>NC_068941.1:5682500-8182500 GCF_026419915.1 Harpia harpyja
CAGTGTACAAAAGTTGGTGTCTGTATATTAGAGGGACAAAGAGGTAGAACGTTAGAAAAGTACACATCTAAATAAACAGCTGTCTTTTATGTTTATTTCTTCATTGTCTAACTAAATTTGGAAGAAAAACACGTTACTGTGAATGTAAATGAAAAGCACGTGAGATCCTCTGTTCTTTCAACACATGGCTTATGGTGTGCAGAACAAACCAAATTTTAAGTAAGTATTTGAAAACAACAGTTAAAGTATTGGACCCAAAGTAAGAGTCTGCCTGTTGTAAGACATGTTGTATATTGTGTTGTTAGGTTTGCTCAGTTCCAGAGAAATCAGATGTTTAAACAAAGTTGGGGGATGTCTTAATGAAGTTTGAATTTAACTTGGAACACTATTTAAGTAATTTTTCTTAGTCTGAGTCTCTCTTCCTTTCATATATCATTCAGTTAGTCAAACTATATACTATTGTTGACTTATCTGTCCTCCATTGTTTTGGCATATAGCAACATTCAGTTACATGACTGCACTCTTTGTAACATATGCACCCCAAACAGGGCTTTTTTGCCAAATATCACTGACAACCCATTCATCAACTTGGCAGGGTACCCAGGCACACCGAACTGTGTAGCTCTGTGCAGCTTCTCCCTCTCCACAGCCACTATATTGACAGAATCTGCATGTCTTCCTGAAGGAGATGAGAGAGAGATGTCGGGCTCTGCCAGGCAGTTAAGCAGAAGCTGTCAGCTTTTTCCAGCAGCGCACAAGTTCTGTGTAGCCTCGGATACCGTTGTCAGAACAGATACAGTAATACTTGTAAATCTGACTTCTGAGTGCATATTCAAAAGAAATGCTATACAGGTATGAAAATATCCTCCCCTTTGCACTCTTACTGAGAATAGTAAACTTCCTTGGGCAGGGCTGGCTAGTTGTGGTATCGTGTAAATTACATCTACATTCACTAGTTCTCACGTTAAGACAAGTGTTACCATGCCGTGCGTGAAATTTGACTCTGGGTCTAAATGAATCCCCATTTAGAGTAAGTTCTGGCGTGGGCAATTTCAATTCAAAAGGTGAAGTTTGGAAAAGTTCTGAGTCTGTTAATAAGACAATTACAAAACTGTGTAGGGGCCTCAGTTTATAGAACTTTCTTATAGTATATGCTTGTAATTATTAGGCTTTCAAAGTGCATTCCTACCTGCTCTAGCCCTGCCTCCAACATCCAATTAGAGCTTGTGCAGATGTCTATAAGAAATTAAGAATTAGTAAGTGTGTGGTATAGCCAACGCTATTTTGTTTGTCCCATTTCCAAGCTAATCAACAACCTCCACCTCTAGAAATCTCTTGTGTCTCTTGTGGCTGATGGAACAGTGCAACAGTGGAGACAGGTGGAATCTTTGATGAAAAAGTCTGTGAGGCAGAGGTGCTTGCCTTTTCCTGACCTTTTGATATTGAGATAAAGTATATACATCTGTATATACTTAGCCCACTTTAAAAGTTCTTTTCTTATTTGCTTAACAGTTTTCCTGTCTCCCAGTTAGTCTGAAATTTGCTTCTTGAACGTTATTTTCAATTGCTAAATATAATTCAAAATACTGTAATTAATTCTTTTAAATAATGCATTACTGAAATATTAATACTACCAAGTTATTTTATTTCTGCTCCCAATAAAATTAACAGTATTAAACTGTATTATTTTGAAGATTTGTGAATGCTGCTTTTGAGGTACCATACATACATCTTAATGCAGAAAGTGCCAGCAACAACTTACAATTCCACTTTTGTGTTAGTTACATCACTGTTTATCCTGACCTTTGGTGTATACCTCTGTTCAAAGCTGGAGCTTAAGAAAAACAAATTTGTATGACCTAGTTAGAGCTGGATCTTAAAGTAAGTTTATCTTCTGTTATCTATGCTCTTCTGTTGCATATAAAAATAAAATGTGCTATGACATACTACTGTGCATAATGCATGAATCTTCTCATTATGGTAAATTTGTGGTGGTTAAAGTGGTCTTAATTAGCTTAGCACATACAAAGAGGCTAGCAGTGAATTAGACTGTATTCTCCTCTCACATAAGGTGTCCCTGTTGTGTTTCTCTTATTCATGTTAAACCCTTCAAAGATTTCTTCTCTGAGCCACAAGCTGTGATGTGAGATTATTAAAGGGTCTTCACTTGATCCTGGCTTCTGGTCTTTGGGGAGAAAAAACAGCCACTGGATCAAAGAGAGGTGTTAAAACTTAATAGGTTCTGGCAGAAAGATCTATAGCGAAGTGGAGACGAGCTGTACTGATATTGATACGACATGCAGTTATTTTAATAATGGATTCAGGATAGCTTCCATTAAAGCAACATGTAGCTGGGACCTGCGTAATCAAGTTTTCTTCCGGTCTCAGTTATTTATGTAACTTCATAGCACTGTGGTAGAGGAGGTAGAACTGATCAGAACAGTAGGTGAATTAGACAAAGGGGAAAAAGAAAAAATCAGTGCTGCCAAAAATGTGCCACTGAACCATAACCATCTCCTTTTACATCTGAAGAGAGTTAGTATGCATATACTTCATGCAACAGTCTGCATATACTGCAGGCTGTAACACTGGAAATACTGCATGCTGTAGTCTTCAATCAGTGTGGTTCATCCTGCTAGCTTCAGAGCTTCACAGGCATTATTTGACCTCTGTGTACTCATTTCTGAGCCTTTTTTTGCATCAGGTTCCAGTCCACTGAAGTATTACCCACACTCCTTTAATGATTGCAGACATAATTAGGAAAAGACATAATTAAAGTAATAAGCACTTTTTATGGATTTGCTATGATTTTTGGCTGTTTACATCTGGTATCTTTGAGAATTCACTGACTTGCACACAATATCATGAATTCCAAATAATCTAGATAAAATGAACAGTGAAGAGTAAAGCATAGTTATGAAGTCACTACAAAATCTAACTTTTACGAGCTTTGGGCCTAAAACTGCACTAAACGTGTGTGTGCAATTTGGTTGTGCACACATACAGTTACTGTGTTTTGTGTGTGGCTTTGCTAATTGTACACACATTGTATAAGCAGGTATGGTTGCATAGGAGAGTTCCAAAACTATGGTCCTGTCTTAAAAAGGCAAACATAACTTCAGTAAATAAACATTTCAAGCCATGTACTTCTAATATAGCAATTTACTGCTCTGTATGTTAATGCCCAACCATTTTCTTAGACTTTTTTTCTGTTTGACCTACTAGTATCCGTGTTTCTAATCCAGTAGGGTCAAAACCCCAAAATACTATTTTTGTCCTATGAGGAAAGAAAAGGTCATGGTTGGCATTTAATTCATATTAGTCCCTGTGCATGCAATAGCTCTGTCCCTATCAACTGTGTAAAATGTCATTGTATTCTTTGGCATTATCATCGCTCTCTCGTAATAATGTTTATTAGATGCAGCCTTTCAGTATATCTGGCATCTTCTACCTAAATCAAAAATCACTACTAGTAACTAGCAGCCCAGTTCAACCAGGTAATTAAAGCCTTACCAAAACCTAGTAGCAAAACTAATCAAATTCAGTGCATATGTGCAGCTAGGAATAGGTTTAAGTAGTGAACTGGCTGAATCCTAAGGCAGTTAAGGTATCAGTGCAAAACAATAACCATTTAGCAGAATGAAAACTGAGACTTAATGAAGTTCAGTGATTTCCTTGAGGCTGTGCAATAAAGTCAGTAGTTTACAAGACAACCAGGAACACTAGCTTTTAAGACCTTGTTCTATCTACTAGGCCACGAGAGTATAGAAATGTCACTTCTAGGAAGAACAGGGTTTGGTTCAAATATAGCTCAGCTAATACTAAAAATTGGAAGAGTAGCAGATGTGAACAGATACGCTCTTTGTGCCTTTGCTCTAGTGCTAAGCAATATTTTACATTTCTTGTAATTCAGTGGCATAGGAAATTCCCAAAATATCCTTAAATGCTTTGGGAACTGTAACTCAGAAACTCATAGAAAAACATAGGTGGTCTTGTTTTCATGCCCTGTATTGTATATTATTGAGCCATATACAGAATAATACCCTGCCAAATGGTGATCCCATAGCCCAAACTAATCTCTGTAGAGCAGATGGGAGTTTGACAGGGGAAGAGACAAGCTGACAGCTTTTCCTCAAATAAGAGGCATACAGTGTGTTTCCAGTGCCAAGCTGGATTTGACATTTAATTAAAAAAGTACCTCGGGAAAAAAAAAAAGACCAAAAAAAACCCCCCACAACCCCCCAAAAACAAACTAGCACACTCATGCACCAATAGAGCTACAGAATCAATCTGGTCTTATTTAAACCTGAAATCTTGGTGCCCAGAAGGCATATCATTTTGGGGAAGAAAAAAAAAATTGAAAAATCACGGAGGTACCATGGGGAATATAGACAGCATTAAAAATGTATTTTGACTGGTCTCTGCTATCAAACTTGGCTTAAGGGTATAGTGATGCTTAATAAGCAAAAGGAATTACTATACATACTCAGCCCAAGCTACTATAATTAGACTATAACGTGGATGGTATATATTCTGATAGGCTTGAGTGCAATAGTTGTCTTGTCTTTTTTTTTGTGCATTTGTGAAGTCAAGAATATTGAAGATATGAAAAACCTTAGCACCTTTGCAGAAAATACTTGTGGTCATATAAGATGTGTCTGTGTTTCAGTTCTCTGTTTCAAGATCACCCCATCATGCAAACCAAAGGCAACCATAGCTGGCTCTGGTATCCTTTCAATTCCCCACAGATTTTTAGGGTATATTCTGGAGCAGTTTCTGTCCATGAGGTGGTCCTGCATTGTTCTCGGCTCTCCCTTGTTGCTGTGCTGTCCCTTAGCAGCAGCAGTTCCTGGCACTCAGTTTCTTCCTGAAAACTTCTCACACTCGAATGGGAGAAAGAAACACCAGAATCAGTGTTAAAAAAGGTATGAGATTCTAGGGAAGGTGCCCTGAACCCTTCATGACAAAATACATTGGTTTCCCCCAGCCCCTTTTTTTTTATTCATGGTTGCCTGCTTACATGGAAAACGTGAAGATGATGAATCTGATGATGGCTACGTGGAAAAAAAGAACACAAATTAGGAAGCTAGAATTGTTCCTTTTGCAGTTAGGCCAGGATTATTATAATAACTTTCAGATTTTATGCTATTTTCTGAGGGTTCAAATTCTGTGTCAAAAGAACTGATGGTTGGGGAGGGGGAAAAGCAGCATAACACAAGTTCTTTGATGTTTCTGTGTGACTTGGCACATAAATACATTATTAATTTTATTATTTAAATTTGTACATCATACTTACTGCTCTGAAGAGGAAATGAGGATTGTTCATCTCCCAAAGGGTTTTTCAATGTAAGTGACAGATGTAGAGATGACAAGACAAACCATCAAGCTGTAACTTGGAGGGGTTTTGTTGTTAATTTTTTGAAGTAATTCTGTGCAACCTCCTCACTATATCAGGTTTAATAAAAGACAAGTACAGAATTTATTTATCATTATGGTGATAATGTGAACTACTAAAATCCTACACTAATAATTGCTTAATTCTGGGTAGGAATGTAAAAGCAATAGTTATTCCTATTTCATAAAGGGATTTATTAACTTTGAGTAAGATTTTCAAAGGTGGTGAGGTAGGTACCTAATAATGCCTAGATTTTGGAAAGTGCTAAGCAAGTTGCATCATTATTTCCTAATGCTTCTGGAATTATCTGACTGACATTCTCAGTGACTTCTGAAAACCTCAGTAGCTGTTTATCAGTACTTTTAGACACATGAGTTTCTTTCATATTTTGTCTGTGTGGAGCTTAGCTGTCACTCAGGGATACACTCAAAGTGTGTGAATGTCTGGAGTTGCTACTGACTTGGAAAGTGTGAGCAGTTCAGCCCTCGGGCATCTCTGAGCAAGAAGTAGGTGTTCTTCCAGCTGCAGCCTAGTGGGATTTGCAAGCAAGATCACTTAATACCACAGGGCAAGAACAGGCTCTTTACGAAGCAGAGCCTGTGCTTAGAGCAAAAGTGATCGTGCCCCATCGATGGAAAGGCAAACTGCTCAGAGCACTGACTGATTGCAGCGTTCAAGTGGTGGACACGCGATCAGTCCCCATATCTTCATAACTCCTCCCTTGCCGACTGTGTTTTAAAAGCTTGCCTCTTTTTGGGGAAAAGTCACAGGTGCCTCCCTACGGAAGCATTTGCATGTGCAGTGAACAGAGATGGCTTCTGTTAGGCCCGAGTGTGGTAGCTTTGCCTTAGAGAGGTGTGGGATTTCAGAGCTGTTCTGACTTCAGCACTTCCTCGTTTTCATTGGTGCTTTTTATTTCCTTATTCCTCCAAGCAGTTGCAGGTCAGTGTCATGACTTACACAGCTCCTTCCTCAGCTTGTTGGTTGCTTTGAATCCCACATGGAGATACGTACCTCTGCCCACATCATGTATATTGAGCCTAGACTCTGAATTCAGGCCCCTGAGATTCCCACTGGGGACAATGGTCCCAAAATTAAGTTGGTTGGCACCAGACTTCAAGGTAACTGAATCCTTCACTGGTATTCTATCCCTAGTTGTTTTTAAAAGTAGCCTTTGGAGTCCTGCATAACTTTGGCTCTCTTGGAAACAAGTTACCCTGATTTATTATTTAGCTTAGCTATTTCATAAATAAGTACCAGATTTCAGCCATTTTGGTAATTGTCTTAGTAGAAAGAAGCTTTTGAAACTATTGTTTCTACTTTAATCCAGGATGATACTATTTCATACAGTTGCAGGAAGATTACTGCTGGTTCTGGCTTTGTCCGCTTAAAGCACGAGCTGTATTGAGATTTTTAAAAAAAAACAGCAATAATAACAACTGAGAAATTGCCATTTCTCTAGGCAGCCAAGATTAAACATCAATATAATGTGCCTCTGTAGAACATTTAAGTCCCATTGACAATAGAACATGAACTTTTTAAAACACCTTTGACAAGAGCCGGTTAAGACAGTCTTTACAGATTTTTTTTTTTTTTCCCTCTCATTTTATTAAGTAGTGAATTTAATCCCTGTGGAATTTTAATAATTTTAACTGCAGCAGGAAAAGATATTTGTTTCTCTGTTTAATAAGTTTATTTCTTTAATAAGTAAAGGATAGGTTGTATACTACTCATGCATTTCAGTGAATCTTAGATTTAATAAAAGTTTAAATAGTATAGTGTTATATAAATAGTATAACGTTAGTAAAATACAGTAAAATAATATGGAAACATTCTTTATTTATTGGTGTAGCTTTTGGGACACTGTGAATATATAACTGAATGTTTGGAAAACTGGAATATCACAGCCTATACCCAAAGTACATATATACTTATATAGGCAATAACAGCTTTGAAGAGAAGCAATATTCTTAGAAACCTAAAAATTGCATCAAGTGAATTAGTAGGGTCTTTTTTATGAAATAATTCAAGCATGTTAGTATTCATTGATTCCTCTTACTATGGTAGCAGTGGTTGAATCAGTGCCGGTCTATACCAAAAGCTGCTCACTGGACTAGATGACAGTGTATCACAGCAGGATGTTACCAGGATGGAAATTCCTACAACCAAAAAAAGCACAGCTCTATTATATTTTGTCTAGTGTTTATATTTCTGTGAATTATTTGAAATCTCTTCCTTTTATCCTAGGTTGTATGAGACTTTAATTGGTAGCTCTATTTGTAAAGCATTGAGAAGTTTTTTTAATCTATACAAGAGACCCTAGCAAGGAAGAATTCACAAATGACCTTGAAAATTCATACCAAAGACAGCAAGTCATTATCACTAAAAATGAAAATGAAAAGCAGTACTGAAGTTATAAATAAAATTGGGACTGTCCTAAAATTCAGGAATAACCTCTCTCTCTTTCCACGCGTGCTGTAAAGAATTGAAATTATACAGTTCAGAGCATTTCTCTTATCTGAGCAGTAGGTAGAAAAAGTACATCTTCCAAAAACCAAATGATGCTTGGATAATTGACAGCATTAGTGCAACCTCATGTGAATAGAAGATGAAAGGTGAGAAGAAGGAAGCAAATATCAGAATTTTTATGACTTTATCACTTCTCCTTGAGAACCTGGAGGCATAACACTCATAAAACATTACAGACACCAAGAGATCTAATGAACACACATATAGCATCATAAAGAGATGCCATTTGCATTAAAGGGGGCTTTATCTGTTGCATAATTGCATTTCAAGTGATGTAGAGAGCTGAACATAAGAACTGCCAACCTAACTCACTAAATCAGAGGGAGGTTATACTGCAGGAACCCAATAATTGTGCCATAGTCCTGCTTTAATGGTGCCAGGACATGGATATGGCAGCAGCAGCTTGTGAGACATCTTGCAGTCCAGGGAGCCTAGCTTACAGTAGATTTTGGAGCTGTTCATCTTGTAAAGGAAGAACAAAAGGACTAGTAGTATGACTTGTTTCAAAAGTGACAAAATAATCAGTGTCTTCAAGACAGTAATATAAAAGTAATTATTTATTTACCAGCTAGTTTTAGATCACAGTCACAAGTCAGAGAGCAAATGATTAATTCTTCTATGGCGGTACGGTCTGTATTGTGAAGTTCTGTTTTACAATAATGCTGAAATCAAGCCTCCTAATTTTTCTGTTCTGGAAGAATACAATTCTTGTTTGTACTTACAGATGACATCAGTGATGCAATGGAATTGTGCATATCAGCAAACTGCAGTGGTAACCCATAAATATGAGGCAATGCAGTTGGCTATACTGAATAATGTGCAGATATTGGGCATTAAGTGTGATTCTGCCTACCCAACAGAAAACTTCAGGAAGCCTCAGATATGATACCATTTTTCTCATTGTAGGGTTTACAGAAGCTGTGGCATCTGCCAAACAACAGTGCCCCTTCTGTGCACTCAAAACTAGCACTCAAATATTAATTCTTAACAAGGCATTCATTTGCATCTGTCTGTAGCTGCAGCTGACCTAGAGTGTAGCAGCAAGTAGACTCCCTGCCGTGAAGGACCACGCGTGTATTCTGCGTGTCTCCATGTCTTCCTAGGGCTGTCTACAAAGCACAGATTGTGTTCAGGTTGGCAGCCTTGCCACTTTTAAAGTCTTAATGTTTTATACTTTACTTAATTCAAGTCTTTCTCAGACCTTGTCCCTGCCTCTGCTCAAATATGTTGATGATCTTGTCAATACACATCAGGCTGTTAATCAAATCCCCACTACTGTGACTTTACAGTCTGCTTTTTTTAAAGGAAGAACACCAAAGATTATTTGTTGTTGAATCACTTCTTTTGCTGCTCACTTTCTGCCTTTGGGCCTTTCTCCCCCTTTTCTTCTCTTGCCCTGTGTGTTTCACCACCTGTGTGAACTGATGGGTAAATCTTTGCTTTTAGAGCAATGTGACTTCATTTTGGATTTCTGAATGGAGGCAATTTACTACTTCCTAAAATTTTTACTGAGGGGTGATTTAAAGTAAAAACTATACTTTGTATTTATCTACATTATAATATAACAACTGCATTATATCCTCATGTTTTCTGGCTCATCTTGCAAGTATGTATTTTGCTTTTCTACATGGATCTAGGCTAGTCCTCACAATGTTCTGGTTTAGAATGAGCAAAAACTGAAAAGGATTTTGCAGAAAATCTTTGCTTTCCTCAGAAAATGTTCCTGGCTCTTGTTTAGATTTCTCAAAGAAACATGTTTATTTAAACCTACAGTATTTAAATCCTGTTGTGCAAGGAGCTGTCTCTTGTTTTTATATTCACTGGGCTCCCTCACTGAATTTCCATTTTCCATGTTACAATTTCTCGTCACGTGCTGACCCCTGTCACCAAAAGGGCAATTCTCTTAATGTAATCAGAGGTGTAGGAAACGACAGCAAGCTTTGCTGAGTGCTACTACAGGATATTTTGTGGATATTTAGTTGTTTTCAGCAATTTGGGTTTTTTTGCCAAACGTAAAGCTTCCATGGGAAGAAAAATTCTAAAATTAATTGACACTTTATACCATCTTTAGATGCCTTTATTTTTATTATTTATCTCAATTGAAGTTTTGAAACAAAATAATTACTGAGACATACCCTGAAATTCTCACTCACCTTGAATTTGGAGAGCACTAGTGCTTAGGTCTTGATCTGCACTTAGTAGCAGCTGTAGTATTTAACTCGTTATTTACCATTTTTATATTTTATTGCACTGAAAAAATAATTCAATGAGAACCTTCAAGAGAAGATCCCCTCCTTTCTTAGGCATTTGTAGAAAAATACTTCCATTTTTTTATTTTTCTTTGATTAAGCACTTAATTGGGCTCGTGTGAAGTGAAAGGGAACAAATATTATACAGCAGATACAGTCATTACAGCATACTTTCTTTTACTAAAGCATGGAGTTTCAAGTAGGTTTTACCCACTATAGTGAAGTGATGATTTTTTGGTTTTAGAAGGTGCTGAATGCTATGTCAGGTAAAACTCTTTTCTGTCTTACGTAAACCTGGGATTCAATCCATTCATTTGCTAATGTGGTTTTCTTTTGCAAAGTATTTCTGATACCTGTGACTTATAATTTCTTCACTATCCGCTTGCTTTTATGTCAGTAGAATTGAAGCTTACATGTGGACAGAAACCGAGCTTTCTAAGCCGATGAGCACCTGTAAAATTGAGAAATTAAGAAACTTCTCTCGTGCTTTACTGAGCACTTACGATATGCTCTCTACCATGAGATGGCAGCAGTGAGTAGCACCTGCCCACTAACCATTGTTAACGTGCGATAATACAGATTTTACTGAAGGCTACAATAAAGTTAACGGACATACCTTACATACACCTTGAAATTAGAAGTATGGGGAAGACATATTGAGCTAATAATCAGAAAACTTGTTAAGCATTGTCATCTAAACGTTTTTTCCAACTGAAAGTAGAAGCTGTATGAATGTAAACAGTGCAAAGAATCTTAAGTGCTACAAAGAACGGTTCTAATGTTAAAATAAATAAGTGTAACTGCATTAACACTATTTATATTTGGCCCTAAAAGTTTTTCTCACTTCAACTCCTTGTCATGATTTTTTTAGATGTTGGGTTTTTTCACATCATTTTTGCTCCATTCTTTTAACTCTTTTTATATTCCAAGAAGCATTTACTGCTTGGAATAGGTATAAAGTAGCAGGGAAGGGAAGAAGAGGTCAAGAGCCAATACCTCTGTGCAAGTTCAGTAACTCCTGCAGTTACTGTCTCCTTGGAATACCTCTGTGGGTTTCACAGTCCTTGGGATTTTAGTGCCTCAGATTATTGTAGGCAAAAAAAGAAGGATCAGAGTTCTTTGTAGTCTTAACAGCAGGTGACCGAGCTAGGATAGGGGCTGGTCCTGTGAGCTACAGGAGAGATCCGCCTTGTGATATTGCCACAGCAGTGAAGAGAGGGCTCTGGAAGTTTAAAGTTTTGTTCCATTTGTGAACTTCCTCTGATCTGTTTTTAAATAATTTTAAAAGTGATCCTGTACAAAATAAATGGAAAACAGGGGATCAATGAAAGGGTATTCTTTCCCTGTGGTCTTGCTCCTTCGCAGAAAGAATATATTTGAAGCTTGTTTGGTCTCATTTCCCAAAAGGATTTGGTAAGGATCAGATTGGGGTGACTTGCTGGTTTTGGTTAGAGAAATGGCAGAATCCAGGCAAAGGACAGAATCCCAGTCCAGTACTGCTGGCTAGCATGTAAGGACATCTGTGTCTGTGGAATACCACTGTTACTGGTTGCATCCCAGTAAAGAAGGGATGCAGTAGATGGTGTTGCTGATCCACAGCTGCTGATAACAAGCAGGTTTTAATGTTTTAGTGAAGTTATCAAGCCTGTGTTGTGCAGAAACCAGAACCAGCTGCCACGTTACATTTAGGCTTTGGGAAGCTGGAGTCTTGCCACTTGTCACAAAGGAATTCCAGGTCAGTCCCAGTTGTTTTTAAATAATGTTCTTCCTTAAGGAGCATAGGAGACCTAAATCTACCTTTGCTGTCGCTAGCTTCCCACTGATTTGAGGACAGATTGAGTAACCACAGGAAACAGTCCTTTGTGGTGATTTTTTTTATTACTGTTGTATCCTGGTGTGGAATACAAAGATAAGCGTGAGTAGAAACATGCAAAGCTCACACAAGAAACTGCTCAGGTAAATAACTCCACTGTTAAATGTATTTGCAAGATTACATCTCTGTTAGAGTTCAGTTAATCATTGAAGAGCCTCTGATTTGCATGGTCTTCATAACACATTAATAGAAGGAGCTTCTCGTTGAATTGTAATACTCAGTTTGTATGACCAGGGAACGTTGGTTTTTTTGTTTTGTTTTGGTTTGGGTTTTTTAACCTGGCAGAAAAAGGTACCTGTTTGCTGTTAGTATAGTTCAAACACAAACAGGACCTGAATTTTGTTTTGGTTTTGCTTTACTTTGTTTGGGATTGTCACCAATAGCATAAGAAAGAAGAAATTCAAATTTTGTAATTCATATTCATGGCTGTTGAAACAGAGTATCCTCTCTTGAAATAAAATGAAAAAATCTATTTTCTGCCTCATATCCCACCCTACAACAGTTTACTGCAAAACCTCTGAGGTATTTTAGTTTCAGATGTTGTGCTTCTTAAAGAGGAATTTGTTGTTAGGTCTCTAACATTCCAAAGATATTTCCAAGCCATTGATTCAGTGGATGATGCATCATCTAATGTGTAAAATAACCTTGAAAACTAAAATCAGGCTCTGATGGCAAAGTTCTGTGACTGTCATAGTATCATGCTATATCTCTTAAGAGTCTGTTTCCAGACAGATAGCTTACCCAGTCCCAAAGTAGGCTTTCAAACCACTGAGGTCTATGTAACTTGTTAATACTAATCATTGGAAGAAATTAAGAAAACATTCAATGGAAAACAATAACTTTGAGGTAGCCTTTGTCTCTCTGTGCAGATATTGTGGGCAGGGTTTGTACTGTATTTCCTCCTATTAAAAATCCAAACAAATCCTAGGGACTTTTCTGTCTAAAGGTTAGTTTTAGTTGCTTGTAATTTTACCAAACGAGTCAATTAGTTTTAAATTTTTCCTTTAAACTACTTCAGATCGACCCTTTCTGTCTGTCTGTCTTCGCCCCCTCACCCTCCTGTAACCAGTGTTAAGGTTAGTTAAGTAACCTTAGCTCCTGTTGTGTGTTTTTTACAGCTAGATATGGCCACTAGGTAATTTTCTCTGCAAGTCACCCTTAGCAACATTTATTTTGTACAGCGACATGCAAAAAGTAGACAGTCACATCCAGAAGTACAAAAGCAGCAGTAGCTCCACTGCTTTAGTGCAATTACAGTTGGTCTGTTCAGCAACATCTCTGATTCTCACTGTGGTATCACAATCACAGAAGTGGGAAAACTACAAGCAGACTTCCTACACATGTGACTAACAGGTTTTCAGGATATACAAAGAGACACACAAGGTATTTCATGCATATTCTGTAGCCTATAAAGAGGAGAAATCAAAAGTGCCAAGTTCACCATTTATAAATCCTTTGCCAAGTAGAAGATAAAGAAAAGCATAGTTGTGTCACTCTGGGAGGTTTCCTCTTGTCTTCTGAGAGTACAAGCACAACATGAGATAGACATTAGGAAAATGTTTTTAACTGAGTGCTTGTATCATGTGACAAACATAGACTCCTCAGGAGATGCCATGCATAAATACCCTTCCTGACTCCACCTGTGTGCCAGGAAATAATCCTCAAATCTCTTCAGAGAGCAGAGCTGCTAAGATCCTTATTGATGCCAACCTATTCTTGCTGGAGGGTAAAGAGCAGGAGAGTAGAATAAAGAAAGATTTCAAACTCTGCTCGGTTTTAGGGACAGACTGAGCAGTACCAGTTGATGTCAGAAATCCTGCTGCACACAGTCCATTTTCCTGATTAAAACATATTAAATAATCTGAGTCATGGTCATTCAAATACACTACTAGAAGGTTCTTTTTTTCTCTCTTCTTTACATAGTTAATCCAGGATTAAAAAGAAAATCAGACTAGATTCTAGATACTGTGTTGTGACTCTGAAGTAACTGCATTCACACCAAGGCAGTTACTTGATACTGCATCTAGGTAAGTGAGATTAAAATCTGACTCTAGGCCCATTCAGTGGGGTTTGCTGTTTGTTTCATTTCTTGTTCAGGAAAGTTGGGAAAGAAATGAAAGTTTGCATTCAGTGAATCTAACCTCCCAAAGCCCTTCATTAGCACTACAAAATCTCCTGTCTATGTAGTTGACCTGTAATAGTCTGTAAGAGTTTGCAGATATAACCATTGTGTTTTATTAGTGTACGTTTGATTTTGCCCAGAGATAAAGCAGGAAACATAACCAGAGAATGCTGGCAGCTAAGTAATTAGACTGCTACAGAGATTGCAAAACTGGTTCAATTCTTATTTCTTTCCTTAAGTGAAAATATGCTTCTCCAAGAAATCAAACTGACAACACTGAGAGAGATTCCACATATGACTGTTCTTTGTACAACAGGCAATGGCTTCCAGAAGTTGGAGGCATTTGCAAGTAAAAAAGAATAGCTCTGTTCCTAGCTTTACCAGTGCAAAGTTATGGACTTGATCTATCAAATTCAAATGGACTTCATTATATCACTCTAGCTCAGGTGCTCTGTGATGCTGGAAAATTCCCTTAAATTGTCAGCCTACTTTTGCTTAACTTTAAGTACTTGTGTCTGGTAACTTCACCACTTAACTAGAATTAGAAGCTGTTCTGTTCTAGTTCCTTTTGCGATCAGTAAGGATTTGAATTGCCCCATGACCATCTCTAGTCACTAAACACCTAAGGAGGCAAAAATAAGTGGCTTATGTAGGCATAGGTGGCAAAAGGCAGATGGGATGACTCCTGTATGCTTTGATGTGCTGGTGGAATGAATAAAACAGGAACAAAAATATTTGTGTCTAAGAGATCTTGTGAGGCTTGCTTTCAGATGGGGAAGAGAGCTACATATGACTGCAATCCTTAGTTGCTTCCAAAATAAAAGTAATAAATCATACTAGATAATGCCTTTAAAGTAATTAATCAAGACCCCATCATTCTCAAAATTATTACTCTTAACAAAAAGCAAGAAATTAAATACCACCATTGCATTGATTTATCGCCAGTGACTGTGTAAAGCATCCAGTGGTGAATAGATCAGATTGTAAGATCTTTTGGTCAGGACCTGTCATTGGTGTAGTCTCTGATGTGGCTGTTAATCTGAAAAGTGCTTTATGCACTATCATAATATGGCGCCCTTTGGCATTCTCTTATAAGCCGACATGGTTCTCCTTTCACTGCTGTAACTCGTTCAGCAGGTGCTACTTCTTGTTCAGAGTTCTGCTGAGTGATGGGTTGGGCAACCGAAACTTCAAAGTCCTGGTCTGTGTCTTCAGGATCCCAGCGCTTAAATGGCTAAATACTGAACTTCACTGTCTTTGTCTGTAACTTACCAACCACCAAGTTGGTACCACGTTTCCATTTTTTATTTTTCCTTGGTGTCTGTCATTCTTTGAAAGAAATTATTTTGTTTTGCCTGTGAGATTTAGTGCCGGGATACTCGTTCCTGATTTCACATCTCATTTTGTAAAATAAAATTATAGAGGAGGGCAGCCTTGAATCTGTATTGATAAGCAAAATAATTATGAGGTACAGCACTGGCAAGTCCAGATTTTTTCCAGACATTGCACTACTTAGTTATTCAGACTGTAGAAGAGGAAGTTTTGCACGTTGCCTAAGGCAGCCTACAGACCGGGTGCGTGATATAACCCATCCGTGAGAGCCAACAGCTCTAAATTCTGTAGCTTTGCCTAATTATTCAATCTGTGTCATTGTGAATAGACTATTTCTGTTGAGGTGAGAAAGAAAAACAGCTTTCAGGGTAGGATTTCTGTTGGTTTCATACGGCGTTGTGTGACTAAACACTAATTGAGGTTCTGAGGTTTAGTGCTCGCTTCCTAACAAACTCCTTTTGAAATTTCAGCTTTGGAATTTAAAGCTTCTGTGCTGATTTTAAAAGCTCATCTGCATTTGCAAAACAGAAAAGTATGAGGTTTTTTTACTTTCAAATTAATACTTTTCAGTTTCTGGCCACTCATCATAATTTTCTCTATACAGGCTTGTGCTTTCATCGGAAAACTGGTATTTGACAGAAGCTTCATGTTTGTATCCAGACCGCTTCCTGGAAAGTAAAAACTGAATCTGATGGTTTACTCTGGGCTAGTAAATTCAGTCAAGATAGTATGCAATTGAGCTACCTCAAAGCCAGCTCAGATGAGAGAGATGGTCTGCAGTTTAGATGTACCCAGATTATAGGATTGAGGCTTTCTTCTTTGCCACATCAGGAGCAAAACGTTGACAACAGAAGTGTCTATGCATACTCCAGGCTGTGATCCAGGAACTTTCTCAAAAGATGACATCCTGTTACACTGTATGATTCAAAGTGGCAGCAATGAAAACAAAGAATAGACAAATTTAGAACATGAGACTTAAGTCCGTTGCAGTTTTACTAGCAGTAATCTGTTTTAAGAGACAATATTACTAATCCATCATTTTATTATTTAAGATTAAAAAAAAAAATCAGTTTAAAGTGATAGAAACTGTTGAGCTGAATGAACTGGAAATTCTCTGCACTTTTGCTGTGGAATTGTGATATTGTCCTGCTCAAAAGAGTCAGAAAGGGGAGGTTTATTGTGCAACTATCCAGCTACTGGAAAATGTGTCCTTTGATTTCTTGTTGATGTGCATTTGTCTATACTATATCTTCTTGATGGTGGTAGAGCTGAAGTTTGTAGAAAAACATGTTTCTGGTGTGATTTAATTACCGTTGGCTGATTCATAAATTATATAAGTATATTCCATAATCTAATATTCCTTTGGATTAAATATATTTCTCAGATTTTTTTTTTTTAAGTATGGAGGAAGAGAGTATAAAGGGGAAAGGGAGTATTGTAGTCTGAAAGGGAGGAGAAATGGATTTGTTTTTTTCTTCATGAAATGAAGGTATACCATTTTGTAAAGCAAAAACTGCTGAACTAGTTTTATTTTTCTCATGTATTTATCTTCTGAAATTTTAAAACTTCCTAGGAAAATGTCAGTTTATCAAATTCAATTATGCAACCTTCAGACTTACTAAAACCTTACAGTTTTCTACTTCCCACATGCTTTCTATATTTAAAAAGAGCCTTTTCTGCAGTAACTAGCCTTGACAGAGATAATTGGGAAAGCAGTTTGCTTTCTTCCTACCTACCTAATTTATGTTTTTTACTTTTTAAACTAGTTCCTCACTCCAAGACAGAACACCTCAATCTTGAGAATATTGTGCTGGTCACAAGGGTTTCCTGCAGGAGCAATTGCTTCGGAGTGTTTTGAGTCTAGGCTGTGCAATTCATTACAATTCCAATGGGAGGTTGGTTTTAATGGCTTGTTTTAAGATGTTCTAACAGCAGTGATAAATAATGAGGAGGAGTCTCAGCAGATCCTGTTTTAATTCATAAGGGTTTTACATAGCTACTTTATTTTTCAGTTTTTATAGTTGTTTTAGTCAACTTGTCTCACAACATGAGTCTCTGCTCTTCGTGTCTTCATTTTAATTCATGTACTAACTTTGTATACCATGAAGTATAGAATATGTGGAGTGGATGGTATTGTGTGAAGCACAATGGCATGACTAATTACGACACAGGGTGGCACACACTGGAGGTGATTGGACAGGTTTGAGGATTTGCATCTTTTATGCTTTGTGTTTCAAATGTCATTGCACTTTGTGAAAGGGCTCAATCTAGGATGTCTGCATGTTGCTGATTCTCTGTAAAGAACATTTTTTCAGCATAATGTCAGTTACAAGAAAAGATTTTTAGTTTATTTCCTTTTGTTTTGTTCCTAGAAAAGATTTTATAGCTAAGTCATATTTTTATATGTGTATACATAAGTATAGACTTTGACACACTATGTTTTACTTTTCTCATCAGAAAGGGCTGTTGCTGTCAATAGGGCTGTAATATTGTACATGGCATAAATGTTGTCTATTTGAATTATTTTAAATAGCTTCTTGAGAAAATATTGCTGCAGATTTTGTAAGGCTTTCCACTTTTATCTTCTACATATTTAAAATATACCTTTGTATTCTATTTTTCATATACGATTTCTTGTAAGTGTACTTTGAACAGCATACTTCAGCACGGTACCCTATAGATTATTTGGAGAAATTTGTGGTCCTGTTGAAGTAAATTGAAATCTTGTCATTGACTTCAAATGGGGACAGGAGACCATTCACTCTGGATGTTTTTTCTTTTTTTTTTTTCCTTCTGATTTTTTTTTTCCCCTAAGATGGAGGGGAATAATAAACAATTGCCTTTATAAGATAGTTCAGATTTCCTGAGAGGATTCTATGATTAGCTGGTATTTAGATCTGAACTTTCCTGATAGTAGAAAATCATTCAAATAATCATATTTCATGTTCATGCCACCAGGAAATTTAATGTGCATTGAAGAATATAATCTATCTGACTTTACCTATCCCCCCTCTGAAAACACGGGTAGAAAATGTCAGCCTTTACAAAACATCAGAAGGTTATAAAAAGACTAGGCCATGGCAAGCCAAGGAGCAAATGGCTGGAAGCCCCAAAGGACATCTTTGTTTAAGTTTTAGTTGTTTTGGCTCTCTTAGGGAAAGGGAGCCATTACATCTGCAATCCTGTAGTGGGTGCTGGAGTGGGAGGGTCACAGCAGGCCAGCTCGGTGACTATGGAGCCTTTACTTAAGCTGAAGGAAATACTGATAAGAAGGACATGTATTAATCCTTCCCTTCCCAGGAAGTTAAGTTTATAACTCTTATAAACTTAGGGTGGCCAAAAGGCAAAAGGAGCCTGTGTCATATCAGAATTCACAGCTGGTTGCATTTCATACAATAACTGTTGAATGTAATGTGAACTATAAGTTTCTAGGAGGAGGGCCTAGCTGAGCTCTAGCTCAGATCTCCTCTCCACTAGGTTACCTGCCTTAATCACTGCAGTGGAAAGTCATGCTCACCTGTGTTCTCACCTATTGTTTCAATTAATGATTTCTTTAAAAAAGACATGACTCAAAAAAAAAAAAAAAAAAAAAAAAAAAAAAAAAGCAAGCTTGCTTCCAGCAGGAATGTGGGCAGCATCTCCCCAAGGCCAAGACAATTTACAGTCAGGTGTATAGAGCACTCAGTTAAGATATCTTAATTTGAATCCTTTTGGATTAAAGGGAAAAATGAATATGGCTTTTCTATATCCCCAACAGATGCTTTATCCACTGAGCTACCCTGTGAAAAGGGAGTGCTCAAGGGCTGTGTTTTGTATTTAAGTGTGTATTCTGCATGTATGAAGGGCATCTGTTCAATTGGACCTACAGGAAGATAGGCGGGTGAGCATCTATTTCGATGCTCCAAGAAGGTGTAGCCATCAGACTATTCAACTCCATGAAGATAGAATCAATTCTAGGTATGGAACAGAAATTGTAAACTTAGTCACACAGGGAAGAAAACTTAGATACTGCTAAATGCATTCACATGTAAAAGATTGATGATGGTTGGAGATTTACCTGCTGGGATATTGATGTCATATTCTGCTTTAGTTCTCCTTTCAGCATTTCGGTCTTTTTGTAAATCTGAGTCTAAGAAATAAAAATAATTGAATGAATGTCTGGATGTTGGATTTTCCAAGTATAAGTTAGTAATTTTTTCCATTGGCACGTGTTCAGAAATATTTTTGAAGTGAAAAATCTGTCCTTGATGTAATCACCTGTAACGAAGTAGTAGGCTAAGGTATGTTCAGACATCATTAGGCCTTTGACACTCATTTATTAAGATGTTTATCTTAAAGGAACCATTGTTAACAATCTTCAAAAGAATATGCTGGATTATTACAAGCTTTTATGAAGTAGATATTTAACTTGATAATTAGTTTTGTAATTACTAGGCAATGAATACTTAAAATATTAAGAGCAAGCTATTTACCCGTGTTTCAGGTGTGCCAAAAGCTTAATGAAGCACAGCAATCGCATTCGATACTGTAAAATTAGCAATGTGCACACATATCTTGAACACCCACATAGAGCAACCTGTGAACAAATTGCCATGAACTGCATCTATAAGGACAGGGAGTAAGTCAGGGTTTAGTAATACTTCCTTAAAGAATATGCTGCTACTCCGTTCTCCTATGCAGGAAGCTCCAAAGGGAGGAGTGTCTGTTGGAGCACTTACATGGGTGATGTGAACGTAAACTGCCATTGGCACAACCCTGCAGCTGGGAGACACGGTGGGAATTTACAGGTTGCAAACACCTTCAACCTTACAGTGTTTTTACAGTTATCTACCCTTTCTCTCTTGTTGCTGCAATATCCAGGGGTAATAGCAATTCATAATTATTCCAGGATCATGCTCCCCTAAATATATTCTTGGAAGTTAGTGTTGTTGGCAAAATTGCATCCCATGAAAAAGGGTACTTCTGATCCATTTTTGACCTCTCAGCCTTCTGGGAATATGTCTCAAGGTGAGGTCTGAAATCTGCTATCTTTTTCTTGCAAGCCCCTACAGGAAAATGAATGGTTTTGTATTTGTAGTAGTATGTATGTTGGGGTGTTTCACTTGTAAAGAACTTAAACTTCTGACTTTACAGAATGATGCTTAAACTTAGTTTCAGGTTTCACAGAACGTATTCTGAAGAACAATATGAAAAAGTTTAAAGTTGTATGAAATATCTGGAGATACTCTTTTACCACAAATGGAGATAATAAAAATTGACCGTGACACTAATATATCTCTTACTTTACAAAGGCCTGTTCTCTCCTGTCATCTGATTAGTTTTCCAAAGCCAGAGACAAATGCAAACCCAACTCTTCTAGATACACGCCTCAGAGTAAGAATATTCTTTTTATGAAACATCCTTTTTGATACAATTTGATAAGAACAGCTTGCCAAAATAATTGTCAATGAAAATTTTCTTTGAAGGAAAATTTTAGTATAGGTGTGGGGTTTTTTTCCTCTTTCATTTCCTCCTTTCATAAGCATAACAGTTGAGAAAGACAAATGTAACATTTCCTGAATAAATCCTTTTTTTTAAGACATTTAAAAAATATGAAGATCAAAGTATATCTGTGACTGAGTAGTTTGGTTTTGGGCTTTTTTTTCAACACCTGGACAGACAGAAGCTGCCTGACGTCTTCAGCCCTCCAAGTAACACTTCTAAAATTATATTGGAGGCAATATTGGTCTTGAAGGTATAAAGATCGATGATGTTTAATCTGCTTTGTGTGGTTTGTCTATCTGTTTTCCACAACAGTTGAATAACTACTTCTTTTGACTTCTTTGCAAATCCAACCTTTATTACTAACTTATCTTTTGTTATATTTGTTTAGCTTGGAGAAAAGATAGGTATGAACTAGCTTCATTCTGAATGGAGGAAGTGAAGGGAAGTATCTAGGACTTAGGTAACAATCTAGAGCCTAGCTTAAAGTAATGCTCCAGAATATCAGCTTGATTCAGAAACATAATTTTTTCTCCCTGCCTCTTCACTGGGCTTTTGCTTCTGAAGAAGTCTCTAAAAAGTACAAAATTTAATACAGCAGTTAATTTAAACTGCTCTCTTGCTTTCCCACTTCTAGTAGGAAAGTTTCCTCATTCTCATTTTCCTGCCTCTGCAGTTACTGAGCCCTCAACCTAAAACTCAGCTCACAGACCTGTTGCCATAAGAATATCCAGAATTACAGTAGTGAACATTAAAGAGCTTTGAGAAGGATATGAATCATCATGCTTAAGGGCTTAAACTACAAGAGACTTCCCTTGAAAGTAAATAACGTCATAGCTGCGTAACACAGAGCTACTTCTGTTTCTAACTGTTGCCCTTAGCTGCAGGTTGACAGAGTAGATAGTTCACTTGTCTAACATGTAGCAGGTGCAGTTTTTGTAGTCTTCACCTACCTTCTCTCAATTATGCATAAGGTTTGAATTTCAAGTATTTGCAGATAGAATGCTAGTAGTGTTTCTGTTGTAAGCTCCTGTAAGTCTGATTACTGAGACTGGGCCCCAAACTGGAACTTCACCTGAAAAAACTGCATACCTAATCTTCAAGAAACAATGGCACACATTTTCTGTTCTCAGTTAGTGAATGATGTATTATTGTCACATATACGGAATTCCTAATAATACTTACTGTTGTGGTTTAACCCCAGCTAGCAACTAAGTACCATGCAGCCGCTCTATCACTCCCCCTTCTCAACTGGACAGGGGAGAGAAAATATAACAAAAGGCTCGTGGGTTGAGATAAGGACAGGTAGAGATCACTCAACCAATTACTGTCAAGGGCAAAACAGACTCAACTTGGGGAAATTAGTTTAATTTGTTACCAATCAAATCAGAGTAGGGTAATGAGAAATAAAACCAAACCTTAAAATACCTTCCCCCCACCCCTCCCTTCTTCCTGGGCACAGCTTCACTCCTGAATTCTCTATCTAGCCCCCCTAACAGTGCTTGGGAACGGGGAATGGGGGTTATGGTCAGTTCATCCCATGTTGTCTCTGCTGCTCCTTCCTCCTCAGGGGCAGGAGTACTCACACTCTTCCCCTGGTCCAGCGTGGGGTCCCTCCCACGGGAGGCAGTCCTCCACGAACATCTCCAACACGAATCCTTCCCGGCAGCTGCAGTTCTTCACAAACTGCTCCAGCGTGGGTCCCTTCCACAGGGTGCAGTCCTTCAGGAACAGACTGCTCCAGCATGGGTCCCCCTGTAGGGTCACGAGTCCTGCTAGAAAACCTGCTCCAGCGCGGGCTCCTCTCTCCACGGGTGCGCAGGTCCTGCCAGGAGCCTGCTCCAGTGTGGGCTTCCCATGGGGTCACAGCTTCCTTCGGGCATCCACCTGCTCTGGTGTGGGGTCCTCCCCAGGCTGCAGGTGGATATCTGCTCCGGCACAAACCTCCATGGGCTGCAGGGGGACAGCCTGCCTCACCATGGTCTTCCTCACAGGCTGCAGGGGAATCTCTGCTCTGGCACCTGGAGCACCTCCTCCTCCTCCTTTCTCACCAACCTTGGTGTCTGCAGGGTTGTTTCTTTTACATGTTTTCACTCCTCTCCCCAGCTGCAGTTTCTCTGCCACAGCAATTTTTTTTCCCTTCTTAAATATGTTATCACAGAGGCACTACCGCTATCGCTGATTGGCTTGGCCTTGGCCAGTGGCAGGTCTGTCTTGGAGCTGGCTGTCATTGGCTCTGTCAGACATCAGGGAAACTTCTAGCAGCTTCTCATGGAAGCCACCCCTGTAAAACCCCCTGCTACCAAAACCTTGCCACACAAACCCAACACACTTACTCAGTTTTTCTAGAAATCAGAAGGGCTTAGCATCATCAATCCCATGGTTCTTCACTGAACCTCAGAGTAGAAGTTCCCAAAGTGCTAAATGCAGATAGACACCTAACTGCATTTAAATCAAGAGCAGTGATTTCCTTAAACACCATCAGCAGATTTCGAAAATACAGTTGTAAAGTTACAGACATATGTTTTAATGTCTGTACCGGATGGTAGGCAGTCTGTACATCTTGGAGAAGTAAAGAGAGCAGGGGGCTCAATGTGCCTAACTGCCTGAACATTCACATATCTTTTCTGAGTGGTTTTGTAGCCCATGTTTAGTTTGTTGTTGTACCACCTTTAGTGTGGTAATATTTAGTCTAATTACCTAAGTAGGTAGTTATCTTGTGAGAATGGCTGTCTTTTCTGACTTTCCCCCTTGTTATAAGATGCATAAGGAGAACACGTGTTTTTTGTTCGTGAGGCTGAGGAACAGTCTGGTTTCCACTCTCATGCGAAGTGTGATTAGGAACATGACCAGTGTCTGTATCTGTTCCCTCCTATCAAGCATTAAGACTAGAGGACGGACAGCTATGATAGCAATTGACAGGACATACCTGGTTTTCTGAAATAATGGTACCTAAAGCACTTGGTCTTGTAGATGCTTCATTAGAGAGATCAGCAAATGGTAAAGAGGGGCAACTGCATCACAAACTTCAGGCATTATTTTGGTCATTCATATTCAGGTTTTTCCAGATTTGTGGTGCACAATGCTGTGTTGCCAGAATCAAGGACAGGTTTTTTGAGATGAAAGTTAAAGGTAAAGTAATGTTGTAATGCACCTTTGTAATTGCTTGGTATCTTATTACTTGGCATTATCCTATGTCTTTAAGTCACATGATGTATTTTTATTTCTGAACCACTAAGCCTCGGTTACACTTCCAGTGTTTCTCAACATAATTGAAAGTAAGACTAACAAATGAGCCTATGGCAAGGGATCCTAGTGTTCCTATGGATCATTTTCCAAGATCAAGACCAACACTTACAGTCAGGTAACACAAACTTTCTCCGTAGGATGCAGTTCTATGATGTGATAAACAAGCTCTGCTTTGCCAGTAGCGACCTGAGCACTTTGAACTTCCTACGTGAAGTATGTCAAGATTCACTTCCAGCTTTGGTATTATCTGGTATTTCAGGATCCCATTTTCCATCCTGGTTGCTCTGAGAAGGGTAGAGGGCATGCAGGCTAGGACATTCCCATGGGATGAAATTGGTGTTCTTTGTCAGGGTCTATACAGCTCTTGACCAGTCCCATCTAAGGCCGGTTTACAGCAGCACGTAACACAGTTATGCTCCAATTCACAGATGTTAAATCGCTGCATCGCTGCATGAGTCGGACTATAATTTGGGATGAATATTAGGTTCCTATCTGTTTCATTATATGGTGTTTCATGTAATGTACCTTCCACTTTGAAATCAATATAGCCCTTTTGTAACCAAACGCAAGTTTGCCCTGTTTCCCATTAAATTTTAGGAGATGCCCCATCTCAACCTTTCTTTCAGTGAAAGACCATATGAAGGGTTTGCTTGTTCGTTTTGATTTCTTAAAAGAAAAATAAGCCTTTCAACCATGGAGGAAAGTGAAACTGTTTTGAAGAGCTAACTAATACTGTAAAATCTTTGCTCAGATTGTAAACTTATTATGCTAAATTCAAAATAGATAGGGAACAATAGCTCAAAGAGGTATTGGAATGTTACCATTTTCATTTTTCATTAAACCTAACCCCTCCATTTCATTTTAAATAAATGATATCTAAAATTATGCTATATTCAATTATACTCTTAAACTTCAAGCTAATGAAAATCTAAAATTTGTGATTGTATCAAATTAGCCCTGAAGACTGAGAAACTATTTAGTAATCTGTGCAGCATGGCCTATATTAAGTGCTGATTAATTTAATATATATGAAAACATTTTATGAACTGAATAAAATACCAAGTGAAAATGAATAAGGTATGAACAATATATTGTCATAGAGTGTGTATAATAATTAAAGTTTGTGCATGCATGCTTATATGGATAGGTATGTGGATTTTAAATATTTAGAACTAATCTGGAATTCTATCTTTTACCATTTCTGCCATCATTTTAACTCGTGATTTAGTTTTCTCCTTCTGTAGTATGTCTATGAGGTTTTTTTCACATAGAGCATGTTGATGCTGCTGTAACGACCACATCCCGCAAACCTCTGTATGTGTGACTTGACTCTTACAAGTAGAATCTGTAACAGTGAAATTTTTTCTGTATTACATGTGCAAAATAATGGACTTGAATGAAGTCTTGAATCAGATTAGCCTTAAGTATGCTTAAAAGCCTATTTATTTCACAGTGCAAAGAGCTAAACGTGAACTTTGTGGGTTTGCTGTGTAAATAATTACTGAGTTAGCTGGTCAAGAAGCAAATACCTCACTGATTTCAAAAAGCTATTTTATTTAAAAGACTGTGACTAAGTACTACCTGATTTTGCTGCTGAAAATTATTATTATTACATGGAGTCAGACTCTATGACTATTAAAATCCCCTTAACATTTATGAGTGTTAATAGCTGATTGGGTGTTATTTTGTCTTCTGTGGTGGGTTGTTTTTGTTTTTCCTCCACGGGCATTTCTAGTTTGCCTAATCTTCTGTTTGTTGTCATGAATTTTATCACTTAGTTAACACAATTTTAACAAGAGTAATAGAGGAAGAAAATGGTGAATTTAAAATACTTTTAAAGTATTTCAGGGTATATTTAGATAGATGAAGTCAGCAGGAGTTAATTAATTAGTTTATATTATTTTATTAGTTTATATTATTAAGGAGTGTGTCCAAGCTACCTCTGAACCAGAGCAGTTAACGTTAAGAACTTAGAGGGGACAGTTTAGATCCTACCAGACTGGAGGACGACCTAAGGAAGTAAAGTCTAGTGTGAGTAACTAGACTATTCAGGCAGGTACCAGGGTTAATTTGGGAACACTTGGTTTCTGTGCCACAACAGAAGAGTAAGTTGTGAAGAATCAGCAGCACAGATTTGTTGAGCACAAATCTCATCAAACAAATCTAGTTTCTTCTTCTGATCAAAAGGCTAGCAGAACAGATAAACAGGAAGAAGGAGGTATGTTTTGAGTTAGGAAACTTAATTTCAGTTTTCAGTTTTCAGTTGAATTTCAGTTTTCAGTTGAATTTTCTAGTCTGTAGACTGAATAAACCTCTCATGTTCTTCTCAGTCCAGTTCTATTCAGCAGCTTCCTTGCAAGTCAGATGGCGTGATGAGGGGCACGTGTTCAACCCTGTACTGACAAGCTGAGAGGCCTCTTGGAGGACAGGACAGGAACAGAATACAAGGTGTTCTTAGGGTGGAGAAATTGCATGAAGTCAAGAAAATTAAATTAAGTATGGTACTACTGTTAGGAGGGAGAATTGAGTAGCCGCATGCAAAATGAAGAATCATAAGATAAACAGAAATCAGGATTTGATTGAATGGTTAAAAATATGGTGCTCTAGAGGTGCCAGTATGTGTTAGTAGGATTGTTCTATGTAAGTTAATGGAGGTATTTATATTATGTATTTCTGTAGATTTAAAAAGAAAATGCAATATGCAACTATATGAATGCAGTAAAGACCAGAACTAGAGGCCTTGGATGGAGTACTATGCCCAGGTCTGGACACTGCTCTTGAGGGGGAAAATTATAGGAACCATGTTTGCTTGGTCTGGAAAATAGTAGGGAAATGTTGATGTAATAGTAGTCTCACAGTGTGTTTAAGAAAAAAAAAGGAGGGGGGTGGGGGGTGTCCTTCAAGGAAGACAGTAACATTTTTTGGTGCCCCTTGGAACTATGACAAGGAGTAATGGAGAAAAATAGGGAAAATGTCTGATTATAACTGTAGTTAAGCATTGCAAAAGGCTGCAATGTCCTTCATTTGTAACTATATTAGACAAACATCTCTGGGATGGTCAAAACATAATTAATCTTGTCTTAGGGCATGGGCAAGGCTTTTTGACAGCCCTTCCAGCCCTACATTTCTGTGATTCTATCACAAGTATTTGAAGATCTAACATGACTGTATTACTGCATATCTGAAACCTTGCAATATGTTGACTAAAAATAGCTATATATCCTTCTGCATTAGAATTTGTAAGCACAGTTTTCCTAGCCTGCAGCAATGTAGACCAAAGCATTCTTCACAAGCAGCAATATTAAACTACTCTGTATAGCACACAAAGATGTATTAAAACAAATGCTGTGTATCATTGTCTGTCTGGACCAGGCACTGAAGAAAAAGGGAGTGCCCTAGGCAAGATAGCCCTTCAATCCCACTCAGTCCAAAAGAGACCAAAGAGGAGAAACTGCCTCTTGCACACAAATACATTTGAAACTTTTCTAAATGGAATCTCTATGCAGAAACCTGAAATGAAAGCAGAGCCGTAAAAAGGCTTTTCCAAGAGCAATCTCCTGAAAGTCACAGCATATTAGAGAAATTTTAAAAGTCCCTGAACCTGAGTTTAGGCCCCTACGTCTTGGGGTCTTAAAATTCATGACCTCTTTTTGGTGGAAAGAGGGAGGAGGAGGTATTTCTGTACCAGGCTCCCTTTTCAAAAGCCTCAACTCTAATCCGTGATTGTAATGCTTGTCACATTTCAAAATATGATCTGAATGGTCCATTGGGTTACAGCCTGAGATAGATCAATATATTAATTTAATAGTATAGCTTAGTAAGGAGAGAACCCCCATATTGTAGCAGAGACAAAATCAGTTCATGGGGAGCACCTTATACAGGCATGAACTCTGTGTGGAAAAGAAATGGGTTTATTGCTGATTTTTTTCCTTAGTGTTTGTCTTAAATGTGCTGAAACCAGACAATAGCCATAAAATAGTCTTTGCAAAGTATTTCAGTCTCCCAGCAAAACACAAAACAAGATCACCTTCTAAAACAGAATAACAATTTCCTATAAAGTCCTTATTCACATGGAAGTGAAATTCAGCTCCTAGCTAGAATGCCAGCATAAAGCCTTTTTTAAGCTTGAAGCCATTCAGAAATGAGTTAAGTGAAGCCAAAGGATACTCATGGTGTTCTGCTATTCCTGTTTGTTTGAGAGTGAGTGTCCAGAATGACCTGCTCACTAAAATGTACACAAGTTCCCATGTGCTAAAGAAGCCAGATACTCTTTTACATCAGTGGTCACTTGGTGTTTATGGTATTTTTCCTCTGGTTTTATTATTGACAAACATTTGAGTAGAAACAGAACTTCATACTTCAGTTATGTAATGTTTCTCCTTAAAATTCATTATCACAGTGGTTTGCTTTTAAAATAACACAAGTTTATGGACAAGTTTCTCCTCTGTTCTCTTAGAATTGTGACAGCTGCTGTTCTGATCCTACAGTTCCTGCAGCTTTAAGAAACATTTTCGTCTTAAATAATAACTCATGGTAGGCAAATGGCACTCTCATTCCCTTTAGACATTAATATTGCAATTGGAAGAAGAGGTTCACGTGTTCTGGTATTCAGGATAATTGAGTTCAACACTAACAATTTGAAGTTGGAACTTAGAGCCAGGCTCCTCCACAATTTATGGAGATTTATAATTGAGTAAATCCTGGAAAAATGTTTGTCAGGTGAAGAGTCTTTGTCTCAAGCGGCAAGAATCTGGCAGTTAAAGATGGTGGCCTGCTGAATTAGTGCTGTGAAATCTGCAAGAGACCAAAAAGACTGGCTTCTCTCCTCCATGCTACCCAAGGTGACTGGCTAGAGGAGCGGAATGCCCAGAAGAGGCAGTAAATGTGATAACCCAGAGCAGTCCTTCAGTAGCTTCTCACAGGATTTTCTGGAAATTAACTGTTATTTCTGTGTATGGGATCACAAGAGGGGGCACTGGTTTTCCAAGGTCTTATTGGCTCAAAAGAATGCTGTTTTATGCCTTCTTGCTCTAGAGGTAAGGAATTGAGTCCTGTATCTCCAATTGTGCCATGATGATACAGTTAATAAGATATAAATTGTGATATGCAAATATTTCTTAGCAGCTTTGGTGTTGATTTAAAAATCTGCAAGCTGTTTGTTTTCTTTTTTTTTTATTTGAAGAATCCGATGTAAATCAAGTGTATCTGATTTTTTCCACTTAGTCTTACACAAAAAAAAAAAAAACCAAAAAACCCAAAGGGTTGGGATTTGGGGTGGGGTTTTTGTGGTTGCTTTTAGCTCAACAAGCTTTACTTTGCTTATACTCTTAAGCAATTTTGGTTACAGCAACACTATTATCCATCTAGATTGGATATATGGAAAGAACTTATTGCAGAACTTTTATCAGTTATTAGAATGAAGTGTTTAAAACAAAATGCAATTGAGTACTTAATGAAAATAAACTTATGTACAATTTGTAGTGTCTAAATAGTTAAGTACACCATAGTGGGCAGTTGGAGTATTTGGAAAATTTAGTAGAGCTACTCTAAATTAAGACTAGTACAGTGAACTGAGAAACCAGTAGGCTAACCCAAAGAAGTGAGAGTTCTAGGGGTTTTTTTGCATAGAAGAGGCAAACAATGTTGATATACATCACGTGGAATTCGGCTAATCAGAGATGAAGTATAGTATAGTAGTCAAAATTCAAGTAGCATTTAACAAGCATAAGAAAGCATACAAGTCCTTCAGCATTTTCTTTATTCTGTTCTTCATGTAGAAAATGTCAAGTGCCACTTGAAATGGAGACAAAGTTTGAAACACCCAAACAATGTTCAGTTTTCTCCTAACTGTAGATTGGCTAGTGGAGAATTACAGTATTTTGGATTCCGGAAAAGTCTGTATCTTCTGGACATCATGCCTACAAATTTCTCTGAATTCCTTCATTTTGTCTTTAAGGGTATGCTCTTTCAAGACTATTTTAGATTTTTACACTTCTATTTCTTAAAGGAAACAAATGGTTGCAACCTCTTGAATGAAAAATAATCCATGTGTGGTAAAAAGATGGAGAGTCGGTTTAAAAATAAACAATTTAAAATGTTTCTTTATTTCATCATCCGTTTTATTAAGATTTGAAGGAATAGCATCTGTAACCATACATTTCACATTCATCAAGAGTTTCTGGAGCGGTTTGGATGCATATGTGGGTTGTGTAGTTACAAGTGGTTTGTGCTTCCTTGAGGGGATTTAGACAAGAACAGATTTGTCCAGAAGCTGACAGTGCACTTGTACTGTTTTGCTGAAATTTGTTGCCTTCAGAAATCCCAAGTGCTGGAGACCGGGGGAAGTCTGAAGTAAGGAAGACTTACCTGTGGTGGAAGACAATCAGGTTAGAGAATATTTGAGCAAACTGGATGTACATAAGTCCATGGGCCCTGATAGGATGCACCCATGACTGCTGGAGGAGCTGGCTGATGTCATTGCGAGGCCTCTCTCAGTAACCTCCAGAGGTGCCTTCCAACCTTAAACAGTCTGATTCTGTGGTGCTGTCGTCAAGCAGAGTTTCAGGCAGAACACCTGTACTGCTCAAGCTGAGGTGGTTATTGTGCTAAAATTAACTAAGAAACAACAAAAAACTCCCGCCTGAGATACAGTTTATTTAAAACATGGTCTGTTTTACCTAATTCAAGACTAGGGACTATGAGAACTTCTGGCAGCTCAAGTACCATCCAGTGCAAAAAGCAGTGTTTTCAGTTTCTGGGGGAAACAACAGCCTGTATAGTTCTCGTCCCTTTACTATATAGAGTACCTACAAAATATTGGTAAGATTATATTGAATTTTGTTATTTCTGTCTATCTAGAATAGCATGCTAACCTTTTCCTTAAGTGTACTGTGGCATACTGCAGATGGGAAACAGAGATGTCCTTTCTCTTGCTTTTTCCATTTTAAGAAGTGAGGCAAAATTAAATGCCATTTTTACCATGTATCTCTAGAGCCAGTAATCTGCATCACGCTGCTTTTTTCCCTCCCCTCCCATGTACAGAGTTAGCCACCTACAAGTTATAGCAAATGTAATGTGGACAGATATATACCTCCCCAGCTTCACCTAGTGTAGATAAGCAGTTGGAATGAAGGCACGTGGTGGAGGAGTCGGCACAAGCTGTGCCACATCCCTCCCAGACTGTGTGCTTACTTGGGAGGCAGAGCATCCAGTCCATGTTGTCATGTTTACTGCTGCTGTTTGCTGATCTCGTTAGCTAAGCTAATTAAATTACAGGTAGCACAATTACACCTATGCTTGTTACAGTTTTACCCTTGGGCATGTCCATAGACCGATTTTTTTTTTCAGAAGTCACTGAAGCACTTGAAAGCATCATCTACATTGACTTGCCGTGAACCTTCAGTTCCTAAGGGTCTCAGTCACTGTTTAATTGTGAGTTTACGGACAGAGATTAGCAGGGAGAAGAGCGGGAAAATTAAAATGTGTGGCTATATATTTACAAAAAAAGGAAGGCACTAAAGTTAAATGTGATGTGTCGTATTTCTGTAGAGGCTAACAAGTATATTCAGTGTCTTAAAAAGCTAAATAAATAAGTAAATAAACCGGACTGTGTTCTGCAAACTCTAGCAGGGATAAATATGGATCTCGGGGCTGCAGGGTTAGCAGCATCAATAGGAAAATTCGTGCTGTTACTCTAAGGCTAACTTCTTAAGGGTTGTCTTCATCTCTTCCCTGGCATGCATTAGGGAATGCAGATGCCTCTGTGTTTGTTAGATGACAGTGTTTTCATTTATTTGCATTTATAATTAAACTTCTGTTCCTTAGTATTTCTCTGAAGGTCAGCAAAATTAGCAGTCTTTCAACGCATTTCTGTGGAGGTTTGCTACACTTACTTTACAGAACTTGGACAGAATCAGATTAATTTATAACTCTCTTCATTTTCACTTGTCTTTTGGCTCATGTTTTCTTAATTTCAGATGATAACGGGTGTATGCAATATCCTGCACCTTCTTGTTCCTTAGAAAATCTTTGAGCTGTTGATCAACAGATTTTTCATTGTACAGAGAAAACTTCATTCTGTTATGTTAACTTTGCTAGAAAGTAGGACGGCTTGTGAGAGAATAAATTGTTCAGCTTAAAGGGCGCAAATGGATTTTCAGAAGATTCCTCTTATATGAGTGTTTACCTAAGCTAATGTAATCAATTTTTTTAGCAGTGTAGATAAACTGGTTCAAATCCACTGCATTAATACTTTTTATATCACTTTGACTTGTGTAAGTCTGGATTTTTTAATTCATTGATTAAAGCAGAAATAAATTGACAAGAAATTAAATCAATGGAAAAGTTAGAACCTGAACAAACGAAATGTTAACCAAGAAGCTGTCAGAGGTGAAAATCGTGGGCTCTAGGCCATTAGTGCTGCGGCTTCTGGAGAGGCAGAGAACATACATCTCTCTTTTCCAAGTGTAGGAAGTGAGATCAGAGTTAGGCTACCTCGGAGGTGGGTTAGAGAGCTCTGATGTGAAAAAATGTTTGAGATTTACTGATCTAAAGAAGCAGTCAGGTTTGGGATTTTTCCTACCTCTGCATGTAAAAAATAACCTGTAGTGACTTTTACTGTCAAGTGCTTACATTCTCTAGACTGTATCCTACTGTGTGCCTTCCATCGTGTTTACCAAATTGTGCCTCTAATTTATCAGTACTTTTGAAGTAGAGGCTTGTCAGCTGTTTGATCCAGTCCTCCTGCTACAAACAACTGTGATAACATTCTTTATTACTCATAATAGTAAACAATGGATTTGTGGAAATTAAGAAGTTGGTAGAAACAGCCACAGCAAGGAGAGAACTTGATTTAATAAATGAACAACCACAGTACCTAAATAGATCAGACTGGCTCAAAGGTTCAGGACATTTCTTTCCCCTAAGGCAGTAATTTCTAAGTGAAGAAAACAAGCAAAATCAAATAAACTGGGACCAGAGTAGAATAAAAACAATGACCATCCATGATGACTGTAACACAGAAAAGTCAGCAACAAAAGGAGAGGTGAGATAATAAAAAGAAGCAGAGAAAAAGATGGTGAAGGCTACCAGCTCATTACAGTTGCTGTTGCTGCACTGTCTCCGCTCGTCAAATCTACTATGCATGCAGGCAGTACTGGAGCACCATAAGGCCTGTATTGCTATTCTCAGTGCACACACACACACTCATACACATGTGTGTCTTCTGAAAGTCTGTAGGCTCAGGAGGATGTCAGAAATGGGAAGGACAGCAGAGAAAACAGGGGGAGAGAGAGAGAGAGTAGCTTGAGAGTAGCTGTTCTGTCGCTGGATTTGGTTCTGTTGCTTACAAGAAGGAAACACATTGATCTTCCCAGAAACACTCCCTGGCAGATTCAGATTTGGATGAGTTTATAAGACATGGTAGGCTTTTGTCAGCAGTCATGAGATCTTCCAGAGAGGCTGGTGATTAGGATAAGATTGCTGTTGTTCAGAGTTAGCTGTCAAAATTATAGAATTACATGGGAAAAATTAATAAGAATTATTGGTTTCACTTTCACAGATGCTAAATCCCTCGACCAAGACACAAGCAAATAAAGCCTCAATACATTATCACTATGTTTTCTCTGTGAATAAAGCCATGTGATACAGAATCACAAGTAATTAAGGAAAATGCACATCAGTGAAGGGGAAAATAGAAACATATCTTAGGGTAAGAGGCAGAAGGAAAATCCAGTGAGGAACAACTCCCTTATCTCAATACAAGGTTTAGATTTAGGGCTTTCTGTCAGAGTCTCTAATAGTTCTGAATTTTTAGTAACAATTCATGAAATCATTGGCAAGTTGCATGATATGAAGACACCCCTGAAAGAGTAGGATCCAGACTCCTTGGTCACAGATCCTCCAGTGATCCTACAGTGATTACATTCACAGTGACAAACACTTAGACCTGTCCTTCGTGTTCTGTCATTGCTAATGCCTTATCTGCACCCTATGTTACTATGTAACTATTCTCATTCCCGCACTTCAGCTATTTCCATAGTGATGTTTTACACGGGATTTTTTCCTCTCTGGTAGATTTTCAGTCAGATATCCGTCATCATGGAAAGGGACATCCCAGCTTTGGGAAAGAGAGTGCCTGAAAGGATGTGGAATTCATTGCTTTTGGCAGTGCTGTAGCCACTTCTAAGTTCTAATTTATACCAGGCAGACATAGAATGCCATCTGGTCGTGCCAAAGCCATTTGAAAGGAAGCAGAGAAATACACATTTGAGTTGGCCATCTGTCCTCATGTCTGTAACATCATAGAGGGAGGTATTGGCGTGTCTGAGGCCAATAGCTGAGGCTTTGTTTTTTTTCTCAGAGAGTAGGGAAGTAGGATCTGGCACAGCCCTCTGGTAGTAGAGGTCCTTGGATTTTTTTCAAGCTTGATTGCATAACATAGAAGGGGAAGAACGCCAACTAATGTCTGCATCCTTGGTTTCTCACTCATTCACTTACATTTCCTGGCAAGAGTGTGTGGTTTGGGGGGGGGGGGGGGGGGTAGTGGGTAGTAGGTAGATATATCCAGTTCTGAAATCACTTTGTTAGAAGTAGTTGCCTTCTCACTTTGGGCACAGAAGTAACACAGCATTAACAGTTCAAAGAAGTGAAGATACTTTTTTCTTTTCTTTGTGGTTTTTTTTGGTTGGTTGGTTGGTTTGGGGTTTTGTTAGTTTGGGGGGTTGTGGTTTGGGGGGGGAGGTGGTTTGGGGTTGTTTTGTGGGGGTTTGTTTGTTTGGTGGGGGGGGAGGTGGGGGTTTTTTTGGTTTTGGTTTTTTTTTTTTTTTTCAGGGCTGGTGACTTTCTGTGAACCCACTGGAAATAATCAAGTGAAAAGAAACCTTGGCTGCTTACTTCAGAGCTTTGGTGCTCACACATCACACCAAGCACTTAGATGAAGTGATTAGGAGTTTGATGGATGAACCCTTCCATTTATTTCTTTAAAAAAAAAAAAAGTTTCCCACCTCGCAGCTGGGACCATATGAGTTGCCCAAATGCAGATAAACAGATGAATTATTTACTAAAAAGATAACGCTACTAATTATATAATTAACACCATAACATTGTTACTAATCTTTCTTGAGCACTTTGTCTTTTGAAGTAACTGACCTGTTGACTGGTTACTGGAAGTTAAGGGTGAAAAGGCTGGGGGTTTATAAACTCCTAAAAATTACCAGCAGTCGGGGTGAGGAGAGATTTTTGCTCTTCTGGGATTTTTCTGGTTGGTTGGTTGGTGGTTTTTTTTTTTTTTAATGGCAGATCAGGGAATCTAGATATGAGGCTAATACTAAAAGATAGATACAGTTTGTGAGGTAGTGGCAAATGCTATGGAAAATGGGGCAGATGAAGGCAATGCATCTTTTTCTGGCACTTCTTTTCATAAATGTTATTGACAGGCTACTGTATATAAATGGATATTAATAATCCATTAATATTATTTCTGTAATGCATCTCTCCTTCTCTGTTCTTTTTAAAAATGAACTTTTGTTCCTGTTGGGCTAAGTAGATACCTTCCACAGGAAAGGTGATATCTTGTCTTCTCTTGTAACCATTCATGCAAATTAATGCAAATGCAAGTTACATGTTGAAGGAGGATGGTTTTCTGGCATTTTTGTAGAGATGGAATAATTTGTACGCTGAGCTGGAGTTTACTGTCTACAGTTTTGTGAATTCCCATTTTGGTTGTTACAGGTGTGTTAAATGTAGTGTTGCTGGGCAGAAACGAAGACTGGGAATCCCTATACAAGTGAACAATAAACATAAGGCTGTACCATTTATAACTTAAAGTAGAATATCTACCTGAAACTTCCTTCAAAGGGAGGGAAATACTGTTAAAGTCACTTTTAAATAGAAATTTTTAATAAAAGGTAACAAAACCAGAGTTAGCAAAATACAGAATTGTTGAAATTTGCTTGTTGGGGCACAGAAGGTAACAGGCTGGGATATATTGTAGCAGAGTTACAAAATTAATCTATTCCTTTTAGTGCGTGAGAAGAGTAGAACAATTCTGCTATCTCTGTTAACTGCATTTATCACTAAATGAGTCCTTGAGCCACAGACGCCAGAGACTGGAGGGAGCTTTGGGCTGACCTAGGATGGCAGTTCTTATTTACACCCCTGATTCAAGGAAAAGTGTGTGTTCAGAGGTTTAAACCTGTGCTTGTAATGCCTTCTAAAGTTTCAAATCTTGCAGTAGAAGGTGGAATCCCATTCCCACAGGATGCATTAATTAAGTATGCTTAAGTCTTATCTGGTGTTAGAACTCCAGCAGGAGCTCCTCATACGATTTCAGGGTTCTTTCCAGCAGTCAGCGGGTAGGCCAGGAAGACTGCTCACACTTCTGACAACAGGAACTGTTTAATTTGTGTGGAGGTTCATTCTAATCAGAGACGTTAGGGTAGTGAATGACTTCTGCTCATGAGAAGGTTCTGGAAGCTAATACTTTAAAACTAATAATATCTCTTCTGAGATCTAAGTCCTTGCACGTTGCTGCACATGCACAACTATAGATATGTCTGCCCCCACTCTGTGATTTCCAATAACATGACCTCTCTACATGTGACTGAGAAATGCTTAAAGTGTAAACCCATCATACGGGTAAATTGTTTGATCAGACTTAGAAGAGTTTCCGATCCCATCAAGGTCTGGGAATGTCTGTACACTCAGGGGGATTGTGTAATTAAAAAAATGATAAAATATTCCCAAACTCCTTAGCTTTTATGTTTGGTTGCATACAGAACTACTAGTAAAACAGTGCTAATATCATAGCGCATTTAACTACAAAACACAGCGTGCAAATTCTGTATGTAATCCTTATACAACCCTCGTAGTTTGGGAAGTACTAATACAATCCTAGGACATCCCCACCTACCAATAGGTGGCTCTGGCTGCTAGGCTGGAGGATTAGGTTCCCTTTTGCCTGAGACCCTGTTGTCTGGTGGCCCGACAGCCACAGGAACAGCTACCCAAAATCCAGTAAAGGGTTCTCCAGAGAAGTAGAGGCTGAGAACTTTCCAAAGCCCCTCCTGCTGGGAATGGGGTAGAGGGCACATCTCCAGCTTCCTGCATAGTGCTCTAGCCAGGAGATTGATATGTAAAAGATGAGCTTGTTTTACTCCTGTTGTCTTTCTGCCCTGAACTCCAGTGCATCAAATGTGTTAGCTTTGCTGGTAGCGTACCTAGCATACTGAGCCTGTTAATGGGTCTAGGGTTATGAATGCTTAAATTTGGATTCAGTCAACTGTTAGCAGCAGATATGTACCTGGACAGTTTTGTGCCTGCTGACAATGCCTGATAACACATGTTTACATGCATGTTGCATCTAAACAGGCTCAGGTGGGGTTTTTTCTGAACAGTTTTCCAAGCTTGGTATTTTTAACAGCTGAATGCTTTCTTTGATCTTGTGTTTGATGCTGCATCAGCAAAGCAAATGTGAGTTCTACCAGTGACTTAAGAGCTGAATCAAGCCTGTAGAGAGAAATTAATCCTGGTAATATTAATATTGATGCATGGATCCACTAAATACTACTTTTTTAGTGAATAAGAGTGCCTTAAAGTCTTGCCCTTAACTCTGAATTACAGTTCTCTCTTATTTAGCAGGGGGAAAATGTGGCGCATGTTTTTGGAAGGGTGTGAGAATGGGAAAGGAGGGGGACACCACGTTTGAATGGGAGAGCCTTTTTGATTTTTGTCTATATACAGAAAGTAGAAATAGAAAGAAAATAAATGTTAAGACAGAGAATTCTGAACACTGTACTTGTGGAGATCAGGAGACCGTCCTTCTTGCCTTTTAGAAAGGAAACCTTGGGAAATACAAAGTGCAGATCACAGCAGTTGTTCCCAGTGTGCTGTTTGGTATGCAGCGAATCCAGCGAGCAAGGCCCTAAGCAGCAATCTTTGGAATCTATTACATTTGTTCCACACAGTCACTCTAAACCTATTTAATCTACTTCATCACTGCTTCTGACATCTGCATCTTATGCACTCAGTAGACAACTGAAGAAGGAGATTTATAAGGCAGGTCTCCCAATTAATTCTTAGAAGGCCAGTTTTCACACTTTAGGAAGGGCAGTGTTTCATTTTATTTTTTACTTTTACCTCCTTCTGTCTTCTCCCATACTGGATTACACTACCACCAACCCAGCAATACTTTTTGATTTTATTAACTAACCAAAAATTAAGTGGTGATTATCAATACCACCTTCTCAGGGATTACCTTGTACAGCAACATAGTCCCCCTTCTCCATGTGGAACACGGAAATGCCAGGAGCAGAAAAATGGTGGGGGACTGTGGCTTTTGTGTTTATTCAAAGGCTTTTTTTAACCAGGCATTTAATAGCAGATTGGTCTTTTTTCAGAGTTCTTTTGAGGGCACAGAGGGCACAGAAGCTGTGGCAGAAATCTTGAATGCAGCAGAAGGAGCAGCTTGTTTCACACACTAGTGCTGGCATTAGTAAATAGGTATTGGCATGGTGACTGAGTGAGGAACTCTGGACTGGGAAGTAAATCAGCAGCTTGCTTTTTCTGTGTTTTATTTTCTCTTTTTTAAAAGGCCAGGGCTAAGGAAAGGGAGACTGAGAACATGGTAAACTTGCTGTGGAATTTTTAAAAGCTTTCAGTATTGATCTGACACATTGAAGTTACTAAAACCCCTACCTGAAGTCGAAGAGGGGAGTTAATCCAATGTTTTGTGCTTTAAAAAGTCCTACCGCTGGAGAATAGTCTTTCGCCAAATAAGCAAGACTTGAAGGCAGTCAGATTCCCAGCAACAGTGGCAATTTGCCCCCCTATTAAGGTGTGAGCTGAATTTGCAGGAAAGATTATTATCATGTCAGACTACAAATCTGCTGTCGCAGCAATCTCAAAGGTCCGTCTGTCCCTACTGTTACTCTGGCATTGCTGGGAGACGTTGCTGTGGCGTGCCGTGGCCTTGCTGCTTCGCACGTGCTTTCAGAGGGAATGGCTAGTTCACTGGAGACAGATGGAAGCTGGTAGCGATACTGGTAGAGAACCATGTATCTTTTCCCTCAAGACATTTCACAGTTCAGACGTCAAATGTACAGAAAACTAATAGCCTAAAAATGTTATTTGAAGGCTAAACAAAATTAACCCAAAGCATAAGGGGCCTTGGAAGAAATTTTCTAGAGAGAAACAAAATTGTGCTGAGGTCTTACTAGTGAGTAAGAACTGCTAATGTAATAGTTCAAGCCACTTAGACTCAATTCTCTTAATTGTATATTGTTGTGAAAAGCAGTTTAATAATGATTATAAATAATGAAGTTGCTCTAAAACTGTATTTTATTTCAAAGGTACGTGATATTTGGGCTTCATCAGCTGATATTGCATGCTAATCTGGAGAGTAAGGAGTTCAGTAGGCAGATCCTGTTAAATTAATCAGTAATTCGCAGTTGGCTTTTCTTACTAACCTCCTGACTTTTAACATGCATGCTTCACAATTCAAAAATAGAAATGTGTCTCTTGAAAGATCTGGGGGAGGTCAAATAGTATCTCCATCACAGGCTTTGTGGACCTATAATTTAAATACATTTCTGAAATGTGGCATAATGTGCAAAAACTCGCCTGGTTGCTGTTCTGTGGAATTCCTTCTCAACAGAGAACTATTAGTATTTTGGAGGTTTCTGACTGTAACAAATGAAATACCATCTGCTAAAAGAATTGTGGCAATACTGTCGTCTTCAGTGCATTCCTTCTGGTTATTTTGGGCAAAATAAAGTGAATATTCAGAGAAAACAATGAGACAAGAATTAGTGTCATCCTTATTTTATTGCTTATATTCTGGCCACAGTGCTAGGCTCCACGTAGGCCTGGGAATCCATTGCGTTAAGTAATGTATAAATTTGGTGTTGCCAGGTTGAGTTGAATTCCTAGCAGAGAGAAGTTATATGACCTCATCAAGGCAATCAGGGCTGCGATAGTTGAATTTCTTCTTTTCAGATATGTTCATTTTTATTTTTATCATATGAAAGAAATGGAGAGAGGGATGAGAAATGCAGAAGGGGATGAATGACAGCTGAGAATTTGTGAAAAAGGAAGGATGGGAAAGTGGGTTACTGTCACAGCAAAGATGATGCTATGAGGAAAGAAGCCAGAGAGCAGTCTAGGTACCGCACCACAAATGGTGTTAAAGAGTTTGAAGGGGATTAAGGGATAGTGTCAACTCTGCTAGCGAGCTCTGGGGTAGTACCTGCCATGCTGGCCCTGGAGATCTGTTACAGTTCTGAGATCCTAGAACCAAAGACTAGGAGAGAACATGAAATTACAAGCAGCTGAGAAAATGCGCAAGAATACAAATTATCAAGATCAGTCTTTAGCTCTCTGAGAACAGTGAACATCTTCCAGATGCTTTGTTAGCGCTGGTGCTGCTCTGTTATTTTTTTAGCACTGTTTTCGTTTAGGACAGTCCTGTTCTCTTTGCCCTAGCTCATCAGGCGAAGAAGGGAGGCTGATGGGAATTGTGTCTTCAGAGGAACATTGCCTCCGGTGGAATGGAATCTGAAGGCACGTGCAAGTCCCAGCTGATGTCTGTTAGTTTTGTTTATGCTATTGTTCCAGACAGTAAACTAAAAAGATTGTGTCTTTTATTGAGTGGCTTCTCTTCTGTGGAACAACACAGTGAATTATTTCTATTACCTAAGTTTCTTTTAATGAAAAATTTTAAAAGCCTTTCCTTCTTTCATTCCCCCTAATAAGACAATCAAAAAGGCTAGTAATGCAGGGAATGATAACAAATTATAAAGGTAGATACATAAAATATTGCTTTCATTTTCCTGAATCCTCTAAAATTAATGGGTTTAAGGTTAAAACAAACATTGTACCATACAAAGTTTTCTGCGTGGATAAGGGAATGAAGTGCTTTGCACAGCTACAGTGCTGCTGTGTACCTGAGAGCCTTGCTCTCTCCACTTTGCATCTCTCAGGTTCTGTCACTGTCACTCTATTGAAGATGCTGAGCGTCAGCCTTCTCTTTTTCCTGCTTGGAGAACAAGTGCTTCAATTCCATCCTCAGATTTCCCAGGAAGCAGCTGAATCTTACGCTGTTTTTCCAGTTAAAGAACCTACTGAGGTGTGCATGGTGGAGCTCAAGAGGTGTTTTTTTGTGTATGCTATGATGATCTTCCACAAAGAGAAATGGGTTTTATTCACTAGTGTTTGCATTTCTGGTTGATAGCTGAAAAAACTACTTTAGAGGTTTGTAATCAAATCAAACGGATGTTTATACAGAGAAGAGACTTAAGTTCAGAGAAATATTGGCTCGTATTCACTTCTACTGTTCAAGGAGTTCAATCTTGGGGAAAAAAAAACTACCTTTGTAATAGAGTTATCTTCTGTTTGGTTGACTTGTGTCATGATTTTCCCTCAGCACAAAATAAAAATGAAATGAGCCCACATACAGGTATGAATACAAACATTGTAAGGCATCTAAGCTAAAAGTATTTGAGCTACTTTTTTAGACTTGAATATATGAATGTAATCAGTTCACCTGGTTTAATCATTCCCTTTTTGCTGCCAGGGAAAATAAATTTGTAGTGTACAATAGGTCAAGGATCTGGTAGGGAACAGAATGTGCAGTTCATAAATCTGTACAAACATGCAGGGAGCACAGCTACAGATGTAAAATGCAATAGTGGATCCAACTTTTCCTTGAAGATGACATTTTAATAAATTGTGACTTCTTTCAGAGGATGGGCTGTTAGATTAGACTAGATTAATTCCTATGTGCTTCTACCTGTATGGAAAAAAAAAAAATAGACTGTATTCAACCAGCTGACACACTTTATTAGCAGGCCACTATTCTAGTCTACTCAGCTGACATAATGACACTGCTCAGTCACACAGAGAAAAATAAACAACAGTATAATAACACTCAGGGATTAAGTTGGCAAAGTCAAACCCTTAAAAGTTGAAGTACAGGATCACAGTTTTTTCTGAACTTAATCTGGCACTTCTGTGTGTAAAATTTACCAAACCCTTATTTATATCTCCCTATATAAATATATACACGTTTTCTCCTTATGATCCTTCTTTTAGGCAGTCCACAGGGTAGACAGCTACCAGTGACTGAGTGGCGATTCAAGAATTTTTTTAGTGTTCAGTGTCAGGTACACAGTTCTATTTACTAGACAACATCCTAATATCACACTTGATTACAGATTTATTACTATTCTCATGAGCTTTTCTTGGAGTTCATTATCGTAGCATCTGAGTGTTACACAAATGTTAACGGGTTTATCTTCACAACTCAGAATGAGTGGTGGTATTATTATAGACTCCTCTGAGAATTTCCTTGCCAGTCTTTAATTATTTTCCACTGAATATTTGCAAATGGCAGCTTCAGACACTGCAATTCAGTCAAAATTGGGCATCTCTTTCTTGGATTTCAATAAGCATCTCCCTAATTCCTGAACATCACTATTGCCAGTAATCCAGTGCACATTGCAGAAGTATGAATGCTAGAAAGCTCATCAACTAAGCACTTGTAAGTTTTTTTGCTTGCTTTTAATTAACTTATGCATTTTCTCTGCATTTGTTCTCGGAAAAAGCAAGTTTTGTGGTGGGTTTTTTTTTTAAACTTTCTAAACCAGTTTTTCCCATGGACTGTAGCCCAAGCTGTTTAAAGCCTGCAAAATGTTAAGCAATTGATAATGGGATTTAAGAAAAGTGTGCCAGAGAAAACCAACCATAAATGATACTGCTTATAAACATCATGCAGCTCAGTAGCTTCAATTTGTTATAACCCAATTGTTAAAATAAATCATGATGTATTAGTATGATGCAAAGTATGTCAAAACTCTATTAGGACACTATATATTAATTCTAATAAATATTTCTAAGCCAACTGCCCAGTGTTAAGTCAGAGATTTTAATTAGTTGAAGAGTTTCTCCAGAATGTCGGCAGGAGCCCATTCTGTTTCCACCAGCCCTCCCATTGCTCTCGCCGGACATGCTGACATCTGGTCTCCAAAGGCTACTTCCTTTCTCTCTGTGCTGCAACTAGGTCATCTCATCGCAGCAATACGAGAAGCGAAAGGTAGAAAAGACAGAAAAGGAAAGAGAAGTAGCAAAGAAACTGGAAAAGGTCTGTTCAGATTCATAGAATTGACATAATCTGTCAGTGGGAAATCTAAAAGTAACTGTCTTGAAGAAACAGGTTATAACCCAGACTTTTAAAAAGCTACACGCTCCACAGCAAGAATGAAATCTTTGCGAGAGCAAAGTAGGAAATTATGCATGAAGGATTAAGTTATTGCCATGCTGATGAATCCTTTCCTTTCTCGTGTATGGAGTGGAGAACTTATTTTAAAAGATACAAATTACTAGTGTACTATGTGGATCAACAGCAAGGGACAAATGTAAAGGTTTTTAAAGGATTCTGTGATAGTGGATTTTAGCACATATTCCGTATACGTTTTTATGTGCCTTTGCACTTAGTTACTGATGCAAAACATAATTCCCCTTAGATGTCACCTTGGAGGTGCTGAAATGGCTGTGAAAATCCCTAGGCACCAGTTAGCAGAATTAATGCATGTAAAAGGTAACATATGACATTACATGATGGCAGTCAGCTAGCCTCAGCTTTTTGTATTGTAAAGCTCTCGACATACCCTTCTCTTCTGAGCACGTTTTATTTTATTTCTGCTTAAGTGATTTTTGCTTTTATGGGCTAATACAATATTTTTATTTTTAGAAGCTGTCCTAAAGTATCAAACTCATAATTGTATCTCCTCTGTATGTGTAGCCTTTGGGCATGCTGATGACTTTTGGGGGCAGAGCTTAAATGTAATTTTTATATGAGCGTGCAACAGTTTTATGGGGTCTTAATTGGGTATGAAGAGGTGAGACATTTTATGGATATATACCATTAAAGAAAAGATGATTGCACTTCTCATCTGTGCTTGAAAGGGTTTGAGGTATGTCAGGAAATGAAGTCTCAGGGGGTAGTTTACATGAAAGCTGCAAGAAGGAATAACTTTTAAAAGCTGCGGGGATTCCTCTGCCAAAGCTGCAGATGCGGGGAAGGGCAGCAGGCACGAAGTCTTCCCTGGTGCTGTATTACCAGCCCTGGAGCACTGGGATAGAAATGCTGTCGTTGCTTGCGATGTTACCCACTACAAAGATCTCTCTTAAGTTCAGAATAGGGAACTTCATCCTTAACATCATCCTGCACTGGTAAAGAATCACAAAGAACAATGCTCATAAAACTGGGAACACCAGAACAGCATTATCTCTAAAGCTGCTTTTTCTGTATGTATGTTTCCTTCTCTTTCTCTTTCCCTGTAGGTTTTGCTAATGCTTTCCTGTTCCACGTCCTGCAACTATTCTGTTAAAGAAACATCCCAGATACCTTCACATTTACTGAGGAAGTTCCTCTGTTCTGCATTGAATCCTCACTGTTTTCTCATTGTAATGTTCAGTGGGATATTGTTATCTTAATCAAATGAGCCTGAATACTTGTTACATCTAATTTCTAATAGTAGCATGTTTAATGTTAGATTTTTAAAAAAACATCACAGTAGCAACTTCTTCTTGATTTACAGATTCTTATAAATTAAAAATTGTTTATGCAAAAGGTTCATCTGCTTAAAGGAGAGAGAATATGATTTAGAGGTGTTGGTGTTCCCACCCATCATTGTCCCAAATAGTGTAATTAATTGGGTTTAATAAAGGTCTATGGGATGAGCTGAACATGGCAAAGATAAAACTCTTAATGTTTCAGAAAATCTACAGAGGTTTATGATAAATTTAAAACTGATTTGGAGTTACTGAATGATGGAAAGGGAAGGAAATTTGGTTAAAAGAAAAATGAAGTTCATATCTCTTAAGCACATGTATGTCTTGGACACGTGTTCATCATTTGAGGGAAAAGAATACTTAGAAGACACGGTGGTGGATAACTGATAGCATAGTGCAGACAGATGCAAAGGAATAAATCTTGACCAAGACTTCTAATCTTGAAGTTAGTGAAAGTTTGTCCCTTCACATCAGCATGACTTTGTCCAGAACACTCAGGAATACTCAGTGCTTAACTTCTCTGGCCATTTATCTACAAAACCAGATGGTCTGTGTACTTCTCCCCCCCCCCCCCCCCCCCCCCCCCCCCCCCAATACCTTGATATAGACACTAGTCTCCCCAGAGGTATTTTTTAGTGTAAGTCTAATAGGGTTCACTTGAAATGTGTGGCTCTGTAATGTTCAGTATGTTGTGTGGGGTGAGGAGACAGTCCTTTCTGGCAGGGTCCTTGGGTGGGTGTGGCTGGCTGAGCCCACGCGAGCGCCACGGTGTCAGGGCAGGGGGTGAGTCTGTTCCTTTCTAATAGCTGCTGTGAACGAGGAGAGCCAAAAGGATTCGCGACTGGAAAGTGCAAGTCCTCTGCATTTTTGATCAGACCTGTGAAGCCCATCCTAAGGAGGGGGGGCAGGTTCTGGGCCAGTTCCCGGGGAGATGATACCTCAGTGCATCACTGGGTAGAGCAGGAAGAAGGAAGGGCAGAAAGATGTTCTTCATACACGCGTTCAGGCAGACTGAGGCTACGAGAGCAAGTGCGTGCTGCTGGGTGGCAGGTTAGAGCAGGGATGGCCTTCGAAGAGGAACATAGGATTCTGATAGCCTGAATATCTGTCAATACCTGTTCCTTAACTTTAGTCCCATGTCTCTGCTCCCTCATTTGACTACAAGGAGGTGACAGATAAGGACACTAGTGAGGCAGCACCAGGAATACTTCAGAGACTAAGTGGGTTTTGTGCCTAAGACTCCCCTGTGTGCTATTTAGCATAAACATAGCTAGGGCTCTCTGAATGTGTCTTAATAGCCTGGACGTAGGTCTCTGGACACGGGTATTTTGGGCGACTATTGATATGTCCTAAAAATCAGTATAAAGTAGCCAGATGTGACAGAAAATATTCTTGAAAAACCTAAGATAAGTTTGAATGCAAGTCATCGAGCAATTATAGCATTGTAGTCTAGTTTAGTAAAACTTGGGACATTTTTAACCATACTGCAATGACAAGAACAATGCTAATTAGCACTCTCAGAGCTCCAGGTTACTGTTACTTTAACAGAATAGTAATGTTATGGATAGGGACCAGAAATTATATTTATTTGTGAGGACTGAGAAGGAAATCCATACTTGTAAAGTCTGCAGGAGTACAGGGAAGTACACTGACTTCTTTAAAGTCAATAAAATCTGATGTGCAGATACTTTTACTAATTTGGCATTCTGCTTATTGAGTTTCATCAAGCCATGACACAAAGGAAGTTCTTTTAATCTCTGCTGTGCCTGGGCTCTACTGTGAGGCTTGTGCAACACACTTCTTCCATTGCAATGTTTTTAATTATTCTTATTTAATTTTTCTCTTGACTTTGTTACCAGCCACTGTCAAATGAAAGAGGTAGAAGATCTCAGGTTTTGGGATGAGGCTGCTCAAATTGATACAGATCTTCTCTAGCTCTTTTCCTTTATCAGACATTTTGTTCTTTTGAACATTACTGCCTTCAGGCATGAGAATCTGCCAGTTTTAATTCCTCCACAAAGCCAAATCCGTATTGCGTATTTTAATTCAAAAAGAGTCTCGTTGACACTTAAATAATGTTTGTGCCAGGGTAAGATTCAAATGACAAGTTAATGAAAAAATGTATTTAAAAAGATACTTAGGTGACTCTAAGTTGTGATCTTGACAGCCTCCCATAAGTCACTGAAGTACACCAGCATCTAAATGCCTTCAGTGAGACAGTGTGATCTTTCAGATTATCCAAAATGTTGCTTCTGCTTGTGAAACTCTGATGCTTTCTACACAAAATGGTTTCTATTTTGAGAAATACGTAGTGAATAGCAGAGCTCTAGATCTCAGCGAGCAGATGCCCACCCTGCCAGCATAGTTCCAGGCAGCTGAATATTTGATAATATAGGTGGACTATGAGGGAGAAAACCAAGGACAAGAAGGGGATTTAGAGCAATAGCTTATCTAGGAAATTGCCATAAATGGTTATGGATCTTTGGAGATCTCTTCAAATCTTGAATCAATAGATGTCAATACCATTTTATTCACAAGGAGAATTCTCTGAATATGCCAGAAATTCCAGCTGTCTACAACTAGCTGCCAACCTGTCCGCCCCGACCCCTGACAGCTCTAATAGCACAATGACAATTTCCAATACAACATCTGCAGCCCACTGACATTTGGAAGCAAAGTAAAGTTGCTTGTGCTGAATATCAAATTAAGGGATATCACACAGAATATGTAACAGTTGTTTCAGAAGGAAATTTAGAGAAATTGTTTTAAATAGGAGGAAAAAGAAATAAATATCCTGCTGGGGGAAAAAAAATACTACGGTTTCTGTCCATTCTTCAGATTTTTCCCAAAGATCCACTGTGCTGTGACATAAACTCTTCAGTCTGTCTGGATTGAGCATGTTTGTTCTAGCCAGGTTCTGCTCTTTACTTCAGAAAAGAAACATTTAAATTATTTGGGACTATGCACTTATGTATATACTCCACTTCTATTATCAGTCACTTGCCTCTCCCTTTCTTCCCATCAGCGTGCCTTCTTTCAGAGTGGACTGTAAGATCTTCATATATAGTTTGCACAGTGCTTTGGAGGCCCTGATTCTGATTGGTGCTGTTCAGAGCTAGCACAGTTGCAAGTAAATTACAGCTACCAAATACCTGAACTACTTTTGCTTGCTGTAGTTTGCAGATCTCAAAGCTAAAACATGTAACTTTGTATGGAGTTACAATTACAATAAGCCAAACAGATTTTCAGGTTCTTCAGTGTAGTAGCTTCTAGATCGCTTATGGCAATTACTGTCTTAAAAGTAGTAATGTTGCAACCTCAGCTTTTGTGCCTAGTAATTTAAGAAAATACTTCTTGTTTTGTTTTGTTTTATTTTAGGTACATGGCAGTTTTCATCCCCCACATCTTAGAAATATTTGTAAACATGAGTTATTAAACTTCACAGCACTGGAGGAGGTAAGCAAGTTTTTCTGTTTTAATGGTTAATTCTCTTGTGACTGAAGTAGCTGATGTCCATATGGGTATTGTGTTTCATCTTAGCTCTATTGCTTCTTTCTCAGTGTATCATTCAGTTCCGAGTCAGTGCTCGATTGGCAGTTGTTTTTTCCAGAACCATCATCATGTACCAGATTAGGCCTGAGATGTTTAAAAATATAGACAGCTTTGGTAATCTTTAGCTTAGAATTTCTCCTGTATGTGAGTTAACAGTTTCAGTGTTTGATTTCATTTGAGATTTGCAAAGCTTTGCTGATAGAAAAAGATAATAGCCAGTTATTCAAACTAGTTTTAGCAACTTCTTTAGTGCAGAAATCCTGCTAAGCAGGCCCCTAGTACATTTATCACAAATTGCATATTTTCAGATTTTTAATATTGTTCTGTTGTCACTGAGTTGATTGCATAAATAGCCCATCCTAACATTTTGAAAATATTCTTCTGTGTTCTGTTTTGAGCACTTTCTGCTTTAAAAATGTTGTTTAAATTTTAGCATCTTGTGTAAATTCCAGCCTTATTTTTATGCAAAATAAGTCAATATTGGTTTGATTAGATAAATGATGAATAAAAGGTGAGTTTTAATTTTTTGAGTTTTTCAAAATTGAGCTCCAAAGTTGTGTTTCTCAGTTTTGGCACAAAGGCAATTTAGCAACAAGGTTTTGTGTATTTTTGATTTCAGTGTTTTGCTGAGAAAGGAAATAAAAAGCGGAGTAGAAAATGAAAGAGTTCTTTTTAAAACATTCAGTATTTGTCACTAGAAGTCTTTTTGTGAACTAACTTGGTTAATATACATTATTTTTACTCACGGTATTTAATGGAAGGACCCTCTGTCCCTGTTGACTCTATTGTAATGACTCACTTTGATTAAATAAGACTAGCCTAAAAAGATTGTTCCTAGTTCACTGACTGCAGTACTAGCAGCTGCAACATAAAAACCTCTCCATTTCCCACAGAAGTTCCCATTCTAGAGTCTTGTAGCCTAATTTTGATCTCTCATTAATCAGGCATAATCTACCTCCTCCACTGTTACTGGATTTAACCTATAGCCATACAGCCTTTCCGTCTGTTTCATCATTTTCCAAAAATATTAAAAATCTTTAGAAATATTTCCAACTGTTAATCTGGTTATCTTTCCACACCTTACACAGCAGTTCCTGCTCTTACTGGCAAGGAAAGAAACCTAGCACTTTCTTTAAAAAAAAAAAACAAACAAACAAACAGTAAGAACCATGCAGTTTGTTTGTTGGTATTTGAATCAGTTGAATTTTATGTATCCTCCATTCTAAATGCTATCTTGCTAGCTCAATGGCTCACTGATAATTAATTTGTCACTTATTCATCATTACAAATCAACAAATATAGTTAGGATGTGTGTTCAGCATTGTACCTGCTGATGACCACAATCAGCTCATAATCCAATAGCACACTCACTGTGATTTAGAGCCTGAAGGAATGTGCTGCTTTGAGGTGTTTATCTGAGTATTATCAGCTGTACAGGTGTGAAATATTAGGTTCTACGATTAAACCAAAATTCTTTTTGCATCATTGTCTTCCTTAAAGTCCTTTATCATTCGTTTTTTTTGCTCGACACTCTGTATTTAGTAGGATTCATACGTGCTTGGTTTGGTCTGTATGACACTATGTAAAATTAATCTTGTAAAATTAAGTGCATTGTTTTTAAATGGTATACATCAAGGAGCACTTAGCTGATGTGCTGGGAATGGTCTGATAAAATAAAATGTCAGCTTCTGGAACGCTTTCTTACTTTAGCTATCTTAAACACAGTAGTTTAGTTTTCCTGCTACAGACTAGAGCTGGTCCCTGCACAGATTTTTATAAGTCAAAGAATGCATCAGTTCCTCCCACTGTGACAACTGCACATTTGGGACTTGTGTACCTACAGCCAGAGTTCAGGCTGTATCCCAGAGAGTGCAAGGCACAGGTAATCTCATGAACCTCACACTTCAGAAGGAGTATGCTGCAGCTGAAGAGGAAGAATAAAAGCTATAATCTTGCTGTGCAACAAAGTGCTGTTTTAGTTTTGTCCCCAAGAGGAGAGCCTTCAAGACATTATGTAGTTCTTCACCTCCCCAGCAGGATACTGCTGACTGACAGATCACACCAAGATTATATGAAGCTTAATTAGTACTTGTTCCAACTCCAAGGAGACATACTACCATCCTTTACACAAAGACTTGAAGTGGAGTCAAGAAGTGGAGTTACCAACCTCTATTACTACTACTGTTACTGCTTTTTAAAAAGCAAAACCTTGCTATTGATTCTTGATTTATTTCACATTTATGATCTCGGCCTCATTTAAAAAAAAAAAAAAAAAGACAACCAACAGATCTAAAAACCATCAGAATGGGGACAGTGCCAAATAATCACTTTATAAATGATGGTCCTTTCTAACTGAAACTATTGAATTTATATGTCCATTTTCTTGTCTCCCAGAGTGTATTTGTTGCACCTTATTCCACTGGTTAAACATCACTGTATTTACATGGACATCATGTACATATTTATCATATCATTAAAGTTAACATGACTTTACAGATCTATCAATGCTCCAGGTGCTAATGCAACCTAATCTTTCATAAATCCTATCAAAGTATTCTCAATGCCCAGTATTAAATGATGTGCATGTTCCACATCACATGCAATCCAACAAATTAATGTCACGTACATAGCAAAGTTTCATTGCCTTTTATTCAGGTCAAAAAAAAACCCCTGTTTTTTTTTCTACATTCAAGTGCTTGAATCTTACCCAATAGGCATCCCTAGGGGGGAGAAGAGAGGTTCAGCCCATCGACTGATCCCGGAAGTCCGCGATGTCCTCCTGACTTGTCTACGATGGTATCTTCCCTAACATTCCTTCTCTCTTAAGCCAATTTAAACTATTTTCTTATTTTTAGGTGGAGCTTGAGTGACTCTAGTCATACATACCTTTATCATGATTGGTATAAAACCTCCTCGCTTTACTTTTAAAGGTATAAGCTAGAGAAATTCCAAGCACCTGCTCAGTGAGAGGTGGTCGCACCTTGAAGGTGGGTAGCCTTTGGAATGGAGGTGTGTTTTGGTCTTATAATGAGCAAAGTTCACCCAGAGGACATGATTTTGACAGAAAATTAATAACTGCTGGTTCAGCGCTGGCTCGGGGTAACAACTATGCGGTTTATCAGTTCCGTAGTATCATCTCATCCAGTTCCCATCCCTGCGGTGATATCGCAGAGCCTGGCCGCAGTGTTTCCACTCCACTCCACCCTCCATGTTGTTTCTCTTAGAGTCAGCATACCAAGTTCCATGGTGTTGCTGACATCTAAGGTTGCAGGTTATGTTGCTTAGGGAATTATCATGGAACAGATTTCCTTGCATATCCACCGCATTCCACCCTGAAGGTTTACCTTCGCATAAGAGGTGGACATATCAATAAGTCACTTCCAGCAATTATTCCACAGTTCCTACTTACAACAGCATAATTACTGAAAATGTCCCAACAAGCAGGAAAACCAGGTTTTAATAGCAATATTGAGCTTATCATTATAGTCATAGCTTCTAAATCTTCTCTAAAGATCTGAGTGTATTTATAACCAATAAGCATGTTAACAACGTGTTCTGAGCTTTTACTTCTCCTTGGAGGAGTTCGGGAGAAGCGTGCAAATCAATTTTTAAAAAGCTATGAAAATTAGAAATAGACTTCTAGAAACAGCAGAAAATAAAAGTGAAGAGAATCATTATGTAAGAAATACTTGCAACTGCTTGTGCAGGATTGAAAATTTTAAATAGAGAAGACACAGTTTTACTGTTATGGAGGGGGTTTAGCTTTTTAGCAAGAAGTTTGTGACCTGAAAAGGGTGTAACTCAGAACAGCCTACAATATAATGAAAGGGTTGACATTGTTATAACAGAGACATTAGTCCATCAGAAATGTAAGACTGGAAGGATGTAGGCAGTACAGTATGTTTTATTAAAACGTCTAAGTGAGGGGCCAGCCTACTCAAAGCAAAATCTGTTGTAATTGTAGGACCAGCAAGTACCCGATTTAAATACAACCTGTTTTTCAGTCCTCTTTGTATGTATGTGACTAAGTCATGGTAATCCTTTGATAACCTTACCTCTGTGTTCCTTCTTTCTTAGTGATGTTTTGGTATTTTCATAGTTTGGGTATAGATCAGTATACATTTTCAAGTCTTTTCTGAAACATGTCTAAGAGTCGTTAAAAAGTGAACATCGTTTAATTGTGAGGATGTAACACAAACATACTTTTTGATGGACATGCTGCTTGGAGACTCTAAAGGCTATTCTGTTTTGAATTTGTAAGCAGTGATAGGAATACTCTTTGCTTAAATGACAAAGCCGAGTGGTTCGTTTTTAAAATTTGAATAATTCTCTGGCTTTATTTTCAATCAGTCTTGGTAACTTGTTTTGTCACAGTATCTTTTCAAGCATTTAATGGAAATATCCATCAGAAAGATACCAGGATATTTCCATTCCTTGCTTTTCTTTCACAGGGGTTTCTTTTTCCATGTACTAACCTGTTCCCTCCTCCAGTTCAGTAATACACCAAACTACCTTACTGAAACTCTCCTGCTTTTCTAGACCAATGGCCACTGCAGAAGCAAAGCTCTGCTCACACACTCTCTAAGCATGTGTAGGGAGTCTCAATACAACCCAGACAGATTAGGTGTATGCAATCTGTAATCCGCTTGCATACATTCAAGTGTCATACTGGAATTGCTGTTTATATAAAGATGTACAGTTCCAGCATAGTCTCTTCAGGTTATATTTCAGGTTTATTTTCTCCTAAGTTTATAAGTCTTATGCAGGGCAGCTTGGACTGAGTGTGTGTATGCATACATGGCGTAGAGGGAACACCCTGAGTTCAGCAGAGAGGCTCTCTGATTTGGTCTTTCTCTCATTCTAAAACTGGAGTATAACCCAGTAGCCTTGGGCCACATTCTGACATCTCTTAAGGATGTTTCAAGATAAAACCTTCCTTTGCCATGATGAAAGAGATTTTTTCATCTCAAGATGCCTTTTGGATGAATTAATACAACGCATGTATTTAACCATTCAAATTTACTTGGTGGTTGGCGCTGATGTTCTAATTCTTGACCTGCTTTTGTTGGTACTCTTAGTGTAGCACTTGCATTACTTTTTAATGTTACTATTTTGTTAATATTAACAGCAATAATATGAATGAAATTGTAATCACATTATTACTGCTTACTGTTGGTAAATCCAACACGATTGTGAATTGTACTAGTGTAAGGAGGATCAAAACTACATCCTGTGTCATTGATTTTAGAATGCCATGCAAAATTACAGCCCTACGTATTTATGTGAATGTTTTGTTTTATCAAAGAGAATAAACTGGATCATTATCTGAATCAAATAATTTTTCATCCGCTTCCCTCCCATGGGATTTCAGTGATTTACACCACTGAAATTCTTTCAGAGCCAGACCAGTAATAAATAAAACTGCATAGAACATATTCTTAAGTGTAGAATGTAGTAGAAGGGTAAGGTGACCTAGCAACTCTGTCATCTCTCATTTTTATGATTCCTTGGGAAAAAAAAAAAATAATCTTTTGAGCTGAGTAAGTTCATTGTAGCAAAACTACTATGATAGATTCCCATGGGACACTTGCATAACTGACCATTAGGACAAAACTGGCACAGTCAGGAGAATACAGCAGATACATTTTTCTGTTCTCATTGTTATCTTTGTCCCAAGTGTAGGACAGGGTTATATAATTGCAGTTAGAATCTGTCTCGCATTATAATGCACTGATCTGTGACTGAGGATCTTGCCAAGATGAGAAGATGGCATTCAAATTAACTCAGTCTTGGGACAAATTGAAAACTGCCTGTACAGAAAACAGCTGAAAGTGGGCCTGTCTACAATAATGTTAGAGTTTTTACAAATGTTGCAGACTACACAAAATTCTCAGCTAGCAGCTTCATAACTGTTGTTAGAAAAGCATAAGATAAATGGTATAAAAGCTAGTTTGGGCTATGGCATTTCCTCATGTCATTGTTCAAAGGTGTTGTAGTGATTCTTTACTGTACTGCTGCATTAGGAAGTTTCATCTCCTCCAAAAATGTTTGTGTTGAATTGAAGATTATTGAAACTGATGCATCTCAATAGTAGTACAGTTTTTCTCAGGGAATAAAATCTTCACTATTCGAAACCAATGTGAAGATTATGTTTATTTCCAGTGCAAACACAACCGCTTTTAATTCCTCCTGTAATTCATGATGTGGTACTGTCTTGGTGGTGTCAGTCCAGAAGATGTTTGAATGGAGTCGTGACCACACTTACATCAATGGGAGTAAAAACAACTGGAATCTTACTAATTGTGTGTGACCCGAAATCTCACTGAAATCAGTGGAAAAGCTTCTATTAATTACAGTAGTAGGTGCTGGACCAGAGGGTCCTTGGCCTGGTCTTTTGAAGGCCTAGGTATTCTGATTCCCCCTCCCCTCAGGATCCTCACCAGAATTGTTCAGCACTGTGGATAACTGAGTTCCTTTCTAGAAAGGCCTTTTAGTGACAGTGATTTGGATAGGTCATTTAAAAAATCATTTAAGCTCTGCTTGAACAATGTGAAATGATATGTTGAAATGTATGCCGTGGGGCAGTGCAGCAAAAGGAATTGCAACACAGGTTGCTGGAGTAGCTCCCCTAAGCCACCAGACTATTTTGTGTATCATTTTTAAAATTATTTTTTCTGTACCTTGTTAACGGTTAATCTATATTATTATGTAGAGAGACTGGTGAAATAAATAAAAGACCTGACAAGTCTCTTCTGTATGTTCCCCAAAATGAGCTCTGAAATAACACTTTAAACAAGGCAAAATAATTTTTAAAAGCATTTTTTAAGATATGTCATTATTTCATTTTTTATCACAATGCCATAGAATGCCATATCTCGAATTGTTAGATTTCAGTTACAGATACCAGTCCACCCACAACCAAGCCATTCCTGCAACTGAAATAATTTCTCATTATTTTCTCTGTTTTGATGGACAAGTACATACAAATACAGTGTGTGACTATGGGTGCAGAGCTTTTCTATAACTGTTTAAAAAGCACTGTATCCAGATTACCAAAGACTCCTGAACAAGCAGGTTTCCTGTTTGTTTAAAAAATAAAATAGGCTAAAATTAGAAGCATCAGTAGGGAATGATAAATATTCATTAACCTGGGTGCTGGTGCAGTCAAACTGTATTGATTTTTGTCGTTAAGGATTTCATTCTATATCTGTTTCACTGTGACACTGAGATCAGTATGTTATTTGCCTAGGGACGCCCTATGCTTTTTCTCTGCTGAGATACAGCGGGGTGATGACATCAGGTGTTTCCAAAACACAGAGAATTCAAGTCAGAAGCAGTATAAAACTACTGTAAAACTGGTATTTGCAGACTGCTTTGGTCTGTCTTCTGTCCTGTTTAGCATTCCAAGAGCCTGGATGTTACTCTCTGTAACAGCAGGTTGTATTCAACACAAGGAAGTGATACAGTACGTGATACTGTATCCCAGCTACGCTTGCCTGTGCTGTTATAACAGGAAACTGCCTGCGAGCCTTTGTTTGTCCCTCTCTAGCTGCAGTAAGTTCATCTTCACTTTTGGAAGAACACTAAATTGCCTTATTCCTCTTGTACCCCAGCAGGACATGCCACACTTAGCTGCAGTGGCCATATTGCAGTTAGTGGCTTGAGAGAGAGTACGCACATGGCTGAGGAAGGAACAGCCAAAAGCATTTATTAAGAGAATACTGGAGACAAAGTTTTGTCTTTCAGGGAATTCTTTGTGATCAAATTTCATTACCCAGTTACTTGTCCTACTGCTCAGAATTCAATTGCAGCTCTGTACTATAGATTGTGTCCTCTGAGACTTCCAGCCAAGTTCACGTAAAGTGCATTTGTGCACTGTTTAAAACTTAACACAGAGCCAATGAGATATTCTTAACTGTCAATAAGTATTTATGGTTCCACTTTAAAATCTTGCCATTGTCAAAGTTTTCTTTTCTTCTTTAAAAGAATGAATCTGTTTATATGCTTGGAGTTATTTAAATACAGTCCTGCATTCGTATGCATCAATATCCTGTTCCAAGTGTTGGGAGTTAAAATGTAAAAGTGGAGTAGAACAATAAAAAGGATAAATATAGGTTTGGGTTTAGATGTTAAAATGCTGTGTTTCCAAAATATATGCCAGGGCCTCTAAATTTGCTACAAGTATTTGATTTTGACTCTGAAAACAGACATGTTTATAAACTTCAGTGATGGGTAATTAACACTTTTTTTTATGTTATTGATAAACTTCTGTACTGCTTTTGCTACTTTTAACATCCAATACCTACCATCTGTATTTCAGAACATATAGAGGTCATGCTGATATAAGGTTTATTTGTACGATTATTTTTTGAGGCTTTTGTTATTGTAGTGATTATATATATATATTTGTCCTGGTTTCAGCTGGGATAGAGTTAACTGTCTTCCTAGTAGCTGGTACAGTGCTATGTTTTGAGTTCAGAGCGAAGAATGTTGATAACACTGATGTTTTCAGTTGTTGCTCAGTAGTGTTTAGACTAATGTCAAGGATTTTTCAGCTTCTCATGCCCAGCCAGTGAGAAAGCTGGAGGGGCACAAGAAGTTGGCACAGGACACAGCCAGGGCACCTGACCCAAACTGGCCAATGGTGTATTCCATACCATGGGACGTCCCATCCAGTACAGAAACGGGGAAGTGGGGGGCAGGGATTCGCCGCTCGGGGGACTGGCTGGGTGTCGGTCGGCGGGTGGTGAGCAATTGCACTGCGTATCATTTGTACGTTCCAATCCTTTTATTATTGCTGTTGTCATTTTATTAGTGTTATCATAATCATTATTAGTTTCTTCTTTTCTGTTCTATTAAACCGTTCTTATCTCAACCCATGGGTTTTGCTTCTTTTCCCGATTTTCTCCCCCATCCCACTGGGTGGGGGGGAGTGAGTGAGTGGCTGCGTGGTGTTTAGTTGCTGGCTGGGGTTAAACCACGACAATATTTATGCTATAGTGCAAAGAATGTTATTTCCCTGTACAATATTTAGCCGAATGTAACATGAAAGTTAAATCATACTTACTTGTCAGCAAAACCAACATAATTTAGTATGAGAATAACTGTGCTAATAAGTGGTCATATGGTACAGTGGTTGATGTACATATTATGAGCAAACATACATACCATGCTCTGTTTTTCAAGATGTATAGCTTTTTTTCTATTCTCATTTTCTATTATGTTGCTAGGCTAATAATAAAAATTTTATATTTGAGTTTTGTTATTAAACTATGATGGTGTAAGAAGGTGTATCAATTAATGTGGAACTCAACTGACAAATATGATGATTAAATGGTCAGCAGCAGGTGATTATTAGGAAAAGTAGTAAAGCCCACAATGGGAGCCACATCCAGTAGCAACTTTCTGGCACAGAAACAAACTTGAAAATATTGCTGAGGTTTCCAAGTACAATTTAGTTTGACCTCTAATTAAGCACTGATCTCTATAAGGTAACTAAATTACCTTATCCCTAGGGGTGGTCACTTAAGATAGGTGGCATTGTTTGTGTAAGGTATTTGCACTATAGAAGCTTAAGAAAAGTATGCAAAGAATAACTCTTTCCTCTTTTCTTCCTTTTCATCAGCTGCCAAGCCATAACTTTTCAGAAGTAGTTACACTTCTTTTGTGCTGATACTCAGCAGTGCATGTGTATTTTAGTTGTCTGGAAAAGTCTCATTGTGCTTTTGTTGCACTGAAGTCAATTAGAACTAATAGTAAGTGGTTATGTGGAACATCTTGGAAGCTGAAAGATAGCACAGCCCTTATATGTTCTGTGTGTCCATTTATTATTCTCTTATTTGTACTCCCCTCTTCTCTTTTATGTAATTACTTCATTCTTTTTATGTCACTCCTTTCTAAAATAACTCAGAGATCGAACCCCTCTTGCTGCATTTGTCAGTCAGTTCCACTTACTGGTTTTCTGCTATACACATAGAAGTTTCTCCTCAGTTCCCCTAGTAAATAGTCCTTTGTATATCCAGTTCATAGTGTCCTGTTTCAGGACAAGCCCTCTTAGCTAGAAGACCACCTAGGATGTGTATGTTTGTGTATATTTACTAAGCAACCCTTCGCAGCTATGATGAGGTGTAAAATCCAACAGTGACCCTGAAGTTGGGTCTATATGCATCTCACCTGATACATTTGAGGGTGGGGTATGGTCAGGTTGGAGAAGCAATGGAGAAAAAAATTAGGAAGGAGACTTTGGGAGAGGAGGAGAAGACACTTCAGAAACTCTGAGAGATGAGGCAGGAGAAAGCTACTAAAAATATGTAAGAAATGTTTAAACTTAGGTGGAAAGGATATACAAACCGAAGCCAGCCTCGTGCAGCAGAGCTTTGTGAGTCAGGGTGCTAGTGAAGAATGAAGACTGAGAAGAGATGAAATGAGACTTAGGAGTTGGAAGGAGGAGGGGCGCCTGGCCTAGACTTTAGTTTCAGTTATTTGAAGTTTGCCTTTGGATGCTAAGAGAGTGGAATTGGGGCCCATATCTGGGTCTCTATGTCTTGTGGCCCACTGTGAAGAAGAGAGATTTAAGTGAACTGGTGGGTTACTGTTGTTTTCCTGAATGCATTTGGTTTGCTGGACTTTCTCGTTATGCTAACGGTTTAAGCAGTGACAGGAAACATTCCTAAAGAATGCATCTTATTCACCTCTGCTGTTAAACTGACAAAAAACTCTCAGCCTGGTTTAGACCTGGGCTGACTAACACCATTCCAGGCATGGTTCAGGCATGCATCAGTAACTTTTGCCTCTTTGGATGTAGCCCCCCGCTTGTTGGTACAATGAAGTATTTAACCAATTGAACTCAAGCTCTTCCATGCTAATTGGCCTCAGTGGCTGAAATGTCTCCTGGGAGTGCGTAACATACTGCTACAGGCCTTAGCTTCTGTTTCTCAGCAAGGCAAGTGACAGAAAGTGTAATTCATAAAAAGAGGTAAGGTTGGAGGAACAGTTAATTTTCTAAACTGCAGTGAATAAAAGGTGCATCAGCATGTTAGTTACCCTTTTATATTTGGTGGTGAACACAAGCACAATGATATCCCTTGAACTGGCAAAAGCGGCATAAATGTGAACAGTTGCCTGGACTTGAGGTAATGCATATGACATCCAGTTACACATTGACCCAGTGAGAGAATGCAAAGAGGGAAACGACATCACTTTTCAGTGGGAGAGGAGGTACGGCCAGTCTAAGAGAGAGAGATGGAGAAAGAAACTAGGGCAAATAATGACAGCAAATCTAAGGCAGCAGGGAAAGAGAGCTGTCTGGATTCTATCCATAGGAAACAAAGACAGGAGGTATTTTTGCCTACACTGTCAACAGATGTTAATGAGAAAAGCCTATGGTTTGAAGCCTTAACGCTGACTTTTCAATGCTAATGCAAGCTAATAAATTGGAAGGATTTATAGACTGGAGTATTCTTATGCTGTCATATGTTTTTATTTTGAGCTGAGGGTTTCTTCTCGTATCAGAGAGCAAACGGAGCAACCTCGCCCCCACTTGCACTGCGCTGTGTGTATTGTGAGTATGTGTATGTGAACAAAATGTGTAGAAATGCTGAAAAGGAGAGGTGGAAAAGCATCCATGTAGTGTCAAGACGATGGGAGTCACCAATCTGAGTCAGGATAGTCGAGGAAAAATTACTCTCACGTAGACATAACCTGTTTAGCTGAGCTTTTGTCCAGGTTATTTCCATATCAGTGAAAGCTTTGCCAGCCAGTGTCCCAACCACGAGGGACTCTCTGAAGGGCTCAGATAGGGGAAAAAATGGGGTGGTGTGTTTTTGTTGATTGCTGGTTTGTTATGGGATTTTCTGTTAACTTGGAAGTGCTGAAAAGGACCAGGCCAGAAAGGGAGCCCGTGACAGCAGTCTACTGCCCAGATCTTCTGCAAGGACTACCCCACAATGTCAGGGGAAGAATATGCTAAGGAGGAAGTCACTTTTTGAATGAGGAAATCTGGATGTTTTGATTTTCCTACATCCCTTGTAGGAAACTGTCTCAGTTCCAGTCAACAAACACCAAATTCCTTCTATAAAATAAAAACAAGAGAGAGCTTTGTCCTGAAATAGTGCTATGAAGCATCTGCTTTCAGTTAGATGCAAAATTTTGCTTGGAAACATCCTGCTGGAGATGAACACTGAACTCACTCATTTAATAAATCAATGCCAAAACCAATCTGAAGAGATCTTAGTCGATAATTGGCTTGACAAGATTTCTCCTCCAGAATATTTGAGACCGTTAGGGACTGTTGATTCACTTCACGGTATCAACTGTTGAGTCCTTTGCAGCTCAGGTGGTACCCAGCAGTGTTGGCAGATGCAGACGTGTGTCTGATTCAGTGACTGAGGAGGTGTGCATGCCTGATTGACACCTGCATACTGATTAGGCTTGGTTTGGCTACCCCTGGGCAGCAAAGGTAATCAGCGTTCAGTGGGCTGCGCAATGCTCATGGACTTGTGCAGCCTAACTTTCCATATTCTGCATATGGAAATGATTATACTAACAAAGAATTAAAACTAACATATCGCAGAAAGGCTATGTGAAAACGAGCCTTTAGCAGACTAAAGGGATACTTCTACCTTTGGGTATTCTTCTGATTGACAAAACCAGAGCTTTTTAAATGCAGACCAATTAAGATTTACGTTGTGAAGATATGGACTCTCAATCTTTTTTTTTTTTTTCCTTTGAATTTGCAAAGGGTATAATTTATCTTGTGTAAAGGCTTTCCTGATAATATAACATGCACGGGTTTTGTCCTACCTATTTCCACAGGGTTGCATTTTACCTACAGGGCGCATCGAAAAGATGCATGCTCTGTGCGAAGTTACCTGCTTGCACTCAAGCATGTCAGCCCCTGCCCTGCTCCTCCCTCTCCTGGCACTTGGCATTCTGCTTTTATTTCCATCAGGATTCAAAGTATTGCCTGCTTTGATTTCTTCCTTGTTTCAACTGTTTTCAGGAAGCAGTAACAAAATGTCTCGTGATCAAGTGTATTTTTTTTAACTGGATAAAATGAGCTGGCATGCTTGAAACCAACAGAAAGCCTTAGTGTTCTGTAAAACATCTTTCTTTTTTTCAAATATGTTTATAGAAATTATATGACTAGTGCACTGTAATCTGTAAGGTCAGTTAGTTGGGATGGAAATACTTCAGGGTTTTTTTTGCCCCCCCCCCCCCCCCCCCCCCCCCCCCGAAAACTTGACACCCAGGGTAGCACACTAGAAAAGCCTAGAGAGACATCTCTTAGCTGGTATTTATCAGCAGCAATACCGGTATAGGTACTGCTTTATGCAGTTATGTTTCATCACTTCATTTTTGTCTGAATCAGTTCATGGTATTAAGACATTAAATTGAAAGATTTTAGCAATTTTGAAATAGGGGAGTCTTTCAAACAATGATGGGGATGAACAGGAGCCCTAAATGTGGAATTCTATGGAGAAAATACCTTGAAATATCCAGGATCTGTAGTTTGCTGATAAAATACATCTTCTGAATACTGAAGGAAACCTCTTTTCAGCTTCTACTAGAGTTTTTTAAAGGCAGAAAAGTCACAAGAGAAAAAACCTCTACTGATTCTCCTCCTCAAAATGTGGAAGAAGGAAAGTAAACATTCAATTAAGGGGGTTCACTTCACTTATGTCACACAATCTTCTTTACTAAATATCATCCCTTACATTTTGTGCAATTAGCCAACTCAGTTTCCTCAATAAATGAAATGTTAAGAACAACATGCTCATTAGAGAGTATTTCCTGGTTAAGGAAGTGGTTTTGGGTTTTTTTTTTGCAGCAGCAGTGTATTTTTTTGGTATCACTGATAGCATTTAACATTTTAAAAGGCATTTGAGATTTTAGCTGGTAGGTTATGTTCAGTGAGGGAATATTGGAAAAATATTTATGAACTGGAGCTGTGCCGCTCTGCGGGAAATGAAGATGTGCCCATTAGCTGATGGCACAGGAGCTGGTTTGTGCTGGCCGGAAAGTAGCCAGTACTGTGGTGAGTACAGTGCTGTCAAAGTCACGTAGCTGAGAGCATTTACTACTTTGTATCTCTCTTGTTGTGCAGTGTAATGTCCTACTTCATTACAAGTAGCAGGGATAATAAAAAAAAAAATGTTTGTTTTGCTTTACATCGATGTTGGCTTATCTAGCAAATCAACTGCTGATTTGGCAAATTCTTTTGAGCTTGATTGTGTAGCACATTCATTTTTCATGGAACGGTCCCTTGCTGAAATGGCTTCTGATGACACATTGTCAAGTTACAGAAAATACAAGTTTTGGTGCCATTTTCTCAGCAAGACTTACTCACAGTAGCAGAACACTCGTGCACATAGTTCTTCCAGACACGTCTTCTGTAAAACTGAATGTTGGGTTGTATTTATAGAACTGCTTTTAAGCGAGAGAATTACAATCATCTACTTTTCAAATGTGTGTGGGTAGCAGGCTGCAGAATCCAAACAGAAGCTTCATTTCTGTAGAGAGAAAATCAATGACATGTTGAAATTTACAGCAAGCCTATCCCCAGGGATTCAAATTCTGACAAACAAGCACCCTGAGCTTATGAACTTATCAAGTCTCACTTCAAATTATTTTGAAAGACAATTTCAAATTTTACTGTTTAGTTCCCAAAGGATAATAGCAATTTCACACATTCTCAGAGAAAGGAGCAAGGGCTTGAAGTACTGACTACAGTGGTTGGATTGCTAGCAGAGGTAGAGTAATAGGGAAATAATAATAATAATAATACAGTCAGCCATTTGGCCCTATATTTCTTGAAACAGACTGGGGAAAAAAAGAAAGTTGATGCTGAAAACCTGCGTGAAGAACTTTTCCAGGAAAAAAAAAAAAAAAAAAAGGCAAACTTTTCAACAGACTGTATTTGGTGGGTCTTGCCATTGCTGTAACAGTGAGTCACAGCAAACTATTGCCAAGTACTTAAGCAGGAATAAATCAACAAAGATCTACCAATTTCTGTGTCCTAAGAATGGTCTCAAGTGACTACTCAGCAGCTTCAACAGAAATTTCTGCTTGTTTGTATCTATTATTTAGAACAGCAGAATAGGAAAAGTTGCCAGTCATCAATGCAGAAGGCAAAGAAAGGCCTTTTCCCTGCAATTAATAATAGTCTTTTTGGTCCTGTTGCACTTTGAAAGTCTGAAAGCTGAAAGAATTTTAACAGAATTCTAAAACAACAGAAAATATTTTGTCTCAGTTTCCTCTTCTGCCATTACTGATCTGTTGCATTCTTGATCCTCACTTGTTGGCAAAAATACGATGGTAATGTTAGCAATGACATTCACAAGCAGGAGTATTCCTGTGAGAAATGTGGTCATTTGCATGCTGTTTAAGTAGATGGTTGCTTTATTTATAAATAATCTTCACTTGTAACTGTAATTTTTAAGGTAAAATAATTTCCAAACTGTCAGGTTCCTTCTGTCAACTCTGCTTAACTGATATGTTAATACATTGAATGTCAGCACACTTTAAAAATACCTTTGAAGTTTGTAATGTCAGAGCCTACAAGTCACCAGTTTCCTGGACGTGTGGAGGAAAGGGCAGACTGACTGTATGGGGAGTTAGTGGATTTTGTATTTGACCAGTACCTAACCAGTATCTTCAGAAAGTGAGATGATGCAGTGTCTAGATTTTTTGCCTTATAGAAATGTTACTTAAAAGTTTGAATTAGGCCTGGAAAACTTTCAAAGCAGACTAAAATCAGATGGAAAACATGGTTAGTCATTACGGATCATACAGTCATTCTGTTTTATCTAGTGTACAGCTTATTAAAGTTGACAAAATCCTCATAAAATTGTTTGAGAAATGTCATCTGAACCTGATTCAAAAATATTGAGATTAAGTGTCATAAATTACTCTTCTAAATCATAATAATGAGTTTCTTAGAACCCAGGGCAATATGTCAGGTGTAGTCAGGCTGTAGAGAGGAAACTATTAGTTCTTTGTGGTTTATATAACGTGTATGTCTATGCAACACAAAATTACATTAACCTTTCAGATTTATGCATTGCGTTGCGAATACAGGTCTAATTAGCTTTCCACTATCACCCCAAGGTTTATTTCAAAATTACTGATTTCCAAATTTTCCCCTCTTGAATATCCTTATTTTGGATTTTCATTCTCCAGCTATTAGCTTGCATTTATTCTAGTCTGAATCTTATTTTCCCAGGGGAACTCTTGCCTATTTTTTTGCTAACCTAATAATGTGTTTTTTTGATCCACATTAGTATTTCAGTTTCATTGAAACTTAATATTATGAGCAGATTTGTTGAAATGGTATTGCTTCTTATTTCCAGCTACCTAGTGACAAAATTAATCACAACTAGATATGTTGGCAGTTCCAAATACTGTGTCCTGTCTTGCTTCACACCTGGTATTCAACCATGATCTGTGTTTATGACCTTCAGCCTGTTTTTAATCCAAACCTGTGCTAACAATTTTTTTGTAATTAAAATTCCTTATTTTACTTTGAATATATGAAAGCTTTCCCTCTAACATCCAGTTCTGATTTTATATCAAAGCAAACCATGAAATCTCAAAGTGGTATAAATGCTAAAGCAAAAAATCTTGATTATACAGCCCCTTTTGAAAGCTTTTTACATTAAGATAGGATTCGACTGCCCGAATGGCATGTATTGTATCTATATCTGAGCTTGTCGTCTACATTCCCGTTATAGTAAATGAAGAAAAATAAGCATTTTTAGCCTGTAGTTAATAGCATTCTAAAGAGAGGTCTCAGTCTGTAAAGCAGAATCATGCTCAAGAAATGCCAGTGTCTCTGTCTCTCCACTAATTAAACGGAGCTCAGATACACACTTCACAGACAGCTAATGTTAAGCGAGATGAATTCTGTCTTTAATACCACAGGCGTGTATTTCTTTATTAGATTAGGTTTTCTAAGCTCTTGCATTAACTTCAGTAACATTTTACATGTGAATCTAAGGCATTATGATCCCTTATTGTAAAATTTTATAAGGTACTTCATTGTCCTTTAATTTGAAGCACTCTAGTATAAAAAGCTAGTAGTATTAAATGCAGTTTTCCCACACTCGGTCACCCTCAGGTTTTTATGAGGCTCTGCTCCTAGGATGTTGGAAAAAAATATTTGTAACAGAAGGTATTTTTTATAGTATTCCAAATTTGTACTGTATCAGTAAGAAGGACCTTTGCCCAGCAGGTTTGTTGTCCATGCTTTCACCTGCTGCAACAACTCCAACCGCTTGCTACCAGGTTCGGAGTGTCAAAGCTGTCTCAGGAGGCTGGAAAGGTTGTTAAGAGCATTGATAGAACTACCGCTGTGGAAATTATCATCCCATGAGTATCATAGAAGTTTGTATTGGTGCTACAGTAGACAAAGTCAACTCTGTAATTTTGATAGCAGAAAAATAACTTTCTTGTACCCTTAACTTATGTTTGTAAAAGATCCATCACTTAGACATTATACTAGATTCCTCGATTAACACTGAAACCGAGACATAGGTTTTTCTGTGTGCATCAATGATAAGGTTTACCAGAAAAAATCAGACATATTGTAACTCCATTTTCACATTAAAATCTTAATTTTAATCTACCAAAGTTCATACACACAACAGGTGTTTTTCAATGGCAGCAGCTTTGGGACTTCATGTTAATCATTTAGGGTCAAGTTCTGCTGCTTTTCATTAAGCCTTGTTAACAAGTTGTTCCACCGGGGAAAAGGAGTAAGTAACAAGGTTTTTAAAAGTGCTCTCTTCACCTGCATGCACTTGACTCTGGTTCTTACACCAGATGGAATAAACAACTGATTGGTGTGGTGGTTTCCCCAACAGGGTAGCCTCAATAATTCAGCAAGCCTTTTTGCAGAGGGTTACTGCCTTCAACAGTTAGCTCCAGGACAAATGTGGAGAAATCTATAAAAGCATGTTAGGGCACTCAGTTCACACAGAAGATACCTAACATAATTAGGGCAGGATAACAAATATGGGGGCCAACACTGGGGGTAAGTATCCTGATAGCTCTGCCTATGAACTGCATATACTGATTTTTTTCCTTTGGAATTTTCCTGTTTTAGATTTTTTGTCCCCTCCTTTGTGATTGTTTTAACAAATTGGTAATTTCAAGGTGTTATGGTTGCATGTTCTGACTGGGTTGTGTGCTGGGTTGATATCTCATGTGCTTGGAAACAGCTTGGCTTCAGCCTAATGCAGATGAAAAATAGAGCCAAAAGGGGGCGGGGTTGTAGATCATTTTCCCCACAGAATGCAATGCTTGTGTTTCAGCTATATTTATTATATATATTATGAGAATTAATTTGCTCCTCTTTATAACATATATGAAAATACAGGTTGCTAGTTACATATGGAGAATATTAAGTTTGACTTTTTTGTTTGTGGTGGGTTGACCCTGGCTAGATGCCAGGTGCCCACCAAAGCTGCCCTCTCTCTCCCCTCCTCAGCTGGACAGGGGAGAGAGAATATAACAAAAGGCTCGTGGGTTGAGATAAGGACAGGTAGAGATCACTCAACCAATTACCGTTAAGGGTAAAACAGACTCAACTTGGGGAAATCAGTTTAATTTGTTACCAATCAAATCAGAGTAGGATAATGAGAAATCAAACCAAATCTTAAAATACCTTCCCCCCACCCCTCCCTTCTTCCCAGGCACAGCTTCACTCCTGAATTCTCTACTTATCCCCCCCAGCAGCACAGGGGGGATGGGAAATGGGGGTTATGGTCAGTTCATCCCATGTTGTCTCTGCTGCTCCTTCCTCCTCAGGGGCAGGAGTCCTCACTCTCTTCCCCTGGTCCAGCGTGGGGTCCCTCCCACGGGAGACAGTCCTCCACGAACTTCTCCAACACGAATCCTTCCCGGCGGCTGCAGTTCTTCACAAACTGCTCCAGCGTGGGTCCCTTCCACAGGGTGCAGTCCTTCAGGAACAGACTGCTCCAGCATGGGTCCCCCTGCAGGGTCACAAGTCCTGCTAGAAAACCTGCTCCAGTGTGACCTCCTCTCTCCACGGGTGCGCAGGTCCTGCCAGGAGCCTACTCGAGCATGGGCTTCCCACAGGGTCACAACCTCCTTTGGGCGCATCCTCCTGCTCCACCATCGACCTCCCCAGGCTGCAGGGGGACAGCCTGCCTCACCATGGTCTTCCTCACAGGCTGCAGGGGAATCTCTGCTCTGGCACCTGGAGCACCTCCTCCTCCTCCTCCTTCTTCACTGACCTTGGGGTCTTCAGACTTGTTTCTCTCACATATTGGCACTCCTCTCTCTGGCTGCAGTTTCCTTTGCGCAGTTCCCCCCTCCACCCCCTTCTTAAATCTGTTATCCCAGAGGCAGTACCGCTGTCGCTGATGGGCTTGGCCTTGGCCAGTGGCAGGTCTGTCTTGGAGCCAGCTGGCGTTGGCTCCATCAGATGTAGGGGAAGCTTCTAGCAGCTTCTGACAGAAGTGATCCCTGTAGCCTCCCCTGCTACCAAAACCTTGCCATGTAAACCTAATACATTGGTATAGCATAGAAAGCTGGAATAAAGAATCTGTCATTAATGTTAAACCCTTATTTCTTTGACCCGCTCACACTGTTTAGAGGTGTTAGTGTATAAAGAGAAGATTTCAGTGGTATTGAACCTTTCTACATCTCTTTATTATAGTTGTTGCAGCCTTTAGAGAACAGCAGGGAACAGTCTCAAATGGCTTATGCTGTGCTGCCTGTACTCCTCCATGTGACAGACCATTGCAATCTGTTTTACTAACATCAGGGTTTGGTCAGGACTTGTGGGAGCCGTGACCACCTCTCTGAGAGGTCCCTGACCTGTTTTGCAACATGTGCATTCAGCAAATTAAAATCTTGTCCTAGAGGGTTACTGTGTCTAAATATCACTTATGCATATCTTAATGCAAATAGAAAAGAGAATTATATCTTCCCATTTATTAGAAAGTCTATCCTTGTATTTTATGCACAACAATAAAAAAAACCCAAACCTAGACACAAGGAGTTGAATACTTAGTCATTTTAGCTTCCTTTTCATGGATTTGCAAACAGATGGTAGATAGACAAAAAGAATTAACGAAGCCTATGGCTGATAAAGAGGGCTATAGCACATAACTATGAGTACAAAAAAAAACAATCAAAAGAAACAGAAAAAAGAGTTTGGAAAATAACCTGGAATTTTCACTTTTCAATTGTCCAAAACTGATGAGGTTCTTCAGGCAACATCAGAATATGGTCTGTCTGTGCCCTGGCTCAGGATGTGTTGGGGAACTCTAGTGATGTTGGTGGAATTTCCCTGATGAACACCGAGCCTATGACTTTGAGTACATTAGAGGGTTAAGATCTAGATTACAATGAGGGTAGACCCTAGTAGCTTTAAGGCTATGAAGAGTCTTCTGTAATGCCGTCTTGTCATGTTACATCCAGTTGTTCATTCCAAGGCAGGATAGTAGGTCAGAGCTGCAGGGAGCTATTCAATCAGCTTGTCCATGTAGGAGGTCCTGGAAACGGAGGGAGACAAATGTGCAGCTGAGGCAGCCGCACAGAATAGCAGAATACAAGGGGCAGCAAAGTCAGACTGCTTTTGTATCTGTGTAAGATTATAAAAAGCTTTGCACCGAGCCTGCCTGCTTGTAACTATTCTGAGAAACGTGAAATACATTGTTCACTATGCTTTCTTATTTTTAACAGCATTATTTTATCTGGTGTTCTTTCTATGCGTTCTTGAGGAGTAATTTTGGAACATATTCCGTTGAAACCAATAAAACTTGTGCTTTTTTTTTTTTTATTTCCTTCCTAATATTTAATGGAGTCATTACACTGGCATTAAGTCTGGTGAATGCCCTTTAGTGCCTTTTATTTGAAGAAAACCCTGTGCTGAAAGTGCAAGAAGCATAATTGTTTCCTTTTCCTCATTCAAGATGGACATATGCATCCTTGTCTTTTGATTATGTGGTAAAGGGGTAGTGTGGTGCATACAATTGCTGGACAGAGAAGACTTTCTATGGCTAAAATAAAACTTAGCAGCCAAGGCCAAATGATTGATGCCTGGCTCTGCTGTAGACTGATCCAAACAAGATGGCAAATCTCTGCTTGCCTCAAAGTATGGGTTGATTATATCTCCTAGACCATTTTTACCTTGCTTTTGCCTAAGGGGTACGTTCCCAGCACTGCATTCTTTCTATCTCCACACACACACTCTCCCCTCAATTACTATCCACTTGTTCTGGGCACTTCCATTACATGAGCTTTGCCACTTAGCACACCTCTTTGTGAGCCTGTTCAACTTACTGAGCTGGCAGGAAGATAAAAAAAATAATGGGAGGGTGGGGGAATGGGGGTGTTGGGGGAAGTAATTTTCCTGGGACTCTCTTCCTGCAGGCTTAGCAAATTGAACCAACTCAGCAAGGGATCTGACAAACTCTAAAGCTGGTGCAAGGGTAAGGAGGTGGGCTGTAAGGAGCAGGATGGGATCATATAGCATAGGGTCAAGGAGCAAAAGAAAGGAAGGCAGCATAGCAGAGGAGGGAGGGGATTGGGAGTACTTTCTTGGTGGAAGCTTAAATGTAGTCTCAGACTGTATTCGTACCCTCTGCTGCCCTGTTTGTCACTGGGGGCTGTACATAACTTGCAGGGTTAGTGCCTCAGTAAGTGAGTTCCTCCAAGTCAATGTAGGGTTCAATGGAGTAAAATGACTTAAGAACACATATATATTTAAAATAAATTACCCTTATAGAATTGCTGACCTGAAGAATTTGAAGCCAGGTTTCAGCTAGCGCATAAACCCCTGGTTTGCACTTTTAAGACCAGAAGAGACCATGTTTTTCCCTGTATTTAAATGCTAGTTATGTTTACTACAGCATCAACAGTCTTCCCTTGGTTCTCATAAAGGAGAAGTAGCAAGCTTCAGGTAAAAGGAAAATACCATAGCTGTGTAAAAATCAGATCTTTGCCAGCATCCTGTGGAGGAGAGTTCTTTTTCGACAACCTTTTCAGAATCGTTTGATTATCGAGCAGTGTGTGTAGCTGTTGACAAAAGCTGTTCTTGAGCAAAGGGCCATGACTTTTTTGAGGAATAAAAGAGGCACCACTTCCTGTCATAGTATATGCCCTTGAGTTTTTTATGCTCTTAGAAGTATGAATTTATGAAGATAAATCCTTACCCAGTGTAAAGGTACATGGCTCCAGTGAGCTCAGACAAAGGAGACTTGTGATATTTTATCCTTGGGTAAAATTATGTGTTGTGGCTGAGCCAATTGCATTGTTCTTTATCGCTGAAAAGAGCATTTCTGCTCCCAATCCACAGGCCTACTCCCTTCCTTGGGCTGCCTCCGGTGGCTGTTACTCTCTGTTGAGCCACTTCAGCTGGCTAGAACTGAAAAAAAAAACCAAAAAAACCAACTTAGCTGTAGAGTGTAACTTTACCCTGGGCTGGAAGTGTTTCCTCCATAACTGAGGTCGTGTTAGTGTGAAATACCTCTCTCAACTGAGGAAAAAACCCTAATTGCATTAATTTGGAAAAAAACCACCAACCCAAACCCCAGTGGTGCTCCCAGTCTAAAGCCAACCCAATGCACAGTCAGAGATGTGGAACCAGTATAGAAATGAATATGTCAGATAATAGCAGTCTGGTTTAGTTCTGTAACATTAGGTCAGAATCACTTTAAAGACACAGTTGCTTTTATATTTTATTAGACATCTGGGAGTTTAGTTTCCTAAAAGATTGCTGGTGATGTTGAGTTTTGGGGAAGAAGTAGTCTAATTTAATATGTAAGTATTCTTGCACAGACAGTTTCTTTAATATCAGAGCTCTGTATGCCTTCAAAATGAAGACTTATATAAGAAGATCTAAACTTAAAATAGTTCACTCAATGTCTTTGTCTTATTTAGTAAGGATTAAAGAAGATTCTTCCATTTATGTATGGTAGAACTGTGTAATGAGAGCTAATGATATAGTCAATGGAAAGTAATTTCATTTCTGCTACATAAAGTTTGAAATTTATGGAGCTTCTGTCAGTTTGATTCAAGCTTATCTCCTCCTCTAAATAAGGCTTCTTACATATTGGAAGTGGAAACCAAGAACTGGGATCTGTTGAGTGTTTCCTAATGATTGTTTAAAATTGTTACCTGAATGAGTTATTGTTATTACATTAATCAGGCTAGAATTTAAAAAAAACCAAACAACAATAACAAAAAACCAAACACCCCCCTGCCCCCAAACTCTAGTGGAAATTAGGAGAATTTGACCCCATGTAAAATTTAAAATTCCATAAAATTACAGGATATCTGGATGTCTTGTTGTAACTGTGATACAATGAGTCTTTCACTACATGTGGGTAAACCCTAAAGAATGTGTCTAGCTTTGCCATTAATTTTGAACAAAAAATCACAAATTAGAAGTTTCCTTCAACAAAAGAAATTAGTAAGTAGCTCCTGCTGGCGCAAGACTTGTAGCACTTTCTGCTTGACTGCTAAGCCATATAGAAAGTTTTCTAGAAGCAGTTTACAGTTTAACCATTGGACTTATTATGTAAAATAACTAATAATTTAATGGAACTAAAAAAGTATTTCTGGGTTAATAACTGGATGATGGGCAATGTGTACTGTCTGCTCTCTTTTTAGGAACTGAGAAAGCAAATTGAAAGGTCAGCTGCTGTGGATAGCAGACTTAGAATGCATGACGCTTCAAGGGTAGGCATTCAGGTTAGTAGTACAAATACCCTATCACAAATCTAGGAACTACAGGTGATGATACAGAATAATCAGTATAGTTCTTTTGGATAACTGATGCATTGTTGAGAGGGTAAATCATCCACCGTGTGGGTCTTTTTCATCTCCTGATAATCAGACTTCCCCAAAATCAGTATGTGCTTGGTGGAGAAAGAATTTAAGTTTTGCAGCAAAGTACAGGAGGCTATATTTCTTCCTCTAAAGAAAGTATCAGAAGGGGCAGTGTAGTCTCTTTCAATTCACTAATATTCTTTCTAGCTGTTGCAACCATTATATTAGTGACAGTCATTCTGTGGAAAAACGATTTGATAATGATCTAATTTACCCCTCAGACTTAAAAGATAACATCTCTGTCTGCAAAAGGATCCTGTCCTATGTGCTGTGTGTACACGCACATGTGTGCATATACTCATGTGATTTGAAGCTGCACATAGTCAGATTTTAAGTGCATTAATTTACATTTGACCTGTGAAAGTGTGAAGTAGATACCATCTTTTTTTCTGACAAAATCTCAGTTCATCCCGGTCCGGTACTCTTTCTTTGATAAAAATGCTACTACTCTTCAGACCATCACAAAAGACATTTTCTTAGACTCTACAGCAGATAATCAGAGGAATGAAACTCACACAGTCCAGTAGTCTCTGCCGTATGTGTGAAAAGGTTAATTCACAAAGGCTTTAGATTTAAAGTGTTAGCTGCTAGAATGAGCCTCCAGGCCTTGGAGTAAGAGTTTGATCTAATGATTGAGTGGTCCCAGTTTCAAGATGCTTTTCTCCATCTTGTTGCAGACTTCTTCAGTTTCTGCTAAAGCCCTTTATTATTAGAGATGGGCCTGAAGGTTACAGTTCAGGCTGCCCGCCTGCTCTGAGGACTAATAGGCAGAGGTGGTTGGGCTGGAAGCTTAGCCTGCTTCCTGCTCTTGGCAGTTAGCTCAGATGCCAACCCTTGTTTGCTTGTGGAGAATCTTTTGCTGCCCGTTGACATGAAAGAATTCAGCCAGAACTCGCTGGAAGTGATAATAAATCAGATTTATCAGTAAGACTTCCCTCTGTCAGCAGATATCCAAAGCGCTTTTCCAGCATCACTTTTTTTCAGCTCTCAGCAACCATGCAAGCACCAGTTAACTTCAAAATTGTTTCCAATCTTGAGCCCAAGGTTTTAGCTTTTATTGGGTCCCTTAGCAGCGGCCTACTCAGAAACCTTCACAGAAAAATCTAACCCTCTTCTCCAACACGGCTTGTAATTTCCTGCTAACTCACTGAACTATTGAGGCTCAGAGGGGAAATGGTTGAGTTTTTTACACTGTTAATTATGCAAATTAGGATCCACAAAACTTTATTTGGACTCTGTCCATTCATAAAAGACCCAAGTTATCTGATTTATTTTAACTGCTAAAAAGCTACTATAAGCTGCCGGGGCTTTCAGCATCACTTTCATGGCCTGTTGGCTGGCCTCAGCAAAATGAATAGAATGACAATGGAAAAGCATATAATCTCTTGCAGCTGGAATCATGCTACCACTAACGAGCCTCATCCCTGGAGCGCAGCTATTACAGTATTTCTAGAAATGCAAGTAAAACCATGTGCTGGTAGGACTAACTGGAATTACTAAGCTAAGAGGAAGTTGGTTCTGCTGTGCCAAAGATTTTCAGTCTTTGGTCTCAGGAACCTTAGAGAGCTATAGTAACTTTGGTAAACCGTATCGTTCCTGGTGCTGATGGTCTGTGGTTCAGGAAACTGTTCTCTGCTGTGAGAAGTGACCTGGTTGTCTCTAGACTACGCACAGCTCTGCACCTCCACTGGAAAAAGAGTGAGGAGGAGGCACTGAAACAAGCTGAAAAGGTTTGAGAATTGCTGCAATAAGCACTTGCAACATTTTTCATTTCTCCACTGTCTTTGGAGGTTATTACTTACACACACAACTGCAGCATTCCTCCCTTGCTGCTATTTTGTAAAATCTACCTTTACGAAGTGTGTTTTCTGCTTGGAGCTCTCAACACAGCAGAGCGTGGCAATGAGCTCCAAGTGGAGATTCTGCAAGAAGAATCATTATGAGTTGGCACCTGCAATATTTTCTATGTCAATTCAGTGAAATAACTACTTTAAGTGGAGAAATCAATCATTAACGAGCTACATTAAAAATGTCAGGTTAGTACTGGACAAATACATTGTAACGCTCTTGCTTATCTTTTTTATTGTTTCAATAATGTGTGTAATTTTCTGTTGGACTGGAAATATATGTGGAGTTTAATGGTGTAGGCAGTCTTGATTTCATGACAGTATAAGCCACTGTTTTTATTACATTTAATGGCTTCATAAATTAACTGATTAAATTGTTCAGTAGATTTAGACTTGGTATATAAAGTAGCCTATTCTAATCGGAAATTTAATTGAATGTGTATCAGTTGTCCTTCATATCTTTCACATAAGAACTTAATGTTATTTGGTACCTATTTTTTTCCAAGTAAAATGAGCATAATTAAGAAATTCTTAATTAGCTGAAGCACATTTTTGGTTTCATTTTGTTTTAATTCCTCACAGAATTGTCTTTATTATCTGTTAAGGGAATTGCTCCCAAACCATTAGCATTTATCATATTGGAAAACCCATTTTAATTGTACAAACTCTGAAGGTAGACATACACAAGTAGAGCATCTGCTGAGTTAATGCAGTGTTACATACAGAAACTCTGGCTTGTCTAGTAACCATAGAAGGTATTGTGAGTCAACAGTGGTGTCCTTTATGGGTAGTGTTAGACATGAGTTTTAATGGATGTCTGAAAATGAGAGAGTAATAAATGAAAATAGCTTGAAACCAGAATTGTTCTTGAAACCAAGTTCTACTTTGATCCAACGTTCAAGTCGCTTTCTTCCATGAAAATTCCTAAAAAAGTTTTTGTAGGCATAAGCAGAAGGTGGCATCCAGGCTGCACCAAAGGATATCCAGAGCCTATTTGCTAAGAATGGGTGTTGTCAGAGGAGTTGGTTGCCTTTAAGAAAATCCGTCTTTTGTGTTTTGTAGTACTGCTGTAATACCTTCATCTTTGGAATTTAAATTGCCGTCTTTGCTGAACCAAAATAATGTTTTGTTTCTCTTACTTCTGTTGTAATCAAAGGCAACTTGTATGTTCTTAGTCCTTCATCTTCTATTTAGGCACAGGCTTGCTGGCCATGGCTTATGCAGATACGGGTCTTCAGATCCAAAAAAGCAGCTCCGTAGTTGGTTCTGTTATTTAAGATACTTGGTACTGTCTGCCGTGATTCATGTATCCTCACCGCAAAGTTCATTCGAAGTTACTTATTTATTGCCTTTAACCCTCCAACTGCCTCTGAACAGACATCTCCCTCCAGCAGTTGGCAGTACTTTCAGTCGAACAGACCTGGCTCAGCTGGAGGGTAGCATCCTGGCCGGAGCTCAAATCTCTGCTTTCACCTGGGTCAGTCCTGTCCTTATCTGTCATAGGAATCCTGGTCAGGGGACTTACTGGATGGTTGTTCACTGTGAGGGTCTCCCTTTAACGAGCTTGTCACAGCACAGTGAGGGAGGATGAAGGTGTAGCTCAGCACCCAGAATCCCACAATATTCTAAAAACTCCAGTGCCGCTAAGCAGTGTGGCCTGCCTACTTCCAGACCAAACTAAGTGAGATGTCGGAGGAGCTTGCAGGCAAAGGCCTGGAAGTCTAGCGGCTTTGTTATAAAAACTGTCCTTCAGGGGAGACTGACTGGTTTGAAATAGATATAACATTACTATTTTGCAACTGGACTTAATAGTCTTGGGGAATTTCACAGCACCATCTGCATTTGAATGAATAAAATAAGTTTCTGTCATAGCTGTGAGCTCTGATGTGAACTGATTTTTCAAGGGGCTAGTGGCCAGCTTGTATTTTTAATGCTCTTACAAATGGTAATGCCTGCATGCTAGAGAAGTATCTAAAGACGAGAGACTTAGATGACAGAAATTAAAAAATTTTAAGGTTTTTTCATTATTTTTCAGTTTAAAGTTGTTTATGGGGGGTGGTATTTAAATGTTTTTTACATGGGCAATGTTTTTCTGAAAAGAAAACAGATGAAAATTTTATGTAGGTAAAAAACAGTAGCATGAAATCTTGTATATATAATGAGAGGTACAGAAAAATGTATCTATTATCCCTTAGATTATATGAAACATTATTAATTATTTTAATTAACTAGTTAGTTAACCTCTTCCAATTGGAAGGTGCTGTAGAAATACAAACTGTTTATTGGTAGTTGTTTTGGTACGTAAGTGCCAATGAGTATTTCCTACATTCAAGGCTAATTACTTCAAAAGATATATTTAATTAAAAGAAACAACTGTGCAATTTGTCAGTATAGATTCTTCTCACTGCCAGTCGTTAATGAAGAGCTCCTACTTCAGCAAAGTACTGCAGTGCTGAAAGATTCATTGCAAGTATGTAACTTAGGAATACAGTTACAATTCTCCTGAAAGACAGTTGCAGAAATTTAAAATAGCACTTCTCCAAAGTTCTGATAATGAAAGAATGAACAGACTTCCCACAAAGAGTTGGCAAGTTTCTTGCAAGTATCCTTGCAAGTGAGAGCTCCTTCATTAAAAAAAAAGCCTAAGTTTGCCAAGTGGATGAGTTAAGAGGCATTACCTTGCCAGCAATTTTTCAGATGTGTAAGTTAAGCAGGTGTAGTGGGTTGACCCTGGCTGGATGCCAGGTGCCCACCAAAGCTGCTCTATCACTCCCCCTTCTCAGCTGGACAGGGGGGAGAAAATATAACAAAAGGCTCGTGGGTCAAGATAAGGACAGTTTGATAAAGTGAAAGCCAAGGTCGCGTGCGAAAGCAAAGAAAAACAAATGATATTATTCTCTACTTCCCATCAGCAGGTAGTGTCTAGCCACTTCCTGGGAAGCAGGGCTTCAGAACGCGTAGTGGTTGCTCCGGAAGACAAAAATGCCCCCCTTCCGTCTCCCTTTACTTAGCTTTTATATCTGAGCTGACGTCATATGGTATGGAATATCTGTTTGGTTAGTTTAGGTCAGCTGTCCTGGTTATGTCCCCTCCCGAGATCTTGCCCTGCCCCAGCCTGCCATTGAGGGGGGGGGGGGGGCAAAAATGTTGGGGAGACAGCCTTGATGCTGTGCCAGCACTGCTCAGCAGTAGCCAAAACACTGGTGTGTTATCAACACCTTTCTAGCTACTGATGCAGAGCACAGTGCTATGAGGGCTGCTATGGGGAGAATTAACTCCATCTCAGCCAGACCCAATACAGCAGGAAATAGATGAATATTAACTCTGTATTTACTGAACTGATTTCTTTCTTTTCTTTGGCTCCTTAAGGCCACAACTTGCAAAGTTTAGCGCACTAAATTGAGATGCATGAAAGCATTGGCTGGAAATGGTGCTCACTGGAGTACGTGTCATGTTTTGACAGAGGAGGCTTTTGCTCCTACTAAACACAATGGGGAATGTACAGGTTTAGGCCAAAAATAATATTCTACACTCTAAGGTTTGTGATATTTTCATTTCACTTGTGTATTTTTCGTCACTGGTTGGCTAATGTTACAGTTCATCTAAATAACATGTAACATTCCCTTTTCTTCCAGAGCAGTAATATAAGCTAAAAAAAATTAAAAAATTTAGTGTGTAGCTATTGTTGTTTATTGGAAGTGGATGAAGTACACAAAAGGGAAGCTGTAGACCAAGACACACCATTTAATAGCTGAATGGGGATTCAAAGAAGCATAGGTGTTTGAAGATTAATTTCCTCCAGTAGAAGGAAATAAAAAAGGAAGAAAATTAGTGAAGGATACCTAACCTTGTCTTCAATACATAATTAGAGCAAATATAGGGATTCTTTTTAGGATGTTTGTAGCAATATTTCATCAGGAGAAAGCTCGAATGGGGAGATAGGAACTATTAAAACTTAAATTCATGACTCAATTTCCATGATTATACTAAAGCAAATGAAATTGTCAAATGTAATTACCTTTAAATTTTGAATATAAGAATGATTTTGCATGAAAAGAACAGTGTAATGTCTTTTCTTTATGTATAATTAACACAATTAGAAGAACTAGGGAGGCAGAGGTACATGGTGTTTAAGAGTGAAGATAGCAGAGAAAAGTACAAAATGAGATATATGAGAGACTCATGGAAAAAACATACCTCAGAGTAACCGTTTTGGATATTGTGAAGATTAGAGAATGTCTCACGTGGCTTTAAGGGAAGGTACATATCTGTGACACCATTTCAGGAAAGCATAAATCATCATCTCTAAAGGTTCGCTGTCCTTTGATATACTGCTAAAATGTTTTTGAGGGTAAATTTTCAAATGGTGATACTGACCTTAGAATCTAAGTTTCAAGGAGCTTTGTGGCCTCTAACACACCTCTTATCCTTTCATGAAACTGAGGAAGCTAGCCCATAGAAGACAGTAAGGGTCAGAAATTACTCCCTCACTTGTCACGGAGAATTATCATTAAAGAGTTGTCAAAATCTCAGTTATTCCTGGAGTTCTGTGTAATAATGGCAGCCAAAACTCTGAGTAAAGGAATAAAGAATAAATAGGTAATTGAAGATGAATTCCTTGCCTCAAGCTAAATTTTTCTGAAAGAATCCTACGCTTTACTGTGAACTTTAGCTTTTCCTTCTGCCCCTCAAAAATCTCACGTACTGTTAAAGCTGCCTAATTGGGCTAGCCTGAGAACAGTTGCTTATCCAGGCCAGCCACTTTTTCATATTTAAATCTTTTTTTTTCTTTGTGTTCTATCTTATCATTGCTTTTTATGTGTGATTTTATGTAGATTACAGTAATTATAGAGAAATATTGAACCAGATCTCCTACAGGTTGGAGATATGAGGTCTTGAAAACACCTACTTCTGATGCGTTTCTCAGCAGGATCCATTTCATTATTATGAAATTATCGCAAGAAACCAGAGCTTTTTGCCTATGACTGCAGACAATAATGTGATGAACGCTCTGATAAAAGAACAGTAGAGAGCTAAGTCTGGTAAAGTGAAATATGCAGCTGTGAAAAGCAAAAGTTGTGGCACAGTAAATAGGATAATGTCTCTGAGCTTTCAATATCTTCAGTTGTAAGAAGAAATTTCTCTGTGACAAATATAGGACGAAGTGAAGAATCAGATTAAACCCAAGAACATCAGAGTGTTTGGGGTGCCAAAAGGTGCACAGGGAGATAATTCATTTTTGGATTACTTGATTTGAAAGATACTTCATCTTCATATCAGAAACTTTGCTTTATGTAATGAAAAATCATACCATTTTCAAAGCAGACAAAATAGGAAGGAGACGCAGGTGCTGTTTAGTCTGAGATATAAAAGATATGGAAGGGACATTTAGATTGATGAGAAAGCAAAACAAGCTTTTATCCAAGAGGAGATTTTTTTCCTTATCTAGTTTTTGAGCCTCCAGTCACACGTGAAGGGTTCATTTTGATTTCTGCATTAAAAACAAAAAGACAGACAGACATGTAGTGGTAGAATAAGTAATAGAGAGGAGAATTTGTGGTCTTCCTTTATGTGCATTTTCATTGTATATAAGCTCAGGTGGAGATGAACCAAACTATAGTTGCATCTAGATTCTTGCCCTGAGCAAAGCCACTTCATATTTCTAGAGACGTAGCATAAAGCAAAAAGCTGCTGGGTTGAACTCCAAGCACAGTTTATTAATTTTTTTTTTTTTTTTTCAACTAATAAAACACCAAAGGCAATGTTGGTACTAGTTATGTTTTCTTTGAAAACTGAAGGTGGGATTTCTTTTGCTTGGTTGGTTGATTTTTCAGGTCCTAATAGCACTGTGTCAGAAGGGATTTTTCTTCAAAATTCATACTTCATGTTTGCCTTTAATCTGATGTCGGTAGTGTTCTTTCATTTGCTCTTCATCCATGTAATAGGCTATTTAATAGTTAAGCATTTACCTGTTGCACTTTTCCCCTATAAAAAGCTGTAAATCCTGTGGTGGCAGAATCTGATTCCAAATAACTGTCTTGATTTTTGAAACAACAAAAAGCAGATTTTTGAAAGAACAAATGAACTTTTCATCTGGCAGTATTAATAGTTGTTTTATCAGCAAAACATTTACTTTTGCGCCAGTCCTCCAAACAATTTGTTTATAATTTGACTTTTAAAAGCTTGGCAGTCCTTTTGTCTTCAATAAGGCTACGTCTTTTTCTCATCACCCATTTCTTTGCTATTTGGAGGTTTAATATTTTAAAGGCAAGAATAATGAGTAGGAATTGTTATTGACATCTAGTAGTTTCTATGCTTCCATGAGGAAAAAAGGGTATTGTGATTAAATGTTAATATTACAAATGTTTATGCATATATATAATTTTTCTCCCCCGAATAGTCTTCCTTGGCACTTTTTTCCTTAGTAAAGCAACTCATCTATGTGACCATTTGGAAGTTTGAAGGTCTAAGACTCGCATGACCAAGTCTGCTTAATCCAGTTCCAGTTAGACTGATAAAGTATGGATTGAATTCATCACTGCTCTTTGTGAAATGAAGCAAACTTTTTCAGCTGTTTGGTCATTCAAGAACATTTAGCATTGGGGTTTGTGTTCAACTACCATACTTCAGACTTCCCGCTTTGATTCCTAGTTTAGGACTTTAGTCTCCCACGACTCATATGGGTGCAAAAGCGGGGGGGGCGCGGGAAGGGAAGAGAGAGTATGATGAAAGGAATATGTGGAGGGACAAGAGGACAGTTCTATGTATTAGAAGAGAATAGGTCTCCAGAGAGTGATTCAGTGCACCTAAATTAGGCTGTCACATCTCTTACAAGGCTATTCTCACTTTCAAACACATTTTTTTCATCTGCTGTCTTTCATGTCCTTTTCAGCTTACAGTCCTCCTCTGCTCAAACTGTGGACTTTTCAGAGAATAAGAGTGGAGTTGTTCTAGCTGGTGGGTTTTGTCTTTGGAGCATCCTGAAATATCATTTCACAAATCTTTTGCCTCATGCAAGTCTGTTTTAGAAGAGTGCAGACTCTTCAAGCCTCTTTCTAGTGGTGCTTCTGGCAGGAGAACTGGTAAGAACTTATGGAAGCTCAGGTGCCATTGCCTGCATCTCCTACTAGTAACAAATGGGGACTAGAGAGCATTTCATTACATGTGAAACTATTACTAAATTACTAATCTAGTGTATATTTAATTAATTGGAAAATGTGTGTATGTTGTCAGTGGCACAGTGTGTTATATATGTGTGTGAGTGTATAAATATACAGATGTATGCATGCATATGTGTATAAAGCCACTGATAAATGCCAAGCTAGATTTCATTTCTTGTGGTAATACCAGACTGTTAGTCCTCACTCACTCTTCAAATAAATGATGTTTATTTATATGTGCTATCTAAGTATCAAGTACAAGAAGTCCAGTCTGTGTATTGTCCCTGCAGAAATACTTCCTTCTAGTGAATTCTCCCAAAGCTTCCTAATTTATTTTCCTCATCTGTCTCAGGTTATATTAATGCCATGCAGGTACTTAAAATCTAGCTTGGCAGTTCAGAGTCTGAATGTATGTCTTTACTGCTAACTCAAGTCCATGTAGACATTCCCAAGCTTAGCTTGTACATCAGCTAGCTCAGGCACTGACAGAAGGGCTGCTGGTGCAGCACAGGACTCGGTATGGTCTGTGAAAACTCTTCCAGGACCTTAGGGAAATATGGGCAGGTAGTCCATGGATTGTGATTCTACGTTGCTCTAATTAAAAGCTAATTCAGGATGACCTCAGTATATGCTCCCTAATATTCAAATATAAGGGAAAAAGCAAGGATGCAAAAATAACATTTTCTTTGTATCTCACCAAACTGCAAATGACTGTGATCTCAGGGACTATGTAGCAGGTAAGCATTATGATGGAAACAAAACAGAAAAGGAAAGGTAGTAAATCCGATACTGTGTACCACACTTTTCCCCAGGTATTTAGGGAAAAGAGAGCAGTAGTGCCAAAAAAAATTTGGAGTTCAAGGCATAGGCTTTTAATGGCCTCAAATACTATTTTAAAAATGCAGCCAAACACCTGATTTGATTTTTATGTACGCAACATTTATTCATTTGTCTGTATGGAAAATAGAGTAGTCATATTTTGCTTAAGGAATACATTGCCCCATAAATGACTGTGTGAGCATCTCATCCACTGTTTCCCAATGAATAGGTTTTCAGCTGAATTAAGTCTAATTTCACGTCATCTTTTCCCCTCTCAAAACAAAAATAACAGGCACTTTCCTGCCTAGTTCTTTTGTAAACTGGATTGTACTTTTGACAACTCTCTAGTTCGGTGGCTTTTTGGCAATGGAGCAGACTATCTCTGTGATCTTCAAGCTGAACATAATGGTCATATCTTGTGATTCAGAAGTTGACAGTCCCATGTAGCGGTTTAGAGTGAATCTGAGCATTTGAATTTGAATTCATGTTAACACTTGAACCTTCTCATTATTAAGTCCAGCGCTTTGCTTTATTTTAATTATGCAAATTGAATGTTAGGAGTTATAAAGAAATAAGAAAAAGCAAACCAGAGAAGATTATTACATGGTGGTATAAATCCATGCTGTGTCTGCTTCTTGAACTTTGTATGCAGTTCTGGTCCCTTTATTTCATAGAAATAATATAAGTTTGAAAAATATTCAGAGGTGGATTGCAGAGATGATCAGACATATGGAACAGCTTTTAACCCACATGAATAAGTACACCATCACTCTTCAGCCTGGAAAAAGAGGCCAAGGGAAGACCGTGAGTAGCATAGAGAGGGGAGTGAAAAGGCAATGAACATTCTTTGGTTCTTCCTCTACAAGAGCTTAAAGGGCCACAGATGAGACTTGTTGGTAAAGTGGTTCCTCACAGGCCAAATAATGAAGGTTTATTTTCAGAAAGTGATGAATTTATGGAAGAGAACTGTATACAAGGCTATCAAGTACAAATGCCAATTAAGTCCGTGATGTAATTTGCTCAAGTCTAGAAAAAAATTCAAAGAAATATCACTGCATGCCAGCCATCATCTTAATATTCTTCACCAAGTGTTCATTGCTAGTACTTGCTGGAGACCTTGGATCTAGTTGGTAGGGCTGTTCTTGCCCTTTTTCAATGAAAAGCACTGTAGAACGTTATTAAGGACAGGACCAAAAGGAAGTAGACTTATCTGATACAGAATTTATAAACCTGGTTATCGCATTTTTATCTAAACCTGTTTAAATGGAAAAAAGAACTGGAGTTCCAACAACCAACTGGTTGTTGTCCTTTACATCTTAAAGATTTTAAGTCAAATTTCTTAGAATTTGGAGAGATCAGGATTTCAGTAGTGTAAGAGTTTCAATGGTCAGAGAGGTGGGGGTTCCTCTGTCTAATAAGATGTGTGAGCTGTTTCTTAACCTGCCATTTTAGACTTCATCTGGTAAATCAGAATGAATTCTCCCGATTTCCATTTGTAGGCACTTTGCAGTTTGTGTCTTGAATGTCTCCATCAGTCTTTTATCCATCCCTGCTACTATATTTTAACATATATCTGTTAAGGTTTTGATGTATGTTTTGGTCTAACTATGTATTTGTTAAAAGGTGACCTTTTGATTTGATTGTTTGGCTGACTTCAGTGCTAATAAGCTGAAGGATGAGGTGTCTAATGAATCCTGTGTATAGAAATAATGATAGATGACTTATTTGGAATTCTACAGACACAGCATGGCCAAGCATGCTGAGGAGTCCCTGGAACTGAACCAATCTTACAGTGGGAAGCTTTATCGATTACACAGAGACAGGGCACATTTTAATCATTTTTACAACACTGTACTGCCTAAGGTACTAAAATCCATTAAACGAGGATTATAAACTTTGTTTTAAACTGGATCCTAAATTGTTTCTTGATGTACAGTCAACAGCAACTCTGTGAGATCAATCACAGTTACTAAGGTGTATTAAAATCAACTTGTTTAATTTTAATGCTCATACGCCTGACCCTCTGTGAGGCAGCTAAATTGCTTTTCTCCCAGACAGGAGTTTCATTTCACTTCGCAGTAGATTTTTGCCTTGTACGCTAACCAGCATTTTGCTTTCCTTTCTCCCTCCTTCCTCCTGGCCCAGGATTCTCATTTCTCTTCAGATAATTTTCTCTCTTTTTTGCCTTCTATCTTCATTAGCAGAAGCTGCAGCCTTGCCAATGAGTCAACTTTAATAAAGTAGGTGGATAGTTTGAATTATTAGTTGATGTAAAGTTACAGACCTGGAGCTCTTTTCAGGAGTCTCTGTTAACCTGTGCTACATGAGTGATTATGTTTGTGGGCTCCTAATCAGACCATAAAAACTGCTGGCTCTATTTATAGGTGTATTGTGAACAGGTACATTTATTTTAAACTTGTATTATATTTTCTGTTTAGCTGCATGCATTTTAGCATCCTGTGCTCTGTTTTTTCTTAGGGGAATTCTTTAAAGCTATTTGGTAATTTTATTTCTGCTTTTGCATCTTGTGTCATCCTGTGTTTTGATGGTGAAAGATCCCTGTTCAGTTTGTATCAATTTATTTCCTTCCTCCAGTATCTGAAGTTAATCATAGAGTTTAGTATCAGAAAAGGGGGAGTAACACACCTGAGTCTTAATCTCGCACATAATGTATTAAATGTTACTGTTGCCCTAATCTTATTTGGGCAGCTTTGGATAGAATGGGCTTATAAATACCTACTTGTTGCCCAGTATGGACACAATGAGATTCTGAAGAGTATCGGGTGCTTTCAAATTGCCAGTCAATTGTGAGGATTTTGTGTGTCCTTCAAGAGGCAGTTGAAGCCTCTATTTTTGGTCAATACTTTTAGGCTGATAGTAAATGCAGGGGAATAAGAATAAAATTACTGTCTTTCATTTATTGAAAGGTCACACTTTTTTGAAAGAGAACAGGTGGAGGCAAGAGACAGGTGAGCAAAACCAGAATACTGGATCTTTTTTGCAAAAAGAGCAATGGTTCCAGCACACCAGTTTTACAACTACTGAATTTGTATAAGGCATTACAGTAATGGCATGTTAAGGCAATAAGTGGAAGAGATTAGGATGATTTGGACATGTTATCTGTGATTCTTGATGCAAAGGGAGTCAGTGGTATGAGAGAAAAGACGCATGTCTTTGAAAATTTAACACAATGTGAAGAAGTAGAATAAGTAATTCTTTTACAGTAGAAAAAGAAATGAAAACCTAAGTGGTATGTAAAATAATGTAAAATTATCAAGCACAATTATAGAAGTACACAGCACCAAGTAATTCTGTATCTAAAGATTTTACTACAACTGTTACCCTAATGATAGCCTTAGACCCTTTAGATTTTAGAGCACTCTGTGGATTTTCCCATAGTTTCACTCCTGTTAAAGAATGGGGTTTTTTCATATGGATGATTCCCATAATTTCATGAGTTTAGTTCAGAAGTGACTTGCCTGTTTCTGCTTTATTTCTCATTTTTCATGTACATTCTGTGCTACTTTTGCAGCAGATTTTAAAATGCAAGCTGCCATCTTCCAGCAGGTGTGGGGGGCAGAAGGACAGCATACACTGCTGTCTTGCTGTGGTAATGGAAAGCTGGATAAAGCAGGGAGCTCTTCAGAACTCACTTTTCTTTTTTTCTTGGCTACATATAAGAATTTGCACTGACTTTGGATTTTGGGGGTTTTCTAAGCCAATAAGAAATGTTGGAAATAGGAAAAGCATTCTATAAATACAGCTATCTCGCAGATGTCTCGAGAGATCTTCTCGAGGCCACAGTCCACTGAGCTTCAGTTATTTATATATAGCCCAACCTTTGCAGCTGGCTTGCCTCCTCCTTAAGCTTCCTCTGTCAAGGGTTGTATGAGAGCAGACAAAGCCCAAAGTCCTGTCCTGTGGCCTCCTGTCTCTTCTTCAAAAGCTTGGTAAAGCCACACTTGACGGTTATATGTTTCTATGCTGAACTCTTAGAGATACATGTCACTTAGCAGTGCTGAGTGTGCCTTAGTTTATCATCTCTTCACTTGGTATGCCTGCTGAACACTTTCTTCTACCACATGTGTCTTCAAATACAAAGAGGGTTTGCAAAATTCAGCAAGAGCATTTGCAGAGATTGTTCTGTGAGGGTTTATCGGCTTTGGGATGCACTCCCTCGTTGATCTTAAGTAGCTTGAATTTGTTAATATGTTTTTGGAATAAACAAACAGCTATCTCAGTGTGACTTTGTTCTTAATTATCTGGAAGGGCAAAATTTTAAAATAGAGGTCTATTGAGGTGAACTTACCCTCTAAATAAAGCACAAATTCTCTTCTTTGAAAAAGGCCTGACACATTACTAGTTTTATTTAGGTAGATCTCTCCACAGAACTGCCAGATAGTAAAACAAATACATGATTTAACTGTTTTCCTCTGACTGGGCCAAATTCAGGAAAAGATGTTTTGCTGTAAGAAGGGGGCGAGATTTGCTTCTATGTGCATATAATCTGGGAGAGTCATTATTATGAATAATGGGCCATCTGAATCGGAAGAGCCCCATGGCTCACATATATCAACCAACTACCATGGTGATGGACATTGTATAATAATCTCACTAAAATAGAACTCTAGGATATTCTCCCTAGTTTTTATTATAAGTCCCAGGCAAACACTCCCAGAAATGAATCCTCTAGGCAATGTTAAATGTAACTCAACCTTGACTTGCAGGAATTTGTCTTCAGAATGGAAAAATTGTTTGTCTCCATGTCCAATTAATTCTTGACTTTCATTTGAAACTGCCAGCAAGTTTGCCAACCCAGTTTTGATGGGTTTTACTTATGTGATATAAATCCTTGTTGGCTGAGAATTAGTCTCATATATATTGGAAGGTGATTTTTTTTATTCACCGGCAACCTGGATCAAAATGTACACAAGAGACCTGAAAATGAAAGAATCTGTCTCACCTCATGAGCCACAGAGCCAATCACTCTCTTTGAATAGCTTTCGACCCAGCATGTCCTATACAGGCAGCAGATAAACCAATGAAACATAGATTATTAACAGCAAACAAAATAGATATATTATCATCTTCCTGCCTAAAACCCCTGTTAGAAAATAAGTTTCCTGAATTCCTCAGACTTACTTTATGTGAGGGGAAATTTTCATTTTCTGTACTTGCAAGATCTCTCAATTTATTCCCAAAATGAGAAATGGTAATGACTGTAATGTTGTTGATCAAACACTTAAGACATATTGCAGAATGTTTGAAGGTATTGCAAGTTTCCTTTGCAAATTCTGCTTGGATTCATTCCAACATTTGGAATAGGCGTGTGGTTTTTTGCTGTTATCAATTTTAATGTTACGCTCCAATAAAGATTTCCCACTCATAATCTTTCTTTTACCACAGAGGAAGACAGCAACGCTATCATTCCGACTCTCAGTACATGGACATCAATCCTAGCTAGATTATTTTGCCCTTGTCTGAAACTCATGCTGAGTTCCCAACTGTCTGATGATTTAGTCAAGCATATCATAACCAGGGTTCTTGTGAGCTTGAACCTCCTGGTTCAGTTGGTGCTTTGGCAACTTGCTGATCTTCTACAGCAGCCTGGGGGATTTGCTTTGACAAAGTGCCTGGGAAAGGTTATATACGTCCAGCAAGAATAAACAGTGATTCAAGCAGTTACCTTTTCTTAGAGATATTATTATTAAAAAAAAAATATTTCATGACCTGCACTCTTCAATACCACTGTTACATTCTTGCAGTATGTTTACACTCTTCAAGCTAAAACATAGATTTGTGTGCGTTCTGACTCAGTATATATACCCTGATGTGATGTGCCACTGTCCACCAGGAGAAACCTGGGTGTTAACACTGTGGAATAAATCAGGACCAAATCCATGAAAGTCCCTGGAAATCAATATTGTTAGGAATGTGTGTTGGTCATGTTTAAGGATATATTTGAGTAAAAAACTGATTTCATGCTTTGTTTACTGATAAAAAAGCCTCCATCAACAGCTTGTCTTCCTATTTTATTGCTTCCAAATCATGTTTTACCAAAAAAGCTGTAGAGTAGAAAGTGTACATCAAAAAAGTGTGAGATCCAGACAAAAATTATGCTGACTTCATACTCTTTCTTGAACTTAATTTGTATTTCTGTATCTTCTTGTTATTTAATGTGCTTAAGAGAAGGTGAATGTGGAAGAAAGAGAAGTGTAATTTAGTATATAGCAAACTTAAAATTTATGTGCATAATTCTAGATGTCACAAGCTTCTGAAGAATGAAGCTGGACAAGCACAGCTAGCTGACTTTTTTTGCAAATATGCAAGTATCTGAATTGTGTATAATCATATAATACAATATATTATGTTCCCACAATGCATAAAATACCTTAGAATGATAAAAATCACTTGTAGTTTGAGTCCAAACTAAAATCAGCAATTGTAGCATGAAAATAAAGAAATTTTTAAATTAAAGCTTTTAAAATCTTCAATTGATAGAAACAAATGAAAAATAAAAGTTAAGCAGTGGAAATGCTAAAATGCAGATTTGGTTTTAATTCTAAATCAGTAACTTAATATTTTACCAATAGCAGATATGAAGTCTGCCCTGAAGATAACAGAGCTAAATTTCCAAGAATCAGTTCTTCAGAAAAGGATCTGGGAGTTAGAGCATTTGTGAAGAATGAAGGCAGAGTATTATCAAGAAAGCAGTTGTTTTATTGGGATTTATCTGGTAGGCAGTACCCCTCATAAAAGGCATGCAATAATCCCTTAGCTTTACTCCACATCAGTAGGATCTCATCTGGAGCACCTGTGCAAAGTCAGGACACTGCAAGAAAAAGATCTGTGCAAACTGAAGAGAATCCACAGGAGACCAAAAAGAACATTTAGAGTGCTCCAAAATAGGCCCTCTAGGGAAAGACTTTTGGAGCTACTTTGCATAGAAAAGAGAAGATAAAGGAGTGATACATAAAAGGTAGCTTCAACATGGCAAAGAAGAAATTATTGTCCATGGATAAGAAAAGAACCAATAAACTTAAAATGTGTTGAGGTTGATCTTAAACATCAGGAAAAACGTCTAATGGTAAGGTTAATTAAACACTGGAACAAGGGTGAGTTTAAACAAAAACAAAATAAGCAATTGTATAAGCAGCTGTAAAATCATAGAAACAGCAGACCTGTTCCCTCAATCAACTTCTTTTTGGCGTCCAGACTAGGCAAACTCTTTGGCCAGAATAACAGGTGCCCATAACTGAAGGATGCATACCTGGCCCCTCTTCATGACTTTCCCTCCTCCACCCCATGCTTTTAGAGGAATGGTTTTGTGAGCAGGAGACTGCCCAGGTAGTGGAAAGGGTGGTGGGGAGGACCTGGAGCTTTTCCTCTAGCTCCCTGCTCTTGGCTGCAGCAGCTTCTTCAGGCATGCAGTGATGGCCTCTGAACAGCTGAACACAGATCTGAACATCGTAGCCCCAAGAAGAGCAGACCAAGTTTGGGAGGACTTTTTTGTCAAATCCTGAAAAGTCTCAGCAAAATTAAAGTTTGCTGAAAATAGAGGGAGATGCGTGAGCAAGTCCTAATAAGAACTGACCAAGGCAGGAGTGTGGGGAGCCTCCATCACTGGAGTTCATTAAGAATGGGTTTGATGGTCATTTTAGAGCTGTCACTGATCCTGTCCTGGGGCAGAGAGATGGTTTATGTGGCCTCTTAATGTGCCTTCTGTTAGTCCTTTATCGTCTGCTTCTGCAGCGAGAACTCTTTTAGAAAGGGTCTGATTCCAACAGCTTCTGTTGGGAACTTCTTGTGGGTGAAATGGCAGTATAAAAAAACATCCAGAGAAGGAAGCTGATTAGCTAATTTAGAATATTTTTTTAAGCTATTCAATACCCTTCTCAGTATGTTCCTGTAAAGAGTTTTACAAAGATGAGACTTTTTTATATTTTTATAAATTCTCTGTTAGAATATTTCTAGGTTAAATACATATGTGGAGTATTTGAGGAGTGCAATTAGAGTTCCCAGGACTGTCCCTACATCCTCAGGTTACCTTGAAAATTATTTTTCCTCTCTCTGCATTGATCTCCCATAGGTTTCCTAAAGGATGGGACAGCCTTCCCCCCAGGTAGGTTTTCACAGCCACATTATGAGTTGGCATAATCCCAGTGAAGCTAATAGAATCACACAACTGGAGAACTTGTGGTTAAACAGATCGTACCGAGTATGGAAGATACTGGATTGTTTACTGAGATGCTCCCCAGTAGTTGATACTGGGCTGATAAGATTTGTTTTACACAGAGAGCTGTATGGGTAGTTAGTGAAGAACTGAAACAGATGATTACTGAAAATAATTGATTTTCAAACTACAGTTCTTTCCCAATTAAAATTATCCTAAGGCACTCAAAAGCTATAATTTAAAGTTGTAATAGAAATCCAAGCAAGTCCTCACTTGCAGCGATTTTTTAGATACAATAACCATTTTGAGTCATGCGAGCAGTAAAAACTCCCTCCTTTTTATTGTAAATTATTTAACTTTACACTTTTTTTTTTTTTTTAAATTGGGTTAAAATTGATTTGGTTTGGTTTTCAAATGTGTTCCAACCATGAAATTGGAGGCCATTTTTCATACTGGGGAAATAATGGATAAAAATCCCCACTCTGGTGTAATCAGCTGAGACTTTACCATTGGCTTTGATGACACCACATCTTACCCCCTGCCCTAAAACAGGTTTCACTACAGAACAACGGAAACAATATCAGCCGTGGTAATATGAAATACCTTACTTTCATGAGCTTGCTGTGGGCTACTGGTCTGGTCACTTTAGTTCCAGAGTGTTCTTTACAGACCTGCTTTGTCTGTAGAGGTGAGAGAAGCCAGTAATTCCGATGAAGAATTTGAATGCTTATGGCATAGGGATTATCTCTTAAAACAAAGCTGTTACACAGCAGCAATATCCATAAAAGACATGTGCTGGGAAAATAAGGGGGAAATTTAAGCCAGGCTCTCTTACCCTCTGTAGCCCTTCTGCTTTTGATCCACATAGGATCGTTCCAGTCCAGTTTTAAGACTTCTGTTCACTCATTAGTCTTCTCCTTTTTCCAACCTTGCCTCTGATTTGGTGCAAAATTTTATATAGGCTTATTTTTGTGAAATGGAATTTGTAAAGAGTTGTGGTTATTTTGACATGAGAACTTGCAAGAGAAAATATGATACACTTGAGATAATGCTTATGTGAAGTAACATACAGTAGTAGTAGTTATTGTCAGTTCAAGGAAAGGTAGGTATCTTTGCTGGCATTTATTTTATTTCCAATTCAGTTTGTCTGACTCACTTCAACAATAGAAATAATATTTGTTTGTGACAGAAATAAGTTCTTGTCCAAGAAGTTTCCCACCCCAACCCTTGCTTGTGAGCTCTATTAATGGAGTAACTTCAGTATCATTATATCTGCTCAGTGTTTTGACTTTGCCAGAAAATATTGATCTGTAGCATGATCTGTCCAAGGGCAACAGCATCATTAATTGCTAAGTGATCTGCAAAACAATTAGAGACCTCCTGGCTGTTGTACAAATAGATGAATGGAGCTGTCTACCTAATCAGGTCCAGTTGTATCTGTCTATGGACCCAACTGTGTTGTTCAGAAACGTCTTCAACATCTGTCACTTTCCTACTTCCCACAATAACATATGCCATGCTCTGCTCTGTGGGCCTCCTGCTCAAAAGCCTTTGAGGAGAATTTTCTGGAGGGGGCAGGATGTGCAGAGTTTTTAAGGAATTTTTTATCCCATATCTACATTCTCAGATTTGGTTTTTGAGAGACAAGCAGGATTAAGCTAAAGATTATAAGCATACAAGAAGCTGTAATTCACATTTGCATTAACGGCATGAAGGCAGGACAAATATATTAAAAATTAACTCAGAGCCTGGATGCAGTGAATTTAGCACTGAAGCAAATGAATAGGTTTGATGATTTTCTAGGCTGTGTTGTTCAGCACCTAGTGCAGTGGGAGTCGGGCCTTAAATTGGGTCTCTGAGGACTAAATGGTAAATGGTGAGACTGCATTTATTGGTGTCATATTTCTATATGAAGGAAACCAATTAGGAAGGAAATACACAATTAGTATCAGACCCCTTGAAGTTAGATGGCACAAATGTTGCAGAAGTATCCTCTGCTTAAAATGCTTGTATTGAGCTCCAGGTGATTATTGGAAAAAACAGAGCAGCGACGGTCAGGTGTCTTCTGTCAGACAAGTAACAAGGAACTAAATTTGTGATGTGGTGGAGTGGCTCTGGTAAGATGTGTTTCTATGAATGCACTCATGTTTTCCTAACTATTCTTGTTGTATGTTTCCAGAGTCTTTGAAGGATTTAGTCTACTGTTTGGGGGAGGGTGAGTAAACTGTATTTTCTTCGAGACAAATTGTATTTTTAGTAGTGTCTTACAGTGTTTAAAAAGTAAACATAAGCACTGCATGCCACACATTGACGCTGTTTGTGTGTGATACTTAGTTTAGTGCCTCTGGACAATTCGCTATTGAGGATTAGATGCTAACTTTTGACTTTCTTCACATTCTTTGTTTATATAGGTCAGTGTTTTAAAGCTCTTTTTTTTTTTGTATCTGGCGATGAGATTTGTTGGCAAAATTGATGTGGCGGTCACTCTGTCATTCCAGCTAGAATTTGAAGTTGCTTTTGGTTTAAATGATATACAGATTTTAAGACTTCTTCCTCTATACGGTATTGGTTTAGCACAAAACCAATGAGAAATATACCCAGTGGGTAACTTCCAGTATTCTTATTGCTATCTCTGGCCTAATTTTAGTCAGTAGACCTCTACAGAAAAGCTGTTATTTCTTTTAGTACAGGCCTTGCTACATACAATACAAGGGCCAGAAGATGAGCACAAGCAGGAAGGCTCATACTTGAGAACAGAAGTATGTAGGCTGCTTCTTTATATGTGATTTAGCACCTGCTTCTTTTAAGGCATGGTTAGTCTTTCTAAATTAGCAGCAGATCCACTGACCATCCTTCCAGTCCCTCAGAAGGAAAAGGGATGAGGGAGTCCCTGCAGTGAGTGATTGAATCCAATCCCCATTATCCTGTGTCTCTGGGCAGCGCACTGTGAAAGAGCCAAGAGGATTTATCTGGTAGATAGAAGGGTTGGAGGGAGAAAGTGATCCTTTTAAAACAATCAGAAAAGCAACCTGCTTTTTTTCCTTTAAGAAGCAGTTCCTAAAAAAAATTGAACTTTTCTATAAAGGCAGCTGTGTGGTTTCTGTTCTTATTTTGTCTTTTAAGCATCAGTATTCTACACGTGGATACAAGCAATACTATTTTTACAAAAAAGATCCCTATTTCAGTAGAATGGTTTTGTGATGCTTTCATTGACATCACATCAGGGTGTTAGGTGGTGCAACAGAATAATAAACTGGCTTTCCCTTTCTGCAGACAGGTGTTCAGATACACTGTAGATCACATGTAAAAATGAGTCTGGCAGTCCTGTCCCTACTGCTCTGTTTTATAGCCCAAAAAGGGGAAGAAGAACATGAAAAATACTTAATTCTTGGCAAGCTCCCAATTTGATTTTCATCCATATGTTCTGCTGCCCTCCATTCAAATGAAAACAAACATAAATCATAATGCAGGTCACAAGAAAAGTAACAGAAAGTCTGAAGCAATAGCCTAAAGAGTGACGATCGAATTTTCTAACAGCACAGCACTGCAAAGGGTAGGTGTTTATAGCAGGGGAGATTTGGTCTTTATTCATACATGATTTTAGTTTCCACAGTTACTAGGATGCTTAGGATTGGAGAAGACTCCCACAACTCAGCTATGCTTTTCCTAGCACTCCTCTTGTGTTACTGGCAGTTGGATTTTGGAGCTGCAACACTATTTCACTTCAATAAGCAAAAAGCTTTCTTGGGAAACTGGCATTGTACTGACTTAGTTATATATAACAGAAGAATTTTTCTGGAGTATAAGGTGTAAGAATGGAGGATTTGGACCTATAAATGTTTTATACAATGCAAATAGTTTCCTCTTTTCCTGAAGAAAATGTTTCAATTTTTTCTGAAAAATCTGCAAGTAGTTATGGTCAGAATCTTACAGTCAGAATCTTACAATGGAGGTGGGCCATGATAGTGCTGCGTTAGGGATTCCCTGTAGGTCCGGCTCTGTATCCAGCCTGTACCTCATGCAATGCGCCATAAAAAATCTCTCTCTCTTCTGTCTAGCAAAAGTATCGTGGATGTCTGTCCCAACAGTCCAGAGCAATGTTTGCTCTTGAGAGCCCGACCCAGAAATGCAAGAGGGTTTCTGTAAAGCTCTATGTCATCACATCTTAGTTTAAAAAATCAGCCTTTTGTGAAAAACAGAAAACTACATGTTTTCAGTAAAAACTAACCCTTCTTCCACACAAAAACCCACGTGCTCTTCCCAGGGCACATTCTTCCCAGCAAACAACGCGAAAGACACAACCTTTGAGCTTTTCTTCTGGACTTTGCAGTGACTTGCCTGTCACTGGTACAGTCAGAAAGGGCTAGGTTCTGCCACCCTTACTGATGCTCGGTGGTCTTTTCCTGTTTAAGTAAGCCTATGGTAGTCAGCTGGGCTGTCTGTAGATTACGGTGGTACTTATTCAGAAGCTGGGAAATTAAAACTCAATAGTGTATCATGCAGTCATGCTTAAACTGAACATTAAGCGGTGCCTCTGAAGCTGTCTGAGACTGTTTAGGGTTGTGTGCAACAACATTTAGTAAACAAAATGAATTGTACTGCCTTTGTGTGTTACTAGCCAACAAAGCTGAAAGAACTTGATTAAAAGCAGAATTACTTGATCAGTTCAAGTATTTTGCATCTGTGGACAGATGCGGCTGGAAGAAGGGTATAGGAAGAGAAGAACAAGAGTTCCAACATTGAACAAAAGTTTTGACTTAAATGTACATGCTGGACTCAAATACCAAAGTAAAAAAATGCATGTAGTTGTAATCTTTTTTCAGGATGCCTCCTTTTAATTCAGCTGCATGTTGTTCTGCTTAGGGTAGAACCTGACTCATTTGACACAGAAAAAGTCCTTCCTTTCCATCCCTTTACTTTGTTTACCAGCTCCCTGCTCCAAATAAGTCCTTTGATCAGACAAGCGTCATCTTCCTCTTCATTTCTATTTGCTAAACTGAATTAATAGCAGCTAAAAGTATATTTTTTTTCTCAAAGAAAACATTGTTAACTCTTTCCCTGCTGTCACATTAAACATTTACCCGATCAGCCAAACACACAAATTGCAAGCAGTTCCCTGTGTTTTTTCAGTACCTAATCCCCAGCTGTTCCATGTCTACCAGCTGCTGAAACAACAAGCATTCATCATCAAGATGTCCATAATTCAGTGATACTTTATCAGTAAAATATCAGTACATTAGCTTTGAAAAGTGCTGGTAATTTAGAGAGAATACTAAAATTAAATCACGTTTGAAGTAAAAATAAATAAGGTTGGCTATTGCAACGATTATTCATTTCTGTATTCAATGCTGCAGCACCTTCCTTTGGACTGCTGAAGATTTTCTGGTTTGCCTTACCAGAGGAGAGCCCCTGTCCAAGAAAAAACTGTCATTCGGGTTCTGAAGATTACTGTAGGGTCTGTGCCAGGGCAAGGGCTGCCCTTGCCTTCCAGTGCACTTAGGCCAGGATAGTCCTTGAGAACTATAGGACCTTGCAAGAGTACTCCCTTGCTTTTGGTAGGAGAAATGATCACAGAATATTGAGAAGTGTTTTCCCCATGGTTGTTATTATTGCCCAGTGGACAGTAAATGTATGTTGCCAGCCTGTGCATTTTTTTTAAAACAGAAAACTTGTGGATAATAAAAAGCAAAACAAACAAACAAAAACCCCTCTGCTTGTGTTTTTTCTCCACAATGTTGCTTTGTTTGTTTGTTTGTTTTGTGTGGTTTGTTTTCTAGTTGCATGGTGATGCCATATTATTTAATGAATGTATATTTTCCTGTAGAAGGGTTACAATACTGGCATGGATAAAAGAATTAAAGGAAATGGAGTCTTTTGAATTTTAAGAAAGAAAGAAAACTCTGCCAATATAAATTCTTTTTAAAAATCTCAAACTTTTGCATCTCTCTTACACAGATACTTTTTTTTTTAAAGATTTGAAAAATATATGGTGTAAAAAAAAGTCTTTCCTCAAAACTTTGACATTTTTGAGTTCCAACCACAATCTCATAAATTTTAGGCTTCTGTGTAAGGTTTATAGTGCAGCACTTGGATGCCATATTATAAATTAAATTTAAAAATTAGATTTAATTTAAAAATTACTCTTTTCAAATAAAACTCTATTGAAATATCCATTTCTGTAATACCACCTACAGTATTTGTGCATTTATACTTCTGTTTACAAATGAAACACAATACTATGAATAACAAAAAAGTGTAATGATAGGCAGTTTTAGCTTTTCATTGTCCTGTCCTGTACGTATTTACTCAGGAAAAAATTCTGCTGGTTGAGAGTGCTTATAATCTCTCATCTGAGGAAGATTCATAGTAACTTTTGTAGTCTTCGGAACAAAATGTCTGTCCTATACCGAAGTTTACCTGAGTCAAGCAGCTAAAAGTCAATTAAGTACTTCAGACTGATCCTTTTCTTTCCCCACACTCATCCACTTTAACCAAGAAGCCTACTATAAATTTGAGAGTCGAGCATCTGATTTTAAATTTCTTTTACTTCTCAAACCTGTTGTGTGAAAAAAAAATTTCTAAAAATTTAAACTGTTTAGCCATTGCAAACATACATTGGAAATGCTGGCCAGAGCAGTAGTGTATCATGAATGTCGGCTACTTCTACTTTCAGGTTTTCTTGTAAACATATTTAATCTGCTAATATAAATATAGAAGGAAAAGACAGTATGTTCTAGCATGCGTTCTGATTGCAACATCAAGCTTTAGGCAAAAAGTGTGCTGTTTCCAAGGCCCAGTGTAGCTGTTGTTATTGCAGAGGAGTTGAGGACTGAATTGTGAGAACTTCAGGTCACGTATGGAAATGTAAGTCCTTCTGCCATTTGTTTAGAGTAAATCCAGAGTGGTTCCAATGGGATTGTGCTACATTTATTCTTTGTGTGGCGAAGTATCTGCAGCACATTAGGCACTGTGGAAAGGCAGATTTACATTTAGAAATCTGAGAGTATTAAAATTCTGTATCCAGATCTAACTTCAAAATAGTCTCACGTTAGCTAATTTGCTAAGAGAAAAACAGTTTCTGGAAGTTCTGCATCACAAAATAACACTATCATATTTATAGTCAGCATTTCCAGAAATAAGACATTCAGCAGCATCTTCACAGGCAGGTAAGAAAAGCCTATTCCTGTTTACATGATTCTGGTAATGAACCATGAAGGAAGGTGCTTTGAAGCCATCTGTCAAGTAGCTTACTGGTTTGGGTAATTGAAAGTGATTTAATACATCTTAGAAAAGAAAGGTTGAATCATGTGCTGTAATTCTTAACCTAGTGGCTTCCTGTACAGAATTGGGAGGCAGCAGTTTCTTGAGGACAATAAGGAAAGATAGATGCACTCTGTGTATGTCCAAGAAGTGCAAATGGAGCTCCTGCCCTGTGGTACTAATTGAATGTATTAACAAACACAAATCTTTGCTAGCAAAGAATTTAAAGGTTAATTTCTTTACAGCATTTGCTGTCTCCTGCAAACAGATGTTCATTCTCTAGTAACTGCAAGGCTTTAATACACATTTTTTGTAAAAGTGAATTTCACCCAGATTAATTTCACTTTGTGAAAAAGTTTTCTTTTCCCCCTCTTCCAGTAGTAACCCCTCTGTTGACGATAACTGTATTCATTGAAAGCTTAGCATATCCAAACTTGAATACATCATGCGTGAAGTTGGTATCATTTTCCACTACCATATAATGTATTTTCATTTTCACTGTGTAGACTAGAGCTTCTCCCACTCCTTGCAGACCTCTAGAGATTATAATTGTGGCAAGTGGAAATATGTCCCTGCCTGAGAGATGCAGTTATATCAGCCATCCCAGGAAAGAAAGAATGATTTAACTGCCAGTAAAGATGTCAGACAAGTCCAATGAAGTGCAGGATTGTTAGCAAGGGAGCTGGGTATCATACCTACCCATCAATGGACTAGTAACCCGGAGCTGCCTCCGTGTGTGAGGTTACACAACAGAGGGAAAATAAGTATCTCCAAATTGTTCTATCTCGGTCTAAGTAATCATCCTAGGAAAACAAAATAATCCACATTTTTAGGAGATTTCCTTCTTCCCTAGCCAGAGTAACAGAGAGTAAGACGACTGGTAAAATCAACCCAGTATGGGATAAGATTCTATGAAGCTTTCGTTATTTATTTTTTTTCCCAGACAAAGACTGACTGTGCAACTTTTCATCTTCAGTATAGTCTGTCCTGTACCTGGCTCTCTTGTACTAATTTAGATGACCCTGCCAGTGTGCAACACTAAACGTGGGGATTTCAGAGAGGGAAACCTAAGCATGCTCGTTCCCATGCTTACAAACACTGTGAACAATCTGTATAAAATACAGAAAGGAAACTAATTACTATTTCTGTTTTGTTCCTGAAAGTCTTTACAGCGTAGAGCTTTCTTCTGTTTCCCCAGTGAAAGAAGTTTATATAAGGAAGAATCTCAATGCTCTCTCATTTTTGAGAGAGCAGAAATTGGCTATTGTAGGTTAGTGCTATTATTCTTCCCATTGTTACTAATGTTCAGGAGCTTCTTGAACTCAGGCTTGAGCATATATGCTTAAAAAGGGAACAGAAATGTGTCGCAAGGACAGCTTCCCTTTCTGGTTCTAACTTCATAATTTCGTTCCTGGGAAAACATGGACAACACATATAATTTACCTGCCAGCACCTGCCACAAAAAAGGCTCATGTTGGGGGGTTGACTACAATAGCCCAAATCTCACGTTGAAGAAGTTAACCAAAGTTAAGAAGACTTAACCAAAGCAGTGCTGGTGGTAATGCCATCTAGATTGTGATGTAAACAGTGATGTATCACTGGAGTATTAGAAGACAGTGAAAGGGAAGCTTGGCCCTTCCAGTCCTCCCATCCTGTATTGCCCTGTTCTCTGAAAATCTGTCAGGTACCCAAATGGAGAATTATAGACAGAATGGATCATCTCTACATTACTTCATCTACCTTGTTAGGTCTAATTGCCAGCACAAAAATCTTGGTCCACTGAATTTCTAATGCCCATTCCTCTTTTCTTTACAAATTACTCTGTGTGTGGCTTAGCAGATGAAGTTTGGACCAAACCAGTCTTGTCCTCCTCTCGTTACAACACAGGGATCCTGACATTTTGTGGGCCTTCATCCACTTTCCAACTTTTGAGCTCATAACTGGGATAAACCTGCTGGAATCTATTTAGCTTCCATCTTTAAAAAAGTAGATGGTACTTTTCTACCTAAGAAGATTAGGGTGAAAAATAAGCATCCATCAAAGATTGTGGGTCTTCTAGGCACTATGAAAGATCAGTGCCACCAAAGTAGCTGATTTCCTAAGTCAGTTTACTGGTTTCATGATTAAATTAAACCTGAAAGATCTGTCAAGTTTTTCCTTTATAACTGCCTTTATGAAACAGCTGTCCCATTACACTCTGTTTTCTAGAAGCACATTACTTGACCTCAGCCTGGTGATTTTATCAGTGGTACCCTTTTGGGGGAAGGTGAAAAGCTGGAGTGACTTTCTGTGTCCTCCATGGAATTTCTTCCCTATCATTTAATCCTTGACATCCAGATCATGCCACAATTAACCAGAGTACATGTAATTAGCATATATCTAAGTGTACATAAGCACTAAAGCGTATGTGGCTCCTGGTTTTTCTTTTCCTTAACATAATTTGTACTTCAAAAGAAAAGACTTGGTGCTTCTTTATGTAGGACAAAAAAAGAACAATTTAAACGAGCTAAAACATCTTTGTTTCTTCCATCTTTTTGCAGAAAACAGCTGAACAGTTTAAAACTAACTTTAAAAATTATATCTAAGACAACTTATATGCCAAGCTTCAGCCAGAAATACTCTTTGCAGCCAAATTATCAAACCCTCTGAAAGAGCATTTATAATGGAATTGCTGATGCAACCTTTATTATAGGGATATGAATAGCTATAATGAAGGCTTCAGCTGATGTTCTGGCAAGCCTACTGCTAAAAATTATTCTGAATTTATCTGGCATTCAGAAAATGCTTGAAGTGGCCAAAATGTTTACACCGTCATTATCATTTTGACAATATCTTTTTTATCCCAAAGGAAGTCAGTGATGAACAAATTCAAGCAGCGTGTAAGACGTGTGCATATTTAGCATCTGTTACGCATTCTCTTGGCAGCATTGTTTTACGTGAGAAAACCAGGGCCGAGGGCTCAACCACCAACTTAGAAGCAGTTGTGTTGAATCAAACATTATTGCCTATTGTGTCATTTTAAAGTATATGAGTGAACTGCATTATGTTTTTCCTGATGATTTGATTTTGGTTTATAATCAGGAAACTCCTGGGGTTAATCAAGGGTGTTAAATTCAGAGTGGTAGTATTTTCGAGTTCCATGTCTTTCCTTTGGTTCTTTCGTACCACTCCTTTGCACAGTTTTGAAATACCATTCACTCTTTTATTTTCAGAAAAGTCATACAAAGCTTTGTTAATCATGGGCTAATAACAGATATGGCATTTTCCTGTGAGTGCACAACTTTAGACTCCCAGAGCAGATCCAGGTATATACCTGGTGGTAGAAATTAATGGTTGGCTTTTAGTGCATCATAGCATAGGATGTATATGTGCAATTGCATCTTGTAGGAGCCTCATCTCTTTTATCAGCTTTCTTTTTTCTACTAGTATATTTTCAGACATTAAAATAGTGCCACTTCCTCTACTTCTGACGGTTTGGCTACTTGTGAGATTGCACTGATTAATCAAGTTTGGGTGCTAAATTGATTTTATTAAACTCCTGTTCAGGGAGACATCAAGTGAATTAAACCTGTCCTGTATTGGCTGCTCTTAGGTTGAGAAGGACTTGACTTATACTACATCAATATAAATCAAATTTTAAATTATTTAAATGGGTGTACAGAAGTGTTTGCACCAGTATAATGAAATAAATTCTAAAACACAGTTTAGACAAGTTCAATATGATGTAATTTAGGCTTCTGGCTGCATTTTCTAAGGATTTAAATGTTGATGGCAGTAGAACCAGAATGTCTTTACAAAAAACCTTCCATGTGAAATTTCTTAAAAGATACGTATTTTTTAAGAAACAGGAGTTTTCCCTCATAGAATTTGCATACAGCAAATGCTAGAATTTATATTGCAAAATTTCTGCACCATTTTAGAAATGTCAAAAGAAAGAAGTGGCATAGCATCATTTTGAAAGAATTTTGAAATGAAATGAATGTTTTTGTTAAGTGTCAACTGCAAATGCTGTTTTGTGTCGCTTGTCACTGAAAAATATAATTCTGTAAAATTTGTGAATTCTTCATCTCCCTTTTTACTTTCAAAAATCTGGAAAAGGAAATTGAGAATGAACCAATTATCCCTTCAGTTGGAAGGCTTTAAATTGGATTTGATTTGGGGAGCTTTGCTACCAACTAAATATGCTGATATACTGGTTTTAACAAAACCTCTGTCTCAGTGCAGCTGGGGCATTAGCCCAGGAGGAGGGAGTCTCTTGTTTATTTTCTGCTTGTCATCAGATTCAAAGCAGAAGATTTTTTTTATACCAAACCATTCTGAATGAGATGCAAAGATATCTGAAGTTTGTGTTGTGCAATGCCTGTATTGAAGGAGACATCTTGGTACATCTTCACATCTTCATGAATTAAAAAGCCTAATGTTTCAATCAGGAAAAAACCTGTTTTCATGACAGCATTTGAAAAGTTTGACTCTAGAAATGAAGAATAAAAGTATATTCTGAAATGAGGGAAGTTGCTCTGAAATGGAGTTCCTCTTTTTTGCTGTATTCTGGCCCGCAAGTCCTATTTAGCTCTGGAGTTTTCTTCAGTTGTGCGGATTGCACTTATTCAACACCAATTGCTTGATTTACTGGGTTACTACTGCCATTTTCATTCTTATCACCATTTTGCCTCCTTCCCTCCCCAAGCAGTTGGATGTCTTTGCTCTGAAGTTTATGACTATACATGAGAAAACTGGAAATTACTAGCTGCATTGTGTAATCCTAATCTTTTCTTCAGGGGCACACATTGCTTAGAGAAGGAATCTCTTGTATTGAACAACAATAAAAAACAAAAATTGGCTCTTAATGATGGTACTTGGCACAGTTACAGCTCATTGCAAGCTTAACTGATAGTGGGTCCTTTCTCAGTGTGAGATTTAATTTTCTTTTAGGTAGCTAGCTGTGCTTGGTGTCAGTACATATAAACCGCCTTGTCAGCAGTTGGCTGCACGCTGAGATGGGAAAGTGCCCCATGGGAAGGAAGAAGAAAACCACTTCTTAGCATCCGATCAGCTATAGGACTCTGTGCAGCGCTGTCATCATGTCAAGGTTGAGCTCATACGTTATGGATATTGAGCTATGGGATATCTTATAATTTGAAGCAAAGAAGCTGAGGTACACTGGGAGAGTGGGAGAGGCAATACTAAGCACTGTCATATTAATAAGCCACCAAAACTGCATGGGATTAGTTAAAACACCTGTGACACAACCCAACCCATAAAATAGCTGAAAGCAAACCAGCATCTGTCTGCTTTCCATATATATATATGTATGTATATATATATTGAGTGATTGACTACAGTACAGTACAGATTTCCATGAAATTCAATGGAGAGCAGAAAAATGATGTGAGATAACTGTAGGTCAAAGCAGAAGCCACTTGAAGAAGCTTTTTCTTACAAAAAATATATGATGATTTATTTAGTGTGTGACAGTGTAAGCCTGTTACAAGCTTGGAATAAAACAAGCAAAAAAAAAATAATGGAGTGACCAGAAGAAAACAAAAGGGTTGTATTGAGGCTATCAGCTAGAGCAAATGCTCAATTTGTAATCCTTGGGTACTCAGCATCTCTCAGGATCATGTACTTTGAAACTACTTGAACAAGTCCAAAATCATGTATGCATTTTTTTCAAGGGATCATAAGGTGATAGATAATAGTTATCTTCATTGGTCCAAACTTTTCAAACTTGCTATTTGGAATAAAAGGTCAACTTGAGGTCTATAAATATAACTCATGGAAACTATATGTTCTCAATTTATGAGAGAGTTGTGAATTTCTGGTTTTTATTAACTAGCCTTTTCTGCTCCTAAAATTCCATCCTTTGGAAATGTCCTGGTTTCGGCTGGGATAGAGTTAATTTTCTTTCTAGTAGCTGGTACAGTGCTATGTCTTGGATTCAGTATGAGAAGAATGTTGATAATGCACTGATGTTTTCAGTTGTTGCTAAGTAGTGTTTAGACCAAGTCAAGGATTTTTCAGCTTCTCATGCCCAGCCAGCAAGAAGGCTGGAGGGGCACAAGAAGCTGGGAGGAGACACAGCCAGGGCAGCTGACTCAAAGTGGCCAAAGGCATATTCCATACCATAGGACGTCATGCCTAGTATAGTATATAAGCTGGGGGAGTTGGCCTGGGGGAATCGCTGCTCAGGAACTAACAGGGCATCAGTCAGCGAGTGGTGAGCAACTGCATTGTGCATCACTTGTTTTGCATGTTCCAATCCTTTTATTATTATTGTCATTTTATTATTGTTATTATTATCATTATTAGTTTCTTCCTTTCTGTTCTATTAAACTGTTCTCATCTCAACCCACAAGTTTTACCTTTCTCCTTCTGATTCTCTCTCCCCTTCCACTGGGTGGGAGGGAAGCAAGAGAGCGGCTGTGTGGTGCTTAGTTGCTAGCTGGGGTTAAACCACGACAGAAAACAGCCTAGAACCCTAAAGGACTCCAGACATCTCAGAAAATGTAATAGCTTGTGTGTAGTTTATATTAACAAATAGTAGATAAAACTTTCAACTTTTTTCATATAGTAACAGGAGGACCTACAGATTTTTTTTTTTTTTTCTTGTACTTCTATGAGCTAGCTAGAAGAGCATTTTTACCTTTTTGGAGGGAGGCCTCCTCTGCAGAAACACCTAAAAATAGCCAGCCAGTATGTCATAGACTTCTAGCATTCAGTCCTTTCCAGGTCAGTTTTTAACCTTGTCCTGGAAGCCACAGAAAAAATCTTCCACTCTCTCTGCTACTGCTGACATACGTGGAAACTGTAGGAATGGTCCTTCTGCTGATGACATTGCGATACATAAACATACCCAGGTAATCTGTGCACAATTCCATGAAACTACCAGCTGGCAACCAAACAGAAGTGAGAATTTAGCAGGTAATAAATAGAAAATCAACACATACTATCGTTGATCAAAGATTACTGTGGGTGTTACAGAACAGCCGCAAGTATAATAATGTAAGGGGGGTGTGTGTGGTGGTCAGAAGCAAAGCTTTCCAATTGAGACAATTGACTCAGGCTTCCGATACTGCAGGGCATGATAAGTAATAAAGCTGTTATATTTGTTGGCTCAGGACATACATGGTGCTGGGAAGGAGCAGGTAGTCAGTGGGAAGGAGGTTGTCTGATTATCTTGCCCTGGTGCACCAGGGCAGGTGGAAAGCTGTGGGGAGTGAGAGATGTTGCTCAGGGCAGCTGAGCACATTCAGGTGGGAAAATCTCCAGAAATACAGGAAAGGCCAGGCAAGGAAGGAGCTTGTAGCAGAGTTGGACTGGGAGAGTTCTAAAAGAAGTAGGGTGCCTGCACAAATTGAGGGGCAAACACAAGATCAGGCTTCAGAAATGATGGTAAGAACAAGACTTCCCTGGAAATTCAGGTGGAATTCTCCTGAGGGTGTTCAAGCTGGGAAGTCATTAGAAGTCACTGGCTAGAAGAGAGCCCAGAAGGTCTGCCATTTTATTAGAAGAGTTCCCTTCTAAAATGAGAATTCTGTCTTCCAGTAAAAGGTATCCTTAGAGACTGGAAGCTTTTGGTGTCTTTGGCATGTTTGCAAAGGAAACAGTCCTATTTCAAAAACAGGGTTTCTGTTACAAGATTTTCGAAAAGAGTATTGTGTGCTCTAGATACTCTGTATACATAGCAGGCAAGTTCTGCATTTTCACAGAAGCACTAACGACTTCATTAAGAAGTCACAAAGATCCATTTTCACATTTGGTGCAAGTTAATTCAGAACCATGGTTACTTCAGAACTTTTTTTGAAGGTTTCATTTCAATGGCTGGTCCTTGACCAACCTCCTAGTTGGTGTTTATTAAGACTACTGCTTGTGTTGTGTGTGTTATTCTGTGATGTTGTCGTGGTTTAACCCCAGCCAGCAACTAAACACCACGCAGCCGCTCACTCACTCCCCCCCACCCAGTGGGATGGGGGAGAAAATCGGGAAAAGAAGCAAAACCCGTGGGTTGAGATAAGAACGGTTTAATAGAACAGAAAAGAAGAAACTAATAATGATAATGATAACACTAATAAAATGACAACAGCAATAATGAAAGGATTGGAATGTACAAATGATGCGCAGTGCAATTGCTCACCACCCGCCGACCGACACCCAGCCAGTCCCCGAGCGACGAATCCCTGCCCCCCACTTCCCCGTTCCTATACTGGATGGGACGTCCCATGGTATGGAATACACCGTTGGCCAGTTTGGGTCAGGTGCCCTGGCTGTGTCCTGTGCCAACTTCTTGTGCCCCTCCAGCTTTCTCACTGGCTGGGCATGAGAAGCTGAAAAATCCTTGACTTTAGTCTAAACACTACTGAGCAACAACTGAAAACATCAGTGTTATCAACATTCTTCGCTCTGAACTCAAAACATAGCACTGTACTAGCTACTAGGAAGACAGTTAACTCTATCCCAGCTGAAACCAGGACAGATGTAAATTCTAAATTAAGTAATCCCAAATAGAATATTCCTCAAGAGGACAACTAGAAGGAAAAGCAAGGCAATTTTTCTCTTGTTTTAAAAGTTTTCACCAAAATAAATATTTAGTCATGTGAAAAAAACCCAAAACAAAATGTGAATTTGAATCAGATTAGTAAATGGTCCCTTTGAAAAAAAGCTGAAAATAAATGCCAAAACTTGTTTTAAAAGTGTTTCATTTGTTTTAATTTGGAAAAAAACCTAGAGACTAAGCAAAGCTTTGGTTGACCAGAGACAGTTTCAGGTTGTTTTGCCATGAGAAAATAAAAAAGCTTTGCTTCAACTGACCTGAAATGATCTTCATTTTTAGTGGTGGAGGGTGCAGTTATTTACACAATGCAGCCTGTCACTCAGTTGAATTGACAAAGATCACAAGTTCTGACAATTTCTGGGTCAATTCTAGTCTTCTATCAACTTTGTAGTTAATATATATTGACAGCAAGCACACTTGGATACACTGGTAATTGGGAGTCTTATGAATACTTAACAACATTGTTTCATTTGAAGTATGTTTTCTATATTGGTATTCTGATTGGCTTCTCATAGCAGAGGGGAGAAAAGAAAAAAAAAAAAAAGCCTGCTTAAGCTCCTAAGCCTGAACTGAAAAGATAGCACTGGCAAGAATAAATTGGAGTGTTATATCTTGTGTCTTAAAACTCCAGAGTAATCATGTAGTAGGGTCAACCCAGGAATGCCTGCTGAACATTGAAACCACATACCCCATACATATCAAGGTGCAGAACTTTCTGCAACACTTCATAACTAACTTAAGGCTATTAATACGAAACGCTATGAGAGTAAAGGTATTTTCCCTCTGGGGAAAAAAGAGGTTTAATACTTTGTTTCTGGTAGATCCATTTTGATTTAATCTCCTTTGAACTAAATCTTTTGCTTTTGAGAAAAATCTTTTACACGAATCCATTTCACATTACTTTGTGTAACTGTCTTATTAAACCAGCAGTACTTCTTTCTACAATAGTTTTTCTACAAATTTATTCTCTTTAACAAGTTTTAAAAATTATTGGAATTGAATTGATTTTTCAAAAAGCTTTGCAAGGATGAAATATTCCTCTAATATACCTTCTATCATATGATTCACAGCAGTGGAATTACCCAGGTGTAATTTAGGGCAAAATTGAGCCCTCAGAGAGCAGGCGGACTTAAGCCTAACTTTAGAAATGATAGATGCATTCAACCAGCTATAGCTGTAGTTCATTATATCATCTGAAATGTGTTTTAGTCACATAAAGTATTTAATTTAAATGATTCTCATACTTGTGATAGACAGAAGCAGGGAGGATGGCCTCAAATATTAACAGTTCCATTATTCTTTAAGCTGCCAGTCATTAGCTAACTTCTCCCTTGTTAATAATAATGCTTGCATGATTCTGTTCTGAATAATGGATTGAAGATTTTCACCACCAGCAGGCAGGCCAGTGGGCAATTGTAATTTAAAAAGCACGTGAGTAAAACTATATTTAGGGAGCAATAAAAACAGTTTAAATGGAGCTCAAGATGCTTTATTAGGCAAAGGTTGTTGACAGACAGTAGCAGAACTTGATCTCTACTACATGCCTGAAGCTTTGAGATTGTAGACTTTATAAAAATAATGTTTAACATTTGATTTTTCTAAAGAGTTGTGCAAAGACAAAGACATAAGAATGTAATACTACTTTTTATTTTCTTTTTTACCAGTGTCCTTTCACTGAAAAGAATATTGCCAACATGCCGACTGAGAGAAGGTATCAGGAGTCTTGCAGGAAGAGCTTCCCAAGAGAGGCAAATCTAGGGATGCAAAGTATGACTGTTAGGTAAGTGAAATTTGAATTTATTTGCAAACGCGTGCATGGTATAGTTGCAGAGGCAATCTCTTCTTTCAAGAATTCCATACCAAAGTTATTGCCTGCCTGCCAGGGTAAAACTGTCTCAAAAATTGATTTTAACTAGAGACCGAAGTACAGAGCCAGTTCTACTGATTCCCTTACAAGTGCCCTTTACTCTGAACCTGGTAAACAAAACCTCATGTGTTCATCCTCAAAAGGTGGAATCCTGCTAGGATAATAGGGGCTTCGGACTGTTTATTGGAAGATCAAGGTTTCTGGGAAATGTACTGCCTTCTGATGGAGTAAGGCAGACTGGAAAATAAGAATATATTAAAGCTGTAGTGTATCTAAGTAGAGGAAGACCTGGTTGGGCTGTTTAACATTTTATGTTCGATGTGGCTGAGATGTCAACTTGCTTTTGTTTATTTGCATAATCATTCATACAGATACTAATGTGTCAGCCACTCTTTGAGGGACTGTGTTTTGCTGAATTTTGCACCTTGGTGAACTAAAATGTATAACCTGAGGCAAGAAAGTTTTTTGTTTGTTTGTTTTAGTTTTTATTTGTCATTGTGAATTCTGCATAAATTAAATCCTACAGAATCTGTTACAGGTGGTGGTAATTCTCCTAAAACATGAAAACTTTATAGTGATAACAAATACTACCTGAAACTGCTACTGCAGAGTCCAGAGAAAAATGTGTTGTTTTCTGAAAGACTATTATAGTAACAAAGGTCATCATCAATGCTCTGTGAGCCCAATAAAATGGAAAAATCTGTGTAGTATTAGGATGACTTAAATTACTAAGGCTAGTTGGCATTCTTTCCAAAATAAGTGAAGATTGATCTTTGGACACAAGCTGTGAGCTGTGTAAAATTGCCTCTGCTAAATATATGCTAATTGGCATATGAATGAGATTTTGTTAACAACCGTTTCTGAGGATTAAAATTGACAGAAAATCACCCAAATTGTACAAGTAAAGGTGTTGAATGCAGTTTTGAGTTCCCCTGGTTTCTTCTACCATAAGGGAAAATTTTCCAAGAAATCTTGTATTCAGTTAGATGGGGTGCTCTGATGTCCTAATGAACCAGAACATTCAAGTAATGGAATTAAATCTGTGGCCCAATAAGGGCTCTCATCTGCTTTTTGTCTTAATTCAGTAACAGAATTATAAACTGCCATAATTTGAAGAACAAATCATTGCATTTTAAGGGCTTTATATTCTTCCTTCACATTTGGCATAGTGCAAAGCTGGGGCTACTCAGCTCTCGCACACCTTGTCAGCTTTTTACCAGGCCATGCTTGGCTGTTGCTTCACATACTCTTAGAAGGCCAAGCTTGCTGTGGCCTTGGGAGGAGGGAGCAGCACTGAACCTGCAACCTGCAATGGTTAGGGGAAGAAAAAGGGGCAGGCAGTGAGGCACAGCTGCATGAACGGCTGGGAACCATACACTGTGGACCAAAAACTATGATGGGAACTGCCTTTTAAGGCAATTTCTTCTTTTTTTTTTTTTTTTCTTTTTTTTTTTTTTCCCCCTGTTGTCATCTTTTGGAGGGGGGGTGGTAGTGGTTTGGGGTTTGTTTTTTTGTTAGTTTCCCCTTCTGGAACAAGTGCTTTGGTTCTGCTGCAGCGTTGACGGTTACTGTACCTTAGTATTTCCCCATCCCCAGGACTTCTCATTCACTGCCTGGTTGCGAGGTAATTAGCTGGTCAGCCTCACTAGCAACTTGGTAGCACATCCAAGAGTTAAATCCCAGTCTCCTGGCTTGCAGTCTTGTTTCTTACCCTGGCAACAATCATGTTAACAGTTTTCCATTTTGTTAAATTGTAGCTATTCCAAAATAAGCAAAATGTTTTGAGACCCTGACCAGAACATTTAATAGTAAAGCATGTTACAGTTATGTTTATTTAACACCTATTGGCCATATCTTGCTGCACCATATAGATCTTTCAGCTTCTGCCTTACTCATAAAATACAAAAATTACATTGTATTAAACACTGTGTAGAAACTTACACAGAATTATAACCACATGTAAGGGTGTCTTTCAATGGTACTTCATACTAAGGACAAATCTTCGTACTGAGGACAGACCTTCGCATCTTTAGAGTGCTTAGCCCTGTAAGCAGGTTGTATTTATTAAATGGAAAGTCATTTAGTCTCTCACAATAGTACAACATATGAAACAAGCAGAACTTCAAAGCATGCGTGTGTGTGCGTGCATTTTTATGTGTGTGGAAATCAACTGTAATGAGCTGAGCCTTTGATTTGCCTAGGGAACGGCAGGCTGAATTCCTGTGGGCTTGAGCCTGAGTGATTTTTTCTCTTTGGGGCACTATTTTGCATTGGTTGGTGGTGGCCAGCAAACTTGTTATCCTCAAGACCAATTCTGGTCTCTTCCTGCAAAGGTGAAAGCAATTTTGTAACATTCTGTCTGTAAGAATAGGAGAAAAGGCCTTGTGGGAAGAACTTCAGCAGTTTGTTGGGCTTGAAACCTTTTCTTTTTGAAAGTTGGCATATCTTTGGCCATGAGGTTCAATGCCTTTTTTTAAAATAGCTTCTCTTTCACAGTGGAAAGAAATTGCAACACTCTAAAAAAAACTCTTAGCAATAGGCTTCTAGGGAAAAATATACATACATATACTCTTATGTAATATATTGGGGGGATGTATATATATGGAATTGTTTATATTATAAATGCATATATGTGCGTGCTATATATTTAACTGTGCTCGTGGACTAAGCAGTAATAGGTGTTATCAAAGGGATAAGTCAGGTAAAGCAAATTCTAGAATATTTCATTAAGAATCAGTCACCTGAGAATTGTAATTCAGTATTACAAGGATATTCTGTTTTTCTTCGCAGTAAATGTAACTTAGCTACCATAATGAAGAAATCGGTAGTACCTGACACTACTTGCACATTTTTTTTAGCTCACATAAGGCAAAGTTCATTAATTATGACACAAAATCACCTTTGTGTAACTTCAAAGACAGCCTATGTTATAAAAAAATGTTTAATATATGAACATAATGCTCTGTGTCTTATTAATAGTATGCTCAGTAAAAGAGAAAAAAAAAGTTTTAGACTGCATATATATGTATGCATTTACATCCAATACTATTTTTTTATAATAGTAAGCATCAAATCCACTCACCCCCTCATGACAAATGGCTCATTAACTGCAAAGCACACATCATTAAGTAATCTAGGTAGCCCTTCCTGCCAGCTTCATGCAAGCATCGGTAATATTGAGACCCCCTCACCTTGGCCTTCACTGCTGCCAAGAGTAAAAACATTGCCAAATATGACATTGAGCCTAGGATAGTAAAATCTGTTTGCTTTTATTTATTTCTAGTCTATATCAAAAGAATAACACAGGACTTTCCTTTTCACTCAGGTAGATTCAGAATTACATTCTCTGGTTACACCACCCTGTGCCATTATCTGTCTAGTAGAGAAATTTGGGCCCTAGAAAATAACCTTCATTCAATAATATATATGCCTTGTCAGAGTTTCCCAGCCTGCAGGGCAGGTGAAGTGCTAAGACTCTAATCACACTAGGGATTGTCACAGAGATGTTGAACCCTTCTCTGCATTCCCAGTGTGTGAAAAACAGACCAGCATCTTTCATGCCTGACAGCACATGCATGTAGTCCATCGTAGCATACCATTTTTTTTTTATTGTGTAGGCTCAATCTTATGAAAATGTGGGTATCTTGTATAAATTACCAGAATTCCATCCTTTTCTCCTTTGTAGGGAATATAAGAAGTATCTCCTATGCCTCTTAGCAGTTTGCATTAGAAGTAAAATAAATTCTGATGTCTATGTTTCTTGATCCATCTGTTAAGATGTAGCCATTAACAGGGGAAAAATAATTTTAATTCTGTCTTACTGTAACTTGCAGTTATTTTATGTTATAGACTATGTCTTACTGTAAGTTGGAATTATGTTTATTATCGTTGGAAATGATGTCAGTATTGAGACAGAAGAATACAGTACAATATTTAGAAAGAAATCTTTGGTAGTTGCATTGGCTTGAACTTCATTAGGGACCAATTGATGTTCAGTTCTTTCACAAGTTTTCTCTTGTGTTCAACCAGTACAAAACATGAATGCTAAATATGGATCTAAAAGAGGTGATAATGCTCTGATTTAGTTTACCTAAGGAATTCACTATTTTTCAGGTGTACCTTTTAGACTTGAGCCTTTTCTAAGTAGTTTCAAGAAGTTCCAGTTGAGTTTCACTAAAATTTCATTTCATAATAGTTCTTTGGAATACACCACCCAAATCTTTCACTCAAAAGGAGTTGGTAAAATTGTCAGTAGAAGATAGCTATGTAATTTTTACTTTAGCTTTCCAGGTATGGAGACTTTGGTATTAAGAACATAAATCAAAATGACTTGGCAAAAGCAGTATGGAGAGTAGCAAGCAACTGTCAGAAGACAGACCCTAGCATTTTGTATGGATCTGAACAAGGAAGCCTCCAAAGAAATAGGTCTCTCTAGGAGTACTTTGGGGGATCCACGTGCATGGCACCTGCATGAGGAGCATAGTTGGATGAAGCTTCATTACTCAAGTCACCCCTGGTATGTATTTGTTTTTCTAGCGTGAGTCAGAAATGTCTCCCTAGAATGAGCACAGAGATTTGAAGAAGCCGAAGGGGGAAAGAGCTAATGGCTTGGCTTTTTTGAAATGGAGGAATATTATCTTAAAGTGGAGGGCTTCCTTTTCCTGCAATGAAGCCTGTTCCAGCAGGATCCACAGAAGCGGACAGGAGCCCAGCTCTGTGCTGTGCTGCTTGTGCAGAAGGGGAGACGTACTGTCTTGTACCAGCTTAGCTATTCATTGTGGAGCTGTAGCTGTGTTCTATCTTGTATCTCTGCACCCAGTGCCAGATGCAGGAGGTCTGGCAGCCAGGTGATCCTCGGAGAGGAGCTAGTGATGTACAATGTACAATGCTACACAGGGACCATTAGTAGGGTAGTGTGATGGTCTTCTCTGAGGAAGGCAACTTAATCCTATCTCGTGGGATCCTCCCTGAGGACAGCCGTGATTAGCGGAAGTTCTAGTCTACCTGTTGGTGTGAATATGGTAAGATGAGCTGTAAATAAGTGCTAGATGTTGTGGTGTTGTCCCCTCTGGAAGTATCCTCAGGGGTTAGAGGTATGGGTATCTGCCATGTCCATTCAGTGGGTGAGGAGGACCTTTCCCAAGCTGCTTTCCCATGCCTGTGACCAACTCCGAGTCTTTGGTGCAAGCAGTGTGTGAGGGCCTGGAGAATCTCTGGTATGGCAAGAAGATACAAACCATGCTGGACTGCCTTGTTGGGATTATATTGACGTGCTCAGATGCAGCAGATTGTTTAGTGGTCTATGACCCCTTTGAAAAGTCCTACAAAGGCCTGGTGCTCCTGGCCTTCTGACAGTGCAAGGAGGTCAAGGAATTTGGCCTTGAGGGTACTGTCAGAGGCATTAGTGCAGGACAGTACAGACAATGCCAGAGACAATAGGGGACTTACTGGGAAAGGAGATGTTACTCACCGAGAGCAAGAGTAGGAAAAAGTGGCTCATAGCAAATTCTCCTGCATAATGAAAGAACATACCTGAAAAAGTCAACAGAAATCTAATGGAGATGAAACCAGGAAACAGTACAGACAGTACAAGTCAAAAGGCATTTGCAGAAAAGTGTAGTAACTAGATATGAAGCCAGCAAACCGAATGTCACCCGTGAACACAGTATGCTTCCCATATTGAACTACACTGCTCCCACTTAAGAAACTGACTTGAAACAAACTTCACAAACAAAAATTGCAATGCAATGAAACCAAACAATCAGAATATGTTCAAGAAGTAGAAGGGTATATCTTTCCCCTAGGAAAAGTAGCTAATGATATCAAATATTGTGAAAAAATCTTGCAGAACCTAGTTCAAAAAGGTGATGGGAGAGAAAAACCCCTCTTTTTTTAGTGATGTAAGGATGTAAATAAAATAGTGTCTAAAAAAGCCATTTTCTTGATTCCTATTAAAATGTTCCTGCAGCAGGCTTTAGAATAAGGAAATAATAGAAGCAACAAACTGTTCTGCAGTTGTGCCCACAGAGAGAGAGGTCTTTCAACAGTTATGCCACAGACTGCTCTTCAAGGCATCTTTAAGTTAGCAAGAGAATGCTGACAAGTTTTTTCGTTCTCTTTTCAGCGTGAAGTAGAGTCTGAGGGTTTTAGACTCAGTTCCCTTCAAAAAAATACATCCCATCCTAAATGAAAGTGTGGAGTTACACCTAAGATGCTTATGTATGTATTTTATTGTCCGTCTCCTTATGCTTCACTCTTGCACTGGGAGATAGCTCGTGTCTGAAGGCACATTCTCCAAGCAGTTAGTTATCCACCATATTTTTGTAATTGTACTGTCCTACTTGTTTTAATTGAACTACATATATTTGGCAATACGCTGTTCTATATACCTTTCACTCCCACCTATGGTTGTGTAACAAATTGGTCCAGCTCCTTTGAAACCTGCGGAGAGGAATGTACATGACTAATAAGTTCCATGATGTATGAGAGCAGCTCTGTGCTGGTCTGGCTTACTGAGTATCTAGGCTGCACAGACCTTTTGCTGATAAATGAGCAGCATTTCTAGGAATGAGGACAGACAGGAGATGCTAAATAAGTACTAATAGGCTACAGAAAGTATTGTACTCAGCAATGAGATTTTTTTTCTGTAATTCCAGATAGCAAACTGTATTAGTCATGCTAATCTAATACATATTTTGTGACTGCTTTGACATTGTCCATTTAAATATTCAGGAAGCTGCTTCTTCCACATATTCATGGGCAAGTAAATCGTGCTAGATTAGCTCTAGTCAATTAAGCAGTGTGTTGTCAACCGCAGTTAAAACAAATGGCGTGGGCTACTTCATCACCAAGTGGCCTGCACTCATTATACAAAACCTGGCATTTATAAACAGCTTTTCCGTGAGATTGTCTTCGGCTTGCTAGTGACTAAGGTAAGAGGTTACATCCCGGCAGCTGTTGTATTCTGTATCTGCTGAGGCACCTTTGGCATCTTGTGCTCATTCAGTTTAAACAAACAAACCAACCAACCTGCATCTGGATGCTAGAAACTGCCATTTTGCTTTCTGGCGACGAGTCTGCAGGGCTGATGTCACTTGTTTATCTGGCAAACGTGAGGTCGATAAACTCGCAGGGAATTCAGAGCTCACACAACGTTGCACTTCCTAGGGAGGATTAGCTGAAATGAAATGTCTGACAGCTCTGTGGCAGCTTTTCACATTACAAACTGAAGCATTATTTCTTTTCCTTCACAGTCTCTGAAGGAAATGAGAGAGATGTTAAACTGCCGGTCACTTAAATCTTGGCCATTCATTAAGCAAGAAATGTTATATCAAGTCAGTAATTTTGCCTGCCTGGAATAACCTACACCATTAGCAATTACTTAGGAACATGTCAGCCATTACTGCCTTAAGCTGTTTAGCTTGAAGATCAAGTCTAATCATTAGACCTACCATCTTTACCCCAAAACCTTCCTATGTGTAACATTTCTTAAGCTAGTATCTGCTAAGGGTTCACAATGTGGATTGATACAAAAGGGACAAAGCCTTCCAGAAATGTTTTGTTGCTTTCTGCCGTTCAGATCTTCTTGATGAAGATTTTCCTGTCAACTAGACTATATGGCTAGATATTTATTGTACACTTCTTTACTGCTCCAGTGCTTGCGTGTTCAGAACAGATGTTCCAGGGAACACAAGGGGAGCTGAGGCTTTCCTAGAAGCCATGAGACAAGATAAACAAGAATTTTGCTAAACTTAGCATGAGGTCTTCCCTCTTTCTTGTAAGAATTCAAAACATTGATGAAAAACTAAAATTAATAAACACTGCAGATGCAAATAAGTTTTAATTATATTTTGTTATTTCACATGGATGACTCTATGGTTGTAAGATACATTTCTAGGCCACAGCTGACTCCCTTCCACTCGTGAAAGTATAGTCCCATGTTGCACAGTCAGTGGCCTTGCTGTACCAACACATTGTGTTTTCCTACCAGTTGTTGGCTTGGAATACTGTGTGCTTTGGCAGAAATAACAGCCCTGCAGTATTTGGAATGGAACAGTGAGCATGAAACTGTACGTAACTTCCTCCCACAATGGGAATGACCCTTCCTTCCTCCAGATGTGCTTTTACAAATACTGAGTTGAAGTAAATTATTCCCTTTCACACTCACAGATGCCAGTTTAAGCTCAGTCCTTGCTAGTTGAGGTGACTGGAAGAAGTCATCATAGTAAGATGATATGCTTCTCTCTTTTTAATGAAGATAAAGTAATATCTCTTACAGTGCTGTGACACAAACAAAATGTGCTAAGCTTTTCTTTTAGGCAGGGGGATTTATTTTACTTATTTTGAAGTAGGTGGTAGACAGCCCTATCTTTTTCTCCAAAGGTGGTAGACAGCCCTATCTTTTTCTCCAAATTTCTGCTGATGCTATTTTTAAAAACAAAATGAATAAAAGTCCCTTAGGAGATGCAGAGTAAGACAACAAACATTTCCTCTCTCTTTGCCTTTTTTTTTTTTTTTTTTTAGTAACTGCTGATATAAAAATCTGTCACATCCTGTTTATTTTGATGTGCAAGATTCCACGGTGTCTTGCCTGGTGCTGTTCTGTTTCAACAATGTGTAGAAGTTGTATTATAATATTAGGACACAAATACATGACATACTGTCATTCATATAGTTTAGGTCTTTAACCCTGGAAGGGGGACCCTTGTTTACCATGTTGTGGTCTCACTTGAAGTCTCCTCCACCATTTGTCCTCCATCTCTGCAGTAGCTTTTCAGTATCTTGGTCCCTGGGATACTTAAACTCCAGGAAATATTAGAAGAGAACCAGATGCTTGTTTGCTGTGTTGTGCTTTGGTTTATTCATAAGTCTGCAGTATTTTGGCATCACATTTTATCATAGAACCACAGAATGGTTTGGGTTGGAAGGGACCATTAAAGGTCACCTAGTCCAACCCCCCTGCAATGAGCAGGGACATCTTCTACTAGGTCCAGTTGCTCAGAGCCCCCTCCAACCTGTCCTTGAATGTTTCCAGGGACGGGGCGTCTACAACCTCTCATATAAGGATATACATTCCACACCAACAAAAGTAATTTCAGGATGGGAGCAATAAATGCCAGCTGCTTTCACAGGATCTAAACGAAAAGGGAAACAAATGGAAGCAGCACCTTCCTGTGCCCAGATAACGGGAGAGATAACTAGATCCCCTTGCTGAAGGCTTGGCTGAATTTTTCTTCTTAAAGTCATAATGCGTCTGCTTTGTGTTTGGGTCATGGCAAGTTACTACATCTGCATCTGACTGAAACAAAATGGGCCCCTGTAATTCAAAACTGAAGAGGATAATGGGGAAGTACTGTCTCAGTATTTTCAAATGTGAAAAGGACATAAGAAATACACCAAAACCTCTTATGATTTGGGTTGGTTTATGTGGAATTGCAGCTTATATGTAGGAATCACTTAAGATTGTCAGTTTAAAAGTAATGATAATACTGGTACAAAGATAAACTTACTTCTGAAGAAATCCCATGCTTTTTCTTTTTTTTAAGGACTTTCTGCATATTTTAGCTGTGAATAAATCTTAAATTAATTCTATAATAGATGATGGAAAAGCACTTTAGAACATGAAAGTACATTCCACAGTTGTTAGAAATTACTTGTTAGACAATAAATTGCACCATATTTTATCAGAAAAATTAGATTATTTTCATCTTATCCAGTTTTGGTGAAGTTTTCCAGCTGAGGTGGTTTCTGTGTTTATCCTGGAGATACCATTAATCTGACAATTTTTTTTTCCTGGTAATTAGCGCATCACCACTTCTTTTTTTTCCTCTCTTTTATGTTTATTTCACGTCATGCTTTCTAAATATCCCCAGACTTTCAGTCTGCTAGCTTGTATATCTTTGGGCAAATCATTTGGCCTCTTTTTCAGTAATCTCCATCTGCTGAGTGGGGACACTGCTTCCCTATCTCCCTGAGGTTGCATTTAAATGGACTGATGTTCATAAAATCCTTTCAATGCCTCCTGTCCAAAATTCAAAATGGAAAATCATTACACAGAGAGCTGTGGATACTAACTACACTTTGAAGAAATTGCAAGCAACCTCTTTTTGTGTCCCGTTTACTTTTTCTTAAATGTTGATTTTCTTAAATATTGAACCAGGAAAAATAGGAAAAAAAGCTTGTACTCCTATTTGACAGATTTTTACTGTTGAATTAAAACTTCAAAGACAAAATTAAAATAAAAACATACATTGTTTAGCTATCTGACCTTTTATCTTTGACTGAGTTCTTGAAGTCATTCCTGAAGTAGAGACTTTTCATACATACTTGTGACATTAGCCAAGTGTCACATGAAAGGACAGGCTGTTCTCATAACATTGGGCTATCTACATTATTGGAAGCCTTTACCTAAGTTAAAAGAAACACCTGAACACCCTGTGGCCATGTTATTCTGTAATTATCCATTTTAGACAATTCGACCTTGCTTTGATAAAAAAAAGTACATAGGGGATACATGCTTCCCCGTAGGGGATCAAATAGAAAAAAGATTTATAGATCACAAATGCTAATTACACAATGTAAATCCAATATTGAAAGATCCTCTGATACCATAAGAATTTCAATCTACTAATATCACAGAAAGTTTATGTTAATTAGCGGTCACCACTTGCAAAGATGGATTGTGTGTTGTTGTACTGATTCTGAGTGACAGTTTCCCATTTATAAAGGGGCATAGGAAAGACAAAGGTTGAATAACTCTTAGGGGATGACATCTAAGACGACACTGAAAGAGCTAGGAATGCTTAGCTTTAGAGACTGGTTGTAAAGAAGAGAGGGAGGTGGGAGGAGAGGGGTGCAGTGACAGTTTGTAAAAGGTACATAAAAGGCTGCTACAAGCAAAATGTGTATGTCATGTGGTTGGGGAACAGAACAAGGACAGATGACCTAAAGCTGCAGGAAGAAAGATTTAGGGTAAACAATTGAAAGCCATTCTAGTGGTCCAGATAATGAGGCACTGGAGTAGATTGCTTAGGATGGTTGCATAGTCTCCTCCAGGTATTTGCATGTACATTAAGGAATGACATTGCTGTTATTCATTTGTTATGGCAAGGGGATAGCTTAGATGACTTCTTGAGGTCTGTTCTAATACTAACTTTCTTTCAGTCTATCAATGATCTTCATAGTATCTTTATTTAGGCCCCAAACATAAAATAATTCTTTACTTATATTATCTAGAGGCTTAGGATCCCCTAATAGTAGACATGACACTGCTGGTATCTTAAAGGAGTTGTTAGTATGATCTTATGAATGTACTAAATGCCTCAGTCTGACTTCTTTGACAAAGAAGTAGAAAGGTTCCAATTCCACTTAGTAGCTGTGAATGTACATCTGAAGCAAATGGCACAGAAAGCTGTAATCACGTGCAGCTTTTGTGGCAGAAATTCTCAGATGTTTAGATTGCTATAACTTTAAAGTACTCCTGAATAAATATTACCAGCAAAGATCACAATACCTTTCCAAGATTTCTCACTTCTGCTAACCTGTCAATGCGAAACAACACACACTAGATCTATTCTATGTCGGGACAAAAATTTGTACAAGAATTCTAATATTGTTACAAGAGAATGAGAGCAATGTGATGCAAGACATTATATATCTTTTGGTTTTTCATATATATATGGCTTATCCCTTTCGATGAAAATTATATTTGCATCTCTGGTCATATGTACATAAAGTAAAGCCTATTTGTACATGCAAAAGCATTTAAGAAAAATATACTTTTCAGTATTCATATTAAATGAACTGGAAATAGCCAACCCCTTACTAGTAATGTAATGACAATTGGCAATGTGGTACTACAGCAAGTAGTTGCTCTCTGCTTAGCGGGAGGGCTTGAAAGCAGTTGTAAATGGTTTTACCAGTCCAGCATTTTTGGACACTTAGCTATTGTGACTTGCTTCTTTTGGCTTCTTTGCTGCTCATACTGCTTGTCACGTATGCCAAAAGTAAAATAGAGAAAACCTGTCTGTCTTTCCTTCTATGTCAAGCAAGTCATACTTGAATTCTAAACCTTTTACTTTTGTTCTTTTCCCTCCAAACTGAGCTTGAACTCCTTGGACTCAGTGCCAATTTTCATCTTTATTTTCTGTGATTTGCCTCCCACATTTTCAGTAAGTGCTGTATCTGTCACCTAACTTTCTACAACGTCCTCAGGTGTGAAACACATTCTGCGCTGTGTACCAAGTGGTTGCCAATTAATTTCTGTTTCCTCTTAAAACACACTTTTACAAGAAACTCTCCAACAGTAATGCAGTTTAGGAATCAATCTATAATATGCATAAATACGTGTATTTGTCAGTGAATGTTTTTCTGCACACTGCAATTCTAGTACCTAAGTTCCATCTTTTGTAGCTCTTTTTTGCAAAAATTGATTTTACACAAGATGAGGTTTTGGTACCCTTATTTGCACAAAAGGTCCTGTAACATTATTAATGATGACTTTAATCTACAACTTTAAAAATCTGCTTTTCTGCACCTTGCTGTTCATCATGCTATATTCTGCTGTCTCTAGGAGGTTTATAGCTGTGACTTGCAGTTTTCCAAAACTACTCTCCGTTTATAGACTACTAGCCACTCCAGATGTATATGTGAGGTCAAAGGAACAAGTTAAAGATATTCCTATTCATCAGATATTAATGTGTAAATGACATTCTCATTCATTTTAATTTCTAAGTATTTTAAAGCTCAGGGATAAATGGTTTGAATCCATTAAAGCTCTCTTCAAGGTTTAAAATATGTGAGTTGTCTGTGGCAAAACAAACACTTTAAGAAAAAGCCTGAATAAAGGACAGGTGGAGCAAGTGGAAAAAAGCCACAAAAACTGAGCTGGCCCCAGTTTTGGTCATTTCCCCTGAAGCTGGAGAATATTTAGTCACTTAATTACTCAGGATCCTTCAAGCAGATCATGGAAGCTGCTTCCAGGCTTGATGGGTTCCCAGACAGACAGTGCCTGGAGCTGACAGCGGTCCCTGGTCTACACCCGGTTGCTGCTGCCTGTAGCCCCTAAGGGCTACAGTATTAATGGACAGGTTCTATGTAAAGAAAGATGCTGTTGCCATTACTGTTTCGTGCTGTGGATTGTAGCTACCATAGCTGATCGTTTGGAATGCATGGTACTTTCCTGGGGGAAAAAAAAAAAATTGTAAAAGCTTTTTAGTGCTCTGTTCTGAAATGTTGTAAGCCTGGCATAGGTTTGGTGAGCCACATTATATGTGGGCTTTCTATTAATGCAGTGAAGTCAACAGATTAAATTTGTCTTGCTGTTACTGTTATAGGAATAACAATAATTACACATTTTTTCCTTTCATTAACTTCGTGATTTTGATAGATACGCTGCTTTTAGAAAGGCACAGACTAAATCTCTGAAGTCTATCTTCTGAAAAATCACCCTCTGGGAAAAACTCTTCCAAAGGCTAAGGAAAAGCTTCAGCTTGCAGGCTTTTTGAGTTGTTTTTCTTGTGTTCTTTCTTAAGAAACTGGCCTCTAATGAGCAGATCTGATTTCAAGCTTCTTCAAGATTGCATTGGGAAGAGTGCAATTTATAAGCTTTGGGTCAAAATTTGAGGGAATTTTGTTTTGTCTATGCAGAGTCTTCTGTGTGATGATTTCCTCTCACTCTTTAGGAAGTATGCCTATTACAAGCTAATATAGAGTTTCTAAAATAGGGGCTGCAGGAATAGATTGAATAAGGATTGAGAAGATGGATTTCTTTTTGCCAGTCTTGCAGCTGAAAATATTTTTTCTTGTTATTTTTACCTATGAAGTAGAGATTTTAAGGTGATGACAGCCTGGTTTTTTATGTGAACTTCTCTGTATAGCTTAGCTTTTCCTCCAGTCTGCTCTCAGCCATGCAACCTCTGAAGAATAGGAATGAGGCAATAACAAGCAATGGGTAGTCAAAGTGTCCTCACTGATATTATTTATTTAAACACAAAAATCTGTAAGTGCTTTATTGTGATGATCATTAAATAGACTGAGGGCTTTAAAACATGGGAAAGCAGAATAAGTAGCTAGTTGATTAATGACTGAAATGATTATTTAATTTAGGTATAATAAAATAATTTAAAACCCAGGTGAGGTTTTATTAGCATGTATTTTACTATGCCTAACTTTTTTTAATAATGTAGTGTTCTTTCAGCAGCTCCCAACTCCTCTGCGCTTCCTCTGTGTTCTCATGGTATGTGTCTTAAGCCAGAGCATGGCCGTAAATTGCCATGCACTTGCTGTCTTCTGGAGAGGAAGTAGTGCTGATGCCTTTCATTTTAGGACAAAACCAAACTTTTCTTTGCATTTATCATCATCCTTAGTTCATTTCATTGAAGCGAGCAATGCAAAGCTTTTCTTCACCACTGATATTATCTTTCCACTTTCTCATTGTATTTCTTTGAACTGATTTTGATAAACTCCACTATCTAGATTACATGCAACCCCAGTAACAAAGTTTCATTTGGGGAAAAATAGTTTATTTTACTTCACTGACAAAGGGTACCTTTGAAAATAAAAATGGGATCTAGGCTGTTAGGTTTCTTTTTTTTTTCTTTTTGCTTTTTCTTTCTTTTTTCTGTGTTTTTTTCCCCTCTTTCTTTCCCCAGAAGAGACATAGCAGGCTTTTAAAAAGTATATCTGGGAGCAGAATAAATGGCACAGGTTTGGTTTATGTTCACTAAGGAGAAAGTTTATCAGAATGTTTTGTTGATCTCTGTAGATTCATTTTGTGGAGAAAAGCTGCCAAAATGTCAGTCAAAGCTTAAGGCAAAGCCTACAGCAATCCTGATGCATTAAAATTAAAAAAAAATAATAATGCTGATGATAACTCTTTCAAGCTCAGATTCACTGCCCATTGAATTATTAGAAAGACTTTATTCAGGGGATATTGTTGTGCTGGATCTGGCTGCAATGGAGTTAACTTTCTTTGTGGCAGTGCCTACAGTGCTGTGTTTCAGATTTGTGACTAAAACAGTGCGAATAACCCACCGATGCTTTGGCTATGGCTGAACAGTGCTTGGGCAGCGTCAAGGCTTTCTTTTTGTCTCACTGCCTCCCCCCCCACCAGCACTAAGTAGGCTGGGGGTTGGCAAGAGGCTGGAAGGGGACACAGCCAGGACAGCTGACCCAAACTGACCAAAGGGGTATTCCGTACAATACCATGTCATGCTTAGCAATAAAACTGGGGTGCTGGAAGAAGGAGGTGAGAGGGGGTTTTCTTCCAAGGTAGCTGTTGCTCAGAGACTGCCTGGACATCGGTCTACTTGTGGGTGTTGGTGAGTGATTGCCTTTGCATCACTTGTTTTTTCCCCTCTTTACTTCACTTACTAAACTGTCTTTATCTTGACCCATGAGTTTTGCTTTGGCTTTTCCTATTGTCTCCCCTGTCCTGCTGCAGGGGAAGTGAGCAAGTGACTGTGTGGGTACTCAACTGCTGGCCAGGGTCAACCCACTGTAGTTGGACAGAGGCCTAAGTTTCTCACTCATGTTGTCAGTGCCAGGGACTATTTGTAAATTGTGTCTGTACCAGGGTTCATTTTTGAATGTTTACCACTACTCTTGGTGCTGACATGGCTCCACACAAGGGGATATAAAGTAGCCACAGTTCATGTGGCCACAGACATTTCTGACTTAACAAATCAAACAGAGCTGGAGGCAGAACCACTCTCGACTGTGGAGCTTCAGTTTCCAAGAGGCAGGCTTGTCAAGTGTTGCTCCTCTTTTTGGGCTGATGTTTGAGAAGTCTCTGGTACAATTCAGTGTCTCTGAGAAAGTATTATACCTTTGGAATAGAAAGCGAGCATACTCCCACCTCCAGTTTATTCTCTGTCCTATGAGATAAAACAGGGGAACAATTATGTATTCAGATCCATACAGACTCTTCAAACGTCTGTGACAGACCATACATTAACATGCCACATAAGCATTTTCCCAATAATAATGTGGAAATAATTACTTTTCATTGGTGGGATGACTGCACCCACTTTCCCTTTGGAATGGCAATTGTGCTGTGCTATTTGAAACAGTATCACAAGCCCTATATCAGAGCCATGGGCCTTTTCCTGCCCTAAAATTTATGCTGAGCTGTAGGGAAAGAAAATATGTATGACAGATGTGCTCATTCACTCACTACTCTTGCAGCTTCTCTTTTTTTCATGACACTTGGTTCATCAAGACCTCATTATCTTGTGTTGCTGAGACATACAGTCAGTCCCTTGCTTAAGATAACTTAGGTTGCCACAGACAGCTCAGAGGTAGTAGGGAATGGAGGCCATGCCTCTCATAGCATAACAACAAGTTCATGTCCAATTCACTTTGTCACGCTGTCCACCAGAAGAAACGCACTGGCTTCGGTGTGATGTGTCTGTGATCTGTTGATCATTATCTTCTCCTCAAGCCGGAAACAGAATCCCCTAATGTTTAGATTTAGTTGAAGCGGTGTGAAAAATTGATGGCACCAGCAAAATCAAGTCTCTAGTAAAAATTGTTGGGTTCTCAACAAACATTTGCCAAGTGTTTTCTTTTTCACAAATCAAAAAGTTTCCCAGATAATGAGTTGAATTTTATATCTTTTATATTTTTTTCATGGCATATGCTAATTGTTTTCTAGCCAACTCTGCTAATAATTAGTATGCCAGTAGCTTCTTACAAATAGTTGTGTCACCCAATAGTGGACTGTCATGAGCCTATCTCCCTGGACAGGTGAACAAAGGCAAAAAGAGCATTTTTCTTGCTACTTATACCAGATTTTAAGTGGAAGAGTTTACTTCTGATTTGGAATTTATTTCAAACCTTTCAGCTTCAAGGGAGACCAGATTACACATCTGTTAAGGCAGAGATTTATCTGATAAAACATGAATAAGGATCTGCACAGCTTGGTCCCTAAGTACCCAAATGATTGCCCTGTCAATTACCAATTCCTAAGCTTAGATGACCATTCTGCCTCTGGGTGATCTGGGCTCCTAATGTTTCTTGCTTGCATGCTCTTTCTTACTGCAATCGAGACAAAGCCAGAAATCTTTGCTTGTGCCCCTTTACTCAGAACCCTCGTTGCACAAGAGGATGCACTTACTCATCTCCGTTAGCTGTCTACTTGCTGATATATTGACCTTATTTTTAAATTAATTTAATTTCAGTTACTGACCCAGACCATTTTTTCCTCCAATTTCTTGGGAATTCCAGCTGATTAACAAAGAAATATACATCTGATTTCTAAACACTTCTTTATTTTTTGCAAAAACAAATGGGGGGTGGGGGATGGGGGGTTTAATTGCATTAAATTACTTGAGATGGAAAAGCTTACTTCAATTTAGTAAATTACTCTGTGGATAATGATAAGGAGGATCGACCTGTTCTACTCGTGTTCTGACTTTCTGATGGCATCAGCAATAAAAAGCACAGAGGACCTATTTTAATCATTAAAATTGCAAAGGCATGTCAGAATACTCAAGTAAAACAGGTCTTCTGAGTAGATGGCATATTTATGTAAGTGCTTTCAAAGTAAAAATGCTTTTTATGGTTGTATCATTAAAGCAACAAGACATGAGGAGTGCAGCAACAAAGTTTTCAATCTTAATTATAACTCAGGTCAATTACTGGTACAATGTAACTTGTATTTCTAGGTTTTTGCCTATAAAATTAAATTATCTTTGTTGATATAAAAGTATAGTACCCATCTGTCAGGTAGAGGAGTTAAAAGCATAAGAACTTCAGATTCTCTTCATCTTTTGTATTTGTAACTATGTATATCTGAACAGAGTTTTTATGATTTTAATTTAATTTCTTAAGCATTAACTTAATTCTCCCAGAAGTGAATTAACCCAACGTTGCTGTCTAGGTTGTGGGCTCATTAATTATTAACCAAATAGAATTAGTAAGATGTACGTATTTGTATAGTGGTATAAGACATTTTGCAGTCCCATGTCAGTAACTGTAATCTAAGTGCAGTGCACAGGTTCTCCCCCTTCTAGAGCAGGTCTCCAGTGCAGTAGAGAGCAGTGGTGAATATGTATGCGATGAGAACAAAGCTGAGTGCACGCAAGTTATTGTGAAGTTTATTTATTTGTCTTTAAAGGTCTGCGAGGGAATTAAGATTCAATCCCATTAGACATTTGCGTCAGGCCTGAAAAATGTCACTGGACTGATTGAATTCAGTAATGAACATTTGGTTGTGATAGGAACCAGAAGTGAAGAATCCAGCTTGGAAGCCAAACTGAAGGTGGCAGGGAGGGGGCAGATCAAGTTGCATGATTCCATCTCCTTCCAACTCTGTCATGTATTGCAAGGACCATGGCTTTAGCATCTCAAATCTGGTTTGGGCCATGTCTGAATTTATATGGCTGTGCTAATAAATATCGAGTGAATTCAGATTTATTGCTCATGAATAAACTGCTTCTGAAGCCTTTTGTTAAGAGGGAAATGTGATAACCGGTATCTGGGCAAAATGGGAGTAGGACTGAAGGGACACATAACAGATATGTTCACATAGTAAAGCCTTGTTGACAAACCTCAGGGGGGCTGTAGCCACACCTTTTCAAGCAGGCTGATATCTGGGGTACCAGGTCTTGACCAGGAAGCAGAAAGAGACAAAAAATTAAATAAGTGAGAGAGAAAACTCTGTCAAAAACATACAATTCAGAAAACAGCCGAAAGAAGTATAGCTGAAAACTCAGGATGAGAACTTGAGCCAGTTTTACCCTTAATGTCCTCTGTAATGAGTAGCTCATTGTGAGTTTAATGTGTTGCCTGCGTTGGGTTATTTTAAGCAGATCTATGTCTTCATAGTTCATACATGTATTTATGACACTGAAAGTAGTGACAGAGCATTGGTGGGTATAGATTTCCAGCTGCCTGAATCTCGGTGGATTATAATGAGAAAGGGGCAATGCAAAAACACTTGGTTGCTGTTAGCTTTGTAAGTAAACTAAAAAAATGTTTCCCTAAGAATTCTAAAGCTGATTTGTAAAACAGAAGACAAAAAGGAGCAAAAATCCAGAGAGGTGAGGTTTTGTTTATATTCTTTCTTGCTATTAAAACATTCTCCAGGTAGCATTAATGTATAGGCAAGTTCATTCTTCAGCATCAGGCTCAGACAGATGCTGAATATGTGGAGTAACAGGAATCTCCTTTACGTGTTGCAGAGCTAAAGTACTCTAAGATTACCCAGTTTAGAAGAGCCACTGAGAAAGATTTCAGCATCTTGGTCTTGAACAATATTCCAGAGAAAATAACGAAGTGAGCCAAATTTAAACTCTGGGCTATTATTTATTATTGCCGTATCTACTGTAGACAATTTACAGTGTTCAAGCAGCGGAATAGTAATGTGCTGGCTTTCCTATATGTAATTAGTTGAGTGAACAGGCAACTGATTGGAATTAGCAAAACACTTTATTTAGGGAAGAAGTTCTTTGTGAACTCCAGTGATCCCATGTTTGATTACAGAACAATGTAATTAATGTCCCATAGAAAAACCATCTCTTTCATTCCAGCAAGGCTCTAGAGTGCACTTGACAGCATCCATGTGCCAACAGAAGTATCACATATGCACTTGCTCACTGATTTTAGAAAAGCAAATATGCATTAAATGTGGTAGAATCAAACCAGCAATGAGCAGGCTTCCAGAGGAGGTAACTCGTGTGAGAAAAGGTATGACTCTGTCTACAGGTAGGATCTGGAGTGTCCTCAGGGGCTGTCTGTCCAGACCAGGGACCTGGGTAAAGTATACCACAGTTCTTTTCCAGCTCGCTTGCCTAATTATCTTCCAGAGTAAGCCTTGGCACAGGGGACAGACAGGAAAAGGACGATGCTCATGCATCCTGAAGCAAAGTCAGGTTATGGCCAGAGCACCCACAAAGTCTTGGAAGACCAATGTTTAAATATATTAGAAAATAACAGCGTTGAGAAAGTAATTATCAAACAAAAAGGCTAGTGAGCCCTCTCTCTACAAGGGCATTAGGGACCCAGCAGACCATCCCCATGACTTTTTGTTGGTTTAACTAGATATTAGGCTGAGGAAGTTACATTACATTGGTGTGTTAGTTTGTTTAGGTTTGTTTTCAAAGATGAGAAAAGCTGTAATAATAGCTCTGGGTAGCAGTGGATGGAAAAATAACTTTTTTTAACCCGCATCTGGTGGCTAGAATCTATTCACTGGCCTCTCATGTGTCCCCAAATAGACACACAGACTGTCCAGGCACTGTCACTATCAAATAGTGTTACATTTCAACAAACATAAAGAGAATAATTTGTACTGTTTCTGTGGGGTTCCAGTCAGCTTAGAAACATGATCCTATCCACACACAAGACTTCAAATGAAGGCTTGTGTACTGCCTGTGTCTAGCATTTTTAAAACTTTTAGGTGCAACCGTGTATTTTTCTGGACTTCCAGAACATATGTCTTCCAAATCTAGTCAGCAGTATCACCTAAACAAAACCATTTATTTCTAGGTACAGCTTAGTTCTGTCATCAATTACTCAGAAAAGCAATGTAAGCTGTCCAGAATTTAAGAGGAGAAACATTTTTCCTTTACACTATGACACAGAGAAGTCAAGAGACAAGACTCCGGTTTGGTATGTAATTAACCCCTTCGGCTTCTCCCCTGTCCTCTGCACAGTGGGATGAAATAGCAGGAGCATCAGGGGAATTCAGTGGGGAGCTTTCACATCCCCCTCAGCAAATCAGCTGCTGCAGTCAGCACCCCTTCAAAAAATGAGAGAAACGCTGGGCTCCTCTGCTCCATCTTGAGAAAGCATCATCAAACCAGCTACGAGTCAAAAGCCATACAAACACGTTTGCGCTGTAAACCCTGTGTCTCGGGATACATTATGCCCTTGCATACCATCAGTTGAACATGCTTTATCCCACCACCTGCTTGCAGGTATGGAGTTTTCATACCATCCTATTTCAGTATTTTGTATTGCTGTTTAGGCTAGTGGGGAGAGAAAGATTTGTTTTATTTTTTAGTTTTATTTGAATTTAGTCTTTTTTCAATGGGCTTCCTTCATCAGCCTTTAAACCAAAGTTTTAATCCATCTTCTAGAGGCATTTTGAGTAAATGTGGGGACAGAGTGGTTGATTACCTCTTCCCAGACAGGTTTTGACAATTCACATACCTGATTCTTTTCTTATCTAATTCCTTCACATGCTTTTGCAGTGGTCTTTGGAATTGTTTCCTTGACACCATTTGTGGCTATCCTTAATATTAAATATTGCCAGGGAACTTTTTTGAGATTTTTTCCGTAACTTTGTTTTCAGAAGTCAGTCCCTGGAATAGCTGTGCTTTTGTGATTAAATTCTCTATCTTGATTCGTGACGTAAAGCCTTCTCTCGTTTCTCCATATCCTGATTACTTGCGTAGCACCAAAGAGAATTTCACACACTAACGAAATCCATTGTTTTCTAAGGTTTAGTGAATTTCAGTTATTTTCAGTGAAAGCTTTTCTTTGCTCTGTAATTAAAAAAGAGGTAAAAGCCTTTCTTGTAGTTGATGGTTATTCTTAGAAAGAATTAATGTTTGCTGTATTATTTCAACAGTGTTTCCCATTTGTTTGTTGGTAAGTTTTGTTACTGGTTTTGGTATGTGGGAACCAAAATTGGGATCCTCTGCAGGCACTAAGCCAGGAGAGTGGAGCAGTGGGGAGGTGAACAATGGATAAATAGATAACTATAGAAATAGTTTCTCCCCATTCTCACCCAATGTGCATCCACCATTAGCCTAGAAGAGGAACACATTCTGTCAGCAGTGCATTCACTGTCCAAAATTTCAGGCATTTTCTCTAATTTTATAGTGCAAATGTGGGATTCACGTAGTCCAGAGGGCTTTCACCAGGTTTCTGCAGGATCTCAGTGGTGTCTCCAGGCATAACGTGTTTCTCTCCTGTGACAGAAATGCTCTGATGAGATCTCCAATAAAGCATCTCTTCAGGTGCCTTTTCCCAGTCTCACTGCTTGCTGCCCCAGTGCCTACGAGAGATTTACAAAATCTGTTATCTTTCCTTTGGCAGTAATCAATACCATGAGATGTGTGTGTGGAGGTGGGGAACATGATTAGCTTGGCTGTTTCACTGCGCTTAGGATGTCAAGGGGGCATTCCTTCCTGACACCTTCAGTTTGCACTAATAATTAGAAATGCTGTAGTCCTAAAAAGCTCTAGAAATATAATTAAAATCAAACATAATACTTCCTGGGGCAGAAATTGGCAGTGGTATTTTCTGTTCCCTAGGATATATCCAAAGCAATAAAAATGAGCCCTTGTTTATAGACAGATGGGAAGCTTCCTGTGTGGGACAGAGGAATATGTGTGGCTGTTTATACCTTCATCTTACCAAGAGGGACCAAAAGAGAAACACTGTTCAAGTGAAGGTATTCAATCAGCTTTTATCTTCTTTGTGGAAGATGCAGTTTATCTGTCTGAGGGATAATTGGAAACCAGATGACAAAGCGAGCTAATTTTATAAAAAGGCTGAGGAATAAAGATTTCAGTCTGCAGCTATGCCTAATTCTGTCCTGTTCACAGTAAAAATAACAACCCCTGTCCTTTGACATGGCCATTTTAGCATTTATGTTGCAAATGACTGGCATAGCAACTTGATAGAAAAAGACATAAAGATTCTTCTTGTATTCCAGCCATTTTGATCTGGAGATAAAAATGACCAAGTTGTGAAAGTAGTAATATCTGGGTCATTGAATCAATTTTGCACCAATTTATGACTGTGCAGGGAAATGAAAATGGAAAACAGACAAATAGTCTTTAAGTCCTGTTAACAGATTATATCCATCACTCACACTCAGCTTTTCATTTTTAGGGATATGAATACCATGAGCACTGAACACGACTCTCAGCTCATAAATCAGTTTTGAAACAAAAATCTTTTGAGGTCTACAGGGAATATTTACAGAACTGCTGTATAAACCAGCAATACAGATGTGCAAAAAGCAGATGAAGATTAAATGTTATATCTATAACCTTAGACTTCGGAGAGTTTTAGGAAGGATGTTATCATTTTCATAGGCTGACAAAGGCAGAAACACCATTTGTTCTCTCCCTCGTTCATTCTTAAGATTTCTGAGATTAAGTGCTACTAAATTTTGTCAAGGAGCAGAAGTGCCAATCTACCAAATTAACTGAACCTGCTCATGAGAAGCAGTGATTTGTATTTTATTAGAAAACCTGTATGCATGGTGGATAGCAGTTTCAATATTCTTCTTAGTTGCAGAGAAATTCAAGCTGATAGAAGCTCAATAGATTCTGCTCTCCGCCTGTTCAGCTGTTAAAGGAAAGAACATGTCAAATCATCCACTGATAGGATAACGTGTTGCCAAGACCAAGATATTTTGAGTTAACATTTAGTTATATACAGTATAGAAATGTCAGACTTAAAGCATGTTACCATGTTCCCTTATTAATTTGGGTTTTTGTTTGTTTATTGAGATATTGCTTCCACAGGCCCTGTGAATGGTGTTCCTGCTAGAAATGTAAAGCAAAAGTTTGTTGCTGTATTTCTTTCTACAGGCTTCAGTTTGTTAATCTGCTAGGTGCCTTGCCTGCTACTCTACTTGAGCAATATCACCTTGGACTGGGCCTGTAATTGGAGATGTACAGGGTGTTTCATGAAATGATGTTGGCAGTTTTAGTAGCTTTGCTCTGTAAACTGTCACTGAACGAAGTGCTGACCAGTGCTAGGCAGCTCTGTGCCACTGGAGGATTTGTCTTTTCCAAGTGCCCTCAAAACATTCAGGCATAAAGAGTTTTGCTGAACTGTGTAGTTAATTTCTGCCTATTTATAAGATTTCCTGGGGAACATGTAGTATTTTTTGCTCATTTCTGATCTCACTTGTTGAGTAATGCCTTTAGCTCAAGCTGTCTACATTCCTATAACTAACTGTATTTTGGCTGTGGCAGAGGTGATTGCTGATTATTAACAAGGGCAGATGCGGTAACGCTGACCTATACACAGATGTTCCATTGTCTGTCTTGAGTGGGATTTTAGAAAAAAAAAAAGTTTGTTTTCTCAGTTGTTTCTATATCAACAAATATAATAGCCCAAAAATATCAGGCATGTACAAAATAACGGTATCTGACTATGTTATGCAAGAGTAGCATACCAGTTCATGACTCATATACCTTCATGACTGAAGGGAACTCAGCTAGAGGGCAGTGAGGGTGCAGGGAGCTGTATTTTCATCCTGTTGTACTTCCATAGCATAAACAGAGTCCAGCTACTTGCTTCCAATCTATAGCTAATTTGCACATATAGACTTCTTGCAGTTTTGTCCACAGGACAAGAGTCTGATCAGCTGAACTAAGCCCACCTTGCTGCCAGAGTGACAGTGTTTTGGTAAGGCTGCACCTAGCACAAAATTGGGGGGTGTGTGGGGTGGTAGGTTCAATGAAATCTAGTCCTGCTTTCTGTGGGATATTCTGAGGTTTGCTAAAGACACATCTTTACACCTTCACCGCTTCTTGATTCCTTGGAGAGTAAACAGGTTGGTTTTACTTCTATTGCTGACAGACTTTTTTGAAGTTTGGAGTAGATTTTAAATAACCCAGCAGAGAAACCCCTTCCTTCTCTGTCACACACAGACATGATTCTGTCCTGGTAGAACTTTTGGAAGGGAGCTGATGTGTAACCCGAAAGGGGAGCTGGAGCTAGGGATCTGTGCCAGGGTGATGGAAGTGTGGCAGATGAGAGCTCTCTAGAAAGAGTCAAGTAAGGAGCGAGAATTGCGGACTGGCTGGCCGCCTTGGGCCGGAGACAGCGAGGAAGGAATTGCTAGGAGAATTTTGATACGGTTCTGACAAAAATTTCTGACAGCATAACAGTCTTTTGAGAGATAAAGCCCCCATTTGCTGTTTGGAAAGCCAAAGGACACCTGCAGGGAGGAAGGGAGAAGAAAGTGTGGGAGTCCTGCAGTTACTTCCCAAGCCGTTCTGTCTGGAAATGACGTAACGTCACCTGGCTCGCACAAGTACCACACACACTGAGAAAGAAGCTGCAGGGCTGGAGCACACTCGTTCTTGCTGGTTTTATGCTATTCAGGGGTCAGTGAGCCTGTGGCAGTACATTCCCCCCGCCCTCCCCTCCCTGAGCCTGCAGTTGTAGGAAATTAATCAGCTGTAGTACCTGTAGGGCCTCAGGCTCAGTGATGGTAATTTCATGCCTGGGACTTCCCATGGGGCCAGTGAGTTTCAATGCTTGGGACTCTCCGCAAACACAGGAGTAGCCACGTTCATGCACGCTTCATGGCTGAAGGTTTAGTCTCTCTACTGCAAAGAGCAAGACTTTTTGCAGCATGAGGTTGAAAACTTGAGTACTTACTTTCATCTCCTGGTACTTTGAGGTTTTCCATGTATGGAAATTCTGCAAGTGTGAAGCACTGTTCTTGTTTTGTAAAGGTAATGTCTGGCCTAAAGGCAGAAAGGAAGAAGCTTGTACTGTAATGCCCAGTTGTTTTCATTTCTTGCCACATCTGAATTCTCATAATCTTGCAATCATAACTCTCAGATTATCTGTAAATTACAAACGTTTGAATAACTGATCAAAAGGGAGTGTAAATTATACATATTTACAGGTAGATCAAGTGAGGTAAGAGTCCCCTTTTCCCCATTTCCCCTTCAAACTCTGATCCTCCACTTACCGCATAGTCTGCTGCTTCTGTCTCTGTGTATTTGATCCCCCTTTCTGCACCTCTGCCACCAACTCTGATTTTGTGTGGGTTATCAAGAAATGATTCTCAAGGAACTGATTTAGGAAAGCAGGTTATCTGCATGTTAAAATATCAACCAGTTTACTGTCTATGAGTCTGTAATTGGTATGTCCTAAAGCAGATTTGTTATTCTGCTCAAAGCTTAGTCCAGCAGAAACAAACAGTGTATTATTTTACAGTCCAAATGCAGTGCCTGAAGAATAGTGCTCTCATAGATAACTCTCAGGTATCTCTAAACACAGATCTGAATTACCGATGTATTTTGATACTCAAACCATCACTTAACGTATCCCAAGGGCAGGCAGGTGTTTTTTTTACTGTTCTCTGAGGGTTATAACAGAAATACCATCTTCATGAAGCAGTACCTAAAGGAACAATGTTAGCATGTCACGGAAATTACTTTACTGTGATACATCAAAGAATCATGTGCTGAAGTTGTACGCGTGCAAGCTATTAGCGCTTCCTCCCCTCCACTTAGCAAGCTGTTTATCTTTTGAAAGGCTGGAGACTCTTCATTTTATTTTCCACAGATTTCCTTATGGAACAGACATTATAAATAATATCTGTAATATGAAGCTTTGGGGATAAAAAGAGATTATATTTGTTCTTAATTTTTTTCCTCCTTCCCATCCATGTCATGTTCCACATTTGCATATGAAATTCATCTCCCACCCTTTCCCATGAGCCTTGTTCGTGTCCTGCTGTGCCCTCCCACACAACTTGGCCGATACTAAAAGACCTTTAAATCTGTCTTTGAAAATGTATTTTGGGAACTACATTTTAGACAATGTTTCTGTTTAAATGAGTTTTTCCTGGTTCCCAAATGTTAAAGAAATGTAAGACAGAGAACCTAGGAGAAGGGCAGACTCTGATGCCACTGAAGTATGTCTTTTCTGTGAGTAGGCTGCTAGAAATAATATTCCCTGGTCTGAGTTGATGAACCTGAAGCTTTAAGTCATGATATATGTATTTATGTATGTATGTATATTTGAATTCAATTCCAAGGAGCAGAGGGGTAAGGAAAGAGCGTGTTAGGACCAACATGTGTTGCCTATACACACTAGTAAGAAGCAGCTGTTGCTGAGATTTCTGAACCCTTACTCTCTTTGCTTAGCTCTTAGCTGGACCTCGGCTAAGATTACCCGTGACTTGTTATTCTCGCAAGGAATTAAATGTAGGGCATTGGAGTATCTTCCTCGCTGTTACTTGTAGTGAAGTTACACATTCAGCCCCAAATGAAATTCAGGACCAATTTTACTAAGCATGGTACAGATTTGTAAACTCAGTGCTGTTTCTCTAAATAAAAGTGGGAAGCAACTCTACAGGTGGTTTTTATAATTGCCCCAAGAGACACTGCTGAAAGCCACAAATAGATCTTGTCTCATCATTCTCGGACAAATGCTCTCACCACTAGAACAGGCTGTAATACAAGCATATTTTAGCATTCTAGTACAGTGATGCCAATCCCTGTGATTAGAACTCATTTTTTTTAATTTGTGATTGCTGCAGTATTTGACATTTTTCTTCAAGTGTCAGTTTCTGTACTCAAGCAGCTGAATAAAGAATCTCAACTTCCTTTAGAAATAAGTTTCAAGCCCTCGTGGTCGTAGAAAATTGCTTGAAAACAGTGTTCATTGATTGCTTTATCAGTTGGTTTTGAAGACCAGAATGTTTGCATTCTTTCTTTTCAGTTTTTTCATCTTTTTTGACAGCTGTCTCTAATAATCACTAAATTAAATATTACTCAACTTTCTCAACTGATTTATGACTATGTGGTCATTTGTTATGGCTATGCTGCAGGAAAAAAGCCTGTAAGGGGAAACAAGCATGTATTTTTTGCATAGTTATTGGATGCGCCTCTATTAAAAGGTAGGAATGCTGAGACACACTTAGTGTGCATCCCAGCTGCCGTAAGACATTTCTGATGGTCCATCACAACCACCATACCATCTGCTTTTTCCAGGCTATTTATTCCATCCTTGTCTAACCTCTTTCCTTTCTGCTTTAAAAGCAAGGACATTTTCTCAAACCTGTTGCCATTCACTAAATTCTTTTTTAAACCCATTCAGGAAAAATTTATCTGGGCTCCATCTTGTTAAATACTCTGTCACTGGAGCAGCTATGGCTTCTGAAGGAAGAAAATCTTGCTATTGTTTAGAGTGGTGACAGTGTGAGCAATGGACTATCCACACTGGAAGTGCCTCTTGCCCTCTCATCAGTTAGTCATCAACTTGTATAGGCTGCTTAAGTTTTTCCCTAATTTTCAGTGTGTGTTATCATCATGATCTACATGGAAATATCCACAAGTAAAAATGAGGCTAATCCTTGACTACCTTCTTGAATCAGCACTTGAAGAATGAGACACTCCTTCTTCATCCTATCTGTAGTATTTTATAATCGTGTTTAGGAAAGTTTTTTATTGATTTTAGAAAGAGGTATGGATTTCATAGTTGTAAAAACATACATCTTTTCCAACCTCACTGAGCCCTTGCCTTCCTTGATGGTGGCGATGGGTTCATTATGCAGCACATTCTATCAGTTTTGCATTTTTTGCTTTTAAACATCCTCCTTGATCTTACGTTATAAGAAGGCCTATAAAAATGCACAGCTTATCTGCACAGTACTTTGTAGCCTGGTATCACAGCTTCCCTAAGATGTATCCTCTTTAATCAGAACAGTACTGATCTCCTCTTCCTGCTGCTCATTATTATTGTCATTTGTGTTACATTATAGTGAGCATTGCACAAACAGAACATAGCGACCAGCCCCATAACTTCTTAATTGTCCTTCATATGGAAATGTCTGTGTTCCTTTAATCATTTAAATCGATTCTTTTAGAGTCTCCTGTCCCGTGCCCCCCAAAACATGATGTGTGTGTCTTACTGATGACAAGAAATGAACAAAATGGTTTTGGAAAAAAGTGCTCTGCTGATTTACATAACAAAACTGCAGAACTATTTTCCTAGCCTATTTCTTAACCATTCTTGGAGGGTTTTGAAAGGAAAGGCTTTAGAGTCTTAAGACACCTACGTGCTCCTACCAACCCCACTGTGAGAAATTTGCTTTTAGAACTGCTGTGGCACAGACACAGGAGGTTTTCATGAAACTGCCCCTAATGGCATTCTCTTATCTTTCTTGGGTGATTAACTCATTTAAATGCACAGAAAGTGCAAATAGTTTTAAATTGTGATTACTGGTTATATATTAATTTGCTTTTACTAACAGCCAATTCCATCCGTTGTCATGCTTCTCCTTTACCTTGCTTTCTTGGGCTCCTCTGTGTCCTCGTAGACATGTTTGTTTTCTACATTATATAATGTCACCACATTTGTGTCATGCCTGTTTTCCAGATGGCCATTAAATATATTAAAAACTTGTAGTCTAAAGCCAATATAAAACCTCATGACTCGCTTTAAACATACAGTTTACTACTTATTTCCACTATATTTTTCCTCTTCTGGGCTAGAGCTAAACATCTTGACCATGCTGCTTAGGATTTCTAAGTGCATTTTATCATGCTGACTTTGACTTACTAGTACAAGACTGTACAGTTTTCTACCTAGTGCGGTAAAAGTTACTGGAAATGGTAAATTTGTTGCTCATATTTCAGTGAGGAAATAAGAGCAAGAGGCCTCTGTGAGATGTCCTTCATTCCTGCAGCTGATTCTATTCTTGTTCCAAAAAAGCCTGGTTTCCCTTATACCTGAGGATAGAGCGTATCATGTTGAGGAAGGGGCTTAGGGGGCTAGGCTTTCCCTCACAAACTGCAACAAAGATACTATTTGAAGGAATTTTATGCACTGTCTTGATCATTTAATTTAATTGTTATCTTTTTTTTCCCCCAAAGAATGCAATGTAATTGGAATATTTAGTGAGTGTTGCAAGTGCGGCTTTGCTCATGAACAAATTCAGCAGCTGAGAGCTTTGAAATAAACACTGGAACTGAGTCCTGTCTTCATTTGGAAGAACTGAAGACCAGGCTTTCCTTGGTTTGTGATTCAGGGATATCCCTGGTAGATATTTATGTTCTGTTAATGCTATTCCTCTGGCTTCTTAGCTGCATGCTTTTTGCTGAAGAGAGAATCTTTTCTCGTTTAGGAGAGGAAGAGACCCTTTCCGCCGTCTCTGTGCAGCTGACAGTGCACCTGAAAGCCCCCGACGAGCAGTAGGACGTGCTGGGCAGGTCTCAGGGAAGCTTCATGGCATTGTGGTGTTCCCAGGTCCAGATCCAACTGCTGGATCAACGCAGAGATGTGTGGCTATGTGTCTCAAATAAAGAACCAGCACACCGCGGGACCTGTGTTTGCTTCAAGAGTATCTCACATATAAAGCATAACCTTGCATAAATATGTGTATGCTCGCTCTCCCCTCCCTCTCTCTTGCTCTCTAATAGTTTTCCCTGAGATTCTTGAACAACAAAGCAGATGGAAACTTTATTTAAATTTAGAAACCGTGAATACCACATGCTGAGCTCAATGGAGCAATTCAAGTTGGTTTCCCTTAAATGAATTTTTCTTAAATGCTGGATTCCATTTAGAATTTTTAAAATAGCATAAACACATGATATAAAGCATTTGAAGATACCTGTATTCCTTACCACATAATGCCTCACTTGTATACAAGTGTGAAAATGTGTTCTAAACAGATCAAATTTCACAGCTCGTCGTCCTAAAGGACATTAACACTCCATTATTTATTAGAGCCATTATAAAAGAAACTCCTGCACTGTCCCTAAAGAGAGAAAATCTGTCATGGTTCCCAGGAAAGAGAAGCAAGGATTATCCTTGAAAGCAATCAAAGGAGAGAATAGTTTTTACCAACTTGTCAGTGGAGTTGCCATGGGCACCAGCCAGGAGCCTAGGTTTAAATGTCAGATTTCCCTTCCACTACTGTCTACTCTTTTTCTTTTCCTTCATTTTTGTATTCATTCCATTATTTTCTTTTTTTTTGCTTTTTATAAGAATTTCTCTACCCACATCCCCTTTTTCCTAACACCCAGTTTCGTTCGCTTCTTTTTATGCCTGTACTCAGACATCATGCCAATCCCAGGTACAGAAATCTGGTTTTGGTTTTGTTTTTGGTTTTTTTTTTTAAATTAAGACAAACAATATGTTCTTGGATACTCGTTTGAAAGTCATTAGCGTATTAATATTTGTCCAGCAAATAAAAAAGCAAAAAATATTGCATTAAGAGACTGACACAGGGAAGAAACAGCAGCATAGAGTCAGCAGCAGCTCCCCTTCAGCATTATTGCGCCTGGTTGTTCAGAGACATGTGGTACATTTCATTATTTGCTAAAATATTACACAGAGGGGGATGGGGAGAAGGAAAAGAGCAGAAAGAAAAAGCTCACATCTGTGGCAACGTCTCTGCAGGGGGAAAAAAAAAAAAGGCAAATCCTACCATTTGTGGAAGGTATTCATGTGTTGCCGGCTGGCTAAACTACACATCAATTGAATTAATGTATCCGTTAAATCTAGATAAAAGCTCAGAAGCAGCAGTTTAGAAAACACTTTTTTCTTTTCTGTTCTTTTTTTTTTCCCCTTAATTCCTCTAAGCTGGCACAGGACATCTGGTTTGGTTTGGTTTTGTATGCTGGGTTTTGTTTTGCCTTGTGTGTCTTCACTGTCAAAACCCCAAACAAGCCCAGCTGCCTTAAAAAAAAAAAAAAAAAAAAATCCATTTGTGTTTTGCTTACTTGTTAATAGCGTTAGCATGTAAATGAACACATCCAGGCTATAAAGTGAGCAGTTCGTGAGTGGGTGGGAAGTTCACACCTCCTTCGGTGCTATTGTTTCAGGCTGACTAGCTGCAGGCTCAGCAGGGCCAGAAGAGTACAGCCCTTTGCATAAATGAAGGCAATAGTTGCAAAAAGAAAACGGAATTTTTTTAAGAACTGAATAATGCTGTCATTGACTGGGTGACTGTAACCTCCATTTGGTCATGAAGTTTGTTCTGGAGAACGAAGATAAAACTGTAGTGCTAGCAAATATTCAAATGTGGATCCTGGTTTTAATCTCGGAGTTTATTTTCACACTGTGTGCTTCACTGTGGCTGTGGAGAATGTGATAAATTAGTGCTTGTGGTTTTGAAACCCATTTCTGATCTGCCTTCCTATGATCCTGCCTTGCCTTTAAGAAACTCTGAGCATGCTTCCATGTGAGTTATTGACACATAATTAATGATGGGTTGTTATTGACTTGAAAACTGGGTTGGTAATAGAAGTAATAGGATGCAAATTTTCAGGATGCATATTTTTAATCCAAACTGAAGTTCCCACAGTGGTTTTGAATTAAGTGATTTCTCATTCACTCTTGTCAGTCATTTCTATGTTCTTGGTGCCCATAGCAATGGTGCTGGATGGTAGAAAGAGGCACAATGATGAAGTTCGGATGACTGTGTTACAAAAACAGAAATCACTGTTTAGAGGCCAAGACAGCCGTGAGTCCTCCAGGCCTACGGCCTTCGGTGTTTCATGTCACATACAATCCTAAGGTCTGTTACCTTAAGACCATCCAGCCCTTGAAACAGATACTTCAGGAATCTTCCTGTGCAAGGGGGAGGAGGGTGTGAAAGTTCAGTGCCTACAACAAATCATCTCAAAGATTAGGAGGTGGTATCAGTGACATTTATTGAAGAGCACGAAGATTGCTAAAGGCTGTGAGGTGGTAGCACTGACGTAACCAGTTACTTTGATTTGGGTTTCATCGGGGCACAACTTGCAGGGACTGAGAGCAACATCACGGTGTGGCATGCTGAGTGTTCCTACTTTGCCAGGTAGGTTAGTCCTTGCCATGGGATTTTGGTAACTGATTTATGCTCTACCCTGAAGAACCTCAGCAGCCTTTGGGGGTGTTAGGGAACAGAAATGTCCTGCTTCCTCTCAGCTGGGCGGTCACGGGTTCGGTGGTGCTGAGGGTTGAAGACCTCAAAGCAGCTCCTGGAAGCTCAGTTACAAGCAGAAATGTCAGCTCCTTTCTCTAAAGCTTTAGCATTCAGCCATTATGGAGAGTTTGAAAAAGAAGTAGTAATATTCAGGGATCCTTTGGAGAAAGATTGAACAAATGGAGCACAAGCATTTAGAGAGAAAAAGGAATAATCTATTCTCAGTGGGTTTTGTGGATGTAAATAGAATGGGATGACAAATAAAGGACCACAAACTGCAAAAGGGGAAAATGAAAATTAATCATTAAGAAGTTCTCTCAGATAGTAAAGGTTAGTTAGTTGCTGAAATAGATTGCCTAGGGAAGCTGTGAAATGTTTATCATCAGAAGTTTAAAGAAAAAAAATAGGAGGCAATGTCAAGAATGTCTTGAGTATCATTGCTAAAGAAAAGTGCTAAATATTAACTGTCCTATCATGGCACACTGGGAAGGACTGGAGCCCTTCTAGCCTGAGTTTCCATGAAGATCCACCATTTCAAATAGCTGATGAGAAGTCTGGCTTAACGACAGCAGTGGCCTGTCTACTTTTTATTTAGAACCAGAAATTATTGATGACCCTGATTCATGAAACCTCCACTCTTAAGCAAGCCTAGGAGTCAGGTTAATAACAACTCAGAAACCTTGACTAATTTAGTAGGAAACTTTAGTTTAAGATTGTATACAAGCATGCATCACCACAGTAATTTAAAATCTTGTATGTAAAATTATAGCAAACCTTTTCCTGGCATCTCTGAAACATCTTTGAGAGTGGAGATTCTGGGTATGCTAGACGTTTGGTACTATGTCTTTATTTACTAATTTTTTTTCAAAACATGGCAGGGAATGTGTTTCTTTCAGAAAAAAATAATTTATCCTGCTCAGTAGGATAACTGAATGATTCATTCTGGTATTTTATTTGCAGTCTAAACCAAAGTAATCTTCATCCTCCAATGCAATACAAATAGTCTTGCCTTTTTATTCTTGTCCATTCAAAAAATCTGTTTTCATGTCTTACTGCATATCTTAATTTCATTTCCATTGAAGTATAATCTTACTCTGAAATAAAATATATTAAAATACAAATCTAAAAAAAATACTTAGAGCTTTTTTGCCCGAGATTTCCTGTTTCTTTACACATAAATTAAAATCAAACTCTGTATGTCATTCACGTGTGTCATGCCAGTGAAATCCACGTGAATTGCATTCTGCTGGGGCACCAGCCTTGTAATGGAGAGATCCCAGCCCTTCTAAGCAAGATTTACAAAGAAGGAGAACAGTAAGTGATTGCAACCATAACTTCTAAGATTTTTAAGTCAGAAACCTCTTTTTTTCTTGTCTGTAAATGAAGGTATATTTCTTTGACTCTGCATACATAATAAATAATGATGGCAGTTATATAAAATCAGGCATGCTATTCTTCATTTACAGCAAAAAGTGTTATTCTCTTTCTCTTCATGCCCTGCCAGTGTCATTTTGGAAACACTTTGCTATGGAGCAAATGGCAATGGAAGTGTAGCCACCTTGGCCTTCAGCCATGTGGGAGTGTAGAAATAGGAAATCAGATCACCAGACAGAAACTAAAGTTGACATATGAACATAGATTAGTATTTACAAGGTGAAGCTTATTACCTTGTTATTAGCAGCTGTCAAAACCAAGAATTCATATCCTGATCCAACACTTAAAGAAACAACTCGATAGGTGAATCAATATGAAAACTAGGGATTTACCCTGAAGCATCAGTGAAGGTATATGTCTGATACGTGTGATTAATCTTAAACTGTTACTGTGCAATGTCATTTACTTTGGTAGAAGTTGGGAAAATAACTGCTAAAATTGGCTTGAAATAGAAAGCTGCATCCACAAACCACCTTTTCAGGGACGCTACAAAGCCACTGTTTCCAGTGGCTGTCATTGATACCGTAGCAGCACTGGAAGCCCTACACAGTATTTAGGCTCTGCAAAATGTGCTTCCTTTTCTGCTTTGATTTATTATGTGACAGTGTTAAAAATTTTAGCAGGGTTTGTCCTCATAGAAATGATAATTTACAACGGAAAGCTTCTCACCTGAGGTGCCCGACCTGGGCAATCTCAGATGTAGCACATATGAAATGGCTTATTGTGTGAAGTGCTAGCTGATACCAAGTGCAAATCAGAAATAGCATAAAATACAGGGTAGCTATTCCATGACAAGATGACTGCCCACAAACTTCCTTGCCTAGCTAACAGATACCAATATTCAGATAGAAAGTAGAAATAAGTAGGAGAGGGAACAATTCCAACTCTGTGCTCAGCTGGGGAGGAGGGAAAGTGGAAGGAGGAAAGCCTGTCAGACTTAGCTGGTTAACAGTAAACAGCTTTGACAGTTCTAGCATTGTTCCTGCCTGGTTTCAGCAGCTGTGTGTGATCCAAGAGGTAAATGCATACCTCATCACATCTCAGACCGTGTCAGGCTGCCTAGAGCATACTGCGGTGTCATTATGGCCTGGGCATCCTTCCCTTGCCAAATGGCAAGCACAGTGTGCCAGTGGCTTGCCCTGACCTAAAGCAAGGTTTCACTGAGGTATGCACCCAGAGGTGGGAATTGTGGAATGAGCTATTCCCGCTCTCTGATGGCACCTAGCTGGGTCTTACAGCTGTAAATATTGCAATACAGTTTGACGCTATAAATGTCTTAATGTCAGGACTGTGAACTTCCCGTGGTACCTGTTCTATTACATGTTTGATAGCACTCAAGTAATTCCTTTCTAATGACTGAAGACAAGCTTCCAGAAAGCCAGGTCCCAGTAAAAAGTAAGCAGGTGAAGTCATACTAGCATGCTAATTAGAACATAGGAATTGTCCTATTACAGCGGTCCATACACCTTGGTATCCCCTTTCCACCAGTGGGCATAAGCAGATGCTTGGGGAAGAATAAAGACAGGACAGTTTCTTAAAATTGTTTCAGCCCTGACCTAATGGCTACTCCCCAAACTTGCTAAAATGGATGTGGTTTCTGTGTGGTTAGTAACATTTAAGGGTTTCCATCATCATCTCAAGTTTCCCCTGGAGTCCCATTTAAACTTTAGCATTCACAATAGCCTTACTCCTCATATGCAAAAATTTCTGTTTAGATGGAGAGCTATTCATGCAATAGGATTTATGCTATTAACTAACTGTGAAAATACAAAGCAAAATACTGGTCTCTGTCTGAAAAAGGGAAGCCATCTGAAAATGTAGACAAAACTCTCTGATAGGGGCCTGCATGTTAACATCTATCATCCTTAGTATTTTAAACGTGCTTCATCATGTTGGGTTCACAGTTTAGCGTCTCTGCCCATCCGAGAATGGTGTCATCATGCCATAGTTAAAACATTTGTGCACGTGCTATAGAAATTACCAGAAAATTTAATAGACTTCATGTGGCAACAGCTGCCCTTCTTATGATGCCAGTGTTACAGATATGAAGAGCACAGAAATGAGAGCAAAGAAAAGAAATCTAAACTAATGGGTGAAAGGGGGAGAATGGAACCACTGCAAGATTTGTCTTTCTGAAAACTGCCTGATTGCTTTTCAGATCTATACTGTTTTTTCCTGTTGACAAGCAAAGCTTGGGAATGGTAAGTGCTGCATGAATTAAATCCATCAGACTTGACTGACTGGATACCATGTACTGGATCTTCAAGCCAATCTGGGTTCTATCAGTGTGCTGCTATTGATTTCTGTGCTTTGACAGAAAATAGCTGAGAGACAAATGAGGGGGGGGGCGGGAATCCTACAAACATTTTTTTGTGTTGCAATAGCTAGTAGCTAATGTAACACCAGATTTCCCCTATCTAAAATACCACTGAGTGTGTGAGCATGGTTTTGTACCTATAAGTTAATAAATTTAAACATTTCTCTGTTGATACTGCGCACTGTTCTTTTGTGTCTCTTTAAGAAAGGAGTATTGACAGCAAACCAGGAGGGTAGTTATTCTTGTCCACCTACAGCATGTCTGTTCCAAAGCATCATCAACTTCCCCCTTTGCAGTATAGCCATTCTGTGTCAGAGATACCAGGCATGAACTCAGATGAGAATGTAAATCCATCCCATTGAAATGGAAATTGTCAAAGATGTTGCAGGGGTCTTTCACCAGTCACTGTTTATTTCACCCTGTGTTTTAAATTCTGAGACAAGTACTAGCTTTGAAAAGTTCCAAAAAGCATTTTATTTTCTTTCCCTCCTCCTTTTTTTCTTGTTTTTGTGTCTTCTATTTTACTTTGTGTAAGAAAGATCAAATCCTGTCCCTGGCTGGACCTAGGAGGAGAACTGGGGCCAAAAATGCCCAAGAGTTGGCTTGCATGCAGAGTAGCGGGGACTCCTGATGGAGTACTGGGGTCTACTTGTTTTTTCTGATGAACTGTATAATAGAGCAGCAAATGTTGAATATTCTGTAGAGTGCACTACAAATTGCTCCTGGGCACAGCGCTGTGGTAAGACTGGGGAATGGGAGGTTTCAGCTTAAGTTTTGCTCTTTGCCTTGTGCCACACTCAGGTAAGACATAGTACCTTTCTGCCTTGTCATTCAGCTCTTCACTTTATTAATCCTCTGGGGCAGGACTGTTTCTCCTGTGCTTGGCTAGGACCTGGAATAAAGTTTTCCTGAGGGATCTCTAGAAGCCACTGTAACTCAGATCATCAGTGCTCAAAAGGGAGTTATGTATGAATGAATGTGCCAGGCAGGTACACTAATGAAGTTCAGCACCTTCTGCATGCAGGCAGGAGAACAAATAGGTTTTACACCATGCTGCAGTCTCCTCTAAGGTTTCTAGATTTCCTTTGGATTTCTTCCTTTTGAATACTTCATTTTTATTATGATTAAATCATAACATACTGTTAAAGGATTTCTCCATGCAGAAGTGAGATCCAGTTGGGTTCATCACTATTAATATCTGTAGCATATTTCACCTGAGTGGTTACGGTCATTTTGGATAAACTCTGTATTTCATCAAGGGTAGATATATGTTGCTGAAGGGAATGTATGCAGCAGTCACTTGTTTGCAAAACATGCTGCTCTGTGACGTTTCCTACAGATGGCTCTGTTAGGGAGAAATGTTAAGCCTTAGGATTTTATCTCTCCTAAGGGATGGAGAAGACTTTATGTCTCTTTCTTCTTTCTACTGTCCAAAGTACTACATAGCCTAGAAAATAGAAAACAGTAAATCATTTTTACATTTAATAACATACTGTATTAACCAAGTACAGATCTGATTTCTGAAACCTTTCAGTATCTGAAGCGGAAGTTCCTTATTAACAGAGGAGTCTGCTCTAAAAACTCATTTGTATACTACCAACTTACAGTAATTCCTCGTAACTTCCAAGTAGTGTATTCTGGGAGAAGAGCATCACAGATCTCCCCAGAAGGTATGGCTTCATTTAACTGGCATGAGGGGACAGTGCATATCGGTGGCCATTCAGGAATGCAGGGTGCTAATGGAGGGAGTTGAAGTCCCTTCCTCTCAAGTCAGTTTGTGCCCTTCACTGGTGTAATAATAGGATTTTGAACAATTATTTTTGAAATCAGACATGGGAATGTTTGGGAGAAACACAGTCGGTCATGTCTGTTGTTCGCAGTAGTACTTTCTTTAAAAAAAATCCCAACAAACTACATAAAATAAATCAGTGTCTGTCGTGGTTTAACCCCAGCCAGCAACTAAACACCACGCAGCCACTCACTCACTCCCCCCCACCCAGTGGGATGGGGGAGAAAATCGGGAAAAGAAGCAAAACCCGTGGGTTGAGATAAGAACGGTTTAATAGAACAGAAAAGAAGAAGCTAATAATGATAATGATAACACTAATAAAATGACAACAGCAATAATGAAAGGATTGGAATGTACAAATGATGCGCAGTGCAATTGCTCACCACCCGCCGACCGACACCCAGCCAGTCTCCCGAGCGGCGAATCCCTGCCCCCCACTTCCCCCTTCCTATACTGGATGGGACGTCACATGGTATGGAATACACCGTTGGCCAGTTTGGGTCAGGTGCCCTGGCTGTGTCCTGTGCCAACTTCTTGTGCCCCTCCAGCTTTCTCGCTGGCTGGGCATGAGAAGCTGAAAAATCCTTGACATTAGTCTAAACACTACTGAGCAACAACTGAAAACATCAGTGTTATCAACATTCTTCGCATACTGAACTCAAAACATAGCACTGTACCAGCCACTAGGAAGACAGTTAACTCTATCCCAGCTGAAACCAGGACACTCTAAAACCCTAATCCTCTTCATCATACTTGTATTTTATATAATACAGAAAATGTTTCCTTGCCATACATAAGGCCCATCTCAAGGCTGTTGTTTCAGCTCCTTTACAACATGCCTATGGCACAACAGCTGGTTTTGGTTCCCTGGAGGCAGCTAATTTCCCTCTTACAAGTTGCCGATGCCACAAGGCAGAAGTGGCCTTGTGAAGAACTCTAAGGAACAGACTGAATTCCCAAATCCCTTCTAGGGTAGCAGCAGCATCCTTTGTGGTTCAGTACTGTGTTGTGGCCGTTAGAGGTGGTGAGCTAACGAGACCATGTCTGATGGGAATTCTTACTCCTCTACAAGACCCATCCCATGCAGTCTGGTCCAGAACCAGGTTCTCAGTCTGTCTAGAAGGCTCCCTGAAAAGTGGCATCTCTTTTTCAGCCCAGCACTGTGAGACAGCTTAGACAGCTTGTGATTAAAAGCTTAAGAATTAAAAAAGGCAAAAAAGCTTTGGTAAAAATGAGAGCTCCTTCTCCATGAGCAGCAAAACAGTAGCAGAGCAAAAGCCTCGGGACGTACTGCTACGTATATTGCACTTCCTCAGTAACTCAATATTTATGATAAGAAATTATGAAAATCAATTTAAGTGGCTACTGTTTAAAAATACTTTTCCAAATGGTCTCTACTTTAAAGTTGTCTGCATATTCACTTGGGGTATTCTTCATTGAAGAAAATATTTTTTTCTTTTAAACGTTCTCAGAATGAGACAAGTTCACTATTTCAGCCCAGGTAATAGGTGCTTTTTGTTTGAAGAGTTACGGACTCCTGTGTATCATAACAGTCCTTAGACAACTTGATGCACACTGACTTAACATTTTCAGTATGAATCTCTCTTTATTTTAATGTTGACTTAAAAATAATGGGGATTTCTTCAGCCTCTACAAGTTATTGTGGTAGCTGTCTTAGGTTGGAGGAGTTTACCTTCACTGAATTAAGAAAACTTCTCCACCTTCAAGAGCAAAGTGACAAAAAGGAGTTCTCAGCATCTCTGGTTCCAGTGAAGAAAACATGCAAATAGAAACAAAGATGTTTCTACTTACAGAGCAACTGTTCCTAAGACATGATTAAAAATGTTCAAATTTCCAGTAATGTGTATATAACATATTCCTGTCATCTGCAGCGTATTGATAGGAAACCTTAAACAGCAGATGCTCTGTGGGACTTTTAAACTGAAGTCCAATCTATATAGGAGACAGAACTTAGAATGAGACATAATGTAGTTGTGAGACAAGACATCACAGGCAATTTCCTGAAAGAAAGAGTGAGATTTAATCGCTTTGGGCTACTTCTGCAGCTACTGCTGAGGCATGTTAGTTGCTCTGTCAGAGAGGGAGATGCTTGTCAAGATTGTAAGCAAACTGAACTGCTGCCAGCTCACAGACAACAGATGATTCTCATAGACCATTTGTTTTATTTCTGCGCATTTCGTCTTGTGCTTTGCTGTTTTTCTGAAATCCATGGCCTTTTATGTTATGACAACAGGGCATTAGCAATTATTGCTGTTAAAGTGCTCCACACATAAGCAAAGCCCCCTCTCTGCCATGTTAGTCCTCAGAACTCAGTTTGGTTATTATCTTTTACCAGTTCTAAAAGTTCTAATTCTAACAGCTTTAATTACCTCAGGGAAGTAATTTTACAGTTTTTGATTGCTAAAAGTAGTTTTTCAGCTACATGGAGTAGCCAGTCTCGTGTTATATTAAGTGGGATTTGACTCTCCCTGAAAGACTTCCAAGACGTTGGAACAAGACATTTAATGGTGTAGAGGTGGGTGACCGCTGCTTCCTAACTGCCAGGCACAGAGAGATGAGGGGAATTAAATCCACATTATCCCATATTTTCTGCAGCTCACGTAAAATACTAGCCCCAATTAGCATTCTTGTTGCCGGTCTCAGCTAACATTCTGTTGCAGCAGTGTGAAGGAAAAGCGATACCCGTCAGATAATCAGCTAGGTAATTACTCGGGTAATTACTAGGCAGTCATTCCTAGTCCAAAGGCAAGACATGGACTGTCTAACCAGCAGCTCTTGGACCATTCTGCCAACCTCCGTGCTGTGTAGTGGCTGCCACTCCTCAACAACATTTATCCAGTTTTCCTCATGCTATCCTCTCCTGTTGGGATTATTTGCAGCCCGCAGTCTCCATCTTGATTTCTAGGTTGATTGCACAGATTGTAACTCAGGGCAAATTTGGCAGAAGGACTACAGGAGGTAAGGCAAGGAGAGACAGATGGGTGAAAATGACATTGACCCAGTTGCCTTGTCTGAACTAGATGGAAAATTATCTCTTTGTCCCATCACTCTCCACATACCAAACAAATAAATTTAGTATTCCTATATTGGTTCTGCGGCATCATTTCCACGGCCCAGGGATGAGTGTTCCTGAAGTGAATGCTATCCTGTATAATCATTTGAAGCAAGCCTCACTGTCACCAGCTTTTCTTTTCTCTCCTAATACCTCCAGCCAAGCATCTTCCCCAGCTCAGACCCTTGCCACTGGCTAACAGCACCAGCTAAAACGCCCAGCAAAGGCAGTTAACATGGATTCCACACTGTGCCTTGCATCATCTGATGTTGATGTGCCTCACTAGCAAGTTGTACTTCACTGGTTGGGAACCAGTGCTCTACTGTAGTCCAGGATGCTGCAGCAAGAAGTCATGAGCAAATTCTCTTTTTATTTGTATTGTCTGGTGAAGGAGGAAAGAAAGTAATAAATTGCCTCTAAAAAATATAGCTTTATTGTAGGACATAATTCAGGACAGTGACCTAACTGGAATCTCTTTCCAGGATAAACATCACAGATATCAGTATACTCCTAAAAGTGGGTAAAGGATCTAAATTTTTTTTCTGAAACACCACAGCTATTATCAAGAGCAAGACCGTATTCCAGGTGATTAGCATCCTGCAGACCACTTAGTCTTATCTAGGGCCATGTCATAAGGGAGACTGAAAAAGTGAAAAATTTCAGGTTTTCATGTCAGTGAATTGGGAAAGGCATCACCAGTTTCAGTGCATAACATGTGGGAAGAAGAAAAGATGGTCCAAAGGATTACGGCTAGAGAAGGGAGAGAGGGTGTGGGGGCTGGAGACCCCATTTACCAGAAAACATGAGATACCACGTTTTCCTTTTAAATCAATAATTTCCATGAGAAACTCACTTCAGCACTCAGAAATTTGTTCTCAGAAGTGTAAAGGTGCAATAAGAGTGTGGGGGCAGTATTCAAATGCAGAAACCAAAGCTCTCAAAAGCATAGGGAAGTTAGTGTTGGTGGCAGAGGGACTGTCCATTCTTTCGGCTTGCTTGGCCGAGAAACCCCTCTGTTGATTTCCATGAGATTTAGTCAGGCTATTGAATTGTCAGGGTATCCATAATTTAGAGGTAGTGTTTTGTGACTGAATCTTTTTTTCTTTCTTTTTTTTTAACAAATAAAAGCAAATAGCATTACAATAATTCACACTCAGAAGAGCATTTTCCCATTGCATTTAATACAATTTCATTAAGTTAGCACAATCCAAATTAAAATGTGAACAAGATACTTGTTTAATATATCAAAAGCAAATTAAGTCTGGATTTGAAAAGGTGTTAAAATTTTTCCTTTCATAAAATAGAATTAGTTCTAACTTGTCTCTGAAGTTTAAACTGAAATGAATTTATTGAAATATAAACCAATAGTTTAAATCCAAGCCCAATGCAATTAACAAAGTGAGGAAACTTCATAAGGTTCAAATGAATATTGTTGTTATGCTTACAAGCTGAGGAACAAATCAGTGTAGCAGTACTGAAATTATTAGAGTTTCAATGGGTAACCCCTTTGAAGTTTATGACTGTGGGAGAGGCCAGGAATAGGGAAATAAAGAAATACACAGAAAATATTCGTATTTTTAGTAAACTTACACAGGTAAATTTTGACAAGTGTTTAAGGCGTGATATTAATATTTTGAACTGATATTAATATTTTGAACACATTATCTGAAGTCCAGTATTGGGTGTAAATATGAACTAGCACTGCAGAGATGTCTTATTTGAGGGTTACAAATTCTCTCTTCCTGTGTTTGCATTCTTTTGTTTCTGTTCTTCATAACGTGTAGTGAATGAGTTTACTAAGCCTAATGTGCACACAATTGGCAAACATAATATGTAAGCATTTGTCTAAATTGCTGAAAACCAATTCTGAATTTGGGAATGTGACTATTTGTTCAAGAAGGTAATTCAGTTGTAATGAAAAACACCATACAGACCATCAAAACTAAATGACAAAATACAAACTGAAAATATCAGACATCAAAACAAGCAGCCTGATTTAGAAAACGTTGAAATTTGATAATTAGGTCACTCTGTTGGGCAGCTGATTCTGAATTTAATCCTAAATTTTGGGCATCTGTTTTGGGAAAGGTTCGCGCGCTCAGCCTCAGTTTTTCTTTTTGTGAAGTTGGAGTAGTGATGCTTCCTTTCCTTACAGAGATGGTAAGAGGATTACTTCTTTTCACACTGCTTTTAGTATGGAAAGTCCTATAAAAGCATTATCTGAAAATTTCAGACAGCTCTAGTGTTATCCTATTGCCCACTCATAGAGGCAAGTAATGGATAATTGGGTTCCAACTTACCTTCATTATATAAGAGATTTCTCATTTAACTCTATCAATAGAAAGATTAAGAGTCCTTGTTACTCCAGGAGAATAAAGTTGCATAGGACAGAAGAAGTGAATAACAGTGAGTATAAAGCCATGGTTGTAAACCAATAGATCTGTTGCAATAAGAAGTTTCAGACTATGAAATAGCCTCTCTAACCTTTATGGTCATACTTCTAATTCAATACATGGAGGCACATTACTCTGTATCATGTGAAGCAGAATAAAGCGGCCCATTAATTGCATCAGAAGTTTACAAGCTGACTTCATATTTTCACACCTATCATGTGAAGACAGATGATGAGACTCTCCTGTGAGTCAGGGCAGAGCCAGTGGAAGGGCAGTTGGAGCTCATCTTGACTTCCATGACCTCTTTGGGTTAATAATTATACTTATCATACCTGTGCAAGTTTTGGTTTGTTTGGGTTTTTTTTTTTGTGATAGCACTGGCGTGTTTGCTGCATGTACACAAGACTCTTTCTACATTAGACTTCTGTTTTATTAGAATCTGTTTTTTGTTTGTGACTGGCAAAGCCTTTTTTAGAAGTTTGGCCAAAGAAGAAGGGTAGAATTAAGTTTTCAGCCTGATACATGCATGTGCCAAGTTCATAATCACGTACACAGAAGTGAGGCGCTGTTAACTCCTTTCAGTTGTCACAGCCCATGACACAACTGAACAGGCTTTCCCATTGGAAACTTTCTGATGGTGCTAGCAGCAGGCACTAGACCTAACTAATAATGTTTTCTGAAGACCCAAAGCTGGTTTATTCTCTACCCCTATCAGGCAGAATTTTGATACAGGGGAGCAGTTAGTTCTGCAACTGTCATTGCTTTCTTTGTCTTCTTTTATCCAGGAAGCACATTGAAAAGTACTTAGCCAGCTTCCAGACAAAGTTGGTGGTTTCTGACTGTGCTGTGTCTGTAGAAAACTACATATGACAGTGTAAGAATGTTTTTTGCACAGCTGCATGATATTTCTAAACCTTTCTCTGTATTTATCTGCAGGGACCTTACAGAAGTAATCCGCCCTTATGGCTACAAAGCTTAATTACTGTAATTCTGCTTTAATTTTGCTTCCACTGGAGTTTCTCTGCCTCATGCAGCTCTAGAGTAGCATTTATCGGCACACTTATTCCTTGGAATAAACTGATGTGGCAGGTTAACGTAGGGTGCTGTCTGCCTACGAAGTGTCAGGTAGACTGTAACTTACCCTGTTAATTTTTAAAACCTGTAACAGAGAGACAATATTGTATTGCAAGGCCACCTTTCTGTATCACCCCTCTAAAAGCTCTCTTTGTTTTGATACTGTCCATATTTCTCAGGTTTCCACTGTCCTTTCTGTAGCAACCAGTTTCCTGTTGCTGCTGGAATGTCAAAAAAGTTATGTTCTTCTAGATATTTCTGTCTATTTTGAAATCACTGAAGGGAAAAGTTTCCTCCATTATACTAATTAAGGAGCACGCTATTTGGGTAGCACTGAGGTTGATACTGTCTGCATCTAGGTTTATAAATAGCATCTCTCTTTATTTCTTCATCTTTCCTGATAAATACAAAGCTACCATGCAGTCAGCACTTCAGGAACACCAGTAGCAGGCAACCAATATATGGCTCAAATATATGGTATTGGTAGTGTCTGTGTTAGAAATGTTGTAAACCGTGGTCATGCAAGGGAGTCAAGAGTTCACAATTACCTTCATCTTTCTGTGAACAAGGACTGAGCATGCCTGCTGTCCTTACAGGTCATGTCAAACAATAGACGTGCCATGTGAGTGTAAATGCTACAACATTTGATTTTCCAGAGGGTAGATCAGATACAGACCCACAGCCTCATCCCATATCCCCATGTTGTGCCCATTGCCCAGCAGAACTGCAGAGGAACGCACATAGGCAGAGAGCAGCTTCTGGAGCTGAGCTTCCTTCAGCCCCTGGAAAAAAATCTCTGCAGAGCCCCAGCTGGACCTCTCTAAAGACCTTATTTTTTCCTTCCTCCTTTCGGGGTGTTTACTTTGCAGCCACTCCACTGCATTGTTTACAAATGTAAAAATAATCCCTCTCAGTCTCTGAAGCGCAAACAAACTATGTTTTTTCATGGCATACTAGCAAACCCTTAAATAACTAGGACATTGTATTGGTGATGAGAAAAGAAAGCATTTACGTAAAGAACAGCTTGCCAAACTTTATCATTTTCTTCTGCAATCAAGAGAAAAGTAAAGCCTCTAGATTCTCCTAGCACAAATTTTAATGATTATTCTGTGCTATTATTTGATATGAATATTTTCAGTAAGACTGTAGGAAAAACATTGCTTGTAATCATCTCGTAATGTAAAAACATTCAGATGGGTCAGGCAATGTCAAGAAGGCTGGGAACAGATCAGTAGGCAGCAAAGGTCAGCAAGATAGAAAATACATAATTATGATGTGGCCTGTTTAATATCCATGGTTAGGGAAAAGTAGTCAGATTGCAAAATACTGGTCCTTTTTTCTGATCTTACTGTAAATATGTTTTCCTGCAACCTTTGTATGTCTGTCTTAAAAATAGGAGTGGATTAGGAAGTAGCAGTGCGCTTACAGGGCAAGGACCTAGATAACAGCTGTGAGAAAGTATATTAGACAGTCAAGGGAAAACACTGCAAACCCAGCTTCTGAATTGTAGCGCTTTAATGATTTTCAGAGGCAAAAAAGCCCTTTCAAAAGTGGATAGATGATCCCCTAAAGGAGGTTTCCTTCCCTATAGCTCCCCAACACAGATTATAATACAGAAAGGGAGAGTGTGATTCAAAATAGTCAACCGTTTCAGTGGCATCCATCAACAAAAGGCAATGACAGAATGAAAGTGAGGAATATGAATAACATCAGTTCCTGGGTTTACACATAGAGAACAAGAGAATACATCTGCTTTAGGCTTTACATTGCCATAAAGACATGGTTGCCTGAGCCTCGCTAGGGAGAAATGAGCATATTTTATGCACCAGGTACAAGAGTGGACCAGTTCATGTTTTCCAGACTTCACAGTATTGAATTATACTGTTATTTTTCAGTTGTAAACTTTTCAAATTTATGAACCAGACCTGATTAAACTACTCTGTAAAGGAGATAAATGAGGTATTTTTCCAATTAAACAAAATTACTTCTTTAAGTCATTGTTTTAAGAGATCAGTCATTCTGTTGGGGAGGATGGAGGGGAGGATGCTTCATCATACAGAAATACTGAAAAAAGCTGCATTTTGGAGAAGGAGAGAAAGAACGTTAATAAAATTTGTAGGTGAGAGGTGCTATAAACACTACAGGAATAGAGACATAATAGAACAAAATAGTGCCTAGTGGGAAAAGTATATGCACTGGAAATGCAAAATGAGAATCAACCTGAAAAAAATGCAGACAGACATCTCCTGGGGAAATTAATCCTGAGCACATGCATTCAATGAGCAAGAGAAAATTGGGAAATGGTAGTGATTAAAGAGACCCTGAGGTGAAGCTAGTCAACAAATTAGACAGTAGTAACAGTATGAGATGGATAAACAATGGTGCAATTTTAGGATACATCATGTTCCAAATATGGTCATTTCCTGGTCAGAGAACTAGTAAAAAGTTTAGGCATTAGAGATGACTAATGTCAAAAGCAAGTTGACAATTGGATTTCTGTGGTGCATGGAAGCCCTTATTCTGGCTTACTGCACTGATGAGTTTCACTCCTGCTGATTGATGAAAATAGAGATTGATTTCTCATGGTATGAAACACAACAGCAACTTTCCTAATTATTATTTTCAATCAAATCATTGTGATTTTCCTATGAGAAGAGAAATAATTGAGAAAAATAGAGGCTTGAACCACTACATTGCTTTTAAATGTATTCAGTTTATACTTTAGTCTGGGAGGAGAGCAATCATTTCTCTTTGTCTTCTGATGGAAAATTTCCTCCTTCCTCCCCTCTTCACAATTTTTAGTAAAAAAAACTTAAGCATGATAATCTAAAAATCATCTCAATAGTAAAGAATTGCAATCACCAGTATTATCATGTAAGACCAAGGCAGACATGCACTGATTCAGTATAAAGGGCTGAATGCACAAATGCAAGATAGATCCCTTTATACCAATAAACTCCCAGTGGAGAAAAATCAGATTACAAACTGAGTTAAAGAAACACTCAAATGTCGTCCCAGTGCTTTATTTTCAACCCTTCTTGTAACTGGGAAATACGTCCTGAGCCAAAGGCTGTTAAAATGCATTAGTTCAGGGAAGTACTTGAGCACATGCTTCATGTTAAACATCGAGCACCATGTTGGACTCAGGGGTGATAATCTGCTGCAGAGGGCTCATTCATGTAGTAACCACCTGTAGCTTCAGTGGGAAGGACCTTCACAAGAAGCATCCACGTAAAAGCAGACATCAACAGCCTACTCGATAAAAATCTGCCACCCCCAAACACCCAAAATGTATTTCCTTTCCTCAAGAAAAAATTTGCTTAGACATTGGCAGTCTCCTTCAGATGAAGTAAAAAGCAATTTAAATTTCATCCATGACTAGCATTTTCTTAAATTTACAAAATGCAGAAAAAATCAGTATGTAAACATTTAATTTTTGCTTGCTGCTTTACCTGGGGCTATCACAGCCCAAATTATACTAGGGAGCCTGTTCCACTAAGCTTTGCAAAAACGTTAGTCATCAAGAAGTTCAAGATCAGTGCTCTGATTTTTGAGAGCTGTGTTTGCTTATCTCTAACCTGTGCTCAGTTCTTGTCCAGCAGTGAAAAAGAGCCTGTATGCATCTCTAGTTTATGCTTTTTTTTTTGCTTCACACTGGGGAAAAAAAGAGACACCAAACCAAATTTTGGTCCTAAGTCCATTGATCTAAATCTCTGCCAAAAGAAGTAGAGTCCCTTTGGAAGAATATTTTTCCATTGTCTTTTTCCCATTTTGGATTCATGCTTCCCTGCCATTTGTGTCACTCATCCCACCACATATCTTGTGATGCCTGTCACTAAGAAGGAGAAGAGCAGCTTCCCATACAGTCTGACTGAGCAACATGACATTCGGTGTTTTTTAATTAGAGAATACAGTTCATGGAAGAACTGTGAGCCACAGCTGATAAGTGAATGTAAAATACAGCCCTTGCTCTTTTAATCCCACTTGCTTATTTTACATAAGAAGAGAGTCTTTGTAAGTGCCATACTGGAAGCTCATTATACAAGAGGAATAAAATTCAGCTTCTTGTTTTTATGTTATTTTTGTTGGAGACATATCCCATATAGGGATCTCAACTCTAAAGAAGCCTTAATGTAAAAGAAAGAAACAATGGGATCAGGGACAAGCTTAATTGGCTTTTTCAGATGTTTAAAACATGAGGCCAGGTCATTCATGTATGTAATGTACATGAGATGAGTTTCTGGTAAAGAACTAAATGAAGGATCTTACAATGGCATACTGAATATGTGTGAATTTCCAGGGTTTGGTTTTGGGCTAAGACATTGTGTTAGGGTAAATAGTCCACAGTAGCTATTAAGAACAGTAGTACAAGGAGCGCGATGTATCTGCAGTAGTGGTGGTGAGTTTTGCTCTGGTCTAACAAACCTGGCAAAAATCTCCTTAGGTGCACAGAAAAATCATTTGTTACCTGGGATTCAGGAAGATCTTCAGAAAGACTTACATTTGCTCTGCAGAACACAGAACCTAGATGTCTTCTTGTCGGATGCAAAATCTATCAGGCACGTGAAGAACTCTGATATCCTCAAGGGCAGTAACATATGGTCAAATCCTGCTCTCACTTACACTGGGGTCAGTCAGCCCTTTGCAAGATGTTTCTGAGCCCCATGTCTTTCACATGGGCTTTGTCCTGGAAGGGCTGGGGGGCATTCATCAGCGCCCTCAGTCTCTTGCTGGCAGACACAGGAGAGGGGAATGACAGTAGAATGTTGTCCCTGGTACCCACTTGGTCCCCCAACAGCTTCCGCTGTATCTCCATGTCACCACAGAATCTTACTTGAACCACAACGTTTCTTCTTTTTTTCTTGCTGTTTTTTAATATCCCGAGTACATTTCTGGAGCTTCATTGTACCCTGATCACTTTGTGTGTGCTGTTTTGCAGCTTATCTTGAGAAAGGTTTGTTTACAGTTGCAGAGTAGCCTCAGAATTTAAGCTACTGCAGCTCTAACAAACATTAAGTTTACTTTCCAGTGTTTACTTTTAATTTTTCATGGTATTCTGTATCAAGTTCCCTTAGTATAACAGTGTCTGAGCACTGGGGGGGTTGACATTTGCTCACTGACACGCAGAAATTCCAATCGACCTCAGTGAATTTTAGATTATACCTTCTATAGGGAAGAATCAGAGATGCAACAAAGGTGGTTCAAATTGTAAGCTATTAATTAAAAATATGCACTCTTGAATGGATTGAAACTATTTCTGTAAATTTGCACTGAACTCAGCAGATAGTTTTTCCAAAAAACGAAAAGTTGAAACATATGGAAGCTTTGAAAACAAAACATGAAAAATGTTTTTCATTTCAGAGTTGTATCATGAGATTAATTTTGTTGTCACTTAAAAAAAAAAATTGAAAGTATAATAGCAGATTCAATTTGGTGAGAAAAAAACCCAAAAGAATCATTTTGGGTCAATTCACAAATTCTCTTGTTTGTTTAGCCGCTAAAAAATATCCTGAACTATAATTTATTCTCAAATACAGTTATTCTGCCTGCAGTTTGGGTGCAGAAGCATAACATTTTTTAAAATGTGACCATGCGCTATTTGAAGGCTTTGGTTTTTTGAAGTAGACACATATATTCATTCTTTTATCCATCAGGATAGTTCAATTAGATTCAGGAGTACTTTTTAATAAGGTTACTTGCATAATTGGTTAACAGACCACATTTGCAAGTTTGTTTGATTAATGAGGAGAAAACCCTGTTTCTTAAACCAAGCTGCATCCTAGGTGCTTCCTAGCAGTACCTGAAGTGCCAAGTTGAAGCTAGCAGTACTGGAAAAGGTCAAAAATTTCCAGGGCCCTGGTCTGAAAACTGTTACAAGTTCTGCGACAGTATGCTTTTATTGCACATTAGTTTTAATAGGATATTATTGGTTTGTGAGTACCCTTTTCCCAGATGCTGCCTACAACGTAGTTTTTATTGCGTAGCAGTTTTAATGTGATTTTACTGCTTTATAAATACACTTTTCACCATTCTTTCCTTGATACCATGGCTGTACCAATATGCTTGCACATTGCCGTTACTTCTGTCTTAAAATCAAGGTTAAAGCAATCACAGTAGAGCTTTGCAGCGTGAATGATAATTGAAAATGCATCTAGCAGGATGCTCTTGATATTCTATAAACAAACAATGCAGAATCTTTATTCATTATTTATCACTTGTTCTTTGTGACATTTCTTTATGAGACGTATCTTTTTCCTTTCACAGAGCCGAGCCAAAGCATATGTCGGGCCAGATGCATATATTTACCTCTCTCCTTTTCTCCCACCTTGAATCAGAATCTCTTGCTCTGCTTAGGTTCTATCTGCCTATTGAAGCAGCTGGTCCAGCACCAGCAGCCGCAGAGTCATTTCATCTCGCAACACACTGCTGCGTGTTCATCCCACTTGTCAGGCTGCTCTTTAGTCCATGTTCAGTTCTGTGCTTGTTGGTAAATGGCTGTTTGTTCTCCATCTAGCTGTTCTGGGTCTAGCTCAGCAGCATCTCTGCCACCAGAAGTCCCTGAGGATACAGAAAGTTTTATGCAGATCTGACTCACGTCTACTTTTTATACCAGCTGAATCCTTAGCTAACTATGTTGTGTTTGCTTGCTTTTCTCCAGCAGGGGTGAAGCCTAAAATTAAGCTATTAATTTTCTTTGGAGGTAGTTCAGAAGAATATAGGTAAATGCATTTTTGCCTATCCCCTCATTTTTAACCAAAGAGATTATTGGAAACTACAGTCAATTTTTATTTCACTGGATTTGCAAAAAAAAAAAAAAAAAAAAATGCTGTTAAGCTTTTGTTAAATGAAAACTGAAATTAATCATGCCTCTCCATACCTGTTTTAATCAGTTGCTTTTGATACCTATAGTTTCTCATATTCTATTCTGACTCCTCTTTAGCTCCCAACCCCTCTTCCTTCTCTCCCTCAGTTTTTGTTTTAGAACATTGCTACATCCAGTTTTTCTCTGTCTAGCTTGTTCCTCTTAGGCTGAACTCCAGGTCTTCTGTCTCCTGCATGTATGTGAGGGAGACAATTTAACATCATAACCCTTTTTTGGCTTGCGGCTGCACCTCAACTGTCCTGTTCTCCAGAAGGCAATTTACCTAATTTGATTTTCACTGAACTCTTTTCCTTATGAATTCACCATATTTGCAGAGTGTACCATACAGAGATTTTAAAATATTGGCACAAGATTATGGTACCTTAATGCTCTACCTGTGCCCTGGTATTCCAAGATGTATTAAAAAATTTATATCAGTAAAAAATTGCTGAGCCAAAATTTTAGGCTTCTGGGTAGAAATAATCTAGATCTCCTGACTTAAAAGCATTTATCCACCGTCATTGTTATTTAGCGCCCTCTTTGCAACTGATAGACTGGAAAGCGCCTATTTTCACATGATGCAGGTGCACCATCCTGTTTTTTCAAAGTTTAGAAAAAATATTTATGAAGTAATTCCAACTCTTCTGCACTTCTATTAACAGTAGATATTTGCCTCTGGTCTTCATGGATTTGAGTCTTTATGTCTTTAGCAACCCATATGAAATTCCTGTACTTTTTAACCTATTATTTGTAGGGGTGTCTATCTATCCCTCATTTATTTCAGCCCAAACAATGGCCAGTGTCTAGTCCAGTGACTCATCTGATCTCCTGCATCATCACCAAGTCACAGTAAGCTTATCCCAGGTGGGTTGTGGTACCTTCTAGGTTAGAAAGACCCTTACTGAAGTCAGTGGAAAAATGCCTGCTGACTTGAACGAGGCCCGTGTTTAAAACTATTTTTTGGCACACCAAACTGTTCTGTTTTTACCTGCCTTAAAAAAAAGATAAATGATCCTTTAGCAGAGAATTGTTTTCATATTCTTTTTTCTCTCTTCTTGATTGGATTTGTTTGGGGGGGGGTATAGCTTTGCAATTCTGTGAGGAGTAATGTCTCACTGTCCTTTGCTCTTTCTTACATACTGAAGCATGCTGGTATAATTCAATAAGATTCTGCTATGTACATATCTTCTGATCTGCGAAGAAACTAATTTAATTCCAAATTAACTGCTCTCAAAAGTACTTTTTTTTTTCTTCTTCATTTTAATACATTCCAAAGCTACAAGTAACTGTAGTCCAATTTTAATGAGAACAATTGAAGGAAATACCATAGGTAAATGTCAGTGCATGTCAGCATTAGGATTTAATGGATAAAAAAAATGCTTCTTCCATTGAGTTGGATATTTCCACCCTGTGTAAATAATTGTTTATTCAAATATATTTGTGTTAGGCCTAATAAGTTGTACAGTCTCCTCCAAATGAAATTCTTACAATGGTAAGAGTCTTATTTGCAGGATATCTGGAAGGGATTCAGATTACTATGCAGTGCTTCTAATACATAGAGTAAATTAAAATATAATGTGTCCTGTTCATCTTCATGCTTCAAAAAGGGTGTTTCTTATTTCTGATGGTGAACATACTGCTAGTGACTAAAACTAGATGACCGCAAGACCAGATCTTGTGTAGTAGGTAAAAATTCTTTTTCCCCTCTACCTTGTACACTGTTTACGTATATAGTAGCTGGTACAGAATACCATGCTGTTACAAACCACTAGAAATACTAATGTAACACATCTTAATTTCTGTGGTTGTGATTCTGACTTAGGGCCAGCTTTGGATATAGCAAGGTAGGCAGTTGCCCCAGGGCAACAGGCTAATAGCGTCAGCAAAGAGCCATTCTGCCCACACTGGAGGAGACAGGAGAATTACCTGTTTGAGCAGCAACTATTGCCTAAGCAGCCAGACTCTGCTTTTCCTCTGCACAGTTACACATCACCATCCTGCTTCCTTCAGCAGTTTCTCTCTCCACTTATCGAAACCGCAAACAAAGCAATACAGAGGCAAGAATACAGCTGTTGCTGGGAGGAGAGGATGGGGCAGGGAAACTCTTACAGATTGCTGCATGGAGGGAGGAATGGGAACGAGGAGAGGATCCCAGGAGTAGAGATGCTTCAAAGTTCGACTGGTTTAGTGAGGAAGGAAAGCGATATTGCGATCCTGTCCATATTTGTAAATTCTCTCCAGCCTCTCGTTGCTCTTCAAAACCCCACTGATCTTCACCTTCGCTTCCTTAACCCAGAGTCCTGCAACTTTTGTGATCCTCCTACTTCATCCCCTTCAGTTATTTTGTCCTTAATTTTGCTTGCACTGCTTGGAAGCATTAAAATTACTTCAGACAAGTTTCTTTGTGTGTCCTTGGTGTGTCTGTATTCCTCTCTTCCCTGATATTTGCATTCTTCAGTAGACATAGTCAGTTTTGTTCTGTGTTTGACCAGCAGTTAACAAAGTGAAGGGGTTCAATGTCAAGGGCTTACGGGAAATAATTTTGGCAATAAATATTAGGATAAAGTGTTCAAATATTTCTACGCCAAAATTTTTTGTTAACTCTAACCTTGTTATCAGTTTAAACACAAGCTTTTCATCAATTTATTACTTGAAGAAGGTTTGTTGTCATGTTCAATAGGGGTAAGGCAAAACGATTAAGGCATCCACACACATCTTCATTTGAATGGTCACGTGTTCTGTTCCTCTGGTTTTCTGCGAAGTCCTCAGTCTGTGCCTTGGTCTTGCAGCCTGTAGAAGGAACTTCCTGGCTTTGAGTAAAAAATGCACAACCCTGACCATTTGCATAAATCACCAGCCTTTCACATTTATCATCTTAATGAAGTCTGCAAATTTTATTCCTCTCTCTCCTTCTCTCTTTACACATTCAGAGCAATTTAGAGACACCATCTCCATTCACTGTTAGAGGGAACCCATCCCAACGTGCTAACAAGTTGGAAAGGTAGAATTTTATACTGTGCAATAAAGGAAATATCACCATGCATGTACTTATCACATGAATATAAGAACTGATTTAAATCCTGTTTGTGGCATGAAAGTACATGGATATTGAACAAAAATAAAGCTGGTATTTCCTAAAGCTTTCTATGTTGACCTTAACTCTGAATTGCCTATCTAAGAATCAAAGTTCTAGCTGTCATCTGGTTCATATCTTAAGTAGAGTGCACATCCCTGTTTCTATATTAAAAATAAACCCAAGAGAAATAGCCTTTTGACCTTCAGTTAATTATTTTAAACTGGCTTAGAGAAAGCAGGAGTTATTTCACAGCCGCATTCCCACGTATACTATTTCCACAGATTTCCCCCCAAAAGAATGACATGAAATAAATTACTTTTAAGGAGATATATAGCTCCATGAACAAGAACAAAGGCTCTCTTAAGTATTCATCATAATAAGACCATGGAACTTTGCAGTAATTTCCTTTCATTTTTTGAAGTGGACTGTTCTTCAGGCTGCTCTTCATGAGTATACATCAAGTATCAACCAGAAGGAAAACGTGATTAACTTCAAATTATGTAAATAATGGAGGTCAAGAGAAGAATAATAAATGTCTTCATTTTTTTCAGAAAATTGAAATAAAAATAATCAAAACAGGAATTAAAACAAATTAGATTAACTGAATTTTCCCTTAAATTCTTCAAAGGTAGAAGCAAATAGGATTTTGGGTTGGTTTTGTTTTTTGGGAGTTGGGGTTTGTTTTTCTTTTTTTCTGAATGTAATTCAGTCTGATTGCTTCTGCATACAGTGAATTGAAACAAAGAAAAAGCTTCATTAGCATCACGACATATACTTGTGCCTAAGTTCCATAATTCTTTCAGGTTTGACAAAAGAAAAAGACATGCTTTTTGGTCACAAGGATAGAAAACTAATTAAGTTTTCTTTGAAAATGACTGCAAGCTTCTCTGAAATGAGATATTTTTTTCCAGCTTTTGAATTATTTCCAGTTCCAGCATAGTCTAAAAGTTACAGACCAAGACGACTGAACCAAGCAGAGCAGAACATTCTTGTAAGAACATCTACTGTGCCTCAGAGAATTTGTTTGTATATCTGATGGTAACATATTTTGTACTTATTTGGGTCTCGGCACCACAGACTGCTTTTAAAGCAAAGCAACTCATAAAACTCAGAAGCTGCCAAGGTTGGCTAGAGCTGTCAAGTTGGCACAACAGAAGCCCATCCAGTCATACCTGAGAGCAGAGAGGCTGTATGCCTGCTCACATAAGACCAGTCTAAATTCAAGTATGAGTTAGAAACACTAGGTTTTGGGTTTTAATCATATCAACTATCAGCGGGGTGAATGGCTTTGCAGCAAAATATTTATAAGTGGTGTATTCCTGTACTCTCAAGCATAAATAAACTGCAGGAAGCACCATAGGTAATTTGCCTCCAAAAACACAATTAGAAAAAAGAAAAGTTTTATGATTTTCTAGGGCTCAACACCGCAGTAATTATTACAGGAATATTGTCATTAAAATCAGTGAAAGTTTTGCTTCATTGAATAAGGTCTACAGGAGCAAGATAATAATATAAGAAATGGTAAAGCATATATTAAGAGAACTAATTTGTTCTCAAAGCAGTCAAGCAAGTCAAACAGTTATCTCACCAGTGACTTTTGAGAATGTACAAAAACTGAGTTTAAGACATTTCTGACAGAATGCCCTCATGGCAGCAGCAAATGTAGAGTAAAATCCTTTGGTTTCACAGAATGACAGAATGGCTGAGGCTGAAAGGCACCTCTGGAGGTCATCTTGTCCAGTCCCCCAGCTCAGGCAGGGTCACCCACGGCAGGCTGCCCAGGACCACGTCCAGATGGCTTTTTAACATCTGCAAGGACGGAGACTCCACCACCTCTCTGGGCAACCTCTGCCAGTGCTCGGTCACCCTCACAGTGAAAAAGTGTTTCCTGATGTTCAGGGGGAACCTCCTGTGTTTCAGGTTGTGCCCATTGCCTCTGGTCCTGGCACTGGGCACCAAGGAAAAGAGCCTGGCTCCATCCAACCGCTTTGCACCCTCCCTGCAGGTATTTGTACACATCGATGAGACCTCCCCTGAGCCTTCCCTTCTCCAGGCTGAACAGTCCCAGCTCTCTCAGCCTTTCCTCATAGGAGAGATGCTGCAGATGCTCCAGAGAGATGCTATGGTTTGCTTTAGGCACTCTGGTTTTGCCTTTTTTCTGCCTTTATATGAAGTCTGATTTGGCCTATCAGTAGGGAGCAGTGCAGAAGTGCAGTATCTGCTAGGTCAGCATGGTTTCTACCCGTCTGGTAGAGGTAATGACTTAAATCCAGGGATGTGCATGTTAGATCCTTTACTGTTCTCTTAAATTCCCTTAGACTCCATCCATTCATATACAGGTATGTCTCAGATGAGGTAATTTGTGTGTCAAAGAACTGGAGGAAAAGGCAGCAAAGGTTAAGTTACCTTATTTATTGGTGGTGGACCAAATGTGATAGGTGAACGAGAACAGTAGCAGCATTCCCATCCAGCACATTTTTCTTCTAGCTCTTACAGCTCTCAAGGGTCATTATGGATTCCCACACTTTAAGATTACTCACTTAAATCCCTTCACCCAGCCTATCCCAGCAGTACAGTCCAGTTTCACTGAACAGATCTGGTATCACTGGATCCATGCTATTCTGAACTTTGCTTACTCTTGTCGCTTTATGACCCTTTACATCTGTGTCCAGGCTTCATATTTTTGAGTCTTATTGCCTTCATTTAAAAGAGGAACAAAAAATGTAGTAATATATCCTACTACTTGGAAATCCTGCAAAGGAAAACTGTTTTTTCTCATAGAGGTAAAGGAAATTCAGCAGCAACATGGACGTAGGCTCTGCTCATTCTAAAAAAAATCTCTTCCTGCATTTCTCCTGTTAGAGGAGATACTGAAAATGAGCCTTTAAGACTGAACTTCAGTCTCACGGGCTGACTGGAGTACAGGAAAGGTTTCATTATGCAGGAATATTTGAATAAGGCTTAATAGATATTTTTCAGCCACTTGAAGCACCAGGTAGTCTTTTATTGTGCACTATATTGTACAAAAGCTAAAAAAGAATGAGAAAAGTTCTGGGAATTTGGTGTGGGGGGAGTTCACTTTTCGTCTGGAAGTGGTGGGTGACAGCACAATGAAAACTTCCTGAAAAAGATGATACTGAAGCACCTGATGTTTTTATTAGCTTGCATTAAGCGAGGTGCAAGTAACTATTATAAATGTTGGAGAAGTGTATATTATGAAGCGCATGGAAGGGGCATTTTTGAAGACACATTATACCAGTGATGCTGCTTTCTTGTATCAAAGAAAAGGTCATGTGTTTTTTGATGAAAAAAGTGTTAAGTCCTTCATCTCATTCATGAGAGGCAAATTGATGAGTTACGGAGCAGAAATAGTTGAGGAGGGATTTGAGGATGTTTTCCAGGAAACGGGACCGCTCTCCCAGAACAGAAAAGCCCAGCTACTCCACAGTTGAGATCCTTTGGACATTTGTCTTGGCCTGATAGCCCCAAGAGTGGCTGTGTAGATTGATTTTGCTGGGAATCACAGACCAAGTAGAGAATATTATGTGTTGCCTGTTATAGAGGGAAAATAAGACAGTTTCAAAACAATTAATGCATCAAAAGGAAATGTTTTGCTTTATAGGGAGAGTAGCTTTTGGGAAGTAGGCCAGTGCCAAGCAGGTTTTCATGCTGGTTATTTCAGAAAGGTTCTGCCAGGTGTCTTTAGAAAACCATACAGGTGTTCTTGCACAAACAGAACACTGAAGCTTTCTCTGCTGACTTCCATTTCATTTGTGTCTGATACTTTGGATACTCTGGCTATTTCTCTGGAAAACACAGTGCATTTTTTATGATAGAGGGTTCTATGTTTTATTAGATTAATTTTTTTCTGAGGAAATAAAGGTAGATCAACATTGTGACACACTTCAGGCAGCTTTGGGATAAAAAAGGCTTTGAGCTAAAGTCAGTCAGTGAAATAAATTCTGAACAACAGATTACATAAATGAAAGTTAGCAATAAAAGCATGCATGCGGATTACCATAAGGTCGATTGTATGTGCAATTTGATCTTAGTTCAATGTCAGTTTTCAAGGCTCTTGCCAACAGTTTTGGTTTGGAAAGGAGGAAACAGTATCGGGTGCTGTGACTTTAAAAACTCATCGTTGCAAGCACGGGGGCCTTTCTGGTTTGTGTCCTTTTTCTTGTACTTTACACGTGTCTACACATATGAGACTCTTACTGTTACCCACAGTCAGTTGGAAGAGGGTATAGAATAAAGCTGAGTTCTTGCATTGGCATTGAGCATTGAACGGTCACTCGACACTCACTGGAGAGCTCACACAGCGTTTCAGTAAACCCAGGACTCCAGCTGATAGTCAGAGCACTTCTTCCTCTTGTACACAATAAAAGTACAAGTGGCAGTTCAGAAAATGTATAATTACAAATAGCAGAAGAGGAGAGATCACTTCTGAAATCCTACTGCTTTTGGTTAGCAGTTGAAGAAATGTGTTAAACTGAACAGGCACTATAATTTACGTATCTATTTTGTCCACAGCCGTTTGAGCATGAGGTGGCAGGAGGGTTAATGTGTTTTAACTTCTCCCAGTTTTCCTATAAGAATACTGCCTAAGCTGTCAATTTAATGCAGAGGTAACTGAGTGTTCAACATGGTGACAATTTCCCAGCTCCTGAGTATGTATTCAATTTTTCTGTCCTTGGTTTCATAAAACAGTTTTAAAGACAAACCTCTTGGTAACTACCCGATTTCAAAACATAAAACTAATGTACTCTGTTTGTGAATGACTAGGGATATAAAAATATTTCATATTCTGTCTACCATATGAAAATTAACACTGCATTATACTAACTCTTGGCTTGATTTAAAAATTTGTATTGCTGGCTGTTATGTAAATTTGGATTTCTATTCTTCTATTCTTTCACCTGGTAGAAGGTATGCTGTAAATGGCACATCTAATTCCAAAAAAAAAAAAAAGAAAAATGAAAAGCTTACACGGACAACAACATGAACAAGCGAATGCTTCAAAATTCAATTAAGGCTGAAAGAAAAAATGTTGCACTAGGGACTGTCTGCTGCAAAATAGGGGGACATTTTCTGTGCAATAGTCATATAACTTCTTCGAAGAATACAGGAGTTGTCATCACACTCATTAGATTGTGTTGAGAATGCAGCCTCCCGATTATATGGAAAAATATTGTTCTTTTGATTTAAAGGGGTGGGAAAAAGGATGTGATTCATTATTTTTAAAGGAAAGACCTATATAACTGGGTGTCTCAAGGGCATCATTACACTCATAGAACTTTTTGCTTTTAGAGCTGATATTTCAAGCTGGCTTGTGTCCACACCAGTTGGAAATCACTACCGTCTGAGACCTGGTCCTACATTTCCTGGCACACAAAAAATCCTCTTAAGTCAGTGGTAGCTTTGTATGCAGAAGGAATTCATAAGAAACCTCTCTTAATTACTATTCAGTGGCTTTTGTGAAGTGAGAGTTCTCAGTTCAGTTCCCAATGGATGCCTTTGGCAGGGAAAGTAACCAGCACCACCACAGCTAGTTTTGTCTGGTATCTTAGCTGGGACACAGTGAAGGAACAGGAACCTACCCACTTGCTACCAGCTGTGACCCTGAAGTCACAGAGTATTGCCTGTTGCAAATGAAGCTGTACAGGTTTGCCTCTCCATTTTCCCAGAAGTAAGAAGTGAGAAATAAGAAAAGTTCATTTGTTGAGAATCTTATCTTTCACAATCATTGTATAAGTTTAAAAAAAATAGAAGACTGAGTAAAATAAGAACAGAGACTGTAATTAAAAAACTTTACAAAACCAATTTTCCATTTGGTATAGGGCAATTCTTCAGTAGCCTCAGCCAGTCCATTTCAAAGGTAGGCAGATGTGTTAGCCTCCAAACGAACCGTAAAGCACTGGTCACCACTGGACTGCTTAGCAGTCCAATGGTGTCTCTTAAATGTCTTTCATAATGATTAATACTAACACAGTACAATGCTAGGACAGTATCCGTATACTTCCCTGCTTAGAGTTTTACTGTGCAGAGACAGCTGTTTTTTGAAAGAAACTTTAAAATGCCAGGCAGGTAGCTGGTTTTGCCTGCATTGGCAGACTGCATTGTGTCCTCTCGTCCTTTCCAATGCCGTTTGCAATTACAGCTTTATGTCACACCGTTGATCCACCATCTGTCTGTGGCACTGTTTATATCATATACATGGCTGCTGTGGGTGTAGGTGGTTTTGACTTCTTGGGCTTGACCAAGGCAGTTGCTTGCCTGTCGTGGTTTAACCCCAGCCAGCAACTAAACACCACGCAGCCGCTCGCTCACTCCCCCCCACCCAGTGGGATGGGGGAGAAAATCGGGAAAAGAAGCAAAACCCGTGGGTTGAGATAAGAACGGTTTAATAGAACAGAAAAGAAGAAGCTAATAATGATAATGATAACACTAATAAAATGACAACAGCAATAATGAAAGGATTGGAATGTACAAATGATGCGCAGTGCAATTGCTCACCACCCGCCGACCGACACCCAGCCAGTCCCCGAGCGACGAATCCCTGCCCCCCACTTCCCCCTTCCTATACTGGATGGGACGTCACATGGTATGGAATACACCGTTGGCCAGTTTGGGTCAGGTGCCCTGGCTGTGTCCTGTGCCAACTTCTTGTGCCCCTCCAGCTTTCTCACTGGCTGGGCATGAGAAGCTGAAAAATCCTTGACATTAGTCTAAACACTACTGAGCAACAACTGAAAACATCAGTGTTATCAACATTCTTCGCATACTGAACTCAAAACATAGCACTGTACCAGCTACTAGGAAGACAGTTAACTCTATCCCAGCTGAAACCAGGACATTGCCTTTGATCTGAGTACGATGAGTCGCTCCATTTTGGGGAGCGCAATACATGCAAAGGGCTGCAAGCCAGTATACCTTTCTGTAATGCAAGTACTGCTTTCTTCTAGCTGTTCCTTCTCTGGCTTTCCAATCTCTTTGCTTTATTCCTGGGCCAACACTGAATCTCTCATTTGCTTTTCTACTCAGTTCCTGACTATTAAATGTAAGTCTTGTGGGTAGATAGAGAATGGCTGGGTGTTTCTCATATGGATATGTGTATTCACACAATAATGACAGTACTACCCTACATCTCATTAGAAAATATTCATGGAAATTTCAAAACTATTGAAAAGTATTTTAATATGCCAGTCTGAGAACTAAGAGGTAGGGGACATTCTTCATTACTCTGCCAGTTCTAGAAGAAGAGTTCTAGAAATGCTCATGTAAAGACTGATTTATTAAAAACTCTGATGCAGCTTGTCTCACACAAATGCTGTCACTATGTTACCTTTGGAAGAAGGAGCTTGAAAATCTGTTTTATTCAGTGTTTACATGCGTAGAGAGTAAGATACTGTGGGAGGAGACAAATCTGAGTTTGATCGCTTCATATTGAAAGCTGAAGAAAATGAAAGAAGGGGAAAAATTAGCTTGTCTGTTGTTAATTTACTGCTTTGTTGGTTTGAGCAATAGCTAATATACCTGTCCAATGACTTCAGTACAAACTGTATTGGGCCTTTTCTGATACCAAGTGAACACATATCAACAATTCATGCTTTTTCAACTACAGATTTTCCCTAGAAGAAAGCATCAATTATATACAATAGCTGTGCATATGACTTCTCACAAGATGCAAAGCCTAGGCTTTCTGTCAAATGTCAACAAAGTTAAATTCCTGCTCTGTATGTGAATTGATGGACTTGTCTTTCAGAAGTGACTAAGAAGGCAGAGAGTATAGTGTATACAGTATGATGATGACAGAAGGAAAGAGGGAGAGGATTAATTCTTATGTTTAAATAACATCATCAACATCTGGCAGAAATTGGGAAATGACATCTGTCATAGAACACAAGAGCAGAATCATTTGTGAGTAAGCGATATAACGGGAGCTGTATCTTGCAGCTATGGCAGTCTGCTAGCAAGGGAACCTGCTTCAGTACTCCTTCAGGGCCATACTGTGCATGGTACAGCAGAGATCACCAAGTGGAAAATAGCAATAGCATGCTAAAATACATTTGCAGAAGACACAAGATTGAGCACCAGAAATCTACAAAGATGGATTTTTCAGGAGAATGTGTCCCTGTCCAGCACAGTAATTCATCTTCATCTAATAAGATATAGAGCACAGTCAAGTGTGAATAAATCATTCCTTGTTTGTTCTATTTGTACTGTACGTGGATGGGATTAGAGTACTTTGGACACTGTTTATGTCAGAGAAGAAATACTGCAGTGTTAAGATAAGGAAAGAAGGAGAATGCTCCTGTGCTACAGGCAAAACATGCGCCTCCACCAATCTGCGGTCAGAAGCAAGCTTCAAATGGCAAATATTGTCTGGAAGAGCAAAAATACTATTTCTAGCCGAATCATTTAAAAACAATGCCCTGTACTAATTGAGAGGGTCTGGTAGGGCATAGTGTCCCTCTGAAAAATACCTGACACAAAAACATACTGAGGTGGAAGCTCCTCAGTAGGAATCAGAGCTCTTTAGTTCTTCTGCTGGCTCTGGTGCTCACTCATTGTGAACTTGGGCCTTTTATTTAAACTCAGTATGCCTCAGCTTTCCCGTGTGCCTTATGGCGTTTAATACATAGGTCCATCTTAAAACCGGTTAGGTATTTTGCCCCTGTGCTCCAGCTGGGTCCTAGAGCAGGAAAAAGTTTATAAGGTAAATGTTACCATATTACTCTTATGAGGCATGAGGGAGGCCAATAGACTGAAGAGTTAGATTCAGGAAACTGTCAAGCTCTTTCAACATCTCATTGGTCACAGCAAACCCCTGTGTTTTTAAGACTGGAACTCATGGGACTGACTAGGGGGATTAGGCCCACCTATTGAACAGAATGATAAGCAGAGACGATCAGTAGTCAGCCTCCAATATCACAGTGAAGGCAACTCCCTTAACTTCTGCCTAAGATTATTGTATCACAACCCTAGACGTGCACAACTGCAAACACTTCCAGTGGTTCTACTGTATCTGTTTCTTGCATTGTAAAAGGAAGACTTAAGTCCTGTAGCCTCTGTAGGCTACATTTCAGTTGGAGGATGTTATATTGATACTATTAAAATTACAAAACTTCCGTATCTGATTTACATGGAGAGTAAATGAAAGGGTCTCTCCCTCTCTCTCGGGAGAGACATCAGTGGCCACAGTGAAATTTATCTTGGTACAGTATCACTGACAGCCTCTGAAGCCAAGGATTGCTAGTCACATGGCTTAGATATTTTAACAGGGAGGGACTAACATGCTGAATTTACCTTTGTGTAAATTGGCTTATGAGAGCTGACAACGCTTCTCTGTATTTTTTTACAGCATTGCTACTATGAGGTAAATTTTGTCCTTTTTTCATCTAATAATAGCCTTGCTGAGATCAATATTATTGTAGTTCTGTATAATGTGTGTGGTTTTGTTTTAAACATGTACATCTTATTTATATCTGGCTTCTCTGGGGAAAGGAAAAGAGAGAAAAAAAGGGAAGAAAAGGGAAGAGGGGAACAGAAGGGGAGAGGGAAAGAATGAGAAAAGCAAGAAGAAAGGCAGGAAAAGGAAGGAAAAGGAAAGAAATGGGGGAAAAGGGGATTCTCCCCCTACTTTCTAAGGTTGTTACCCATCTGCAGCCCCTTTGAACAGGAAACTCTTAGCTTCAAACCATGGGGACAGCATGCTGGTAGAAGAGGAATAAAAGGGAGAAGGAACGATTCCTCAAAGAGGCAAAAAGATTCTGAGACGAGGATGCAGCCGCTTTGCTGATGTCCCCTTCACTGACAGGAGCACATGGTAGCTGCCTCACATGTGTTTCATATCAGCTCTGCCCTACTCGCACCAGTAGCAAATGGCTCTGCCTAGCACACAGAGGGATGCACGTGCTCCTCGTGATCACATTGCAGCAGCACAGGCCTATCTTTGGCAATCTAGCCCTCCTGAAGTGCCTCTTGAAGAGAGTAGGCTCTGAGAATTAGTCAGGGCTTTCACTGTGGTGGGAGAGTAATACTTTAGGAAATACAAGATTTGCAAGTAGCTTGCTATTTTTGTTCGATTTTGTTCTTTATTCGGTAGTAATTCATTTGTTCCCTGGAAGGGACAGACTATCTCCTGTGTGGTCACAGCCCTTTCTACCCCCCTGTGTTGATGGGTCATGCAGAGCAGCCCAGCCCCACAGCAGGACATCATCAAAGCCCAGCCTGCACTCAAGCACAGAAGTCGGGGATGCAGCATGCCACCATGAACGTGCTTCAGCCCGCTAGAGCCGTGGGAAGAGGCATTCGCCCCCTGACTCAACCCATAATTAATTTCCATACTACCGTACTAGAATTATTTGTATCCTCATTTCAGTATTGCAAATCGTGTCGATTCCTTGCCCAGGAGCGTAACACTGAGACAATGCAAGAGAGGAGGGAAGCAGGGGGATGCTGTAAATGAGTCCAGGCCTCTGAATCTGAAGTTACACAGAGATTACTAGGCCTTAACTGCTACAGAGGCTACTCCTATGTATACAGTCAAGTGTGTACTTGATTTGTTTGCAGGATCAAGACTTTAAATACGATCCAGATGATTACAAATTGTGTCAGAAGACACAATGTAGTTATTACAGAATCGTAGTAGTGTTGTCATGCAACAGAGATACCAGTTGTGCTCCCCCTGCTGAATTGAAGGATGATAGAAGCATCGCTTACTGTTAATATATCTATATAATCTCAAATGTGCATGACACTTCCCAGGCAAATAATGAGTGAGCGCCGTATCCGGATTTTGTGTAAGTCAACTTAGTTCTCTAGCTCCATCTGTGCCCTATCCCATGGAGTTCATGACCTAGGAGAAAGCACGATGCACAAGGGGTGTGGCACATCTTGGGAAAATAAAATGCAATGGTAAGTCTGACATTTGGGGCTTTGCCGAAGCATCATTTTCTAGGAACAGGTCCTAGTAAATTTCACAGGGAATTACACACAAAATTCATGGCATTATAAGGCATTATGATTCACTGCTATTATATGACCACCAGCTGCTAGCTTAAACCTACTCCATTTTCTTCTCTAGAACAACACAAGCTGAAAGGTAGAATTAAACTCCTTGTGGCAGGCGCCACCTTTTTCATATATTTGCACAATATCTAGTGCAGTGGGACACTAATAACAATAGGAAATTTCAGCTTTTAATTTTAATCTTCAGTCTTTCTGGGTTAGCATTTACCTTTAAGGTGACTTAACTTTTTGCATGTAATTATAGTCTCTGGATCTTTGAAAAGAACTGTTTCTCTTGAGTTTTCTGAGTGGAATAAAATACTCTTATTAGCCTGTAACCTTTTTAAAATCCCTCTCCCATATGGTATTCATGTGGCATCACATATTACAATATAGGATAATACCCTGGATAATATGTGCTATCATGAATATCCTTACTTGATGAACAGGGTAATTAAGATCTCTGCACATGGTGCATGATTACATATGGGCAACCTATTGGCATAATTCATTATGATTAAATAAAAATAATATATGACAAAAATAAGAGTTCTACTAGTATATCTGATATTTTAATCCATTTCATGTTTGGGGAGAACTGAAATATTAATAAGCAGGAAAATAAAGCATTCAAATTAATTCTAGCAGGAAAAAACCCTCAACTTTTCCCTCTTTCTTCTCTTTACCTGTTGACTTCTGGGACAGATGACAATCTGATACATTTCCCCAGAGGCTAAAATCTTGCATTCCAGAATACAAGCTTTCATTAAAAAATTATAACTTGGAAAGTGTTGTTCATATTCATGTGAACAGAATGCAGGTGCTGCTCTTCGCTAGTGCCTACAGACAGCCTGAAACAATCAATGTGACAAACAAAACCCCGCAGCTCTATCAGCTGATAGCAACTTTAAATGTCAACGATGAGGATTTATTGTCAGTGTTGTCATTGTTGTTGATCCCAGCACAATAAAAAATATAGGGTCACTGATCAATGAGATCCTTTTAAGTCATCAAGTCCAATCTAGCACTCTGATGAATAACGTCCTGTAGTCACTCAAGTTCCATCTCAAAGTTAGCTATGCTTTTTGCCCTCAATGTTCACGGATTGAGTCTGCTTCACTCCAATGATTTAGAAGCTTCTTCTAATTTCCAGCCTATGTACACAGTTTTTACCAATCATTTTTATGCCAAAAATCTTTTGTCTTAAATACTTGTTAGCTACCATTGCGTATTTATCTCTCCCCCTCACGTGCAGCAGCTACATGACCTCCCAACCTTCACCTTGTCTGTCATACGACAGGCTGCATATTCCCCTGATCACGGTAACAGCTCTTCTCTCCACCTCTTCCACTTTGAATCACTTTCCCTGAACTTTAAACAGCCTTCCAGGTGAGGACTTATCACAGCCTTATGCAACAGCATCAACACTGTCAATATTTCCACCTCTTCTTTCCCTCTGCAAAAGCCGCTTGTGTATTTTCTAGACGCATCACTTTGGCAGCTGACAGACATTCTCTAACTTTGACTAGTACCCACGTCCTTTCTCACCTCAGTGATTTCCAGCTGATGAGCTCCCAGTTTATAGCAGACATTCATGTCATTGATCCTGCAGTGCGTTACCTTGCATTCTGAATCTCTTCCCATTCCTGTGCAAACTCCTCTGTTTATTGCTCTTTGTTTGCTGCCTCCAAGGGCGCAGGGAAGCCAGGCTCTGCTTTAGGTGTCGCATGTTCAAGGAGCAGAGAAGGCAGGAGGAATTTATTTGTATAGAAAAAAGGGAAGGGCATGAAGAAGTTGAAGGCAATGCTGAAGGATGCTTCTTTTCTTTAAAAAAGATTAGCTAAATTAGCCTTGTTCTCCAGAGTTACTTTTGGTGAGGGAAAGGAGAGATGAAATTATGGTGATTTTTCCAGCTAACTGTAAATGACATTCTGCTTTGGGAAGAGTTTGGAGTATTGCTGTACTGAAGAGGTGGGTACAGCAATTTAATTTTTTTCCCCTTTGCAAATTAAAATTTTTTTTAGAGCTTTTCCTTTGTTATTAACAGGAAAAATGAGTTGGTTTCAGGGTAATAATGCAAGTTCTTCTTAGCCCAGAGTATGCTCTGTTTTATTACATATCCTAAAATCAATTTTTAACAGAAGTTTTAATTACGTATTACTTCCTTAAAAAGGACAAAGATGCGTTAGAGTGTCGATTGTGCTTATAGCAACCTGGTTTCTTTTTAATTCTCTTCCATCCCCATTATCACTTTCCTGTAACCAATTTCAATATTACTAAGGAGCTTTCACTCAAATTGACATACATTCAAAACAGATAACTAAAATTAATACATTCTGAATCTATGCTGCTATTTTTTTGAATATTTATTAACTTGAAACTACGAACCTGATATAATGGGAAGGAAGAGTCTTTCCTCTCTTTTCATAAGCAAATTTCGTGGTAAATTGTGACAGAAAATACTCAGTCCTCCTCATTAATGAATCTATCTTACACTTCACATGGCATGTGACTTGAGTAGTCAATGATGGTTTTGCAGCTTAGAACAGAAATACCTAATGATTTTTTGAGCTGCTTCAATTCCAAAGCTGGCCATTTGATCATTGTACAAAGATGACAATTGTCTCGATACCCTGATTAAAATGGAACAAAACATATTTATAACAATAGTTTATTCTAAGCCTAGAGATAAAAATGCCTTTCTGCTGCCAAGTAGTCATCACCCACAGCATGTAATTAGCAACTCGCCTTCCACTGGTTTGAGAGATACTACTACAATGTATGGAGATAGTAGGATTTTTCAGGATAAGGTATGGAAAATGAAAGAGAAACTGCTGAAAAGAAATGATAAATGTATTTTCCATCTGAAAGCTAGCAACTTTTTAGAGAAAATGCGTAAGTGTGGCTGGTTTCCCATACTGTTTGCTACAGAATAATCTTTAAACACTTCACAAATGAAGAGTATTGTAATAACATGGGAAAAATGTAGTACAATTATAAACTTGAACAGTGGGGTGGGTTTTTTTCTTCTCTGAGACAGCCTCTTAGTTGATTACTTTTTTGACCACATGTGTTTCTTAAATCTTAGGCCACATTTTTCTCTTCATTATATAAATGAAACTTGCAAAGAAAGCCTTTTCCAGTTTAACTAAGGGGAGAAATTAGGTCTTTGCATTTTAACATAGAACAGCATTCACTGGCTTCAGACCATGTCTGTTCTCATACAGTGTGATATGGTCTCATAGTCTGAACTCAAGAACTTCTGACTTCTAATCATAACCTTCACTGAGTCACTGCCCTGATCTTTGGCAATTTCATGGAGTAATATTCTATGTCAAGTGTGTGGACAGCAATACTAATATCAATACCCATGACAAAAATACCCTTTAAGGACTCATTAATTAATATTTGCATAGTATTTAAAAGATAAATATATTAAGCATTGTTTATATAGTATGCATATTAGATTTGTTTTAAAATCTAGTTTCTGATTAATCCAAAGACCATTATGAATCTACAGTAACTTTGCCTTTTGGCTAGTAGTATTTGTAATAGCTTTAAAAAAGTAACAATGAAATGACTAATGACAGGCCAATGCCCAGAAGGTCCTTGTTTTCAAATGCCTACATCACTGTAATGGCTCCCTGCAAGAAAATGTCAACAAAAATAATACAAATAGTAATTAGTGTTTGGTTAAAAGATGTATCTAATCTTTAAAATGGCAGGACTAGATAAAGTATTTCTCTATTAATTGAAAACTGTTGTTATTACATGTAACTCTCCAACCAATAACCTTTCCCTGGCTTATGGAATGATGCCCAAGGTAATCAATCTGTCTATCTTATAGACACAAATTGCTGTGGGAGTTGTAGTAATAACCACCATAACAAAAACGCCTAAATTTTACACAGATTTCAGCAGGACTTGGAAGGACCAAGAGTTTGTTTGCAGACTTAGAACCATGCAATGGTTAGAACTATTTCTTGCAGTAATAGCCTGAAAGATATAAGACCACAAGACAAGATAGGATTCAGTTCGTTTGAGAAAGATAGAAAAATTGCCGATTATGCAAAAGGAGGAAGCACCGTGTGAAGACTTGAATTTGAAGAAAAATGTGAATGAGAAAGAAAGCATTCATGTGTAGAGGCCAGCAGTAAGAAAGGCAAAAAGCCGAGGCTATCACCAGGGAAGGTAGGCTACCTCTTTTTTAAGCCTACCTTTGTTGCAAGAAAACATATTTAAACATGCTCCAGATAGGAGAGGACTAAAAAGCCAAGCTGAACTGAAATGGAACTGTTGCTGGAAGTTCTTAAGCACATTTTGTCATCTTTTTTCACTGTAGTATTCCAAGAGAAAGAGTGTAATCAGAGTTACCAGCTTGTGTGTAAATGTGCACACATAGTTATATGTATGTGTAAGGGCACAAGTAGTCAGCAGTGCTGTCAGAACACAATGTAATTTATATAGATAGGAATTCATTAAGGTACAATTTTCAAAGTAATTAGCTTGAAAACAACCAATTTATCAGAAACAGAACAGATATTCAAAGTAAGGATTCAATGCCAGATACTGAATGGCATTTCAGTGCCCAAGTTACTTGTTTTGGTAGGAAAGTAAAGGCTTGTGTGTACAAAGCATTTTATTTTTCCCAAGTTTAGTTAACTCATGCTGAAGTGACGTGTGTTCACATAAACATAAACTGAAGGCACGCATTAATGGGAAATCAGCGAATTCAAATTTGAATTGTGGTATGTCTGTAGAGGGGCCTCGACAGGCTGGAGAAATGGGCCGACGGGAACCTCATGCAGTTCAACAAGGGGAAGTGCAGAGTCCTGCACCTGGGAAGGAACAGCCCCAGGCACCAGGACATGCTGGGGGCTGACTGGCTGGAAAGCAGCTTTGCAGAAAAGGATCTGGGAGTCCTGGTGGACACCAAGTTGAACAGAAGTCAACAATGTGCCCTTGCAGGGAGGGCTAACAGCATCCTGGGCTGCATTAGGAGGAGTGTTGCCAGCAGGTCGAGGGAGGTGATCCTTGCCCTCTGCTCAGCACTGGTGAGGCCACACCTGGACCTGGAGTGCGGGGTCCAGTTCTGGGCTCCCCAGTACAAGAGAGATGAGGAGCTATGAGGGAAAAGCCCAGTGAAGGACGACTAAGATGGTTAAGGGACTGAAGCATCTCTCCTATGAGGAAAGGCTGAGAGAGCTGGGACTGTTCAGCCTGGAGAAGGGAAGGCTCAGGGGAGGTCTCATCGATGTGTACAAATACCTGCAGGGAGGGTGCAAAGCGGATGGATGGAGCCAGGCTCTTTTCCTTGGTGCCCAGTGCCAGGACCAGAGGCAATGGGCACAACCTGAAACACAGGAGGTTCCCCCTGAACATCAGGAAACACTTTTTCACTGTGAGGGTGACCGAGCACTGGCAGAGGTTGCCCAGAGAGGTGGTGGAGTCTCCGTCCTTGCAGATGTTAAAAAGCCATCTGGACGTGGTCCTGGGCAGCCTGCCGTGGGTGACCCTGCCTGAGCTGGGGGACTGGACAAGATGACCTCCAGAGGTGCCTTTCAGCCTCAGCCATTCTGCGATCTGTAGTGTTGGTCTACATCCTAGAGAGTCTTGAATCCTTCACTTGGAATATAGTGGGTTTGGGGCAACAGTCTGAAATGAGGTAAGCAGTTTCCTTGGCAAACATTCCCAGGAATAGAACAGAAGGCGCTTTGCTTTAGTGTCTATTCTTTACTGAATATATGGACACAAGTCAGTACATACGTCTGGGAACTAGGGTTTGGTCCCTGCCTCGCATAACAGCAGCAGCAGCATAGGTGTTGCCTTAGTTCATGGTACAGACTAGCAGTTGTCTGCATGTGCTTCTGTTTTGCATGCAGTTCAGTAGCCCACCGGTTTCCCTCCCACCTAATTTCTTGTCTGGATTAACTACTCATTTACCTATTCAGTTCTGGGGTGGTGCACATTAAATGTGACCTCAGTTGTTGTGAACAGCCACAATTTTGGCATTTGTGATAGTACTCTGTGATAATGCAGCACCACATTACTACAGTTCGTTTTGTGAGGTACTGGGGGCCAGGTAGAAATCTTGGCCAGAAGCACACTCAGCAGTGTCTTAAGATGTATTGCTAAGACATAACGCCCAGTTCACGCTGCAACGACAGCTCAAGAGCAAAAAACTGAAAAGTAGCATGAAGAAAGATCAAAGCTGTTAATATTCCTGCCAGAACCGCTCAGTACTACAGCTGCTGACTTGCAGTGCTGAAGCCCTCAGCTGCGAGATGTCTAGCACATCTCTGTGAGCATCCAAGTGCTTATGAGGACAAGCGGTATGTAACACTCTTCTGTCCATGTTGGCCAGTGATAAAAACAGCACCAGCCACTCTGAAAGAATGGTAGGAGGGAAACCATGCACATTTGTGAGTTTGAGCTCACATCCAAGAATTTCAGTCACTTTTGGCAGGCTCCCACGCCATACCTCATTGCATGTTGTAGGAAAAATCCTTCGTAACAGAGAGGCCCCCAAACAAGACTGTATCAGGATACCCATGCAGTCGAGAAGCTTAATGTGGGAGAAAATCCCTTTGTGTAGGACATTGAGAGGGCAACAAGATTTCAGATGGGCTCTCTATTCCGTGGGTTAATAACCTCACGCAGAGTAAACGCGCGTGTCAGCAAGTCCTCAGTCCTACTGGAAGCCTAGCTCATGGGGCCCGGGACCTCGCACTGCTTTTTAGTTTAGAAAACATTAAAATTTGGGGTGTTCCCTCAGAGCGTGTCATGGGAATAAAAGGGAGAAAAAAGAGGGGAAAGAAGTAAATAACTATATTCCTGAATCAAGAGCTGTAAATTCTGCTGACGTTTGGGAAAGGAACAGTCAGGTGACTTTAGCTTTTTTCCTTTAAGTTTCTGTGTTGAGTGAGTCATAGGAGGAAAGGTTTGGACAGACAACCGCCAGTGATGGAGTTAATCTGGTATATTGAACTATCGGCCATTAGGTGAGCTAACAATCATCAAGCAATTGTGAAGTAAATTAGCTAGATCAAGAGGGCACTTGTAAAATTTATTAATTTTATTTCCCATTTGTGAAGGCTAGAAGTCAGTTGACGCGATTCAGACAGGGAATCGTAACTCCCTAATCCGCAGTAATGGAATAGCCCCATCTCCGGGGTGAAGGATGCAGAGTATCAGTGAGAAATACAGAGGGACTAACTCTGTTTAAGATGGGGTTAGAAAATTCAATAAAGGAAAGCAGTGAGGCTGCAAACACATTACTTGGCATTCTTTCAAGATTTTAACCCCGAAGTGCCTGAAGAAAATGTAATTGACCTTCCGGAATTTCCACCATTGTGTGCTACATTTAAAAAGATTCAGAAGTCAGTCAGATCCTAAAGCTGCACAAACAGCGGTGGTTTGACCAAGCGGATTTAAGTTAAACTTCCTCCCAGCACTGTCGTAGAAGGGGCTTGCTACATTGTTTTTTTTTTCGGAGAAGCAAAAGAAAAAATCGCACTGTATTTAAAATCGGGGGTTAAAAACCCCACCTCAGAGGGAGTCTGCGATTTGCTGGAGGTCGCGGGAGTTGCCTCGGGCAGGAGCCCCGGCCCTCGGTTCCCCCTGAAGGAGGGGCCGCAGGTGCCGCGCCTCGCTGAGGGCAGGAGGAGCCCGAGGGCTCGGCCCGGCCCGGCGCGGCCGAGCCTCCGAGGAGCAGCAGCAGCAGCAGCAGCAGGAGGAGGAGGAGGCGGCGACCGGCAGCGCCGCTGCCGGCCAATGGCGGGGAGGCGGCGCGGCGGAGCCCCCGCCCGCCCCTCGCCGGTGAGTGCGGGAGCGGCGGCGCGGCGCCCCTCCTCCGGGAGGGCGAGGCGAGGCGAGCGGCGCTCGCACCCCCCGGGCGGGCAGCCCCGCCGCCGCCGCCACCTCCCCGCGGGCGGGCGGGCGGGCCGCGCCTGGGGCGGGGCCGCGCCGCGCTCCCCGCGCCCGCAGGGTGCAGCCGCTTCTCCCCGGAGGAGCGTCCCCAGCTCCCTGCGCCCGCCGCCGGTGGACGAGAGCGGGAGCTGCGGCGGGCGCTCGCCCTCAGGCGGGCCCCGGGCCGGTGGCATGTCGGCGGAGCGCGCCTGGAGGTAACGGTCGGGGCGGGCGGCTCCTCCGCGCGGTGCCCCTCGGGCCCGGCGGGGAGAAGTCTTCCGAACTCCGCGGGTGTTCCTTCCGTCCGCCCCGCGGTGTCCCCCGCTCCCTCCCCCGGCAAAGTTGTGCGCCGCCGGCAAGGCGGCGTCCGAGCCGCTCTCCGGAGGCTCCTGCGCCGCCGCGGGCACCGCCCGGCCCGGCCCGGCCCGGCCCGGCCCGGCCCGGGAGCGCGGCCGGACGGGGCGGCTGCCCGGTACTGGGGGCAGGTGGCGGCAGCGTTGCCGGGGCTCCGTCCCCCAGCGCACGGGCGCGTCCCGAGCGTCCCGCTGCGGGCATGGGGATGGGGATGGGGGGGAGCGTGTTCGGGTTGGTTTGGCGGTGTTTCTTCAGGGGTTGTTTTGGTTTTCTTCTGTACTAGCTCACTCAGCATCTGCCTTCCTGGTGTGGTACCCACACCAACCCTTCAGCTGGTTGGGTTTTGTTTTTTTTTTCCCTTTCTCCTCTCTTCCCGGACTTTTTCTGTGCGACGCTGTTGCCCTCTAGTGTTTGCGGACGTTGGTTGGTTGCTGCGTTTGGGAACAAAATCGGGCATCGTAGTGCAGTAATTATTAATAGCTCCAGGTGTTCCTAGCTACTTGGATTCCCCAAATCCCATGCAGAAATTGGTGCGTCTTAGTGCTCGTTTCAACTGTCGCATGCAACCTTTGGGAAATGGGAGAAAACTTTTATATTATTTAATTCACTACTTGATGTGCTAGATAATTGCTTCAGGCTTTGGTGTGGCGGGGATTTTTCCTTTTTAATAAAATGGAAAGTGGAAGAAATGGGCTTTATTTCACAGCCGGCATCAGCACTCGGGTGTCTCGGAAGGAACGGTGATGAACTCTGCCTTATTAACTCTTTACGCTTGGCTCGCGCTTGGCAGTTGTGGGAGGAAAGAGGGGGAAGTGATGGTACAGGCATGGACAAGAGAATGTGCCATACGTTTATCTTAAAGACCTTGGGCAAATCATTTAGTCTTTAGATAGTGACATTTCTGCAAGTGCTGAAAAATAATAGGGTTTGTCTCAGAAAAATTGCATGGCATGTAGTGTGTTTTAAGATCCTTTGGTAGAAAGTATTGCATGAAGATAAAGTAGTAATCTGAAGACCAAACCTGACTTGTGTACTCTGTTAAAGTCTTCCAAGCCTTCTTTTAAAGTATTTTAAAATATCACATATTTAATTGTTATAAATATCTTTTAATGACAAATTCTGATGTATGAATTTCTGTCCTGTAAGGTTCTCAAGTAATCCATGAAGCAATGCAGTATGGAGCTAAGGATAACATGGGTACAATAGAGACTGAAAACTGCTTGTCCTAAGGACTTGCAAAAGCGTATCTATCTACGAGAATTTTTGTTCTGCCTAAGCCATTCCCCCCCCCCTTTTTTTTTTTAACATATATGAGAGAATGTAAGCCCTTCAATATTCACACATTACTGGGTTTGTTATGTGATCCTAAAGGGTCTTGATGCCTTTCCTTGACAGTTCATGTCTCGTATCACCATCTTTTCAAGTTGAAAATGTCTTCTTAATATGCAGTCATAAGATCTCATTCTTAGCCTGGATTTGATTGTCTGAGTTATCGCTGCTTGAATATGTCAGTCAGTAGAATAATGTTGTAAGTAGAGGTACTCAGTATTTGGAGACCAGTTTTATATTTTCATAATTGATTTAAAAATCTGAGTGCTACTCTCCATCCCAGGTTTGGTTGTTTTCAAATGCACTTTGCTGTTTCTTACCATGTGATTTGTATATCCAAATATTTCCATTTTAGTAACACTAATGTAATGACTTCAGAATGCTTCCTTTAAGGTCATATTTCATAGTGGCTGGCGAAAGCAGGCTTTTATGTTCCAAGCAATTAAATAGCGTTCTAATCAGTGGAGATTTAAATGCCCATAGTAACATGCTGAACAATATGTCTATTTTTTGTCTATTCTTCATTTAAAACTCATCCTTCATTTAATTTATCAGGAATATGTCACTAGTGCTGTGGTAGCAGCCAGTTTGGTAAAGAACAGAACCAGGACAGAACTAGAATATAATTATGTGGATTATTAGAAGAGGAGAAAGATATTTAAAGATTTGATCAGGCATATGTAACCAGACAAATGTAATATAGCTGAATAATATCAATGACTTATCAATCTTGAATTAGCTCTGGGTTTTGGCAGTTCTTGATGAAGAGGATTTTTGTTTACTCTTTCACAATATTTTTTTATGTCTGCATGTCAGTATGACACAACTTTATTGTTTCTAATCAAGGGTCAGTAAACCGTTGCCCTTGCACAGGCCTGAGGTAAGAGTAAACCACATTTTTTTTACTGGGCTTTGAAAAATGTGATTTGAGAGCAATTTCTCGTTTGCTTGTGGATATTTTAGCTCAGCCCATTGTTTTAATCTTGATAGTTTATAACACAACTGAATTCGAGAAGAATGTTTCTTGTAGTTTTAAGAATCTTATTGATATTCATGATACAACTTTAAGAGATTATTTTTTTTAATTGTATGCAGTTTTATGTGTCTATCTTCATGTGCGTACCTGGTTTCCTATTTGAGCATCTATTAATTACTGTATGATGATGGGAACTTGAAACTGATACCATTTGAAGGATTTTTTTTTTCTTTTTTTTTAGTTCCAGAAAACATGAATACCAGTTATGAAATTGAATGGTCAGAACCACATTTCTTTTCAACTAGAAAATAGTATGTTTCTGCTACATCGAAAAGCCAGTCATGCAAAGCCCATGGAAAGGAACGATGTGCACCATGAAAGTCTTAGTGCAAAAAATACACCAACAAGGACTCAATGTTTGCAGGGTTGCCGTGACACTCACAGAGCAGAGACTTGTCAGCAGCTGCCCATGAGTCTGAGCCCAGAGACTGGGTTCCAGGCTGACTGCAAAGACTTCTGGGGAGGCTCCTTTGGTATTTATTACATAAATTTTACTGCCAGAAAACACAAAATCAAGATCTATGATTTCATGTTCTTTATGTTCACTTAGTGCATCTCATTAATAAGTTAAGTTCCTAGCCAGTGTTGTCTCCTGTAAATATTTCCATTAGGGTTATTGCGCTGAAATGATTTATTGAAGCCAACAATTTGGTCACTTATGCTTAGCAATGAAACAACAAACTAAAGCAAGCTGCAAATGGTAGGAACTCAGCAGAATTCTTATGATGCAATTCCACTCTTTTGAGTTCATCATGGTATTTGTTCTCTCATCAGTACTACCTTGTTAGTGAATTTAAAAAAAAAAAAAAACAAACCCCAAAACCCCAAACAAACTCACAGTTGAAGATCTCTATTGTGATGCATCTGTTTCATGCTAGTTTTCTGAAGATACCTGTAATTGTGACTACCCAGCAGTACTGCTTAGAATTGTAAATCTTCCGATTAATAAGGTGATCCTTATTTCCTGTACCCACAAGACTTTCATGTGAACTTGTCCTGGGCTGCAGAAGTCAATTCTACAGTAGACGAGAATGACGTTGAGCCTTGCTGTATTCGGAATAAAATGCACAACTTATTTCTGTGACTTAGCTTTCTTTTAGCAAGATCTTCTCCTCCATAGTGAGTCCACAAGTTAAAATTCTAAATATTGCAAGATGCTAATTTTCACATTAAGGAGGCATTTTGATACCTCATACTTGGAACAACACAGGTAAAAGGTTCTGGTCTGAATTTTCAGATGGTAGCATGAAAATGCAAAATTCTGTAGGAGGTCAAATGCAAATTCTTCTAAAATAATAAGGTTCTAGATAAAGAATGATGAGGCAGCTTTTATTGCTTCAGGTGGTAGAAAAATACCATGCAAATTATTTTATAGGTAAAACCTATTTCAGCATCACCTTTGTGGAATGTTGGATGCGTATAATGCCTGACACCTGTTTTCAAGTGCTTTGAGATATATGTGGGACCACATCCTCCTTTCATTGAACTCCACGTGACTCCATTGAAATCAATGAGCTAAGACTGCTTATGGTGGCTATGGGTCTTTTTCATGGTTTTTCACTGAAACAATACTAACTAGTTTGAACTCTTGTGAAGAGTTTCTAGACTCCTTGATTTTTTAATTTTTTTTTTCTTTAGGGCTTTTTCATATACGTGGATTTTATTTTTGTATTGCAGTTCAAGCTCTTATGACTTCTTCATTCTTTTGTAAAGTATTGTATTCTTTTGTTGTGAAAGTAAGACTCCATAAGTACTGTCCTGTTCTGAAATGCTGCTTCTAACAGCTTACCACTGTTGATACATTCTGAATTACGCCCTTTGTCTGGTTTTACTGTTGGAAGTGATAGTGGACAAGGACCATTTTCCCTGAAGCCATGTCTAAAGTTGTGATAAAGGTCACTGTAGTCGTCTTGATAGGACCCACAGTGTGTTGTGGGTGATGCACCCCAAAGATCTCTATACCACTGTCAAGTTTGGTGCATGATGACTTATTTTAGTGTGGTGCTGTAAGATACCAGTGGAATATCTAGCAAGTACTGTTGCTCAGAGTAAAATCCTGCTGTTCATCTAGGAAGGCAACTGTACCTTGTCAGGGCTTGAAACTATTTTGACGTTATTAAATGCACATCTCTTTGTGGTTTTTTTTTTCTTTTATTTTTTTTCTTTCTGTGTTCTTTTGAACTCTTGGCACGCAAACCAGTCCTTAAGTAAGTGAAAATTACATAAGCATGAAGCTGATTGAAGAGAGCAGGCATTTAAAACTTGTGCCTTATTCTGTTCTGTTCCCCTTCCTTCCTGTCTTCAGTGGTGAGGATGCCAAGTCTGTCTCTGTCCTGCTGGGTCTTGGAGAATTCCTCATTCCTCAGAGTCAAACCTCGCATCTGTCTTGGCATTTCCATCCACTCCTCCTTACAGCTGCACTCTGTAGCCCCAGGAGGTACCTGCAATTAGGAGCTAAGGGTAAAATGACAGAGGGTTTTTTTGAAGAAAATACAGGTTTCTGGGCTGGCTCCATATTTTCTGATTCATGGAGTGGCATTAGGAACTGCATCCTTGCTGCAAATGTTTCAAGTGCTCCTGCTGCCTACTTTAGCAGCCCTTGGGTTGCAACCCTTCTGTAATAACTCATTCAAACAACTCTGTCTAATCAGCCCTTTCCTGCCATGAGCTTAGGTCACTGTAAATTTTTCTGGCTCCAGGCAGGATTCTCAGGTTCAGGTGACTGTCAGAAGCATAGGCTGGTAAAGAAAGAAACTTCTAAATGATGCTGCTGGGAACTTCCTCTCAATAGGATTTTGGCGGTTTCTGTCATGAGAATAGGGGTGTTTTGGGGCTGTGTTAGAGGAGCTTAGGGCTAAAAGAAGCAGACAAGCATTGTGCTTGGTGGTGGTGTGGTGGTTGACTTGGTGTCATTCAAAGAAGTGATTTGTTGTACTTTTGTCAGCAAGAGTTCTGCTTTGCAGGCTTGCATCTCATGTAAACCAGGCCTTGAGCTCTATGTGAGGTAAGCTAGCCAGGTCTCTGGGTGTTGAAGATAAGTAGGCCTACGTACAGCTTTTCTACAGAATGCAGTAAGTATTCATTTTAGCCACTAAAATTATGAGTTTCTTGGCATTCAGGCAGCTGAATTGGAAATGCAAAAATGAAGAGAATCCTTTGTGTATGTAATGAAAAATCATCTGTCTGGAAACATCTCTCTGGTTTTAATCATTCAGGATGGAGCTCCTTCTTTGTCACCTGACTTCTTACCATATTAAATATCTCTTTTCTGCTATCTAAACCAATGTTCTTGAAGCTAGTGTGACAAAGGTTGGACATTTCAATACTAAAAAATGTTCTTTGAGTTCTAAAGGTACTTTCAGATTCTTGTTTGGTCTTTATACATACTTTAACTTCTTTTCAGATACATGCTTCTAGAAACTGAGAAACTGGGTTTATGTTATTTTTGTCTAACACTGATTAATGAGCCTATATGCCTGGGTGAAAGGCAAGTCTCCTGTCTAAAAGCTATGTGCAAATCTTTGGGCAGCTGCAGGTAAGGTTCAAGGCTGGGTGTAAGTCCACCCGGAACAGAAAGGGTTAATATACTGGTATCTAGGCGTAGAAGGCGAAGAGAGTAGAACATATCCAGAAAGTGGGCTTATCTGGTGAGGTGCAGGTTTAAGGGGAATCTTAATTATGAATGAGACAGCTTGCATACGCTTACTCTTGGTGCTTAATTTTGCTGTTTTGATAAATAGGATGCCACGTAGTTTCTCTCTTTCTCCTTATCTCATTTTCCTACTCATTTATTTTTACTTTGTGCTCATCCTGTACCTGGCACTGGGAGGATCAATCTTTGGGATTTAATTAAAGTTGTGGAAATTACATAGGTGCTGTTAAGTACGTCATATTTTTTAACTTCTTTGAAAACCTGGAGTGAAACGCCACCTTCTTTACACTGTGGTATGAGGAGCTCTTGTCAAGTGGTTAAGTGGCCGAAGTACATGACATGTTGTTTGGTTTTGTCTGTTGTTTAGTTGGTGTTTTGGTTTGGTGTTTTTTTGTTTTACAAGTCCCTTTTTTCCCCTTTATTAATATGTAATTAATCTTTATATACTTCAAATTCTTTTGTATCAGCAGCTGACTGTATTTCTTCTATTATCATCTGCTCTCCGATTCAGTACTGAAGGTTGTCAGCCATTCTAGGAATCAGAATTTCTAATGAAAACCTAGTAAACCTTAGAAAGTACAAAACATGGGATAGAGCTTTAGTAGGTATCATTTGTTATCATGATCTCTCAAGAAAATTTTAATTCTCTCTGTCAATTTGTACAGAAAAGTTCATATTTTCTATTGGTTATACTTCTGGACATTCTTGGTATTCACTTTTTAAGTCCTACTTCATTTTCTCAAAAAAACTGAGCATGGAAGGATTAAGCACTCAGTCGGGAAATGACCATATTAACGTTATGCCCATAGCTTATCCTAGTCCCATTTACAAAGGGGAATGGATGTGTACTACATTGTGAAGTTACAATAGTGTGTTCTAGATCTTAATATCCTTAGTATTTTTTCAAAATCTGCTGTTAACCTTCCTTTATAACTTATGGTACTTACTTAATTATTTTATGCTTCTCACATCGTTCAGTTGTTTTACTAGAAACTTTTGACAGCAATTGTACTGTTAGCTTGAAAAATGACTGCTTTTCTTAGGTGCAAGTTAAAGCATAAGTATATCCTTAGGTGATCTGCCTCTTAAGTTAGCTTTTGATTTATTACCCTCTTCTCAAATTTAAGAGCTGGATTATTTTATGCTTTTTCTTGATAAAAAGAAATACAAAGTGCTTCCAACAATTTGCAAGACCATACACAGTCCAGTAAAATGCTATTTGTTTACTTCTAATGTTGCAGGAAAAAGTATGGGTTTGTTTTAAAAATACTCCTGTAATACAGAGTATATCAGTATGTATGTATACAACAGTTAAAATGTGCATGTTTTTCTAAGAACTTCTTGGTTCTTCAAAAATTAATATAAGACAGAATTTGTTTAATCATGTAGACTGATGCTTGCCCAGCTTCTTGGGGGTGGAAGGAGGAAGGTTATAAATTTTCTTCAATGTTTAGGTTGTCAGCAATTGTCTACTTGGAGTTAACTTTTATCTTTGGGTAAAAAAATTTCAGAAAAACAGTAAGTTCTTTGCTGCTGTGTTTTGCTTTTCAGTGCCGTCTGTGTTTACCCTCTTTTACTTGATCCCCTGGGGTAAGGAGCCTGTGAGATTGAGACATGCAAATGCACATGGCAACTAGTGGGAGCAGGAAGAAATAACGCTACTAATACAAAATTTCAAAAGAAACTATCAAAGTTTTGATCTGTTTGCTCCCAAACCTCTGTTTGGCAGTGATTTCTTTGCTCACCGTTAGCTGTAGTGTGATGATACTTCACAAGTGTAATGCCTCAATTAAATCTCTGATTTTCTTTTCTTCTAGACTATACCTTCTGTAAAGCTTTGTGGAAGATAGATGTGTGCGCTGCAATGGTGACATAAATATTCCAGAGGACTGGAACAAGTTGTTGAGAATCTGTGTTTGTTTTTAATGCTGCTGTCAAGAACAATCTAAGGCAAGTAAACAACATGAGTTTTATCATGAAACTTCACAGACATTTTCAAAGAACAGTTATTTTGCTGGCCACTTTTTGTATGGTGAGCATAGTTATTTCTGCGTACTACTTGTATAATGGCTACAAACAGGAAAATGAACTTTCTGAAATCTCTTCAGAAGTGGAATGTGGTGATCCTCAACTGTTGCCATACAAGCTGATGGAGATGAAGACCATGAAGCCTATTGATCCCCTGAGGACAGATCTCGTAGTGCTGGTGTTTGTGGAAAGTCAGTACTCAACATTAGGCCAAGATATAATAACCATTTTAGAATCTAGCAGATTTCAGTTTCACATTGAGATTGCACCTGGGAAGGGTGACCTCCCGGTGCTTATAGACAAAAATAAAGGCAAATATGCTCTCATAGTATATGAAAATATTCTAAAGTATGTGAATATGGACTCTTGGAACAGAGGCCTTCTAGATAAGTACTGTATAGAATATGGTGTAGGTGTTATTGGATTTCACAAAGGCAATGAGAACAGCTTGCAGAGCTTTCAGTTGAAGGGCTTTCCTTTCCATGTCCACAGCAATCTGGGTATTAAGGACTGTTGCATTAACCCTCATTCCCCACTGCTCCATGTGACTAAATCTTCTAAGCTTGAGAAAGGTCCCTTGCTTGGAAATGACTGGGCGGTTTTCCAGATTAATCATACAGCTTATCAACCAGTGATATTTGCAAAAGTAAAGACACCAGAAAACCTTTCACCACCTGCTGCTATAAGTGCTCTCTATGCCACGGTAATTCATGACCTGGGGCTCCACGATGGGATTCAACGAGTCCTTTTCGGCAATAACTTGAATTTTTGGCTGCACAAGCTGATTTTCATAGATGCCATCTCTTTCCTGTCTGGAAAGAAGCTCAGACTGTCCTTGGATAGGTACATTCTGGTTGACATAGATGACATCTTCGTTGGGAAGGAGGGAACAAGAATGAACACCAACGATGTACAGGTAAAGTATATGCACAAACTAATGGTCATTACAGCAAAGTGCTTTGCTTTTTTTTTTTTTTTTTTTTTTTTAATCTTAAAGTGAATAGTTGTTAACAGTTGGAACTCACGGAGGACACAAATCAGTAAGTACCAACACAAACTGTTTGGACCCTGAGAGAGAAGCCAGTCTGTCTGGCCTTGTGTAGTCACTGATCCCAGGTGTAGCAGTTCCTTCAACCTGCAGGCTGGAGGAGAGTCTGTGCAGTGTCGCTTGTACCTGTCCTAGAAAAGAATGTAAGATAAGATGACTCCCTGGTTACTGTCACTTGTTTTCTCTCAGGTGACAGGCAAGTCCCTGCTGAGCTAAGTTCTATAAACGGGTTGGTGGGCACCTCTGAATTCTGTTCCCCTTACTATGTATGGAAAAAAGTCTCCCAAAAGGAAATTAAAGACAACTAGTTGCTAAGTAACTGATAAAGAAAAGTGAGTGGTAGTGTTTTCACACACAGCACAACCCACCCAACACGCACAATTCTAAACACAATTGCAGAGTGTTTAACTCTCTGGTCTGGTGATTAGCTTTGATCTAAGCACATACTTTCAGTATGGCATTTGAAAACAGCACAGGACTTCAGGGCTGGACCCAAGAGCTATTCATATGTAATGTGCATGTTGCTAGTCTTACAAGCAGGAGGTAAATGTGGTGAGCAAAAGTAAATGTCAACATAAATTTTGAAGAATGGACTGGATTGTTAGCTGTTTGACATAGGTTTCAGATGTCAGGAGTTAGTTGCAGCATTTCACCTTTCTTGTCTCTGTTTTATGGCTCTTGCTTGCAAGCAATTTTTGTGTTAATATTGGTCTTAAAAGCTTGTTCTGGTGCTAAATGACTTGACGATTTCCATTTTAACATTTTAATTTGTACATTCCTGAAGGTCATTTTTCACTCTATTGGGCTGTTCAGTGAGGTGGTAGTTACGGCTCAGTAGGAGTAACATCTTAACATTATTTCTTGCTGTATACCTCGCTTTCTTTTTGTGAAGAATGTTGTTACAAAGCGGGTAGTTAGAGGTCACCTTGCACAACTGTATTTGGTCTAGAAGCTAAAAATCTCTAAGATGCTGATTGTTGCCCTGTTTGTGCTAAAAATAAGGGAGAATGTTTTGTTAGAACTTTCGTAATGGAAAGAGGAACTGGGAAAAGGAAAGGCAACGGCAGCACTGCATGCAGTTGATGGTCATTTTTGTTTCATTTCTAACTAGGCTTTTGGGTTTTTCAGTGTTAATGTATTTGTCAAGCTGCAGTAACCCTGCATATATTGCTTCCTTAAACAAAAGGTTTGAACTTGTAGTTACACTTTGATTTGCTTTAAAATTGCAGCATAGACTCTTTTCCAAAACATTCTCTGCGTGTGCAATTATAAATAAGATATACCTCCTACAAGTAGGTGTTTTCCTTATACAAACAAATTGCATGGGAGAGAGCTGGAGTAAAGGTGAAAATAAATGGAGTTTCTGTGTAGAACATGATGGCAGCATTTGAGTCAGGTGGGTGAGCACGCTTTGAGAATCTCCTAAGTGCAAACTGAAATTGCAGGAAATAAATAAGGTCCGACCCACATCACTGGCAAAACTCCTGTTGTTCTGCAGAAGCAGCAGTTTCTGGTAACAAAATATGTAAAATAAAGCCTGAATAAATCTCCCACTGTGGTGTGCAGTAGCAGTTTGCAACAGTATGTTTTGTATTGTTTCTCTTTGTGAGTGACACCTTAGGATTGTCATTTTAGGATAAGTTAGGGCGATTAATTGCCAGAATTACTTACCAGAAACAGGAGGCTATTGAGACAAATTTAATTAAAGCAGATTCAGAAGGATAAACTGTGTTGTTTTGGGAGAGTAATTTGCAGTATGTCAGAATGTTATCTTCCCAAAATAAAACTGTCAAATTAAATAGAAATAATATCAAAGTGGAAATAACTTTTAAGTGGGATAATTTCATTTATACAGAACTGTGTTCTGAAACAGTGGAATCTGAAAAAGTGCTCCCTTCTGATTCTTCATTTACTTAAAGTGTTCTATTAAACATGTTGTTAGGGCTGTCAGATGCAATGCGTCTTCATTACTATTAATATCAAAGGAGTTATCCTCTGTGGCACAATGACATGTGGAAGGAATGAAATAAAATCAATTTGCGGTAGTTGAAAATCCGTTATTGTAAAGTATATTTGCAGATAAATGACATCCTATTAAACAGAAGTGTTTTACTGAGTTCTGCTGCATTGACTGTGACAGAGAATTGTGCACTGCAAGTGTGAAAATAGGTTGCTAAATGCAGACTTTGTATAATTTCAGTACTCAAGATTAGCTCATTTCTACTAAGCTTACGTTTTGAATACTAGCAATGTAGAATTGGGCATAATGCTTTTTTGTCTTTTAATTTCGTTTGACGTGTCTTCTATTTAATATTTTCTGCATATACTCGCATCTGGTAGGACTGTGAGCTTGCTGAGAGTAAGGGGAATGTTTCTACGTGTGCTCCGTTAATGCAAAGTAACCTAAAACACTTCAGAAAGCTCCCAACATCCAGAGAACCTCTAGGATTGGTTCTGCCCATTCCTCTGGATAGGACAGAGTTCAGAAACTGGAGGGTTAATGCAGAACTGATAGCAAAAATAATCACTCATGATTCACTGCCTAACTCAAGAAGGCAGCATTTGTCTTGGGTCTTCTGAGACAAAGGCTTCGCTCTGTTGAGTGCATAGAGAACCTAGATTCGCTTTAGAAGGACTGATTCACTAAGCCTCTAAAGTTCAGGCACAAGTTAGGTGAGCAAGTTGAAAGCTACGTCTGTACTGTTCTTTCACTGCAAGAGTTAAAATAGAGGGCCATCATAACAAAAGATATCCTGTAGGATTGCAGAAGTACAGGGAAGTTGTACATTGCCATTCACAGAATTGCCGAATGGCTGAGGTTGGAAGGCTCCTCTGGAGGTCATCTGGTCCCACCCCCCTGCTCAAGCTGGGCCATGTCCAGGTGCCTTTTGACTGTCTCCAAGGAGGGAAATCCTGACTGCATGCAAGATCAGGTTTTCAAGGGAATTTCTTCTTCAGACACCTAAATGAGATTTGCAAAGTGGCCAGAATAGTTAATATTTGGATGTCAGGCTAACTACCTTCTTCTTTAAAGTTTGTGAATTGGAGTTGAACACGCACTCAAGAAAATTGCTGTCACAAGGTTAAGTGGTAATTTTTTATCAGTATCATATGTATTGACCTCAGAAGAAGTCAAGTCAAAAGTAAACCCTCTAAAATGAGCATCTTCTGCACCTCTAAAGATGAGGCAAAGTGGTGGTACTTCAGCTTGAGTATCTATAGTGTCAGGGACACAAGTGTCAAGAGCCCTTCTGAAAATCTTTTGACAGTTTATTAACCTAAATCCTGTAAAACTAATAAATTGTTTGTTTTATTAAACAACAGATGAAGTTTATTCTAGTTTCACCACAACTTCTTCAATTAAAAAAAAAAAGACCCAAACAACTTGAAACTGTACTTCAGATTTTTAGACTACCTGATTGTTACAGGTTTGCCTGTCACTGTGTAAAATCTGGACTGATAGAACATAGTTCTTCAATGTAACGTACTGTGTAGCTGTCACTGTGCATCAACAGTAACCATCCATCTTCATATTTATTTACTTTATCTTCCTCTGGTATAATAGAAATAATGGAAGAGAACATTTTCAAAGTCTAATTGCCTCCCACTTTGAAAATAAGCTTGGTAATGTCATCTCAACATTCATTTTTCAGTAACTTTTTTTCTCTCCTAATGTCTGTCAGGCAGGAGGGACCATTACACTGTGACAATGTTATGTTTTATTTTCCTTGTGTCTTTTAGAAGACTAAGAGCCTGTGCAGAGCAAATAATTCATTTAAATGGGCATACAGAGAAAATCTATCTAGATATCCACAGAGTAAGTTTATCTTAATAGACCGTGATTGTCCTGGCTGATGGTCTACTAATTTAATATCTTTTGGTTTTGTTACAGTTAGTCTTTGTGAAATTTTTATGATTATACAGCATTGAGATTTTTCCAAGGGAAAAGCAGCTGATAATAGGGGGGGAAATTAAATATGATTTTTTTTCTATTGACAGTTTGTGCAGTGCTGGTGGTCTAGGCAGTAAGTTGGTCTACCTTTTCCTTCATTCCCTCAATACACGCGCTTTCTGTATTTCCTTGAGAGTTGATCACATTTTCAAAATGAAAAATTAGAACACTGTGAAATTCTTTTTTCCAAATAATTAGCTGTGTGATCTCCTCTTGACTGTCTTGTCCTTTGTGCGCTTTTCAAAAGAGATGTCTTGAATTGAAGTCAGGATGGGGATCTCTTCACTTTCTTCATGTAAGCCTAATCTTTTTCTGCACTTGCAATTACTCTTTTATAATTGCCAAGGAAAAAGCTTCATATTAACTTTATCCATTATTGGGAGGGGAATGATCTATCTTTTTTTCTCATTCTGTTTTGTGAGCACTTAGGCAATGCATCTGTTAGCATATGTGCATTGAAATGGCCAATACAAGCTTGAATTTGCAGTCTTGTGGCATTAGAATCATTGAAGACTTGGATGACAAGAGCTATCCTCTTTGTGCATCATCTATGCCAAACAGCGTTCGGATAATGGAGAGGATTTAGCTGGGAAGAAGAAATTCATAGCATTTTAGTCTCCATCACTTGAACAGTCTGTCATCTTGCCCAGATTTTGAGGTTTATAATGTAGACAAATCAGAGCTAGTCCTCTAACTTTCCATAGTAGACAACATAGAAAAATAGCTCATCTTTAGGCAGGCACTGCTTAAGTGAATTGCACCTTAGAACTACGTATTGTTTCTGTTGTTCATAAAATGCTTCTAGAGTGACTAAGATCAAATATAAACATTTGCATTTGGTCAGACTGATCTTCTTTCATGTTCCAAAGCCAGTGCTGTCACTTTTTTGTTATTTCCTTAGTGCATTGGTGGCCTAATCTTTTGTTTAATATAATATAGATTTGTTTAATAACAGATTTCTCCCCTAAGAGCTAATTGTCTATTCACTATATTACAAATCTGTCCACATTAGTCAGCACTGCTTAAATTATTACAGTTGTTTAAAACCCAGTAAGTGTCTTTTCACCCTGTGTAGCATATGTGGAAAGAAATCAGAACTTCCCCTGGTAAAGAATACCACTTGGATATAAATTTAAAAAATATGGTGACATACCTTTTCAGTTACTCTTGCATAGGAAGGACCTAAATATTTGCCTAAGAAGAGAAGCTTAGGTGTATTTTGTGTTAAGGCAGAATGGCTAGAAGGTGCAGAAAGCCCGAACTGTCAAGACACAAGAAGGTTCCTGTCACAGAAGGAAGTCTAATTCTGCAAGTTATTTGCTGCTTTATCTATAAGATCATGTAGAAGGTTATCAGTAAAGAAATGATAGATGTGTCATAAAATGTCAGTTGCAGAACCACCAGAGATACTCACATGTATTTGGTTGCACTGAGCCGTAAATCTTTCCTCCGGGGAGATTCAAAAACTCTTTTTAATCACCTCTTTAAATGACATAAGGAATTAACTATTAAGAACTTTTGTTCTGCTAAATCATTTTACATTCCCAATCCATTAGCCATGGTACCTTTATGCCATTGTTCAATGTGCTTACTGTGTGTGTACATATATTCTTTTTTAATTTGACTTGAAGCTCCTAAGCTATTTTATATTGACTTGGCTGAAATAATAAGTAAAAAGTATATTCTGTCCTTAAAAAGAGTCAAAGAAAAGGAATACTATTAACTGTGGTGTTTCTGTAGCTGTCTGATGTCCTAGGAAGACTGATTTAACTTCTTGAGTGTATTGTTTCAGATATAGTAGTGTGGAATATTATGCACTGTGAGGCAGTAGAGAATTAGATATCAGAACTAAAATATAACTTTAAAACAAGTTATAAAAATAGTTTTATTTATTTTATGGGCTGCTATCAGCATATAGAATGCTTTACCAGTCAGTCATCCTAACATTTAACTTCTAAAAGCACTTTGGTTTATGTACCAACTTCTGTGAATTTTAATGTAGTAAGATTGATACAACTGCTGCTCAATACAGCCCAGCTTTTGTTCCTAAAAGAAATGTACTGATGTTTGAAACAGAAAGCTGGATGAAAGTCCTCGACCAAAGGAGGGTGGCTGCGGAGGGGTGACGGGGACGCAGGAGAGCTGGCTCCGCCTTGGGTGCAACACTTCTGGGGCTGCCAGGGCAGTGCTGGGAATTCCACACATACTTCCTCCTCCTGTTCTGCACCTGTGTACAGCTAGATACAACCAAACCCCATGGAATAAGCTTGGCACCAAGACTAATTGTACAGCTTATGCATGGTGTGTGAAGACAAAAACCTTGCATGGTAACGGTGTGTCTAATAATAGCCAGGTTCCATGTGGTATCTCTGTGGATTGCCAGGCAAATGGAGAGGAGGCTACCTTTTTGTGTGTGCTCGAATGCCCCTGGTCTGTGCTTTATGTTGATACACATATAGGTATTGTATGTGGGAAGGACTGAGGTTCAGAAATGTTTGCACAAACAACGCTGCCTAGCTCCCTGGGGCTGTGGGATGAGCATGGCTCCATGCAGGAAATCTGTAAAGAGAGCGTGTATGTCAAATAGCAGCACTGGCATACTCCTCTGTAGCTACACAAGAAGTCGTACTTGTGCCAAAATGGTAACTACATTTACCCATTCTTACTTGCTGGCTCAACTATCCACTCCGTTCATCTGTACAATACTTCGGAGGCACATCAACTGTAAAAAGGATGCTCTGTATCTAAGCCATCTTGTTCTACATCGAAAATGTGAAAGTGAACATTGATTGACCGACCGGTGGATGTTCTTTCTAGGACAGAGTCGATTCCTGTTAGCATTTAAGTGTGAGGAGCTTATAGTTCAGTGCTGTGTCTGTTAAGAGGAAACCAATTTTTGGTCTTTGTTCCTGTTAGTTCAGTGATTTTCTTTAGCTCTACGTTTGCTGAAATTCATGGCTTGTCTTGTTTGTTTTGTTCATGGTATTTTGGAGTTGTTTTTCTTAAAAAACAAAAAAACAAAAAACCAATTTTTTGAAAAATAAAGCAGCTGGATGTGGTAGTCCTTAGCTCCATTGAACCTAGGAGAGTCATCAGGTCCTAGACAGACTTTTACAACTCCGTACTGATGTGCTGCAGCTTTGAGGCCTTTAGCAAAGCAGCGTAAGTTTTAGCGTTAAGGAGGATGATATTCTATGTATCTGTTTTCCTACATGTTTTTGCACCTGGACCTAAAAGATGCTGAGTATTTTCTATTCTGAAGGAATCCTGTGGAAGTTCTGTGCATTCGCAAGTGTGCACAGTCTGCACTTCAGAAGTGTCTTGCATGGGAGGCTTGGGTCAGGAGTGAGGTGCTGCGCCATGCTCCCTCATTTGTATTTGTCGACTGCTAAGAAACTTAACTGCTGAGTGCAGAGTCCTCTGGAGCATTAAGACAAAAGATATCTCAGAAGGATGAGGCAGATCACTAATCATGAAGTTGTTTATAACCATTTTTTTTTTTTTTTCTGCTTAGTTTCGCAATGCTGGAGTAACTGAATCTGGGGGTTTTTTTGTTTGGTTGGTTTGTTTTGTTTTTCTTTTTTTATAATTTAAAAGCTGTGACACTATACACTCTCATGCAAACCTAAGTCTTGAAACAGTGATTTTTCAAGCATTGTGCCATCTCCTCCCATTACGAATTCAGTGGCAGGGAACCTAATAGAAGAGAAATTAATCTCAGTTTGCAGCTTTTTTTATTGTCAAAGAGGCTGCAGAAACTGCTTCTTGGCATTGTAAATCCCAGGAGATCTTCGAGGGCAATGAGAATGTTTTGCTTCAAGCTCTTCCACCCCAGCACCAGAGTTGACTATTGGTTACACACTCCCTGGTCCTTGGTCTGTCTTGATGATAGAACCAAAGTAAGGAAATCATGGCTTCTATGAATCCACTGATGATTTCCCAAATAAGTAGATGTGCATTATGGATGCAGTCTTCTACATCTTTCCAGAAAATGACGGTAATTTTTTTTCATTTTTAATTCCCCACATTTCTCTGTAGTGGTGAATACTTTACTACCCTTAGGCTTAATGGAACTCTCTTAGCAATGGTGTGTCTGCCTGTTGTATTCTGCTTCCTGTTCTTAATGGAGTTTTGTGATGTAAGAGCTATTTTATTTCAACCTTAAGCGATTACACTCACGTGCGATCAAGTGGGCTAACTGAATCCTTTGTAACACTGTTTCTGCTTTTTCCCTTGACTTAGTTTATTATGCAGAGATATCTTTACACTTGAGCATAAGGCTTCTCTTCCAAAGAAATCCACACAAATGCTTAAGTCCACCCAGTGTGCCAGCCTTCAGTGATCATTTTTGGTTCACAGCCATGTAGCAACTTCTGTCTTCCTCTGTCTACTTAGAAACTTATACTTTAAGAATGTACATGAATATTTTCATGGAGGAGATAAAAATGCATGTGATTCTGCACACTTTACTTTGAGTATTGTCAACATAACCTAAGCTCGGCTCTGTTTGGGTTGATCCATCTGGCCATGAAAGCAAAACCTGCCGTTCCAAAATTTATGAAGTAAGTGCAATGTGCGTCAAGACATATTGAAACCTTAGCCTGCACTGTAAGATGTTCAAATCTACTGGATAATTTGTCTCCACTGAAAAAGCCTTTTCAATGTTTCAAGATTAGTATTTTAAAAGCTGGCCATTGATGTTAGCAGAGTAACAATGTTGACAGAGCAAAAGAAGGAAGTTGAGAGAAGGCACTTGCTGGGCGTAGCTGTTATGAAGTTAATGCACCAGACCTGCGGCAGGGTTCTAGCTCTGTCTGCAGCAGGCCTGGAGGCATAATTAAGAAGAGTTACGTGCTGAAACTGCTTTCCAGCCTCCTGGCAGTGTGTCCCTCAGCTATCCTACCAGTCCCTCTCATTCCTTAGATTGCAAGTTCTCTTGGTCAGAGGCTCTTTTTGTTCTGTGCTTTTTGTTCAAAAAGCACTTTGGTAATACAAATAATAATAATGCAACTACAGTTTACCACAGAGCTGTACAGATTCATCACCGTGCTAGTGGCTGCTGCAAGATTTATTCTGGGCTTTTTCAGATGACAAGTTAGCCATCCAATTCCTGCTGCTAAGGGAATTGAATAAAATTTTCACAACCAACAAATAAAAACACACTGCAGATGGATCTAGAAATCAAAGCAATTAACTGTAAAACATGATACCGAAATTGGGCCTATCTCCTTCCTGATCTTCAGTCACATCAAGAAGGCACAGTCTGGCAAAAAGAGAAAAATGAGGGTCGAAAGTGGGACTCATTTCATTAGTTTCTTTTACAATACAGCTGCATGGAAAGTGTCCTTTCTTCTTACCTGTTCGGTCTGGAAGAAGTCAGCGCAGCTACATGACTGATTCTTGGTGATTATTCTTACAAAACAAAGTAAAAGAAAAGCAGCTGGTTGCCAGTGTGTATCTAATCCCTCATGGAATAACAATGCCCTATCTATTTCCAATTCCAGTTTCTTTTTCTGTGCGAACTTCAACACTTCTACAAGGTAGAAGTGTTACTCCCTGTTTAAAAATTATGTTTGACAGAGCACAAAAACCTTATGACCAATTTAAAAAAATATTTACTCTTTAGGAGATTCCTTCTGGTACTTTACAGTCCTGGAGATGAGTTAGTATTGCTCCTTAAAATGTAGTTTCATATCTGCAATAAATCATAAATTAAATACCATTTTATATTGCAAAAATTATGCTACAATACATTTGAAAATACAAATAGCGGAGAGGACAAATAAAAAGTCAGTGACTGTGCAGAGTAAGGCTCCATGGATTCATTCCAAGCCAGGTCAGTAAATCCATGCGACAAAGGCCCTGCCATGCTGTACAGAGGTAACGGGTTAGGTCTGGGAACACCAGTTGCATTTTTGTGGAGCTAATAAGCCACACAGCTCTACATGAAGCTCTGATTCACTTGCCCTTTCCATGTTAGCACTCCTGGGAATAACCCAAGTGTCTCTGCTCCCATTTTAAAGCAAACTTGGACTAAAGATAACTTAGAGTTGCCTTTGATAGAACTCTAATGAAAATGGAAAGGAGGCTGAAAAATAGTTCTGCATTTATAGAAGAAGTGTTTGTTTTATGGTGCAAAACATTTCTCATACCTTGTCCTTTCTCACTGCCTTTGCTAACGGTAATAGAAATGTCGAAAATGGTAATCCTGAAAATATCCTAAAAACAAGATGAATACTAAAATATACCTGAATTTGTAGTGTAAGCTGGTTTGAAATTTAAGCTGACTGTGAAAAATATCATTTTACATCAGGAAAGTACTTCATCTTATTGACTGAGGAGTTACGTAGAGTATTGTGCTCAGTTCTGCACCACTTAATCAGAAATATTTAGGGGGTGCTTAGAGACACTAGAATACTCATGAAATGTCAGAGCAAAAAATGAAAAAATAAAGGCTAAAGAATTTGGTAAGTAATGATGACCAAAGCAGAAAGCAGTAGGCTGCAGATGTCTGTAGGGTATAAACAGTGAGGATGGATAAAAATATTTAATGTAAGGCACAGAGATATTTAAGTGTAGGTTGAATAGCCAATAAAAGTGGCAGATTAGAGGCTAATATCCAAAAGGAAGTAAAAGGATTATGTAAGTCTTTAAAAATTAGATTTGGCAAAAAGGTATGAAGTGTGCTATTGAAAGGAGTATAATATTGGCAGGGAATTTGTACTAAGATGTATTCCCAATCTCTTACAGTATAATCAACTGCAGAGCTCAGTTTGGATTCCTGTGTGTCGGTCTGAGTCTGCAAGTGTAGAATTTGCCAGCTGAGATACTTATCTATGTAGATCTAGTTTCTGTAATCTTGCCTTTTAGAAATGCAAACGTGCATGCAAAACCAGGAAAGGTATGTATTAACACCTTCTAACAAAATCATACCCCATGTTTCTCTTATTAACGTCCTGTGTTTCACTAAAGTCTTAGGGTTTTTTTTCTCCTGAATTATATCCCTTAGACTGGGTACTATGCAGGAGTCAATGAAACCGTCCAAATTTTTATTAACTTGAAGTAAGTTCTTATTGTGTCTTTTCTGTGTTGACTACATATAATCATAAAAAATATGGCTTGAGAAAGAGTTGTATCTGTTACTTTATGCAAGCTTGTCTTGCTTGCTTGCTCTTTTTCTGTCATTTCTTTGATACCAATAGTGATGTAGCAGGGAATTTCATTCAGCAATTTTAGAACTACTCATAAAGAGAAGGAAAAAAAAAAAAATTTGTGACCCTTAGCTGGTGAGCAAGCTGAAGACTGAATTCCTAGCTGTTTCTGACGTGGAGCTTTCTGGCAGAAAGAGAATATGAAAATCTTCTTGGTAAAAGATGTTTTTTCTGTCAAAAAAGGTGGAGCATAGAGGGAAAAAGAGCTTTTGGTATGCCTCAGCTCACCCCAAACATAGGGACAAAGATAGATATTTTTAATTGGATACAGTATTAAGAGAAACATGGGAATCTTTTTGGCTCTATTAGGAAAAAAAAAAAAAACCTAAGAAACATTTGTGAATGGATTGTGTCATTGGTGTGTTGCCCAGCCCATGGAGCGGTCAGTTTATTTAACATGCCGGTGATGTGGTAACTCTGTTGTGCTTTACTAAACAGGGAGAGCAACTGGCTCTGTTGTGGTTTTTATATAAATTAGAGGGTTTGAGTCTTCATTTATTTGCACTTTATTCTCTAATATGTAAAACTAAGCAGTAACACAAATATTGTGCTTGTCTAGAAGCATTAGTCTTACTAGGGGAGAAAAGAAGTGTAAACTGAGAAGTAAACAAACCCCAAAGTGTTTCTCTTTGGTACCAACATTTTAGACATAGCTCGTAGTGTCCAATGTTTCTTTCAAGTTACCTAAACAGCAGCTTGTTATACCTTGGTCTGTGGACTTGAGTTTTCCTGTGATCATGTAACAGATTTATATTGTAATTGTAGCCACTGTTACTCGGTGATTGCTTTCTAAATGCTGGAAAAATATTGTAAAAACTTAAATGCTTTGAATTTTGTGTGCTCTAGAAAAATAGATAAATACCACCCGCTGTTGAGCTGTGATCATCTATATAATGATGTAGACAAAACTTTGAAATCTTGTTTATTTGAAATTCTGCTGAGCAGGAAGTGCAGGCTTCAGGGCTTACAGGGACAGGTAAGTCTTAGTTTATCCAGGCTCAGGCATTGAGATCCAGAGAATACTGACATTGAAGAAGAAAAGTAAGACTGAAGTTTTTTCAAAAGGCCATATTCACAGACTGTTGGGAGTTTGATGTATACAACACTGACACACCATTTTTATTTTCATTTCCTAAAGAAATCGGGTATTTTTAATGTCCCTGTTTGCCTTTGTCAGTCCAGCAATTAAACCAAAATGGGGTAGATTTAGGTTAGACATAAGGAAGGAATCTTTTATGATGAGGGTGGTGAGACACTGGCACAGGTTGCCGAGAGAAGTTGTGGATGCCCCATCCCTGGAAGTGTTCAAGGTCAGGTTGGATGGGGCTTTGGGCAACCTGCTCTTGTGAAAGATGCTGCTGCCCATGACAGGGAGTTGGACTAGATGATCTTTGAAGGTCGCTTCCAACCCAAACCATTCCATGATTCTGTGATCAATCTAATGACGTTTGAACCTGCGGGCCAGTTTCGGTCCAGTGTGACAGATACGGGCAGTTCTCAAAGACAGTTAAATTCCTGCTGACATCCTGGAGTTCAGCGTGGGGTAAGGCATGTACGCAAAGCAGTGCCTGCGCTGAAGCAGAGGTTTCAGAGTGAGGTCTGCATTTATCCTCTACTTTGACCTGCCCCTGGCTAATCCATGTGCCATGTCTTGGAGCTAGCGATAGCACGTACTGTCTCTTTTTCATCTAGACAGGGCGTGTGGGACAGAGTGGGAAGGGAAGGAGGTGCTTTGGAGACCTAATGGGGAGGGTAGGTCCTAGGCAGCGGTGTGAAAGGGAGTGCAGGCTACTGCATTGTGGGAATAGCAATTTGGGAAACGAATCTATAGGAGACTAGGTTTTATGGAACAAATTTCTTGTTTTGTATGCAAGCCATAGGAGTAAAGGTAGACCTGAAATCTAAATTGCATCTCTAAAAACATTGGCATTTTGGACAGAGTAGTGTAGCCACTGACAAACTCATCAGAGTGGAGCAGATGTAGTGACCCAGCTGCAGCTTCCTGCGCATTCAGGTGAGGTCACTGTGGTCTCTGCTGCGGAGAGATTAGGCCTAAAAATTCTTCCAGTGTTGAACCTTCTAGATGTTTTCAGCATTCAGCGCCTGTAGAGAGCCACGTGTTGCCAACAGCGGGGTAAAAGGGCCCTAAGCAGCAGAGCCAGGCAGTGTGCGGTGGGTAAAGGAGCACAGGCTTTGCTGCAGCGGAAGCTCGTGGCCAGCCCGTGCAGCGGAGGACTGTCTTCCTTGGAGAGTAGCCCTTGTCCTCCAGCCAAACTCTGCTTGCTGCGCCTGTTGGCTATAGTGAAAGCTAAAGCTGGAGCTGGCGTGTGAGGAAGCATTAAATAAGAAGCAAACGTGCTGTTGATAATGAATGTGGTACTAGGAGCTTGGATAATAGCTCTGTTCTTTCTGAGCCGGACGACTATAATATATACATGCTGTTAGACTGAATAGCCATGCCATTGTTTTAACTTCTATGACAAAATATTGTGCATCCTACCAGACAAGAGCTGAAGCTGTAAAAGTGCGGGTTGTCTAATCAGGGCGTGCAGGAGTATAACTGCTTTGCATCTGAGGTTATTTTTTGAACCTGATTTTTTGGAGGCCTAACATTTACTGATAGCTAGACAAGTGTCTACATGAATCAGTGAACAACCCTGACAATTTATCTACTGCTGATGGGATGCAATGGAGACAAGCCAGACTAAGCAGGCACAGCGAAGTGGCCCAGAAGTGAACTGGAACAGGATCTGAACTACTCTGTCACCCTGAGAGATGGCCTATCATGCTCGGAGCTGAGGCAGCTATGCGTGTGTGGGGGGGTGACTTTCCAGTACAGCTACCTGAATGCTCGCGTTGTGGCTAACAAACCTCAGTTTCCCACTGTACTGGGTCATCAACAATCACCAGATTGCAAGAACTTAACTGGATAAATATGAAGAGATTTTAAGTGCATTTTAGAGTCACTTTGTTTTTACTACTTTGAGTTTTGTTATACTCTGAGAACTTACCTCTTTATCCTTGGTGTTTCATAAGCAAATAAAGCGTGAGGCCAACAAGTTTTTAATTGAATCCTGTCTGACCAAAATCCAGGGAAAAATATCATATGCAGCAGTAGGGTGTTTATTAGTTCTATTTCAATTGGCCTGGGGTTTTTTTGACCTTTAATTAAAAGAAATGCGGGATTTTATTTCTGTTGACTGCAGAATAATGAGATCATTTAGCTTTTTAGTAATTGTAACCTCTTTCATCAAAGTACATTTTAATTGAGAGATAATAATGCAGAATTTCATATAGAATCCTGAAAACAGCATCCTAATTACTTTGTTAAATAGTATTGACACCAAGCATTCAAAACCTTCAACTTACCTTGCCATAATTGCTTATTCTCATTAGCTGCTATCTCAGCCTCCAAGAAGTGAGAAGCTGGTGAAGGAAGTTAGAAATATTTCTTAAAACTCTTGGTTGTACAAATGATTTGCCTAGATGAAAGAGCCTAATTACTTGATAGTGTATAATTGGACCATCATCAAGATCACTATTGTATGCAATATAAAAAAAACTCCAAAGGAAGACTCAGTAACATTAAAACAGTGTGTTCTAATGAAAAAACTTCTGCTTGAAATCATCTGAGACAACGGTTTCCGAAGTGGCTGCTTACATTTTTAGTATCCTTTAGTGGACCTCAAATTCAGATACCTTGTTACAGCATCTGTGCACATGAAATAAAGTTGTGGCTCCTGAATGTTTTGAAAATCAGGTCCAGTGTGTCTTATATTGGACACCGAAAAACTAAGGTGCATGTAGTTGGGCTCCAGCCTGATGTCTCATCTTACCGACACTTTGAAGAGAAGCTGGGTTCCCCAGTTAATGGTGCTTATCGAACTAGTGAGTATGGGCCTTAATATTATAGGAAGTCAGGTAAGATACTGAGGACAATGGATCTGGCAAACAGTCCAAATTAACCCAAGCAATCAATGGGAGCTTTGCCTGTCCTGCACATTAAAGAGTTGGGCTCCAAGGCTTCCCTGTCTGATAATTTAAAAACACAATTGCTGCAGGTAGAATCTAGCCATCAGTAAATGACAAGTAACTGAAGCGAGGTGCTTCATTTCATCTCCAAGGAATTTTTGCACACATTTTCTGTTTTAAATTCTACCGTGTTAGGTGGCTCTTTGTAAATAGGCATCCTGCTGACATGTGGTACTTCTGAACTGTTACATCTTTTGAATGACTTGGTAGACTTATCAAAATCCATGTTTTTAATTGAAAGAATAATTTGTTTCTTGAAGCTACTGTATCTTAATAAGCAGGTTCTCCCCCCCCGCCCCCCTTTTAATTTTCTTGTACAAAGCAGCAGGAATAATTGTCTTCAGCTCACATGGAATCTGATATTTTATAAACTTGAACATATGTATTGTCAGCAGTTTAGCTTTTCCATCCCTTTTTCATCAGTCTTTCTATTTTGGCTGGATTGTGTCCTCTTGGACACCTTGCTTCCACCAAACTGTAGAGCAGTGTCCTTTCCCCACTTACATAGATTAGGGTCTATTTATAATTTATGCTCTCTGCCAGCTAAACACTTTGCAGAAAAAGCTGAAGATTTTCTTTGTTTTCTTCTCTTGCCCTCTCTGTAGCGTCAGCTCTGTTAAGTGAGTGCACAGTCAAAGAAAATTTAAGCATTCTTCTCCTTTTGTCTGAAGGATATTCAAACTGTTTTTTTCAGATACACCCGGTATACCCAAAGCAATTATTCTTTCTCCTGCATAGATTAAATGTTTATGGTAATGGGTGTCAAAATGCTAATCTTGGAAATCCAGAAAGAATAGACATTGAATTTTAATGATGTTCCAAAATACATAATTCATAATGACGGAAACATTTTTCCTCAGAAGCAAAATAGTCTGTCTAATAAAATAATGATTCCCAGCCATTTGGGATGGACCTTCATTGAGGCTATCCTCTGTTTCATCTTGCCATGCTGCCTCTCGCTGCCTCCAAACACTCTACATTCTTGCCCACTGCCTTCCCAGCCCTGACTGCTGCCACAGTTTCTTGAACGGCTGCCATCACGATCTCAGCATTTCTCACTTTCAGGTCCCACTGCTGCTACAACATTTCTTGTGGATCCCCACTGCTCCCTCCCCCTCAACTCTCCCTTTCCTAGGCAGTGTGTTCCCCCTCCTCTCTTTTCTGCCATCAGCCTCAGCACTGCCAGGACAAACCTGGGACTGATTATCAGGCACAGTTTGTTAGCCTGGCCTCTGTTCTGTGCCACACCGTGCCACGTATTGCCTCTAATGTTGGACACTTTGCTAGGGCCTCTAAGTTTAGGGACTGATATATACAACATGATAAAGCACAATCTCAAAATATATCTGGGAAATTTAAAGTACTGATTGTTGAACTCTGCAGAGAAGCACAATGCTTTAAAAATCATAATACTTGTATGCATAATAAATGCAAACTTCAGTCACATGTGTGTTTTGTTCCTCAATTCTCTTTTCTGTTTCTTCCCCAACCCTCTTTTGTTTTCTTTTCTTTTTTTCCCCCTTATAAGCAAGAGAATTTGCAATGTGGGGAGAAACTTTAGAAAAGGTCAGGTTCTGCAGAAGGGGAAGTTTGAGGGAGGCAGGTGGTGTGCATATACCTGTGCAGGCAGCTTCAGCTGCAGGACTCTTTTTCTCAGAGCGTGGACATGCTCAGGAAAGGCAAAATGATGTCACAAAAAGTGCAAAGTAAAAGGACATCATATCAGTTACAGCTCATTAAACCCCTATGTGAAGAACTCCACTCAAGTTAAAAGGGCTTTAGTTCTGTTTCTTCCCTCTCTTGCAGGGGTTAAACTAAAGAGGTAATATGGTATAGAAAATTCAAGCTACTTCTGCATAAGAGCTCCCATAAAGGGGCTTCATGTGCTTAACTCATGTGCTTTCGCTTTACACTTTCTATTAATTTGTTTTACCTTTTCAGAAGGTCCTTGCCTTCATTAAAGACCCAGTACAGCATTAGAAGTTTTCCTCAAAAGAAAAGTAATTCCTAATTTAATGGCTCCTTTGATAGTATTGTTAGACACAAAATAGTAAAGCCAGCGTTGAGAGATGAGATCTGCTTCCCAAAAAAAGGGGGAGGAGATAGGCTTTTTGAAAAACTATGAAGCTGACCTTTCTTGCTTTTGTTTCCGACATGAAAGTATGTACTGATTTGAAGTTTAAGATATTAACACTGCAGCATTGTGAGGCTATGTCTATCTGCTTGCCACTTTAGTTAAAATCCATGGGATTATAAGTAAAATTAACAGTGTTTTTAACTATTTTGCTTTTCAAGTAGCTAAGTTCTTTAGCAGCTTTTGAGTAGGAAAATAGTCATAAATATGTTGGTATGATTACAGAAACTAGTCATAGTTCCTTTTTGGTGAAGCAGAGTTCAATAAAGCATTTTTGATTTATTTGTTTGATCAGCCAAGATGTTTGGGTCTGAGTATTTTTGTTGATGCTGAAGAAATTACTACTGTCTGTTTATTGAAGACAAGTTGATACTTGTGACTTCTCCGTGACAGACTATAAAGTGAAATCATGTAAAGGGATATTTGAGGACAGGAGGCAGGGTAGTTTCCTGGCTATGGAAATGGGAAGCAAGTTTGGTATGAGTTTTATCCTTGGCTTTACTGCTGATTTACTTGAGCAAGAGCTTTTGACAGCCCATATCACCTGTCTGTGCCTCTGTTTGTCCTATCTATAACGTGAGAAAAATTAAATAAAACTGTTTCCTTTGTAAACAAAGCTGGTATTTCTGAAAGAAAAGTGATTAAAAAAGCTAAACATTATGGTTGTCAGGAAAGGAGGAGGCCATCTATACAAAGGCAGGACTTCTCATACATCTCCATTGCATGAATATTTCAATTAAAGAAGAATTCTTTTGGTTCCTTCTGTTTCATTTGTGTTCTCAGAGTCCATTTTCTCCTAAATTCTCAGCCAGTCGAGATCCCATTGGCCATTACAGCAGCTTCCATTTGCTGAGATGTTTCATCAGAAATGAAATAGAAATAACTTAAATGGGTGATGCTGATTAATCATCTGAGAATCTGGCTTTATTTACAACATACATGATTTTTTGTGTTCCTTTCATTATACTATAAACTTGTCAGATGCAAGGATTGAAAGAACTCCGTTGTTTCGCTGTTGGGATAACTTTTGTCTATGGCTTGGATTGTAACAGGGCCTTTTTCTGAGATTATTTTGGGCTGTTGGTGAAGAAGGGGGTCTTTCATCATACACTGAATTCTCACATTTGATTTCTGGCACAAGGAATTTCCTAAACTTAGTATGTGAGCTTAGGAAAAGTTGAAAAGAAAGTACTCCATTGTAGCTATGTACATGAAAGTGATTATGTAGCCAGCAATTTATTTTCCTTATAGTACCAGTGGAAGTATAACATATGTACTAAATAATTATTTATAAACATATGAAAGCTTTACTAAATAGTTTTTAAAATATTTTAAAAAATAGGTTTTTAAAAAAACCTTCAGTACTAGTGTATTTATATAACATCTCATACAGATACCCAGAGGGGTATTCATAAACCAATCATAAAATATATAGAAAATATCACCAGCTTACCTTCAGCATATACAACAGCATTTAGAAATGAAATTTCAGGCTTTTCGTCCCCCTATTTTTCTCTCTTTCTGTCTTTCTGATAGAAACTCACAGTAATAGGCCCTGCCATCTGCTACTATATATTTTTCATGAGTTTTAACATTTTGTTTTTAGAACCTGAAAGATGAGTAAAATGTCAAGTCACCCAGAAAATAATCATAGGCATGACAACTCAAATGTTATCTCAGCTTGTCTGTACAAAAGTGGTTCACAGCAGGTCTGTGCCCTCCTCTTTGCAGATAGAGCAGGCGGAGCAGGTGAGCTGGTACACCGTTGGTATTAGCTGATACATTTTTGAACACCACCACAAGGCTTTAGCAGAAGATCTCCCACTGATTTTAATGAGTAACGTGGCCAAAAAACCAACAGCATCAGTTTCAAAGTTTGTTCTGTAGAAGGTGAACTACAGATTTCCTTTAGAGTTTCGTGTTATTTGAGTGTTATCTGGAACGTCTTATCGTGACTGCTGGCCTAAAAAAATGCAGCCACGAGGCAATCATTGAGGCAAGAAGGCAGTAACTGCACTAGCAAAATTAATTCCTGGTGAAGAAGTAAACTCTTATGTTGCGTTACCACAGAAATGTCATAGGCTTTTTGCTACCCTTCTCCATCCTGCCGTTTGAAAGCCCGTGTTTGCGACTCTCCTGTCAGCCCTGTAGCTGCAGTGTGCCAGGGAGGTGCAGCAAAGGTCTCCTTCCAGGTCGTGTTTCTCTGGCGTTCCCAGCTGCTCTTTGTTTTTCCCATTCTGTTTTTCCATCATGCTGAGACTAGACTGGAGCTGACAAGCTGAGAAGCTGTTAGAAGGGTACAGGATAAGAGCTTCAGCTCAAAAAATGCTCGCAGTTCTCAACTTAATTTGGAGGGAAAGAACTGTGCAGCCCATTCATGCCACCTTGCTGTCAAGCTGCGCTCAGGAACTCTTTCATTCGACAGTATGTACCGTTAACATAAGAAGTGTATAGCCATATCATTTGCCTCCTACATTTTTAACTGTGCAAAGATAAAATTATTTCATTGAATAGGTTCCCAGCAGCTCAAGGATGGTTTTCATAATAAATCCTCTGCAGATTTGCTATCTTTCATTAGAATAAGAGGTCTCCTCGGTGATCTTTGCACTCTCAGCCTGTGCAAAAGCCCTCGTTACAGTGTTGCAAGATTTTTCTCTTAATATTCCACTTCAGAAGTCTCGAGCTTGTTTTCAATTATCTCCGTTCTGTGTTTCGTTTTACTCATTCCTTTAGAAAGTCCCTTGTTCACAGGACATTTTTTAGGCTTTCCAGTGAAAGAAGATGATCTTTACCTTACTAGTACTGTCCTTTGAAACTGCCTATGCTGTTGTTGCTGGAGTTACACTGCTGAAGAAGACCGAGGCGAGTTACTTCCAGATCTGAGAGGACCTTAAGAAATAGGAGGCAGAAAAGTCATGGTTCTTTCACAGATTTAGTTTTGTGATTAATATATATTTAATGAATATGCTTAGGCATAATGTTCTGGTCCGCTGAAGTGGTGAACAAGGCAAGTACTACTGATGACTCAGAATTGAAACCACTCGTGTTTCGTCAGCCGTGTCAGCAAAACTCAAATTTGCAGCCCCCCAGGACAGGGACAAATGACTGTCTCTCCTGTTGCTGCAGATCAGCTCCCTCAAGCACCAGCTTCCCTGAGCCAGCCAGAGCTACAAGCTTAGTGAGGCCTCAGATGCAGCACAGTAGAGGACTGGAGAGCAGCTGTGTTCCCGCTTTGGCCAGTGCTGTGATCTCTCAATGGGGCCAGGTGAAAATGCTCGGCTCTGGAAAGGGAGTGTCAGGAAAGGCGAGCACAGGGCACAGGCAGATGCACTAGCTGTGGTGTGTGGTCACCTCTTACTGGGAATGGGAGCTCCGCTGGGCCTGCTGCCTTGGGCCTCTCATCAGGTTGGTGCACAGGGGAACCCCTGCTATTGTCACCTTTTCGCCGGATTTTGTCACTGTAATGTTGTGGGTACGATAGTGTAAGGAAACAGGCTTGACAGAGTTTGCAGGTGCAGATCATACTTTCGTTAGAACGATGTAGATGAGCCCTGGAAAAGACCTGAAGAACAGCCCAAAAGTTTCTCGGATAAGGTGGATGTCACCTCCATTTGTAAAATGGCTCATATTTTAAGGAACTGTAACTTGACTATGCAATGCCTATATCTAAAGCTGGACTTGACTTCCATGTTAACATTCTGTTGTCATTGGCATTCCAAGTGAAAAAAATAATTGTAGACAAATTATTTGTATAATGTCCAAAGAAACTGTCTCCTATTTTTCAGGGCACCAAATTGCATTGAATTTCAAGAGTGGGGAGCCTACTAGACCTTTAAACCTTTGAAAATCTCAAGTGATTTTAATCTTTTTGTGCTTTTAAATACATTCCCCTTTCATAACATGCTTAGAGTTACTAATTTCTGACTACAGTAATGCTTTTAATCACTTTATTAAAATCATTGTGTTATAATGTATGTTGACTTTGAAAACTCTTTGATGACCTTTAACGTATAAATATTTTCTTTTCTTTCAAAGGTACTGCATGAGTGCCTGTCTCCAAGTGTGTGTGTGTGTGTGTGCGCCACATGCGCTGTAGCTGGCCATACACTTCTGATGTGCTGTGTACAGGGTCACAAATCTCCAGAGTCCAATGTGTTCATGAATTATCAACTATCGAGTGCTCAGTTGAAGACAGGCTATTTGGAGGAATGTGTACTCCGAGTCTCATTTTGGAGGAGGCTTTTTGCTCTTCTGTTCTTGTTTTGCAAAGTTTTGTTTTGCTCTGGGAAGCTAGGTTTCTTTGTTACACCTGGAAAACTGAAAGGGTGAACAGCAGAGTGTAAGAGTTTGGGAGATAACTCCTGAAAGTAATATGTAAATCTTGGGAGTTACAAGTCAAGAAGAGCATACTGAAATCAACGAGTGAAGCTGTATCTGATGAATAATAGCTTTCCCCTTTCTTCCTGCATGCTGGTTTTTTGTTGGTACTAATTTAGTGCAAGTACATGTATGCTGACAGCCAGTGTGCTAACTGTCTGAGAAATGAGTCAGAATTTGGGGGAGTTTAGGATTAAGTTCTTTGATGTGGAACAGGCTTCATCTAGCTTCTGTCTTTCTGGATTTTTTTTTTTTTGATTGCCAGTAATTTTGAAACATGACTAAAATGCTGTGTACATACTTGGCCTGATCTAGAGAAACATAATTCTAATAGATGCTGTTCACCCTGGTGAACGGAGCAGTGGTTGGGGGCACAAGAGATCCGACTTTCATTCCTAGCTGTGTCCCAAGTTTACTGAGTAATCAGTGGAAGGTGTTGTCTCTGGTGTGTGCCTTTGTTTTCCTATCTCATGATTCAGGGAGTAAAACAGTATTTGATAGCTGATCATCTTTATGAGGAAAACAATGGAGTTTGCATGCCGTCTTTAATCTTTAAATGGTGATGAAAATATCTGTTACTTCTTTGTCATATATAAGGAGCTGTTTTTAAATAGCAAAATCAATTGAAAAGACTTTTACCAGTAAAAAAATTTATATTGTTATATTAAATTTCTGTGCCAGGTGCGTTTTCTACAGATATGTTTTTACGGTGGGTTGTTTTTTTTTCAGGCCCTGCTTGACACTCAGAATCTTTTGAGAGCTCAGATTACAAATTTTACTTTCAACCTGGGATTTTCAGGGAAATTTTATCACACAGGTAAGAATGAAATACTAAAATCACTTTCATTTTGATGGTGTTTTTTGTAGTATGAGGAAAGTAGGAATGATGGAGACTAAGGGTCTGAGTAGAGAGAAGAGTTTCCTTCATAGTAGGATGACTAAAAAAATCAAATTGTTCTTTCTTCCAGGTTGCTTTGGGACATACATTTGTGTGATTGACCGAATCAAATTTTTCTCTTAAAGTTATTATACTGGATTAACCTTTTGTTAGTGCTGTAGTCTGTCTGGAAATAACCACGTGGGTAGAGTCTGTAAACACCTCTTTGCAGCAACATTTTTATTTAAAAAAAAAAAGGGGGGGGGATGTGCATAATGGTCCCTTAAGTAGAGTAATGATGTGGAAGTAGGAGAGCCAGGCTGTAGTTTCTAAGAGAAAGACTAAGCCCTTCAGGAAAGTGTACTGTCAGACTATTAAGTATCCTGAATAAGAGGAATGTTCCTCCTCCTCCTGCAAACTGGGACATGCAGAAATGGCAGTCATAGGGCCAGGAGGAGACCTTGCAAGCAGCAGTCCAAGCTTGGGGTTACAGCTTTCTGTAGGGGTTATATGTGTTACATATGTGTCATTGGATAACAGTAAAATCAATCCTGAGGGTGGAATAAACACCTTACTGTTAAATAAACCTTACTGTTAATAAACTCTTACTGTTGCTTTATAATTTCATTCAATTTGAGCTAGCTCAGATGCTCACTATAGAAACTCTCCCAGGAAATGGGGAGAGGGAGGCACGTAGAATAGGTGAACTGGATTTTTTCTCTGCATCCATTTCCTGAGCACACAGAATTTAGGTGGTAATTTTAGGTGGGCTGGAACATCTTGGAATGAGGTACCTGTAATTCTAGTAAGCTGCAGTGCCTGCATTAGGTGCCGATGTAGAACAGATTGAATTCCTCCTCCCCTTTTATTATAATTCAGTTCCTTTCAACCTGTTGTTGAGTGGTAAATTCCACCGATCAAATGCAATTTTCTATTGCCTTCACTGAGGGATCTGTTGAGCTACCACAGTTTATCCTTTTGGATAGTTTAATCTCTACTGTAGAATATAGCAATGTATATTACCCATTAAAATAATATTATACTTAAACCACCAAGAAATAGGGAGAAATAAAAGAAAAGGTATTAAATAGGATGTGATATAGAAGAAAAGCCGCTCTCTACTGTCAAACAGAAAGAAAAAAACATGCATGCAAAACAGGACAACATCAGGGCCTGGAAGAGAGAGACAAAAGACAACAAAAGATAATGTCACAGTTGAAGGATATTAATATGAAAAGAGGGAAGTGAAGCGACATGTTAGCTAAGATGAGGAACCAAAACCAGATTTATTGAAAACCAAAGAAAGATATGCAGAGCTTGAATATGCTTGACTGCTGTGCATGTTACATAGCAGAGGGATGAGCGTAACTCTTCTTGTGCTCAGTTGTACACTTTGTTCAGTATTACTTGTCATATTAAGAAGAGAAGAGGCAGGGAAAGAAGTTTGTTATTTAGAGCTGAACAGCTGGAGAAGAAAGCAGCTGGAGCTGCGTAGTTCCTCCACAGGTCTCTTGGGCTCGGCAGACTTCAGCTAGACTTGGTAAATGTCCAGGTTTCACCCCTGCAACCCAGGTGTCACCTGCACAATTCAGAGAGACTAGAGATGCCTTAACTTTTTCACATTCAGGACATCACTTGCTCCATCCATTCCCATCCCTTCCTTCCCTTTCTTTTGCCTAAAATGGCCCAGCAACACAGTCCTGACTGCCAAGTTTGACACCAGTGTCTCAGCAGGCAGAGGTACTTTCCCAACCACTTCTTTTGCCTCAGTTGATAGTTCAGATGCTTTGGAGGGAACACGCACATGGGTTTCCTGGTTTGGGCTGAGTAGGATTTGGCAAAGGTATTGCATGTTTGTAGCACAAACTGACCCAGCTACTGGCTGTAAAATGAATGAGTTGAGCCTGTCTCTGTTACAGCCCATCCCTTGCTGTGGCTTTCTTCCTTTCTTGATATGGTTTCTTCTCCCTGATCTGGCTATCATATGACCTTTAGGCACTCCTGTCACTTTCTTTGATAGTGTGTGAACATCACACAGGGCCCCACGGACTCGCATGGAGTCCGGAAGTCTAAATGGTCCTACAAATATTGACACATCATTACATATGTCTGCCCGCATTTTTCATTCACTGCTGTAGTTCCCTCAGAGGTAATGAGGAATAAAATCACAACAGCGAAGGTATGTCAGACAAGGTTTACTGAGAGAAAGAGGGAAAAGCAAAAGGCATATAGGGTTAGTGAGAGTATGGCCATACGGATGCAGAAAGCATCAGAGCTGAACATTTGGCTAAAAGACTGAAAAAGGAGAACAGATTTTGCAAAATGCTGAGGGAGAGAAAGGATTTGTCAAGTTGTGTTGATTGTTGGCCGGAGTAGGAACCATCAGTAAAGCAGGAAGCAGGCACACTGCGAAGGTGTGTTAAGCTATAGGTTGTCAAAGTTCGGCTCATGGAGTCCTTATATGGCAGCCCATTAAGGGGTTATTCAAATTTGGCTGCCTTTGACAGGACTTTGTCATTAAAAGTGCACTGGGACTAAGATGAATGTCTGGGCTTGGGGACGGAAGGGGTGTCCTGATCCGCCAGCTAATTAGACCCTGACACTCCCCATCCCTGAGGTGCTGTCAGATACCCAGGCCGAATCTCTGTGAGTAGGTTATACAGAGCCGAGGCACGGGCCCGAGCACCGAGAGCGGGTTGTCGTTACCCTTGGATTACCAAATGGCCTCTGGAGTGCTCGGGGTCCCGGCCAGCCCCCAACTGCCTTCACCCGGGGGAGCAGAGGCAGGGGCCCGTCCCAGTGGGTAGCTGGGGTGCAGCTGCTTCTCTCGCAGGCTGGGAGGAGTTATGAGTGTCAAAGCGGCCAGCCGGTCTCAGGGTTGGAGGACAGGCCCCACCACTGGCTTATTTACTGCTGTAACTGCAGCACGAGAAGCGTGAGAGAACGGCAAGGCCGTACGCTGCTGCCTGAGTGATTCTTCTTCATCAGCACTGCAACTCAAAATGGCTGCGGGGCCTGTTCCACACACCGCATCCTTAGGAACAGGCAGGAGAGCATCTGAAAAGACAGGCCTGGGGTCTGAGAAATATCTCGGTGAGCTGCAGCCACTCTTTAAATCTCTTACAAAAAAAAAAAAAAAGATGCAGATTTCTAGGAACTCCTGAATAGGCCATGATCAGAAAGGTAAGAATTAGCCGGGAAGAGAAAATAATTGTATTATGCACAATATTTTGAAAAGGCTGCTGGAAAAAATACTTCCACGTATCATAGGTAACGAAAGGAAAAGAAGTTTGATTGGGGAGTGAATTTAGTTTGGATAAGGAATACTAGAAAAGAGTTGTCAACGTTTTCATTTATACTCTGTATTAAACTATCTTGTGTACAATTTACCTGATTCCGTCCCTTAAGCTACTGATGTTACTGATATATCACATGCATGTGAGGACAGTGTTGTACCATGCATTCAAGATGCCATGAAAATGGAGCTTTTGGTCTTTTACTTGACTATAATGACTTCAGGAAAAGGAATGTGTACTTGGAAACATTTAAAGTCCTCAGTACTTTAAATGGTCACATTTTATTATGCTGATTTCTTTCTTATATTTTCAAACATTTGTAAGAATATAATAAAAGTAGAGACTTTACTTCAGATTTTTTTTTTTTTTTTTTTTTTTTTAGGCACTGAGGAGGAAGATGAAGGCGATGACCTGTTGTTGAGGTCCGTGGATGAGTTTTGGTGGTTTCCCCATATGTGGAGTCACATGCAACCTCATCTCTTCCACAATGAGTCATCACTGGTGGAGCAGATGATCCTCAACAAAAAGTTTGCCTTAGTGAGTTGTATTTTTGCATTTTATATTGGATTTAGGTATTCAGAAACCATTATTCCTATTTTGTTGGAAAATCAATCCTTGTAGAATTTGTTTTAATCTCAATGAATTGGAAAAAAAAGAAAGTTTTGATAAAGGGCTTTTTGCAATCACTCTACTTTGTGCTATGAAAATCCTGTTTCTCTACAGTTTGGATTTCCTTCTCAATTGAAGTTTGATCTTTTTGTATTACTTTATGAAAAAATTTGAATGGAAGAATTCTTTCAGAATGAAGAATTAATTATGTTCCCATCTTGGAAAGTCAATATAGATAAAAATTCTTCTATTTCAATATTTTCCTAGATAAAATTTTGTCCAAATAACCCATTGTTTAGATTAGAAAAAATCCAGTTTTCTGAAAGAATAAATACTCTATCAAAATGTGTCAAATGACTTTATGAAAACACTGCATGTTAGGATTAATGAAGTGTGCCACATTTTCAAAGATGCTTTTCTGCAGTAATACCTAATCACATCTTATTTATTCCATTTGGATCAACTTTATAAAAAATTGTTTTGAAAAGCATTGCCTTTACTAATTATTTAATCACAGAAAAGCTCTGAAAAACAAATGTTTCACTGAGAATATAAGAAAAAATAAAACCAGATCTTTAGGTCTGACGATACTAGAGAAACAGACTTGCCTTTTCTCTGCAGTCAATTTCATACAATAAAACCAAACCAAACTGCCATACATAATACATATTATTTGTCTGAAGAAATGGTCCAATGTAAAGACATAAAGAAGTGTGATATCAGAATATCTCAGCAAACATAACTTGTTTGCCGAAATACATCTACTCTTCCCAACAGCCTAATTTTACTTCTCCTTTTTCAAAATACACTGGTTGCTCCTTAGCTGGCAGGTAATGACTTTGTTCCTTGAAAGAGCAGGGGGATTTGAAATACCAGAACAAAAAAGAGTGCACTATGGTCATGTGTCAGTGAGTATAGGACGAAGGTATAGACCTAGAATATCAAGCAATTAAAATTTGTATTTGAAAACTTTGCTTTTAAGTAAGGTATATGCTTTCTTTCAACCAAAGATTTTACCAAGTTTACTGTAAACTGTGGTTGTACTGAGTACGGGCCAGCTCAATTTTACTGTTTACTTTAAAGAAAGCATTTTAATAGAAGTTAGAACCATGAAAATTTAAAAATCCTGTGTGCAAAATTCCCTTTTTTCTATGATTCTGTGTACTGTTGCAAGTTCCACTGGATATTAAGTTAGTTCTTGTAGTTCTGGTGTGACCTAAGACATCCTCTGGGATTAGTCTACAGTATGTAACCATTAAAGTACATTATTAGAAGAATTCATATTCAACCTTGTTTTACGTAACTGCATCAATTTCTATTTTCTTCACTACTTTCAATGCTCTTAATACTTACAGATACCTTATATTACATGTTTTTCGTGTCTGAAGCTATGTATAGATATATAAACATGGAGCTACTCATTATGTTTCACATGCGTAAAGCATTTAAATTAGTTACAAAGGTAAGTATCCTGCTTTTTTGAAAGAGGCTGAAATTGCTGGTGCCTCATGCATTATCAAACTGAATGTGTATACTGTGTGTTAAATGCTCAACATGGGAATTACAGTCACTAAGAAGTAATGGAGACACTGACACATTGAAGATGATAGGCTCATAATTAGAATGAAAGATTTTAATTACATATTTATTACTGCATATTGTAAAACTTGAGGGAAAAACCCTTAAAAATCAGACATTTGTTTATAGCTGAATGAAGGAGATAAAATGGTACACTAAAGAATGCAATTTCTTAAATGTTCTGTAAAGATTTTTCTTTCCGATGTTTATGCATGCTTAAGGGAAGTAGAAAAGATAAAAGGAAGAGGAATTGAAATATCTGTGAAGGAATTAAATAGTGTAAAGCTGTGTAACTGATGGTGTATCCATTCTTTACCTCCCCATGCAGTAAAACCAATAGGCCAGATCTTACTCATTCCTACTTTGGCAGATTACACATAGTGCACCCCAGCTGTAAACCAGCAGATGATGCACTCCTTGGGTACAGCGGGGTTGCTGATGGGGTGTTTGCATCTTACCCAGAAGTGGTACAGCCTTATAAGAATTCCAAAAGCTGCACCAGCCTCAGGATGGTAAAATCTTATGCCCCATTATGTGTGCCACAAGTTGCTAAAGGGAAATACTAATTTCAGCAGGTTTTTTTAATATAGAAAAATTAGGGTTCTCAACTATGGTTAAACCATACCTGTCTGTTACACATGCCATTACACTAGGTTCCAAGTAGCCCTTTAATGAGGAAAAAATAGCTTTCTTCCCTTACAGGCTTCATATCTTTAAAGTCTTATTTCTCGTGTTCTTCCAGAGCAGAAGCAAATGCTGCTTTTTGTGAGTTTGCTTTGTTTTGAGCTGTTAGTAAAGTTAAATTATAACAGATACGTCTAATATTGAATCCTGATTATTTAAGCTTTTTAAGTCCAGTACATTAGCTTTCCTGCAGTAATCCAGTCCTCCTCCAGAAAAGATGGTTCTACTAAGATCATGCACCCATTTTTCTTTGAGATAAGACTTTGAGAGTTTTTCATGTTCCTTAGTAACTAGTTTATTCAAAGGAAGAGACCCAAGTATCAACCAACTCTTGCCTTTGCACACTAAGTATGATTAGAAAATACGGTGAAGATGACCATACAAATAAAAACAATATAAAAAAACTCTTAAACAGAATTCAAAGGCTGTGCAAAGGCATTTTTCCTAAGTCATTGCAATACAACAACATCTTATACACAGTGTATTCTGCTAATCAGACTATCAAAGAAATATCTGCTATATACTGTTCCTTTGAAAAGTAACCTGAAAGGAAGCAGAAGAGGTGTCAAAATCCATTAGAGTATGTTGGAAACCAGAAACTGGAAAGAAAATATATTGAATGTCAAGAGAAGGTAATACCAGCAAGGTCAGTATGTAAACAAGATAAATGACAGGAGTCTGCAAAAATAGAAGATGTACTACAAAAGGGGTTAGTCTACAACATCTGCCTATTATCCTCAGATTTTTACTAGTGGTTATCTTTTCTCCGTTTTCAAAATGACACTAAAATAGTTAAGCTGGTTTTTGAATATGGTTTTATGTTTTGAGTAGACTAGAGGGGAAATGCAGTGACTCTGTGAAATTCAGCTAACAATCCAAGTAATTGTGTAGGGACATGTAGTGGAAATCACACTTCAGTTATTGTAACTGCCAAATGCTACCTGTTGTGTTGAATACATGCCAGTAATTTTCTCTGAATTCTTAGTTTGTGAGCAAATTCCTTGCAAGAACTTGAAGGAGCGCAGCTTTCTGTTTAATGTAGATTGAAGAAATCAACGTAAAATACAGCTATATCACTCTTCCCTACATACTCATAAAAATATTTATTTAAAAGGCTTTTGTATTAAAATCCTGCGTTTCATCTTCACCATGCTGCCTTCCGTCTCCCTTACATATCAGCATATTTTGATATCACTATTATTTGCATTTCAGACCTGTTCTTGATCTCTCAAAAACAAAGGATTTGAGAAATGCCAAAACATCAAGTGTCTTGAATTTTTGAAAGTAGTCGTTGTTCTGTTATGTTTTAGGAACATGGTATTCCAACTGATTTGGGCTATGCAGTGGCTCCACACCATTCTGGAGTCTATCCTGTACATGTTCAACTTTATGATGCCTGGAAAAAGGTCTGGAATATCAGAGTTACCAGCACAGAAGAATACCCACATCTGAAACCTGCAAGGTACAGACGAGGCTTCATCCACAAAAATATCATGGTGAGTTGTATTTATGATGTTCATATTACAACCACGCTACGAATTTACGAACAATTTATTTTTAAGTGGAAAAGCACGGTATCCTGAAAGTTCACATTGTGAGAAGCACATATTGCTATGCATAAGTAGCAAGATATATTTGACAGTATCTTGTTAATTAAAATCAGTCTGTTGCTGATGATGTTACTGCTGATGAAGGTGGCCTCCAGGCACCCTGCTGTTAACAGTTAACAGGCTGTTAACTGTTCTAGCCCTACTGTTAGTACTGGTTCAGAGATCTCAAGGAAAAAGTCAACTTTGCATCTTTTAACAGAATATTACGGGTTAGATTTCTAGCAGGTTTTAAATTTGCATAGTACCATTAACTGCAAAAGAGTTTTGCTAGTTTATACCATCTGAGAATCTGGATCTTGGTGCACAAATATTTTTTTCTCCCATTTGAACGGTGCACAGTTGCCCTCATTTTGCTTCCTGCCATACAGAGATGTGAACTATGCTTTGCGCTGTGGCTTAACCCCACAGCTAGGCTTTGGGCCCAGGCAATCAGCCTGGATACAGGGCAAACACTCAGAAGGTTGGAGGGAAGGAAGACACACACATACCACACCCCCTCCAGGCTATGAAACTGCTCTGTTGAGGCAGCCACAAGTCAAATCATACAATTTTTCTGTATTACATAATTCACAGCATTGTTCACTGGCAGCAGTGTTTGCCAAAAGGGGTTATACAAAACTGACATGGAAGACGTTATGCTAATTCCATCTGGTCACTGGGGCGTAGGCTATTTCTGATTCACATATTGTCATTGTTATCTGAGAAGTGTTTCAAAACTACTTTTCAAAATACTTGATGGTATATTCTTGAGTAACTTTCTCTTGGAGCATGTAGGAGAGTGGTGAATGGGAAAGATCCTAGTGTGTGTACTGTGTTGTACTTCTGGCTGCAACAAGCAGTTTTGGAGGGTCAAGTGCCTTAATGCAAGACTGCCACTTTGTTTATAACAGAATTCTGGTGGTGTCCTAGAGTTACCACTTTTCTAAGCAAAATAATAATATTTAAAAGTTTTGATCTATTTTTGGATAAGGCAAACTAAAACCATCTCCAGACATCCAGGAAAAAAATTGACACCATACAGATTTGAGCTACAGTTTGTTCTTTTCAAAGCAATAGCTGCATGTAAAATAATGCGTTTGTGGATATGCTCAGGGGGCGTGAAGCATTTGAGGAAGATTGATTGACTCTCAATCTCCAAAAATCTCTTTCATAAATTTTTGTAAAAACATGTCATTTGAAGAGACATAATGAGATTTAACACAAGGACACTGGGGCCAAAAACGTATTTCCAAGAACAGTCGTATAAAACCACCTGTTTTGGGAGTCTCAAGCTTTCAGTTCTCCAGGGCAGATGCATTAATATTTTACATCTGCAGGCTTATAGTGATGAATACATTCAGTAATAAAATGGTTGTGTAAGATTTGCCAGAGCATTTCGCATCCAGTACAGCTTTATTCCCTGCCTCTGTGAAGAATTGTTCTCATATTTCATCAGTGAAATCCAAAGGTTTTTAAAAAGCATATGCAAGTTTATAGCAAATGTACAAATTCCATACATTTTCTGACAACACAGAATTTACGATCTGTGGTCACAGTATCCTGTACATTACAAAAAAGATGTTGAGAAATGAAACTACAAGAAATAAAGAGTATCTACTAAACCACAGTCTATGTCAAGTAAGGGATGTATGCTTTAAAAGTTTAAGCTATCATATAATAAATGTTCTAAGTTAGACTAAAACATCTGAGAACAATCCCAGTTTAAGAATTATACATGAACATCAATACCCAGCTGTTGATTTTCCATAAAAAATAGACATAATTGAAATACTCTCCAGTGAATTACTTTCTGAAGTTGATAGAAAATATTTTGAAGTTCTGCTGGAAAACTAACTGCATTTATTAGTTCTTCCTGTTCAAAAGACTTGCTCTTTGCATATTTTTAAATACTTTTGTTTATGCTACTCTTTATTGCAACTGGTCTTACAAAACTAGTACAGTTGAATGAGAAGCAAATCTTTCTTATAATGTGAGTATTATCGGCAAAAGTCATCATGTGTCAGTGTAGAATTATTATTGGTGGTGATGCCTAAGCCAAAAAAAAAAAAAAAGACTTTCAAGTTTAAATTTACAACAAAGCCATTGTTCAAATAAAAAGTGGAACTGATTAATACAATATAGACTGACAGTATTTCAGATTATGTTTCAAATTATTTTAAAATTTTAGAAATCTTTGATGGCCAGGCTTCAAATACTTGGTTTTAGGATTAGGTGTTACGGACAAAATTAGTTTGAGGAGGTTGCTGAATTGTAACTCACTGATTGAGATCAATCTCCAGTTTCATACAAAATGTGATGAATTTTTGGATGTTATCCTTTCACTGATGATAAAAATGTTGTTTCTTTCAGTAAACACTATTTATTGATCTGCCAGTGTATTAATTCAACTAGATCATTATTGACTTCTGGCAAAGTTACCACAAAGGAACATTATCAGTTATGTGTTACTTATTTGGCATTTATTATCTCATTAAAAGTATAAACATCTTTGTTTTGTGAATTTCTCTTGAATCTTTTTTTTTTTTTTTTTTTTTTTTTAATAAATTCAGGTGCTTCCTAGGCAAACTTGTGGCTTATTCACCCACACAATTTTCTATAAAGAGTATCCTGGAGGCCCAAAGGAACTAGACAAAAGTATTCAAGGAGGAGAGTTGTTCTTCACAGTGGTTCTCAATCCAGTAAGTACAGTGTAATTTTGAAATGTTTTTTAAAAAATTAGTTAAAGGAGAAGTTACTGAATGCTTCAAGGCTAATCAGCTGGGTCTCCCAAATAGTAATGATTAGTCACAGTGAGTTTTTCTGCTTTTTCAGTTAATTTAGGATCTAATTTTATGTATGTTCTATTAGTTGTGCAAAGATACCTACTCTTTTTGACAACTGTTTTGTTAGTAATGCAGTAGTAGCAACCTTTCTTGTTGTTCTTTACTTTTGCATGAAATAAGAACCCTGAGATTTCATTTTTTTAAAGAATTCCAGTGTTAAGAACTGATACTACTATGATACAAGTACCTCAGGTGAAGTCCATTTTCCTGCTCTGCCAAATTCATAATCAGAAATGTTGGGAAAGCTCATTGCTTTGAGAAAGTTGCAAGCAAGGAGTGCTTGCGCTTAAATCTGGGTTGAGAATTTTCAGTTGGCTGATTCATGATAGCTTCAAAGAAAAGACCCAAGTAAATGAACCACATAGTTAATACGTCTGCTTAACCTTTCATTTATCTTTAATGGAAGAATGAACAGCAAACGAGGCTATGAAACTATGGAATACTGACAGAAGAGAACAGTATAGTACTTCAAAATGGCATGGGATTAGGTCAGTTGCATCAAAACTGACCTTTTAGACAAGCTTTTAGGTGAGTGTTTCATCTGAAGTCCAAATGAAACTTAGAAATAAAATTTACCCGTTTTATACAAATGGAATCACTAGGACTCATTTTTTCAGAACACCAAAGGGAACAGAACATATTTTCACTCAAATCCTTTGGAATAATAGCCTAAGTATATTTGTGCCCTTTTTTAGTCTTCCATAGTTTAATGAAAGTCCAAAGGAAAAAAGCTTCTGTCAGCTACTTCAGCTATTTATATGCAGGTCTATTTTTCAAGCCTCAAATTCTTTCAGGCTATAGTTTTTGTTCTTTGAGAGCAGTTACTGTGTTTGTTCTCCTTTTTCATGTTCACACAGCAGAATTAGGAAATTAAAACTTCACTTCCTCAGCACACATGTGGTCTCCCTTCTAGAGGATGGCAGTAGTCCCAGTCCTAACTTTGATGATACATATAATTTCAGGCACAGCATGTTAACAGAGGTGAGACCTGGAAAATTCCTTGGATGGAGGGTATTGATACCATAGCAATGCTTTGGCAATATATGGATTTTAACTTAAGAGTTACTAGCTTAACAAATGAGACTTAGAGGAAGGCATATAGTAACAACATTTTGAGTCAGGACAAACCGTATTCCATATTGAAACACAGACACAACTTAGCCAAAAACTATTTTACTGTCTTACAACAGTAGGTTAAACAGCAAAATTTAGTATGGTTGCTCAAGGCATAAGCCTTCCAAATTAAAAGAATGAAGAGAATGGAGGGCAAGACAAGATAAGCAGTGAAACAATCATGATTATTGGTATTAATCATAGAAGTTTGATCATGCCTGCCTAACATCCTTGAGTGTGAGTACAGTAATGTCTTTTTATATATTACCGTTACATTTTTGATTTATGCATTGCAATGTAGACTGTGTGATCACTAGTTCTGAGAAATATGATATCCCCAATACAGTACAGGCTAAAAGAATAGAAGTTAAATGCACTGTTTTCTAAATACAACTGTAAATTAATATCAGAACAAAATTTGCCCAAGACAAATTGTTGTAATCCTTTTAAGGAGTGCCTTTGAAAAGGTGATGCGTCTGGTTTTAAATATCTGCTTATAAACAGTTTCTAAAGTTCTAAGCGTTCGCCTGGCATGTAATCAATTTAAAGATTAGGGTTTACATCTTTGTGGTTTTTCAGTATGACATGTATTTATACCATAATTTGCAAGTCAGAGTGGGCAAAGATTAGGCATTAAAATTAAAACTAAGTAGCTTTAAGAATTTGCCTAATTATGAAGTGGCATTTTGTTAGAAGCTGCATTTTGTATTTCATAAGCTTTCCTGTGTTTTCATTAAAATTGCTGGGATTTCTTGATGTGAAACATCCAGCTTTTTAGAGGATGCAAAAATTCTGTTATGAGACATTTTCTAAACGTTATTTTTCACTGATGTAGAACTACAAAGAAGCAGCATTACCTAGGAATCCTTACAGTGTCAGCTAAATAATATTCTCAACAATGAGTACATAAATTTTTAATTTCCAAAAATGGAAAATGTGGGTGTAAATGAAATGTAAATCTTAACAAAGGCCTTCATTATATTTCCTGTTTTTTTGGATAACTGATCTTAAGTGAGTATAGTTTCTGAGGTGTAAGTTACTAGGCTGAGGCTTTAGAAACTGAGTACCCTACACTGAAATAAATGCCGCAAGAATAAAGCCCCAAATTTCTTTGTGGTTTGGCTGTGTAATCGTAGCTATTCACAAGAGAGGCTCTGCTTCCTTATAGTGTGCTAGATAAACCACAATCTGCAGAATAAACCACACAAAACCCACAGGACCATATGTGCATCTGTAAGCTTTTGACATGAGAACCAGCATTATTGCCCTGTTCCCAGGGCATTGTACAGTCAGAAGTCCTGCAGGTAAGAAAAGTATTGGGAAATCCTGCTCTACAAATAATCTCTGCTAGTTATATTTTATATAGGAACTAAGATTTGGGTTGTTGGAATCACTAATCTTGTGGTTGGCAAGCTGTGGTATGCATTTATATACCCACACTGCTGGTTCAATCGCGATAGGATGGTGGCTGTAAAGTGATCTTGACAGCTCTGCCTGTTGTGTTCATAAGGCATCTAGAATGCTGAAGTGCCACCGAGCTGAAAAAGAGCCTAAGTAGTAATATAACACGCTATCTACTCTTCCAGTAATATTTTGTATGTCTGTCTTCTGTTAAAGATCTTGCTGACTTCAGTGGCCCTTAGGCAAGATTGCACTATATCAGGATCTTGCACAAAATGTTTTACAGAGGAAAAAAAAAAAGAAAAAGAAAAAGGAGAAAAAAGAAAGAAAGAAAAAAAAAGAAGCCTTCAGAAACCCTGTATTATTAGTGTACTGGCATTATTTTCCCCACATTATCGGTTGAGTAATTGACTTAGATGGAGGTTGTGTGACTTGCACTAATTTAGCCAGGGAATTCTGTAGCAAAGCCACAAGGAAAACATGCGTTGTAGAAGTCTTTAGTGACGAGTATCTTATCTGGTCAGTCAGCTCTCTGTTCTATTATTTCGCATTGTTACTATTTTTCTTAGCGCTGTACTGACTTTAAAACATTTTAGCAAGTATTTTTCCGGATAAACTTGTTAGAATCTTCAGTGACTTCAGATTCATCTACCTCTGTCTGCAATATTCAGTGAAGTTCTTGGATTAATAAAACAAATTTCTGTTAAACATCTCTTGGAATGAAATTTTACCAGTGTCCTAAATATGTCTGGTAAATGATGAAGGAAGTGAGCAACTACATTTCAAGCTATATATAATGATGAGGTAGGTTTAGGCACTGCCATCAAGTGTATCATTTCTTCTCAGGTTTGCCGGTAAATCTCTATCAATACTGACAAGACTCTATCAATGCTTCTGAACCACTCTGAAAATAATTAGACCTAAGAACCAAGCCAAACTAAACATAGCTGAACTGAGCATGCCTTTATAAAAACTATTTGATTATTTCTTTCTCTCTGCCCCTGTATATTTTCCTCATCTGCAACTAGGAACATACATACATATTGCTTCTCTATGAAAATATGTCTGTACTAGTTACTGGTCTGTGCCACAGCCATTGTTTCTGTAGGTAGTTGATGTGGAACACGTACAATAAAATAAGCAAAGTAAGAACTGAGACCAGAATAGTTCAAAAAGCACTGATATTATAAAGTTTTCAGAGACCTAAGTTACAAATGAGCTTCTTTTAGTTTGCACATGTGTTGCAATGGATTTAAGTATAAAAACTTAACTGAGTAACTAAGGCTATCTATAGAAAAATTATTTGTTTGATATACAACAGTACTGTTCAGTCATTAACAGGAACATAACAAATCTGACTGTCTTGGTGAGTAGCTATACATGTTATGATAATACATATACGTAAAGGCTATACATACACCCTTCATCTTTCCAGGAAAAGTAAAAATTGTGACTCAAAGGATTCTGCTAAGGACAGCACTGCATATTGCAGCATTTTCTCTAATGACGTACATGTTCTCCCATAAGAGCAACTATTAGAGATGAGGTATGAGAGCAGCTATTGTCAGACGAACACTTGAAATTCACTCACCTGTCCCACAGGGCTGATGGAGGCTACGGAGTAAGAGGCAAACATGTTGAACAGCTCTTGTTCTCCTTGAGGCTGCATGGCCGGCAGCCTAAGTTGATGCAAGTGGTGTGTAGCTTACTCTGTGCTACACAGACAATAGGAAAATGAGTTCACTGTTCACTGTTCTATGAAATAACTTGCTTATAGTTAAGCCAATTTAAAAAGGCTGTATTGCGAGCAGCATGTTATGTCCCAGTAACAGAAGAGAAAGGTTCTTATCTGTGAGTTTGTATATTTGGATTACGTGGAATGTACACGAATCAATATTCTTAACACATGGATCTGAACGTTTTGCACAGCAAAGTCAGTGGAATTTTTCCCATTTCCTTCCCATTGTCATTCCCGTTAGTGGGATAATATGTAGGTATATCCATGTTCCTTATTCTTTAAGGCATTGACATACTGTGGAAGGAATAGAGTGGAAAATAATGCAGAGTGTTGTATAATGAAGTTCTGGAAATCCATGCTACTCTGCAGACTCAGTCTTTTGGGCAAACCTGGAAGCAGTTGACTGAAGAGGACTATGAAGGACTGAGAAAAACTCCCAGTTTGAAGAGAAATCAAAAATGATCAAAACTGATTATATTTGAAGAGAGATGACAAACAGAAGCAACTATGAAATTGCATGAAGAACCTAGACAATGAAATCCTGTTACCTGTCTTGAAACAGAAAACCAGAGGATAGCCAATTAAATGAGGATGAGAATTTAAAGGAGAATTGTATAGGAACCTTCCTCCAAGGTAGTGTTTATGACATCAAGAACTTATCAAGATTTGAAATACAGAATTAAGTTTGATTGGATATTCATGCCTGTAGTAGTTGGTAAGATATGGATTCCATATAAACTTCCATGCTTTATGTAACCCTTGAAAGCAGGGAAGACTTTCACAGGGGATTGTTTTTCACACATCTCCCAGCTGTAGAGTATCCTGTACTTTCCTCATACGTAGCTGATACTATCTGCTTCTGTAGACAGTGTGCTGCACTAGATAAACAGGCAGGACAGACCTACTAGTTCTATTCATTTTTTAATATGGAAAAGCTTACTCTTTTTCTAAGTGCAAAGTTTCAATAATGAAAATAAAATTCATGAAGCAGATCAACAAAATGAGATAGAGTATATCTCATGTGCTTCCTACCAGTTCTTTAGATTTTATTCCCAAAGGTTATTCCAATTTGTTAGTCTGTTTGGTTTAGTTTTCACATGATGATTTGGAAGGTATGTTTTGATTCTAAAATCCAAGTAATCGAGTAAACCAAATTTTTCTTAATATAAGACTGCAGCTTGGATGAGAGGTGAATGATATGGTAATCTAAAATGATATTGTACACTTCTCCTTTTCTGGTGGCATCAGTAAAAGTTAAGGTGTCTTAGTCTGACTTTGTAGAAGGCGTACATAACCCCGTCCTAAAATACCCTTTGAACTATGGAAGATACAGATTGGGAGCTTTGCTGTTGTACAAGATGAATGTTTAAGGGAAAATGGTTCATGAAAATCTTCTATACCTTTTCTGCCCCCAAGAAAAACAAACAGGATGGAATACAGTAATTGCATTACATGCACTTACATGCACTTCCTTATAAAGTACTATGTGTCTACAGATCTAAAGAAAAGGGAAAATGCCCTGTGGAGAGAAATTTGGTGAAAGCCTTCAAATGGTTGACAGCCCAACAACGAAACTAATGTGTAGCCAGCTGTGTGTTCTCCGTATGGTTACAGCAGTACTGATCAAGAGGGAAGACTGTTAATGGTTTAGGCCCTGTGTCTGATTGATCTTAAAATAATGTAATCTTTGTATGCATTCAGTTCTAAGTATTATTTTTCTCTAATTTTTACCTCTCCCAAGTTACAGTGAGTAGAGCTGTTATTAAGCTAATTGTCTTGCAGCAAGGGAGAAATTATCTCCTTTAGCACTGAAAATGAGAGGATTTATATGAGCATCAGCAGAACCTACTGTATCTTAATGTGACCCTGAACAAGATGAATAGTCAGGCTTTGGGACTACAGAGAAAAATACAAAAACAAAGGCATTCAGGCTCAAATCTTCCCTTTCTGTCTGTCCCGCTTTGCACAACCTCCTATTTAATCATACTGAGTGTGAGAAGCAGGAAAGATGACAAAAGTGTTGAGAAGCACACTGGTGTGGGGGGTTCATTGTAGGCATCCCACGGTAGCGCCATCGGGAGCACAGCCGGACCTCTCCGGTGGGCCGGTTCAATTCAGGAGGCTTGGCTCACTTCATGGGTGAGTGAGAGAGGCAACAGTTTCATCTCTTCCCTGTCCTCTCATGCCCATTTTAGGAGCTCTTGGGAACTCCCACAACAGTTTGGGGAGTTGCCATGAATTGGGGCAGTGGAGGAAGTCAGTTTTGCGGAGCGTTTTGGTTGACTGCAAAATACAAGTATTCCTTGCCTTTCTATCTGTTCTTCAAAACCCACTCATAAAAGCCAGACAGAGTCTGGTATTTTGTGGGTGGAACAGACAAAATATAAAAAATCCTAAATGAACAGGCAGGATTAGCTATCTCATTAGAGGTGATTCCTTGTAACAGTGTACAGTAAATGCATTGAAATTGTTGGCAATAAGAAAACTCTACCCTTCTATGATTCTTCAAAATTCTCAAATGGGAAGCCTTGTACAAGTGGTTTACAGCTATTGGTGAAGCTTGGACAGTACTGCCAATTGGGAAATTGAGACAAAGGGTAATGAGCAATTTACAGAGAAAGGCAAAAAAGTTTGTGCAAGAGCTGAAAATAAACTCGGGTTTCCTGACTGTCAGATTAATAATTCAGAACTACACCAAATACGTAATTTTGTTTGATCTTATAAATCTTCCCTGGCTCCATTATATTTATAGTGGAGGCACTGCTGTGTAAATCAAATTCAACTAGCTGGCTTGCTGTCTTTGCAAGTGGACAGATCATGGCAGCTGTGAAACCAGCAGGACAGCTTCAGAACAAAAAAGGGATTTGCAAGCTGGAATCTCTCTGTGGTGGAATTGAACACAGCTTTTCTGGTAGCATACAGGTCTAAAAGGAATATCTTTCAACTATTAAAAATACATATTCAAGCATAGACTGCAATCTAATTCATTATTCTATCACTTTGTTAGTCTAATGGAGCAAAACCAGCTGTTACTGAGTCTCTGAATACCTGAAACAAAACTGTTCCGAGTAACATGGAGACAACATCAGAACTGCAAACAGAGCATGCACAATGCCAAATTAATTGGAATATAGGCGTTCTGAGAGTTAGACATACTCTTGTGGCCTGTAAACATTTGTTCAGTAGCTAAAATAGCAGCAATATACTAAATTGGTAATGCATCTGCTTCAAGTGCCTAGAAGAGATCACATAATTAATTGTCAATCATAATTTAACTTCATTTTAAAGTGTTGTGCTTAACTTCATTGAGTTGGGAGGCCTCGGTGCTGCCTTTTAATGTTGTTGCACAGATTGGAGGGTTACACAGTGCCCACGACAAAAGTACCTTGATGACTGCCTTAACAGTATGAATTTATTCATGTTGAATTGCCTGCAATAGATTTATACGTGGTAAAAAAAGGAAAGACATGTCCAGTCTGTAAGAAATGTTTATTACCAATTTTTTCTTCTACCAGCTCATCTAGTTCCAGATTTAAAATAATAATAAATCTGTTTAACAACATCAGTGTTACTGCAAGTCCCAGTCCTCCCTCCATGTCCCTGATGCTTGCCAAAGAGGGTACAGCTAACCTCTGAACAGGGAGTCTTCTCTCTGCTCTTGGGTTACAGTCTGGTCTCGATGGCTTAGCGCAGTGGTCTCCAAAGTGGGGTACGTGCACCCCAGGAGTTGCGTAAGGTGATCCATTTGGGTGTAGGAAGAAAATATTAGAACTTCAGTATTAGAAGTGTGTAATTTATAAATAAATATACAGACACTGGGGATGCATGCTCAAAAAATTTTTACTGATAAGTGTGCGTGATCAAAAAAGTTTGGAGACTGCTGGCTTAGTGGACCACTGTTCTACAGGCTTTTTACTGTTCTAGAGGCTTTTGTACTTAGCTTGTTTCACTCTGCTGTAGACATTGCCACTTCTTTTCTTTCCTGCGTTATTGAAACCAAATCAAAAAGTCCTCCTGATGCGGTACACCATTAAGGAGTTATAAACAGAAAAGGAATATGAAGAAGAAGAATAGCGAGGTGTGAGCGCAACCTATTCATCTGCAAAATGTTTGTGTAAAATGGAGTTTGAATGTGAAGCAAGGTACATTTTGCTTATCAGGATATATGGGAGAGAGTGGGAATATTTGCAGGTTGCCCAGCACAAAGATATCCACTCTGCTGCTTTCCATTTTAGCAGCTAGTCTTGCTCACCATAAATAATTTCTGTCCCAATGTAGAGAAGCTTCATAATTCACCCTTCCAGACCTTCACAGGGAGCTTGGTAAGAAAAAAAAAAAAAAAGTCTTTCCCACTATCCTTGAATGGTTCTTCTCATCCCTGTCTTTTCAAAAAGAGACACCCCTTGACTCCAGGGGGAAGAAGCCAGGAATGCAGACGTGGCACAAGCCAGCAGCCATAAGAGGGGCTTCTCATGCTTGGGAATGAAGGGTAATGTCATTCCTTTGGGAGGCAGGCACCTCTGTTTTTGTCAGGAAAATGACAACTGTTATCAAGACTGTAGAAGCTTAGGTAGTAGTGTCCTTGTGTATAATTTTAATAGATGCAGCATCCTAATAATGTTGATTATGCAGTGATCAATATTTTTTAAAATATCCAGTCTGCTAAAATAACATCTGTCGCTAGAAGCTGGGTAACTTGTTGCATTTTTTTCATTTTGTGCAAGTTGTTTGTCAAGCATCTATTGTTTTCTCTGTTCTTGATACATAAATTAGATCATGCTGGTTCATCTTTTCCTGATACATGTGATTTAATGGCAGCACCTCAATCTCGGTCTCAACTCTAATTTGTTGACCTAGAAGCTATTGCCTCTAATTGGGAAATGTTGTTGTAGTAAGGAAATACGCAGCACAGAATGAGTGTTCAAAAACATAAAAGCTGTTTCTCCTGAGTTCTTGTCCTCATTTCCCTACATCTCTGCAGTAGTAGTCAGAATCTCAGATAAATTCAGGGCTTGGGAAGGAAAGCAAAACAGCAATAGCCCTCTGCCCTTTCATTCTGGGGAAGGAGTGCAGAAATGCTGAGGAGAAGCTGAAAGGAGCAGGTCATACAGCTGCATATAAGGCTCTGTGAGAAGGCAGAGTAAAGCACCTTTGCTACTCTGATCCAAAGATGGGTAGGAGCAAGAAAGGAGCTGCTGCCCAGAGGCCAGATTTAGTCCTGAATGATCATTTTAAAAATTGTCTGCGTTCCATTTCAGTCCCCTCGTGAAAGATATTAAATCCTGTGGAGAGTGTGCATTGACGTGCAACCAAGATGATAGTTTGTTTATGAGGAACAGCTAAAAAGGGTGATCCTTCTCGCACTGAGATAAAGAAAATGCTGAGATGCCCTGAAAGAAATTATTTTAGAAGATGGCTGGCAATAATAAAATCAAATAAGGTCTTTTTTAACTGAAAGGGAGGCTAAAATGCTTGTTAGAGTAAATATAAATCTATTCACAGCCACTTCCCTTTTGAAGAAGGAATAAAGAAATATATGAAGCTCTATTTATATTTTACAGCATTTCCCAGAGGTGCAAGATTATTGAACAAGCAGTGTTATTTACTAGATCTAGTCTTCTGAGATGCCCACAAAGGATTCCTTTTATATCGCCTGATCTGTAGTTTTAAGAGAATAAATCTTTTAATAGCATAGCATGCTAACTATTAGTTGGCACAGAAAGAGTAATCGTTGTCATTAGTTAGAACTTGTTTGAATGAAACAGAATGTGATATGCTAGAGCAAAACAAAGCATCATAACTCAATATGGAAGGCAAAAGTAATTATTAGGTTTTGTCTTGGTCTGAAACTGCACACCTGCAAATGGAACGGTAATGATACAAGTTTCCGTCCTTCTGCACAGCTTGGTGGGAAAGCAGGGAAGTGGGTAGCAACACACCATCCCCTGCAGCTGGGCCAGCGCCAAGGTGAAATCCCTCAAAATGGCACTTGGGTATCATTTTCTCCTTGTAGCCAGAGAAACCAGAGCATCAGCTTACGCATCTGTCCCAGCACTGTGGCTGCGTAGCCGTTGTCAACAAACTCCCAGGAATGCCCCTGGAGTAGGAGAGAGCGGCTGGTAGGTTGGCATCACATACTGTAAGCCACCTCTCATAGGGATCCCTGTTGTGCAAAGTGGTCCAAGATCCGTCCTTCTCAGGGAAATGTAAATGTGGCCCTTGCAGCATCACGCTCCTGTTAGTTACACAGGCTGCTAGCTTAGCCTGTAAAGACCTTTTGGAGCTGAAAGCAAGAGTAAGTAGTTCTCAGGTCAGATCAGGTGAATTAGGCCCTAGATCAGCAATATTTTGTTGTTCTATGAAGCACTGGATTGTAGTTTGCTAATTTTACATAGGTAGTGATTTTACTAGGAATTTGTACAGTATCGACAGGAGAGGAAAAACTTTTGCTCAGATTTTCCTGGAAGATAGTCTCAGCTGATCTGTAGTATTTTTGATGCCACATAGACGTAAAGGAGACCTTTTCTACAATATAAAGTTGTATATTAGAGTATGTATTTGGTTACACTAAGGAACAATTTGGTTACACTTCTTTACAAGATTTAGTCATTTATGTTTTAAACCAGCATTTGATCATCTTTCTTTTTGTTCTAAATAATTAACCATAAAGTACTTGACATAAAAAAGTACCTGTAAAATGGGAACTAAGGTCTCTGATATATTTTTCCCTTCATTGGCGGTTTCATATGCTGGAAATTATTTATGATGATACGTCCAATCAATTTTTCAGCCTCCACTCCAACATTCTTAAAATTATAGTGATATTCCTTTCAGGGAAAGAATAATAGATATTTTCCCCGAACTAGCAATCTTTTCAAGTTCTCTTGCTTTTTCTTCCAGGGCAGTGCTGTAGTTGTTGGCAGGTAAGGAGTTGCCAGGAGGTGAACTGACATTATAAATGTCAGAGGTCAACCCATGTGTAGGAAAGAAAGAGGCTGTCAAGAAAACAAGTTAACCTTTTTTATGGAAACCCTCTGATTGTATCTTTGTTGAGAACAACGTAGTTATATGGCTGGTCTGTTCCCACTTTGAGAACTGAAATCAAAAAGAAAACTTGAAAAAGTTATACATTTGGCAAAATGCTTATTATTGGTTGCCTAAAGGGGAGGGTTTGGGTTTTTTTTTTTCCAATCTCAGTCCTATCTGGAAAGAGTGTATCCTAATGACTTGGTGGTGTATATCTTCTAATTTTATTTGAGTCAGACAAACCGAAGCTCTCAGCTTACTTTATAAGCCAAGAGGTGTCACCAAATGACGCTATTAATAAAACACATTTTCTGTGTCCATTCAGTGCAAGTAGTCTGTAGTGTTGCAGTTGGGTGTTCAAAAATAGATGTTCAGTAGCTTTGAACATTTTATATCAAAGGAAGCCAGTGTTTTAAATACTCTAAAACAAAAGAATACAGCTGTAGATTCCAGCTTTTCATTCTTTTCTTTTTCCTTTTTTAAATTGAAGGCTGGAATTCCTTTATGAAAGACTGACTTCAGTTTCTGAACTAATTTCAGAATTATGGCCATGATAAGCCTTTTTCTTTTTAAAGTGGCTTACATCAAGTTTTACTTTAAATAGAAATTGCCCATTCATGACATTAGCAGATTTATTTATAAAGAGAGTCATGTTTCTAATTTTTTGATGGAAATTGGTCTGGAGAATTTATCTTGGGAGAGTTCTGTTTTAAAAAAAAAAACTTTCTGAAAAAAATCACTGCTAGAGAGGCAAGGGTTTGCAGATTTTAGTGTAAGAACAGACTGTGCTTCGTCAGTGAAAAACTACTTTGAAAATGGATAATTTTGCAAAATGGAGGTTTCAGTCTTCAGCCCTTCCTTAGCCCCCGAGAGACCATCCTTGCAGTCTGTGTGTTACTGCTCCGCTCATCAGCATGGTTTACGTGCATCCGAACATGCCCTTCCCGTGAGAAACCTTCACAGCAAACACTGCTTCCATTGGGAGTGTGAGAGTGCAGTTGGAGCAAGGGATGTAGCAGGGGGGATTTATCTGAGTAGCAATTTCACAGTAAGGTGTTGGAAGAGCAGAATACAAGCAGCCTTACAACTGATGGGATATTGAGCTATTTTTGTTTTATTTGGGAGTATTTTATGTGCAATTATTTGAAAGTACTCAATCAGGTTTCAGATTTTGTTTGTTTCTGCGTGTGATTTGACTACCTGCCCAGTGCTTGCAGAACAGCTTTGTATAAGAGATGAGCTACTTATCCTATAAAACTTGCAGTTGGAGCAACAAGATTTAAATCACAGAAAGACAGGTCAGCTATCTTCTTGGTCTCTGACTTCTTTACTCTTTCACAAAAACAGAATTCACATTTTTAATATTGTATTTGTATTCCACTTGAAGTAAAACTGTGGGTAAAACTGGGTTGTTTTTGCTGTATTCTCCATTAAGTAAATTTACATAAAGATTATGTAAATATTGTACAACCACAGGGCAGGATTGCATATCCTAGTTCACACAGAGCTCATAGTACCTATTCCACAATTTTCTTCATTGCGTTGAGTTGACTTGAGAAAGAGGATGTAATTCAACGAAGAGCAAGGACAGTAACATCTATGCAAATGTGATCAAAGTCTTGCAGCTCTAAATAAGAGCAAAATGCAAATTAAATTTATATTATCTGTGGTTACACTGCCACCTAGTGATACAAAGAGTTAATGTCCACTTTCTTTATTTTGTTTTCTAAGATTAGCATCTTCATGACCCATTTGTCTAATTATGGAAACGACCGCCTGGGGTTATACACCTTTGTGAATCTGGCCAACTTTGTTCATACCTGGACAAACCTGAAACTGCAAACTCTTCCTCCGGTTCAGCTGGCTCACAAGTATTTTGAGCTATTCCCTGAGCAAAAGGACCCTCTCTGGCAGGTAGGCAGGCCTGCTGATGAAGAGATCAGAAAAAAAATCATCTTGATGGTGGCTTTTGTGAAGTTCTTTGTTTCAGTTTCTTGTAGAGAAAAGCAGTAATATTTTTAGATTTACTAATTGGTTCCATAAAACAGCTTAGTGAAGGTTCAGTGTACGTGATTGTTTTCCCTGTTGCTTAATTCTCCATTGAAAGGTTGTGAAATTAATACATATTAAGATGTGTAATTAAAATTACCTTTAAGTCATTTTATTTGTGACTTTACTTGCTTTTAGAAATGTGGGAAGTGCAGGAAAGGCATTATGTTATTTCTCTTCTCCGTTTGGAATTAACAGGAATGAAGCATCTGACAGAGAGATGTATATGCATATTTTAGCAATTGGCCATTAAAGAAATGAACTTTCCTCCAAGTGCGTGAGGAGAAGGGGGCATCCAAAAAGAGAAAAGAGCATTAAGACCAAGGATACCTTAACGCTAAAACTGACTAGCCAAGTAGAAATAGATTTAGATAGATTAGAAAGTGATTCACAAAGGGCTGAGAACTGCCCAAGCAAGAAGTTTACCAGCACTTAATACATTGATGTTATCAGCTCTGCTGCTTGATTATCCCACTCTCATAAGTGAGCAAACTGAAAAGAAATGTGAAGACCTGCTAAGGCTGAAGCCTGCACTGACCTTGCAGTTGACACGTCTTCAGCCCATCACCCAGCGCTAAGAGCACAGACCCTGAGGAGAAACTACTGCACCAAGGGGTGAATGTGTCATGTTCTTTTGCACATGCTTGGTGACCAATTCAGTGACCAATTCAACCAATTCAGTGGAACCTCTGAGTGCTGTAGGTACATGTGTCCCAACAGTGATAATATGTAGCCCAAATATCATTCTGTTGAAGTGACTTGGTAGAAATATTATAAGGAGCAAACTTTACTAAATCAAACATAAAAATGTGTTTAAGCTTGCATACTCAGATGTTTTCTAGCATTGGATACTGAATTGCCAACTTAGAAATTGAGTATGAAATTGCAAATTTGGACTTAATTATACATCTTGAAATTCACGCTGTTATTGAATAAAACATTGAAGTAGGGGAAAAAATGTCAAGAACTTTGCATAATGTTAGGAGAGAATGAATTTTAAAAATGGAAATTAGCCTGTAGCCAAATGACTTGAAAAATTAGGATTACTTAGAAAAGACATAGGTAAGTTACAGTGGCTACCATATACTGAATGTGGTGTCTTTTGTCTATAATACATGTGAATCTGAATACAGGTATATTTTTTTAAGCCTAAAAGATTGGTAATTCCTTTCATCTCAGTGCAGTACTGCCAAACAACAATGTCAAAAACTGTTTGCAAGTAGCATTTCTAAAACAGACTTAAACTGTTTCAGCTGTAAAGCAGCAAATGAAAAAACAAGATTCAATATTATGTACTGATTTGAATTGGAGGATCAGAATATGTATTTATGAATGGAAAGCCTTAAATTGTAATTAATTTACACTTTTAGTTTAAAAAATACAGCATGTATAGGGTGGTAGCTGTTACAGTAATGTAAAAGAAAAAGTCAGTAATTGGATAACTCATTAGCAATTTCAAGTCTTCCTAACTTGTATGTAATTGATCAATTGATTTTGAATTATTCCCACATCTTAAGTATGTGGGATCAAATTTGTCTTTGGCATAATTCCGCTGAACATATTGACATTTCATAGGAGAAATTATCTTGTCTCAGGGTCTGTTAGACAGCTGGGGCAACTCTATATATGTAGAATGAAAACCACATTTCTTCAACATACTTGCCTCATCAAAAAAACCCCCAAACACTTAAGAGGTACCGTTTCTGGCCTGGTTACATGGCAAATACTTTTCAGAATCACTGAAATAGTTCTTTAATACATAACATGGTTTTCTGTCATAAGGGGAAATAATAGTTTCTGGTAAGAATATCTGTACATTGGTGAAAAATTGGGAATTTATATAAACATAATTTGAGAACCTTATCAGGTGTGATTACCAGTGAAATTCTTAGTTGTTCTTCTCTGTTTTAGAATCCCTGCGATGACAAACGGCACAGAGATATCTGGTCTAAAGAAAAAACCTGTGATCGATTACCAAAATTCTTGGTTGTAGGACCCCAGAAAACTGGTGAGATTTTATTGTATTTCAACAAGATAGGCTACGTGTAAGTTCAAATAATTATACCGATTAATCACTTTTTACTTAGACTGCTGTGTAGAGATCTTGATCATCTAGCAGCATTTTTTTATTTTCAGATACCATCCAAATGTAGTTTAATAATGTAAGTTACAACAACAGACAGTACACATATTGAAAATGCAGGGTTCAGGCGTGTGTCAGATTTTTTTGGCTTTCTGTCAAAATGAGTAACATTTTGATAAAGAGGTCAACAAGATAGACAAGATCTTGGCAAAGCAGAAGGAGGAAAGGACAGCTGTTTTTCAAATGGTGTAGATTCTTAACTGCAAGTTCTCGTCTGTCCTGCGTCTTGTTTATAGAAACTTGTTATTTCATGGCATTTATTTCAAATCAAGAAGTTCCTAATGGACAGTTTGAAATGTAAGGTTGCAGTAGTTTATAAGTTTACTTAATGGTTAATTTTCTCCCCTGTAATCAGAAAATTGCATATGTGCTTCCTTTTATCTTCACCAATCCCCAATAGCTACTGAGTGCAAGATTTTTAATTTTTTTTGTGACAGTCTCAGAAAAACCAATAATTATTTTTAAAACACAGTTATTAAAAGTGTGAAAAGCAGATTTCAGCATTGGCACTCCAGTTTCTGTGTTAACTATTTATATTTCTTTAACCGTCTTCAATTTAAAAGCCCAGAAAGTAAGATTCTTAGGTGACATAAATTGGCATTCCCTCACTGAAACGAAATGGAATACAGCTGGTGTAGTCCATCTGCGGGTAGACCCCCCCCAAAATGTGTGTGTATATCTTTTTTTTTAATCTTGGACTTTTATCCTATTTGCAGGTACCACAGCCTTGTATTTGTTCCTGATCATGCATCCTTCCATCATTAGTAACTCCCCCAGCCCAAAAACCTTTGAGGAGGTACAGTTCTTTAATAGAAATAACTACCACAGGGGGATTGATTGGTAAGATGGGTTATTAGTATAAATTTAAAAGTTTATATATTGTGAACAATACAAAAATGACATTACTGTTGGTAATGGTAACTGTTTATATGTAGAGTGAGATAAAAATGTAACCTTCAGTGTCCTTCTAAAATGATAAATAAATGCAAGTGAATAACAATCTTACTACAGAATATCGTAAGTGCGCTGACTTTTGTGAGGCTTTCATGTAAATATCCATGTATTAATATATGCAAAACAGTAACAAAATATGTATTTCTCATTACACATGCCTTTGAAGTTGGGACAGTAATGGTTGTTAGTTGGATATATGGAGGCGAAAATTATGTTCCTGTTGGAAATCTCATTTCTTAAGAGAAAAATGGTAGTATCAGGGAGAGGCATTTTTTCCTTCAAATAGGATTTAGAAATAGTGATCAGGTAAAAGGAGGGCAGGGAAAGCCTCTCAAAATATTTTCAAAGATCAGGTGATTAGGAGAACGTTAGTGTCTCCATAGGGTTAGTAAGTGGTGCTAAAAAAGTATGTGTCACCACTGCCATGTTCACTATGGCTACTGGGGAATCACCGGACATAGCTACTCCCAGAAGGTCATTCTTGATTTCTCTTACTTTCAGAAAGTGCTGCAGTATAAAGCACCACAAGATGAAAAGCAGTAACATGCTGTAGTGGCTGGGGAGCAGCAATAAAAGATTATCTGCCGGATAACTCTCTCTGACTGAAGGTCTGATAGTGTAGTTTAATGCTGGCATGTAATGAGCTTACCAAATGGTAATTAGATACAAGGTCTCTCCTCATTAGTCCATTAATTGGCTAGGATCCTTTCAAGGCAAGACTATTCACAACTAACAATCAGTTCAATTCCTTTTATGGTTGTGGAGATACAACTTTTTCCCAGAGCTGACTCTGACTTAGTCTTTGTCCGAGCTTACATTTAGACCAAGGCCAACTACAGAAGCAGGAAAGGGTTCTTTCAGCCCTCGGCACAAGACATATAGATGTGTATATTGTAGTCTCCCAGTAGAGATAAACAGAACAGTAAGGTGAGAACTGATCTTTCTGTTCTTGAAATGGAGAAGTCTAAATAGACCAGCCATGTATTTCTTTATGTAAGTAAGCATTGTTACAGATTTCTCAGACAAGTTTCTCTAAAGCCCTCTCAGCTTTGCCCTTGTCGAGTTTAGTAATTGTCTCATGAATGAGGTACTGAGCAAGAGTTCTGCAGTCGGTGTTCAGCAGAAATGCTGAGCCTGAACTTTCTAACCTCTTGATATCCCACCTGGTCCAATCTCTTTACCATTTTTCACTAGCACCACATCAACTTCTGCTTTTTTTTTTCAAATTTGCCATGATATCTAAAGAATCAATTAAATTTTTTCCCAAAATTTGGTGTAGTGTCATATTTAATGTTAAGTGTTTCCTTATAAGGTTGTAGTCCTCATTGCCTTGTATTTACTCAGCCTACTACCAGGACTTCAGTACAACAGCATAATGACACCATACATGATCTAGAGCAGATTTGCCTGTAGTGCCTATTGCCTCTTTCAAAGCTGGCCTTTTTCTTTGCTGTTGGTATATTGGTATAGCTTCATCATTTTCATCAAGTCAGCCCTCATATTTTTGGGAAATAGAGTCCGTTGTTCAATGAAACAGTATCATACTCTCAGGTATTTGTGTTAGCATTAGGCAGATATAAACACTTAATAAACTAGCAGGGCAGTGACAGCCTTGCATTCTGTTCTGTTTGGTTGTCCTCTTATTTCAGCTTTTTTATGTACAATCTGAATGTGAGTCTAGTAATAGCTATGTGGCTTTGTAGCAGAATTTTTGAATGCAGCTTTGAGCATATTACGCAGGGACCTGCCCATCCATCAGCCCTTCACATGACATCATTTAGGTCTCTGATACAAGGAAATCTACGAGCTACTACTCTTAAGAGCATGAATGAATCCACAACTATTATTCCTTATCTAATGCATAGAAAATTGTCAGCTGAAGGCCAGCCCGCTTTTGCACAATTCTGACGATAGGTATCCATTCATGTGCCAAAGAAGCACAAAACAACTTAGCAATGTTTGCTTTTGTGTACATAAAAGTTGCTCATAAGAATTAACTTCTTGGAATCAGGTGTCAGAGAGTTTAGTTTCTTTAAACCACTGTAGATTCCTTCCTTTTCTCTAAATACCTTGTAATCAGTGCCTGCATGCTAATCATCATCTTGTGAGATCCATGTCCTAAAGAAAACTGCGTGTGCGTCAGTCAGTTCCATCCTACCAAGTCTTCTGGCCTTGACTGCAATGGTCACAATTTCAAAGCCAACAAGAGCACGCCACTTGTATTAGAAGTAAGCCCACTTCTATGAATAGAGCAAAGTCTAAACTGGAAGAAATTTCAGTCCTTAAGCATGATCTTCAGAAGAGGTTGTTTTAAATGGCATTTATGTTATCAATACAGAGTTTAACTGAAAAATCAAGATGACCAACATTTCCCATTTATTCTTTTCCCCAACAATAATGAAAAGTGGTCTGAGGACCATGGATAAAGAAGTCTTCATGTGACATAGGAGATTGCTGGAAATTAACTGCAACTTCATAATGGATGAGGAAGGCTCACAAAGAAAACTAAAAGGAATACAACCCATGTTTCCACAAAAATGTGACTCCGAACAATAAGTGAAAGATGCTGTCACTGCTTAGAAACCTTTTACCAGATAAGCTGTGGGGGATTTTTTCAGTGCATCTTCTCCACAAAGATGAGCTCTTTTCTCTTTTGGGTAAAAGCAGTTCTGATACTGAATATTTTTTTCTTATGGTATGGCACTGTAATTGAAGTCAGCAAAAGGCCATATTTGGAAAACTCATTTTTACTTTTGACTTTGACAGGAGTTTGTTCTGACTGAAAAGTGAGAATTCACTAATTTTAAGAAGATACATGAGTATCGTAACATTTTCATCCAGTTACCAAAAAATAGCTGCAATGTTTAGTTATAAGTAGTGAGAAGAAGAAAGCTAGTACCAAGTAAAATACGATCAAAAATAGAATGTAAACTTCTGTTTGCTTTTATTTGGCATTTAGACTATTATTTTAATTGATTATTCTAGAATAAAATACACTTAACAGATCCTTTGTGTGACTTTTAAGTAATTCTGAGAATGATGTTACTTTCCTAGGTACATGGATTTCTTCCCCACTCCTTCTAATGTCACCACTGACTTCCTCTTTGAGAAAAGTGCCAACTATTTCCATTCTGAGGAAGCTCCTAAGCGAGCAGCTTCCCTCATACCCAAGGCCAAGATCATCACCATCCTCATCGACCCATCTGATCGGGCCTATTCCTGGTACCAGGTATGCACTCTGAAGAACACAGGCAGGCACTAATCAACGTTTCCACCTTGAATCCTCTCTGTATATCCTTTCAGTATATGTGTATATAAAGGGTGTGCATAATACAAGCTTTTATTCGTCAGTCAGTGCACCATATATGATCACCCATACACTGAGGTATCTGTCAATGTAACCCTGAAAGGGTTAAAATACCAGAAACCACCTTTTCAAAATCTGCCTGTAATATAAGCATGTAAAAATACTTACTTCCTTGATTTTTTTGTAATCAGCACGTAAAAAAATTAGTTTATAGACATAGTTATCTAGTTCATGCTCAAAATACAAGATATACCAAGAAACTTTTGTTCTTCTGGTCTGCAAATTTCAACAGGAATTTGGCAAAATAAAGATATTAAAAAAAAAAAAGATAAAATTCTAAAGAGAACAAAGTTCTTAGAACTTCTATGACATATTTTATGTTATTTTTTGATGAGAAGTAATCACAGCCCTGAGTCTGATCCCATAGCTTACCCTGCTTTGGACAGGAGGCTTGACTAGAAACCGAGATCCCTTCTGACCTAAATTATCTAATGATCCTCATAAATACCTTTCTTCAAATTTGCCTTTCTGAGTATTTACCTTATGTAAGCTAGAAAAAGAAAATATGAAACTGCTTGAAGCAGAGCTTCTTAGCATTTGTGTTTATTATGCCCGATTCATTTGTACAAAACCTGCCACTCAGTTTATTGAAAATAAATGTTTATACATTCTGTTTTGTTATTGCTATTATCAGTCCAGCTTCTGATTTCTTTTGACACAAACAATATTTATTGATACAAACAATGTTTATCCCAGCATTTTCAATGAATTAATACAGATGATGATTTCTTAAGTAACTTTTAACATAAATAATCACTCATGACAAGGTCAGTAAGGCCAGGTCAGTAAGACCAACCAGTTTTGTCTTATTTTTTCAACTTTTGTGGTCTGTAAAGTTCCAGCAATGTAACTTCTTTTACAGCATCAGCGATCACATGAAGATCCTGCAGCTCTAAAATTCAGCTTCTATCAGGTGATCACAGCTGGACCTCGAGCCCCATCTGAGCTTAGAGCTCTCCAAAAGAGATGCCTAGCACCTGGATGGTATGCTACCCATATTGAAAGATGGCTAACTTACTTCCCACCTTATCAGGTGAATAAGACTGTAACTTGACATCCTAATCTTACATATATAATATCCTAAAAGATTACCTTTGTAAAAGTCTTCCCTATTGAATACTGATCCTCAGGGATATCCTAGATATACTAGAGCATGTCTGAAGACATTGATTGTAATTTTTCATAGCCATGTTCTAAGTAGTTGGTTGTCATTGCTAGGGATGTCATGTCTTAGCATATTACAGCTGGGAGCTTCTTCTGCAAAATAAATCAGAACAATAATCTGGAAGCTCAAGAAACATCACTGGTGCTCCTTCAACTCTCTTGTACCTTGAACTGCCTTTATCTTACAGCTGGTTTTCATTTGCTCACACTTTCATCACTCTGTCTGGCTCTTTGTCAATAATGTTGAGGAAAAGAGAAACAGGCATGCAGTGCTTTGTGGTCTCTTTAATATCAGATGGTCCATCAGGGTTCCCAAAAGAAAAATTTGAAGGAAAATAAAGGGAAGCTGCTCAATAGTATTTCTGTCTACTCTGAGTGGTAGCAAGTATCAGCGAGCATCAAAGGATGGCAGCTGGGATATTGCCCTCCCTGCATGAATTGAGAAGAGTTTTGGTGTCTGAATGCTTTGGGGTGTAAAAAATACCTTTTCTGTCTGAAATGGGGATTACCACATGGAAATGGATGTGATCTAGTGGTTTTGTAACACCTTAATATTTAAATGCATCCGTGTCTTCACCCACTTCTTGGTCCTTTCATGCAGTAATGTCCCACGGTGCCAACCTCCTTAGGCTATGATTGTAGTAGTAAATAAAGCTGTACCTGTGCAAGAGTTCACACACTGTCCATACTGCTTGATTTTTAACACACTTCTGGCACAGTTTGGACCCATAGCAAAAAGCATCTTGCCAAGCAGTTCCAGAGCACATTTAGATAACAAGAACGATTACCATTGGGGATTGTAGACACTACCAATTTGGTTTTGCAGGTGAGAGAGTTTAGCAACATGGATCCAGGTCATGCTGTGCCATTTGGCCTCAAGACCAGAAAGCTGTCTCTGATTTGTTTTAGTTAGCAATATAGATAAAGCCTTGGTGTACCTCAGTGTGTTTGCCATCTCAGGCATCACCAGTTTTTTAGGTGAATTCATGTTTTGCCTAACATGACTTTTCTGTAACTGTCAAAGCACTGGGTCTCTTTTGCACACTTTGGTTTTGCAAGTTCCTCACACATTGCTGCCCATAACGGTGCATCCACATATCGGAGCCTCTAATTGGGACTCATTCATGTGCTGAAACAGTTTGGCGTGTTGGTGTTCCTAATCATCTACATTTGGTATCTATCACTGATCCTGAATCCTCCATGTATTCTTTGTGTTAAGAGCAGTTTCTCTGTGTGTCTTTGAGCCTCAAAGGGTGTGTGTTTATGGACCCGCAGGTTTCAGTACAGGTCACACATGAGCAACCTGAAAATTGGATCTCCCTGTAAGCTTCTGTTGGCATATAACATACAAATCATTAGCCTCCTTCTGGCCCTGTATAAGATCAAGCCTCAAAAGATGCACATCCTAAGCCCTGAACATCATGTGATATACAAGACCAGGCAGACAATATCACATGATCAGTATTTCCTTGGCAGATTTATTTCTGGAATGGATTTTTCTGACATTAGCGGTGTGTCTGGCACTACTCCCCACCCAACATTTAAAGATTACTTTAGTTGAGGGAGGTTGGCTGCAATCTGAACCTTCTGTTTATCCAGGACTCGCTTAGCTGAGACAAGTTGGCTGGAGTCTGCACCTTCTGTTTTCCCAGGGTGTGCCAAGGAAGGTCTGATGCATCTAGTTGGTTTTAGTCTCCACATACTCTCTTTTGGGCCAGCCTTGCAGACTTCATGAGATACACAATACTGTAATATCATGATACTCACATGAAATTCTCTACGTTATGTTTTCATTAGCTTTCCTCCAAAAGTAACCCATGAATATTGAACAATATGCATTGTCATTCAGATTTTTGCCAGATTTTACATCCCACAGTGATAGCGAAGAACCAGCCCTGGTAGCCTTATGTTTTCTCTGTAAAAGTACTAGGGATTAACTTGCATTGCAAAAGCAACGATATACAGTAGGCCATATCCAAACTAGTTAACAAGTTCAAGGAACTGCTGAAGCATAGAACAGTTACATAAGGCAGACCTAAAATCAGCTTAGCTTGAAAGTATAGCCTTATCTAAAAAAATGAGAGCCTTCCTTCACCAAAAGAGCTCTCACCCAGACTAGCTGAGGCTATCTATAATTTTTAATGCTGTATAAATTTGGGGGTCTCTACACATGTGACTGAATTGAGGTCTTAATGTCTGTTATGAAGTCAGCAGGCATTCAGTAAGTGGTAGAAGTAGCAACAGGAATAGGCAAGGTTCCCCTTTTCATTAGAAGAGTGCTAACAGCACGCTTGTCTTACATGGTAAGAATTTGCAAATCTCAGAGTACTTGCAAATTTGGGGTTCAGGTGTTTAGAATTTTGATTGACTTAGTTTGTCATACAAAAAGTCCTCTTTTGTCTGGCCACCAAGACAGATCTCTGGAAGTTCAGGAAGCTCATGTCTCTTAAGTTAATTTCCCGCCTACAACTCATTGCTTCAATGCAGTCATACAGAAGAAAAGAAGACCTAGCATGACAAGCTCTCCCATGAACCAAAAGATATGCTCATGCACCAGCCCTATAGGAAATCAAGCTGATTTTGCAACAGCCATCGTTAAATGGCTAGTCTGAAGCTGAAGGACTCGAGCTGTTTCTAAGCTGTTCTTTTCTCCAAACTGTCTCTCTTGCTCCTCTCCCTCCATGGTGACTTTTAGACACTATATATATATATACACACACACACGATACATTGTGGGAGAGCAGGGACTTAAACAATCTCCTCAGCTGTCAGCAGTATTACAGTAAAATGACCCATATGCTGTAAAGTGACTCAGAATACTTCATCTGTAGTGTTTTCATTATATATGAAGCTACCTACTTTGTAAAAATTACACTATTTAAATTTTCCACCTTGCTAATACATGAAATGCCTTACATTTCAAGGGATTTCATGAAATTGCATCTTCCTGAGATCAGGATATGAATAAATCAGTACAAGTAAGGAAAAATTTTGCCTCAGTTCCTTATAAACTCCCTGAAGGTTGAGAGCGCGCATTTTTTGTTACCTGCTCCCTGGGAATATCAGGAATTTGAATTAATTTCCACTTGTAAATCTTTTTCTTGCATGTCTTTTTTGGGGTGGCAGAAGTGGGAATGGCACAGATATTTATCTCTACGTGTTTTTTAAATAGTGAAGGAAAAAAACCTCACTCTCTTTCAGGTGGAAATATCCCCCATTTGGGATGTTTTTTGACCTCTCTGCTATGAAGCACTTAAGGCTTGTTTTCAAAGCTTATGTCTTAGGAAAGCAGTGAGTTCATTTTTGGACTCAGGCAGTCACTGTGTATCTGATTGCAAAGACTTATGGAATGAGCTACTGCTTTCTGAACAGCCTGATACCTGCACTAATCCGCATCTCTAAGTCTGCCTGCTATATATGGCTAATTGCAAGACTGATCTTTCAAAAGAAAAGACATTTTCTCCCTTTTGATTATGCTCTGAAACCTCATAGTCTTGCAAACCTCTTAGTTTCATCCAGTCCTGGAAGGAATTCATATGATTTTAGCCTCTCTGCTTGCATGGAAAAGTGAAAACAAGCTTCAGCACTGCTTGCAGAAGGAGATTGTTGAACCATCTGCGAATCTATTTACCCTCTGCTTTTCATCACTAAAGCATGATGGAAAAAGTAGAGGTGTTTCCATGACAGGAAACGACTGCTTGACTAATCCATTCGGGACTTTGCTTCTCTTCCAACAGTCACAAAGACCCAAACTCACTGCACCATCAGTGGGTCATTTGGGCATGATACCACATTTGATAAAATTCTCAGGTAGTGTCTGTTTCCCGGAAGATTCACCTCCAGGTAAAAGGGTGGCCCTGTCTGAACTAGCCTACTGGGAGTGTGTATATGGTCAAGCACTGGAAAAGAAGAAAAAGAAATTACCTACCAGTACCTGGCTTACTTAGAGGTGTGTTGCACATTCTGTATCTACCTACATCCCTGCCTTAAGGTCCTCGTAACGTCTGCCCTTATTCATATTCTCAAAGAAGTTTTTTTCATACAATTATGTATTGTTGTATGGGTTTACAAGTAAGGCATTTCACCTAACATCTGCCTACTGGTTTCTGTCTTTCTGGTCATTTCCAGTGACAAGCTTTTCAAAATTACTGTAACATATATATGTATATGTTTGTGTCTGTGAGAATTATAGGTTATTTCCCTAGACATTAATACTTTTTTTTCTTGGCTGGACAAATCTCATTCTATTTCCTGCCAATATTTCTTATCTTTCTAGATCCTGTCACAACAGCTTCCAATTTAATATCATTTCAGATTAAATTAACATGCCATTTACCCTGCTCCCAGGTCATTAATGATGATGACAATTAAAACTGGACCAATTATTCTCTGGGGCAGTACTCTCATATAGTAAATGAGTTTGGCAGAGGTGGAAGTTTCAGTTTGAAACTTGAAACAACAAATTTTAAATTAAACATCCATTTATTTTATTTGTTGTAGTTGCTAATTATTGATGGACAGCAGCTGAGAACTGACCCATCTACCGTAATGGATGAAGTACAGAAATTTCTAGGAGTCTCTCCTCATTATAATTACTCTGAAGCCCTAACGTGAGTTAATTTAATCATCATTTTCACATGTTCCTACATTTCTAAAATGCCAATTAGTCTGTAAGTAAGCTCACTGCAAAATAAAGCCTCTCATACTTCTTCGAGCTGTCAGTAGGAGGTATTCTTCAATGTCTGCAAAGAACACAATTCAGAGTTAGATTTTCTGTGAATCATCCACTGAGCCACTCAATGTGGAACTTGACTGTTCCAGAAGTAGACCTCTGACAAATGGACAAAGTAAGTGTTGCTTTGTGAGATTTGCATATGAATTTTTGATGAATCAAAAGGAATTTTATTTCCATAAGTGGAACAAGGAATGCTGACATGCATAACCAGAAGGGAAAGAGAATTAGTTTCTCTTTATTTTTGACATTAGCTGCAAGATAGATTCCACGGTTTCAGTCAGGAATGTAATATCCACTCTATATCACAAAGACATACGTACACAAATCCTTTGGATTCTGACATTTAGATTTGGTTGCCCTTAAAATAAGACTGATAACCTTAGGTTCACTCTTTTGAGTCTTCAGTCTAAACTTGGGAGATGCATCCTCCTTACAGTATCTCACAGCCTTTATGCTGCAAAATATTTGTTTCAGGTTCGATTCACATAAAGGTTTCTGGTGTCAGCTCCTGGAAGAAGGAAAAACAAAGTGTCTTGGAAAGAGCAAAGGTAGAAAATACCCTCCTATGGATTCTGAGGTAAACCATTATGCTCACTGGCATTATACAGGGATTCAGTTGCCACATATGGGACACCACACAGGCAAAATCATAAGAAGGGACAGAAGACAAAATCAATTAGATGATAATTATTTAACTACCTTTCCCTACAAATGAAACATTTAAGATAGCTGTGGAGTGCATAGACTTTTTCAGTTCTTTATTTCAAATGTGAAGAATTTAAGTCATTAAAAAAACAACTTTTAAAACGTGGCACCCCTTAGAAAAATAAACTTGGCACCCCTGAAATTCCCTGAAATTCACTGCGAAAACTGTCCCCTCTACCTACGTGACTTAAGCAGCAGAGGCTCCACAGTGCATCATTTTTTCTCAGTCATGATCAGATATGTGTATTTGTGTCTGGTTCCTTGTCTTTGAGAGTATTTAGACCATGACGAGTAATGCAGACTCTCATATAATCCAGTTTTAAGAGATGTTAGGTTCTGTTTCTATGAATTTTATAAATACAAATGCTCAAATGAAGATATTTCCATCAGATCAAATGCTGCAGCCTGTACTCAAGGGCAGTTTAGTCTCCTTTTCTAGCTGTAATTTTACATTTGTTCTGTCCTTTATTCCCATTTCATTTAGCCTGACTAAAATGCAAATAACAACTTACAGTTTGAACAGCAGTAAGTATTAGTGTGGCAAGTAAGTCAGGATTTTTTTCTCACAGTACTTAAATTATAAGTAACTTTACATCAATAGAATCATACTGATATAAAATTATTGGGTGAGAAGGCTTTTGGCCAGAGATAAGACAAGACTGTGTTTGTTTATTGTTGTATTTTTCAACTCTAAATACATCTGAAAATGGGGTTACTAATTGATACATGCCTACATACGAAGATATTTTGGAGGCTTTGGTTTCAATCACACTTCAGTAAATTCAAAGTAACTGCATCAGCTTCAGCGTGATTCTTAATTTACATGACTATCTGAGAGTAGAATCAGATCCTTTGCTTTGACTTCAGTGTTCATTTTGGACAACCTTTGTTTCTCTTGAAATTACCTTTTACAGTTCAGCTCCTAACTGAAGAGCTTGAACTTGCATGCAGTAGATAGCATAAAACAATGTAAATTGCATAAGAGAAAGTAAAGTTTTGACACAGGTAAAACAAACTTTGAAACCTAGACTTCACAGCAACTGCAGTACAGCATTTTATTAAATAAAAATATCTCCTTTTGTATCCATCAGTGCAGGGCTTTTCTGTCAAGCTACTACAGAGATCACAATGTGGAACTGTCAAAACTCCTACACAAATTGGGACAACCCCTGCCATCGTGGCTGAGACAGGAACTACAGAAAGTAAGATAGCATTGAAAAAAGGCTTTTTGAAATCTCTCTTCCACACTTCAGTCATCATACCTAAAGTCTCCAGTAGCTACCAGAAGGTCTTGTAAGATATACCTCTTCAAAAAAGGGTAAAAGATAGAAATTGTTTCCATGTGCTGGCATGTGGATTGTGAAAATACATGTGTTTCTTAGAGCTCTGGTGGGCCAAATCTTTCTCATAAACATTTCTGGGCCTGTGGACTTGTGGACTGCTGTGCACATATGTGGAAGTTATTTGCAACTGGTATAAGCTTCAGAGATACATGACCTGTCCAATTTCACAGTAAATATTTACATTTTTATATATCAGTTTAAAAGTATTGTGTCTCATGTAGGTTTTGTAGCCCATTGTTAGACCGCTGACAGTTTTTCTTACTATTTGATTATTGTCTTGCATAAAATAAGAAAATTTAATGTAGCACAAAATGCCAAGTGTACTGCTGCCTTTGGAATCAGCTTGCTAATACCCAAAGTATATACTAACAAGGGTGAGAGGTACAGTTATCATGTATGATTTAGCTGTGCACAGCAACAAAATACACAGAGCAAAATCTGGAAGCCACAGGCAAAAGCAGTGTAGACCCCCTCCCCCCCCCAAAAAAACCAAACAAAAACCCAACCCAAACATTGCCTGTGATTATAGCCTGTAACAACAAAACCCTTACAATGTGGTAAGGGCCTTTGTCCATAATTACTATGTCTGATTTTGTACTGACTGAAATAGCAAAATACAGAATATAGCCATTATCTGAACAGAAATTTAATTGGACATGTGAAGCACAAAAGTTGCAGTATAATCCTTATGAGCAGTATTATACTTCAACAGTTGTGAACCAAATGGAAGCAGTGCAATGAACAGCCTTTCACTCCTGGCTTCTATGAGCAGCCAGATCCAGATACTGCACTCTGGGCTTACCTTGCTGTGAATCAGGAGTGACTCCACTGAAATGAATGAAAAACTCATAAAGAGCAGAAACAGATCCATACTTAGATTGCCTTAATTTGCACCACTATTTTTTCCTTAATTTATTTGCCTTCAGTCTATACTTTGTGTATTCCAAGATCCTTCAACTTCATCAAAATTGTAGCATCTTTCAGTAACCTTCAGTTTACGTCAGCTGCAAAAGTCTGTAGGGTTTCCAGATGAAAGTACTGGTTCTGGTTCCAGACCTTTTAAATGTATTTGGTATTATATATTAGGAATAAGCATTAGGGGGGGAAAAATAAACACAATGTGCAATCATGGTAGAAAATTACACTCTAATCATGGAAAACACAAATATCCAGCCTTACATTTATGTGATACATTTCAATGATGCATCTTACAATGCATCAGTTTAGATGTGAGATAAAGTCTAATTAATAGTACTTAAAAGTTGAGAAAGAAGATCAATGAAAACTTCAGCTGAGTATGGCCTTAATGCTTCTCCGCTGAACTTTGGCTCTGAGTGTTTCTAAAGGCATGAAGAGGTAGTGAAAACAAAAGAGAACTACAGTACTAAATGCAATGCTTTTTACAGTAGCTTTATAATGTTCTCATAATTTGTTTTAGGGTGAATAGTTAAAAACATGCATCAAATGGTGGAAAAACTTTTTCTGTCTCAGTGCTGTTTTACGACATTTATGTAATCATATAATTTAACTTTCAAGGTAATGGAATGGAAACCAGTCTGTTATTCCCTAAATAGAAAACAGATGTTGAGATCCTTACTGTACCTCTAACTGGTAATCTTTATTATTTATTGATTTTGTCTATGTAATACGTGGTTTTGATAGGCCTGTAAAGAAAAAATCTAGACAAATTTGCTGTATATAACAATATTCTTTACGCAGCACATTTTTGCTGAGGGAATATGCATGATTAATGATGAGGACCTCCTAGAATAGACATTTTTTAAGATGAACATCTTTATTATTTATTAGACAGAATGAGAATTTTTATTTCACTTTAAATATTCACTGTCATATGGATTTGTCCCAAAAGCTGACTTGTCTTAAAATACTTATTTGATAAAAGAAACACTCTGGATTCTGAACATCTGTAAAAGCAAATACTCTGCATGCTATGGGCAGCTTATGCGTCCTGCAAGCATCTATATGGATTTATTACAACTAAATTGAATAACTGGAGAAAATATCTGGGGTTTTCATCCTGGCATGGTTGATTTTACCCTTAATATAACCTGATGTAACATCACTCAAACATTTTTAAAAAATCCACAGTGATCGCATGAAGCTCCTGTTGTGTTCACTGCTGCCTCAGTTACTCCATGTTCTTCAGTGCAGCAATTATAAAATAGAAGAAAATAGGAAAAACCTTGGGCACTATCAAGTGCCTGAAAGTTTCATGGTGAGAGGACCCTCTGCACACAGAGTGCCACCTATGTGCAGGAGGAATGGGCTTCAGCCACATTTATAGTTAATTCTTTGTTTTCAAGAACTCCCTTTCTGACTTCTTTCTCTGGGAAATCAAGGCCTCCACAGAACAAGAATGAGTGGGCAGTCAAGGACAGAGTGGTGATGGGGCCATGCACATTGGTTGCATTGCCCCGCCAGAAATTTTACAACAGACAAAGTGACATGTCTCAGATCTGTGGACTACTTCTGTGAAGTCCTCTCTGAGATGTGGCAAGGAGCCCCCTAAAATTGTTTGTGATCTGGTAAACCAGCCCAACTGCAGTCACCACTGGGAGGATAAACCCCGCACATGCATGGCCATGGCCTTGGGTGAACTAGGCTTGGTTTGGCAGCTACACACAAAGCTAATCCTCCAGGAAGGAGTGCAATGGCAATGATGAGGAACGGCAGGGTGGAGCTCTTGTACCGTCCCAGTGCCCCTCCTAAGGGAGGGAACTGGGAACAAAATGAATGAGTTCCTAGGGATACCTTCAGTGGATTCCTGTGGTAACTTTACCCAAGTCAGTACTATGAACAAAGTAGCTCAAGCTTTTGGTCCTGAAACTGTGCATCTGAAAGGGCGCGATCTTGAATCTGCCGAAATCCAAGCTCCTGTTGAGATCCAGCTGTTAAGCATTAGCATCTTCAGAAAAGGTGCTGCGAGATTAGCTTCTTGTACAGGAGGTGGGCTAATCTCAGACATAAAAGCAATAGAGAAGTAAAGGCAAACTGCTGGTGCTCTTTGTAGTTCTGAATTTCTGATGTTCGCTTATTACTTGTTTATACAAAGATGGTATGAGGCCACTTTTTTTTTTTTTCTCCAGAACTAGTCTATTCAAATATGTTCTTGCATTTAACAGGACACTTTAAGAAACAGAATGACTTTTAATGTGCAGTCAACTTGGTGAAGAATGAGGAGTCTGAGCAAAGCATGCAGACAACAGCTAGATGTGTTATTCCCCAAATCATAGGATGCACATGAGTACAGCTGAGTAAGCAAGTCATCCAACATAAATTATCTGGCAAAGTTTAACCTCTTCTATTCACAGCTTACCTACAATCAGTGTTTGATTTCCAGAAACAGACTGTCAGTATTAACACTCTTAAAAAATACTGATTCATTGCAATGAATTTATATTTGCTAGTCAAAATTCAGAAGTTTTAGTGTGGTTGGTAACACAGCCATGGTTTCTGTTCCCCTGGTAGATAACTGCACAAGCAATTTCTTTAACAAATGCTTGATTATGCGAGCTTCACCTTTATTTTCATAAATACGATTCTGAGATTTGCTTTCTGCAGACATCTGTGCCATTAAAAATCAATGTGTGATTATGAGCAGAAAGTGACCATTGGGGGGGAGTAAACACAGAGCCCGATATGAAATCACTTAATTATTTGAGCAAACATTCCTGAGAATGCTGTGATATTTTCCCAGTTCTACTTGTGCAGAAAGAATTAGTTTCAATGATTTGCAGACTATCTTGTACAGAATATCCTTTTTCATTGCTTAAAAATGTGAAACTTCCTCAGGAAGAAATTAAATAGATATTTCAGTGTTTATAGATGTAATACTTTTGTCATTCACATTGAATGAAAATTGCTGGAAACATTTTTCTCAAAGTTTTTTAAAATAAAAATAGATATTATTCTGATAGTGGCATGGTATCTGAAGTGCAACAATAAACTCTGATAAGAAAATGTAGTGCTGTGTGGAAGTGACTTTTATGTTCACAAAAGTTGTCCTTTTCCAGGTTTGTTAGCAGCTATTGCAGCTTGACGCTGAGCTACAACACAATCCAGGAGCATGGGAACACCATGAAATGTTTTCAGAAATGAAAAATATTGCTTACTCTCCCTGTGAGTGAATATTACTGCTTTATGCAGCTGCTTGTTTTACTGCTTTTGCTTCCTGCTTACTTTTTATTTCTTGTGCCAGAAATTGCTAATGTGCTATAGAAACATTTCCAGAGCTTGCTATTTTTAAGATAACAAGTAGGCTTTATTCAAATTATTTGCCTTGGGGATTCAGTAGTTGTGCCAAAGCATCAGCCTACACAGACATGAGAAAACCTTTCTTAGGAGAAATGTCTAAAGATGATATGAATGTCCAAGGGAAAATTCACTGTTAGCAACAGATTCAGAGCAGAATAGAAAAGTATACTATCTAGCTGGACAAAAGCTACTTAATGTCTTCATAGAGGTGTAGAAAGTAGGAAACCTGTGTTAACAAAATATTCTGTTCATTAGAGAGGAATGATGCAATCTGTAATTCAGAAGCCTAAGCTTCTTTTATAATACCCATCTCTATAATCTCTAAGAATAACAAATGTGGAACAGTAAAGTAATAACAGAAAGGTACTAAGCAAAGGCAAAAGATCCTTGCTACAAATAACACCTGCCTGACCTCTGTCTCCAATTTATCTGCTTTCATTTAATGTTTCTTTTCAGTTCTTCCAATCCCCAAATCCTTAGACCTCAAAGGCAAAAGACACTTTTTTGTCTCTGTGGACCACATGGATGAAGAATGCACAACAGTCAGCATCAAAGCACAAATCACAGGAACAGGAAAGTAATTAACAGCTGAAACCAAGGGCTAGGGAAACCTGAATGGAGGAGGAATTCAGACAAATTAAGGGTGATAGATCTGAAAAGCGTATAGTGAGCTTGAGTCTTCACCACTCTGTTTTCTGTCAGGTTACTTCTTTTTTAATACAATATTTTCCTTCTTCACTTCCCTTTTTCTGTTCTGATCCTCTCTTTCTCTTGAGAAATTCAGATGGGAAAATAAGGCTTACGTACTTTTCATTGCTCAGATGTCTGTCTACCTAGAAGAGCCGTCAATCTAGCAGCACAAGGTCACTATCAGATCTTTTCCAAAAGGTAGGAAACAAAAGTGGCCTAGTTCAACTGTGATATAGGGGCTTGGCTCAGAATTACTGCTTCAAATCCTATAGCCTGTGTTATTCAGGAGCTCAGAGAAATGGGCTCTTTTGCCCCAAAAGAAATCTTACTATTGTCTCCTCAATTATCTCATCAAGACTGTCGGTCCTATTAAGTCTCCCAGTAAAGCTCCTTTCTTCAGCTAAATTCTGAGCCAATGTAAATTGGCTGTACAAAAAAACCAAAACAAACAAACAAACAAATTTGTCCTGTACAAAACAAACCCCAAAACCAGAAAAGCATTTTTTGCATAACTTTTTATACGAACACAGTACATGCGTTTTAGCTATAGAACTGCGTCTGGAAGAAAAACATTATGAACTAAAGGCAGGAGCTAGCTCTTCTATGCACGTGGCAGAGTGGAAATAAAATTCCTGAACACAAACGGTACAAGGTCGGAAGAGCTTAGGTTAAGCTTACAGGACAGGTAGGATTGTAGGGTATGGTAGGACTGTAATTTGTCTCTGCACTTTTGTACAATCCTAGCAGCAGTTTCATTATTCTACAACACTACCCTATAGTCATACATTTGCAGCAGTAGTATTACATCATTGTTGTCTGAAAATGATGAAAAACACCTAATGTGACAGATATGCCTTAAATAATCTCCTATCTTTTCCACAGAAAAAAAGGTAAGAAATGTGGGTGCTATAATGTGAGCCAAAAGGCAGCTTCCTGCCCTACGCTAGTCATCACTTCCAGCTGCTTCTTCACAATCTCCTTAACAATTCAAATACAAAGTCATCCCGCTGTAGCTGATTGAGCCAGAGTTTTGGTCCCCTGGCTGTGTCAATTCACTGGCATCTGGCCTGCAAAAGCCAAAATCGCCTGCCTTCTCTTTCCTGTACACCCACGCGCAGAATAAAAACTCGCCTTTCAGGTGCGGCCTTTGCCAGAGAGCAGCTTTTGTAGCCTGTGCCTGGCCTTTAAAAACTGCCCTTCCTTGCACTGAGGATGACAGCAATAATACTTAAATTAAGCTGCTGCGGTGTAAAAGGGATGGTGATTGGGGGAGGTTTAGGCTTGACATGAGGAAGTATTTCTTTACCGGGCGGGTGGTCACACGCTGGAACAGGCTTCCTAGGGAGGTGGATGTAACGCATACGTACGTGCATACATACATGTATGTCAGTCCGCATACAGAAAGCGGCATCAGCGCCTAGACCGGCTGAAGAGAACAGCTGTGGTTTGGGGAGCAACTGCAGCCCCTTTGCCGTGGATCCCTGAACCCGTTTTCCCCTGGGGATGCTGCTCAGTCGCTTCAGAAAGGCCCGGGGAGCAAAGTAACCGCTTCCAACCCCGTCTGCGGTCAGCCCTCGCCCGCCTTCCCGCCACACCCCGCTCCAGCACCCAACTTCCCTCCGGGGCCGGGCCGTCGCCCTCTGCCCCGCCCTCCGCCCCGCCCCGTGGGTGGGGCCGCCCGCCCCGCCAGCGCCCAGTTCCCGGCGGTGCGCGCGGCGCTGGGCTTCCGAGCTCGTCGGCGTGGGTGCAGCTGACGGTCGTTGGGCGGGCGCGCGGGGCGGCCGTTGGTCCGGCGCGCGGGGCGGCCGTTGGGCGGGGGAGGCGGACCGGGCGCTGGCGCAGGCGTGAGGCAGCGCGGCGCGCTCTTCTCCACAGGCGCGGGTGGGCCCGAGCGGAGCCGCCGCGGGCGGAGGAGCGGAGCGGGGCGAGCAGCAGGTGGGCCCCGTGGCGAAGTGGGGAGCGGGTGGGAGCCGTGCGGCGCCGGGGCCGGTGTGAGGGAGGGAAGATGGCGGCCGCCACGTGGCGGGAGTGGGGATCCATGACTCCATGGGGGCTGCCGCCCGTGGCTGTCTCCCTTCCTAGGCATGGAAGAGCAGTTCCTTGCTAATTGGCAAAACCTTTATCCTCTTGTGGGTATCGGTCGTTGACTGTAGCAAGTAACAGGCCGAGTCGGCCGAGGTGTAGGGCGCCGGGGGATGGGCCCTCTTCCCCCTTTTTTGTGCTTTCTGTTTTGTTTCGTTTTCTGTTTTCGCCTGGTGTTTTTCTCGATGAGCGGTTAGAGCCCCGTTTTTAAACGTGTTCTCTCTTTTTTTTTTTTTTTCCTTTTTTGTTTTTCTTAGGAGCCTAGAACCTGAAAGTACGGAGACGGATCTGTGGCTGTTGAAGATCCTCCCTCCAAAAAGTATGTGACTGGGTATGTGTTACGTAATAAGCTCATAGAAGTGAGGGTTTGGGCGGGAATAATACCGCTTTGGTAATTTATGTTTAGCGGCTAAACTACTGACACTTCTCTGTTGGAATCAAGGTACAGGCTTGGTGTTTTGTGTTTAAGGCATGCTTCGTTTGTTTGTGTGTTTTATTGACAGAAAAATATAACCGAGTGCATCAGGTAGTGTGACTAGGAAGAATTAGCCTTTGGTCTAGATGTATTAGATATGCTAGGAATAGTGGATTATGATAAAACACTCGTTGCCGATACTTTTGCCTGCCAAACTAGAGGCATCTGAATCCACAGATTTCTCAGGAATGTCTGTGCAAGGGGAATGTCTTTTTCAGTAAGCATGTTTATGCTGTAATGAAGTGAGTACTAAGAGTAATCTGCAACTGCAGGAGTGGAGGGAGATGTCAAGTTGATACTAATTGCTTTTGTTTCAGAGCAGTTTACAACTCCTAGGTGAGGGTCATACTGTTCAGTGATGTTTGCTGTCTTGTATGTGTTTCTGGTAGCAATATTAAATTGCCTCAAACTTGTTTTTACAGGGGAAAAACACTCTTGAGTTGTGATGACAGAAGAAGATGGGGCTAAATTCCACATGCAAATATTAGGAGTAGCTGTGACTAGAACTTTTAATTTTTACTTAGGGTAGGGTGGATCTGTCTAATCTTCTGGAATTGATGCCTTTTGCAAGCAATAATATTTCTGGTTATTAAGCAGAGCTGGCAAAAGCTAATTTTAGGCTAGATCTTAATCTCACTTTAGACTTTACAGAAATGAGCTTTTTTCATAAAGTTCAGACTTGGAGCCTAAATGAGATGTTCTGCAGTCCTCCTCTCATCTTTGCAAAGAGGGTCTGGAATGTAGCTTACCAAGCCTAAAATTAACCATGACTGCTTCTATACAAATACAATTAGGATGACTAGCTCATTTTGTGCTGCTTTCAGGGATTTTCTGCTGCTCCTATCTTTGGGCTGTCACCAAGTCTTAAACAATTGTAATAATGCTTTTGGTAGTTTACTGGCTGTGCTGTGCTCTGTCATGTGGCTGGCCATACTGCGGTATTAGTAAATCCGATGACATGTACACCTTCAGTGGTGGCTCTTCTGCTGTTCAAGCGTGTTAGAAAGGTTGTTGCAAGGAGCATACGTGTACTGCATAACCTGAAGGTAAGTTTGTGAAGTCTAGAAAATGAATGTGAAATCTGCAGTTGTAATTTAAGTATATATGCCAATGTAAAGCATTCAAATGTGTTAATAAAGAGACATTGACTTTCACTGCAAGTGTCGCTTCTTCCTTACAAGACTACTGATAACCAAAACTAGACCTGCGTGTGTTCTTTGGAATTCTTGACACATGCCAAATCTGCCTGTTGTGGGGATACAGCTTTTGGTAGCTGGGCCTTAAATTTGGGACTCTCTGGTTTCAGGGCAAAGCAGTGACTGTGGCTGATGCATTGTCTGGGAGCCATTCCAGAAGTCACATGATGTTAATCAGAGGTTACTGCTGCAGGCGAGAAACAGTGACTGTGAATGTAGATGCGTTTTCAATTTCAGTTGCTGAGGGATCTTCTGTTTAATCTGTATTCAAGAAAAATACATGGAGCTCCAGTAGATGGTGAATCATTGCAGAATCGGACAAGATACATGTTTTACTTACAAGTAAATTTACTGTCTTAGCTAATACCAGCCATGCTGGCACAATCTCTTGTGGAATTACCTTCCAGTTAGTAAGGAAATTTTTTGCAAATCATTTCATACTGAAGAGATAGAGGGGAAGGGGGGCTTTGAAAGGACCGGGAAACAAAATCTGTGAAGCCAGAACTGAGATCAGTAGGAGGTGCAAATACTGCGGAGTACTTGGCAACAGCGGGGGGGGGGGGGGGGGGGGGGGCGGCGGAATTGTGGACTTTAATTACAGCATGGATTAGATCTGAGGAAATTGCTTCCGATGGTCGTTAGTCACACTTTGGAATAGATTGGTGGGGAGATCAGGGAGCTGTCATAGGAAACATCTTTCTCATTTTTTTTTTTTAAGCATGTACTTTCCTGCCATTGTGAAAGTATAGCTGAATGTATATTCTGTGTGGAGCTATAATAAGTGGTACTACACCTGTTTAATTCGTGGTGTGTGATTACTCTCTCCTTCTAAACAGCTCTGTGTACAACCCTATCGTATGACATCTTTACTGCTTAGTGTTCCAAGTTTGTGACTTCCAGGCCTGGTAGCCAACAGTCATGAGTGTGTACTGTGAATTTCCTTTTCTCCAAGAAGAGTGGACTTCTGTAGTAACCTTAGTGCTTTTAGAAAATAAGTTAACGCATGTGTTCTACAAGGGCTGTTATTTGCTTATCTTACACAAGAAAATGCTAGGCAGGCAGCGGGCAGGAGAGAGCTGCTGCTATCCCTGGGACAAGGTGTGGGTGAGAGAGTGCTACCACTGTTTGCAGGTGTGGTTGCTGTTCCAGCAGGCATGCTGATGCAAAGTGGCTTCCATAGTTTTTTAGATCAATTATTTTGTGACTGGCTTTGACCCCAAGAAGAAAACCAGGTGCAGGCAAACAAATAGGAAGAAGCAGGAGTAGGGTTGGGCATCTCTTTCTCCAGGGATCTGGAACGCATTAAAACAACAGAGTACAAAAGTCAAGAATGTGATATGAAGGTCTGGAGAGAAGCATTTTTCTTTCGTGGTCACTGAAAAGTTTAGACTTCCGTGTGGTGACTTTTAGCTACTGTATGGCATTGCATTGATGTGGTTGTCTGAAGCGTTACCCCAGTTTCTTTGAATTTTAACCTTTGCTTTTATCAGACAGCAGCTGCCTTTTTAATCTATTTTAGCAATTTCAGTGCATAACTGAATTGTCTTTTTTTTTTTTTTTTTTAACAAGTTGCCCTTTGAACACTGACTGTCCTGTCTCTGCCTCCTATAACAGAGCATCCTTTTGTGTGAAACTAACTTAGAGGAGGACCGTGTAGCTGCCCTGCTAGTCCATTGTGTGAGCCAAGTGATGAGGTCACTGGTATTTCCACCTGAGTCATGAGTCCTGTGATCCATGGGGGAGTAGCTTTAAGGTTTTTGGGAACAGGTGGTGGCAGGCAGATCACAGGCTGGATAATTTGGCCTGGTGGCTTGATCTGGCCTGCAGGTTAGATTTGTGAACATTCAGTTTTAAGCTCTTCATCAAATATTTAGAACTTGCAAAGATAAAACAGTGGGTTTTAATCAAGAGAAGGAAAAACATAAAATTACAGTCAAATACAAAAGTATGAACTATAATGTTTGCTGGGGGGGTATCTTTTACTAGTTTTGAATGCTTGGTGAGGTTACATAGCCTTTTCTATGACTGAAGCTTTCCATGAGCATCCAGTCACATGCACAGAGGGTAGTGCAATCTGCTTTCCCTCATTACTTGAGTACAACAGAGGTATTCTTACAAGATGTGACTCTTTCATTTCCATGTGGCTTAGGATGTCTTGTTTGTCATGATTTCTCTTAAAAATTTAATTCCCAATTCCCAAACAACTGTTTTCCTGTCTTTCCAGTCTGTTCCTGTGGCATCTTGGCTCTTACCTTTATAGATGCTCCTTATTTTTCTGCATGCTGTTCCACCTGCATTACATCCAGTGTCTCACACCTCTCCCAACTTTAACCCAACCCAGTCTTTTTTTTTTTTCCTTTACATTGCTACAAAGGTAAATACTTCCTTCCAAACTCTTCAGGTCATCTTTTCCCTGTTTGTGGTTGCTTGATGTTGCATTTGCAGGAAGTTACATGGTCAGTTTCTGCATTCCGTGCTAAATAAATGGAATAGGAACTACTGCCTGTGAGCAGGTATCCAATGTGTATGAGCTAGGTCTGGTCTCTACTACCTCAGTTAACTGCATTTGCTGTTACCCAACAGCTTGGAGCACAAACAAAACCCATTTTTTTCCCCCTGATACCACAAAGTTCTTGTTTTCTGGGTGGTTTCTTCTACTGGGATCTGCTACTTGAGCCTAATTGTTTTAGCCCTCTTGTATGTTATGTTCTGTGATTGCCACTCTGAAATCGTAACAGCGTTAAAATCTTGAGTGCAAATATTCTAGCACTTGTGTGTGAATACAGTGAAAGAAAGTGTGAAATAGTTGCAGTAACATTGAAGAGGATAGAGAACATTGATTCAGGACCGACTTTTTGTTAAATGTAAGCTATTATAATGCTGTGAATGTTCCTGGAAGTAAGACAGCTGAGGTTATAGATATTCTGCATATAATGATCATAAAATGGGAGCTTGGTTTATCTGTGGTTTACAGGTAAGTGGCCCTTTACTTCGGGAAGTTGTTCAGGGTTGAGATAAACGCCTGTTAAATGAGCTGTGTGTCAGCTGCAGTAATGCTTCTGTTCCTGGTTTCTGATGCAGTTGTCAGTATATTCTTTGGAAAATGGACAAAAACTTGGGAAGTTCAGGGGGACTGCATCTAACTAAATCTTTGCAACGTTGGGGAACCTGGATAGATTACACGAGTGTTTAAGATGGTCGTCTAATCTGGTAGTAGAAGCGCTGAGTGTTTTCTTAGTTTATGCCACTGTTAACACTGTGGCCAACCTCCTTAATACAAAAAACCCTTAGCATAGGCTAAAGAGCAGTTTTTTTCTACAACCTTGTATGAAAAATGTTGAGCAAAGGGGAGAGCAGCAAGGGTCAAAAAAATTAAGCCATTTTAAGAGATTAGGATAAACTTACTTATGACAACCTAACTTGTCTAACTTAAAGCGCACAAAGCACTCGGAATTCCATTGTACAGAACAAACTTCCATCTCTGAGAAAATGGCCCAAAGCTTAGATGCTTTGAAGAAAATATTTTCAAGAGCACCCTTTTTCAATTAAGAAAGCTCACATGAAGTTTACCCAGCTGATGTTCCTGCAGCATCTGCTTGTACATTATGCACAGGATTAATGTATAAAAGTTGTAGTCAGTGTGGCAGTTTTTATTGTATACATGTACATCATCAGACTCATTGAACAAAAATTAGAATGGTATAACATAAAGACAATTTCATTTTATGTTAGAAACTGAAAAGGCATGCTCTCTGCATGAAAATGGTAGTGCAACATTTTAAAATCTAAGAAAGCATCCTATTAAAAGATCAAAACTAATGAACTACTGTACTAAATCTAAATGTTTACTACATTTAGTATGCAGACTTGATTGCCCCCCCAGTATCATATTTCTGTGGTGCAACTTCTAAAAGAAAATTATTTCCCCTGTACACAACATATGTATTGCACTATATAGCCTACTTCACCACAAGTCTCAAAATAATGGGTCTTGTAAAGCAAAGCTTTGATGGTACAAGGAGATACATTTTGACAGATTTACTTCCCCTTTCCTTTCAGTAAAAGGGCTATGTATAAGTAAAAATGTACATGGCTTTAAAGTTCACTAGCAGAGTGTTTCAAATAGGTCTAACAGCAGGTGGTCACAGTACTATGATTTTTGACATGTTTTTAAATAAAACATTTCACACTATTTCAAATAGTGTGGAATTACAGAAAGCTAAAATATATTAAAGCACCTTGTGTACTAGTTTAGCACCAGTTCCAACAAGATAATTAAACCACTCATGACCCTTGAAAACTTAAGTTTGAGGTCAGAGAGAAATAAGGGCCAAGTCTTAAATCACATGGGCTTCTGTAATATCATCGCCACTTTTGTATGCAGATTGAGTTGTCTTGGATATTTGTTACAACACCAGAGAGATACAACCATACAGAAATGAATGATTGCTCACTTACAACATGAAAACAAGCATCACACTTTGTTCACAAAAGGCCACACAACCCTGTCGTAGGCAGAGTGTGGGGATACAAAACACAGGAAGACAGTCACTGGTAGTCACAGGTTGCACAATCACCATGTGGTGACACACATCTGCCACACTTGTCACACTGGAGTGTTTCATGGCCCACAGAGCTTTCGTTTCTTTTTAAGAAGCATGTTTGTTAATGTAATACGTAGAGCACACTTGCAGATAGAATGGCCTTTGACAGGGATCACAGAGGTAGCACTGAACTTTCCTGTCTCCCTCTGGACTGTAGTTAGTCACAGATATTTCAGAACCGATACCCCCTAGTGTTGCACTAAGATGGTGATTACTTCCTGTGTTCTGTGTGGCAAGTTCAATAGGGTGGCCCCTTCTGAAGGGATAGTAAGTTGGTTTATATTTGTCTTGTACATCAAGAGTAACTTTTTATCAGCGCATTTTTGTAATAGACCATTAAGGTTTTCATAGCATGGGGAACAGTTTCTGTAAAAGGAATTAAATGGAATCAAAATATGTCAGTACTTGAGAAGTCACTGAAAACTATATAACTCTCACCTTTCCTGTAAGACCAGTCTGAACCAGTGTTGCAACTAAGCAGGAAAGAGTTGTCTGTCTAAATATTATCTTGTAGAAAATAGTAGTTTAAGACTTTATAGACCTTTTCAGACAGGTTTTGGCTCAACATCTCCAGTATTTGCATCGCACATACTTAGAACTTTCTCTTGTAGGATTGACAGAGGTTCTTAGTATTACTTGAGTAAAGCCCCTCCAAAACCAGCAATGAGAGAATTGGGATGTTTGTTAGTCTGATACTGTACTGACAGCTAGTGGTAAATAGGAAAAGTAAATTCTCTTCAAAATGCTGTATGTCCTAAAAATTATGAATTTCAGAAAGAAGACAAATGATATTTATCTAAAGGAAAGAAAATAAGAGGTCATTTGCTTTCGATCTAGCTCTTGCAGCTGTGCAGAATGTTTGCAGGGAAACTAGCTTCCAGTGTACTACCTATTTTACTTGGGAATGTACTTTATGCACACTAAGCTGTGAGAACATTTGTCAGAATAGCTGGGCATCTGATTATTGACAATTATCTTCCTTCTAACTTTTAATACATGCTCGGAATGACTTACCAAGAAATCAACCTGCTAATGGTCTCAGCTAGTGAAACATGAGTCAAAATTAGAGGCCTGAGTGTAAGATCACAGGAATAATAGGAAAACAGTTAAGAGCTGATTAAATAAACTAGACTGAAGGTTAATTTTGAGATTTGTAACTAATTCTAGAGAAGCTTGCAGCTACTACAGTCTTCCTATGGGCAGTGAATCCCACAGTGAACTCTCCAGCTGTGCTGCTCCAATGTTACTCTAAGCTGGCTATCACCTTTCCCCTATCGTAGATACATGGTAACTTGTTCGTGGAATATATAAACTTCCTTACCAGGGAGGGATTTTGTTTGGATAGTAATCCCTAACGGGAAAGGTTGTGTGTATACAGCTTGGATTTAACAAAAAGAAAAACACATGAATCGGGAAAACGGGTCTGTTTCCACCCACTGTGGGCCCCAGCTGTGCACTGTCTGTGCTCTTCAAGTTGTCCTGCCTCAAACTTTATTAACAAAGTTTCTTTTTCATTACAGACATTCATAGTTTGGTCACACTTTTTATCCAGGGTACAAAAGATGATACTTTTGTGTAGACACCTGGAGAATCTTTCACTCCACAGCCGTAGCCCCAGGAGGTCACACCATACACAACCCAGCTTTCCCCTGGACGTTCACACATCAGTGGTCCGCCACTGTCTCCTTGACAACTATCAACACGTTTCTGTTCCTGGATGTTTCCAGCACAGAGCATTCTTCCTGTGAATCTTCTTTTGTAACGCTCTTCACATACCCTCTTGGGAAGTAAGGGGATGGCAGCCTGTTGTAATGTTCTTGAATAAGCCCTTCCTAAAAAGAGGACCCAAATTATTGTCTCATTATGATGATTGGTCTTGGAAACATAAATGTGATTTAATCCAATTTTTGCTGTCAGTCCTTCAGACTGTTTTATCATTAAGTAAAATGACTGAAAACAAGACTAAATACTGAAAAAATCTACTGTCCATTAAATGTAATATTAAAATACTATATTGTTACTGTAAATATGGAATATAGATGCTTTTTTAAAAAAAAAAAAAAAGCTTCAAATTTAAGATGTAGTTTTACTCCATGTGTTCACTGGATCTTTCCAAGGCTGGAGTTTGTTTTGTTCCGAACACACTTTGTGTCTTATACAAGAATATATGCCTCAATACTTAAATGGGGAAGCTATTTTTGAGTGCCTTGAGCAGTAGAGACTAAAGCTGTGGAAATACTTCATTTCTAGGTCACCAGTTCAAATCTAGTCTAGCTCAGCCTCATAGGTCCTGCATCCTCTGTTGGCTTCCAAGCAGAGCAGCCAGCCAGCCATCACACTTATGCCCTGTAAGTACATGCAAGCTTGCTTGTCGCCTCAACTGAGGAGCTAACGTTACTGAGCCCAAGTGTATTCTGGTAGAGATCGGCAGTGTCATTTGAATCTTTCACAATCCTGGTAACTTCTATGTACCAGAGTACTAATGGACTCCCGACCAAAAGGAATCTTCATTTTGTGGGGGTGACCAGAACCTGTCCTTTGGTTTTCTTTATCTGTAGTGAATCCTGCATCGTATAGGCAGTGCTCTGTTTATAAAATGTCAGGATTTAAATCATTTGGCCTTTTTCTATAGCTTGCACCTCTTTTTCAGTTGGAAACATGGGAAATAAAAGCCAATGTTGGGGTTTTTTTTTAAAGTAAAATCTTAATACTTGTAAAGTAATTATGATTCATATAGCAAATGTGAAATTTCAACTGAAGTACTGCAATGATGTAATTTCTTACCGTAATTAAAGCCAATTATTGCAGTGGTTAATGTTTCCTTAAATAGATGTCCTAAGTAAACAGTATTGCAGAACTTTCAGTGAATTGTGTAAAAAGTTAGACAGAGCTAGGCAATGAATTAGCAATTGTTTTTAGCAAAAAAACCCCACCCTACAAGTCCATCTTCTTTATTGTAGTACAGTGACCCAGACATCTGTGCACACAGATTAATGCACATAAAGAGAAAGAACTGATATTTGGCCTTGCCACCTTGTCTGCTTGCCAGTTTGAATGAGTCAGTGGAACAAAGGCTCAAGTGTGGTTGCTGTCTTGCACTGTATTCAGCACCATAAAAACATGAAAGTAAAACATGTTATTAATTTGTAAAACATTTAAAGGACAAAGACCTTTGAAGAGGTCCTTGTACTAACCTAAAAAGTGACTAGATAGTTTGTTCCAGAAGCCTGGATTGCAGGTTGCATTGTGGCTCTCATAGATTTTGGCAAGATGTTCTCTTATTTAAATCTAACTGCTGATTGAAAACGTTAGTGGTATGAAGAGAGACTAAAAATGTTACTTGAAATTCTATTATGTATATATTTTCTATACATTTTTCTATTGAAGTAGTGTAATTTAAAGAACCTTTCTCAAATATTCATTGTACTTACCTTAAAAACCTTAAATACATTAGAGCTGTTAGTTATGTTCTGAGGCAGGGGGTGATAAGCTGCTGCGCAGGGTGTGCCTGGCAACAAATAAGTTTTCATTCATGCTTGTCAATCTTAATGAGGCCATTTTACTGACTGGTTCTGTGATTTAGAATGCCATGGTTCATCACCACTTCTCAAACACAAACTAAGCTCAGTAAACAAAGTGTTGTCATTCCTGTTTAAGGATCAGGAGAGAAAATATCCCCCTACATAAAAAGAGTAAAATTGTTCCGTTTCGAGCATTTTCTTATTTTAAGTATTTGAGATTTTTTTTTCTTTTTTTTAAATAGCCTCAGGTAATGAGATCAGTGGGTAGAAATCATTAAAACATTTTTACCTGTGTCACCCCATCCAGTGATGTAACAGTTGGGAGCAGTTTTCTGTGGTCTCTCTCTCCTTAACGGCAAACAAGCAGGCAAGACATGGGTACTGAATCTGGCACACTGTTCCTCTGGCCCCTGTAGCCTCACCAACGCAATGTCGTAGTCGCTGCTGTCAGGCCTGTACTCCTTATGCATCACAATCTGTTGGACTCCAATTTCTTCCTCGTACTCTTCTGGTACCAGTGTGTGATAGTCTCCAACTCGCACAGCATAGTTCCGAGTGTTGTTGCCATACCTGATTGAGGTGAAAACAAACAGGGCTGGCTCATGCAAAGTCAGATCCTAAGCATGCAAACAGATTTGATCTGGGTCTTTGTTGCTCATATAAATAATGATACCAAAAATTTTTTTTTAAAGGGCAAAAATGCTTTCTTGGATGTTTAGATTGACATTCAAGTGTATCCTAAATAATATCAAAAAACTTTTCCTAAAGTTTCAGGTTGGGCTATGTTCCTTTTTGTATATTTTCATAGGCAAGGTTTCTTACGGCAATCTGCCATGACTGGCACTTATTTCAAAGGTGCAAGCAAGGTGTGCATTATAAACGTATTTAGTAAGGGTAACACAAATTGCCAGTAATTATAATGAAAACCTGAGTACTAACATCATTGTGATGCTCCATATAATAACTGAAATGAAAACAGTGTTCAAGTTTGCTTTGTAGGTTGCTTGAGAAACTCTAGAGGCTTAGATAACTTGATAAAAACCTCTTACATTAACTAAAGTTATAATAAGGAAAACAAAGCATATGTGCATCACGAGCACCTATTGTCAAAGTGGCAGAAGGCCTGTAAATCCTAGACTTGTTTTGCATCTAATATGACCCCAATTTCTTTCACATCATAGACTAAATGGTAAATACCTTGGAGATGACTACTGCGGCTGAAATAACACTGTGCATGCCTTTGGAGATTTTTGGATTACAGGACACACAGCCCTTCTCAGGAAAATGAAAACAAGGCAGCACTGTTGGGTACATATATTTATTTTAAAATCTGGCTGAGCTAACCAAAATATTTTTTCCTTTGACTTCTCCCTTTCCCTCATAGCCTTCAACAGGAAATTTGTAATACATGTGCAGAAAATACCCTACAGTGTTCCATCACCTTCTAACCTATACTTGTTCTTTTTATACCCTCCAGCAATGTGCTGATCTCCATAGCTTGCTAAAGCTTGCTTGAGGAGCAGCAGACAAAGCAGAAACATTACAGGTTTCTTCTGCACAATATATAGCTGTGCCACTGAGTATTTCTTCTAATTGTGGGTTGCATTCCTGGTTGCCTGCAAAGCTTGCTTTGTCACATTCTGCACATCTCCTTCGGGTCTTCTACGAGCAAAATTTCACTTCTAGGCTTGTAAGGAGAGTGAATTGCAGGCTATGACCAAACATCTGTTCATCTGAAGATGACCTTCTATATAGGAAAAATGAAGTAACTTGTCTAGCACAAAACTTCTTCCAGGTCCTCCTCTGTAGTAGTCTGTGTGAAATCCTCTCCAGATACTGTATTTTCCTTGTGACTGGAAATCAAAATTCTATAGCAGCTGGAAGTGAAGAGATGCAACCGATGCAGACTTTTTAACGTTTACAGAGGTGTTAAAAAAGTATTCATCCTGATTTTAGTCTCAGAGGGAGAACTGAGAAAAATTAAATTGTGTATTCTACCAAATACATTACTTATTTCCTCCCTGAAAAAAATAGCTCAAGAGCTTTTTTAATTTGTGGATTCTTTTTTTTGTGGATATTTATCTCAAAGATATTTAAGAAAAAACCCTCTATTTGTATGTGTCACACTACTAATCTTTCTGTTTTGACCACAAAAGTGCTAGTACTTTATAGTACTTTATAACTTATCACTGAATCCATTTTCATTAGGAATTTTCTATTAAGAAATGAGAGCATGAATAGGAAAAGAACATCAGAAAAGGCAGAAGCATGAATCCTGGCTTTCCAGGCATTCTGACTCCAGTCCCTTGAAGTTTCTAGAATAGAAGTATTTCTTTGTAAGCTTTTTTAAAAAACAAATACTTGAATCTTTCTTGCACTAGATCTCACGTTCTCATTTCTAGATCATCTTGTGTGGTTTTGCCAGTTTTAAAAGCCCACTAAGACTTCATAGTTGATTCTTTTCCTGATAAAATAAATGGCAAAATTCCATGGAACTAGGCTTGGCACCTGATATATTGCTTTTATTTTTGTTGCCTTTAAGGAGATTCTTCAGAGGAAGAATGGCTGTTGGGTCTTAATTAGTTTCTGGAGTTATATATATCCATCTGTATTTAGCCATCTGAATTATTACATCAGTGAAATCCTAAATTCTGCATCCCTATAGATTGTCAAATCCTTGTCATCTGCTGCCTGCCAAGAATTTCTGCTCTGACACTGATGAATCCCCTCCTATTGCCGTGCATCTTACATCAGAAAAGGCTAATCTTACTATACTTTGCCGAGACACTTAGTATACTATTATCAGTCTAAACTTCTATTATTGTTACTCTGACCTATGATGTGGGAGCCAGTGAAAGTATAATCTGGGACTGGCTAGAAAATAGTGGGGGTTTTTACAGCAGTGCTGTGATCCGATCTGTGACCTTGGGTGAGGTTTTTGGTTTGGTTTGGTTTGGGTTTGTTTTGTTTTTTCTTCTGCCATCTATTTGGCTTTCCTTAATACAGCAAGGGTTAAGGCTACACACATCTTCAGTACATTAAAATACTATATAGTACAGCCATTACTTAACACAGCTTTCTTCTAGTATTATTTCTGTGAAAGTGACTTTTTTATGAATGAGTTGTGCATCTTTACAATAAAATGCATCGTACATTTCAGTACCGGTTTGTACTGAATAGGTTTTATGTATTTGCTCACTATTGCTTCTGGAAATTTTCAGAAACTATAATTCAGAGTTTAATTTAGCATGTTTACATATAGACAGACTTGAAAGCAAATTTTCCTGGCTCATGTGCAAAAATTTCCAGTAATGCTTTGGCAAAACCATAGCGTTCAAAGTTAGAAACGTGTTTTTATATAAATACACAAATTAGGGGGGGAAGTATTTTTCTGTTCCTCTAGTTATGGAAAATATTAGTAGGGAAATGAATTTGATTCCTGTGTTCTGCAAAAAGTTGCATCTGCAGTTGAGTATTTATATATATTAAATGGTCATTTGTCTCTTCACATGGAGGCTATATAACCTCATAGGTAGTGTATTTCCTAGAACTACCGTTTAAAGATTTCTGAATTGGTTGCAGCAAGAGAAACTACCAAATCAAGGGCCAGTGTATTGATCACTTTGGCCATCTTTTTCATGGAAGTGCGCACAATGTTGATTGTTTGACAGAAAGCGTGCTACTATGCTATATAAAGCAGTTTGAATACACTATGAAAACCAAACTGACAGACGCTGGTAGCTCATTTTATTGTGTAAGCTAATCGATGCATTGGTCCTCTGTGAAACTTGTGAAACAGAGGAATAAAACATGTTTTACACACTGACATTGCAACTCCTATGCCTGTCTCCAAAGTGGACAAGGTCAGTGTAGAGGCAGGTAGCTGAATGGTCAGGGTGTGCAGTATCAAATGGTCTTTCACTTTTACAAAATCTATTTACAGAATAGATGTAATACTCAGAACATAAAGAGTGTAGTAACACTGCGGTGGGTTATACAGCCAAGTACATACTTCTCTGATGTCTTGCCCAGGCTGAGATTACAAACAGTCTTGGCTGATGCATTAGCCAGCTTTGTAGGATCTGTTTTCCTCAGAGTAAATTAGAAAAGGAAGCTGATACGGAAAGTACTTTAGTTACTATTGCAGTAAAATGGCTTTATTATTTTCATTTGAATTATTCTAACTTATATGCAAAACTCCCACTAAAGTAAATGGAAGAGTTGTTTTTGTTACTGACATCTCGGATATATTTTTCTGCTCAAATTCCGTAACTGCATGATGATGTTCCACTTAAGAATCTAAATGATACAGCAACCGAGCCCAATAAGTTAAGTAAAATTATACTGTTTCCTTTGCCAGTTAAGCAATATTAAATAGTTTAATAATTTTTGCTACAGCTATTGTTTACAACTGTTGATCTCATTGCCTTTAAAAGCTATCATACATAGGATTCTGTACCCTAGAATATATTGCTAGATATGATCTTTGAATGTTTGAAAGTAGTATTTTAACAATTTTTGGTACACATCTGAGTGTCATATTGGAATACAAATGTACAAGGTCATTAGCATTAAATATATATTTGCCTGACATAATCTGCCAAAAACATTTCCAAAAGGTCACTGAAAATACTCTCATAATTTATAGATACACTTTTGGCTCTGTGCAGCAAACCACATATTAGCGCTATGCTGATAGTTTCTGGATTATGAAAGCTTTTTTGCCTTAGTTAAGTATTTGCTCATCTAAGTTAACCACTGTGTACAATGAAATATAGGTTTTGTATATGTAAACAAATACAATCGCAGTACTTTGCAGATGTGTATTATCAGTGGTGCAATGGAAATCTGGCTCTCAAGTAGAGAAAGGTAATTTTACATGGTATAAATCTTTCTTCTTTTTTTTTAAAATATAACGTGTGCCTCCGCATTTGAGTTTATAGGCCTTGTCCACAACATCAATTACAGGATTTACCATATATTCTATCCATTATCTTTAATGTAGTTTGAAGGGGGGAAGGGGTTGTTTGTTTTGATTTTTTTTTTTTTTTGAAACCTCATGGAAGTCACAGTACTAGAGACTCACAGATGTATTAGTTGTTTGTAATTTAGATGAGAAATGAACACACTTCCTTCCTAAACTGATTTAATAATCAAAGGAACTTGGTTTTTAATTGTTTATTTTGATTCATAAGCCTAAGCATGAAGGAAAGATTTTTATGACTAGTGATAACGAGCGCTCTCCTGTCAGCCATATATGAGAGAGTATAGTAGAAAACTTGCTGCTTCCATTTAATGTTACATCCTTGATTTTGACAAAAGGAACAATGTTTCCTGTAATAGATTCCTGTTCCTGTTTTTCTGTGTTATGGATGATGGTAATTTATAGCAGAATAAGGAAGAAAGGACATCCAGGAAAGCTTAATTAAAAGGACTGGTTTTAAACGTTTAATGGAATGAGAAGTGCTGCTTCTCATGCAAATGTGTTAAACTTTAATAGCTACAAGGCTTCTAGCGAGAAGCTTCATGAGGAGTCTTTGCACAGATTTACTATATTTCTGTGCATATTCACACACATAAGGCTTTCTTAAACTGATTTTTTCATCTACAGGCAATTCTGTTTCTTCCCCTGTAGTAGTTGGAATTTGCCAAATGTGGAAATACTGTAATAGAGCATCAGTACATAAAAAAGGCAAAGTAGTCTAGCTCAGGAGTGCCCAGTCTTCCACACCTAAAAGTCACCTATGAAATGGCAGAGGATCACCACACACACATCGCATTTGAAGAGTGGAGGCAGAGGAGGAGTCTGGAAGTGCTTCATGGGTAGGATATGATGTTGCTTTCAGGGTATTACCCTTCCGTTGGATGGCTGGGCTAGGCATGCCTTCAAGCTTTAGTGCAGCCTGGCAATGCTGATCTTAGCACCTCCTGGAAGGTTTATTTCCCAGCCAACTGGAAGATGGATTAGTAGTCAGCCACCATGCTAATATCATCCTGCTGCCAGTCAAGTAATGTACTGACATTGAAGGCACACCTGAATTCATTTCACCATTCATGCTAAATTTGAGGAAACTGAATTTTAATTCTGGTGTCTACTTTGGTTTCTGGTGTCTTCCTAGGCATCTGGTTCCACTGTGCCTCAGGGTCCCTCGTTCTCAAAACAAAATTACCGGGACCATGTTGAAGTATACGTGGGCATTCAGGAATGCCTAAAGAAGCACTTAAATAATTTGAGTTATATTATTAGAACAGTACAATGTTCAAGAAACAGAGTATTTCCTAAAATGACATCATGGTCATTATAATTTCCTTTTTTTTTCCTATGCCTCATATTTCTAATTCTCCAAAGTTAATATTTTTTTACGTATAGACCTGCAAATTCCCTATAGCTGTCAGAACCACTCAGGACAAAACTTCCTAATAAGATGGGTGGGTTATAAAAGGAAAAATAGCTTCAAACAATTTTTGATCTTAAATTACGTGTCTGTGAAATTACAGAAACCAGTAATGCTGCTATACTACTGGCAAACAATTCTATCATCATGCATAAAATTGTATTTAATTTTTATCCATGGTACAGATGAGCCCACTTTTATTACTTAAGCAGTGTTCCAATTTCCAGGATATGAGAAATGGTATACTGGCCTTTCTCTTGTCTGTGTGTGGAAAATATGTGAAGAAGGCGCTTGATCTATAGATAGCTCTTGGAAACCTAGCCCCTTAAAGTCGCTCTGAGATCATTAGGAAGTTCAGCCCAGTCTGTCCAATGTCAACTTGGAGCTAAAGGTGCCTTCTCTCTTTTACAGTAAACAGTAGTGCATCCACAGGCTGTTGGAGTTGCATGCTTAGATCTAGGTTGCATGGTTTTAAATGCAACGTCTGAGGCGAAACAATACTTTGGTCCCTGAGACCACAGGTAACAGGTTTGGGATAGTCTTTTAGCAGACCCCTGAGTGGCTGCACCAATCTGGAAGTATCACAGTGTACATTGCTCCAGCCATGTTGCTGCCCCATCGTATGGGTGTTCAGCAAAGTACCCAAAATGGGCGTGCTTTGGCAGCACATTCGGTAACGACTGGGAGCCCCAGCTATGTAAGCAAGCCATTGGGAAGAACAGGTAATGTGTTCTGTGGGGAGTGCTTAGTGTAAAAATGCGCTGCAACTACAGCAGCATGGCACAGCAAATCCTAACTTTTTTCACGAAACTTTGTGAAAGCGTTTTAATAAGGTGAAGCGTTGGGTAACTGAGATCTTCATTTGCACGCAGAAAACATACCTGTCTTCCTGTGACCTCCCTCTTTCTTTCCTTGGAGAGGATCTTTGAGGTAAAATAACAGAAAGGACTGCCTTGTTTTCAATCCTTTAATCAAAGGCTTTCTCAAGAGCTTAAGCTGCATTCGTAGTAATCACTATAGAGGTGATGAACAGGGGAATAAGAAGCCACTGTCTATAAATTTTGATGATAGCAACTGAATTGCTTTCATAGTTCCACAGAAACAACTGGGACATCAGTTGAAGTAGGCAGAATTTTTATTGGGTTTGACCATTTCCGCTTGAAATATTACTAAGAAAAGTGCTTCATGATTTTCATGAAACATGAAAATGAAAAGATGTGCACCTGGCGCTAAGCAAAGGTAACACTTTCCATTTAAGTAAAAGTATATCTGACTCTTCTTTTTAGTTATTGGTGTGCAAAAGGAAAGGCTTAAAGTCCAAAGTTAAAACATTTGCAGCTGACTTAAGCAAATCCTAGCAAATATCCTCAAGACTGCAATGCTGTTCTTCTGTGCTTTTATTCCAGCCCATACTGCAACCTTTTGTAAGGATTCCAATGTAATAATTGCCATTGAAAGCTTAAAATACTAGACTAGCTCCCTTAATGTGCCAGTTGATGCTTTTATACTACAGTAACTTCATCAGCAGTGAATTCCTGATGTCAAATTACTGAAGAGGGGATATCACAAAAACTGAATAGGAGAATTATCAGTAACAGAATATCTGTTTCTGCAAAAATGGGAGAAGACATTTTTAAAAGCTAGATAATAGCTTAATACTGAGAATTGCAGAAGTTAGACCAAGTAGATCAAATGTGATTTAAAAGGGAGTGTAAGTTGCAAACCAGTTGCTAAACATATGGAAAGGAGCTGAATTTGGCATAGGTCTATTAGATGCCAGTGTCAGAGAATTATACCAGTATAACCACTTAGACAATTATTTCTTTGTTAAAGGAGATGGGACCTTTGTTTAGGTGTCTGCAAAAGACAATTCTTTATGTACTGTAAGATAACAGAGTAAGGCAGTTGCTCCAGCCTATTTGTGAAGAATAAGCAAAACAGCTCAGTCTCACTAGCATCCAGTGTACAGATTTTCCTATTAGACTCAGCAGAATACATAATAGTCCTTTACCCTAAAATGGGTTTGGGGGGGACTAGTGCAGCTAGTCACTGCAGTGTTAGAGTAAAAATGCCTATCACTGCAAATATCTGTCATTACCAAAAATAATACAAAATATTACAGTCCTTGTGTCTGATGTTTGCTCAGTTGTCTTCACTATAACCTCAAAGCCATAAGCTGCAGTTTTGTATTTTTTCATGGAAACGCTGAAGTCGTGAATATAAATCTTGTGAATGATGACACCCAGAATAATTTCAATGTATTAGGCTTTTTGTTTGTTTTTATTTGGAGGGAAAGGATGTTGGTTGGTAGTTTTTTTTTTTAAACCAAAGGCCAACTCTTTAGAACAGTTTTCAGTGGGCTTGAACTGGAATGTTTTTCCTATTCCCAGAACAGCAAAATAGTTTGAAAATACACTTCACTACTGAAGGGAGACCTACCTTTTAAAGCAATGTGCAGCAGTGAGGACCCAGCAGCTGCTGATGAGAGTAGCACCACACAAGAGTCTTCCATCACCATGAGAAGATTTCAGTCGGAGTGCAACCTGCCATGGCCAGCTGCCCCTACAGAGGACATGAGACATTGTGTTCAGGGTACAACAATGGAAAAGTAAGGTAGCTTGTCGGTTACCTTGAGTGTATATCCTGTTTAGTTTCTTTGACTGACATAGCTTGCAAACCATATTATTTATTGAGTAACAGTTGAGAATACCTTTATACTCCTGCAGCATTCAGAATTCCATTTAACAATGGTCAGGATTACTTTACGGACTGTTTGGGCATCCAGCACTCTGAGCGCTTCCTTCCACTGTCAATTATTTTAATTTTCCTTTCTCACATTGCATTCATTGTGCCAAAAATACATTCTACGGGTTCCTTGCCAAAAATACATTCTATGGGTTCCTTGCCAAATACCATCCAAGTCAACAAACCAGAAATTTCCTGTCAACTGGAGAGGGGAAAGAAGGGAATTTCTTGAAAAGCTTAACCCAGCATCCTTTCCTGTCTGCGTTAATATCTTTGTCAGTTCTGAGCTGTTTGAAAAGGGAAGCTGGCAAACCAAGAGGTCTAAAGCAACTGTATAAACCACAAATAATAGACTAGCACCTTTTTTCAGCTTGTGATCATCTGTTTTGTATACTACATCTGGGGTACATATTTGCAGGCCTATGAAGACAGGATGGATTGTTTTTCACCAGTTTAATAGATTAGCAAAACGTGGAATCAGAAGGGAGAGGGAGAGAGATGCACCTGTAAGCAATAGTAACATCCAAGAATAAGCAACAGGTGGGTTTAGGTGTTTTCTGACTACTGTCAACTTGAATAGGTATGCTGGAGTACAAGAGCTTCCCAGGATCTAGTCCAGCATCCTATCGCAGAGTTGCCAGTGCCAAACGTTTTAAAGTAAGGTGGAGCAATTTACTTCCCATAAAGCATAAAACAATTTAGATGTTTTTTAGTTTTGGAAGATGGGATTTAATATGTCTTTACAAAATGGGGTAATTCGGATAATTTTGGATTTCCTGGTATGTATGTGAGTATCCAGTTCCTTTTTGAATGTTGTCAAGTTCTTTGTCTTAATGACTCTTGTGACAATGAGTCCTTTTCTTGATTTTGAAGCATTTCTAAGCGCACTATTGGATCTCTCTCGCCTTTTTGCTTCGTCTAATGTTCCTGTGCTTATTTATTATGAGATCAGGTTTCTTGCTCTGACTTAATCGTGCAATCCATTATTTGTCACCATTTCATTTCATCCAGTGTCCTTTGTACACATATTCTGCGACAATAATTCTTGATCTTCTTCTGTACAATGCATTATTTATTATTCTCATTTGTCTCTTTACTAAGGTAAGTAATCCTACTTTGCTCTGTCTGACTGCATTGGAATGTTTTTCTGGGCTCCCTCTTGTTACTGTTCTTTGAAGCTCCTCCACTTAGGCAGTGTTTGTTTTTAAATGGATTGATTGATGCTGTGCATGTACTTTGAAATAGGTTGCACAATGACAAGTAATAATACTATAAGTGTATTTTTCACAATCCCTTTTGTAAGATTCTGTGAATATATATTTTTTTGTGGTTACTCAAAACTGTTAAGAAAAAAATGCCTGTACCTCCTATCGTAGCGTGTAGTAGTAGTAGTAGTATTCAGTTAATCCATTTATATTAACTAAATGTAAACATGTCATTAAAAGCTAAGAACAAAGTGTTAAGAAAAAGCCTGGGTTTATAGCTGTGTCATCACTGAGACTTATTTTGTGAAGGAAAATTGGGTATTAGGCAGTGAATCATACCCAGGCCTTGGTGTAGGTAGCATTTAAAACCTTGTACAATATTGATAGCTCTCTTCATATAGCTCACATCCCGATACCAACATATCCTTTGAAAAGAAGTAAGGCTATTTTGAAAGTAAGAAATTTAACCCAATCGGGGACTAAACCCTTAAGTATCTACAGATTTTCAACTAATGGTGCAAGTATTTATCAATGAATATTTTTTACTTTCCTACCAGTTTGCTTTGAGTATATTTCTACTTCTACCTCGTGACAAGCCAAAAGAAAAACAAACAACAAACCTACAATAAAATCATAATTTAGGCAAACCATTTATGGCAAATACATGTCTTAGAAGCTTTTTGTTCAAAATTACTTGTCTTTACCAAATATTTACCGTAAAGAATTTTTCCCACCAATTATTCGTTTTTGTCGACGATGTAGTAACCTCAATCCACAAACAGAAGCAAGAGAATCTAAACCAGAAAGGGAGATGTAGACAGCATTAAACTCAAAATGAAAAGTAGCCAATCTTCAATGAGAGTTAACTAAAAAAAAACCCAACCATGAAGGCTGAAGTTATTCTGTGTTTCATGGTAGTTATTAAAAACCAAATTTTGCTTGGGGAAAATACCCTGAATTCTCTCAGACTTAGAAATTCTTTTTAGCTGAGATCTTTTGACTGTGATCACAGAGCAATTTACACATTTGTGCTCTGCTTCTCAAGTGTAGGATTTTTTTATAGGGTTGTTCCTTACTTCATGTAAGTGGAAGCAGAGCTCGGCATACCACATGGGTCTCAGTCCTCAGCTGAAGATAACCTGTATCTTGAAAAGTTGAAAGTAGCTGTCTAGGTTTTTGCATTTTCATGTCCCTCATTCAACTTAAGAAACAAGGCTACTGTAAACTATAGTAGACAAATACCCTGTATCATTTGAATAGTCTTTACGATTCCTTTGCATGGCTGGCACAGCAATAAGATCACACAGTGCAAGCAGAGATGATTTCCACCGCTTTTGTTTCTATAATTCTTTTGTTATAACTGTTTCCTCTGTGAGGTGGGATTGTTTACATCCGTCTCTTCCTACCGTGACAGTTCCCCATCCGAACCTGTTGGTCTGCCACTCACAACAGGGCTTCACCTTTATTGCTGTTCCCGGGGGCCTTCTTGCTTAGGTCGTCGCAGATCACCCCCGCATCCTCGCTGTGACGGCAGTTGTGCGTCCCGATGTCCTGCTTAATGCAGTCTGCCAAGGATCTCTCATTACCTGTACATTTCACATTATCCACGTGGATTGGGCCTTTGCCCTCCCCAAAATATGCCATTGTTCTTGCTCTAGCCGGACCTCTGGAAACAGAGCATATTTTTTTTATTGAACATTTTGAGGCATTATTCTACATTTTACTAAACTGAAATATTTCAGAGTGAGTAGTGAAAGACATTGAGGTTTTATTCCAAGTCCTGTCACTGATTCACTTGATGACAACTTTTCTTCTCATTGCTTCTGTTACTCAGGTAAGTAGAAAAAAAGTGTAACAAAATTGCTACAGTTCTTTAATGTTTAAAAAGTGCTTTTATATCTAGTTAGAAGGCAGTATGCAACTTATTTTACATCGTAATGGCATTACAAATATCTATAAAGCAAAATACATGAAAGCTGCTTTTTCATAATCTCTTTAATCCTCATATAAAATCAGCATCTGTGAATGCTAAAAATAATTTGTTCTGGTCTGATTCCCTCAGATAGATGGGCCAGTTAAATACAGTATACTGCGGTGTAGTGGAAACTATGATTTACAGATCTATTAGTTGTTAATAGTTATTAACATATTTCCTTATCAAGCCATTTTTGAAGCGCACCCCACAGTTGAGTTCTAAAACTGTAATGTAATTGGAGAAAGGCTGAACCCAGTTGAGTCTCAGCACCCACCTTTTCCTGGGAGGAACCCCGTACTCAGTGCTTGTGTAGCATTTTTGTACATAGGCCTCAAGGCGCTTTACAAAGAAGGTCAGTATGATAATCCTATGCTTCTATAAGGATAAGTATCAAACTTAAGTATTTAAATGTCGGACTTAGGACATTTTACTGGGTTTGAAGTCCTGGTCCTTATAGCTTGTATGTAGTGCCATACAGCTTCAGCAATGACCACAGTGTCGGTTGTGGGAATGACCTCTTTTGAATGATGAACTTTATTCCCAAATGAGGGAGTAGATGAACAAATACAATAAAAACCCAACATGAATTGTGCATGTAAGCATCTCATTTGGTAATTTTTGTGATAGATTATTACTTCTAATTACTTAGGATAATGCTTCCTAATATATGAATAGATGTTTTGTTGTGTACGGTTTAAGAGTCAGAAAGAATTACAAGTGGGAGACCACCCAACCAGCTATACGGAGAAGTGGGGCAGGAAGCCGCAGCTGTCTCTAGGTGTGTCTGAACTACAAGTTTACGTATCAGTTAAGAGCAATTTACTGATATTTTATTGTGATAAGAGTGTACGGAATTCTAGATAACTAAAATGTTGCTCTGTATCATAGTTTTAAAGGATGTGTTATAATTGCGTATTGTAAAGGACAGCACTTCTATGTGTACAAAAGGGTAACTGCATGTACAGTGAAATGCTGGAGTAGAGAAAGCGAGTTAACAATGAAAATGTATTAGGCAAGAAAGTATTTCTCTCCCTTTACACCTCTTTTTATACCTCGTTTAATACCTGCAGTGTTGGGGAAGATAGGTGAGAATGGCATAAAGAGTTTATGTCCCTTTATCAGCTAGGGATTCTCTGTTGGGGAAGAGTTTTAATTTGTTGTACCATTTTCAAAGCTTCATCATGCTAGAAGTGTGGCTGGATCAAACTGAAAGAATCCAGTTGTCAGTTGCCCATATCCATATAACTGAAACATGAAATTAATACATACAAGCTTCCTCCTTTTTCAAACTTGCCTGTTTGGATTTTTTTTACCACGTATTGAAGGGTAGGCGGGCAGGTTTTCTAGACGGGGAATGTTGGTTAGAACACATGAATTGTAAAAAGCCAGGAAAGAGAAGCATGTAAAATATCTGACAGAGATGACACCACAAGGTCAACTGTCCTTATACATTTTTCATTTCCATGGCTAGCATGTATTTACCAGATAATCCAAAGCCTTAACTGACTTTGGAACCAGTATAGGACAGTCTTTGCCTAATGAGTTTAGTATGATTTAACTTGTCAGTCACAGGCAATGTGTCTCTTCTTGATCCAAATATTTTTCTTTTGTGAATGATACTCTGATTACAGATAATGACAAAAAAATGTCCAACTCTCCAATACCTGTGGGCAGCTGATGTGTCCATATATGCTATTATAAAATAGTGAGACAGTACAGGCACTCATTGCAAATTGTTACCTGGTTTTCGTATCTCTATGTCAAAAAGCAAAGTTTCTGCTTTAGGGAATTGCTCTAAAGTTCCTCAGGATATTGAAAACTACTTTGTCGTGAATCACCACAGTATTCTTAGCCTTTCCCAGAGAAGTATTTACTGCAGTTTAGTATAGAATTATCTCTGCAGACTCTTACTGGCTACTTAACAAGGGCACTGCCTCCATTGGCTTACCAGCTAAACCTCAAAGAATACTCTGACATCTATGAGGTCACATATGTAAATATTTTAGGTGAAAGAGGCATAGAGAGACAAAGATGAAGGTGGGAACTTAGTGCATATGGATTGCAATCATGCATCGACATGAACTAGGACTTGGACTGCAGAGACTCTTCATACCTTTATATGAAAGCTATCTATCTCTTACTGTGCATCAGTAATCTCTCAGTTTGCTGATAATTGCTATGAAAGGTTTTTCCATTACCCACTCTTTAACAAAAAAACCCCAACAAACCCAACTGTTTAAATAGAACATCTACCAGGAAACAAATATAAAAGTCATTATGTTCTAGAGCAAGGAGTGCAGCTTAATAGACAAAATTATTTCATATAATTGGGAGATCTCTAAATGTAGAAGTGTTAAGTCTTATGTGTTTGTTACCTGCTGGAATGTGCTCTTAGAACTGGTTTTAGTTCACTCTTAACAAACATGTGTGTCCCTTAATTGCTGCTTTCTAAGCCAGCTATTTATGCACAGATGACCATCAGAGAAACAACCTTTTTGCTTGCTCAAATCTGTCCCTAGAGAAAAGGGCGGCTTCAAGTCTTATCACATAGCTGTTCTCAGACACAAGGCCAGACACAATAGCATGCTGAGCTCTTCAGATGCAGTATTACCATTATTCATAATACTGTTAATCAGGAAATCCAGTTGACTAGTATAGATGGCCAACTACCCTAGAACTTTTTTTTTTTCCTGCAGTAGATCATTTTTGGGGCACTAATGGCAGGATATGTGTTCATTTGGGGGGGAGGTGCCTGTGCGTTCTTACAAGCCTGTTCTAAAAGAACGGGGTCCAATTTTACCAGGCCGCTTAATTCACTAAAGTACAAGAGCTTCTAAAACCGTCTTTTGCTCTTTAGTCATTCTAACAAAATACTTTTGTATGTTAAACCCAATCACATAGTAGGTAGTGCTTCAGAAAAGATGTGTGTTCTCTTAGTGTTTATCTTGCCACAAGCATACTTTGATTAGGGTGCTATTAATTATTTTTATGTTTTCGTGACTGGTTTTAGCCAATTAGTAGGGCTGTTTTCTAATGTTCTTTATATTATGGTTTTCTAACGTTAATCATGGATCTCACAAACTGGCTTAATGAGACATCTTTAAAACTAGTATTGCTTTGAACCTAGTGATTTTGCCAACTCAGGGATTTTCTTATTTCAGTCTCAGAATGAACCCTAGTAAATGGCTGAGAATGTTCCAAAGCAGGATTTTGTAAAATAAATGTACTGGCAAGCATTGACAATATGAATAATATATGCAGGAAAAACTCAGTCCATTTTGTCAGTGTTTACCCTTTGCTTACACAAGTCTTCCTTTTTAAGGCAGTCTTTTCTCCCACTTGTAATAATAAATGTGTGAATTTTTTTTCCTAAGGAATGTAATTCCACAGGAGGAAAGACTTGAGAATCAAACATAGCATTGTAAAGGGAGTTGAATGATACTGTTTAGTTTTGTGATCAGTCTTAATGAAAACTGATGTCAACTTCAGTATTAGGTGCTTTTTTAATTCCTCCCAGGAAAAGGTCATGATGTGTTTATTTCTAAAGAAACAACATTCATCAACCCTTAAGCTCAGGTGCATAAACCCAGAAGCCCCAGCCTTGCTTTGAAACAGTCAAGTCACCACTGAATATAATTTGAACTTCAGCAAAAAGATCTGTGCATGAACTCCTAGGCCCAGAAGCAATTCCAGCTCATCAGTGCATGTAATGGCATAGTCAGGTTTGTGGAATGCAGCTGTCTAGACATAGGGTCACCAAGATCCAGCATTTCCGACAAGCTCTCCCAATTTCTGGAACCTAATTTTAGATTTCTAAAATGTGTCTATCCCTAGTCCTTGAGGAGACATGTGCTCTGTTGTATCCTATAATCTTAAACCCCCATTCTGACATGACACAAATTGAGAATCCAGCCAAATGTCTGTCCTTGCAGACATTTAAAAACAGAAGATGGGGATAAGTGGTTGAGTTTGATCATCTGAGGGAGAGATATAAAAGGCCAGAGAGGCTGAGGATGAAGCCGACTAAATGAATGAATGATTGAGTGGGAGATAATACAAGTCGAGTTTTGTAGTGTTGAAGCCATAGCCTACTGCTACCTATAAATATGCTTTATTAAACGAATACCAGACAATTTTTAAAAGGCATTTATTATTTGTTCAGACATAATTTGATGGTACTTGGTTGCACAAACTTTACATTGTTAGATACAGCAAACAGATTAACATGATTTGTATTTCTTTAGCTGAAATTTCTTCACAGATACATTCAGAGAAAACATTTCACTAGTTTCCTGTTGTATTTCACTAGTGTTCTGGATATCATATTAGTTCTGCTATTTATATGTCTGCCCTATAGTTGTTACATCTTTACTGCTCCTAGGTATCCAGAAAAAAATTGCTTATGAGTGGTGTAAGCCTGCTTAAGCGACTTAGTTCAAAAGTGACACGTATACATTGTGGTAGTTTTAATTAGAGGGTGTTTTTGTCCTGTCAGGTCTATTCCTATATTAAGTGAAGCTTATTTAAATTACTGTCATGCAGGCCAAAGCCATAATCGTCTGTTCTAACAGTTTTATCAAATCTCCAAGCTACATCAAGTCAAGCCAGATCAGTAAATGAAGGAGAAAAAACCATGAAACTGGGAATTCAGTAGCTGGTGTGTCTACATCTGAATCTGCAGAAATCACATCCACACCTTGTGACAGTGGACACTGACCTGTTGCTATATTTCATTAAAAATTTTAACAGTTGTGTTAGAATCTATAACGATTTCAAAGTCATCATTAAGGTTCACAAAAGGTAAATATTAACAATATGCAAAATTATACCTTTCAATGAAAACAGATCAAGAACTCTTTGAAACTATACAACCATTACCCCTGAAATTTTAGCTAAGTTCCAGACAATTTCAGTAAACTGTGGTAAACCAAGTCTAGGTTCTGAACATTTGTATTTTCTTTGCTAGTGTGATGAAAAAGGCATTTTAAATTCCCCGAGGTTTTTCTGTGTATAGTGTTACATCAAATCACTAAAGCACTAGCATTTAGGTACCTGAAGTTTTTCTGCGTTGACTACAGATGACTCAATATAAAAATCGTTATATGAATGAAAATTGTCACTTAAGTATGGTGGAACACAGACCTCTCACACAAAATCAGAAACAAAACAGAGAATCTACGTAGTTCACAGAATATGTAATCATCTGTGGTATTCTACATGTTAATAGTAGTTTCCCTCATTTTTTCCAAATGAGAAATTTCACTCTGGCTTTTAAAAAAGTTTAGAAATCTGAAAACAGAAGATGAAAGCAGTAAAATAAGAACAGTTCGAGTGGCAAAGAGCACAGACCAGATACACTAAATCAAATTCTCTTCTCGGTTACACTAGTGCAACTAAGTGTAAATAAAAAAGTAAATAAATGGTGTAATATGTTTATATCGTATAGACAAGACATGTAGCACCATAAGTGACAAATAAAATATAGTATTTAGTCAATAGCTTAGTAATTTGGAATATTTAACTTCTAAAAAAAATTTTAATAACTAGCATTAACTTGCATTTCAGTTGCCAGTCAGACTGTTATATACCTTTGAATATTAAAATTCCTTTTCCCAATTATGCTAGTTAATGAATACTCATTTTGAAGACATAGCCTTACTACTTCTCAAATGAATAGTATAAATACACTTTTCTAAAAGAATGCCAAACAGACAAGTTTTAAAAGGCATATATTATGTTATCGGACATAAGTTGGTAATACTCAGTTGCAGAAAATTAACATTTTTAGATACAGCAAACAGATAACTTGAGAAACATCTTAATGAGTTTTCTTACCTGTAGCCAAGCTGTCGACAGACTACAGCTGCATCCTTATCAGACCATCCATCATCACAAATTGTGCCCCACTGGCCATTGATAAAAATCTCTACACGTCCTTCCTTCTTATTTTCACCATCCATCAGCCTGATGGGAGGACCTGGGAATAAATTACGGCTGTCAACTCACAACAACAGAAGCAAGAACTAGTACTTCAAGTCATTTTCATCGTGTTCAGTAGATAGGGTCAACTGATGTTCATGTTTAACAAGCCTAATGTCAGTTGTTAAAGTAGTCATATTTATCCTGGCTGGCAAAAGGAAGTGGTTTGTTCAAATTACAAGACAAATATGAAATAATACTGTATTTTGAACTTTAGAGTTCATCTGGTTCCTTCATTTCATAAAAATATGTGATATAGCTCAGAGTTTTACCACAGTGGGCACAGAAAAATTCTCCCTATAAAGGCAGAAAACACCTGAGATATCTTTGATATGATACCCATACAAGCTGGACACGTTTTCCTTGCAGAAACTTTATGGGTGAATTTAATTATATCTCAGTTCATTCTCAAACTGGTCGCTACCACTCCTCTTAACCACTGTCTCAGCAAAAAAGTACAGCATTGTGTTGAACTTCAGTTACTCCTTATCATTATGCATGCTGTTCTGTAGCGTATTTTGTCTGATAGCATGTTCTACAGCATGTTATTCTAGACTAATGCGTGATTATTTTTCTAGCAATTTAAATTGATTGCTTATTCAGATATGTTCATAATAAAAAATCTCACTTATGTGGGTTAGTCAGACTTAATTAATCATGGTTCGTTCAGTGCTTGGCCTGTAGTTAAAATTTGATTCTCGCTTATGTTAAAACTCCTTTATAGCATGCAAGTAGCCTTGAAACAGTTATGAATTCCTCTGAGGCCTCTTTATAATGTTTAAGTGAGAATCACCTTCTAAATCTTTTAGTATGTCATACTTTAGAATTCTTAATACACTAATGAGAGTTTCTGTTTAGAATAATTGGAAAGACTGTTCCTCATTCTTCTGACCTGTTCCTAATCTTTTCTGAATCTGTACGGGAGAGAAATTACTTAATCATGCTCTTAAATAAAGCAGTATTTGGGGACATTTGCATTTGATACTTAATTCAGATTAATTTAGGGTATGAATAACTTTCATATACCAAACCTTACTCTGGATCAGAGCTAGTTAAATCTGGCCTAATTCATTAATTAAAAGAGGAAAGATTTGAAAACAAAATTAAAGTCTGTTTGCTTCGAATACCATTTAAAGCATATTATTTATACTGGTGTTCATACTGTCTGGACAGTTAAATGAATTAACTTCACTAACTTTCTGTTTAACTACATTGTCATGATCTTACATACTAAACGAATGTTGTAGTTGTTGTAGTGTATTCTATCTCATTTTTAGTGTTCCTTAATGTCTGTATTTCCGCAAGTCATATCGTCTACTAATTTCTCATATTTTTCCACTGAATTCATCCTTACAGGGAGAAAAAAGGCTTTTTCAAATGCTGGGAAGTAAATGGTAACAATAGAGTCTTTGTCCAGTTTCCAATCAGAAATCTTGTAGGAAATGTCAGATACACTGTCTTCATTTTCTTGTTGAAATTATGTGTTATTCTGGAAGAATATGATTTAGGTGAAAGTTATATTACCCAGCTAGAGGCACGAGATATTAATGACACAGTGTAGCTATTTTATTGTTACCTCATTTTCTTGTGTTATAGAAAAAAAATACATATTTATGAGCACAAAATTAATATAACTTTCTGGTAATGGGGGATGTGAGAATGTTACCATATGGATGCATTTAACTGAACCAGACCTCCTTCAGCTAAGATTATATTTTATAGGAATTTGAGCAAAGCAGCACAGATGGTTTGCATCTGTAAAGACAGCAGTCATGATTTGAATTCCTGTTATTTTTGGTCTGAGAAAATTCTTTCTACCAAATATGATTTGACATCATCTACACATAATTGCACTGTACTGCAACATAAAACATTCATTGGACTGTAAGAGGTCAAAAGGCTATAAAGAAAAAGACTATAAAGAGGGAGAGACTAGAAAAGTACGTGTGGAAGTGCTGATTGTTGTTATAACAGGTAGCAATGTCGTGCAGTATTCAATGTCTTAGTTTGCAGGTTAGGCCTTCAGTCTATAATTTCCAGGGAACTTCAAGCACCCAGGCATACAAATCCATTACATTTCAGTAGAAGCTGTGAATCTAACTCCACTAGTTTTAATTCTAATTTCAAAATTGACTAAAATATACTTGGGTAAACTAAAGAATACCGGCAACAATTTTGTAAAAGGCTACCTACTGACAAGCTACAAACTTTGTAGGTAGCAAATTCTAAAAATGAAGCTGTTTTTCAGAATTGCTGAGCAACCCATTGTTCCCCTGTAACTTTTACTGTGCATATCTGATAGCCAGAATTCTTGTTTAATTATCTACATGTGGATTTAGGACTCTCTGGCATTTGTTTGTATGCATTTTGTTCTACAGTGCCACTGTGTAATTAGTATTTTTCTCTCACTTCTTTTCTTGTTTGTCTTTTCATTCTTTTTTCATACAAGTTTGTAGGCTTTTTGATGTTGGAACTGGCTCTTTGATCTGTGTTTGTAGTATTATTCTGTCCTGGTCAGCAAGGGAGTCCCATTCACCCAGGCACAACGTAAATGATAGGCAATAGTAATCAAGAAATAATTTCATGCTTCTCACTCTTTCTTCTTGCTATCTCTGAACTTCCCCTCTTTCTCCATATCTTTTTTTGGATTATCTGAATGTAGGGCCATAGGAGGATATACTATTGATTTGTATTCCTCAGTGCTTGGGTACATCTCCAGCATTTTATAGCATGAGACAGTTACTTAGAACATGGAGAGTGCCGAGTGAAATGCAGCATACCGTTAGGAAGTGCTGAATAGGTCTAAAATCTGGTGCAGATTGAGAGAACAGGATCTCTGGAATCTGACTTTGTTACTTTACAGATTTGTGTTGATCTTTAATGTTCTGACTGTTTATGTTCCTTTAAACAAAGCTTGATTACTTCCTATGATTTCCAGGGGAAAAGTGAGCTTTTTTCCCTTCCTGTTACTTCTTTGCACGTGTCTTCCAAATACTAAGATTTTGAGCATCCTTAAGTATACTATACTTTGCTTGGATCTGCACCCACCGCAATGCTCGTACTGTGACTTTACCAAAGAGATGACTTACCAAATGAGAGTTTATGGCTGTCGTTGTCTGGATGGCAAATGAGTCTGACATCTTCCTGATGGTTGCAGTCATGCTTTCCCCACTCTCTCCTTGAGCACTGCAGAAGGTTTGTCTCCTTCCCCGAGCAGCTGACATCATCCAACCAGATGGGCCCAGAGCTTCCTTCTGAGTAGCTCTCGGGTGCACTTTTTCCATACCTGCATAACACATATGTATACATAACGTTTTGGTCCACAGTGATCAGAGGGCATGTGATACTTAAGCACTAGAAAGGAAATAAATTATACCTGAAGAAATAAAGGTTTCTCAAGTAGTAACAGTAAACAGTGTTCACCATGACAGAGCAGGTTCAGTTAGCATTAAATTAAATGAGAGGCCCATATGCTGCTGCTTTGGTGATGTTTTTCTAAAGAATTACTGTTACATTAATACAAACTTGAGAATCTAATACCTTTGATTAAGGCCTCCCTTCAACCAAGCATGTGGCTGCCTCACTCACTTTGAGACTTAAAGCATGTTCTTAGTACATGAGGAAAAATGAGACCAAATTCTTTTTTGAATGTGAGCTGTTACAATCTGAAGGCAAGACAACAGTCGCCTCGTGAGAGTGTATCTTTGTAGCCACAGTCAGTAGGAAAAGTAGTGAAGAGTGAATACATGAAACTCTAATGGGATTTTTTCTAAAATATGCTTTTCAATACATAACAGTGTTCCAGGGCCAGACTGTGGTTTTTTTCTGAGCTAGATCCAGAAGAACTTATACCTTGAAAATGTCTGTGATTTTTAATGACTGTTCGACAAGCAAAGATTTTGAAGATTCGAACTTTTATAGGCAAAACAGAATACAACAAATCAGTTTTTCTTTCTAGCGTATGCATTGATCTCAGTTAGCCAAAAAGATGATTGGAAGGAACTTGGTGAATAAAGGCTGCTGAATCACAACCTCAGCTGAAGCTTTTTCTTCTACCTAAACTGAGGCCATAAATTTCTCTTCGAGACTGAGGGAAGCAGGCTTTAATGGATTTTAACTCTGTAGTTTCTATGAAGCACTCAGCTGATACTAAAAAAAATCAGATGCTTGAATAATGTAGGGTTCATGTAAATGTTTGTCATCATTGTCAAGTCAAAGAGTCAGGTATCTAATACCAAGTAATCTTACTTAAATCCCAGCTGCCGGCAAACCACCTGTGTATTCAGCTCTGTCCACCCATCATCGCAGATTGTGCCCCACTGCCCAGAATAATAGACCTCCAGGCGTCCCTCATGACTGCCTTTCCCACTTGTTAGTCTTAATGCACCATCTGTGTCATTAACAAGTAAGGAAAAACAAAAACAAGAATCAGTTTTTCTTAGGTCCAGTTATTGTTCTAAAACAAAATTAATAACATTGCATTTACTGCATCTGATCAGAATATTAGATTACTAAATCTAGTGCTGATCACGAGGTGTTATTTAATGAGATGAAAGAAATGCCATAGTGCACCCAGCCAGCTGTGAAGCATTGCATAATTCAGTTGCTTAAGTGCAAGAGAAATAGCACAAGATATTGATCCCCCAAGCCCTTATTACATGCCAAGTCCGCGGGAGTGGGCTCTGATTGCGTGATTTCACTGTATATACACCATATCTTATTCTTTGTCTGTTTGGTTATTTCCCATTGCTTTTATGCTGAAATGCTTACTGCCATTGCTAGATGTGATACACAGTTAAGGCATGCCCCACGTAGTAAATTGGCAGTTAGCATGTTACTAAGGAACCAAGGCTTTGGGTTGAATAATGAGATTTTCTGTACCTGTAAAATTTCCAGAGCTGGTTCATTTTGATACTGCCAGAACACTTTATTACTGTGGGGTTTTGTGCATCTGTAAACTTTAAAGATTCTCTCTCCAGAGCTGTGAACTCTGCATTTGTCACTTTTCCTGTGTGATTATTGGTAATTGAAGTACCTGTGAGAGGTGTGCAGGAAACGCCAGCATCTTCTTTGTGGCCACAGTTGTGTTCTCGCCAGGAGCTTTTTGGACACTGCTCTATTGACAGTTCATTTCCCGTGCACCGCACTTCATCCAGCAGCACGGGGCCTGAGCCTTCTCCAAAGTAAGCCTGGCTCCACGCCTTGGCAACACCCCTGTCGAAATGTAACAAACACCCAGTCAAGAACAAGCAAGCCGAAGAGTCTGGGGCTCAGCGCAAAGAGCTAAAATGGTGCATAGCCAGCTTCTAGTATAGCCGATGGGACTGCCTAAATAGCCGCTGCCCTGGGAACTGACCGTGCAGTCTGCATTGTGTGATGTAATGTGATGTGGTTCCACAGCCACCTTCAGTCTCAGCTGAGGCTATGGAGCGATTTACTCCTACCACTTCCACAGTTTGAACATACTTAGAAAATCAATTTCTATTGTTTTGTATCTATGAGATTTTCCTTTTCTGTCCCTTTTGATTTTTAAGCATAACTTTCCTAGAAGAGATTATAGATGTACAGCTTGGGTATGAGGTTTCTAATTTTAATTTCCATTTGATGTTTATATGTAGTAAAAATAATCCGATATCTATTTCTACAGTGACTTTCATGTGTTGTCCTCAAAGCACATTAATCAAATCTCAGATACCCAGATGGGGCAGATAAAAGTGATTGTTCCCCATTTAGTCATGTAAAAAACACAGCAAAGAGATCTTAAGTGACTGGACATTGTCATACTACCAATCAGTGGTAGAAATAAGAACAGAACACAGACCAATGACTATCCTTGTGTGTGTTATACTCTTTCATGTCAGCATAGAGGATTTTGAGCACAAAAACCTACGTAAATTGAAAATACTCCATTGTTTCAGCATTACAGAAATTATGCAGTGTTTAACACTTGATGATCTGTCAGGATTCTTCCAATTTTATTTAAGATACCATGTCTTTCATATGTAAATGTTTTTCATGGTTTGGTTTCTTTCCACTCAATAGTTTCTCTGTTCATGTATCCAGTCTAGTTTTTATAGGAGTATTCTCAATAACTGTTGTCTTTTTCAACTTTTAAGACTGAAATATCTATCTAAATTTTTTACTATAGTAATTTACCTATCTAAAGGATTAGTTTAAATTAATTAACATAGAGTTTGGGTGCGGGGCTCTATACTAATTATTTATTTGCTTTAAAGAGAGTTTTCCACTACCAGCCATATATTGTCACGTAACACCTAACAGGAATGGTATGTTATGCTTATACTGAAAACATGACAGGTCTTGACTATTTTGTTTCTGGATGTAATCATTCAAACTCTTAACTGGCTTTTGCAACTGTGTGTCAGAATAGTACATTGCTGTGATTTTTTTTTTTTTTTTAATGTAAATTGCAGTAGTTCATGTTTTTAACGTACTGACTCATTAATCCACATATGGATTTAGATAAGTGTGGATTTCATTTCTAGTGCTTTGTATAAATCTGTAGCAATCTCTGTTCTCTCTTTTTTAAAAGGAAAACAATACTAAATTTACAGTTAGCAATCATACAAATTCCTGATAAACAGTAAAGGAGTATGGGAAAAATAACAACAGTAAGAGTCTTAGAAAAGTTAAATTAGGATCAGGAAAAAGTTATACAAAAAGGAAGGATGTGGAGATTCATGGTAGACACTGTGTAGATGGTAGTGCTCAGTAAACAAAAGCACACGCAAAAAAGGTAAATAATCTGTGGTTTGCATTTTTATTTTGTTTAAAATCAATTTGTTTTTAATATTTTCAAGCTAATGTGCTTCATTAATCTTGAAAATGCACTGTTGATTTTCAGACTGTTTCTTTGATGCCCAGATGCCTTCTTCAAGTGGTGGAGAACATTGAAAATATCAAAAAGCAGGTGGTGTTTACTCAGTAGGGAGAAGAGTTATAATCTGCGATTGCTTCAAAGAAGCAGGTAAGCAAACCAAAAATATCTTCAAACACTCAGCAGGCAACATTTTAGCAAAACACATAGCTTCAGTCAGAAGTTAGTACTTTTTTTGAGAGAGAGATATTTTTCATTAGACATTACCTTTTCTTCCGAATGACCTTCCTAATTCCAAATAACATATTAACAGATATCATGCTCTAATTTTTTTTCCTTTAGCAATGCCAGAAGAATTTTAATAGATTGGAAATTATATTTTTCCCTGAGATTTCCAAACATCTCCTGATTGCCCTTACTATTCTTTGATTTAGTTTGTTAAGTAACCATGCGTTTTTATATGTAGCATTAATTTACTGAACACTTGTATTTTGCAATGCTGGTAATGGGAAAAAGAGCCAAGTCCTCCATCTCTTGTATTTCATAAAGAGCTGCTTTTCGAACCGGTTAAAATTGTGAATGACTATATAGTAAACTAAGAAAATATAATCCATAGGATACACTAAGGGTAATACTTATTTCAATTCCAGGTATCCCATTTATATTTAAGCATCTAAATAAATGAAAATGTCTTGGTTTTCCAGTGTCTCTTTCTGATGTACTGAGATGGGCTCTGTGAGTTCTCAGCACTTCAGGCTATTTTTGTAGAATTCAATTAATAGGGACTGAAGAGCCTACGTTCAGGATACCTATTTTTATTAATATTACCCTAAATATATTACAGGCTTATTACACAAAGCCTGTTTTACTGGTAGTTTTTGAGATGATTGTACTTTGGAACATTTATATGTATAAGATAAATTCTCTTCATTTAAGTTTATTGAGTAGTATTTGCATAAATACGAACTTTACTCAAAAAGAAAATTCTCATACATAGCTTCCGTTTCTTGTATTTTTTTAATTCTGATGCTGGTACAAATGTGTAGAAAATGTTAGAAAAAAAATCCTTATTCATTAAGAAGCTGGCTGAAATCAAAGACATAATGCTTGACTACTCTCAATATTGAAAACAAATTATACCACAATCTAGTAAGATTCTCTGGAAATCTAATAAAGCAGAGACAACACATCCCATTACTATAACAAGGGCAATTTGTATCAAGCAAAAAGTACTTATGAAACCAAATAATAAAATAAATTATCAGTATTTTTCACCTAGTAATGGTAGATTAATACTCCAAAGTTTTATAGGAGTGCTTTATAGGAGTACAGAAAAGTTGAAAGGGTGTGGGAAGCTAGTTACTGAGATGCTTTACTTTTACAATTTGTGGCACGTTTCCAGATGAATTAACAGTATGTAAATTTAGATTATTTTTATTACTTCATAACTGGTCTACTGCCACTGTTGGTAAAATGTCACTTCACAGTAATGAGCACATTTGTCAAGACATCTTGATTAGTTGAGAAATTCTGTAAATCTCTAGACATATTTCAAAAAGACTTAGCACCATCTTAATACAATTTATTTACTCAGAAAAATGAATCAAATTAGAAGTATCTCAGAACTGCAGTTTCTGAACACTAAATATAAGTAATCAAATGTTTTAGTATAATCAGTAAGAGGGCAGGTGAAGAGCATGACATTTTTCATTAGTATACAGAAATGTAAAGCATAGCTTAGTAACTCCCCAGACTCACTAATAGTGGCCCAATTCAAAAGCAGAAAAAGCCTGTAAGAAGGTAGACTTCCTATTAGGTATTCCCAATTGAAAAAGTACAGGAATATAGAAATACAGCATAAAATAAACTGGGGAAAAATGAGAATCTGATGTCAGAGGAGCATGTTGATTCCCACATGGCTCACCAGGAGATCTAGGAGCTTTTTAAGTACTGCACAGTTCTCATCCTTTTGAGCTAATTTGGATGGCACCAGCAGTCCAAGGTCTGTTTCACATTACAAAACAAGTACACTCTGGCGGCCACCCATTAATGCCACAAAGCTTGCTACCTTCAATGCCACTTCTTTTAATTCTTCATAATCCCAGCAGGGTTGAACAGGTGAGTTCTGTTCCAGTCTCCTCTGCACTGACCTGCTTAGTTCTCATCTGGTCTGTCTCAGACATAATCCCCTTCTCCTCCTTGGGTTTACATTTTAGTATCTTCTCTGCATCTTGCTCCTAGTTCTTTCCTTCTTCAACCCATCTGGCCTTTCATCCCAATTGTGCCCTCCTTCCTCTCTGATCCAGCAGTACTCCTCTTTGCCTCCCACTTCTGTGGCATCTTTCCTCAAATACTGAATGCTTATCTTCTCTGTGGTATCAAAATCACCCCCGGCTGTCCAGAAGAGGAGCAAGAAAATCCTGTTCTGCTGCTGTGACTATATTATGGACCATGCTTAGCCCAGACAGAATCGCTGACAAGCTTAACTGTCAAAACTTCAAACAGATCTCTACTCAGTATATGCAAACTGACAATCTTCAGAGACTCGTGACTTAAACAAATCTTGAGAGATTCTCACAGGCACGCCAAAAAACATATCCTTTCTGACAAAGCAGTCCTTTTACTCCAAAGCAAGGAGGCTGTTAAGACTCTTCAGTAAAATGGATGTAAGGATTTTAACAGTCAAAGCAACTTCCTTTTCTTCACCTATAGTTTTTGATTGAAGCTTTACTGAAATTGTAGTGAGTTTTCACTAAAAAGTCAGCATTTATTGAGACACATCCTTTGTGTGTCCTACAGACAAAATTGCCCCTATCATATGACACTGAAAACTGGATCCCATTAATCAAAGTTCCAGGGAATTGAAAGTAATGGCGCTGTACCTCAACCTTCTGTAAATAAGCTTAGTTACTGCTTCAAAGTCTTAGTGCTATTTTAAAGAGGCATCTATGTATCTGACTAACTCTCCTGCTTTGCTGCTGGAGTAGAAAATATGTAGAAAAACAAACCCAAGGCCAAGCTGCCGACAGACAACTTCAGCATCTGCATCATCCCACTGATCATCACAGACAGTCCCCCACTGGCCAGCATGGTAGACTTCTACTCTTCCTTCGTGAGCGTTGTTCCCACCAGCCAGCCGGATCGGAGTAAAGACAGGGGCTGTGATGACACATAGAATATAGGAAAAGGTCATTTCTTTCCCAAAATTTTATCCTGATAGTAAAGAAAAAAGAAGATGGCTTAATGGTTTCTCTGACATCACTCAAGAACCACACTTTATTTTTTCTAGTTAGATGGAAAACCTGAAATTACACTTCTTAGAAATGAGTCCCCCTAAGCTCCACTCTCAGTAGCTGAAGAATATTATACAGACAAGTAACCATACTGATCCTGAGTTACTTAAGTGTCAAAGCGTTCGCAGATACTTATGGCTGTAAGGCCAAATACTACAATCAGACAGTAGAGCTGTGTTTCTACCAGGAAGAGCAAAATTGGCTCTGTATAGGCTTGGTTCCAGAGGGTAAAATCTGAAGTAAGAGGCGAAAATTCTTTCATTGCCATAGAAGGAGAAATTCATCCTCATCTTTTCTCATTCCTTTGGTGATTCCAGTCAGAGCAGTGAAATCTTACTGACTGTGGAGTCTCACTTTAATTGTGCAAGTATTGTTCCCTTCCAGTTTCTGAGATAAGGTTTGATTTTTGGTCCTTTCAAATCATTAGCCCTTTTCTGGTCCAGCAAGAAATTGTCTTGAAAGCATCACTTCTGCATAAAGCTATAATAATGGAAACAGCTTAAAACCATATAAAAAAAAATATCTCTCTAGTATTTAAAAGGTTATTTTAAAGTTTCACCATATCTAACATCCGAATGATTTAAAGTGTGATTAATTTTTGTGTAGGCCTTCAAACCAATTAATGCTACTATTTCATCGATTTCTTGGCTTAAAAAAAAGAAAATTGAGGGCATTTCTCCAATTTCATCTTACTATTTCACTGATATGAAATCTGGTTTTTTATAGTTATTTAAAAAGGCTAGTTGCAGTAGAACCGGCAAAATGTGAAAGCTTCATTTAGTCTGCCAAAACTCAGGATCAGTTTAATTCATTTCAGATATCCTGGACTCTAAATTACTGATAAACTTCCTTTCAGCATTATTGAAACAGATATCGGCCCTTTAATCAATTTATCTAATCAAAATAAAGTTCTCTGGTGAAAATGTCCATAAACAGAAGGAAAACCTTAAGACCTAAAAGTGTAATTTGCAAATTTATATTTTTCAGTTTCTTTAGGCAAAACTACTTATCCTGCTTTGGTCCTTCAACTTGTCTCCTAGCTTAAAAAGATTCTGCCTTTCCTCTACACTGTAGTTTTCTCAATCAAAACCAAAATGATTTGTTAAAGTAATTTATCAAAATATTCCTCATGAATAGTGGAGCTTTAGGACAAAAATGCATCTGCCTTTGGATAGGAATGTAAGTAGGAGAGGAATGGCAGCACAGAACTGGCTGCAGCCATACATGTTTTGGTTACAACTGAAGAGATTGCCATTGCCAGCTCCTCAGCACTGCCAGCCTAGCCTTCCTCGAGGTCAGCAATATCTTAAATCTGATGGCATAATTGCCCATTTAGTTGCCGTTCATCGTGTTCATTAAAATAATCTGAAATATCTTAAAAACTGAAATATCTTAAAAACATTAATAATACTTTTTTTTCCTAAAAGTATAATTTTGACTTGGGTGAGTGATGTGTGATGTAGCAATCTTCAGCTAGGAAGACTCGGACCTTTTTTAAATATATGCAGAATAGGGTAAAAACTTTGCCGTTCCTTGTGCGATGTCATCTATGTTTACAGTAAGGAATGTCATCCCAACAATTCTGTACCAAAGAGGGTATAGCCTGTTTGTGAAATTGCTGCTCCTCCCTACTGTTCAAGAAAAGCTAACAAATTGACATGTAGCATATGTAGCTACCAAAGACAACTTCTGAGTAGAAAAATAAATTAATAAATAATTTTTTATTAAAAGTTTAAAAAAGATGTGGGGGCAAACAATCCTACTTTTACAGCCAGAGGTTCTCTCTGCTTCACCCTTTCTCATAACCTACATCTCAAAGCAGTAATTTGCATGTTGATTATGGAAGGGTAAAAAGTGGTTCAGCTAGTTGCTGCTTGCCAGAGCATAGAAGGATTTGAAACAGTTAATGATGCAATGATTCAATCTGTTTAATTTCCTGTTCCAAGAAATCTTAATATTTTTTTTCTAATTTAATAATGAGTAATTATTAGTACTTCTATTTAAATAAGCAAAGGAGTTAACCAAACCATATGTGTTTTTTTTACCTGGGGAAGAGCTACATGTGACAGCAGCTGCCATTTTTTGAGGACATGTTCCATCCTGCCAGATGTCTTTTTCACATAACAGTATATTTTCTTCATCACCACGACAACGCACTTCACTCCAGTAAACAGGAATAAGGCCCGGTCCAGAAAATGGTATATGTTTTGCTGTACCTTTTTCACTGTAAGAAGAATAATCAGGATAGGGCATTAGAGTGGGAGGAGGGGAAGTGGAACATTTTCTCATATATAAATCTTGGAGTAGAAAAGAAAGGGCTTTCTTCAGCACTGTAAATTCATCACATTTTCATACAGTTCAGCATTGTCTTCTGCACAAAGAAAAGTAACAGATGTGACCCAGTTCTCACCGTTTTGTTGTGGGATATTTTAGTACAATGGCCTGTGTTGCTGCAGGGCCAGCTACATTCCTGTTCTCCTGGTTCTTAACTACAAAAATCAACACAGAGTCCACAGTCCATAGGTGAATCTACAGTACCAGCCCACTGCAGTTATACTTCCAGGAGAGGTAACGTTAATGGACCTTTCACCCTTATCCTCTCCTTTACTCCATTAAAACGTACCAGTGCTCTGCCCATACACGTCATACAGTGAAACCACCTCATACTCCATTAGATCAGGCCCTTGTCCATTATTCTCTATTCAGCCATTCCCATCCATCCAGAACATTTATAAAGAGCTTCCTTTCCTTTCCATACTGGATCTACAGCAACAATTATTGAGACATCTTTTATTCCATATAATGCCCAATAAATTAAAAACAAAGCCTAAATATTGTAAAATCAAAGGAACAGATAGATGGAAGCACCTGAAAGGCACCAATAATACCTACCGAGTTCACCTTGTGTTATTTAGATCCGAATTTCTGCCAAACACTCATGATAACAGAAATTTTCAACTACTGTTTGCTTGGGGCTTTTTGGCCTGGATTCAGATTTAAGCCATTTCTGTTGAAAAGACCAAACCATTCACCCGTATCACTGCACTACTTTTGCTAATAGCTGTCTTGTTCAACTGAAATGTTTGGGGTATGGAAGGCAAAAAGAACTTACATGAAAATGAGGAAAGGAGACATTGCACGTAGACAGCTGAAGCCGTAAGCAAAATCACGGCCTCCAGATGGCTGAACTTTTATCTCATCTAATCCTCATATTTTTATAAGTTGGCATGGTGTGTACAGATTAGTATTGAACATTATAAAACAGCTTAGATTTAGTTCTGGCTAGCAGTCTTAAAAAGTGGAATAATGATTAGGAATGTCACAGTGCAAGTATGCTATAAAGGCCCCTTACTGCTTGTAGCAAACAAAATCAATACTTTGGTATGTGACTGAAAGAAATGTTAGAAAGGCAATAAAGCCAGCCATACTTTGTGACTTACTGAGAAAGTGCAAACCAAATGGGGTGCTAAGGGGGCATATTCAAGTAATTTGGTTGCTAACTTGAACAGCATTAATTTTTTTAGAAGCTGCAATTGCATTTTATTTTTAAAACTCCCTTTTGGTATGGGCATTTTCATCCTTACCTCAATTTCATCTTACTATTGCAATTGCAGTATCATTATAGGCATTTTCTAGTGTTTAATGACCAAATTATGTTAAAGGATCCTGTTGATTAACTCCATTCTGACAGCAGTGGGAAGGGACTTTCAACCTGTCCAGTATTGCTATAACTCCATAAACTGTTCCTGTGAAAATGTAAAGCTGCAAAACTTGTCTGGTTTGGGGTTTTGTTATCCATATGCCATGCTGAAAGTAAACCATACAGATTATCTAGCTAGATGAAGATGTGCACAACAAAAACACCACATTTTCCAAAAAACTAGGATGAGTCCCAGATGTTTTTTGGCAGGATAGAATGGATGATTACCACGGTAACCCCATGCTCCTGAGAACCAGGAATGTTCTTGTGATTAGGATCCCATGTAGAATCTAATTCTGGCCACATTTTACGTTTTTATAGATTCAGTAACCTCACTGGAGCTGTTCTTAATTGACACTTACATAAGTGAGATCCGGATCAGACCTCATATTTCTGCCCTTGTGGACATTTCCCGGATGTCTAGTAAAGCAGTTTTTGTTCACCCTAAGCTTTTCTGACCTGTTCATACTTTTCACTTTGAAAGCAAAGCATCTACCCTGGTCTCTTCCTCTCCAGATCCCATATGCAGCTTTCAAAGGAAATACTGATTCTCACAGCAACCTCTTCGAAGTACAACACAATTGAAAGAAGCAAAGGATTCTGGGAAGAACAACTTCAGCATTCAACAACTTTCAAACAGAAAAAACAATCATCAAACACAAAAAGCCCTTGGGATTTGCAAAATAGATTGTCCTTTATACTGAAACATTAAAATAAGTTGACCGGTTTTTACTCAGACTGAAACTTACCCAAGTGCAAGCTGTCGACATACGACTGTTGCATCATTATTGTCCCAATGGCTCCCACAGATTGTTCCCCAGATTCCATTCAAATAAACCTCCACTGTACCCTCAAACTCATTCTTGCCACCCTGGAGTCTCACTGACCCTAGTTAAAAAAATAATAAAAAAAAATATTCCATTGCTCAATTAATGCATCCCACACAAAAGACTCTGAACCTCATTTTCCCTCTGCAGAGTTCCTGTTTCATGTATTACCTACCACCTCTGTGCTCTTTGGGTGAGCTGCTTCTAAGAAGCACTCTGGCACACCTAACATTCTTATACAGTGATACACAAAAGGAGATAACCTTACTTTTTACATGAGGAAAACATTTTGCCATTTATACTGAAATTACATCACATTTCTGATCTTTCTGATGCTACAACTTAAAGATCTAACAAAAAAAAGTACGTATAGACTACACATAATTATTTAAATGTGGTTACCTGTACACAAATGAGCAAAAAGTACATGTATGTGAGTGCTATATTTTTATCTTCCACATAATTCCATCAAACTTAAGGGAATCGGAAAACAACCACATGGATTGCATAGCTTTTGCTCTGACCCATGTAACAGTATGCACGTCATGGATGTCAGAAGTTTATTTTCGACAAAGAATGCATTTGTTCATACTTGTTCTCAGACAGAAGAACAATGGATGTAGTTCTATTAATGCTTGAGAGGTCTTTACCAAATTCTCAGACAAAACAAGCTAAAACCATGAGGAATTGTCTAAAATAAGTGAAAAAAAAAGTCTGCTTCTTGAGAGCTACAGAGCACAGAAATCCTAGAAAATTAACAAATTTTGCATTTTTTATTACAGTAGTTTTACTTGAGATGCCAGATGCATCTGCTGTTCAAGGTAGCCAAGTGCCACTGGTAAAGATGGGAAAAAGCTCATCATAGGTATAACTCTACAGAAGCAGAAGAGAGTCATAACAGGGCAGTAATTCAACAAGAAGGAATCAATTTATGTTAAATTTTCAAACATAGCCTAATTGTATGCATTAGTATTGCCTGAAATCTCAGTTAATCCATCTGCCTCTTGTTCTGTGATCTACTTAAAATCAGAAGCTTCACTATCATCCAGTTTGCAGGGTTTTTAGCAGTGGAAGAAAACAGTCAATGTTTGTGCCTGCATTTCATTGTATGTGTGTTCATGTATGTCTAAATAATAATAATAATAATAGGTAGATCCACTTTTTCTTCTTGGCTTTGACTCAGACTGTGTCCTAGTTTTAATTTAGTTCAGTATATTTTATAAAACCACGAAGCCAAATGACTGCCAAATAACTCGAGGAATTAATTAACCTCAAACTTGGTTTTGTGTGTTCCTTTTTGCCTCCTATTTACTTTCTCAGCAGTAACTTACTATTCAGTAAATTACAAACAAAATTTATTCAACTCATGTTACAGAGTGAGCTATCATTCCAAATAGAGGATTATTAATGAGTTAATTATAACAATACTGTAGACATGTTGCACATTGCTTATCTGTCTTTATAATTTTTCTCTTTGTGTTTTTCTGTCACATACAGACAGAGTCTGGAATTTTGTTTATTTCTGCTCTTCACCAGACTTTTGTGTAGACTATTATTTTCACTTGAAACATCAACTGCAGTCATAGCAAAGCGATTCCTGACATACCAGAAAGCAATTTTGAAGATGTCATCTCCAAAAATAAGTTTATTTTTGTACATGATTGCTTACAGTCCTGCATGACACCTACTGAAATCAATACAGTGTTTCCTGAGTACACACTACACAATATTTCTATTCAAATATTTGAATAAGGGAGTACTTGAAGAATAAAATTCTCCTCTAAGGTCTCCATGGCAGAATTTGGCTCACTCCTTTTTCTGTATTTACAGAATTCCCAGTGGCAACAGTCAGAAGAATTTATCCACGTACACAGAGCAAAAGATAGCACAAGAGATAACTTTTGCACATCAGAAACTCTTTTCCCAACAATTAAAAATGGAAAGTAGTCTGAAATCCTTTGCATCTTTGGTAGAAGCCTCAGGAAAGAAGTTTGAAAAGCACAGAGTTCTCACTGTGGACACGTACCATTAAACAAAGAAAAGAGCCTTTCCCTTGCCACCCACTCCCCTAAAGAACCTGAGTGATGTCTGGTCCCTGTTGAAGTGGGAAAACACACTACTGGTATCAGTTGGTAAGGAAGGGAAAATGACTGGAAGGGACAGTGCCTTATTTCCTATGTGCCTGTGGGAAAAGACATAGATGAAAACAATAAATGAGGGATTTTTTTAAAAATTCATCTAATATCTCAACAAAATACTTTGGTTTGCCTTTTTCCTGTAGATTTACAGCTGTGTATAGGAACACCAATGTTTTATGAAGGGTAGTAGCATTCATAACAGACCTTTGTTCATCTCAGAAGAAAATACGATAAAGAGCCAGCTTCTGTCATATAGAAGAGAAAACACACAAGATGATTGTTAAAGGTAATTTTGTAACAAATTTAAAATGTTCTTGATTTTCACCTGAGAAGTCTATCTAGAAAGAAGTAAAAGGAAAGCCTATTTTTACATGTAACTAATATTAAACCTTTTATTATGCTTGCTGTTTAATAGAGTTAACCGAATAGATGGTATAACAGTTCTAACATGCTGGCTGCATTGACTGACTACTTTCCTCATAGGACAGTATTGATATCTACAGCTGTGATTAACCTAAACCATCCAGGGCAAAATCAGGTATTCTCTCCTCAAGGAAAACAATAAGTAAAACCATTTTTTTAAAAGAAAAGTCAGAATTGAAAATTCTCTGAAATTAATATCACTAACATATTTTTCCAAGTCCAGTCTAAGTGTTTCTAGCTCAGTATTTCAGCACAGTATCCAACAAGAGTAAAATGATACAGTATTGTTTGTTTCATATGCACTTTGAAGTATGTATCAACCTATATTATATGACAAGTCATAATTATGTAGCAAACAAAGAGCACAATAGTAAGAAAATTATTTCTCTGTTGTTTACTCAAAATGTTGTGGTATTCAGACCCCTGGTAGTTACTTTACTGGATCAAGAGATCTATTAGTTACAGTAACATGGATACCTCATAAAACATAACAGAACTTTAAAATACAGACTTTCATTTCAGTAACTTATTTTTTCTTTCCAATAGATAAAACTCTTACTTCATAATGAAACAGATCTGTGTTTCATGTGTAAATTGATCACAGGGAATTGCAAGATGACCAACATTATCTGCCATCATGTACATTTATGCTGTATGACCAAGTATCTCTTTATTACTCATGAGTCAATCTTTGTTATTAAGAATGTGTTAATATCTTAATTGCAAGACAGTCAGTGTTTGCATTGTTAAAATGACCTGGAAACACTCTTTCACTTCATAGGCAGCAAGAAAACTAGTATTTAGCATGACTAAAAGGATACTGGTTAATTCTTAATTTCACTGGTTAAGTCTTCTACTGTTACATTTTAACGCCTCAAGCCCATACTGCATCTCAACAGGTGTGCCCAAGGGGCTTCCTTCTCTGTTCCCCCTAGGACAGAAGAAGCTCTGGAGAAGAGCGTCTGAATTACTTCTTAGAAAACAGGTCTGGCTTAAGCATATGCATTGGGGGCTCTAGGTTTCTGGAGTGGTAGATATGGTAGCATCTCAATTTTTTAAGCTGTAAATTTTTAGCTCTTTTAGTTGCTGAAGAAAACTAAACACATTGGGAGTAGAGCTAATGCAGTAATATGTGCTCTGGCTTTTATGCAGTGCTCTGGGAAACTCACCCTCTCTCCTCTCTCCACCAAGTCAATACAGTGTCAAGCCTCTGCTCAAAGTACTTATTAAATCTTCACTGCCTCAACACCAAGTTCAACAGCAGGGAACATGTGTACGGGGATCCTGGCCCTGGGTCTCAATGCCCTCCTCAGCACTGCTCAGGAAGAGAAAGGATGAGGAGAGGTGAACTGACCCCACGAGGGTTAGAAACAAGGACACAGGACCACAAAGCGGGCCTACTAGGCAGCTCTAGGACACATGCTGCGGTCTTACAATGGACTTAATTCAGCCCTATATTGAAGAATACAAATCTATTGTCTTGACAGAAACTCCTTCGTTTATATACAGTCAAAAAATATGTATGTGTTTCCTCTAATTATGTTCTAGGCGAGGTTACTGACGGTCAATTCATGTTGTTTACATACAGCCTGGTAATTTTAGTTGCCCTGGTATCTGCCCAAGTCAGAGTCTTTCCCATCTGCTATCACTGTTTAAAAGAGATTAAGTTATACTTGCAAATGCAAGGAAGTAAGGGTATCCAGTGGGTGCTGCTGAGACTTGCTCTGCAACACCTGCCATATAGGCTCAAGATGAGACACACAGGAAAAAAGGGAGAGGAAAACCTCTCAGCCAACTTTTAATTAACTCCAAAAAGCAGAAGAGCTTCAAAGGAATTGTGCTGCTGTGCTTGGACTCTTTTCCTATACCATTCTCACAGCCAGAAATGCTGGGTAACTTCACACCCTGTTTTATTTTCTACATTTCACTGAGAACAAGCATTGTTACTGTGTGTGGCTGAATTGCAAATAGAATGGGAATCACTTCCACTTCTGCTGTATGTGTAAGTGCTGCAGCAGTGGGCTTTATGGTGTTGGCTAAAGGTGTGCCAGTAGTTTCTTCGTAAACACCTGCATACAAAGGTTTGTAATTTGGCCGTAAATGTAGATTTGGAAAAGAGGGATCAGAAGTAGAAGTTGCCTGTACTTTTCACCCTGGTGCTGGGTGCTCTGAAATTGCAGATTTAAAGCAAAGCAAAAGAAGTATTTTGAATTTTGGAAATCTGTACAAACAACAAATACTTTTATTTCTGCTTTCATTTCCAAGGTGTTGCAACATGGGATAGTGCCACAGAAAGGCCCTGCACAGATAATTCATCTCTGTTGCCTTGGAGTCAATTAGGTAAGTCCAAATTGACATGAAGTGTGAGGGTGTTCCATTGATACATGCTGTATATCCCATGTAGCCACATTATAACTCGTAGTATTTCAGAACACTAGTGGGTGATTCATAACACATGTAAAAGAGTCCATCCCTGTTTCAGAATGAAACTAATTAATCGGTTTGCATGAGGTACTTGTAAAAAGCTACCTGTGGTATAGGTCAAATCTAAACACCCGCTCAAATCAATGGATACCTTTCTTCCCTTCCAGGATCAGGCCTGGCTAAAATCAAAGAAATTAATAGTGTTGACTTCAGCAAAACTATGGATGACGCTCACTGCAATCAATGAATGCTGTTGTCCATCACTTTCGTGAGCACTGCTCTTAGTCTAAAATTATAAGTATTATCTCCCGGTATTTTAACCTTGAAAAAAGGGTGCATCCATCAGAACTACTTTTTAAGAGCTATCTTGAGAACTTTAGTAGATAGCAGTATTGCATACTCAAGGATCCTTGTATTAGAAGTTTCATAAATATTGTATATATTGGGTGTGTAATGTGCTGAATTGGTTCCTCTGCAGCAGTGAGATTCATCATGTCAATGATTAATGGTTTAAGGCTCTGAAAGAATAAACTGAAGCATTAGGAATGTAATGCGCTCTAAAGGACTGCAGTTGTCTTACGTGGTACAGAGCTGCAGAAAATGAGGGGTCTCATGCTGTGCAGCTGTAACAAGAATGGTTCCAGAAGAGCTGCTTCTTAAGAAGGAAAATGTAGATATTCGTGTTTAATTTTTTATCATATTATTTTCTTTAAACCTATGCTATTAAAAAACCAAAACCCCCAAAGACCTTCCATCAACTGCCTGGACTATAGTATAACAGGTAGAGAGAATAATCTAGTGGCTAGACTGTGGGCCTGAGGCTTGATTCTTCTCTCACAAAAGTTTAGCGAAGCACTAAACTTGAAGCATTTGATTGGCGTTAGTGGAACTACCCTGTGATAAAAGCAATTTAAATGGAAAGACTCTACAGTCTGACCATTCTGGAGATGTGTCTTTTATTTCCAGTTCTGCCACCGATTGGTAGTGTGACCTCTGGCAAAGACACTTACCCTCTCTTGTATTGTTTCCCCTTTGTAAAATAAAGAAAAATAGTTAACCCACTTCACTCAGAGCTTTAAATTAGGTATGTAACAACATAGCATGAACAACGTATCATGCAGAATACTGTAACTACATGCCACATAAACATTGTGTGGCAGCAGTTGCATCTAGGTACTGAGGTAGGCCTCTTTTTTGAAGCATGAGTACATTACAGGTAAGTTGGTATTAGCAGTAACTAAAATACTAAATTCTGCTAGACTTTTGCTGGCTCTGTGTACAGAGTACTCTCGTACTCATTTGTTTTCCTCTATGATTTCCTTGGTTAATCATGCTAATTTATATATATTTGTATTTGGTTTACTTGCTTTCAAGGCATGAATAAATAATATTACCCAGATGCTTCTCATTTTAGAAGGAAGGAAATGAAACACCAAAATCTATTATTTTAAACTATAAAACTGATTTTTGAACTGGCACCACATAGTATAATTGCAAAGGCACTTTTTTAAAAAAATTTTTCATCATTAACGTTTAAAGCAGTGTAATGTATACACATGCACAAAATTTAGCCAATTAACTTTGCAGATAAGTCTTAATATTTAAGGTAGAATAGCCAGGAGATTTACAGTTAAGGCTTTGAACATGGTGGTGTATTTAGTTATTGCAGGTGCCTAATAACTGAGTATGGGCTTCCTCAGCACATGTACTAAAGCAACAGATGCAGTGAGTTTATCTCTGAATATTCTCTTCTCTGGCTATAAACTGCATCATAACATTGCCTTACTTGCATTTCTTTGCTCCTTGTAGGAAAGGAACATACTTTTGGACTAATGTTACAATAATGTTTGTTTCTGGGCAGATGGCTTGATTTATTTCCATGTTTCACTGTAAGCCATCTCACTCTCTAATTCTTTTGTATTGCCTCCCCAAAGGCTTTTTGACAGACTTTGTCCTGTTGATGTCACTGAGGGTTTACCACTGAGTGCAATAGAAGCAGATGACCTTTCAATTAGAGTATTGGCTATTGTTCAGTAGCAATGTCCTCCCTCTTAACTGGGGCTAACCTGGGTTTCCTTTTTCTGGGGAAAAAAAAAGCAGCATTCTGAAAAGACTGAAGAAACACAGCTAAACCCAAACCATGTAGTATTTTTGGTAGTTTTTTACTTAAATCACATTAGTGCTGAACTTACAGGGGATTCTGGAATTTACTTTAGTAAGTGCAAGATTGGGTTCTTAGCAATAAAATGCTGCGTTCTTCTTCACTGTAATGTATTAGACCAAGTCCTCACAACGTATTTTGGGAACCAGACTGAAGAATTCTGAAAAAAGCTATAAATATGATGGGCTAAATCAAAGCAGCAACTGTGGGACCCTTTTGCAAACTGAGACCAGTTAAAGGGCGTGAAGTCTTCTGGATTTTTTTTTCATCTGTGTCTAGTTATCTGTTTTCTCCTCCGTGGCATCAGCTGCCTGGTATTCTTTCCAGGGAAACATCTGTAATGCATAACATCATTCTACCTTCTTGAAGGAGTACAACATTTGACTTGGAACACAGCTTTGGAAGCTGCATTTTTTTTAATGCATAAATGATCAATATGGATCTTGGTGCCTCCATATGCTCTTTATGTGATATTTTATACCAATATGTATGATTATCACATTGTTCAAATTATCATCTTTTTCGCACACACCTTCTAGGGCTATTGTTGGAAGAGAAAGATAGCAATCCTCTTCAAGGGATCTGAAAGTAAATTAATAAAAACAACCAAACCGACCCAAAAGCAACTTCCACAAGAACAAAATTATTAATAATAATATTAATGATCGACTTCCTTGCTGACCTTGTGATACTACAAAATATGTGAAAGGAAGGGCAACAAAGAAGGGAATTTTTATTTTCATTGCAACAATTATGCTTAGTATAGATATAGATAGGACATAATTTGTATTTAGGTAGGAGATAATAATACCAGACTGATGTAGGAGAAAATGTGAAGTCATTCAAAACCAGACTGTACATAAATATATTTAACGCCAACACCGATGAAATGTAAGGCTGATCAGCTGCTCAAGGGCTGGATGCTGAAATTGCTGTTCAGTCCTTACGCACTGAAGACTTCCACTGAAGTCACTGGGAGTTCAGCGAGGAGTGCGTGTGGGGGAATCACCCGTCTCTTGGCTGGGTTGACAGATGTCCTCAGGCACCAGCGCTAACTTGCAAACCTCATTATCCCAAGATTTGGGGGAAAAACAGGAAGAAGGAGCCGCTAGGCGAGCAGGTCGCGTTTAGAGCCAAGGCATCCTTGTGCTTTTCCTTCTGCCACCTAACCTCCGTAGATCGAGTGCCATAAAGAGGGGAATGCCAGCCTTGGCGAGCTGCGCCTACAGACTACTGACGGCGCAGCTTGCTAACGCGATTTACCTCGTATGAAAATAGCGTCAGGATAAAACCAGGTAGGACCTTCGTCTTCCCGATGCGTCCGCCGAGGCGGAGGTTTAAACTCCTCTCTCGGACCAGCCCGTGCTGTCACTTTGGCGAGAGGCGGCCGCCCCCCCCTCCCCGCTCCCTGCTCCCTCCAGCGACGGGGAACCGGCAACGGGATGGCGAGGACGCCGCCGCCCGGCTAAGGCTCTCCCTCCCGCCGAGCCCCCGGCGCACCCTCCCGCAACGCCGCTCCGCCGCCAGCCCGCGCCCCAGCCGGCGGCCGCTCGCCCTCCGCCCCGCTCACCTCGCTCGCAGTCAGCGCGGCCCCGCTCCGCCCGGCCCCGGCCGCCCCGGGGGGCGCAGCCGGGCCGCCCGCCGCCGCCGCCGCCGCCGGGCAGGGCGCAGGAGCTGCGGCGGCCCCGCGGCGCCCGGCCCGCCGACCCCCGCCGCGGGAGGGCGGGCGCCGCCGGTGTCCAGGGGCGCCGGGCCGCGGCGAAGCTCCCGGCGGGGCAGCCGGCGGGGGGCGGCGGCGGGGCCGGCGCGGGTGGCTGCGGGTGGCGGGCGGCCGGGAGGCTGGCGGAGAGCTGCCCCAGCCCGCGGGCTCCGGGGATCGTCCCTATCACCAGCGCCACCACGAAGCCGGCGAATGTCATGGTGCCAGTCCCGCCGGCTCGGGTCCATCTCCCCCTCTCATCGCGCCCGGGATGCGAAGGGGGAAGGCGGGGCCGCGGCGTCCCGCTAATCCCCCACGCCGCACACCCCTGCCGCCCTCCCCCCGGCTCCCCTGCCTGCGGGGGCAGGGCGAGCGGGGCGCGGGGAGGCGCGGGGAGGCGCGCAGACCCCCGCCGGGCGCCCGGCAGCGGCGTTTTCGGCTACCTGCCGCAGCCTTCCCGAGCGCGGTCCCGGGCAGCAGCCGCTCCGGCAGCCCCCGCGGGGCTTCGGAGGGGGCCGTGCACCCACCTCGCCGCCCCCGGAGCCCAGCCTCGGCGGCTACCTCCCGCTCCCCCGCCGGCCCCGGGCACCGTCGCCCCCGTACCCCTCCGGCCTCATCGCGGTCCGGTCCCGCCGCAGGCTCCCCCCCGCCCCGCTTCTCTCTCGCCCTTGGGGCTCCCCTAGCAGCCACCGCTGGCTCTGCCCGTGGCTGTGGCTCCCCCGACCCCTCCGACAGCCTCACAAAGAGCAGAAGGAGCCCGGGCACAGGCCGGCCCGGGGCAGGGGCGCGCAGCTTCGGGGGGAGAGGGACAAAACGGACCCGCAGGGCGGCTGGGGAGGCAGACGGATGGAGAGAGAGAGCGAGCCCCAGGCGTGTCTGCGGGAAACAAAGGGCCTGAGAACAAATGCCGTGAAGAGAAATGTCTTCGAGGGTTTAGCTTTATCCCAGCCCCGTGTGCTCTGAATAGTAATCTGCCTATTCCCAGCCACTGCGGAGTTCTGCGTGACCTGATCGTCTCTGATTTCCTTCTTCTACCAGGATGGCTGCCAGTTAGTTTTGCCTCTTTGTCTCATATTGTTCAGTTGCTAGTATGGGTTAGTTACTATTTTTTTAATTTTCCACTGGTTTTAATCTATGCTGTTCATACTTTGCAAAGTCCAGCTCTGCCTGATACAGCGCGCGCCCTTTATTTGGCAATTTGTCTATAGTGTGAGTCTGTAGATTCACCTTTCCACAGGATCTTTTTTCCTCTCTCATTTTTCGGCTGAGAAGTGTTAATCTGGTTTCTGGGTGAGCGCATCAGTTTTTCCACAACCTTGCGTTGCGACTAGAGCCTACAAGAGAATCTGCTTTCCATGCAGGATCCCATGTGTCTCCAGTGAACAGCGGCCTTCCTTTAGCAGCCTCCAAACTGTTCAAAAGGTGCAAAATGCAACTGCACTGATTTAAGCTTTTGTTTATAAGAAGAAAAGAGCTCCAGTGCTAAGGAAAAGCAGGTCCTACAGTGTTTGGTATTACCTGTATTCATTTTAGTTCTACTCATCTGTGATTATTATTGCAACATTACAGTTAGTATTTTAATCACTCACAAAGTTAAAGAATACTCTGTTGGGGTTTCTACAGCAACATGATAACTATGCTATCACGTGTGTCTGATGCACTTCTTTGTGGATATAAGCACACAGACTGTTCGTTCTTTCTGAGCTTTCTTCTGGGGGTATGTATATGCATTAGTTTAGAAGCTGTCGGGACTGGCAAGAGTTTAATTTGTTTTCAAAATATTTGAATATATACAAGAAGTTAGCCTGAAAGCAGCTCATTATGGCCATATTATGGCCATTTTTAAATTGTCTGAAAATTTGTTGCTGTCATGACAAGTCGGTTGCTTTTATCCTTTGGAAGGGCTGGTTAAAAGCATGCTCAGCCTAGCTGGTTAAGGCTTCCTTCGTTGCCTAGTAAACACTTTTTGGCATCACAGTAACAGCAATATTTCATTTTTGCTGACCTAAGCTCTTCCCCCCCCCCCCCCCCCCAGCCTGGAAGAGGAAGGGTTCTGCTGATCAGCACAGGAGGAAGAGAACAGATGAATGATGAATCTTGCAAAACACTTCAGGCAAAGCTTTGAGCCTGGTACTTATTCATGTATTCTGATTTCATTTGTCTCCCATAGGTGTGTGGGCCAGCAGGAATCTTACATGCACAGAACTTGCTTTGCCTATGTAGGGTAGAGGTGTTTGTGCTTGAGGTTGCAAAATGGTACTAAGCAGGAGGTGGGGGGAAAAGAGGGGGGCTACACAGGGAAAAAGGTTTGGAAGTAACTAGAATTATAAAAGAAGCATCAAGAAGAAAAAAGCAATTGTCAAAATTATTCTCACCCAAGACAGGGTTCAGGTTTAATCGAATGATCCACATGTAGAGATGCACTCTTGAACATTTTAATTTTTATCATGATTGTAATTTTTGATGTAATGGTATAAGGAGAATAAGCCTTAATTTGTTTTAATAACTGTAAGTTTGCTTTCACTATGATGTGAGGTCTGTTAATGCCACAGGAAATAATGCTTTTGTTAAAATTTACAAATCGGGGACTTGGTCTCGCTTCCATTCAAGACATTGATAACAGTTTCATTAAGTTTCATTGATACCAGTTACACTTCTTTTCTAAGAAATACTGGAACTGATGCATTTGTTTTCCTGGGATGTCTGCTTTGCACTTTGGTTGCAGCTTCTGTCTTGGCTAGAGCATTTACAAGTGTCTCCCCCATATGGTTTCTCTTGTGTTTGAACTGTGTGAGCTCATGTTGCAGTTTTTCCTTTGGCTGTGGCACTTACAGGTGCCATGTATAAAGTCACTCTCATCTGCTTGACTACTTTTATTACGCTTGTAGAAAGCTCATTATCTGTGTGACTTCTACCTCTGTCATATTTCTCACAATCGGTCAAAAGTTACTGGCAAGAGCAAAGACAAAGCAACAGTTACAGGGACAGTATGTTTTTGAGAACCTTGATTCTTTTAGACATCACGCTTAAAATAACAGTAAGAATTACAAGTCTGCCTAAAATGAAACTGCACTATGCTTTAAGGGTGGACTTTAGCTTCGCATGTTTATAAACAACAAACAAAGGCTCACTACTCTGATATAGCTGATACAGCTTTAAAAAGGTGCCAAATATGAGATGTTCTCAAGTGCATTTGGTTGCCTTAAAAGGTTTTGTCTCTGCTGTACAAAACTGTTGAAAACTCATTCACAAATTGAATTAGAAATGAAAAGGAAAGAAAAAATTATGTTTCCTCAGTTAGGAAAATAAGCAAGTAGGTCTTTGGAAATCTTGAAAGGTCTCAATGGATCTGGGCATTATGTACAACTTTGATTCTGAAATTACAGTATCCAACTTTTCAGAAAAAACAGTGTCACAAAATGTTGAGAAAATAATAAATCTTTGGAAAGTGTGCTAGTTATATTCCTGCAGCAGCACTGCGGGATTTAAAGTTAGTAAAGAAAGGCTTGTTTTGGTCTTTCTAGATTGGTAGAGAAAATAATCCATTAAGATGACATTAGAGTGGGTGAACTGGCTCCAGCTGATGTACATAGCAATTCTCCCTTTTGCAAAACATTTCCAATACTTCATCTTAGTATTTAGTTTGTACCTCTTACGCACAGAGGTAGTACCTGTTGACAGCAGTCCCATGCAAATCTGTGCTGCGTACCTGGCAACTTCCATGAGAACAGTTGTAGGAAATCCCCTGCTAGAATAGGTCTTAATTTCTGTGCAATTCCACAGTGTTGGCTGCCTTTCTCTCTCCTGGTATTTGACAGCCCCAATACCAAACTGTTTATAAAACAAAGAATAATAAATAATCCATAGGTATGCACTGATCTGACCACTCCAACCCACTCCCTGCTGCTGTATTTCTGTGCATAGATTCCTCAGGTTACCTGAGAAATGGAAATATTAGAAATACTCGCATAATACAGCAGCAGCATGGGTTATTCATATATGCAAGGCTTAAAAGGAAACTTACACAAGAGCTTCCTTTATCCTAATAGCTTTCTAAAAGCACTTGATAGTTCTTCCCTGTCACTGACTCTGCTTTTGCATGAGTTGTGTGAGGGTACAGGTTATCAGAGGACTAATTTTCAATAAATGATTCTTGTGAATAGGTGAAGGTGTCTGATGTGTGGGTTATACATGCAAAAATAGGAGTCCTGCATTTCAAAAACATTTAATACCAAGCATTTAAAATTCAGCTGGAGAATCAGTCTAATTCTGCTCCCATTTAAATCAATAGCAAAATTCACTGATTAGCCTCTTCCTGTGTTCAGTAAAGCTGCTTACCTTTATTTTCAAGTCGCTCATACAGTATGCTTTCAGCATAGATTCTAGAAAAGCTGAGCACTTCCAGCTGTTGGTGGAATTCAACTAAAATACTATTGACAAGTAAAGGCCTGAGTCAGTCCCATCTTATTGCCACTGATAGCCCTAAACCAGGGTATTCTCTCCTGCATTCCCTCCTGACCAGAGTCAAACAGCAACGTAGATGTGACAGATCAGAGCAAGGGTTGACTTCAGGCAATGCGATATGAGAAATTCCTCCAGGAAATAAGAGCAAGTACAAAGCAGAGAGAATGTAACCAAACAGCCAGGCACAATGTATTGTAATGAGATTATTTTCAGACTGTCCATCTAATAATTTCTTACAATTATTTCTTCATAAGTATGCTGGGGCTGATAGATCAGCCACTGGAATCAATGGAAAAGCTTATGCACGTGACCTAGTGGGCACCAGATAGGGGCTGAAATCAGGACTATAAAGAGAGGAAGCAAGGCTTCACGCAAAGGAGATTTCCATGTGCAAAATGGGCCACAGAATGGGTGCCGTAATGAGTCAACATTTTTAGGATATAAGTCAGCGCTCTTATAAAATAATTTTATTCGTTAGTCTCATTCTTTTTAACAAACACGGGCAGCAGAAATTTGAAATCCTGCCAAGTCTGACTCAAAATTAATTTGGGTTTGTGCTTATATGGAAGAGAACAGGCCTTTTGTCTGTAATTATATATAAGCTCCATAGGGTGACCCTGCATTACACAGGATGTAACTGAACAGCCTGTAATTGATGAGGTTTCCATTACCGCATAACACAGTGCGCACAGTAATGAGATCATAGAAAAACCTTTTTTAAAGTGTTAAGTACTTTATTGTACAACAAGCTGAGTTCATATTATAAGGCCATGAGAAAACCGATTTCCTGGAACAATTCAATACAGAGGTGCATATGTGCCTAACGGGGTTATACAGACATGACAAAATAATTGCATTTAAAACTGGAAGGCGAACTGAATCACGCAAAACTGGTGAATGCTTTTTGTTTAATATAGCGAGTGGAAAAAATGCTATTTCAACTGAGGTAGTTTTGATATATCCAAAGTAACTATCCATCGTTTAAAAACGACCACAGTTTTCCACAGAAAAAAAAGGATTTTTGAATAGCAATGAAATGTGGAGATATTTGTTTGAAAAATATTTTTTTAAAAAACAAAAAAAGCCCTGCATTCAGTAAAGGCTCTAATTCTGCAAATACGTACCCTCATTTGTAGTATGTACACATCTGCACACTGTGATGTGTAAGGCAGGTTACATGGGTACCCGGTGTAAAACTTGGGAGGACTGGAGACATGATTTGTTCATGCTGTTGCTACTGTTTCAGCAACACCGGGGAACACGCAGCTAGTACAGCATACAGTCTTGTTCGTGCAGTTGCAATGCGATGGTGTTTGAGGCCGTGTTTTACATTGTTTCCATGAGCAACCTCCATGCACTCCTTTATGTTCCTCTCCCAGAAGGACCATTTAGCAGATCCCAAGTGTGTAATGCCATGTGGCTGAGTGGAGAGTGAGACTCAAGTGTGAGAGCAGGAGTGCCCCAGCGTGACTGCGTCAATACAGCAGAGGTGCTGCTTTATTTCCTGATGCTTAGAATAGGAAGTAAATGCGGCATCACATATGTTGCAGTCTGTTAGCTAGGTGAAAGGTGAGTTTGCGTAGCCGTTCTATAAATAAGCATACTTAAAGAGGCAAGAATATGTCAAAGAGGATATTTGGAAGAAGTGGAATGGAAGATGGTATTTGTTAACGAACAATCTTAACAAACGTTGCAAAGAAATGGAACTTCAGTTCCGAACCTGACTACCTTGGGTATATATGGGTTTTGGTACTTGATTCATTGAGTCCATCCTTTAAGGGAAGCTCTGTACGTGATTCATTCTGTGCTCATGCTGGAAAAACAACCCACTCCATAAAAAAAAAATAAAAATCAATGGGCATGCTACACCTTTGAAAAAATATTTAACATTTGTGGGAATGTTTAACATTTTGGTTTAGATCTAAGAGAGAAAAGGTGAAAAAAATAATTTTTAATGTTTTCTTCATCATAAAAACATACATTTTGGACTCTTTTTCATGTAGAAATTGGCCTTTTCAAGTCAGTCAACATTAGGTAAGCCTGCCACAGAGCAGGATGAAGCCTTATTTATTCAAAACATCCACCGTCAGTGAGGACAACTGGTTCATAGAGCTGAGATGAGATACATGACCTTCTACAATTTCCTCTGACATTCATGGTGTAGAAGGTTCCCTGGGGTAAACAATGCTTTATAAATGCAGTTGTTTAGATAAGTTCTTCTCTCGCAAATAATCTAGGTAGTTCTCTTCCAATTATTTATGTCTGGAATGGTAGCAGGTTCTTCTCTTTGTTCAGAGTTAATCTTCTGAAAACATTTCTTAATAATAATCTATTTCAGAATTTTGCATTTCATTGTTGTGAAGTGTAAGTGCAATGAAAATCACAAACCACAGAAAGGTAAATCAAGCAGGGTTGGTTTGTGTTTTCATCTTCCATCTAACCCAAGTGTCACCTTCCCATTAGCAGCAATGGAACGAGGCATTTCTAATATTTCCTGCAGGAATTTCTCAGTGTCCTGCACAAAATCCAACAGCAATGTACATACAATGTGTAAATAAGACTTTTTTCTCCAGAGTTTCAGAGGGATGCAGGAATTATTTTAGTGCTGAGCTACATACATGCAATGACCCTTCAAGTATTTGATTTATCTTCATTAACATAAGACTCTGTTACCGGGAATGAGAAAGGGTAAAGTGAGTTACAGCTGTATTTTTACAGTTATGCATAATACAAGCACATATTACACAGTTATTAAAATATAACTATAGCTTATTAGAACATGTAAAATAAGCATAAAAAGAGGAAAGAAAAGATAAATACTTGTTGGAGCAGGAATAGTTTTGTCCATGAAGCCATATTTGCATATTATAGACTTTGAATTTCTAAATGGTTTTGATCTTGAAAAGCAGCAAGCACTTCAGATTAGCACAAACCTTAGCATAAGGGCATTTGGTCTACAAATTGAAATGCAAAGCAAGACATGTTCCTTTTTCCATCTTTCCCCTCCTGTATATGTATACAGCTATAATCTGGCCCATACGTTTTATTTATTTAACAAAATATTTTGGAGGGAATCCATTTTAAACAAAAAAAATCTGTTTTATACATCTGTGATTTCTCTATGTGCCTCTGCAGTGCACTTTTAAAATGTAACTCAATAGATAGGACTTTTAAAACTTCAAAATGTCCTATTAACATAAAAAATACTGCTATATTTTAAAAAAAAACCTAGCCATATTAACATGTTTCAGTACACATTTTCTCAAAGAGGCACAGAAAAATCAAATATAATTCCCCTGTCACTTACTGTTATTTACGTTTGGTCTTTGTCCATCTCCAAGTGCTGGACTAATCGACAATGTAAAGAATTTCACATATTTCCAGAAGTCTGTTTTACATCTCTTATTTTTAATCGGTTCACACAGATAGACTTTTCAAAAGATTTCACCATTGCATACAACTTGAGAAGGTTGTTGTATACGAACTTGGAAACGATGTCTCATAAAGTTAAAACAAAAATCAAGCAGGATTTTGCCACTTCTTATTTTCAATCACAATTCTCTATCAAGATTAGAGACCTGAACTATTGTGGAGATATTCATATGTCCCTTCTGCTAGGTGTTGCATACTCTTGACCCCCCACTGAAATGGGTGTTTGGTCAACATTACCCAAATTTAGTCCTACCTATTTTTATCCTTTTTAAAAAAAAAATGTGTAATAACTTGAGTTTGCTGGATAATACAAGTAAAATTTCAAATGCCTTTTTTTTTTTTTTTGAGAAAGAAATCATGGAAGCTGCATTCTCTTATCATTAGTAATAGTTTTGGATGAGAATTTCATTATTGTTTCAAAGGAACACATATTCTTATACTTAATGAAGGGAAAGCTAAAAAACCATTTATACTTATTTGACTTAAGGAGGCTGGGATTTATAATTTCCTGAAGTAACTGAATGCTGTGCTACCAAGAAGAGATTCCAGAAATGTTAATTCTTACCTTGTAAGGGTACTGAAAGATCTCTTGGAAGTTATCAGCACATGTTCATAGCTCATGATCTTTTTATGTTTTAGGGTTGTATTGGAAGCACTAGGACTAACTTTAAAATATTTTTCGTTTTACTTGCTATTTCAATTAGTTGAAAAGTTTAGCTGTTAAGGAGGGGCATATATTGCTGAGTGTTTATAAACCATGTCCTGTTGGCTGTATTGATTAATAATTTCATCAGAGTCAGTGAGTCTTCCCATGTTAGTGAATAGATTTTGTGCATTACAAATACAAGCGTTAGTTTGCCCATATTGTTACCATTTAAAAAAATATAAATCTCAGTAGTGCCTAGCTTGCTTTCACAAGTACTTACAGAGCTGGAGCAACCATTTTACACAAATTAATATAAAGTGATGCACAAAGATATACTTGCTATTTGTGCCTCCTTCCAACATTTTAGTTGAAATTTTAAAATGCAGCTACATACGCTTTAAAATAAATAAGGTGAGGACACCGTCTACAATTGCAAGGAGATTCTGTACAAGATGGGATCAGAGTTCACTTTGCACTATTGAACTATAACTGTTGTAGGTAGAACAACACTGGCATTGAGCAGACCTGTGACGGACATTTGCACTTAGATCGCCTTCATTACCACAGAATGTGGAAAATGTCTGTCAGGAGCTGTGGGAAGGGCAGGGAGGAAGGGTGACAGATGGAGAAAGGGGGCAAAGAAGGCGAGATCCACTACTGTAACTATTGGCAAAATAAACAGCTCTCTTATAATCTTCATTGTTGGCTTAATCATCCCTTATTCTTTCTTGACTTCTGACTGATGTCCCTTTCTTAGCTCTTCTGATCCCTCTGGTCCCATCATTATGATTTCCCCATTGCTATTTTCTTGATGAGCTAATGGCGATGTAGAATTACACATTCCAACTTCCTATTTTCATATTTAGTCATCTTGGCTGAGATAATGATTTGTCAACTAAAAAGTAAAAATTCAAATTAAGCCCATTGGATTATGAAAAGCCATGGATTTTTGCTATGGATATAGCTATACAAAAGATATATAGTGACTTGTCCTGTTTTTATATTGATCTGCTTAGCACACCGTTTATTTTTGTAAATAAACAGTACGTTACAGTACACACTACTTTTTGTACTAATAGTGTGTAACTAAGTCCTGCTAGACCAAATACCCAGTTATATTAACTAGAAGTACTGCTAAGTTTATTAATCGTAAAATCTCAAAACCTCTCATTGTTTTTTTATTATGATTATTATCCTGTTTTGGAAACAGGTCTCAGCATTTTGCTACTAGTTTCAGCAGAACCTTTGTTTGGCCCTTAGAAATCAAATAAGTAACTTCTACTTGGAGCTGTTAGGAGATGGACTTGCAGTTTGGATCATGAGTAGTCCGAATGTCCGCTTTTTTTTCTGTATACATAGGTTTTTCTTCCTGAAGCTTCTTTTTGAACTTCCTAGAACCCAGGAAAAGTAAAAAGCAGCAGAATAACTTCTTTCTCTAGGATTTAACGACAAGCCACCTTCTGGAGCAACATTTTTCATATTTCTTTACTGCCTTCTGTCTGTACTTCTGGTGCTTCTGAAGCTGTAGTTGCACATGCGCTGCAAAGTAATCCAAACTGGGTTAAAAGATTAGCCAGATCTTTTTCCTGATCTGGTTTATTGCACAGCCACACAGAAAACACAATGGGTAGTGAACTGGCATGAATGTAGAAATAAGTGGCAGAGCTAGGAGCTGTTTAACTTAGTATGCTATGAACTTAAACAAGAAAGCATTAAGATGTAGATACTGATAAATGTAGTATTCATAGAAGCCACAGTTAACTGGTAGCACTGTAAATGCTCTGGAAAACATGTAAATGTAAATGGGAGACTGGGAAAAGAAGATGAACAATAAATTCAGGGATATGTTTTTAAATAGTCTGTGCAAATAACATGCTGATGCAAGATACTCTATCTAATTACCTATGGAGGTATCCAGGAAAACATTAAATAATATTGAAAACAAATTTAAGATGGAAAAGTACTGAGTATATGAGGTAATAGAGAAGGATGATTTTTCTGGAATACAAAGACTTTAGACATCTGAGGTTTTCAGTATACAGAGCTACCATATGCTGTAGTATTCTGTATAGTATGATTATCTAGTCACCTTTATTGCTATTTAGTATAAACAAAACAGCTCTGAGACAAAGTAAGGGTACTATAATCACATAAAATATGCGCAAGTACCATATTTAAACATAAAAATGTATGGGATTGTTTTGCAAGCATGATAGAACACAATTTCTGACTGTAAGATAAAACTGGCAGTATAATTTTAATATTTTGTGTGAGAAACAGGGAAAGCAGGAAAGTGATACATAATATATTCTGATCTCAGTGCTTATAGAGTTAAGTCTGTAAGTCACTGAACACTGAAGTGTATGGAAATATGTTTCTTTCTTATTCAAAGCATAACAAATTCACACTTCTTTAACACTGATTTATAATAATAAAGCCAGCAGATGTCATGTAATTAGAGTTGTACTGCCCTTGAGGGTAGTGGATCAAATTCAGCTCAGCGTTAGAACAAATAATATCATTGAAGTTCGTGTAGTTACTAGAGATTTGCTCCTGCCTCACTAAGGGGGCAGTGTTAAAATGAGAAAAGGGGCCACTTTGGGGCAGTGTTAAAATGAGAAGGAGTAAATACAGGGCTAGATGCAATACAATGTAAAGCTGCACTCCATCCCCTCTTCACATGCTATTTTTTGAGGCATATGCACAGACATTCCAGTTAAAAAGCCGGCTGTATTTTAACATATTCTCTGAACATGGTGGGAAGCCAGTAATGCTTTATCTCCAAGTGAAGTGGGACTTGGGCGCTCAGGGGACTGTTTTGCCTAAATTTTTTAATAATTTAGAAGGAGGATTGTCGATTAATTGCCATGATTGGCTGAATTTGTCGAAAGAATGTGTTCATCTCTTTGTTAAAATATGAATGTAACTGTTGGCAAGCTATGCGGATGACTATAGTGTGCAAGGTGGCATCTCTGAAATCACACACGCCCAGCATCTAAATCTTGATAGTGAGAGATATCAAAACACAAGTCATTATAGCTCCAGAAAAAATATACAATATCCTACAGTAATGAAAATGAGTTAGGGTCATATTTTGCCAGCCTTATTCACATTTAATACTATTGCATTGTCTATTCTGTGTGAATAGTCCCAGTGACTTCAGTGGAACTCTTAATGGTGGCTGGGCTCGTGTGAGCTGGGACAGTGCAATAGAACCATCTGTGTTCTCGTGAAAGTTAAAATGCCCAGTTTGTCTGGGAACCATGGGGCAAATTCTCAGTTCTGAGTTCCACTGCTGTATATGGTTTATCTTGGAGTATATGGACAAGTGGCTAGTAAGTTTCTGCAATAGGTAAAAGAAAAAATGTAAACCAGCTTGCTCTCCTTCCCACCCCAAAAAAGGCTAAATCTTACCTTTTGGTATAGAAATGAACACAATGAATTTGTAGAACAGAACAGAACAGAATAGAATAGAGTAGAATAGACTATTTAGTTGGAAGGGACCTACAAGGATCATCTAGTCCAACTGCCTGACCACTTCAGGGCTGACCAAAAGTCAAAGCACATTGTTATGGGCATTGTCCAAATGCCTCCTCAACACTGACAGGTGTGGGGCATCGACCACCTCCCTAGGAAGCCTGTTCCACTGTGTGACTGGGTGGTAAATGAAATGCTTCCTAATGTCAAGTCTAAATAGCTGTAAATAGAATGTCCTGAATTAAGAATATATTCTATATTTTTGGTAGTTTGTGACATTTCTAGAACAAAACATGTTGATCAGAGGAATTTTTAAAAGCAGGAATCATTTTCATTCCCAGCAATTTAACAAAATCAATGCAAGGTCTTAAAATGCTCTCTTGACCCATCCACGTTTTTCCGCAAAACAAAGTTCAGTTCAAAAAGCTTCTCTAGCTCAACTCCAATCCTGCTGCTCTTCTGGTAATGTTGGATACTGCTTGAAGAAGCCAGAACAATGTTTTGCTCAAAACATTTAAGAAACTAAATGAGTTTATTCCATGTAGGGGAATTAGAAAGATTTTTATAATTTTTTAAACATTTGTGTGCAAGTCGCTTATTCTTGCTGACAAAGTAGAATGAAATACGATGCTATGCAAAAGCAAAGAAATTAAATAATCTCTTTCAAGATTCCTTTCAGTAGTCACCTCCAGGTTGGTAAGGAGGCTATGATCAGTTGGTCCAGAGGCAGCAGCTCTCGTGCTGTGAGCAACACGTAACATCAAGGCTTCATGTCCATTACAAAGGACATGTACAATCCTGGATCAAATGGCAATGAAATTTGATCTAGATGAAGTGTGAAATCGCAGCACATGTCTGTCAAATTATCCGGAGCATATGGTGGCGTGTTTATGAAGGCTCTGTTTTGGCTGTATGTTGGCTTACTAAGGACAAGCAGTACTGGCCTAATAAAAACTCTGCTGCTACTAAGTTACTTCTAGGAGATTTTTAAACAAAATTTGAACTGCTACAGTGAGCTCGTATGGATTCATGGCTGTAGTGTTTTTGCAATATGCTCATTAAGTCAGATTTGCCATCTTGTAGGGACACAACCTAAGGCAGAGGTAGAAAAGCATGTGCAGCCACAATCATTGGGTGTTGCGGATACTACCACTTACTCAAAATAGGCCCCAACATTGAGGTTACCAACTTTTAAAGATAATTTTGAAGAGGTAGATCTAGGTACTTGACTAAAAGCATGGGGAAAAGGGACATGAAATAGGAAGAGTGTGATGTTAGTCCATGCTAACCATTTTCTATTTGTCTGGTTTGAGTTAAGAGATCAAGTTCTCTTTTATTTCATCTATTTGGTCCATTCAGTGCTTTTAATTTATGAATTTATTGAGCATCTAATTTGACATAATTTAGTTTGAGGTTTGTGATGTGAAGAACAATTAAGTTGAGAGAACAGTGATGAATTAAGCAGCTTGGGCCTAATCCTGTGTAACTTTTAGAGTCATTTCTACTGACACAACACAAGCTAGCAGTTTTTTGCTAAATGGAGTACACTAGACTTGAATATATGTCAGTACAACGCAAGTCCCAAATGGTTGTGAAATTCTACCATTATTTGTTTGTGTTTTATACATATTTTATAATGCTGTAAGTGGTTAAACAAAGTGGCATAGAATGTCTGCTTATTACATTTAGACAACCATTTGAAGTTGGAAGTAAATAGAAGTATGCTGGAGGACAGGATTTGAATTCAAAATTATTGCAACAATAGAAATAATTAAAAAGATTGAATGCAGGTCAATAAAGAGAAGTGAAAGGTAATGTACTCGGGAATAATCAGTTAAATAAAAACAGGATGAGGAAACAATTGGCTTCATAAATCTGAAGGAAAAAATCTGGATAATAGATTAGAGTTGAAGGCAGTTCAACAAAGTCTTTAGTTGCAAGAAAAAAAACCAAAACTGCACCGAGATCCCTGAACAGGTCGGTAGCCTATGGCACATAGTACATCTGTATTTCACACAGCGTTGGTAAAGGCTTGATCTGCAGCTGAATGCCTAGTTTGGGGAATAGCCATGGACAAAGGAGTTGACTTGATTAGGTGAGATTCCAGGAGGCAGAAGGATCAGAAGTGCAGAACAGCAAGGTGAAAAGAAATGCGATGGCAGTCTTCCCAGATACTAAGGACTCTTGCAGAGAAGCAAATAAACTTCTGCATGCTCATGGCAAACAATATGAAATGCATTTCTCTTGCTGTCCATATGGAGTAGAGGTTATAAATTCCAGCCACAAATATTTTAGACTGGAGGGTAGGAAAAAAAATCTGAATGTAAGTACCACGAAGCTCCAGTATGGATTGCCGAGGGAGGCCGATGCATTTCCAGCACTGCATATTTGTAGGTTTGACACACGTCAGGGATTACATCAGGATATGAGGCTGGATTAGAGGATGCCACTCTTTTTTGGTGATTCCGTTGTAAGGTTCAAGGCCACAGAAACTCATGATGTGATCAAAACACCAATATCAGTGATCAAACCCAAACCTATAGATTGGATTGTGGTACAGTATATGTGCGTGTGTAGCTCTTGACTCCAGACCGGCAGAATTTGGCCTGATACTTACTTTAACAGAAAAAACCTGACCACAGACTGCATACAAGGCTCAGAGAGCCAAAGCCACAGCATACATGGAGAAGAAGAAAGGCCAGGAGCATTCTGCAAAAATACAAGCTTTTTATTTTGAAACAGTGTATGTATATAGCATAACATCTTTCATAGCCATTAGTGTTTGTAAAGATTAGCTCATCTTAGCAACCAGTTCTAAAAACAGAGTGCAGGCTCACACAAACTTCATGGTATCACATCCAGGAGGAAGTGATTTTGTTACTGTGCAGGGACTTCTACTGTATTCATTACAGCCAACAATATCAAAGAAGAGTGCAGTAGTATGAGATAGCATTTCTTTTTCCATAACATTTCCATAGATAGGACAGTATAACTAGTAATGTATTCCCTAAGGAGATGAAAAAATCACCTCTTGGCATTTGGGGTTTTTAACATTTAAAAGCCCCATCATTTTTCTAGGATGTTCTTTACTGAGAAACGTGAGTAGCTGGACATAGTTTCTTTCTGCATAAATCTGCAGTGCTCTAATTTCCTTCTCTTCACACATTTTTCTCAGTTTTAAGTTTGACCTGCATAATGTCATTGACATGTATATCATAAACACCACATGAAAAAAAAAAGAAGAGAATAACAGCTTGTATCACAGAAGCGTGATGGTATCTGGCACTAAGATACCAGTAGAGGAACACCATGCTCCATATAACAGAGAGCTGAATGTCCACATCTTTGGGTCTGACAATTGCAGGAAAAATTGGTCTATTTCAGGAGAGCAAACATTAGCATTAATTCTAACTGCTGAGGTAATCTGTAATGTTTATTCTTTGGTTGTTTCCTTTTGCGAGATGCTAGGAACTGAAGTTTGTTGCACAACTTTTGAATCCAGACTGCGGGCCTTTATTTCAATCTTCATCCTTGTTGTAGTATGACTAGCTGTCAGAATGAAAATCAGCATGCAATATACATTATGCACATTCACGGACAGACAATAAAATATGAGAGGGGGGGAAAGGAGGAAGCAGGAAAAATACCAAAAATCAGATGAAAAATGCTTTAAAGATTTTGGAAAACTCCCTCAAACTGGAACTTTGTAGGCAGTCAGAAAGATGTGGGCAAAACATAACGGCTGACCTGCAGATAACTCTGTTGGATGCTGAAATTGGATATAAAGGATATACTAGGGTGGGAGACGTGCATTCTGGCCTCAAGGGTGACTAACGAAAGAAAACCTATTCCAGGTGAAACGAAGATATGGGCCCCCAAATGCGGCAAATTGCAGTAAGCTGTCACAGCTGTGAAATACCCTGGAGAACAGCCCTTGCTGAAAAGAGCTCTCCGAAGATTGTGCACAGCTGGTTGTCTGGAGCGAGCGATGGAACTCGTACTGCGGTGCTTGGGTGAAAATGAGTTTGGCGTCTATACTTGAACAACACTTAAGCCGCATTAGAATAGGTAAGTAGCCTGCTCGGTGACTCCTGCAGAGTCTGGAAGTCGGGTTTCCGTCGGTCTGCAGGCTAACGCGTTACGCTTTAGAATCGGTTTATCCGTCGGTCAGCGCTATCCTGTTCTGAGCTCGACCCCCCCCCGCCCCCCGGTGGCCCCCAAGCGCGGCAGGCCGTCGCTGGGAGGGGGAACGCCGCCTCTCGGGCGCCGCCGGGACCCCGCCAGGCCGCCCCACTGCTCGGGCCCCGGCCGCCGCTGCTCCGGCCGAGCAGGGCGGCGGGCAGCCCCGCTCCCGGCCCGGCCTCCACTGCCCGGCACCAAGATGGCCGCCGCCACCGGCGCGTCGCGCGTCCGCCGCAGCCGCTCCATTGGAAGAGGGGAAGGAAGTGACGCACCGGCGGGAGCCCGGCGGAGCGGGGTGGCGGAGGCTGGCTGCGCGGCGATGAACAGCCGGCTGCAGGAGATCAGGGAGCGGCAGAAGCTCCGGCGGCAGCTCTTGGCGCAGCAGGTAGCGGGCGGAGGGAGGGGGGGCGGCGGCCGGGCCGTTCCCCGCTGGGCCGGGCTCCGCCGGCGGGCGCTGGAGCGCGTGGGCCCCGCCCTTCCCCGGCGGGGAGGGGGGCTGGCGGGCGCGCGCCGCCTCAGGTGCAACGGTTCGGCTGACGGCGGCGGGGCCGGGGGCTGTGTGGCGGCCGCTGGTCGGTGACGCGAGGGAGCGGTCCGGGCGCCCGGCAGGTGGGCAGAGAGAAGCGGCGAGCCGCCGGGTGGGGGGAGCCCCTCGGTTCGGCCCCGCAGCCCCGGTGGGAGAGGGGGTCGCGGGCGGGCGGGCGGGCAGGAGGGTATGTGTCAGGTTCAGAGAGCGGCCCGTCGGCGTCCCGGTGGTTGGGGTGTGTCTGTGGGGGGGTTGTTTTAATCGGCGGTGACTGAGGCTTGAGCTCGCCTTGCCCGTTGTGCAGTTAGGAGCTGAAAACGCGGACAGCATCGGTGCCGTGCTGAACAGCAAAGATGACCAGCGGGAGATCGCGGAAACGAGAGAAACGTGTAGGTCAGTACCAGTGTGCAGTTTCTGTTCGAAATCAAGGGGACGGTGATAGTGATACAGGCCTTTGAAATAGGATGAGATTGCGCTCCAAAGAGCCAAACAAAATCTTACCGTTTATTTAAAAACATACAACTCGCTGAATGGAAATGCTTTAGTTACTCGAACCTGAACTCTGAATAAAGTGAGTAGGGTTTAGTCATTCACTTCTAACAGCCGTTTGGAAAACAAGGCTAACTTTTTGCTTCCTATGTTAAAAAGCTACTGTGGAGCAGAACCGAGGTGTGAATTCAGAGTATGGCACCTGCATTGTCCTAGAGCCTTTATACTTTTACTAAGAGCAGTCACAGGGCAATTGAGTTTAAAAGTTCTTACGGAACAATAGACGTGTCTAGGATAGAGTAGCTGTTGCTTATTAATTCTCACGTGTAACAGTAATTTTCTTGTGTGAGCAGGCTTAATTTTGTATATGCACTGCTTTTGTTAAAATACGCTGTACCTTTCAGAACAGAAAAAATGAGAAAGCGAGATACCTGTTTTCAGGAGTCCTGTCCTTAAGAAGTTTTGCTGGTGTCAAATGCACTGAGAGAGGAATAACTTCTCATGTATAAAGTTTCAAAGTAATTTCAAGCTTGTAACAGAAACATGTAGTCAAGGCAGATGATCAGAGATTTCTGAAATGCTCTCTCTGGAGAGAGAAACTTTTATATCAGGATTTTTTTTTGGTTGTTTATAGGGCTGCTTATGATACTTCTGCACCAAATGCAAAACGCAAATACCCAGATGAGGGAGAAGCTGATGAGGAAGAGATTGAAGAATATAAGGTGAGAAAAAAAGGAAAAAGTTACTTCTCTGGTGTTCATGTGTCTCTGAGGGACTTACAAAATATGCGTGTGTGCGTACAAATAAAAATAAATGCGATGTGTATAAATACTTTAAAATATATGTCCCTCAGTGGCATCTCCCTTGATGTCTTCCACTGCAGAGATCTAAGAGGGCATAGAGTGAAGTGGTTCGCTCCAGATGTGGCTTAGGTGCATTGAACTGTACATGCACCAGAACCCAATGTTTAGAGGCTTAATTTAGTGCTGCTCCTAGGAGGAGGTAGGCTTGGGTGATAGTGCCCACAGGGAGTGGCAGTGTGCCATGGCTGGCTGTCTTGTGTGGGAAGAAGTGGTAAAATATGTGCTCGCTTGGGTACACGCAAAAAAAAAAAAAAAATCTTGACTGGAATTTCTTTGTCAGAAGAAAAGCTTGCGTTTAGCAAAAAGCACAGGCCATTGGATGAGAATAAAGGGAGGCTGAGGGTATCTTCTAACCTGCCTGTTATGTGCAAAAGAATGCAGTTCTGGGTGAATGGAAGAAATAAGGGATTCTAGGGGAATGGAAGTAAGAAGCTTGGTTTGGGTATGCTTTAGGTATCCAAAACATCCAGGAAAAGTTCAGTTTAAAACAAAACAAAATGCTTCTGTGGTCACTGAAGAATGAGTGGTTGTCAAACTCTTGTGCCCTTCATTTTTCAAGTGCTCATCCAAGAGCTATTTGACAGCTTTCTTGTTTCACATCCAATGTGATATTTTGGATAAGATGAGGGGTAGAGAAAGGAGGTTAAACAAAGGCACGGTTATGATACAGCTGTCTTTCTGATTTTCTTTTGTGATCTTGTTGCAGCATATACACTCCCTCTCCCTTTTTAACTTGTCCTAATAACCTTGCTTCTGTGGTTAAGTAGAATCACGGTCAGTGCATTTATAAAATAATGCGGTGTCTGCTGTTCTCTTGGATGCCTAAAAATAGAAATTTTTGAAATATGAGGCCTTGGTAGTGTTACATTTGTGTTCAGGTTTATAAATCTTTCTGTAATAATGTCTATCTTACTTCTGTCTTACTAAAACAAAAAGTTAATGTATGACAGGACGTTTTTTGATGACTGACTCTTGAAGTCTATCTGTAAACAGACATTCTTTTTAACAGGCTAGGCATTAGTCTGTATGTCTTGTTTAGCAAACCAAGTCAGTCACCATCTCGGAGAAGGGATTTACAGAGTACACGCACTATTTGTGGAGCGGGGTTTTTATGCTCACATTAGCGATCAGTTCATATCAGTTTATTTTGCTCCTTAACCAAGTATGTGGTTAAACAACTAACTTTTTTTTCTGTGAAACATATGTGGATAAGTCACTTAAGTTGGCAAAGCATATGAATCTTATCACTAACATTTTCTTCATTAGCTTGGAGAAGACTTACCCTGAGGTGGGCTGTGACCACTTGCAAGTGTTCAGACTCTTGCTATATTGTTGAAATTGAAGAATATTTTAATAACACTAGCTTGGACCAGCTTCAGTCAAGCAGATGAATAGATTTAAGTAACTTGAAACCCCAAAGTAGAACATCTATAGTGGAGTCATCAGCTGTTTTCTGCAGACATTTCTAATTCCCTATTGGCAAGGAGTTAAGAACTTAGTAAAATCCCCTCTGTATTTATGTAACTTTTTCCTTAGTACTTTGAGCTAGTTTAAATTTAGTCTGGTAATACGAACTGATACAGAAATCTAGATCCTTATGGTATCAAGCCCTATTAGATTGTGTTTAATACTCCTTAAACAAAAGTAGTAAGAGACTTAGCTATTGGTGTTGCAGACAAATATTGCATGTTTGTCAGTTTTGTTAGGAAAATTAGAGGTGAGTGTTTCCGATGTAAAGTGACTCATATGTCTCTCAAACCCTGACTTGCGGTGTTGGATTCTACGTGATGATATTAGTTAATCCTCTGAAGTGGTTTGAAATTTTTGTGCCCTGACTTCAGATTTGGTAGAAATGAATGTGTCCTCAAACCTCAACTGCTCTAGCTGGACACTGAGCATCTAGCTGTAATTGCTGGTGAAGATGGGTTACTGTGACTTTGTTGTTACCGCAGTGCAGTGTGATGGTGCAAGGTCTGCAGGGGTAGAGTGTGTGGATGTGGGCGTGAAACCTTTAAACAAACGTAGTTGGGTGTTTTAGAGGATTTCTGTCAGGTTCTAGTCTTCCAAATGGAAAGGGAAGTGAGCTGATGACTCCTAAATGCCTTGTGCTGATGTTTTGAGAGAAGGCTGAACAACAGCGACATTGACTTTTTCGTTATATGGGGGAAGCGTGAAAGCAGTTTTTGAGATGGAAGGTGAAGTATGTTAATCTTCTCAGCTATTTAGGAACATCTGATGCAAAAAAAGACAATGTTTTTTATTTTTTGTTTGTATGGATTTGGTTTGGGGTCTTTTTTGTAGAATAAGTGTACATTCATAGTGATGGTTCTTAATAAACATCAGGCTGATAGGAAAATAAAGGGCAGCAAGGCTGCTTGTTAAGCTTCCCACTGGCAGCTTGACTTCTGTCTTGGAGCCTGACTCTGCATTGCAAACCATAGAGGTGGGAGATAGGGGAAGAGATGCATTATTGGCATAAATGAATAATGGATATTTTAAGGTCAGAAAGTTGAAATGTAGTTCTAAAGAACTTCTACAATACTCGCATTTTTGTGGGACTGTAACAGTTGTACTAGGGTTAGTTGGGCTCTCTGGTCTGTATTTGGAAGTGACTGGTAATGGGACTAGGCTATCTGCTGCCACTCCCAGGCTTTTCATAGCCTTCTGAGAGTTGTGATTGTTGCTCCACCTCTCCCCTTCCCCAGGTGAATTTACTCAATTGTTTGAACCTGTGTAAATGTCTGGTATCAACAGTGTTTTGTGGCAAAGAGTTCTGGTGTTTTAACTTTGTATGAAGTACAAAAATACCTGTGGTTCAAATTTGCTGTCTGCCAGCCTAATTTGATACAGCCCTGTTTTACTTCGTTTCTGCAAGCGGTGGCCTGCGAGCTTATAATGCTTCCATGCAGTTGTTCTGGAGGCTGGAAAAACCTTACTTGGTTGAATCATGATAATTGCTTGATGTATCTCTAGTTATTTGAAAAAACTATATGCTTGAATATTGTGGGTAGTTTTTGTTTCCCTAACTCAGCACCAATATACCAGGTTTGGAAAACAAAGATGATTAATGTATAAGAACCTAGTATTTTGTATTAATTTCATTCTGTCTCTACTCGGACTGTGTCCTTTTCCCTTTGAAAGTTGGTGGTGTGGGCTTTTTGTTTGTGGCCACAACACTTTTTTTTTTTAAATCACGAAGGCATAAAGAGAACTGGGATGACTCAGAAGTAGGTATCTAACAAGTGCTTATCATCAGAAGATGATTTAGAGGATGATGGAAGAGGGCAAACAGGTGTGTAAGCTTATGATGGCATAAGCAGTTTTACTAAAAACTCAAGCTTTCGGCTTTTTTTGCCTGATTAACACTTGCTGCTGCTTGTCTCCTGTTCATTCCTTTTCCTTGTAAACACTGTTGCTGTTTCTGATAGTAATCTTTTTTTGGTCTGGTTAAACAAACAAACAAAAGACTATATCTCAGTAAGTTCACCTGAATAATGGGGAGGGGGAATCCGTGACCTGTTAATCACAGTAGGCATTTCAGAAGTTGATTCAAAGCTTAAGATTTCAACAGCTAGAGGGATCAAAATAGGGAGAACACTTAATTTTTCATTCTGCATTCAGACAGCTTATGTAGCATAGGGTAAATGCAGCAGTAATAATAGCCTCTTCTCTGCATCTTTTGACTTAAGATGTATGTTGGGAGGGAGAAGTTGAGTTCTGTGAGAAATCTTGTTCTCCATCTTTCCTTTTATTTTGGTGTGTTAAACTGTCCTTTTTTTTCTTAAATATTTTGGCCTTGAGACTGCTTTTCTCCTCACATGAAGCACTATATTAACTGATTAAGATTTCTGTTGTAATCAGTAATGTATGAAAGAGCATATGCATCCTACTAGCATATGGTAGATGATATTTAGTGGTTCTTCAGTTTTACTTGTATATAATATATGTACTGGGTTGTTTCAGGATCAGTGGGAAAACAGAAAGTGACATGAAGAAGCGAGTCTCTTTTTTGTTCCTGTTCTAAGTCGGATGTTTGGAGTATGTCAGTGTGACAGATCTCTGAATTTCAGAAATCTGATGAATGAACAGTTGGTGACACACTAACTGGGGGAAAAAATTGCAATACAATTCCTGTTTTCTGTAAATTTTGAGACTACAAAATGGGAATTTTAAAGTTACTTTTAAGGACAGTCCAAATGAAATACTGGCTTGTACCATATGCTGTTTCTGCAAAGTGTGGACTTTAACAGATTTATATACAGAAGATGGTTTCCTGCAAAGGTTGGAACATAAGAGATGATTGAATGGATATAAATGTTCAAAGGTTCTACTACAGAAGAACTTCAACAAAATAAATCATTTGCTTTAGTCCAAGGAGTGAAATTTGGGGGGGACAAAAATTAAAAGTTCTGCACCTTGTAAAGCACTGCCTACACTGTCAGGGTCTAGAAATGAAGGGTTTCTTATTTTATGTTTCTTTCAGAGGCCTTTCCCAGTAACAGTCTCCTCATTAATGAGAGACGGACAGACCTTTTTGGGAATAGGTAATTTTTTTTTCCCCTTCAAAGCTGGAGTTGGAACCATTCATGATCTGTTTTAGGAGACTTCTGTTTGTAGACAGCCCACTTCTTTCCTTAAGAAGCAGAATCATAATGAGGAGAGAAATGGCATGGTCTTGCATACTTATAATATCTGCTTTATTTCCAAGGATGAAGTAGAGCTGCAGCAAGATGAAGAGAACCTGCCCTATGAAGAAGAGATTTACAAAGATTCCAGTACCTTTCTTAAGGTGAGCTGCTTTTGCAATTAGAAGTCTAGTCAAAGCTGGCATAGTTGTGTTAAACTTTTCTTCTGCAGTTGATGGCATTTGAAATACAGCTTTAAAGGCTGAAGTAATTGACTGGAATTCACAAGTGCAGAAGTTTCCTGTGAAAGATATGACTGTAACTAGCGTTTACATTGATATGACTAAAGGTGTGTCTCAACTTAGAATGAGCCGTAGTGATGGTGGGCCTGATTTGGAGCTAAAACCACAATGACAGTCTTGACTAGCATAGCTTATAAAGGCATGTTAAAAAGAAAGAAAAAATTCTGTTGGTCTCACTGAACTCCCTTTTATTCTCCAGGGTACTCAGAGCTTAAATCCACACAACGATTACTGCCAACACTTTGTGGATACAGGACACAGACCGCAGAACTTCATCAGAGATGTTGGTATGGGATAGTCAGTAACTGTTTGAAGATAACTCATTTTATTTGATAGCACTTTTTCTTTCCCTTTTTAATTCCTTACAGTTACTAGGAAATGTAGATACACATATACTTCATAGTTTTGTCTCTCTCTGTTCATATCAATAAACAAATTTATATGAATGATTTTATTTTTAATCAGTTAGGAGGTGATTGTTACCCAGGCTCTTCTTACTTTGGGTTATATTTGAAAGTATTTAACGAGGAGGATTTTTTTCAAAATTAAGCTCTTTTTGGTCCAGAAAGTAGATGAGTATAGCGAACAGATCTTGAAACCTTTGGAAGTTTGAATAACTGACTTACAGTTCAGCTGTTTCCTGGACTGGATTGCCTCCAAGAATGCATGTAGCATGTAAAGTATGGAAAATACTTATATTTAAGTCAATAAGCAATATGGGTAGTATTTACCAGCTAAATTATGTAACTGCTGACAACTCATTAGAAGGCCCAACATATTACTGAGTTTAGAGAATGTTATTTTTTAAGTTTACGTTCATCCAGCCATCGCTGACCTCGTTATTGAAATCTTGCTTTATTAGACCTGAATTTAATCTTTCTAAAACTAAGGTACGGTTTGGTCCTGTTTCCCAGAATGGGTGCCTGGTAGTTATTTGGTTTTTAAAAAAAGCAGGACACCTACCTCTGCAGTTTTCTGCAACAGTTCTCTGTATTTTATCAAGTTTAAGACTGTCAGGGCAAGTGTGGTGTGTCTATAGATGTCAGCCCAAAGAGCTTCTGTTTGCCTGTTGAGGCAGTTAGTTTGTTCTCTGTGTTTTTTGAATGCTTCTGTGAAACGTACCTGGATGCTTAGTATGAAAAACGGGCTGTTTTGACTCAGTTACGTCTTTATCCAAAAAGCATTTGGGCTTCAGAGTTATGTACTTGAGGTAGTTATACACTGTTCTTTGAAATGAGTCTGAAGAAATAGCAGCCCGCGTTATTTACTCTGACTTCTCTGCTGCATAAAGAATTGTGAAGGGACAGGACAAATTGTTATGTGAGTGTTAATATGGAAGTGAATGTGTTAGCAGCAGTTAGTCTAGACCCTTTATTAGACATGAGGTATGTTAAGTTGCATATTGGTTAGCATACATTTTCTACATGATGATCAAAACTCTGCTTAGGTGCTACTGTGTAACTGGACAAAAAGCTGTGGGGAAGTAGTGGTTCCAGAACACCCAGTTAGAGCTTTTTGATGTTGCTGTTGAAAGAGAGGGAGAGACCTGTGGGTTTTGTTTCGTTTTGTTTGTTGGTTGTGGGGTTTTTGTGGTTTGTGGTTGGTTTTTTTTGTTATTGTTTTTTTTTTAATAACTGAAGTCATCTTGATTGAAAATTCATTTACATCTATTGCTTAGCTGCTGATAACTGGCTTTCATTTCTGCTGGTCAGGAGTATTTGACTTGCACCAGCTGGAGGCAACATGGCAGTGGAAATCAGAACAACACAGTGGTGTTTGAGATGTAATGTATTTAAGAAAAAGAATGAAAATAACTTTTGGGTGTTTTATGCACATGTAATAAGAGATAATAAGGTTGGATACTAAGATCTTCGCTTTTACCAGTGTGATGGTAGGGTTGGGAGTTCAGAAGTTTGAATTAAAATAAGGAGAGGGATGAAGGGTTGTGGGGTTTGTGGGTTTGGGTGGGTTTTTTTGTCCCCCTGGATTAGGACCATTTAAAGTTGTAAATTTAAATTTACATGAAGCTTTGTAAATAACTCCTACTAAAGTTGAACTGATACCGCTTGGGAGGCTGGAGTGGTACATTTTTGGTTTGTGCTGAGCCTGCTGCTAGCAATAACAAAAACATACCATCTCTACATATTTTTTGAAGGGGGAATGTAATATACTGAAAAGTTTGCTTGGTTTTTTTCTTTTTTTTTTTTTTTTTAAAAGTTTGCTGCAGAAAACCTAATTAGGGTTCTCCCTTTTGCATCCTGTACATATGAAAGGTTTGAAAATTAACATCATAAAGCTAAGTCTAGGAACCCAATAAATAAATATACATGTATTCAAATCTTCATGACTGACACCAGAGTACCAAATCTCAATATAAGGGTTGCCTAAGGGAGCCAGCCGCACCCCAGTTGCTGCCTTAGAAGTAGTCTTCAAAAGTTAAATAAGAGTATTCTGTAAATTACTGTTAAATAGATCTTAATAAAATTTATGGGTGGGGGGGATAACAAAATAACTTTCTCCTATCATTCTGGCACTTTTAGTTTAAATGAAAGATTGTTTCCTTCTGATAGAAGGAGTTGTGAACTCATGATCACTGTAGTGCTCTAGAGAAGATTAGAGCATAGAGACTACATTCAGTAACAGCCATAATTAACTGGGTGAAGGCAGGAGGCTTTTGTGAAGAACTGAACAAAAAAACTGCTTTGAAGGGTTTGGTTTGTTCTAACAAAAATTAAAATGAGGCTAAGTATTAACATTTGGACCTATTTGGAATACTGGACAATGCTTAATTCATACAGATTTACTCTCTAAGTAGTTGTTAACTTCATGTTTTCTTCTTCTTAGGCTTAGCAGATAGGTTTGAAGAATATCCAAAACTTAGAGAGCTCATCAGGTTGAAGGATGAGCTGATATCTAAATCTAACACTCCTCCCATGTAAGTGTTCTTGTGGAAAATGCCTTTCTTCTCCAGACCTGTTTGAAATTAGCTGTCTGCTTTGCAAATCTCTTATCTTTAGCACCTGCTCAGAATTTACATTTTCTATTTCTGTTTGTATATACAAATTAATCAATTGAAACTTCAGAAGAATAAAATCAGTTTGGTTTCGTTAGTTTAATCTAGTTGTTTAATATTGTATATAAACTAAATATTCTTTCCAGTGTGTGATTATTTATAGTATCTAATGCTTTGGGTTTTAAGACCAAACTGTCAACTGATTGAGCTGCAGGCTTTAAGTTGGGAACTATCATCTTTTGTTTAAACAGGTACTTACAAGCAGACTTGGAAGCTTTTGATATTAGGGAACTGAAGTCAAAATTTGATGTGATTCTCCTGGAACCACCACTGGAAGAATACTACCGAGAGACTGGCATTACTGCTAATGAAAAATGCTGGACCTGGGATGATGTAAGTATTTTTCTTGCTGTGAAAAGGATTTCGTAAATGTATTTAAGAAAATAGTGTGAGGATTTAATTTGGTATCAAAATATTTGAGATGTGTTTTAAAGAAAAATAGGATTTTGTTTTTAAGTCTAGATTCTTACAAACCGAAGTTTTATATTGTATGCATGCCTACACTCTTTGTGTTAAAAGACTTTTTTTTTTTTTGAGGAGTTTAATGAATTAAATATACCTTTTGTTCTCCCTGAGCCTGGTTGAAAACTGAAAACCAGTAATAGCGGGTTTTCTCCCTACCCTCAAATTCCATCAGTTTTCTTTTCTGTTTGGTTTTTGCTGTTCTAATTCAGAATATGCACTGTAAATATTCCCTTGTTTCTTGAAATTCTCGAAGAGATTTTTGAGGTATGCTTTTCAATATGCTGGTCTTCTAGTCAAAAGAGTAGATGAAAGTGCTTCACTGACATAACTCCTTTCTCCAAGGTATTGATTGGGTAGGAAATTTTAACAATCAAACCAATTGTAATCCTGAGAAGCCTAACAAAATAGATGAACCTTACTTGTGGAATTTTTTCTTGTATGTATGTATTCCCTTACTGTTTAGTCACATCAAAAGTTTTGGTTTTTTGAAGCCATGTTGATTTCTGACCCCTTATTTGGGAACAAGGAGGGATCTAAATGTGCAAGATGTGATCTTTTTTGAGATGGCTGTTGGTGCTCTTGTTTTATTGTGCTCTAGTAAACATTTAGAGAATTGCGTAAGAGAAAGGATTTTAAACTTTGTTCTGTAGTAATGCATGTAGATGCTTGTAAAGAAGGAAACGCTCAAGATGTATTGATAAGTAACTCCATGCTGTATCTTTCCCTTTTCAATAAAGTCAGCTCTGCAAAAGTAAGGTGCGGGCTGGAGGCTATGAAGTGCTGGATGTCATCAAGTGTAACAATTTGATGACACAAAGCCTGCTGCCGAGTTTCCCTGTCCTTCAAGATTGAACTGGAGAATTCTTTCACTTGAGCATTAAATAAAAAACTTGTAATGCTAATGTCAAATAGTGATAAATTGGCTCTACTCTATGTATCTACACTTTACTCATTTAAAAAAGAAAACAACAAAAAAATCACAAACAAAAAAAAAAACCCAAACAACCCCACCCTCACAACAGAACAGACAATCTGCAGTAGAGAGGAATAGCTGATTAAAAAAATGTTTGCATAACAATGTCAGGAATTCTTAGGTTCAGGCATATCAGTGAGAACATGCAACTAACAAATACCTATTATTTAGAGACTGTATCTGAAAGGTATGCAGGACTGTGCATTAGCAGCAAATTTGTCATAATGTAAGTGAATTGGTAGATTGAAGTAGTTGTTGCTGAGATTTTCTTATCTGTGTTCTATGTGGTTTGGGGGAGGGGGATGACGGTGTTACTTTAAACTAGATTTAGTTTGTCTGTAGGCCGAAACCTGCACATGCATAACTTCAGAAGTGGATCAGTCAAATGAAAGATCATGAGAACAAAATAAAATTCAATCCACCTTTAAGGAATGAATTTGAAAACAAAGGCATTCATGCCTGTGATAAGAGACTAGGTAACTACATGTTAAGGAATAGGTAGCTTCTGTGTTAGCCATTCTGTTACATCAGGCAAAAATGGTGCCTGGCAGTGTTGCCTGGGGAAAAAACATTCCATCCTAATGGAAAAACTCAAAGTGTTGGAGGCAGGAGTCATCTTAGTTGGGAGTTATATCCTCTTAGAATGGCTTCTACTGCATGATTTTTTTTTTCTTCACAGTGGCATTGAATGAAGCTTGATTTGATGTGTTAGCAAGTTACAGATGAATCTTTTCAACTCGTAATGAGTAACAGATGCTTTGCATCTGAAGTTATTTCATCCTGAATGTTACTCATTTGTGACTGTTGAACCACTGTCCTGATAAATTATTGCTGCTTTTTTCCTGAAAGTGAAAATGGAGAGAATGCCTTTCCTATATAGTAAGAGGAATTAAGCTGTTGTTTGTTTTGTTGTTGTTGTTTTCTTAATAATGTGTCTTCACAAGCTTCACATAAGTAACTCCAGGGCTGAAAAGAAACAGAGCACTTTTGCTCTGTTGTTAAATTTTTTTGCTACCAATGGAATGATAAAATGAAGCAGAGGTTTAGGGGGGGGAAAAAAAAATCATGTGGGTTGTATTAGTCTTTTAAGTCTAGAATTTTCTCTACAGATAGAATTTCTGTTAAAAAGAATAATTAAGCTGGTAATCAGCTATGTTGAAAACATGCACTTGGGTATTGATAAAGTAACTTTTACAACATACTTTGTGGAAAACAATTTTAAGATGATGGCCGTGAATGGTATATAGACTAATATCTTAATAAAAGTGCTTCCTGATGTTTCTGGGATAACGCTTCAACACTTGTTAAGTATTCTTCCTGATATAATTGGTGTTTTATATTTAATTCAGAAACACTTTTATTACTATTATTATTATTAGATCATGAAACTGGAAATTGAAGAAATTGCAGCCCCAAGGTCATTTGTGTTTCTGTGGTGTGGTTCAGGCGAGGGTCTGGATCTTGGCCGAGTGGTAAGATGATGTTTTAATTCAATTTATCAGGGACAGGCTTAAGAGTTTATTTTTATCATTGGCTTTTTCTGTATAGAATTCTCAACCGTAACTGCTGAGAGATGTTTTGTTACCATGGTAGAGGATATGTAATTTTAAGTGGATTAAATAAATTTAAGTGTATCTGGCATTAACTGTTTAGATACTGTTATTTTCCAGATGAGTTGCTGTGACTCTGTGAGGAAGCATAACTCTACAGGGTCCAGAAAGCTGTACTGCTGTCTTGGTTTTGATGTATGCATGTTGCCATAGCAGCAGGTTGAGTGCATTTACAACTTTTTTTTTTTTTTTAACGGAAGTCTTAATAGTTTTCTGCCAGAAATATTCATGCTAGTAGAAAGGTGCTACTGTTTCATAAAATAAGATAAAACTGTGTGCAGAGCACTTCTTATTTTCAGAGAACACCTAGAGTTTAAGTAGGTTTACTCTTAGGGAGCTCTCTGAAGTTTTACTTCCCTATAAGATCTGGGAGTTTCAGATCTTTCTGCATGCCAGGGTAGCACTGCTTGTGTTGGGGATGGTGGAATAAGAATTTTCAGTCAGCTCTTGCTGTGCTGAAACATTCTTTGCTTAGTTTGAGCAGTGCTTTCTGTTAGAACAATATGGCATTTGTTAAAGGACAACATGTGGTTACTAATTTGTTTGCTTTCTCTGCTTTCCACTCTGAGGTTGGTTAAAGTACCTATTTCGGATAGATTGTTTTTGGTCATAGGCATGCTCATAACAGCTGGATAGTTCTTGAATACAGCAATAGCCAAATGAACTTAAGTCCTTAATGTCCAATTTCCTGCCTTTCCAAGACTACACTTAACAGGAGTTAAGGATTAAAAAGTCATGTCAGGTTTTTTCTTTAGTGTTTTGGGGTTGGTTTGTTTTTTTTTTCTTAGTGTTTTGGTGGGGTTTTTGTTGTTTGGGTTTTGTTGGGGTTTTTTGTTTTTGTTGGGGGGGGCAGGTTTAACAGATACAGGAAAAACCACAAAATGGTAGCAAAGGCTTTTGGCTGTTTATCTTCCTGTTTATAGAATTTTACACTGATGTGAAAAACTACCAGAGTGCAGGTAGTAGTGGAGACAGGGCCAAGGCAGCTGATAACTATGTTGCTCAGCCTGATTTTGATTAAATTTAAGTGTCACTAGGTAAAAATGAATGCAGAGTTCCGTAGGGGATCTGTGCAGTGGTTAGATATATTAAAAAAAAAAAAAAAAGTAATGCATAGACAAGTCGATGTGCATGTAAGCTTTTTTTTGGGGTGGGGGGAGGCAGCTTGACAAAACACAGTACAGTCATGCCAGTGAACTGTTCCATTCACCTGTGAGAAATTTCTCTTCCAGCTATGCTTTAAGAAAAGTCCAGTACCTCTATGAGTGTTCAGTTCAGGTTACTTAAGTTTTTGGTGTAGTGTGAACTGTTTTATCTGTCTGTAATATTTAGTGTCTACGCAAATGGGGTTACAGAAGATGTGAGGATATTTGTTGGATTAAAACGAATAAGAACAATCCTGGAAAGACCAAGACTCTAGACCCTAAGGCTGTTTTCCAAAGAACCAAGGTAAAGGTTTGGCTCAGTTTCTCCTCTGTTCCCATCCTGTCTCTTCGTGCTCATGAAATACCTGGTGCTCCACTGCAGTTGGTGACACTTTCAGGAAAGCAGACATGAGGACTTCAGAGTTCTGCTCTGCAAAGTACATTATATGGAAATAAACATATTCATAGGATGAACGATGAACTTCTGTCCCCTTCTTGACTTTAGTCAGTGTGAGGTATAGAAGTTTCATCTACATTTAACACTGCTTGGTAGATTTCTATTATAGTCCTCTAAATATGATACTCATTTGAGCCTTGTTGAAATGCAGAGAGCTGAGGAGGGTTCATACATTGATGGAACAAGAATGAAATGGAAACTAAATAGAAAATGTCACTGTATGTCACGATATTTTTTACTTCTGGGTTGTTTCGGTTATGGGTGAATGGTAAATAAGCAGTTAGTCTATTAGCAATACCTTTTGTGTAAAACGCAAGCTCCTTTCCAGATTAGAGGAGAAAACTTGCTGGCAGAGGAACACCTTTTGAATGGAACTAAACTTGGCAGTAGAATTTGACTAAATTTAATGTCAAAAGATGTCTTTAAAACTGTAGATTATAAATGGATGTAGTCACAAAAAAACCCCACCAACCTCTGCAAGACTGGCTAATGGTTCTAAATACACACGTGCAGTTATGCGCCCAGAGCTTGAGCCAGATAGGACTGCTAGGGACCATAGCTCAGTCAGCATCTCCTGACTTCCTGAAGGCAACTGTAATGCACAAGTGGCAGAATTGGTCAGCTTGGTTTAAATTAAACAGTTTCTTAGGGATGTGTTGTGGAGGACGTGTATTGAAGAAGGTACAGAGAAAAAGCGGTCTGATTTAAGAGACTCATATGTGTGTTGTTTAAAAACTTAGAAAATATAGATAGGATTCATAAAGAATTGTTTTGGGTATATGTTGGTGTAACTGTGGCAGTTTTAGTGAATACAGAGAGTTGGCTGACAATTTAATAATTCATAGTGTCATTAAACTCAGGACTCATTCCACATTCATTAATCATTTGTTAGTATTAAACATCCTCAACTCTGTCTCAGATTTGCCATTTTTTAGCAGTATAAACTTCCCTTTAAGATATCTGGAATCTTTCTCTGACTTGCATTTACATTAATCTGAAGTTTGTTTGAAAGTCTGTTGTATTAGTTATAAATATTTGTAAGTATAAATATTGTATGTTTATTGCATATAGTATCGCAAATATGTGCAGCTCACTCATGAAGGAGAGGTTAGAACTAACAGGAGGTTTGAGGGGGGACTTTATGTCTTTGTTTAACAGAGGAGAATAGTTTCTGGTATTAGAGAATTTCTCTGTTTATTGAGCAAAGGTTGGGCTGAGGTCACTCTTTATAATAAACATTGAAAATTGAGCTAGCTTATTCTGACTAAACAAATGGTCTGTTGTGCAGGATGTATTTGCCAATGATTACAACAGCAAATGCTGTCCTATTATGTTTAGTTTAGGCATCTCTCTAGATGGATGCTTTCTGCTGTGCCACCTGTTATAGAATCCAAGGTACTAACAAATGACATTCCATGTGTTACAAAAAGAAAATGTTTTGGATAGTTTTTCTAAAGACTAGATTTACAAGGCTTTGCTTAATGGGTAATTTGCTCAGCAGTGTTCTGCCTTTTTATTTAGTTAAATTTAAGGTCCGAAAACCCTGTAGCTTGGGTGCAGTTGACCAACTGCATAGATTGATAGGTCACCTATTCTGCCTTCCATATTTATTCACTAACTCTTAAAACCCTTGCCAAAAATCTGGAAATTATTACATGCTCTTGTCTGCAACGTTTTTTAGAACTATCTGGCAGCGCTTAGTGAATCATTGCTTTATGGTGCTGGGGAAAGTCGCTCATCTGAGTTTAATATTCCCAGAAGCAGAACTCTCAAATGAATGTGTAGAACCCTCTTTTCATCCTGTACCAATTATGGTGATTCCTCATTCATAGATTCTACATACTAGTCACTTAAATTGATGTACAGTGTTTTAGAGGAAAGCAATGCATATGACAGTTAAAGAACATTTTTAATGCTGATGAAGCTGATTGAGAGTGCATTGACAATTTGGTAGTGGGTTTACTTTTTTGATGCAGTGATATCTCCTAGAAAGGAATCTGAGAGTGAAGGCTACTTTTGTAACAGAGGTACAATATGAAAAAATACATCTTATTTTCACTGACTGGCTGTTTTATGACTGAGGACTTTGAAAATTATTTGTATGAATAAAGTTAGGATCAGAATGCTGATACAAGTGTTAATCATAATTAACAACTATTCCCTTACTCTTGCCATCACCTTGTACTCCCTTTCCTTGTGGTGATTTCTCAGCCTTTCCAACTTAAAGCTCCAACTTTGCTGTAATTGAAGAAGTCCAAATACCTTATCTCAGCCTCTATTTGAGTTTTACCACTTCATAGTGTAGTTCATCAAGCCAGATAGCTTGAACTACTCTCTGCTTTGTTTTGAAAAGGCTCTTTCGGTAGCTCCAGCTTGTTCTGTTCTTCTAGTTCATGCTTCAGTCTTTTCCCTGTATAAGAGTAGGATCTACTCTGCCCAGAATTTCCTTTTCTCTCCATTGTGCTCAAACCACAGACATCTGTGCTGGAGCTGCATGTGCAGCATGTGACAGGTACTCTTCTGTGTTCTGTGTGCGTAGGAGCACTGCCTCATGGGCATTAAAGGAACTGTGCGCCGCAGTACAGATGGTGACTTCATCCATGCTAATGTTGATATTGACCTAATCATCACAGAAGAGCCTGAAATTGGCAACATAGAAAAACCTGTAGAGATTTTTCACATCATTGAGCATTTCTGCCTTGGACGACGACGTCTTCATCTTTTTGGAAGGGACAGTACAATTCGACCAGGTAACTGTTCTGTTTATTTTTGTCAAATAGTTAAATTTTTATTTACTTTAGTAACCCTCTTCCATCATCTGTGGCCACCTGATGGGTTCTGATGGAAGCTGAGACAATAATGGGTAATCCTAGTGCGTGATTCTTCTGCCAGGACTTGCACCAGCTGAATCACTGTGTATTAATGTGTAACCCCATTTCTCCCACCATGGGATTATGGTACCATGGAAAGCCAGATGAGCTTTCTTGGTGACTTCTCCACAGTGGAAATCTAGTCAGGAGTGAGAAAATCTACTGGATGGAGAAATTTCCCAGGTTTCCTACCCTCCCGTTCAGATAACTAACCAGCCTAATTAATGTTCAGCAACAGAGGGATTGTGGCATCCCTTGACAGTTCTCCCAACACTTTGACAGTAGCAAAGTGACTTCTGCTCTAGTTAATGTTCTGTCTCTCAAATAGCAGAAGATTTTGGTAGAACTAAAGATCTCACGTGCGTATCTTCTTAGCAAGAATGGCTATCTTGGGGTGAATCCTCAGCCTGTGTTGCAGGAGCATCATAGAGAACCCTACTGAGTGATATTACAGTTAGGTTATAATTTCTGTTACTATTATGTTTGGGAGCAAGATCAAGTCACAAATCCAGTTTAACGCTGCTTACTGGTAAGTTTTGTTTTATAAATACTCATTTTTAGAAGTAAATACTTGCTCAAATGGTAAGACCTTTATGCTTTTGTTTTCTCCATGTTATCTCTAATTGAAAAAAGCTGAAATTATTCTGTATTCTGCTGGGATACTGACATGTATAATTTCTATCTTTTTAAGTTCCCATTCTGAATGTTTCCTTTCTGTTAAACTTTTATTTTTGGACTTAATAGTGAAGTAAACTCCACACTAGCTCTAGGAATTGAAATGTCTTTATCACGTGCAAGACAGAGTAGCAGAATTATCTGCTTGAAAAATTTGTATCAGTGCCCTAAAGGGGTTTCCAGACATATGTCATAGCTCAGACAGTAGATCTCAAGTTGATAAATTTTTGGTTTATGTGAAGATCTGTCAGTCACAAAACAGTGCTGGTTGGAAAGTCTACGACAACTATCAGTCTTTTCAGAAGGAAGTTTTTTGTTAACCAATATTTTTGCCTCCTCATGTGTTTAATTCATCAGTGAGTATAACAAAATTCAGTTGAGATTTCTTTTTTCCCCATGTGTCATGCGTTTATACTTCTCAGAAGCATGCTTTCTTTCTCTAAACTCATTTTAAATCCCTATGAGCTTAGTGCTGGTCCTGTTGCCAGTATTTGAAGACCCAGTGTCTTACACTGGACGCTGCATCTGGCATGGTAAAAAATGCATAGAAATGTATGGATCACATTGAAGGTAACTGCATTTTATTTGTTTCGATGGTCAGGCCTCTCGGTTTATCATGAATGAGTGATGAAGGACTTTTAGTGCAGGAGAATACAGACTGGAAGAATAAAATCTATTTTGACACCTTTTTGGACTTGTGTATCTGTTGTCAATGACATTTCTGCCCTAAAGCCTAATGTGAAGTACAGTTCAGCAGTCCTGTTTCTTTCAGCTGCCAATGGATGCTTGAATTGGCAGACTTTATACCTTATGTTACGGGTAGCGTAGTCATACTTCCCCTGCTGATGGGTACTGTGAGGGTTGGTCTCCGAACAATTCATGGTAACAGCATGCCCTTTTCAGAAGTCAGGGCAGGGAGTGGGGCAAGTGCTATAGCTGCACTTGCTTTAGGCTTGTTTAGCAGTTTTGTGCAAAACGTTTTTCCCCTAAATAGAGATTAATAGTTTGGATGGCAGAGGAGAAGTGGATACAAGTCCATCCATGGCCTGGTTTGCTGCCTGTGAATGCTAATACTTATTAAGAAAATGTTGCTTATTCTTTTACTGCAATTGGAGTAGGATGTATATCAGTATACAAGCTGCAACCAATAAGTTACCTAAATAAATTTCAAGGTGGTGTTTCTCTCTTGCTCGTACGACTAGGGAGTAGTGATTATTGGCCATTCCTATTCTTTGACTGGCCTTTGGCTTGAATTTTAATGATGATGTCAGTCTTAATTCTGTTGGCTACTGGTGTGTGTGTGGAAGGGGGCTGTCTTGTTTTGTAGAAAGACATTGTTCAGGTATTACTTCAGTGCTGTTGTAGGTGAATTCTTGTACATTAATGTCCCACAGGGACATGTTAGTCTGATTAAACTTTTGTATTTTTTAAACGTGGTGGTTACCCTGGAATTGCATTGCATACTTTAAATGCTATACTCATCACAGATCCTCACAGTGCTCTGTGAAGTATGAAAACCTAACCCCTCTCTCTCCTTTTTTTTTTTTTTTTTTTCTCTTCTTCCCCAAATGGGCAGGAAGCAAGATAAATGTTACGTAAACTCCCAGAGTAGAGAGAACAGTGTTAAAAGAACTGATCTTGGGGTTTTGTTTATTATTTTTTTTCCTTATAAGCATGTTGTTGAGATCACTGAACTACATTTTTCTTCATTAATATGTGATACAACTGAAAATTAAATTCCCACTGACATTTTTAAGCGGTCTGAGCCCCATTTTAGGTCCAAACACTACTTTAGCTCAAAATATGAAGAAATAGGAATGTGCTTGTTTTAAATGTCTGCCTGCCTTGATTCACTTGGTGAAGTTGAAGTGCCCACTGAATGTTTATGCATAAACAGGTTAATTTAACTCTTTAACCTCTTATTTTCATATCATGTAGGCTTCAACAGAATTGTTATTGTGTTTTCAGATATGTGCTTGCAGCATGCTGGAGCATCTTGGCTGTGCTGTCACAACTGGTTTCTGGAGACAAAATTACCTAATTCAAGTTTAAATGCCTTTTTAAAAAGGGGAGGAGGAAGAGGATGACATTATTTTTAAACTAGATGAATTTACTGATCTGGTTTAGTCTGGTCCCAGACTGGAAAACATTGGGCTGGAAAACATTGTTGTGGTATAATAACAAGTGGGAAGGGGTCTTGTGAAACCACAGGGTGAATGTTCCTGTAACTATGTGTAATTAAAAAAAAAAAAAAAAAAGAAAAAAGCAGCCCTTGGGAATACCAAACTAAAATTTTAACTTTTTAACAACTCTGGATTTTCTAGAGGCGACGTTCTTATTCCGTTGAATACAGGTGACGCGTCGATAAGTGTCTGTCCCTATCACTTAAGTGTTCATTTACTATCAAAAAGACAACAATGGCCTTGAAGCATGATGGGTTTTCTTGCTTTTGTTGACTCTGATTTTGTTCCCTAGGTTGGCTGACTGTAGGACCCACCCTCACAAACAGCAATTTCAATGCAGAAACGTATTCTTCGTACTTCACAGCTCCAAATTCCCACCTGACTGGCTGTACTGAAGAGATTGAGAGACTTCGGCCCAAGTCACCTCCGCCCAAGTCTAAGTCTGACCGGGGTGGTGGTGCTCCAAGGGGAGGAGGAAGAGGAGGGACTTCAGCAGGCCGAGGAGAAAGGGGCCGAGAGAGGAACAGAACTAACTTTCGGGGTGAGAGGGGTGGCTTCAGAGGGGGGCGTGGAGGTACCCATAGAGGAGGCTTCCCCACCCGCTGATGACTGTTAGGTAATTGCTTCTTCCCCCCATCCTATGCCTCATCTCTGAATCTTTTTCTTAGTCTTGTTTTTGCTAAAGTGAATTATTCTGGGGACTCGAGCTAGATGAGTTTTGAAACTGGTTTTGGTGCAAGCAGTTACAGATCGTCTGCCTTCCAATGATGGGCCTGGCACATCCGCTCACCTGGCAGGCAGGGTCCTGCACCTGACAGCACTAAACTCAGCCTCCCAACAGCTTCTATTTGTCAAAGCAGAGCTCACCATCTCTTCAAACCACGGATGGGTTTGAAGTGAAGACACTCGCTCTTCCCGTACGAAACTTGCAAGTTGTGGGCTCCATTAACTCTCTTCTCCGAAACATGGATTCCTCTTCCTTCTGTGGAGGTGCAGGTTTGGACTGACTTGGATTAATACGGTGGAGTGGGCATAAAATGCAGTTCTGAATTGCATGGCCATAGCAGACTTACTCTCTTATTCATGGAAGAAAAAGTGCTGTGTCTATACTGACACCTATTTTAACTTCTCTGAAACCAAGGAGCAAATTGAATAAATAGAATTCTATTTTTTCTTATTTGGTTTAAATTTCCCAAATTATTCCTGGGAATAGGGAACAAGTTTATCTTTTGTGGTGTATATGCACTGACTTTCCACGTCTGAGGTGGGGAGAGTGGTAGTTCTGTGCAGTTGTGTCCTGTGCTTCATGGAAAGCAGGAAGTTGTGTGTTTATGTGCAGTCCAGAATGTCTGCAGAGGTCTGGATTGCTGCTCGAGTAGGGATTTTCACCCAGTGTCTGTCCATAATAGCCTTGTTCTTTGGTAGGGAAAACCAGTTTTATTGCAGAGCAACTGCAGTGTAAGTAGCAGAGAGACCTTGTTGGAGGTCGTATTGGAAATGTGAGGTGATGTTGTAAGAAAGAGCGAGTGCTTCCTGAAAATAATCACCTGGGTAATGAGGGCGCAGTAATCGAACCGAGTGTTTCGCTTTGCCTGTGGATGTTACGTGTATTGGAAGTAGACTGTTGGTGATCAGCTCCGGGGTACCGTGTGAAATGAAAGCAGTTCACTTTGGTGTATGTACAATATTTGTTTTTAGCAAAACCACAACTCTGAGCTTCTTGGCCAATACTTGGTAGACTGAACAAACCTGGCTGTTGAAGTCTCAAAATCTTAGGTGTTGGAAAATTGGCTTTTAAGTCTCATAATGTTTCTCTATTGAAGCCTAGCTTTTAAATAACTGTCCTGTAAAGTAGTGGATTATTAAACTTGTTTATCAAAGCTAACGTTGAAATATTTTCCTCAATATTTTGTGGGTTTGTTCTTGAGGTTTTGGAATTGATAAGTTTTACTGTGGTTTCCTCCCTACTGTTGTGAAAGAGAAGGTAGTAACTTTTCTTTTGGTGCCCGAAACCTTCACGTGCAAATTTTTAGGGTCTGGTTGACTTCACGGCCTTGGTACTGCGCTTACTAGGGGACTGCTGAAGTGCAGATGAAACTCACCTATTGCTCACATTTTGTTTCTTCCTGTCTTACATTGGCATGTCTGAAGAGTGAGTGACTGGATTGGGGGGGGGGGGGTCGGAGGACAGTGTTTTAAGGGTAGTGCCCATCTGGCTGTCAGTGAAGTCTGTCAAAGACTATTATTTGGATCAGCGTTTGACGGAAGTTACATGCCACAGTAAGAAAACTTTTTCCTGATTGTGCCCTAATCATGTTCTTACTCAAAAAGCAAGTACTGGAGACACTTAACCTTAGGACAGCTGCTTTTGTGCCAGTGACAAATCTTCTTTTTCTCCTTTTCTCAATTAGTAGAAAATGTTAATTTGCATTTCCCCCTTTTAATTGTATGTCCACAGCTGATATAGTTCAGTGCTTAGCCTACTCTTAATGTAGAAGATTAGGCCATGCTGAAGAGGAGACTCAAAAATAACCAGTTGAGATGTGCATCTGTGCCAGTTTGCAGAAGTTGGGGTGCTGATCAAGACTTCAGTGACTTGGGAAATTAATTGCATGTGGTCTTGTAAAAAGAAAAAAAAATTCTACCATATAAATCCCTCTTGAGCACGCAGAGTTAGGTTTCTTGTTTCTTCCCCTCAAAGCTGAAATAGCTAAGGAAAAAAGAATATTGCTCCACAGAGTGTTAGATTAGATGTGTCTGGATGGGCCAACTCACCAGGGAAGTGTAGTGTACATGTTGTTGACAAGCAACTGACCTTACTTTTTTTTAATTGAGGTTGACAGACAGTTACCTATGCTCTATGAAGACAGATACCTGCTGGTCCTAATCTGAAGGTGGTGTTTCAACAGTGATAGATTGCCTGTAAAGGTAAGACAGTAGTGCGTGGGTGTGCGTACCCAAAGGCGCATACTTGTGGTTGTGGAGATGATACTTAGAAAACATGGTAGTGAGACACTATCCCCCCCCGCCCCAGTTATATAGAAAAAACATCTGGTCATTTTTTTAATCACTGTTGATTTGGACTGTATCTAAAGTGGTGTCTAGAGATGAAAAGCTTTTAATTTCATTACCGGTTGTCAGTTAATTTCTCAGTTGTAATGCTTTAGCAGGAGGAGGAGGATAACACTCATCATCAGTGAACTGATGAGTATTTCATTTACCGCAAGTAAATAAGACTTAATTTGAGCATGCTATCCTTGATGATAAAAAGTCTAACAAACAAGTTTCTTCCTTGCCAATTTTACTGAATGCCTAATGCCACCAATCTGATTTGGGGTGCCTGTCTAGATCTCATCATGTCTTTCCATTCTGGAAGAGGCTCATAGTATCTTGCACCCTACCTGAATTGAGTGAGTGAAGGATTCGACAGTTGCACCAAGAAGATACTCGGGATGTCAGCATTTAGCCTCAAAGGGATTTTAAGACATCAGTCCACTGTAAATCCAGCTGTCAGTTTGAGAATTCTTTCCACCTTCTGATGCTGCTGGTTACCAGAAGTTGGTTGAAATTCTGGATGTGCTGTGTGGGTTAGTGGGCAATGCTCTTGGGCGTTTTGGGGTTCTTCCCCAGCACAGTATGACAAACACAGGCTCATGCCGTGTGTTCATAGATACCAAATGCTTTGTTCAGTGGAGTGGGATTTAGGCTGCAAACTAAAACACAATTTTGATCTGACAATGGAAATTAAATGGCAGTAAGTCTCGGGATTAATTTTAGAATACTCAGATGTGTTAAAATCCTTGGCAGGGGATAGAAATACCCAGAATGCACTCTAGAAAAGAATAAATGAACACTTCAAGGCCATTACATTGAAAACATCTGTAACTCTTGTTTCTTGAATGTGGCTTTTTAAGGATACATTTAACTAAAAGTGATTGATAGATAATGAGAGCCACTGTTTCTGTTTATAGTACAAAAAAACGATTTCTCCTGCCAAAATTGGTAAAGTTGGTGGCAACTTTATTGCTATAGTAGAAATTGCCCAGTGTAATGGGAGGAAGGTCAACTTAGTAACATGGAGGAAAGCTTGCTAATCCTTTTTGTAACAGGGTGAAAAAGCAAGCAGTAGTTAAAAGTTGTGTGGTGAAACACAAAGTAATTTTGAGTATAATTATTGTAGCAATTAAAAAGGAAAAAAGGCCTAACTCCTGTGAATCTGAGTATTACAGTCCTGCCGTTTGGGCTGGAGACAAGAATTGCACTTGCAATATGTCTGTGCCATAACTTGTATGATTGCTGGAAGAGCTGTTGTATCAATGTGTATCTTGGTGCTAGTTTAGCCATTATGATGCCTTAATGCAGATAAAATTAACTCTATGTGAAAGGCCAGAGCTCTGACAAATTAGCTATGCCAGTATGAATAGCTTTGTCTTACTGCAGCTTTGTTCTGAATAGCACCTCAGTGCCTGAAGTCCTGGCTCTCTGTAGGCTTTGCCAGCGCACAGGTAAGTGACTGACATGTACACCTTGCTCCAGAACTGTAGGTGTGACATGCTGCCCTAAAGCAGTTGGTCGGTGTTGCTTGCATGGCCTGAACTGGCCAAGTAGAAGATGCACGTGGTTGCGGTGCAGACGTGATCTTTCGGCCATCGGCAGACTCCACGCAATATGGTAAGGAAACAGGCGCTGAGCAAGTGTGGCTGAGGCAGGAGCTGTCTGGTGAGCAGCTCACCAGCTTCCTACCTCTAGGGGGAAACTCTCATTCATTGCAGTTGCTGTGAGCTTTGTTCAGCAGCTGAGCACAAACGTTTCCCTAATTACACTGCCTTACTATGTAAGAATGGCTGTGTCTTCCCATTTCCTGACTCACTTGGTAAGTCATTTTTCTAAAACAGTTCACCTGCCAGGCTGTTCTGGCACATTTGAGATCTAGTTTGAGCGAGTTTCCTTGCTGTAACAGGGGGTGATGCTAACAGCAGTAACACACTGCAAATTCTGTAATGCTAGATAAGCTTGCCTGTCTTTACAGTCAGAGTAGGAGAAGGTGACCTACAGTGGTCTTAACTGATGGTGGTGGTTATGCTGTGTAGGAATTATTGTTGCTAATTTAACTTTGCTGTATTCCCTGGCTCCTGAAGTCGGTGCAACAAACCTTCTGCGTTGTCTTGCTGTGCTTACAGGGAAGGGTATTGCATGAACCCTGAAGCCAGCTTCCATTGTTAGTTGCCCTAAACACCCCTCTGTAGTGACCTGGGCTACTAGTTTTAGGTGCTAGTGTTTAAGAGGTGTTGGATAGCTTTTGGCAGAGGCTGATAGCATAAAAAACTTTGAGAACTTAGTATATGAAAGAGTAAACACACACATGATGATTATATTTAATAATTGCTTATTTCTTTACACATAGAGTTGCTGGTGTCATTTTACAAAGTACACTGATTTGGAATGGCAACAAATACTTTTTACAGGGTAAAGTCTTCAGCTGAAAAGTGCTTGTCTTGGCAGCTGAATTCAGTCCAAGGATCCTTTTGTAAGAAAGATAGCCACTTACTTTAAGAGCTCTCAGCCAATGCTCAAGGATACAACAACTGTTTTGATAAAGCTATGAAAAAAGATATGAATCTTGACTGCTTATCTTGGGTATTAAAATGATTAACACTAAGTAATGACACTAACATGTTTAAAGGCACTTTTTTTTTTATTTTGAGTCTCAACTCTTCTTATCCTTACTTTTGAGGGGTTTTTGCTTGCTTTGAAACACTGATTTTTGTAATAGCTTTTCAAGTTTGGAAAAGTTCAAACTTCACATGCAGAGGCATTGGTCCTAAAGATACAAACTGATGAAGCATATGAGGTAAACAGCTCTTCCAAAGATGCTGGCTTTCTAAATTCTACCTTAAATATTGATACTAGTAGAGGCTTATTTTTCAAAGTGGTGACTGTGGAATAGACCAGTCATGTGAGAGGAGGTCACTGTAATAGAACTGGTATTAAACAAGAGGCTTTCTTTTTATAGCACCACAAATAACCTTTGGTTAATGTGTCAACTGTCTTACAGTTGACCTGCCACTGAAACTTTGAGGGACAGATGTTTTGTTTATCAAAGTTGTATTGGATATTCCAGTTAGCAAATGTACTAAATAAAACCTAACGTGTTCAATTTTGAAAATGTAATTAAATAGTATGCTAAATTAATTGCTGCCCTTAAGACTAGAGAGTTGTACCATAATAGCGTGGCATTATCTGCCAAACTTAGCAACAGGATTGTTTGGTTACTGTTCTTCCTGTGGTCCGTTGTTGTTAAACTTGAGTCAAGTCCAGTTATAAATGGAGGCATTTTTGTGTCCTGGTTACCCAGGGCTCTGTTGCTGTAGGAAGTAATGCTTGTCCCTTCCAGGAAAAAAGGGATTATTTTTTAGAGGTTAGCTTTACATGAAGATCTTTGAAGTACTCAAATTGAACTACACGATTATTGCAAATCTGATTCAACTGTATGCCCTCACTTAGAAAAAGCAGTGTTTATTTTTTTTCCTCTTCAGTATAGATTTTTAGCGTCTTTTGTGGCTCTTGTACAACTTACGACTAGCAAAAGGAATAATTAAAGAGTTTTCTAAATTATATTTTAATAAATGCATCCCATATGCTCTTAAGCGTTGACAGTTTGAAATCTGGCACTTCACTCACTTAGAGAAAGAGTCAGGACTCCCAGAAGATTAATACCTGAGTGCAGAACTTCCTATTCTACAGCTTAATAAGTAAGCTAAATACACGGTGAGAGTCGGTGTGAAATGAAACTGTACAAAAGAGCACAGAAAAGGTTCACTAAAGCACAGCAGAATGCCCAGGTATGGTGGAGCTGTGGGCCAGCCTTCAGGCACCAATGACTGTCCCTGTTGCAAAATCAAAAAGAAACTGACAAAGCATTCTTTGAGTTTCCTTAACTGAGCAGTTGGCAGATCTCTTTGTGAACACAGCATAAGAAATCCACGTAAGAAGCTCCTCCATAAATACTCTTGTCTTCTACCAGGAACTGTCGGAAAAGCACCTCTGGCTGCTCCCGTTGTTTCACAATAATCAGCTGAGAAGAAATACATAATTTTAGGGTACAATCATACTATGGCAGTAGAGTTTTCCTGTATCTGTTACTGTATGCTGTTGAGGGGGGGGAAAAAAAACAGTAAATCTCCACCTTTCAGTAGCTGTATTTACAAACATAGGAGAGAGACTAGTGTGAATTAAGGTTTGCAGAATGAAATGGTAACCTTTTAGACTCGACTACCTCTGAAAATGTCTTTTGATTAAGAATTAAGCATGAGATGTTCGTGCCTACAACGCATGCTGCAACTCACAGGAAAATTCCTGATACGTAAAACCGTTTACAGCTACCAGTGAGTTTTGTCAAAGCCAGTAGCGTTCTTTTGAACATGTATGAGGAATGAGTTGAGGCAGAGAGAAGTTACCTTCATAGTGTAGGGCTTTTGGCTCTGGATATGCTCCAGTATTGACTTAAGTTTCTTAGAAAACGGATTGTCCAGGTCAGGCAGTGATGTCTGTCAGAATGAAAGCACAGCAGGTTCTTATATGCCAGTCACATCTCTTGTGCATTCATACAAGACTAGCTGCTGATATTTATGATGCAAGTTACTGTGGATTTTGCCTCTAAACTGGGAAATGCCATCTCCTTCACCAAAGTATGTCTCTTGTCTGTCTATGCCGTTTTTCAGTTTAAAATAATCACTATATGAAAATTCATTATCAAGAGAAACATTAACTATTGCAAAGCTATTTGTTCCAATTTTAGCGACACACATTCAATAGAAGTTTTAATAACTAAAACAGTGAAAGTTTAAGAAGGTTTAAAAATGTTGTGAAAGCTTCTCTCCTGTAAGCGTTCAGCATGTTAAAGCTTATTAAAGTTTTAGGTATGTTAAGACAGTTCTGGTGTCTTAACACCTTCTGCTGGTCACCTGTTTCTGCTTTTAGTTGAATGATGAAAATCTGTCTCACTTGTTTCTCTCAGTAGCAGTCTGGTCTTACTAAATCATAAATTCTGAAAAAGGACTAGTCTCCATCTACTCACAGCCTCAGTGCTGATGTGTGCAAAGGACGGCACGTTGAAAAGCCCTTGGATGAGCTCTGGGGGCGTGCTGACTCCCAGCCATAGGAACATACTCAGACCGTTGGCCAGAAGGAAGGCCCCTCCTTCTGAGAGACGTTCCTCAGAGCAGCGGACAGCAGCTGGGATGGTGTCACTCTTCAGATCCAGGCTGTGCTGTGGGGCAAAAATACACAAGAGTCATTGTACTTGGTGACTTCATGGTGACTAAAGCTCTAATTTAGATACTGAAAAGTAACTGTTGAAAGGTTTCGTACATCTTAGCGGTTCCTTTCCAGATTAGAGGAATTAGAAACCAAACCTCTTCTTTTTCAGCTGGTGCACTGTGTGCAAAGGAAGACCTGCCATAAGTGGGGAGACTGATCACTGCTGATCTTTTAGTAAAGCTGGCATCTTTCATTAGCCTGGGCCAAAACCTTGCTAAAAGTACAGTGAGATTCTTAGAGGATGCTGATGTCAATGATTGATAATGTTACTTCCCCATTTTCCATTAAACTAGAGGTTGTACCCTCCTGCCTCAAGTTAGTTCAGCTAGCAACTCTGTCACAGTAAAAATGTAATCCAGCGTGGTAGTACACCACCTGCCCAGCAGACAGCATCTTTTCTGCACCTGTACAATTGTAAAATCACAACGTACTGAAAAAAGTTTTGCTGAAAATGAAAAGATGTGCAAACAACATACTCACTATTGGCAGAAGCTGGGGATACAAAAACAACTGTGTGTCAGCTACCCCCATAGACATGACCAGCTGTCGGTGGTAAGCTCTCTCATCAGTTGGAATTTCTGGTCTGCCAACTAGCACACAGCTCTTCAACAGACAGTTCATGTACACTGGCAGCACCTTCATTGCGTCTGGAAGGATGAGCTGAGAGGCAGAGAAAGCTTGTTACTTAGTATATCCCATGTACTGGGGAATGAGAGCTGGACTTTCAAACATTTAATTAAACCACTGCTTGTTTTCTTTGATGAAAGAGGAAAAAAAACTAGAAAACTTGTTTATATGTGCTGTTTCAAACCAGATGTGACAGCTCTGAATAGTTAATACATTTAATAAGAATCCAACAGCAATTATTTGCCCTACAAACTGTAGTCATCATCTTGGATGCTGTTGTCTCCCTGTAACCCATGCTCATTTTTAGGTACTAAATTAAAGGGGAGTCACATAGGAAAACTGGGTGTTTTTTCTCTGAACCATTAGGAGGCAAATGAAGGTCCACAGCAAGTGTGTCTCTGGTCCTCTCACTAACATTAAACAAGTCATTGCCCAGGCTTTTGATTACTGGAAGGATTGCATGGTATGTAAAAGCCTTCATCTTTCTCTAAGTTGAATCGCCAGGACATAAGGGTGAATAATTTAAAAGGAAGCAACTCTTGCTTTTACTAGAGCCGTTGAATTTTAAGGATGTGCTAATAATTCTAATCTATATGTTACATTCAAGAAGAAGAAGAAAGAATTAATTTCAGCATTAATGTACAAAATGGCCAATTGTCATTCAAAAAAGTCCTGAAATGTTCCTTTCTGGTGCTGCTGATGTTGCAGGGTTGGTTGTTGTCTGCTGCAAAGCCTGGCTGGGGGAGGACCAAGTTCGGATGGGTTTTACCTGGCTTATTGCCGACGGGCTGGCACAATTCTTCCTGTAACACGCCAGCATGTGAGCTGTCTGATTCACCAGGATCTCTCTGACCATCTTCAGTGGTTGGCTTAGAATGGCTTTGAAAGCTACAAATACAGAAGAATAAAAGAGCATGCTAAAGATGGACACATACTCTTAAAAGGATCTGTATTCTGCTAGCTTCTAATTTTACTTACCTGAGGTCTATGGCTGCTTTTTACTCTCTTTTACAGACAGCATCTTGGAGGATGTTTATTCATCTTTGCCTAAAAAACGCCCCCACCAAACCTCCAACACTATGATAGGATGTCCATTTCTACTACTGTGTCTATACAGTTTTGTGCGTTACTTTTAAGGCAGTATGTCTAAAATATGTAATCTATTTGTCTTTTCAATTTTATACTACTTCAAGAGTTGCTCAGGCTTGGAGCAGCAAGTTACAAAACATGATTTCCCACTAGGTAAGCACTTCAGCCCCCTTCCCTTTCCTTTCCCTTCCTCCACCCCAAAGCAAAAAAAGGAAACAAAATCCATCTGTTAAACTTTACCTGACTTAGCAAAGAAGTTGATAAGTGCATCTGTCTCACAAGTTTTGTAGACATCAGCTAACTGGGAACTACAATTTAGACCTATATTGTGAATGCGAAGTCTTCTTTGCCCGCTTATTGACGTGTAGAGGACCGCACACTGTAAGAGAGAAGCAAATTACCATTTATTTTTATTTTGAAACAAAAAGCTTCCATCACGCAAGAGCCACCTACTTTGTGCATAAAAGGCATACAATTACTTCTGCTACACACTGATGGTATCATCTGAAAACAAGAGACCACTGATTGTAAATTTGTAAGTCATACCATGTAATCGTGCAATATTTGAACAGTTCAAATAAATGTATTGGAAAAGATGCCACACAAGAGCTGAGAAGCTTGCTTAGCACTACTCTGCCCATCACATTATCTCTTGGCAAAAACAACACAAAAACCACTTCCTAATCTGAAAAGTTGAGTGGTTCTTTTTACAGGAATAAGTAAGTTGCTTATGAAGTGAAGCGAGGTCCTGCTAACCATGGGCTTAGGTACTAAAAATCAAGGGTGTAACTTAAGAAATTCCTTACAACTCCCATTCTATTTCAACATAATGTTGATACTTCAATATAACGTATGGTCTAAAGCCTGCAGGCCAAACACAGACTGCAAGCTACTGTAGTCTACCTTGCATTAGATTCTTCCACAAGTATCTCTCATATGAAAGAGCTGTAAATGCAACATCTACGTGGCCTATACATCCCTGCCACAGCTGCACCGTGGCTCTAGGAAGCAACTTCAGACATAGCGAACTGGATGTTTCACCACACAGGGATTAACTGCTGACGTATGAAATGTATTTATAGGGGCAAGCTAAAAGCCAAGCAGAACAGAAATAAAAAGTTCAGATAATCCTGTGGCTTACATTTAAAACCTTGCAAGCAGTAACATTTTCTGTCATTAAACAAGAAAAAGGTCATGACTAAACACCTAGAATAGTAAACCACCAGATCCCATTCATTATCTGTTAATGGGTGGGATAATCCCATTCCTAACAAAAGATGTATCACAAGTCTGCTTGTTGGCCATTTACACAGAGAAATACCAATTATTGCCTAAGTGGCATTTCCTGAACTGTTACTGAGGTCCCACAGTGTGGACCGAGGCAGGACACAGGTTTAATTAGCTGTGGAACAGCCTGGCATTTTCAAGGTAGGAAGGAAGCTCCTGACACAATAGGCAAAATTCCCGTGCTAGTGGTGCTGCTGCGGCCAGCCTGATCTGAACTTGCAGGGCTATCCAGTTGAGCAGAGGACCATGGAGGGCTTGCCCCTCTCCTCTCAGAGACTGGAACCACTCTGCGTGGGAGAGAGGGTGCTGCGCTGTTTCGTAATTCGCAGAGTACGTCGTGATGCCAGCCGGTGAGTGCTGTGGGGCCTGAGGGAGCAGGGCAGCCAGCTGACACTTGCAAGCAACAACTTCCATTGCACAGGTACCATCGCTGGTGGGTCTTTAGCAATAGAGAACTGCTCTTAAACAGAGGTGTCACAAGGAATGCCACACCAATAACAGTTTCCATATAAATAGCAATGAGTCTTGTACTCCAAATAAACAAACTTATTTAGTAAAATGGAAAAAATAATAGCTGACAAGGTCTCAGTGAGTGTTGAGAAAGCATTTTGGTATCCCTGAATAGAACGTGCAGTATAGAGGTAGGTGAACACACTTAATTGTCATGAGGGGCGTTGTTTGTGCCTTTGAGGTAAGATGCAACCTTTGGCTGGTTATTTAAAACCTTTTTTTATTAGTGGTATTATGTCACCAGAGTCTGTGCAAGCTGTGCCTTGCTCCCATCAGTCCTACACCCTAACTTTTTTTTTCTGTTATGGCTGCAGAAGTTCTTGCTCACAATTTCATGATGTTACATGTAATTAAGCTTTTTTTACCTGAATTAGGGCTCCACTGTCTTCATTCAGTTTGTCATCATGTTTGAACTCCACTGTCACTGCCTTGTCACAGTCAACTGCTGCCATCTCTACATCTGTGGTGTTGTTCATGTAAATAGCACCAAAGAAGTCGGTAGCCCTGAAGCCTACAGCCAAATTAAAACAAAACAAACACATCCTTTTATTTAAAAATGGCAAATAAAATTGACATTGTCTTGTGACTTTCTTTTTATGGTCAGTCAATTCTGCTTACTGAAACAGGAACCATTTTCCCTCAAGGATTTGCAGCCTCAGGCTGCCAGCAACTGTCCCTGCCGATGGCATTTTTTGACAGCTGGGTGACTGAAGAGCTGATTGGCCACAAAGCTGCGCTGTGACTGAGACCACCCAGAACCTTTTGCACTGTTGATTTGGCCGCTTTGTGTGTGCATTTGAGGTAAGAATGAATGCTTGAAAAGTAGACACAGTAATGTCATTTGAAGTGTGAAAATGAAGGAACATGTAAGTGTCCAGCAGCAACACTTTTTTATACAACTTGCTTGCAATCCAAGATGCATGCATAATGATCAGAAGCCTTACTTGTATTTGAAAATTATTATGGACGCATATACAGGAAGGACATATTCATGCATTTTATCAGTCTATCCAATTACTTTTCAAGAGGTGGTACATAATGAAGTTAAAACAGTTAGCCTGATCTTACACATGACCTCTACAGCACTGTATTATTTTAAGTTATATATTGTCGTATTTATTCATGTTTATTTTCGTTCCCAACGGGCACCGTTACCTGTACTCGTCCGAACCCTCATTATTGCATCAAATCCAGTCTTTTTTTCTATGTCCTTCCTGAGGTCGCTTAATAACTGGGGACTGTCAGCATTGAGCTAGAAACGCAAAGCAAAAGCAAAAGTTGCAGTTCACCACCGGGTGGCAGCAACATAGCAGAAACCCAACCTTCTCCCTCCCGCTGTGATCCCCCCCCCCCCCCCCCCCCCCGACATCGAATCTGTTCTTTTCACGTTTAACATCTCTCGTTCCCTTCAAAAAGAGAAGCAATGTTGATTGTTGTTTTGTTAACAGAAACATATGTAGGCAAGTGTCCACCAATTCATCACTAGGCTTGGACATCCAGAATTTCTATTCAATCAAATTATCTCCAGTAACATCCGTTCCTGCACTTAATCTTGCAGCTTAGCTTGGATTTTATGGCACAGCCTTAAGAATTGCAGAGTAGCCTTGCTGACTTTGCAAAAAACGCTTTTTTGCAGGACAGCTCCTGACACAGAGGAAGTCCCCCACTCCCAGAGAGATTCTCATGAAATTTTAAACAAGTGTTACAGCTTTTTGGGGGACCTTTATATACAGGAGTAATTGACTTCCTTGCTCAGGCACCAGCATATTTAAGTAAGTGGTTTGAATTTTAAGATACCAACCAGCTTATTACTGTTTCGAGATATATATTTGAGCCTGATCTGTCATTTCTAAGTTTGAATTTTATCCCCTGGAGTTTATAAGTAAGTTTTCTAGAGTCACTCCACTTTTATGTTAAATGTCAAAGCACACATTGAAATGAAAAGGAAAACCAACAAATCCCCAGGTGTTACTATCTGAACGGCAGGAAACACACATCACTTACCTGGAAATTGTTGTACTTGTACAAAGTTCCTCCAGTGTACATTGTGACGAGACCCATAGAGGCTACGTCCACATACTGATTTGGGAAGAGGAACAAATTCACACAGCAGCCGTTAGCCACACAGTCCCTGGCTAAGGCCTCGTAAGAATTTGCCTGGGGCTGGAAAAGCATCTGCACAGAATTAAATAATACAAGTGTCATAACATTAGATACTGTTGGTAGCCAACCACAATCCAAACACCCACTTGAAGAAAAAAAGATGAAGTGGAAGTTTAAAGCGAGGCATGGATTTGATTAAAAATGTGTTGCCCCTGCCCATACACTTGTATGCAGGGAACCAACTCGGTTCTTAGAGAACTAAATCACTAAGAGGCAGGTAGTAAAGGCTCTTGATGGGTGGAATGACTTGCTGCTGAGGGGGGTTCCTTTATGGATAGGAATGGCTGCTTTATGGTAGTTTTGACTTCAGTGTTCCTGTAGGGGCAGCATCAATGTACCTACATAATCAAGGCACAGTGAGAATGGGAATATTATATAATTAAACAAGACATCCTTGCAAAAGAAAATAAATGAAAAAAGGTCAAGGCTCTATTAGAGAAATTCAGCATAATAGCAGTCCCTTGTTAACTCAGAGTAGAAAATACCTTTTCTTTATCTGTATTGAGTAGTTTTTTGTCATCTCTGTTTCTCAGCTTCCCTGGTGCTTCTGCAGTTGGCAGTGATGAATGGAAAATAAACAGTTTTCCAGCACATTCTGCAGCCTGTTTCAAAGAGACCATATTGGCATATTTATTACTGCTAAGATAAACAAGTCTAATTTTCATACACTGTGGTATCTCGAGAGAACAGTGTAAACTTTCTGCAAGTTCCTCAGAGCTAAATAATTCATTTAAAGACTCAAAACTTGATGGAAATAAGTCCTGAAACAAACTAGGAATTTTATGTCAGCAAACAACTTGGTCTAACGCACAGATACGTTGGCTGATGTGTGGTTACAGTAATTTCTACATAGGAATCTAAAATCTTGGATGGGCAAAACAAGGAGTACCTTTCTTGGAGACTTTCTAATTGGATACAAGCATTATGCAACAAGTATCAAAAGTACAAATACTAAATTGGATAAAATTGAAAGGAAATGTAATTTAACAGAAAAAACATTTCTTTCAGTTCAGGCACAACAGTGTTCACTACATTCTTATAGACAAGCAAGGATTACATTCCTGTACTAGATTCCACGTTCAAATCTATACTAAAGTGCAGGAGTATCAAAACTTGTAATGAACATTTCCTCCTGTCACTAAGAAGTGAAGTAACTGCCGGTTGTATTCAAGTTTTCTATTCTTACTTAGAACTCCAGTGAGAACAATATATTTACTGAGATGACAAAGTACTGACAGAAAACCCTGAATTCCAAAGAAGAAAGCAACAACAGTAGCAGTACCACAGGCATCTTTGTACTATTAACAAGCTTTTCCACCAAAATTTAGAAAATCCAGTTTATCGCTTACTCTTGAGACAGGTAACGGGAATGATCAGAACAGAGTATTTCAGTTGGAAGGGACCTACTACAAGGATCATCTAGTCCAGCTGCCTGACCACTTCAGGGCTGACCAAAAGTTAAAGCAAAGAGAAGTGAAAACTGATTAGAAATTCTGAGGTCTTCCAAGTATTGAAGAAGCTGGGTGAAGGGAAGGAAGGAGGAAAGAGGGATTTGTCCTTTTCTTGCTCCAGACTTAACCGCACATCCAGGTTAAAACTGCAATACCTAAGACTACAGACACAAATCAACTTTGGTACTCTTTCTCCTCCAGATCTTAAGATGTTCACAAGATAAAGATATTCCACATTTCAAAATAAGCTATGACATTCTTCTGGGAAAACTACAAATCTCTTTGCTATGGCAGAAATGCAATTGAAGGCAGCATCTTACTTATAACAGAGCTGAAATTTTACCCCTAATATTTCAAGCATAGTTATCTTTAATCACGAATGCCAATTTTTTCAATTCCTTTTAAGAAGCATTCTGCTGAAGACTGAAAGACTTATCAAATACCTATTTGTCATTACACGCATCGGGAATTACTGACATGGCTTTTGACAAATTTTCTAAAATGTATTTATATTATTTCTAAAAGTATTAAAATTAATCTCAAATAGGAACACAATCCATTTTATTCTTTTTAGACAAGAATTGTTTTCTTGAGCGCAGGTATATGCATATTAATAATTTACAGTGAAAATCCTTACAAATTGTAACTTTAAAATAGTGAGCTAAATAAAAAGCTTAATTAAGAGCTGCTTTCTTTTATAGCCAACATCAAAGGAAGTTTACAATTATGGCCCTTAAGTTTGTTTTGTAGAAGTCAAGTATTGGCAAAGAGCATTCCAATGGAAGTGGTAACCAAACGTCTGTTTTGCACACATACCTTCTGGCAGTATGAATAAATAACAAGAAAGCAGGTATTAATTAAATATTTAATAAACAGATTTGAGAAATGTTGTGTATTTTCAGTTCAACAAATTTACCTACTTAAAGTTCATGCTTTCCTTATACACAGCTCGCAGATAAATCAACTATTTTAACACCACTGCCCGTTTTCTGCCCCTACAAATCTTGTGGTGAACCATGGTGGCATTCTTTTAATTGGCAGCGCTCCCTGGAAATGTCAGCACTTCAGGGGATGTCCTAGACATGCAGAAAGCAACTGGGGATGCATCTTGACCTGTGGATTCATTTTCAGCTGTACTCAAGTTGTGAGAACTTGTCAGTTAAGCAGAAACCCTCCAACCCCCTACCCGATTGAGTCATAAATAGTCACAAAGATCTCGTTTTGCACAAGAAGTCAGCAGAAGCAGACTAGGCAGGGCAAAATCGTATCTTACACTGACTCTTCTCCTGCCCTTCGCACGTGCAAGGACTGGGTATCTGTGCAAACATCCAGAGTATCTATCAGTTCTGTTGCAGTAACTAAACACTTTTTTATTTCTCTCAGATACTGAACAAGAAACTGACTCCTGCTCCTCATCTTCTCCTAAACATCCATTCTATGTGGAATAGACTCTAGAGACTGGTTTCCCTCAATAAGCAAAATCTGGAAACAGATGTTATGCCTGTCAGTGTTCTCATTTTGACTAAAGCAGTTCAAATGTACTGTTAGAATAACAGAACATTAGTGCTGGAAACAATCATCGACTTTTTTTTCTATTTTACCATTGTGATTTGTAGGAGGACTTGGGACTGGCTTCTAGCAAACAGAATTTCTGCAGCTTATCAAGTCTTATTCTCATTTAAGAGCTGTTTCTCTTACAGAGAGGAACATTCTAACCTTTAGTGCCTCCATGCCAGCCTGGATAACAGGAGCGAAGATGGTCTCACTCTCGTTAGTGTCTGCAAACATCTCTGGAATCTGGTCCAACAAGCTACGAAAGACGAAAGGATCAGTGTCTCAACTGGTTAGCATATTTGGGATAATCCCCAAACATACCTTGTAACATACCAAGCCTTCAGACAGAAGGCTGTTTTCCATGCAAATTTATATTTAAAAAAATATGAATTTTGATCGCTCAATTTCTTAGGATTCCAGCCAGAATAAAAACAAAGTACAAATTTTTAAATTCTATGAGATGCACTATTTCAAAGCTGGTAACATAAAGGAACATGCAATAAATAAAAAATAGCTAAAAATTAAGGAGTCCTAGTGTGCTGTAAGGACTTACGAGTCCTTAGATCATATCCAGGTGTGCATCGTATACATCGCAAGAGGAAAAACATGCAACATGGCACATAGCCACAACAGCCCTCCCATTTTTGAAGAAGCACAGCTGAAGATGCATGCTTTACACCTGGCCCAAATATGCTTTCAAATTCAGCACTGGGGGGTTGTTGATATCACTTTTTCTTTGCCTCAGAGGTGGAAATACATGACTTGAAGCATATGCTGACTTCTAAAGTATTGCAGTAAACACATGTACCCCCCAAAACCCAATAACACAATCGACTAAAAGGCATAATGCATATCATAAGCATTCAGATCTTATTCACATATGGAATAATTATACTTTACTTGATAACAACAGATCGTGATTCCTGAAAGTTAACAAGGAAACCATCCAGCAAAGGAACAAAAACTTCTCCAACATCTGAGACCACCATCATCTGAGGCTGAGCTAAGCTGCTTTTTACATTAAAAAAGTGGAGGACCTTGTTATAAGTGACAAAACCAACTCGAATTGCTGAGGATTCTTCTTGCTCTTCTCTGTAAGAAAAGCAAAAACAACTGATTATAATTCTGAAATCCTGACCTTGCAATAAAAGCATCCCTTTGAAATGCAAGGCTGCTTTCAGATCATTATCTGTACTGGGAGCAACAAAGCAAACAACAACCAAGCAGATGTAATGGCCTCAATCTTTGCCTTAGGTCAAATTAAAACACTCCGATAAAACCAACTGCTGTATTATTTACTTTTTTTTAAAAAAATATATTTACATCAACCCTATCAACTGTGCATTCCATCCAAGCAGTCAGAACTCCTTAAGACAAAGAACAAACCGTGCTGTCCTCAAACATGGAAAAGAGAGAACAGAACAATTAGTTACAAGATATAATCAGAAAATCAGTTTTATTTAGAATACATTGTAATGCAGTGACACTAATGATTGGTGCCTAGTAAGAATAGTAACTAGGCTTGAATAATGTCTGGTGACTTTGGTGGGTTAATCTTCTGCTGCAGCAGGACTACCTCTTAAGCAGCAAAAGCTGTTAGATCCTCCATAGCTGTGTATCACACAGAAAACATACTGTAGGAATTACTCATTATTACTGCTAGTACATTCCCAGGCCAACCAAAGCTAGCAAACTGCTGCTGTGAGCTACACCTGCAGGAACACCACAGGCAGCAGGCTCAGTCTCTGTTTTTGTGGTGGTAACTAACTCCTCTAAGCAGTAGCCCACTCTGCCATTAGCAGCAGCATTAACAGTACTAGTTAGCAGTCCTAAGTTTAGTGAGCTTTTCCCTAAAAGTCAATCCTATTAAAAAAATTGGTCTTAATTACTACTAAAATAGCACCTTCCTGTAGCAGGGCGTTCTCTCGCAAATGACAAACCAAGCCTTTAGCACGAAAAATGCCAGATAGGAAGCCTGTGGTACTTGCAATTACTACAGGTCAGCCCACATGTTATGTATGGCAACATTAAACACTTAAGCAGCCTACTTAACTTATGGTGAGATGTCACAAAACCAGCAAATACCAAGTCTAATGCTTTTGCATGCAAAATATTCATATTCAAAGTACTGAAACTTGGAAATCCTCATTCAATTCCCAGCTATGCCACTGATTTAATGTACAACCTGAGAGGAAATTATTTCTCTATGCCTCAGTTTCCATTTGTAAAAGGGGAACAGCAACAATTATTGTTTAATCTCACCAGGATGTAGAAATATGTACCACAAAGTTCTTTGAGACTGCAGCAATAGGAACCACAGAAATGGCCAAGCTGATTTTATTTTTTTTAGTTTATAAAAGTCACTCACGGAAGACTACGACTGTAAAAAATTTAACACAAAGAAATATGCTACTTTACAAACAGGATACCATAATGTACACAGACTCATACAGATGGTACTATCACACCAAAAGCATTTAATAACAGAGCCCTACCATAGTATTTCCAATTTCTAGGCACTTAGGGAAAAAAATCTACTATTTATCCCTCACTCTAACCTCTGAAGAAACAAGGGAATGTTAACAGTCACCCTGAGCCTTCACCACAGTAAAGCAGCCAGGGTTTGAAAATATTTATCCCCCTAAGGGAGTGTAAAGCCTTGGCCCCACCAAAATCAACGGCAAGGCCTCCATCCCATTCCACTGCAACCAACAGATTGCATTTCATGACTTCACAAACGCTTGCAGAATCGGAAGTCAAACTAAAGAGGAGAAACAACACAAACACACTTTTATTGCAATTCTTGTTTTTCTTATTGCAAATAGAAAAAACTGTCAGGCTTCTTCCTGGCTATCAAATCTGTTTGTCCTCAGAGAAAAAAAAATAATAATAAAAAAATGTCATCAGCAGTTTCACAAGCTTCATCTAAAACCTTGAGCTTGGGAGACAAATCATTTTTCTCGTCTACCAACTTTAACTCTCACGTCAGTCTAGAATGTTAATCTACCCTTCATGTTTTATGGGAACACAGCTGGATGGGAAAGTGGCTACTTTGATCTAAAACAAATCAATATTCTATATTGAACACACTCCACAGAGAAGCATTTTCAATAATTCCTCCAAGATACATTAACTCAAACAGATGCATCATTTCTGAATGTAAATTTCTAATCATTCCCAGCACTCAGACACTATTTTCTTAGTAACATGATTAACAGGGAGCATTCAAGAGCTTGACGAGGACAAGGTATTATTAACTTTCTGCACATACAGCACTTTCCTACTTCAAAGAGAAGTATCCACATCATCCTAGTAGTCCCAAAGTTGTTACACAGCAGGTATTTGGTACAATTTTTTCAGATACTGCTCTTGCCTGTGGCAGTCCGTACTGCCACACTTCATCCAATTTCTTCTATCGTAGTTTTAAAGGTTAGCTGTAAACGTAGCAGCCGATTGCCTATGTAGCTCACACTCTATTTAGTTCTTTTTAAAGTCTCAGAATGAGACGTCTGGATCATATGTACAGAAATGCGTTCAAATGTTTTGGTTTTGGTTTTTGGTTTTTTTTAATTATGCACCTAAAAATCATATCTGCACAACCAGTTAGCCTGATTTTCTGAGCTCATAAGCACAATTTCTATAAACACATTTCATCTAAATACAGTCAGTTTCTGGTTTGGAACACAGAAGTTTGAAAATGTCTGCTCTAAAATTTCAAGCAAGCAAATAATGTGTTTTCTGCTGTGTTGCAAGTCTACAAAAACACAAAGTTCTTAACACCAAGTCTTGAGCCACCTACCTTAATCCTTTCTTTGCGGCCTCTAACTTCTCACTTCGCAGCCATTTTCACAGGCTTACCTGGCACAGGCCTTTACACCAATGGCCTTTTTGTGACACAGATTGCTTTGCCACCCCAAGTCTGTCTTCTTAAAGATATGAGCACAGGGTAAATTCCCAGCACAGGGCTTTCACCTCATGTGGTAACAGCAGAATATTTTTGCAGGTGTCTTTGTCCAGTAACAGAAAATGAACACGCAGTGACCTTTGTCTCAGCACCAAAACAGCAGTTTCACCACAAATTTTGGTGGAATGCCTTCTGTTTTTTTTTTTTTTAAATTAATTGTTTAAAGACAACAGACAACAGAGTCTGACGAAACTGAAGGGCCTACCCTTTCTTTATTTTTTTATTGCTTTTTTCAGTGGACAAGAAAACTTCGGCCCTACAAACAAATTATATAGCAGCAGATCTCTGCAGAGTGCTGGTGAGGAAAAGAATTAATGTGCCTTTTTTATGATGTAGATACACACGTTTTCATTTTTCATCAACTTCCCCTATTCAAGCCTAGGTGTTTCTAAACCGCCAACTGCTTTTTGTTACTACACTCATGCCTTTTATTATCTTCGGAGTCATGATCAATCCTGATGGAAAGCTCTGAGATATGTTCAGGATAATATCAAACACTTGTGTCTCCAGTGTAATCTTCAATGACAAAGTACTTGAGAGATGGCCTTACATGGGCATCTGACAAACTAACCCCCCCACCCTGGACTGGAATTTCTTTCATGCACAGAGATCCCAGAAGGACAGACGATAAAAGATTTTTAACATATCCCAGGTTGTCGCAAGGATCTCGTCTCCCACCCTTCCTCACTTTGCTCTTTCCATTTCTTAAGTCTGTTCTCCCTCTGCAAGTATTGTTATTCGGAATGTATTTTCCTTCTGTATGTTTTTCAATGCTTTTATATGCCTTTGCTGAGAAACGTCTTGTTTACTTGATTTCTCAGTGTTTCACTGCTCTCATTTAATTATGTGTGTCTGCATTATTTAAACTTTAATGAAAACTATATTAATATACTATACTAAAAACTATACTAAACTACACTAAAATAATATACTGTCATTAATATTGATCAGCAGCAACACTACTACTGTGTGTTTAATGCTCACAAAGCAAATGTGCTGTATTTCATAAAATGGTTGTTGCCTACAAAATTTGTTCTCCTCTCAGATACATACCAGGACAGAAAAGTCTCTCAGCACAGCAAGAAGCTTTAAAAGTTTTGCTAGTTAACAATAAGAGCTAAAGATACAAGCGACCAACACTATGGCTTTAGAGAGACTTGCCATTCTTGAATATTCTGGTTTTGATATTTCCCTGTTTAATTTAATGAGAAAAGCAGCATTGCAGTAAACAGAACTACAGCAAGTAAAGTCAGAACTACAAGCTGGGACTTAGCTGATAATACCACTAGAGTTCACTACAAGAAAGGAAAAGAATGCAAGCTACGTGTGCAACTAGTATGACAGATTTTTTCCATTCATATAGTAAGCCCAGACATCAAAGTTTAAGAACTGCCAGCACTGTTAAAATTAACATTTGGTCACTATCACCCCGAAATGCCGGTACTGTAAATTCTGACATTTTCTGTAGCTTGTTTTTACCTCTCAACATGCAAAGCTACATGAAAACTGCAGTGTAGTGAGTTAAGCAAAGCACATATTTCTTTACCTTGGAAGTTTATCTAGCAGAGTCTTCAGTTCATCGCATATGAGTTTAACTAGGCCACTGTTTATGTTTCTGTACGATACATCAATCATGAAGATATAAGCTGGTGGCTTTGGAGGCTTGTTGTTCTACAGAAAAAAATGACCATTCACAGGGAAAATTAGACAGTGTCCTGTTATGTTGAAAAAAATTTACAGGTGGTACCATAAGGCAATCTAAATACAGCATTCAGTTGTTTGAAAAATGCTGTGAATCATAAATAATAACTACTGCAGAAAGCTGACAAGTATTGGGTCAAGTCCACCCCTGGAATAAAACATTATTACTGGAAAATAGCATCCTAATGGAATAAAATATGTGAAGGCTTAACAGTTTATTAGATAAGCTGAAACACAAACATTTTCTGCTCAAATTCAAGTGTTTACACAAATTTGCCTTTTTTCTGTACCCATACTGTTTTTGCATTCCCTATATCAATACGCAATACCATTTTGGTAATGTGAACACTTAAATTCAGGTTTTGTTAGCATTTGTGTCTAACAACTGTTAAGTGATTTCTAACCAATCTGAAAAGAGAAAATAAAACTTAGGTACTGAACTAGAATTAAAATATCTCAGTTCTTAGCAGTACTAAGTCATGATCATCTGCAGCCTGTCTTTCTTGCTGTCTCATGCTCCAACGCATTCTGGACAACTGAACTGTTCTTTCAGGAATAAGCTGACTTTCTGTAAGATAATCAAAGCATGACACTGGAACTTTCAATGTATGCAACTGCTGCATACACAGCAGTGACTTGGGCTGGTATGGATTCCTTTGAGAATTCCTCTTACTTGTAATGTAAGTGGCATACAAATCGTGACATACACTACTGACACAAGTTTCTGTAAGTAAGAAAAAGTAAGATGAAGGGGTTTTGTTTCCAAATAAAGCAATGTAATGCTGAGAGAGGTACCCAGGAAGAAGGTCATATAAAGTGAACATAGCAATGCTAATCATCATACTCCCTAAGATCAGTTTTCCTAATTCCCATTAAGACAAGTAGTGGACACTTGGTGTCAAATTCGAGACAGCTTTTCCATTATACTGTTTCACTTCCTTCATATACAGAGTTCTGACGACTTAACCAAATTATACTTGTTAAACTAAACCTCAGAAAACTCCATTTAAGAAAAAAAATCATCTAACCCTTGAATTATGACTTATCCATAGTCCTGGCACACTTTAAACTTAACATTATACCCTTGATCTCACTTCATTTGACTCGTATAAATCAAGATTAATTCCTGTGAACTAAAACTAGCCAGTATTTTTAAAAGCTGCTCTGTTTACTGTATTTGGATTCTAGTTTCAAAAACGGTATCAAACACTACTTCTAAACTCTTGTATCGCATCACCATTTATAAAGAATCCCTGCGTAATTTCTGACAAATATATGGTAGAAATGAGGGCTTGTGCTCTTGCCACATCCGCTTAGCATGAGCGCCATAATACAAAACAGCTGTTACTTGTTAACATTTTTTGTAGCTGTTCATCCTTGTCATTTGATAAGCACAAAGGGAAATGACTTTTCACTTCTGTCTTAAACTGGATTTATAAAAGAATTAAACCTTTGCAACTTGGAGCAAAATGAAAAATAAATTATAAAATAATGTTAACTTCTGTAAAATTTAATGACTCAGCATTTCCAGCATGAGTGTTAAATTTGTAAGAGATTTCTTTTTTGTAACATTCTAGTAAGTCTATGGACAGGTCTTTGCAACAAGAATACAGACCATACTCGATGACTTCTCAAGGATTTAAGCTATATGGCAAAAGCCATTGCACTGAAAGATGCAATGTGATGATGACTGCATCACGCAGGGTTACATTCTGGAGTAGAGAAAAAGAACCATGAAAATGGCACAGAGCCATTCAGCACACATGAGTTTTCAAATGTTTAGCTGCCAGAAATCAGCAAAGCTTAACCAAATTTGATGGAGCTACACTGGATGTACACTGAGGATCCTGCACTGTATTTCTGTAATGCCTCACTACAATTCTCTCCTGTTCTGGGGTTTAACCCAGATTTCAATAACATCTATATAGGTCGTCTCAGGGATTTCACTGGATTTTGGAGCAGTACCCTAGCAAGAAAGCAGAATTAAAACTGTTCATTTTCTTCATACCAGCAATAATTTGATGGTCTGAGGAAGTTACTGGTACCTACTTCAAAACTTTGTAGGATCCAGTTGCCTTGCCTAACCTTATCATGACCTTAATTCCACTGACAGGAAGAACATTCTGCCTGTTTTTCAGCAAGAACAGAAAAATATGTCCATACTGTGGACAGAGGAAGTCACACTTGCAGTTTTGTAAAATGAGCTAAAGTTTGAAAAGTTTAAGTAATTTATGCTTTTGGAAATATCAAATACAGTTCTCTAATAAAATCAACTACAAATATTTACAGTGACTTGAGTAGGCTTTGGATTGAATTCTTCAGTGAGTTAATATTAGGAGAGAGAACCCATTCCGTTGTAACTTATTTACGGGTCAGAACACTGAAACTACTCTTGCCAGGGAAGGATTACAAGGTCGAATTCCCTTGCTAAGGTTTTCAATATTGGGAAGGCAATTTAGGCATGTGTCTGTCTTCAAAAACCAATAGAAGACATGCATCTGAAATGCAACACTGCATCAGAATTTCAACTATATCCTCTAAACAGGGCAACATAGTAGCTAGGACCAAAAAACCACCCCAGTTGAAGACTGGTGATCCATGACTTTACTGCACTGTTTGTTATTCTTACTTGCTAGTCTCATACTCTGCAGCACAAAAGAACAAAACATAATATTGTAAGCTTAAATTCTCCGCATCTATCTATGTTTTCTAGAATGTTCCTGGAATCTGATACTCAGCTTACAAGTGTATTTACTCTACTGCAGGTATTTAAAGGATTTTGTTTGTTTTGACATAAAATTGTAAATTAGTTTGCATACTGGAAATACTCACTCGGCAATAATCCAAAGTAGCAACATATTCATAAGATCCCAGAGATAGCTCAGGCCTTTCATAGTGGTCTACCCGTCGGCCAATGTGGTCCAGATGTTGAAAGAAGAATGGAGGGACTAAAAGCCAACACAAGAGCAGGAAAAAAACATGTATATTTTGGGAAGGAGGGGAACAACCCAACAATTTCTTTCAACAGATACAATGTACTAATGTAGGTTCCTCTGTTACTATCAAGGGAAGAGTTTCAACACTTAACCCAGGTTGCAATGGGTTTTCTTCCCCACCTTGGCTTAAAAAAACCCAACCAAACAAAACCCCACAACATTCTAGTAATGCCAGCTCCTTTTGCGTTTGGAAGACAGGGCATATTCCCCTATAAATGTCCATATTCTCCCATCTCTACATTGTCAGGGCTGAGTAGGTAAAACTGACCCAGGTCATTTCCACAGGCAGGAGCCTGTTACCCTCAGGATACAGACTTAACAGTGACTATTTTGTCAGTAGATACAGTCTACTCATAGCTTAGTTCAAATCACCGGAGGCAGAGTTCTGCAGAGGGACAGCAGTAAAAACAGCACTTTTCCTAAAGTGTGTACTGCTTTATTGAAAAATACCACTTCACTGGAAAGAGCTCTACAAGATTCACAACCCTGGCCTACTGTACAGCAAAGTGCATTGAGTCCATTATACTGGGAACCTTCTGCAGCTACAGATAAAAGGTGCAGAACTCCAAAGCATTAAGAAATCAAGTGGGTTTGTCACCAACAATTTATATACAGCTAGTCTAATGGTTAGAGTCACATTGGGGAAGAGTCACCTCTGGATTTGAGCTTCTCCTTCTTCAATCAATATATATTTAGAATTAGAATGCTTATTTTTTCACATTTTTGCCTGTAAAAAGCATATGTGTGTGAGTGGGGGAATATCTACCTTGTTTGTTGGCCATTTTTAGTCCTCATTAAAGTTTTTCTTTAAAGTGCTTTCTGACTTGGATAAAACACTGTAGTAATGATTTAAAGCAACACTGCAACTTAAATGTCTTTCTTAAACTGTTCACAATGCATTTAGATTTCTCTTTATGAGAGTTTGAATTGCTAACAAACTATGAAATTTGTTATCTGCTATGCCTGCACAAACATTTGAGCATCAAGCAGAAAAGAAGTTGGAATGAGTCTTTCAAGGTTCACGTTCCAGAGTTGAAAAGATTACTGTATTAGGGAAAGCACTATATACCGCTGTGATCCAGCTGAGGAAATCCAGCTAGATACAAATGTCTAGAAAGGCTAGTTCTGGCAAAGATCTGGGATTTAGCCAAGAGCACAAGAACAGTTATGAGTCACATGCAGCACACTTGAACAAATATGGCATGGTATCTTCTGTGAAAACCAACACTTGTCACAGTAAGATTAATAGGTTATTTAACCATTGCATCCACAGTCACGGACAGGACTAAACTAACATGGTTGTAAATATTTGGTTCTTGCTCAGCATTTAGATTTCTTAAAGAAATTAATTTTTTCCACACAAAAGTTGCTTTCAGTTAGCAACACAAGCAGCTTTGTATCCTATGTTGACATAATATTTTTATATAAAGTTTTGATGGTATCAGACTGGACTTCATGACTCAGCATTATTTTTCATGCATTTATTTTTTTTAAATCATACTGAGCAAATGTTTCTACGTATTTTTCTGGGGTAGTATTGTTATTATTTGTGAAATAGGTCTAGCTACTGCATCTCACTATTTTCTCATCCAGTCAGCAAGTCAAGAAAATCATTTTAGGGATACAGTTTCTTTTTAGTTTCATGGAATTTGTATGAATCACAGATCAGAGAAACATCACTTACCATCATTTATACAATTGCAAAATCCACACTGGTATCTTCTTCCACCTTCAATAAACTGCATGAAGGGACACATATAGGCTTTGCACCGGTTGCATCGGATTGGTCCAGTCTCACCATGGTTTACAACATAAAGAGGTGTCTAGATGAAGAGGTACATGAAGTTACAAAAAGCAATGCAAACCTGAAACCAAATAAAGTCAGCTAGAAAGCTACTGCTCAGACTTAACTCTTGTTAGAGATCACCTGATCAAGAGATTATTCATGGTTCAGCCTTCACCCAGAATCTGCAGTACGGTTGACTCAACCCCATACATCCCTTGAGGGGCTAAATTTACAAGTTCACAGGCCATATTCTGACATTTATCAGAAAGAGAGTAAGGATTCACACCAAAAGCCTCCAAAGTTTTGAAAGCACTGGAAGTTTAGGGCTCCAGGCTGATTTTCTCCAGCAAAAGGTTTTTACAGCTCACTAACAGAAATCTGCTGGAGGCAGCTATTTGCCTTCTCTGTCAGACTGAGCTTTTCCCGAAGAAATCTATTGCTGCTCAGCTATTGCAAACCATCTCTCAAACAGGTATTAGCTAAGAAAGCTTCAAATATTTTATCCTAAATGCTGACCCCCCAATTCTCCCATGTTACATGCTATACTAACGTTTAAATGTGTCGGGGTCACCAGCTAGAGTAGGAGATTTAGAAGAAATACTAATATTTATTGAAAGAAAGTACATACAGCAAACAAATACTGTAATCTCAAGCACTTGTCAGTTTAATTACACTGACCACGCTTGCTTATAGCCTCTGCCAAAAACCACAGCTAATGGAAGACATTTTCCAGATGCCTCTTTCAGTAATAACTGTGCAGCAATTGAAAGATTCCTGTGATTATACTTAACATTAGAGAAGTCATACATGAAACCACTATAAAAACGGAAGTTTGCTCAAATATTTGTGAAACTGTTTTGTATTTTTCTTTTTTCCTTACTCCCTTCAATCCCAACTAAAAATCTCTCCACATAAGAATAAGAAAAGAAATCCAGAGTTTGGACACATAACAGATCTCTACAAGAAGAAAAATGCTGACAGCCTTTGAATGCTAAAACATTACTACTAGTATATTCACTTTTTTTTTTTTTTTAAATTATTCTCTCTCTTCTTATGGAATGGACATATTTCATCTATTATACACTTTAACTTTTATTGGAGCATAAGAGTCTTTGAATACCCAGAAAATCATTCATGTCCTTCCAGCATTCACTGCTTACATCTATTTTATTGTTTCTTTATATTTTACAGAGACTATTTTACTCATTTGTTTCTCCAAAGGGTTTAATGCTTTTTGCCAAGGATTTCATACATACGAGTAGATTTTTACTACATGGGTTTTAAGTGCTCCCTCCTACTCCACTGAGATATTATTTTACTTTGTGTTCTTTCTTCTACGAAAATTGAGTTTACCACAAATTAACCAATAATGTCAGCTGGCAAACTACCAGAGTCATTTTTCAGACGTGAAAGCCTTGGCTATAAAACCTGCTCATCAGCCACAATTGCTTAATAAGTTTTAATACTTCTAGGTTTTGCTCATTACTTGGCAATTTTCTGATTATCATTCTGCTGTATTAGTTTAATGAGGCCTGGATCTGGTTTGCAGTTAATATTATTATAGTGTCTGACCTGGTAGAGGGGAAAAAAATAAGACTGAAACAACTCCTAATGCATTTATACACGTTGATTTAGTAAGTTTAAACCTTGGTTTGACACATTTAATATTATCCAAGAGTAAAGAAAAATTACCCCTAAATGATCATATTTTGAAATACCAAAAACAATCAAAAATTAAATGCCATGAAGTTCAGAGCCTAGGTGTCTACACTCTTACACATACTTACTAAATTACCTTTTTAAAGACAGCAGAAATAAAAATAATGGGTTTTTTTTTTCCTTGTCTTTTCATGCTTGGAGTGGAAATTTTAGTTTTCCCCTCCCTTTAGGTTTCTTTTTAAAAAATTACTTATTACCAAGTCCTTTTTAAAATGTGGGGTTAGAGCCTCAGTAGCCTAAGTGTTATGTTTGCAAAGATTTACTTACATGCACATTTACCTTTACGCATTAAATGGTTGTCTTGAAGTTACTGAGACTGTGCAGTGCATGAGGTTAAAACATGTGCTCAAGTCTTAAGAAAATAATATCCACAGGCAATGTTCTGTAAACATATACTAGGCTGGATTCGTTTTGTCTTTCCCAGAGAAATAAAGGATGAAACACCAATAAAATCATACCACAGAAGCTAGCTATTTTTTCTTCCTAATAAGCTTCCAGAAACTTAAAAAAATAAAATTAAGGGGAAAAAAAAAAAAATCAATGAAGCAAAACCAACCAAAAATGTATGCAACAGAATTAAGGGTTTTGTCTAACCAAGAAAAATCTTGCAAAAAAGCCTTATGTGTACCTTTATTGATTTATTAATTTGGAATTTTGTTTAAATTAAATGGAATTTACATTTTAGTATTTTCTTTAAATGATTTAAAACGTTACATCACTAATGAACACATCTAATAATAAAGCTATCTGTATGATAATTTCAGAATAAGCACTCAGACCAAAAGCATCAGAAACCCACTTCTTGATGTGAACAATACAGTTGCGAAAGAAACTTTACCTCAATAAAGCTGAAATCTTCTCGGGCATTACAGCATAAGACTAGACATTCTACCCATCAAGAGAAAGTAATTTGGGTATGTAAACTGCTGTTGCATTTCCAACTGTCAAAATAACTTCTGTCAGGGTGAAGTAACTTTTTAAAAATAAATAGGTAGATCTCCACAGGAATGTACAAAGATAAATAATACTGTACATGCATTAAAAAGCATAAAATAAAGTTATAAGTTTCAACTAATGAATACATGAAAAAAACGGTCATAAAAGAGACACAGTACTAAATGGGAAAGCCTTGTTTGATGTGCTCCACTTTCTGTAGATGTCACTGCATACCAGAGGATAAAGCAGAGATCTGTTTATGGTCCCATGGAAGTCAGTGGCAAACTCTCACAGGAGCAGGGGAATAAGATAAAATTTAAAAATACCTTTTTTCGGTTTTGGTTGGTTGGTTTTTTAAACAATGCAATACTCCTTTTTCTTTTGCCTTTCCACCTATAAAGTATCAGTGTTTTCTTTCTCTCCTCTCTTAAATCTCTACCAATAATAAGTGAATCAAGTTAGATATCTACCATAACTATTTGGACATTTGCTATACTTGTAGACTTGTTATGGCCTTACACTTCTCTTTCCCCTCATCTCTTCACAAACCTTTGTCCAATTTGCCTATCTGGATCACCTAATCAAGAACGGAGACGGACCTCACAAAGAAGAACACCTAGGTACTGATTTTTGGCGTTCCAGCACTATCAAAATATAAATATTTCGCAAAACCAATGATGAAACTAACACTTGGTAGCCTAAATCTGAACAGGACACATAAAAGGGATTTCTTTTACGTAAGCTGAAAGAGTAGAGAGGCAGAAAGAATCAGTTGTGCTGGGAGGCAGAACATTATAGTTTTAGGTTAAAGCAAAGGAGAATTGGGCAGAAGATATGGGAAATGCTGTAAGAGACCTGCATAAACTTTCCCTTCTCTGGAACCTCAGGGTCCCGCTGGAGTGCAAGTCCTTAAAGCCGATCTGATAAACCATAACTTATCCCACTATTAGTCCAAATATAGCTGCAATAGCAAGAGTTTTATTTTGGAAATATTTCAGCAAGAACATCTCTCAGGAGTCAGAACGGTATCACAAAGCAATAGATAGACATTGGTGGCACAGCTCCAAGATGAAATACATCCATAAAGATTTCCAAAGGGACTGGAACCTGCACTTTAAAGTCTGAGAAAGCTGAATTACTATTGCTTGCTATAAAAACGAAGTCCTGACACACTCCTGAGGGTTCCCTGTGATGCCTGCAAAGTATCACTGTATTCATATTGCAGGATGAGGGCCACAGCTGGAAATTATAAGTGTAGGAGTAAGAACTGTGATGAAGCTCAAGATTGTCATGGCACATCTCTGGAAAGGCGTTCTAAAGAGAAAAATCATAAGAGAGAGAGTCTCTGGAGAACAAGAGAGGCATATGCAAACACTGAAGAAAACCAGCCATTTATCACGCAACAAAGTAAAATATATACTGGATCTGTTTTCATTGCCAGACTGGCATACAGACTGGGCTGCATGAAAACATTTTGTAGCTGTGCTGCAAGACAAATCTCCATCTGATGGACACCGCACCTTGTCTTTGCCTTTTCCTACCTACCACAGCCAAAGCGGATTCCTATCTACTCCTTGACATAGACCCTATCAGCACAGTGACAAGTCTACATTAGGAGCTACATTTTTGCCCCGAGTTTGACTCCACCATCGTTTAGGTGCATTTAACACCCCAGCACTGAAACAACAGGAATGCTATCGTATTGAAAAGAGGCCCACACAGCTTGCGAAGTCTGGCTACATCCAAGACGAATTCTTTCCACGAGTGTGGTTTTCAGTTAGATCAGCATCTCTATCACACCCTTACTCATCCCCACAAGAAGAGGAACTTGCCACCAGTTCTTCTATATACTTCTGAAGAACATTACCACTGGAAGACATGGAGGGTCACTCTACACAACGTAACATTCCATGCTACACCTGACAAGTTGCTGTTTCAACTGCAAATTACCTCAGGGGTAAACAAGTCTGAAAGCATGCCCATGAAAACCCCAGATTTAGGGGAGCTAAGATTTCAGGACATGTTTAGATGAGGGCTATTTGTTTCAAAAGGAAGAGTATCTCACAGATTTGGAGAGCTGCACAGATACGTAACTCCTGATGACTTTCAATAGGACAGTTCCTTAAAATTATACTCCATGATCAGCAGTCCTACAGCAGATTATAAAATATTTTATACTTCTGATGTACAGCGAACATAAAACATTGTATTTGCATGGCTGATTAACAGAAAAAAAAGAGACACAAAACTGCCAACTATTCAATCCAGACAGTTCATTAAACAGACAAGCTGTGCAGTTTGCAAGGGCAACAAATTCAAAAAGGCAGTGTTTCTAGAATTATTATTTACACTCACATTGATGCAAGTCTAATTATTAAAATGTTCATATGAAAATTTTAAGATATGCTGCACAATACAACTTCCTAATGAACAGAGGAGAAGGCTGTTGGTCAAGTGTGGTACCTCTACCCCCAGTAAACCTTGTGTTCAATGAGTACAGTAAAGAGATGAAGAAAAACTCCTCCAGATAATCAAAGGGAATTTTGACATGTAACACTGATGTTTTAGGAAAAAAAAACTAGGTCATGAACAAAACTGTCTCCATTTCCTAGGACTGTTGAAGGGGTTTGTTTTCTTTTATTATATCACCACAAATTGCTTTTGAGAAAGATTAACCAGTCTACAAATAATCCCTTGGTTTTGAGTTGCTTTACTGATTCATATTAAAATGTTAGGAAAGCATTTCCCTTTGTGATGTTCCTACTGCCTTTTATCAGAAGCCATTCCCTCTGAAGACAGAAATTATTTTGCCTATTCTTGGTTTTTAGATGTTGAACGCTATCAGCCTCCTCAGCTGATGACTCAAGCCAATTTGGACTATCTCCTTTGCAGGGTTCACAGCAGGTTCAAGTATTTTCCGTAACACAGTCCTTTTTCATGTGTTTCCTTGTTTGTTTGCATAACTGCAGCATGGCTAAAGCAGCAGCCACATGATGCAGTATCTCTTGGCTCTATCCGGATTTTTACAGACCACATAAAAACCCAAGAAGCATGTTCAAACCTTCTTGCTCAAAAACCCTCCAGACCCAGGCTGAACATTCACCTGCATACCCAGCAGTGCAAAAAATACCGTGGCATGGTAGCTGAAGATTTCAAGTTGACAATGCACATGGGATATGATCCAGTGTGTAATAAAATAAACAGAAAAATAGTTACTGATTTCAGTGGATCATACGTCAGACTATCCTTGAAATCCTTACTCGGCATTCCCTTTTTAAGTGGAGTATTGCAATTAACTGAATAGAGTTGCCAGCATGAAGAGCGTAAATACAAGCTACTCCATTCAACATGAGAAGAAGGATTTTAAAAAGTTTGAGGATGGGGAAAAAATACATGTAATAATGATAAAATTTTGATATAAAGAAACACCAAAATTACCTTACTTCTTTAGAACTTCCATATCATACAGGTGACAGAAAGGCGGGGCAGAGCCAAAAAAAGGAAAAAAAGTTTACTATCCATGCTTAACAGAGGCACCAAGAGTTCTCCTGGTCACAATCCCAGACCAGGAATACCAAGCGTTAACAAGTCAGCGCTCTCCAGCACTTCTCAGCTTTGAAGTGCTGACTGTTATTTGGATGTACGGACATGCTGTATCTCAAGTGAAGGTCAGCAGCCAGGATTAACTGATGATATAAGCAGGAGCGTGAAATTGGATAATCAAGAAACTGTGCTGAACAACAGACTTTCAAAATGTTAGCACTTTAAAACAATCAGATCTCAAGCAAGACCTGCCTCAGTCCAGTCTACGCTCATCCTAGCAAGAGTGGGAGCTGGTGCAGAGGCAGATACACAAGAAGAGAACAAAGGAATGTTTGACAGACAAACTACCCCAGGACATCGTTGTTGTTGTCATGTCATCCGCCCTCCCACCCCAATTCCTGTTAGCACCCCTGAGGGTGATATGCACACATTAAATCACATGAGAGGACTCAGGTTCATGCCTGTACTAATCCACAGCTCCACTTCCTACATATCAGTATCACAGATGGTCCAGCACTGCAGTCCTTGTCTGACATTTTTAGGCATTATTGTCACAATAGCTGTAAAACCATTGAAAAATAAGATAGGCAAGTTTAGGAAGCTTCTCTACAGAAACGGTGAGTAATAATTACAAGGGAGGTGGTCTAGCTTTATTGATCACAGGAGTTTCACAATAAAATTAGAAGTTTGATTTTCAGTGATTTGTTCTCTGTCTGGCTTGAAATTCATTCAGCACAGAACAAAATAAAAGATATTTAGCAATATATTTTACAGAAATAAATAGAACTCTTAAAGACACCTCATTCAGGCATCACTTTTATTTTTTGCACATCACTGCAGAAGAGCTCTAGAGGATCTTCAAAATAGCAGACAGAATTTAGGCTCCAAATACTATTACTACTGACTACTTCTTGACAGGCCCAGTCTCTTACATGTGCTGTATGGTCACATCAATGTTAGTTTACCCTCACATAAAATTTTTCAAGGTTGCTAAATAAATGATAAATCTAAGACCACAGTTTAAAATACAGGCAGAGCCTATAACATACAAAGATAAGGGGCAAATGGTGTATCAATTCTGGTTCAGAACGTCAAAGACCATTTAATGCAAACACAGCTTTGACCATTTCTAACATGCTCTAGAATATCCTTAGGATAGCCAATCAAGCAACACTCCACATAGTACTCATGGAACATGCAGATCTAGGTTTAGGGAACAAATATTTAAGTTGTAAGTAAATCTAAACATAGCATAGTGATCTCTGAAGCAACAATTGTCCTTGAATTGAAATTCTGCATCAGAAGTACATTATAAATGTTATTCATGTCTTTGTAGCAAGAATAAAATCAAAACATAACTTCGGATTTCAGTACCATTCTGGCCTGCTGGGCTATCATCAACTTTAGAGACCAAATATGTGGGCTTTTTTCTTTTTATACATACACACACACATCTGTCTGTCCAGCTATATATGTGTGTGTGTATGTATGTATGTATACATATATATATATATATGCGCGCGTGTGTGTATATGTGTATATACATATATATAAAATATTTTTCAGCATTTGAGATAAAAGCAATTACTGACTTAAGATCATGCATTAAAGCCTGATGAATGGAGGGCTTCTTTCCTTCTTGAAAACCTGGAGTTGTTTCTCTTTTGTTAGAAGGCATTACTGTGACTTTTTAAACTGACTACTCATGTTTGCATTCCTGAGAATGTTCTACAATAGGAACTCTCTTGCTCCTATTTTTGCACAGCCAAACATATTAAAGAAACTTTAATTAGAAAAAAAGCATAGACAAGTTTAAGTGTTTTAATTGGAGGTGGATAAAATAGTTCTGCTTACCTGCAGGCCTTCTTGAACAATGTTTATTAGTAAACATGCCTCTAAGGCTAATTTATTTGATTCCACTGAAATCAGAAAGAACTGGGCGTAGTTAAAGTGTCATGCTGCATTCACAAGCCAACTATAGCTAGCCAATTGCCACAGGAGTACTTAGGAAGTATAAGGAGAATTTTTGTTATGTGAACAAAAAGCAGCACTGAGTATCTTCACCTCTGAAGCAAGGATATTTGGGATGAGTTTAATACCCTTTTTGAAAGTCAAGTCTCTTCTACGACGTTAGTTTTGAAGGTCAATAGCAAAACTAGCTGTTACTTTAAAAATACCACATCAGGTAGGAATGTTCATACTCTGAGTCTCTCCTCCATGAATACTTTTACTACTATGATAGCTGGGATGCTTCAAGCAGACTCCAGAACCTCCAGACAATAATAATGTTTGTATGCAACTACCCTCCTCTCTTTTATTAACACTGAGCTATAGCTGTATGTCACAAGTTAGGGGCTGTGCAGAACTGAGTGATGAGCTAAGCAATCCTGCGAAGGGCACAGTCCTGTTCTATTGCTCCTTTACTCTGGGGCTGAGGAGGTAATCTATGCCTCTATTTAGCAAGCATGGATTATCTAATTCTGTTAAACACCACATGAAAAAGCAGCCCCCTCCACCTATTTCCTGTCCTACAAGAAGAGGAACTTCCCTTCCCACAGGATCAATGAAGGGACATTCTGTAAAAGAAGGCTTAGTCTCTCCTATTTTTCTACAGGACAGCATTAGAGCCTGTTATGATTAGGCCCTAGATGTAACCCAGTGCAACGTTTGTTTGATATTAAAAAAAAACCAAAACCAAACAAAACAAACCACCCAACCACAACCCCCCCCCCCCAACATCAGCTTTCTATTCAACTTTAAAAAGCATTTTTTGTATCTAATTATGCACTTTATGTGGTTGCATCCAAAATACAATACTGCACTAACATGCACAGATAACTAAAATACATATAAACTGAAAATGCATTAACAACTTCAGTTTAAAAAGCAAACCAAACTTTTCCTCCTGAACTTACTAAATACCAGTGTGTTCTGACTCTGTGAAGTTTCCAAGGTAACTGAGTAACATCTCTGACAGCTTAAGGTTAGAGCTTGCACAGTCTTATAATGTTTAATTTACTGCTGTTGCTATGATCAACTTTGGCCAGCACGTAAGAGGAGACAAACACCATTTCAGAGTCCATAGAGGAAAACGCACACACGGAATGGCAGATGCCATTGAAGCAGCTATTTTCAGTTAGAGGTATCTAGCGATAGCTAAAGTGATTTTTTACTTGAGTGTCTTTTTTGATGGCAAAACAAATTATCAATATTGTTGGCCAGCTAATTAAGTGGATATGAATGTTACTTTTTCTTTCCCTTCTATATGTACTGTTGCTTAGTCAGGTTTTTCTCCTGCCATTACCATTCTGAAGAACAGGCAGTCTCCAACTTATCAGAAACTAATTACAACATCTTTATAAAGGTATTTTCCCAGTCTAAATTTCAAATTTGTAAAAAATTAATCAGGAACTCTGATTACAATATGAATAAGGTTTATATAAGTGTCAAATTTTCAAGTCACTGTCCCCATCTCTTTCAGAATTACTTCCCTACCGTAACAACAATGGTGCATGGAACAACATACTACAGATGTATTTTAAAGAGTGCACTTTAAGAGTATTTTAAAATGTACACTAAAAACAAAAAGGCAGAAAAAAACTAAATCAGGAAATTTACTTGAATTAGAAAAAGCTCTGCTGCCAAAACCTTTGCTAAATTTGGCTCTGAAAGTTCATTCTAGTTACAGAGTGGAGTTACAGCCCAATAGGCTAACAAAAAACTTTCTCCTAGATTATGAAGTCTTGGGAAGCAATCCAATTCCAAATGCTTTACTACCAAATGCAGACTAGCACGGGGCATACTCCATAAAGTAAGCCTCATCTAATACAGGATTTATGCACTTCTAAATTAGGCATTGTGAAACCTAGCTTACAGACACTGGCCTCCAGAGCAATGTATAACTTTCTGGGTGAGGCACCTGGAGATGCTTGAGAGTTCTGGGCTCTCTGTACCATGCACGGGTGAGTCAGGCACCCCAGAGGAGCTATGCAAAAACCCCAGACATTAACCTGGTGCTAGCTAGTTGAAAAAATTAAAATAAAATAGCATTGACAGAGCAACAAAGATTGTCAAATACCCATCCTGCTCCATCGTCCAGGCAGACTCAGAACTATGAGAACAGAGTCTCACAGTTCTCTCCCAAATGAAGGCATCAGCAAGGATGCTTTGGAACTTGTTTTTATTTAAATATCTGGAAAATGGAAGAAATAGTAGTGCTTAGGCTCACACTTACCAGTGCAGTATACAGCAATGAGTTCGGGATACAAGTTTATGCTACCTGGACAGTCTCTGTATGGATGGTTTGTTCCCAATAGCTCAACAATGGATTGGTTGTAAGAATACCAAGGCAGTCCTAAGAACAAGGAGGAATGTCTAGTACCATGGCCCCATCCCAAAACTAACTGGCCTAGTTGTCATCTACAGCATGGTATTGGTGCATATGCTCTCTTTCTGGTCTACTGACGTCCATCTGTGGGAGTTTAAACAGAGGCAATGAACTCTTCTGTACAAACTGGCAAATACCTTGGTGGTCAGCCCCCTTTCCTGGAGGGTGAAAAAGCGTTTCAAGGTTGTCAGACTAAGTGTCCTAACTATTAAGTTATACCACACGTACAGGGCTTCTACTCTCACTGTGTTTTAGAAAAACATGACAACTAGCACAGATTACTTTGATAGTGTGCCCCAAAGACATTGACAAAATCATTCTCTGCTGGATCTTGGACAACCCAGAGACCAGAACTGCTGAGCATGCAAAGCAACCTGCCCCGGTTACAATTCAGAGATAACAAAATATTATCTTCTCACTGGTCAACAGCTGCTGGTTTTGCTGTGGAGTACACATTCAAAAACAGGAAGGCTTTTGGTACCTAGACTGGAAAGAAGTCCAGTATTGTCAACAGACATGAAGCAATTTTTAATAACCTAGATACAAAGCATCATATGAAGTCTACACAAAGGAAAAAGGTCATTAAACATTCAAGAAGTTCTGACATTTCATTTCCAGTCGTTGTGAATACCAAGAGGAATCTCACATCAAGTCCCAAGTACATACGGGACAGAGTCCCATTACAAAGTCACAAGCCATCATTGAGAAGGGCGAGACATTTCAAAACAGAAAGCAGGGCAAAACTGTCACCAATCACTCTTTCAGAATCTTTTATTCAGAAAGTTTTCTTAAAACTATCATCTTTTAGTAGTTTCAAAAAAGCTTACTAGTAGTATGGACAATTTTACTGTCTAACTACCCAATTCCTGTCTAAAAAGACTCACAGTGTGAAATTGCTGAACTGTACATAAAACCAATTGCTTACATAAGCTTCAGCGCCCAAAAGGAAAGAAGGCAGCAATGCAAAAAGAAACTTTACAAAGAACTTCTGGGTCATCCCAGAGCTACAGGCCAGCAGGTCCTGCTTGCACAGAAAGCAAATTGGTAGGTACTACAATGGAGGAGAACATAAAAATACACACAGATAAAGAGGATATACAGAGGAAGAGCTGGTGTGGCTCTTGTGGAGGGATGTCATGACATACAGATCTATTGAGTTCTGTCAAGAGTCAGCCACCATGCAGATAAGCATGACCTAGTTGATATAATGTATTCCTTTTGAAAAAAGTCTTTTGATAGAATCCCTCATCAAAAGCTCTTAAATTAGCTAAGCTCTCATGCAGTATGTGCAGTATGGGGGAAGGGCCTCCTGTAAATAAGTAACTAAATAAAAGACAGAAATCAAAGGATAAAACACAAATGACGGCTTTTTACAGTGGGTAGGTGTTATCAGCAAGCACCTCACAACCCCAACAGAAAGGAGCAGCTGGTAAGATGTTTAGTTGGAATTGTTTCATACTGCCTGCAGATTAAGCACTCCTTGCTCTCCTCAAACCAAAGTTCTGCATGAGCACATAACCACTAATAAATGCACGTGTCTATATAAAAATATGCTTCAAACTAAAGCTACAGCCTGCTCGCCCTTCTTACTAGCTACAGAACATGGACAGCAGAACCTGAGTCCCCATTGAGCCCAGGGTAGATTGCAAGAGCGTGCGGATTTCCCTAATTCTTCACATTTATTTAACATTTGAATGACTTATTTAAAACCCAAAGTAGCAGACTTGGGGTCTAAAAGAAAATTCGCACTCTGGTACTTGACTTTGTTCTTGAAAAAGAAAAAATATTTATAACATTGCATCATGTGCTAGTTATTCACCTGACTTAACTCTTAGCTTCTGCTAAACTTACAACTCTACCTAGGAAACCATACTATCACCCCCTGTAGAAACCATGGCTTTTCAAACAGCTCAGCTGCACTGGTCATCATCAAAGTTCACTATTCTGAAAAGGTTAAATGGCTTTTAGCTCACGAACGCCAGCATTTCTGAGAAGTAATTCCATTCCAGTTTTATCTTTTAAGTAGTTAATTAACTAGGGAGAAAATGAAAAGTGAAATATTAAATTCCCACCAATGAATATTTCTAAAAACAATAAATTCAAATAAATAGTAAAGAACATGGTAGAGAATGATGACACAAAACTACTAAGAAGCAAAGAAGGTGGTAATTTAGATATTTAAATATTTAAAACTATAGATAATTATTTGGAGTTGTTTACATTTGCTTTTACAACATGAAATACTCTTTTAACTACCTTTTTTTAGCAAGTAGTATTAAATGTTAAATCAAAATCACATGGTTTATTCAGGCTCTGGAAACATTCATACATCTCCAAAACAAATTCATGTAGGGCTTGGTCTATGATGATAACTGTGAGAGCTAGTTTATTTTTATAGACTGTTGCTAAAGCACTGGTGGACTAAAAATAAGTTCTGTCAAACAATGATACTGTATTCTCAATCTATAACAAACAAATACTTTCCATAGATCATCCAAATCAGGAGAGTGAAAATGAACAGTTATTTTTGAGAAATAATAGATGAGGACTTCAAAAAGACAAGATTCAGAAATGTCTATAGCTGTTAAGACGCTGGGCAGGGGGGTGAGGTAAGACATGAATGTTTTAACAGCCTTTGTTTGGAATGATATATAGCATACATGTAATGTTCACTAGTTTATAATTTCCTAGAGTGGCTGTAGGTTTTTGTAGTAATCTTTGAGAAACTGTGTACCCTCCATGGCTTTTGCCCCTCTAACTTTCAACTTGAGGGCTTTTCTGAATAAACCCATTTCACTTGCTCTGCTGAAGCCCTGTGCCTATATGCCAAGTGTTGCTAACTTAGCTGCTCTTGCGATATCAAACACAACCCTACAACAATCTCTATTGAATGGTCACTATTTATGTCTTAAATTTGCTCTCACTTGTGTTTTAACATTACTGAAGCAAAGCCTCCTTTGTGAACTTTTCTTTAGTGTGGCCAGTTTTACTATTTAAATTTTGACAATGGCTTCTCTAGAATGTTTTCATTGTGCAGTTTTACCAGGTTACATGTGTGCACCTGAAATCCTGCATCTTAGCTGCATTAGATCTTTCTTACTCTTTCAACTATAAATTGTTGTGGAGTTGAGCTTTCCTCTCTTGATGTGAAGACTGATATTGCAGCCTACAGGTATAGGTATATGTTTATGTCTTGCTTTATATTCACTTATGTTGGCTTTGTGTCCTCTCAACTCAGAATTTCCACCAGATGCTATGGAACTTCCCAGACACAGTATTACTCCACCAGGTCTCAGTTGCCGGGCGATTTTTTAGCAGGGTATAAAGCAACACCATCTTCATCTTTTCATTCCACTATACTTCTGTAATTTTGATTTTGTTCTTTCTCACTGCAGGGGCAAGCCCTGCTTGTTTTGGGGTTCCCCCCCAAAAAACCACATTACACTTATTCAAAGACATGCATGAGATCTTTTCATTTAACATCCTTATCTAGCACCATGATGATTTTACTTCGTGTTCTTATTTTCTCCCACAGGGATAATTTGTATCCCATTCTTTACTGGCAATGGAGATACCTGTTGCACACATCTTCAAAAGATGTCCCTGTTCAAGTTTGTGTATTTCTCAGCTCCTGACAGTTTTTTCCCCAGACCTTAGTTAAAAAAAATTTTTATTAACTTTGTATGCTAACATTCCCGCTTCACTTCTGGAGACGGGACACCAGCCCCTGTGTGTAGACACTCCACTTTCCCCAGAAGAACCCACAGTGCCTAATGAACTTAAATCTGCCTTTCAGAAATGCTGAAATCCCAAATTGTCTTTTTCCAGGTTGGACCTCCAAACTGGAAGAGCATTTCTGAGAAAACTACTGTTAAGTCACTGGACCTAAACTTTTTATCTGAAAGCTCCCAGGATCTTTTATCTCCATCCCCCTGTGTTCTTAGTCAAAGGAAACAAATCCTCAAAGCTCTATTTCCAGTTGACTACTGTTTCTATGAACACGATTGACAGCTTTTTTTTTTTTTTTTTTTTTTTTTAAATTCATTACAGACATTAATTCCAAAACTTCAGGGAATGTTTCAGGCTCTGTCAGCTGGAGCACTATTGATTCTTCAGAGTAAAATCTGACAGGAGAGACAAATGAAAAATATCTACTTGGCAGAACAAAATGCTGCTAACCTGCAGAAGCTACAGTGAACTCCAAACAGAATTTCTCATAGGATCTCCTTGTCAACGAGTAACAGGAACAAAACAGATCTGACAGCAAAGCGATGCCTACCATCTCCATTACAGACACGTCTCTGCCGTCTCCGGGACCCCAATTACCTTTTCCTACTCCCTCCTATCCAGTTGTTTTAGACGAAGAATCTCTCAGGCACTCCTTCCCACTGCCTGCACAGCCAAGAACAGCTCAACACTTTGCTCAGATGGTCAAAGTGTAAACTCAGCAAGAGACACTAATCAGAGTGCACAACCCTCCAACTGGTACAAACATGTAACACCATTTACAAGTCATCCACCAAAACAGTGAGTGTGTTCAATTAAGAAAGAAAATAAGGTCTGTAGAATTGTGCTCTCCGTCTCATATACATATCTAATTCTATCAGTGCCAGTAGACTTAGTTATTTCATTGCTTTTTTACTATATTTTCGCTACAGTTCAGATTACAGAGTGCCAAACAAAGCACAGATAGGAGAAAATAAGATCCACAGTTCTCTTGATATCATTTAGGTCACCTGTACAGAACATAATGCTTCATCAATGCAAAAAACAATCCTCTCAAAGAATCAAAATCCACACTCAGGATTGGCTTCCAGAAAGGAAAAACAAGCCATCTGAAGACTGCACTGAATCCTTGTATTATTTGGAAATGGGAGCAAGGTTAGGTTTTTCCTTTGTTTCTAACTGTCTTAGTACAGTAATGGCATAGAAAAAAAACAACCAAACAAAAAAACCCCCAGACAGACATGAATTCTATGGCAACAGACCACTGAAAATGCAAATATATTTTAGATACTATTTTAAATTAATCCTCAACTATAAGTGATGATCAAAGCAAAATACCAATTAATTAAGAATTATATTTATGGAACACTCATAAGTCTATTAGTCACTTGAATGACCCTGATAGCCCACAGATTTTTAAATATGGCTTTATTAACACAGAAAGGCATGGTCTATGTAATATGCATGATAATGGATTATGTAAACTGCGTAGATTTGCTTAAGTTCTTACAGTTCAAGTGAGATAGGGAGATAGGTCAGTTTCTCAGCTGTTCCTAACCATATTACCAGCTGCACAAAACATTTGTGGCCATTTCACATCCATGGTCCACTAAACCCTTGCAGTCACTGCTTTTCTTCCTCCTCCTCTGAAAAGAAACAGAACTGAAATTCTCTGGGTGCTAACACTGAGTATATTAGAAACAGCAGAAACAGAGACATATCTGCAGCTGGAGCTGCAGCAAAGATGAATGAAGGGAAACTATTCATTAAAAGGCTAGAAGAAAAAAAATCATTATTTTAAACAGTTACTATGTACAACATGCTATTTATCAAGAGATAAAGAGATTAGACAGAATCCCGCTTTGTACTGAGCCCTGTAACACATGGTGAACATCACCTATAGGCACTGTTAAAAGGCACTATCCATAAGATAGGCTAGATATTCTGAAACAAGGAACATTCTGTGCCTTGCAGTCACTAGTTCCAGTCAGAATGCACCATACTAGGAAATTCAGAAACACAAATAAACCCCTGAATGTATTTTACCTCTATAAAAATCCCAGTTCTTTCAAATTAAGTGGCTTTTCAGAATTAAAGTCGTTATAAATCCCATATGGAAGACCATTTTTATTAGAAGATCTTAAGAGCAAGATTTTATTTTGGCAGCAGCAGTGAAGACAAAGGGCACAGGCAAGCCTCGGAAAAACTGCCTCAGCTAAGACTGCCCAGCGCTTCCTACTGTAACACCATCTCTTCAGTTCTTATAACTTTACCAAGCTCTAATTGTTCAGACTAAAATTTTCCATGCTGGACTTTTGCCAATTTTGAGAGACATTTTTCAGAGTTTTTTTAGCCTCTTCCAAAAAAGAGGCTAGGGAAAAATACACTGCTCTTTACAGATTAATGAATTCCACTGACCCTTCCAACAGCTTGAGAGTACTAACACTTCAGAACAGGTAGGTCACTGAGTACATCTGTTTGCCAACCCTGGGAAAACGCTCCTGAACTTGGCCAAGTACAAGTGTTTGTACATACTGCTAATTTATGTACGCAGAAGAGATTTAGATTTTAGGAACTCATTGATCACCCTATCCAAATACTATGCAGGAGGCAGGGAAGCCATGCATGGGGGACATAAACGATTAGAGACAGACTGAAAGTGAAAGATGCACAAATGAAGAGCCAACATGAAAGCAGAATCGGTAAGTGTCACCTGGGCACAGAAACTGGGATAAAGGGTAGTAAAGAATAAAAGTTGGCTGGTAAAGTGAAGGGGTCGAGAAGCAACAGCAGGAGTTTCATCTAGGAGAAAATGCAGGACGGCAACAAGCCAAGTCTGCACACTCCCCTCAAGAACTGGAATGAAACCCCAAATTGCTGTCTAGCAGACAAATGGTGAGACTCAGTATCTGCAGAACCGCAATACATCCTATTTCCCTGTGGACCACAGAGAAGATAACTACATACTACCCTGCTAAAATAATACTCTTAATTCAAATTACAGAGGCTCGTTGGATTGGAAGTTATCCATCTTGATAAAGAACAACATCTGTTTTTTTCCAACATGTTTTTCAGAAAACCCTAAGAATTTACAAGTAATAAAACAAAGTTAAAGAAAAATCAAAGGCTGCAAAACCAAGCTCTGAAAGTCTTTGCAATTTTAATTAGGCTTTTCTGTGCATGTATTTTATGAGGAGTTTTTGAAGACACAATCACATACTACAACTTTCATGAAATCCCCATTTTTTTCCCAGCAAACAGCGCTCTGAAAGTAAATTAGTGCAGCACACGAAAAGGAAAAGCATTCTGCAGACCTTTGTTGCAGTATTTAGAAGCTGTGCAATGGAGAAGGCAGGAGTTGAAGAACAAGAAAGATGATCCTATGGCTGATGCAGCTAAACGCTGCACTTGAAAACTGGTTTTATCCCTGTTACTGATAAAATCCTTAGGGGATGCCAGGAAATCTGGGTAACTGTCTTAAGACCACAGGATACTGCCAACCTGCAGAAATACTTTGCAGAAGAACTATGGATATGTTTGGAATATGAAGAGCTATTAGAGACGGTAATGTGAGAAAAGGAATTGAATGGGTTAGTACCTCCAAATGAGTACCAAAAATGGATGGTTACATTTGTCTTCTTTCTATGACTCAGACCGCCCGAGCAGAAAATACAATTATCTTCTCAGTCTGTTGTGAAATTAAATTATTTTGTAGAGAACTAAATGGAAAAATGTCATTCTTTGAATGTAACTGTCCACATCTTAAAATTAACTTGATACAGTTTGTGGTCATCCTCTTTTAATGTCTTTGCCTATATCTATGGAGTTCCAGCAGAGCAAGCAACTGACAAAGCTGGCATAAACTAGAGGCAGTTGGGGGAACACCAGGAACCTCGTGGTTCAGACTACAGTTGTCACTCTTGTACCTTTTCTAAACAAAGATTTTTAACCCTTGAATTTGCATCATGACACAAACGCATCTCATAATCTTCTGCCATCTCTCTACTGTCTTACTCCTTCACAGTCAGAGGTAAAACATTGTCACCCCCAACCCAATCAGAGAAAAACAAGTCTGTAATATTTAGGAGACAAAACCACATAGGACTAATATTCAGTTAGTCCTTACCTCATTCGGTGGAACAATAGCAAAAGGCTGGATGACAGCTGCCAGTGGAATGCGAGCCTGTTTGGCCATATCTGAAGACGATGGGAAGCAGTAGGTAGTACATCGGATATAACGAGGGCTGGCGTGGCCTAGAACACCCAATATAGCATGCAGAATGAAAGGCTGTAAAAAGGAACCTGCCTGTCCCAAACACAAACCAGAAAAATCAAAACAGCAACATAAAGCAACAAGTGCATATGCTATGTTAAATACATGCTTTTTTTCCTCCCATGCAAGCTTCTGGCCATCCCTCCTCTTTGTATGTCAGCCCATTGCCCCTCCCTGTGGGTAAATCTTTTCTTGCTGTTTGAGTTTAAAGCAGAGATTTAAACATATCAAGAAAACCCCCACAATTATTTGCAATAAGAATCTCAATAGATATTAGTTTGAAACCTATCATATCTAAGGTCTTAAAAGAAAATAATATGGATGAAACCCCCAGTGGAAATGTCAACACTGTATATAAAGAAATGCTGCAGACTGATACCTATTGTTAAGACTGCTCTAATGAGCTAGCTCCAATCCAGAAAACAGTATATCTGTGTTAACATCACCATGCTCATTTATCTTGCAAAATATAGTGTGCCAAAATCACCACACCACTTCTTGCAGCACACTTAGCTCAGTTCCCTCAATGAGAAACTGTGCTGTGCACTGCAGACAAGAGGACTAAAAGGCAACAGGAGTTCAGAAATCAGCTTCCTCATGCTCCTTTTTTAACCATCAAGCTGCAGCTCTGCTCAGTTTCTTGAAAGGAATTTCTTTGTTCATCAGAACTGCATTACCCCATTCTCAGATAACGCCAAAAAATCTTGATGTGTTTGTACATTTTATACAGTTTATCCAAGTACTGATAAATTAACGCTGGACTAAATGATACCATCAGTTTAATCTGCATGAAAATATCAAGCCTGCTGTCAAGAGCAGCACATGGAATATTGTACTTCCAGGCTCTAGGCAGAGGCAAAGGCAGATACACTGGCCAAAGGAAAAAATTAAGTCAACTAGACAGCTTGTATGCTGCCCCTATCGCTTGAATAGAATTTCCCAAAATTCGTATCTTAAAATGTAACACTGCTAGTCTCACTGCCTCTTCTAGTGACCATCTTTTAAAATTTCAGAAGAATACAAAAAGGATTTTCAACTTGAAATTTAAAACCTTGAAAAATTTTAAGTTAAAAAGAAAAGTTGTCTCAACTATTCATATTATTTTAGAGGTCAGGAAACGTAGAAAAGGTGTTAAGCAAAGTGTAAGAATTCAACTCCCCTTCTCCCCCCCCCCCCCCCTTTTTTTTTTTCTTTAAAGGGAGTTTCCCATCTCATGTCCAATTCAGAGTAAGGAGCATCATTTTCAGATGAGAAATTTGAGAATTTAGTCTTTTTTTTTTTTAAATTATATTTGATTTATCTTTCTAGATAAATCAGTAACAAGGACAGTTACCTTGGTCTTGGATTACGCAGTCTGTGGTGACAAGAGGAGGAACCTGTCCTCTTGTGTTGGTAGCATAGATCTGCCCTCCCCTAGAAGCCTTATCATTTTCAATTACTTGAATCTGATGAGTAAGAAGCAAGGAGAGTATGAGAAAGGTAAGCCATGCATTCAGTTATGTTCATAAACAGTTATGCTAACATCTACACAAAGTAACACTATCGACATTGTCTTACGCAGAGGTGCTATAAACCTACCGCAATACAGGCTTCTGGACACTTAACAACTAGAAAATTATACACACAGCAGAGCAGTATAACTCTCACAACTGCAGTTGCCTGTCGGAACTCAGGGGTAACACCACACATTGGGGTGGATAAGACCTATATACAGTGAACAAATGAGTTGTTTAGAGTAAGTATATTGACTACTAGGAGGACAGACCTTTTCAAGAGAGGCTACCCAGCAAATTGAGGAGACTGATGATGTAAATAACTCCTTGCTACTGAATCTGGCCTTCTGTCCTCCCAGATCAAACTGAAGTGCAAGGTTGCATCACCTTACTCAGATGCCATATACACCAGGTTATCTTTTGTATGACCATAGTTGTGCCAGCTGCAGTTCTTCACACATGAATGTACAGGTAATTAATCAGATTGCAACGGTGGGAGGGGTTAGCCCTCATTCCTCCTGACTAGGCTCCATGCACAGGGTGGTTAAGAAATAAACAATAATCTACATAGTAGATCACCTTCCTAGCTGAGCTATATTTCAGCACTGCCACTTAGAAAGCAGCAATTTAAAGTCCTGAGAAAAGCCTTGTTGGCCATTAGGTAGTATTTCAACACTGGAGCTCAGGGTTTTCATTCTCTAGGTCACACTACCATGTTGTGAACTTCCTCCTAGAAAGAAAGTAAAGGAGAGCAATCACAGAAATTTTTATTAAAATGAGGCAGCTCTGATCGGGTACAGATTTACTCTGGTTGAAGCCTAGTTTATAGCAATTTACCATGTAATGTCATGAAACGCTCATGAAGCTGACTTTACTACCGAACAAATTCCTTTCCCATATGCTTCCTCCCGTCACTTCTGCACAGTCCCTCACCCCTGTTTGATACTTTTCAGGATATAACTGAAGTTATATAAAGGTGTATTTTGTTCCACACCATAAAGCGGCTCACTGAGATGATACCATTATTCCTCCTCTTCCCTCAGAGAAACTATGTTTTCAGCAATCTGGTTTAGGGAGTAGCCAAACAGCTGTGAGAGGCAAGAGGAATGAGACAGGGAATTTCTGAAACTGGCTTTGCCACCGCTGCTGGTATCCCATGGAATAGTATCTTTACACTGCACATGAATTTCTAATAATAGCTAGGGAAGTTCAGAAGCCTCTGTTGGAAAGCAAACAGAAGAAAAACAAAATTAGTTGCATAGAGTCTATTGATCATTGTCCAAGAGGTATTTCCTAACACACTGGAAATAATCTGGGGCCTGTAACTTTTTTTTTTTCCCCCAATAAAGTTTCTGCATTGCAATTTAAATATACAATACATTCCTCAGAGAGCTTGTTATATCTTCTGCTTGATTACTTTTCCCTGCCGCCTTGGCTTGTATACTTATTGCTAACTCTTGCATTAGAAGGAAAAAGGTTTTGCTCTAAAAAGATCCACTGGCTGAAGAAAGCAAACCACTTCCAGACTTAGCTCTGCAAAGGATCAATGTACCATGGTATTCTGCAGTTAAGTGACCTAAATATATCATTGTTCTTGGAAATAATTGTTGACAAAGCCCAGATGCTAGTTTTCATAGATGTCAGAGCACATATCAACCTCTAACATATGTAAGAAAAATATAAATCAACAATGGCTACAGATAAGAAGCAAATTTATCTGGCCACACTACTGTAATTATATCATGTAAATATAACAAGAGAAATACACATGGTCATACTTATTCCTCATTCTGAATTAGCTTTTTGCCCTTTACAGACATTGACCCAGATCATGTTTCTTTTAAACATGTCATCATGTCATTTTGATCCTCTCTGCGCTGCTTAAACAAACCTTTTAACCTATTTTAACATTGCTGTCATAGTCAAGGCTGTTTATTCTACATGTGTAATTGAAACAAGACATCAGTCCATGCTTTCATGCCAGACCTCCTTCTCCCCACCTCCCTCCTCCTCTTTTTTTTTTAATTAGACAAGACCATTTTATCCTTCTTATGTAAAAAGCACCATACTGAAACACTAGGAATGACTGACCTATTAAGGGCATTTGTTAATTATACAAACACTCGCTTTAGTTTTTTTTACACAATGGTTTTCAGTTCCATTTAACTTGAAAATTGCCTTTAACAGAGGCAACTGCAGTTGTTACATTAACCTCTAAGTGATTATCAACAAGCATTTTTCCAAATTTCTGAGGATTTCACATCAAAACCATCACTGGATAAAACAAATAATCCTTTCTAGAAGGAAAAAAAAAAAAAAATCCCAATTTAAGGAAGCAGGGCTGCTCCCTACTAGACAGTGTCAGGCTTTTACACAAATGCTTTTCCCTCATCTTGGTGGAACACAAATTCTTTCCTGTACAGCAATACTACCTCAGCAGAGAAGTGGAAGACTCCTTCACCCAGACTAGCTTACAGTGTGGTGGTTAATACATTTTTTTAAGTAGAAAGTTCTAGGTCAAAGCTGCAGGACACAGCTGGCTTCAAGAATCCCAACTCTCCAAGGACCTTTTGACCTGTCCAGACAGTTGCCAGAACCAGTGTAAGTGCGTGCATCAGAATGTGTTTTCCCCATGAGTTCAGCACATTTTCTCCCTCTACTTCAATTAGCTGTTCTCAGTAAATAAGTTAAATGCAGCCTGCATCTCACTAGTTATTCCTTTGAGTAACAATTAGACTATTTAGGAAAGATGGACGCAACCACAACCTTGTTTTCTCTTTCTCCTATACCATTCTAAGAAGAAACACTGTCCCACCAGTGCATGTTCGGACGTGCTTCAACAGCTGAGCCTCTTCAACCTGTATGAAGCTTAAGCATTAAGTATATTCCAAGCTACTGAAATCTTTACATGGCTGCAGCAACTGGAAGGATGCTCAGGCAAATAATTCTCGTTGCCTGGGAAACTCCTGAAATCAAACGGTGAGATGGCTTTTGAGCATGGGACTTCTCAGCATTTCCAGGATTGCAGTTTTAGACTTCACGTACCTGTACTCTCCACAAATTCTACTTTAGGTGTCTGTTACTAAGTTTAAGCTGTCAAACTTTCTGGAGTGAAAAGGAAAGGTGATTAGCTGCAGTGAATGCAAGTAATCCTTCAGTACTGCTCGCTGTCATACTAACACTCCTGTTGAGAATTCCTATTAACGTATTTGGAGTCATGGGTATGTCCCAGGTTAGATAAGGTTATAAAGCCTCTTCAGTACTAAAACTAAGGTTATGCATTAATTTATCCAAAACTGACAGCACAGAGTACAAAATTGCATGTAATTAAGAAACTGCAAAAATTGGAACATACCTTGTGAACCAAGCCACGTTAAGTGCAATTTTATGTTACAAAAAAACCCACCGACTAAAATAAATACAATATTAGCATTGTCATTCCTTTAACTAAAATGCAGCAGAAATTTACTTTTATAATAAATTAGTGCCACGTTACTTACTGGGCTTGGAATAGAGTCAGGATCAAGCTTCTTCTGCTGTGGACCTGGGAGCTGTGCCGGACCCCCAGGAAAAGCACCAGGATAAGACAGTTGAGATCCTGCCATCTGAGGACCATAGCTTGCTGCAGAGTTCCAAATGACAATTCATTTAAAGTATTTAAGTTGCGTTATCAATTTTTAACATCAACTTTTGCCACACAATTCATTCATGCTCAGCTAAATGCAACTTCTCCTTCCCTTCTGTTTCCAGCAAGTAAAGGACATGGATTACTTTGGCTTATGCAGTCTGTGTTTTAAAGGTAAGCATAAGACTAGGTGCGACAACTTTGGCTCCAAAGTCCTCAGGTATATGTCAAGGAGGATGGTTAGTAGAGATTACCACAGCTACTCAAACCAGGCCACTACATTAGTGAGAATCTCTCCCCTAGCATCAGTCAATGCAAACAGGTCTAGTTAGCTGACTTTTTAGTTGTCAAAATAACTGCTTTACTCACCTATGTCAGGTGAAATAATTGTACTCAGTTACAATTTTTTATTGATACAGCAAAGCGTTTTTGAAAGCCACTTATGACAGACAGCGCTGTAAGACAGAGAACAACCTATACCTTTACAGAGTATAAGAAAAACTCCTTTCTATAGTACATTGTGCCTCTACTCATTACTAACCAAAATATTTCTGTTCCTGATCCAAATTAATCTCGTTTTTCTTGTTACAGTCTCAACAGAGTGCTAAACTTTTGAGCAAAAGCACAGTCTGCCTTGAGTGTACTGACTGACAATGCAAATCTTTCCATTCTACAAAAAAAGGATTAAATTTTCATTTTTCCAAGTCAGCAGAACATCAACTGTGAATGGTCACAGTTCCACCAGTGATTCTCCATGCATGTTTTGTTTTCAATTACATAACAAACATCCTTCCTTACCTTGCTGAGGATGATATCCAGGCCCTGGAGGCTGTCCTGAAAGCTGCTGCAAGTTAGGATCTGGGGGGACAGGCCCAGGGATTCCATCTTGTCTGGCAATAGGAGGCAACGATGGTTGAGCACAAAGGCCATTAACATTATTGGCTGGTGGAGGAAGCTGTGATCCAGGTGGTAAAGCGACTTGCTGCTGGTTTGGTGGTGGTAGCTGTGGACCCTGAAAAGATGCTGGATGCCCAGAAGACATGCGAGTGCTCGGAGTAATGCCAGGACCTGAGCAAGAAACTCTGTCAGCTGAGTCAAAAATGAAAACCTACTAACTCTGTGTGGAAGGTGTTCTATTTTTGGTCAATACATTTACAATATATAGGCAATATTGTATCCCATACTGACAATGCTGCATTATGGGGATTCTGAATGCCTGTTCACATAACAGCATAAACTGACCTCATAGTTTAAGTCTGAACTGATTCAGATATTCAATTTTATTTCTTCTGGCTCTATTTTCAATAAAACCCGGCAGCTGGGGTGGATGGGGAAAGACAGAGGGAAGCCAGCCTTTGACAATTCTTGATTGGAATACACATAAATCACTATTCGCTTTTGAAATAATGTTTAATTTCATAATGTGAAACAACATTCTTTTTGCTTAATAATCAATTTCTCTTATGAGGCATGTTTTTGCTAGTCTATTTGCATTTCACCATGACAGGTTTGATGGAAGATAAATCCACTCATTTTATCCGGTTTACAACCATCTTCTGGTTTTGATGCTAAAAGATGAAACATGTGGGAATTATCTTGTACACACTGGTGAGGAATAGTTTGCTGTTTATAAGATCCAGATTCCAGTTAGAATTAAGAGGACCCTGGAAATAGGGGGGGGGGGTTGAGACTTACAATCTGTAACTACTTATTACTTTACAAAACCTACATTTTTTAGTCAAATTCCTCCCCAAAGACCTATGGCAAAATAATTTTCAAGAAAGCTAAAAAAATAACCAAAATTACATTTGGAGCAAAAGGACCAATGTGTTAATATACAAATATTGAAATGCATCTTCTGTCAGACATGTTAACTGAAAAAAAATTTCACATGCAAAACACAAGCTCAGGTTCTCAGCTGGTACAAACAAACATCACTCCAGTAGCTTTACAAGCTGTGAATTTCAGCACTCCATCAAGTTACACCAACTTAGACTTACAGCTAAGGAAAAATCAGAAGAACAAAACCCAACACAGAGGCAGAGTTGTAAAGAACCTATGTCTTCAGTGGTCTGAAGGGTACGTCAACCTTCCAGCGTGTAACACAAACAAGAATGTTATTTTTTACATAATTATTGCTGAAAGCAATATAATAAAGGCAGGAAGCAAAAAAAAAATATGTTTTGCTCTAAATAATATGAGTTGCTATATATGAAGTGCTCTAGAGGTGCTGGGCCATGCTTCATCCTGTATAAAAAGGCCTAAGTTAATTATGCACTTGCAGTTCAGTACATCAAGGCTGAACTCAAGTCTAAATTAATTTTTCTAAGGTGAAGAAGGTGTAAGTTTTTACAAGCAATTATACAAACAGAGAGTCAGACCCATGGTATTTATGCAGGTTTCATTCAAGTCAAATCAGCAACTCATAAAGCCAGGGTAGGAACAGTGATACAGTATCAGTGCAGCCTGAAAAGTTCACCTTTACACATATCTTACAAAGATATCAACCACCAAGGTGATCCTTATTTAAAGAATTCATTCTCCTAAACACACTGGCCTCAGAAAAACAAGATGCTAATTGAATTTTACTCCTTTTAAATGAAATGCTAAATTTCACCAGGAAATACTCTGGAAAAGCAGATATAACCAAACAGAAAATTAGAGGTGGGAAGTAATTTACATGGAAGAATCACACGATCACATCTTTACCTCGTGGCTTAAGTTTGAGATGTTTTAACCTCAAAATAAGTGCAAATAAATTTAGATGAAAAACTAAACTGTAAGATTTGGACAAAAAAGAATACAATAGTTTCAAAACAGAGAGAAACTCTAAAAAGCTGAGAAAAACAAAGCCCTGTCTGCATATTATTGCTCATGCCTAGGCCATTACTGGCAGGATCACCACGTAATCTGAGAAATGACTGATAAGATAGCTGACTTCTACGGAAGGTTCATCAAACATCAATTCAGAATGAACCCAAGAAAATCGATTTAAGGAATAGGATGAGATTTAAAAAAAAAATTCTACGAACTTGAGCAAATTATAGTGGTCAAAGATTTCATTTTCTGTTTATGGAGAAGTTCAGTAAGTTTCTAATTATGATAGTCTTATTAGCTTTAAATGAGAAAAAGCCAATCAGATCAGATAAAAGTGATTACCATAGCTATTTAACTGCATGCTGTTGAGCTGGTTAGCAAGTTGTGTTGTAGATGAAGTGGATGCAGTATTTGGGTAGGCTGGTTGTGACTGATGACTGTAGGGAGGATAGGAAGGTCCTGTATTGCTTGGAGGTGGAGGGCCTTGAAACCTGAAGGGAAAAATTAGTGCAGTTATGCAAAAAACTAAATCAACCAATCATAATTCTAGAAGATCTCATACCTTCTCAAGGGTGGTGCTGAAACAATTAATTAGGACAGCGAAACTCTTAATAGTTTGCGCACATTCTGCTCAGGAAATGTATACTTGTATTAAAATAGTCATGAAGCACAGAGAGATTGCACACTTGTTTAAAAAAAAAAAAAAAAAAAAGACAGTACATATTTGTTTGCATACTTGTTAGAAACAAAGAAGAGCGAATATGCCGTGGCAAAGAGAGAGTAGTAATAACTATATGAAAGCTTGAAAATTAAGAAACACAAGCTTCTGAACCTATCGCATCACTTCATCCCCTTTCCATGCTTATAAAGGAAAATTACCTATGGGGGATGGGTGAAGAAGATTAGGAGAAGAATCTGTAAAGAGAAGAAAACGAAGTGAGAAACTTAAGGAGTTCCCTGTAGTAGAGGAAAAAAGAAGATGCAGGTTGGGAAAAACTGCTTCATGATTGTCAGATATGGAAAAACATGAATGCAAGAAAAATAATGAAAGAAAAGAAAGCGGTAACACACATGTGGCCTATAAAGATATTTCCTACCAGACTATTTCACTCTGGAAAAATAAGATCTCAGGCTATCTCCCAGAGACGATCTACACTGATTTTCCTATGACCACTTCTAAAACTGAGGAGGGGCCTAGCTATTTCAAGTGAAGTAGAATTCACTTTCCTTGAAATTTTGATGTGTAAATTTCCTGGCCTAGAATAGCAACTCTCAGCAATTTGGGAATAAAACAAGATAAGGTGAAAAGCAGTAGATGTGCAGCTGTCAGGGCAATGACTGGAAGCTAGGAAAGAGAATCAGTATTTTTTTGGGTTGGTCATGTCCACTCGACTCCGTTCACCTTGCTTTTTCGTCTTCAGAACAAATACCACTTCTCCCTATGCATTCGTACACTGTCTTTTACAACTGATCACCAGTCTCTCTGGGTCCTCCTTTACACAGTGATAACACACAGCCAACAAACAGGCTTCCCTATTTTGATGCCTAATAAAACACATACATGGCTTTATTTGAACACAAGTAACTATACAATAACTAAAAAGCCCAGAAGCAGATTAAGACTCAACCAACTAAAACAAGAATGTTGTTAAACGGTGTCAAGTTCACTAAAACTAAAATAGCTATAGGTACGCAAACTAATTTTGCCACTCCTGGGATGTGAGCAAAATAATTAACATTTGACAGAATTAAATAAAAGAGCTAAGCATATTTACCCACTTATAACTACCTGCAATATAACCATTGTGTAATAAAGCTTGGCTATCCCCTCGTACAATCATTCTTCCAAGATTTCTTTTTACAACTTCCACCTTTCCCTATTTTCTCCCTTCCCCACTCCTGTCTCCTTCACTTCTTCCTGTGAGCTCTGGAAACAGCACTTCAAATAAACTCCTCATAGTCAATCTCAGACCTAAGCAAAAGAGTAGCAGTCATCCATCTGAGAAGGTATAACAAAACTGCATTATAAAATGTCTTTAAAGTACCCTATGGAAACTTGGCTGTGATCCCACAACAATGAAGCAAAGACATGCTAACAAGTGGCGGGGGGGGGGGGGCACGGGGAGGGGAGAACTACAGATATAGAGACATGCACCAGCTTCTAGTCAAAATTCACTGGCAACTATTAATTTGTAAATAACAGCTTCTTGGTACCTCACAACAAAGGAGAATTGAGACATCAGAAAGCAAACGAAAATAATAATGCAACTTCTATATCAAACAGCACTTATAACACCTTACTGCTGCTTTGAAGCGATGGGTCTAAGATCAAAAAGAAAGCATAATTAAAAAAACTCCACACAATGCATGATAAAGACCTGACTGGCTGTAAAACGGAACTTAATGAGATTACAGATCATACTGTAGGATCCGGCAGTTTAACATCACAGGGAACCGAACCAGAAGATCCAGTTCAGAATTCGAATAAGTCAGAACTGCTGAAGATTAAAGGGATGCCATACTTAAATGTCAGTGAAGCAGCCAAAGAGAGGTAACAGAGGTCAAATAGCTTAGATCTCATGTATTAATTTTTGAAAGTCACCTATGTGGCTGTTGCCCTGGTGTACTGGGCCCATTCTGGAAGTTGGTCTGGCTGAATTGATGTGTACCAGGTGGTGGAGGCCCAACAGGAGCCGAAGATCCAAAAGGCACAGATGATTTTGACACAGCTGCAAAAGAAGAAGTACTTTTATGTAAAAACCCGGTAAGAAAGCACAAGATCACCAAAAAAATACAAGTGTACAGCCCTGCTCTACCAATAAGAATACGGGCTCTAGGTGGCCCTACTTGAGCAGGTGGGTTGGACCAGATGACCTCCAGAGGTCCCTTTCAACCTCAGCTATTCTGTGATTCCATAAGAAAGGACAGATTTCTCATCAACTATAGAAGCAGATATGAAAAAGAACAGATAGTAAAAAGGAAGCAAATCGTAGTTGGTAACTTTCCACCCAAAAGGGACAGTAAGAAAACAAGAATGAACAAACAGACCCTGCAATTCAATTTGGGATACTGGTAATTCCCTGTCGCCCAGTTATCTTTATAGGTAGAAGCAAGAGGTCCCTTTGATTTCAGAGACCATGGTCAGAAAGAAAACTTGGAACAACCTTTAAAAAAAAAAAAAAATCCTCCATATGTAGAACCTGTAAACCTATGCTAGAAATGGTTCTTAATTCAGATCTAGAACGGTGACTATAAAGGGACTACAATTCATGTAAACAGCGGTGCTGAATAAACAGCTTTCCAACCTGTATTTCTTGACTTATTTTCCTTTAAATTACTCTAACATCAAAAACTTGTTTGGTACCAAAACTGATATTTTTCCCCAAGTATTCTAAAGCCAATTACCAGAATTAGTTCTATCTTCTGACTATATCAGCATTGGATTAAGGTAACACAACTCCTGCTGTCTTTAAGAAGCAGTTTTAGAGAAATTGGGTAAAACTTCTTTTTTCTGTTCTCATGATAACACAAAAATCAAGGACACCACAGAACATTTAAAAAACCTCAATATACTTGGATACTTAGTTCTGTCATTACCTTACTCCACCATCTCAAATACTAAATTTAATGTAACTTATCATAATCTGAATGTTATTAAAAATGTTAACAAATTTTTTTTTAGATGCCTTAGAGAATACTTCAGACATCTTTACTATTTTAACTCATTTTCCCCTGTGACATCAGGCAAAATATTGAGATGGCCCCTCTTCCTGCCTCTCTATCTTGGCTATGTTTATTAGTAGACTACCAGAGGGAAGAGGAAACCTTACTCCTTGGATATTTTCCACAGCCCCAGTTCACTAGTGTAGCATGCCTACTTTGACTTTCTGAAATTAGACCAGCATGACTTACACACAGCAAAATGGGCTTAAATTCCATGCTTTCAAATTATTTTTTTTAAGCTTCAGCTACCATATACTCATATATTATACTTCTTGAAAGATCTGAAGCCATGTATCAGTAAGTTAAAATTAATGAAAAGCAAAGGAGAGACAGAGACAGCCATGTTTATCTGTTGGATGTCAATGACATTATCTGTAGCATGATTATGCTGGTAGAAATAAAGCAAATATCCCCTTTGCTTCTAATTTGCTTGTGCCCAAGGTGCCCTTCCTCATAGAAGGTAATTGTCTCCTGAGTGGTTAGAAAGCAGACAGGCTCTACTTACCATGCATCATCCAAATACATCACCTAGTAAGCAAGCTTAAGTAGGAGAACACCCGCTCATACTCATACGCAAGTTTGTGCTCAAGAATTCAGCAGGACAAAGGTCCTATTGTGAAGAATACAACCCGTTTCTGACAGCTTGCTTGCCATTAACACATACAAGTTGAGAAACATTTCTCTATTCACAGAAATCACCCCTTTTGTATTTGTCTGTATTAGGTATTACTCATAATACAGCATTAAGCACTGGTGCTTATTGCGTCCTGGACAATGGAATTCACACACGAAGGTCAGATACCCACTACCATGCATCTTACATCAACATCTGAGCATCAACAATAACACAGACAAAGCTAGTGCAGGATGCTGTTGTAGTAGCAGTGTAAAACTGAGCATTTTGTGCTGACACAAGTAAGAAAAAATGATGCAAAATACCTTCACAGAGAAGTAGACCCCGAAAACACATTTCAAGCCAAATTCATACCTGGTTGAGGTGCTGAGTATGAGGAGTTAGGGTCCCCATAATGCCCATAATGAAGTGAAGCATTAGGTGGTCCAAAACCTGCAGAAAAACCTCCTATTCCTGGCTGGGATTGGGAATATGGAGGTGCTGCAACATAACCTTGTTGACTCATGATGGCAATATTCTCATTCCAAGTATTGGGTCCTCTTAATCTGCAAAAGAGAAAGTGACACCTGCTACTACTCTTCACTCTTTGTGCCTTTTAAAAGGCAGTGAACTGTGTTCCCAAAAAAGACAAAAGATACATTTGAGGGCAAAAAAGGACCTGGAAGTCAGGGGAAAATAGTGGGTTTGCTTGCTTGCTTACTTGGTTTCCTCAGGACTACCACGTACTGCATGAATTTAAACAAATCACTGAATTTATCTGAACGGGATTCACCTCTCCCAGGCCCATGGAGAGAAAAACAGTAAGTAAAGGATGTGCAGGTGGAAAAAAACTCAAAGGACAGTCTCAAACTGTTCTCTTTACTGGGAAAACCTAGACTTCTACTACACCTGAAAAATACACTGTGAGTCCCACTCCCCAAATACCAGATATCCCCCCAATGCACACACGGAAAAATAAGGAAAGGCAGAGTGACCAGAGTATGAAACTCCTCTAGCAAACCCTTCTCCTGTCCTAGCACACCTTTTTTTAGAGGAAGTATGGAATATGGCACCAGCTTTTCATCAAACCTTCTACATTAAATCCATTCCAAGCAAGTGAAGGAAGATTCCTTGCTTTTGACGCTGGTGACAGAGAGAATAAAGTTCAGGATAGAGAGAAATCCTATTTCCAGCCAACTTCTGCGTTACTGGCCCAGGCCTGAGCAGCCTTTTTAAAACAGGACTCCATAGAGTGACAAAATTGAGCACAAGGTATTCCACAAATGAGAAGCTGTTCTCTGAGGGCAGTATGGCCTCAACAGTACCATATGTTGTCCTTGCTATTACCAGGCATCTTTTCCCTAAGCTTTCACATCTTGAGTCTGTTGTTGTTAAGGAAAGAAAAAAAAAAAACAAAAAAACCCCAACCAAACCAGAATATGATTACAAGCAATCAGGATAAAATAAAGTTTTGGGAAACTTTCAGGAAAGCGTATCCTGATAATTGCAATCATGTTTAGAACTAGAAAATCTGAAGAATTCTGCATTACTAAACCAGATGACTGTATTTCATAAGACTAATTTTTAGATACAGTGCCCTTCCACCAAGAGATTTGAAAAGTTACTGAAGTTGTACACTTTGCAGCCTTGATAGCTAGCTTTCTCTTTTCCATTTAAGAGAGAATTTTTTATTTTGACTTCATATTGAATTTAACAAAACCAGAATTCCACTAAGTTTCTTGATGCCCAAATTAAAACTGTTTCAAGATGTGTTGAGGATCCAAACCCTGAATGAGCACTTACTACTTCTGTAGTCCCAAGTACATAGGTCAGGCATCCCCAAAGAACTAAAGATACATCATATAAACTAGCATTTTAAATGTTAAATGTTCCTTTGAAATAGGTTTCCCAACCATCTATACTTCACATTCTTAGGCTTGAGCCATAGAGACATCTCTGAGTATGCAAACTAGATGAAAGTAAATCAGGAATTGTGCTCCAGAAGCACACAGAATGGCACCTCAAAATTACATGCAGCTCTAAGAACACAACAGACAAATTCATGATGCACTGGCACATGCCAGTAGAGAAAAGCTATCCCTATGAGAAAACCCATCTTTAGGCTTCTCATATTAAACATACATTTCTGGAAAAAAAAAATTAAAAAAAAATCTGCAACAGTTTTACTAATCTTCCACGTCAGAGAAGAAACCACTTTGAGCGGGATATAGGGCCTAGTCCTCCTCACACATAGCCCGTGCAACCCTCTAAACCACACTCCTCAACGTAGCATAAGATTTCTCAGTTGCAGTATTAAACTGCTTCAGATAGAAGACAACTCCCTAAGATTACCTATTTCTTAGCTAACAAGGTAAACATGGGGAGAAGAAAAAGAATGTTTAAACAGAGAGGCTTCATGCTGCCAGCTGCACTTTCTTCCCTCCCCCGCCCCCATCAGAAAAGACGTGGCAGTATGAGCTTTAGCTGCTCCAAAAGACAGTAAGTCAGGACTAAATTACCTACACACTGGCACAGACGTATATATAATTTTGTATCTATATAAAGGAAGAGATTTTCACTTTGATGCAGCTGCAACAGTCAACACCTTTAGCTATGACAGCATCCAGGGGAAATGACTTCCTCACTCACACACGCACACAAAAAAAATCTTGCCACGTCAAACTTCCCATAGACAGTATAAACACACAGAGGTTGTGCTGAAGAGAGACAGGAACTCAAACCACAAGCAAAATAATGTACGTTTATCAAACACAGTTGTAGATTCTATTCAACTTTGAGCATATTTAATCCCTTCTCAAGATACATATATATACCAACATAGGATGAAAATACTTTGGAGGCAACACCCGAAATATCAATAGAAACTGATCACCTAAGGTTTTAGTGATCAGGTTCTAACAAGAGCCATACAGATTCACTCTGGAAATTGCATGAGAAAGATCAGAGGATCTGCTAAGCCCAGGTCTTTTCCTGGCTTTGTTTACTACAAGTGTCACTACACAGGAGGACATGAAAACTTTCTTCTCCCTGTCTCTATGAACACTACTTTACTTTACACCCCATAGCCTGAGGAACAACGCTAACACAAGCACTTATCCACGACTTAATTTACCACTATTACAGAATAGGTTGTCATCTTTTTTTTCAGAGGATTGCTGTACGTATGCAATGCTCTACTGCACTGACCTCTCTGTGAAGATGTAAAACTCTACTTTGTGCATGTAGAACTAGGACAACAGAATCAAAAATAGTGGATCATGTTTTTGGCTAACCAAAGGAGAACTATTAACTTTACATTTCTTCAGAGACACTGTGCTTGGTAACATATCATTTAGGAAGAGGTGCTGTCCCTCCCCAAGATGTGCCGCAATCTCAACTGGCAAATAATCTTTGGGGTGTGTGCATGTATCTACACACACATACACAGAATGGAATATAGCTACGCACGCTACATTTTCTATTTTTTTTTTTTAATACCACATTTTGGAATAAGCTATGACAGAATAAGCTTAGGTTTACTCCAATTCAGTGCGAAACCCGCAAACAGTTAACACTTCTGTCCCCGTTAACTAAGACTTTTAAGTTACTGTAGCACCCCAACAGGTCTCACTACTCGGTCGGTGCTACCACCCCGCTCCGCGCAGGACACGGCTGCCCGCCCGCGGTAGGAGTAACGCGGCACGCCGGCGGTACCTGTGCCCGGCCCCCCCGTGCCGGCGCTGAGGGGCAGCGTACCGCTCGCGTGGGCTCCGCGCAGGTAGGGTGCAGCTCCCCCAGCTCCGGGGCGCCCAGAGCCCCTGCCCTCTCCCACCGCCCCTCGGGCTGCCTCTGACGGCGGTCCCACGTCCCGCGGGGCACAGCCGCGACCCCCCCCCCACCTCGCCCGGGCGCTGCCCCGGCGGCAGCGCCCGATCCCCCCCGCCCGCCCCCGCCGGCTGTGGAGACGGACCGAGCACCCGGGGAGGCCGTTAGGACCGTTACCTGGGGGCCGCGCGCAGCCCCCCGCCTGCCCGCGCGCGCCGCCGCTCGGGGACACTCAACTCACCCAACTGCCACGTCTGAGCCTGCCCGCGCGCCACCGCCTCTCCCCCGCCCGCGCCGGGAGCGCGCCCGGCCTCGCCGGCGGCGCCTGCGCACTGCCGGCAGCCACGCCGTGCCGCCCAATGGCCGCCCCGGGGCGGGGAGCGTGAGGAGAGCGCGGCGGACGGCGGGGAGAGGTGCTCACGGCCTCGCACGAAAGCCAGCGCCGTGGAGCCGCCACCATTGCGACCTAACGCGACGGAGAAGAGGCACGTTGCCCCTGCCTGCCTGCCCGCCGCGGCGGCCGGGAGCGCTGACCGTGCCGGTGAAGGGTATTCAGAAACGGTAAAGGACTCGGAAAAAAGCTGGCAGCAGGGACGGCAGGGCTGAAGTGGCGTCCCAGAGGGAAAGATACGGAGCAGCTTGATTAGATCCACTAGAAACCGATACACGCAGTACATGCAGCTTATCACTGTTACCATCAATTCATTTTTCCTTCTACATGAGGCGTGAAATTCCTCTTTAAGCATAGAAATGTCCTAAAAATACGACACTTCTTCTCATATGTGCTTTAAAACCACATTTTTATCTGTGGCTATCTATATATATATGTAAAATTATGCCACCTGAATATCTAGAGCGAAATGCGATACAGGTACTTTACCTGTTTGCATGCTCTGGTTTTAGTTACTATTCAAGTACATTTAAAATACTACCTCAGTTACAGGATAGACTCAATGTTATTCTAATTAACAAAGTAGAAACATGGGAGTAACAGGAGAAAGATGTATTGGTAAAGTGACTGTTCCTTCCAGTCAAAAAACAAACATTCATTGTGGTGTTAAAGTAAAAAAAAAGAAGGAAAGTAGCAGAGGATTAGCAACCAGAAAACAGTCATCACTCAAAGACAGCTTCACAACTCATATGCACCTGGAATCCAGGCTTCATAGGCTTTCTTGTCCTTGGAGTGTTTGTTCTACAACCTTAATAAAGCTTTTGAAAGTAGTGAACAGTTTTACATGGTGCTAACTCTCAGTAATGGCTACCTCAGACAAGATTGTCAAAAACATTCATTACTATACAAAATAATTCTGAAAAAAACCCCAGTGCCTTTGAAACAGATGTCAAAATGAAGGTACACAGGGGCATCCTTTACATGAAAGACTTGCGAGAAGCCTCAGCGAGCAACACAAAGCGGGCAAGAACAAGTCTTGACCTGCCCACATTTTTGCTATCCAGAGCTGGATTCACGACTGAATAATATAAGCTGGCTTTCTACAGGTTATCAGAGCTTAATATGTCAGAGAAAATCTAAAACCTTTCAAATCTCTCACAACTGTCTAATCAGAATGGAAAATTTTGTCCACGAGGTGTCAAGCATCAGTTAAACTGGATGTGGTTTTGGCTGCAGAGTATCAGTGACTCTTTCATAAGCAGGACGCAAAACAATGCCTTTCATCATTGCTGTCCAGTAGTTTCACCAGTTGTCCCTATCTCTTTTGCTGGTTTTATGGACACATACAATTACCTTCAGTTACACAAAATTCTTTTGAAATACCATGCCACTGGGGAAAATAACGGCTTTAAGTTTGGACATTCCCTGTTTTGTTGTGGAGACAGGCGGGTCACTGTCCTACCAGTCCTGTTGTGTCTAGCTCGTAGCTATTAACAGTAAGCAGCTGTGGATAATTCAGCACTGAAGAACCGTGCACTTACTTGGCTACTGAATACTTACTATCAGATTTCTCCTCCCTGAAATCAGCTCCAGTGAAACTGAAAGATGAGATCAGCAAAAGATAGCAAGGAGAAGCTATGGCATTGTCAGTTCTTCCCCTTTTTCAGGCCCGCCCATGGAAGTGGATCAAGGCACCTTTCCTCGAGGGTGCAGCTTCGCTTCCATTGTCCTTTAGCCTGGAACACTGAGACAAAAGGCACCCAGCATGTCATGGTCCGAATGTTTTGAAGCTACAAGTAGTATTTCTCTACAGTTTCCACCTATAACATTAAAAGTAATTTAAGGTTTTCCGTTTCAGAAATGTGGAAACGTCATTAAAGATTTAAGTGCATTCCTGGTCTGGAAAGTAATTTCATAACAATGAGATTGCAGGATTACTAAGCTGTTGTCACTTCATTTTAAATAAATCATTTTAATTAAACTGTATCTTAAAATCTGAGAATCAGACTGGTTTCTTCTCTATCATCATCAATAATGAAGATCTTGTAGGTTAAATTACCTTTCTTAAAAATCAATTTATCCTGAAGTTGTACCTATGCAATGCTGCAGAAAACTTCATGTCATTTCATATATTTCAGACATAATTTGGAGTTAGTACTGGTGAAGTAAACAGAAGAATTTGTCTAAATCTATATGCTTTTTTCATCTATATTAAAAAATAGCAAATCCCCTGCCTCTAAAATGTCACTGTTGAAGTTCTCACTACAATTTTTTCTATTAGTTCTGAAACAAAGAACACACATAGTCATCCATCAGCTTGGGAGATTATTGGATAAGAACCAATACAGGCTCTGTAGAAGGCTAACTCAAATCTTTCAGAGACCAACAGGGTTTTTTTTTTTAATTATTATTATTATTATCATCATCATTTGGGATTGATCTGTTCCCTGAAGTTACTACTGGAGGTCTATAAAAGCCTCTCATGGACAAACTGCAGAACTCAATGTCTCTACCTCATAGCACACTGCATGCATTAAGACAATGTGTGATTCCAGGAAACCTAAACCCTAACCTAAACTTTTCATTTAGAGGTTGTCCTTAAAATACAGCCTTAGGACAAACTGCCAGGAAGAATCAGAACAACACTGTGATGCATTTGAGCTACGGGCCTGTATTTCTCACAATGATAGCTATAGTACAGCTTTCGTAGCAGTTAAGATTGATGGTGTTAACACATGGCTGTGACAAGTGTCTGCAGTTCAGTGCTATGTGATTTTTTTTTTTAAATCAAAATATATTCTAAACCATTCTCTAGGGGAAGATGTGGGCAATATTGGGTATGTTCTTTAAAGAAAAGAATATTTCATCTCAAGGAATAGTTCATAAAACCCCAAAGATTCTACATTTTAAAAGGCTCTTTTTGTTGAAACTTTCTCCTTTTAATTTCATTTGTATGTCCTGCAGACAAAGCAACAGGTTTGCTTTTGCACAACATCACAAGGGTCCTAAAAGCTGTTTACATAAAGAGATTACTTTCTTTTCCTGTCTTGCTTACATATAATCACTAAAATCTTCTTTTATGTTTTGTCTACTGTGTAAAGACCTATGGAAAACAGTTTACAGTTTAGTGTAAAGCACTTTACAAGCAAAATGGAAATTAATATTTACAAAGGTTGTATTTGTTTAAAATAAAGGCAAAGACTGTGGTAAAAAAGAAGCAATCAAATTTTGAAGGGATTATGTTTTTCTAAAAAAAAAAAGCAGTGTGACTGTGGGGTCAGATTAAAAATGCTACATGAAGAAAAAGGAAAGATGTAATATTTCAGGAAACAGAATACTACTGTAAGAAGAAATACATCAGTTTTGTGACTCAGTTACATTTCTAATAGAAAAAACTAAGCACAATAGAAACATAAATAAGGGTACAACGGAAGTGAATACTGATATTTTGATTAAGCAATCTCAATGGCAATTAGAAAATATATTGGAGTACACCCTTTAAACACTGCCCTATATAAAATGAAAACACAGACAGTAAAGGGTTTTCAGAATATTGGATTGATGTAGCTGCTGTTATTCAGGGAAAATAATACGGTAATGTTAAAATCCTGGGCATGCATTCACTGCTGTATATATTTTCTCTTAAGTAACCAGTGTTAACAGATACTTCCTACAGTGACTATCCACTATCACCCAGTCCTGTTTCAGCTCAGGCATGGGGCCACAATAAAGGAAGAATTAGTTCCTTACCTGGATTTGGGGGTTTTGGGGGTTTTGTTTTGGTTTGGTTTTTTTGCAAGATCAGACACTAATTGAGCAGGTGGTGAGTCAGAGCACCCAGAACCAAAATTGGGCCTGGCCAGTCAGAGGGGCCACTGGGATGCAATTAGGGATTGCTGAGCACACGGATCATGCAAGCGATTCTCCCTTTTCCCTGCTGCGAAGTACTGACCTCCCAGGCCACAGTGATGGTAAAGCCTGTTCTACCTCTCAGGCTGCTTTCAGCATACCATACACAAAGAGTCCCTGACGCCTTGCGCTCATTAAAGTTTCCAAAATATTTTCAGATGAGGAGGAGTGTAAATCCAATTCCAATTCATAAACTTATATTTTATCTGTCTGAATTCATCTGCAAGTTCATTTAGACTGAATATTACTCTCTATTCCCTGCTGTGAACTGGGCAATTTTGTTGTACTTGTACAGTTGCTGGTAGCTTTTGAACATCTGCATTGTTCCAGCCTAGAAATGGCTGCATTTTGTTATACCCTGAAGAGGAGAGGAAGGACTGGGAGCACCTCACTCCTTCCCTACCCCAGCCCTTTCAAACATCACTGGCAACTGCTAAGTCCACAGTGATAGACCCTCTTGTCTTCATGGTCCCTAACTCCCACAAATAGAGGACAAAAATCAACCACCACAGAGGGTGTTCATTGCCTACCTTGGAGAGTGTTGGTAAAGTTTACTGGCACATTTGCAAAGCAAAAAATTGTATTTAGGGAAGAAAAATTATATGGAAGTGAAAGAGCATTTAATGCTATTACTTCCCTAGGAGAGACTCTGGGTCTTGTGAAAAGGGCATTTGCCTTAAAGCCAAGGTCCTGATTTCTTGTTAGGTTGGTCCCTATTAGCTAAAACCACTTTCTTTCCCTGAAACTCAGTAAAACAGAAATTATTATAAAATGCTCTATGGTCCACATATAGTAAGTTCTATGCAAGTCACACATTACAAAAGTGAATGTGCTTTAGAAAACTGACTGTGGCTGCTTTCTTTAAACAAAGACTTTCTGGCTAGTTCAAGCCTCTGGGTTTTTCAATATCTGCAAACCGTGAGGCTCCTCTGCTTACTCTCACCGATTGTTGCTATTTTGGTTTTCTAATGAAATCAACATTCTGGCAACTCAGTCTGGAACATTTACAGGAGATAGATATGGTGTTCTGAGAAAACTGCTGTGATGTTTCAGTTGGGGAATTTCAATTATCTTTTTAAATTAATTTAGTACTAAGATGCATGAGAGTGGAAGATTTCACTACCAGTTCTTAAAGAAAAAAACCAAAAACTTGATTACCCTCCTGTAATTGCTACATAACAAACTGTAACATAAAAACAAAGATGAGAACTTATTATATCTGATGAATAATGTATGATATATAAAGCACTGTGAATAAAAATTAAGCCATCGGTCTGAGAAAGGGCAGCAGAAAGTTATATGATCCTTTCCATGTTTGCTTGCTGAATGTATGGAATTTCTCAAACTTAGATATATTTCACTTTTACATTCAAAAGCATCTGAAGTAGCTTTACTTTCATCGGCTTTCATTTTATGTTTCCTGCTTGTGTATAAAATTTCTGATGTGTTAGTGGAGTCTTGCTATAGAAGAGTACTCAAATAAGCTTACTATCATTAAAAAAAAAAGCAACTGTTTGAGTTAACTCTTCATAGCAAACTAGCTATTTAACTGATTTACTCAGTTTTCTCATTGGAAGTCATGGGATGAATTTACAGTGTGTTTTTTCCACTTGTCCAGTTAATAAGGCAGTTGTATTTCAGCCAGTGCTACTGATCTTTCAACACACTGTGAGTATAGTCCTACTGTTAGTAAGTCGTATTTGTTCCATATTATTGTCTATGGCAACTCATTATTTCCTTTCTCTGATCAGTTGCTATCACAAGCAGGGTAAGTTGGTTTCTATTCGTTAGGACTGACAAATACTCGTAACTGCTGAATGAATCTGTTGCATAAGAAAAACAGCTCTTCAAAATCACTCTGAAATTACTTAAGATGCAAATACTTTCATGTTTATTCGCACTCACATTCACTGTGCTTCTGCTTTACACCACCATTAATGCAGAAGTAAAAAATCTACCTGAGCATGGAAAAATAATAGAGGTACTACATACCAGTAAAGCATCTCTGTCATCTGTAAAAATACCAGTATTGATTACAAGAGTATTTTTCAAAATACTGGTTTTGTGCTATTTAGATACCTTTAGTATAAACTAACTGATGCCTTCCCCATCATCAACAAAAATAAACATCAGAATTAAATCAAAGAAAATCAGAATTGAATTTTTAAAAAATCCATCACATTATATCATAGATGCAACAAAGGGATAGGAGATGCAGCTGGCATGAAAATAACAAAGGACAGCAGCAAAATGCTGCATCATGCTTGGTGTCACAGCATGCATACTAGATTTGCTCTGTGGAGGCACAAAAAACACTTGTTCAGGATTTGCTGACATTGGCAGTTGTCTGGAAATCTGGTTGATCCATGCCAACACCAGCTAAAAAGTAGATTATCACCAAAAGCAGAAGCCTGTACCAAAGTCAGAAGGAGCTGAGAAGTCCGGAAACTGGTTCCTGGCAAGAAGATGCAGCGCAACAGGCAAGGATGTAGGATCAGCAGGGGTTAAACATCAAGGTGTTTTTGGAGGGCAGACTTTTCTAATATAATCTGCTCCATTTGGAAAGGAATTAGTTATCAAAGCAGAGAGTTGGAATTCTTGTTCCTATAGCCAGGAATGAAGATATCTGGATTACTTTTTAATCTGTTGCAGTTATTTGCATGGGGAGGATAATATTTCATGCAGGGAGGTCCTTTTTGTATCATCTTTGTAGTTACTGTTTCTCTGGTAAAAATCTAAACAGAACCATCCAGATGCAAAGAGCGAGCAATGCTGTTAGCCTTACGCAGACACAACTTGATGCCATAGCAACTTCTTATGCACTATCCTTCTGCTAGATGCTGTAGTTGAAACCACCAGCATCAGACTCGCTGGGGCAGATACTAAGCAAAATACTTCACTGTATTTGTAAAGTGAGTTTTAGAAACTGCTTTACAAATCTTACAGCTTATTTTGTAGTACAGAGGAAAGAGGGAAAAACAGGGTACTACAGGACGATTCAAACTATCAAACTACAAATGGAGATTTTCAGAAGTTCAAGAAGATTTCTCAAGGCTACACTGTGTAGCAGCTATTTTACAGGCCCAGACCAAAAACTAAATGTGAATTTGTAAGTGTAAAAACAGAACCCAAGCTTCCTGAGACCCATACTGTATTATAACTCAATTGTTCCTCTGCTTCTCCCATTCTTGTTTTCAGTACTGAAAAATTCAATCTTATGAGCCTTCCAAGTGACAAACAATACCTGCTTTAAACTGCAATGCAAAAATAGTTTATTTTTATGCTGGACTGTGGCCATGCGTGTAATCAGTCATTGAGCTCTTTAAAAGCAACAAGTCAAAGGGAGTTAATCACTTTTATGCCCGCTAACAGGAAACAAAATTTAAAAGATGAAATTTGATGCAGGTGAATATTCATCAGACTAATGTTAAATCTTCAATATTTCTTCAATCTTCAGTTCCACATTAAACCATCACTTCAAAATTTAGTAGACTATTTGGGCCTAATTCATAGCTCAGCTGTGATTAAAATACATACTTTCTAACTGAATATGATATGGTTACTCTTGATTCATTTCATTGTCATACATCAGAAGAGAGTTTATCATGGTATATTTGTTTAGCCCAGTAAGTAGGCATGAAATGTTTGCACTGGGTTCTTTCAGTAGGAAGAGGGAAGATCATAAAAGCTGACTGTCTAAGATGAACAGGTAGATAAAAGGTGTTGTGTTACTTAACTGCCACCTTTAAATGACAATTCAAAGAGCAGGGCGAAGCATTATGGCAGAGGTGAGGAACATAGAACACGTACTTACATTCATGTAGGAAGACATTCAAGACTCAAAAGCTTTTGCACAGAAGGTAAGTTTTGATTCCTGTAGGCTCTATTAAGAAAAATGTGATGCAACATTTCCCTGCCAAAACCAGAAAGAAAATACCACACAAATAGTTTTCTTTTTACTTTAGAATCTTTTATGAGTATTTTCCCAACTACTGAAGCAAAAAAATGTAGTCATCCCATCTCCTGGAAATCAAAATGAAATGGAGATAGACACCTAAGAGTCTCCCCAAGTCCCAAGAGAAAATTAGTTCTTGCTTACTAAAACACAGTGATAAATAAAAACAGCAGTGGAATGACACCCAGAAACATGAATTCTAGCCCAAACCCTTACTTCAAGATTAACAAGAAGCAGGTAGTTATCCCAGTGACACAAACATTTTTCCCATGTTCACAAATCTTGCAGTGAATGTGTTTCAAATGTACAAAATCTTGGGGAGCCTTTGTAGCTATTTTGCGTATTGATTCTTGGACACATTCTGAAATCCTTGTCTTTTCATGTATCTTAGTGGCCCCTTTCCCAAGACCCTTTGTGTGCTTTCACATCACCTGTACTTCCAAATTGCCTGGCCCATACAAAGGAGTGAGAGAAAGGAAGGAAGCTCCTGTTGTAGTGTGCAGCTGGGACATGGTGGGCCCATGCATGCACACCTGGAATCTCAAAAGACTTTAAGAGTCCAGAAAGAAAAAAAAGTCATCTTCTTTTCAGCCAGTAGTTCAGGAAGGTATTTCCTGAGTATCTGGGACCGGCTGCGGTAAGAACAGGTAGGACAAACACCAAAGAAACATTGGAGTTCTCTTCTCCAAACTCTTGGCTCTTTACTCGAGTTATCCATACATTTTTACTCACTGTATTTAAGGTGACAGGTCTTCAAGTACAGAGGGCCTGTGATATGTTGCCACCTAGGCGTATGCTTAGAGAGCAGATCTTCATTAATCTACATCCTGACATGGTGAATTGTAGAGTTACAGGGGAACTCTCTCTGCATGAATTTCTATTTATTGTGTTATTAATCAGTAACACTCAAGGATATCAACTTTGTTTCTGTGTTTTGGAGGAAAGTGGCTTCTTTCACCTATTCTTTTTTTTCCACAATAGATCCTAAAACCATAATGATAAAGCCATTACAAGCATCTAGGATGACACCCACTAACATAAGCACTGAGAAACACCTTCCTGGTAGTGGCATGGCAAACTTCACATTTTCAGCTGACTTCAATTATCTTCTTAGTGAACCATATATAAATGCTGGGTGTGTGATCTAACTAACACACCTGCCAAATAACAATGCCTCTTATTAACTGCATATGCAATCAGCTCAGGACTCACAGAGACATACTCTAACTTAGTAACAAAAGACATGATTGTGACAGTTGCCAAGTCTACCGTTAAGAGGAACACAGTTCTTATTCCTTGGCATGAGCTACCTGCATTAATAAACTTTTGTTTGTGGCTAGAGTTACTATTACTCATCCTACTAAGAACACAACAGCAGACAAAGAGGTAGGGGCAAGATAAACAGGCAAAAGTTTGACTCTTCTTCAGTGTGTAAAACTTTGTTAACCTTAGCTGAGCTGGCATGGAGGTGAGGTGATTTGTTTCCAGCAGTAAATAGCAGCAAATTACTTTCCCCCTTCAAAAGCAGCTTGGTTGAGCGCTGTCCTGCATTACCCCTTACATTTGGCAGATTGCAGACTTACAGTTTTTCAGAACATGTCAGTGCAACCCTTTGTATTTCCACTTAGAGAAAGAATTATCTCAGGTTCTAAAACATAATCCGATTTTTTTATGCTTCTGAGAAAGTGGTTTCTCACACTAGAGTCAGATTCAGTACATTTCTCTGCTTCTTCCACTACACTTCATTTGCCAGTCTTGAAGTTGGGGGCGGGGGGGGAGAAGCAGGACTAGTTCTAAAATTCCAACCCATCACACAGTACCTAGCCTAATAATCCACATTAGAGATTAAAATTTGAAGCCTTTACCTTTACTGGTGAGGAACTGCTCATGCCTCTTACAAGTGTGGGCAGAGCTTTCCCATCTGGCCTTAGAGGTAGCTAATAATTATCTATGACTTGTATTTTTTATTTCTTTTCTCTTCACTAAGAACTTGGTATTACTGGTTTTTAGTACCTTTACCACTCTATGCCTGTACTTCCAGTGAGCAAACCCTCTTTAGCTGGCAGTGCACTGCAAATTTCCTCATGCAATCAAAACATCTGGATTCTATTAATTTCTCTTGTAGGACAAGAGAAATTCGATGGGAAAAAATGAAGAGCAATCAGCTTTAATGAATGTTAGCTGGAGCCGTGCATTTGAACCTTCCATCAATATATTTCATTCACTTTATCTGTCATTTTATACCTTTTTCGAAAATTAAATCCTTTCCATGTGGCTCTGTTCCTTGTTGCTTCTAAAGTCAGGAGAACAAAAATGAAGGGTAGGAATTAAGCAGAAATGTATTTTTCTACTTCTGTAAGGTTTAGGGGAAATGATGTTTAGCTTTGCCTTCAAAATTTGCTTTTACCTTATGCAACTACTAAGTTGTACTACTATGAAGAAAGGAATGTTATTAGGCAATGACTGGGGACAATAACATATGCTATGTCGCCTTACATTACCCAGCTTGCAGGAGTCACTTTAAAAAAAATCTAATTTTAAAGGATATACTAGAAAAGGTGATTTTCACTTCATTTGGAATAGACTGTATGTCATGTTTTCTAAGTGGCATGGCTGTGATTTTATCTTTCGTTCCATTAAATTAGCTATGTATTTACAAGTGGGTATTTCCATGTAATTAATAAACAAACAAACAAAAAAGCACTGTCAATTTTTTTTCTTTTTTTTCCCCGTGCTGATTCTCCCATTTGGCTAAAATCACATCCTACAATAAATTGGGTAGTTTATTAGATTGTTTACAGATGATACAGTTAGAATCTACTAGAAAGCTGTTAAAATAGGCATTTTTAAGGAACTAGCTTATGTTGATTTTATGTGAAAAAAATCAGGTAGGAAAAGAAAATGAAACGCATAAAAAGGAGGAAATCAGACCATCTGGGTATTTACAGCAGTAAAATGCTGCCCATAAATTAGAGATCATGATATCCCCTTTCCCTCTCTCTTTTCCTCATTACTAAGGATTGGGTGGAAAGGTTTGCATTTTTAAAGAATCCACAGACTTAGGATACTATTTTAGGAAACTGTAGGTGAAATGACAGCTTTTCTTTTATTGCTGAATGAAAGATGAACATATGTCTTATTTCTTCTCACATTTGTAGAATATCTTCTGAACTCAGGTACAGAACTACTTGATTTAAATTAGATTTTAGATAAATCCACTTGCAGTAAAACTGTTCAGAATCATAAATGAGTATGACAATAAGAGAAGAGAATATATGGACAAGTGACAGTAGATGAGGCAAATAAAATTAAGAAGTAGTCGCCAAGACCACACAGAGCTTTAAAGGAATTCAAGGCTGAAATAGCAGACTCTTACTTAAAACTGTTACCTGAGATTAGGGAGTGCCATTTTTTAACAAAAGTGTTCCAAGAGAGATTCAGAAAACAGCAAACCTGTCATGCCGATATCTATACAAAACAAATAGGTGGAAACTATAATAAGGAACAGTGGACATCTGGATAAATATGACTTATCTGGGAAGAGTTAAAAAGGTTTTCATAAAAGGAAGTCCTGCCTCACAAACATAAGGCAGTCCTTCGAGGGGATCAAAAAACACGTGGATAAGGGTGATCTGGTTGATCTTGGATTTACAAAAGGCTTTCAACAAATTCCTTCACTGAAGGCTTTTAAGAAAACTAAGCAGCCATACCATAACATGGCTTAGAAGTATAAGGTGATACACACTGGGGAAAAAACCATTAATTCACATATGAAACAACAAGGTTTGAACTGACTATCATCATACAAGATTTTAAGATTTTAAAAGATAGTACCATGAAAATATCAACTCAGCAGTGTCTGAAAAAGCAAGTCAGGTGTTAGCAATGTTGGGGTTAGCAACTAGAGAACAAAGCAGATGATATCATCATGTTATTGTATAAATCCCAACTTTGTCTGCAGTCTGAAGATTGTGTGGCATTCCAGGCCCCCATGTCAAAAAGGATAGAGAACTACAGAGGATGTAGAGAAAGGCAATGAGGATAATGAAAGTTATGAGACAGATTTTGTATAAAGAATGACTAATTATTCTGTTCTTCTTCCCTTAAAAAAAGATGACCGAGATGGATATGTAAGAGGTCTATAAAATAAGTGCCTGGAAAGTGTGGTTGGGGATTGCTTGGTCACAGTTTCCTCTGATCCAAGAAGCAGAGGACATCAAATGAATCTGTAGGATCCGGATTCAAAGAAGAAAAGATGATTCTTTATGTCACAATGTAGTTAGGGATGACTTCCTACAATAAGCTATAGATACTTAAAGTTATGTGGGCTCAAGAGGAAACCACATGGAAAAGTTCATGGAAGAGAAATTCGTAACTAAGTACAGAGGAACTGCATCCGGCTGAGGAAGTTTTTGAGTGGAAGTCACTGGAGGCTGCCTGAGGAAAGTAGCATACATTTTCCACGTTCTTATTCTTTTTCCTAAGCAACCATTCTCCACCGACTATCAAAGACAACATTTTAGGGTAGATGGCCTCACTTTGGTCTAAGTATGGCTATTCTTAGTTTATCACAGCTCATCAAGGCTAATGTGCTAGATTTTTTGACTGGCAGTTCTTGAAAGCAGAGAAGCAGGTGGGTGTTTGACCTGGAAATTTTTTCATACAGATCTCATCATAGAAGATCAGATTCAAGCCAAAGCTTTACCTGTATTTGGGCTCAGATAGATGTTGGGTGAGTTCTGGCATTTGTCATTTGCCAAGTTTATAAAATTATTTTTTGTGACATAAAATTTTTACCACTTGTTGCCTAGAACTGGATCTTTAGATTTTAGTGAAATGATTGAGATGGTGGCAGTAGTTAAGTGGCTGTGCTTGCTATTAGCTTTAAATTTTTCAGTGGATTTCAAAACTTATCTCGGAATTTATGCTATTTATTTATGCTATAGAGACCACAGCGACCAAAATGTCATGAACTCCACGAATGACTCTGCTTTTATCATGATGTCCAGTTTCTGACCAGCATTTAGAAATCCCAAAGGATGCAGAGAATGTACAACAAGATAAGACTAATATTAAAAAGCAAGATATGCTGTGGCATAAGCATTTAAGAAAGTCATATAAGGCAAATGGGAGTTGTTAATGCCTATGGAGTATTATTTGTTAGATTAGGATATAGGAAGCTTTGGGAAGCTTTTGGGAAGCCATCATGGGAATAGTTTAGTTACACACTTCAAATGTTTTCCTTACTGCGGAGCAAGCAAAAAATTCTCCCTCAGAAGAAAAAAGCAGCAATTTGTTTGGAATTGTTGTTATAAAACCCCCTCAACATACTGACTAGAAAAACTTTATCTTTCCTATCTTTGTTCTCCTGTCAGGACTACAATTCCTGCCTGACCAAGCAGAGTCCTACATCAGTTTAAATGTACCAGGTTTAAATGTCCCCCAAATTTTGTCATTATACTGGGTTACTCTTAGTTTAAAGATTTTGGGGGGTTTTGGTTTGTTGGTTAAATATTACATTCTTTTCACAACTTGTTCTGGAGTAATTAGTATGACACAATATATATATACAAACTCAGCAGAAAATAAAGAACTTTTCTTTGGAGAGCAGAGATCTTACAGCACCAATGATGTTATCTATTGTTGCCATTACTTCCACAAGATGATTTAACTTCTAGAGCGCCATGTGGATTTCACAGATTAGAAGCCAGTACAACATTAAACAAACACTAAAGTATTCAACTTTAAGGACCTAAAAAACTAGCGCACAATGTTGTAGACAACTGTTAATTTTGCTTTTAAGAGAAATTTCTCTAATGTTTTACATGGTGATTTTAGCCAAAACCATTGGCATGATTTTGCTATGTGTTTTGCTATGACACAATCAAAGTTAAAGTCCTTCTCTCTGCTCTTTTGCCTTAAGGACGTCAAATAGAAGATGGGGGATTAACTTCAAGGAACACCAACTACTGATACTTCAGCAGCTGTACGGAGACATTTCATGTATGTCATACAACTAAATCAAACAGATCCTGGTGTTCTGACTGGTTATCTTTTCAGCTGAGCAATGACTAATCAAGATTCTTCTGTTTTATCGTTTTACACAGTTCTGTTATATGGTTAAAGGAGATAGAAGCATCTACATCTAGTACAAATTCCCATCAAATATATGACCATCCAAATGCAGAGGTGTCTCTCCTTAATTTGTTTTCTACAATAAGTATATGAAGAAGTTCAGAAACACAGATCAGATTTGATTATTCCCTTTTACCAAAATGATAAAAGAGAGCCTAATACAAGCTCAAAACACCCTAACAGTAATCAAACATATAAATTCCATCACAGATTTATGACATTTGAAGGGCTGATAATTACGTGATTAATTTTCCTAAAAAAAAATGTTTATTTTTGTATTTACCAGAGTGTCATAGGGCATTTTTTGCAGCTATATACTTCAGAATTTTATTGTCACAAAAGTATCTATAAAACTGTGCATCATTAGGCAAAAGGGAGATAATTTCATCTAAAGCAAGATTCTGCCTAGGGAAAGACTAAAAAACTGTCTGCTATAGCAACATATCAACACTGCACAAGATAATAAGAAGCAGTTAGCCACCTTGAACTGAGTTATTTTAAAGGAGGTGTCTTCACTCAGGGTTGTCTAGCAAAGTTCCTTTAAAGACCAGGCCAGAATTCCCTTTCTGAGTAGGGCTTCTCTGATAGTGTTTTCCTTAAATATTTAATTATATGGCAAGCTGTGCTTGTTTTGCTTCTCCAGAGCCTTTGACTTGTAGTCAATAAAGAAAGCGCTCTTCCTCCCATTAAATCCTGATATTTAGAGAGTAACATTTTCCTCTGTTTGATTAGGGAGCTTGTCTCCACCCAGTCTTTGGGTTACCTTACTGTCTTCAGAGGCTTGATGAAAGGGCTCAAGCATCTAAAAGCCTGTCTACTTTTTCCATCCATAATATTCCAGTTTAACAGAAGATCCTGTCTCTACCTTGATATTTTGCCTAGTGGTCTTTAAAGAACATTGCTATAGTGTAAGGAAGCATCACTCCAGGACACTTAATTGACAGACACACAGGCTTACGTTTAAAGCCTCAACAGTTACCAGCTACTTAAGATGCAAAGTTGTTTAACTCAAATGCCAAGTGCTCTCTGTTGCTCTGACATCTCTGAAGACCTAGAACCAGCGAACCGAAAACACATTGTACAGGGACCTCCATGGAATTTACGCTGTGGGAATCTGACATTAAACCCCAACAACCTAGGTCTCAAAGCAAGAGGTCTGGCCATTAAAGATGTTTCTGCCCACCTGGTGAACACTCTGCTTTAAGACCAGCTTAGTTCAAAATGGGATGTGATTTAAAACAAGCTAACCGACTTTGGGCTGAGGTGAGTAGAAGCGCTTACACTGTCAGTTGTTAACACTCAGCTAGGGGAATATTCATCCCTTGCTGAAGAACAGTCACCTCTTAAATCACTCCAACTAGACCTGGAGGAGCTCAGCTGTTTACAGTCTGCATTACTCCAAGTCAGCAACCGGGAACAGAACTGAGCCCAGGTCTTGTAAGGCACTGGCAAATTATCTTCCCACTGAATCCTTTTTTTTTTTTTTTAATGCTTATAGTAAGGTTCCCCTTTAATGACACAATGCAAATCATCCATTGATAGCATCAGTAGAGAGATCTGATACTTCATTCCACTAATTCTCTTCCCCTCTCCAGTAGGAAAGGCAACAGGCTGCATAAGAACAGGTACTATTAGGGTCCAGTAATAATTCAGGTTATTGCTAAATAGCAGTGCATGTTAAACTATACTGAAGTTAGAGAGAACCAGCAAAAGAAGCAATTCCAAGACAGGGAATTATAAAGCTTTTCTTCTTTTTTTTTTTTTTTTTTTTGCATGCCTGCAGTGCTGCAGAAAGTGCATGCGGGGTAGAGATGAAAATCGTAAACTTAGTTCAATCTAAGTGTATTAGTTATTCAGAGGATGTACATGATGTTTCACTTGCTTTCTTCTTTGTTTGGAGTATGAATGCAAGAAATGGGTAAATCAGAGTTTAAAACATCTGGCACCATTTACTAAAGTAAACTCACATCCTAAATTGTCACTGGGAAATGTACACTTCTTTTTGCTGCTGTTTTGATTTAGCTGTCAGGAGAGTCATGTTTAAATACAGCCTTTTCTGCCTCATGGCCGAGTCTCTTTGTGTGCATTTGCTCAACATTACTTACTTTACTTTGAAGGTGGGCTGAGCGTAGAAATCTGACGAAAGAGTGGGCTGTGCCCTCGATCCGAGGGAGCTCTTACATTCTTCTGAATGACTACATTTGCTAGTGCAGTACACAGCAGCAGCAACAGTGTGGTGCTCTGGGTCTCCAGCTCTGCCTAGCAGACAAATCTCCAGCTCGCTGAACATCTGCAAGACAAATTTTTCATGTTCTTCTGTAAATGAATGCTGCCTAACTGCACCAGGAAAATGGGCACAGGGGATTATCTCTGCATTGCTATGAGTGGAGGGGCACCTTGGGGCTTTAGATTGCAAGGTGGCAAGGAGCAAAAGCAGCCTTTGCAAATCGCCAAGGTAGGATCATGAGAGAAAGATGTTATCAGTGTTTTGTGAACAAGTGAAGAGAATATTTGTTTAAAAATATACTGCTTCCAGTGAAGTGGTTGGTGTGGATCTTATCGTGATGCTTGTTTGAATTTGCTAACGTTTTGCAGAGATTCTACAGGTGCTGATTATGTTTGTTTCAATAAAAAGGAATGATTACTTTTTGGTAGCTTGCAAGTATTGCAAACAATTTCTTAAATGTTAAAGGTTTGAAATTGTGAAATGATGTATGCCTTTCAGCTCCTGTTTGATTTGCTGTATGTTTTTGAATGCACTCGACATATCGCAAAACTGAATCTTGTATTAGGAAATGCTGTTTCAGTCATCTATGATACTTTTTTTACTCTAGGCATAGAATAAATACAGCTTTATCGTGAGAAAATGTTCTTACTATTTTGGGAATCCTGGAAAGCATTACACTGAGTTATCTCTGGTTTTGGAAACTTATCCAGTCTTAGAAGCAGCTTTAATAGATGCCAAACATTCCCTCTTATATTTCATGAGCAACACCAAAAATTACTGAACAATTCATAAATTATCTTCATGTATAAAATGAGAGCAAAACAGACAGCAGAAATTCAGAATAAATAAGAAATAAGAATTGGTAACCCCAAGTTGCAAAAATAATAGTTAAGAAGTAGCTTTGCTAAAAATCAGTGCTCACTCCATTACAACAGCTTCTCCACTGGTGCAGCAATAAAGATTTGACGGTTATTAAGGCTTATGTAACTTATGGAGCTGCATTCTGTTCTCCTAGACAAGAGGGACAAATTTTGTCCAGAGCTCCGAGGTCAGCAAAATACCACTGATTGAAATGATACTGGGACTGATCATCATACAATGAATTCTGCCTTGTTAAACTGAGGGAGAGAGATTGAAATGTATCTTTTCACCTTTTAGTATCTTGGTAATCCAGTACATTGAGCGTTAAGGTTTTTGTACTTTGATACAGTATTTTAGATCAGTAGTTTAGCTATTTAAGCTCTAACTTTCTTAAGCTGTCAATATATTTATTAATTACTTAAATTTAATTCACTGGATCAGTTAATCTACCTCATTTCCTAAAAGAAGGTCCTTTTAGTTCCTCTGTCAAGAAAAGAACGTCTTTCATTATTATTTTCAATGATTTCCAGCCCATAATATTAATCATATTCAGTAATAGAGCTATGATTTATTGAGTGTATGTATCATTTTTCTCATTACTGTTAAGTGTTTTGTTTGTTCTTATATTTTGCAAAACTTGAACATGTTTAAATTTTTTTCCTACCGATGGGCAACTGTTGCTTTACAAGTAAAGCCACTGATAATAGATGACAGTGGAATCCTGCCATCTAGTGAAAGCTTGTAGCTAGAACTTAAAAAATTCTAAGTAACGGTAAAAGGCAAGTGGCCTTGATTACATAAAACCAAAAGTAAAAAAAAAAAAGCACAGTAGTTTGAACACGAGATTCTGATGAAGCTTTAGTTTTTCTGATAAAAATGGGCTATACAATTTTTTTTCATATTCACATCCTAGACTATGGCACTTAAGTCTGAGTTCTGTTTTACCACTAAAATTTGGGACTTGAGAACACATGGTAACAATTGTGCCTTAATTCTAATGGGAAAATCCACCAGTAAAATATATCTAAATTTAGAAAAAAAAATATGTATTATTAGGAAAAAAAAAATCAAAGCAGCATGAGTTTGTTTTCTTGCAAATGAACCCCATCAAAAGGCCACGCAATACAATACTTCAGAATGCTTTTGTAAGAGTACATGTGTATTAGCATATATAAGTGTTGCAAGCATGGTGGACTGGGTGCTTTATGAGTTTAGATCATTCATTTCTCCACACTTAAGAGTTAGTCAGGATCAGCAAGATTTGAAAATTGACACTACTATCTGGCTGAAAACCTGAAACTTAGAGTTGACAGGCCACAGCTTTCTTTGGGACTCACTCTGTCAGCAGGCTTCGCCGTCCTCCCCGGAGAGGCTGGGCTCTCTGCGAGGCGCGCAGACGTGGGTCTCCAGGTCAGGCACCAGCAGCAGGTTGAGGCACGGCGAGGTGGGGGGTCTGCAGCTACACTGTGTGTGACCTTTTTTGGGGAGAGGCAATGTTTTCAGCTTTTATTCCGTTATCTGTGAAAAGTGAATCTAGTAACTCTTGAAAGAAAAAAGAACTACCCAACTACTGCATAGTAATTTTCCTACTGGCTCCAAAATCAAACGCTGTGTTTCTTAAACACAATGAAAAATTGTTATGGGTTTTTTTGGTTGTTTTTTTTTCAATTCAAGGTTCAGCTTCTCTACTGGTACATACTAATGTAGCTCCATGGAACCAGTGGGTCATTGCCAATTTACACTGAGATTTTGTCAGAAGCGTGTATTTCTGGTTTTGATGTCTCAGCTCGCAGGAGCTGGGAAAGCTGCAGAGGGGTTGCTCGCCTGGTTGCCGACACAACCTGAGCACAATATACCCCTGGACTGCTGCAGAGGGAAGCACACTCAGGTCCCAGTCATGAGCAGAGCAGTGGTTGTGATACAGATCTAATGGAGAGAGGGATGTGAAGCGGAGGGAAATGAGATAATCCATGAAAATGTGGCAGGATACAAAAAGCCCAAATTCACACTTATCTACCCTTTTGATAAAGGAAACACACTGTTTTTAAAGCTAATGAAATAAGTCGCTGCAGTTTACTGCCAGAAGCAACTTTTACCAGTTTGTTTTACACCTTTTAAAATATTGTTTTATTACATTTATTTAAAAATATTAAAACCCTCCCCCCATTGTTTGTTGCCTAGTTCTTAAAGCATACATGTAAGTAGCAATCCCACTAAAATCAATGAGTTTTGCCTGCAGTATTGTCTTCCATTATCATGCAAAGTGTTAACACAGAGATAGAGACAAATGTTTTGCCTTCCCAAGAAATATCTCAGTATTTTTTCTAACCAGCAAATAAAATAGGAAATTTTCATCAGCAAATAATTTTACAACCATTAAATTAGATTCAAGACATTTCAGTAATTTGTTAGATGTGAGATTGCAACAAATCGAATTTTTTTTAAGTATCACAAAGTATCATTTTGTCCATTTTTAACTCTTATTAAAAATGTAAATTTTGAAAACATTTGACTCATTTTCTGTAGAGGCATACAAACTGTTTAACACCCCTCCTCCTCCCAACCCTGGCTCTGTACATCAACTTACTTTATTATGTCCACTAATGTTGTAACTACTTCATAAAAATTTATTTTCACTTAAAAAGAAATTGCATGTTCTATATACTGTCCACATATACCATAATGACTTTAAAAAAGATCTATTTTAAATATTGTGTCAAAAGACATATTGTGCTAAGAATGATAACTAATAAATGAATGTTATTGAAAAAAAAAAGATAATTGGGAGTATAAAGCTAAGGAAAACAGTGGTTGTATCAGTTGTGCTCTGTGGGCACCAAGACACTAAACCATGTCAGTATTGCACTGTAGGATAGCTTTCCCAAAGCAGGAGACAGTTGGGAAATTTCAGTACAACAGTGACCCTAAATGGCTAAGAATTCAAGATATATAAGAGCAAAGTGTCATGTGATCTCCTTTCTGTTTCCACTGTGAGATATATGAAAGAATCTTTTTTTTATTAATATCATAGATTTTTTCTTGTAAATTTCTCTTCAGTTTTTAATTTAAAATATAAAAAAACTCTATGTACAAAATAATGGATTATTTTCTGGACTAGCATTTGAAAGAAAGTCCTGGGAGTTTTTCTACTAATAGTTAACAATACCAGCTACGTTATATATAATGAAGCTACATCCTTTAAGAAGCATCTCTTCTGCAACAGGTAATTTAATGGAGTTGTCCTATAGACGATTTAGATTTATATTTCAACTATGATGTAACTCCATTAAATTATCTGGTTGCAATAGAAGTACATTATTCTCAGCATACTTGTTACCTACATCAAACAGCAATTTGATGAACTCATTGTTTGCATCTGTTAAAGTCTTGCTAATTTAAGTTTGGGAACTTAACCCAATAGTTCTAGCATTCAAAGGCGTTAAGTTCCATGACTCAGACCTCTGAGCACTTCAAAGGAAATTCACTCCTCTTTTTCCTATCAATATCCTAAAAGTGAAAATGAACAGATGCTTAAAAATCTATACAATCAATCGTGTTGTAGGTTTTCACATTTGAAACAGTGGGGAAACTAATGTTATTGAGACAAGGTGCCTCACTTGTTACTGAATTCAGATCACGTCAGTTCCGGAAGTAGTCTGGTCTATATGTAGTATATACAGAGATATTTCTACATACATACAACTCAGCAAGAAAGATGCGTTCAATGGGGATCATGTTGTCCCATTTTATATCTGAGAGAGCATTCATCCTGATCTGTCCCTGGTTGACCAGCAGCAGAACAATATATAATTGCATATGGAGAAACACACAGCGATTTTTTTTTTAAAGTGCTGACAGATTTTATGTACTTTTTCAGCAACTTTTTTCAACTAAATTTTTAGAAAAATAAAATAGTAACATTTCCCTTCCTTTAATTTCTACCATGCCAGTTTGCCACTGCATAACTACAATTATGATTCCTATCTTCTAAAATGTCAGGTTATTTGAAAGAGCTTAATGGATATTTTGAAACTCTTACCAATGTGATTTTGCACCCTGAAAATTTTTGCTCTACTACGGACATTTTTTTATGTCCAAACATGCCAAATATCATGCAATTTTCCATTGTCTTGTAAATGTTAACTATAGTCCTAATTAATCCTATGAAATACTTTGATAAATCAGGGTTCAAATCCAACAGCCTCAACTAGGCTTCACGAAAAAACTTAGACAGTTTGTGACTATTTTGCCAATTTCTGAAATAGACTTCTGCTGCTGCTGCACAAATAGTAGTTTTACCTTTGGCTCAGTAATGACATGTGACCACTGGCTGCCTGGTCATTTTAGACATGTGCATTTGTCCATCAAAATACTCAGATTTCAATTCAAGTCTCAGTTTCATCATTTTGGATTCACTGGAACCTGAAACTGGAAGTGGAACTCAAAGACTTGGGAATAACCTGAACCAACAGTGTGAGAAGTTGATGTCTGAATATGATTACTTAATGCTGGATGTATATGGAAGTGGGCTCTGTTGTGGTAGTTTGACTTTCTGCATTTATCCAAAATACTTGACACATGCAGAACCACCCCAAGTGGCTTTCATCAAGTTGACCTTTACACTTAGTCTAGTAGAAAAAAAATAAAGGATAAGACATGTTAGCACAGTTATGCTTTTGATCCTGAGGTGAGGCAAAGCATGTCACTGTCACATATATGAGAGGTATGTTAGCACACAGTTGGTCCCTCCACAAAGTACATCAAAGCTGCTGGGTTTACGGAAACTTTTTCAAGTTCCTGTCACTCTCTCACATTGTCACCATTGGCAAATGCTCACACTTCCAGGCAGAAAAACTAGCTTAGTAAAAGCTGAGATTCTGGTCTCTACATTCTAGTTGAGACGTGATGCATATAGCTGTGTTATACCTGTGCTCCTGGCTCATTTCAGTGCTAAGTCACACAGATGAGCATAAGCCATCAGTTGCTGAAGCAGTGGTTTTTTGCTCCCCTGCTTGCCTCTGCACTGATGGCCTAGGAGCACCGTCCTAGTAAGATGAAGGTAAGAGACTGTTCCGTGTTTCTGATCATCTCCAGATGACACTAAAAGTCATCTTGGAGTTGGAGTTGGTGCTTTGGTGCAGTCTGCTTCTGAAAATATACTTGTTAATGCATAGTCAAGTAGGTTCTTACTATACGCTACTGTGTTGAAATGAAAATGCTCAGCATGCTATGTAAAGGTTCTTACTATACGCTACTGTGTTGAAATGAAAATGCTCAGCATGCTATGTAAAGGCTCAGTACTGAGCTAACGTGACCCTGCTGATATTTCCTTATTTGTATCAATTGACATTTTCATCAGAATTTGAATACAACTTTATGCATTAGCAGTAGACGGAGCAAGCCATGTTTAAAACATGCTAGTTGAACTTTGGCAGCAAAGGAGGGGAATTTAGAGTTAACCTACATGATTTTAAACACAACTTGCCTTACTTAGACTGTATTTAAAACTGTTTGTTTAAATTTACTAGCTAATAAATTTCCAAACATAGTTTGTTTTTGCAGTCTGGACAAACTCTAATTCTCAAATTCACTCTTCAGACCATCTGACACAGCCGGTATTTGCTGATATTCAGAAAACCCTGTAAGGCATATTTACATATTCTGTCACATAAGGAGTTACGTGGAAAATTGTGGTTTTATCTATCTTTTCTGGACAGGGTTTTGACTCTGTTATGAGCCTTGACCCAATTTAATAACCAATACATTTTTGCATATATTTAGATGGCATAGTTCGGCTTCTATTTAAGTAAATGACAAAACTTCCATTGACAAACTAGGAAGAAGATGGGCTTTATAGAAGTTAGGTTATTTTATTTTGCAAAACAAAGGAACAAATTAAAGTTCCCAAAATCTAACTAAAATAGACCACTAATAAATAACTCGGTTCCCAAAAATATACCATTGCTAGTTTAAAAAATAATGAGGAAAAAAAATTCATACACCTTTACCAGAAAAGGTTTATAAGTACCTCCAAAGGTTAGGAGCCTGTGTTTTCTAGTTTCAAACTTTTGCATTCCAGCTATTGTGCCAGTGGAAATGTTTAGTACTAAAGTCCCATCTAGTTGTTTAAAAACTGCAGGCTGAACTAGCACATGATTGTATACCCTGTTTTGGATATACAGAACTACATACCAAGCTGGTTTTGGCATGCTTTCTGCAGTATTTAGGCAAATACAAGCACGCTTTGGATACATGGTAGTATTCACTTGTGCTTGTTTCCAACAGATACTTTTCCAACTCTCATGCTAGGAGAGTTTTCAATGGAATAGAATGAACAACATAATTCACACTGATTTAAACTAAACAAACTGAAAAAAACCAAACAGTGTATTCCTACTAAATTAGATTAGCTGCTTTGTGTAGAGCTTTGCTTCATTTTTTAGCTTCTTTGCTGGAAACATTTAAAATACACTGCATGATATTATTATATTTCACTGTTCTGCATTTTCTGCGATTGCAATCTTATTGTGAATGTGAATGTAATAGTAAGACTTTTGGCCGAGTTCACATTAAAATATCACAACGGGAAATGTTGTTTACAAAGCCCGTTAGGATTGTGTCAAATTGTTTGAGAGGATACAGCTAGCCATTTATGCATATCATGGAAGGACTTTCTTCCAAATACAGAACTCTGTGTTCTTCATATTTACAGCAGAAATTACTTTAAGAGACCATATCTCATGGGTTAAATGCTTAGCACTCTATAAAATAAGACTGATTTGCAGAGATAGCTACAACTTTAAGAGGAACAACTCTGTGCATTGAATTAACTGCGGACAAAAATGATAACATTTAGATTGCAACCAGTACTTATGAGCACCGTTCATTGGCTGGAACAAAACTGGCAGTAAAAAAACCCCCTGGATATCAGCTTGAAGGTTTTAAATTTCAGACCTAATGTACACAAGTTACACAGTGGATTTCTTTTTCCTTTTCTGTAACTTTTCCCATCTGTCCCATTTCATTAGACTCTGTAGTCCATAGTCAGCATGGATGTTAGGATGAGACTAAATGCACATTTAGACTGAAACACTTCAGCATGCACCAAAATCAAAGTGCTATTTTTTGGTTACCTGCCAATACAACATAGTGTTGAGCATGAAAGCCAAAAACCTTCAAAACACCTCACCACCTTGCTCTCAGTGGGGTGCTAAGAGCAGTGAAGAAGTGGCTGCTTTATTTGTTGCTTATGTGGAAGGTAAATTATAATGAAAATCTAGCTCTAAGCTGGCCAGAGCCAATGGGCTTATACCTCAAGCCCGCTATCGTGTGCTGCAGTCCTGGGCACAGCACAGAGTCTTCTTTTCTTGTTTAGCAGGGAAACACTGTCTACAAGTCTTCTTTCTACTTCCACAGAAATGTATTTTGAATCCTTTAAGTTCCCTTCTTTGTTTGACATCTCTTTCCTCTATCTGGGATGGGCCATCAAACTCACGGGTAACCTTTTGCTTCAAAAGAGTTATGTCATCCTAGACTGCGTAGCTATAGAATCATTACTTTACAAACTTGCTTTTTTGTAAGTATGTTTTAGAAATATGGTCCCATTTAGGAAGCTGGATGCTTTGTTTTTTGTAAGCATGTTTTATATTACAATTCATTAGCAGATGAACTGGTGATGGGTCAAAACTATGAAGAAAGTAGATAAGCTATGGTTTTCTATACTGCTGGTTTCATTTTATACGTTCTCTATAGCATAAACATGCCACGTATGGCATAAATTGCTACAATGTTGAATGTCAAGAAAGTTTCTAAAATAAAGGTAATGCAAGGCAATCATGTGTCCACTGTGGCACTTTACAGTAACAGAAAGAAAAACAAACGGAATAACAGGGGAACATAATTCAATAAGAACAAATTTCCCTTCCTAGTAGTCTCTGCCTAATACAAGGAGTATCAGGTACTGCTTGTTGTCTGCAGGCAAAGGTGGGAAAGCTGAATCTTTATTTTAAAAACCTAACAGTTGAAATTGCTGTAAAGGGAGCCTTAAAAGAGTTACATTTTTTCCCATGAACTCAATGGGAGCTTTGCCATTGACTTCAAAGGGCAAAGGATTGGGCCTTGGTATGTATAATATAGTGCAGTTATTTAATTAGAAGCAGATATCATGAATAAAAATCCTCATTGGGAAGGGTGTAGCAGTTTTTGCTAGGGATCTACTTACTACAATTTTCTGTGTCTAGCAGAAGTCATTCCCTTCAAACGAACAAAAACACCTTAGATTTTGGGGTATTTTGATAACACTGTTAAATAATGTAACTTTTTCCAAGTTACTTGGTAATTGTACATTTCATTTCCAAGCTGTCTTGGAAGTCTAAGGACAAAGATACTCACTTGAGTTGAAGACATTTCAGTTTGCATATTTATAGGACAGTGAAATGACTGCTAATAATAGGTGCTAGTCTGACATTACTAGAAACTAGAGGCCATTTATGAAAGGACTGATAATGTATCAGTGTAAGCTAAGGCGAAAATTTAGACTGTGGACATATCTCTCAGGTGCAAACATTTACTGGTTGAAGGGACTACTTGTAACTGCCCTCTTGCTTTCTTCAACTCTGCAAAGTTGAAGACAGGCTTGTATTGGTTGAAATGAGCAGGTATTTCTTAAACGAGCAGCTCATCTGTAAGATTTGAAGTGTAGAAACCTCCAGGTTAGGATAGGGAGGAGGAAAGAGAGAGGAGTGCCAAGCAGCTGTGGGTGGTAACCTTTTCAGCAGGCACAGCTGTGGCTGGACAAGTCAGACAGTAACTCCTTGTGTTGGCACGCCCATCTTGTTGTAGATGCATTTTCAACAATTTAACTGAAATCACTTTGGAAAGGCTCTAAGGGTCCTGCAAAAAACTGCTTTTCTTCCAGAAGAAAAGCATCTACATGGAGAACTGTGCAACAATAACTTTAATGGTTGTCTATACCTGTATAATATCAGGTGTTTCCAAGATGTACTGCAATCAAGGGGAATCATGTCATGAGATTTATTAGCTTTACTCAACCACCACCACTGGTGCTCCTGAAGAAATCATCTCTCTATTTATCTCTCTAGATCCTTGTCTTCTCTTCCAGAAGTTCTTGCTCTGCTTTCTCTTATCATTCTCTCTGTAGTACTTTTATTTAAATACACAAGTACAGCTACTTACTTAAGCATCACTTTCAATGAACACACTGAAAATTGTGGGCAAACAACGCCTCAGACTTCGAACCTTTTTACTTGGTTAGAATAGTGCCCACCACTTCCAGTGAACTTCCTTTGCACTGAAAGAAATAGAGGAAACTTCCTGCTTTGCAAACTCTCTCATTGCAGAAATCTCCGAACTACTAGAGCTTAACAGATGTGGCTGGAAGAGACTGATCAGCATTTTGTTCCACAAATTACATTTTCCTATTTTGCAGAGATCACTTCAAAGACTAGCTGCCATAAGCCACTGATTTAATTACAGAGGATGCATATGGAAATAATCTGAAAGGGATAAATAGCTTATATATATTATCATATATTCAAAATGATCTTCCCACACACTGAAATAATACTTGCAGAATGGATAGTGTAAAACCTGCTTATAAAATTCTTCAAATTAGAAAAAAACTATCATTAAGCATGGATATTTTAAGCAAATTCTAACATATAATACTATTTAATGCCTAAGTTCCTTACAGAGGAGCAGCTGTTTGACATCCTTCAGTGAAAAAAGCTCAAAGTTTCAAAATTGTTGGCTTTCCAAAAAACTTGAGACCTAGGAAATCAGAATGGTTTCACCTAAATTCTCAGTCAGTGGAATAAGTATGCTATGATGATCAATATAAAATGAGCCACTCAAACTTGGAGGGTTTTGTTACAATAATACATAAAAAAATTACATCATTGGTTTATGAAACAAAATGTTAGTTTTAAAGTGTTATCGCATGGTATCCATATTGTCAGCCAAAGTTAGTCTTTAGATTATGTTGTGCATGTTTAGGAGTATCTAGGGGAAGATACTAGTCATTAAACTGAGCTAGAAATCACAATTAGAACACTGTTTCCTTTCAATCCCCCAAATCCCTTTGCTAAGTGAATTAGTAGTGTGCCTCTATGTCCAGACTCAATAATCACCTTTTCATGATACTGACATAGTATTGATTATCACTAGATGGTGCTCTTATTCACAATCCCCCAAATTATAGGTAAGTGAATGTGAAAACAGTTATACCTTGGAGAAATTTTGGTTGCTAGCTTTAATGTTTTCTTACTGAAGCTGCTAAGTATTGTTCAGCTCAGTACCTCCTGGATCAAATAATTTCAAAGTGTAGAATTAATGACTTCAAGATAAATACGTATATAAAACAAGCCAAGAATCACATAATATCAAATTAATCATTCCAAATCTTCCTTTCACTTCTACTTATTATTCCCTGCATACAAATAGAATGTAATCCCTTTAAGGAGGGCTCCATAAATTTGTTCTAGGGTTTGATTTGTGGTTTCATAACACTATAATTAGGACCCATTTTGATCTTTAAAAAACTAACTAAAAAGGAATATTTCAGAAGGCCTTAAGAAAGAGGCAGTCGTCATCCTTTAAAGAGAAAACAGAAGAATATTCCTGCACCTATTTTACACCATATTATGAATGTTCAGTAGTAATATTACACACAACTATTGAATATGTGTAGCCAAATAATAATAAAAAGAGAGTATAAAAACCCATTATATCAAATCTCAGTTTCTTCCAGCCCAATCTGACAGTAGTCAGAGCAGACAGGGCTGAGCCCTGGAGAGGTAAGGAATCTCCCAGGTCTCGTATCCAATTTAAACTGAATTTTGAGCTATAGTAAAATGATGTTTTTTCTAAATTCCTCATTATTCTGCTTTTCCTTTCTCTGCCCTCACTTTCAGTCATGACTTCAGTCTGTAATATTAGCTCTTCTACAATGAGGTTATTCTACTAATCTGATGAAGAATAGATGCCCATGAAGTACACCAAAACCAAATCCAAGAACACATCCTTGAACAGCTAGGGGGTTGGAAATCTAGCTGAGTTTTGCAGCTTGAGCCCATTTTTACTCAAATAGTTTTAAATTAACAGATCAGCACAGGTGTGATCCAACTCATTTTTCCATGACTGAATCTTTATTTGAAAGGCCTTGATTCAGCTCCTAAATGTGCTACATTTTTAAGTCATTTTCCAGGTCACCAGGATAATGTTACCAAAAGATTTGTGATTTTGTGGCACAATTTGTGACTACAAAAAGGATTTGACTTTAAAACCTCTTGTCATTCTACAAAAGCAAAAATTTCCCAAACTCTCAGAGTTACAGTTTTCTTCCTCTGTATTTACAGGAACAGCAAAAAACAATCCAGTGAATCTAAACATAGTGAGAGGACCATGAATGCCTCTTTTTCTACACTGGCAAGAGCAGTACAAAGGCTATGATAATTAAGCCTGAGGAGATAGTTATCTTTGTGGCCTGTCATTTTTTTTAGTGTTACCACATGAACAAATGGAGCACTAAAATGCACAGCCTGAGAACAATGGTGCCCAGCCCCGTACCAGCCTTCTGGGTCATTCACTTGTTGTTTGCTTCCAGGCCTGATTTGCATAAGAGGCCTGAAAAAGCTGCAGAGACTGGGAATTAGCATAAATTGATATTGGGTGCTAATTGACTCAAGCAAAAACTAAAGATGCATTGGCCTGTTCAAATCAGTCTTGAATTCAGGCCTTCTGGATTCCTGCATCATCCAGCTCCGAAGAATAAAGCCCTGGCATGGTTCATCAGCTGCTGGGTCCTGGGATAAAAATAGAGAGGCAGAAATGGGATCATGTTTTAGCACAATCTTAGCTGAAACTGAAAAGGGTGGGAAGGAACCCTTTCTCTTATGAAAAATATTTTCTTTTCAGGTGTTCTAGGCAACAGCATAGCAATCGAGCTTACCTAGAATGAGAGCCAAACCAAATCTTTCCCCCAAACCTTTTACTACTCTAGACCCAAACATTTTTTTTAAAGGCTGGAAAATTCATTGTTCCATGTTTATGTACAGGTGTGTTCCAACAAGAACAAGGAACACAATTTATTTCAGTGACTGGATCAATCATGCTGGATGTACACACAGTGACATTCATAACTGTAGGAGTTACTGATTGCCTCACTCCTATGCAGTGCCTCTTGCCTGTCTGTTATCCAACTAAGCAGCTTCTTCTAATAGGTTTCCATCAGACCATTATGAGTAAGCCTTCAAATGAGACTTGTGCTGTCTGGCATCAACAGTTTCCAATGAGCATAATATTTTTAGTAATCCACAGATTGTGGGACTGAGTTTAATATCTGGAGAAGATCTTTGGTCAGCACGTGGTTGAAATACTATATGAATAGCTTTCTTTGTGATATATTGTAGGACTCTTGTAGACCTTTCTCCTTACTGGGGGAGGAATGATATGCTACAAAGTCCTCTCTGTTTTTCTAGTTTTGAAGAATTACCGAAAGCAGTATTCTCCCTTAGGGGTTCACATAATCTCATGTTATACCTGTATGTCGCTTAAAGCAAAACTTACACATTGGCCCAAGTGAGTTTAGTTTCATTTAAAGGCTTCCTTGAACTTTTTTTGATTTCTTTAGTTTTAGATTTGCAAGATACTCTCAGGCCAGACGATATTTACATGTGCTCAGGTTTCATTTTGGCTATTTCACTTGGCTCCCCTTAGGCCTTATGCACCTCTAGTTTCTCCATCATTTTAACACAATTAGTCACAATCTAAACCAAAACTCAAACACAGATCCTGCCACAACTGTACTTGACTGGTCAGAAATAAATCTGTATGACTGCTTTGCTTGGACTGAGCACACAGCTAAGGAGTATTTAAGGCAAAATCCTCTCAGCAGCAGGCCCCAACTCCATCCTTCAGTTAACAGTGGTTCTTGTGAAGCAAGTATGTGTCTGTCAGATCTGCTGAGGTTGTCCGTGTTGAAACATCCCTTCCAACTCTGGAGCCCTCTTCTTCTTAATGCAGAAAGCTTTGCTGCACTCCTGTGGTGTCAGTTGTGGATAAACACTTTCACAGAGTAAAATACCTATGCAACGCGTGTGGAATACAGGGTGAGGGGCATGTGGGGAGAGGTTGGACTTGGTCTTCTCTTTATTCTCACAAATTACAGCAATCTCTGGCATCAAGGCTTCTTTCTTCAGGCACAGAGGATGAGATAAAGTTTACTTCAATGTGCAGATTTCTGGTTTCTTCCATGCAAAAAGAAAAGAACTGAAAAGCAATCCCCTCTGATATAGTGACATTAAAATACTCTTGCTGTGTGTTTTCTTTAAATTAGTTATTACGCTTAAGTTAACGAGAAAAAGGTACATTTCAGGGCAAAATAATAAAGAGAAAAGGAAACTGGACACTGATTCTGACACTGAATTTAATTTATGAAGGTTCTGACCTGTGACATCTGTTTAAGGACTACGCAATCCTTAAAAAGTGTGCTTCCCAGAGAAACTTGAGAAGATACTAGCAGTTCGTATAACAGGACCTTTCCCTCAAAATTATATTAGTAGGAGAGGTGTCAGCGAAGCTAGAAGTCTTCTGAGGCAATCTGAGTCAAATTATCTTCTTTTAGGTGAAAAAGAGCACTGTACATTTCTATATTCCTATTCAGTTGCTTAAAATGCCACTCTTGATCTTCAGTTGATTTTTAAATTACTTCTTACACCACCAATATGCTGAAGTTTGTGACTGACTGTAACGGTTTCTTAAAACAGCTAGCTATAAACAGTGCCATGAGATAAGGAGCGACACCACCCATCAATTTCCAATGTATATAGTAATGTGAATCATAGGGAAGCACTTGCTCAGGAAACAAACACAAAGTTACAGAACTAATCCACACAAATGTCTTTTCCGTTTCTAGCTGTGCCTTCACAAGTTCTTCCTAGCCTCTACTCCCTTTACCTGGTGTTCGGCATTTGGAAGAGTAACACAGATAGGGGCTGACTTTGCCATTACCACAGGTTTCCTGACACTCCTTCAAACAATTGTTCATGAATACCATGCTGTCATACGGTCAGATGTTCCTTCAGATTATTTTTTCTTCCACAACAAAGCTCTGAAAGCAGCACAATGCATATGAGTGGAGAAGACAGAGGGATTTCCATTTCCTCTTCTGCTTGTGTCTCATGTTTTTACACTAGTATTTGACCTTTGTTGGGAGTTTAAGCACTTTCCATAGAACTAAAGGGAAATACTACATGGATGATTTTGGTTTTGTAGCTGCCACAGCCTTAATTTCAGAAGTACTTACAAAAAGTGCCTCTTAACTCTGTATAAGGTACAGTTGTTTGTTGTTTTCTTATGTAGTAAAGGCAGTGCTCACTCTAAAAATCAAGTCATGAAGATCTGGCACAGTTTCGGATTTATACGTACTAAGGTTTCTTGGAGGTTCCATATGGCCATAACAATGCAACTGAGTTAGATGCGTCATTTAAGAGTTGAAAAATATGCAGGATATCTTGTAGCAAAGTTGGAGCAACAGTAGCCACACAAAATGAAAAGGAATGCTGTTGTCCTAAACTAATATAACTAGGGCTGTCAAAAAACTTTCTACGACTACATTGGGGTGAAATATTCTGATGGCAAGTAGGTATTTTATAGCCACATGTTAATCTTCTTGAATGGGATGAGTTACTAAATTAAATTCTTACAATGAGCTTTTATGTGCACTTATATTTTCCAGATGCTTGACACAGTCAAGATTATCCTGTTCATTTGCATGTGCTTGTTTCTTTTGTTGTTATTTTTAGAAAATTCTTTAAGACTTGCTATTCTTCTAACATCTGAGTAGGATTTGAAAATCTTTTTTATTTTAGTCCCATAGCATTTTTCAATTATCTTTCTTAACCCTTATTTCTATTATTTTTAGTTTTGGAAGAAAAGATGAAAGAACGGAAGCCTATAATGACTTCAGGTTCTAACATTTATTTCACTAACAATGTATAGAATAGGCCATACCTCTGTGGCATAACTGTCTAGAAGCTGATGGAGCCATGCTAGAACTGTTGTACATTTTCAACAAAGCTCAGGGGGAACAAAAAAAGGTTACATGGGAGAATATGACCATTATTTGGGGTAACACAATATTCTTTAGAACTATCATATGTTTATAGCAGGTTTCAGATCTTTAAGTTTTCAAAATATGAATGTTCGATAGCAGCAAAATCCAGGACTCAATTTAAACTAATCAAGCAATTTGGATTTTGGCCTAGGTTTTGTCCCCACTAACTGACTTTAACATTTACATGGGAGTTTAGTGAAATTATAATGCACAGGAACTATGATGTCTTTAAAAAACACAAAGCTTTTTACATGTGCTCTTCCATTATAAAAATATCTAAGCTACTGACACTTGCATACTTCAGTTCCCTGTCTTCAGGAAATGGAGATGTACCCATACATCTACTATGTGTGACTAGCTCATTGGTAGACCCCAGTTGACCGATATGCTGCATTTGTGAGCTATGCATCACTTAATGGAATTAGCAACAGCAGTGATATGTCTGTCATATTTAGGAGTGTGTGTTTATAAAAATTGTATCTATGCTAAAACTAATAACTGTTCATCAAATGTAAATAATACCACTTCGAATTGTGATTTTGTTTGTCAAGGCCCTTCCTTCTTGACAAAACTGGAGTGTTGCAGAAAGTTAACACTGTGCAACCAGTACGTGACTGTGTCCCTGCTGAGTCAGCCCCTGAGTAATCCTAGCAAGAAATGTGTACCTGGGGGTTCTGACCACCTGCAGTGGTTACATTAGTTACCCTGTATCCCCTTCCTCTTTGAAAGTTTTGTTAGGAAAATATTACTTTACCTCCTAGAAGGCAAACATAGTGGTGCTCTTGCTATAGGATTGCTGCATTTCATGAATGTGTGGGCTGCAGCCTTCCGTGTATATAACTGCACCCTTGACTTAGCCAACATGTCTTAAAGCTGGCACAGATTTTGGCCAAAGGTCATTAAAGTATTTCAGAACCTATCTGGGATGAGAGATGCCATATTATGCTTGGGTTAGTACATAATAATAATACTTCAGAGGAAGATAATTAAATAAAATCATAGAAAATGTATGCCAAAGATCTGCTTGAAACAATACTTCAGTTTCTTATATTAAGAATTGTTGAAAATGGCAGCATTAAAAAACAACTGGCTCTTTCTCAAGCTACATGCCTTTTGGATTTCCTTAAAAATTCAATCTTTACAGTTTCTGAATAATGCAACCATTGTAATTCAAGGACGCTCCCCTGCTGGTTTTGATTAATTTATTTTAACAACACAGAAGAAGGCTGCTGTAGCTCCTCTGGTAATATAAATCTGTGTTACAAAGAATTCTGTTGTCTTCACCTCTCTAATAAACTACAGTGTCAGGGGTTCAGAGCTAAATAGATGGCAATACAACTTAAACAACTAATCTCTGCTTTTGCACCTGAATTTAATATCAGGGTTTTTTCCTCTTCAAGTTTATAACTCTATCCTTATTTCCCATCTAAGTAACACATCCAGTGAAATATTTTAATTTGTATGCAGTAACACCCATTTTAGACATTAAAAATGAGCATCTTGAAAAAATTCTACCTATGGTCAGGTATCTTAAAAAAAAACATAAAATAACCATGGCTATCTGGGCAACTTTTAAAAATTCATTACAAGTGTCATGACATACGCTATTTTCCTTACAGTACCTGATACTGAAATCTGGTTCTCACCTCAGTTACAGCTTTCATGAAAACTAGAATATATTTCTGGATTGCAAAGTGATCATCCCCCCCCCCCCCCCCCCAAGAGAAAAAAACCCAAGTAATGCCAAGTTTTTAATGTTTAAAACTTTTTGCATATAGTACTAGAGAAATTGTTACTTACTAGTTGCAGGGCTAATGGAAGAAGCTTGGAAGGACCACAGTCTGAGAACAAAATGCACAGTGAGGGCACCTAAATACCTATTACAGTTTCTATGGACAGAAATTGAGTTGATGTACAACATAGCTGCTATTATAATAACAGCGGTTTTCAGAGGTTACAGAAATTGTCACAGTGATGTGTGACATGTAGATATTTTCCCAAATTCTAAGAACATGTGAATACTCCAGTATTCAAGCAGTATGATGAGTTTGGGGAACCATACAGCACTTTAACAGAAATTGCTGTGTTAGCTTACTTATACAATTACATACTCTTCAACTGTTTTCATTCCACATAAATATTAAATACTTCTTTGTTTAAACTAATTTATTTAAAATATTAAGTAAAATGAAATTAAACAATTTCCAAGCTGTTTCTTACAGATTTCTGGTAAACTAGCTGCTCGTTTGACATGTCGCATGTCTAATTTCAGCAGTACCCCTATGTGTGAGTGTATATACAGATGCTTTAGGCTAACATTAAACAATGTTCTATAGCTATAAATGTTTTTGTAATCCAAATAAAGTAGGTAGTGTTTTTATAACTATCAATTCTTGGGTTATGGAGAATGTCTTCAAATAGAAATGGAAAGAGGTTTATCATTACAAACAGGTCTCATTCCCTTAAAAGGAAGTTGTTTCTTTTTTCTTCTGCTTCTTTGGAGAACTGGCTATGAACTGGGAATGGTTATTGTATGACTCATTTCAGAAGAATAGATACAGTGTAAAAAGTTCAGAAAGGATTTTAATAAAACCAAACCCAATTATCTTCTGTTTTGGGCATAACAAGGATAGTTTTAAAGAGAAAAATATCACATTTTTCAAAATGCTGTAAATCAACATAATACTGTAGTGTTTTAAAGGGAAGGGGGAAAAGGTCAGGAAAGAATAAAACATTTATCCCTAGTTTCAGTTCTATAGATAAGACAGAAATCTCCTTTCATAAAGAAACATTACATTTACTTTATTCTGGTCTGGCCTGGAAGTGAGCTTCTGCACCCACCAGTGCAAATCACTGACTGCCAAAAACACACAACAAACTTGGGAATCATCACTCACTTAGCTATGCACAGATAACGTGACTCTTCTACTGCACCCCACGTACTTCAGCTACTTGGAAATTCCTCAAAACCCCAACGCTGTAAGTCAAACTGTTTGCAATAATAAAATTACTTCAAATAAAACAAAATTAATGACATAAGCAGCTATGCTGTGGACATTAGAGACTGCAAATGCTACAAGTAAATATTATTGTATTATTTCCTGCATTGCTTAAGCCCAATGGCTTAAAGGATACAATAGTAAAGTTAGGACAGAAAAAGGCCCTTTCCGTATTGTTTATGATTCAGTATTTGAAACTTTTGGCATAACATAAGGACTTGAAAGAGGTAGTCTCATACCTTCTAGCTTTTCCTCACTGTGCCATTCAAAGGGGAGGCTGATCTGAAAGTAGGAGGCAGTATTCAAGTAATGATTGTATCCTTTCATTGCAACCTCTGTCTTAGTTTTTACAATTTTATATATGAAATCAGGTCTCCAATATGCCACTTAAAAGTTCTGCTTTTCTGTGTGCTGCAACACTAAAGTATGCTATCTTTCATTTACAGAAGGAAGAGAAACTGGTCTTATGTCTCACAAAGCTAAGTTTTAATAGGGTTTGTGATTGTTAATACTAGGAATATGCATAGAAAAAGTGATGCTAACTGGTGTATGCATTTTCAAGATGCAACAGCTGGGTGAGGGATGCTGACTGTTTAGCAAGCATTCCATGTAAGACATGGAGAAATGCAAATTTTTTTTTTAAGTTCAGCACTAGCTGTTTACACATTGTTACTCTAGCAAGAGAATTTTTTAAGTTTTTTTATTTACTTTGTCCTTAGTAGACATACATTGTAAAGGAATTTGCTGCATTCATCACTTGCAGTCAAGGCACATTCTGTGTTCCCTTAAATATCAAACAAATATTATGTGGCTTCATTTTGATGTGAAAGTGCATGACCAATATTGGCCATTTATATAAATTAAAGTTTCCAAAAGTACTAGTAATTTGTTTTTTTGTTTGTTTGTTTGTTTTTTAATTTCTCATGCTTGTAGCACTATGGAACTTCTCCCTGAGTGTCCCTCCTAAGATTGCCCCAACTGAGGCTGAAGTTAATAGAAAGCAACCAAGTGATTCAATTGGAGTTTCATATTTGGAAAGCAAAAACAGCACAGTATTTTGGCAAGACTGTCCATGTATCTGAGTTCCCATTCCTAGGAAGTTTACAGGAGAATGCTGAGCATTTCGAATTGTCATGAGACTAACTACATTTGAATCTTCTTCTGAATATATGTAGAATATTCTGTAGTCTTCAAAGCTAAATTTTAAAAGAAAAAATGCTTCAAAGCCCGCTCTACCCCTTTCCACCTGTTTGATCAGTTGAGAATGTCCTGCCCAAACAAGGTTCATAGATGTATCACAAGCATTCAGTTTTTTGCAAACCCAAGAATCTTGCATAACTTCAGATGACTCTATGCTTTACAGTATAGTTCAGGCTATACTGTAAAGGAGGACATGCACTGCTGATGCTTTCTGAGGTACCTTTGATGATGAGAGATCAGTTGCAGCCATAATTTACCATTGCAGTAGATTGTGGATAGACAGAATTTTAGAATTTGGATATTTTTAATGGATTTTTTAAAAAAAGTTTTGTAGATCTCACATTTTAAAAAAAGTATGGGTGAAACTGTTGTTGCTGCTACTACTGTCCCACAGTGCTATTCAGTGTGGGGACCTGCAAGGTTAGTATTTGGAAGGAGTTAGCAAGGGGTCCTGCTGCTAGGAATGGGAGGCCAGGTAGGCAAGGAGGAGCCTCCTGTCCCATGTAGTGCTCTCCCTGATAGCAAGGGGAGTGATATTGCAAAAGACTGCAAAAGAGAGTCTGTGCTTCTTTTAAAGGCCTATCCTGGACCTCGTTGCCAAGGAGCTGCGGGAGGGAGAAGGCTGGCAGCAGACAGGGAAATAATTCAGTTGAATTCAATTAGAGTGCATCAGTAGAATTAAGTGAACTATTAAAATAAACAGGCCCCCTAAATCAGAAAGGGGTATGACCACTGAAATCAGAGTCTTCGCAGGTTTGCTTTATAGTATATTTAGTTATTAGTGCTAACATGAGCTACTGCACTGCACAGTTGCAAACATGCTCAGGACATGATTATGTTTAGGGTTGCACACGTGGCATTGGCCCACCTTGGCCCCTCTGACATTGGTCATTTTTCAGGATCCATAGCAGGCAGTGATGCAGCAAGGCACTAATTTCCTACAGAGACTGAGGAGCTGCCACCTTAGTTTGTGGATGAAAGGAAAACAGAAGCAACAGCATGAGAGAATAGGACTGTGAGCAAACCTTTTCCTTCCCTCTCTTGCTGAGGACTGCTGCTGAACACCTGCAGAGAGGGCAATGGTTGCTCTAGAAGAATGACTCCAGATTTTTAAAATATACTGACCAAAACACTGGCCAGGATACAACTCTAATCAAGTAGAAATAACACAACAGTCTGCTAATACCTTCAGATACCCTGGAACATTTTCCCTCTAAGTGGTAACTAATTGATTTAACGGGAGCGATTTTCTTATTTAAAAAGGAAGCATCCTGAGCATTTCCTGAAGACTGTAGATTTAAATTGTTCATCAGTGATATAGGTACTCATCAGCAAGCAATATCTGATTTGAATTTATAACAGGCATTGCACTTCATACTAAAGCCAGAGATTTGGGAAGAAACTGGGTGTAAGTGATAAAGTACTACTTGTAATTGAGACAAGTGGGTTTTTTGAACAACGTAGGAATATATTTTCGGACTGCTTAGACTTCTCTTGTCTGACAGTAAATTTTGTAGATAGTTATGTCTGAGTGAAAAATCACAGTAAAAAAATGTATTGATACACGAGAATAGTTAAGAGAAGGTCATATATTGCAAGAGATGTTAGGTCATGTTAGGAGAATAATACAGTGTCCTACAGAGACAACACAGATACTTATTAGCGTTGAATAAAAAAGTACCTTGGTTTTTGGGTGGTATTCTGGAATTATGATTGCCTGCTTAAAAAAAAGAATAATGAAGATAACCCAAATTAATGAAGAGAACTGAAGGAAACAAGCTTCTCAAAAAGGTTTGGGCAGGAAGAAGCATACATTTTGTATCCAGAGAAAAATACTCCAAAGAAAGTGTAGTGATAGTCTATAAAAAATGTTACCTCAAACTGTTCTGGCTCGGTGGGCCCATGATGCTTCAGGCCATCAGGGAAGAGATGCAACATATAGATGGGCTCGTGACCGAGGGGTGGACTTGACCATGGACACTATTGCACAGGTTATCCATGAATGTGAAACATGTGCTGCAATTAAGCAAGCCAAGCGGTTAAAGCCCCTGTGGTATGGAGGGCGATGGCTGAAATAGGTTCAAAACGAGAAGTTTTTGCAAAGCAGAGTTCTCAAAGTTGGCAAAAGGCCAATGGTTTAGTTTATATTCTTCCCAGTGCAAAGCAAATGACTGACAGAGGTCAAACATAAAATTTGAAAGTTAAGTTGTATCCCCTAGTCCCTTTCCTGTTGCTGCCTCCTCTTAGTGCTCCATTCTACAGGTTTCCGAGTTCTCATGTGCATTATTTAGCAGCCTCAGCTCATAGCAACAGAAAATTACACACAGCACCAGCAGAATTCCAACTTGGTGTATTTTGGAGGCCTAAACACTTCAATTTAGAAAAGCAATAAAAACAGTCCTAGGCTTTCAGTATGTATTTCAGTATGCATGAGAACAAAATACAGGTGAGAATACTTCTGTTAGCTCAAATTAATAAATATAAATGTGCTTTTAAACGGGTTCCATTCTAAAACGTGAATTCCTATACAAAGGTTAACATCCTGAGCAGTGGGGTTTAAACCAATCACTATGGAAGAAAATCTAACAGCTAATTCTGCTGGAGGAAAATTTCCATGCTCACAGTTTGAAATGTTCTTTTGCTTGCTTCTTTTGCAATCATGAGCAGAAACTGAAAATGTTTGAAAGATATTTTTTTTTTTCTCCAAGTAATACCTTTTTTGGTTATGGACCAGTGGTGCTGACAAATACCTAATTCTTGCCAGGAGCCGAAACACTAAATGGCAATCTAGTCCATTTTTGACAGTACTCATGCAAGATATGGCCACATCTGTAAAACACCATTTCTTAGCAAGCTCCTTAGAATATCTAAAATTAAAACTGCAAGAGAAAGCAAGGCTAGTTTTAAACCTTGCTGTATAACTGCAATAATTACTTCTGAAAAAAATAGCCTGATGCACAGAACAAGAGTGACAATAGGTACTAATAATCAAAGCGTATGACCGGTTGTGTACTCACAAAGAGCTAAAGATGGAGTCCAAACCAGAAAGTCAGAAATAATATTCAAGCTTCCTATCTTGACCCATGTCAGAGTTCTGCAATACGGGTGAGAAGGCTGTAAAATTTTGCACTTACAGATTTTGAGGCGTTCAAATGCCAGGACCAAATTCTTAGCTTGGGCCCAGGACCGTTCCAGTAACCTCTTTTTAGAAACATATTCAGCTTTTGTATTGATGTGATCAGCAGAACTGATTAATGGCAATGAAATTATGCTGAAGAGCTCCAGTGGAAGACCTGGTTCCAGTGATTGTTGCAGCAGATAGAAAGAGCTGATGAGGTGTAGGGATGAGTTAAGAGTCCACACAGAATAGTCCCATTTAGCATGACAGGCCAGGATCTAAACTTATAAGTCAGATACAGCTCTTTCTGAAACTATTTATGACCTTGGGTTTCCAACTACTGCTCTTTATCTGCAAACCTGCCTTTCGCCACACCTGAGATACTAAGTGGATCAGTTCTGAACACATTTTGCAGTCAGAGCTTCATCTAATCTCTCACCTTTCCCTCATCCCTCCCCAGGCTCTAATACCTGTAGTGTGCTGCTCCAATTGCCTTCTGCATACAGACATAAGCATACAACTTCTGTCCTTGAATAATACACTTATAAATAATCTTTGTCTAAAAATCTGTCTTCAAACATCTTGCATTGCTTAGGCTAAGGTACCTCCTAAACTGGGTGTTGCCCTACTTTCTTCTACTCTCCCCTTGTCTTTTCGGCCCTTTTCCTCTATCCTTCCACATATATCAAATATCTGTGGTGTTAGGGTCCTCTTTTTGGCAATTTCTACCATGTGAAACAACTCTATTGTGCTTCCCCCCTATTTACTTTACTGGCATATACACATCTTTCCTGACGTTTCTCATTCCTTCGTCTGTCAGGTGTTTTAAGGAAAAGAATTGAACAGGCATATTTGAAAGAAACTGTTCTGGGTAAAGCTACTGGGAAGCCAGGTTACACAATGAAGACAACAGTTCTGTCTGGGATTGTGAGGATTATCAAACACAGAACAGTAATTTAAATGTATTAACTGCTTTGCTAGAAATACTGTGTGCACAAGAAGATAAAAATTATAATTACAGTAGATTAAACTTGGTTCACAAGCCTTCAAACATACTCAGTATGACATTCTTTTTCATTTATGCAGCTGAGCAAGTTTACTTCAGCCAGCGGGTGGGGGGTCTAAGAAAACTATTTGGACTGCATAACAAGAACACATCTGTACAGTTGAGATAGCTTTGAAGATATGCCAAATTTGTTTTGGGATTTTTGTGGTGGGTTTTGTGTTGTTTGGGGTTTTTTTTTAATAAGCTTAAGGCTTTTCTAAAAGAATCCTAATATCACTTCTACCCCTCACACCAAAAATAAACTCCAAATGAAAACAGCATCAGGAATGGTCATGTAAGCATTTTTATGGCACAATACATAAACTGCTTAACCATTCAAGTCACAAAATAGTACAGCATACATATGAAAAATGGAATGGAATTAGTTTATGTATTATGTGTTCAAACAACCATCAGCCAAACACATCTTTGAAAGCATTGATATGAAATACAGAAGTAAAGTTGCCAATTCCCAGCAAAAATCACCTGTAGATGTTTGCAAATAGCAATATCCAATTACAGTATGCTTCAGTATTTAACTAGGCTTGGCAGGGAGAAGTAAAAAAAAAAAAAAAACACAAAACCCAAAAATCTCATATTCTGGCAGTCTACAGCACGTTGAAGTCTACAGCATTAACAAATGTAACCATCTTGTCCTATTTAGGAAATTTTTTTGTCTAGATTTCTTTGTTTGGGTTCGATAATGTAACTGCAAGCTGATCCAAAATGACAATAAGCTTCATTCCAAGTGCAGTATGAGAATGCAGTCACAGATGCTACTTCACTGCTTGTCCATAAGCAGCATCGTAAAGGGTCTGTTAGACTCTTAAAAAAAGCAGTCTATTGGCAGCTACCTTTCAGACAGAATTTGCTAGTATTACTGATTTACTACATTTGTACACAAAACAGTAATGTACATAAATTTCAAGACAGTGTATCAAACTCTCATACAATATAAATGTTCTAAGCATGCAGTTTGGAAGGGCTGGATTGTATTCAATGGTCTGGGAAAAAAAAGTTACAATTCCTCCTGTGCGGCTAAATTTGGAAAGCAAGAGACCCCAGATGTGCTTTGCAGTGTTTTATGTGCTTGTATCAAGAACATTACGGTATTCAGTACAAGTCAGGCCTATGCTATCCCATGGCATAGGCCACTGGCTTTCATACACCCAGAGCTTCCATGGTCCACACTGAAGTGAAAACAGTTTGGACAAGCTGCCTGACAACAGCACTGGCAGTGTCATTCCTAGCAAAGAGCAAACACCCAGACATGGCTGGGGCTTCCTCAACGGTGTGCACGATAGCTCCCTTAGGGTGGTAAATAAGTGGAAACATTGGAAAGATATTTGCCATTTTCCTTCTATTTTCTCTGTTCCCCACATAACGTAAATGTAAATTTAAATGTTCAATTTTAAATTATTAGAGATTCAGATTCAAATTAACCTAAATGTGTAACTATTTTTTGGCCACGTATAGATGTTGACTTTCCCTCCTCCCTTTTTCTGATCTTCTTCCTTCATCATGAAATTTCTTGTTTCAAGAGAGCTAACTGGAAACTTCAGGCTTCCAGTTCTCTGTCAAAACTTGCATTTGAAACTCACAAGGGTGCAATGGGTAAAGCACATAGAAATTTCTTTACAAAGACCTACTAGTAGCTGTGCTCTTGGTTCTCCTGTGGTCACTGTGAAGGAGACTGCTCCTGTCCTTGCAGAACAATCCAACAATCCTCTTTCACAAGTAACTGAACACCGTAGAGCTTGGTGGAAGCATTACACAGAGGGCTGTCATACGTTATTGCAGTCTTATCTTTAAGCTTTTTTTCCTTGGATGAGTTTATTTTTTCAATCCTAACACAATTTTGATATAATTTTTGGCCAAAAAACAAGGCTAGTTTTGTGCCAGAACAGCCTAGTATAATGTGTCAGAACCTATTTTCATCTGCTTATTTAAGTCTTCCAGAACAACATTTTAGGCCTTCCCACCATACAGAACTATGCCTACCTTGAATGGTTTGTTTATTTGTACTCAGGATAGCTAGGCAACAAGTGGGCAAAACCTACCCATGAGCCAGTAAAACCACTTTGTATCAAGCTTTATATCCAACTTTTTTTTATTTCAAAAAATGAAATTGAATGCAAAATCTAGACCAAAAACATGAATTTGGGGGTTCTAATATCATCTTCATCTTTTTTTTCAAAAAATTAGTACCACTATCACCCAGCATCACTGACAGAAACAATGGTAGCTTTAACTTCTGGTCCAAATCCTGCAGACCCTTGGCATAACTAACTCATATATGCTTCTTTTACGATCAACTGAAGATTCAGTTTTGATTATTCTTTATCTGCTCCCCATTAGAACACATGGAGAGCAATGCACCATGACCTATCAGCCACCTAAAATGAGCCCTTGCCAGAGGAAGTTTGTGGTACCTGATAAGCTGTGCCTCTGCATAGAGGGTCTAGCATATTACAAAGCCAGGCACACTGTGGAGCCCCACGGTGTGAAGTCTGTCAGGCCATGCACTTCGGTGTAAGGCTGGTTCATCTGCCCCTGTATCACAGTCCTGGAACTGGAAGTACTGGGGAGCACAATGGAGGGATACAGGAGCTGCTCGGACACATTCAGTCAGGTGAAACCAGATTTATTAGCCCAAGCTCAGTGCTATTGCTGCAGTCAGCAAAGGCAAGGAGGATGCTGCGGCCAGCTTCGGGAGCAGGGTGAGGTGGATATAATAGAGAACAAATCTTGCCAATTTTTTCAAGTATGGCTTGGCTGCAGAACTGTTGAGAATCATTACTGTATAATATATTAGATGTGCTTGAACATGTCAAATTTCTTGTTTTCTTGGACAATGAAACAATCCTTCTTTAATGTACTATAAATTACTGTAAAATACAAATTGAGATATTCTGTTGATATGTGGGTTTTCTTTCTGGTTTTGTTTGGTTTGGTTGTTATGCCTGGTTTCTAACAAAGCATAACTTTCAGTCCACATTCATGTCAGCAATGGCCTTATTTGAAACAGCAATTCTTCTCAAGGTGCCTCACAGGGTGATGACCCTTAATTCCAGGCATCCCAGATTTGATTAAAGCCACATGAAACAAGTTCATCTTTGTAACCCTGCACTAGCATATTGCCTGCTTTCCTCAAACACACAAAGAGCCTTTACTAAGACTACACTAACTCATCTTTATATTGGTCAGATTTTCATAAACTTTGTTTCTCTACCACAGTTCAAGCCCCAAACCAGGTACAGAATTGTGAACTCCACTAGCAGCTAGATCAAAAACAAGATCAAGAGTGAAGCATGGAGTGCCACATGTATTCCTTTAAGAAAGAGCCCTTTTGTGAGACACTTGTTCTATCTATATATGTATTCTATCTATCTATATTTTTAAGTAAAACAGAAAAATCCTAGCATTTATAACTAAAGTGAGAGTCTCAGTATCTCAGTAGTAATGAATGTCCACTTTGCTCTTTCCTGGCTTACTTAATACACAACACCATCATCCAGAGGAGACAGCATGGAGCCTGTGTAAAGCTTTGTCTGACCAGTGACTTGTGAGTTAGGCAAGAAGGAACCTTTCAGTGTTGCCTCTGTAAAAGCAGACATCTTCCTCTGTGCTCTCCCACAAGATCAAAAATATGTGCTGTCAACAAGGACAATTATTACAATCAGAAGCATTCCTCCTGAATGAGGACCAGAGCCATTTTTATTTTAAATCCAAGAATAAAACCATCTTTTCCTATAAGACAAGATCTTCCACTCTCCTCTTCTTCAGAAGTAAACTGCCTTTTATCTTCCCTGAGTTTATAAGGAGATGAAATCATATACTTCAAGTCAGTGGCTATTCCTGTCCCTCCCAAAAGTAGCTGGCTAGAAGGAAGAGGAGGGAAAAAAGGAACAGAGAATGCAAGGGCAAAACCACAAAGCTCTTTGGGGAATTGGACAAGTCAAAAAAAAAAAAAAAAGGCGACTCACAACTGCCACACCACCACACCACTAGTAACTGTTCAATCATTAAAGAGGAACTGTAAGGAACTACTCTGGATTTATTAACCATTTTAAGACAAGATCAACAAATATGATACAGGGTTGTTCAACATAAGACAAACTATGGTCCTTACCACATTATCATAATGATACAGAGCACCTAAACCCAAGCAAAGGACCACCCTTTGTGAATTCTCTTTCCCTGTGGGTGATCACTACCTTCATTACTGCTGTTTTCTTTTTGTTTAGAGGTCAAAAGAAATCTTGTTGGTTTGGTCCCTCTCTTGCTCTCTGAGGCTTGCACATATAGTTTATAAAAAGTTGGTAAGATCTTTGATGATCGTAGTTTAGCAATTCCCATCTAAATTCCCAACCCCCCTTTTCCTTCCTTCTCAATCAGCTGCTCTGATCAAATACAGGCCTTGTATTGATTCAAGTTTTGAAATCCCACTGGAGATGACTCAATCCAATGGGATACTCATGGAAATTGATTAATAATGATAGTTTTACTTTTCATATCCACTTTAACTTATTTTTATCCATCTTTTCTCATCCTGAGGAAAAAAAAAAGTCCCACCTCGCACTTAACTTTTTAACAGATAAAGAAATCAAGCACTTCTAAAGCTTAAAGTGCCAACAGATCCCCAACTCCATCATCAAATCATCACTGTTCGGTACTTTCAAGAATCCGGAGTGAGTATAAAACACATGAAATAATGTGCAAGTGATCCTCCAATATGATATCTAATTTATTATAGTTGCTGTTTCTGGCTTTTAGTTAGCAAACTAATGCTGAATGCTATTTTCTTACTTGAGAGCACCACATAATGTTATGTGCTTTTCTAACTTTCACAGTAGATACCCAGTGGTGATTACTTGCAATAATAATCCACTTCCAAACAAGTGTAGATTAATTACAGCACATAGAGTAAAATCTCAGGCTCTGAATATATTAAGCCCAGCCACAGAAATTATCTTAAACTCCCAGCCCCCCAGAAAAGTTGTCAGACATGGAGGCCTTTTCTTTAAAGAAGATGCAAACAGAAGATTCAGTTGATAAAACACTAACCAAAACAGATTTACTGATTTATCTTCTGTCCATAAGCATGTGTATGTTTTCTCAAAGTTATGAAGTGCTAATTATCCCCAAGGCTAAAAGCAAATTCCTCATATAATAAATCCTAAGCATAATGCGGCCACTACAGTTACAATACAGTGTATAAAATCAGTCAATTCTCTAATAGTTCAAATTCTAGCTGCAAAAATACTTCTGTTCATTGAATTATGAGACAGGAACCCATTACGAGCCCTGGAAAGCAATTCAATCTTACCAATTTTCCATCAGTGTAAAGAGCTTGTAACCTTGTCTGAACATTAAATTCTAGATTTAAAAACATGTAAAAAACACTTTAAAAACAGAAAAGTAATTTAATACTGTTTTTTAAATTGTGTTTTCACTTTCTGTAGGAAGCAAATGTTCCTGTGGGGATCACCTGAAGGAATGCCAAATATCCATAATAGACTTTAGTACTGCATTTCATATAGTAGCGCAAACCTTTTCACAAATAAGCAAGCTAGGAGAACCTTAGCTGAGTTTCAAATGAGCCTGAAATTGCTTTGTTGTTTCTTCAGTTTTCATGTGGAACCAAGTGGAACGGAGCAATTTTGAGTTTTGCAAGGAGATTTGTTTTTAGTTCATTCAAATTCAACGTGAATTTCCAAGCATATAAGCTGTTTACGTGGACGTATACACAGAAGGCAAAACTTAAATTTTCACAGTCATGCTTGTGACTTTGAAATGCGAAGCTATAAAAGCTACATACTTAAGAGTTCATAATTAAATGAAGGACAAGTATCATATCTACCTTCCTCTTCTAAACATCTGTAAAAGATAAAGCTACTAGTATTAATTTATCATACTTGATTTCTTAAACGTTAGCATTAGTTATGTTTATAGAACAAGCATCTTTGCACAGGCTATACAACAGCAATTGTAGAATATACCACAACAATATATGTGCATGTACTGTGGAAATATAAATAAGCAATCAACAAGACAGGGAGTGGTATGCTGTGCGCATATATGTATATATCTATTTGAGACCAGTTTTCTCAAAAATTGTTGCAAGTTTTGTTTTTCAGATCTTTGGGGCTGAATCTACAACTCATAAACACTGATTCCTATCTACCTTCTCAGCTAGAAGTAGCATATGACATACACTAACAATAGCCATAACCCAGCAGAGTGCTCAAGCACATAATTTGTATAAATATACAAGCATTAATTAACACAAAGGCTATCTGCTTAAAATTAGATTCATGCTGATATAGTCAGCTGAACCACAGCACATATAACTGTCAGCCAGTACACAACTACATTCCTGTGAAACATAAAATAGAACCAACAGAAGTCAAAATGTATTTATATGGATTCTATTGCCACAAAACTGAACAGTTTCATATGACCATATGAGACCCTACAACTTAATGCCAGCAGTATTTGTTACACCAGTCCAAAGAGCACATCCTCTCAGCACAGAATCATAGAATCGTTTAGGTTGGAAAAGACCTTTAAAATCATTGAGTCCAACCGTCAACCATGCCCACTAAACCATGTCCTGAAGTGCCTTGTTTACATGCTTTTTGAATACCTCCAGGGATGGTGACTCCACCACCTCCCTGGGCAGCCTGTTCCAATGCCTGACAACCCTCTCAGTAAAGAAATTTTTCCTACTATCCAATCTACACCTCCCCTGGCACAACTTGAGGCCATTTCCTCTTGTCCTATCACTAGTTACCTGACAGAAGAGACCAGTACCCACCTCACTACAACCCCCTTTCAGGTAGTTGTAGAAGGTGGTAAGGTCTCCCCTCAGCCTCTTTTTCTCCAGGCTAAACAACCCCAGTTCCCTCAGCCGCTCCTCATAAGACTTGTGCTCCAGGCCCCTCACCAGCTTCGTTGCCCTTCCCTGGACACACTCCAGCACCTCAATGTCTTTCTTGTAGTGAGGTGCCCAAAACTGAACACAGTACTCGAGGTGCGGCCTCACCAGTGCCAAGTACAGGGGAACAATCACCTCCCTGCTCCTGCTGGCCACACTATTTCTGATACCACCTTGGCCACCTGGGCATACTGCTGGCTCGTATTCATCTAAAAGATACGGCTCTTTTTTTCCCTTTTGCAAGCAAATGATAACTTGAGTTCTAAATTTAATCTGCTAAAGTGATTTCAAGTGTTAAATTTCTGTATATAGTAGAGAAAGAACAGGACAGAATAAAAAAAACACAACAGCCTCACACAGACCATTAGGGAAATGCTGAGGCCCAGTGACAACGACAACAGAAAAGGTAGGTTTCTCCAGTTAAAAGCTGGAGCCAGTCAGGTACAGATGCTTTGTAATCACTGTCATGAGTTTAGGCTTCCATTCGTAGGATTTAGAAATGGAAATGTGGAAAAAATAAACTGTAAAGAATCACAATGGTTATTTCACATAGACTGTTCATCAGAAAAATAGCAGGAAGGTTGTATCATCTCTCTTTAATGTTCAGAGATGGATTCATGTACTGAGCTCCGTGCCACAAAACAATATATTTCTTTAGCAGAGTGTGCAACTTAAAACAACCTCAGCTTCTTTTCTCTCTCACTTTCAATTTACAGTTTCTTTAAGAAATTATAAGCTTAAGTTTCCTTTCTCCTGCCCTTCTGGGCCCAGTCCTGAAGTCTAAATTGGTCAGCTTAATGTGGCAGTTTTTCATTTTGCATGTCCCACAGAACTTGCTCTTCTGGCTTGCTATTCACCCAGGCAGGTTCTAACCACCAAGTCCTTGGCAAGTCCCTTGCAGTTTTGCCTGCAGAAACATCTAGGGAAAAATCAGTGACTTACAAAGGAAGTTCTGAGAAGGCCAGAGCTGAATGAACTTGCAGAACTGCAAAACTGTTCTTGTCTAGGAGATAACTGGGGTCTAAAAAGGAAATTTATAATAGCGGTTGCAGTTAGATCTAAGTGTTGACTCTCTTTTGCAGCTGTGCATAAGCACTGAAGCAGATGATTGCATGGCATTACTACTTTCTGTGTGGGAACCATATAACATAGGATCAAGATCTGGGTCATCTTACTCCTTCCTATCTTCAGCAAAGGAGCATGGACCTTTCTGGACTAGGAACCTCAGAGAAAACCCTGGTTTTACCAGGACTAGGAGACAGTAAACAGCCACCAAATTTAGGGTGTCTCTAAAGCAGAAGAGCTCTGCCCCCACAGCTATTTCAGCATAACTATACCAGTGGATATCTCCAAGTTTCTCTGTAGCATAGTGGCACCTTCTGCGAGGTGTTCAAACTATGCCACTGAAAGAAATTTTAGGACAATATAGCAACACCTATATTGGGGTTTCCTAGTGTGCTTACCTGAAGGAGGAAATATGCTTTTTTTTTTTTCCCCCAATAATCTTATCCAAAACAGTTATGCCAGCAACATTTTTTGTGTAGACTTAGTCCAAGCTAGGATACATCAACTACCTACAGATTCTGTGCTCAGAGACCTGGCAGTCATTTTCTCCCATCTTCTAGGCCATAAGTAGACATGATTGGTTTTTTTTGTTTCTAGGAAACATAGGTTAAGATAATTTTTAAAAGATATCATGTTGAATATGCAAATAGATAACAAGATATCTTGGGAATGAATGTACCCACATAAAAGATGAAACACGGAAAAAGAGGAAAATAGAGCTGAGAGAAGGACTTTCTACGACTTTTACCTAATGAGTAGGTAAAAATGATATAATGATGCTAAATGGTAAGAGTTAATAACCTTAGCCTTGCACAGGGAACTGTGATTCACCATCAAAGGAAAAAAAAGAGAAAAATTGAGTCTTGTTAAACTTTAAACGTGTGATGTAGATGTAAAGCATTAAAAATTACTGCCTTAATCTTATACAAGTATCACTTTCTACCGAGTTCAGCTAGTGATTTTACATCAAAGAGAAGTAGAATCAGGCCTGTGGTCTGGCAGCCTGGTCTCTGGCTGAGTCTTAGCTCCTTATGGATTTACACGAGTGCTATATCCCAGATCTGGGCCAGCATGGTCTAGTTGCCAATCATAAGTTTACCTTTTACAGTAGTGATGATGGAAACTCAAAGGCCTGGAGCTTGAGCTGAAGCTCAGAAGTCCCTTGCACACACAAACTGTCGAGCACTGTTGAGGATATAAATCTGGACAATCCTTTCAGAGGATCTTACAGTGCTGCTGTTTCTAATGCTGAGTACCAAAAGGGCAGAGTTACATATGAAAATGCAGGCAACAAGTAATGCTAACTACAATTATTTTAGCACTGAAAATTACCAGAATGGAAGCTTATACAAAAGTTTGGAAAGAAGCGCTTATAGTCTCTAAATGGAATGTGAAACTGCTGTATAAGGGGCGGATTCTGTTCCCATTATAGCCATTGCAAGTTTTTCTCCGCATTGCATGTCTATTTATATCTGATTTATCTGGAGAGAGAAAAAAAAAACCCAACAAAAAACCACTAGTGAGCTAATGAGGACTTTTGGACACAATGACTTTAAAGTTTTCCAACTTGCTTTACTCCTTGACATGATTTACGGATTCATCTCCTGCTGTTTAGCTTTAGTGCACCACGAGGAACAAGGCTTCCAAACAAACTGGATGCCATTTGTTTGCAACATACTTAGACAACAGCTTCCCGGGGATCTTCTTTCTCTCGTTCAATTTCCCATTTCACTAAACATTGTCCAAGTACTACTGAGATGCATTCAGTACAATTTTCCTACTGAAAGAATATATTTCTTTTATCAGTTTGCACAACTATTTCCAACTTTTTGTGGAGAATATTATGGATAGTAAACAGTAAGTCCTACTCTCTCACAGCAGAATATGAGTAACTCTGATTGGAATTAGTATCTATTTTTATTTTATTCTTTGGAGGAATCAGTACCGAGTCAGGTCCAATTATAAGCAGATTTGTTGAAAGCATTTTCTTTTCAGCAACAATCGTTGTCATCTAAAAATGTACGTGGGTGTCCATGCACTTATATTTTGCTATACTTACTGCAGAGAGGAACTCTCCCTGATAGCTTTAAGCAGTGATAAGCAGGCAAAAAAAAAAAAAAAAAAAAAAAAAAAAAATCAACAAATATCATCAGGGTAAGTTGCTTATTTGAGACTAGGGAGATCCCAGTGTATTCCCTGATAACAGAATTACAAAGGACAGGTAGAGCTGCTAAGACCATCCACTGTAATTATAGAATATTTAAGTATGTATTCAATACCTAGTCTGTTTACCTTAAGAATACATCACAAAAGAAGGCATTTGAGGGCAAAATACAGTCTAAGGAAAAAATAAGTAACTTCACCATTAAATAAAAACAACAATCCAACCTGTTTAAAACAACCAATGTAGGTTTACGTAAAAGGTGGTATCCCCATTCTTTGTGGAAAAAGGAAGAATTGGAAAAATGATCTCTTAAATGTGTTTTATTTGGAGATTCCAGGATACAAAGAAATTCATATTAATAACATCCTGTGTAAAACTGAAAAAATACAGGCCATGAGGCACATGGGAGTGAAGTGACTGTAAGTTTACATTTTAGGATAATGCTCTGCAAAGACTTTTTGAACATTTCCGTGCTTGGCTTTTGTACAGTAAGTATGCTGTGAGATTTCAGGCTGACCTTTAGCTTTTGGAAATGCTGAAGTTTGTGCTTGCAGAACAAGCCTGCACATTTCAGCTAAACAGAAGAAGGAAAAACAGTGAGGAATGTTTTGTTATGGGGTTGACTCATTTATTTTAAACAAAGGAAATACTGCTGATTCAACAAAATATAGGTAGAGATGTTTTAAGTGGAAAGTAAGGGAAATGTTTGATCTGGTGAGCAAAATCTAAGTAAAGGGACATTTTTCTATAGATGGTTGACAATGGTTGCCATTACATAGATGGTAAGTGAAAAGGTATTTCTTTTGCCCTGCCTTGTCTTGGGTTTCTGCATTGCATATAGCTTCTACAGCCAATGCCTCTTCCAGTTGCATGTCAAATCCAGCTTATTATCCTTTACGTTCTAACACTCTGACATAAACTGCTGATGAGGGAATGGGGTAGGAGGTCTCATTTACTTATTGGGTGCAATCTGCTGTGGAGGAACACAAAACATGCAAGGAAACTGTCCATAGGATCATCATGATGGTTGCCCAGCTGCCTGCTGGAACTGCACTTGCAACTCATCTCTCTCAGGCTGTACTGAGAGATAGAATGGGATAATACTTGCCTTTTGCCCTTCTTTGATCGTCTCCTTATCTGCAGAAAAGACTGTGGGATGTGTCCCAATGTCCTAATCAATATTTGTCTAATTAAGGAAAAAAACCCCACAACTAACAGTCATTTCCATATGAGCAAGCAAGCTCAATCCTCTTTTGAGTTCTCACAAGTCTACGTAAAACTCTACTAAAATTAGAATGTTGTCGTTTTTAATTCATCACAACCCCAATAGCTTAGTCTGAGACAATGCCAGTGGTTTTCAGACCCACTTTTCCCAGTAGACTGCTTTAAGGGACTTTCATACTGGGAAATATAGCTAATGTCTTGTTTGTTCTCATATCTGGCTTGGGACAGCAGAGTTCCAAAAGAAATACAGGAGTTATTTGTTTATGTTAAGATATAGCCCGGCTCTAAGATGTCATCTCATTTCTGATTTCTCCCATAAATTTAGTTCACTCCGAACCAGATGCTTCTTATTCAGAGTGATTAATTGTAAGAAAACTTCTTAATATCTGCATTTAAGGTTTCTCACTTCATCTCATTTGAGTGTGAAAACAGACAAGAATGAGGTGCAGAGAGTAAATGTTGTTCCAGAGGAAAATGGAATAATTTTTCAGTTCACAACCTGAAGAACTCACTCTCAGCTCTTCTAAGCACAATACTGTAGGGTAGTCAAAACTGGCTTGAACTTCTCATATTTCCTTTGAACATTATTGAATAAATTTATAATTAAAAATTCTTAATACTTTGAATGGAAAAGTTTCTGCATACCTACTTATTCCACGTTTGATGATAGGGTGACTGCTTTCGTGACATTGTTCTGATAACTTACTCATTTGCTTCTGCAAGGCCAGGATACATGCATGTTGCATGTAGGGGTGGATGGAAAAAAATGAGATGCCATTATCCTCATGCCCTCCCCCATTTCCCACAGAAATAAAGAAGCTAGCACCCTTTCCTACACCTTTTAAATTTCCCTCCATGGTGGAAAATCACCTCTAGCAGGAACTCCAGCGACAGCTATGCTAGGAACTGCAGAATTACAGAGGGTCAAGCAACCTCCTTAGATAGTATTTGTTTCTTGTGATACACAGTGTTTGAGACTGGAATAATTTTCTGAGCTCAAGTTGAACAATCAGGTGTAGAGAGAAGAGCTCAAAAATCTCAACTAAATCATTTTGCCTAGAATTTGGGTTAAAAGCAGCCCCCCCCCCGCCCCCCCCATGTTGCTGACTAAAAATAGGTACTGAAAAATGACTAATTGCCATTTTGTACATAAGGGAATGCTTGGCAAGAAACATATATTTGCAGAAAGTCAGGTGGCTGGCATAGGTCATCAGGAATTTTGAGTTACAGAAAAAGGAGAATCAGGGGTATAGAAGAAAGAAGTCCAAGGGCCTTGAACCTGATGGAGATCATTAACAGTAACAGTCAGAAATAGCAAGCTCCAGTGCCTTGTGTGCATTCAACTTAGTTGATTATTTCCTCATCTTCCTCAGAATGTGAATTTGAGCAGATGAACCTTATGAAGGCTATGTAATCCACACAGCATAGAGTGCTTTCAGGTATTTCCTTTCTTTTTTAAATGTACCATAAGGCAAGGAATAATTCAGAATAATCACAGAGCAAGAGGATTTTCTGATAAGAATACAGAGGGAAAGAAGAAATTGCCTAGAAAGGCAAAAAAAAAACCCCCAAACCAAAAAAAGACCCTGTCAGAATTGGCCAGGAAACTAAGTTTCCATTCCACTACTTTTTTGGGGTGTATCTTCAAGTGTTAGTAGCTTTAGGTTTTATGCATCGTTTTTGAAACTACTGCAGTCTTTATAATGACAATTGACATAATTAAGCCAACTTTATCTAATTAAATTAGCCATCTAAGTAAGATTGATTTCTACTTGGTTTATTACAAGAGATTTTGAGAAGACATTTTAATAACAAATATACAGCTGGACCACAAGCAAATGTTAAAAGATGGTTTGGTGCCTTATAAGAATGTATCTTGTACACAGCAAATTCTCCCCCTCCCTTTTTATATGCTATGCTGCTTCAAAATACATAGATGCTGTTACCTTTCCCTAATTTAGGGAAATTTAGGGAAAACCTGGAGAACAGAGCTGGATGAAGCATAAATCTCTACATAGTCATAATTAATTGTAGGGAAAGAATTTAGCATTTCATGGTCCACATGTATCTGTATATACTTGAGGGGCAGTACATAACATTCCCAAACTTATTACTCAGAGCTGAAGCTATAGTTTATACATATTCAATGACTACCTACAACTATCATTAGTATTTTAGAAAATCTCATGCCATTTTGGTCCTAGATAGTCTAAATAGGAATCCAGTGCTGCTGTTGTGACACAATGCTTCTCAGAGCAAGTCTAGATGCAGTAATCGATCAAGTGAATAGACAGCAGTGCTAAATGGAATAGTTAGTGATCTTGCTTTACCCATGCCAGGAAGTGTTTTGGTTTCTTCTTACAACTCACTGCATAAACACCGTAACAAGGAGAGACTTCCCAAAAGTGAGTGTGTGTGTGTGTGCGCGTGTGTGTTCCTGTTTTCTCCTCAGTATTTCAGTCCGGATCTGCTCTTTTAGTGTGTAGGGCCTCTCCAATAGAGATGACTCATAATGTTTAAGTATTCTCCAAATGCAAGATGAACAAGTGGAGTAATCTTTTAGAGATGATTGCAGAATCCTCTCTGGCACAGAATATAGCTTCCTGCATTGACCCAAAAAGAATGGGAGAGATCATACAATACACTCCATTCTGTGGCTGCTGCCATCTTCTGTAAAATGAGTCTGGACCTTATGGAGTCTAAGGAGCTCTGTGCTAAGTTATTCTAGAAAAGAGATGCATTTATCTTCTCTTACGCTATTTTCTCAGACACAGGGTAAAGTTGTCCTGCTTTGGCTGTCATTTTCAAGGATTCACTTTATAGGCACTCTTTCTCTCAAAAATACGTCCAAGATGAAACAAGGCTGTGTTTAGAGTACAATTCAAGACATGTTTGTATGGGCCTTTTCAGTTACTGTGGCAACTATAGATTCAGTAAAGTCCTGTAGACTGGCCTCCTGGCTGTTTTTTCCCCTTTCCCATAAGGTTATTTAGATGGTTGCTAGTATTGACCATAGATGTGTGGGGCTGCTTGCACCTTGAGAGATTACATACTCCACTGATTTGAGCTGAAACCACACCATATCTACCAACTACGCTTATGACCTCTTGCAACTGGGCTTTGTCAAAACCTCAGTCATCATGAATTGGGACTTACAGCCAGAGTAAAAATTCACTCGAGAACAACTGAAAACCTGCTTCTAGCCCTAAGGATTAAATAAGCCTAGGCAATGCCCAACAAATTTGCTTAAACTCTTCTAAAATCCTCCAGCGAAGGAGTTTCCAGGACCCCTAATTTAGCAGTGTCTTTCATCATCCTCAGAAACATTGAATATGTAAGCTTAAATTTTCTTTGCTGTAGAGTTGATTTCTTGCTGCTTTTAGCCTACAAACAAAACCAAACAACTGTACTGCCTTCTTTATAATAGTTTCCTGCTGTGAAGTGGTTAAGTCCTCCCTCCCATCTCTATAGTTGGTTTTAGTCTTTTCTTTTCCAAAAAAGAAAGACTGAATACACTAAATTCCTCCACAGCTTCCTCATAGGTCATGCTTTCTAACTCTTTTAGCATACTTGCTGATCTACTTTGGACCCTTTCCAATTTGCCCACATCTTTCTGAACTTGACAGAGTACTCACAGCGCCAAATAAAGATGAATAATTACCTCCCATGTTCTACAGATTGAGCTATCCTATTAATATGGCCCAGGATCACATTTCCTGCTTTCCTTAAGGAAAAAAAACCACAACAAATAACAAAAACCCCTACCACCTACCTCCCGCTCCAGTCTTCCCTTGTTTAGTTTAGAAACACACTAAACGTCCTCCAGAACCTTTGCAGCTGAACTGGTGTTAGCAAGACACTTCTTGATTTTATAAATTCCATTTCTCTTTCCCAAGTGAAGCAGTTTGCATTACGCTAAAGAATTATCTCATTTTACTTTTTGTCTTCCATTTTCCAGATCATTTTGAACGTGGCTCTTTTATAATGCCAACAATCACACCCAGTGGGCTCTCATTAGCCAATTTTATGTGTATACTTTTTCTTCACTGAACAATTAAATGAAAAAAGTCATAGAAGGGGATCAATCCATGACATAAGCCTGTAACACTGTTTGAATGCAGAATGTTACTTTAAAAAAAAAAAAGTTTTCTAAAGGATCTAACCTTGCAAAGTGCAGGCAGACAATGATAAATGCCTTGAAAGGCTTGTGAGAAAAATCCTTCCCTGATGTCTATGAGCACAACATTAACAGTTTTCTAATCAAAGATGGAATCTTGTTGCAATAAAGCATGGTATGCTTTGTGTAATAAAACACAGAAACTCACAGGATATCCATCATTAATGATAATAGACAATTTTCAAACCCATGGGGATTTTTTCCTGCCTAGAGAGATTTGGTGAAAATCCTTATGTCCCCACATCAAATAACATGTGAGATGAGAGAGAAACACAAAAAAATGCTGTATCAGAATGGACTTAGTGAGGACAAAAAAGAAAAAAAAAAAAAAGATAAAATGTCCCTATCTCAGCTAAATCAAACTTCTGATTCTTACTGTTAGTCTAAAAAGACTGTAAAAATCATATTAGGAAATGTGAAAATGGTACTGACTAAATAAGTAGCAATACTTTTAATGTGCAGTATGAATGTGCTATACCTCCATTAGAAATCATTTTAGGATGGCTTTTAATACACCTGCTTCAATACTTCATATCAAAATATTCCGCTTTGGAAAGCAGTTTTAAACTCAGTAGTTTTGGAGAAAATGTCTGTGTTTTCACAAGGAAAAGTCCTAAGCTTTCTGGGTTTTTTTTAGATTGGTTTCTGGTTGAGGTTTGTTTTTTTTAACCTCCCCTCACCCTAACTGAACAGCTTTTAGTGTTCATATTTCAATTCTGTCAAAAAATATTCAGATACAGAAAATTACAAAAAAGCCACCTAGAACTGTAGCTGCAGATAATATATTTTTTCGTGTCCTCAGTACTACTTTCCTCGAGTTTTAATTTTGGCTTTATCTCCCTTTCTTTTTCCCTCTGCCTTGTTTCTCTGTTCCCTTTTGCAACATATCAAGACAACAACCAAAAATTCATAGGATAGTTTTAAACTACATATGCAGGGTAGTAAAGAGTACTCTGGTCTGCAAGTAACAGTTCCTTAAAAAATAATCATAGTTTATCTAATTGTGCCTGTATTTGGTCTATTAAGTAAAAAAAAAAATCATCACGATACCGACACAGATTTGTAAATTACTTTGTGTGAGCCCTACAGTGGCCATTTCTGACAGGGAATGACTAGGAAGTGTGATTGTAAGGAAAGAGAATAATAATTCTCCTATGATCAGACATTTTTATTTTTCTGTGTAGTGGATTCACTGCCCTCTACTGCTTAAGATGAGAGCAAACCCATTAGGGAACAGCTTAACTTCTCTCAACAAGCCAACTGTAATAACCTGACTTGGAAAACCTGCAATAAGAAAATAGTAGTCTCGCCTGCTTCTTACAGAGAATTAAACTTTGTACTAGTAGTAAAGCTTTTCATTAAAATAACATGCAATTAGAGTGAAGGTCTTATTATCTCATTAAAGTAAAATGTTTGAACTACATTATACTCCTTTGTATAAAGGGCACAGTATGTGTGTGCACCCAGGCAACAGGAGTAAAAATATTCAGTAATTATCAAGAAATTGAGACATGTAGAATCTTGGATCTTCAGTAACGTTTAATGTTTAAAATCCCACCCTGGCTTCAGACCTAATAGTAAATGAAGATCTAGTCAATACATTCATTCGATGAAACGTGTGTTTACTTAAAGTGAGATGTAGTCATATTTGACTATACAGGTACCTAGACAACTAATCAGAGGTCAACATCTGAAACCAACACTTTGGGTGTGTCCATACAGTACAATGGAAAGGACATGCTCCAGCTCTGGACAAGCTCTTCAAAACCTACTAAAATAGTTTAACATCTCACCTTACTATAAGGTAATATAACTTGAGATTGAATGGCAATATCGAATTCCACCATCCTACTTCTAATATGCAAGCTAGCTTGTTCATAGAGATATTTGGGCCTTCTGGTGGTAATCAACATGATATACAGGTCCAGATTTTAAAATGCAAGCAGCTTTTGAACTGTGTTTAGTATACATGGGGATTTTCAGCACAGCATAGACTGTACTAAAAAAAAAAAACACGTGACTTGTATATAAATATTTGATGTATTTAAGATGTAATGGCATAATGTAATGGTACTTAGGTCACTGATCTCATGAGAAGCGTAACAACAGTAACAAGGGCAGTAACAAGGTGAAAATGGCAAGTATATTTTTATCTCAAGATAGCAGCTGGTGATAACATCATCACGCCTATTCCAATAGCGTAATTTCACATTGCAAATACGTAAATACCAATTCAACAGCTTGTTGAGCACTTCTCACTCTGTTCAAGATATACAAGTAGTGTCACACTTGCTTAAGATGTTCTGGGGATCACAGTAACTTGCCAAGAGAAACCGATTAGGAAGAGAGGCAGCTAACACCAGCCAATTAATAATCCTCAGGAAGTACTCCACACTGAGTGTTGGTTTTGTGCAATTTTTTGTAAAAATAGATTTCATTTTAAGCAACTAACATACACTGCATTCTATAAGAGTCCTCACTGATGCTGCTTCTTAAGCAGCCATGTTCAGACTATATTTGGAAAACTGTCTTTACTCACTCATATTGAATGCTGCCCATTCCCTGCTAGGTAGCTATCAGTCTTTCCTCCCTCTCCAGATACTGTTTTTACTGTCTTAGTAAAATGCACAGCCTTTTCTCTAGACATCGCTCTGTGTCTTAGCTGTACATGTACCTGGTGAATGACAGTTTCAGCTATCTTCATCATCACTATTAGCTACTTCAACTACTTTCTATTTTGACACAAGACCTCCTAAAGAGCCCAGTCAAGATCAGTTATTGTCCTCCTGTCAGTTACAGCATACATGTGGTTTGCATCCAGACATCTAACATGGAAATCTATATACAGACACTTCTTAAAAAAGAATTTACTATCATACACAGTGACCCTATTGTGGCCAAAGCCACCACGGCCCTGATCACCTACACAAAACCATTATTACCTTGGTGCCCTCAAAGACATACAGAGGAAAATCCCCACTGAGGATTGTGCCACACAGACAGTAGCCAGCTATTTCTGCTGACACACTATTGAAATGCTTCTAACATAGTTCTCAGAATAAAAAAATATCTTCCTCCATATAAGGAAGTTTTGATGCCCTGTCCAAACATTTAGTATTCGCACTGCTGAATATGAAAGTGAACTCTTCAGTAAAACCTCAGAACAATACATCCTGTGTGTGTACAGTTCTGATGTATAGTTTTTCTTTAAAAGAATATGACCACCATATCAAAAAGAAAAGAATGGTTACCATACTTTAAAAATCCACACCAACTTTATAAAGCTGGAGATGGAAGTTAAACTAGTTAAAGTACAATTCTAATAGTGCCAGCTATGGTTTTATATGTACGCTTTATGATAATCCCATATAATTATCATAATTTTTTTCCATATCACAGAAGAGCAGGAATAGTGGGGTGAAAGGCAAACACGTTCCCACATTTACCTGGTGTTCATTATATATATGTAAACATCATATAGTTTTAATGACAAACACATATGATCACATACAAACACACATTACCAAACAGAAGTCATTAAAGATCATATTGAAGTCAAACATTGGAGGGGAGAGGGGTGGTGAAAAAAAAAAGTCTAGGATACAAAGCCCAAGAGACTCTTCTGCTCATCTCGAAATAAATTTTCATACTATTCAAGAAATTATCAGAAAACTTTATTTAGTCCAAGACAAGAATTTTGAAAGGGTGAATACTTGAGAAGTGAAAGGGAGCTGTTACAGTTTGGTTGTAGCGAGACTACCAAGTATAAGACGCTCAAGTAACACACTTAAAAGTCTGGCCTCATAAAAACTGAGTAGCCTTCCTTGGTACTGGGGCTAGCTAATTCAGAGTGACTGTGGGAAGTTTTGAGCTTCACCTTTCTGGGCAACAGGATATACACAACTACTGGGTGGGGACTGCAGACTGACCACCACCCTCGGGTTTGGTTTTTTTTTTTTTTTAAATGCTCATCTGCCCAAATTACATTGTTCCCACCATTCTAGCATTTTAAATATCATAATATTGAATAAATAATAAAAGAGTTGCAAGCATTGCCTTTTTCCAAACTTAGAAGTACTCTAATAGAAAAATAATTATTTAGCATTTTCCCTCAGTCTCATTTCTTTTACCCAGTTTCACTTCTTGTTTTGGACTCTCGGAACAGTACTATAGCAAGTATGTTTCTAAAACAGCTACACAAAAGGACTCCAGGATTAGTAGTAATATGTTTATAAATATTTTGGAACTTAGTGGCTTTTCAAACAAATCTTTATCCATAACTAAATTCAGGCTTACACAAACATGCACACAATACAGCTGTTTTCTGTAACATTATGCATTTTGTGCTGCTCAGTAAAACTTCAGCTATTTAGAGGGGCCCTGATGAAATCATTGTACAATCACAACTTACAGACTGATGGTGTTTGTTTACAGCATAATGGTGTTGCTTAATCTTATCTGTCTCCTACAACAGCATTTGAGTAAGAAGATGTGGCTTTTTTCAGAGAGTCTTAAAGAACAGCTTGGGCTTTCCACCTCCCCCACTACATCCTTTAAAGACTTTTTTTCCTTTTATTTTGCAGAATATTTTATTGTTTGACATGACTGGAGAATACTATGCACTGAAAACAGAAGCATGCTTATCTAGAGGTGCATGAGAGAGAGACTTTAGAATAAAGTTAAAGAAAAAATTGCAGAGTCAGTTTCTAATAGTATTCAATCAAATTTTGAAGTCAATATAAAATAAGAATTTGCAAATAAAAAAGAAAGATAAGCCAATTTGAATGATCAAATATGTATCCTTGCACTCACCATTTTAGATGATCAATGATGACTAAAATTTCAGGTATGAAGTCATGTCTCCTTGGTTTTCAGCTCTTTCAACTTTTTTCTTCAACATACCCAGCCGATGTAGGGGAAAAAGCTGAAGTGATGCAAGTTTATATTATGCCTTGCTGTAAACAAAGAAAAAGAGAGATTACCTCAATTAAGACTTCCCTTTCTCTGGTCCAAAAGTTAACCTTGGAGCTTATAGTCCTTTATTATTCCTTTGGACTAGGCATCTGTATATTAATGTATTTGTATTTCCATTTTCCAAATGGAAATACTATACGCAATAGATTAATGTCATTACAAAACAGTTAGTGTTGATCAAATGGAAATTTTAATTTTTTTTTTTTTAGCAATTAACAGTTCTAATCTCCCTCTGTACAACAGCTAACAAAATGAAAAGAAATGCAAGTACAGAACAGTGTCTTACAAGTAGAGCATGAAACTTTCAGTGGAAATCACACTGAGAAAGTTAATTGAGAATACATTAGGACAACTGACTGACCAGATGTACAACACTTCACCTAATGTCTTTTCAATATCATAAAATTGCTGGGTTTATTAATAAAACGACAAGGATAAAGTTCAGCGCCACCTGAATGCATAGCCAACAGAAGTCAGATTTAACCTCTAAAACATCAGTCAGTTACTTGTTTGGGAAACAGTGTAGAGATTTGTTTAATCCCAGAAGGAAACTGTTCAGGAACTGGGGAAAGGCAGCCTGGGATTCCTGCCTGAGGCAGCTGCGAAGTGGATCAAATTAGGAACATGTCTTTGCTGCGAGTAAGCCAGCAGTACTGGTGACATTTAGGAAGGAAGAGGGGACTGCCATGGGAAGATTTCTTGGGTGCTTTCTCAGTGAGGCAAGAGATGGTATAGAGGCACTTCACAGGAGAGAGGGAGAAGAAAGTGTCGGCTCAAAGCAGAGTTAGGCGCTTCAACCCAGACTGGGAAGAATGAGGAGCTGGTTTCTGCGGTGCTGCTCCAGGAATGAATACGACCTTGCAAAAGGCCTTCTCACACCCATATTGCAGAGCTACGACCAAGTTCCTTAAGTTTACCACGATTAATGCCTTACAATTCCTGCAATTATCCTAAAACGTTTACCGCTCGCGTCCGGCTCCTCGATGTCCCAACGACAAAGGAACAGCCCGTACGCCGTTCCAAGCGCTGGCGTTGGCGCCCATTTGCCGCTGTGGGGCGGTGTCGCTTTGTTTAAAAGCGCGGGAAGCTGGTCCAGCTCACCTCCCCCGCTTCAGCTAACGGGTCTCTTTCTAGTGTAATCCCTTCAGGTGCAGTCCCTGTACTTACAACGTAATGAATGCCCACAATTGTCCTGTTCCTGCCCTATATTCAAAAGCAATATAGTTAGTATATGAAGCCGATTTCACCAATAAATCTGCAAAGGTACCTGTGTGCACAACAGTTGGCTAGAGCGGTAGTTCCTCAAAATACTTGAGCTGCTTCTCGTACTTTTAATAATAAGCCAGGACGAGTATGTCAGTGTATTCAAAAGCATTCTAAATGCACACTTCAGTGTCAACAATTTTATTTCTTCTGAAAAACAAACGTCAGAGTAGAGAGTGTTATTTCTCCTGCTATTCCTGGTTCAGCGCATTGGGTGGATGAAGGCATTTCCCCAGTTCAAACTATTCAGCAATTGCTGCCTATGCTTCTGCTTTGCTACTGACTAGCCTGGCCTCTCTTATCTTCTGCATGACACAAGACTGCTGTCTTTCCTTATGTTACTGGAACGCTGACATCACTTCCAGTTGCTGTGTTTTTTCACCCCTAATTCAGATAGTCTAGCTGTTCATAATTTTACTCACCTGAAGCCATACAGGTTATGTCACAGCTAGCTAGACAATATAAAAACAGAAGTAGAAACCCAAGACAATTTAAGACCAGCATCAGTTCAGTCCTGCCTCCAAATTAGAATTCATTGCAGGAGCTGTGTCAGACTACAGCAGGAATGGACCCAATGTCCTTAATTTAGCTCTGTTACCTCATCTAGTCCTTACTCAAGCAAAACCATATCAGCCCCAACTGCTGTGCTAACATTGGCAACAGCTGCTAAAACCAATGTTACCTGGGCTGCCTCTGAAGGTTGGACCAGACCAGAAAGTCTCCCATGCTTCACAGAAATTATTCCCTGGAAGCCAAACAGATCCTCTTAAAACTGCAGTAGAAATGACATTGAGAAAGTTGATTGAGAACACGGGTTTAACCAGTTCTGTTCAGACCTTTTTTTCCTATCTATTCATACAAAAATTGGGATTAAGGGTAACAGAGTTATGTGCTTGCTGGATGATTCTATGTGAGGAAAAAATAGGCTTCAGAAGAAGACTCCCTAGCAAGCCAGCATTTCAGATACTGCTCCGTTCTTCTGCCATTAATTGTGACTACTACTCTTAGCCCACCTAACCACTCTATCTGATAGTTTTTCTGCAGCACCCAATCAGTTTAGGTGCACTTTGTACTCAGAATAACTAAGAAAACTGTAGTTGGAAACACTGAATCTGTAACATCAAGTTTTACCTAGTTTCCCACGAAGGCTATGACAGTAATTTGTTGGGTTTTCCCAGTGTTGTCACCTGTTAGCATAAGCTGTCTTTTGGCACCAGACTGTGCTTGGAACTCTCTCTTCCTTCTTGCATCCTCACTCATGAAAAAGAGCCTTCTCTGACATTTTTAATGGCTGAAGCAATTATTTCAAGAACTTGAGAGAAATTAGAATTTTAAAAACCCAAATACTGGGTCTTCCATTCTCATCTCAGCTCCCTCTCCCCCTCAAAAGACATCCAAGTCAGAGTATCTTTGTGTTTTCCAGTTTTATACAGAATTTTTCTTCCCCACTGAGTAAAAAGTATTCTCATATATTATAAAAAAGTAATGGTCTCCCCAGCACAGCCTTATATAGCTCTTTGAGTAGAATCTCTCTCTAAAAATAGAAATCTCTTTGACACTGAAGATCCAGACTGCATGGAAACTGTTGCATTTCAAGCTGAAGCTTTTGGAAAGCGTCCTCTGCATTTCCTTTACAAGTGTCCCACAAATGTGCAAAATGCACGACCTGTCCTGTCATGAATTTTGAGTAAATGAGATTTTGTTTGCAGCCAGTGCTGTTGCAGCAATAGCTTCTTAGAAACAAGCCATAAAAAAAAAAAAAGAACGCAGCACTGGCAAAGGTTCTGGATTCGCAGCTCTGCAAAAGTAACACCCTTTCTTCCCCCCGCCCTCATACACAACTGCCAGCCTTTCCCAGACTGCCTGACTGGGCAAGATACCCTGAGTTAAGCCCAACACTTGCACTGAGGACAGAAGGACAGATGAAAACAAGCAAACAGAAATCTCACAGGTCAGTGTAGCCAGTTTTTCCAGTTCTCAGGCAGCCATTCCTCTTGGGAATACACAGAAAGGAAAGGGCAGGGGGAACACAAATCCTCTTGGTCCAGCTTTTGAATATGCTGACAACTTGCTCTTACTAAAGTTAGGGACAGAAAAAGCCAACTCTGCCAGCATGCCTGATTTGGAGACTGTAAGAATAGGAGGTCTAATTCTTCGGAGCATTAAGTCCAGGAGTATTAAATAGAGCTCAGCACCTCCGTGTTAGACTTGCTCAGACACGACTGTGCAAGGGCAACAGCCACAGGTGGACTATTGACATGGGAGCTAGAAATCTGTCTCAGCTTCCACAGTTACAGTCTGAGTAAAACGGGGTTTCCTCAATGTTCTGACAACTATCCATTTGCCATGCCAAAAAAGTTATTCTTCCATCGCTGTAATATTCCCCTGGCAGCATATTTATCATGAAATTAAAAGTGCTGTTATTTCCAAATTAACAAACACAAGTGAGTACTGATCTTAAAATCCAAAAAAGGGGATGGGTATATGATTCCAGCCTGCCTTGAACAAGGATCTTTCAGCCTTCAGGTCCAGGGTAAGTCTCATGCTCTACTTGCAAGACACTTCATTTTTACTCTGCTTGGCCCCACACTGGAATTCTGATACATAGCCTTACACAGTATTTTATTTAAGGGCTGAAAGGCAGCTCACAAATATTAATCTCCATGTCAATTTTATGAAACACACACAAATTGACAAATGGGTTCAAGGACTGCCTATACAAGAAAGGATTGAGGGGGCAACAAAGTAAATCTTTGCAATAGACATGCTTATTCCTATTTATTTTATAATTATTTTAGGTTAAAGCCATTTTAGACTAAGCCACTGAAAAAGAAGGAAGAATTTTATATGACAGTTTGCATCAATTAAACTATGACCATTTTAAAGCTTGATCAAATTAAACTAAGGTAAATTCTGAATATATTCTAAGCCTAAAAAAATTTGAGACACAGGTAAGGAAATCTTCATGGCAGATTACGGGCTTTAATTGTTTGATTAAAAGCACAGTTCTAAATAACTTGCTCAGTGTTGTTATCAGGCAAGTAGAAAAGCCCACAGAGGGAATACTTTTGTCTCCTAGTTCGCTGGAGGCTTCAGAAACATCTCTTGAGGGTCTCCAGCAACCATTTCTGACCTCATTAGGGCCTCCAGCACAAGCACAGAAACCTCATCTCCTCTGTTGGGAGAGCAGACCAGAAGTAGACCACTGATGTCCCCTGGTAGGCATGGATATCCTTGGTGTACATCATTCCTCTGAGCCATCACTGCTGCTTTCCTGGCCAGCCTTATTTGAGCCACCAGGGAGAGATGAGACTGCTGAACATCCAAATTCCCTGATGAGTCACAAAAAAGGAGCTGTCCAGGACAGCAGCCAGGCAACACTGGAAGGCCTCTATGTGAACCGATGTTATGGCACTCACAAAACATTCACCCAGTTTGGCAGAGCTTTCCTTTCTAAGCACCAAGATGGGCTGGCCTGATATAGCCCTTAGTTTTAAAAGGTTGTTTCAAAACACCACACCCTAAACATGAGGGATGCTAAGTAAATTAGAAGACTGATAACCAAGTTTGCATGCTTTTTTTGTTTGTTTGTTTAAACAGTGAGTCCTGGGAAATTTGTCTGAAACCATTTCATAGCTAAAGCCATTAGCCAATATAAATTAGTCCATAAACTAAGATATGATGACTTGGGCAAGTAGAGAAATGTCAGGGAATAGTGAAATTTGGGTGAAACAGTGAGATAGGCAATTCTGAAATTTGGTCAGTAGAGAACTTTCCAGGGAAGTAGAGAAGCTTGAGTCTAGCTGACTTACTTTGAGAAGTGAAAGAAGTAGAAATGGTTCAAGAGAGAACAACATGGTGGAGTTTAACGTGAAATCCTGGTAAACAAAGCTACCGGCTTTCACAGAGGACCATTTTCTTTAGTCTAAGTTTTATTTAGTTGAACAGTCCAGCTAAAGATAAGCACAAGTAATGGGAGCTGGAACTCAGTCCCTGTATTGAGCTCGCAGCTGAGTTTGGACCACTGTTTGGTTCATAATTCTCCAATGACTTGGAGCTTTGTGCTTTCCTTTGAAGATCAGGCATTGGCCACTTTATTTGTACATAATACAATAACTGTTTAATGCATATTATCCAGATGCTGCATTTACCAGATGCTTGTGTTATTTGGTTTCTTTGAACAATCTGATTCATTTGTACTAATGCAGTCCCAAAAGCCCCCCTACCCTGTAATCCGAGATTTGGCCCAATTGTACTGAGCATTGTACCCACAGAAAGCTCTCATAATAAACACAGTGCCACTGCCTTCTCTGTTGGAAGTGAGGTAAAGCTTCTAGTTACCTCTTCATGATCCTTTTGGCATTGACTGAATCGCTGCCTCGGCAGTGAGGCAAGTAGCGAGAAATACATTATCGGGCACAGATTTCAGTATAACCTTGACATCATTGACAGTGATAGCTACAGCCCTCACTGAAACAGAAACCTGCAAGACAGCATTTGTTTCTTCTTGCTGCCTTTGCTATTCCTTTTGGGAGGATGATCATATGCCATGCTTGTATATTTGCAAACTCATGACATAATGTTAAGGGATTGTCATAAACAATACCATTTCAGGGAATGGACTGAGGAGACTGAATAACTATTTCATTTTAACTGTCACTGGAGTAGTTTTGCTCTAAGGATTAAATGTGTCATCTCATATTCAGATCTGTAATGAGAACCCTCCCTCCCTCCTTTCCCTCTCTGCCTGTTCCCTGTCCCCCCACTTCAAAAGAATTTGGGCAGATGACCAATGGAGTGAAAATGAGACAGAGGAGCCTCACAGGACAGAGTAATTGACACAGGATACGAAGCTAGGAATGAGCGGGTTTGACAAAGTACACACTAGTAGCTGAGTGGCTCATTTGCCTGCTGGTAGGATAGATTTATGGCCTGTACGTCACTAATTAAGCCAGTTGTCCTCCCACTCCCCAAAAACCCCCACACCCCTCGTGTCCACCCCCAAACATTGCTTAGTCTGAAAGGCAGGTCACAGGTCAAACAATCAAATAACACAAACATGCTTTGGACTAAACTGAGGGAAGTAGAAAGTTCTCCAGCAAACTCTTTCCCTCCAAACTCACTGTTCTCCCACCAAGTCAGAAAGATTTTCACATCTCAGCACAGTTCTTATCACAGCTCTGGGTAACTTTCCAGCTGGTAATACAGTCTATTTTCTTATTCAAATAGACTCTCTTCTCTTCCTTGCTACCTTTGACCCACAGCAAGGAAGATGCCAGAAGTGGTGTGAAGCTCCCAATGATGTTCCTGGGTTGATGCACCCTCTACTATTGCTCAGGTCTGTGCCAAAGGGCAGCCAAAAGTTGTCCTAGCAGAAAACGGTGAATTATCAGGCTCAGCCTAATGGCTCCGCATGCTCAGAGTCTCATGTATGACATGACTCTGTAGTCAGTCATAGCTGCGACTTGCAAACCTGCCTCAAATCTCATTCATAAACAACTTCTCAGAAGTTAGTTAATCCTAGATTGCATAGCTTATTTTACAGATATGAGGTACAGGAAAACTAGCTGCAGCAGAAACTCACAAGCCTGCCTCAGTTCTCCTGAGACAAACCTCAGGATAACTCCAAACTTCACAAAAGCCCAGAGCAGTCCAGGCAAAGCAAGGAACCACCTATTAAACTTGGGACCCGTTTAGTGATGGCTGAACGCAAGCTCGCTCAGCCTGAACACTGCTCTGCTCTCCTGTCCCTTTGCCTGGAATAGGGCTGAGTTAGAAGCGATGAGTAGCACTGAAACCCTTAAACTGTCCTCAAGTTAGAAGAGCAAACCAAACGAGTCCTTAACTTGGCAAAAATTCTGCCTTAACCAAAGACAGAAAGTTGGCCTCTCAGCATTGACCACTGTGCTAGTGCCAATTGTAGCCTTGGCTCTGGAGCCTATAACCCCAACTCCAGTCAAGACTGAGGGATGGTACACCCAACCTCCAGCACGGATAAATAAGCCAGAACAAATTTTATCCTAACTGATTTCACAGCTTAAAAATACAAACTATTAGCCAAAATAGCACAGCCTGGATTCACACACATGTCCTCCCATTATCATAGTTTCCACCATTGAAACGCAGCAAATAGTAAGCATGCTTACTAACCCCACATTAGGCCCTAGGGCTCTGCCAGCATAACCCACTCCAAGAATGGTGCTTATTTGCCAGCTGACATCCTTACTCATCACAGCAAAAATGCCCAAGTTTGGGCTGTTCCTCCCCAATCCTGGTCTGAGCCTGGAACCTCAGTTGCACACTGCCACCTGTAACTGAAAACAGTGTCCACATCAGCACATTTCACACATGATGATGCTGCAGAAGCAGTAAGAGCTTTTGCTCTCTAAATTACATCTGGCAGTTTGGAAAGCGATCTCAACAGGCCTCTGGACAGTTAATGTTGATTTTCATTAAGTCAGAACATGGCGCTCTGTGTCAGAGGCCTACAAAAAAAAAAAATCAAGTGTCATGTCAGTGTTTTTAAAGGATAAACACAAGTAATTATATGTTCTGATATCAGCTTTGACTATATTAATGGAAGGGTCAGTATGGTGATGCAAAGAATCAGGAATATGCAATTAATGATTATAGAAGATTGCATATTTGAGTTCTCTCCCAACAAGATTAACTCTGTCAGGGAAACTTGTAACCACATTGATGTAACATTCTTTTTCTAAAGGACTTGCCATGGCATCACAGATTTTGTCTGAGAAATTTAAAACAGCTTATTCCTAAACCACTTAACAGTATGTATTCAGTTTGTTCTAGTTTACAGTTAAAGCCACATGAATGTAGTTTAGAGCTGAAGACAGTCTCCTGACTCCAGCACCCCACCCTCTGTTTCTGCCTACTCTCTCTTTCCCTCCATTTGCATCTAAGGACCTGCAACTCCTCTTCCTAGAGGACAGCAGTTGCTGGCATGGTTCAGGCATACTTGTTCAGTATCTTCCTCATACAGTTATCCCAATTTCTAGTTCTGCAGCTAGCCCATACATCTTTGTTTTACAGCACTGCATTATGTGATACAAACTGAACGGAATGGACTAAAATATATCTCATATAATGTATCTCACAGTTAAACACAGAGGAACCACACAGCCACTTCTCCCCCCCTTTCCTCTCATTTATGGGGAGGAACAGAAAAAGAATCCAGTCTTTTTTTTCTTTTAAGAAACTGAATTGCAGGTCTGAAAGTGCTTATGTTTTTAGTCACTTCTCACATACCTTTGCTGCTTTCTACCAGCAGCCACAAGTCTAGGCTAGAAATGCTGTTCTCTTTGTAACAGTGTGCATATACCCTACTATTATCTTAGCACCACCAGGAGATAAGTACTTTCAAACAGCAGTTTTTGCATTTTACCTTTCATTTACCTGTCCTTTGATTGCAATTTTGGTATAAGAAATGTGCCACTTTTTCTACTGGAAACACCTAGTGCATGGTCTTAGGACCATGCTAATAGTGCAAGTACATAGCAGTTCCACTACTGTATCAGTGACAAGAGTTCAGCCCAAGATTAGGCAGTGAATATGATTACCACAAGGACCGTCTATTATAGTACTTCCAATGTTGCCTCAAACTGTTCAGTAGCAGATAATATAGACATTTTTACTATTTATTCTCCTTTAACCTTGTCATCACAGAAATTCTTTTCTCGAGGCTATAAGCTATACTGTAGTTAGAAGACTTTTGATGCTACCTATATACTAAAGCACACAGTAAAGATGCATTATTTTCTCAATCCCTAAAAAGCATTGACAATTCAAATTATCTCTCTGCACAGGGGGTGGTGGGAAAGAAGAAATGAAAACATGGGTACGATGTTCATGGAGAGATCGAAGTTGGTTAGGATAAAAATAAGCCAGGAAGCACATAACCAGTCACTATTCAAGCAGGGCAAGAAGAAAAGGGGAATGGCAATAGAGCACACAATGCACAGCCACGCTATTGAAAGGCAACGGCATCATTCCTCTCCTTATCAAGTGTTCACCAATTCATCAACAGCACTAGTAAACAAGAAAATTAGCACATTTTAGTTTTGACACATCAACTAAAAGTGTGCAGTAGTACACCCCAAAAAAGGATAATCCACAGCCAGGCTATACACTAGATGTGTTGTACAAAATGAATAACAGACTCTGAGTGCTGTACCCAAGCTCACTATTGAGAAATTTGCTGTGTCGCCAGCATACCAGATCAATATTTCAGAGGTCATTATCTCATCCCTTCTTCAGCTGCTAACTTTGGATTTCTGCCAGAGAAAGGCAACCACTAGCAAGATGATACACTAGTACATTAGGCAAAGCTTTTGGGAATTTGAGCAGGCTTTTCTTTTCACTGAGATCACTCTGATCTCTGGTTCCAAATGGCACAAGTGCTCCGTCAATATACAAATGGTCAAACATGTTCTTTAACCCTCCCACAACAGTATGTATAAGAAGTTGTACCAAACTGCATTTGTTGAATACAATATGAAGAGAACTGAACCGTTATGTAATTCTTATCACATTATGGGAAGGAGGAGACAACAGTTAAACTGAACCAGTGCGCTCAAGAAGTGCAATTTCACATATACAGTGCAGCAGGACTGACTGGAGACAGAGTTAAACAAAAAGTAAACCAATAACTAGATGGTACCATCACCCCTCTGCAAGAATGTCCCATGAACTTTTACATGACTAAACCACAATTAAAGTTCTGCTTTAGCCGTGAGTTGGTAAGTAAAGCCAGAACCTTTTGGGCAACTGGATCAATGAGTTTTAAAGTTTAAAAGTACCTTCACTTTATGTATCTTAGCATCCTATATCATATATTTTGCCATAAACTACCATAATACTATACCACTGTTCAATTTTTCTAATTATGACCTTGGTGATAATCAATGGCAGCAGTCCCATGAACTCAAAGAGTAACATCCTACTTCACCTTCTGGAATGACTTTTCAGATTTAATCCAATAGTTCGAGTATTGTATCAGACATGAAAGAACATTACGTAATATGTTCAGTTATATTTTTGTTAAGTCATTTCTCCTTTCATCTCTCGAATGTTGTATTTTCTCATTTTAAAACCCATTTAGTAATATAATACTTTTCTAGTAGCTTTACAGACAGACATGAAAGCCATCTCTACAACAGTAGATGTGTCTAAGAGCCTTCCCTTAAGACCAGAAGCAGAAAAGAGTGTGCTGAACTGCCAAATTCCCAATATCATTAACCTGCTACTTGGAAGAATTTGGTGACAGGAAATATTTCTGTGCTTACCTTCCAAAGACACTTCATTATTCAAAGCTTCCTCTCAGGAAAAGCATTCAGGAGGTAGCTTAGAAGCATCTTTGTTCAACCCAATTAATTAATAGATATTTGCATGGTCTAACTGTGCAAATTCTACATACGTTCTCCAAAGGATGGGACACAGTGACTTTAAAGGTAAGATATAGAAAACTGTATTTTACTACACTTATACTACAGTCACAGTACTCCAGCCTTAGCATCTAACATGCTCTAAGGGGAAGGGTCCTTATTGCATGCCCATGCATTCAGAGGAGCTAGGGAGGGGTTGAATCTCACACTCTTGATGAATTTGCCCTGTCTGAAGGCTTTACACTGTGGCTTTTACTGTAACTAAGTCCAAAGGAAACTAGCTTGTCTGGTGGAGAAATTCAGTATAGAGAGGATGGGAACTGGTATCAGCTTGGTGCAAACTCACTTCCGGGCAGCACAGATGCAAATAGCTTGAGCCACATCATGCAGCAGACTCATACTCAAATATAGGCATGGCTAAGGAAAACAGACTAGAATTTGGTATACCAGCTCTAAAGAGGCCCTTTATAGGAGTAAAACGTATACAGCCATCATGGATTTTGAGGGTGTGTATACACAATACTCCTACACAGGTAAGTCATCCCACTCAAACTCCAGTCTACGATGCTGTAATCTCAATAGTATATAACCCAGCTTGCTTAAAATTTAATCCCTAAGCTTGAGCTCTGGCCTGCCAAAAATGCCATGCCTTTGATTTAGACCAGAACCTGGTATTTCCAATGAATTTATGTGGACATAAAGCCCAGGCTAGAGTTCTAGGCAAGAACATTTCCTAATCATATGGTTTTGAAAACCTCTTAAAGAACTCCTAAGCTATGCTGCTGTTACTCAGTTAAATCAGCGAGTGGCTCAAATTCCCTTTCCAAAGATCTGATGACTCTTTCCTGTCTGCTCATCTCTATCTTTCTATCTACTGACAACTACTTTCTCTTTATATACATATTTAAAGAGGAAACTAAGAATACAAAGGTCATTTGGTTTTCCTCATATATGGGCAGTCACAAGGTCTGATAACCAACTGCAGCTTGCCCTGTTTTGTTACCCTGACATGTGGACCAGGAAAACAAATTTTTTCTACTTTGGTCTAAGGTCTACTTTGACCTTAGATTTTCCCAGCTGTCTATCTGAAGCATGTCATGATCTCCAATATCCACGTCACCAGCGACCTTCACAAACACAGTATTAAAGGGATGAATTTTAGACAAATTTAGTTATAGTGTTTGAAACATTGCTCAAAGTACATTGAAGAGCTGGCAAGGTAATAGCTGTGAAGAATTTTTCAGCATTGTTATTCTGGAGTTAGAATAGGAGTTGCATGTTAACCATGTAACAGAAAGCTATCTGTTATATAGACAGATTTAATGCATAATGAACTGTTGTATGGGTACCAATTCCATGTGCTTGAAAACACAGAGCGAGTTCAAGAGCAGAATGGCATGTTCATATAGACATTAATAACACACAAGTACATGCTAACTTCAACAAGCCTAGATTTATCAACCAGTAAGACAAGCAGCCTAACTTTATTATAGTTTTAGTAGGTTGGGGCAGGGGGAGTTGCCTTTTTTCTTTCAGATTCCCTCACTATTTTAAGCATACAGCCTACAAGCTGCAGTCATGACTTAGCTTCCACACCACGATGCAAGTCAAAGCATCTTAAATAGAGTTATTCCATCAAAGGACTTGATTCCTTGTATGAAACAGGATCTACAGGCTGACTGATAGGCTGTATCTTTGTTTCCAGAGGTGCTGATTTAAAGCTGGAAACTGACAGTTTTATTTCAGATAGGGCTGAAAAAACATAGACATTTAAAACTATAAACATAATTTTAAATAGTGGCAAGTTTAGAGACGGACAGCAAAGACCAGATCCTTATAAATTGGAAAGGTCACAAAAAGGCTTGTGTCACTGACTATATTTTTTAATAGATGGCTACATAGCCAGAGAACAGAGAATTCACATCTGAATCCTTGGATGGGTACCAATATCTATATGTAATCCATGCAAAGTAGAAACAGGTCACCTTTTTTCTTAAGACTTGCGTTTATACAGCCCATACTATAATTTGTGATGGCAAAGCTTGGGATGGGGAAGAAAGTGTTAAGATGGAAATACATTTGACCATTCTCATTGTAAACCTGAGTTTAAAAAAACAAAAAGAAGGCATGCAAGTTTGTCACTGTGTCACCTCTGTTGATTATGTGACTATGGATTACCTCACACATGTACCACCACCTGCCTGGGAAGGTTCAGAACACTGTCGGTGGAAGGACTGGTGCTTTGGACTGAGGAGCACTGGCAAATGCTTGTTTGCACTCGGTTGTGAGTGAGACCCAGGATTTTGACTTAGCAAGGTCTGTGTTTACTAGCCTGAAGTCTCTGAGCTATTTAAAGGTCTCCAGAGATCCCTAAAAAACCCAAACACATTATGGAGTAGTGTTAGCTTACTGTGCAGACATTTACATCTAAAAAAAAGGTTACTAACTGAAGATTACTTTTTTGTCTAAAGGACTCCTGCATGCATAAACATTGTAAAACAAGGCCCTAGACCCCTAATTTATAAACTGTGCCTGAATTCAGTTAATTTGTAACTTCATTTTAATTCCCTGATTTCATACAACTAAAACCACTAATACATTAAAAATTGTGCCACTCAATGCTTCTACTTCCTGCTCATAATAAAGCATTGTACATTGTTAATTTTAGAGTGACAGATAACTTTTAAATACATTTACTAGCCACTGCATTTTCTGTAGGGTTTTATTATAAAAGAGATGAAGTGCCTTTTTTTGTTTGTTTTTTTAAATACTGTCTACAGGAAACACTGATCTTTTATCCCTGATCCTGAACTTCATGACTAACACCTAGCTAATCAAGTAACTTGAGAAAAGTAATTTCTGGAAAGTATGAGCTAATGCCTGATAAAATTAAACTAAGTATTGATTATATTGTTATTTATGCTGGCCTTAAACATAGTTAAGAGAAACATATTAGCTAGCTAAATTTATTGCAGCAACTAGCAAGCAGGCCTTTAACTGCGGCAATACTATGCTGTACTTAGTTAAGTGGCAAAGCCAAGTTCCACATACACTTTGTGTACTTCCACATGTAGTACTTACTACTTGCCATTTTGTCAGCAAGCAGAATACAACTTTAATTGCTTAGATTTTGGATCACTTCATCACTGCCCCTGTCTTTTGGATCACTTTGAATCACCACCTCTTTTACAACCAAGACTAGGTCATACTCAAGTCAGTTGAATTCCTTGTTATTTCTGGTACACAGTCCATTTAACTTGGATTTTTAACTTAATTTTACCTTCTGTTAAACTTGAGATATCCGACTATATCAAAAAGTTTTAGATTCAGAAACATCAGATCTGTATTCAGGGTATCAAATGTTAGAATTCTAAGTTATTTCTTTTAGGGAAAATATTACTTATGAAGAGTGCATCAAACACTTGTTGCTTTAATACTGGTATGAACAAAGAAAGAAGAGGTAGTGTCTCCACACTCCTAGCCTCACTCCCCCTTTCCCACATACTGATACCCATTATCTCTGCTTCTTTCCCCTTTTTATTTCTCTGACAATACAGTAGAATAGTTGTATCTAAGAAACCAGGCATCCTGTTCTATGCTCAGACCTGTATTTTTTCCAACAGTAAAAGAATGAGTATTTCTGGAAAACTAAAAACCCCCTTATAGCAGTCATTTCATTCATAACATACTTCTGTATCCAGAAACAGTTCTCAACACAAATAGACAAAACTGATACTTGTGCTTATAACTGTGAAACAATGAATTGACACCAAGTGAGAATTTTTAACTGTGCTTACCATCTAGTTGCATCTTCCTGCCTCAAACTAGCATAAGGATCACATGCCATAAGCTGGGGACAGGGGAGAAAAAAAAAGCCTCTAGAAACCTCCTTATACAAAAGAACAGTAATCATTACTCAGTTAACCTGCCAGACAATCCCTGAAGAGAGATACTAAAATCTTAATGTTACATGCAGAAAGTCATGTAAAGTGGCAGGTAGATAGAACCTGCTTATAGAGTAAAAAAAAAAAAGTTACACAATTTCTGCATAATGGGAAGGTCTAGACTGATTATTTTTCTTTAAACAGAAAGTAGGTCACCACTTTTGTGGGAAAAATTTAAAAAAACCTCAACACAAGACACATTTAAATAAAGCTACTCTATTAGTTAATGGCAAGACTGAAGTGACTATACAGAATAAGGGTTGTAAAACCAAGATTAAGGTTAATTATTACATTATTTTAAAAGGACTATTTAATAGATATTTCTTAAACACAGTTCTTCATTATTGATGATGGCAAGACATCTAAGGGCACAGTTTGCTACTGTAGTAAAAAACACTGCTTTAAAAGCTGGCTAGTTGTTGGGTCTGAGAAGGTAACCTTAAATTGGAAATCATTATTCAATGGGGGCATAACAGTAGTCAAAGGACATATCCTTGTTAAGCACCCTTCACCCTTTCTTACTGATGTTTAATCACCAGTCTAAAAGAAAACACAAAGTCACTGCTGGTAAAGTTTGCAGATGACATAACTGCAGTAGTAAACAATAACAAAGACCGACAACTGATCTACAGAAGTCCCATTTGCCTTGTAAGCCATGCTATTTTGGGCAACATGTTTCACCATAAGAATACACAAAGCCATCCACCAAAAACTCAAGATTAACACTGAGGACTTACACGTGTAAATAAAGTTCACCGAAACCAGCTTCAAGCCTTAAGGGCCATACCACCATTCAAAAGAGGCTTCAGGAATTAGATAGGACATTCAACTAAATAGGCTCTTCCAGAGGTGACCCCTCAATGAAAGAAACAACTCTCTCTGTATGAGCAAGCGAAGTGTATTCCCACTACATCCAGCAGCAATATTTTCTGTTCTGTTGTCTAAAAGCTGCTGGCAAACTGAAAAAGGATCAGTAAATAGTTCTGAGAATAACTCATGGTTTGGAAAGCTTGCTTTGCATTAGGAACATTGCTGTGCAAGTATACGTATATATATATATATATATTTTTTTTTTTTAAAGCCACACAAAAGTCTTACTTTAATAGATAAGGACTTAGGCTAAATAGATTGCACTTGTGCTCAGATTGCTCATTTTCTCAGATTGGTTGCTCAGTCAGGCTGAGCAATCACTGAGTCTGATTGCTCAGTCACACTACATCTGAAGCACACCACTTAGACACGTGTCCCAGATACAGGTGTGTACTCCTAGCAGCACACCAGAACAAGATATATGTCATCCTTCCTAAAAGTTACTGGTAAAAGGCTATGAAATATCCTAATAATTTCTTAGTTGCACAATTGGAGAACCAGGACTGTAGTGTCCTCAAGTCCATTTGCCTTGCTTTAAACTACAACTCATTGACCCTGTTATCAGGTTCAACATACCTCAACTCTCTGATCTGCTTATTATAGGGCCCAGACACACAACCAAGATCATCAGCTGGTAAGCTGAGCCCCAGTTGCTGTCTGTGCCTCCAGGTGCAGCCACAACAAGTAACAGGTGCATCTACTTTAGCTTTTTAGCATCATCAGGATTACATTTTCTGAGGCAAGATTCCCTATTATCCTGATTCACCTTATGTTGTTTCATAGCATGGAACAGTTTTGGGTTGTACAAACTAAACTGCTTTCAGATTAAATCAAAGGAACAGATCTAACAGACCTGTTAGAGGGCAAATCAAAGGAACAGACCTGCTACCTGGCAAGGAGTCTCCAGGTGACAGAATGAGACTAGAGCTAGTTTAAAGCAAAAACACTACAGCATACACAGCATGAAGGCTTGGGACTCAGCATTAGCTTTGTCTCCAAAACCCCTCCTTTGCCCCACACAAGCATGAGCACAGCCACCCTGTATCCCTCAGTTTATTCACCTTCCACCAGTTAAGAAACTGACTGAAATTGCCATGTGCTGCAGGCACCTATGACTATTCCAGCCCCAGCAGCATCCCACAGCTACCACCAACCAACAGCAAGTTACTATCCCACACTTTTCCCCCCACATACCTGTGTCTTTGGGATGTGATCTCTCACCAGTGCATCACAGCACCCAAACCTTACTCCCTCACAGTCTCCAGCCCAAGTCTTTATAGACCCTCCTGAAGAGCCTCTGGACAGTCCCCACTCCCTCATTACAGCAGCTGATTGTAAATAGGTGCCAGGTGAGGGGCTGAGGAGCCTTCCACCAGCCCCCATGGCCTTCTGTCCCAGGGGCGAGGGCTACTGCTGCTTGTGCAGGTTCATGCTGCGCTGCTCACAGAGGGTCCTGGCTCCTCCGTGGTGTTCAGATAACGGCGAGCATCCAGGCTAACTTCTTCACAAAGGAAGTTTCCCCTAAGATTAACATCTCTGTGGATATGAGGAATTGCTCAGCACTTGATGTTTTAAGCAGCAAGGGGCGCTCCTGATAGTGGGAGATTCTGGATACAGGAGTAATCTGGGAACGAAAAGAAATTACGTACTTCAGGTAAATTGTCCAAATAATCAAGCACTGTGTTTCACACCCTCCAGCCACAGCGATCTAAACACCTGAAATTAGAGAATAGTATAACAAATGGCTCAGAATAACCTGAAGTCTTTGTGTACAGCTATTTATATACAATACTTTCATACTGTTAAAATTCAGAAATCTAAAACTCCTTATGGGCAGAGCATGCACAGCATTGACTAAGGTCAGTACCGCTGCAATGCCAATACACCTTGTGCGATGATTTCCTTAAAACTTTTGGAATTCAAAGTAAATATTTCCATTGCCATTTCATTCTGTAATTGGAAGAAAACCAAAGCATTCTAACGAGCGCATGATATATAACTTGAATAATAAAAAGGAAGAATCCTGACTGAGGGGGAGCAGAAAAGCAATACAGGCAGCACCAGGGGAAAGTGGGCTAAAGCCCTTCAAAATGCCCCAGGAGCAGCTGGTATCTTGACAGGTTCAGCACTAATGGTACAGACTCAGCTTCGGTGTGTTATACCAGTATTGCAAGCATTAAAAAACTAAGAAAATCTTTACAAACATATTTTTCTAGTAGTGAGATCCCATTCCCAAATTTTACAGGGAAAAACGCTTTTCCTTCTTAAAGAAAACTCCAGCCCAAAGCAGATAGGAGAAACAAGTAACTGAGGAAACCTTGGCTGCACTAAAAGGCAACAGCAATCACTAGTTTTGGAAGAATCTCTTCCACTTTACAACCAAATATGCCTTGCCTTAAGTTCCCAAGAACTGGATGAAGGTTTCTTACTGTCCCCTGTGTGACCAACTTGTATTTCTGCTAACAAAGGCAGCTTCTGTTTCCCAGTGGGCTCATCAAAGGCTTTCTGCCAAAACTTCCTTTGAGGGAAAACTGTCCACTAAACACATATTTTACTAGGAAGATCCTGCTTTCCACAAATCTTCTTGGGATTTTTTTTGTTGTCCTTCTTTTTTTTTTTCCTTTTTTCCCCAGAAATCTAAGAAGTTTTGGGTTACATGAGTAATTCATTTTTGTGGGTTTCCAGTGAAAACAAATAAACAAAACCAGAAAAAACTACAGCTTGCCTGGCAAGGCAGTCTACATATTGCTGAATAACCTGGTGATATCCTGAGGCTAAAATAACACAAATGATGATGGCATACTTCTACCGTAGCAGCAACCTGCTAGAATTTACTATACAACCTGCCCTTGCTCATTTTTTGTCAGTGCTCTCTCCTCCCTTTTATTTCCCCAACAGAAAAACACACAGAAAAAGGATAAAACTGCAGTGATTTTATATAGACATTGTTCAAATTTGGGAGGCACAGGTGCCTCTGGGAGAGGCTGGGGAAAAGGCTGACATACAGTCAGGAGAACCATTAATATGTACAGCATGTGCAGTGTGATCCTGCAATGGCAAAATCATGTTAAAGGTTTGATTTATGTAGATAAACCTGGAAATACAATACCAACAGGGAATTTGCTCTAATGTGCATATCAACTGAAATGCTACCAGAGAGTGAAATATAGCGACTTACAGTAATTTCTTTCCTGCATGACCAGCCAAAGAAGGGGCTGAGTTTTTGTATGAAGGTCCAAATATCTCACAACTGTGATCTTTCAACAATTCACAAGGCAGCAAAATGAACTGAGAGGCCCTTTCAAGAACTTTAAAAGGAAATTCAATGCCCTTGTCTATTTTCTTTGAATGCTACCAAGGAGTCTGTTTAAAAAATTATGAAAGTGGTTGAGCTGTCTAGCAATTCACGTAGACATATTAACATAGTACATTTGTACTTTTGCTTTTTGACATAAATCACTGAAGTTACAGAATGGGTAACAGTTTCTCTCCTGAGACAGCTGTAATGGTAATCTACGACAGAACTGACCCCAAATTCTCAGACACTTAATAAAGAAACAGAAACAAGTCTTCTCACAATCTAGGTATCACATTATGCTATTTCAGAGTTCACATGTTGCTATAATTGCTGTTCACATGTTTTTTGAAAAAGGGTCATTCTGAATTCTTGCTAGCATCTACATTAAATATTTACATTCAGGCCTAAGATGTCTTGTAAAATTTTAATAGCATACCCTCCTATTTAAAAAAACAAAAACAAACCCTCAACCCAAATCCTAGCTCATATATGAAGCAAAACATTCTAAACACTGTCTAAACTGTCATTTCTTCCCAAAGCACAAGGATGTTTATGCTCTTGCCTAAAGGGAGATAAACAGAGCTGCATACCACTCCATATTTGTAAATGTTAACTCTGCAAGGTAGAAACTGGCTTCTGTATGCACCAGGCTTCTGTTTCTTCACTGCTCAAAAAGCCATAATATGACATATGGGTATGTATAAATTGAAACAACAAAGATATATGGCCGTGCCACTGAAAAACATGCAGTCTCACTCTTTATTCCACATATCATCCTGACTCCAAGAAACTTTTCAAAATTGCCTCCAGAAATGCATCTTAGGTACCAGCCCAGTGGCCTAATAGTATAATTGGGGACAATTCCATGAGTCTGTGGGACAGTTGCACCCTCAAATCTGGTGTGAATCAGAAGTAACTTTCCGAGAGTCAGTGGGGACTGACTCTGCTGCTGTGAGTGTGGTAGAACCACACTACTTCTTTAAAAATTTTCAAGAAAATGCTACGAGAATTAGTAACGGTAATGTATCAACCCACCAAGTGAATATCGTATAAGGCCAAAGGACTTGCAGCACCAGGTAGAAGACTGAGAGCAAAGAACCCAAGGACAGCCCTTTTATGTGTATGTGTCATTCTAAAATAGACTCCTGCAAGCATCCTGGTTAATATAACATACTGTTTGCCAAATATGTACTTTAAAAATAGCAGTCAACTGTATGGCATACCTTGAGTGGTGTTAAAGCTGTCTAGGTTTTGTTATACAAAGACTGTGATAAGTTATAACACGCTGCCAGTAGAAAAAGAAGTGAAACAGCAAAAACCGAGCTGCATAAGATTTTTGAATGAGTACTTAACAGGGAAGGTTAAACCATAACAGGCGTGTCTTAACTTTAATAAATCAGGGCACTTACTCAGATGACTAAACATGGATTTAGGATCTCCAGTGACTCAGATGTTTATAGTTTGGCAACTAAACCTACCATTGGGCATCTAAGGAAAAGTGTCCAGTATACCAGCAGTCTGTATACCTACAGCTCTAACAGCATGTAGATACTGACATTCTGCCCAGAGGAGCCTGAAGTTACACACTCTTTTAAAATCTTGGCATAGAATTCAGCTCTAGTAGTCTTTCATTTTGGGAGAAACTAATGAGATTTTTTGCATTTCTGCTAAACTCTGATGAATTGATTGTTGTCCCCAACTTCTATGTCTCCCTTTTTGAAAAAAATTTCCAGCCTGTTTGACATCTAGCTCACAAGCTCAGTAAACCAGCAGTTTTTGTATTTGTTATTACTGGCCAGAACAGTATTAACCTCAGCTGGGACAAGTTATTCATTTGTGTTACTAGAAATTTGTTTATGATCAATATTACTGATCCTTTTTCTTTTGTACAGACAAAAGTAAGTTGAGGACATGGTTGCTGCTGTTTTCAAATGAACACTAATTGTGCAATTTGGAATTTGTTTTTGACTCATTGCAGGTTCGCAGCAAGAGCAAAGCAGCTAAGGCTGGACTGTGTGAGGGAGATGAGGTGGTGTCTATCAATGGCAAGCCTTGTGGAGACTTAACCTATGCTGAAGTTATTGTTCTGATGGAAAGCTTGACTGACGTCCTGCAGATGCTTATCAAGAGGTACAGGAATGCTCAGAATGCTTTGGTGCAATTCTGTTCAGTGAACCACATAGAAAATGCTGGTTTTGAATGCACTTATTTTGCAGACTTATACTGTGAGCTTCTGATAGTCCTCTTATTAATGTCTGTAACTCTGCTTGTCTGTATGGAAAAGGGAGGAAAGACAGACTATTTGATCTGAAGGAATTATTGTATATAATTTGAACAGCACAGTTCAGGCACAGAATTAAGAGTACAGTCTCCAAATGTAACGATTTTATTTCTTATTAGGTATTCTTAATACTTACAAGGTGTCCACGACCATATCTGCATACTGCAGAGTCTTGACTTCAATTATTCTTTCCACCCCTTTGAAGTAGTGAAGTGTTGTTATTCCCCACAGATATGGAAGTGAGGCTTACAAAAAGCAAAAGCTTTGCAGACGGAGAAAGTGTGTTAGACAGATATGCCTTGATGATGACATGGCAAATGGTCTTCTTGGGGGGCAGAATATGTCAGGAGGGGGAGAGGGTCTGGAAATCATGAATTCTATTTCTGTAGCTGTTAGCACTTCGCTAGATGAGGTGGGGCAAGTCACAGCTCTCTGGATCTCAGCTTCTCCATTTATAAAACAGTGATAGTGAATTTCAGCTTTCATTGAAAATGCTTCAAGCTTCGTAGAGTAGAGAACCTTCATGTAAATTTGCAAGCAAGCCAGCATTACTGCTCACTGCACATCAGTCTATTCTAATGACTGTTCTGTAATTGTCATCAGTGTAATGCATGCAATCTTGAGTTCAGAACCACCTACAGTAAGCACATTCTCCCCAGACTTTGTGAATTCAGACAAGATGAACTCTGAATTGCCTTCACCGTGGGTAAGAACAGGAAGAAAAGACCTGAGACTTCCACACTCCTTGTCAGGAATTATGGCTCCTCCCCACAAGCTACTGCTGTTCCCTGGATTTGCTCTTCCCCAGGCAGGACTGGGAGGACAGAAGGGGTCAGGATTCATCACAACAGCTAACAGAGGAGTGTCACTGGAAAGGCTGAAAGGACTCTGGTGCAAAAAAGGCACTTGTCTCTGGTTACCAGGGATGTCTAAACAGCATGTGAAATTCCTCTGTGGTTTCTGCAACCTGCGCAAAGGAACTTTCCTACAGTGTCTAGTAGTTCAAAGTTACAATCTACCTTCAAAACAAGTTGCTCTCAAGGAGTATTCATTTTATTTATAACAGACATTTTGCATGACCTGTCTGTGTATGTTGTCTTGGGCTAAGAAATGGATCAATGTGATGAGATCAGGGGAACAGTGATAGGTGAGGATTACAGCTTACCTTCTCCACAGTGCATAGCTCTTGTTTCTGGTTCAGCAGTGTACCATTTGAGTGCTCCTCATGTGATATCTGCATTCTTATGTTTTTAATTCATAACATGACTACTGGAACTGCACTTGTAAAGATGATATTTGTGGCTGACCAGCTGTCTTCTTTGCAGCCATAGAAATAGCTCCATATGCGTTGACTCCTGCCTGTTGCTGCTCTATAACTGATATTTCAGTTGGTCTGAAGGCCACAATACACTAGCTGAAAGTGACAGCACATCTTCCATTCACTCCATTGCCCCTGCTTGAATGTATGGTGAACGGCAAGACACGTCCTGAAAATCAGAACCAAAACAGAGTGCTTAGACCACATAATTCAGTGTTTCATGGAATGAAACTGTGTCTGTTAGAAATTTCAAGGAAATTGCAGTTGCTCAACACCCTGAAAGTGACTAAAATGTTCTAAAGGAATTCACCATGAGAATCTTTGAATTTCTTCTCATCAGCTCATCTTCCCCAATTCCCAGCCCCTATTGTCAGTATCCTCCAGGGTATGGGAGAATAAACTAAAACACTTCTCTTCCCCTGCCACCTCCTTTGTGGATAGTAGCCCTCTCAGCACTACCACCAGAAGGGTTTTTCAGGAAGTGTCTTAGCATCCTCCGAGAGCAATGAGAAGCAAATCCTTCCTTTCCTGAGTAGCCACTTGTTAGCAGCCATCTCAAGAAAATGCTGAAAATCATGAGGAAAGAAAAATGCCTAATTAAAGTGGTGTTCCAATGGTGATCTTTACATCCAAGCATCTTTTGCTGGCAGGGAAGAGTATTTCTCCTTGGGAAGCTTCTGACTGTTCCTAAACTATTTGCATGAAGGATGAGATTTTCATAGGCAACCATTGTTGGCCTAATTCTGCTCTTACTAAGCTTACTGGGAGGAAAATTAGGCTTTTAAAGTAGTTTTTAAAATGCTACTTGGCCTTTGATGTCTACAAAAGGTTCTCCCAGTACCCTGTAAACCACAGTCAGTGACTGACCAGCAGTGCCCACAAAACCTTTGGTTTACAGGATTAGAGGAAAGAAACACCCTGCAGGGCAGGCACTCTCCAGATGCCATGTGGGGGAGCATCTTGCTGACCTTCCCGACAAATGCTGAACAGATGCATCAGGGAAACATCGAGAGTGGGGACAGAAACAGAAACACTAGCCTGCCCTTTTCACATCAGTATTAGCAATTCTTGGGCTACTGCTGAGTCTAGAAAGAAAATTTCTAGGGGGAAGCAGGGAGTATGCTCAGTGCATACCAAAATTAAATGCACCATGTAGGGAGTAAAACATGACTCTGAGACAAACCCTGCCGTGCTGACTCCATGAGTTCTGCTTCCTTCCTGGAATTACACCAGGGGTGTTGCTCCTGCAGTGAGCTGGAAAGACCTGAAACAAAAATAATAATTTGACAAAGCAGAATCTTAAATGACAAAATAGAGATCAGATTCAGTATTATGCCTCCTGACACATGGATACACATTTATGTCTATATAGAGTAGAAGTATATCCATAAGTAGCAAGCACCTTTTAAGGTGAAAATCTTTCTCTCACACATACACACAATCACTCAGCTACCAATAAAGGCTAACATTAGCTGGCCCAGTCCCCAGTCTCATATCTTACAAGGAAATGTTTACAGATTTCTGTAATATATCTGTACTTAAGAGCAGTACAATTGATCATCCAAATAGCGTAATACGATGGAATCCAGCAGCACTCACAAGGAGCTCCCTAAATTAAAATCTGTCTGACCTTTATGTAGCTCCATATGTGGTTTAATGGATGTTACACATCTTGTGCTATTTGAGGCAGACCCAGACTGCTACAAACAGTATGCTGCATGGCTAGAAAACCAAGTGATATTAAAGCTTCTTCAGTGCACTGACAGATTTATTTCTTCTGTTGCTTCTTCCAGCCTTTCTTTGTATGGGGTTCCAAAGTTTCCGAATACCTGAGACCCACTTTTGATTTCAGAAATCTCCACAATACTTGATATTAATATTTTACTGAGGGTACCTACTGCTTCCCTCGTTTGAAAAAAGTGCTTTCCTACCTTCTAGTCAACAGAAAGCCTTAATAACATGCTGCAGTCTTGCTGTACAGAAAAGGTTTCTTCTTGAATTAATAGTAGTCAGTATGGCCCAGAGTACTGAAAGAAGCTAGAGAGTACAGTAGGAGTCCTAACTGGGCCAGGGGAATGAAGTTTAAAAAAGGGAGCTACACTGAGGTATATAATAGGCTTCAGGAAGTCAAAGTAACGTTTGCCAGTTAGAAATATATATTTTTTAATAACTAGGAAATATTGTATGGGTTCACTACCCTTTTTCAGTGCATCACTGGAATAAGCCCAGAATGTTTTAATTATTCCATGATATATTCCTCGCAGGAATTCCCTGAATGTATTTCAAGTATTCATTCCCCTCCACCTGATCCTCATCCAGTACTTACCCCCTTCTTAGAGAGTAAACTTTTTGGGACAGGAGCTATATGTGAGGATGGTGCCTAAAACAGTTGTAGTAGTAGCCACAGAGCCAAAAATTAACCACTCTTCTGATGTCATGCACAGTTAATTTTCTCATGCACATGTGAAATATGAAGAAGTATTGTTCCAGAAGTCTCAGCAGCATTTGTTTAGAAACACTGTAACAGAAATGTGTCTGTGAAAGCATACTGATGTTAGGAATGATATAATTCAACATTGCAGAAGGATGGTAGTAGGATCATCGTTCTACCGCAGTAGTGTAATTTCCCTGTTACTGAACTGTTAAGTTGAAGAATTCTGAAAGATACAAAGATGCTTCAGTTCAAGACCTTTACATTCTAGGAAAATTTTTCTACTTAAATGGACCTGCTAGCAGGTACCACAATTCATACAGGGGGAAAAAATGCTATACAGAAATTGCTTTTGTAACTGTACTTACAATTGCTGTGTTTACAGCAGCTTAATTTCTTGAATTACTTGTTTATGTATGTGCAGATCCTCCAATGGAATAAATGAAACCTTGAGCAGTGAAAGAGAAAATGGAAAACACGACAATATAAAAAATGAGGACTACAGGCAGAGTACTACACTGCAAATTAACACAGCGAAAGAGATACCCCGTGGAGATTTATGCATCACAGAGATATACAGTGAGACTCACCAGGGAGCAGGAGAAAGCAACAAACACTTTTCTGAAACGAAACAAGAGACCACACAAAGCCACAGAATTACTCCTAAAGTGATAGGCACCTCCAAAGTGCTCGTGACAGATGAAGCTGCTTTCAGAGGGAAGACAGAAGAAAGAAGGCCAGGTACTATGGTTGAGCTGCAGTTGTCCCTCTCAAATGATGCACACAAGGGCACCAATCCTCCTGCTGTGACTCTCTTAGGGGCAGAAAAATGCACCCCTTCAGGAAGAGCACCCAGTGTACAAGAAGTTGGGACTAGCCCTGTAATTGCAATTCCCCTGGGAGAGAAAGAGGGCAACATCCAGTGGTCAAGCAAAGTAGTCCAGTTTTCTAATGGCAAAGAGGTCAAGAGGATCCAAGGTGCAGCTCCATCTCTCCCCAGGGTGGAGGTGATCCTAGACTGTTCGGACAGGGAGAAGGAAGCACCCAGGTCTCTAGCTGAAAGGGGGTGTGTTGATTCTCAAGTGGAAGGAGGGCAGTCGGAAGCACCTCCTTCCCTTCTCTCCTTTGCAATCTCATCAGAAGGCACGGAGCAGGGAGAAGACGACCAGCACTCGGAAAGGGATCACAGACCTCTCAAGCACAGGGCGAGGCACGCAAGTAAGTATGTCCCATCTAATCATTTGCACTGCCTGCGGGTATCTTTTTTAACTTTAAACATAATTTCAGAATTTAGGCTGCATTAGAAAAACAATGTTTAGAGTTTTTTTCTGCAGTTTTCTAAATTTCCCTCTCTCTTTTTCTTTTAAATGATGTTTCTGTTCTTGCTTTATATATTTTTTCAGGGTAATACAATGCTCCTGGTGATGAGCCAGAAGTATACCAATGCCTTAACTGTGTTGAATAACTTTGCTTAGTAGAATTCCACTTTGAATTTAACTCATGACTTTGTCCAACTAAAAATACTTACGTCTCCAAAAAGGTCTGAATTCCGCTGGTCTTCTAATGTATATTCAGAGGCAATCTGTAGAATATTAACAAAAAAAGCAAGTTGCTTGCACATGTCTAAGCAAATCCTGTGGATTTCTCCTTTTATAGCAAAAACTTTGTGTTGTCATTTGCATTATCTAAAATCAAAGCCATGCCACTGCTCTTAAAAGTTAATTTAAAAGGCTAATAGAAAAGCTTGATGTTGCCTGCAGAAGAGATTTTGACAGACACTAGCATGTGTATAACTGTTACATGATCCTTTCAGTTTTGTCAGTCTTCTCCAGACTGTAAAGTGAACATGCTATTTCTTCTGACTCCCATACCCAGAGGTCAGCTTCAAAATGTGCCCAAGATGTTTACATGAAAGTAAACTTGCAACTGGATCCAATATTAATTAACTGAGTGTAGATACATATTATTTATTTATTTATTATTTTATTCATTTGGGACCTTTCTATTGGTTGCTTGCTCTTTCCCAACAATGTTAAGAATCCTGTCTGGGGATTTAGTAGCAGTATGTCAAAGGTGCTTGAATGTGTGCAGTGATATACTGTAGCAACAAGCTATTTCGTATGCAGTGTTGGAATTAGTCTGCTAACCCACTGCTAATTCCTCTGTAAGCATATTTTTAGCATGATAACCATTTGTATCTTATTGGCAAGTGGATTAAGCAGTTACTTATGCCTAAGTGTCTGTATGCAATCCACATATTTTTGTCATATTAAATGAAGCATAAAAGAAAAGTGCACATGCTTTACATTTTGGCTGCGAAGTTAGAACCAACTGTGGGACTGTGCCTGTCTTTCTTAGAGAATTACTTGCAGTGCCTGTCTAATAAGGCAAAAGTACAAAGAATGAACTACATACTACATGATAAACTCTTCTTTCAAGCAGGACATAGATTTTGTCCTTTTCCCATCTCAACTATGGCAATCTCAATTCCTTCTAATCTAGTGGCAGGTCATTATCCTTAGGAACCACCAATTCAATCTATTAAAATTTGCTTTTATTATTATTACTATTATTTGTAAAATCCTGTCTACACATTAGAACAAACAAATTGCCAAGCATAGGGGAATAATCTGTGTGCAGCAAATACTACGCATGTTTTTTATAAAATTAAAAGCTATAATGCAGCATTTAAGTCTAAACTAGAGAAGAACATTTATTATAGGGGTTTGATCTCTTTAGCAGAAATTTTCTCTGTAAATAGTAATCAGATTATATTTACCTGAAGAGTTAACATTTCTTCTGCCATCTTTTGGAACTATTGATTAAGTAACTATCCAGATGAATTAAGAAAACATATGCCAGCAAAATGAAAAGTTTCAATTTTTGCTTTCCACAGAACTGTATGGGTACCTGCTGAATCCCCTTCCCAGAAAAACACTCACTGCAGATGCAAGTAGCTTATTTGAAAGCATAGAACTTACATCTTTCTGTTTGCAGAGGCACTCTACAGCCCATACTTTTGGAAAATGTTTTTAGTGACTATTGTAAGCATTTGGATCGCCAAAGAACTGGGCCAAGGATTTTGTGATTTGGCCCTCTCACAATAAAATATTACAAATTGCTGGTTCGGGTGCCATGCTCTTTTCTCTTTTATAGGTTCTTGTGAGAACCTATTGGTCGGGTCATGCCGTCATCTGGCTTAATGGCAAAACTCCAATTGTCTTTAATAGGAGAAGTATCAGACGCCATCTACTGACATGGCTAAAAGGATCATTAATAGAAAATACATCACATGGCTTTCTTTAATGAGTTTGCTTTATTTATGCTAGCAAAAGATACTAAATAATTTACTGTTCCATTTTCATATATCAGAGGCACACTTTTTCCTTTTGAAATTAAGTGGAAGGGGACCATTAATTTAGGCAGGAACAGCTTTAAATTCTAGCTATTTAAAAGGGAAAAGCTATTGAGGCTGTCATTCGTGAGATGTGGTGGTAGAATATAAAGAAGGAAAAGAAACAGGGACCCCCATGAGGCACATGCTCTATGTCACATAACAAGGAAGCAGTCATGCTGATGTACAGTGGATCTATCAGCTTTACAGTTGCATCTATTCCTGTTCCACTACTTGATGAACACCGGTAATTTATGCTTTAAGAAATATGTATTATTGATAAATGCTAGCAAAAACTCTTGAGAAGTTAGTTGAGCCTCCTCGGTTCAGTTCTTAAATGTGTATTCATTCTTGCCACATTTTCAAAATAAACATTCTGGAGCTGTTATATCCTATACAATTTTGGATTATGTTTCAGGCAAGTAATGCTTGTTAAAAGACTGAAACCTGCTTTCATTGAGCACCATGGCCAAACTCCCACGTCTTCCAAGGGGCTGCAAGTTAATGCTAATATCTTCTGTGTATGCCTTTGTGGATGTATACTTGCTTTTAAATAGCTAATACATAGAAGCATACTGACTTTTAGCAATTATATACATTTTGTAATTCATATGAGTAAAATAAACACATAAATGGCAGAAGCTGCTACCGCCGTCAGACAGAATACACTCAGTTTCATTTGGTCTCAGATGTTACGCAGTCATGGGCCTAGCCAGCTGGGAATGTCTGCTGTAAGCCTAGGAACTGTGGTCAAACACTTGGTAAATACCAGATCACAGAAATTGAATAAATGAGAAAATATCGTCTGCCTGTTGCTGCTGAGATTACTTATGGAAATAAAAATCAAGAATGCTAGAAATAGAGACACACGTAACGTTTCTGTTGAACTAAGAAAGTCCTAAAGAAAGTGATGTAACCTTTGAACTTGCATGGGTGTACGGAATTTACTACACTGTTGACATTGTGGGAAAAGCTTAAGTATAATGATCTCTCTATACAAAAGAAAATAAGTGTTTTAATACAGGGGAAGGGGGCAGTGGGTAAATTTCAGTATAGATAAATGCAGAACTATTTGTTATTAGTCTTCTTGTATTTTTGTGGGCTGTATGCAATTAAACGTGCACTTTGATTCTTTCCATAGGGCTCCGTCGAAGTGAGAGCCTGTCAGAGAAGCAGGTCAAAGAAGCCAAATCTAAATGTAAAAGTATTGCATTGCTGCTGACAGCAGCTCCCAATCCCAATTCCAAGGGGGTGTTGATGTTCAAGAAGCGTCGTCAAAGGGCGAGGAAATATACTCTAGTCAGCTACGGTACTGGGGAGTTAGAACGTGACGAAGACGAGGGTGAAGAAGGTGAAGGTGAAGAGAGGGACAAAGAAAACACTTTTGAAGTGAGTTTGCTTGCAACAAGTGAGTCAGAAATAGATGAAGATTTCTTCTCTGACATTGACAACGACGGTAAGATTGTGACGTTTGACTGGGACAGTGGTCTACTTGAGGTTGAAAAGAAGACAAAAAGTGGAGACGAGATGCAGACGCTTCCAGAGAGTACAGGTAAAGGGGCCCTCATGTTTGCCAAGAGGCGGCAGAGGATGGATCAGATCACAGCTGAGCAAGAGGAGATGAAGGCACGCACAGTGCATACAGAAGAACGAAGGGAAGCCACCATGTCAGAGAGCTTCCAGAAAGTAAGCTCTTCAGTCTATCAAGCAAAAGAGGAAGAAATGTCAAGACAGCAGACCTACGTGAGCAAAAGCTACACAGACGTGAGCCAGAATCATAGCAAGATGGTACAACAAAATGGCTTTGGCTTAGCACCAGACACAAACCTCCCTTTTCAGTCCTCTGAAGCTCAAAAAGCAGCATCTTTGAATAAAACTGCTAAACCCTTCCCTTCTGGGGTTCAAAACCGAGCAGCTGCACCATTTTCACCCACAAGAAATGTCACTAGTCCTCTTTCAGATATACCAGCACCACCTCCTTACTGCTCTATCAGCCCACCACCTGAGGCTTTATACAGACCTGTTTCAGCTCCTGTAGCCAGCAGAGCCGCCCCAACTGTGTGGTCACCCACCGAGCCAACAGAACACATAGCATCCAGAGACGAAAGGATTGCGGTGCCAGCCAAAAGAACTGGGATACTGCAAGAGGCAAAGAGAAGAGGCACTTCAAAACCTATGTTCACTTTCAAAGAAACACCCAAAGTAAGTCCTAATCCTGCCCTGTTGTCCCTTGTACACAATGCAGAGGGAAAAAAAGGTACTGGAGCTGGTTTTGAGTCAGGACCTGAAGAAGACTACCTCAGTTTGGGAGCAGAAGCTTGCAATTTCATGCAGACTCAAGCATCTAAACAAAAAGCCCCTCCTCCTGTTGCTCCAAAACCTTCACTCAAGGTGTCTCCTACTGCTGATACTCCAGTTTCACCAGTTTGGTCACCCTCAGCTGTGGCTTCTAACAAGGCTCCTTCTTTCCCAGCACCAGCCTCACCTCAGGCAGCATATCCTGCACCACTCAAATCTCCACAGTATCCTCATTCTCCTGCCCATCCCCCAAGTACTCTCAACCTAGCTGGTCCTTTCAAAGGGCCCCAGGCAACCCTAGCGAGTCCAAACCATACACCCAAGACAACACCAGTCACACCAAGTGCTGGAGGAACAAAGCCACGCTTTGAGATGCCACCAGCTATGAGTGGAAAAGGAGCACAGTTATTTGCCAGAAGGCACTCTCGAATGGAGAAGTATGTGGTAGATTCAGAGACTGTGCAGGCAAACATGGCACGAGCCTCATCTCCGACTCCATCTTTACCAGCTTCTTGGAAATATTCATCTAATGTCCGAGCACCTCCACCTGTTGCTTATAATCCCATCCACTGCCCATCTTATCCTCCTGCTGCTACCAAGCCTTCCTCTAAGTCCACCGCTGCTACCAAAAATACAAAAAGAAAACCTAAGAAAGGTCTCAATGCTTTGGATATTATGAAACATCAACCTTACCAACTCGATGCATCTTTATTTACTTTTCAACCTCCTAGTACTAAGGAAAGCTTTGCTATTAAGCAGACATCGAAGTTGTCCACTTCAAAGCAAGCTCTACCTTTAAGACCGCCAAGTGCTGGCTCTCCTACTAATGTCCGAGCATCTTCAGTGTACTCCGTGCCAGCCTACAGTTCACAACCTTTGTTCCAGTCAAATGCCTCTATCCCAGTAAATGAATCATGTTCACCTACAGGCTACTCTGCATTTTCTAAGCCAGAAACCACCACATCCTCTTTGTTTACTGCTCCGAGGCCAAAATTTTCAGCAAAGAAAGCTGGCGTCACTGCACAGGTGTGGAAGCCATCAATTATTGAAGAGTAAATCTTATAGCTGAAACTTAGTGTCCATTTTGCTTGCAGTCAATTGTTTGCAGTGATAACCTGGCACACAAACAGTGCCAATAGTATTCCTTAGCTTACTTAATAACATCAGATGTATCACCTCAAATCTGGGTCCAAAATATCTGAACTTTTTTAAAGAATCAAAATAGATACAAATTTTAGCACATTTATGCATATTATCAGATGTTTTATACATGTAACATCCTGAAATGAATAGATACCATTGTATTAAGTAAGCAGGACACTAGGTTTTTGCTTTAGGACTACTACAACAGAAACAACAGTAAGCAATATTCCCAGTATGTCAAATTATTAGAGAAGAGCTTTCTTCCTGGCCCCCTCTCCTACTATGTTCTAATGACCTAGGGATTTGAGGACTTTTTTATTTAAAAGAAGTGCCTTATTAAATTATATTAATAGTAATATGTATTACTAACATAGCATAAAATAGATACAGTATTAGACTCTGACTGATCACTAGCAGAATACAACTGGATAGACCTTTGGCCTGCACAGAGCCCCACTGAATTCAGTCAGAATCTGTCCTGGTTCAAAGGTCCTTCCACAGGAATCTGATTGATCGGCCAGGGGCTTAGTTTGTAAGCTATGTGGATCAACTGTGATCCAAAATCATGAATTGCCTCTGTGATTTCACAGAGAATGTGCTATAAGAGATGCTGGAGTGTTCTGAAGACTAAAAGAGGTGGAAAGACAGCTGGAAAAATTGTTAAAGATTTCCCATTTGGGGGAAATTTGACATCCCAAGTGCAGACATATTTTTAGCCAAAGTTTGCCTTGAATCCAGCAAGTAAGACAGAAGCCAGTAAATCAAAATTATTGAGCAGTCAGAGAAGTGAGCTGGGTTTTGCAGCTGCAATGTAATGCAATAGTTTCCTGTGAAAGCACAGTGATCGGGAACTGAAGGATACATACATTCAAGAGTACCGGTTCTTGCAAGCAGAGTAGTATATGCCACAGAAATTAGCACTTAACAGTATATCATAAATATGACCATGTCTTCCTATTGGTCTCTTGTACACATTTTGTTATTTTCACTTGGGGCTTTACAGTGCTTTTTCCCACTTTAAATCTTTTTACTCTGGTCTTATACTTTCACCTTTTACTTGCATTGGGGACTAAGGATTGAAATACTGCTACTGTAGAAAATTCTTAAGAGTCTGATGTCTTGAGACCTACTGTATAATACTGCAGCAAATACACAATCTTGCTGAAATCAAGGAGCTATATTTGAATAGTTTAGCATGTTTTTCAGTAAGCAGTCCTATTAACATCAGTCATGCTAGGTCTGAAACAAGGTGTTGTTTCACACAACTAAGGGTATCAAAATCCATCTCAAGTGTGAAGCTAAAGATTAAAGTATCACTCTGTGAATAAAGGTGGCAGAATCCATTGATATATTTGTTTGAACTACCATTCAGCTAGTTACAGACCAGATTATGGATTTTTATATCATAGGGGTTTTAGTAGAACTATCTATCTTGATGAAGAAAACATTTCCCAGTATGAACAAAATCTCCTTAGTTTGGTTCCATGATGCAATCAAACTGCAATCAAAATTGAGAAGAATGCATTTGGTTGTACATGCAAAAAGCCGACTGGAATCAAAATCTAATCAAGCCAATAAAAATCATTCCTTTGAATTTTGGACCTCCAAAATCCTACTCTCCCCTTTAAATTTTGGATTGCGATACTGACTGCATTAGAAGAAAATGACCAAGTGATCCATCTCCCTCTTAAAATTCAGGATAATGATGGGAAATTTTGAAAACTAAAAAATAGTTTGGAAAACTCAAGGAAGAATTACATTGCATTTACTTGGAAATAGAAAGTAGCAATATTTTAATCCTTTGAAGATCTCCCTTTTATCTGTTTTCCACTGTCAATACCTGTATTTTTCTTCTATCATTAAACTTGTCCCTTTCCTCTCTGCCTGTTTGGGTTTTTTCCTTTGGTTTGGTTGTTATTTTTTCGTTTCACTTACATGTACAGACTGACAGTATATTATAGGGGAAATTTATTTTCTGTGCTATACTGTTAATATGAAATCTTCTCCCTCCCCTTCCCTTTCCTCTTCCCCTTCCCTTTCCCCTTCCCTTTCGTCCCTCCTTCCTTCCCCTCCAGTAAAAGTTTTATCTGAAGTTACATAGACTATTTTAGGTAGAAGTTTAAGATACTAGTATCTACTTGGAATAAAGATACCCTACCAAAGACAAGCAGTGCTGCTAGAGATACAAAGACATCCAATCAGCCTCATATTGCCTTACACGTTTTTACTTACAGTCTCCTCCCGTAAAATACATCTGTAAATTATAATCACACTTCTGTCCCTGTTCAGCCCAAGAATATTTCCTTAATGAGGAGATTTTTAGCAGTTTTGTACTTCCACCACAAGTATTGATGTTGATGCATGTGGCTACTAACAAGATACAGCAGCTTACACAGCATGGCCACCAGTTTGTATCAGGCTTAGCTCAGTTACTTTTGGAATTCATCACCAGCTACTGAGTACCCTGTGGGGAATACGGAGATTACTGAAAACTAACTTCTAGCATATGCCTATATGGCATAGCATTCTCCAAGTAAGAAATAATAAGCATTATTATTCTAATTATCAGCAGAAGTAACAAGAGGTAAAGCTGGGATATATTCTTATGCAAAGGAAATCAGCTCTCCCAGAAAGACAGAAGTCAATAGGAGCTAGAGGAGAGCTGTGGACTGAAACAGAACATTTCAGTTTCCTGAGTCATCTGTCTAGAACTAAATTCACCTGGAAGACAGAAATGCATAATTGTCATCTTTAAAATCATTTTGCTATTTCTTTCATTTTCAGCACAACTCAAATGTTCACTTAGGAAGTCAACTAAATCATATGCATGTTTACAGCAATAAGCAAAAAATCAGCTTCTGTGCTAGCAATATAAAATATAGCTATTAGCATATCTTCTCTTTACTTTGTCCAAAAGAAAAGGAAGTGCATCTATGCTGAAAATTTGGATTTTGATCACATTTGGATTTTTTGCTGTTATTCAAATACAAGTATTTCATATGGCCTATAGCAATGACAGAAGGATTTTTTTAAAACACCAGTAAGAGTTAAAACCAAAAGGTCCAGTGACACTAGTCCTTTTAACTCAGCTAAGATCTTTTGAAAATCCCATTCAAAGTCCAACTCCAAATTCAATTTCATATATACACATCATTCTACACACACAGTGCTTGGATCCAACTTGGCTTCAAGACTCTTTTTACTAATCAGGTAAGTCTGTAATTCTTATTAATATTTCAGAAGACTAGCCTACTTAAAGTAACAGTTCTATCCAAAATGTAATCTCTTGTGAAGCAGTTATTTAGAGGAAAGTTGAGCTGTTCATTGTCATGGGTCCAAATCAAAAGCTAACAATGATGTCAAACATAGCTGAAATGTCAAGAAAATGAATGGTTTGTGTAGAGAGGAGCCATTTGAAATTTTGCTTTGAAAGGGCAGTGAGCTTTTGTAAATGGTTTTCTGGGAAAGCTATTAGAATTATTTTAATATTATATGACAAGTCTACCAAGATGAAATTGTTATGTTTACTACGTAAGCATATTTAACAGTGAATTTTAGGCCACCCGTAATAACAATACTTCCAGTATGTTCACATTGAAAGAGGAATTTAAGTGCTTTATGTTGGTTTTAGCACATTTAATTATAGTACACACTGGAGGTATTATACTGCACCAGTTTGGATCTCACATTCTAGACAGCCTTTTCATGAAAACAGCTATCACAATCAAGGGTTTATATACTTTCAATTTCTGATTCAGTTATAAACCTCTTGTTACAAAACCTGAATTGAAAAGTTTTGTTTTGGAGATGAGTTGCTTTTAGACAAAAAGTTAAAATTTCTGTTGCAAAAATAAAAGACAAAATTTACTTCTTGAACAAAGAACTGCTTAACTTCTCCCCCCTTCCCTAGGCAAACCACTCTTACCATGTTCCTGCTCAGCAAAAGATAACGTATTATGAAACAAACAGAAAGATATTTCAATGAATTTTTCCTGTAGGAACATTTATAGAGTAAACATTACCATCTCTTACAAGTAAGCCTTATTATTTTGTTTCCTGCTCTCTTATGAAAGAAATAATTTTGCCAGTGTCCTAAGATACCTAACAATATCCAGTGACAACAAGCTGCTTGGTTCCAAAAGCACCTGGCGAATGGCATGGGACTTTATAATACACTCATATCAAGACGTGCAGCAGGGAATGCCCACTTTTCTTCTAGACACACTGACAATTCACTTTGAGATCAAGCCAAGGCCATTTTGAGATCAGCCACCAAAAGGAGGTTTCAGTTAATTTTTGTCTGAAGTCTTCTTGCACTGACCCTGATTTTATATACCTGGCTTTATTTTATTTATTTTATTTTGTATACTTAATTTTATTTTATATGAGACATTCAAGAGTCAAGACACAAAATCAGCCCTAAAACTGTAGTGACCCATTTTGCTGTCACCACAGCAATCATGTGGCAATGACTTTATTTTCTTTTTTGCAGAGTGCTGTTAATACTCACACTAAAATGAATGTTCATAATTCACATAAATTTGTATTTGAAATAAAGAAATACTAAGAGGCTGAGGTATCAGCAGGCTCCAAAAATAAGGAAGTGAGGGGCTGGTGTGTGGTTCAGATAGGAAAATTAGTGCTAAGTGGCACAGCAGCAATTTCGAGAGAAAAAACTACCAGGCTTAGGGGGAGCCAAGCAGTGAGGAGAAAACTCTAGAAAAAAAAGCAGAGACTGTACAGGATAAAATACCTATCAGAGGATCATGAAATACTGAAGGTACAAGAGAAGAAAACAATCAGCAAGAAGGGTTTAATTATTCTGCACAGAGATGGCTATTTCCAGCCTTTTGTTGAAATTTTCTAGATTATTCTTGGATGACAGAGTGCTCACATCACTGGGCACGTTTTTTTCCTCTACTATTTACAAAAAGATACTGTGAAAGAACGGAAATGCTAATACTCAGCAAAAAGAAAAAAATGAGCTTTAAAAAAAAGCAGGCCCTATCAATAGACTGTTGCGCTGAGAGACAACAGATCTACAAACCTATTATCCTAGATAGCTCCTATACACGAGAGTTTTCAAAAGTGCTAAGGTGAACTCTGATAAAAGATCATAAGCAATTATAAAGAGAACGTGACACCAGATGATGTGATCGGGGAAGAGAACTGTTTATCATGTATCCAGGATGACACCTCAAGAAAGGACCAGCCTTACCATCACGCTCTGCTGTTCCAACATCTCTGTGGAGAATCCTCTGTACACTATGAGGTAGGGAAATACCGATGAAACAACAGCACTCCTCACAACTAACAATCTGCAAAATCTTTCTCCTCTCTTTTTCCAGGATCCTTTTCCAGATTTTGTAGCTTTAAGAATAAAAAATGATTGGTTCTAAAAAGATCCACTCTTCCAGTCTTGCCTTTTTAACAAAACATGATACAACTTTCTTTGCCTGAAGTCAAACACCCAGGATTCCACTGACAGCTTTGGCGGTTTGGCATGGCAAGTGCAAATCTTAATTACACAGCTTGGCATAATGTTATTTTATAATGAGTCTACTCAGCTTGAAATAGAAATGTTATACAAGGAAGAAACTTGACAAGATCTTCAAAAACCTGTGGATTCAGAATCTCTGAATTACTCACTGCTGGTAGATTTCTTGGGAAAATATGTGAGCCTGATAATTTCATAGCACACTTGGTGCTACTATCACAACTTTGTAGTACCCATGACAATGGCTGGTTTTACTTTATAGTAAACATTACCTTTGCATGTGGTTACATAAGGCAGGAGTTGGAATCACCCAAGAGCTATGTTTGACAAGTGCTTTTCAGGCTGGTTGCTTACTACAGGAAGCACTTTAGGTTTTTTATCAAATTATTTAAAAACGAGGAAAAATCCTAGAGCTCAGTGAAATATTATGTTGGAAGGATCTCTACAGAAGCAGACCTGAACTCTTCCTTTACAAGCTAAGACTAACCATATGATGGTATTTCCATAGTTTTAACATTTGCTTCCTTGAGTAAGGCTGGCAAAGACTTTTTCTTTATAGAGCATGCTAATCAAGTCTCCTGTTACCCTCTGCAGTTTTCAAAGGAAAAAATCTATTCCTATTTGTAATGATCTTGGCAAACTGTTTCTAATTTCAGTGCGTGTGAAACCTGCACAAATTTATGTGGTAGTATGTTATAACAACTGCACATTCCCTTAGGCTGAGGAAACTCAGCAATGAGAAGAATAACTTACTGAACCATGCTTACAGATTGACTATCTGGATGAAGGCTTCCTGTGTGGGGTAATCAATGTAACAATAGTGTTTTCAAACAAGAATCCTTGATGCTTTTTTATGTCTTTGAGACAGACATCTTAAAATAGAGAGTCCCCTCATAATTCCAGGTGACCGAAAGATAAGCTGCTAGGAAAGTAACCAGGTCATTTCTAAATAGATGTAAAGATGAAACTGTTGAACAGATGGAGTATTTCTTTTGATGTTTCCATCTATATCTGAAACAATAGATTTTAACTGATTTAAGAAACGCACAACAAACAGAAGAAAAGGAGGAACATTACAGAAATAAAATACACTCCCAATCACTGTAACACGTTGGATTACAAAGGGTGACATGGAGCACAACAATCATTGATTTCAGTATGAACTTTAACTGGTTGCAAAGAATTCAGTACATTTATATTAGAAGCAAAAGTTTCCATACAGTAATGATCTATGGACAAATATTTTCAAAAGAAAGTTTTTGCGAAAAAAACCTCCCCCCGCCCCCAAAATGTCAATAAGTGCTAGTGATTTTTAATTCGATCTGTGAGAATGCTACTTCTTATAGTCTCACTGTGCAGGCTGTTGTCAGTACACGGCTTTATACTGTGAACAAAAGCAAAGTATGGGCATCTGGGTACATTTCGTTTTCTTCCCAGAGTCTTGGTAATTTTCCCACATCAGGCCCATAACTTAAAAGTGGAACCTAAGCAGATGACAAGAAAACCTCAAAATCTGCCTGCAGTTTAATTTTCTTTGGTTAAGTAAACAGTTTTAGATATGTACAGATATTTCTGCCAGTCCTAGCCATGCTACCTGAATATCTTTTATGAACCAAACTGGGCTGTAAGTTTCTTCAGAAAAGGTTTCCACATACTTGCTTGCTGCTTGTTTGGCTGATGTCAGAAGGTGCAGCTGTGTGACAAATGAGAATAAAATTTCATGATGGCATTCCATTAAAAATTCAAAAGATTACACAAAATGAAAGGCAGCAACATAACTTTTTATGGTGATGTAAATCCGCACCTGCACTGTACTCTGTTGCACAACTGTGAGCATTTCAGAGGACAAAATGATAAACTTTTCTCATCCTAAGATTACTTTCAGAGAGGTGTTTTGGTAGAGAAACTTGACAGACTTGATACTGCTACAGGAACAGTACTGAAGCAAGCACCTGACACTATGTATATATAATTATGAAAAAAAAATGTTAAACACTACTATTTGGATTGCAAAATGAGGCACTTGGAATTAATGTTGCCTGTATCAGCTTAATCCAAACCCTTTAGGCATTCAATGCTTAGCACTGTTCTTTACTTAATGTACACTTTTCAGAGTGTGCTCTTCATGCAGAATTATTTCCTCATAGATTTTTTTTGTTAGTATACAAGTCATTCAGAAGCCATAGCTCATTTTTACACTATTGCATTCTACAATGCATAAATAATGCACGAAGCATGTGGCACTGATACTAGGGCACTCAGTAGCCTTTGGTGTCCAGTTTAAGACACTTAGCCTCTTCAAAGTCCAGTAGCATATGAACTAGTTACTGTATCAAAGTATGTGATCCTTAACATCAGTCTGTGAGCGTTAACAGATCACAGGTTTCCAGGTGGAAGCCCAGAAAGGGAATCCTCAGTGACCACCTAGGAAATCCAGCCAGTGAAAGCACCTTTTGCACAATATACTTCTTTGCTACATAATCCTAGTATTTTCTGAATGAAGCCCTGAAACAGCACTGGATGGGGCAGAAGTCCTGAAATTTAATCAAAATGCATATGCACTGGGCAATGATGCTTGCATTTCATAGCTTTTCAATATTTGACCTTCCAACTTCACTAGCATTGCTTCAAGGTAGCTTTGTGTGTTTAAGACCCAAGCGTTTTCTAAGAACAACAAACCAAACCCCAGAATACTATCATGTAGCATATGTAACCAACAGGGTGCTCCAGCATGGCTTGAACCACCATAGACAACTGCCATCACGCTGCTACAGTACCTGGCAGCAAACGCATGTTGACATCCTGCCTGTGAATCAGCACTGGGAGGATGACACAGGTTTCCAATGGGGCTTCACAGTCTTGTGACAGCAGAGAGACTGTGGAAGGACAAACTCCATCCCTCTGGGGAAGAAATTTCCCTGGAACCCTGGAGGAAAATATACAGTAGTAGGCACAGGTTCTTGTCCCCAAATGTACCTTCCTTGCCCCATTTCTTCATCTTTTTCTTTCCCTGGTCTCCTCATCATAGCCTCACTGTGAGCTACACAGATCAATTTTCCATTCCTTAAGCTTCTCATCCAAGCTCAGCAACCTTGGCCATCAGGTCCTAGTCTCATCACTCTCCAACCCAGTGCTGAATACAGATTTTCCTTCTGTATCAAGTATTACCAGCTCTTGGTTTTGCTTTGTCCAGTCTCTTCTCTGTCCTTCCCTTGTCTGTTTCTTCTACCCTGTTGAAAGTCTGCTTCTTGCCCCCCCTGTATTCCATGCAGACATTTTCCCCTTTGAGGTTGCTTGGGCCCAGACAGGAGGTCTTGGGCTCTTTCAAGGGGCAGCTGCACTCTGCAAAGCATGTCAGTCCTGATCAGTGAGTGTGCAGCCTCAGGTCTGGACGCGGTGGTGGGAAGAGACATGGGTATGCACCATACGCCTGCATGCACTACTTTTTTGTGAATGAAAATCCAGCTGTGCAGCCAGCACAGGAGCTGTGGAACACCCCAGTGACTTCTTCAGCCTGTGAGGGTACACGTAGCCTGCTGTTTAGACAGGCAGAGAAAGCACAAGGACAGTCTCCTTGTTCTCCTCTGTGGTGTCCAAAGACATCACAGCCTACAGCAGCTTAGACCTGTAATAATGAATACAATCCTCCTGCCTAACAGAGTATTATCACTGCTAACAGAGTTCTCAGGAACTAGCCGTAAAAAGCAAGGTGCTCCTGTTGAGCCTATATAAGGCTCTCAGCTTGAATATACATATTCAAGTTCGCATGGAAATATGAGACACTTCAGATACAAACATTAGTCTCAAACCACTTCGAAAGCATGTAGTGGCACCAGTTTTCAAGAAAAAGGATGGTAGAATTTTTTGTCATTGACATGTATTTTCCCCTACTCTCATTCTTTAAAATGGTTTACCTATACATGTTCATTTGGTTGAAATGCATCGGAAATGGTCGGATCATTTGGGATGAAGTAAATAAGAAAAAACCAAACAACTAAGACTGAAAATTTCAGTTTGAAAGATTTGATAAGAAAATCATAAGGAACTGGATAATTTATCTTTTAGTTTAGATATGTTCAGCAACAATTATGCTACCACTTTCAAGTATTACAATATATTTTTTTTTTATTTTAGAAAAAATATCATTGGCCTTTACTTTATATCAGTGTAAAACCATTTCATTGTTCATACAAAATAGCAAGGTCAGAAAGTAGGACCAACTTTGCACTTGTTTTTCAAATGTTCATTCACAAGGCTTCATCTTCCAAGACCTTCCTCTAAGCTGTGTAATATAAAAGTCCAGAAGGTGGCAGCAAATATTCTTCCTTAAAAGAAGTAAACTCTATTCCAAGGAAGCTAAGGTGTCTGTGGCCAAAAAAGTTTCAGCTATTTGCTTTTTATAGGCATAACTGTATTGTATTTTGATAATCGTATATGGATAAAGGTTAAATGATAATGGAAAGCACTGATTTTCTTTCATTTACACAGGTGCAAACTGAGCTAACTGAATAACTTCTTTATGACAAGTCAGCAGCACTCTTGTTTCTTTTCCACATAGGCATTTTGCAGTAGTGAAGGCCTAATTCTAATGTCTTACTTTTCCCTTCTACCGTTACTTGACAACTAAGAAGGACTTTATTGTCAAAAGCAGAATTTGTCACAAAGCTTATGTAAGATGGTTGACAGTAACTGTTTCATTAGTTTGTATACTAATTATGAAAACAAGATTATTCTCACCTGAAATAATACCACAGTTATAAACAATCTAAACCTTGAATAAATTAGGTTCCAGTACTAAAATTCCCTATACATTTTTGAAAGCAAGCCCTGACAAGACAGCTTTGAGGAAGTTAGGATCAGACATGAACTATGTGATTCTAATCTATTACTAGTCTCAGTACAGCCACTGACAAGGCTTTTATTTGTTAGACAGGTAAGATACCCTGCCTCTCCAGCCATTAGTATCCTCATTAACCAAAATGCTGCATTCCAATTTTAGCCTGCTAGAAACTATTTCCAGAGTTTCAAATAAACATGAGTTTTCCATTTTATTTCAAAATTTTTGGTATTCATATTGTAAAATAGCTGTAGCATTTACTCCAGAGCTGGCAGCATTTCAGAGAGAAATTATTTTTTCATTGCATAAAGTTTAAATTGTAAATGGTTTGGGATGAAAAAAGCTATAATAAGATTAAAAATATGTCTCCCTTCTACATGCAGATCAGTTAAAAATCTGAAGTGCTTGTTTTATGGAATGGAAAAATGGAAAGAAGGAAAGAATTAAAAGGCATAAAAATCAAGTATTACTTATTTTGTCCTAACATTTTCTCAGTGGTTTGGTCTCTAACTGCAGTAGCCATTACAAGCCCATAGAAAGCAAAATGAGAAATGCATCACTCTGGGCTTTTTATAAAGACAGTAATTTTGTAAGATTTTTGTTTTATCTACTTCCTCCTCCTTTGTCCCCTTTTCGTGTAAACATTAGCCAAGTGCTAATGTTAACTCAGATTTGAACATGTTTTGATATGGGATTAAGGACCAGGACTATAATGAAAAGATAAAAATAAAACTGCCTTAATGACTTAGACACCTAGGTCAATTTTTTTCAAGTGACTTAATCAGGTGGGATGCTATGTTGCAGAGTTCCACTGGACTATTAAGGGTCCAACCTACTTTTGAAAACAGAACTCTTGACTTTTTTTGAAAATGTAACATATGTCTTGCTAATTGGTGAAAAGGCAGTTTCAGCTTGTAAACATATCAAGTTTTCACTTATTATGGAGATGTGCCACCTAAGACAGAAAGACAGTTACTGTGAAATAATTTCACTAAGTAGTATTTTGCATTCCCATTTGGTCTGTAAAATGAAAAATATCTTTCTGACTCTTGCCTTTAAAATTTGCACTATTTTATGAAACCAAGTATTGCCCTTTTTGTCTTTCAGCTTTTCTAAATTATCAAGAAATTTGAAATAGCAGTAAGTTCCAAATAACCAATTTTTCTGGACTGTTGATTTAGATATTGTTGAATCAAAGGTACACATTCATGCTCCTTCTACTTACATTAAATAGATCTATACATGCATACACCTTTTCTAAGTACAGTGTTTACATTCATTACATATATCCTGAAATAGTTTCTTTTGGAAGTAATATTACATTTGGTTTTGTTTATATTAATACACAGCTTAAAAATATCAAAGATGCTTGTGGTACAATAAATATTTGCTTCATTGACAAGCTTATAAATAGTTTGCATTTTTAAAAACAATGTTAACCTAAACCTAAAGTTTAATCTGTTTGCACAGACACCAAAGCCAGTCAGCAGCTGTTGTTAGGATTCTATGAATGCAATGGACAGCTCTGAACTGCCTTTCCTCTTCCTGACATCTAAGAATCAGTTTCCTTTCAATAACTATTGTAGAAAAGATCTTTCCCTCTGAAAATGTTCACACAAGGCAATGGAAAGTAACAAATTAATCACTGTATAGGGTTCTGGCTTGTTTTGCAGCATAACACTTTGAGTGCTGGTACGGTATTATAATGAATGTTTTACAGCAAGATTACAGTAATACGGTATGTAACAATGAAATAATTCTAGTAGCATATCACTCTTCTTTCCCTTCTCCCTGAATTTCTGGTAAGAATGGAAAATTTCTACCTCTCTTTTTATGATCTTCTTGTAGCCTAAGGGAGACAGAGGGTAGAATAATTATTCTCTATTTGCACTTCGTATTTCCCACTGTCTCACTTATGATCTGGGGTTTGTGCGCTCTTTTTAGTACATGCTTGTCAAAAGACATATCTCCAAGAATTAAAGATGAAGGGAAAATAAGAGAAAGTATCACCACGTCTGGCTGCTGCTGTCAAGTAAATGAATGATGAATTCTAGTGACTAAATGTTGCCTTAATTCCAAAGTTTGTGTTTGTTAGTTTGAAGGGGCTGAACACCAAAGTAGTCACAGAAATCAGTATATGAATATCAAATACAGATCTGCTTTGAATTTAGAAATATGCAGACCTAGACTTTCAGTCTAGGAACAACACTACCAATAATAAAACTTAACTGCAATGAAATCAAGGCAATATTGATCACCTCTCTGTTCCTGCATTTGAGATACACTTGTATTTTAGCAAAATCATGCTTTTCTACAAGTGCTTAAAAACTATTTGCCACAGAGTGTGAAAAAAAGTGTGATATTATATATTCTGAAGCCAAAGATTATTCAATTTCAGAATAAAGTTTGGGTAGATAGAAATATTCTATTTTTTAACTCAATAAATTATTGCAAAAGTATGTCACTATGCAATGTACAAAAACCTGCTGTGCAGAGTGCTGTTGGACTGCTTTTGTTACAACAGATACTACCATAACAATCTTAGCAGTCAGGCTTAGAGACTAAATTCCTCCTCCTTAAGGTAAACACTGAGGCATGAGGACATACTGCACATAACTGATGCATTTGCTATACTTCTTCCATGGGTGATGAAAGAAATTCAATAATTTTCTGTGAAACAGACATGAAAATTAGAAAAATATTTCCCTGAATCTAAAGGGTTATAAAAGCTTCAAGTTGCAGCCACTTTACAAAACTTAGCAGAATTGTTTCAGGCCAAAATGGATAACTAATTTTCCTAGATTTAGTAAAAATAAAATTAATACAAAATTTTGTTTCCTTCTCTCTGAGCTTATGGGAATGTACATGGTGATGAGAATTGCTATTTATTTTAGGAAGAATGTAATTCAAAATAACTAAGGCTCACTTTAGCCAAATATATTTTCACCTTCTTGGATCTTCTGAGTCTTCAAACCCTCTTCTGCCCACCTTCAGCATAGTTATGACGTTTTCTCTTTGGGAAATGTAGAGAATTCAACCAGCTGCTTCTATCAGTAGCCTCTTCCTTCAAAAATTATTGGTCCACTCTTCCTCTCCATCAAAAGCCAGCCAGCCAGACACAACATTATAACTGGAAGTTAGCAAGTAAGTGGGGCACTCTCTTAACTTTTCCTCAAGTTCCTTCAGACTCTTATGGTATGGACAAAGTTCTTCCCATATACTTCAGCCTTTTTGCAGGTAAATTATCTGGAACACTATTTGCCCTTGCAGATTTTGTCCTCTTACAATCCAAAAAGATAACCGTTAGTTAAAAACACACACTGTTCAGCCCTTCCTTCGTGGAAGGAAAGATTAATCCTTACTTTACCAAATCTAGAGGAAATAAATATGCAAGTTCACATTTTAGAATTTAACATTAAAACCCAGCCTATTATTCAGAACTGTATCTAAATACAAACTACCAAGTAAGAAAGGAGAAAAATCTGACTAATGTGGGAATATCAAAACAGGACCAAGTATGCTAAAGAACTGACTACAGATGAGAATCATCCAGCTGATAGTACCATAGTTTGACAGTTTGATCTTGCAGCAGGAACTTTGTTGCTGTGATTTGGATGTGGGCTGAACAATCATCCAGAAGGAAGTAATCATTTATTATCTTCAGTAATACAGATCTTACTGAATGTGTTCACCATACCCAATGTATCTAGTCTCCAAACAAGGTACTTAGCACCTAACAACGCAGTCCACTGGGACATTCTTTGGATAACCTGCTCCATTTTTCTGTCAGAATGAAGTCTCTCAGATGATGGCTATTAAGATTAAGTCTAGAAATGTTCATAAATATGCAAGATCCAGGAGACCAATGAAAAAAAATGCATAAACCACTCTGGCAAACTGAAGCCAGTGCTTTCAAATAGTACTTTGGCAAAATGGACAAGACTTGAAATAACTATTCTTATCTTGGGGTTCTGAGGTAGAAAAGGAGAATATTTATCTACTTTTAAGGAAATATTTTTTTCCAGATAAATTGGCACAATCTCTTACTGGCCAGGTAAATTTTTACAGTTGCTGCAGGTTACCTGTCAGTCTGTAAATAGAATTCCAACAGAAAAATTTATCACAGATGTTTTCATCTAATAGAGTGATCACTGGGTAATCCTATTCAGAGCCAAGGAAAGCCATCCTTACATAATGAAACGTTCTTCACCTCATAAGACAGTATGAACTATTTGGATTATTACCTAGTCATTTTATCCCCAAGAGTCTGACTAAAGTTAAAAAACAAAACAAAAAATGAATACAAGGAATTTTAGTATAACCAAGTTCATTCCCAAGGTACTACTGATGCTCCAGTTTGCTGACTGCATATCTTCCTGCCAAACAGAGACCCATGCTGCACGAAAGCTAATAAACCGTGTAGAATCTCATACCAAAATGGAGAAAAGATTTTTATTTGCCTATGAGACTAAAATCTTCCATATCCAAAGTATTTCACATAATTTGATTTTTTTTTTCATAAGGACCAGTTCAAAAGATATAATAATATTCTCCAGATTATCAGTATTTGAGATTCTGCTTTTTCTACAACAACCCTTACATGCCAAATTTATGATTTGCATGACATTACAGGTGCTGTGGATAGATATGATTTGAAGTGCAAACAGTTCTTCCAAATAAAGGACATAGGCGATTCTCAAGCCAGTAAAACACTCATCCCCAAATCTGGTTGTCAAAACTCTGTGCTCATTCCTGTATACTGTATTGTTTGATTCATACAGAGGTTTTTCTATGAGGTCATTTTAGCTCTCTTCTGCCAGTTCCCTTTCTTTGTCTTTTATGATAACACAGCTATCTGTAGAATAGTTTCCATCATCATAGAATAGTATCTTACTTTCCATTAATGATCTTGATTTTCTGTCTAATCTGATCTACCACCTGTACTAAAAAAATTTAGAACTCACCATAATAGGAATATTTAATTTTGTCTAGACTATTTCTGCTTTTACAAGGTAATCTTCTACCTTCATAACACAGTAGAAGGGCCCATTTTGTTAGACAAATAGTGAAATACACTTGATAACTCATCATTCTTTGTTGAAACTGCCAAAGAAAATTAGCTCCTGCTCCATCACTAATTGTTAGGCCAAAAAGATAATTCTGCAACTTGATGAACTCTGGAGTTTTTCTCTAAACATGGCAGACTAAACAGTATCTTCATCTAACTGTCTTGAAAAGTCACATATTTTATGCAACACTTCTTTTAACAGTATCATTTCCATTTGCATCTCTGGAATCCTACAAAGTACTCACAGGGCTTGGAAATGGAATCTCCATTAAATAAAGGGGAAATTTTCTGTCTACTCAGCATAGACAATGTTCTAGAACCCTCCTGAGAGCAGTTAACACAGGTAGACTAACTAGGTGGACCTGTTTGATCAACTTTTTCATCCCTCTGTACAATCTTGTCTTCTTAGTTTCATGGTTCAGGTTATCAGATTAATTTCTAATAGAAACTGTATCTCATTTCGCATACTTATTTTGATTTTGCACCTTTTAAAAATTTTTCTTGCCAATAATGTAAACAAAACGCACTAAGCAGGCTTGCTGAATAAGCTCTCTTGTGTGGATTCAGTGAAGAAAGAAATTGTGATACCTTAGAGGAAAGAGAACTATTCTGACAGGCCTATCTGGGTCTGCCACTCATTGGCCCCAAGCATGGTATATTACCTGGACTCTTATTTTCCAGGTAAGAAAAAGAGATCCCTCCCATCAGGTGAATGTATGGAGAAACTTTAATCCATTCTTGACAGTATATAACTTCATCTATGGGAAAAAAAGGTTCTGTATTTTCTTTCATTCACTTAACTTCCAAGTGGATAATCCTTGCTTTTTATATGCTACTATCTTAGAGTACTCAGTTGGGATCTGTCTATATGTGATGGTCTGATCAGCCACATTTTCATGTTTGATCATCTCAAGGTTTAAGTGAGGATTCTTAAAAATTAACAGAGCTAAGTTCCCCAAAATGAAGTATTTTTTTCTGGATAGAAGTAGAACCTCATGAAAATTCGCTATAAATACGTGGGGGTAGGATTAATAATGTTGGGGAGTTTCCTCTCTGGAACGGCAAACTGGAAGTAGGTGGTCATAGCTGAGAGGTGAAAAGATAGTCCTGTTATAAAGCATTAGTTGTGAAACTTGTCAAAACTCTCATTATGTAATCTGTGTGTCAGTCTACACTTTTTTTAAGAGATTCAGACTGAGCACCACCAAACTGACCAAAAATAATGAAATCAGTAGTCTGTTTCTCAGTTTCCATCTCTCATATACAAGGCTGATATTAAAATGTAACTTAAAAGCCTGTGTGAAGCAGAGGTCTTTTAAGTTTCTTAAATGCATCAAGATCCTGTGACAGAAAAGCCTATAAAACATGACATTTCTATGTGAATCTTTGCTAGATAAGCTATACCTTGTATGTTCAGATACCTGTCGGCTGGTATGTAGATCACACTCACAGTATTTTAAGTTTTGGAAGCTTATTAGGAAAAGTAACACAGGCCAATGCTGTTTGAATGAAATTCTAGCAAAGCCTCTGGCAAAAAAGCCTAGAATTTCACACCGGATTTCAGAATTAGAGGCATTTAAACCTCAGGATACGAATCAATGGGTGTAAATCAATGAATTTAGGAACCACATGTATAGAGACTACTCAGTAAGAACAATGTAATTTGTCTGTGTAACACAAAGAACATGTCTGGCTTGGGGAAAAGGCTGTACCTGTTTCGTACACTGCCAAATGACTGTTGCAGCAGAACCTTCTCGTGAACACAGTTTCTGTAAAGTGCTGCACTACTAAGAAGATTAGGATTTATCAAATATGAATGGATTGCTCATATAAATGGGTCGGAATGTACTGAAATTTTGAGGGCATTGCCTCTTAAAGAAGCCAGGTTTAAGTAGCATCATGTAGGGGTATTAAGTGAATGATTGCATTAACGTCTTTAATTTTTTGTGGTCATTTTTGTGCCCTGAAAAGTGAAAACTAGGATAAGTCTAATAATTTTAGAGTAAGAAATGCCTTTCTCAAAAGGAGATTGCCAAAGATATGTTCTCAGACAGATGTCCTAGACAGAGCCTGTTATCAAATATATTGGGCTGTGCCTGCATGTTAGAAAGAATCTTGTAAACACACACGGAACTGTCACAACATGACTTCCTTTTTCATTATTAAGAATGGTCTTTTCAGAACAAGGCACACTAGCTAAGTAGTGGAAAAGCTGCAGAGTTGCTAACATAATTGTACCTTTTCAGTAAAAGCCTGGCTTTGGTCTATTTACTTTCCTCAAAAATTCAATTTGCTCTTTGTTCCTGTTTCTTTCTCTGCCTCCTTTTTCATACCTGCTCTCTTTCCACTGAATTGAAGTATTAAAAAGTACCCATAGACATAAAAAGGGATTGCCAGGATGTCATGTGCTTTCAGGGTCTGTTGTTCCAGTTTGGAAGTGAAGAGAAGGGGTTTCCTTTTTTGTTGTTTAATAACTGTAACTGTATTTGGTATTTTGTTTTCCTAGGAAAGAAGCAGTGGACGCTCGTTATCACTTCCTGGGAGACCTTCTTCATTCATTTCTCGAGCCATGTCTCCTACTTCTCCTCTTACATTTCAGCCTGCCCCCGATTACTTCAGCAAGGCAGACACAGCAGCTGACAGGCCTGGCAAGAGACTGACTCCCTGGGAAGCAGCAGCAAGATCCCCTCTTGGCCTAGTGGATGAAGCTTTTGGGCCCCAAAATATGCAGGAATCCATTGCTGCTAACATAGTATCAGCTGCTCGCAGGAAAACACTTCCTGAGCCACCAGATGAATGGAAACAAAAAGTTTCTTACGAGCCTCCAGCCCCAAGTGGTAGTGTAGCTTTATTAGGAGGGAAGCAATCAGGTATTGTATCACCCCCCAAAAGCTCTCTCTCTGCCCCAAGTGCCACCACGCAGGCTGGCTCTCAGCTGCAGTATGCCTACTGCAGTCAACGGTCCAGAACAGATCCTGATATAATGTCCATGGATTCCAGGTCTGACTATTGTTTGTCAACAGCTGATTCAAACTACAATCCACAGCCAAGGGGATGGAGGCGTCCAACATGAGCGCTGAAGGGCCTGGCATATTTTCCCTTCTTCCAGCTTTACAAGCCTTAGATTTGAGTTGGAGAAGGAAAGTTTCTTGCTGGCCTGACGATCTCTGAACTAAAGAAATGAGGAGGCAAAATTGAACGGAGCACAGTTTTCACATGACTGCAGGGCTAGCAGCCTCTAGAATAGACTTAGTTTTACACCTAACCTAAGATTGTTCTGTTCATCAAAAGGCAAAAATACACATTTCTTGGGGGGAGGGGTGCAATTAAAGTGGGGCAACCACCGTGCTCGATACAAAAATCTAGAAAGTATGTAGATGGAGACAGTACAAGTGCTTGCAGTTAAGTTAATGTGAAAAAAAAAAAGGTAAATACGGGCATTTTAAAGGCAAGAAGTATTTTACAGGATCTTGTAGATTTTCTGGGTATGTTTGACATCTGAATTCCAAGGTACTAGATATAACCAGACTTGGGAAAGTTCCAATGGAAGTGGAATACTTGGAAGCGCTGGCTTATTTGCCATATGTTTTCTTTACTGCATTTTTAAAATGAGCTAAGAAAGTAAATCGATAAATATTTTTACTGTGACAACAGTTAAAATACACCTGTGGTCATGGTACCTGAATCCCTACAACACGTAGATACATGCGATGGATTTCAAGACAGTTTCAATGAAGTTTTACGTATTGTAATTAATCAAATCATCTGAACACAACAGGAAGGAAGGTGTTATTAATAGAGATCAGTACCATGATACTTGAACAACAAAAAGGATGAGGAAAGTATTTAGAGTGTATTTAAACTGGATTGCAAGTTAATTTTGTAATAAACTATCGAACAAGTCAGAGGCTGAACAGCCTTTGTTTCTCTGTGAAATGCACTACTTGCTGAACATTAACTGCCAGAGTGTCTGGTAATCTGACTGGCTGGGCAGTTATTCTTAGTATCTAGGTAGCTCAATGTTTAGAAAGCTTTTGATTTGTATTCTCAGTTTGGAAGACATAGATAAGTTGTTTATCAAGAACAATACCTGTTCTACATAGAAATTGGTATGTGAAAGAAGGTTTATGACATGTGTTACATGGTATGAGTCTAGTACAAGTAGCATATATTTGGATGTTTGGTTACAATTAAACTATCTTGATGGATCTGAAGAGATGGTAAATAATTTTTGCTGGTGATACATATCTTGCATTTACAGCTTATTTAAACAATAGAAATATGTGGCTAAAAATATATGTATTGAAAGCTTATTGGGTAGTTTAGATGTTGCTAAAGCATTAAATGAACACCCCAAGTATTACAAAGTGCTCTGCATCCTCCTCATTTTGTGGGGCATTCTTCAAGGATCTGTCAAGCACAGTCAACTAAAATTACTGCAGAAGCACTGTTAACTATCCTTAGTTTCAGTAAGGTTGTCAACTGTGAGTAAAGTGATTAGATTAGAAAGAACTAAAACATATATGCAGTAAGAAAGAACATACTACAGAACATTCCCATCTGCAAAGAATTTTCCATTATAGCAATTATATGATATAATTCATATAAAGGAAAGAGGAAAATTAAACCCAAGCTGGAACTTCCAGTAAGAGCAAATAATTACATGAAAAATATACCTTTAATGAGTTTAAGTTGGCAGTAATTCTCTAGTCAAACAGAAGTCTCCCTGAAATCAACTGATCCTTTTGACCAAGCAGGAAATGAAGACATGGGAGTTGTAAACCTTTAAACTAGGATCATATTGCTATAGCACCTTACAAATTTATTTCACAAAATATGAATTTGCAAAGAAAAGATGATTTAGAGAAATTGCATGAACAAGGCTGCCATGATATGCCTGAAAATGAGCTTTGCACCTCAGAGTCATCCACACACATAATCAGAGTAAATTTTCCTGCCACACAGGCGAAAAATACATTCTTCTCTGCAGAGACCCATAATCTCCCCTCTTGTCATGACTGGGAATATTTCCACTGAAACCAATGGGACTGTGGTGGTCCCCTTAAGGGCTTGTCTTTGGATCCAGGCCTATCTCCCTGGAAGTACATGTCAAGTTTTCACTTAATTTCAGTGAAACTATAATTCAAAGTGAAATTAAGTGAAATTTATAATTCAGAGTCATCAAGGCCTTAACTATTCAATAAATACTAATGCATGTGTATTTCACAGAAGGCCTACATTCTGAAAATTACATAATACTTACATATTTTTCTGAACTGTGGTCCATATTACAATGATTCCCTGTATCCAAGTGAAGTTCAGGTTTCTGTTTTGAACCGTATCCTTTACACTGTTAAACAGGAAACCAGATTAATGAGTTTGCAGCAAGGCATATTTTTACCCAATACAATTATTTTAATTCTCAGAGTCAGATACCTAACTTGAATTCTCATTTAAACTAATGTTGTAATTCTAAGGTAATACATCTACCAGAAGGAAATGTGTGCTTAATGTTAAGGTACGTGCAATTAAAAATTGCCAAAAGGATTTTTAAAGTTTGATATGACAAAAAAAGTTATGATACAAAGTGATATTAAAAAGGCTTTAATGCTGTGATCACATAGCAATACAGAAAAACATACTCTACGATCAAGCTCTAACACTCCCCCCCCAAAATGTAACAAACATGTAAGAATGGCAGAATCAGAGAGTTTCAGACAGAATCACTGACTTTCTGTCAATGTCCCAAGAAAAACAAAGTGTAGCCTTATAATTTTCTTCTCTTCACAAGAAGGAATTCATCATTAAGTACTTTTGTGAACTTGAGAATTACTGATGTTGAGTTTCATGTGGCTTTGTATCTTATCGTAGATAAACTTGGGTGTTTAACATGATCTGCTACAGATTTTTTTCTCCTCCTGCTGAGAATTTACTAGCTCTCTTTCCCATATGGATTCTCTCATATCTAATAAGTAATGAGTTCACACTGCAGCATTTCCCTCAATAGCAACGCTGGTAAGCATATCTGTCCTCCACCCAGCCATCTATTTTTACAAAGTCTGTGGGCAATGGATTGTTTCTGAGATCTATTCCACTGCCACACAGAAATGAAACATATGAACACTTTCAAAGTTATTAATGAGAGGACAGACATACACACAGGCATGCAGATAGATCACATAGACTTGTTTACAAAGGAAATCAGGCTAAAACCAGATTGAGACAACGTACTGATTTTGATGGAAGCAGCAGGCCCAGACTACTAAATGAAATATCAATGCATACAGAGCTTTATGAAGAACCACACAGCATTTTTCACTTTCTATTCTTCACCCTATTCCTCCACTAGCAAAGCATCTTTCTATCAAATAGTTGTGACTGCTGTGCGTGAGTTCTGAATATATTAATGCAAGTATTTCTTACATTTGTTTTTGAATGCACAGATCTGTTCAGTAAATGTGAGGAAAAAATTCTCTTGAGATTTTAAATACGTTGGTTTTGTGTTCACCCTCAGAGGTGTCTTTGTTAATATGCAGAGTATTTGAATACACAATATAATTTAGAAAATTTAGTTTCTTTAGTTAAGTTAGATGATGATGTTCACAACTCTTTTTCATAATTTGTTTTCATTTTGGTTTGCTTTAACACAACCAAATATCTATTCACATTGCATTTCTGCCTAGTATCAAAAGACTGTATTATCTTTATAAAAGGCTTTTCACTTCTAAAGACTTTTTGCTCACTGCAAAGGACACTTTATTTGAGAGTGCATGCCAGAGATGTAAATTGTATCATTTAATAAAGTGATTTGACTTGACAGATGAGAAACACAATTTTGTTTTCCCTAAATTCTTGCCTGTTTGTTTAAATAATCTGAACCCAAGTAAAGCCTAATCTCTTTTTTCTGCACCATTTTTAGATTCACTGACTTTGCCTGTCAGTGACCTCGTGCTGATGTGAGCTTCTAGAAGCTTAAATCAACAACAGGTCAAATGGCAACTTGTCAAATTCAGCAGAATTTCATTTTGATGCTGATTAAGCAGAAGAGGGAAACGCAGTGAAGCACAATCTACCCAGGTAAAATAATATGGTCAGAGCAGTTTTTATTGTTCGAACATTTTCATCCCCACCATAAAAACCTGCAACTAACATCTACTTAACTACAATTACTTGTCTACCTTACATGCATCTAAACCTCTGTTTACTTCCTGTAGGTTTGTTCATAAGGGCTCCATTTCTCTGTTCTCCTGTTTTTTATTCTTAATTGAAACATGCTATTTAAAGAAGAAATAAATATTGAGAATAAATTGTGAACCCAGTCTTCACACTATTCAGTCTATTTGGGTAAATAGTTTTTAAGGAAATAAGGACAGCACGTACAATCTATCTGTGAAAAGCCAGATCAAATTTTCACTCTTTATGTGAAATGAATCACAGAGCAGTTTTTGCATTTGTAAAGCAAGCAGGATTTTGCCCCCTATACAAGAAAAATGACTGATGCATGTAAAACTTGGGGAAATGATAAAGCTTGACAATAGCATTTTAATAGCTTTGCTCTACGAAGGGTTTACAAGGTTATAAAAGACTCAGTAATATTCCTTTTCATGGTAACATTTTCATTCTTCTTTGGTAAGTTCTTAAATACATCATAAAGAAAAAAGCATAAGCCAGATTCACAGTTTAACATAACTCCCTTGACTTCAGTAATTTGCAACAGATTAAAAATCTCACTACACAGGCAAACAGTCATTGGTTTTGTATGATGTTTTACCCTCCAGAGAATGTACTTTGGGTTTCTTGAAATGCCCTAGATTTTTTGGTGCATTCATCAACATTTAAGAGCATTTAAAATGACTACAGTGTAGCAGACTGCTCCATTACTGAATGTGAGTCTGGTGGAATGAATATTTGGTGCAATGAGTGATTTTAAATTCCTCAAATTGAACATTATTGCTTTTAAATTGTTCACTGGATATATTGTTGGATTTTAAAAAGAAGTCTTGTGCTGCTGCTGAGACACAAGCAGTGCTCAATATGCTGTAAAATGTTCGGTGTTTGTTCACGCATTTTCAATCCTAAAAAAAGGACTTAAGTATTTTATATCCAAAACAAGATGACCCCAGGAGTGTTTGTGTGCATGCACACCTAAGCTTTTTTTTTTTTTTCCTGGAGAAAGAAGGGTAATGGTTAATTAATAGATGTTAACGGAGAAGTAGGAGAACATACTGTGCTGCGATACAGTCCAAATACACTTGGAATGTTACAATGTAAGTGACACACATATAGAAAAGGTGTTGATAAACCCGTAGCTATTAATAGTACCTAGATCTATTCTCATCTTTAAAGTAAATCAAAACCTGAGGATAATTTTGTCTAAATAGTGCAGAGATTCATGACTTATTTCTTCCCTATAAATAAAGAAACATAAGGAAAGATATGCTAATTGCTGGTAAAATAATTTTGTATATTGTAAACAATAATTTTAAGCAGGCTGTAGACAAGCAGAATTTGCCCAAGGCAAAAATGGAAAATAAGAAGCGTTGCAGCATTCAGAATCAGAATAATAGATGCCTTGGTATCTTTTCCCAGCATGCACAACCTCATGGGACTATGGCAGTTATAAAACAACTGCCACATTTCAATTTTATTAACAATTTGCTAAGCCATCTTAGTTTTAATCAGTCACTTCCTGTTAATAAGGGATGCACTTGAGTTTAATGTAAGAAAATCAGTAATTTTTGAAAATAAGAATCAACATAAAGTCAGCATATGCTCAACTCTATGGTATTCTTAATCATTTTTTCTAACAGAAAAGCTTATAAGAATAAACAGCATACAGCATTTTTGATCAGGTGCTCATCAGCTACTCTGATTTTCAGGTCTGTTCAAGACAGTATTTACAGTTAAATGCAAATCTCCTGCCTATTAAATAGTTTGTATATTGGAACATGGAGCTTAAACTGAAGCTCTCTGGTGAATTACCTGCATGCACAAAAGAATAATCTCAGATGCCTTTTTTTTAAAAGATGAGAAACAAATAGACAACTTTTCTAGTTTCCAAGAAATTCCCTGCTATGGATCCACAAAAATTCACATCTTATGTGAAAGTTCAAAATTATTTTCTCCACTACTTTTGTGGAGTTCTCCACCATTCTTTACTTCCTCTGGCAGTTTAAAACTCCAAGAGATTTTCTATGTGGTAGTAAAATAAAATAAAAAGATCAGTGTAGAAATGAATAAATCTACCTACTGAATCAGTATGCCCTGAGAAAAAATGCAGTTCAAAGAAAGACCAAGAACAGAACAACAAGGCAAAAATCCTTTGACCACATGCTCCTTTGACCAGGAGCAAAATCCTGATCCCAGCTAAGTCAACGGGAGCTTTACTAATTTACCACTTATGTCAGCAGGGCAAGGATTTCACCTCACACAGAAATGTGCAGGACCGCAAAATACAACTGGTCATGAATTCACAAGCACTGAACTGGTGTCAGCGGTTCTGTAGTATTTTGAAGCCTGTAGTTTTAAAAAATGTGACTGGCAAAACAATAAGGCATTAATCAGATTTTCTAACATCATCTTCTGTTAGGAACTTGCTCTTTTCAATGTGCAGAAGTAGGGATAGTTATCTCAGTTAGGACTCAAGTTACTGTCTTGGCCCCCTGTGTAATCAATGTGGAGAGAAAGAAATTAACTCCATCCCCAAATAAATGCCTAAAATAGGTGGACTGGATACTAAGTCTATAGGATATTTGGACAGAGGAGGAGCAAAGAGTTTTTGACAATGTGCAGAGTGCCGGAAGATAGGTGATTATACATTTCCCTCTCTCTCCCTCCTTCTACATATACAGGTATCTCTTCAGTACAAGTATTGCAAAATCCTTGGCATGTAAATTATTTCTAAAAAAGGCTGAAGCTATTATGGGAAGTGAAATTTTAATTTTGGTCCCATTAGGATAACTACATGGTTAAGTTCCAAGCAACTCTTCATTAAGCTAGATACTAAAATAAAAAGACAACCTAGCAGACAAAGAAACAGAATACATGTCTCTGTTTCTAGACCTGAAGTGTTTTTTGTGTTACAGTATATCCTGGTACAATGAATTCTGAGAGGACTTAATAGCTCTGAAACCATGCTGCCTGGGCATGCAATGCCAGCTCAGTCTCAGAAGCTGTATAACCATGTTGATGCAGTGCTGCACCTGAATTTGCTCCTCATCTAGGCAGACTTGATCTGGTATGAGAAATGAAGTCCCAGGACTCCAAATATATACTTATGCCACTCCAAACTCATCTAGGTTTGCAGAGGTCAGAGTGGATAGTTTTGTACTTGTGACATGGATCATCAACAAACCAGATAATCCATCCAAGTATAGCGAAGAGATGATTGTTGTTATTTTGGAAGCCATAAAGGTCTTGGACTTTAGATACTTTTTCAATATCAACATTGAGGTTTCTCAAAGGAACAGATCATTAGTCATCTCTTCCTGTGTTTTAATAAGCTGATATTTACCCTGGCAGAATTAGATACAGATCACTGTGTTTTGGATGTGTATTACTGGAGTTAGATGTGACTCCTCTGTATTTAATCTCAAATGAATAGCAGTATAAATACAGGTTTGGATGGCAGCTGGTAGATGTCTGGATGGATAACATTCAGACAGTAGCAACAGTAGCTTTATTTTTCCTTGTGACCTTTATAATAGTTTCTACTCCTTTGAATGCTCTGCCATAAACTGTGTATCAGAGGGCAGAGTACATGAAAGTGCTTTAGGACTAAATTCTCAACTACAGTGAGGATTAAGGGCATTTCCAAGGTACATTGTAACTTTTTTTCCCAGTTATTAATTTGACTGTGTCTTACTTTGATATTTATTACTTTCCCCTGTTCTCAGTTTTTGCCATTATTCATGATCTCCCCTTCAGACACGCTAGTGTGTAGGAGATGCATTATATTTTTTGACAAAGCATATATGCCTCCTGAAAAACCATAGTTAAGCCAAACAGGTAGTGCATTATAATGAACACTCACCTACATATACACAGAATGCTCACAGACCACAGAAGATGAGATAGGCAGAGAGCAAGAGGGACCCCCCCCCCCCCCAAGAAATCATGTGTTAACAATAAAGAAGAAAAATACTATTATATTAGACTGTAGGATATGGTAGGTTTCCATGCTTCTATTTCCCCTCTGCATTTTAGGGACTGGTGCAATCTGTGGAACACATGACTCTGGTCCCTGTCACCCAATGTCTAGCACAGACAGAAAGACAGCTAAGGGAATACAAGAAAACAGGGCTAAAACAAGTTAGTAGGCAAATAGTGCTAAGCCGTATTCTAAACAGACTTGCTATTCCATGATGTTTTTCTGCCACTGGAGACTTCATGCCCTGACCAAGTCATACTGGCATATCACGCCAGTAAAAACATAAAATCAAAGAGACTATATTTATTTTTTATCCTCTTTTATGAAAGAGCTAAGCAGACTAGCATGTTATGGACACTCAGCAATGTGAAGACCCTACACAGTCCTGTACTTAGCTGCAATAACTAAACTGGCTAGTGAATTTAATTTATTTTCTGCTAAAAGATGGTCAATTTGGCACTAACACTTCAAACTTACTTATGGAATATTACCATGTTTTTCTCTTTCAAGTTTTTCCAAAACTTGAGCTGTGTTGTTTGGTTGGGCTAGGCTGTAGCTGTCAGATGCTTCTGTTTCCTTAGTTGAAAAAATTCACAAAATTCAGGCTGGCTGAATTGCTAAGTCAGTATCCATGAACAGTGATATCTAAAGTTATTTGCAAATCTTCATTACCAGTAAAATCTAATCTTTGTTAATGGCTGAGGAAGGGGAAGATCCTGAAGTGCACAACTACTGACAAAGCGATTGCCTTTTTCAAAACTCAAATTCCTGAAGAAATATTTAGGCTATTCTTTCAGTATCCAACTTTCAAGCCCAAAACAAGATAAGCACTTTAACTAAGTCTAGTGCTGTCCAATACAGGGCAATGGTACACAATCCGTATAAGCTAATATACTATATGCTCTCCCTGACAAGGCCTCTATTTCAATAGAGAAGGTATGGTGCAGTTAAAGGAGATTGTGGGGACACCAGACGCCAAACAATGTAATTACCAGCCAGCCCACATATATGCTGCAGCAGAAGTGGAACTCAAATGCCATAAAACTTTACAGTTTGAGCTCAATAAGATGATATAGGAGGTATTCATACAGCACTATTTAATGACTACCACACAGATACTAGCTAATTATTCCTGACCTCAACACCATGGGGTGGATAGATGTCATTATCTCATCTTACAAATGGAAGAAAATATGACAATGAAAGAACACGTGAATTGCCCAAGGCTGTTGAGACAATGGTAACAATGGACTTCAACACAGGCATTCCTGGCTCTTACCTTCACCTGTAATCCACTAACTATTTATAAGACTAGTGCATACTTAACAACCAGCACAATTACATTCTTACAGTTCAGAAAAGAAATAGCAAGGAAGCTCCAAATCCTTTGAAGAAACAATCTAGTAATTCAAGAGACTGATCAAGTTATGGCCAAGTCTGCCAGGCAAAACTCACCAAATTCTATGACAGACAATGTAAGGCTTTGGAGTTGTTTACTGATAGTAACCGTAGCAGAGTGAATAGGGATTAACCTCAAGGGCAGTAGAGGGATTAGTTTAAAAAATCAGAAGAAATAAAAGGGGAATCTGCATTTGTCTTATCATAATGGAAGCACCTGTCCTCTCCCATGTCACCACACTCACCACACTAGTCTCACTTAAAGTCTATAATAAAGCAAACAAACCCCATCCAAATTAACAGAATCTTTGAGTTTCCCCATAAGGCACTGCCAAATCATCACTGGCAATGTCTTCAGTCTTAAATAATTAAGACTCAGATGGTCCTGATGATGTCTGTTACTAAGGAGCACACGTTTTTTTGTATCTATCCTAACAGTAAAATGTGCACTCAGCTGCTGCCAAAGTGCTCAACTGTGCCACTAAAGAGAAAAGAACGGCACAGCCATATTCAAAGGCACCAAATGAAGGCATGTTTATGTCAGGAGTCTCTTCCATTAACCTTGGAAGAAGGTGACATACATGAAAAATTATGTCACTGTAGATGGTGTAAGAGTTTCTTCTGTGACTCCTTGAAAACTGCTTTAACAAGAAGTTGCATGCTTAATTTAAAAATGAGTGAGTAAAACTTGTCAAACTTGCCACTTCTTTCTCAACAAAGCGGAGTTAACAGCCTCTGCTTCTAAACAGGTGGCATAATAATAAGTGTAGATAAAATCAGTTTGCTGGCAGAGTATTTTTATAAACAAAAAGCTTAAAGAAAAAATCTGTTCTAATAAATTAGCAATGCTAGTTCCTGGAAACAGAAATCTTCTGGAAAGAAGAGACAGAAAGTACATGAATGGAAAACACCACACCCATTGCTAATGAATCTTCCTTAAAAGCAAAGCGGCAAGGAACAGCCTTAGGATAACTAACAAATGTATAGTAAGTTTATGTGAATACATGTCTACAAACTCCAGCCACTGAAGACACAACATAAAATATCAGCCATTTCTGTTCAAGATACTAAGAGTAAGTGGCACAACATAGTCTGGAGAAAGAGAAGGAAGTTGGCATAATTAAAATGCGTTACGTGGACTGTCAAAGATTGTGCAGACTTTGGTGTTTGCAGTTTCCTTGCCATGCATGCCCAAGTTATCTTCCACTTCCAAACAGGATAATGACAGTATTATATAGCTGTTTATTTTAATTTCATTTCTAACAGTAAATACTATACAGGGAAAAAAGCAAAAACATTGTGTCTGTCCTCCCTATTGCTCATCCATGCCTCTTCTTTCCTATGGCTAGAGATCATGGCTATTTGTTCTAAATCAAATATCATAGCAACAAGATAAATATTTCCTTAGGAAAAATACTTTCAGCCTTTGTATTTATGTGTGTACTGTCTATATTATACATACCTTTTTTTCCTAGTGAAATGATGTTGAATAGCATCTGTCAGAGTTCAGATGAAAGGAAGTCCACATTTCTGGGGAAATAAGCTTTACACTCCTAGTTTTCCATTCAAAAATGCCCTAAGTCCTGCACCAATGACTTTGATTCTTGCAGTGTATTTTTTGAGGGGGATGGAACTATAAAGACAACTTGAAGTTCCAGACCTTTGCATTCAATAGTTTCTTGTTCCTTTTAGTTCTGTTCACTATCCTAAGTGAAAGAGGAATTTGAAAAAGTAAATAATCTGCAAATGCTGGCAGTTTCTATTTGATTTGACAGATAAGCTTTATCTGAATTAAGGCGTATAAAAGCGTTGGTACAGCAAGTGTTATTCCACTGGGCACAACGCCCACATTCAGCGTAGCTAAAGTAATGGAGAAATCAGTCAGTAAAGTAAAACACAGAAGTATAATTCCATGATGCATTCCCATATAGCGTAAGGAGTTTTCATTCCACATCTGTAGGATATCAAGAATGAGAATGCAAAATATCTATGGCATGGTTGGACTCCTGTAAAGTGGAAAATATGAGATGGTAGGAGTTTTGTTTTCTGATAATCATCTAACAGGCCCATTAGTCGTGGAATGTTTCTAAACTAAGTGAATCTGTGAAGGAAGAAATAAGAGCAACAACATCAAGAGGGAATAAAGCATGTTTCAAGAGTGAAATAGTGCTTCTCCTGTTTTAAAATATTTCTTCTTGCAGCCATCTATGGATCAAAATTTGGTCTTTGATTCTCTGTGTTTAAGAGTCATGTACTTGAATTCACAATTATTTGGATGCAGTAAATTACTTTTTTTAAAATTTTAAAAGGGCAGACTGATCATGGTGTAATCTGGATGTAGTAATCCAGCAAGTATTACTTCCAATGTTGTTGCTCATACTTAGTAAAGAATAGTATCTAACCTATTGTACACCTTCTAAAAATACTGTAAAATACATACTTACTATGGCAGTCTGCTCCCTGGGGGGTCTTTTGTGCATGACTCTAATAACAGCTCAAGGAAAAAATGGCAGAAATGCCAAGACTGAATCAAAAACTGAGAAATTATCCCCAAAACAACTGCACAGTAGTATAGTAGATGTGCTCTACACAATGAAAACTACTGCAATATTTTGCACTTCATAGGAGTCAAATTGAAAGGTATATTTGGGGTGTATCATATAGTAACACTTCTTCAGTTGTGATGTGTTGCAGTTTTAAAGTTTATACTTGCTTAAGCTAATGATACAGCATTCAATTTCATGTAATGAGGTTAGTATTGACAAGCAGAGCCTTTTAAAGTCATTTGGGAACAATGTTAAAACTTTTGAAAGATAAGGTCATGACACATCTTGGTGACACAGCAACAAAGAAATGGTACTTCTAATTCAGTACTTTTATGCTAACTTTACAAAAGCAACATCTGCTCAGCTACAGGATTTCTACATTTCAGCCATGAAGTATTCCAATTAACTTAGAAGTTAATGGGATCACCAGAAAATACCTCAACACTGGAAATGTCACAAAGTAGAACAGCAACATCATCAGTACCATTTAGTGAAAATTCACTAAAGATGGTTGCTAATGATTTGCACCACTGAGTGCAGAAATTGGTTCCCTACATGTGAGAGAGAAAAAAAAAAGCCCAAATATTAAATTTGATTTTTTTTTTTTTTATGTTGACAACAATGGTGTTGAATCTTTTTCAAGTTGGCCTTTAGTTTCTGAAAGAAGAATCTCTATTTTCACATGGAGACCGCTTTGGTGGTGGGCGAAGGCATATCTTTTTCCTCAGCAAAATTAACTGTGACAAGACAGAAACTCTTAAGCTTCTTTGATAATGAAAACACCAAATGGAAAACAAGTTCAGCCAGGCTATAACTTCAAAAATGGGGTCTACATCTCATTTCTGATTCTGGAAAAAAAACACAAAACCAACAGACCCTACTTCTTCTCTGCTAATACTGAGTCTGCCTATGCAAAAACACCTTGGGAAGAACCTTCACAAATGCCAGAGGCAGACTTAGAGCTTTAGAAGTGTCACCTTACTAGTAAATAATTATTCTGCTACTTTATTAAACAAATAGTCTCTGAAAGCTTTTAAAACACATCCAGGCGCCCCTGCTTCAGAAGCCTGGATGTTAACCAACACTCAATACCTATAACGTCAGCAAATATTGCATGGTTGCAAAAGGAACATGACTTGCTTTGGTCACATGATTGTCAGCTGAAGATGACCAGAAAGTTTATTTAGATGACTCCTTAATTTTTGCTACCTCCACTACATAAGGCTTTCATTTCTCACCACAAAATTGAAGAGGGCAGCAGAAAAGCTTGATTCTTAACTACTTCATTGTCTGAATGAAATTAACGTATTTTGCCCTAAAACTTCTGGTCTTTTTTGTATTGTATATTTATTTTCCAAAATATAACATGTGCTCTTCCACAACACCAATGTAAATTCATCTCTCTTCAGAGGCCAAATAAGAACTAATTTTCCATGTACAACTAATCTTGAATTCATTTCTTACATATACTTCAAAAGAAAATTCAACCTGTCCTGAGGGTGAATTTTCCTCAGACCTCTTCATTGGAGAAGACTGACCTCTAGATATAGGATCTGTTCCCTGAGGATCATCTGCAATCAGCCTTTAACTTGCTATCTCAGTCTTCCCAATTAATGTCCTGAATAAAAAGAAATAGCCAGTTACTGGTCCAAGTTTGTGGTTTTGTAACCAGTAATCTCCGTTTCAAAAGCCCTTTTGCCCAGTATCACATTGTTAAGTCTAAAAATAACCTAGCCTCTATATTTACAGTGTTGGATAAGTAAAGTCACTAATTCCATGTTCAAAGCATGTAAATAAAAATGACTTACTTTTCAGAAGCGCTGAGACCTGGAAACAGTAAAATGCATAAATGCCCATCACGTCTTAAAACCAGCCCACTGTTTTGTAGCCTGAATATGGTGCTGCATATGTAATACTAGACATCTAGATTTTAAATGCTTTCTAAAAACAGTCTCAATAAAGTTGGTGACAATCTAAACAGGAATTTAGAAGCCTGCTGGTTTTTCCCAGTTGTATAGGTGCTTTCAAGAAAGTACTGCTTTTCCAGCCAAAGTGTTTTCAGATGTAGATATGACACAATAGGCTATAGGATTCAATATTACATTTAAGACTCAACCGCAGGTCTCCCTGCAATGAATGCACACAGTTTCCATTGACATTCAAAGCAGCTATGCATGTGCTAAAGGGGAAATCTTATTTGGCAAGTGACACTACCACACAGCATTGCAATCCACTGAGTACAGAGACAAATCCTGGTTTCATACTTCTGCAGTAGCAAAGCCCCCATTAGCTGACACTCCCTTCCCTGAACCAATCACGTATATATACTTGTTTTGATTTAAGTATGTTCCTGTGCAGGAAGGGCAGCAGAGGGTAATTTATTTTCACAGGAAAAGATGAGCAGCTATAATGATTAATGGGAACATAATTTTTGTAACACTGGGATACTAAAAAGAGAAAGAAATGTGGGACAAGTTATGTAATGTGTACTTACTGAAATACACTGCATGTCTCTGAAAGGAGACATGATCTTGCTCTCTCTGAAGTGAGCAGGAGCTTTGCCTCTGAGGGAGACCTCAGCTGCTTTCAATCACAAATCGATTTCCTCTAATTTATTCTAATTTACAGTGAGTATAGCATCAGGGATACATTAAGGAAGAAGAATTAAAAACTACTACACCCAATACCAGAATATCCACTGCATGACATGTTCCCACCTCATAAAGAATAGCATCATCCCTGTGACACTTAGGCCCAAAACTCAGTGATACCAATGAGTACAAGAGCTGCCTTGCCCCAGACGACCAAGGATAAAGCAAGGTTAACGCAGTGTCCGGACTGAAGGTTCCTCCAGACTTTGAGACATTAGTCTGAATCACTTACAAATAGCAACTGTACTCAGAGGAACAAATGTCTTGGAAAGAAACCACTGTTACCTAGGATGACACTTCTCTTGGAACTGTGCTAAAGTTTCCGGGACAGGCTCACCTCAATTCAAGGGATTATAACACATGTTCACAATGTTTTTTCCTCAGGGTAGCAGGAGTATCACATCATTTTTCCATTTTTCTTGTAAAATAGGATTAGGTGCCTGGTCATAGTCACTCATGCATATGTCTGCATCAAGAAACAGGATTTTTAGCTCAGGTCTACTAGTTACTAGGATCACCTTTCAAACCAGTATTATAGCCTACACAGTGACTTAAGAAAAGGATGCAAAATTATTTGGGTCCTTTCTACTGCAGGCTGCAACTCAGCAGGGAGAACGGCCTGTAGAGGGGTGATGTTCTTCATCCTTCCTCTGTCACAGCAGCGTGGAAAGAGAGGCTTCAAGGCTGTGACTCCAGTGAGGGGCTGTGGGAGCACAGGCAGGCTGATGTGGAGAAAGCTCATCCCTCTCAGTGACACAGCAGTTCCAGATTGATTGACTGCTGCCTGAAGGAGGTAACTGGGGACAGTGTGCTTGGGGGTAACATAGCTCGTGTTTGTCTCTGAAGCCTGTAGCAAAGTTACAGACTAAATCCCCCTTTAGGGGATGCAGACAGTGTTCTGTGCTTGGAAAGAAGTTGAGTATCTCCAATGAAATTGGACCACAGAAGATCTATTGGATGCCCCATTTCCTCACCACACACAAGTTATCTCCCAGGCCAGAGGAAGCAGAACTTGAACCTACAGCTTAAACTCCTGCATCTCACAAGTTTAACCCCTACACCACCGGCAATAAGCATCAACAGTTCAAAAATGTTTCTTTTACTAGCCAAGAAGGAAATTTAAGTTACGGGGCACAGCCTGAAATTCTGTGAGTAAATCTGTTAGTATTTTTTATGTCAGATACTTCCATTACAGAAAACATAACAAACAACTCCCACAACTCAAAAAGTCTGTAAACCCTACACATCTACTGTGCTTACAACACGGTACATCCCCTTGGTAAGATATCTAGCTGACCCTTAACGAGTACGACAGTAGAAGACATTTAAAAATATTCTTAGAAAGTAGATTTGGAAAATATGTCAGCTATGAAATTAATTTAATTTAATTTATTTACAAAATTTATGAAATTATTTTTACCCACTTTGTCCTACTATGCTTGGACATGTTTTAAGGGAAAATAAAGAATATCTGATGAAAAAATAACAAGAACTTCCAGTGGCTGCTACATTAGTTATCATCAATTCTTCTGGTAGAATGTTTGCCAATATAAATTACATTTACATTTAAGCTGTGTACTTGTGATATGGCATATCAGGTGGTTGTGAAGCTGCAAGACTGTACTATGATCTGGTTTCCGTATTTCTAGTGCTGGGAAGAATTCGGTCAAGGATTAATCATAAAACAGATGGAAGAGACATTTTTTATTAGCAAAAAAAGAATTTGTTCCTCAAGGGAAAATAGCAAAACGTTTTTCAGTAAATGGTCATAATAAAGTGGATGCTGATACATTCTAGGGCCTTGTAAAAGTAGTAATTAGAAGTTATGTTAGATTATATTCTTCATGTAGACAAAAGAATCTGCCTGGAACATGAATAAACCAAAAGAAGAAAATTCTATTTCAGAAGATGACGACCTCTGGATACAGTTTATAATTATAGACGAGGGCATGTTCTCCTTTCTGGGAGAATTCAGTTGGCTTAAAAAAACTATATGAATAAAAAATATACCTGAATAAGTTTACACCCCAGTAAGTTTATCAGTTGGGGAAAAGAATTAGAGCAAGTGATAAATGAAACCTGAGATTCTAAAGGAATATTGACATTGGTTGTCAAACCAGAAGTCCACTGAAGTACTACACAGAGGTCCCAGGCAAGATGATAAACTGTACAGAGTACCAAACAACAGAGGAACAAACGGAAATAATACTGAACACCTGATTTTAGCAAAATAGTAAATAAAAATGGAGACATCTAGATGTAAGACTACTGACACCACTTTTCTTATAATAAACTCCTTTTCCTGCAACAGTTTTACACTATTTGTTGTTCTTTATTGATAGGCTGTACGAGATGGCTTTGCAATATGGCTATGTTTCTTTTATTTGTATCATCTCTATTCATCTGTTTATTTTGTATCTTACAGAAAATGTGCTTGCTTTATGTATTTGTTTCAGGAAGAAGTGTTTAAAATAATTGAAACACCTCAGCAATAAAAGAGTTACTGTGTTAACCTTTTGTAGAGTGCTTCTTGCCAGATGGTAATGGTTACCATAAAGTATTAGTTAGTATCGGCCACAGAAATGTTTTCACAGCAGGGCTACCTACAGCTGCCAGCCAGACCGCCTGTTTTTGAAGCAAGTCAAAATGTTGATAACTGTTCTCTTTCTCAAGGGTGGAAAAAAAAGGAAGCACTACAGTAAGCTTTTCCACCTTATTTGTACTGGTTTTTTTATACAAGGGTGTTTTCCTGCCAACTTTTTCCTAAGAAAACACTTGGCCACCTGATTCCTTTTTTTTTTTTTAATTGACTATTTCTTGCCAACACAGTTCCTGTGAGTGCGTGCCACCGTGTTCCTACTTAGCCTTTACACTCAGGTGACATTCTCAGGTTGCCAGTTTTTATGTTTAGTTTAAAATTATTTCAGCATGAAAAGCTATATAAGCCATACTTAATAAACACAAGCTTGATATTGCTTATGCTTGGATATAAGCAAAATAGTTCAAATACTCTTCTTTCTGTTACAAATTTGCTTCTAGCTCTAGAAGCTTTTATTTTGTCCTGCAGACCACCCTTCTGCTGAAGCATTCTTGAACTTGTGCTTCAACTAGTCCAGTCCTGCTTTGGAACTGTAACCCCCTAGCAATCAGTAGACCAAGCACGCATAAAATTGAACAGGTGTTTTACTGGTAGGACCAGGAGTTTATTTTTCTTTAAACCACAAATTATTTTCCCTACTGATTATTCTCAGCTTTGTTTACCAGTGTTTACCATTTTAAGGCTGATTTTTAAGGGTGGAATTTTGCTCTCTTCTTTGTTTATTTTTAAGAGTTCACACTGTCCTGACTTAAAAACAAACATATGAACTATAAACCACATATAAAGACACTTGCCCTGTTCATAACAAAAGTCTTGTTGTCTTCTCTGAGTTAGTTTCAAACCACCAGATTTATAGAAGTTAGAGCAACATTTTAAGCTTAGTGACTGAGTTTAGAGTTGGCTATTGAGAGAAGATTTTAAAACACTTTTTGGATAAATTTTATCAGATGCAGGTTGAGGAACCGTTAGGAGTTGCAGAACAGCTTAATCAGTGCAGCCACTTCAAAGTTGGACTGTGAAACTGGAGACAACGTTTGGCCTGAACACCTCTGTGGCTGAGTCTGCAGTAGTATTGCTGATCACGATGGCACAGCTATAATGTGTGTGGTAGCCACGCCAGACTTTGGTCTTGTTCCTACTCTCACAAACAGGAGCAGCACTCCAGGAGCTAACTTTTCTGGACACTCCTCTGATTCTCAGTAGTTTAAGAGAGAAAGAAGCTACATGCAAGGTTTCTGCCATCTGATGGCATTTCAGTGACTGTCTCCTAACTCCTACTGAAAAGATACTTGCATAATGAGTACCACCAGCATCAGTGGGTGTGATCGCCAAGCTTGTAGCTGCCTTAACAGACAGAAAAGAATGAAATGCATATGAAGAAGGCAAATATTTTTTCTCTGAGTCAGGACTGACAAAAAGCAGCAAAGCAGAGCCAGGACAGCAATGCTGTTAAGATTACAGGATTTAATCTCAAGTTTCAAAATATTTTTTTTTCCATTCCCAGCTCCTGCATTCACAAGAATCTCAGCTTTCCATTAGTTTCTTCTCAGAGAACTGAAAAGATGCCTGAAGTGCATGTCAGACAAAAATTAGCATGTACCTTCCCTGCAATGCAGTTAAAACCACACATTATTTATAAACCATTGTCCAGATTATGGATCTTAATTCTGAATGGTTGGATTTGTCAATACAAAGCTAGGAAAATAAGTATGAAATTAATCAGCTGATCTAATAGTATCAATGGAGTTCATAAAAACCAGATATACATTAAGATTTGTGTTGGATCTGCATTTTCAAATACTTTAAAAACATACTACATACTTTACAATTATGAAACATATTTTGAACTAAAATTTCCCCCTTCACCTTCAAGAACAAGAGCCCCAAGATACTCTACCAGTTTGATGTTTGGCATTCTTCAGCAGACAGAAGTAGTTCAACACCTTGGCAGAATGGCAAGTCTTTTCGGTGAACTCATTTTTATTTTGGAATGCTTCCTTTTAAAAGCACAGTACCAGCATCAAAAGCTAACGAAATAAAATTGTCAGGTATCCGATCGAAGTCCTTTAGTGAAGGCATCTAAATGGATTCACCAGATATGGAGAAATAAGTCAGAATTAAACGCAGTATCAAAAGGATTTATTTCCAAACAAACATTGACCTGCCAACAAGATATACATGCCATGCAACACTTATGAAGCCAGGCTTCTCTCTTTAAGAGCTCCTTATGCAGGCATAATACATGCTTGTGACACTATGTCAAAATGTAATGTTGTTCTAAGTAGTGAGAAGACTTGTATCCTTTTGATGAAAGAAAAAAACCAAACAATATGTCAGCCTCACAGTGCAGTCGACCACTCACAGAAATGAATGAGTTTTCAACTAGGGATCATCAGTAAATGCACATACTAAATTAAAGCTTCCTGGCCAGTAGCTGGCTCTGACTAAGTCTTTGAGAGTACAGGCCTGTGCTTCTGGCCTTTGGTCTTGGGATTAAATCGGGCTCTCAGTTTTGTGTTTTCTTAAAATGACAGTCTTTCAACTCTCAAAGACTGGAAATAAAGCATGAAAGTGTGAGCCAACTATAAGTGATAAATCTTGAGAAGTCACCCCTAATCTGTTGTTCTTGTAGCCCAAACTACAACTATCCCCGCAGTACTACAGCATCCCTGGGGCTGCTGAGGTAATTGTAGCATTCTCAGTGAGGAGTACGGCCGATACTGTGCCTCCAGGATAAAATGAAGCTCTGCTCCATCACTACCGCTGCACAGAAAATGTATTTCTAATATGCCTGTCCTAAATGCAGAAGGGTCCCACAGCATGGAAAAAATGCTGTTGAAGAAGTGCTCCTTGCTTCTTGTACCTATTATTATGGATTATTTAGCTTCAGCCAAATACAGACCACAGTGTCCAAAGAGTTATATCTATCAAACCACGCATTTCAATGAGGGGAAGTATTATTTAACACAGGGCAAACTAGGATGATTAAGCCAGCTTGTGAGCCTGTGAACAAGGGCAACATTTACCTGCCATCTTCCTTTAGGTCATTTTATTTTACACCCAAGGCAGTTAAACAGGAGGGATTTTTTTTTTTTTTTGGTGGGTTGTGGGGTTTTTTTTTGCAAGCTTTCTACATAAATTTTTACTAGGTGTGATGTGGCAAATGTAAATCCTACAAAACAAACCATCCCATTTTCTTTAAAAAAACTTGAGGATGAGAATACTAAATCATAGACTGACTTCCTATGGATCCCAGAAAAACAATGACAGTCTTTGGATCCTGAACAGAAGGACAACAGTAACAATATTTTGAAAAGTCTATCAAATACATTATATCAATACCTCAAATGTATTAATCTTTTGCCAGTCTATCCAACAGAGCTACAGAGAAGCTACCAATCCAGCATGTAATTTAAATGAAAATACTTCATTTTTCATCTGCAAAAAAATAATGATTTTTTTTCCCCCTAAGCAAAACTTAAAACTGGACATACTCACAAAAATGGTTTGTTCCACACTTTTCATAGGCAGAGAAGTATATTCCAGATAACGCTACAATTTTTTTTCATTCAAACAAATTTGAATTTAGAAGTGAAAATAGGGAACCCTGTACTGCCTCTGTCAGAATGCAAGATGTATTTCATGCAAATTTATAACAATAATAGGACTTAGTTTCATTTGCAACACATGGGAGGTTTAGGTTAGCTCAACTTCAGAATTTATGTAAAAGCAGGATTATAAGTCTATCTTCTTCAGGATTTAACTTTTACAAAGACATAACAAACCTCCCTACTATTGTCAAGAAAAACATTCATTCAGTTAAATCATGCTAAATTTGCGAGAAACATGTCTGCAGATTTTTCTGAAGGTGAGAGAACTGACAAAGAAAATTATTCAATGCATTAGAGGCAAAAATACAAGTTGGAAAGACCTGTGACAGAAAATGTGACAGGTCTCTTTAAGATTTTGTTTTAGCAAACATAATAAAATACAGGCTTTCTTTAGCAACTTGTTGACTGACAAATGGAACAAGCTTTTTCCTAATGCCAGCCTTTACTTACATTCATTTCTTTGTTACATACACATCATCTGACTTTAGCACAAACCAAACATGTCCTATACATACATGGAAATCTCTCGTGAGGTAAATCCGGCTACATTTTCCACTTGTCTGTGTTTAAAAAATTTAACACTTTTATTGTGACTACTACTTAAATTAAGCACTGCAAAAGAAGAGAGTGGAAATTTTCTTCAGAAGGAAAACTCCAGCATCCCGTATTTTTATTGACTTCCACGTCCATAAGGACCAGTTTCATTTAAAAAAGGAACTGTTGGCAGTTTATCTCCACCTAATTTATCTTTGGCTCCAGTCAAGTATTTCACAGTAACAGTTATACCTGTAAACAGCTGTCTGAAGCTAAGATGGATACGGAATACAGAAAAGTCAGTTAAGTCATTAATTGAGCAGTGACTCTGTTACTGTAATAACTACAACCCCATTTTTTACAAATGGGCATATCTAATCCCTGAACCTCTTGATTTCACTCATATTATGAATAAGACACTACACATATATTAACTTTAATACCCTGAATTGTTCATTGATTTAAATTCATGGCATAAAATTAAGCACATATGGCAGTTAGTCTCTGGACGGAATTTAAACACCTGCTAAGAATTAAGGCATTATTCAGCACTTAAATTGCCTCTAGTTTAAGTCTTGTTTGAGAAAAAACTACAGTAACTCATTGTCTTCCATGTTGAAGAGAAAAGAGAAGAAGCAAAGAAAAGAAAAGGACAGAAAAGGAGAGAAAATGAGGGAGAAATGAGTTACAGAAGTGGATGGCTGTATGTAGTTCAGGCTTTTTCCACTTGCCAGCCTGGGCATCCTTTCTGGTCAATTATGCAATTCAGAGGAAGTAGTGTGGTGGGGAAGATCCCACACGGTGCTGGAAAAGACAATACCAAAAGGAAAAGTCTTACTTGGTTAAACTAATATGACCTAAAGGAAGAAGCCAGGTAAATGTTATCCTTGTTTGCAGGCTGACTTAATCATCTTAGTTTGCCACTTGCTAAATAATATTTCTCATTGAAATGCAAGGTTTGATTTTGTTATGAACTCACATAGTACTGTAATTCTTTCACCTTCCTTAACCTTTACTCATTATTATGGACATTCTATTAGTTACATATATGTATGAATGATGTTTTAGCAACTTGGTATATTTAATGGGGCCCTGAACTTCTCTGAGCGTCATAAAGGAAGGTACCATTCAACAGGATCAGTTGTAGTTTTGCAGCTAGGACAGTTGAATATTCTTTATTCCAACTGCAGTGACATATGCTTATTTCTATTTCAGTAATCGGCAAAATCTTGACACACAGTAAGTAGTAAATTAAATTCTAGGATAGTCATTCTACAAAGTTTTTTAAAGTTCAACTTCTAAATGGTAAAATTTATAGATAAAAATATCTGTCAGTAAGTTTCAGATTGTGTCATCTGTAAGTTGCAATCACTGCTTTTTCTTTGAAATAAAATATACATTTGAAATTCAACAATGCAGTGACAACACATGAAATAGAAAATTGTTTCAAAATAAATGAAAGTACTGAAAACATTCTTAAAACTCTAATCAGAAGCACTTTGCTGAACCACAGATATTGTCATAAACGTTTGGAACTGTACACAAATATCACAAATAAGCAGGCTGAATTCACAAAACTGCCAAACATCTCAGTGTTTGTGTTCACATTTATTCCTCAGGGCCACCAAATGCAACATCTGATATTCTCATGGTACTTCCATTATTCAGATATTAAAATATTGCAAACAAAATCAGAAGTGGGTCCTGAATGCATAAGTGAAAGCTTGTGAAAATCTTAAACACAAACAAAACATATGTGTAACTGAAACCTATGAGTACTGTCCCTTTGTGAAGGCCAAACAGGAGCTCCTGGATTTGCTAAGTGCTGGAAATAAAACTGCAAAAATAGAAGCTAATTCCAGTAGCAATTCCAACAAAAAGTAAAACACTAATCTAATAGGTTAACTGGTGGGATTGTTAAATAATGATTACTCCTATCTAGGGGGTATCTGTTTCCATGTGAATTATACAAAAATTAAGGTTGAAAAGTGAAATCTAAAGTCATCAAGTTCATACCCATGCTCTGAGGCAGGACCAGTATGTCTAAACTACCTGCTTTTAAAAATTGCCAAGGACGTTCTTTCCACAACACGGCTAAATGTTCTGCTCCAATGCCAGCTATCCTCCAAGAAATTTCTTAATATGTTGTCTATACTTCTGATAAAATAAGCTGATTACTTCTTATTCCAAACTTTGTGAACAAGACTGGAGTCTAGATTACAGACTCATTTTCCATGTGAAGAGATTGCTATCATGACTCACCTCCTTCTTGTCTTTGCTATGCCAAACAAACTAAATTCTTTCACTCTTTCCTCGCAGGTAATATTCCTTAGCATGTGTTGCCTGGATTTTATTCAGTTTTTCACATCTTTATATCTTTCTTAAAGATGATAAAAATATTTCAGCTCCTCAGTGTCAGTAAAATGAGATTACCTTCCTTTTGATATTCTGTTCACAAAGCTCAAAATATTTGCCTTTTATTGTACTGCACTAGTGACTAATATTTATTTTGTGATTTAATATAATTCTTCTGCCATATTGTTTTGGGCAGTTATTCCTTAAGTTTTTTTCCCTGCAATTGATTTTTCCTTCTTATGTACAACTACTTTGCTTTATATTTCCCAATTTTATTGATTTTGAATTATTTCAACAATTTTTCAGTGTAATTTTGAATGGTAATCCTACCATTCTCAAGAGCTTGTTGTCATTCGGAAGTAACAGTTGGCCAAATTGTACATACTGTTCTGATGATAGTGTAAAAGCACAATTTAGCTTACTAGTGTATTTTTTATTCTATCAAATAATCAGTTAATGGAAATTGGAATAGACTAAACACGTAACTATCCCATTTGGGATGCCTCTTGATATTTCCTCCTGGATGAAGGGACAAGTTCAATCAGTTGGATGCCTATTTTATAATTTCATTTGGATGTGGTTTTACTGAACTGCATTTGATTTTTTATTTTTTTCCAGTTCATCAAGTTAATTTAACATTTAAATTCTTCCCTACAGATCACTTGTAATTTTCCTAGGTTGGCATTTAATTGACATTCTCTACTTCTTCACTAAAGTTATTAATGAAAATACTGAGTAGCATGAACCCTTGACAGACTCTCCTGCAATCCCACTTGAAAGCTTGGCAGTGAACCACTGAGAACAATCCTGGCCTTTAGTTCAGTAGATAAGATTCAACAAAGACTTTGACCATGCTCGCTGGTACTGTTGAAAGTGGCTGATCCAAGCAAAAAAACTAGAAAAGAATTACCAACGAGTAACAGCAGTAGGCAAATTCTGATAGTGAGGATTCAAATTAACACCTCTTTGGGGCAGAGACATCTAGGTCTCAGAAAAATGTTTTGCAAAGCTAAGCCTAGGAATAGAAAGCTTGAGGAAAAAATAATGCAGTTTTTTGGTTGAACAGGCAGATTTTTAGGACATTGCGTCAGGCACATCCATTTTATCTGTCTCAGAGTGCTTCTTGCTTGAAAAGTTATGCACGTTGTGTGGAGGTATTTTATTACTCTCCAGATTCTATTTACAGTCAGAATTCCTTTCTCCTGTCATATCAGGATCCAAGCAATTTTCTGATCAATCCTCCAAGCCAAACAAGACTATAATTTTCCATAAGAACAAGAAACTTCCTAGAACAAACCCAAAACCGAATCAGAAATACAAAAACTTCATCTTGCTTTTCCTGCCCCATAATTCAGCTAGCTGCATTCAGACAGGAGGGTAAGGGGGGAATGCTTCCTTCTGCCACTGTTTCTTTCTGTCAAGTTGGTTGCTGTCATGAAATATTTCTTTGATAAACTGATACAACAGTATCCTGGAATGCTGAATATTACTAAGCTTCAAATTACTGCAGGTTTCTGTTCCTAATGCACAAAGAAAATTAAGAGATTTTGAATAACAGTTTGTGAGGTGTGCGCTTGTTGAGCAATTACTCCCTACCACATATAATACTGAAAAATTTCTCATTTCTTTTTCAGAACAGACTTTGTATATCAGCCATCTGCCACTGGCTTTAGCCATCAGCTAGTATTGAAGCATGGTTTCATCTTTCACTAAAGGATTAGTCCATGCCATTCTCATCTGATATAGTCTTGCCCATCCATATATTTAACACCTTATTTTTAAATGTCTCTTTCCTGGTTATAACATGGAGATTATTATTCTCAGAGGTGATGAGGAGATGATCTCTATGAGTATGAGGGGAGCATTCCATTAAATCTTCCAATAAGCTCTGAAAGGGATATAAACTGTCTTTGTTGTGGGTGCAGTTGAATCTTTTCTGTTCTCTTCTTTCGCCAGGAAGATATGAGTGGCTGGAGTGTTTGATTCTATATATAACTGGTTGATGTCAGCTGGATGCCAATCCCTTTGAAGAGGATCAGCCCCCAGTTTGTCTCGGTACTAGGTACCATGCAGATCCAAGCACAAGGGTAGAAACCATCCTGGACCAGGCAGGTCATCCCCATATATAACTAACTCCTGAAGCTTCAACTAAAGGGTTGAGATCGCTTTTTTCTGCACAACAAAACAGTAGGGTAAGTGTATTGTTTCCTGAAATATTTTGACATTGTCTGTCCTACAAACTGTCATATAAAAGACGTTTATGTAACCTCTTGACTCTGCAATTAAAAAGATGTTTATTTTTTTACTTAGTCAGAAATGCACTTTCTTTAAAGATGCCAGAGCATCTCATTTAGTTCCTCAAATTCTTTATTAGATTAAGAAATGTCAAAATGTAACATTTATGAAAGCATAAACCAAGATGTAATTAAAATATCAGTTATGAATTTACATCTTTTAATATAATGTGTAGATGTGAGAAGGCCTAGACCACTGACACTGATTTTGCTACAGAATTTATGCAGCCAACTCAAAAGTCCATTCCTTCAAATCTTCTATCCATCAGAACATGTCCTAGCATCTGTCTGCAAGCAAGAACTGCCAGTGCATTTTGGACAATTAAAAGTGCAGTATTCCTAAATCAGAAATAACTAACTTCACTATTCAGCCATTCTAAACAGGCTATTACAAATTAAAGTTGGCTGAATTGTGCAAGCTGGCTCAACAATGTAAAAATGTGTTGTTTTTTTTCAGCAAGGAAAAATCGTATCAGAAAATCACAATGTTATCACATTCTGCCATGGTCAAAGAGAGGAAACAACAAGCATCAGCCATTATGGATGAAATACACAGAAATGGTATAGCGTTGAACCCAGCTTACTGTATATGCAATGTCCTCTAGCCCTCCCTAATATATTTTTTTAATCATAGAGTTTAACTCTCTTACAGCTTTGTCTCTGGGTGTTTTGCCATAAATAATCTTGTGGGAGTATCATGCTGCCTATGGTAACTAATCCTTTTGTAGTTGCCTCTTTTCATTTGAAAGCTATTTTCAGATGAACAACTGCTGTGGAGGAATGAAGTAATCTAACAGCTGATGTACATTCTGCTAGGATAGCCTTTCAGAATATTATTTGGGGTTAATAACATTACTTAATTCCATTTTAAAAGGCTATCATCTAAGAAACATGCTGATCTGTATCCTCTTTTTTTGCTCTGTTTCACTCTGCTTTTTTATATGAATGATAAAAAATTTTGAAACAAATCCTTACATCTCTGTTCCTTCCTCTCAATCTCTGTAACTAACAAATTTTACTAGCATTTGGCAATTCTCTCTAATGCACAGCCACCAATTAATCTTATACGAAGAAATTTTACTTTTCTGTTGTTGCACTGATGAAAATGCAGACACTTATGAGAAGGTAGTTTGATTTTCTAAAACAAGTTCTTAAAATTACACTTCTAGTGTGACACCGTAAGAAGCAATTAACTCAGCTAGGAATACAAATCTGCTTGGCTTTCATTAGGTATGTGCTGGATGCTTTTGGAGATCCTTCCAATCCTCCCCATGAAGCCTTTTTTACCATCTACATAAAAGATAAATTTTTTAAAAGTTATAAGCACCCCACAAGCCTCACCGAAAAAAAAGGGAGCACCATTAATATTTAGAATTTATGAAAATTATACCACTCACATAGGATAAAACACTGAACATTAAATTGCAGTATTGAAAATCTTTCTTGTGGGCTTTTGCTCTAAAGAATTTGGGGATGGTTTCCGTACTCACTCACTGACCACTGCGATTGCATGAAGAGTAGGACAAGAGACATAAGGTTTTTAGAAAAAGAAGCTACGAGTTTCAGTGCCTGGTCCTAGTCCTTCTGAGATTTCCATAGTTTTTTTCTGTAATTTCTATTCCTAACCAAATACTTCTTTCCTCTTTCCATTCTCCACTGAACACACACTTAAGTCAGACTGCCCTTACAGATTTCATTACAACTCCATTTTTTTTTGGTGTTGTAAACCCTAGTACTATATGTGCCTGAAACAAATAGCCTGTAAGCTCTTCAGGGCAAAACCACAAAAAGTCGTTCATATGTTTGCTTGGAACCAGGCATTTCACATGGTAAATGTTGCTACTATTCATAGTAATACTAATAAAACTACCATACAGTCCTTGAAATCATTGGCGTTATTGGATAATCTGTGCTGATGCTTGGCATTTGCCTCACATAAGCTGTCCCTTTTTATTATTTACGTATTATCAGATTTGCTGTCAAGTTTAGATTCATACACATAGACATGACAGCTTATCCTACAAGATATGCTGTGGCATGTGGCCACTGAAGGCAATACTCTTTAAGTGTACGTTCTACATTTGCATCTTCTTTGGATGCCTGAGGTATTTAAATGCTGAAAACAATATGAAATTCCATGAAATGTGTGTGATAAAAGTCTGAAATTTATAACTGTACAAGCTCAGTGAAACCAGTTAAGAAACAGAAGGATAACCAAAGCTGTAATCACACAAAGTATCTGCTAGTTCTTTGGGACCAAATCTGAACAATTCTTGGAAAAATCAAGGAGAAATCTGTTTTTTAAATGGCTAAATTCAACTCTATTAATTTTTGACATTTTATTTTTCCCCTAACTATTAATTCAACAAGCTTAGCCTGAGATCTGGAAGGTGAACTGCTATCTTTCTGGGTTTCGCACCGCTATTAGTAATGATGGTCCTGCGCCTGGTAATTATGTAAAAATTAAATACACTGTTTCAGCCAGTCTCACAGACCTACGAAACTCTCCACTGTTAACAGAGGTAAACATTAACAAAAGATTCTGTTTATTCCAAGCCCCAGTAGCTTGAAATGACACACAGAAAGCATACCTACTGCATTTTTATTTCAGCCCCTTTTTATTATAATGCTTTCAGGTAAACAGTGAATATCAAATTCTGTGTTAAAAGATATTCATAGCAGAAACAGTTGTTGATAAAATACAAAATCAGCCAAGTTTTTACCAGTGTCTCAAAGGTTACCAATCTCTGGGCAAGACTGGTAATGACTGAAGGTCCACATCTTCTGTTGGTTTGTGGGACATGACTTTGTATTTTAGAGAAGTTTGACACGTCATAAAAAGCTGCAGGAATAGACACTAACTCTAAGCCCCCTTACGGTCTCAGAAGAGAGACTGTAGTAATAAATCAGCATGTGGGTATAGTGACCTCCCCAAGCCCTTGGTTTTTCACTAGCAGACTTGGACTTATCATAGCATTTCTAAGGCTACTTGATAGAGTAGTACATGTATGTAAATACATGTGTTTAAGGAAGCCCTTGGAGTTCATCAGGTTAGCCTACCACTAGACTTAAGTCTCATGTCCAGTTCTATACTATTTCTTAAATGCATTCTTCAGTAGCTACATGATTAACTATCTTTCATGATATAGTTAAAAAAATCTTATTTCTGATACTACAACAAACATACTATCTGATATTCATTATTAAAATTTATAATCCAGACTAAGGTATTTAGAAGATTGTAAACTGCAGGATTAAAGGGGGATTAGGCAGTGAATGCAGGAGGAACTATATAAATCATATTTAAATACAGTCTGTTATGATTTTAAGTGCAGGACAGGAAGGACTTGGCAGGAACAAATTAAGAAATTAAGCTAAAAGGTTAAGATTAGGATTAAACTATGAATTAAACTTCCAGTATTAATTTACAATGTCCATTTATGACATTGATGTTCTCTATCATCCTCCAAATGTCCTCTTTTACTCATTCTTCATCACCTTTTCTGCACTGACACTGAAACAATCCTTAGACACATCATAAAACTAGACAGATGATTAGATTTTAGTTGGCAAGGGATTCAAATGAACTTCACACTTATGTTTTTGGGATGCTGCCTGGATACACAATAGTACACAACTGTGGGTTACAAAGTACCTTGGAGCCTTCAGTTAACGTTAACAAGAACAGGGGTATGTAAGGGAACAGCAAGGCCCAAAACAGATAACATCCAGCGTGTCCCAGAAGAATACTGATCGGTTTGGACAGAGAACTGCAATCACCTTGGCACCCCAGTCTCTGAGGATGTACATACTACCCACTCTGTGTACAAAGAAGAAAAGCTTTTTCCGCAGGAAAATGTTGCTGATTTGAAGGGTAAATTTCTTACTCCTTACTAGTAAAAAAACATCCAACAGTCCATACCTGTACAGTAATCTTGATAAATGATAAAATCAAAATATGACTTGTGGGTCAAAATTTCAGGCCACAGGCCAATAACCAGTGCACTTATCTCAACCACAGAGCCAAAAACCCACCACTATCTGTCACTGATATGGCTACATTGGGCAAGCTGAGTCATTTTCTTCCATGTTAAGAACTCTCTGTTTTGTAGTTACCTCCTAAATAACAGAAGGTTGTTAGGATTCCTTGTGCATACTATTTTTAAAGCAGAAGTGCATGCTCCAACTCACAATACATTTAGCTTGCTCTCGCTCCAGTTAAATCTATTGTAAACGTTCAGTTGAAATCAGTATGAACAGAAGTGGATCAACGGTGATGCACTCCAGGGCCCACAAACTTGTTTGATTTACTACATGGAAAACTCTTGTATATACATCTTTGGCTAAATATTTCATATACCTGTCTCAATTAAGTTTTCCTATATGTCAGCAGATCACATTCGTTTTCCAACAAAGTTACTAGGAGACATATGCCATGTTGAACATGCCATTTACTCAAAATGACACCCTGCATATGCAATATTAACTTTGACATTAGGTACCTTTTGCAGTTAATTAATTTGTAATGTTAATTTTAAACTGGGCTTCCTGTGTGCTCACTCGGGAAGCAAGATACAGTGACTTACATATAATTTGCTTTCATTTCATTTTAATGCATTAAAATATATGTCAAAGTTCAGAATTTTAAATCCTGTAGACCATAAGAATAGCTGAAGAATAGAATGTCTTATTATTAAAGAAATGACAGAATGTGACTTTGAATAAGTGGATCAAAGAAACATACTAGACCATTGATATAATCCTCAAAGCACACTGCATCTTCCTATCTTTCTTCCTGAAGTTTATGAACAACTGAGGAGAACAATTTCAATTAATAAAATGATAAATATTAAAATAAAAGAAAATAAGTTTGTTCAGTGTTGAAGTTACTGTATTCTGAGGTTTAAGCTTTATCTATAGGTTGAAGTCATCTAGTGAGAGAGTTCAGTCACGAAGCAACAGCTTGCTCATTGCTACCAGCATCCCAGTTTCCAGAACATTACCATGAAGATGACCAGCAGAGTTTCTGATATTCAGAGTTCTCCATTTACAGACCCAATTATCTCCCCTTCCCCTGCTTATACATGTTCATTTTCAAATCCCCCAGGATTTGGTGACCCAGGAGGTCACTAAAGACAAAGAAGGAATTTTTCCCAACTAGCAAATAAAGTAATACTGCATCTAGTAATTCAGTTTCCTCTTAGAAAGAATGAAAAAGAAAACATTCTAAATGTATCAATTCCTAGAAGGATATTGTAACTCCTTGTTAGGGCTCTCATTTTCAATACCTTGAGCTTTATTTTGAAAGCTTCTTTAAAAATAGTTTTAAAATACTATTTAATAGAGACTTTCTAAAGCAAACTTTTCTTTAAGTACAAAACTTGCCCTGGATTTCAAAAGCAAACAGAATATTAAAGAATAATTGAAAATAAAATGTTTATAAGCAATAAGAAACTGGTAGGTATGTTTAAAAGGGCTTACCTGCTCATCTGTCCAATGCAGGACACAGAAAGTTAACTGAAGGTTTGATGTGGGAACCCTGGGGTCAGATGGAATTTTGTTCCTCTTTCAGCAGAAGCCAGTTTTTACTAGTCTGCTATTAAGATGGCATGTAGGACATTCTAGACCTGATTTTGATAACAGCTGAATGCCATTCAACTGAAGTAAATTTCGAGCTTGAGGTGCTTAGCATCTTCAAAAAAACAGGTTTGTGGTATTCAATACTCTGCTCCAAAATTTTGGAAGAATGATTAATTTCACTAACACTATATGAAGCTATGCTATGTGTTAGATAAGTATGTATTAACATGTTGTTGGATTTCAGGTGTAAGGTATGCAATATCAGGCATTTAAGAAAAACAGAGGTATGTATTTATTCATTGTATTGCAGTCTCACCCAGCTTAAACCTTGGAAAAAAGGTCAGCACCCCCAGAGATATCATGGTAGAGGAACTATCAACACTCAGCAACAGAGGTGCAAGACTCTTCAAGAGACGTCAGCGGCGATCTGACAAATACACATACGAAAATTATCATTACGTAGCAAACAAGCCAAGAAATGTGAGTATTTTGTAATGACTTATTAATGAAACACAATGAGACTAGCTTGGGTTCCCTTGGTGCTCACGATACACATTGTGCATGATTTATTTGTAGTTTCAGGAAGAATAAAAGCAAAATCCTGTACTAGAATGAGGCTAACATGAAATAAGCCATTTCTATTTTATTGAGCTCCTATACACAAATAAAAATCTGAACACTGTAATACTTAAGGACATCAGATTCAAAACATTCTCATTCAAATCTAATTCAGGTTACTAGCAATCAGAGTTCTTATCCTGTAATAATTGGCTCATTGACTATTGAAAATTAACTAGTTAATTTAAAAATTAACTAGTTAATGGTATTCCAAAGGTTGGAAGAAATGAGTCTGCTTCATGCAACCAGTAAGTATTTTTATTAAAATTGGTTGGTGGTCTCCACGTGGTTCCCAAGCAGCAAAATGACTCTCACAACTGGTACTAATACACTTCAGGCCTGCCTGCCTCAACAGGGAGAAAAAGGATGGAGCTTGTCACTGAAAGACAATTATTCTTCGAACTAGTCCTTCAGGAACTGGGTTAAAGCATTAGTGATATTTGGGGAATCCTCATGGCAGGAACTAAATGCACCTGCCATTTGTCACATCTGTGGCCTTTGCAAAATATTTAAACCTTTTGCTTAACCTCTGAAAATAGGGACAACAACATTCATAAATTTTACCTAACTCTCCAATGTGCTGCAAGGTTTAATTATCTCAACATGAATACTCCATGCCCACTCTAATACAGCACGAAACCAGCCCCTCTAATTCCAGTATTGTATTAAATTCTGCTTCTCAGTTACATGTATGCATCCCTGCTGATTTCAGATACAAAGGTACATGACTAAAGAAGCAGAATTTGTCCCAGTACTTTTAAGCTGCTTTGAAGATGAAAATAAATATGTGCTACAAAAGTTAATTATTATTAATTAACCTGGGAAATATTTTTTGTAGAATAGCAATTCTCTTTCCCTGAAGCTTTTACAACTAATCATTGCATAGGTGGTCCTGTGATTGTGTTAGGATCCAGCCCCTACAGAATCCATACAAAGACTTTGACTCAATTCTTCTTTAATCTTCACTTGGAATAAGAAAAATAGTAACTATGTGTAATGTATTGTTGTGATATAATCTAAAGTTTGCATCGGTACAAATAGAAAACAATTAATTTATTAATCAGAACAGCAAAGCACCAAAGGGCTTACTCCTATTATGTTTAATTTTACTAAAATACACACACACTTGTAAATTAATCAGAAACCATAAAATGAATGCAACTTACTGACTCTAAGAAAACTTTTTGTCTAGTTGCATCTCATAACAAGGCTTTGGGAGCAGACAATAAAAGACGCATTTGCAATTTACCATTGTCCATGCTAACCAAAATGTTGAGGGATCTCACAACAGTCCAAGAGGCAATTATTGGAGCTGAGTTCAATATTTCCAATATCACAGCTGAAATGTCTGAAATATTTTTGTTCCCTTCTTGAAGAAGATATTCTCTATGCTTTGTTGACTGTAAAGGTAAATGCATTTGTAATTCTGTGGCCTTTACATTTCCCATACAAAAAATTAACTTTACTCAGGAAGAAAAGTATGTCTTAATATCCCATGTTATAGAAGAAAAACTTTTACGTTTCTTTTTTTATGGTGCAGATATTCCAAACTTCTTTGGTCACTCACTAAACAGAAATTAAATTACACAGGGATCAAATGGGATCATGTTTTCATAAATCTGCCTTTTTAAAATAAATCTGCACAAAAGAAATCCCACATAAAAATCTGAATAACTGTAGTGAACACCCAAAACTATTATTAGAACACTATTATTTAGAAGGCCATATATGAATACCGTCCCCCCAATTTCTCCCTCTATTGTGTGTTAGAAGCTACACAGATAAATTCTGAGCACACCATCAGTCTCCTCAGAATTTCTGTATCCAGTTCCATGCTTTTGCTACAAAGTCTAACAGATCAGTTCCCCTCTAGTCTACTTCTTCCCACAAAAACACACAGAGTACACATGCTGTAGTCAGTATGACATTCTGACATGTGAAAAAATGATGCCTTTCTGGTTTCTGCTCCGTTCCCTTAAATGCCTATTTAGCCACCACTGGTGTTGTCTTCATCATCTTTATGATTCTGCCTGCCAAAATTAATCTTTCTAACATACCTCAGGATGGCTAGAAAACATTCTGCCTTGATCTTTTTTTGTTTCAAGTTTAAACAAGTATTATTTGTTTGCTTTCCTACTTTAAGAAACTCTTACTCTGAAACGGTCTATATTTAAATTGCTTTTAGCCTGTGTGTCATAGCTAAAATAAGACACTGACTTCTTATGAGACTCTAATTCTATATTTATGCAACAATGATTAAGCCTTTGGATGTTTCCTTAGAACTGATGACCCGATAGGAGGGTGGAAAATAACAGCATATCATAAATCTCCAGAAAGTGACCTGTCCTGAAGTTGTTATTTCTATTACAAATAAAGGAAAAGAAAATCCCAAACAAAAGCAATTCAACAAATGCAGTGAATTTTCAGCTGATGTGGGAAGAGACCCTTTGAAGTATCAGTGCTTTGAAACTCAGAGCAAACTTGCCAGATTTCTTGAATCTTTGGGTAGCAAGGGTGCTCTGTCTGGCACATAACAGCTTCTAGTGTCTAGTGATCCAGGGGACACATTTTATGGGAACCCTGCCAAAGTGACCAGATCTACTCTTTGCTGTGAACCACACAGCCCACATGCACAGGTAGATTTTGTGGTGATTGGTGTAAGCAGCAGATGGGATGAACTCTCTTCATAGACTGCATATCAATATTTAAATTTCCCAAACTTAGGAAAAGGTCAGACAACTCAGCTGGATGGTTACAAGGCTTTAGGATTCTTGATGTAGCTCACACCACCTCCAATCCATTCAATAAAGCATTCACACACTTGTAATACAGACATTTAAAATTGTGCTGGGATATCATTCTTAACACTGAAAAACTATTCATTTTTGCTTACATAGACAATGTAAGAGAGTTGTGAAACTACGTCATCTTCCAGCTAACAGCCAGAAAATCCTGGGGAGTGCTATCTAGCAAACAGGGTACCAAAAAGCAGGACAGTATGCCTTCGGATAGTATACCCTGGGTCACATGTCTGGGCTGTAAGTTGGAGTATCACTCCAACTCTCAACAGAGAATCACAGAGGCTTTTTTTGCCTGTTCTGTCAATGATATTTATTTCTATCTGAATGCAGCGTGGAGAGCCCATACAGAGCATTAAAATGGATGGCCTCAGTGTGGAAGGAATTCCCCAGCATGCCCCAATGACACCTCCTAATACACCTGATCCCCGGAGCCCACCGCATCCTGACAACATTGCCCCAGGTAATATGTGAGTTTACAAACATTAAATATATTTAGTACTCATTTCACAGCAGAGGAAGGACATCTTTATAAAATAGTATCTTCAACAAGAATTTGTTAGTGGACTTACTATTAGGCATTGATAAATTTGAGTCAGATAACTAAGCAGAATCTCCCACAGAAATGGAAAGTGATGCTCTTCAGTTGCTTCTGTTCATTTTTAAGGATTTGATATGCCTTTTGTACTACTTCTCCCTAACCTGAAAACATACATTAATATCAAGAGAAAATGCTCCTATATTTACTGGTCTTATAAACACTGAGAAACAGATCCTCAGATTTAAAACCAGATTAATATACTGATTTTTCTTTGCCAAACTTTTGTTTCTAATATGCAATATACTGCTCAACAGTCTGAAAGTTATCAATTGTAGTTTAATTACCCATAAATGTAGATCTGAAGTCACTGTAAGTTTTGCTAGAAACCTTCACAGAGGAGTAACTTAAAAAGGAATTTGCCTCTGGCTGCATAAACTGTTCTTTTTTAAGTCCTTAACTGTGAGGGTACTGTTGTCTTTATTTAAAGCAGTGAGCTACAAGAAAGCCTTATTTTGTATTCTTTAAAGACTAGAGAAGGCTAATTTGTTTTAATTAATTTATTCAGTGATATAGCCCTTCTTCCTGTTTATGAATTATCCATGAGCAGACTGTGTTTTTTACAAATTCATTCTTTGTTCAGAATTACTCAATGCATGTTTTGTGCAGACCTCTTCTAGTCTATGTAAACTAGGTCAATGCTACTCTGTTAGTGACTGCTAAGACTCTGTGCATCCATTGGTCAAATACAATGCGAACAGAGGTAATTTCCATTGCTAAGACATGATAGAAATCTTCAAGCCTTTCTTTAGGCAAAAAAGGTCTGGCAAAAGGAGTAGATATTAAACCACAGAGGGTTTTTTTAGGCTTATAGAAGGAAACAGCATCAATTTCAAGAGCTAGAGGTAGTGGGAAGGTAAAAGGGTAGAATAGATTTCCCTTGTTTTTCAAATAAGTAGTATAACTCATATAATTGGATAATCCCTTGCTGGTTTCAATTCTTCAAATTGTATATTAAGGTCTGGCTCCCCACCCCCATTTATTCCTGCCATATTGTACTTGGCTTTAGAAGAAATCAGACTGAATATGGAATTTATTTATTCAGTAAAATTCTGATCAGAGCCTGATCCTCAGATGATTATGCAGAGAAAACAACTGATTCTTCACTTTTTCAGATAATGAAAGGGACCAGAGAACCAAGTAGGTAGGACATTTTAAAGCATCTAAGGCAGAGGCAAAGACAAAAACTCCACTGTAATGGCTGTGATCCAGCTCCTTTTAACACTTTTGGAAAGTTTCACCCAAAGACTACAGAATTATCTTAGTTTTAACCAAAAGGATGTTTTTAAGATCTTTTTGTTAATTCAGCCGAAGGGCTGTGTAGCTATAGTGTGGTTTTAAACAAATGCTTATAATGATAGAAACAAATTTATATAAAACTAAAATAAACTTAGCCTCAAAAGAAGGTGGAAGCCATTGCAACAGTTATCTAAAAGGCTACAAATTTCCCCTGCCAGCTTTCTGTTTCTGTGTAGCTTTGGCCAGGTGACTTGAGCCAATTGTTCATTTTACCTAACTGTGAAACGATGGTATGTTACTTCTTAGTTACACAGGATGGTGGTAAGGAACCAGAAAACACAAACTATTATTACAATGGTTTTGCCATGATTGCCTTGCAGGATATTCTGGACCACTGAAAGAAATTCCTCCTGAAAAGTTCAACACTACTTCTGTGCCAAAGTATTATCAGTCTCCCTGGATAGAAGCCATTAGGGATGATCCAGAGCTGCTGGAAGCTTTATATCCTAAACTTTTTAAACCTGAAGCAAAGCCAGAACTGCCTGACTACAGGAGCTTTAACAGGTAATTCTGAATGGACACTGAATTTTACAGTGCAGAGAAAAATTACTATGAAATTAAACATTTCCACCAGCTGTAAAAAAACCCTACCACCTGTGTTTGCAAGTATATGCACGAACATGAACATGCACACAGATTACAAGTGGCAAACAAAGAGTATTAAGGAGGAAACTAGTCACTCTCTAAAGCATGGACCCCAAATTAAATTGTAGAACCAGGAATGTAAGGTGAATTGCTGAAACTAAAGAAAGAAAGAAAGAAAGAAAGAATCAGAATCCAGTGTCCTCAATAAATGGGAAACATGCGCTATAGCAATGCTTCAAACTCCTTTCAGTATTTCTGTTACTGACTTCAGCAGGTACAGGATTGTGAGATCTATCAGGGAACCTCTCAGTCAAAACTTTGTTTGTAAGCTGTATAATGCAAACCATTCTTTTTTGTTTTTTTAATACAACCCACGTGGCTTGTTTTTTAGGCAATGATAGTACAATGAACTTTATCCCTCAACCAGTCCCTCATGCCAAATAGTTAGCAGACTGCATATTTTATTGCATTTAACATTTTTTATATCTTCAACAACCTTCACTAACAAATTAACAGATAAAATATTACAAGCAGACTTAAAAACATTTAAAGTAGAATGGGATCTGAGACTGAAATCATTTACATAGTAACTAGTATATTAAGGCTTTCAGCAGAACTTCTAGATATATGGACAACATTGGGTTTTGAACTATTCTGAAAGTTTTAAAATACATTCTTACTTCTGTCTTTTGCTTTCATTCATACCATTCACACTATCTTTATTTATTGAAGTTATGGACAATTTTTCTCTAAATAACCCCTGCTGAGTTCCAGACAGCTGAGCCAGACCAAAACCCTTCCTCAAAACACCAGACAGCAATCTATTGAAAAAGAAAACGGCTCATGGCAATATAAACTTAGAGAAAAATAGCACAAACATCACTTGTGTTCCTGCCATTGAGATGGGCCTCAACTGTGAGTGCAAGGACTAAAAAATTACACAATTCAGCATCAAAACTGGCACTGCAGACACTACACTAATTCTGATTTCCTAACAGCAATATACATCGCGATTTTAATAATTCAGTCTGTGTGGCACACTCTTCTCAAAAGATAGCAAATACAAGTGAGAAAGATGTGCCACAGCTGCATTTTAGAACAGTAATAGCACAGTTATGTACTATTGTTATTGTAACTGAAAAAAGAAACAACCCAATGCCAAACCAACACAAAAATGCCAAAGATACATATACATGGATAGACAGAATAGGTTCTCCCTCTCACAAGAGAGATTCTGAGCATGTGAGTCATTACTGTGAAAGACAGAATCAGCCAGGGCAGAGAAGCCCCATTAATAGGGACATGTGTCTTGAGATGGTATCTGATGGTTTCTTTGTGGATTTTTAGCTGCTTTGTGGTCCCATATTCTGTTAGTTGTCCTCTGTACAACACTAACTGTTCGGATTTCTTTCTATGGCAGAACTGTGGCTTACCACAGTCCGAATTTCTTGAACATATGTACTTTCATATAAGGGAAAGGTCAATATTCTCCCTTGTAATTGCCATAAAAACCTAAAACCTGGCACATAAATCCAGATCCAGACTGTGAAATTGGTAAATTCAAAACACAAGGCATACAAATATAATCCATGACAACTCTCCTTTTCATGGAAAAAATCCACATCCAGAAGAAAACAAAAGGATGCCTGGTGGACCTAGAAAAGCTGTTACATACAGCACACTCAGATTTATGTTTTCTAGTGAGAAGGAGTAGATCCAAAAAGAAACTGAGAATTTGCAAAATTGAAATTCAAGATACTAGCCTCTTGGAGAGGATTTTACAGCCATGACTTAGGTGTCTACACTCAAAAATGCACAGGAGAGTGGGGGGTCTGATTATGGGATTTAAAACAGACAGCACACTGCATGCCAAGCTAACCAACAGAAAACATTACAGAGAAGGCTAAATGTGACTTAAATTTATTTGGTAAGGCCACCAGCACCTAATTCTGTCTGCCTGTCTTCAGGTCAGGGCTAGATTAAGGTCTTCCTTTCCAGAAACAGAACAGGGGTCACATGTATTCTTTTAAAATTTTTATAGACAGTTAGGTTCATTTTTTTCAAAAGAGCATTTTCCTAGAACGTGGCCAGCCTGGATTTATTACTACAGGAATGTCAAACCCCGAGGAGAGGTGTAACAACCTAGTTTCTGGCTCTTCCATGGAAGAGGGGGGTACACTCTTCACTTCCTGTATTAAGACCTGTGCCATAGTACAGAAAATAATAAAACTCTTTGGGCTAGAAGGAATAAACATCTTTCTCTAGCTGAACAATTAAGAAACTGACTTGGGGAAAGAGAAACCTGGGCCTACATCTGAGTTCCCAGATCTTTCAATGCACTTTAATTACTGCTTACAGTAAATTAAACAAACAGATTTAGGAGCAGAAAACAGGACCTACACTTCTCTGCTGTTAGTTGTGTGGCCTGATGTCTAGGCTAAGAGTTCTACTTGTCTAATCCAAGTAATTTTTTATTTCTGGGTAGCATTTTTGCTGGAATACTGTATGTGAGCAGTGAGGTCCACTCTTATAAAGATATACCCTCAGACTGAAGAGAATCCAAATCTCTTGCAGAACAGCTCCAGTCACAGACATACTATTATTTGACACAGAGGTTCAACACTAACAGCCATGGATTTTGAGTGAAAGTGCCTTGATGTGCTATTTTGCTCAAAGCTTGCTGCAGCAGCATATTATGTGTGTTTTCAAGCATGAAAGTTTAGGCAAAGGATTATTAATTAGAGAATCACAGATGAGCTTTGGTGTAAGATAGGTGCAGCTGCTAGTATAGCTAAGATAAAGGCAGATCTTAGCATTTGTATAAAGAAAACATTAGGCATCTCGGGAATTTAGCAGCCTATGGGCTTTGCGTGTAAAGTATCTATATCTCTTTGGACTTCTGTGTCTTGATCCTACTAAGTCATTCTGTGCATCTAGGTCACAGCATCCTTGACTTCTTTAATTGCAGTCTTGGAGAGAAAGCAAACTATACTGTATTCAACAATTAAAGTGTGATATAATGGCACCGTTTTGTTACCAGTGAGGATATCAATCAAGACCTTCTATCATGCTCCATCATTCAATAAAGTGCAATTATGTTTGTTCTCCTGCAAAACACTGGTACAGTCATCATTAGTCAGGAAGGGCTGTGTTTAACAGTAAGTGCGATGCATAGGACTCCCAAAGGAAACAGGCCTGAGATTGTTCCCAGTTCATTCAGTGGTATCTGTTAAAATGACACTCAGACTTTACAAGACATATTCAGGTACCTTTCAGCTTTCCGTGTTACACAACAAACTGTAAAAGCAACACAACTTTAGCAGCTAGGGACCTCTGATGTGTTGGAACAGACGTACACATGCATGCCTTAAAAGTATATTCAGCACTAAACAGCATTCAGATTTTTTTTTTCCGCTGCCAACAATGAAGAGGCGACTCCGGACCCTGTAGCAGTGCAATTTGTATAATAGTAGCAGAATCAGAACTAAAGAATTCATAGAGGTATTAGTTGGGGTCTAGTATGCATTTTATGCTGCAGGGATCTTGCAATGCTGGCAGGTCAATGAAGGAAGAAGCGGTGGCAGCAAATGTCAAGCCCATTTGCCTTCCAAGGCAGGGCTTTCTGTGAGACACCCAGAATTGGGTTCTGAGTATCTCTGAATAGACTGTTCAGACCTGGCTACCCTTCCTCCTCCTGGATGAAAATGAATCTGTGCTAGCAGACAAATACTTCAGAACAGAGCCATGCCATCTGATTTCTCTTGGAGATTAATTCCTATTAGGATTGAAGAACTATTTACTGGTGAAAAATTTTCTTGTCTCTTACCAGTGTGGAAGCACCTAGTAATCATCTGTGGGAGTGACAGCATGAATCTACATTTGTTGAGGAGTTTGTAATAGTAGTTAAATTAGTACCTTTATTCCATCTGCTTTCTTGGAGCTGGATAAAATTTCAAAGGTAGGATTATGAGTAACATACAAAGCACTACATCTTACTCACGTAAGTCAAGCAAGTCTGACTAGTTCTGCCTCTCCTACCAGACAAATTCTTGCGCAGCTTTCTCAATTCCCAAAGACTACTGTATCAAAAAGTCTACAGGAATCCAGTCCATCTGGACTGGGCTCTGTTGTTATTGATTAATGGATTCTGAACTCTGTTGTAAAAATGCTGAGATCCAGAGCCTCGAAGGAATTTTGGGTGCTAACTTGAAATGATGTGAGATTAGTGGAAACTGGGTGTTTAGCCAGATCCTTAGCACCTAAATAACTCTGTGAAATTGGCATTAGCTCTTGCACTAAGCTACCATGAACCTCTGAGCATTTTGTAGGGTCAGGTCCTTTGCTCCCATGTCTCCTTTTTGCACAGAATTAGCAATAACCAGAATGTTCTAAGAATGAGTCCCATTTTAAAATGTGAAACTCACATTTTTTGTAATTATGTAAGAGAAGGTGCTAATCCAATACAGTTAAAACATTTCTTCAGACTTTCCCAAATAATCAACTACAAGTAGTCTCCTATGTTGAGACAATATAATGTTCAATAAGAAAGACTGCAGGGGAAAAAAAAAAAAAGAAGCCCTGCTAAAACAACAGCTAAAAGTAAACGTGGTTGTGCCTGCTATTGTTAAATCATGCACCTACTTTTTAGGAATATGCAAAGTGAATATTAAACGATCTCTTATAGTTCCTGGTGCCACTTCCTATGGCTCTGAACCAACATTTCCGCCCTTACTATGAGCAATGACTACTGGAATTTTTTTACACGAGTTTTAGGCTTCTACACAATGAGTCAGACCTCAAGTGATACAGTTGATGTGCACACAACAGGTCATTACAACACCATGTTGTCAGACAAGTTATTGCTCACAAAAATATACTGCTGCTGTAAAGGAAAATTAACATCTATTAGCCAATTACTGTACTCCCCTTTACGTCGATCATCACATGCTTCTGCCTAGCATGCAGGAATGCATAATTCTCTGAGGCCAGACTGTATAGCAACTACATGGGGTTTTTTTCCCCACAAAAGGTATCTGAATTTCCATAGAACACCCTCCTGTTTCTGTTACCTACAGAAACATGCTGTATTTAAAAACCCAAAAATACTACAAAGAGAAAGTTTTACACTATAGAATTGTTTTGCATTTTATACAGTTATTATTGTTCTGTTCATATTGATTATCCTTTTAATATACATATTGATGAGAATGAAATATTACAACAATGTGAGAATGTGTATCTTAATTAGAGCAGCAATTAAAACAACCTTTATTATCCTGTAAGATGTAGATCACTAGATTCACTCTGTGCCAATTACCAAGCAATTATTTTTAATCAGTATCATACGGTATCCAATTTGACATTGTGACCTAGAAGACAGTTTCACAAGAAAAGCTTGATACCACAGGCAGTTTGTATAAAGAACTTCCTTTGACCTCAAGAGAGTTTAAGGCCTGGACTGACTGCTGCTACAAAATCTTGTCTTATCTTCATTTGAGAAACAGTTTTAGAGCTTAATCCAAAGCAGCGCTTTTCTCTCAATAAGTGTGCACCCCCAGAACTTTCATGATTTTTTATATCTTACAGGACTGACCCTTTGGAGTTAACACCATCCCCTTCAACAAATGCTGTTTGTACTGAAATTCAGTGAAATATCTGTGTAATGACACAATACTACCATTTCTTTTAGGTCACAGATTAATTTTTCTGAATTAATCTCTTTTTTTTTGGTGTATGTGTACTTAATTCTCCCTAGGTTTTGTTTTATCTATAGTTACCTTGCTGAAAATCCTAGTCAGATATTCAAGTGATCTCTTTTAGTTCCTGTTGGTATTAATTTCTCTGGGCTTCTGCTATAATACCTGGAGCCACCGGAAATATATTCCAGCAGATCTGTTGTTTTGTATCACAAAACCTACCAAGGCTGGTGAAATTCCATTTGAAAAAAATTCATTTTTGCATGCCACTACATATCTAGCTTTGCAGAAATCAGGTGCTCATGTGTAGCTGAAAAATCTGACACTCTTAACTGGCCAAAATATATCCCAGCAAAGTTATGCAGCTGATCAAAACGCAGAACACATATAATAGTCTGTTTGGCCACGTTTCCTTATACAAAAGAGTCTGGAAAAAGTGACAGAAAAAGTCGGGGGGGGGGGGGGGTGTTCAGCCTAGAAACCTGCAAATATAGAAGAATCATGGGAGGTATTTGGAAATACTGTTGTTTTAAAATATTTGCAAATGTATGTAACAGTCAGTTCCTGCTTAGTACTTCTTATCTTTTAGTTTCTCAGGCTTATCGCCTGGGGGAACATTTACATTTAAATAACATGAGAAATACTGGCTGAAGACTAGGGGCCAATTTCAGCTAGTGTTTCAAGGCTTAGTTACATAAACATTTTCTTCAGAAACAAAGCTGGTGTAAGAAGTCCTCACCCATTCCCCTCCTTTCCAGAGCCTGTTGTCTTTGGCTGTTCTTTTCTGCTTCACATTACGCTTTACCGCCTCCTCGCTTGTATTGCTACAATTGTTTGAGCATAATGATACAAACCAGATTGCTGAAATAATTTGGATTTTAACATGCTCCTTTGTTTTGAAGGGTCTTTGTTTAACCCAGAAGTGACCCAAGTTTATAGCACAACCCACATACACTCTAACTGGTACAACAATATGGTTTTGAAATACAGTGTAGTGGGAGGAACAAGCAACTGGGGATAGGAGAAAATGGGGTGAGAACTTCCTAAACTAATTACCTGCTAGAGAGAATGTGTTGAACTATGTTTTCAGATTTATCAACTTATCACCCACAAAATAAATTTAGTAACTGTGACTCACCAATGACAAAGTTTTCTTGCAACATTTTTTTCCCTTGGCTTTTCTGTCCATTTGAATTTTGAAGTCAGCTGAAGGCTTTATCTAAGGGAAAATAAGGCAGATCTTAGAGTTTGCCAGAAAAACAATTGGAATACTTTTCCCAAAAGCTTGAAATTGTAAGCAAGAAATTGTACCAAAACTGTATCATTAAAATAGCTTCTGTTCTTTTCAGCTCCTGGGAGGAAAAGAAAACAGGTATTTTTAAAATTGTATTTTACTTTTATTTCTCTAATATCTACAGAGTTGCCACTCCCTTTGGTGGTTTTGAGAGAGCATCAAAGCTGGTTAAATTCAAGGTACCAGATTTTAATCTACTGATGCTAAATGATCCCAGATTCATGATCCTTGCAAACCCTCTTGCTACCAGAAGATCCTTCAATAGGACTCCTAAAGGATGGACGTCTGAGAATATTCCTGTAGTGTTCATTCAGCCTTCGGATTCCAACACCGTTCCAGAAACAGAGGACCTGTGAGAGAAGCTGCACTTTACATCGTACAAAATGCTGAAAGCTGCACATCCATGTATTTTTGGTCCAAATATTACTAAAGGCTACTGACAAAATTTTTCCTTGGCAGCTGGAGTATAAGTAATAGTGTCTGATGCAGTGTCTCTTTTCTGGCACCTAGTTTCATCTGTAGACATAACATAAATAAAGTAATTTGGCAAATATGACTGAGATATTTTCTATTTGTGTTTACATGTTCTTCTTTTACTTTCTAAAATCTCTGCTCATCATTTAAGAACAAGTGTATTAAGAAAAAATAAATGACACTACTATCAAGGGATTTGATTTGATAGGTATGCTGAGCAATACCACAACAGTGCACTCAGTGCACTCCAACTACTGCCTGGTCAAGATAAGCTCCGACAAATCAACTTTTTTCCCAACCATGCTTTCAGCCAAAGTTAAGAATTTTGTCATTACTTCAGTGACAGCAAGTTTAGGCCATTTTCCTCCTTTCTGACTCTTACTCAGCTTTAATTACGGACATCAATATCCATGTCACCCAGATTTGTTTACAGAAAATGTAGTAAATTTGGCAATGACAAAAATTACATAGTGTTATGAAAAAGTACAGAGGTATTTCCTGGATAAGTCTACAATGTTTGTGTTAATCACAACTAAAAAACCCACCAATGACTGGTTATGTCAAACATACCAAATTAGTACCACTGAGCTATGTTACCACAAATGCTTTTGTTACTAGAAAGAAATTTCATAGATGTTTTCCCCTATAGCCATAGTATATACTTGGACTTAAAAGCATGCGAGTTTTCTTGCTCGCGACAGGCTGGCAAGCTCTGACATTTTAGAAATACAAGTATCAGACTCTTATTAAGCATCCATAACTACACAGGGGGCAGGCCAAAATCAGTAAGAGGGTGCTAGTTTTCAGTGTCATTTTTTACATTACAACTACATTCTAGTAAGAGCCAAGCATCTGTTTAATAATTGTTTGTTTCTAAATGCTTTCATGTTTGAGAAGTATCCAACATCTGCAGGTTGCGTATTCTAATACACAGTTTAGTTTGTATGTGTTTTGAAACAGGATACTTCACTTCAACCAGTAGGCCACTCTCATATACCCTAGATGCTTCTCCAGGGCCTTATGGTCTCCAAGCATGCATGCAACGTCCAAGAGGTTTCTGGGTATCTCAGATACTAATTTTTTCTTTAAATCAGAGTATTCATAAAATTTTGCAAGCTCAATGGTAACATGTTAATCAAATTTTATCTCAAAATTAAACCCACAGAAAATGATGGTGGTAAGCAAATAAAATAATGTTTTTCCAGATATCTTCCTTATTAAGGGTGGCGTTGAGCTACAAAAATGAATATTTCAGAAAGAATCTCAACATCTGAAGAAAAAAAATGGTAGAATAAGATTTAAAGTGGAAGGATGAACAAAAAGTTTTGCCTATATTTTTGTGGCTGAAATTTGTATCTGTAAAAATGGTTTCCACATTTCAAATCTGCCTTCAAGGCAGGTAGTTGGCAAAGGAAATTCTGTCATCTATTTTCTTTAATTTAGTTTGTCACACATACTTCACAAACAAATGTACAGGTCCTGAACAAATTTATGAAAGAAAAAAAAAAAAATCAACCTCATTGACCAAGAACACTTTCCTAGCAAGTGATTAGTTTGGGGACCTTAACCGTGCACATTGTACAACAACTATATGGACAATGACAAAAATGTGAATTCTTCAAGGCTAAAAACGCAAAGGCTAAAGAAAAAAACTATAGTGAGGAGCAATGCAAACAACTTCTGGCGGAATTTGGTTTTTATGAGCCAGCATAAGCATTCATAAGCCAATTTAACAGAAATATCAGAAAATTGGTGCACAGCATATACACAGTGAGGACTGTGGAGAAAGGATATATCATGTTTATTGTATAGTCTGTAAAAATAACCTATACATGCAGAGCACCCCACCTTGCTTCTTACACAAGACACATAATGGTAACTTTACTTTGCTATACTTCTATGGATCCACTGGCACAGACTGGGCTCAGGAGGCTTAAGCTGTTTGAGAAGTACTGAGCTTCCTATGCATGGGTTCAATTGATGGTCCAAATAACAGCATTAGATGTGGCTGGAAATTACTGACAGTCCTTAAGTCCTCAAATTCTCTCTGGGACTTCAGAAATGAGCTGTGTCACAGCAAAACCGGTAGCTCTAATCCAACACTCGGCTACAGCTACCAACTGCAGCAGCAGAACTCTGTACCTCCTGCTTTCCTAGCTCTACTATCATAGAGCTACATATACACTAGTAAATCAGATGTGCCCAGATCGCTCTTTTTAAGACTGAGGCCAGCTGTCAGAGAAGAGTCTGCAGCCATACTATTTAATCTTCCCATATTGGGCGGCTTTTGCCAAACTGCCTATTGGGAACAGGCCCTTGACCACACTAAACCCTTGAACCACGCTTGGGAACTGTTTCGGAGAGTGTTAATTGGCAGAAGCTAGGACTGCACAATGCACTAAGTATTCAACAGCACAGAGGATCGAGTGCCAGCGTCCAGGAATGTTCCCTGGCTGCAGTAGCCTAGATGTAGCCTTACTGCATAAGTCCCACTGCAATAAACAAACCTCTCTGGCAAAAAACAACTCCTTTGCCACAAAGGAAGATCTCTTGTTAAAGTTGGGAATTCAGAGATTCTCTATTAACTTCAGTGGGTTTTAACACCTACATTTATTTTGTGAGACACTTAACATGGCACTTGAAACATATCCTACAACCAGAGGAAAGACTAATTTTCGGTAACTAATGATGAAGAACTTTAAAGATCAAGATTTGCATTGATTTTTGTAGACAAAGAGATGGCTCTGAAGGGAAAGAATAAAGGTTTCTTTAGTTATAGGTCTGGAAAGAGCAACAAATATATAGTTTTAAATTTTTCAGTGGTGCTTCTAAACGTTCCTTTTAGCTGTAAGGAATACAGCTGAAAGGATACGTTAAATGGAAAAACACATGAACAACAGCTTTACACAAATATAAACAATCACAGGTATATAAATATTTCAGAAAATGTGCTCATAACATCATGTACACTTTATCACAAGACACTCATACTTGCTTCCAAAAGAGAAAGGGACTGAAACGTATGATGAAAAGACAGAAATGTGGTGGGAGTAAATACGTAGTTTAAAATGTCTAGAAGTCTTTGTTCCCAAAGTTTTTTCATATTCATTTACATTAAGGTACCCATTGCAGCAGTATAAAGGGAACTTAAAAATTCATTTAAATGTTTTCACTAAAAATGTGGTGAAATGAGGAAATAGATCTGCTATTTCCCAATCTATACAAAATACTCTGTGATTACAGTATGTAAAAAAGAAATGAGATGTATACTTCTGAGTAGCTCCATGAATATAAGGGTTTTTTTAAAACATATGCACCTTAAACCTCTTTTGACATGAAAAGCCAGGGTTCATGGCCTATACTGTCTGCACAGTTGATGATAAATTGGCATAATCAATAATAGTCATCAGGAGGAGTTTGTATTTTAACCCTATACAATTATGGCCTGAAACTATGCTTATTGGTATCACTTATGCCATTCCTATTTCACATACTTTGGTCAGACTCATAAAAACTATATATTCATATTTCACTTTACTTAGCTAAGCTAAGAGGCCAAATTACCCTAATATCAAAGTCCTTCACCAGCAGCACTGAAATAATTTCAGAAGTACTACATACAGTGGATGATCTGAAATTTGTTCTTGAATCCAGCAGGCCACAGTCTCTCTGACATTGATTTCTGGTGATGTGCTATTTGCTCTTGTCTGGTATAAGGTATGTTTGCATGAAGGGGGTAATAGAAACTCCATATTGTCTCTCTCCCAATTTCAACAAAAAAATTGCAGCTGATTTGTTTTCTGCTTGTTGCGTAATAGAGATTACGTATCAGTACCAGGAAATGAACAATTCATGTTGTTACTTTATTGTTGTCCAGAAGCATTTTGTTTATACCTAATCTTGTACTTTGGATGTACATTTTTTTTAACTGCATACTCCCTCTTAGATGTCTAAATATGTCAGCATGTCTTGGCTGCTTTCCCTTCTGCATAATCCATACAACTGACAATTGTGGAAATAAAATACTATTCTATTATCTCAAAGTATCTCTGTGTTTTAATTAATATGCATTGTCTCAATCAGAAGCAGGAAAAACACACTGGAGATGGAATTCTGATCCCAGTGGAATCACACAAGGGCTTTGGCACTGACCTCTGTGCAGACAGAATTTCACCATTCATGGCATTTATTGTATCTCACATGTGTATCTGTAATTGAAATTTTTGCCACTACCAAAGCAACTATGTGTTCAGCATCAGAATGGATGTTCTGTATTATAGAGCTGGGCCTAACTACATATGTAGTTCCTTTTGCATTGCACATATGATGAAGTGCAAACAACCCTAATAATGCCTCAGAAACACTCTAGGAAACTGCATGGAACTGTAGGGAAAAAATCAGCACACATCTACGAAGATCTTTTAAAAATTATTTTCAGACCAGGCATGAATAACCTACACTCTGCTTCAGTTCATAGATGGCCCTACTAATAGCACAAAACATTGTGGGCTGTACCTAAGACAACAGGATAAAATATACTTCCTGAAATAGAGTAAGACTGTAGACCATAAAATCCCATATATGTTAGATTAGGATTTCTCAATGTGGGGTCCATAAATTATTAGCTGTCTAGACAGAAATACCAGAAGATCCCCATAGGGCTGACAAGACATGTAGTGCTGGCTCCTTCCTTATTCCCAGAGGCTCCATACTATTCAAAAACAAATAAAGTGCTCTAAATTATTTATAAATAATGTGTTTGCCACAGAGTTGTTATGTAATTGGGGTAAGAACATAGATGATAAAAAATAGTTATAAAATGCAGTCAGCCTACTGATATAGTTTAAAAAACAAAAATTGCATATAAAATTCTCTGATTAAAAGGAAATTAAAAAGCAACTGAAAGGGTAAAATCCTTTCAAGGAAATAATACATTATTTTAAACAGCCTGCAGGCTAAGTGTTCAGAGTAAGTAGAAACTACTACAGAGCTCTAACCCTTCCCTCCAAAAAAGTTAGCATGGTTTAAGAGCAGAATAGAGGAGACTCAGAAAACAAAAAGACAAATAAAAATTCTCTGCAAGGAAACAGTAGACTACCTAAACACAAATAAAGGAAGTTATGGCAGAGGTCTCCACAAATGGTATGGACAAGATGAGGAGGGAACAATAACACAGGAACAAACTGACTCTTAATAAAATGATAAGGAACCAACTTTAAAATTAACAGAATAAATACTTTTTCAAGAAATGCCTAGTTGTGGAACCTAGTGCTATAGGATGTTGTGAGTCAAAAACTACTAATAACTTCAAAACAGGATTAAACAAATTCATAGTGGTAACTATGCCTATTATGGATAATGGCTACTATGTGATCTGAATCTAGGGCTTATCACTGGAAAATAGAAAGTTGTGTGAGAAAGATCACCCCACATTTAGCTGATTTCTTTCTATAAATATCTTCTACTGGGCACTGTCAAAGATTGATAAAAGAAGGATCTGGCAGTCCTATGAAATACATTCTGGCTGTCTTCCGAAAATCCTGTGTTAAAGTACCACGACAATTATAGCAAGTGCTGTTAGTACAGATGCTTATTAATTTACATCAAAATACCCATTATGGGAGCAGTTAGAGGAAAGCCAATTTCCACACGTGAATGAGAACAGTTACAATAGTTAGAACCAGAGAGAGCCAGGGTTAACTTTAACACTGAGTATGGGCGCTGCAGGGAACACAAAAGCCTGACCTCAGCTATACCTTTGGCAAGACTCCTGATCCTATGCAGTGAGACCTCACCCTTCCACACCAACACTCACCATGGTCCACAAGTTAAGTATGCACCAGCTCACAATATATCAAAGGAAATTTTCAGTAAGTTATGATTATTATACAAAGTTTAAGGAAAATGGATAAAAGAGAAAGGAAAGTTTCACAGCTGATTAGAACACAAGAAGAGTCTTGGGGAAAAGAAGTCTGAAAAATCCAGGATTTGTACCCCAGTCCATCACAGACTGGTTTTGTACACAACATATAAAATTTGTTCCTCAGTTTTCCCATTAATAAAACAGAAATACTTATGCAGGCTGTGTAAGTTTGGGGTTTTTTTGTTGTTTGTTTGTTTTTTTATTTAAAACAAGAAATTTCTTGGTTAAAAAAAAGAAAGAAAGAAAGTAAAAAATAGGTTTATATGAGTACATACATAATATCCCAGGCTATGGTACATGAGTACAAGAACCATTACTAGTAAAATAACATTCTACTTTCATTTCACTTGAAGTAACAGATTTCATTCTACAGCGGGCAGATTTTAACTGATAAAAGTATCAACAAATTAGTATTTGATGTTTTTAAATAGAAAGATGTAACTTTAGTTGTTAAAAAGTCCAAATAACTTCAGTTGTTAAAAAGTCCAAATAACTTCTTCCTTACAGTTATTTTTGGCCAAAACTATGAACTAAATTCAAGATGGATTCACAAATATTTTGTTTTCAGATGGAAATTGCATTTCCTGTGAACAAACTATTCATTCAAAACACCTGGCCCAGCACTTGCAATACTTCCCTGCTTCACAGAGACATTGTGAGACAAAGTTAAATAACGCTTCCAAGAGGCAGAGAATTTATAAATCACTGTAAGAGTAAAAATAAGCCTGAATATTGAGAGCCAACTATTCTTTCAAAAGCAAATGGAGATTAAAATATTCGATGGAGTTTGTACAAAGAACAGCCTGAACTTTGCCAGTTCAGAGCTGGCTGTACTCATTAACGCAGGAATGCCCTCAGGCTGCTTTGCGTGGAAAGTATAAGTTAGAACTGGATCTCTCTGGAGTTCTGAAGGGCATCTGGACAGTTGTCATCAAAAAAAAAAAAGCTTCAAATCCTCTCATAACATGACAGGACCTCTCTGCAAGAAAATACATCCAATTCCTCTGATGTAGGAGTGGGAAAAGGATGGAGAAGGATTTAAAAGGACAGCATAGGGAATGAGGAGATCTTGGGTGGCATACAGAGCAGCAGGCTAAGAATCCCCATGCCCAACACGGGAAGGCTAGCAGCCATGCAGCAGTCTGGAAAGTATTGCTCTACTTCCTTTTCCGTTGTAAAGTTTCTCTGTAGAGCCAAGTTACTCAAAGCTAGGCAAAATATTAACTTTAAACAGTAGTTACTGTAGTCATTACACTCAAGATTACTGAAAGATGACTATGCAAGATAACTACAAATTATTATAAACAAACATTTGAGGCATGACAGGCTCTTCCTAGGCTGGCCTACTGTACGTCAAGAAGCCAAGTAAGGCTTAATTCTGGCAGCTGAATTCTAGCAATATGTCATTCCTCAAGTTCTTAATGAGAACATTTTGACTATTTGCTGGCAAGGAAAAAAATAAGAACATGCTGTTCAAATAGGAAGAAGAGCAAGCTGACCAGTTACAGCAAGCATTACTGAACTAAAATGGAACGTGCTTATTTTCTAGCTCAGTTTTGCAGTGATTCAAATACATTTCATTAATGTATCGTCACTGAAAGTGATACTACACACAGTTCAAAATAAAAACAAAAAAGTCTCCATATATTTAACGACGCTACTTTATCATTCATTCAGATATGGCTTATAAAATAGGCACAGAGAATGGAAAATGTGGAAATCAGAAGCATCAGTGGGAAGGAAGCTGTAAAGCAGACCTGAAACACTACAGTTCCATGAGATGGAGACAGAAGGCGTTTGCCCCAGCCTTGATGTCTTTCTCTTCTAAGAGGCAAGAGAAACCACCAACAGCATACTCTGTTCGGAGTGAGACAGTTCAGACCTGAGTGTGCTCTAACTACAGCTTAATGAAACACAGGACAAAACAAGTTCCATTCTATAATGTGCCCCTTGCACATTTTATTTTCTCTTAGCAATGTTTAGAGGCTTGGACAGTTAAAAAACTTCCTCTAATTTCCAACCTAAATTTATTCATACCCAGCTTAGAGTAATTTCTTAACAAAACCTTCTCTTTTTTTTATTAAAACAAGCTTTCTTTCCTGTCACACTTGCTTCAACTAGTATATTCAAAGACTGTAAGGTCTTTTACGCTTAACTTGTCTAAACTAAACCATCCAAGTTCTTTTAGTCTCTTGTCCATTCCTCACTTTTAGTAGGGCTTTTTTACAACTTTTCTAAGTCCGATTTCTTCCATGTGGATTTCCAGATCTGTTCTCAGTTCTAAAGTTTCACCAGCCACATGCACCACATGTGGCATTAGTACTTCCTTATCTGTACAAGAAATATAGGGCTGAATTTACTTAGGACTGAATTTACATTTTCCACAGTAACATCAAATCAGAGGCTCACAGCCACCCTTTCTCTCATCTTCCATCCAACAAGCTCTGAGTTTCTATTAGACAGCCTTTCCTATTAGTCCCTAAGCACGTGACCTTGTACTTTATATTATTCTATTTTATCCCATTTTATTTCTCTACTTCTCAAGGTCATCCAATTATTCCGGTATGACACCACCCTACAGGGACTGTTTCCCAACTTTGTGATGTCAACAAATTTCATTAGCAAGTTCTAGTTTTTGTGCCAAGACCACTAATGAAAAAATTAAACAATACCAGTTTCAGTATCAGTTTTTGGACAGAGCTCTAACAACTTCCCCCTGCTGTTCAGCGTAACATATTGCCATGTTTTCCTCTGAGGTATTTCTTTGCCCATCTGACAATTAATTTACTAATTCCCCTCTTTTTCAGTTTAACAATCTCGTCTGTCTAGAAAAGCAGTTACTGTATCACAGAAAGAAAGCAGGCAAGTCTGGCATTATCTGCCTATGGAAAAAAGATGGTTTATCCTATTTACTTCGATGTAATTTTTTTTTCCTCCTCCAGAATTTGGGGTTTTTTTGGTTTTTTTTTTTTTGTTTTGTTTTTTTTTTTTTTTAAATCTGTACGAGGAGAAGCTGAAAAGTGTGTCCCCTCTACAAAAAAGCCAATCTGCCTTACTGTCCATGTCCTGTCCATGTTACAGAAAACTAGTCAGTTGAGATGTTCATTTCAGCTTTGAGCCTCACCCAGAAAACTTTCACTCTTGACTCCAGGAGCAAGTGGTTCCTACTCCTCCTTTCCTTGTCCAGAAAAATAGTAGTAACATGCTTTTACAACAGAATCAATAACTGGGGACTAAAAGAAAAGTTTTTACCAAAGGTTAGAATTGATCTGGCTTTAAATTTATCTGACAACTTAAAAAAACCCATTCCCATAGATTTTGCTACAATTTAAGTAGAGCATAGTACAGAGGTATTTGAACTAGCTAGCTCTGGAAATAGAAAAAAGTATGGATGTCTCAGCATGGTAATATATACAAAGTCATCATGTTCTCTGATTACTGGGATTTAAATTTTGTACAGACTAAAGTCATATATATTAAATTTACACCTGCAAAGTAACTTACTAGATTGCAAATGGAAACCAGCTGCTTCTGTGCATAGAAGTGGGGCTAAACATTTTTGTATTACACTATAGACTATATTCTGGGAGCTCTGAAAACTTCAGAAAGGATAAAAAAAAAAAAAAAAAGAAAAAGCTAAATCCTGAAATGCAATGAGCACTGAGAACACTTAACAAATCAACTGCCTTTTTTTTTTTTTTTTTTTTTTTTAATCAGCCTATTCTATAACACAATCCTGTTAAATTTTGTTTAGGTATAGACTGAGGTGTGGACTCAACTCAGAGATTTTAAATCAAATAATGTTCAGTTTCTCACACAGGACAATATAAGTTTTTTAAATACTTGCTAGCATTTTTGCATTTATTATCTATTATCATTTATTATATTTCCTGTATTTTCAACTTTCAATGAGACAGAGTATATTATGTAATGTTAACTACTGTATTACTCCTAATTTTATATTCACTGAATACTGCTCTTTTGTCTTTGTTTTACTTCATGTTGGGTTTCACCCAAAAAGCTCAATTTAACCACAGAAATTGTCTATGTGAATCCAAGGAATGAGCTTTTTAAGGGAACACCTCTCTCATTCTTTTCTTTTTCTGTTGCAGACATCCATTCTTATTGGTTTATATCCTAAGAGAAAGCAATAAACCAGACCTGCAAATTTGAAAGGATTGTGCAAGACTGATGCAGTGCAAACAAAGATCATCATTAAAACTTTATGTTTTCAAAAGCACACAGATGAGGACACGGTTTCAAAAAAGTGCCTGATATATACAGCATGCATAGAATTTTCTCATACTTCTGTTCCAGGAGCTAACTTTAAAAACAGAGCAGCCTGAAACAGGAAGGGATTTCAGTTGCATTGTTGTTCCACAGAAGTAGATTATTGGACTGGAAACTGGATTATCCAAGAGGAAAAATATTCATTTGCAAGATTTACGCAACCCCCACCCTTTCCCTCGTTCCTAAAGAATGAACACAATGATGCACACAGAGATCTTGTTCCAGGCCCATTATCATCAAAAAGTCTGGAGAAGAATGAAAACCAATGTTTCTTTTTCTCAGGGTAAAATTCTAGATGACTTCAGTGAAATTGCTTTTGCCACCTCATTGAACATTTTTGCACTTGAAAAACTACTGGGAAAAAATTTATAGTCAGGTTAACATACAATGAATAAGTAAGAGCAAAATATATTGTGTTTATTCTTGCACCTAAAGGAAGAAAACTTAAAAAATGGTGGTTATGCTCTGTGAAAGTGTGTCTACAGCTAACTGAGAGGAGGAGGAAGATGAAACTTGAACAGAAATGATAGGAAGTTTAGAATCTCAGCATGCAGCAGGGTCCTCCCCGTAAGTCTGTAATGCCCCTTTATTTAAACTCTCTTGTGGTCTCCTGTTTTCTGTATTACTTTTTTTTTTTAACCTAGCTAAAATAACCCAACACTTATTAACACTCCCCTTGCTTCTGAAGCTTTAAGGTGAAAAAAAGTGAAGCTTTTTCAGACAGAATCAATTCTCTCCTTCTTTCACTCATGTCTTCTTATGTCCACAATTTCTTTTTCCTTCCTTCTCCTTTTCTACTGCTCATACTAACCCTTGTTTCATTACTTCATTCTTATTTTTCACCTTTACTTTTGTCATTGCTATTCCATATACTCCTCCTAAATTGTATGTCTCTTCATTCTGTTCTCAACTCTCTATGTTTTGCTCTTGCTTAGCCCTTTCTTGTAGACCCAGTATGCATGGACCAGGCCTGCAGCATGTCTATAAGCACAAGCACAGCCAGAAAGGCTACGAAGAGCAAAATACCTTTTAAACGTAGTGCTCCAGGTAAGATAAAAAAAGGAGTGGGAATCTAGCTGACTGAACATGTCTGCCTGAGTGAGTCTTTAAAGGAATGCTCCACTAGCCTATTTTGAAAAAGAAAATGGATGTGGATGTGCGTGTAAATTTTAGACTCTATACAGGATGTGGGAATGAGAGCAATCAGATGACTAAGCTTCATGTGACTGCTTGCTACAGGCTACATAAGGAAAACTTTGCTAGAGTATGTTTAAAAGGAAAGGCTGTGCATATAGGTACTCAGGGCAGGGGAGACTTGAGGACTGGAATATAGTTAGGTAAAGTTACCCATGAAATAAAGTGTCCTCGCGTAGCTTACCGCAAGCTGAAGAGATATTTTTTACTTGTTCTGCTCTTGTTTGGGATCTTTTTGTGATAATACAGCTGAACATACAGCCTAGAAAACTTGGACTAAAATTTTGTTAGGGCTTTCTTTCAGCCCCTCTAGGAAATACATACAATTATTATTTTATATTGCAAATAATAAAAATACTATTTACTTTTTCTCTCATTCTTTTACTTCTTCATGGCTCTCCTTCCTACCAATCTGTTTTCCTTACGATGGGTAACTTGCAAAATTACGAAGAGCACTGAGCTAACTGCTCAGTGAAAAACCACTGCTCCAGAAGACAAATAACTACCAGAGTGTCTTGGAATTTGAAAGATTTTTTCTCCTCTCAGGGCAGAAAAGTTTAAACATATGATTTGACAATATCCCAGAGGCTTAGAGAACATGGAAAATCACATATTCTTAAGTAGTTTAGCAATACAGCATCTTAAGTAACCTTTATCTTAATCAAACTTTATCCTGCTACTGTCTATGTGGAATAGTGCCCAGTTTCCCTAGTATCTTTCAAATTGTAGATTCTTCTAGAAGAATGATTTTCTTCATTTTCTTTTGAGCAGAGTAGCACAGCCTCAGACACTCTCTTAAGAGCTCAGTAATTACTTCACAAAAAACACAATGGCAGTTCCCAGCACTGGAATTAAACATACTTTTCAATTATAATGGGAATATCCCGTAAGTGTCTTAAAGTCAATGATAAATGGTACTTGATCACACAACATTCTTTATGATAGGTCAGTAAAACAGACTGGACCATAATAGGCAGTATAATGTGTAAATTACATTCAGTGAAATACTTTAAAAAAAAGATTTAACTAATGAACCACACCTTAAATTCTGCATTAGCTTGTGGAATTTTCTGCTTCAGACACTACACATAATTTGATAATTTATTTTTTGCAAAATCCCCCAGTAAGTACAGACACAGTTCCTGTTAAGCATGCAAAGTTGATCTCACATGATTATCAGAGGAGGAAGAAAGATCAGTGCAGAAGAACAACAGTAACAATGACAAAATCAATTAGCTACTCAATAGAACAATACTTAACTAATTTTTTTAAGAAATACAAAATTTAGTCTTCTACCCCTCCAGTCTGAGAAGATTTAAGCAGACATAATTTCTTTATGAATCATCTGAACATGAAGATGATAGTAACTGTTTGAAAAGGTTGTAAACTGTTCCAAATGTTAAGAAGAAATATGAAAGAAAATAGAGAACAGATGTTCCAGTACAGCTACAGGTATGAAAATGTTCACAGAAAAACTGTGTATACAAAACACATGATACAAAAAAAATATTTTAGAGGAAGGAATCACAGTTTATTTAGAGATCAGCCAGTGGCAACAACTTTATAGATGACACTGGAACAGAAAAATTCTAACACAAAAATAAACCCTTTCCCGTGCAGGTGTGAAACACAGGTTTGCAGCTCCATCATCTATGAAAATGATGTATGATGCCTGCAGCTTTGAGAAAAAATATTTAATGCAATTACTTTTAAACCTTTAGATGTCTCTTAACTATGTTAAGATTTTTCTTTTGGTACGTAACTTTCGATAAATATGTTTTAACCTGGACTGGACATATGCAAAAACCCAACACCCTGGATATTCTTAAGGATCTGGATCTGGCCCCCTTCCATTCTCTTCCAGCTCTGTGTTCCGTGTCACCCCCTTACCCCTGACACCCCCTCCCCCCCCCATCAACCACGCTGCCACATTGTTCTTTCTTCCTTTTGAAAATCTTAATATTGGCCTGTTAACCTGGAGCCAAGCTGAATGGTTGGATTAGTGACTAGAACTGTAAAAGCCTATTTTACTTTACTCTGGATCTCTCTCCTCCAAGTTTAACACGTTTTCAACTCTCCAGTCAACTCTCCAGTTTAACAATCGATGTTACTAATACTAGCAAACTTTACATAAACATCAGTACTAAAGCAATGTAAACATTCTTCTGCATCCCTGCATCATGCGTAGCACGTATCCTGTACCAACAATAACTGCAACAGGAAATCATTTGCCCTTGTAGCATTGTTTTGTACTTGCACCATTTATTCTAATTTTAAAATTCTTCTTTTAGTTCATTCAGGGCTTCCTGTGCCGCACCTGTGTCATTCTCTGTCTGAACTGTGTGGAAGACTCTATTAAGATTCACTGGTAGAGAATCTTAAAATATACCATAATTAAAGCTCACAGACTACACTTACTCTGAGAAAAAAGGAATAGAAGAAACCGACGTAAGTCCTAAGGGACTTCTAAAAGATTAACAGTGAAAAACAAATCTGTGCTGAAGAAAGGGCAGAGGCAAACAAGAAAGCAGAGTCCACAGAGAAGCAAAAATATCAAAATGAGGACATAATCAGAATGAGGTCATAATCCTACTTTGGGATTCACGGATGCCTTTGCTTGACTGGCTTTGCAAAGAAGTAATGCAGGGATCAAGGACTAAACTGATACTAACCAAAATGATAAGACAAATGTTTTTTATAAATATACAATAACAAGATGCACTAACACAAAACTGGATTTTTAACGGTTTTGTTAACACACCAACTTTTAACATGTTTTTATCTTAAAATTTCTACTGAGAACTAGAAATTCAAATATGTATCAATAAACAGCTAAGAACGAACTACACAAAAAACCTAAGAATGCTCATTGTGCCAATATATTGTATGAATCTTAGGACGATGACAGAATCAGATACTCAGTTCCCTTCAAAAATCACAAAATGTAGGAAACTTTTCAGAAAACAAGAGGCAAACAAATATGGTATCTGTTTAAAAATTAAAAAGTATACACATGTCAATTACTGGCCATAACATCTGAAAATCTCAAGAAAAAACAGTTTATACAAATCCTGTATTAAGTAACTCCAACTTCTGAATATAAGATGACTATCCAAATCACTGAAAAGCGTGGCCAGATATACAACAAGAGCCGGAAAATTTAATGAAAATCTCCCCAAAGAATTTCGGGGTTTTTTTGAAGTGGAAAGTTGGCCACTTGATGAAAAATGTTGGAGAGTAAAACTGAGAAAATTGCCTTAGCCAGTGGGCTTCTTACACTAGCAACATCATGGAAGAAACACTACCAAAAATAATCTGATCAAGAATGGATTAAAATTGATTTTTTAAATGCAAATGGATACAAGAACAACAAAAGTGTAGTATTTAAACAAGGCAGCAAACTAATTTGATGCAGCACCTTGTGTTCCACAGTTCTGGAGTGAAACATTACTGCAGTCTGGATGACCTGAAGGAGATGCAGGAAGGGAACCTTACAGGGAAATTATTTTACTATTGCAGCAGATGCTACTGGAAGAGTGAACATGCTTGTATACACATAAGCACTTTTCCAATCCTGAAAGACCATAGAAAAGGCAATTGGAAGAGAGAGAATACAAAAAGTTGTATTCAGCAGCATGCGCTAAGGACCGATGTTGGGTGTGGTAATACTTAAAATATCCTTACTAAACTAGAAATGAAATGTGTTAATGAAATCTACATGTTTATCCAGGAAGATGATAATAATAGTGAAATATAGAAGGTACTTGAGCAACTAGAAATACGAGTATTCATCAACATCTAAGTCCTTTTGCAAATAACAAAAGGAAACACCCCTTCCTCCCCAAAATAATAGACCAGATAAAAATCACAGGGAACAGGGCTTTGGGGCAATGACCCTCAGGCAGGTGATATACAAGATTGGATCTTTCTGGGCAACACAGAACCCAAACACAACGCAACTTTGAGACGTACGTACGCTCGTTCAGGGTTGGGCTTAAAAGCTGCCCTCGCTCCACCAGTGCTATTTCATGGGCATCTTAAGTAAAGCCAATGGGCGTAGACAGATATCCTGAAGTGAACACTGGAAAACAATTGCTGGAAAAGCAACCACTGCCTCGTTCCTTTTAACGGGTTATTAACTCGAAAACCCAGTGGTTTGGAACAGCCCCAACAGAGGCTTCCTGGGCTGCGACCAGACGACTTCGAGAGCTGCTCCCAGTTACCTCAGGCACAGCCACAGCGGCTTTTACACTTGGGACAACTGCTCTCTCAACCAGTGATAAAACGGGTAGGGAGGAGGTGTGGGGGGATGTTGCGGCAGCCCCTTACCTTGCCACGGCTCCCCCAGCCCTTTGCCTTCGGCTCCCCCAGCCCTTTGCCTTCGGCAGGCCGCGGGGAGCCCCAACCCTCCCCGTCCCGTCCCGTCCCGTCCCGTCCCGTCCCGTCCCGTCCCGCCAGCTGAGGCGCTGAGGCGCAGTAACACCCTCGGGCCCTCGAGCACGGACCGTTGAGGGGGGAGCAAACCCTCACGCGCAGCCCACCGCCCATGCGCAGCCCTAGCCGCACGCCGGCCGTGGCGGCCACGCCCACCTACCGGGCTTTCTCCGGCCAGAGCGGGAGGCGGTGGCACGGCACTGTGATTGGCTCGATCCCTCCAATCGCCTTCGAGCTCTTCTTCCCCCGCCCCGCCCCCCGGCTGTCGTCCCACAGCGCCCCCTCCCTCTTCCTGGCGCCGGGCACGCTCGGGAGGATCCGGGCTGTCGTCGGGAAGAGGCGCGCACTCCCCCGCCGCCTCGCCTCCGCTCTCCGGTCGCCTCATCGCGCAGGCGCGGCGCCGGGCGGGAGAGGGTGGGAGGGGAGGGAAAGGGAGGAAGGAGGAGCGCGCGCGCGCGCGCGCGGGGCTGCCCCCGCCTCCCACCCGGGCTGGCCGGCGCGCGAGACTCGGGAGGAGGAGGAGGGAGGAAGGAGGGAGGAAAAGTTGTTGTGAGGGCGGGGCCGCGTCGGGAGTCGCCGCCGGGAGGGGGCGAGAGAGGAGCTGCCCGCGGGAGCCGCTGGGGACGGGAGGTGAGTCCGGGGGGGCCGGCGGGGGTCGGGCAGGGTCGTGTCCTCGGCGGGGCGGGAGGAGAGGAGACGGCCCCAAGCCCCGGCGGGGGCCAGGGGGCCGTGGTCCCGAGCTAGGGAAGGGGGGAGCGGGGCCCGCGTCTTCTCCCCCGCGGGACGGGGCGAGGTGCGCCGGGTGGGACGAGATCCCCCCCCCCTCCACCGGCGGCGTCGGGACCGCCGCGGGCCGTTCACCTGCTGCCGGCCCGTCAGGCGGTGGCCGGTGTGGCGGGGGGGGAGCGTTGGGGGTGTCCCGTCCGGTGAGGGGCGGCCGCCGCGCGCTCGGCCGTTGGGGCGGTAACCGCCGTCGCCCCTCACGGCCGTCGCGCCGAACTGGTGAGTGAGCGGCCGGCCCCAGGCACCACGGGCCCCTGGCTGGGGCCCGCCGGGGTGTGCTGCCGGGGTTAAATCCCTCCTGAGGACGGCGTGGGTGTGAGGGTCAAAACCAGCTCGGGGGGGGACGGGACGGACGAGAGCTGCCAGCGCTGCCCCTGTGAGTTGTGTAAGCGGAGAGGGGTGGGCTGCCGGGCATGGGTTTCGTGCCGAGACGCTGCGAGCTCGCGTGTTGGTTCTGCGAGAGGCAGAATGTGAAGTTAATGTTTAACGTGGTAGTCACATGCCCATCAGCGAGTTTTTCTGGAGTGTTTTCAAAGAGTGTCTAGAACAGGAAATGCCAGTACAGGTAGTATGGAGCTGTTTGAAATTTAATCGGTTTACAGTATTCGGAGGCTGTGTTATTTGCTGTATTCATACAAGCAGAGTTTCAGAGGCACGTAGGTAGATGCATGCAAATGGGCTGCTTAGCATCTGATCTAAATTTTAAGTTTATCCCTAACTTTGATTTTCAATGCAAATATTTTAAAAACAGCTTTTCAGAGGAAATACGTCTTGTTCTCTTGACATGTGTTTTTCCCTTCCCAAAATAAGTGTGAGTTTTACATATTTCTACTTAATGCTTTATTTTGCACAGGCATGACAAAATCCCCTCTTGCTTAACTTGAAGCTACTAGGATTATTTTAAGAGCAAAAAATTTCATGAATAGTATTGTGCCTGATTGATGATGCAGTATGCCCTTTCCTTCTCAAGGCAATGAAAATTGCCTTGACTGACCTTATTATTAACTGTTCTGTTCTTGCAGAATGAAAGGGTGATTTTAGCTATCAAAATAGTGAGAGCTCATGTTATAATCTGAATATAAATTACCTTCATGAAATGGCATGTAATCGTTTCTTCCCCTAACAAATTGTTGCAAAGTAAGATGTGTTTACTGGTTGGTTGGGGTTTTTTTTAATATCAAATTACTCATGTAAAAGGTTATTATCCTGGACCAGTGGGATGTTGACAATAAAACCACCTAAAATATGCACTTGACTTTCATATCAAAACTTGATAGTGCAGAATCTTTTTCAGTCGTACAGTGTGCACGATGTACTACTGACAGAATTGTTTGGGTATGAGACCCCTAGAACTTCAGGGTCAGGGTATTAGCACTATCATGTGTTTCAGTTACATTGCTTTCCAAGATCTTGGTAGCAGCACTTTGTCATTTTTCTTTGGTTAATGCCTCTTGATAGAATAAAACTGTTTAGTCACTTGAGGGACATAGTGATGGGAATGAAACCCATTCAAAGAGTTCTTCAAAAACATCCTCGTGCTTTAAGTGGAAACAAGTTGGAGTTTGTTGGGGCCAGGTGAAATGGTGATGGGTTGAGGCTGTAACAGGGAGATGGACTGGATCAGAATTTTAGACGTGTGGACTGAGTGAAGTGTTTGTAGATAGGTTTGTACAGATTTGTTTGTGAAGAAATACATGAAGTGTAAAGATTCAGGACATTCTTTTTTCTGTCAAGCCTATAAAATATGGGTGGGCTTAAAGGTGATGCTCATATTACTATTCTTTGCAACTCAGTTATGTAGTTTTTCCTGGTGAGTTAAGGAATCAGAAAGCTTTTTGGGAAGGAACAGAACTTGGTATTTTGCACTTTTGTTAATGATCAAAGATCTACACAGAAAACTGAAAGGCAAGGTTACGGTTTGGACAGGCAGTTAATCCGGGATAAAAAGGCAAGTGTGAGAATTATTGTTGTAATGATAATTCTTTTGAGGCTCAAGAAAGAGTACATGGTAAACTTTGAACAAAGCACTTTGTAAAGGAGGAGGAAGATGGAGAAACAAAAATCTTCTCTGTAGTTACTGTGTGATGACTCACTGTAAATGCTGGCCCATGTCATGGGTTCGGAATTTGTATTATTTAAGATCTTTACTCAGAGTTCCCATTGTAAGTATTTCTAAAGTTGGTTTCTAGTTGTAACAGCCCAGAGATGCTGAGCTGTGAACCTGTTGTTTTGGTTTTGATGTGAACAGGAAAGTTTTTATTGGAACAGCTTAAAGAAAAAATTGTATACTCATACAAAAGCCATCTGGGATAGCATCTATGCTTCTGGTTCTCCTATCTTGAAAGGATACAGAGAAGTATGACATGCAGGAGCAGTGGTTTGGCATATGAGGCACAGCTAAGTGGATAAGGGCTGGAGAAGAGGCAATAGAAGTCTTTAAAATAGAAAAAGGCTGGCTTTAAAATCATCAGAGATTGGTTGGAAGAATTTCTAGAAGAGATAACTGTCTAACATCCCTGTCGTCTCTTGAGGACTTCTTGAGTCAGTGACTGAAGGCAGAAGGAATGTGTCAGACCAATACCACTGGCTGGTACACGTGTAGATGGCCCACAAAATCAAGGCTATGGTCACTGCTGGGAATGTGATAGTTTTGGGGGATTTTTTTGGTCTTACAGTGTTGTTCTTGTTTCATGTTATGTGTGTTGCAAGTAAGTGCTGTTAATGAAGTATTTTGTTTCTCTATCTGATGTAGTGAGAATTTGCATTCTTGTAAACATATTTCTTTGACAGCTTTTGAAGTGAATAGTGTAATTTTCAAAGACAGAGTGGTGACTACCAAAAGCATTAGATGTATCTTACACCAAATGAGATCTGTTGACATATACAGTTGAACACAACAGTAAATGTAGAAGGGGACGGGATTTGTGCAGGGACCAAAAAAATTGAGCCAGCCCCATTGAAGTGGATGTAAGAGTTTATTAATTTCAAATTTCAGTCTTTTTCTACATTTTTAAAGCAACTTCACTGTTTTGTTGCAGGTTTGGGGTTTTTTTTATTTTTCAGTTGTGGGGAAAAATCATTGCAACCTCCAGTATTGTCACGGTACAAATCAGATTTTTGTTCTGTTGACAAAAATAGGCAATTTTAAATGACAAGCTTTTGAGCTGTGGAAAACACTCAAATTCTCGCAATTGCAAGTTGTTGAATTTTTTATGGATTTCATTCTGTTGAGGAGGAGAAAGTAACCACAGACCTAATAATGTTGGCTCACTGCAGAAAACTCTAGTGGTTTTCCCTCACAAGTTTATTCCCTTGCAATACATTTAATCACTCTTCCAGATTTTTGTTGTCTTGTATCTAAATTCCTAAGTTATAACTTGTATCAGTTTACAAATTGATTGACCAGAGTTGTCAGACCATTGGGTGGGTTGCCAGGCTCAGCACATGGGCGTGAACTGCCTGCAGAAGGAAAAAGCTGTGTTGCTTAAAAGTAACCTTAGCATTGGGAATGAGAAAGATTTGCCATTAGTCATTTATGCAACACACTGAGTAGGTGCAAAATGAAGCTGAGAAGATGTAAATAGTGACTCTTCAGCCAAATTTCAGAGACACATAGTCTACAACTTTTGAACCCATTGGCAGGTTTCCACCCAATTTGACAGAAGGGATAGAAGTCTTAAAGATGATTATGTACTTACAGAGTGCATGAAAACAGGCAGCTGGCTGGAAGAGAGAGACCTTGTAAGAAGATGTAAGGAGCAGAGTTGGCATATACCCCAACTAGGGAGAAAACTGTGCGGTAACTCAGCTGTGAGACATAAAACTATCAGGAGCCAGGCATTGATAGTTTCAGTATTCACAGAACCAACTGTTTATCTCATCAGTTTTATCTGAATGGTTATCAAAGATGCCTAAACCCAAATGTGCTTGTAGAAAGTGATTTGCTTAGGTAAAATAGTAACTGCACTGATTTCTAAGCTGATTTAGTGATGTTACTTCTTACATTGAAAAGACTGAGCCAGCTGCAGTTACTTACGTGCTAGGGTATACCGACAAAATGGGTGATAACACACGTTTTTGCTGACTAGTGTATTTGTTGTTCTGGAAGATATAAAGGCAAGTGCCAGAAATTTGTGACAGGCATGTATTTTGTCCTGTAAGGCTGCACACCTAAGGGTAGCCAGGTGCTTGATGAGATCATTGATGACTGAAGAACAGTGACTGAAATTAGGCAAGGTAGATCGACTGAGGCTGATAAATAGTTGGTTTGAGAGTTTATAACCCTTGTATAGTGTATCTGGTTGAAAACAGTCATCCAAAATTGCCCTTTAGTCTGAAGAGTAGGAATATTTCTTTAACTCTCAGCTGCTAAAAATCTTATATAGTATGTCAAGAACACTATGTGAAATAACTGTTTTGCTGAAAGATTGCACCTGTTGAAAACTCTATATGATTTAATGACTTATGATCTATCCTCAGTCACCCACACCTTTGTCAAGCCAAGAACTTACAAAGAACTGGTAAACCCCAGTGGCTAATAAATGGTGCAGTACTCTTAGCAACACTGGCTTACCACAGACAGTAAGAACAGTCTTCAATTCCTAATTATAGTCCTATACAGTATTGAATTTAGGTTAAGGGAGTCAGTGGTCTGAGTCCCAGTCATCTAAAAGCTTAACCAAATGTTACAGGAGGAGGAAGGAACCAAGGCTGATCAGCAGCATCACTTCTCTGGTTTATGGAACAATCTACAATGAGGGTAGGCTTGTCAGCAAAGGAATAATACTTTTGGGGGATGGTCCAAATCCAGAAAAACTTGCTGTGACTAAAGAGCATATATCCTTGCAGTGTTTTCCACAATAGCTTTCTTTGATCTTGGCTTTTTTTCCTCCTTTTTTTTTTTTTATAACAAAACCAAACTTTGAGATATTTGTACAATGTAAATTTCAAAACAAGATGCTACTATAGACTTCCTCTCCCTAGGGAGAGGCTGTCATGACAAATGGATGACAGAAGTTAATCCCATTGCTTATGGCACCATTGGAAGGCTAGTCTACAGTGCCCCTCTCACTAGTGAGTAAGAAGCTATGCACCATAGTATTTGATACAGGGTATTAGTGGAGTAAGAATGGGTAGTGGAGCTTCCTACTCCAGGCTAGGACTTACGAGTCATGTTGGCCAGAGAACTGTGTGTCAAGATAGTATTATTTCACAGCTACTGTCTGTTCTGTGGGTTGACTGTGACCATTTTGGGAGAGAAGGAGTAGTAGATAAAACAAAGGGACTAGAGTGCCCATTTGGTGTGAAGTTCTAGTTGAGTAGTAGAAGTACAGAGAGATCTTTTAAAAGGAATACCTTTGTGATATGCCCTTGCTGTTTTTTCTTAAACACCTGACACGTTTGAACTGCTGCGGGGGGGTGTGTTTAGTGTGACATATGCAGTTTAAAGAATGCATTTATAGAAAGAGTAATGTGACAAGGTTGCATGAAAATAATTTTTAAGTAGTTGCTTCTGATCTGTCTACTGTTGTATTTAAATTTTCAGGAAAAGGTGTACTAATGTTGCGGGCAGTTAATAGAGGCCATATGAATATAATATCACAGTGCTTTGGAAAATGAATATCTGGCCCACATATGAAAACTGTGCAATGAATATATTCTGCAGTTCATTAGAATAAGACTGTATTCACTTACCTGGTGTGATAGTTGAAATTGTTTGTATTCAGAACTTTGTGGATGTGAAATTAAACAGCAAGCATCTTAATGTAATGTGGCAGTAACATAGAGCTAATCCTGAACCATTTTTTATTAAATTCTTGCAGTGCATCATTATAACTCTCCTGAACCCCAGCCCAACAGCTAAATGCTTAGTGCATGTTTGTTCTAGGGCATCCCTGAAATGCAAGACAAAATGACTTTCTAGAAGTTCTTGGTGAATGAATGCTCTTTGTCTTAGATTGTTCTGGAAGAACTCGTTTCCAAAACAGCATGTGTATTTCTTAGCAGTTAAAATACAGACTAGGTAAACGCAGATGATGTTCCTCCCCCCACCCTGCCCATATCCATGCATAAGTCTGTTGTTCAGAAACGGGGAAATTGTGCTTGAAAGTGTGATAAGAAAGAAACATACCACTTGATAGAATCTCTTCTACCCCTGTGACTTAATGTAAGTAAGTCCAAAGGCTGAACTACAGAGGTAAAATTTTTGTAGATGTTTTATAATTTTTGTCTGTTGGTCTTAGGGGTCAGTTTCACACATGTATTTGCAGTAGCTATCTTCCTTTTGCATTTGAAGAAAAAAAGAACACAAATGTTTCCCAAATTTAGCATGACTTTGGGTCTATTGTTACACTTTTTTTTCAGATGAGAAAATAACTTGATTATGAAACAAGGATTCAACTTTTCTCTTTTTTTGGCTGGAAAGGAATCCTGCCATTCTTGTCTATCCTTGGATTTCTTTAAATAACAAACTGTAGTCCAACCTCACAGTTGAGTATGTGAGATCTGTTTCCAAATGAAATTTAGATACTAGAAACATGTCTCTTTTTTCCCCAGTAACTTCTGTATTTTATCATTGGCATACAGTCTACTTTCCATCTATTTCCTTCTCTAATTTTGGCTGCTATATGCTGAGTATGAGCAGTTTTGGAGATGAGAGGTGTAGTGTATTCAGTAGGGAATTTATTTTAGGGTGGGAGGCCCTGATAGCAAGCCTGGTGTTTCTGGGTCAGAACTGTATTGATCCTGTTGCTCCCGTCTACTCAAAGGTAGGAACACAATGAGGGACATCTCAAGCATGTGTTGGAGTGCAAATACACTTTCCACCTTTATGACTACCACAGGCCATCTGTACTGTTGCCAATCCAGTCTCTTTCCTGTTTTTTTCCCCTTCAGTGTATCTAGTTTGATATTGCTGATTACCAAAAATTGTTCATCTTAACTTTAGTTTTGTCTTCTAGGACAGCAATAGGAGGGTGGAGAAAACTGTATGTAATTCTCCATATGGGAAATTATATAAAATAGAATTAAGAACTCTGTATTGCCAGGAAAATGCGGGCTCAAGAAGCTTCTCTGGTATGTCAAGGAGCAAGCTGTTTTTGTGACAGAAATGTATTGGGTCAGTTTTTCAGTACAGATATAGAAATATTAAATCAGAAATCAGTAGAAGCTATTTGATGGTTGAAAGAGTTGAATGTAAGATTCTTCTGGGTTTTTTAATTTATTTTTTAAAATCATAGTCATAACAATTATTTTTAGGAATTAATAGTTATGGTTTCCTGTGATAGCAGAAGACTTTGGGCCAAATGACGCTTCCTATTACTAAGTGCTTTTGATGTGTCATATTGGCTTCTTGAATATATATGTATATGTATTTTTTGTATATGTGTGCATATATAGGTATCTGATTATAAACACCTATACACGTTAGATTTTTTCCTTGACTCCTCTTGATTCATCTTTACTGCAGTGATTCATTATTTTCTATTTATGTACTATGCTGAAACTTTCTAATGAAAACGCTTGTTAAATATTTCCTTTAATTGCTCTGTATAGATCATGTTATCGCTTCTGCAGACCCGACGTAAGAGAATCTTCAATCTTTTTCTGTGTTTATCTTTGTTTTACCTTCACTTCTGTCCCTGTTTTATTAAAGTTTGGTCCTTTGTAGAAGAATAGCTGTTACACTGTGGACCACTGACTTTTATGTAGAAAAAAAATTGAAGTTGATACTCCTTTTAATTAAAGGTTCTAATAAGATCTTAAACTGATATGCATTTCCAGGTACTCACCCCTCACCCCCCTTCTGGATTTATTGAGGTGAACATAAAGAAAACAAGATTATCACATGATATTCTGTCAAGGTCAGTTTCCAGTTAGATTTCAGACTCCTTGCTTAGTGCTGTCACAAATCACACTTAAAATTTCCAGTATTATTAAATCAAATTACTTATGGGTGAGATACAGTAACATCAGTAAACAAACAAACAAAATCTGATTATGCATGGGGCAAAAGGGACTTTTGGTTAGGTTCCAGTTATTGATTTTTTTTTTTTTCTTTTTTGATAATAGAAGCAAGTACCAATGTTTCTTTTAAATGAAGGGGAATGGGTTTAGGGGTGCAAGACTTCCAGCAGGTATTTTTGAAAGTCATGTGATTTGTTTCTGTGGCGTCCCAGCTGTACAATATTTGAGAGCTGTAGAGCTGTTTGACGTGAATGTGTTGTTGGTTGTTCTGAGCTGGGGAAGGTTATCTTCCAATTTATAGAGCGTTCCAATTACAAAATCTATTTTTGTTTTTGAATGCTGCTCACCAATCTGAAAAGGCTTGCACAGTGGAAAAAATTGTAGTGAGAAGGCTGCAAGTTTTAAGTATACTGCTAAGTTTTAGTATCTCACATGCTTGTAAAATCTAAGGTGAATATCTTGGTTGTAATGTGAGGCCCAAATTTCGCTCTTCTTTTTTTTTTTTTTTTTTTTGTCTTTCCCAAGTATGCAGCCTTAATCGCTTTGGTTTATGTAAGTTTATTCTGTTCTGTGCTGTTACTGCAAATGTTTACGTGGATGATGTAGTAATGCCGAACTGATTGAATAATCCATTGTTGTGAGATGATCATGGTATGGGCTTTACATGTGCCTGTGGTGATGTTCTGGATGATGAGTCATTTAACCTTAAATATGTACCTTCAACAACGAGAGAAGCAACTCGTTGGAATTTGAAAATTTTGGAATCAGTTATTGGGACAGCTACCAGAATGTTCTTGCTCTGCTATTAGCTATGTTTTTCTGGATGCTTTAAGAATGCAACTAGGTTAATGACGTGTTTATGTAATGTTTACTAGGTAGTACAAAATTTTGAAAGCTGAGTACTAGCTGAGAATCCATCTATAACATCTTAGTAATCTTAAGACATAGAAATATGTATCAGTTCATGTGATTTGCTGGGATATTGAAATCAAAACCATCTTGGGCTTCCAAGTGTTGAATAAAAATACTTCTTGGTAATCTTTTTGTTAGACTTGGAGATTCAAAGCTAGAATAACTCTTGTTATATGGGTTTTTTTATAAGCTGTTACATATTGTTACCAGAATCTTTACAGTAATTTTATCGTGGTCTTTAGAGGTGTATAATAAGTTTGAAGATAATTGATTATGACAGATAAAATAATTTAATTTTTCTGTCTTTAAACAACTTTTAGGTGGCAATTGTTTCTCTTCCTCTTTCCTGGTTATTGCATCTGCCTTTAGATTGAGACGTTGTTTTGGCTGTGATCTCTTTTCTGATTTAGAAGGTCCTTACCATTTTGGAAAATTCTATTTTTATATTTTCTGGTTTTTTCCTATTTCAGATTCACTGGAAAGAGAATGAAATAAACATGGAGTCTTCTAAACTGAAATATATTTCATGGGTCACAGTCAAAAGTGAAAAGAAGATGGAACGAAATGAGAGAACAGGAGTATAACGCCTGTCAAGAACTTTCCATTTTTGTGATACATATAAACTTGCGTTATAATACAACTAATGATTTATAGTAATACTTTACTGATAGCCCTGGAAGGAGAAATCAGTTACTGTGCAACTTGCTTAATACGAACTTTTATTCTAATAACTTTTAACATGTTTTAACCTTAACTGGACACTTTTTTTTTTTTTTTTTAAGTCTGAGAGTTAGAAACTTTGTATAGCTGTGTTTTAACGGAAAGACTGATCCTCATAGATGGCTGACAGCTGCTCATGGAAAATGGTCTTAAACCCATGAATGGTTACTATTGCACAGAGTTGAATGGAATGCCGTGACTTTAGAGCAATTCTCTTAGGACCTTTTTCTTTGCCTTGCACCCATCATATCCTTAAATATTTAAGCGTAAATATTGCAATTATAAAGTCTAAAAAATAATGGCATGGGTGAAATTCTTAAGAAAACCTGGGGGTAACCTTGGAAAAGTTTATCAGCCTGGAAGTATACTGTCCCTGGCTCCTACAAAAGGTTTGTTAAATGAACCAGGACAAAACAGCTGCTTTCTTAATAGTGCTGTTCAGGTAAGAAAAAACTTGATTTATTAAACAGTTCTGGTTTTATAGCAGCTTAGATGGTCATAGTAGAGAAAATGTTCTCTTGGCAATGCTGTTTTTACTATTTGTATTGCAGTATGTGTATTCTACAGAAAAATACAGTGCATTTTTCAGTGGTGTTCAATTCAGTTCTCAGTTAAACTTCTTAATGATTCCAAGTAAGACAGAATAGCATGTCTTTTTGGAATGGACTTTCCTAAAAAAAACCAAAACAAAATCCAAACAAACAAAAAAGAAAATGTGGCAATTGTAGGAAAAAAAGATAACTGTGTGGAAGTACTTTTATTTAGCATTGCATTTTACAGAATTGAGAGTATTAAGTATTTGATTTTGCAAAAAATGACAGCATGTTTTGTTTGCATGCATGAAGAATATCAGAAAAACTTTCCTTTTGTATTTGGAAACTTAAAACTCAAAATTTAAGCAGCAAGTTCTAAAGTTATAAAACTAATGTTTCTGTCAAGCATAGCAGTTTTGTCACTTGGCAAAATTTACAAGACACTTTTTAATGTGGGGCAACCAGTACTGCTACTTGTATTGAATAGGACACTATTTTTATTAAAATACCATTTTCTCAGAACTAGCGCGTGAGTCTGTGGTACTGGGGCATATCAGAATATGCACATCTATTTGAAAGTTTTGATTCTAATCTTAGGAAAGATTTGTGGAATTAGAGTAGGAGATACACTTGATATCAAAGAAATATGACTTCCGTTTCTTTTTACTGTTTATATGCATACCTATCACTGACTAACTTCTTGCATGTTTACATACTGTTCTGTTTTTGCACCAGCTATAGTTGAAAAAATGTTGGCTCTTAGTTCTGTGAAGTATAGTTTAATAGTACAGTGACATTAGCATGATACAAAGTTGAGCTTTTACAAGCCTACTTATGACAGGGAATATGGGGACCTACTTAATTCTGTGACAGAGCAGTGCTAGCCTTTCCACATTGTCTGCAGGTCAAAATATCAGGCCCAGTTTAGTTTATACTATAGTCTTTTTAAATCTAGAAATTAACAACAACAACAAATTTCTAGGCTGTGCAAATAGAGCAGAAGAATATATATTTTTTTGTAATGCTTTAGATTTTGGACCTGATCATTTTCAAATTGTACAGAATTATTTTCCAAACTGGCAGAGGGCTTAATAGATATGTAGACTTCCTAAAAAACTGTAAGTCTTAAAAATGGTATGGATTTAAACATAGGAGATATGAGAGATACATGTATGTGTGTGTATATGGTATCTAGAGATGTTTGAAATAAAAATGTACAATAGATTTAGTAGAATGAGTTTGCTGTTTTACATTCAATGGGAACAGCATGACCTATATTTTCTTGCAGTTTTGCTATTTTCCCTTAGGGTGCCCTAAAATTAAACCCTAAGTCATTTTTAGTTATAGTTTCAGACGATCCTACTACTCCACAACCTACTGCTGTTTATCATACAGTAGCTGATGATTGGTGACTGCCCCTTTACAAGGAGGAATGTGTTCCTTTCTTTTTTGCTCTTTTAACCTCTGTTCAACCTTCAGAACTGAGGTTTGGACATTTGTCTTTCAAATGCATCCTAATTAATTTTAGCTTTTATATCTATAGATAGGATTTTTTTTTTTCTGGATTTGCAGCTGCTGTGTTACTGTGCCTCCTGAGAACTCATTTTGGGGGTTTTTATTTATTTTTTTTAATGGTCAACTTTCTGAACTACTGCACTGATTGTGTACCTAAGACATTAGATGATGAAAGCAGTGTAGAGTAACCAAGCTGACATGACATTTATATAGAGTAGTAACACAAATAAAAGGTAGAAACATACCTGATTAAGCACCAGGATTATTTTGATCTGTGAAAAACCAAATGTATTTCAGCAATCATTTTAGTAAGAGACCATAAGAATGTAGTATAGACGTAACCTGAAATGATGCTTGCATTTTACCTAGCAATTCAGTTTCTATGTTTCTATCTTTTTATTTGAAAGAAAGCATGGAGAGGGGGAGGGGAAAAGAGAAAGGAGAAATTAAGTAAACGCCATAGCTGCCTTCCTCTTACATAAAGCCATAAGACTATTACAATCTCTGTACACAGTTTAGCTTGCTGCTTGTTTCCTTAAGAGCACTTCAGCTCTTTTTCTACTACATTGTTTGCCATTGTCTCAAAAAGTTTAAAAAGGAGATCTAAATTTTGAGTGGTGAATGCCAATGTTCTACTTCCACCTCCACAATTTACCAAAATAATGGAAAATGACCATAATTCTTCTAGCAATGTTGGTGCTCAAGTTGTACATGTTATGTGAAATTAAAAAAAATGAAATTCTACTATATGTTGCTGTGTTAAATGTAGAACCTTCAGAACTCATTGCTTGTTTTCTGTGAAACTTTATTCTTATAGGTATTATGGCAACTTGACATATTTCGACGAAGTTTAAGAGGTTTAACTGGACATGTGTGTCAGGGAGATGCGTGCATATTTTGTGCTTTAAAGGTAAATAATTTTTGGAAGAATCATCTTTCAAAATGAGGGAATGATAATTTAACTGATTTGTACTAAATTTATATCCCTATCATACATATGTCTGGGTTGACTCTAAGTCATTCTTGTGTAAAGAAACAATTTAGATTTAAGAACATTTGTAACAGATGTTTGTAACAGAAATATTTTCTTGTGTTTAAAGAAGAAATTCTACAGTACACAAATTTTACAGTCTGCTTAAACATAAAACTTTTGTCTATTTAAAGACAGTATAACTTATTTGAAAATTTCTAGCTAGTCTCTCAGATTTTGTTTCTTCTATTTGCATGCATATGCTTTTGTTCTTTCCTGTAGCAGTAGAATACAGTTCTTACTATATTACTGTCTGATAAGGTCTTAAGATTCTTTTTTACTCAGTAGTTGATGGTAATGGTGCAGAACTTAATTGTTCAGTTTGTAAGTAATGAAGGGCAGGTAGTGGTAGTGGAAAACTAATGAAAGCTGGTAACTTTTTAGTGTTTGAAAGTAAGTCAGATCAACATATCTTAACTAGTGCATAAAACTTGCACTTCAAACAGTTTTGTAACTCATCTGAAGTCTGTAAACAAATGTCGAATTCTGTTAGGTTCTTACTGCTTTTACTGGACTGGTATTTGGCTGCCTGCAGTTACTAGGGAAGTAGCTGTAAGTATGACGACTGTTTCATCGGGATAAAAATCCCAGTGAAAAAATGTATACGGTTTGGTTTTGTGGGTTTTTTTTAGTAGGATGCACTTTCTACTCTTAGTGCAGTTTGACAGCCAAGACACTTTTGGGATTCTAATACAGGACTGTAGAATGACTGTAGAATGTATAGTCAAATACAGTAGTAGATATAGTGATATGCAGAACTGGGAAGCACTCATCTGGAGGGAGCTGAAAGGAACAACGCTATTTGAAAATGTAGTTCATTGAGGAAGTGTTTTTTTGACAATGCTAGATTGTAGGCACGGATAAGCCAAGTATTTTAGAGTTTATTCTCGGGGAGTTTCACAGACCAAACCTTGTTACTGAATGAACATTTTAGGCAAGAACTGTTTGCAGTGACATTTATTTAATCTTTTAGGAGGTGTATAATCTGTGTACCATGTAGTTTTTTCCAGCTATTTTTAGTGTTTATCATGATTGCAGTATGGTACAGCTGGTTTCGAATGTGTGTCTGTCTTCTTCCAAACATAGTTTTTTCTAAATGGTGCCATTTTATTTCTTTGGTTAAAATGGTGAATTTTAAAAAGCCAACAGATTGAAGTTGGTTGAGACTACCCATATTCAGACTAACTTCCTGAGGCTTTTATTCCAACCTTTTTACAAGCTCTTGACTCTACAGAACTTGTTGGGGCTTTTTGTTTTGCCAGTGTTTTGAGGCACATCGTGTTCTTCTGTGTGCTGGACACTTGATCTTGTTAGTACATAAAGTCCAGACCATAACTCAGGCATACCTTTGTTTTCAGGTAAAATCTTGTGTCTGTCTTGGGATGATAGCTTTAGTTTCCTGGAGTTTCGTGTGTATAGGGATTCATGTTCGTATCAGATGTCGTAACACAGAGTAAACTTTATGGCCTTTTCCTTTTGATTTGACCTATATTACATGAGAAGTTTGGTCATATACAGTCTTATTCAATGCTGCACTGGAACCGCCTTTAAGAAATGAAGAGGGGTTGAAGGGTGACAATTGCTGGAATGTATGTGTTACACTACATACTCTTGATAACTTATCATATTGCTGAAATCATAGTAAAAATAATGTAGCAGCTTCAGTGTGCTCAGAAACATGAAGCAGGTAGTGCTCATGGTGTGTTGCAATTGAACCTGTGACTAATGAATCGTTCCATTCTAGCAGTGCACTTGTGAAGACCAGGTGCTTCTTTTTTTCAAGCTAAACATACCACTTGCTGTACCTTAATACCCTCTCTTTTCCTGTAGTTTTGGGGGCTCCAGTACAAAGAAAGATAGGTTTTGCATCACTTTAAGTCACCTTCCAAAGCAATACACTAGCTTCAGCTGCTTCGTAAGGCTGCTGTAATTTAGGACGTGAAATTTTCTTTATTCTTTCAAGTATCTGTTCTTGAGGGATTGATTACCCCCATGATGCATCTTGTGCGATTTATCTGAATGGCTTACTGTACCTGAGTATTTTGCACTGCCTGACTGTCATGTCTTCCTGTTTTGATGTTCCCAAGAATACTGATAAGAAGTGGTATTGCTGCCTGTTCTAAAATTGGTTAGAATGGGATTAGTTACTGTTTTAACAGTATAGTTGTGACCTTTGTAACTCCATGGCCAGTAGCCTAGGTACTGAACTCAAAACATTGTGGTGGTTAACTCATTTGGAATTATCTGTCCTCAGTCATTATGGACGTTACTAGTTTTGCTTTCTTGGCTTTTTAGAGATACTGCGTGAGTGATTCTGTTTGTTTTGTGTTCAGAATCTGGGGCATTTTGATTTTTCATGCAGTGTATATGCTGGAGGAGGATGTATTTCAGTAACTTGTTTGTGACTTGGGGAGTTTTTTGGAGGCGGGGTTTTTTTTGGTGGTCTTGGGCTATTTTAACCCCTCTTACTTGTTTACCAATGAAGAAGGCTATTTTATCTATATCAGCCTCTCCTATAAACTATAAGCATAGCCAATAAATTCTGTTTTGCTTCAGTTCAATCCATTAACTTTTTCTTTTGGTGGTGTTCCAAGAGTTAAATATGCTCTTTTCTCCTCTGGATAACAGTGGGTGGGACTTTGACTATGCAGGCCGCTAAAATGAACATACATATCTGCATAACTGCTTGTCTGTACTTTTTTTTTTTTTTTTTTTTTAGCTGGACATGGAAGGCTAATTTTGAATGTTTACATTGAGATATTGACTGTAATTTTTATCAGTAGTCCATGCTTTTTGTTATGAAAGGGACGTTTAAATATTTGACAGACACTGACCCTGGAATGCATCATGGTTAAAACGCTGCTTTCTGTTAGCACTGAAACTTTGCTTATCTGTTGTATCTTTGCCTACTGTCCAGATTTTTTTAACTGTAGGAGGCCTGTGTGAAGAATGCATATCCTTATTTATATTTTACACGGCTTTTCCTGATTTGCTTTGACTTTATTATCTTCATTTTTCTCTAAAGTTTGACTTAGAATTCTTGATAGTGGAATACACCCTTTAATATCTGCAAATGTTTTCTCATTCCATTAATAGATTTTAATTTTCAGTTCTTTCAAAATCAACCTCCCTTACTTGCTAAATGATGAGGTCACTTGCATATGTATCTCTGCCAAAAAGAAAAGTAGTAACCAACTATCTCTTCTGGAAAATGAAGAAAAAATCAAGTGCAATTTATTCTCATGTTCTGCAACTGCAGATATTGACCTGTTTTCTTGTATTGTGTGCACTGGTTTAGCAGAGAGTTGATTTAATGGCAAGGATTATCAGCATTTTATCTAATTTATGGGAATTTTTTGCATATCCATAATTTTAATAGAGACACTCTCATGTCTGAAGTAGTAATATAAATGTTACATTATTTAATGAATGATGGTGTTTAACCTGAGTGGTATTACATTATGCCTTAAGAAATACACACCATCTGTAAAGATGAGATACATATGCATGAACCGCCATTCCAGTGGCCAAATTAAAAAAGCTGCATAATTACAGACCAGGGCTTGTGATGCTTCTGGGAGCTGAAGTCAATCGCTTGCATTTTTATATACTTCTATGTTGTTTCTCTACTGGATCACAGTTCAGTTTGGTAGCTTAACTTCTTACAATGGAATGAGTACAAGAACACAGAACCTACATAACTGTAAGACAAAACAGTAATTTCTGAAGTTGCATAGATTTATAAACATTCTGTATATTTGCTGTTTAGGCATGGTGCATAAGAGCTGATGTTATTTGTGTAGAACCACAGTGTCTAGTCAAGTGGCTAATGAAGCTAAGTAATCATATTTCTTCCTAGGCAATATTTTCACAATTTCAACACAGTCGAGAAAAAGCACTCCCATCAGATAATATGAGACATGCCCTGGCAGAAAGTTTTAAGGATGAACAGCGTTTCCAGCTTGGATTCATGGATGATGCAGCAGAATGCTTTGTAAGTGTTCTTTGTGATAGTTGAGTAGAATTACATTAGTTTTGTGCACGCCAAGCTGGCCTGTTGTTTTGATAGCTCCAGGCTCACAGGTGGGATACAACTGACATAATACTACTGACCTTCTTTATGCCAGTTTAGGGGAATGGACACATGGAGTAAGTGTCTGGTAATGTGGCATGGAGTAATCTTGCATTTGCTCCGTACTTTTTCCCTAACTGCGTAGTTCAGGCAGGGGGGATATGTGAAACATCGTTACTACAGGAGGTCAGCGAGCATGATGAACTCTAAATCACTCCTAAAAGTTTTTGGATGGGGAGAAGCATTATTGTCTTGGGAGAAGAGGCACCTATAGATTGGAATATGTAGTCTGTTCCTCCAAGTATTCTCTCATCAGCTATTGAAATATGTTCCATTACAACTAGCCAGCTCATTACTGAAGACTTCTGCAGAAGAGATTTCCATTTTCTTATCCAAGAGTGAACGAATACATGAAGATCTTGACTCTTGCTGCAATTACTTTCTGCCTTTATGAAGAGTCTCATTGAAAAACATGAGCCATTACTGTGGCCATAAAAGATGATTCAAGATCGCATAGAACACTGGCAAAGAAGCCTTTCTAAGAAGTCCTGTATTAGACAATGAAAATTGTTCACCATAAAAAAAAAAAAAAAAATCAGTGTTAACCTTCAGGCACAGATTTGAGGGACAGAAAATATGGTTGCTGCTTTGATTACTTTCAGCTTTGGACATCCTTTGGAAGTATGCACAAATGAATACCTACCTGCCAGATGCATTTTCACATACCTAGGAAAAGCCAGTGGAGAAGTCCTGAAAGTGGCTGTTTGAGATCTTGCAGTCAGGTTAATGGATTGCAGTCATTAAAGAGAATCTCTCATTAGTACTCCATATAATCAAAATGCATTTGGACCTGGGAAGGAATCAGCTGTCTGAATGATCTATCTGAATAGATTCACTTCTTCCCATTACCTCTGATGTTTTTGTCAAAAGAAGTAAAAATGGCCAGGCTGATTCAGGGGCCAAACTGATGACAATCATAGTACTTTTTTGTTTCTTTTCCTTTCCTTTAAGGTTAAAAAGTGAGACTTGGAATGGGATGAGGCGTGTGCTATTTATGAGCGTTTTCCATGCTTCCGTCAGTGATACTTGTTGTGTTGGCGCATGTGCTAAATGTGATCAGATTGATACGCAGAGAAAAAGCGTGAAGAACTGAGAGGCCTGATTCAAAAAATATTTCAGTCATTGCATGCAATGACATTAATATCATGTCTTATTGTAAGAACAGCTTTTTAAATTTTTCTTGAAGATTCACTTCCTTCAAAGGAGAATGCACTCTGGAAAAACAGTTGGGTAACTGTTGTCTAATGCTGTTTTGTTAATGTTTGGAAATCTTGAGATGAAGAGAATTCCCCTCCGCTGGGTTGTGAATAGGGACAGAATTAAATACGTGTTAAAGTTGTAGGTGGACTATTTGGAGCCAAGGGGAGTAGTTGGAGTATTAAACTGTAATGTTGCTTATATATTCTGACTTCGTCAGTTCAGTTTATATTTACATTATTATTTCTATTTAGGAAAATATCCTTGAGAGGATTCATTTTCACCTAGTGCCAAACAGTGAGACAGATATGTGCACTTCAAAATCCTGTATTTCTCATCAGAAGTTTGCTATGACACTGTATGAACAGGTCAGACCTTTATTTGATAGCTTTAACAAATAATTTGTTTCCACTGTCTCGAGTAAATAAAAACAAAAGTATATTTATTTTTGTAGTGTGTATGTCGCAGTTGTGGAGCATCATCAGACCCATTGCCTTTTACAGAATTTGTGCGTTACATTTCTACCACAGCCCTGTGGTAAGAGCTTTTATTCTTGTACCTGATTTTTCTATATACACCCTTCCAATAATAAGCAAAGCATGCCAGAGAAATGCTGTGTTAAAAATGAATGTGTATTCCTTTGTTAAAATGTGTTTTTGAGACACTGTCCAAAAGTAACATTTGGATTTCAAAAGCAAGATGTAGAGAGAGCTTGACAAAAAGTATGTATTGTTATTGTTTTACCTCTCTATCTTTTCTTTTTAGTCATAAGATATAGTTAATTGAGAGTTGACTGAAATCTGTTATCTCGTAAGAAGGGAGATCCACAGTTACTTCCATTTATTTTTTACAGTAATGAAGTAGAAAGAATGATGGAGAGGCATGAACGTCTCAAGCCGGAAATGTTTGCAGAATTGCTGCAGGCAGCAAATACTACTGATGACTACAGAAAGTGTCCTGTAAGTAAACAAACATGTTGCATTACTTTAAGATACAAGGGAGAACTTTTTAGCATATTAAATCAGGATAAATTATTCCCCTAAAAGCAGGATTACCTGTGGCCACTTCAGCACAGTCCAGCTTAGAGTAACAAAGCCCTTAAATTTATATTTTATTGTTACAGTTATAGATAAACATGGTATTGTAGGTACAAGTGGCCTGTTTAGAAAGTCGAGTTATTAGGTCTGTGTTTTATTCTTCATATTCAACATAGAGCTAAGTGGCTTTGATTAGTTGGAAGAGGTGTATTTTCTGATTGAAGCTGCTTTAGTTCATTTGTGCTTCTGTTGACAAAAACAGTCTCTTTTAGCTTGTTCTACTTAATTCTTCTCTACCTTAAATGGTTCTGTGTAAATACCATTAATTTAGGAACTATAGAAAAGTACACAAGAACATACAGACCTAAGCTTAAATGATGAAATGGAGGGCGAACAACAGACAAATTGTTATGGTGACTTGGATGTTTTCAGAGATTTCTGTTTTAAGGTGGTGATTGGATGTAGAAGTTTAGCTGTAGTCTTCATCAGAGTGTTTTTATGATGAAGAATTTCATCCTTAAATTGTTAGAAACAAACACCATAATTAAATCTGATAATTAGAAGAAGTTGCAGAGTTGTTTTGTTGCACTATTTCTTGTCTACTAACTTAACTTTGGACTGCCATTTTTTAAACATCTTTGTTTTCCCTCCCATCACATTTTTTTTTTTCCTTTTTCTAGAGTAACTGTGGTCAAAAAATAAAAATTCGTCGTGTTCTTATGAATTGTCCTGAGATTGTCACAATCGGTTTAGTCTGGGATTCAGAACACTCTGACCTGACAGAAGAGGTTATGCGGAATCTGGCAACACAACTTTATCTTCCTGGGGTATCTGACCTAAAACTTACTATTTGCTTATTCTAAATTTCATTTAACATGTATTTTATGTATATGTAAATAGATACAAAATATAAAAAAAATATATACACACACACATACATATTTTTAAAACACAATTTAACTTCAAAGTTTATGTCTACTTTTACCATTCTTTATAATGTGCTGCTTGATGCAGTTTCTGTGAGAGGAAAAAGTCCTGTCAGAATTGTTGGTCTTGTGCCTAAGTACAAAGATGAATGTAGGTGAATTCCTAGTTGAAAATCGAGGGATATCATGTTCAGTTTGAAATTTGTGGAATTATTCCAGAGCATTATTGTTTTACCCTTTCAACTATGCAAAAATAAATGTTAAAATAGACCTAATAAGTGCAAAAATCATTACTTATACTCATGAAAAATTGTATAATGCAACAGGGTGTTTAATACCGGTTGCCTTGGTGAAATGCCAGTAGTACGTCTGGAAGTTGATGCTGAATGTTTTACACATATTTTAAAATACATGACCATTTTTACAGCTGTTTTATAGAGTCACAGATGAAAATGCCAAAAATAGTGAACTTTTTCTTGTGGGAATGATTTGCTACACAAGCCGACATTACTGTGCCTTTGCCTTTCATACCAAGAGTTGCAAATGGGTGCTGTTTGATGATGCTAATGTAAAAGAGGTAAATACTTTTTTTACAGCTACCAAATTTAGTGATCTTTACTTTTCTAGAATGCGTTCTTCTGACACCAAACTTGAAACAAGTCAAACAAATGTCTCTCTTTTAATAAACCTTTAGTTTTGTAAATCAGTTTTCAGAAATTAATTTTAGAAATTAATTTTAGAATTGACTTCACTACAGTTCTGCCTTCCAAATGCCCAGTGTTTCAGAATGTTAATGCGCTTGTCTACTGTTAAATTTGTACTTCGTGTACTGAAAAAGAAGACCTATTTACTGGCAGCTGTATTCATAGTGTTGATGTTCTGACTGTTAGCCCATGTAATAACACTGGTTCTAGCTTTTTGCTGCAATTTATATAAACTCATGTGTCAAAATTTGAATCTTAATGTACCTTTGAAATTGGGCATTTGGTACCTGTTGCTTAATAAATTACTCTTTCCATTCTTTCGGGTTCAGTGCTGTTGATAAAGTTTTGGGGTTTTGTTTTGGTTTTTGTTTTTTCTTAGATTGGAACAAAATGGAAAGATGTGGTCTCCAGGTGCATTCGATGTCACTTTCAGCCATTGTTGCTATTTTATGCTAACCCAGATGGCACAGCTGTATCTCCAGAAGATGCTCCAAAGCAGATTATTCACTGGTCTCAATGCAAAGCAGCAGGAGGAAATGGGGAAGACTTGGGTAATTAAGATTTTTTTTTTTTTTTTTTTTTTTAATAACAGTATCAACTATATTTCTGAAATGGGGATTATAAAGGAGAAGGTAATAGATTAGCTGCTTTCTTCTTAAATACTTTTATCAATAATTATCGATTAAAGGGTCTCAAAAGAAAATAGATTAGTGTATGTATTCAATATTAGAACTGTTTGTATTATGTCTGATAAGGGAATACAAATTGAGACTCATGGATAATGGGGAAAAAAGATTTTTCTATTGTAGATTATTCATAACTACACATAATTTCAGTAATTTCAGAAGAAAATCTTGGTATATTTGTATATGTGGGTGTTCTGTGTGTATTGATATATTTAAAATACCATAAAAAACTTTAAGTACAGCTTCATACAAATACAGAGATACATTTGGAGCATGTGTGTTTGTATATGTGTGTGTGTGTATATATATATACACACAGAGCGCGATTCAGAACTTTGGGGAAAAATCAGAAGGAGCTGCAGGAAACTTTTCTCCAAGATTCATGTAGCATAAGCCTCAATATGTAAGAATCCAGTCTTTTGGTTCTGTAGTTTGTACTGCTGTCTTTGTTAAACATAACATACAAGTAAATTAAATAAAAGGCTGATTGAATTTGACATGTTCGTCTTCACATAATGAATAGCAATAGGACATAGACTGCTTCAGGGAAGAAAGAATTGAGGACCGTGTTCCACTACAGTCTACCACTGTAAATATGGCAATATATAAAATATTACAGAACCTTGCTGCCTAACATACTGAAATGTGGTGTGGTTTTTTTGTGAGGTTTTTCTTTTGTTTGTTTTTTTAATCTGCAATTAAAAAGTTTTCTTATTTTTAATTTGGATATTAGAAACTTTAAATTAGGAAGCCTTTCATTTCTAAAGATAGATGTGTTATTTGATAGGATTTGAAAAGCATTCTGCTCCTAAATCAGACCACATGAAAGAGAATGGAGTTGGAGACCCCACTAATCAAAAGAGTAATAAAAAACTTCAGCCAGATAATACAGTATTCAGTAGAAGCCATCTTCAAGCTAGTAGTGGTAGAGGTCCAGGTATGTATTCATCACACCACATTCCAACCCCCAAAACCACCCCAAACCTGTCTTACTATGAAATACTTCAGGTGATAGCATTTCAGGTATGTGCTAACCTCTGGACTAGAACCATTTCTAAAGGAAGAATTCCATCATTGACTTGAATCAAACTTTGAATAACAACTAATGTTTAAGTAATATCTGCCATGGAATGTTAACTTTTCTGGAGAACTGTAAAGGCAACATTTTTTTTCTTACCCCTCATTATTCCTGCACTAAATTGGCTCTTGAGGCCTTGATCCGTTTCTCAAACATCATCATGCCTTCCAATCACATTGTCGGTTAAAAAGCACATTAGAAACTTGAAGCCAAGTGATCTTTTCGAGCATGTGGTATGGCTCTGGATTGCTGGCTATTTGAGGAACACTGCTCCCCAATAGTATTGTGACATGCAGCATTATTTGTAGTCCTGTATATTAATGGACTGTATCTTATGTTTGGAAAGAATAGTAAAAAAAGTTGTCTTATCTGTTTAAAAGTCCATTCTATCTGTATACTAGGCTTCCAAGCAAATCAAGCTGTGAGAAGTCATATGAGACAGTGACTTCTGCGTTACTTATCAGTGCCTTTGCTCTGAACTCCCCTACTTCTCAGGCGGAGAGATGCTGCTTTCTCTTGAAATGTTTCTCCTCTTTGTTGTTGAATTCCTAGATTTTTTAAAACTGAGAAAGCTCAGCTTGGTAACTCTTCTTTTGATGGAGTGATAACTCAAAAATGGTCAGTATTTACCTTTTCAGAAATAGAAGGATTTGTTTTCATGAACAGTGATTATGGTGTTTTATTAAAAGTAAATCTTCACATTTAGACAAGATGAAACTTAGATTCATGTTTTCAATATAATTCATAAAATTTCATGTAAATAGTATATGCTTTGAAAATGGCTTGAGCATTCAGTTTTGATAAGAGGTGTTTGTAAGACATACTTGACATAATGCTGCTCTGGTTACTTTCATTAGCTCCATTTAGTGGACTCCTTGGAGATACCTATACATTTAAATCTATACTATACATCTGTCTTTTTTAATCCATGTTATGTAATTCATTAGTCTTTTTAAGTAGTACTAATATTAACTAAATGTTATGGTACATAAATATATTTGTGTATTTTGATGATGAATGACTTTTTAGTAATGATCTTTGACAAAAAGTATTTTTTGCAGCTAAGTTAGGTTACAGCGATCAAAAGGACAGGCTAAAGGACATATCCAGAGAGTGTGCTCAGAAAGCTGCTGATATGAAAAACTTCTCATCTTTACGAAAAGATGCAGACAGAGGACCAAGAAAAGAGTCTGGGAGACAAAGAGGTACATTTTAAAAATATGACCAGAGAATCAATGGGTTAAGTAGTTTTTAGTATCAATACTAGCTGTGCAGTATTGTTTTCTTCTAAGAGAACACACTGTAAGATTAGAGTTTCCCAGTTTTCAGTATTCTGAAATATGTAGTGAATTTGTTGAGATAGTGTAAGAAACACAAGTACTGTAACAATATCAGTTAAATATTAATAATAACTTTAATGGACCTTTTTTGTTTTTCTTTTTGTAAGACTTGATTGGGGAAGATCGTTCCAATGTTAAGTCGGGGTCTCCTCCCGTTGGAAATGGATTTAGACACTGTGCTGATCAGCGTATATACAGCAGCCAGGGAAGAGGCTCCTATAAGCATGACGGTGCACCTCACCAAGCAAAGCTTTCTGTACAAGTGCTTGGATCAAATAAAACAGAAGCGTTTCCTGCTGGGGAGAAACCAATGATCAGGACCCGGACTGATGGTGTCACTGGCTATGATACAGACACCAGTCAAGACTCTAGGGAAAAAGGAAGTAGCAGCAGCAGCAGAAGCAGAAGTAAAGGTTGGAAACCTATGCGAGAGACACTAAACGTAGACAGCATTTTCAGTGAGACTGAGAAAAAACAGCATAGCCCAAAGCACAAGGTAAATCCGAACAGTAAATCTAAGCATGAAAAGGAGCGAAGCTTTAACCATTGGCCAAAAGAGAACCAAATCCAGAAAGGTTTAATGACTATATATGAAGATGAAACAAAACAGGATACAGGAAGTAGAAGTTCACTGGATTCAGAGGGAAAAGGGAATGCTGAAAAAAGCAAAGGATTTACAGAGAGAAAAATCCACAGTGATAACTGGCAAATTCAGAGGACAGAATCTGGATATGAAAGCAGTGATCATATCAGCAATGGATCTGCAAATCCGGACTCGCCCATTATTGAAGGAATCAATCTGGCAGATGTCAAGAATGTTAAAGAAAATGCTTCCTGCAGGTAATGCAAATGCTCTTAGAACTTGCATAGATTGTATTTGCAGAAAAATAAGTTGTTCTAATGTTTATGTGTTTTTTCAAAAAAACCCAAACCAAAACAAAACAAAAAACCCAAACCAAAAAACAAGAAAACGTGCTCTGGGAGTTTATACACTTGAGGTCAGGTATGTAGAAAGCTGGCAACTTACCTAGAAATAAGGGTACGGACAATTAAGTGTTAACTTTACTTTCACTCTGAGGCTGCAACAGTAGTTCTGTTTGGAAGGCACTGAACCACATTATTATGGCACTGAGCCAGAACTGGTAAGCCCTGCTGAGGGGCAGGGTGTGTTAATTTGAAATAATTGCTATACTTCTTTAGTTACAAGTTTTTTTAGACTGTGGGTAACTTGCCATCTGTAATGGAATACAAGTGTCTATATCAATCATATCTGTAACAGTTGTACAGACAGTCCCCTGACAAGGAGATGGGTATGGCAGTAGGTGAATCTTGTATACTGTTCCTAGTCATTGTTCTGAAATTCAGTTTTCTAGAACACCTCAGGTATATATTGAGCATTTGATAATTGTTTGACCTGTTTGAAAGAAATCTTTGCTGAAAAGTGTAGAATTAAAAAAAAAGTGGTGAAAAATGTGGTTAGATGAATTGATGTATGCTTACTAACAAGTATGTTGCCCAGAGATGTTGTGGAGTGTCTGACTGTGGAGATACTCGTAACCCAACTGGACATGGTCCTGGGCAGCCCACTGTAGTTGACCCTGCTTGAGCAAGGGCGGGTTGGACTAGATGATCTGAAGAGGTCCCTTCCAACTTAAATGATTGTGTGATGCTGTGAAATACAAAGTTATAAACCTCCCACATGTGGTTTTCTGTATTGTGTGTCTTAAACTGTATGTGGAACATAGTTCCTACTAGAACCCATACATTCTTCTTTCGAATCTTGTTTATATCCATAAAATGGAATGTGAGACCAAGCCTCACGGATGACGGCTAAATTTGAGCAAATTTTTGGACATATGTTTTCATGAAAAGTTATTTTTATGGAGGAAGAGAATAGCCAATACCAGGAAATGAAAAGGCTCTGACTTCTCTGAGCACAGATGCAAAATTTTAAAACTTATTTCATAAAGTATTGTAGCAAGTTATCAAAACAAATTTTTTTTTTATTTAAAACATACAAAATACAGCTTCTGTATGAATTGAAATGTCTTCAGTTATTTTGGAACTGCAAGAAAGCAAAATCAGTCATGTGCTTAGTTCATAGTTTCCTAGGGAATTATTTTCTTTCGCATATAGAAGCATAAACAAGGACATAAAAATGGCCATGCCAGGATAGGGCCAAAGGTTCATCTAACATGCATTCAGTCTATACCAGTAGCCAGTAGCAGATGCTTATGAAGGACAACAGCAGACAGAGTGGTATTTTGTAAGTGCATTCTTTTGGCCTGTTGTATTTGGGTGCTTTATGGACTTTCTGAACTGGAATTCATGACTGTGGTGTCCACTTCCCATTAAAAAACACTTTTTACCTCATGCCTTTATCTATTCCCCTCTTCCCCCCCCCACTTTCCCCTCCCAACAAACTGTATAAAACCCCACTATACAAAAACCTTATGGGCTTTTTATTGGATAATGATATAAATATGTATAAAGCTGCTCCCAGCCATGTTTATATTTTCAGTGTTTACGGTTGCCTTGAACCATGATTTCTATGTTTAGAACCATTCTATGCCTCATTTTTCAATATGCCTGAGAGGTAATGGGATGCTCAAATACTGCATGTGTCTTTTCATGAGAGACAATATAATAAACTTAAAACAACTTAGTTCATTAAGAATCTGCTTACACTGTTGTTTAAATATTTGTCAAATAAAAAAAAAAAACCATATGTACTTTATCCAAATACAAAAGACTTCTTGGGACTTCCAGAAGGATTTTATATGACCGGTAATTAGAATTGACCGGCAATACTCACTAGTTCCCTCCTAACCATTCAGACTTTGTCTCATAAAAACAAACAAACCCCAAATTAATTACTTGGAAGTTTTTAGAAGGTGGAAAAAAATTACTTAGCGTTTTGTTTGCTGTTAGGTTCTTTCTCCATTCTTCCTTTTTCTTTCAGTATTTTTCTTGTTTTCTTGTCCTTTCAATAACAAGAGTTTGGGTTTGTTTTTTTTTAATTGTCACTCTGTATCTTCTTCCCTGCCTTACTCTTGGAGAAGGAAGGAATTGGCAGGGTGTTTGTCAGCTCCCTATCTGGACTGGTAAGGCATGCTTTTTGCTTAACTAAACCAGCAAGATTTAGTAAATCTGGTGATTTTTTTTTTTTTTAATTTTTTTTTTCTTCTCTTGGGTTTGTTGCTGTTTATCTTCCAGTGTTCTTCCAGTTTAAGAAAAAGGTTTTAAATGAAAATCCATATGAATGAAAGACCAAGTGGCAATCAGAACTTAGAAGAATGATGTTTGTTGTCACAACAAAGTATTAGTGAATAGCAAAATGTCGAACTAGGAAAATGGACAAGATAGAATGTTAGCTAACAGGTTACATGAACTTAAGATATTGATACTGATGAGATTTTTGCATTTTTAGAAAACTTAAGCTTTTCATAGTCAGATGCTGCTATATGTTTAACTTTGAAATATTCAGGGTGTAAACTATTAACACTGAAAAATGTATTTGTTTCAGACATGGGTGATACTGATGACAAATTCATAGTTCTTTCTCATAGGTGACATAATTTTTTTATTGTTGATAACTTTGGGAACCAGCTGTCTTTATTAAGCAGGCTGATGTAATATTAAGATCAAGAAAATTTGCTTTTTTATGTGCTGCATATTAGGCATCCTGCTATTGTACTCTAGAGTAAGGCTGGGACGAGTGGGCATCCAATCTCCAGAACAAACTGGGAACACCAGCCTTACAAACTATATATTTTTTATCTGTCCATATTAAAGGATTCAGGTCATCCTGAATTCATCTGCATCTGCACAGCCTGTCATGTGTGGGAACAGTGTTAAAAGTATTAAAGGGCCACCCCTACTATCTTATGTATCTTCTGTGAAGTGTGTGTGCTAGTAAAAAAAGTGACAGTGATGATAACAAGAGTCAGTTTTGCACAGGCAAAGTTTTTATGGTTGTATGCACTCCAGGCAATAAAGTTTGTGATCATACATAAATAGTTTAAGCCTTCAAATTACATGTATGCTTCTTTTACAGTGAACAGAACTTGTCAACCAAAAAAGCTGACAATGTGTTACATTCAGTATCCCAGCAGAACAGAAACTTTTATGGTAAGAACTTTAACTTGTATAAATAATAAGAAGTTTTCTAAAAATAATTTAGATGTACCAAAATTTTAATGCTAACTTATTAATATCATACAGGAGATGGACAGATTTCTGATTAGCCTTTTGTATTTTATAATTTTGCTGCATAAGTTAATGTCATGATATTTCATAAAATTGTTAAATGTATATACAATTTATCATTGCTTTCTTTTTTTTTTTTTTTTTTTAACAAGCCGTAATCAAGTATTGCAAAATTAGATAATTTGTGTATCAGGTTGGCTGTATTTAGATGGATTAGAAGAAAATTGGCATGGAATTTGTGGCTGTTTCAGCCAGGATGTTAGGGTTTTTTCATATACTTTTTTCAGTAGAGAGCTCTCTTGCTGACTCATCATAGCCTGTGTACTCTGTGTGTTTTTAAAATGGCAAAATAAATCTGTTTTGTGGTTTTTTTTCCTCCACAGTGAATTCCAAATTTTGTTCTTGTTCATGTTTTTAACCTTTTCAGTGAGTTAGACTGATGGATAAAGATGGAAAGTGTTCATATCCCTTCTTGGTACATTTTGTGGATGTGTGATGTAGCAGCAGTTCAATAACTATCACTTTTTTCAGGGGCATTTAAAACATTCTTTTCCACAAAGCACCTTCATTTATTCAGTTTCTTGGCTTTCTCATAGAGCAAACGTACAGTGTAAATGGATTCCTAGCTATCTGCCATGATACATGGGTTCCCAAATAGAGGGGTTGGCTTTTATCAGTGCTCCACCATCATGTGAAGAAAACTGTTTGTGTTATGATGGTAGCAGCATCAGTGGTTCCTTTCTTCTGTGCTAGGTCATGAATATGCATGATAGGAGTTCACCTGTTCTTAGCATCTCCTTTCAGACAGCAGTGGCAGTGCTCAGTTGTGTGCTGAGTCATGTAAAAGCATGACATGTTTCCCAAACAGTTGTTTCACATGACCTCTAGCACCAAAGTAACAGGCTAGGTGATTTTTTTTTTTTAGTGCTTAGATCTATTTTAAATACGGTATTCTGGTGTGGAAAATGTAAGTATCATTTTGGGAGGCTACAGCTGCTTTATAAATTGTTAGATAATCAGGATACAATGATTTTTCTTGCCACAGCCCTCCTCTCCTGTGTTTTGTTACAAAGCATTTTCTTTATAGGTTGATGGAACAGTTTGTCCTTCCTTGTGCATGTCATCTACCACTGCCTCCTCAGGAAGATGGCCAATGCGTAACTGCTTCTGGCTGGTGTAGGTTATCTGTACAAGAAGTGAAAACACTATTGTTCACTAGTATTAGTGATTTTACCAAGGCCTGTAGTGACATGACAAGGGGCAATGGTTCTAAACTGAAAGAGGGTAGAATTAGATTGGACATAAGGAAGGAATTTTTTATGATGAGGGTGGTGAGACACTGGCACAGGTTACCCAGGGAAGTTGGGGATGCCCCATCCCTGGAAGTGTTCATGGTCAGGTTGGAGGGGGCTTTGAGCAACCTGATCTAGTGAAAGATGTCCCTGAACCATGGCAGGGGGGGTTGGACCTTTAAAAAGCCCTTCCAACACAAACCATTCTATCATTTGATGATTCTGTGATTTTTGGATGAGACTATACTGGCATAAAACATCCAGTATAATTCATTTCACTGGCCTTAATTGGTGCTTTCTTTTTAATCCAATGAAAATGATTAAATGTAAATCTCGATTTCTGTTGCTTATATTCTCCTTTGAGAACTTATTTCTCAGTTTTATGTTCTGGCTTTTGGTGGTGTGGTTTTGGTGGTTTTTTTGGTTGGTTGGTTTTTTTAGCAAGTGTGCATGTTTCTTCCTGCCTGCCCCTGCCCCCCCCCCCCCCCCCCCCCCCAAAAAAAGGGGAAAAAGAAAAACCATGGTGATTTTGTTCACTCCCTGTGTTTTCCCCAAAAGCATTTCTATGAGCTTTCTTGGTGGATACTAAGGAAGATTTTTTTAAAAATGTCTGGGTGAACTGTGGTATCATTTGTTTTCCTTCAAGATATGAAGCAATACCAGGAAGAAACACTTGTAATAAGGAAATCTACTTCCTTTTACATACTAATATGTCTGTGGGGTTTTTATAAAGTTGATAAATGCCTTGGCATATAAATATTATAGGTCAGCATGAGGCCAGCCAAAATCATTATCTACTGTTGCTGGAACAATGGAACGGTGCTCATACAAAGAGGTGCAATAAATACTAGGCCACTTCCCCAGGAAATGTTTGATTTTTATAGATATCATACTTCTTTTCAAATAATGTATAGTATAGTTTCTTCCAAGACTTAAACTGGGGGGATGGGTTTGCCATACTACTTTTATCTTTTCTGTCATTATTCCAATTTATTTTTTGGTTGTAGAAAGAGAACTGATTTGGTGTTTGTTTATTTTGACAACAAAAAAACCCCAAACCCCAAATTGATGTTGCATGGAATGCCAAGATCTGTTTTTGTATGACATTTATTCTGATTTAGTTCTGCACTATACTATATTTACTATACCAGTGGGAAAAAACTCCACACTTGGATAGCAAAAAGAAAAAAAACCACCAGTGAAAAATACATGAAGGACTCTGTCAGAATGAAAAGTAGGTGGGTTCAAACAATGTTTGAGCTTAGTAATAATTGTTCTCTGGAGAGAACCATGTACTGTACTTCAGTATACTTAGAGCTTTCAACATGCATTGTACGTTTTCTTTTAAAAAAGTGTTGTGATTGCAGGTGATCCTTAGAGTTAATCATAAAACATTGATGATAAGATCCCATCTATTCAGTTATTCTAATTCAGTAACTAACTTTTGAATAGTTCGGTAACAAAAATACATGTATTCTAAATCCAATGTGAAATTCTTGCGTGTGTGTGTGTTTTGGAAAATACTTTTAGTGGAAGTGATTAATGGACCGAAAAGATATCTGAAGAATTTGATCATTTCACATGTATGTGGGGTTTAAGATTTATGTAGACTCAGCTTTTTGGTTGTCTAAAAAGTGTGTCAGGACACCTTTAGCAAGGACAATAGTAGTCATTTACAGGTATCAGTTGTATTACCTTATGTTACATCTCTGAATATTATGACAAGACATGAATTGGTAGGTAAATAACAAATGGACTCCTAGAAAATAGTACTTAAAGAAATGCTCAGTCCTTTCTGAGAAAGGAATGGAAGGTAAAGAAATCTTTGTTAGCCTTTCATGGCAACTTGAAAAAATATCTCTGGGTGGTTTTTTTGTATGGAAAACTTAGGGAAATAATGTTGCACTTCTGATTATGACCACCGTTTGTATAACTGTGCTTTACCAGTTCCTCATTTTTAACAGGAGCTGAATAAGTCTACTGTTCAGTAATTGAGGAATTCTGTCTCTGACTTACAAAAATAAACTTATTGTTAGAGCATTATAAAGATAGTAACATTGGATCGCACAGTGCTTATGCAGATCAAATGGCTGCTTCTTTCACTGGTAGTAAGCAGTAGATAACTGTAGTGCTGAAGCGAATGTCCCACAAGGCCAATCCCTAATTTGTGTGATCAAACTTTGGCAGGAAAATGTGGATATTAAGAAAGCAGATACAGTATCCTTCATTTATATTAATGAGTTAGTGTTTATGAAGTTTGAACTTGATGAACTGTGGAGGCTAATTTTTTTTTTTGTTTATAAAGAACATGTGACGTGAACAGCGCGAGGGCAAAATTTCCACCCCCACATTCTTAAAGTTGAAGAAAGATTACTATAATTCTTGGAAGTTGGAATGGGCTATAGAATTTTTTTAATGGCTTTTCAGAGCAGTCTGTGTGCTAGCTACTGATAATCATTTTCAGTCATAAAGGGGTTTTAGTGGCTTTCATGACACCCCCCCCCCCGATTCCTAAGGCATAGATGTCTTCATAAAAATGCCACTCCTGACAATTTCAATAAAAGGCATTAATGTTGGGAGGGTTTAAATAAAAAAATAAATCGTAGAAGCCTTGTTTTCTAGATTCCTCCCTTCCTGCACCCCAAAGCTCAGAGCACTTCATTCTTGAACTAACCCTATCAGTAGAATAAGCACTGTGATTAAAATTGGCCAAATGCTTGATGGCCTTGTACTTAAGATGCAGTATTAAAAGCTCCCTGTTTAGTGATCTCGAAAAAGGATGTACTTGGAATCAATGCCTTAAATTAATAATTGCTTCCCTTTGAAAATAAATGCAAAACAGTGTTTTTAATATTACAAATTCAGAGGTTTTCCTATTAATAATTATTAAGCTCAATAGCATGAGACAACACCAACTGAAATCTAGAATCATTCTGAAGCTCTGGTGAGTGTATAAAGAAGAATCGAAATTGCCTTTGTTTATTTGTCACTTCAGAAAACCCCACAAACCATAATTCTGAAAAAGAAAACTCATCTTCTTAGGAAATTCATACATTTATAGTAATAATTTAAAATATGCAACTATACTTAAGAAAATCCAGTTGTTGCCCTTATGGTGCAGTCAATGTATGTAACTGTCATATTTGAAGAATTAAGTAGTGAATTAAAGCATGCAGCTACTTAATTTACTTAACACAAAACAGAAATAAATAAATGTTGGAGTGTCTTTAAATGATAGATTAAAGATTTTGGTTTGAAAAAAAAAAAAAAACCAAAACCAAACCAAACCCTAAACTTTTGAGATTTCCAAATGTAGTCAAGCAGCCCATGAAGATTGAAATGTAAAGCACTGTCACATCTGTAATTCACTTTATTAATGTGAGAAGTTTGCAAGTTTAAAATAGATGATGCAAAGGTCCAGGATTGGGTTATAACAAAGACCTGATAAACTTGAGGCAGATCAGAATGAAGGGAGGGTAATAGTTGGTGTTCTTTGTTGACCGTTGCTTCACTTCAGAACTTATTTAAACTCTCACACATGCGAGTATGCACCACCACCACCCCCCCCCCCCCCCAACAAAAAAACCAACAGTGGAACTTTATTTTCATTTTTTCCAGATGTTTAAAGCCATGGAAAAAATCCACTAATGAATATATAAGACATGTTTTGCACTGAATTTTGCTCCAGAAGGACAGTTTCTTGAATATAAGGACTTTGTTTCTGAAGATGGTCACTGTTTTTTAAAAATAATACTCTATTTTGGACAAGTTATAATGTGTTTACCTTCTTGACTGGGATTATGTTGTTGTTCCACATTTCCAAAGCTTCCAGTAAGTTTGTCTGTCACTTCAGCTGAATACACAAAAATGTCTGGGTTCAGAGAGAGGAATTTGTCGTGCTACTTGCTACAAAAAATATTACACCTTGGTTTTTTTATTGGCAACTTAAAAAAAAAAAAAAAAATTAAAAATCAGGTAGTAAAAAGTACAGGAAACATGTAGCTAAAACACATTAGAAGCAAATTGAATTTAATGTGGTTCCCGCCCCCCCCCCCCCCCCCCCCAAAAAAAAACCTGGGCTTTGCACATTTGTGCAAATGCTCTGTATGTGTAAATGGAGGTATTAGAGGAGAACTTGTCTGTCCTACCTGTTGGCTATAGAATAGCTATTAATCTTTTGAAACTCTGGATTGACTACTCAGCTGTGAAAATAGATGTTCATAAATCTTAAAAGCAGACTGGTTTGTATGTCAAAAACCAGTTACGTTTCATTTATTGGTAAGCTTCTTATGCCCCATTGATAAGGATGTCCGTCTCCAGCTGAGCACGGTGCTTGTGTGTCCCATATTTAGGTTTGCAGAGAACGTAGAGCCAAAATTCCCAGTCGAGTCTGCGTCTGGTTTTAACCATGCATGGATATCCTGTCAGCAGAAGAGAAAATAACACATCTATTTTTAAGTTAGCTGGAATTCTGAAGACACAAACCACCCGGTATCGCTGGGCAGCTTTGGCTGAATGGGTGCTATGGCAAGGAAACAGCTTCTTAACCTTTGCTGCCATCTCCTGACCGATTTGTGGTACTGCCTCTCGGGAGGGCCGAACGTCCTAAATTCCTTGGGGGTTTGGCTTGGAGTAAAAATAAAAAAATTAAAACCTGTAATCTTCACATCAGGCGGTTTGGGGAATTAAAGAACAGTTGTATCGGCGATTTATTTGCTATTTTTAAGTAGACGTGCTCTTGTATAAAAGTAGATACATTCAAAGTCTGAAAGTTAAAAACGTTAGCTTCAGACACTGTTAATCTAGCAATTTTGCTAATTCATTCCTAGGACTATATCCTGACGTTGGGACTGAGATGAAATACTGAATTGGAAACATGCACAGGAAATAATGTGTCAGAGCCTGTGCTTTTTTTTTTTCCAGTGAAGCTATTTACAGTTCATTAAAATTTGTAGCAGAATGAGGTGTTTTCTGTTCAAAATATTACCTCAGTGTTAGTTAGCTCTGATGTCATGGCCCACTGGAGCAGTTTTGAACTTACTTTCAGGTTAATTAGTTGTCCCTTGCCAGTGTCACAAGGGCTCATTCAGTAACAATATTTTCCCATAAGTATTCTTTGTCAGGTTGTGGTGTTGCTTATCATCTGGAATAGCAAGATTTCTTTTATATTAATTTTTTTTTTTTTCATTTTGAGGCTCAAAGGAAAGACATATGAGGGCTTTGTCTCTTGTGCTATATGCCATTTTAGCCTCTACAACCTGTGTTCTTCGTCAAAGATTTAGTGCCTTTAGTCTTCATCAGTGAAAGTTAGGGCAGATATTGACCCTCAAAACAAGTATCACCCAACAGCCTCATCCAAAGTTTTTAGTTTAGTTCTTTTCTGTTATTGGGTTTTTGACTCGTGTGTTCATGACTCAAATGTTCCAAGACTTTATTTAAACTTGGGGAAATAACAAAGGAATAAAAAAATATCTTAGCTTGGTAAGATTACATTGTTTAAGAATAGATACAAAATTTTTGTAGTTTGTTGATGAAAGTGTGGAACAGCCTACATTATCCCATTGGAACTTGTCTAAGTTAGTACTGTCTACTGAACATGAGATTATTTTACTAGAGATAAGGCAATGTATGCTGCCTTTTTTTAATTTAATTCCTGTTTTTCTGAAATAGCCATAGTAGTTATATGAATCTAGTCTATACATACACAAAATAAGACTTCCTTTGAATGGCTTCAGAGCAGGTGACCAATTATAATGGGCCAATCATTGCATTAGGAAGACTTCTCATATCTATCTCTAAACAAATAGACTGTTGCTTGTCACTTGCCAAGCAAGTGTTGTATTCTATGTGGTGTTGATGTGGATACTTCAATGCTTCCTTTATTTACTGTTAACTAGGAGTTGCATTGTTCAGAAATTGTGTATTTTTAGACAGTGATTCTTTGCTTTTGCCTGTGAATAAAAGGAGCTTCTAGAGTGTGAGTGTAGTAGTGCTGGCCCAGGCACTCTCATGTTGTGTGTTCAGGGCACATGACTGAGAGTGCTCCCTGTCTGCTCAGCATCTCTACGAACTGTACAGTTTGCTGTAAGTTTTTAAATCTGTTTCAAAGAATGCATAATGCATTTCTTTTAAAAACAACCAACAAAAAACCCCACCAAAAAACCCCAACAAACACAAACAACAACAAAAAAACCAAACCACCCCCCAATCCCTACAGTATTCATTCCTTTTAATTATTATTACATGATGTGAAATTTCTGAAATCATAAGTAGTTTTAATTTTGTAATTTAAATGACTTTGTATGTTTGAATAAACATGCTTTTAAAAAAAGCTGCTTTTAAATTGTGCTTTTAGTTAGATGAAGTGTTAAAATGATCTTGAAAACATGTCTATAGGACTTCAAAATTGTGGTAATTACCTGTTTTCTGGTAACATTAAAAAATAAAAAGGAACATTTCCTCCAGATTATTTTGGAGGAATATAAGATCTGACCTTCTGTGATGGATTGTCTTCAAAATGGTTATTTTGATCAATGGCAAATCTTGAAAAGAATTAATTTGTTGTGTTGTGTTTTGTTTGGTTTTGTAACCTCTGAGGAATTACAAAGATGGAATTGGACTGTATTTCTGCTTATTTTGAAATAATTTTTTTCTACCCCCAGACTTGAGGAAAGATCCAGTCAATTCAGAAGTTAACTACAGACCTCATGTTAATTTCCCGACAGAACTACATTTGCAGGTGCCCAGTCCTCCAGTAAAGAGGTAACTAATGCTGGCATTAATTTACTATGTAATAGTTTAAGAAATACTAAATTCCGTTATGTGATAGTAGTCAATATTAACCATGCAAATTTAAGGTATTGAATATTTTTGACAGACAATGCCTTTTGTATTTTACATAACCGATAGGGCCAAATACTCTCTGTCTTTATTTTAATTTTAATGCTGCCAGTGGAACCAAATAGCTTACATTGTTTTAAACCATCTTGTCAAAGCAAAAGGGTTATGAAGTTTTCTGTTTTGACTTTATATACTACAACAAGCAGTGATTAACCAATTTGTGGTTAGTGCAATAACCACATAAAGTTTGGAAAAGTTTGGCTGGAAGGAGAGGAAAAGGTAACTTCTGCTTAGAAGCTGCTGCTATATACCTGTTGTTGCTAATTTGAACTGTAAGTGCTCAGTACCTCCTAAAAAATCAAGAATCTAAATACAAATTTAGCACCCAAAAGTAACATCTAATATTTGAGAAATGGCTGTATCAGACTGAGTCACAGGGATGCTTAGAAGAGAGCAGAAGTCATATTTGATGTAGGCCTGGAAGTTGAAGGAATTTATCTTACCTTACAGATACTCAATCTCTTGCAGATTTTTTGGGGCACGTTACATTTCAAATGAAACCTTGGAGTGATTTAATACAACTTTTAATCAAATGGCTCTATGTTGAGCAGATCCCAATTCTCCAGTTGGTTTGAATATTTAAGCAGTGTTACCATGGCTGTCTTTGAAAAAAATCCTTGGGTTATTTGAGCTTTTTTTTTTATGGTTTTATGGATACTTACATCCTGTGTGTTTTGTATTTTAGAGCTGAAATGCCTGAGACCAATAGGAAACTTTACCAATCATCAGCTCTACAGCCAGTTCTTAAAGACATTGTTAAGTCAGAAAGTAGGAACAAGGCAAATGAACAGAATTCTTCAGAGTGGCTTAATCCAGACAAGATTGAGAAGATGAATGTGTCAGTATATTGTGCTGATGGCGTATCCCACCCCTATACAGAAAATGTCTGCGGAAGGAAGCTGATCAACAATGACTTTCACTCCTCTTCCCAGCCACAGTCTCATTATACAAGAACGTTTGGTCCCAAGGTGGGCTTGTCACCTTGTGTGCCACAGAACCTGTCAGAAAGGCCCATGGTGCTTCCCCCTCCTGGTGAGCATGCCAGGCACCCACTCCGAAGGGCGGATGCTCTTTGGGTGCCTGAAGCAGTGTACCAGAATCTTCCTCCCCCTTTACCGCCCAAGAAATACACTCTGAATGCTTCGCCAGGATCAGAAAATAACTCAGCAGCTGATGTAAAATCGACAGAAGTGTTGCAAAATAATCCGGTAAGGCAAACAGGTACACCTTTAAAATCTGCATCAGAAGCAAGCATATTTACAAATGAACAAAGGCTTAAAGAGCCGTTTCAAGGGAATGAACTGTTTGTTCATAAACCGGATTCTCCACCTCGCTTATCAGTTAATGACTTTTGGACTGTGTCTGAAAACTTTTTAAAGAAAGGATCTCGTCATATGGGACCAGGTGCTGGCTATGTGGATGGAAATGATAGTGTATCCCTAACGACATATTTTTCAGTAGATAGTTGTATGACTGACACATACAGGATGAAATATCATCAGAGACCCAAGCTGTATTTTACAGATAGTGGAAGTTTTCACAAAGAAAAACATCCTCCATCAGCTGGAGTAGAACTGAGTGCTACATACCATGCTACTCTTGAGCCCAGGCATCCCACATCTGAGCAAAGGTACAAGGCAAATGTAGAAGGCATACACTGCAGTAGATAGATTCTTAAAAAAAAAAAAAAAAAAAAATCTGGATCTGACTTTTGTATTTCATGTAGTCTGTAAATGGGCACAAACCTTGAATCTCTATGTGTGTGATAACTAGGTACCCAGTTGACTGTACTTTGCTTAGGAGTTATGACTGTTTAAATGAATATGCAAATAGAGGTGAACAGAGAAGAGGTGCTAAACTTCTGGTTCTTTGATTTGTTACTCTAGTTGCCTTAATGTTTACCTCTGTTACTCAGCTTGTCTTCTACAGTTTATATTAAAAATGGTCCCTTTGCCTGTATGCATCTTACAGCAGTGGGATCAACTAGATGTTACTAACTTTGTAAGGAGATTTAATTAATTGCAGTTTAAAAAGTGTTCCTTCAGAACGTGGTCACTACATACTTAGACTAACAGAAGGGATAAACATATTACCATATATAACGCAGTAAATGTAGTTAAAATAGAGCAGTATTTGTCCTGATAGGTAGCAGGAGGCGACATAGGTTTTTTTTGACTGACTTCGCTGAGAGTCTGTGCTTTCACAAACCTTCAAGTGTCTTTAATACAAGTTTACCCAGAGAATTTCTAACTTTTTATTTGAAAAGCCTTAATAATAATAATTCTTTAAAAATGGTTCTGGTTTGCAAGTGTTAAATAAGATTTTCAAAGGGAATTCAAGTAAACTGCAGTAATAGACTGTCCTATTAATATACCTGCTCTATGTTAGTGTACATTTTTAAACACATTTACCAGAGTTGTTCACCCTATATATACTTTAACTTATTAAAATTAACCACATAAGCTACAAACTGATATAGCAGAATAGGATGCTAATTTTAAAATACAGTTATCCTGCAACTATGAAACATTAATTTTGTAAGATTTTAGATGTATTTACTACTTATGTTCAGTTCTGATTTATTCTACAATTGCATGCAAAGTCAATGCTGCTATTTATTGAACTTTCTATGTTTTTTCAGCTTGACATTTTGAGCAATGTTTAATGGGGATCAGACATTTGATTTTACTGGCGTTTTTTCCTATTCAGAGCAGTCCTACACATGGATGTGTTCTGTATTAGCAAATCGGGCTGACTAAACCTGCAGCCGTTCGGACTGCGGTGGCTGAGGGGGCATGAAAAGAGGTTCCTCACTCTTTCTCTGCTCTAGCACCCTGCCCTGCAGTTTTGGCAGCTCTGGCATTTACCATGTCTTTTGGTAAACTGACTTATTTCAGTAACAAAGAGGAGTATTTATTTGGCTTTTATTTGGTTAGTTAAATCAGTGCACAGAACTATTTAGTGAGTGCTGAGGCCCAGCACGTGGCCCAGTGAGGGCTGGGGAAGAAAGCAGGGCCAACAGGATTTCGCCCTCACGGCAGCCCTAAGCATCAGTGAAATGACCCACTGTGTCTTGTGTCAGAGGCAGGGGCTTAGAGTTCTCTTTCAGTCTTAACGTAACATTGAACTATGTATAACTTACAATTATTGTCAGCAAAGTCTGACACAATCCGAAAAGGCTAAATTTTGCCATTATTCATATTAGAGTGTTAACTTGGGGTGCTGCTGATTACATCTAAACATCAATGCCTTTTAGTTATGAAAATAATGCAGGAAGGTTAAATATGCATAATAAACACTCTTGCTTATACTAGCACTGTTAGTCAGGCTTTTTTATGTTTATAAACCTTATATGAGTTTTAGTGCTTCAACCAAATGTTGGCAGTTGTTTAGCATGATTATCCAAGGTATACATTTAAACAGTAGTTTTGGTTATTCTGTGTCAAGGTCAGTTGTTTTTTGTTCGTTTGGGGTTTTTTTTGTTTTTTTTTTTTTAAAACTACATGTAACTTACAGTAGAACTGGAACATATATGCAACAAACCAGGTATCTCAGATTAATCTTATTTCTACCTTCTTGATCAAAATTTATTGTAGCACTTGGAAGAAAAAAAATTCTAGAATTTGCAGTGCAAATAATTATGCATGTTTAGGTATGGCTGCTGATAAACAGCAACTTAAAAAGATTATCCTTTTGTAAGAAAATCAGTTGAATGCAGAAAAAGAACCCTGAAAATGTAAGAACTTGGAAGATTCCTAATTGTCGTATTTTTGAGATATTTCAGAACCTGTAAATTAAACTTTTCTAGTTCATCTAGCAATGTTACATAATATATATAGCCAGTTACATAAAACTGTGTTCTAATACTCGTGTAAAAACAAAGATTATTGGAATTTGTAAATAATGTATAATTTGTAAAATGTTTTGCAAAAATCTTGTATTTGAAATTATAGTATTTTTATGTATGAATAGCACAGCAACAACTGTGAATGATGTTAGAACACTTATTTTTAAACATGCATAGCAATGTTCATATTTCTGTACAATGAGCAATATGAATGCCTATTACTGATACCAATGAATTTGGCTTCCAGTAAGCACAACTGGTAAACTTACTTTTAAAGCAGCTGCAGTAGTTTAGATGTACTTCAGGCTCCTTGCTTTGCTTGAAACAATCTTACCAGACAACTTTGTGACCCATGTTTACAAGGTATTTAATTATAGTAAATAGACAGCTAATCGAGGCACCTTTGTTTTTATATTTGACTCTGCACTCCATGTATGTATGTACGTAATATTTGCTAACTAATATGTGATAACTTGTTTTAACTTACCTAGGGTGCCTATTTATTTTTTTATAAATGTCCCCTTCTGGCTATAGATTTGTATAAGAGCCTAGACAATTTTTGTAACAGTGAAGACATTAACAAGTCTTGTAATTAATATATTTTTCAGTCTTTAGAATTATTTTCTTGCAAAGTTCTGCTTGTTCAAACTATCAGATAAAAATTTAAACATCTTTGTCTTCTGTTTTTTTTTGTATTCCACACTTTTTTCTAAAAGAAAAAAAGTTGGCCTTCCAGAACTACATTTTTCCAACAGTGACAGATAATACTGCTATTAATGGTTAAGTTTTGCAGAGATGGTGGTTCAGTTACCTTTTTTTGAACAGTAAAATTAATCTTCTGAAGTATTTGTTTATAAAGCTGTTAATGTCTCTTTAGCCTTCTAAATACCTATGAAATGCATAAAGCAATTTTAATACCATGATCCCACAGACTTGGTGACAACAGATTGATTAGTTACATGAGCTTTCTACCTTACTACCTTTGCTCCATTCGGGATAAGTGAAATTTGCCTTGATATGTGTATTCACGTGCTCCAGGAGTGTATGAAATAGCTTGAGCCCAACGCATCACAAACCTGCACTTTGTTAGCTTTTAACTTTCTAAAGGCTCTTAAGACTTAGCCTCACCTGTCCTCCTTACCAAAAGAGAAGTGGAGCAACATTACAGTGCTTCCCTAATAGGTTGTTCCCTTGAGATTTCTGGGGTGGGAATAGATAGTGAACTTGTCTCTCTAATAGCTACACGTGAAAAACTGGAAAATCCATTTTTCTATTTGTGAGAATGCAGTCAGTTTAGCACTCTTCTGCACTGTGAGTCAAGAACTCTGAAACTGCTGACCTATTTCACAGGTACCAGCAGCCAAGATCAAAAATGCTAGCAGGTAAAGGCATCTCTGTTCTTAAAGCATAGGTCATACATGAAGAAAGCCACTGTCAGTGGAAGAATTATCTTTAACAATGAAACAAAAATAAAGGGAAAGAGAGCATATGCCCGCTTTTGCATCCTGAATCCTATTTAACCTGACAGTAGCCTGTTTTCATTTAATGTTAGAAGACACTGAAACGCTCTACACTTCAAAGTCTCTGAAATCTAGTTACTTTTATTTATTCCTGAAAAAAAACCACCACCATGAACTGTACTTCTCTGAATTAGCAAATAGTATTCACAAGGGAAAAACACTCAAGAAAACTGAACCCCCTTCATCCGTAGTTGAAGACTGTCTTCCCCAAAACCTGATCAGGTAAAAAGCCTATTCTGTGTACTTAGCTCCCTTTTCTTTTTCCTGAGAATGCAAGGGACTCCTTCATTTAACACTGTTTTGAAAGTCTCCCTACAGTGAGACAGAGGAAGTTTTGATGGGGCACGTGGAAGTTGAGACCTATTACTGTCTACTTCCACTCATCCATGGAAGAGGGTACTTTACACACAACCTGCCAGCTACTCAAGAAGGCTGTTCTTGTAAGCTCACTCCTTCACTGTTTATAGCAAGGAAACTGGAATGCATTTTATCTAAATCAGTAAGCAAGGGCTGTTAAACACTGGCATGTTTCAGAAGGCACCGTTAACTGCTGAAGCTAGAATCTCATGCACACTGTGGTATAAAGAGAGAAAAGTAGAATAGAAAACCAAACAGCACCAAACCCTCATGATTAACTTTTTGAAAGAAACAGCTGGGTAAGCTTCATCTACTGTGGGAAAAGGTCTGAGTTAGCACTTCAGTCTACATAAGAGCTGGATTTTATTCTCAGCCACTCTACAGTCTGTCCTTTCACATGATTTTATTCAAAGAGTACATATTTTCATTTCTACTTAACAAACCTTTAGGCGCTAATTACAAAAGCACAGTCAAGCTGTCTTATGTGACCTTTAAGGCACAGTTTAGAACACAGAAACAGGATACAGGTAAAAACCTGAACAGTAATACTTGTGATACAGCCAGAGTTATATTATGATATAGTGTGTATATATATGCCTCTTGCATTCAGATGCAAGTGGAGGCGTGTTCCCAGTTGTTTGTGCTGCACAAATGGTCCTCCTCTTCCACTGCTTGTTTTCATAAGGTGCATCCTGTGATTAGATAGTGGCTCTACAGAGAACAGAAGAAGTCTGGTTACTTTTGCAGTCCTTGGAAGATAACAGCAAACACAACAGAAGCATCAAGCATGCTTTCCAATCCAAGAACCGATACTATATTATTTATTTTTTTGTTCAAGGGGAAAAAATAAATCACCCTGCCGGTTGTTTGGAATTAGCTTTACTTTTCTTCGGCGGTGTTTGTGCTTTCCAGGCCCTCCTTTTGAGGCTGGGACGCTCCAGGCAAGGAAAGCCAGAGCTGTTCCCCGGTGCCCGCTCCCCTGCCAGGAGCGGTACCTTCCCCGACGCCTGTCCGCACGGCTCACCCGCGGGCACCCCAGCGAGGCAGGAGCTGCCCGCCCTCCCTCCCTCACCCCCGGGCCGCCCGCCGCCCCTTTTCTCCCTCCCGGAGCCGGTGCCTCAGCGCAGCGCCGCGCCTCCTCGCCCAACGGGCGGGTGGAAGCCCGCCCCGCCGAGAGCCGGCTGACCTGGGCCCGGCGCCCTCAGGGCAGCAGGTAGATGACCACGAAGAGCGCCAGGTCGAAGAGGACGAAGAGCCACAGGTCCAGCCAGTAGGACTGCCCCGACAGCGACAGCGCCCGGCCGCCATCCGCCACCGCGTCCCGCTGCTGCGGCTGCTGCTGCGGCTCCCGCCGCCCCGCCGCCGCCATGTTCTCGGGCGTCGCAGCGCCGCACGGCGGCACCCACCGCGCAGGCACCGGCTGCTCTTCCGGGTCGGGAGCCAATGGGAGCGGAGCGCACGTACTGCCGCCCCGCCCTGCGGCCCGCGCGGGCAGGCACCGCTCTCGCCGCCTCAGGTAGCGCCCCGCCCTGCTGGAGGCGGCGGTTAGTGGCGGTTGGCGGCCGTTGGCGGCCGTTGGAGCGGGAGTGGCGCCGCTGCGGCCTCCGTCGCCAGCCGGTGACGGCGCTGGTGTTTTGCCGCCTAGCTCTCCAAGCACGGCTGCGCTCCCTCGCTGCTCTCCTCTCGTAGCAGGCTGCCGCCGCGGTGGCCCCTTCCCCCCTCACTGCTGAGGAGCTAACGGCCGTGCCAGGGCGGGCTCGTGTGGTAAAGATGCTGGACGTGGAGGGAGCTCCTGCTTCTCCTGCTGGTGTGGGGAGAAGTGATGCTTGCGGAGGCTCCCTCCGAGCTGGTGACTGACATTTCTGCAGTAGTACCTGGGCACTACTGGTGGCTGCTCCCTGCCAGTCCTCAGGGCACTTGGCCAGGTGAGACAAGGGTGTGGGGAAAAGCAGGTGGTCAGTCCTGTCAGACTGCCTTGGCCTTGCTCTGTTAAACTGGATTGGGACTTGTGGGGAAATAAATATTCACAAGTTCTTCCTGACAACGGTTTCTTGGAAAGCAGATGATGCCCTGGAAGAAACTAAAGGACCTTTTGGGAAACCCTGCTGTGCAGGAGTTTAGGAAAATTGAAATTGTTTTAAGATACGCTCCTATCCTGGAAGGTTAGTTGGAGCTTGTACACCCTAAACGTGGAGAAGGTCACCCAGATAGTGTATACTGTGTGCTTTATTTACACAGCACACAGCTGCATAAGAAATCAAATTAAGCCGCACAACCTGATGCTGTACTCCTAGTTGGGATGTGCTACCCTCAGTCCAGCCAGTTCACTCAGTACTGAAAGGAGTGCAATTATTTTCTTTGTGTCTAGAAGAGTGACCAGAAACTTAGGAGTATACTAAACAAAAACTTCCTCATTGTAGCTATTAACCCTTTTTAGCCTCATACTAAGAGAAAAGGCCATACTTGCTGCAGAACGCAGAGCAGGTATATCCGAGCTTAACTTCTCATGAACATGTGCTTAGGGGTAGCTATTTTCTCTAATAAGTTCTACCATTAGAAATAAGGATGAACTTGAATTTGTCTTTATATAGCAAGTATCAGTTAAGCGTATGGGTGTTAGGTGAAGTATATTAGAGATTTTCGGGGGAAACAATGCCAATACTTCCCCTTTAAGTCTTGGACTCATCTGTATTACCTCATTTGAGCAAAAGGAATTGTGGATTTTAGGTTTCCCCACAGCAAATGATTTCCTATTAGATTGCAAAGTAATGTAATTCTGAAATTCCTGCCTAGGAAACAAAAGTCTCCTAGTCTAATTTACTAGGCTATCTCATTCAAATTCTAATATAATGATCTTATTTATTAGTTTACTGAAGCTGTACCACTCTCCTCCATCCCTTTAATTGATGATCTTATCTCAAGTATTGGAGACTGAGTCTTTAAAGATTTTTCCTTGCTTTTTAAGCACAGCTGCTGACAACATCTGTGTGCAGTATTTGGAGTTGTTAAATACTTTTGAGCACTCTTTTCTTTTTTTATTAATAATTATCAGATTACTTTTTAGTTTGTGGCCTTGTATGTAATCCGGAATTAACTAAAATAATTTCTCAAATACTTGATGAAAAAAAATACCCTACTGATTATTTTAGCCAATCAGTCAAACAAATCTGGTAACCTAGATCAAAATAACCATGAATCAGGGTGTTACTGGGCTGGGTGTGGCAGAGGTGAGTGCATTGGTGCTAGAGTTCCACTTTCTGAACCAGAAGGATGCAAAACCTAAATAGTCAGTGTACTCAGGGAAGAAAGAGAAAACATATTCAGAAACTTAATACAGCTTTCATTCTAGCCAGTAAAGTCTCTAAAAGAAATATAATGGCATTCTCCAATTTCCTGAAACCTTTGACATGTAATTGTTAATATATGCAATTTAGAAGCAATAATGACATGCAGCTGATAACGTAGGTCACACTCTTTAACAGCACTTCGATGGTTAGGGCTGCTGTCTTACAGTTTAGTCTGCTTTTTCAGTGTGCATAGCTTAACTGAAAGAGGCTGTCACATGGCTTATTGCAAGCCATTATTTATCCCTCTCTCTTTTAAAGGCTTTAGCATCTAAACAAAATAGCCTAGAGATAGACAGAATTTTGTAATAGTGTTGTTTCCAGGTTTTAGGGTGTTGTTTTTGTTTGGTGGGGTTTTTTTTAGTTTTACATACCTTTGCTTTTCAGTTTTACATCTCTTCGTAATTGAAAATTGAAGGACTGTTTAAAATGGTTTTCTCTTCATTGCGATGTATGTGGTATATCTATCCACTGAAAGATGATTATATAAAAAATACCTACACTGGAAGTTGCATACAATCCATATCCGGGGGAGGAAACCAAATTCATAAAGAAGGTTCATCTGTCTTACTCCGGACTCGAATACTGTTTGCGTCGTGAGAGCATTTTGGCAGTAGAGGGAGCTATGAGATGCTGAAGACCACAAAAATACAGGCTAAGAGAGGATTCAGTTATTAAAATAACTGAAGGAAAAACAGTTTTTCTTTTTTATTCAGTTATGGCCAGCAAAAAGACAGTCAAGGAGAGCCAAGAAAACAGGGGAGTAGATTTCGCGAGGTATTTTGAAAACCCATTAAAATCATAATGTAAATGTACCTGTTCAGAAATGGTACTTGAAATTGGACCTGTAACAAGCAGCATGTGAATAAGCACATGGCAGAAGATTGTCTAGCTGTTTACCATCATCAGGGAATTCTGTGATGAAGTGCTGTGAGACTTTACAGATATGGCTGCATTCATATTTTGGGTTAGACCTCAGGGCTGTCCTCAGGCCCACATGGTATTGTGACCTTTTAGCAAAGTCTTACATGAATCAGTCTTTTTTCTAACTATGGCAGTAGAAGCATGGGTGCAAAAAGCTCAGAAGCCAAAAAAAAGAGCTCGGGCCATATTTGCTGAAGCACAAGAGTGCTGGCAGCACACAGGTTTGTTTTGCTGATGTGTCAGAAAGGGTCCAGGACTGGGAAGCAGGCTGCCCTGTAGACAGGGGGACAGGACTAGATTACCACCAAGAGGCATAGTTAGAGGGACACAGCAGATCTTAACTAGTGCTGACCCTCGAGAGGCAGTTCTACTGCAACCCTTAGGAAACAGCACAACTCAAGGGAGGTGAGGCTGCATTGAAAATAGCACTTACAGACTGGACAACGTGAGCAGATTGTGGTGCATATTTGTCACCCATCAGAAACACCAGTGTTTGAAATCAACGTAGTCTGAAATCACTCTTTATCTTGTTAAGATACCTTCAATATTTTTATTCATGTCCTGAAAGAAACTCACTCAGAGCCTGCTAATACTCTTCCTGACACAGAATGATTCGAACCCCTAATAAATTGGAACAACTCAAAATCTGCATGTTTAAAAGCATGGTCATACTTTCAGAAACAAATACAATGAAATTGCTTTATGTGAGATACCTGTATATCATCAGTATGTGTTTTATATTATTCCTATTGAAATGAGCAAGGTATCAATGGGATATCATTTAAGTCCTCCAAGTGAGCTGTATTATCACACCATATTTTGTTTATTCCATATTTATATTTACATAAAATAGTCTTAGAGACTTGGGTGTTGTTAGGTTTCTTTTAGGTTTTGTCATCCTTATTACACAATATTCAATACACAGAGAAACTCTTTATCAATATAAATATTATGGTAAGGAAACTAAGTTGCCATTTGAGAAGCAGTGCAAAAAAATATTGACGTTCTGCTTATACAAAATAGTTTTTGCAGCCTTTTACAGTATGGCACTCAGGTAGGACTTGGTACAAGTAACATTTTAGCATTTGTATCAAATTGTAATTGGATTTTATTTATTCAAGGTAAAACAGTAAACATAAGGAACTAGCCTCTGTTTTCAACAGGGCTAAGTAATTGCAGCTTAGGAGGTGCTGTGAGGGGATAGAAGGAAAAAAAAGTAGAGGATATGTAGAAAAATGATCTTTTTTCATTGTTTTTTTATTCTAGTGCTGTTCTGGGTGAAGTACTTAGTCCCTTTTGAAGACTCTCTTGGCTTCAACTCCTTCATATCTGTAGGTCTGTTAAGAAATTAAGAAGAAAATTCAGTGGCTGCTATTACAAAGTTTCATTTCACACATGCTATTGAAAGATGGTCAATAGTGATTTAATGAATTGTGACTGGTGGCCCTGTGGGGCCTCCCAGCCCTTGTGCAGGCTCTGAGGAAAGGAACATAAGGAAAGCAGCCTGTTGTCAATAGGCATAAATTCTCTACGCAAACATTTGAACCACCATGGGACAGCTTTTGGGTGCTTCAGAAAAAAACCAAAGTGTTGAAGTCCCATATTCCTAATACCACTAGTTAACAAGTTTCATCTATTGGACTGCTTTTATTAGAAGTGTGAAGAAACACTGAAGGGTTGGACTGCATGTTTTTGATATCTCAAATCTCATACCTGTCCATAAGGTTGTGTTTTTTTAATTTATTCTTTTAAGAAGCTTGTGACCTGCTAGCGGAGAGGATCTTAAAGTGTTACAGTTCAGTTCAGTTTCTGGCTTTACTGCAGACCTATGAAGCATTTCCCTTTTGTCTCAAACTTACCCCTCTGTGCCATCATACCCTGCCCCAACCCCAAACTTTGTTTTAAAAGGGCATTTATCAGCCACTGACAGCATTACGCTGTAGTAAGCTCCTGTGGTAAAGCTTTTACAAGGCAGACACTTGGAAAAGGGCCTTTAGTCAGAACACATCTATATAGTGTGTATATATGTATATATCTTCTGTATACAGCTTGTGTTTACAGGCTTCAGAATGCATTGATAAGATACAGTTCATGGGTAGAAAAACGTTTTATTTTAAAGTTTTAAGTTTTGATAGATCCTTTGAGAATTTTAAGTAAAGATAAAAGAGGTTATTTGGCTTGAAGAAAATATTTCCTACTTTCTGAACAGCTTTTAGAATTTTTTCTGTTCATTGTATTGTAAAGTTGTATGTAAGTGACTAGTTAACTCACCTGAACAAGTTCATCACCTATGACTTCTCTGTATGCTGTGAGTGCTTTTCCATTATCTTTTCTAGTAAACGTTCCTACAAGTTTATTTCCTTCCATGTTCCAAGAACCCTACAATGGCGAAAAAACCCCCCCCAAATATTTTGCAACAGATATGACACTGATTTGATTTAAAGACTGCAAGAAAGCTTAAAAGTGAGAAGAGATTAAAACAGTAATAATGCTTTTTTGGACATTGATGGAAAGGCTGTAAAAATGAAATTTTAATAAACCCACTAGTTTATTTAATTGCATAATAGTCAAGCTAGATTTTTTTAGTACTCAGCACACCTCATTTTAATTAATTGTATCAACAGAGAAAAAGTAATTTTTTATAAATACCCACTCTGCACTCTAGGTGGCGTACTTAAGCATTATAAGAAGTAAAATTGCACTCACGGGGATTTCATCGTGTGAAAATTGCTACATACTCTGCTTTTTGTGCACTCTATGGAACTCTGAGTTTCATGGTACAGTGTTGAACTATTAACAGTTAAGACTACCTTGTGGTTTTGTATATAACCTGCAAACATTCCTGAACAGTCATACTTCAAAAGTAAAATTTAAATTAAAAACTAGGAAAACAAATCATTCATCTTGAAACTGTACTTCATGAAGTTACTATCATATAATAAATACATAATTATATAAAAAGTCTCTTACAGTAAGTTCAGTCCCATCAGCCAGACTGTACTCAAAATTGACTCCCAGAGTGAATTCAATATCTATGGTACGGAAGTTGCTTGATTCTTTGATAGTAAATTTGTTTCCATCTTGCTGAATAGTGATCTTCAGATTATCGTGGGCTCCTAGCTTTCTTTTCATCATGTTAACACCTAGAAAAATCAATTACCATCAATCAGAAGAAGAGGCCCTAGAGCATCATATTTGTCTCTTTTTAGTGACTTTTATGTGGTCAAGTAAGTTTATTCCAGCATTTTGACCTGAATTTTTATTCTTCTTTACTTTTTATTGAGGCCACATTCACCAGCACAGATATAATGCAAACCACTATCCAACTGGAGTAGTTATATTTATATCCATATAATGCACAGTTTATACAAACTTAAAGTATCAGGATGTTAAAATGACTTGAATCATGTGTTGCTATAAAATTGAAGAATGATAATTTCCTCTTTGTGTAATTTTTGAACTAGTTTCATGTTATCAAAATAATATTGCTGCTATAGAATTCTGCTTAAAGTTTATAATTCAAATTCTCTGAGCCTTTTCCTCAAATGTAGACTTAGGGATTCTTTCCCCTGCTGAAATGAGTTAAGTTGCTTAAGATTAATGTAACGTAATTAAAATCAGAACATTTCTCAGTATCTTTCCCCCCCTCAGTAGAATCTTTTGAAAATAAATGCAGTACACTATGCAAGGGCAGAGCAGCAAACAGCAAAAGGACAGGCTAGCCAGAAGGTAGTTCACAGACAGCTCAAGTTTGTATTCAGCCATAGTGGTGTCATTCTTGTAGAAGGCATTGGAAAAATAAGACTTACCCATCGCCTCCATGAACTTCTCATAGTTTTCATTTCTGTCTATTTTCCAAGTACCATTATATGCCATGTTTCTGTCTGTAGGAGGACTGTTCTGAAGTAACGTATCTGTGCAAAGAGAATTTATGTACTGGCTTATCTTGAAAGCAATTTACAGGATGATGTGGCTGACTAAAGCTCAACTGATGCACTGATCTTTTCAAGGAGCAGTTTACTGTAGTTTAATCAAATTTCCCATCGTGCCACGCTGCTTGCTGAATCTCTCCCTTATTGCCTCAAATCATGACATTATCTTTATTGTTCATCTTAATAAGGAATTGCTAATCCATTCATTTTATTCACCATATTTGAGTTGTAGTAAAAATCAGCTATCTAGTGAAAGCAATAATTAGACTAAGAAAATTTCTTGACATTTTCTATCTCTGTTGTATCTTCGTGCTTGTGGGAGAGTCTTTATGCAACTGGAGGCATTATACTTACCCAACAAACCAAACACAAATCTCTACTTTGTCTGTTATAATTTGTTAGAAAACTGTTCTGCTCAACATAATAAGCATGGGGCAGAGGATTTACTGAATGTCTGCAGGTTGTTTCAGAAAAATATCCACTTGCTCATTGTCTAGTGCTGAGCTAGGAAAATTGGGATGATATTCTGTATTCATGTGCTCACTTTTTAATATATAGTATAAATTCTGAGCAGTTTCTACACATTTCTTCATTATAACACATTCAGTGAATGCTATGTGCATCTAACCGATTCCTACAACAGAAAAAGATGTGCAGCTAAGTGAATTTATCTGATGTGGTTGATTTCCATAGGTCCCAGATTTTGTCTGTTCAAGGATAATGCAGAACATGAGTCTTCCCTGACTTAGATTCTTCTTCCCCACTCCCCTTCCCCTCTAATTGGTGCTACTGGAAACCGAGCAAAACTATTGACCCAGCTTTTGTCTTCACCAAGTTTAGGGTTATAATTATTCTGTTTGCATGGATGGCACCAGCTTTGCTATCTGTTAGCTTCAAAATGTAAATGTAAATCCTGAACGCCGAATTGGATTTTGCTTAGCACACAGGTGATGGGTTGTGCTCTGCTTACCAAGTTTTAACAGTGTCTCATGTTACCATAATCTTGTACATCTATGGATTGTGGCCTGGAACAAGAGGTTTTACTGAAGTGTCACTATAAATTTAGAACTTTGCTAGTCATACCAGAATAGGGTGGCTTTTCACTCCAGTCAGCTTCATTTTGAAATCAGTAGTAATCTGGCTAACAGACTGGAGAGGAAAAATAGCTCAACAAGTATTTCTCACTTAATGAAAAGAAAAGAAAAAAGAACGTAGGTTCATATTGTGGCAAGTGATGTAAGGAAAGGTGCCATACTTGCAGCCAAACATGGTGCTAGAAGCTGACCGTGCTTTAGAGTTAAAATTAACTTTTCCAGACCCTTTGGTCTTCTGAAAGATGGGATTTGATCCAAGCTGGTCTGTTGTAGTTGTGAACTACAGCTATTCCAGTTCAAGAAGACTCTCCCAGCAGTAATTAGCAGAGGTTATCTCAGATCTGCCAACAGAGCTCCTTTTGTGAGTGTTTCCTAATTCATGTCATCTGAAGTGAGCCACCTCCTTGTACACAGGAGATGTTTCAGACCTGGGGGTTTTGCCTAAACTGTGTGGGGAAGAGAGGGGAATATGAAGAATCTCATTTGCCAAATGAATGATTGCTGAGTACCCCCAGCATGAGGTCACACTGAACATGTTGGAGCACTAACCTACCTGGTGAGCTGCAGCTGGCAGAGAGCAGGAGCCCACAGCCACGTCCGTATTCTGTGTGGGAAGGTTCACCTGCAAGTGACAAGGACTGGGGTTGTGGACAGGTCCTCTTCAGGCTGCAGCTTGTCCTCTTGCCTTCCACTGTTCCAGCTGCTGTCGTTTGCCTGCCGCTCTTCCTGTACTAGCTACCTGTTCTTTCCTCTTCCCACCTCTTATATTCCTGTCTTGCAGGGTAAAGAAGCCTGCCAGATGGAAGGCTGTTTACTCCTAATGGCCTCACAATATCTACTTAACACCACCATTTAGGTCTCATTATGTAGTTTTTACATGCAGTTTCTTCCCACATTTTCATGCAGTTTTTTATCACCAGAATTAGTATCTTTTGTGAAGGACAAAATTGAAATACTGCATGTCACTGTGAACTGGAGCATTGTAAGGTACAGGCAAGACATTTGACTTAGGGAAATATATACATGCTAGCCCCTGTAATTGGAACTGGGTAAAAATCAGCCAACTATAAAATGGAAGATGAGTAGCTGTGTTAGCATGATGCTGAATATCCAAACTCAGTGTCTCAAAAAGTGTCATAGTCCATGCCCAGTGCTGTGCTAATCATAGATGCCCATCTTACCCTTCAGCCAGCTCAGAAAATGGGCAAAATGAGTTTCTATTAGAGTCAGATTATCTCTTTTTATTGCATTGGAGTGTATCTTGACCTTTGTAGTTATCACTGTCAAGCTATATTACTTATTTAGTGTATATATACATAAAAATACCTGGTGTCTGGTTATAGTTCATCCAGTTTATTGTTGCTTAACAAAATTATTAACTCTCTTTACAGTCTTTGCAGAAGGGTTCTTTCTGACAGTGGTGTAGTGCAACTTTTGAACCACTTCTGTTGTATCCAGTAGAAAATTGAGGCCTGAAATAACGTGAATTATTCAAATCATTTCAGGCATACGTGAAAACTAACAAATAGGAAATGACCTTTTATTTTGAGCATTTCAGGAAAGCTTATCTACTTTTTAGGTGGGTTCTATATTCTCTCCAAGAACCTGCTGATTTCATTTCATTTAAGAAATGCTAAGGTATCTGAAGTAGTGTTTATATATTTAAACAAAACTAATGTTAATGATTACTGTCCTCATTTGAATCCAGCCTATCTTCTTAACCTCTGAAAAAATAACTCAGAGTAGTGACATGCTGCAGGTTCAATATGAATTTCTACATCAAACTTACTTCAGCAGTTTTTCTGAACCTTAAAAAAGAGGGAGGGTCTTACGGAGCAAGTCCTCAACTAACGGGAAGATCTCTCAGATGTGCTTTTCCAGTCAGTTATCTCACAACTTGCCTTTCTCCCCTTGTGATTCTTTGGTCTACCTCAGAAGTCAGGCTAATCAGCCAACTCGAAACCTTTTCGCCATGGGAGCAGCAAGTAGCTGGGTCCTGAATTTCACATCAAAGCTTGTTGCTCCATTTCTGTCCCATTTTTCCCTTCCTTAACATTTCTTTTCACTGGGCATGAATCCTTAGGATCCTGTTCAGATCAGCCCCACAGATCTGTCAGTTAAGTATCTCCACAGGTGGTCAATATTTATGAATTTCATGGTGTCTCTACGGTGGTGTAGTTCTGACAGCATAAAGAACTGTTCTTCTCTGAGGTCTGATGGAATGTCAGTGCTAGAACAAGCAGCCGTCTTTTTAATCTCTCACAATTTACATGAGTTATTTAGGACTACTAACGCACTAAAATCTGACTTCACTTTTCTTACATGTACTAGAATCATACAATATACATTTTATTCAGAGTTGAATTCCTATAAAAGCTGGGTTTCCTTCTAAAATTATAATTAAAATTGTTTTTATAGATTTTTTTTTTTTTAATGTTGGAATATTCCACAACCTTTTTCCTTTTTCTGTCTACCTCTTCCTTGTGTGGTTTTCAAAGCTACAATTTTCACTTAGATGGTGCATTGAAAAACTCATTTTTTAGTATTGCTGGTTGCATGAAAGTTGTGAAAGCTAAGGGTGTGTATTCTTGGCTTTGTGGCTTTCTTCAATGTGCCAGCTTCAGAACACTGAATGTGGACAAACTTACTACCTTTGAAGTTTGATCTTTAAATGAGGTGGATGGAAATAAATTATTAACTTATATGGTCATGCCAATCTCATCATGCCAGTCTGTGATAATCGTACCAAGCTGTATTATGATGGTAATTGGCAATGAAGTTCCAAAGATCAGGGTGACAAAAATGCTTTTGCAGTGGATTATATTCGTCTATCCTATTTATTGTTTTGTGGCTTGTCTTCAAGTTGTTCTGCCTAAAATTAGCTAGGACAGTAGAACTCAGCTTCACCATGGAGTGATAGTGGCTTGGTGCCAGCATAAACATAATACACTTATGTAAATATTAGTATATATAATGTTATATATTGAGAGAGATGAATCCCTGTTAAAACCATGCAGACTAACTGGTTTCTGTCAGGTAGTTGTGAACTGATTTGGCAGTGTTTAATGCATGTTTTCTACTGCATGATTCTTCTATATGTCTTCAGATGGATTGCAAAGATGGTTGGGCGCTTAAATCATTCAAGTGCCCCTGGATCCCTTATTGTGAAGTTTTGCTAAGCATTTAAACCACAAACACTCAAATTTATGTCAATATGGTAAATAGATAATTCTATGCCAGTAAAGCCAACTTTAGCATAACTATGGGTGGCCTAGCAAGAAGGAGCTCAATGGAGCCTAACTAACGCCATCTCTTGGATAAATAATTTCAAAGTACATTTTGCAGTTGGATGTTGTATTGCAATTGGATGTTGTATTGCAGCAGGATTAGACCATACTTGAGCTAGATTTCGTCCTACTCCAGCTGCCTGTTTGCTAAGTTTCTGGTTTTATTTTGGTTCAAGGAGAATCTCCTGGATGCTGCTAGTATGCAATCTGTTCAACGTGAAGACTCAACATTTGAAGATTACTTAGAAATTTCCGGTAAGTATAGATCCATTTTTTTGATTAGTTAGTAGTGGGCTGTGGATCTTAAAACTTACTCTTCAGTGTCTGTATACACTCCTTTTTAATTTCTGTGTAATGGCTGTGGTCCATAAAGTGCTGCATGTTTTGGAGAGTTGATGACTGGAGAGAACTGAAGTACATGAGCTAATAACCTCCAGGTTAAAAGAATCTAGAAGCAAAAGGCAGGATTTTCTTAAAGCAGTAACAACTCTGGTATTTACTTCATCCATTACTACATGCTAAAATGAATCCTAGGGTGACCTAGAATAGTAGAATCTAGCCTAGTTTCAATGAAAAGAGGGTGACAGTGAACAATTGCCAATAAAACCAGGTGTGCTTTTCCAGTAAAGATTATGTGAATCTCTGAGTATTAGTGCCATTTGTCACTTGTCACATAGAGACTGATATGTCTGTTGACCCATAGGGCTTTGTGGCAGGCTTATAGAAGGTATTTAAATGTATATCTTAATATTCTTTTCCTGTATTTTCCAGGCAAATACTTAGTAGCAGACAAATTTAGGGAAGCAGTTTCTTTTTGTTCAGAACATGAAATGTGATCAAAGGGTGGGGTTGAGTTATAGTCCAGTGAGCTAACAATGTACAGTATTGCAAGTCTGCATCAGTGTTTTCAGTTTCTCCAAAATCTGAACTGGCTTTTAGTTCATTTCAACATAGCTCTTTGCTGATCATACGCTTTTGCTCTTGGTTATAATGTAGCTCCAAACTCCACCAAAGATTATTGTGATTATCTGGATTAGTGACTTGAATCTAATCTCATCTGTAAAACAGGGAGCTTCAGAGTTCTTCTGAGCTCAGCACAATAGTAAGAGAGCACTCTATATGGCTCAGATATTTAAATATTTGTATATCCAAAAGGAAGAGATGGTTTCAAGACAAACCATTCTTTTCTTCATGTCTCATGTAAAAGCAGAATGGATAGCTGGATCCTGGTTTTATTTCCAGCTCAGGAATGGACTTTCTGTGTGACCTTGATCAAATTAACCCCTCTACTTATCTGTAAAATGAACTTCCCTTCCATTAAAAAGCCACATATATAATAAAATAACGTGCCAGTGACTTGATTAACTACTGCAAAAAAGGATTCTGAAGAAAAGCCTATATATGAATGTATCATTTGTAAACTAATGCTATGATTTAACCATGGATTTTACTCCTAGTTTTTGTTAAATGTCTTTGATGATGTTAAACAAAAGAAACCTGTAAAGTATAGATCTGCATATCAGCCACTATGAACCAGTGGGTGGGCATTAGCAGGCTATGGCTGAATTGATTATCCTCATATTTCAGCAGTAAAGAGGATTTTATCTTTATTTGATAGTACGGATTCAGAATAGAAAATAATGCAGCTGTTTGGAGAACAGTTCGATCTCTCAGGAAGTGTAAAAATAAATTTCTGTGTTAAATAAAATAAGAGCTTTGGAATAATGCAGCCAGGTATTTCAAGAAATTCTGAATTGTAAATACTGAAGTGAAAATTTACTGTGTTTATAACTTGTGGTATTTTTCAACTGCACGTGCTAAAAAATGCTACTCTCCTTAGAAGGGCTGAAAAACTCAATGGCTGTCAGATTCCATAAATTTAGATCCTAAAGCTTACTATTGTAACAAACTCACACATTTGAATTATTTCAAAAAAATCTTAAAAGGGTGAGATTTCACAGGACTGTGAAATGCATGTCAGCAACAGCTGTCACCACTGTTACTAAAAATATGGCTGGAGGAAGGAGCTATTGTCTTTTCCATTTGTTGAAAAGGTATTGTAGTTGTGCAAGATGTGAAAGACCGAGCGTAATACTCTTTTTCACCTCTTCAACAAAAATACCCTTGTTCAAGGTTATATTCTTTTCTGGGCTGGGTAAGAAATGTATTCCAGTATAGTTGAAAACCATGCCACTTCTCAGAAATGAATTCAAACATTCAGTAGGCCAGTGAAGACTAAGCAGGAGCATGACTAGGTTGGGGAGTGGGCTGGAAAGCTTGTAGTCCCAACAGCAAATGGTTACCTGATATATGTAGATATACATAGACAGTTGTTCAGTTGCACTCATAAGTTGCAGTTGGTTCAAGCAAACAGTGCTTGTGTTTTGTGCTGAACTAAATCTGGCCCTTCATAACTTTTTGAATGAGACTGTTGTTTGTCAGGGATGTACATACTTTTTGGTTTTGCCTAGAGCTAAAAAAAGTCAAGCCAGAAGTGTTGCTGAGGAGAACCTAATAGGCAAAGAACAGAAATTGCCAAGAAGCCCATTGGTCTGGAATTACTTCTAGGATCAGCAGTTAGCACATGATGAGGCTTTTGTCAAAAATAATTTTGTCATAGTTTTGTTTGATGTCACTGGGTTCACTATTTCCTTCTCTCTTACATGCTACCCCAGGAACTGATATTTGGGGGCAGAGGATGAGGATGGATCTGTGTAGTGGTTGTACTGGCCGGTTCCACTTATCCAATAAATAAACGCATGTCTGACAGCTCCTAGTAAGTGTAGCTGCAGTGCTCTCTAGTGGTTAGTAGCAGTGAATTATTTTTTGCTGGTTTTAAACGAGAGGTACTTTACCACTGGTTCATCTCAGTAGTACTTATAAGTATCTTGATATTAATAGTGAAGTTTTTCTCTTCAGTATTTCTAGGACCTAGAGAAGTTATTATAAAATACAAATTTACGGAAGCAATGATTTGAATCAGGGAACAATGAGGTGTTGAAAATTCAACCTCAATAATATTAATTAACAAACAGTAAAATTTGACATCATCCTTTTTATTTTAAAAAGCATGAAAACAGTACAAAGAGAAGAATGAGGAAATAAGTAATAAGCAGCAGTTTGACCACAGAAAATAACTGGACTCTATATTCTCTATTAGCTGTACAGTAAGTAGGACTAATGATTCTCTTAAGTAATGTAACTAGTTTTACTAAGCAGTCATAGGACAGAAGCAAGCGAGAACACATAAGATTCAGAAAACTTGAATACTGCTCAAAGGCAAAACATAATATACAGAGTAACCCCCTTAACCTAGTACAAAAATACTGTGCCCAGAAACTATGTATTTGTTCAAATATTTTTAAAAGAATACAAATGCACAAACTCAGTGGCTAGTGACTGTGATTAAGATTTTTATTAAACTATAATAGAAATGTATATTAAAACTATATACAGTGCATTTCAAACTACATTCTTTAAGAGACACATGTGGGTGTCTGCCGTGTGAATACATAAAAGGGCTCAAATTCTAACTTCAGTTACATCTGTAAGGTACCTTGGGCATCAGCAGGAATAGCTGAATACAGCAAAGAGCAGGTGAGGCAGGTGTTACCAAGGGTAAGAGTTTGGTCCCTCTTTGTAGGTAAAAAATGTGGATTTGACCCATACTTTCACTTTCTATACAGCTCAATCCAACTCCCACTGAGGTAAATGGGAATCATATAATTGACTTCCAATGGGCATTTGAGCATGCCTTAGGCCCTGGCATGACAAGCTCATGCTGTGAAAGTTAGTGGAAACTAGCTATTCTATAGCATTGTCACATAAATACACATTTACAAACAGTGGTACTTAGATATGAGTTTCTCTATGGAAACAAACTTCTTTATGTGGAAAATAAACTTTCCCATGCAATTTCCATTCATCTAGCAATGACAAAGATAAACTATCTTGCTTTTACAATTTGCTGTATTTAGTGTATCGCTAATTACCCGGCCAGATTCTGTGATGTTTCTTGTTCCTCTGAAAGTCCAAACCAAAAAATCTAGCCCTCATTATTTATCATACTCTGGCCAAACTAATTTTTTTATTCAAGCTCCAATGTTCAAGCTTATCTTTCAAATTAGTGCAAGTCCCTGAAGAAGTACAGCAGGGAACTGTGAAATAAAGCTGAAACCTTGTGGAATGTAAACTGCATGTGATTTGACATGAAGAAGAAACTACAGCATCACTCCTAACTAAAGCTAATGTATAAATTTGCCTGAAATACTAGGTCTCTATAAAACGTTTAAAAATGTATGAATTTATTATGAGTGAGGCATTTTTGCCATCAAAATGTCTCATGCATAACTGTAAGGGGCACCAACCAGATCACTCGGGCAACATCCCCGAATTTTAAGGCGCTAGATCTGATTCTTCATAATCTTTCCGTATAATGGGTTGGAAAATCAATTACCTAGTAATTTTGAAAAATCTTATATATGAATTAGACAGTATTCTGATTTTGTCAGTTTGTGCCACTGCCAGATAAAATGCATTGGATTGGAGTTCAAAAGTTTATCTTTACATGCACGCAATTGTCAGAGGGGGATGCATAAAATAAGGCTTCAGTCCTCTCTTCTGAAGAGAGATCAGCTGTTCATCAATGGAATAGATTTATTTATCCACTTTTATCACTAGCCCACATGTACTTGTATTCTGTGAAAATATGAGAATAATCTGCTCTTAACTTTAAACTGCTACTAATTAAAAATCAACACCATCTACAAAATCAACATTACGTTATTTTTGCCATCCTTTCTTCTATTGTGTGAGATAATAGAAAACCTAGACATTCTACAGCTAATATTGGATGTGTGGCTAACTTGTTGGAAAAGAAGTACTACTTACAGCTTAAGAGCCTCACTGTTATTTTTAATTAGAAGAGGTAGAGTTAATCAGTAATTTTGTGTATGTTAATACATATGACAAGTAATTTTTTTCAGAAGGGGAACAAAACCAGAAAGAAAAGTACACTTCAAGCATTAAACTGTGCTGTGGAGTGACTTTAAAAGAAAGTGTGTTGATGTCTGAGAACAAGTAGGATACTAACTTAGATGTCTTCATTGAGACAAGTATTAAAAATTAGTGGGACAAATTTTGTACCCGAAGACTTAAATATCAAATTTTACAATGGCTTTAATGGAGTTAAGAGTGAACTGACAAAGTGATAAAGTCCATTTCAGCTTGTTTCTTGTAAAATCCACACTGATTGCTTTAGCTAGACCATATAAGTTGGGGAAAATAGGTTTGAGACCCGACTAAAATAATTAGATACACAACTCATAATGAAATTAATGGCAGCTGCATGGCTGTAATCCACTAGCTGGGTTTGAAAATGCTGAATTCTGAAGGCAAAGAATTTCAGGCAGAAAACAGCTTGGCTTATTTTCATATTGTCACTTATCTACATTATGAAAGGAATCAGCAATTTCTGCAAACAGTTCACACAAAGCTATGACACAAAACCAGCACACTGACTTTGCCTTCAGGCAGAGTAAAACACTATATAAACAATTTGATCACTCTGAAATTTCATGAAGTACAGCAATCTATGCTTTTAAGGTTCTTAAACCAGTAGTTTAAAGGGTTTGGTTTTGTAGAAATACATACAGATGCAGGTGTATTATGATAGTTAAATGGTTTATTTACTAGGAACTGCATTTCTATGGATGTTCCAATCTTTATAGTGGAAGAGATTCTGTGGGATAGATGTGTACAGATACGTAATTAAATATATGCACATACTGTATAACTGTGTTCATTTTAAGTGAACCTTTGAAAAAATGCAACGTCACATCCATTTTTTTCAAGTCAAAGGTATGAATCCAGCACTCCTTTGTAGTAGTTATAAATTTATGTCATAATAAAGCTTTGCTGAACAGACAATATAGCAAAGAAATACTGGGATCCTAATGTAAATGATACATCACTACACTGTAATATCACCATAGTTGATTTGCTGTGTTGTCACCATGAATTACTAGTCTCAACCATACTAGCAAGAATACACCTTTATATACATATACTTTATTCATATTTATATTAAATATGTATCTCATCAGTTAGCATAATAATTATATTTCAGTATCTTAAGCATTCAAGGAAGAGAATATACAAGGACTATGCAAATCCTGAAGCAAAGTTTCCTATTTATCAAAAAGTACCTAAAAACTTTTTCTGGGGGGTGTGTGTTGGGGGGGCAGGCTGCTGTCACTTTTCTGCTTAGCTATGACATACTACATACATATATTGTACTGTATATGCATATAAATACACATATGGAGCACTGCATAACAGTAGCCCTGGAATGCTTAATTATTGTTGAATTCCATACTTTTTTTGAAAATCTAGAAAAAAAAATCAGGAGAAATACTTTTGTAGAAAAATGTTTTCCAATTCAGCTGCAATAATATATTATTGGTAGTCATTAGAGAAGTCTGAGATAGGATTTAATCAGTGACAAATAATTTAGGTTGGCAGAAATGCTGCAGACTATCAAAATACCTTATTGTACATTTAAAAAAAAATTTACTATGAAACTCAGTATCGTCAAACACTTTGAAACATTTGCTTCATCTTTTGTTAGCTTCTGGTATAGTTTATCTAAATGCAGAGACTGATAAAAGGTTGTTTTCACTGTCTTTCTGATCAGCTCTTACAAGGGGGAATTAATAATCTCCTGAGAAGAAGAATTTATTGCAGTTTCCAACTAGAATTTTCTGGATTACTGTGATAGAAGTAAACTCCCACACTTCAAAGTACAATCCCAAATGTATTACTTTTGCCTAATACTATTGCTGATTTTAACTGAAAAATCATTACTACAGATTAAAAAAAAATACTGTCTCTGTGCAGCCAGTTACACCTACTGCTAACCAATCTTAGATGGCTGACATTAATCTCCAAATCCTGTCTACCCAAAGAATAGTACTCTCTTTGTATTACTCTTTTGGGGTTTGTCTAATGTGTATATTTTCTTGAATTGATTCTCAATTCAAAACAATTTTTATTAGCCATCTTCATTTACACAAAATATCAATGTTGCTTTTTTTACTAGTGCAAATTAATTGATTTCTTACTTTTCTGAACGTTAATGCCTCATATACAAATGGCAAATCCCTGTAGCATTCTCGGCTATTTTTGCTTTCAGTATTCTTTTCTCCTGTTCCTTTAAGACATTGTGATTAATCAGTGTTAAGATTAACTAATGCTAAAAATGATTTTTAGAAGATGTTAACAGAAAACTTTCTTCAAAGTGGTCATAGCCATTTCATAATAGCACTGGTCTAAAGAATCAGTCATTGATAGTCACCAGAAGTGATTCAGATTTTCATCTCTTGCAGTCACATTCTCTTCTACTCTTCCTGTCCGTGATTCAGTCTGTTGGTTATGATGATGTTAAATTCAACTTCCAAATGAAGTTAAAACCAGCATATAGAAATGATCCTGTTTAGTTTCCATTTCTCTGTGTGCTTCTTGCAGCTTTCTATGGGAGCCATTCTTCCATGGCAGCCTGCCAGTTATGTTGTGACATTTCATCAATCTTCAAGCAGTTTCCATTATCATGGACAATTATGACACTTCTACCACAAAACTCATAAGACCCCCATTGCCTAGTAATTCACAGGGTTTTTAAAAATTTCTCCAAATGTAAGACATTTGCTAAGACATTCCTCTAATATGAAAAAAACTACTGGGTGCACAGATTCTGGGGCTTTTTCACTTCAAAGCCCAGTTCCATCTCCTCAAAGAGGTTAGCATAGTATATGCTGGCTAGGCTCCCCAGAGTTAGTCCCAATCTTTCCTCTGAATCCCTGGAAAGAGAACAGGCAAGACTGCTCATTACTTTTATAGCATAACTTGGCAAGATTGGAAGAGGAAAAAAAGGTGCGAAATGCAGTAGTCTTTTAAGATACTGGCCACAACATGATCACTAAACAACTATATACATCTATAAAGTAATAGGCTGTCAGGGACAGTTGAGTAACTGCGCTCGTACCTTCTTGTGGAACACGGTAGCAAAAACTACCCTTGCAGATCTTTTTCCATCTCAGTCAGATGTAATAAAAGAAACATTCTATCTTCATATAACCTTGGCATATACATGGTCATGCTATATCTTGAAATGTGGAAAAATAATACAGCAGTGGCAAAACACAAGCCAAATTCATACAGTGTTTAGCAAAATGCAGTACTCCCCTATTACTATGTCTTCTATGTGAACTTAAGCTTGTGGTTGTTAAATCAGTATCTCAGTTCCGTTTGGCTTGATTGCTTTCTCCATTAATCAGATTCTTTTCTTGTTGTTCAGCTAAGGATTGCCATTTCTGCCTATTTTTTCTACAGCCATCCAGTAAAGGGTAGCAGGCCTCTGACACGTGCGTTAGGGCCTGAAATAAATTAAGAACATGTAAAACAGATTACATTTAACAACAAAATAAGTGTTCTTAAGGATGACCATGAGAGACCCCCGAATGACTGAAAAACGAGGTCTATCTGTAATTGCAATTGAACTTGTATTTTGAACTTTAAGGAAGGCTTCCTGCTGCACATCAAACATGAACACAATTACCTGGTGCTAGTGCAGATTAGACTGAGCGGCAGTGTCCAGAGAGCACTTGATATAGTAGCTACGTCATGTGATGATGTAGCACATAGGTGCAGAAGGAACCACGATAAGTTTGTTGTATTATGCACAAGTGACCTGTCCAGCATTCCTTGTGAAGTACTATGCATGGACTTTGTTTGCAAGGCAGTCCTTTGAATGTATAGCAAGGTTGGTCACAAGGATGACCTTGGAATGGTAATCAGACACAGAGCAGGTCATCCATGGGACCATATTCACTGATGGTATATCAACTAATTCAGAGGAATTCTCCCAGAAATATTTGAATTCAAGACAGTTAGCACACGATAGATAAATTCCATTTGACACTTAGTGCCTTTTAGGAATAACTGTGACTGAAGTCAATCAAGTATTTTTCCTGATGTGGCTGTGTTACTATATCAGAGTGAAGGAAAACTTGATTCTGATATTTAAATACAGAATTGAAAAAATAAATAAAAGAACAATTCATAAGCATTTTTGTATGTTTTTCTTTCCTGACAGAAGTGATAAAAATGTATCCTCACACTATGACAGTCAGTCCTTACTTGCATAAAGGGTTCTGTTGGCTTTTGGAATGAAGTCACACTATTCAGAAGTGTAAAGTGGGAGTTTAATAGTTCAGACAGTGCAGGACAACAAGGTAGGGGAAAAAGTGTTTGAGCCCACTGATTCTGTAACTGTTATGACCGACTGCAGAATACACAGAGAAGAATCCTGGCCCCTCTGCTGGTCACTATACAAAACAAAATTTTGAATTCTGAATTCTTTAAAACTCTTAAACAACACTTTTTATCATGCACTACATGGGTACCATTCTTTTCCTAGATAGCAAAGCCTTAGTTTTGTGACCTTCCCTGATGATCATAGCAGCTCACTGGAGCTGCTGGAATCTAGAATATAACCCAGGGATCTAACACCAAGTGCACAGAGCAGAGCAGTTACCACTAGGTTTTAAAAAATTATAACAAAATACATTAATCAGACAAACATACCATGAATGATAAATACTAAAATAATAATTTCTTCAACCGAATAATGAACCATATGTAATATATAACAAAAAATTCTTTTTTTACTAAAGGACTAGTTTTGTATTTTATTTTTATTCTAATTTTAAATCTGCATCTATTAGAGGCTACAGTGAGCAGTTCTGGTTTTAGATACTTGCAATTCTTTCTTAGGCTCCATACCTCATACAGCTGCAAACAAACAGCATCTATGAATCCAACCTGCATGCTGGGAATTTTATTCTTCTTCTCTCTGTTCATTAGATCCTGCAGATAAGAAGTAAACAAGCTCTGTGTTTAAATGCATTAAATAAAAAATGCAATTAAAACCAAAGAGACAGGCTGGAATTAAAAAGCAGCACCTTAAAAAGCACAGCAAGCTCAGCACAGCCGGGTATCAGTACATGTGTTACAATGCAGGTAATCTGACTGCATGACTTGCCTTAGGGGATCGTCTTTGGACTGACAGAGCCCAAATAGCTAGATGAATAGACAAGCTTACTGGTTTTGGATAGGTTGCAAATAGGTATCAATTTCAGAATGTATTTCCTAGACAATTTAGTAATACCAATTTAAAAGAAATAACACTGTCTGTTCTTTTGGCTCAGAGATAACGCACTGTTGGTGTTTGGGAACCACAGAAGAAAACTGACTACTAGGAAGACAGGGAAGGAGTTGGTCCTATATTCTGGTCAGTGGGAGAAATTGTGGCTTTTGAAAGGAATGTGAAGTGCTGTTTGTAGAAGCCATTTTGAAAGAGGTGATTCTGCATGATTCTGCCACTTACTGTTGGTTCTATGTTGAGTTCCTTCCGCTCTTTATCTCCTTGATCAAAGAACTCAGTAGCTACAAGCTCAGCAATCTGTAAGAGATTTCACACATTGAGAGCTCTAAAAAGTTTGCTTGCTACCTACAATCAAAACTGTTTCCTGTGTTTCCTCTCTCTCCTTAGGATATATCGAATTGGGACCCCCCATAATGAGACTCTCCAGCTTAACAGCTAGCTTTTAGATTTCTTCATGCACACATCTGTGCACAAACAAAACACCTGCATGTGCTGAGATTTATTCTGACAAAGCAAAGAATAAAATGGCACATAGGCATCTTACCACTAGTAACAGCTGGAATGAACAACACAGAAAAAGGTCAGCTGATACTAGTGTGTTGTGTCAATTGACTGCCTTGCAGTGACACAGGAATGTTGGAAAGAACAAAGATTCCTGATTTACCTTCGGATTACTGCTAACATGGTGACATAGCTAAATGGACAGATCTTGCCACAAAGACCTGAGAAAGTCTTCAATCCACATACAGCACTTTGAAGGACTGCTTCCTAAGGCTCTGTATTCCACCACTGCCTTTGCATAAGGACTGGATGGAGGAAGCAGAAGCCATTATGCAGACTTTGTATTTAGCACATCTTAAAATTAAGCACATACCCGTTGCTGAACTGGCCATGGTTTGGTTATGGCTGATAAATCACAAGCAGTCATCAGCATTGCTCTGTAGAAAAAACAGAAAGAAATCTATGAATAACTGTATTATGAAATGTATGTAGCCACCAAGTCAAGTGACTAGTAAAGTAGAATATAAAATTCAAGGAACACTGAAGTCAGAAAAACAAGTGAAATTAAAGCAAAGTTATAAAGGTCTCCAGGGCTCAATAATGTGGTAGACAGAAGTGAGCAAATCTAGACTGGCTCATTTGGTGGATTCACGTCAAATGAACTGCTTTATTCTATTTGCTACTGGACAGACAGCACTTTTATTTATTTCTTACATTAGCAATGACTGCCATCTTTATTGATAGTATGAGGGCCAAGGACTGAAATGGGAATAGACATAGAACATGACTAAATTAGACTGGTTTTTAAAGGCACTGAATTTGAAATATGGCATCCTTCCTTTCTGAGACAGCCTATGTAAGCCTGCTTTTCTGTAGCTGTGCATTACAATATATGTCTCCATTCTTAATCTTTTTTCTTTACTGCTGGTATGGAATCAGCTTCAAAACAAACTGCCTGTCCTGAATCTTTAGTTATTGGTTTCAGCAATTCAATATTTAAATATAAAGTATCAACAGCAAAAGAATATGGTACCGAGACAGGAACCCTACACTCTTTAGGAAGAACAGAAATGCTCATCTAACTCCACGTGCTGCTTAACAAAGTTTATTATACAGGTTGCAGACTTAGTAATTCAGACCCAGGGAGTCATTCAGTGACCTGTGTGCCAGTGCCAGTTTGTACAGGCCCAGAGCACACAGATCTGCTGGTTTTAATGAAGTTCACAGCAACATGGCATGGAAAATTTGGCACCTAGTAATATTAACTGACTTCTTAATTATTCTGCTTTTACTTACAAAAATAGCTCCTTCTGTGTAGGATCTTCCCAATTAAATTGCTTCTTCCTTAGAAGTTCAAAAAATTCTCCTCTCCTCCTTTAAAAGAAGTTAAAATAAGGTTTTGCAGCATGCTGCCACAATCCAAACATCCAGCAATGACTATCCAGCCAAACTTGCCTCTGACTTACTTTATGTATAGTGCTAGGTCTGTGGCAAGAATGGCTTGTTTTATCATTTTCAGTGTGGCCTTGTATTCTTCAATGGAAAGGCTGCTGAGAATCTGATTTCCCTTTACAAAAAAACAAAAACAGTGTTATCAGTAAAATGGGCAACAGCACACCAGTTTGCTAAAATGTCTCTTAGATACTAAATCATTATGAGTAGCTTGCTGATATGTGATGTCATTCTTTTACCCGGCTTCCTTTTGCAGATTCCCCAATTTAAAAATAAAAATTCCAGTCTTCTTGAGTAATGGCAGAAAGCTGCACAGCAAAAGCATCATAATGGACTACTACAAAATGAAACTGCAAGCAGAGCAACATCAAAGCCTTTAAGTCCATTTCATTCATCAAAATTAAATTTGCCACTAGCTATATCATGGCATTTCGCTTTCCTTCCCCTTTCCCCCTGAAGCAGAGGAACTATAATAGATTCCAGTACCTGCCTATACACTTCATGTAAATGAAAGTATTTTCCTTTTATGAAGCAACATAAATAACAAGCTATTACATAGAAATATAAGCTCAGCAGCCCACTTAAACCAAAGCACTATGGAGCTGGTGAAATGGCAACTTGCCTCCACTTTTTTTCCATATTTTCCTGAATACAATTTCATTACAATACAAAGCATGCTGGAAGTACCATCCATACCTGTGATACAAAATAAGCAGTGAAAATATACTGCTTTGAAATGATTGTGCATGCTGAATAACTGGTCTTAGATTTAGTTAATAATATAAAAAAAGAAGAATGCCGTTTTATTTGCATATTTACTTAACTTAGGTTTGGCTTCACTTTGGAATGTCAACATTAGCAGTGTTTGGTTTGGGCTCATCAGAACTGCTTTGTGTATGTGTAGGCCGGAATGTTTTTTGACATGAGAGCAAGGACTTGGGTTTGTTTGGTGGTTCATAAGAGGTCATGAAAATGGCAACACAGCCTTTTTTTTCCTTTGTGCCAAGGAAGCAGGTACTCAAAAGGGTATTAGCAAGGCTTCCCTTATCAGGCAACACTTGGAAAGGTTTGGCGGCACTCAGCAATGGAACTGTGATTTCAAAACTGCTGCATTTGCTTTCTTTACCCAAAAAGGAATAAAGATCACTTAGGAATGTATAAGGGTGGGAATCTATCCAAAAGCTAAAAATAAAAAGTAAAATAGGGAATAGTTTCCTTCAGCATACACGAAAATGTGGCACTCACTGGACTATTCAGGATCATAAGGCATTGATCAAAATGATGATGCTCCATGATTGAGTGGCAATACAGTTGAGCCAGTGGATGTTCGCTTCTGAGGAGTAAAAAGACCCATCAGATGGAGAAAGCAAATTAAACATACTACTAATCCAGAAATAACTTCCCTTTTAATGTCCTCTTCTCATTATCAGGTTACTTCCCCCCCCCCCCCCATTCTTGTTCTTAAACAGTTCCTTTCCCCCTTCTGTGTAACTGGCCAAACAAAATGAATACATTTTGAGGGATGCAGGGGGAGTGCAGATAAAAAGACCATGCTGTTACTTTGTCAGAGCACTTACAACTCTAGTTTTCTGTGTTCTGTTACCTGTAGAGACCAGCTGCACACAAGGAGTGAGAATGCAATACAAGGTTTTATAAAGAGTGAAAGTTCTTGTATAAAAAGGAAGGGCAACAAGAAGGGTTCATCCACAAGCAAAATTTAAGTGACAGTTTTGGGTTTTGTAACATTTTACACACCAGCCTGGCATATTTAGTCAGCTCAGCTACTGAGCTTGTAAGTAATAATGCAGACCTAATCAGAAGCCCACTGATACCAATGGAAAAAATCCCTGCTGACCTCAGTGGACTCTGGTGCAGGGCCCAAAATGTTGATCAAGTAATTTCCCAGTGTTAGTTAACTGTATTGGTACTTCATTCATCACCACTCCTTCATGACCAAACTATTGCAATATTGCTACCTACCCTTTCCCCAGGGTAAAATCCAAAAGGGAAACATGTTGGTTGTACTGCAGGCAGTGAAAAACAGCATGAAACCAACTCTGCGGATGCAGAATATAAAGCTATCTTAGTCTAGAAAATAGAGTTTACTGTTTGAGTAGCTTGAGACAAAATACAGAAACTCCTCCTCTCTGAGGATTTCCAATTTCCCCATGTTCCTCATTGCATAATATGGTTCTTACCTTTTGCTACTGTATCTTCATTTTCAGCCCCAGGTCCCACATCGCTTATATCATCTCTTCAACTAAATCAGGATTCTTTTGGAAGTCTGTTTTGCTGCTGATCCTGAATCTATTACTCTAATTATAATCTGACCTACAAATGTTTAATCATGTAAGAAACTCTTTTTTACCATATAGTTCCACGGGACTTTTTGGATGGTTAAGGGTCGTTCACATGAATTAGTGGTTGCAGGATTGGGTCCCTATGTAAGTGAGTGCACACAGAGACTCAAATAAAAGTCATAAGAGGAGACTCCGGGGATTTAAGAAGCACAAAAATGTGGAGAGAAAGATGGAAAGACAAACAAAAATGCGGAAAGGGAGATTAAAGGATGCAAGCCCCTGAGGATTATGGGCTGGTTGCCCAGCACCTCCTCTGAGATCACTGCAAAAGGAGTATAGAGCACATACACTTGCGTGTTTCTGTAAGGAAACAAACTGTAGGATGGTGCCAACACATGCTGGGTGAAATTCCCATTGAATTAAGTGGGACGCATACTGTGTCCCCTAAAGTTCATCCTGACTGAAGAGAGAAATGTGTGAGAAATATCTTAGGTTATCTTCCCAAGTACTGCACCAAACTCGAGCTTGCTCAGTACTTACAGACCCTTGGCTGTCTGGGAAGACACAAGTGCTGGAAATAAACTCAGGTCCTACTTCTGTAATACATAGCATTTCTGTTAAACCACCATGCCAGGCCAAAGGACACCATTGCTTTCTGAACACAGTGGTTTGGTTATGCAGTTTTCATACTCTGTGCTTGCCTACTTTACATGTGGGTTTGGAAGAAAAAGAAAATAAAACCCCTGCATATCTACCAAGAGACCTTTAAGCAGTTCATTTCCTGTAATTTCTACTACCGGGACCATTTTAATTTTTGAAACCCTGTTGCTTAGAGAAAAGAATCATATGCTAAATATCCACTCTCCCTGCTTCCAAGGAAGAAACAAAAGGGATCCGTTCCTGGAAAAACATAACTCTTCATTTAGATTTAAATGAGGGACTTAAAACCAAAATTCATGGAACTTTCTATTGAAAAAGAATTATTAAGCTGTAATCATCTCCGCTTTACAGCATGTGTGAATGTTAGATTTTGCTGTATGACACTTTCCCAGGACATTTTTGAGAGGAGATGACGCATCTCCAGATGTCTTCCAGGAAATTTATTTTTAAATAAATAAAGTGAAAAATAGCTAACCGGTTCCAATCACTGCAAGGCTACAGTTACTGCTGGAATCCCCTATTAGGGAACTAGAAAAAGGTTACTCTCTCAGTTTTGTAGGGTTTTGGCATTTGTTTGTGTTTCGCTTTACACATCAGTCTAAGTGTTATTCTGAACATATATCTGAAAGGCAGGAATTCTGCTTCAGCTTACTTATTTTCTGCCTTTCAGTATTCTCTGCCTCCAACAAACTTTTCCTCCCCTAGTGTCTTACTTTACACACAGCGAGAACAGCAGACCACTCCTTCCAAAGGTAGCTTCAAAACCACTCTCCAACTCTGCCAGAAAAAGATACAAGTATACATTTCTGGGTATCTTTTCCCCACCTCTGGTCAGATCAGGACACATTGCCATATCACAGTAATCACATTATACCATGTTTTAAGTCAAGCTATTTATTTAATCGAAGAATCATATACTGTTGTTTGAAGTGAATACTAAATTCACTGAAAAACACATTTTGGACAGATCTGAAACTATTAATAAATTTTAAAAACCCAAGTAGTTTTAGTTAAAAATTAAAATATGGATAAAATTGTAGAAGAGTTCAGATGTTTCCTTTTGATAACTTCAAAGCGAAATATTTTGTTTAGTAAAAATATTTTGTTTCAAGGTTTTAAAACAAATTTTGACTTCTTGCATTGTAAAGGTTTTTCTGTAATTCCAGAATTGATCAAAGTTAAAGAGTACAGATAGCCCCAAATCAATGCAAAACAGTCATACATTTTTAATGTGGTTTTAAATATGTATCTTATCCAAACCAATTTAGAATTCAGGAAAAACAAGGCTACATCATGAGTTAAACAGAGTTCAAAATGGTAGGGAGACACCTTTGTATCAGATGGCTGCAGATCTCAGCTCTGTGCTGGCCCAGACTAGGTGGGGAACAGCTGGTTGGGCAGGGAGCAATCTGAAAAGCTGCACATTTCCTACACGCTGTCCCTTAGAAGCTGGGACCTTTTGCTGTCACTGTATGGGAAATGGGGGATGGGACATCTGGAACAGAAGCAGGAAGATGCTGCCCCTGCACAGTCTACAAAGAGTTCACTTCATCTGCTATCGCATTTAGTCAACAACTGAGGTTGTGCCTCTTTGCTTTGGACTCTTGAATGTTTCTGGCTGTTCTTGCACTTACTGCTTTGTAAAAACCTGCTCCTTTGCACAGCTTCACATCATCAAATCGAGTAGGTTGTACTTCATTTAGCTCTGTGATTTTGGTATTCATTTGTTTTTATTTAACTTCTCTCAGACTTGCTTACCTTTGTATGTAAGAGTTGTTCACTCCCCTGTGATCCAAATCATGGCTTAGAGTTGCTATCAGCAGAGCCAGTGTTTCTAAGTCAGTCAGTTTGCTCTATATGTAGAGAGTAATACAAGAAGTGAGTTAGCTTTATGATGGGGATTTATTTTGCACAATGTGTTTTATATCTGCTGTCTTGTCTTTACCCACATAGCACATACAGTTCAAGCCCAAGGAGGACACAGTCATAAAATGGTATGCTGAGAATAAGGGTTATCTCTGAAGTTGCGGTGCACAGTAGTAATCATTCTCCATGGGCCTCAGTGCAGTTTTCAGAGGGAACATCATTCAGCTCTATATATGCTGATGAGAAGACTGATACAGAAGAAGAGGAAGTGACTTGCATAATGTCACCTGGCAGCAAAGAGAGAGCATGGGGAATTTTTTTAAATTCTGGCCCCATGACTTTTAGCTCAGCTCCTCTATTACCTCAAGGGAGTTAGGCTACATTCCCTAAATAGGTATAAAAATAAATTAATTATACAAATGTCGTTGGAATAATCAGAAGGGAAAAATGTCATGCCTTTCAGTGATCACTGGGCTAATAAATTAACAGAAGTTTAAAACCCATGGAAAACAAAATCAACCAATATCTGACTCTTTAATAATGAGTTTATTCCGGAGCTCCAACAAGGATTAGAGAAAAGGTTACAGTTTCTCTTTTATGACTATTTCATATCTTTAATATTGTTCAGTAGAATTGGGTAGAAAATTTATTTAAATCTGTCCAGTGAGAAACAGGCTTGACAAAGCTACAGTATTCAAGCAGCATTTCGTAATGGGACAAGAATAGCAGGCACAACAGTCAGGACAGGAATTTGAAGAACAGCTTGTGACAGCACTGCCACTGGGGGCTGTACCCTCTGTAAAATCAAATCCAAATTTTCTTGAAGCAATTACAACTTCTGTAGATTTCCATCTGCTTTCTAGATAATGAAACCTGTCCTTAGTCTAGTCAAAAGACAAATCAGTTTGGAAATGAGTGATTTTAATGTTTCTTCTAGGAAGATGTGTCCCCCAATGCTTGCTTTTCCCCTCAAACTAGAGAAAATTGAGACACTTATGCTCAGTGCCGTTCTGACTCCAGAATCTAGGGCATGAAAATCAATGTGGAGTGAATCCAACATAGTTAGAAATAAAACAACTTATGGAAATTGCAGTGGAGACTGAAAAGACTCCAAAAACAGCAAGCAAGCAATCAGGATCGTCAGATTGCTAGACCGCACACAGAGCAAAACTACCATGTCCATTTCAGTATAGAAAGAATATGAAAGCCCTTGCCTTTGTCTCTTCCAGCACCTTTTGCCTTTTTTTTTGTAAGACAAAGTTTGCAGAGGAAGAGAATGCCTCTTCATTATCAGTACTGGGTTTTGGTCTACAAATAGGGTTTATTTATTCCCTCAGAAGTGCTTACTGTAAAATTGTATAAACCAACCAATAACAATTGTCTGTAATCAAACTGGAGAAACACGTTAATTCAGAATGAACAGAAACATTTTGTTTCTTCAAGAATATAAAAAAAACCCCTAGAAACATATTTTGGAAAAATCTTAAATCAGTATCTTTCTTATTTTGGGGATCATCTAGCCCTTCAGCATTTATAATAAAAAGTGATTAGGTCGTTTTTTAAATTATTATGTGTCTTTTAAGTGGAAGGTTGAAACATTGTTCAAAAGCAGTGAAATAAGCATTTAAATCTTTATTTCCAAAAAATGTTCTATTGTTTGTCTAAAGCTGTACTCAGCTCTGTGTTTGAACTTAAAAAATTTCCTGTTGAATATTATGAGGAAACATCCTGAAATAGGGCCAGTCCTTTTCTTCTCCACTTTTTTGACTTGTAGCATAAGCATTAACTTTAAAAAATGACATAATCATGTACGTGCCTTATTTGAGATATTCCCATTGGGAACATCCACCTGATCATTTCCAGAGGATTTAACTGAAACTGGGTGCATAACAACATGCCAACAATTTCACAAACCATGCCCTTAAAGCCAGAAGTCTTCAGCAGAAATATTTTGATTTCACTAGCAATACCACGGAGTGATGAACATTTTATTGACATGACAATCAGAACTATGCATCATTATAGAGTTTGTTTAGCGAGAAGATTCTTAATGTAGAAACAGCAAAATGTACCTGAATTTTACCAGATTTTAAAGCAGCAAACATGCACTGCGCTGTATTAAAGGCATGTCTCCAATTGTGATACGCAACATTTTTCCGATAATTTTTCTTTACACTTAAAATCCATCTGCAGAGAACCTTTAAGAAACAGCATCACATAGTTAACTGTAAATGTATTAGAAATCTGTTCTTTTTATGAAAACAAATCCTTCTCTAATCCTGCTTGAAAACTGTCTCTTACAGAAATAAATTTCCTTTTAACTCAACTAAGTTCAAATATAACATACTTGTAACTGTGAACATAGATAAGAGTATGCTTACAGCCACTAGTTCAGCCTCTCATTGAGTATGTAATACTTGTGGGTTTGGGTTTTTATTACTAATGGCTAAATGTTACTGTCACATCCACTGCTCAATTCAAAAACTGAGTTATGTTGAGCTAACTGGGAGAAAAAAATCATTGTAACGACATATTTGATAGAGAAATTTTTTTTTTTAATTAGAGGGTCCTCTTAAGAGCTTTTTTGATAATGAACATGTAGCTTTTCCCTTGTATCAGCTTGTCAAAAACCAAGCAGAATTGGACTTTGGAAAGCAAATAAGTATGACAGAAAGACAGCAATTACTATATTGCTGGGTAGGTTTTTTTATGCAGGAAGAAAGTATGTCCTGGATGTTTTACACAACAGTATTACTAGTTGTAGGGTTATACTTTACTTCTAAGAAAGTGAAAGGTATGAAGGTCAGATAGTAATTTGATGTGTACTAGAACAGATCCTTTGGTTTAAATGGATACAGCATACTGCTCTATGTTAAACGCTGGCTGAGAATCTAGGCCTTGGTTTGTTCAAGAAAATTTTTAGTGTTCCTAGTGAAAGATGTTGTACTGACAGAAATGAAAATCTAGTATCATTCACCCACATAAACAATTCCACACAGATAAAAGCAGCAGTACTCTCTGCCTTTCCACTGTTAAAAAAGGAGTGCTAGGCTACTGCCAGTTTTCTTTAGCTCTAGTATGGAAAGTTGAAGGTGTAACTTCAAAGCTGTCACTGTTCTCTTGCTTCTACTGAGATGTGTAATTATGTGTCTATTGTCATGGTGTTATTTTGGTTTTGCAAATCCATTACAATTGCTCCACTAGGAACTAGAAGCCACCCATTACTGGGCTGCCTGACTCCCTCTCTTCTGCTGGGATATATCCCTTAAGGAAGTACAAGTTCTTGGCCTTACTACAAAGGTGAAACTAAGTACTGGGATATTCAAGTGATCAGACTAGGTAATACAGTACTCCTTCTGGCCCTTAAACACTGCTAATCTAAATTGGTCTATAAACTGGTGATCTACAAAATAAATACCTGTTTTCTTTTACTAATTTGTTTGCCTATGAAGTCCTCCGAATTGATCTTGCATTTTGATACTGAACTTTGGAAGTTATGTTGAAAAATATATAAAGCAAAAATAAAGAACTTAAAAATGAAGTTTTTTACAAATAGAAATTGCATGTATCGACTGGAAGAGGCCTAAGAGATTATCTAATCTACATCCAGGGCCAGGAGCAAAATAAGAATACCTGTTTAGATCACCTCTGACAGATGCATATCTACAACTAGATCTACTGGTAAAAACTGTCAGGGAAATTTCCACAGCCCACATAAGTAATCTGTTTCAGTCTTTACTCTCTATAAAATTCCCCCTGATCTCTAATCTTTTGTGGGGGAAAGACTAGGCTAATTACTTTTATTACCTTATATAGACATAGAGAACAATATTACTCTCCTCTTTGTAACAGTCTTTCACTCACTGAAATGTTGCTATCATCTCCCTTCTCAACATTCTGTTTTCTGGAGAAAACCAGCTTAATTCATTCAATCTTTGCTCAATCTCCTAATTTTTTTTTTTTTAAATTAATTTGTATCTCTGTCTCTCTTCGTGTATGAGCTACAATATAATTAGTCCATGGGCCTTAAATACCACTCTGTCAGTAAAGAATGAAATTTTCTCCTTTTTGCCACTATGGCATATTATTGAACTTTTACATGGTTTCTGATACTAGTAGCTGTGAAATGATTTTCTCTTGTTACCGCTAGCTGTTCTTTTGTTTACCATTTTTAATTTATGCATTTGACTGTTTTCGTTACTCTTTATATATTTATTCTTGCTGGTTTTGAAATATTGCTATACATTTTCAAACTTATTTGAATTTTAACTAAGTCCTCTACCTCCACTCCCCAAGTTTTCTAAAAGCATTTTACAGTCCATTAACCAAATTATTAACCATTCAGTAGAACAAAACTGAGGACAAACCCCAGTACTGCCTACTTTATATACCTTCCTAGTTTGCGAACTACTCTTTAATACAGATTTCCAATTATATTTACTGGAGGCTTGTTTCACTATTCTCCCGATTTTCTACTAATTTAAGTTGTTTCTTTATGTGAAGCAGCATTTGACAGCATTCATACCTCATGTTTCATTTGGAAGTTTTGCACCAGGTTGAGGTCTGTAAACATTCGAATTGTACACAGTGTTGTTTCAAAATCTGATAGCTCAAAATCACTGAAGTCGAAATCAGTTAGGTTGAGAGATTGTGCAGATGGTACTACAGCAGCCTAGAGAAGAATAAGAGAACACAGCTTAGCACTAGGAAAGAGAAAGCATAACATAAATACCTGCTTTTTCAACAGAGAAGTAGAGAGATACTAAATTTTACCTTCACATTATACTGAAACCTGATGATTACTTTGCATTTATCTTTCCTTAGCCTTTTCATTTAACATTACCTTGCTTGCTTAGATTTAACACACACTTTTCCACAGACCAAGAGAATAAGGAATGGATTACCTGGTCAGTCTGTTATCTAAATCACCTAAGGCAAATTGCAACCAAGAGTATGTATGAAATTGGGAGACAGAGAAAATAAGTCAGTGGAGTTACATGTTTGTTTTTATGGACATGCAGACATCAAAATCTGTAACTGTTGGCATTTTTCTAAAAATGGTGAGCAAAGAGATGTCAGTAGAACAGAATTCCTAGCGGAATCCACATTCAGTGCTATGGTAGTCAGAACATGTCCACAAGCAGAGCTTTCTCAGGGCTAGAAACCTGAAAAATTAGGGTTCACCTGTGATCAATAATCTTTAAAATCTTTGGACAAAGTTTTTGATGTAATTTGAGTACAATCATAAACATTCAGTGTGAAATTTGAAATTATAAAGTAGACAAAAAACCCCAACTCTATACTTTTTAAAATCTGTAACTTTTATTATCAGTAATATCCCCATGTGTTACATGTATTACAGCTCTATGTATTACAACTGTACTTTTTCTAGTTACAGAATTCAGAGTATAGCTATTGGTTGCCCTTCAAAATACAAATGTGAGGGTTGCTAACAAAATAAATGGTAAATCTTAGGCTATAGAACAAAAATTAGTATCAGTTTTTTCAGTGAAATAAAAGGTGGAGTTCTCAGTGCTACTTCTTTACAGTTGTTTCACCTCAATATGAGTGTGGTTTAAAAGAAAATCAGGTAAAACTGAAATGGTGAAAGAAAGAAACCTATGTGTTTATCTCCCTCTTTGTAATTCTAGGGGAAAACATTTCTCCAGCATGGGGAACTATGTCCTAGAAGGCCGAGACACTGAAAAGGAAGCATGTGCCATAATCTACAGTATTATTACATGTAGCATGCAAATCAGCTCTCTCCATAACTCCGTCTACCAATCTCTGTTCCGAATAAGCTTGCTGTTATCTTTCCTGTGTGTCTGAATCAGAAAGTCATGAAAGATTATGAAAAATAGTGTTTACACAGAAAAAAATTCCAACATTCTTACACATTTCTTGTACCGGTAATTTTGTGTCCCTCAGTTTGGATTCATGTGGTATTTCATCTATGAGCATGTGAAAGAACCACCAGGCCTGTATGTTCAGTGGAAAATGATGCAACCATTTAGGAACTCTAATGACATAATTTTGAAAAATTGCAACTGCAGTCTGGTATTTCATGAGGAAAGGGGCTGGAAGGACACAGTAGGAGCTCAACAGAACACCTCATGCCTGTGTTCTGACTTCATTCATAATTTATCTTTCCCTTCCTTGATCTCCTGCCTTTGACAGCCACAACAATAAGTTTCATTTCAGCTGAGACATAAAAAAATGCACTCTATAGCTATTCAAGTGTTACTTAACTGGATTACATATTTCCTCCTTCAGTTACTGAAGCCAATAGAGCTATCTGCCACCCATTTTACAGCATGAAAGTTCATCAACTATTTTAATTTCAAGTTATTGAGCTATGGTTAGCTTCTGTAAGCACTGACCAAACTACAACCTCTTGCTCAATTTCTCCACCTCAGGAATATTATAAAGAGCATGAAACGGTCAAGAAAAGAAGAAAATGTGCCAATTAATTCCCCTCTTTGCATAACTGTGACTTTTAAATTACTATTGCTTACTATAGGCATCGTATTAATAGTAATTAGTAGTGAATAATTAATTAGTGACTCCATTTCATTACCTGGTTAAGCATAGAAAATAATTTTAAAAATTTGTCTTCTATTATGATTGAAAAACCTACAGATAAAGCTTATAACTTCATTTCATACACCAAGGTGTTACCTTCAAGGAAAGCCTCAAGCACAAGAATAGTCCATTCTGGCATGCAGGAAGTCAAGCAAGCATGGTAAATGGCCAGCATGGATGAACAGGGAATTCCTGAGTGAGCTCAAATGAAAAAATGAAGTACATAGAAGGAGGAAGTGGGGATGGGCTACCTGGGAAGAATACAGAGACATTACCAAAGTGTGCAGGGATGAAGATGGGAAAACCAAAGCTCAGCTTGAGTTGGAACTACTGAGGGATGGGAAGGGCAACAAAAATTGTTTCTATAAATACATTGGCAGCAAAAGGAAGGCTAAGGAAAATGTGGGACCATTGTGGTAACTGACTGGTTTTGCTTTGTTTCATTTGCTTTGTATGATAAAACACAGGTTGCAGACAGTATCCAGGCTCAAAGGAGGTGACTGATGCAATATGACATTCTGTGGTATGTGGAAATGATGATGAAAGTGAAAAATTTGACTGCAGCCTATTACACAAGGCAGATAATAAACAGAATAGAATAGAACAGAATAGAATAGAATAGAATAGTTCCAGTTGGAAGGGACCTACAACGATCATTTAGTCCAACTGCCTGATGAAGCATCTGTTTTCTGTGTTATCAGATTATTTAGAAGCAAAACAAAGCAAATTGCAAAAAGGTATATCCAGAAGCATAATTTTAATCTATTTTGGCTGGCTTGATACAATGATGTGAGTGCAAAATAAAACTTAATAAAATTCTGAAGCCAAGTAAATTGCCATTCATTAGCTGACCCTCTGTAGTGGAACAGAAGTTGTACAATATGTTAGCTTCTGCCATCAGGGACGGTCCAGTTTATAGACAGTGACTTGCTACATCACTGTAATTTAGGCACCTGGATCGCATCTCCACACATGATGTCAAAGCTGTACAATCTGAAGCCTGGAATAAACTATAAGTAACATCTGTCTATCACTTCAGGCAAGGTGGTTATATTAGTTAGCGGCTCCACATGCTGATTTCAAAACTGAAGTCTTTCTATAATGTGTTAATGGGAAGGTAGTCAACACAAAGGTATCCCAGTAATGTGGTAGAGGTTATTCTTAACTAGGGGAAAATACTAGCACAAGTACTTCACAGAAGCTTTTGGAAAGTCTGTGTGGGTACACCAAAAAAGAAAACAAAGTTCTCTACACCTTGCTGACAGTTTAAGTTAGACTGCAAGGAAAGAATCACTTGCATAAGAAAGGAACTGCCATGCTCACATATTTCCCTGAATCGGTATGTAAAATAATCACCTGCTCTGAATTGCTTTCTAGATTCACTGATCTGTCTCCCACAACTAAGAGGAGAAGCTAAGGAAGTAAGTTAGCTTTCTCAACTTGGGTAGCAGGTACTCCCTTTGTCACTACTTATCCAGGACTTAGGTTAAGACTAGGAATAGGAGTACTGATGTCTTTAACATGAATGACTTGATCTTGAGACTACTTGGCCCTATCTCTTTTCAAGTACTGCTGCCTTTACCAATGTGCAGAAACAGCAAATAGTTTCAGAAAAAAAAGACAGAGGTTGATACTTGGAACATTTAATTGTGTTCTACTTCATGAGTACAGAGACAAAGGAAAAAAGGCAGCAATGATCCTGTATCTCAAAGGGTACATGATATTTAAAGAGCAAGATTTGTCTCTTTTCCTTGTTTTAGGAATAAGGTTTTAACTGATTTAACTAGAAGACTGCAGTGCAGGAGTATTAACCACGTGACTGTACCATGTGGATTTTTAGGGTGTCTACAATCGCATCTCATCATGGGGTAATTAAGGAGAAAACTGAGGCTGTTGTCAGTAGGTTGAAATTCTGTCTGTAAGGTTTTGCTCCTCCAATCTAAACCTTTCAGGAGTCCACAAATAAAATGTATTTGAAAGCTACAGTTTTAAATTAGAGAAACCACTTGCTGATAAATCTGTTGTCACAAGTTTCACTTGCGATGAGCCGTAGTAATTTCTGTTGCCAATGCCGTGTTTCACTAATATAGTATGTATTAACTGTAATGATTCAAAGACAGCAGGTACAAGTATCAATTCCAGTATTATGCTATAAAGCTCAAGTCCTGTATCTACTTTGATATACCATTGATTCTGCTGAGTAACTTTGTGACAGCATGCGTCCTAGCTGGGGGAAAGCTCTTATACTAAATTTTACATTGTGTTTAGTTACAAAATAACAGAAAGAACTACATTTTTTTTTGTACTATAAAGCTGTACATCTGAAAAGGCCTTCAGACCAAGTTTTGGCTGTGGTTTTATTCTTAAACACATTATAAAACAAGTAATTTCTCAATTTAATAAACTTTCCTTTAGATTTGTAATGTTTTGACTCAGCTTTGACCATCTGTTTGGCTATCATGGACATCTGTGAGGTGAGCTAGCAATGAAATAAAGACATACAGAGGCTTCGGTTATTTGGAAGTCAGGGAGTGAGTGGTAGCCTAAGACATTACTAAGGCACTTGCAGAACCAGATGCAAAAATATAGAAGATACACTAAATAGGTGAATAGCAGAGTGGAGGCCATATACGTGGTAGTATGTAGTAAAAACTTTTAACATGAAGAGACTCCACAAAGCAAGAAGTATTTTGAGCATCTTTTACCTTAATAGTAATAGCACTTCCATAATGCTTGGCAGATCACAAATTACTGCACAGTCAGTAATTTAGGAAAAAATCAAGTATCAATATTTTCTTTTGTGTGACACACACCATATGGAAATCTAAGCTGTTCTCTGTTTTTCAGAAGAAAGAGGAGTGACAGCTATGAAGAAATTAAATCATTGCAATTTACAAAGAAAAACAAACTGAAAAAAAGCAGAAGAGAACTACTTTCATAAAAAGCAACACAATTAGAAAGTCTATATGCCATAAGGGAAGTTTTGAGTAATGAAAGTGGTGGAATGTGGCACCAAAGAAAGAAATTAAGCTTTCTAAAGGAAAGAATAATGCCTAAAGGAGCAATTTTAGGAGTGGTCATTGAATTAGGTATCTTGTACACAAAAGCACAAAGAAGAAACCAAATTATCAGTGAGGTTGTTAGATCTATACTGCTATATAAAACAGGCCGGGGATCATTCTCTAGCAATGAGGCGAAATGCCACAAACTGGTTTGTCCATACTACATAGATAGCACTTGGTCCATGGTTTGCTTTGGGCTCCATGTGGTGCCCTTAAGTTGTAAGATACCCTTATTTTTAGTGCCTGTTTTTTCAGCTCAAATTATCTGAACTAATCTGAGTGCTCTGTTAAAATTCAGAGTGATGGCTTCATAGCATGAAAATAGGGTATTTGTTTCATGCCCTGGGATGTGATGTGATGAAATGTGATATATCTGAGGGTGCAAAACCTGCTTGAATAGTGCTGCAAGATGGTAGGCTAGAGGAAGCCAAATCTGGTGCACTCATCCACGCTGTCTATTGGAGATGGCCTGTGCTATGTGCTCTGGTACTGTGTGTTCTGGTATTACCTTAGAAAGTGGTAGCTGACATGGGCCAAGATTGTGCTAGGAAGCACGTGGACAGTTAATCAGTAGAGGTGGACAGGGGTTCAGTGCTAGGTTTGTTGTGGTTCTGTTTTATTTAGCAGTAAAGATGTAACCACCGAGATTACAAGGCAAGCCGTGAAGAGAAACCATAGGAGGTGCATTGCATGCTGGTATTGGCAGTGCCTCTTTATTGATGAGCAACAGCATGGTAGTACTGAGGTTCAAAATCTGTGTGATACTAAGCATTCTAGAACTATCGTTAATCTTGTGCCTTGTTCTGTGGGACCTTGCTTGTCCAGTCCATGCTACCAAGCTCGTGGTTCCCTATGTCCACCTTCCTCTCCATCGCTCCCATTTTTTTTCATACAGCAGGGGTGATGCTATTTCCCCAGAATGTCTACTCCAACAGAGAGAACTGGAGAGACTAAGCACAGGCTGTGCTTTGAACTACACTTGAAATCATAGCTGTAGTTATTCCTTAGGCAATGGTTTCTAAACACAGAATTAAACATGAGCAGAACAGGACACTGCACAGAAAAGTAACCATAAAAATAAAAAAAATAATCTTTGCATAACAATTAAATACAGAATTTCTAGGTAAGGCCATAAAGCTGCACCCATACTTGGGATGCTTGAAAGGTACCAAAGATATAAAATATACAACATTCAGACTTAGCTGCAGAAAGAAGAGTTCCCAACATTTTGCTTCTGAAATACTTAATCATTGCGAGTTGATACTAGCATTGCATCAGTTGTTACTGTCACTTAAACTCATATGAAAGGCAGTCGGTATACTTCTGGTTCTCCTGTAATTGCAGCTCTCTGGCCAATCTGTATCTCTCATTGTAGGCATTGTAACATTTCCCTTTTATGTGATTTATTGATTCAACTCTGGAACCAATCAGTTTAAACCTCACTATAATTTTTATTTCTGGAAAATGTGCTTCTGCATGTTTGGGGATCACATCTGTGCCCTTTGTTGTTCTATTAATGGAATATTTCTGAAGTAATAGTAAAAAATTCAATTACCGCTGTTACCTGCAGCTCCCTCGTTTCCTCCTCAGCAGCAGAAGCATGGTATGAGAGAACCTACAGAAAGAGAAAAGCAGACCTTAGTACAAACAAAAGAGCAATGTGATAAAAAGGTATTTTTCCTAAAGCAGAATTTTCAGCTTGCAGCTGCACTGCACTGCACTGCATTGCATTGCATTTGCTGATGAAATCTAGTGTCCATGCAGGGCTCATGCTGGTTTTAAGGGAGCTCTCTGAAAGCGTATGGGGAGATATCTGGAGCTTTCACAGATCTCCCACAGCACAGAATCTTCTTGAGATAATTAGGTCAAGAAAATGCAAATAGTTTCTACAAAAGAGCAAAGAACTCTGATTTTCTCTTTGGAAAGTTTTCGTGCCCCACTTTCAAAGACAAATAATACATGAAACAGCTATAATTATGAGCCTGACATTATTGCCATAATAATCCTTTCAGGAGTTTATTCAGACATAAAATAAAGTTTTGCCCTAAGTGAAACTTGGCAACAAAAGTCTGAAAGAAAGTACGTTTGTTTTATATTAACAAAATAAGCTCATATTTTTTAGCTGTTGAGAACACAGGACATGAAAATGGTATGGAGTTTTTTTAGCAACTAGAGACTGACTTTTTTGTAAAGAAATCATCTCATATACTAACCTATAATCTGCCTGGACTTCCTGTATTATCTATAAAGTGTTAAAGTAAGAGAGATAATTGCTAATCTGCCATATATAAGCAAACAGCTCTTTTTTTTAAAGCACTGAAATGATTTTGACAATAATTTTACCACCTTTTTATTTAACATGACTTAATAGAGGTTTATTTGAGAGTTTTAACATTTCTTTTAGAGGCTACAGGGTACAGAATCCCCATTTTAGGAATTCTGCACACACTGTGTTTACATAATGAATGCTAGGAGATCCAAAGTCTACAAATTTTTCACTTTCAGCTTCAAGTTATCACCTCTGAGTAATTCAGCTTCTCAGACTAAAGCCCTCTTTAGCTATTAAACTTAACAGTAACCAATTCAAAGGCTGAGACCAGATGACGTTCATCTTGATATGGTTTGATGGAGCCCGAGGAAATTGCTGAAAACCTACAATAATGCTGCTGTTACTCCACAAACCAGTTTGTCTAAAGCACTGAGCCAAAATCATCACAAAAAACCTCAGACAAGAAAAGGAAGCCCCTAATCCCCCAAACCATTTCCTCTTCCTACGCAACAGAACAAACCTGCTATGTTGCCAACGTGTAACCTCATGTAGAGGAAAAGACGCATTCAGCTCACCACTAAATTTCATGAGTAAAGTTAAAATACAATACCAAATAAAATAGTCTGCTGGCAGGTATGGAAACAAGTAGAAAAATTCCTGTGCAACTCAACAGGCCAAATGCTGTTCTTCTGGGGGAGAACAATTTCTGTTCAGTATCCATATGAGTAGCTGCACTTATGTGTAGAACAGACAGGGTCTGGAGAAAATGAGGATCTGTTTTGGGCTAGTTAAGTACCACCTACATTTTCAGCTCACCTCTAATGTCACCATCTGTTTGGCCATGGCTCTTTCTACAGCTTCATACATCTGTGTATTCTGGATCCCCAAGCCACAAAAGATGACAAATGCTTCCAGGAACTGTTCATCATTTCTGTTGAAAGCCTTGATTTTGCCCGAGTTTTCTTCCATCTTATTCACAAGCTGGCAAACCCCTATGCCAGGATACAGAAATTAAAAGAAGTAATACAGAGAACTCCCAACATATCACCTATTGTATGAAACATCAAGAGAAAAATTAAGTCTAGGACAGTTTAGCCTACAGTATAAACCACCAATATACATATAAGTTACAAACAGGAGTGCTGTAGGATTTTCCCTGAAGTTTTTTAGAGTAATTTCACTGTATTATAGAATAAATGCTAAAATGTTATATATTACTAAGTAGACTCAAAAGTATTTATTAGGATTTGTAAAACAAAAATGTAGGGCTTTACAGACTTGATTATCTTGTGAAATTCTAGGGACATTTTCATCCTAACTTTTATTATTAATAGTATTCTAGATTGATATAATCCCTAAAGACAATTTGTCCTTTGGAGGCTAATTAAATTTTTGTAACCATGCCAAAAGGACATTTATGAAAGTCAGAACGGTGGTACACAGAGTTTTCACTTCCTCGTTTGAGTCAGTACTGGAAATTTTTTAGAATAAATGAACTAAACAGAGAATACCCATGTTGAGGCTCAAAGCTTAAGTATACTTGCTGGTCCTGTGAGGATGTGATTGAATTACAGCCTGCTCCAGAGACTACTGAACTCATTGAAAAGCATCTTGCTGAATTCAGCTTGTTAGGTTCACACTTGTTGATAGTTGCATCTGTTTATCTTCTGTTAAGAACTTCTGAACTTTTCTGTGCACATGCCATTGAAAGGTCTGACAGGTAACTTCTACCAAACCTCCCTGACACCATTCTAAGCAGAGGAAAATTCACACATATACCTCACTTTAGTTTTACCTAGGGGATGGCAGTTTCTGCTAAGAAATCAGAATATTAATTAAAGCAGCTGCATTGTAAGTATATGTTGTCTTTGGCCAAAACTGCTTTGGGGGCGATTGTTGTCTTAAGTGAGTCCAAATGTTTTCTCACTCTCATGAGTGTGAGTACTAACAGTTTTGAGCATAAAAGCTAGCATTTTCCTGGCCAACTGCAAATAATTATCCCAGTGAAAATAACAGTTGCAAATTAAAAATTCTGAAAAAAATTACTAAATGAAAAAGTCTTCATTTTCTATAAATTGCTATTGCATGCCAGTTTGTATACTTTATGTATTTTATGAAGAACACTTTGCAGCAGAAAGAGTGAAATATTAAATATGTATTTAACCAGCAAAAGAGAAGATAACTATTTAGCATGGTGTTTCCAGAACACTCTTAATAATTCTTAGGTTTTCTTGCTTCAGTAGAGCTACTCCTAATTTACACAGGATATATGAACAGAATCTGAATGCATTACACTTCGCCACCATAAGGTCAGGGAGGCCGGGTTTCCTCTCTGCTTATGGGTAGGGAAGAAATTATAATGAATAGTATTTTACAGCCATACCAACAGTGAACATAATCAGCACTACTGTAAGGTCTTGTCAATGCTAAGAATTTTTTATATGAAAGTATTTTCAGCATTTTAGTACTCCATATTTACAGACTAAAAAAGCTCATTGAGGTTTTTAATTGAAAGGAAAAAAAGTCTTTGAGGGAGCAAGTGTGCATCTTCCCTGTGGCAGTAGGTAGAAAACCTGAGGAAAAGAATGTAGCACACACATGCAAACTGTGTTTTTAGAAGAACATTGGCCTTGCACATATAAGTTTTAATGTCTGGAGACAATGTAACACTGTCCTGTTTCCAAATGACATTCTGTTTGGGGAACTTATTTTAATATCAGAGTCTCCTCTGAAGAGATCAGTAAGAATATTGTAACTGTAGCTGTAAGCTGTTGTAACAGGTGTTGTGGTATCTGAATATTGCAAACAGGATTCTGAACCTTAATGGAATGAGATGACTAGATAGATGAATGGTAGTAAAAATATATAATCCAGCAAATAAGGATTCACTAAGAACAAGATTAACTTTCCCTGGGAAAAAGAAGCTGACTTATAAAACTCTATAGGAAAATATCATGAAACTCACTTTTAGATCTCTGTTCAGTACTGTTTATGACATTATAATTATTTCCATAGCAACTGTGATGTAATGAAAACAAGATTAAGACTCAACAGTGAATAAGCCACAAAAGCAAATGAATTCTTAAAAGACACAGCATTTGGATGCACGTAAATGTCTCTTAAAAAAATTAGAGAACTGCAGTAAATATACTATGTAGTACTTAAGACTCTTTTAACTGTAACCTTTTTCAAAAGCTTCCCCAAAGCATTGAGGGGTCCATACATTACAACTAAAGGAACTCAAAAGTCTCTTAGTGGGACATAGTTATAAAACCACAGAAAGATTCTGTAAAGCTTTCACCACATACCTGAAAAATGCACAAGTCAGGAAAATAAAAAAGTTCTTTTCATCTTTCTTGCCAGTAAGGTTTGCTTGGTTTTGCTGTGGACAGTTTTTCCTACCCCACGCCCATCTGCACACCCCACTTCCAAAATTCTGGTTTTGGGTATAATAATCTTAAAAATAAAAAAGTAGACCTATAATAATAGTCTTGCATAGGATATAGTATGCTAAAGGAACTTCTGGGTATTGTCCCAAAGACAACTTCTTGACCTTACCCTATTAAAGACCTGAACATTAGGCAGGCTGTGAAACCTTAAAAAACTTCAAAGAATGTTTCCCAGTGAGAATTACTCAGATTTGAAAAACTCACCAAAATGGGTGGCCTGACTGAAACTTTTCAGTTTGAACTTCCACAAAAAATAACAACAGAAAAAAACTACATGAGATCAGATGCAACTGTTTTATCAGTAGCTAACAGCATAGTGAAATATCTTTAATTAAAGCTCAACAGTTCAGTCTTCATCTTGGTCTTCTAGGGTCTGGTAGAATATTTAAAGCAATGAAAGAACTCTAAGAAGCTGACATCAAAAGAAATTTCAGGGAACTCCATTAGGTAAAGATGATGCTTCTCTTTCTGCTTCAGGAGTTGAAAAAAAAAAGATCTGTCTTAATGAAAAAGGGACCTCGTACTTACTATATATATTCAGTTATGCAGTTTTGCCCTAATTCTGAAGGAAAATTATTTGAATACCATTAAAAAAGGCATTCTTGGAACTCTTAACATTTACTTGCTAAATTTTGTAAAGCTGAGGAAGTTGGATTCATGCTGCTATCTAGGAATCAGTATATTTTGTGTTCTGTTTGTTTGTGGAACTTAACTGATGCCAGGAAAGCAGGCTGACACTCATTCTACTCTCCATGGGACAGGGAAGTCCTGGTAATTTCCAAAAGCATCATCATCCCTTTGTTTAAGGTGAATCTGAAACTCACTGAAAGACTTAAAGCTCATTAAGCTTATTCCCTGATCAGATTCTCAAAACTATTTAGGTGTATATTAATTTTTGAGGACCCAGACCACGGCCACCTCAGTATTTTTAGGGAACTAGAAATAACTAGGCTTCTAAGTTTCCATAAGCATCTAGGCCTATGAGGACCTATGTGATGTCTAATTACTCCTGAAAATGTTACCCCAGGAAACCAGTGGTACTATGGCCACTCTTTAAAATAGAAGAACAGTAGTTCTTGAAAAAGCAAAGGAGATGCTGCAGAGATAGTTACACTGGGTAGCTTTAGACACTTAAACTAGTGTCTTATGATAGGACTGTAGGCTCCCTGTGTAATCCACAGATAGAAGCAGGCACCTCCAAAGGGCAATTTGTAGCACCAAAATTGCACAGCAGCTAGCTCTCTTCTAATGTATGAATCTCTCCGTAGCTGAGTCTCATTTGAGGAAACTGTCAATGTCTGTGCAGCTCAGCTTGCCTTTCCACATGCCACTACTGTTGCCTAAAAGTCCACCACTACAGACAGCTCAGGCCTGAAGAGCTTATTTACTGATTTACGTCTTCTCTTCCTTTCACTGCCTTGTAAAAGATCTACACAAGCAAGAGGGGTAACTAACTCTCTGAACAGGAAGCAATGAAAATAATTTTATTTACAGAAAATTTTCAAATGCAAGGAAGCTATAAAAATGATGAAGTATCACAAGGGTCTTGTAGGTACTTGGTAACTTACCAGGTAACCAATTTACAGTCAAGGTTGCAGTGGACTTACTGGTTGAAAACATGATAATTAATGGTCTTTTCTCCTGGGTTGAGATTCCATGTTGCTGAGATTTTACTATGGAGCACAGAAATATTTCTATGAAAGGTATAAAAATATTTTTTGTAAAGATACCTACCTATCACTTTATTCTTTTTCCCATTTTTTATTGGTGTACACAGCAAACTCTTTATGTGTTGACTTACGTTTTCTGCATTGTCATTCTGTTAAACAAACAAAAAAATACAGTTACAATTTTAAAGAATAATGTTCAAGTGGCTGAAGTGAAAAAGCCGTAGAGCTGGGGTCTACAACTATTCTTGGCTTACATACTCTTTCAAAAAGCAACCACGTCTTCAAATAGTTTGCACATCTTTGGCTGGACAGTATAATAAACACTGTATCTGACACAAGCTTTGGTGAACAATAATACAGGTAATGATGATAATCTTCATTCAGTAGGAGTTTACAGTGACTTGCATAATTGTGCTAAAAATGTGCTGATGTTATAATAGGTTCTTTCATTAGACGGTACCACTTCCATGAAAATGACAACTTTGCACCAAGATGAAGTGTTCCACTTAGTGCAGCTGAAAAGAGATCAGATGGGCTTTAGGACACCTTTTTACTCTCATCCGGTGATGAGCTATAAAACGAACTGACGTCTCCCCTTTCCAACATATCCCCTCACTTGCAATATGGCAATGTAAGGAACAGGTGTCATAAAACAAGAGTAACTACCTGACATTAAGCTAACAGTGCGTTTTGTGGCACTAAAATTTTCGTAAACTCTTTTGGTTTGTTTGAGATGCCTTGATTAATCCACTAACGCAATGAAAGGCGGCTTAGTGGAGACCAAGTTACGATCCAAAGAACGACAGGTAGGAAAACTACCACCAACAAGGTCAACATTCAGCAGTCTTCCAAAGACCTTTTATCATGTCTCATGCTCCAAGAGAAGGAAACTGAATTTATTTGGGAGGTGAAAGGGTGGAAGGGTGGAACAAAAAGACAATGCATCTTTTTCAAATACCTGTTGAGAAAATGACGTAGTTCTCCTCTGACTGCTCCTGGAATAACATGGCAGTTGCTGAGAAGTACATTTGGTCCAATCTCTAATTGTATGCGACACAAAAAAATGGGTACACACTAATATTTCAGATCAAAAGGTTATTTGGGGTTTTTTTTTACTATTGTTGCTCTGCTCTCTGGTGCTGTGCAAGGATTGTAGACAGTTTCTTTGCAGGCAAATGCACAAACACTGTAATGCTTATAAGTGGCAATAGGAAATGTGATTCTTTAAAGAAAACATTAAAGGATTACATCATGCCAGATACTTTACATGACTCCAGGAACTTAAAATACTACTACTTAATAGTAGCCCATTATCAAGAGTGTATATGGAATAACTGAAGACTAGGATTTGCTGTTTTCTGAACTGTGACATACCTGTGAAATCAGCTGTAAAAAAGGCTATAAGAATCAGCATCTCTCCCTAGACCTCTCCAGCAAGGGCAGCAGAGAAACGCAAAGTCAAGCTTGCATGAAAATTGGTTTATGGCTACCCTGAGCAGAACCTGCTGTTTCATCGTAAAGTTCAGATGCATTGAAAGTCAAACTGGACTAGACTGGAGATAAGACCACAGTGCAGAATGCTTAATAAAAATGCCTGACCCAGTATTAAGGAACAGGAAGGAGATTAAGCAAAAACAGGCTTAAATGCCTTTAAGGAGTCTAGTAGCTATTTGAACATTGTCTCCACTGCGCTTTGTTGGTTCAGGAAAGAACACGTACAGATGATTGCTGAAGCTTAGCATTTAGCTTCTATACTGTCCTTGTAAGTGGCCTGAACCTGAGGCAGGCAACATCATGGCTCTTCCACGAATAAACCCAAGCTGTTGTTCTGCCTCATGTCACTACCTAGGTACTTGAGGCCACAAAAGCATTTAGAAAGCACAAAGTTATTTTCATAAGGTGAGTAAGCATGCTGTTGAATGTCCGCTAAAGAAAGAGGCAAGCCAAGGTTTCTAGGGCACTAGGTACACCTGGGATTTTCCTCATGTCAGGGTTCATCAGATTTCAAAACATTTAGCCTACAGCCCTGCCTTGAGACTGCTCCTACACAGGGGTGGAGATGCAGCCACTGTGTGAAAAACATTATCCAAAATTCCTTCTGGCAGTACTATTATTTTCTTTTTATGAGTTTCTTTTACATGCATATGGTGTAAGTCATCTAGATTTCAGGGAAAAATGCAAAAGTATTCTAACCCTACTGACAAAATGAAAGGCCTGTTTCAGACAAACAGTTGTTTGGATGACCCTCGGGGTATTAATTTTATTTTAATATGTCTTCAAAATAATCACCTTTCTTCATTGATTTAATACAGTATATCCATCCGATTCTGTTTTTACTTCTACTCCTGCAGTTAAGATAGCTTTGGGCCCTGTACTGCAAAGTGGTGAGCACTCAATTCCTGTGTTGCTCAATCCTTCATAGAAACCCACTCCAGAACATCCATGAAACCTTGCACAGAGAAAAAGAGAAGCAACACAGCTCCCCCTCCATGAGCCTGCCCCTTCTTTCCACTTACTGGCACAATCACATTGAACACTGTATTTTCTGACCTTTTCGTTGTGCCTCAGAACAAAGAGTTTGGTAAAAAGCTATCTGCTGATCATAATAACTCCTCTCCCTCTTATTACCTTCTCTCTGAGCCCCTCTAGCCAACAGGCTTAAATATAATAAGAGCAGCAGACATCTTTCTAATTTCTGCATTGACAGGAAAATACAGAATTACAAGTTTGCTTTTTGTTGATGACGACTGTAATCTGAGTCTTCCCAAGGGACCTTCACTCCTAACTCTCCAGTATCTGTGTGTTCAGTAGTACACCATACCACAAGATCACACTTGAAGTGTGAAGCAAAAGCTCCCAAAGAAAAGTGAAGTTGTTCCTTCTCCAAAACAGCAAAGAACTAGCATCTATAACATTAATCTTTGCCAGAACAAGAAGGGAAAGGAGAGGATAAAAGGGGAGGAACTTCTGAGAGCCTCCCAACGCTCACAGTAAACTATCAGGGATTACTGTGAAAACCTCGAACTGTTCTTCGCTTCAATGTTTTCCATAGAACATATTGCAAGCTCTCCACATTGCACTATTTATCGACAAATTAATGTTAGGCTTTTTAAATAATGTCTGTAGAGATAAATCCCTTTCCTAGCCACCTGGCTCACTGTGGAGTATTGTACCTTTTCTTCACTGATAATGAATTTTATTGAGCAAACGTACCTTCCTTTGTGTTTGTGTAATTCTAACTGTGGCTGTTAAATTAATAGCAATAATAAGGGGAAAACAAAAAAGGTTTGAAAGTTAAACAGAAAAACATTCTCCATTTCTGAATTTCAAATCTAAGCTTATTTTACTTACTGTCCAGGGAAATCTTCTGTCTTTGCAGACATCTGGGATGTTAAGAGGCTCCATCGTATTCTTGACATACTGAGCATACATATAATTGATTTTGTTTGTATCATAGTCCCTGAAGGATACAACATTATTATTATGTGCTTAGTATGAAAATGGATCATTTCATTATGCAAAGCAGGTAATTGTAATATCTTTCCTGTACGAGGAAAGGATATAACCAATAGATATATAATGGAGTTGAGTTAAAATCCTGTATCCTAATCCAGCTGTCATCACAAAACTGCAGAGTGGATTGATTTATACGTTCCACCATTTCTTTAATATTCAACAATGTTAACACTGAACACCAAACTTAAGAAATAAACAAATCAGTACAGTTTATGCAGATGAAGGATAAAGAATGAACAACTGGGTTTATATTGAAATAAACAGAACTTTTTGAAAACAAACTCCATTCACAGATCTGACACACCTGAAAAATTAATACTAGATGAAATTCACGCATTCTTTAAACAGAGTGCAGCAGGTAACATTTGTGAATTTTCTGCTTCTAAGTTCATTTCAAATTTGTTCTAGAAGTAAAGGCACAATCAGTTGCATGGGGATTCTGTTACTGAAATAGAACTGTTTATTCCAAATCAGGACATAAAATGTCTTTACAGAATCAATCATATCCTACTTTTTTAGCCACGATGTATTTAATTAAGGCATTTCAATTCTCTTGGACCCTTTGCCTGCTTTGGAGGAGGACATATGTCCTAATAACAAACCTATTCCCATCAAGCTCCTGTAGTTTCCCTCTGACGTTTGACTTGACTTTAGTTATCCTTATGGTGTAAGGATGTTCACAGTGCGAGAGGAAGGGAATTACTCTTTCGTTATTTCATAAACTTAGTTATAAAAGGCAATGCCCCACAATTCTGAAAACCAGCCTGATTTGGGGTTCTCTTCAGGGTCCTCAATTACATAATAAGCCTGAAATTTTACTATGTAAAGTAATACTTCCCATCTAATCCATGTCATTATATTTCTGCTATTGCCCAAGATTGTGCCCTTCAAGCATAGCAGAAGTTCTAACTCCAACGGTTGACTCATAGTACAGTCCTTGGTATATAATTGTGCTGTCTCATGAACAAGATTCAGATATGCAATTAAGCCTCCAAGATTCCTTCCCTATCAGTTATGAGAAATAATTTACTGATGGCCCATGCAAGCGGTAAATTACATTTTGAGTCCATTAACTGGTAACCATGAAAGGGATAATGCATAGGAAGGGTAAATTCCCTTTACCATTCCCATAGTGTAGAAGAGGAAGTAAACAGAAACTTTCTCTTTCACCCTGTGATCTTACTAGCCTGTTGTACCTCTGTACTTTCTGGCTGTACATTGTCTGAAATACTGCTCAACAGTTTTCAGTTGCTCAAGCCACACACGTTGGACATAATTTTCTAATACATGGAATTAAATTTAATATAATAAATGTTCACTGCAAAAAAGATCAAAGGGGTACAGAAATCCCCATATTCTCTCTGCACACTGTATCTGTAGTAGTGCCTTTTATATACAACTGTGTCTCACTCTTTTGGCATTATCTGAAACAACTGTTTTTGATGACAGAGAAAGGTAATGGAGACAGTAATTTTCAAACTTCAATACAGAGGTTCAGACTAAATTTGGAAACTATTTAATCTGGATATTTTAATTCAGCTATTTCTACATCTTTCCCTTCCTCCCAGTTGAACTTCTTAATGGTTTCTCAAAGATGACTGAAAGTTAGAACTTTAGGACTTTATTCTCGATTTAGTCAGTCATGTTCTTTGAGTCAGCTTCCCTATCTATGAAAAAAGAATAATGATTAAAATAATTGATTAAAATCATAAATAGTATTAGTATCTACTAATGTGGATATGTCTACTCTACAACATAGTCATCTACACAGATTTCTTGCAGATCAGTTTTAGAGCAGCCCACCAACTTAAATTTTTACTTCTCACATTTTGTACATTTCCATAGCTTAGCCTTGTGATACAACTATGTACTTAGACCTGACAAAAGTGAAGAGATCAGGCTCTACTCTCCTATTCTGCTCAGTGTGACCTTTTTTAAAGTGATAGAGTTTGTCTATGTACATTTCAGGGCAAAACCTGCTCTATAAAAATAGCAGTAATACATGGTACCCAGTGGAAATAAGGTCTGTTATTAAGAAAAAAAATACTAAAAGCATCTTTTCTTCAGCATTCTCCTGGGATGACCAAAAGTTTGAATTCATTGTTTTACCTCTTCAGATTTTCAGCTGAATCTTCTAATTCCTCAGATTCCATGTGAAACACACTAGAAAATGAATCCTGGAATACCGAGAGGATATTTTAATATATAGGTGTATCAGGTTGTCATAAGTTAGAATAGTAGTTTTCATGAAAAGCTTGTTGCGGTTATCAAAACCTATTCTGTAATAAAGACAAGTGTAAAATTATTTAACTTCATTTCACATCTAGCAGCAAGTGTACGGGATCCTACCACAAAAATATCTTTTGATACAATTTTTAATACCATTGAAGTGTCTTGATTCTCTACTGATCACTCTGAGAAGAAATCCCAGTATTTACAAGCTGTGCCAAATTTATCTGTCAGCACAGAACTTCTTTATTTTAACATTCATCCAATTCTAGACCTGCTTTGCTTAGACAGGTGAGGACATCAAAACCTTTTAAATGTATTGACTGATCTCTGTGTTGCTTTTCACGCAGCTTTTTTTAACAGTTGAGAAGCCTAAATGTAGAGAGAAATTAGATTCTCTCTGTACTAAAGATTCAAACTACAGACTGCAAACTAGGTGCTGGAATTTATCTAACTTGCAAGGACAGTGTGAATATGTGAATACAAAAATTATGTAAATTCCTCTTCTGTATTCTTGTGTGCAGGAGTGACTCTTCTAAATACAGTGAGAGATGGGACTGTGGCAGATGATCGCAAGTGCTGTGTGTTATTTCTGTGCTACAGAACGTGGAAATGCTTCCTTACTTCCAGATCTTAGTACATGCATATCTGTAACGAGTAGTGAAGGTAAAACTAGCAATGCCAGTACAAGACTGAGGCGTGCAACATAATATCCCGCTCCTTGTTCTGCAGCCTATTTTCAATAGGAAGGAAATACAGGTGGGCAGACTGGAAAGGAGTTGTGCTTTGCTTCAGCGAGCCAGGATCTTGGGACAGGCCATGATTCTGTTTAGATACCTTATTTAGATACTCCTTGCTTAGATATACTCAAGAAATAAAAAAGTGCCATCAAAACTGATTCTGCACAGGAAGCAAAGGCCACTTTGTTTTTCTCCCAGCCTTCTCCTTTTTTCTGTCCTACATCAGTAGCCAAGAAAATGAGTTACAAAAGAGTTCAACATTCAAGATCTATGCTATAGGAGAGAGCTTAGAGCCATAGTTTACCAACAGGTAATGCAAAATGGCTGCCTAAAATGGCAGTCTGGCCTACACAAAGGCTGAAGCCTCCCAAGTCAACACCTAACCTGAGTAGATGCTGTAAAAGAAAAGGCAGAGGACAAAAAGGCGACCAAATATACTACAGGTTTGAAACACTTGTGTCAGAATGGAGAGAAGCCCACACTGCTCTGAGGGAACAAACATTTCTGCTTTTAGACAAAAAACATACTCACAGTACAGTCTTCATCCACTATGAAGATGGTACACCTCTGCACTTGCATGAATGATATTATAGTGGCAGCGATCTTCTTCAGAATTACTTCCAAAGACTGCTGCTCTTCAAAAATCAGGCTGGCAAGATCAAGAAGCACCTGGGGAAAAGGTATTTTGTGAAGTTTTGACTAATTGTGATTTAAGCAGTAATTATCATTACTACTGTCTTTGATTCTTCTCCTTTTCCCTGAATCAAGGAAGTCAACATGTATGTCTGTGACCAAAATTAAGTTTTGGCTTTCACACAGACTGCAAGGTAGCAGTAAATAATAGCCAGTTTGGCACTTTTGATCAAGAAATAAATAGCATAGTTAGCTGTCTGATGGTTTTGGTCAGAGAGACAGAATAGATTTAGGCATTACAGTTCATCAAATGAAACCTGAGAAATCCAGACAACACACAGTTATTTGTCCTTAGGAAACCTAATAGTTTCCTATGGCTCATGTGTGCGCTCTAAAAACAGTGATATTTACACTTCTTAAGACTTTTAAACACAATTATTATCTGTTGCAATTTTAACAGATCCTAATGAACTCATTTGGTGAAAACAACATTTAGATACAGCCTGCTGTATTTCAAAGCTGCTGCTGAAGGACTTAGCTGCTCATATGTGCTCATATTATATTCCTTTTTCCTCACAAGAAGCATGGAGCCAATTTGAAAAGATTATCCAAATTTGTACCAGTTTACAAACACTGATAATCACTTGGAAACTCAGACCTACCGGAAAATTTTTAAAACTGCTGCCTAGTTTTTTCTCCAAAACCCTTTCATACCGTATATGGCAGACATATCCATCTGTAAAGGCCATGGTATTAATAACCCATCAGTTATAAAGATGGCTGCAAAATACAGTTACATTAATCAGAAGGAAATCCAGTTTTCCATCTGATCATTACTGAAAATATGGTTAGTGACTATTTATAGTTGTAGTGGACTAAAAGAGCAATCTGTATAACTTCTACTGTTCTGTAGGGATAATTCTATCTGAAATTTCTGGAGTATGTACACCTCTGGTTGTGTAATATGTACAGTGATCCACAGGCTAACTTCAGGCAATATCGAGTATATTGTCATGGAATGAATTTTCTGACACGTAGCTTTACCTTCTTCCCCTAGATAGTCCACTTCTCGCAGCCCAAGCTGGAATGTGCCCAGCTACTTCTCAATGCAGTTAGTTGGAGCTTTATCAGAGATACACAGCATTCAATTACAGTAATTAAAAATAGCCAAGGAATAACTACCATATGAGAAATATCAGGAGCAAGCACTGATTACTAGCTAACCATCGTAATTTCTGTATTCTTGGGACAAACCTGTTGATCATACCTGATTACGCCTGTTCTCAAGCAAAGATGTCTCATACAATTGAGCGTTGTGAAGAACAATTCCACAAAATGCCAAATACGCAGCAAAATCCTGAAGGCAAATGAACATCAACACCTCATGAAGATGTCTCACAGCATCTTAACTGTATTCAAAGATACGCTACTGCAATTTTTTGTTTTCACTTTGAAGTATTAATTGATATTTTTAAGATATTTTTGGCAACCACACATTCAGGGTTGGGTTTTTTTTTTCCGTTACTCATAATTTGTTACTTCCTCAAGAATCTCTTCTCCTTTTTTTAAACTAATGATCTTCACAGTTTATCCCGGTAAAAGTAGGATTGATATAACAAGCAGCTCAGAGGAATCAACTCGTTTTACAGGAATGCATATTTTATCTACAAAAACTGACTGCAGACAATCAGCCTCTCTTATTTTGGGGAATTCAATCTCTTGGAAAGCAGAAATAAAATTCTGCTAAGATAGCAAACCCGGAAATTTTTCCCCTTTCAGAATGGGATTAATTCTGATATCCTGCAGATACTCAGTATGCATTTTGTTTTAAAGGGAAAGTTTTCAAAGGGAAAGGGTGAATTCCAATTTTTCATTGCTGAGGGTTAAGTCAACTTCTCCAGCCTGCGTGCAGCCTGTTTTTTGCAATACCAATCTGAATGTGAAGCCTGGAAATGTTTGGAAAGCAACTGCAGTGTGAGAATTAGGAATAAAGATGCTGTCTGCTCTACTGATTATCTCATACATTGTTCATAATTTATCCAAAGCTTTTTCTCATCCTGCAATTGCTATATTGAGAAGTGATACAGAATTTAAAAAAGAATCACTACACAAATTTTACATTCAAAATATGTTTGTTGGGGATGACGGGAGAGTTAAAACCAATTAATAAAAAAGGATGTCTATTAAAAGTTATCAAACTGTTTTACAAGGCATTTCAGTAGAGTAAGCCTGTGTTTCAGAGGTGTATGAGAGATACCATGGTGATCCAGAAATTAAACTATTTCACATCCACATATCTCATGGCCTCATGAAGAAAGAAATTTGCAGTATTACCAGGAATTTTTACTTTTTTAGAGGTTTTTAATTTTTAATAACTTTAAAATTTCTGATCAGCATGCAAAGTAATCACATACCCATCCCCCATTCCCCTGTGAAAATAGAAGAGATATAAATGTCCAGCTTTTATACCTTTTCATCTTGTTCAGTGAAAGTGCCACCAATTCCAGATTTCTTATTGATTGCTTGAGCCACACCAACAACCTAGTGTATTCAAAATGGAGTAATTAGATAATTTTTAGGAGTCTGTCATTGGGATTCTATTTCTAGACATATTTATAGAACATAATATATGATCATTACAGATATTAATTTGGTTGACCTTTGGATAACAGAAGATATCTAAGCCTGTTTTTTCCTAATTTATTCATATGACAAATAGCTGAGCATGAACCTGAAATATAAAAAAAAAATAAGTGGCATGAGTCCTTGCTGCCCTTATGAAGAGAGGTTGATTTGATCCAAAATTGATTGCATAAATTGGAACAATCATCTCCCAGAAAGACAACAGTTCCCTCTTCTGCAGTCATAAGCCAGGCCACACAACAGCTCGCCCTAAAGTTCATCTGCTTGTGTGTGCAGAAAATACCCTTCCTGCTAGCTCTGACAAGATTTCCAAAACATAGCCTCCTTTCTGGATCTAGAGTTAGGCTACAGTGATCTTTTTACATTTTGTATCTCTCTGAATCTGACCAGATTAATTTTCATCTGCTGAAAAATAGCATACAAAGGTTGCGTTCCTGCCAGATTCAAGTTCGTTACTCAAATTTAGTAGGTTATTAAAGGTAGGCTTTTACTAAAAACACATTAAACCAACACTAAGAAGAGATACTTTGTTATGCTTCAGCTGGTAGTTAGACTGTCCTTCTTGCCAAGATGTGCTGATATCTCGCCATTTTTAATTACTTTCCCAATGGAGCAACTCAGAAGGTAGGGAAGAATCGTGGTTTACAGGTAAAGAAGTTAAGCAAAGGGTAAAAAGTCATTCACAGGTCCTGAGGACATCTGCGATGGACCTAAGAAGCAAACCCCTATGGCCTGATCAACATTAAAGGCTTTCTGTTAAGTAGTTCTTTCTGCTCTTGGCACATGGCTTAAGTCCTAGATTTCAGATGGACTATGTATTAAGATCACCAGCCAAGAGGCTTCATAAGTTAAGGCTACCCACCTAAGTAAATCAGTGCACAGATAGTAACAAGGAGGGTTTACCTGAACTAGAAAAAAACCTACTATGATTTATGAAATAAAGACATCAACAGACCAGCTCCATTTACTTTGTTGGCTCGTCTCCTTTTGGATTTAAGTGGAAGAAAATGGAATCCATGTAACAATAAACCAAGCCAGATTACACACCTAGTTTTATTCTTACAAAGTTCTGTCTAAATTATGTTAAATTTCAGATGATGCTTTTTTAGTGTAGAAATAATCCGTGGTGAAATTTGATTTCAAGTTTCTGGACATAATTCCATGAATTGGGAGATTCAAGCATGATTTCTTACACAATAGAAAACAGTCCCTTTAAGGACAGTCAATTAAAGTCCAAACTGCTGGTGCTTTTGTAACTTTCTACATAGAGGATAGTTAGCCAATAAACATGATTTCTTGATAAAGGATGTTGGTTTAGATTTTAAAAAAATGTAAAACGAACATGAGAGAACAACACAGCTGTTTAAGTGTGATGCTTCTGTTACTGCCAGTCTTTGTGGAGTTCAATTCTGCATGCTGGTAAGAGCCTCCTAGGAAACCAATCTGCCCTGCAAACAGCAGAACTCCTTACAAAAATGAAAGTGGAATTCAGATCTTGGCTTAGTACTGATTCCAGTTTCTAATGCAGGCTCTGACATCTGGGGAGAAATGAAATTGGGTGGTTGCTTTGGACTTGCTCTTAGATACTCAACATAGATGTCTTCTCTGGTAACTTGGATCTGTTTTTCCGAGCCCAAGGAAAAAAAGACAATTTAAAGAGACCTTCATACAAGTCAGTATGAACAGAAAGTGAGCATTTCTTTAAAAAATTAATTCACTGGAATAGTATTTCTGTAGATTCCCCACTGCAGTTATTCAAGCTGTGTACTGGCAGTGACCATTCTGTCCTGTAAACTAGTTTAAACTTCTCCTGGATTCTGTGCTTATCCTTGTACTTCCGTTCTACTCTTCTGAGTCATAAATTAACCATGTAATTTCACAGCACAGTAAAACTGGAAGGCCATCAGAAGGAGACACAGGTTAATTTCAGTTGAGATACTTCTGACTTTCACTGTCAATACGGTGAAAATGAGAGGTTTTCTAATTCAAATATTTTGTCATTCCATTAAAAAAAGGTTATTTATTTTTGTTATTATACTACACATTATTAATGCACACTCTTTCTTTACTAAATCAAATTGTTACTATAATAGATGTTTTTCTCTGATACATAAACATTTCCAAGATTATAGGATTTCAAGGCCTTAGCCTTTCCCTAAAATAATTCAGTATGTTTCCACTCCTTTTGAGACTTTGCAAATTATTACTAATCTGACTTTAGGCTTAAAAGAATTGGAGAAAGTATAGTTTCCTTATTTGTGAAGTAAAAAAAAAAAGGTTCTGACTGTTAGTGAGTAATGACAGGTTTCTGTAATTGATATCAAGAGTGGGAGCTATAAGGTGGTGAACCTAATGCTGTTTATCAGGATGGATGAGAAAGGTACCAAAGGAGATGACCTTCTGAGGAAGGTGCCAAGTGGAGGCTGGGGACAATTATGTCTGAGCTGTTACTTATATTGGTACCCAGAAATGAAGCCTGCAGTTTACGGTATCACGCCAAATAGCTGCTAGCAGCACCTGGAATGGATTTAGGTTAAGGGAGAGCTGACAGAGAGGAGTAGTGCCAGAGCAACAGGTAGGAGAGGGAAGCTGGAAACTGGGAGGAGCTGGAAGTCACTCACTAAAACCCTGCACTTCCTTACAGTTAAGATTGTCCATCTGTTTAAATGGCTGGATCTTACCTTCTGCTAAACTAAATAAATCTGCTGTGCAGTAAGCTCAGAGGCTAGAATGTGCTAGCACAGATGAAGCCCACCTAGCTGAGTACAGTAACATGAAAGAGTAGGTGGTAAGAAGCCATAAAGTATATGCACAGCTTTTGATCCTTTTCAGATTTTTTGGCATGCTTGCAACAAATAATTGACAAAGCTGCAAAGAACTTCCTTTGTTTGAGATGCAAGTAGTGCAAGACCAGTGCAAGGTGTTAATGATGGTATTTTTCTCATCTTGCTTTTTGGGGAAAAACAATATCAGAAGAAAACTGTGGTGTGCATGTTTAAAAAGTTGTACTTAACTGTTAACGATTAAGTTTATAATTGCTAAACTGATGGAAGGCTTACAGTTTTATTTTTGTAATGGAAAAGAAGACAATTTACTATCTCTCAGCCTAGCCTTCCCAAAATACTGATGTTACAAATAAGGTCATTGTTCTGCAGCATGAATCACTGCCAACTGTGGGCTCAAAAATGTCTGTCTGAAATAAAGCTTAACTGTCAGCTCCATTCCATACAACCCAGTTTTTCCCACAGTCAACCTCTCATTTACTTTAGTGAGGAATATTTCTTATCTAGTGAACTTTCTTACTGTAATAACAATGTACGACTAGCCTTATATACTTCTATAGCAGACTTTGAATAGTAAGCAAATCCTTTAGCCAGTCAATATGCTTTTATGTTAACCTACATGTGCAGAGATTAATGGTTAGGCCTTTTCTCATACCACTGTCTTCTGTGGGTATTTATTTAATTTATTTTATTTTTTTCAGTTTTGATCCAGCATGAGCTAAGACAACTTTAATGAGGTCAGAGGCTTTTTAAGGCATCCAGAAGGTGAGTACTTTCATCTTGTGTAAACACATCCCCTCCATGAAAGGAAAGTCTGTGGTACTTAAAAAAGCTATAAGAAAACAGTAAAAGGACCATATTAATATAGCAAAAAGACTATTTTTAGGCTCCCTTTATTAGCACTGCAGGTTTCTGATACATTAACAAAGGCATGTGTTCCAACAGAAATGGTCATTTTTAGATCTTTGTTAAGATCTTTCAGTAAAAGGTTTTAACTGAAGAGGGAGGGAGTAATGAGGAGAATAAACCTGCTAAAAATTCATGGTCACGTTGATGATAAAAAAATTGTGCAGATGCAAACTTCTTTGGTTTTGTTGTTGTTTCAGTGGCATTCTAAGCTTTTAAAGACAACTTTGTAGTATGTGCTATTTTTTTTTTCACGCAAAATAGTTTTAAAAATTAAACTGGTCCAAATTCTGGCCTCATTTATATCAATACAGATTCCAGTGAACTTCACTAGATTCTGTAGAATGTGGTGTAAAGACAGTAATGAGAAAAACCTCAGATGGATATTATTTAGCCATTGGAGTCTTGCCTGCAACCAGGTAATTAGGAGATGTAGGAAACTCAAGAGGGTCTGTTCCTGTTACTAAAGTAATTATGTAATTAGGACAAAAGTAAATCATGTGGTAGCATTTTAGGCCATGGAGAACATATGCCTGCATTCTAGAGAATACTAAGCACAGCGAAACCCAAATCCTTATTTTTAAAACTTGCTATAAACAAATCTGAAATAACAATAGGCCTGATCTGTGATCTCCAGCTGTGAGTTATGTTCGCACCAGCAGAGAAATTGAATCAAAGGTGACTAACTGGTCTGAGCTCAGCTATACAGAAAACTTATTCAGATAACAGGTACATGAAAAGTGTGAAATCTTTGTGGCAATACACAAGACATATCTGAGATAAAGCTAATTCTCTGTAAAGCTTGGAGAATATCATAAAAAAAATGACAGTCCACTCAAACACTTGCTGATGAAAGCACTGTTCCAGTCTAACAAAAAGGTGGCTTTTAAGTTACTTCGGCACAATATTTTGTGTCTTTAATTCTCTAACAGGCAGACACCAAGTGAACTTTTTTGCAAGTTGAGTCCTGTAGCAATGAAGCAAAGATATGTATGTTTGATTTCTTGTCATTCTCCTACTATGCCTACAGAATTATCCTGTATATTTCTTGGTCACCCAAGACAAAACTAGTAGGAAAGAAAGGGGTTTAAAACAGCTATGAAAGGGGATGACCACCGGAAAAGCTTCAGGTAGTACTCTGGACTGAAGAAAACCAAGACTAAGGGAGAGGAAAGACTGAAGTAATTAGTATCTGCTTATACTTTCATACATGTGAGTTTATGGCCTAATCCCTAAAGTAACCAGTGAGCTCCTGAGTGCTACACACTTTTTTCCATGAGCTTTACCCCCAGTCTAACTAGGTAGGTGGTATTATAGAACAATGTATATCTACAGTAGTCATGCAGTTCCTAACAAAAGCCTTCATCCAGGCTGGCTGTATTGAAAGTATGTAAGGGGTGGGCAGAAAGGAACAAGCTGTATGTTACCATAGTGGTCCAGCTTTCTTTGAAGTCAGTTGGAAAAACTCCCCTTAGATTAGAAACCATGTACTTTGTTAATTTCCATTCAGGTGACATAAGATAGACATACACCAAGAAGACAAAAAGCAATTTTGATGATGGAATTGTTCTCTTATTTTCAGTCCTCAAAAGGGGGGAAAAAAACCCTCCAACAATTACTGAGTCAATGTCCACACCTACCCACATCACATCTCAACACAACTTTCCTAATTGTATTCTTGCTGGCAACACAGGTAATCTCTCTCCCAGTGCTGCTACTTGTTTTGTAACCTTTCTTAATCTGTACCAGTTATACCATTTAGTAAAGCCTGATTCACATCACAAGGAGAGATTTCTTCTAATTATCAGAGAGCTTTATTTTTGCTACTTTCTTGCAATAGCTGACTCCTGCCTCTAAAAGTAGCAGGTTACCTAGAGTATTTCCCAGTAGATGATGACTGATGACTTCAGTGCTGATGGCTGTGCTCTGAATTTTATCTGGATTGTTTCATGCTGCAATTTTTTGCGCATTAAGATTACAGGTCTAACTGTGAAAGCTGTTCCAGCTCTACAGTACTCTACAGGCAGCTAGTGCCCTTTTTAGTCGGTTCTTACTTCAGTTGACTTAAAAATATAATAATGTAATTTTGCTTCCTAAGAAGATAAATATACTTTTTTTTTTTTTTTCACTTTGCTGGCACCTAAAGAAAAATGACATTAAGCCAAAGAATGGTAACAGGAAGAGGGAAACTCAACTTTTATCTCATTTTAAAGATGGGAACATAGCCACTTGAGAAGACAGACTAAGTGGTTTCAACCTTACTTTGCTGTCCTGGTCTTGTAGAGGTTTTATTCAGGCTTATAAAATTATCCTGCAGGGACAGAACTGTATTTGCAGACTTTCATTTTTAATCAACAAGACTTTCACATCCTCTTCTATCATTCATGCCAGCAGTAGTCTGCATGATTTCCAGCAGTGTAGCTACTATAACACGTCTCAGCATAAGCTGAAAATCCACCCAAAAAGCAAATTACTGATCTACATAATCCTGCAGCAAGACTGCTGCTGGAACTTGAGTTAGTTTGTTTAAAGTTAGCTTGCCTAGATCTACACTATACTGCAGTGACTGTGATGTATTATTATACCTGAAGTGTTCACTGTGGGAGAAAATAACTTAGCTGGCTAACAGTAACATGCCTGGTCACATTTTATACAATAAAATTCAACAGGATATTTTCAAAGGCTGTTGTAAATAGAGTAGCACTCCTGATTTGTAGGGAAGAGCTTCCCAGTGACAGGAGATAGGGCAAAGTAAACAATAAACTAAATTGGAGTGAGCATTGCCAGAATAAAACATTTCCCTAGCCACTTAGTAGGAAGTTCAATCTTACGTACTCAGAGCCTGGGAGATAGGTCTCAGTTAATTCAGCTAAAAGTTCCCATATGAGAAAATCCTGCAGATTTTAGTAGAAATTAAAGTGAAATAGAATTTTATGGAAATTATTTTGCACAGCTGAAAGAAAAAAAATGCAGAAATAACAAAAAATTATGTCATTCCTGTAGATGTTCCACAGCAGCTGTGATGACTCTTTGTATCAGAGACCATCCATTCTACAGATATTCCAAACCAGTTAGCTGTACTGAGTCTTGCATCAGTTCTGGGTAACTTCGCAAACTGGTTTAAGCTGAGGACTTCTATTCCTTATTCAGTTCTGTCAAATTTTGTCAAAATGACTGTTTTTTTACAAACGTCTACAAAACCAGATGGAGAAATTCGAGATGATAATTATAATGATTATAATTAGCTTCCATAGTCCTTTTTCTGGGTCTCTGAATCCAAGACCAAACAAAATCAGAAGAAAGTGCTACTGCATTTACTGACTTTATTACAGGAGCTCCAGAAGGCAAATCAGTACCATTTGAAGCTTTTGAAAAATTAAAGATTTAAAGACACACCAGGAATGAAAAGCTGCTTTTTGAGATACACAAATGCTGAACTGCCACAACCTTAGGTCTTCTGCCAGTAGTGGTAAAACCCCGATTTCTGTATTAGCACTGAAATGGTTAGCGTTAATAGCTACAGCTAAAGCCTGTGGCCAGCAATACCAGTTTCCTCTTGCAAAAGAAATAACCATGGTAACTCTGTGGTACAAGCTGGCTAATACTAACTTTTCATTGGTGGCTTTTGTACTACTGAGGATAAAAATTCAGTCTGTTTTGAAGGTTTTGACATGTTCTCTGATACATGTTGATAATCCACGTAGCAAGTCTTACATACCGATGCCTAGATAACTGCATACAGTTATCTGCTCTTACAGAAGAATCACCAGAAGAGAAAATCTTTCAGGATCAAAATGGAATCTTTGCTATGGCTTCACATTCACCTTATGACAAATATAAATGCAGGAATAGATGATTAAATGATTTGCCTTAGAACCATTTTGTTTTTCTTTTAAAGTAGAATACAATTCAGGTTACTCAAGGCCTTTCTTCCTCCTTGTTTTCTTTGATGGTGATAACCAGGAAATGATACAGCCTTGCATGCCAGAAAGCATCATGTAGCAATACTTTTGTCATATGATGGGATGGGAAGAATTTCTGTTTAGTTATTAGAGATTGTGCAGCAGGGGTTTACAGATATCAGAACTTTGTTCAAAGCCCCTGAAGTCACATCAAAGCTTGGTCAGTTTGCATTTGTAATTTTTCAGGGGAAAATGAGAACTCTTCATAAAGCTAGCACTATACAACCCTCTATGATCTGATCTTAAAGGACATTATCAGCAGAATTTTCTGCACCTGAAATGCAATGTTTCTGTGGCATTTCTATCAGCAAGAATAGGTTGAGTAGGGGATTGAGAAAAGTTCTTTTACTATTAAGTGAATGTAATTCCATTCTTCATGTGCATCTGTGCAGGGGTACAGTCCTCTTATTGCACTGCTCTTTTCTCATTGTTACTAGTTCCTGGGTCCTTTTTATGAGCTCTTCCGTGAATCAAACTGTTTTCTTCTTTTCATCTATGGAATTTCTTACTAGCTGTTATTTTTAAGTGAGACTTTGGTTTCTCACATGCCTCATAGAAATATAGGCAAATGTGAAAAACATCTACTGGAAAAATCTCCATGCTTCAGCAGGCCCAGAGGATTTAATAATCAGCATGAGATTTTCTTCCTCTCAATTACTGACTCTTTTGTTTTAAAAAAATAGTACTAATACTAAACAAACAAACAGAAAACCCCAGTTGCTTCTCTTTCTCAGTGTTTTTTTTTGGATGTCTTCCAGAATCATCTTTTGACTGTGGCTGCTGACATCCTGGGCTAAGGCAGCATTCACTAGCCTCAATATTACTAGAGGGCCTTTGGGGAATTTTAAAAAAAAAAAAAAAAAAAAAGGAGAGGAGCCAGTAGAGCCAGTATTCTGGTTTTGGGTTTGGTTTTGTTTTTTTTTTTAAACAGAAAAGCAGAATGCAAATGGCAAATTAAGGACTGATTCATTGACTCCAACATCTGTCCAGAAACATGTCAGCTATGTGTTATGGTGAGAAGGTGAAAAACCTGCTGGCAGAGACTTTAAAATCAGAAAAAATTAAAAAGTGCTGTCCTTTCGTGTAAGAAATCTTATAGTTTAGCCCCTTCAAATTATTGCATAGAGTGGAGTGTAACATTCTCCTCAGCTTCAGTTTGGCTGAACTTTTCAAAATAAACAAATTGCTGCTTCATTTCCACTTGCTGATGCACTTAGGAGTAGAAAGCTAGCTGAAGATACGGCCAATTGCAGGTTTATTCAGCCTGTAAGTCGTGCTGTATTGGACCAACAGACTACAGCTCTTATTCCTTCCTCCACCTACCATCAGGACCCAGTGAGAAGTAAGCACTTCCACGCTCCCTGGCCAGCAAGATTTTGTAATTCATTTCTGATCTCAATTACACAGAGCATAGCATTTTTTCCATTCAACAAAAAGAAAATGGGATAGCTTGGGTGAAACTTAAAGCCTTGCATCAGCCTGACATGGACCACTGGTCCCTGACAGCTCTTCACACATCTGCTTTGCTCATCAGCTGGCCCAGGCCCAGCAGTGGCTGCTGCTGGTTAGAAAGGGAAGACTTTTAAGCAGGAGTGGGAGTAGGAGAGGATCAAGTGCTGTCCTTGGAAGAGCTGAAAAAAAAATATTTTGAACCAAAATCAGCAGTAGGTGAAGAAAGGAAATCCTGGCTGATCACCTGGGTCAGCTAGAGTAAGATTCAACAAACAAGTTAAATCAAGAATTTAATCAATTTATTTAATGAAAAAAAGGTTCACTGCAGTAAAAGTCAAGGTGACGTATTCCATAAGAGGAGTAAAAGATGGAAAAGCAAGAAAAAGAAGGTATGATGTCTTCAAACCAATCTTGGCAGCGTTTCGTTTTGGAGTTTGAGCTTTCTGGAAGCAAACTATAAATACTCTAAAAAATAAAGGAATTACAGGAGAGAAAAATCTCCATCTTAAAGCTCTGATACACTTTATAGAGAGCCTTACACTTTGTGAGTATTCTAAGCACTGGTGATCTGGCTGAAGGCTACTGCATTCAGGATCAAAAAACACCCAAACTTACTTTACTTACCCCCTAAGTAAAACTGTGGCCCTCATTTTTTTCCCATTAATTGGCTTTCACTGACTTTACTGAATTCAGTCTTCAACTACTCATTGCAAGAAGACATCGTTAGTCCATAATAAGAATTCTCCCTACTGCAATAGCATCAGACAGGAAGAGAGAACTTCTGTGAGAAGTAGCATGGATGGGAAATACGTACAAGAGTTCAATGAGCAGATTCACATTGTTTTAAATTAGGAGTGATTTAAGTTATATGCCTTGTGGGTAACTTTTCTGAATCACATTGACACCATGTGTTTTTCAGTGCCTGAAGTTAAGCACTTAACATGTTTCTTAATTTATTACTTATGAGCTGAGTTAATAGAATGTAAAAACAGCCTTGCAGACAATGATAAAACCCAGTTTGTGTCCTCTGAAGAAAATAATATAGATACAAGCTCAGCTGAAGTACAGTAACTCTTAAATACAATCTAAGCATGCACTGAGGTAGATCAATAAGTGTGCAGAGAACTTTAATGCTGACAGATACTTAGTACAGGAACAGGGAACAGCACTTCTAGAGTTAAATACATATATTCTACTTCTGCATCTGGGATTAAACTCTTCTTGACAATTCCCTTTGGCTTACATTACTGAACTAGATAAGATAAAATTAAAGTCCAAGCAAACATAAGCAGTCTTTTCAAAAAAAGACATGGATTTATACTGTAAGATAATGACTGCCAGCTATTAAAGTTTAAAGCATTAGCATAGCTGGAAACAGTATTACGTGAAGTGATCCCAATACTGCAACTTACCTCTTCCCTATGATTCTTTATTGGCATACAGAGAATACTCTGCGTCTTATACCCTGTGATCTGGTCAACTTCTGCATTGAATCTTGGATCCTGATACAAGAAAAAAAATACAATTATTTGACTAGTTGCCTAAAGACCAGTTCTTTTTCTTCCCTGGTTTAAAGGTTAAGAAAAGTACAATATTTGACTTAACTGTTACCCAGGATAACAAAGGTTCCATTACTAGCTAATAATTATATAAAGTTGTTACTATCAGTGTGTTAAAACAACAACAAAAGAGCATTTATGTAGAACATGAGTGCCTGTGGATAAATACAACTGCCAGAAAGAACAAAACCCCCCCAAACCCTAGGAGAAGCCTTTCTTGAGCCTAGAGCATCATTATAATAAATGTATACATGGACTAACCATCCCTAGTATAGGTTTTTATCATCAAGAAGAAATTACAGAAATATACTGAAAGACATATGGCCACAGAGGAACAAAGTTTCATGAATGTGGTTAGTGGTTTTGCTTTTACCAGAGATTGCTTGTTTCATTTTTTCAGCTGAATATTGTTATAAAGCTCTGATTTTTTTAAAAAAAATCTTACTAAACCAAATCAGACTATTTTTAAAGACTGCTGTTTTTTCTCTAGTAATTGATTTCAAGTTGAGCATGATGGACCCAATTCAAGAATGAACTTTTATACTATAAGGACAGGTGATGTCCTGCTGGAAACATGTACTTAGCAAATGTTTAGACAGTTTCTGAGGCAGCAAACAAGTGTTTGTTGAAAAGGAAACCATATGAAATCATACCACTTTTTTTTTTCTTCTGAAAAAATCTACTCGGTAATGTTACCTAATTCTGTAAACATGGTCAGATTAACTGAGAGATGATCAATCAGAAGTGGTAATTTTCAGTTCTGTATGCCTTTATTAATTAGTTAATTCATCAACTAAATAATTCATTAAAATTTTCATCACCCCTAAATTCAAAGCACAAAATCAGCATATCCAAAGAGCCTGGAATGAAGAGATGTTAAGCTGAGATGTAAGAGATGTCCTCTCCCAGTGCTGGATTCTCTTCCTTTTTTCATCTGGCCTTGTACTAAGTAACTCAAATTACAGAGTATCACTTCATTTGGGAAGCCTCTATACAGTTCAAACCCTCATCCCATTCTTGTTCATTCAGCTTCTACTCTTTGTGCCTCAGGTATGATAAAATTCTCCAATGTATTTTTAGTCACAGGACTCCAGTTTTGCAGATAATTACACTCACAATTTCATTCATTTTGGTGCAGAAATGGAAACATTTAAGTGTCCAAAGCTGGAAATGCAAATACTGGTGGGCACATACCTGGTTAAGATGGGGCTAATATCTGACTGCTAATGTCAAACTTACATAATTTATTTTGATGTTAGCATTTCTCTAGCATTAGTTATAGCTACATGTTTCTGTATATGCATGTGCCTATAATACATGTATTATAACCAAAACCATGGTGTCAGGTTTGCATCTTGACTGGTTTAAGTCAATATAGCTCCAAATACATACACTAAACCTGCAAGATTACAACACCTGATAATATGGCTTTTTCTTTTTTCAAGAATTGTTCAAGATAAATTTTCTTGGTTTACCTCATACGCGTTCTTGATGTTCAGAGGCTGGCCTATAGCTGCTACATGACCCACAATGCCCTTGTTCCACTCCAGGCGAATGCAGTTGTTGGAAGCTTCTTCCAGGGTGGAGCCTTCTGCCACGTCAAACAGCCTGCTTACAAGAAACTTCTCATTAGAGCTATCCTCACAGACCAAGAACAGGGAATAGCGATCAGCTGCTATAAGCTCATGGATATGTAGGAAAATTTTATGGCAAAGCGCTGTGACATCTAAGTGACTAGAAATATCTTTCACAAGTTCTAATAGTCTTGAGCACTGATCGCCTGCACTGGTCTCAATCCTTGGAGATTGCAGAGGCATCTGTTCCTTCTTTTCAGCGCCGGAGAGGAAGCTCACTGCTCCTACTGAGTCCTTGACAAAAATAGGCCTTAAGGGTCTGTCAAATTCAGAAGCAGAGATTTTCCTCGCTGGCGTCCCAGAGTTGGTGGTCTCAGCACAGGCAGGCTGGTGACAAGCACAGGATTCACTCTGGGACTTGGTTCCCTCCTTGCAGACTGGGATGGTATGAACTCTCTCAGCAAACCATGCATTAACCATTTCTCTGTAAAACAAAAATAAAAATACAGTGAATGATGTAAGTTAAAAATCCTCAAGAACTAATATCTATTTGAAAAGGACACTGCAAAGAGGGTAACTTTAAACCTTTTTATACAGTGGATGCGAGAGCACCTTTAGTGCTCCTCTGTATCGGTATTCTTCAATTTTACACAGCACTTAGCCTAGATTAAGCAGTAATGTTTTATGCCCCATAAAAAAGAAGCTATTTTTGCCTAAAGGAAATACCTGAATAGGGCAGAGGAAGACTGCTTATGCTGTGGCTTTCAGAATACAGAAGATCAGAAGTTTACACCGTAATTTTGTGCTTGAAAAGTTCTGGTCCTTCCCATTCCTAAGATTTGGATTTCTGTATAAGATGTATATATATTCATATGAAGACAAAACTTTCTGGTTTAATTCTGTTTTTCTAGACCATTTCTAACTTTTAAATGGATAATTTTGAACTTTAATTCTCTCCATGAAATCACCTGCAGCCCCTCCTATTTTTATGTTGCCTATACACTATTTTAAAGTTAACTTTCCCTGCTCTGTGTTGATGAAAAATGCTGTTTTGACTCAAAGCACAAAAGTTTTGCTTAAAAACTGTCAGAAAGAAACATGAATATTTCTAATTCAACCCCCTTCAAAATAATGAAGACAGTTTTCATGCATCTCTCCTATTTCCTTTCCTTGCAGATGAAACTCATTGCCTAATTCAACCCCAAATACTGAATACCCCCAAAATTATATTTTTGAACAGTTTACCATTAATTAAAAAATGTCACGCATCTCTAGTATTTGTTTCTCAAATTAACTTAGCACTAGAATGCTAACCCTAATAATGTCCTCACTAAATACAGCATATCTTGAATTATCTATAAGCACACATATCATCAATATGAGTATACTTTTTCTTATCACTATATTTTCTTGTCCAAAATCTGTTGGTTTGTTCTGTTGTTTTTTTTTTTAAATACAGGGCTTTTTATTTCATTTACTCAGCATCGAGAGTTCCTCACAGCACATGATCTACTCTCAGAAGAAATGTTTTTTTTCTGAATTACATAATGTATGGGCCTATGAACAGCAAAAATCCTATTAAAAAGTCTGATCTTTTGGAAACTTTTCATGGTGGTCATGTTTTAAATTTGGGATAGTTTTTATTTGCTCAGCAGACCACAGGAATTTCGAGAGTGAAGCTGAAAGAAACCATGGAAATTAGTCAGGTTAGTCAGCCACTGATCGGTTACATGCATCAGTATATGTTAAATATGAAAAGCACTGTACATAGCCTTTTCTTCCTTACACAACAGCTTCATCTGTGTTGTAGAATGCAATACTGCAAGTGTAATTAACCATTAATTAAAAGTAAAGTAATTGATTAAAATCTAAAGTCCACCAATATTATTTTTATTAGCAAGCAATCCACAACAGTTCACTTATTTGTCTCCTGTTAGGAGGGTCTGAAAGAGTTTATCAGATTTTGCAATCACATATCATTTGGAGACCTCAAGTGTAGGCAAAACATGCTATGAAAAATTGAACTGATTTAGGAAACAGTGTGAGTGTAAAGGGAGCACCTGGGCAAAAGAAAGTCATAATGTTACTGTACCCATTCCACTTCAGTGCAAGCTACCTGGTAATTTTTTCCATCTCAGAAAACTATGTCTGACTGAGGTAAATATCACTCGATGTAGCACTGTAAAACCAAATTATTCTCTTATTCACAGTAGTGCAACTCCAAATAAATGGATGATAGGCTATTCTTTATTTTGGCTTCTGTCTGTGTACTGTGATCCTGATCGTGCAAAACCTTACATACATGGTTAATATTGTTTATAGCCCCAGTGATCTTCAAGGCTGAATGGTCAGTGTGGTCACAGAGGACATTTGTGAATCTTCTGATGATGAGAGTCCAAAACCGCTGAGTGAAAAGTTGGACATAATTAAGGTGGTGGGAGTTTTGCCTCCGAGTTCCACAGAGCTAGGATTTCATTCCGTGTTTTTACATTTTCCATGAAGCTCCTGAACAGTGCTTGCTGTAGCAATAATATACCTCAATCAACATCTATTATAAATTTCCCAGCAATCTAAAGCTAGTCGAATTACTGGAAACATGGTGCCAGAGAACACAATGAAATTCCATTGTTATTCTGAAAGAGTTTTGGTTCATTGCTTAGCTACTTATTTTTAAAGGAAGTAAGCTCTGCCTTTTAAGTATATTAATAAAAACTACCAATGATCCTTCTTTATTACAGCACTGATATGTATTTTCTTTGTGGAGTTACCTCATCCAAATGTTTCTTGCAGTGAAGAAGCATAAAGAACAATTAATATGTTATTAGAACTTTGACTTTAACAAGATTACTTTACAGTACTTTAACAGGATAAATATTAAATGTGGGAGCCATGACCATGTATTACTGAAATGCATAATATAATTTGCATAGGGCAGTATCACATTGCAAAAGCTGCTTCAATGAGAGTCAAAATAAGAAGCTAGCATTTGATAACATTTGGAATTTTCATTTATTAACCTGAATGAGAAAACAGAATAAAAATTTGTGATGAAAATGACCAGAAGTATCCTTAAGAAAAATAAAAAGCTTAAAATGCAAAAATTTGTAAGTAAACACAGTACAACCTCTAAAATCAGTGTCAATGACTCTTGTCATCGTATGTGTTATATGTGGGTTCTTTTTGTTTTACTCTAATCTCCTCAAGAAAAGAAATTACCTGGAAATTTTAGCTTTTTCTAAACAAAATTTAGCATCTAGCATTAAGGCTGCAGAAAAGAACCTGAAAATGCAAGCTGGGGGCATTTAAAGCATTAGACACAAGAAGGCAGATATAGAATAATCAATCATTTTAAAAGAAGGCTTATTATTTGACCTAGTTTCATGATTGTGTGTGCTGACTTGATTTTTGAACATCGAGGACTGGTATTAATGTAAAATAAGATTTTAAAGTAACTCTAATAATCTAGTGTCAGATGGAGAGTGTTCTTAAACTAGCAAGTGATTAGGCATAAGAAGCTGTTTACTTTGTCTAGGCATGTTTGAACATGCACAGGCGTGAACCTGTACTATTGCTGAGTGACAGCAATTTGTAGAGCAGTCTGATTCACTGCTTATTTACACATGAGGAAAGGAGAACATAAAATGCTATCATTTCATCTAGCTCTGTTTTACACTAAATTTACATATGTGGATGTGTTGATTGAAGATACAAGGCAGAGAAAGAAACAGGTACCCTTTGTGGAAAAAGCAAAAGCTAAAGTAGAAATTTGGTTTATCAGTTCAAATCTGCCATTTTATTTATTCTGGAGTGTTGTGTAATGATGTCCCCTGGCCTTAATGGTGTAGTATAGTAATAGTAATCAGTAAGAACAATGTATTCTGAATTCTAATACCATTTCTCAAACTGTGGCCATGAGATAATTTAGTTTTTACCTTCTTGCCTTTTTACTATGTAAAATAAGCATTCATTTCTCTATCTTTGGAGGTTATTGAGGGGTGTGGAACATAACTGTAAAATCTTTCACATGACAGTAATTACATTTCTTTAATAAGAACTGACTACTTGTTAGGTATCTGCACTATTTATGAAGCACTTTGACATTGAACAGAACTATATGTGGAGCTGCATAATTATGAGTAACATATTCCTGTCCCCTTTAACATCTCTTAGATGATGGTCCAATAACTTGCCAATATAGTGTGCGATTCTCAGAAAGCTCTGTAGATTAACAACAACAACAAATCCTTAAGTATACTGTTTAAAGCATGGGTTTTCAACTTCAAACCATTTAGTCATTTTTATTTGGGCAACAGAAAAGCTGTTCAAATTCAGCTGGAATAAGAACAGTGTTCACTGACCTTTACTGAATGCCTCTTCTAACAAGGAAACTATTTAGCTCCTTTTACTCACAGTTATACACATGGGTGGAAGAACTAGCATTCTGCATTAACCAATGTATTCTAACTCTATTTAAAATCTGTCAAAGTCTTGACATGCATTTGCTTGTTGACACTCAATCCTATTTAACAATGCATTATAAGAAGAGTATTATTACTAACACAACTACTTTCTCAGCACAGAATTAGCTCAACAGATATCTGATACCAGACACATACTAAACCACAAGTGAGGTTATTGGAAATTAGTAACAAGTGCTGTGTATGTTTAAGATGTCATTTTGAAAGGACTACAGGAAGAAACAAACACTTGTGACTACTCTATTCATATTAATAGTCTTCAGTAAGCATTGGCATTGTCAAGAGCTGATTGTAAGGACAAGACCCTTGCTGTAGAAGTAAGTTTAGAAGTTGCAGGAGTGTATTAAACAGGAGCAGATACTGATTCATAGTGATCTACACAGATAGTTAAAACCAATGCAATGTCTCCGTCGCAGCATAGCAATCACTGCATGTTGAGGAGTTAAGGCATCAGCATCCATTCCTCAGGAGCTGCATGCACCCCTTACTGCACTATGATCCTTTACTGCAGTATGAGCCTCTGCTTGAGAAAGCTATGATTTATCCTAGAGTTCATAAACAGGAATAGTTGAGTATGAAGTGACCATTTTTTAGTCACTTCTATGAGCCGAATCCAGTCTTTCCTCTATAAAACACAATTTCAAAGGAGCATGACAATAGTGACTGCTGAATTTGGCTGGTGACCTCATCAGCAGATGGCAAAACTGGAGAGGAATTTTGAAGAGACAGGGATGAGAAGGGGATGAAAATACAATGGCAGGTAAAACATTTGAAGAAAAAAAATGATTGTGTGATCCTCCCCTGTATAATCACTTGTATACAAGTACACATTATGTGCATTACATGAGAACTCAGGAACTTTAGAGGAATTAAGACTCTTTGGCCCCAATTTGTTAAACACTGTACAGAAAGTATACCTGTCCCTAAAGCAAGAAGTTTTCAATATGAATAGGCAACAAAAATAGAAAATCACTGGGTGAGAAAACACAGGCACAAGGAAGTGACATGGCTTGAGCCAGGTCATGCAGAAGGGCACAAGTAGACCCAAAGACAACCTTAGGTCTAAGACCTGAAGAGAACCTTGCTTTATTTCCTGTGCCATATGTATCAAACCATGCTGACTTGACACTAATTACTATTCTGCTCATTCACTGGAAATATTAAATAATTTATTGTACCCATCTTTGCTTCATTGTGGTTATCTTCAAAATACACAGCATACTTCTCGGAAAAAAACCCAAACAATGAAGATGTTTAAAGAGTAACAGCCAGATTATAATTGTCTTGCTCACACATGTAACCATGCTACATATGTAAGACCATACCAATGTGACCATTCAGCAAGTATTTGGTATTTTTGGACAAAATGTGCAGAAACAGAGCACAAAAGCAATACCGACATGCAACAATGGTAGTATACTGCATCCTACTTATCTTGCACAAAGAATGCATAATAATTACTATACCATAAGAGTACTGAGTGATGAGTAGCTTTCAGTGAAACAACAAGTAATTCCTTATTTTCTCTGTTGCTCATAAATCTTTCGTATATACAATGTGTAAAGTTTCAGTAGTTGCATGGACTCTTTTGCTAATTTTTCATTCAAACCAGCAGTTACTGATAAAACACTTCAGGAGAGGGATTCAATCCAAACTTGTCTACTAGAAAATGCCAGCTTTCAAGTATCTGAATTCCTGTAGCCTAATCCTCCTAGTGTTGAATTCAACAGTATTTCAAGCCAAGCTTTGTAACTATTTTCTCAATTGCTTTCCTTAAAATAACCACTAGATGTCTTCAAATTTCTTTCCTGCATCTTGACATAATTTAGACATAGAAATCATTTAAAGCATTAGCAACAACTCCAAAACTATTCAGTTTTAACAAGTGAGTTTGAAAGTCAAAGTCACCTGGGTATTATACTTGCCTTCCCATTTTCTTTCCAGTACTTCCTATTTCACAATCATGTTCTAGGTGGTTTTGTCTCCTTTCTGGCCACGGAAGGATTTAAATAAACTGTATAAGGCCTCATTAGATGGAAACAGTAAACTGACTGTAAAAGAAGTGTTTTCAAACTAACTGAAAAGTAGATTGACAAAGACAATAGTTGTTTTTCCTTAAACCCGTTCCACTAATAGTTACTAGAGATGCTATTTCTAACAGTGGTAGGCAAACAGTTTTTGAAGACGAAATATGACTTAAAGTCAGTGCCAATTTTTGGCACAACTCAGTCAAATACATAAGCATACATTTAACTTTAAACATGTTAAGTGGCCTGACTGACTTCTGTTTGAATACCGATCTAAATTAAGAACTTTAATTCTTGATTCAAACCATGCTTGTGAAAGAGTGAAATAACAACTTTTTAGAACTATGAAATAATGTAAATCTTGTTTAAATGCTCATATTATTTTTTAAAATAGGAAGAGGTTGCTTTATTATTTGAAGCAAAAGTATTCAAAATGAAGGACTAATACTACCAGGCTATTCTTGGCTATTTTCAAGTTTTCTTTAACAACCAAACTGCAAGCTTAACTTTTCACAAGAAAGCTTTCCTCCATAGAAGGGACTTTCTATTTACACTATAACGAAAGACAGAATAATCCTCAGGGACTGAAGGTCAAATTCTAAAACATGACCTTTATTTCTCCTCCAAATGTTTACTTCTTGTTCCAAACTCAAAAAAATTAAAAATAACTATGTACCTAATGATTTTGTTGTGGAAGGCAATAGGACAATGCTAGTGAATTCAGTGAAAGATGGATTAAAAGTTAAGTTCACACCTGCCTGGAGACCTCACGTAAGTCTTAGGCACCACTTCAGTTCCACTTAAATTTCTAAAATAGGGGTTAAGTAGGACTTAAGTGGTGCAGAGGCTTTGGGATGGCTCTCTGTGCTGGGGTGAGTTCACCATAATGCACAAATAAATGGGAAAATATATATCTTTTACTAAGCAAATGTATTTTGTGGTTATATTTTCAGTGCCAGACCTAATACAAAATTACAACCATTGAGTTATTCACAAGGGCCAGTTGAGTAGGGCTTCTTTTCTGGCACTTTGTAAATAGCTCCTATTGTATTTAATGCCTTTTTTTTTTTCTTTTCTTCAAGTGAATCAAATAAATGAGAAAGCATTCCATGTAAATTTATGTATGTTTCGTTGCCAGTAAGGAAAGAGAAAGACTTGTATTCAGTGGTTTTATTAATTATATTTATTCATGACAAAAGCAAAATGCTTCCTCTTTAATGGTGAAGATGAATATAGGTGGTAACTTATTAGTTCAGGTCAAGAATGTATTGTCTAAAATTGCTTTGTGTGTAATTCTTGATCCGAGTCATATATTCCCACACAATTCAGCTTTAATCTAGCATTCAAATAAGCATGAATATAGGCTATGATGTACTTTATTTGATCTGAAGACATCATAGGTGACGTACCATCAATTTCATCCTTGTGCAGAGAGCTAGCACAATGTCTGCACAGTATGGAAGTCTCACTTCAGCTTCAAAATTAGACTGATTGGGATTTTTATTTTATATATGTCACCTTTGTCCTAATCTTTTACAAAGACATGAATTTCCTCCTCACGTGATGGTTCTTCAACAGATGCCCAACACAAAACTTCCATGAACTTCTACCATTTAGAAATAAAAGAATGGTGTCTAACTTTCTTGTCTCCCACAGAGGCAATGTATGCTTCAGCTCCACTTTTCTTCCCAGTTGCCAGAAATTTGACCCTGTTCTCTAAAGTCTTCCTAGTAAGAGCAAAAAAAATGGAAATGAGCTTTCAAATGCCTATTGGCATTATCAAAAGTACTGTAATATGATAATAAAGTTACCCTGAAACAAAAGAAGGCAAAGAGAGATGTTAACAGCTAAAGTAGTTCACCCCATCTTATTGTCTACCTGTCCTCTAAGGTTTACCAGTTGTATTTTAATTAATGTATTGTGCATGCCCATTTGTTTCTTTATTATCTAGGGCAAACAGTACCTAGTAAAAGCACATGCTCCTTGTAGCTGCTCAGTACTATCTGCTGACTAGTTTATCTTCACACCAAAGATTCTGTGTAGGAGTTCAGGCTATAGCTTTTGGGGAATTAAAGACGTAAATTGCTAGTAAGTGATTTCTTATTTCTCAAGTGGCAGTTTCTTCAGTCTACAGTAATTGCTGCTTTAGACATTGGTTCCAAAATACTTCGGCACACACCTAGCTTTATTTCCAAGAATAAATGCCAAAAATACTTAATCACATTTACAACTTCATAAATGTGGGTAACATTCCTTACCTTCCTGAGTGCTTTTTGAATCAGGAGTTTAAAATATTTTAGGATGATCTTAATACTTTGCAGTTATCAAGAAAGGCATAAGGATATGGATACATTTTTTATAAGTGGGACAACTACAGAGATCATTAGACCAACAAGAAAACTTGCCAAGATTTCATAGAAATCGATTTTTTTTTCTGTACTTCATTCTCAGAAAAGCTCTGTAAACATCTAATAAAACAAAGTGGGAGAAAATATTCTGATCCCTGCATTAACACCACTACTTCTGGTGGTTTTCAAGCCATGATCCAAACAATCAGTGGGTCTGCAGTCCTCTTGTAAATGCTTCGCATAGGATAACTTAGCAAATCAAGTCCCCTTTCAGCATATTCAAACAATTTGCATAGGATTCTGTGCCGCCACTGGAAAACTGTTAGGGGTCCTTCAATCATAGAAGTTTAAAACCCACTGCCTACTTACCAAGGTCATGTTAGGGATGAATATGGCTCATAGCTGTATATTTTTAGGATTAATTTTTTTTTGTATGTCAGTAATATCTTTTTAAGAAAAAACGTAGGCCAGAGCACATTTCAATACAGAAAATCTTCAATAGCTCTATCTCTGAAAATTGAATTTTCATAGAGTTGCTCCAAAAATTAATTTCTTTTCAATTAGAAAAAATTAAGCACACATATATTACCAAACAAAACAATGACATAATGCATATGACATATATTTATGAGATTAAACATCAATAGCTGGCTCAAAAGGAAAGACATTTTATAAAAGCCCTCTAGACACAGATTAGAAGGCAAACGTCCTAAGTAATTTACTTCTGCAGGCAGCACCTTACAAACTGATTGTCCACCAGCCATCAAGACAACAAAAAAACCCCACAACTGTACTTGAGGGTTTTTGTAATAAGTAATAAATGTAATTGATATATTCAAGTTGTGCAATCTCTGAATTCCAGCAAAATACAGCTTCCCAGTAAACACCACTTCTGGAATCCTCAGTGAAGCGCTATGAAGTACCATGCTGTTAAGGACATTTATTTTTCCAAATACAACCCCACCTTAATTCATTTGTAAATATTTCCCAACCCCGCTAATAAGCCAAGATGTATTTATAACAAAATAATGTTATTTCCAGTGAAAGCCATAAAAGACTTCGGTTAATACTTTGTATCTACCATGCCATACATTTAGGAAACCAGACAAAAACTGCTTGGAACAATGCAGTTGCCTCTAACCAAGAGGAGAATTTTTACTTTGGCTGTTTTGGCAGTCTGCTGCTTCTGATCGCAAAGAGCACTAAGAGAATCACTCCCATATTTTTAAGAGTAGGGACAAACAGGAAGACAGAAATACAAAAGTATTCCACAGGGCGTTAAAATAAGTATGATGTTTGAACATGACAATGCGTGGATATTTTTTTTTTAAAGGAACATAAAAAGATAAAACTTCAGGAAGACAAAAAGGGTAACGAATTCAGCCGTAAATGTGGTACAATTTTGTGACAAAAAAGGCTGCAGATTATGCCTTTATAATGTCTAGTTAGAACAGTTATATTTGTAGCAGCAGCTACAAGGAGCCTTTTAACAACAGTACGGGTAAACATAAGACACAATCTAAAAGAAGAATAATTTTACTTCAAAATGTTTCTGCTTTCTGGGAAGCTGGAATATGACAGGCAATTCTAAAACTTTGAAAGGGGAAAAATTACAAGAGGTGCTGAAAAAAAGGAATAAAATAAATAGCTTAAATTTAGTAGGAGCTAGGCATTTAGAAACTCTTGAACCCATATGTGTGCAGTAACAAACTCTTCAGCCAGAAAGTTTGTCAACTAGCACGCTGTATCACTAAGTGAACCAAATTCATCACGTCACTGAGTTTGCTGGTGACACACTTCCCCTTTGCTGTTCTGCACTTTGATCATACTGTAACAACACTACACGGATAATAGCTATTTATATTATCTCTGTATACCACTTGTCTCCCTGGTACAAAATAAAGTAATAAATAACTGATTCTGTAGCTTCCTACTCATGGGATCACAGTTTATTCACATACTCGAAGAAGGGAGCAATTTAAAGCTATTCACCTGGATTACATGCTTGTAGGGTTGCAACCTTGCACTGTACAGGTGGAAGTCAATCAGCATAGCCTTATCACAGAATATGTCAGTCCACCTAGCCATCAAAGGTTTGAGGAAGGCAGTAATGTGGCCTGCCTGTCGACGCTATCAACCTTGAGGCGTTGCAGGATCAAAATACAGGGTGTAAGCCATTTGTATATACTTATCTTCTACAAGACATTTTAGGAGAGAGAAGGAAAGCAGATGCAAATTTGTTAAGTAGACGACCTGCAGCCCTTCTCCCCAAGAATCCAGAATATGGACTGGGGAGCCCAGCAACTCTTGACAGTTGTCACGTTATGAACAATAGTTAATACAAACTAACTGAATAAAAAGAAATGTTTTCTTTTGAAGTGCCACCTTGCCAGAAAATATGATTTTTATTTAAACCATGAAAACAGATACTAATATCAAACTGACCTATGCAAAATGGAACAAGAGGTAACTTAACTATTCAATGACTATATGAGGTGATGAGACTCCCATATTTTAAAAAAAAAACAGCAAAACAAATCTGTAGGCTTAAGACCACCCAAAGCATTTATTTTGTAAGTATTATTTAGACACCTAATTAAAGCATTTTTTCTGTGGGAATTACCAAAAGAACTGCTGTATAAAACACTATGGGAATTAATTAATTGCAGAGAAAAAAATTATTTAATATCTATCATAAAATTCCTAAATTAGGTTCTGATTCAAAGCTCATTACTATCAGTGGAAAGGGCTTCTATTACTCTGTAATAAATGGTTGAGCTGGTGATCTTTTCCTATTCCTGTGTATAAATATTTAAGAAATGGATACAGAAACTATCTTTATCCATTAGCAATTGTGCCCCGCAATGTGAAGTAGAATATCTCTCTGTGCTCCGCAAGACACCAAATGAACTAACTTCTTGGTCTATTGCTTTTAGGACCTGTGAGGACTTTGGCATAAGCAAAACAAAAATGAGAAGCAGTAAATTAAGATTAGAAAATAGCTGAAACTAGTTCAAGGAACACTGCTTTACTTGACAGAGTAAATATAATGCTAAGTAACAGAACATTAACAGCATAGTCTTTGTTCAATGTATTGCTGTTGTACAAAGATTCATCTAGAAGAAAGCATGGCATTAAATTTCAGGGTTTTTCTCTTTTCAAGCTCTAAATAACACTACAGTGTAGAACATTAAACCTTTTTACAAAGTACGTCAGTTCTTTCAAACCGCTCAGCTTTACGGGATATCATTTTAGTGAATAAAATTTGAACCAACATACAGCCAAGTAATTTGTCATTTGTCTTTTCAAATACAAACTTACATATAGAAGAGGTATTCCTTATTATATAGTTATAGTTTTCTATTTACACAGTAAGGACAAAAAAACCCCAAAGCATTCCATACAAGACAGCAAAGAAGAGAGTTTTGAGACAAATGCAATATTTCCATCACTTCAAAAACATCACAGAATTGTTGCCAAGCAAGAACTCAAAGTCAACAGTTTTTCTACAAAGCCCTCTCTAAATGCAGAGGCATCGCCATCACGGAGACATGACTGAATTGTATTTTGTGAACTACTGCCTATTTCAGACCCACACAAACACAAAACCGTGTCTTAGCATTAAAAAAAAAAAAAAAAAAAAAAAAAAAGACTAACCAAACCTCTCCATGGGGAAAACAAATCTGACACAGCGGTTACTATTAATTAGCATTCCTATTTGTTCAATACTACTTCCAGTTTCCAAAGGAAGTGTGACAGGCTGAACTAATAAAATGCTACTTCTCAAAGCTGCTAACACCCTATTTCCTGGGCAAACAAGCTACCCTTCAGTTACATACCATGTGCTAGTGTTCTGGAGAATATCAAGGTTAACTGCTTCCATCTATGCATCCTACACCTATGCACAGCCTTTTTAAAAAAAAAATAAATCAAGATTTAAAGGACACTTTTAAAGGCATTTTTATTATTTTTCTGTTAAATGAGCCTAAGGAAGAAGCAGCAGAAGAAAGGGGACCGCATGACAGATGGCCACAAGAAAGCAGGTGACCCCTGAAGCTTTCTAGCTTGCTGCGAGTCAATTATTAATGGGGATTTCTCTTCTTACCGCCCCATCCCATGCAGAGGGGAGCAGCAGCAGCAAGACCTCATTCAGAATGCCTCCATCCCTGCTAAGTGACTTGGGAAGGAAGTCGGTCAGCAGCGGCGAGCAGATGGTGCAAGCGGAGCCAGCGTCCGAGGAGCGAACCACAGCACTGACTAACCCGAGCTCTCCGCTAAGATATACCGTGGGAGCCGCAGCTCGCCCGTGCTCTGCATCCCCACTGCTTTGTTATCGGAAAATATTCAAAATGGAAACCTGACTCCACTTCTAAAAATAGCCCAATTTACTCGCTTTCAACTGGAAGTCCCACTGCTGAAGTGCGGCAACGGCGAGCAAATACCTCGTCTGGTCTCCGAAAGGCAGCATGTCAAGCCGGGGGAAAAAAAGCCCAGAGGAGCTCTTCAGGTCTTGACATTCGGCTCGGTGCAAGAACCAGCACGCCGAGGAAAGGCGGGCGCGGAGAAGCCGCCCCCGAGGAGCGGCGCGGGGCGCCCGCCAGCTCGGCCGGCCCCGCGCTGCCCCCTGCCGGGCCACCCGTTCCCCCGCTCCCCGCGGAAGCCCCGCGGAGGCGGTGCGGCCGGCCCCCGGGGGTGCACCCCCCCCGCTCCCCTCCCTCCCGCGGCGCCGGGGTGCGGCACGGCTGCCCCAGCTGCAGGACCCCGCTCCCCTCGGCGGCTGCGCTCCGGCTGCCGCACCCCGAGGCGCTCAGCACCCCCCCCCCCCCCGCGTCCCCCTCCTCCCGGCTCGAATGCAGCACGTACAGCCGGCTTCGGCGGCCGCTCACGGCTTGTCAGCCCCCTTGGCGCTCAACCCATCGCCCGCTCCGTCCGGTGACCGCCGACATGTCGAAAAGGTGACAAGCCCGCAGGGCGACTGAGCTCCTCGGGAGCAGCGCTTTGTTTTGAGATTACCAAGTAACGGCATAGCCCGTCCTCCCGAAGAGCTCAGACGTTATCTGAGGCTTCGACATACTTCCATCTAGTTCGCAGGGCAGGGGAAAAAAACATATGTTGCTTGCTACTCAAGAGAAGTTGACTATGTCTGTTTTAAACCCGGGAGAACACAAAATAAAAGAAGTAAAAGCCCAGGGCGGGGCGCTCCGAGGCGGGGGTGGCTTCCCAGACCTGCGAGCGCTCGGCTCGGGTCGCGGGGCTGACCCTTCCCGGCAGCGGGCCGGCGGCAGGCTGCGAGAGCCCGCGGAGAAGCGCCTGCATGTGCACCTCGGTGGCAGCCGCAGGGAGCTGCTGCTTCTTGGTTTCAGTTTTTGCTCTTGCGAGGGTGGGGGCGGCGAGGGGCTGGGGGGGGGGGTGACACTTTTTTCTTTTATTGTCTTGGGAGACAGCAAGGGGAAATGGAACAGCGAGCTTTTGCTGGGAAGCAAGGGTCTGCCTCTATCCGCCGCCGCTCCGGTCTTACCTCGTAGCTTTCCTAACAAAGTAAGAGCGGGTAAAGTCGCCGTGATCGTCCAGCCACGCTTCCACCGCTTCCTGCTCCGGCGGGGGGGGGCAGGGGCGCTCCATGCTCCGCGCTGCCTCCTCCTGCCGCCGCCGCGGCTCTCGTCGTTTATTCGCCCCCCTCCCGCTGCCGATGCCCTCGGCCCGGCGGGGGGGCCGTGCTCCCACCCCCTGCCTTCGCCTCGCTCCCAGGTGTGCGGCCGGCAGGAAGCCCGGTGTCTGGCCAGGGCCCCAGCGCCGCGCCGGCGGCACCTCAGCGCATCTCCGGCCCGGCCGCCCGTCCCGCGGCGGACAACCGGCTCCACCTCCGCCGCGGCCCCGCAGCGCCCCGGGGGGCTGCCGCGCCCCGGCCCCGCCCCGCCCCGCCCCGCCCCGCCCGGTCCCACCGCGGAGGCACCGGTGGGAAGCCCCGGCCCCGGCCCCGGCCCCGGCCCCGGCGATGCCCGGCGCGGCGGGCGGGCGGGGGCGTGTGTGTGTGCGGCCCGGGGCTGGCGGGTGTTCCGCGCCGAGGCTGAGCTGGGGCCGTCGGCCCAGGCAGTCGCCACGGGGCTGGGGAAAAAAAAAGAAAAGCCATGAACAAGTAAATTGCTCTGCCGGAGTCTGGCAAAGGGGTTTTTCTCCCCCGCCTCCACTTCACAGTTATTTTCGTTTCAAGGTATGGCCTGTTCCAGCCCGCTTCGAAAAAGTGGTAAATCGGCTGTCGCTTTGGAGTATTTCACTGTTGGGTGTCAATATATGATCTTTGACAGACCTCAGCCTGGATATGAGCACTAAAGCCCCAGCGTTTCAATCCTTCATGCCTACGGCGAGGCTTTTAGATCCATTTTAGACACTGAATAAGCACAGCCCAGCTGTGAAGGTGCTCCAGACTCACAGCTCCTACTTTCTCTAATATTAGACAGCCAGGGTTGAAATTTTGGTTAATGCTGAGCATCACTTTCATGTATTGTAGTTCCATTCTGAGATATGCATGTGCACACATTTATAATAGTTTATAATCTGCATTCACAAAAGACCTTGCACAAAGTGTGATGCGCAGGTATGGTTTCCCATGTCGTCACATGCAGTACCTTTGAAGGTAAGATATGGGTAACAAATAGCAGCATGTTTCTGGGGAAAGGGGTATACTGGGTCTTTAAAATTATTCTCCTGTGTAATCAATTGAGAAATATCATATCAAATGTTTTCTGCCACTCTGAAACCCCTTTCAGTGTACGCAAGGCAGTGTGCTTCAGATAGAGCAGGCATCCCGGCACACCTTAGCAATTTTTTTGCAGTGTGTACAGAGGCTTGACTTACTGAGAGATGGGATTCTGCAGCCTGAGAAGGGGCAGCAGCAAAGGGATTAATTAAGAGCCTGTCCATGAGCTTGGGGGGGAAAGTTTTCTTTTCCATGTCTTTGTGTCACGTCTGTGCATAACACTCACTTGGACATGTATGTCTTTTGGCTGTAAGAGTTTGTGTGTAATATGAGGCACACAGAAAGGGAAGTTTTATGTGAACGGTACTCTGTTATAAAAGGAATCTCAGGAGAAATGTACATGGTGACCAAAGAGCAAATGGGAAGATAAAGTGTAAACCAGTTAAGACATGCTGCAAGAGTCAAGCCGCTATTCGAGGCAAAGAGAAATCTTTCAGCAGGGAAATACAGAATTACGAAGCAAACTGCATAAACAGACAACATGGCAATAAATGAAGCCAATGTTTAGTGTCAAAACCTGGAAAGTGTGGTATGTTAGAAAAAAGAAAAGAAACCTGTCATGTAACTCATAGGTTTCTAAATTAACCGTTTCATTTCAGGAAAAGGTTTTTGAGGCTACAGTAGACATGGCAATAAAAGCATCTAAGCTAGGCAAAGCTTTTGGAAAATAGCACTATGTTAGAATGCTTAAGAAGTATAACAGAAATGTAAACCACGCAATTATAAAATGCAGATTTTATAAATATCTGAAATGCCATTCCCTGAGTGGTCTCCTATGGAATATTGATCATAGTACTGGTCATCCCATCTCAAAAAGCAATTGCAGAATTATCAGAGGTGATCTAGACAGGGAAAAACAAGAACGGTGAAACACATGGAAATACCTTTTCTGTAAAGAGGCAGAAGGAGTTTGTTTACAAAAGGATGAATACAAATATATAATTTCATTACTGGTATTTAAAAATTAAGATAGGATTTTCTCTCTGTCTCATAGGAGAATAACAAGGTAACGGTCAATGAAATTATGTCAGCTGCAATACATAGCATCTCATTTTATGTAATTAGGAGTAGCACTAATAGAAATAAGCATTTATACCGTAGTAACATCCAGTTAGCCCCAGTCAAGAACTAACTATTGTACTAAGCACTGTAAACATGTAATTTTAAATACCAGGCTAGCTGAGAAGCAGACAGCATCCCTGCACTTCATGCCACAAGGTACTGGGACCCTTGGGTGAAGCTGCCTCTACTGTGGACAGCTGCCCAGGCTGGGCCAGTATATGTACGTATGACAGTGTACCAAAGGAGGGGGAAGTTGGGTAGTGCAACAGCACTGTGCGCTTTGCTCGGGTTGACAGCCACGCCATTATTTAGCCTACAGATAAGAATCGGTACAGCGAATGCAAATGATTATCTTCCTGTGAATTCGATGGCAAAGCAGCAGTTCAAACAATTGCTACCCAAGCAAAGGATAGCATAGTCTTTCCCAAAAGAAATAAAAATGGAACAGTTAGGGGAAAAAAGGGATACTTTCTCTGTATCCGATGAATTTCCATGAATAATAATGAACATGCTGTTTTCATTTTTAAGGTGACAGGAGGGGATGGAGGCCAAGCATAACAAAGAAGTGAATGGTAAAAGTGGAAAAAGTCTTCCATGATTTTGGCTTCCAAAGTGGTCTGAAAAAGCTCCGTGTATCTTAGCTCACACCCAGCTTTCCAGTTTGTTTCCAGAACTCAGATGATAGAATTGATGTGCAGTAGCTGTAAACCTGGAAAGGATTTGTAGTAATGGCCTACAAATAAATATGTCCGGTTCAAGTTTAAAAGCTGCTTGTGGCAAAGCAGTATGCTTGAGAGCTCAGTATTGAAGCCAGGATGCTTTTCCAGCAGTAGGCCATTCTACAGCAGAACTGGTTGATGGAAAGCTTTTTAGCTGAAGTCTTTCATTTGTGTATTTTCAAATACTGTCATGTAAGGGGATAAGAAAGGTGGGGGTTTTTTGTATGCCCAAGGTACATAAATTAGAAATGCTGCTAACTCATGATAATTAGTAAGAAAAAATATGGAAGTATGTAATCAGAGAAGAAGTATTTATGTGATATTTTATGCTCAAAGAACTCTATATTTATTTAAACTTATTTGAAAGTAATTTATTTCTATAATGTTTCCCTTTAAAAGAGAAGAAAATAAGGTTTCAAATGTCGCCATAGTTGACTTATTTGTCTGACTTACTCATTAGATGAATTGGAGCAGCATTTAGTGGGAATTGGCTGTCTTTCTACCATCCCTTAAATCTGGAAAACAGTTGGTCCATTTTGGCTCCTAAAACAAGTTTAGGGCTGTACTGTATTGCCAGTGAGGCTAGAATATGATAAGGTAGAGGAAACTATTCCGCTTCTTTATTAGCCAGCACTTTTACACACACATGCAAACAGACACGCAGTGGAAGAATCCTAATATTAGTAAAGCAAGTTTCCATTTCCCATCCATTATTTAAGTTGCATAAAGAGAGTAAAATAGCAACCAAAATCCAATTCATTTAAAATCTAATTGTTACTTTAGTGATGAAAATACTAAATCATGAGAATGCCTTATCAGTTTATTCTCTCAGTCCTTTCCAAATAATTACTGGAAATGCTTCCCAAACAAACATAGCCATGCAGAGCTGCTCACTCATTGCATAACCTGCCTTCTCCTCTGGGATAACATTGCATATGTCCTACAGGAAGCCATGTAAAATAGTAGCTTCCTCCTATTTTGATTTGAACATGATTGAGCATTTGCGTCAATCAAAGTACCATGCGAAATTACTGTTAACCTCAGGAAAGCAGCAGCTTCTCAAAGTTGTTTGTAATACACAGACATTTGTCTGGAAAACACTGTCTAACTTTATCTCCTGAAAAATGTAATTTAGAATTTGAGTTTAACATACTAGCATTTAATATGTCAGCTGACCAACATGCCCAAATTTTAACCTTTTCTACTTTCTACTGGAAGTCTCAGGATAAACTTGAAGACTGTTACCAAGTCTCTCTCTTTCTCAGCCTTCTCTCCCTTAAGCTAAGTAGTGCTACGTCTTTCAGTTCTTCCTTGAATGTCATGTTTTCCAGCCCTTTGATCATTCTTTTTCACTTTGGATGTTTCCCAGGTTGTCTCTACCATTCCTGCAGGGTCTCACCAAGCTAGGATCAAGTAATCCAGTTGAATGCATATCAATACTAAATGAAGTGGTACCTTGTGGGCTATATTCCTGCTAATACAGTCACCCATGGATATGACTTCTTGGCAACAGCCTGGTATTGCTGACTTGTGGTGACCGACTGTACCCTGTGTTCCCTTCTTCTACATACTTGCCACGTAGTCAGGTGTTGCCTGTGCACCTGCTTACTTCTGCCTAACTGTATTTTCTTGCTCTTGAACCTTTTTAATTTCATCCTGTGCTTGCGATCCATTTCTCCAATTTATCAGGATTATTTTTAATTCTATGCCTGTCCTCCAACGTGCACCAAGCTTAGTGCAAATTTGCTGAAGGGCGCAGGTCTGGGCAATGATTGGGTATGATGCAGGTAGGTGAAATTGTAGGTGGACTTCTTAGTGTCATTACTGGTTTAGCTAGCTAGAGCTTCTGGTGCCGACGTGCTAGAAGCATATCTTCAGTGATCGTGCAGACACAGCCCTGATCTAATAGGGAGATGATGCCATGGTTGTATTGTGTGGAATAACAACAAATGCAATGCGTTGACTGATTCAAATGGGCTATAATCCCCGGAACTGTGCACCCAGGTAGTCCATTTCCAGTTACATTCAGCAGACCCTTTTGGGCTTCTGACATGTTGAAAATTGAAGCTGTGATCAACCTGTTCTTTCTTTTAATGAACACATAGAGTTTGTCAGAGTTTAAATAGGAGGTAGTAGGTAAGTAGGAAACTTGTGTAGGCCAGATTTCATGCCAAGCCCTTCTCAAATGCATAACAAACCCCTTTTTTATTGACATGATACATAGGTTATTTTTAAAGAGCTTTTTAGCAACTACTGGCTAGTTAGTTATTTTCCATTAGCAGTTGCTCTTACTAGTACTTTTACTAGTAATTGTGATTTTGAATTGAAATATTGGTTTTGTACGTAGACTTACAGATAATTATGAAGTCAAATTATAAGGGGCTTTTTTCCTAATTGTGGTTGTTGGGAGAAGGAGACTCAGTGATGAACTTTATAAATCAAAGATTAGTCAGATGTTTTTCAAGTACATATCCTTGCAATTTGGACCGTGCTGTTTGGGATCGTATGGGCAGCTTAAGCATGTGTGAGGAAGAAAACCCTGACTCCACTGGAGTAGTGCAATAGCTTTCACTCATGTCGATGGATCCAGAATTTAATTCAATTCACAGCTTCAATCTCTCTCTGCATTCTCAATTGACAGTTATAACGAGTTGCCCCAGTTCCTGGTAGCTAAAGGCATCTTTCCCACCAGCATGCAGCTCTATGCTATTCTTCTCTTTCTTTCATGTTTCTTAAACATAACGCTGCTTCACTCGAGGCTTTGCAGCAGATAAATTCTGTGTCTGAAGAAGAGAGCCGGATACATATGAAAATCTGTTGAGGATCTGACCAGCATTGGCACAGTAGGCAGCAGGATACACAGCTCAATGTTTTCTGCTGTGAGTATTTGCATAACAGCATGCCAGAAACGGCTCATGGGGGGAATACTCTCGTGGGGGAAAACAAGAAGTAAATCCACAGCGGTTTGAAATACATTACTCTTATGAAGGTCTCCCCATGTTTTCCTAATAAAGGGCCATGGAACCTCACCCAGCAATTCAGCATTGATGCAGGGTTTTAGAAAGACTATTGTTTTTATATAGGGATCCGTATCCAACACGACCCCAAGTATGTTGTTCACACAGTTAGTTTTCCTTGCTGCTGAACATTTCTACTGGTTTTCCTTTGCATTTATCTGTCTTCAGTAGCAAGTATGGAGCCTATTATGTTTTTTTCCAATAGATTAGAGAGCCATCTACTCTCTCATTTCTCTATTCATAGACCATAATTCTCTGTTAAATTTCTCACATATTAACCTAACAATCGGAGATTCTAAAGGCTCCCTATCATCGCAAATTATTAGCATCGTTTCTCTCAGTAAAGCCCTTGGTTTTCTGGCGATGGTTTTTTTCAGCACATTTTCCCAGTAATGAGCTCTCTGACACCACAGAGGGGTGTAATAGCACCAACATCTCCTACCAGCCTTCCCCCATCTTGTACAATAAGAATAACTTTTGCCTACACTGAATAACTTTTGCCTACACTTTGCTCTGAGAACGCATGTCTGCTTGGGTCTACTATTACTGTTTCTTTTCTGAGTCACTGTTTTTCACAAAATCATTTTCCATCTTTGGCATGAGACCAATTTTCTGTGTTATTTTAATGAACAACTTTGTCTTCTCTGTGTTAAAATATAGTCCAGACCTTATTAAGTGATCTTAGTTGGTCTATATTAATGGCCTGCCCTTCCCATTATGTATCACTTCATAACTTTTTGTAATTTGCAGCTTTTTCCAGCAGTAATTTTATATTTTTGTTCAGATCATTCAGTATGGTTTGGGTCCATTTAGTATGGACCACACTGATGTTATACATTGCTGGGGTTTTTACCAAAAATGCTGAGAAGTTGTGAGCCAAAGCCCTACAGAAATCTTACAGAAGTTTCCTTTATCAAACAAATTCATAATCTCATGGGAAAATAGGAAGGGTTTTTTTTCTGACAAAACCCATTTTCTATGTTGACTGGCGTTAATTGTACTATCATCCTTTAATTGTACACTGATTGCTTCCTGTACCAGCCTTTCCATCAGTTTTCCTGACATTGATGTCAGGCAAAATGATCTGCAATTTCCTTATTAAATAATGGAACAATGCTTGCTTCTCCTCTGTCTTCAGGAACTCGCATGGGATTTCAAGACATGTTTTTCTTAGTTTGGTTCTTTTTAATTTTATCTTACTGAGGTTTAGGGTTAATACCTGTTAAACAGGTATTATTCTACTTCCTGATATTTTGGAATCTTAGTAGTGAACATACGAATTTCTGCTTCGATAGATCACGTGAGGAATAGTTTAGTGGCACAGAGCTGGTTAACCTGCACAGAGCTGGTTAATCTTTCTAGTACTGTTTGTTACTATCACTATGAAATCTTCATAACCTAGGACATAACATTCACAAAAGTGTATATGCAGTTAATTTCATTGTTTTCTATCTTATCATAATGAGTAAAACTGCTGTTTACTCATTGCCCTGGAAACTCTGTGAAGCATCTGCTGTACACTGAGGTGCCCAGAAAATTTGTATCACATTGCAGTCCTGCTACAAATAGATAAAAGCAATAAATTTGGCTAGTGCTAAAATTTTAAAGCATTTTATGAATCGAAAATTATACTCTCTCACTGACTTTATTTACTTAGAGTAATAGAAGTCTTGATCTTGTCCAGACCCCAAAGTAATTAAAGTGTTGAACATTTCCTATTGATCTATGTGGAAGAGATTTCTGAAAGATGAGGTGTTCCTTTGACCCAGTTTGCACTGTGCTTAACTGAATAAATTAACTCTTTTTGACCCATTAGGAGGAAATATACTTCAGTAAAACTGTGATTTGATTTACTCCTGAGAACAAACATCACTGGTATTCTGTATCCATCACTGGTTCTGGAAAAATAATAATGAATTAAAATCATCGCTATAGTTTCTAAAGACCACAACTGGAATCAGGACTTCTTTGTACTGGAAGCTGTACCACAAGTATATCTCTTGCTTGGGTGGGAATTTCATCAAATATTCACATATTTTTTTAATTTATGGAAGGGGGCGGGGGGGGAATGGAGGTTTGCACCCAGTCCAATACAGAGCCTACAAGTAAACACAGAATATATCACTGAAGTATTACGCAGTGGGCATAAAATTGTTTTTGGGGCACAGGCATATACTGGTAATTAAGGAAAGTGTTAATCTGTGATTGTGAAAGATCAACAAAAAATTAAACAGTAAACAAAGTGAATAGAGAGATTACTTATGTATAACATTGATATTATAATCTAAAGGTATAATCACAAAATCTTCATTGTTCTGAACAAGCAAGGAAAATGTGTAAGAGATTAGTTTGTAACTAAGGCTAACTGCAGCACTGCTAAATGGATATATTGGGCTTGTATGGCATTTTAATTATACTCAAAAACAAAATGTATGAGAACCATCAGATTGAAAAGAGGTTGTTATACGTGAGTGTGTGTCTGTCTATTTTTGGATCCCATTTGATTTTTTTCAGAGGGGTACGGCATACTCAGGATCCTTCCATTTTCTCCTTCAGTTTTCATGCCTATCCCTCAAGACATCTGTGGTGTAGACATTTGTTCAGCCAAGGGAGTCTCAATGAGTGTATTCACAACGTACCATTGCTGATCCCAAATCAGCGGCAATCTGATGAAGAGGTGTTCCCCACAGTGGCTATTCATGCTGCCTCATCTCTCTTTTTTTAAGCTTTGGCTCACCTAAGGACCTGGAACTCTCAGAACCTTTTGATACTAGGTAACTAGTTTCTGTCTGGTACATAAAAAAGAACAAAACTATTAGAGCTAATCAGTGACATGGATCTTTAGACTCTCCCATCAAATAGCTTGTGTTAGCACCACACTGCCTTCCTGAAGAAGTGAAGTTGTATTTCTCAGGAAAATAGTGAATGATCCAAGAGCTACCAGGTCCAAATTGTCACAGCTACATATCTTTTCACACTTGGTGCTCCATTTCTGAAATTGCTACTTACATTTCATCACTGGCAGGTTGCACACTGTTAGGTTTCTGAGGCAGGGGTTGTCCATGGCCATGTGTTTCTTCAGCATTTAGCATAGTTGGTACTTCATGGGCTGCTGTAAAACCAATACAGATGGCAAAGTGAAGCGATTTTTGTTGGAACACAAATACCATTTGAATCTCTTAAAACCTTTTCTATTAATCAGTGCCCCCCCACCATTAGATCAGTGAGAACAGCAATAGTTGTCACTGGTCCTGTACTACAGATGGCTATAACAAAGTAGAAGGATTATGTGATATGACTTAGGCTTTAGAAAAAGTTTCTGTCATAGCTAAAATGACATCAGATGATTCACTTGGTTTTAGTATTGCGTTTAGTCTTCTAAACCACTGGGGAGCTGATTTTTAATCTATCTGTGCTTCCTATAGCCACGGGGGTTACACAGCTACTTCTGGCAGCTTATACCATGTCCCAGGAGAGACAGAAAGAGTTCTGTCAACAGCATGTTGCGGGCCACAAGTGGCACCACCCGATTCTCAAATGTGGCTGACCTGATCTGGTGTCTTTGCTCCCAAATGGATTATGTGAGCATCTGAAAACAGAACGTACCTAACCGGCGACTGCCTGATCTGCTGGCCTGTGGGCTTGTGGTGAAGGAGAAACTCTGCCATTCAGCCCTGAAAACAGGTAGCTGGCTCATCCCTGAGCAGGGCCAAGCTCATAGGGGTACCCTGAGGAAGCCTGGCAACAGGCAGTTCTGGAGTATAACAGGGATTTAGTGCCTGAATGGGACACCGGTATGGATGTAGGTGGCTCTGTTCATGTCTTTAAGCAGTCGGTTAGATACCTTGGGATTTAAAATGCCAGCAGCGCCGTATTTAAGTACTCCTGGAAGCCACAGCCAAGCCTCAGTGACCAGCTACCTGGGATTTTTCACTGTAAAAATTCAGGCATAAATTTATCTTGGTAGAATATGAAAATGTGAACTGTGGCTTTCATTCTTCAAAAGCAAAAAGTCTCATATCCAAAAAAGGAGGCAAGTACCTGCATGTTAGCTGTAGTGGCACCCCACTTTTAAGGCCTTCAGTGTAGATTTTAGACCAGGGGAGAATCAAACTGTGTGAGAACAAAGCTGGCAGAAAGAGCTAGGTGCACGGGGACTGTGATATGGAAGTAAGCACATAGTTTCGCTAAACTGTTCCAGGTCGGAACAACAATATTAAGGAGACTCTTGATGAGCCTAAAACTTCTTCCAGCTGCTTGCGAGCTACCGGCTGCGCCTGTTATTCCTGCTTTCCGGCTGAAAGTCTGGTCTCTTTTTAGAAACCCTAAGAAAAAAAAATTAATTTTTATCTGAGCTCATTGAATTTATTTTAATTTTATTTATTTCCCAAGTAAAATGGTTATGTGGAAACAGAAGTTTGTGTAGTGTTCTCACGGCTCTAATAATAATATGAGCACCCTTGAGGAAATGAAATGTGACACAGCATGTGCCAGCCTGTGAAGACAGCTGAGCGCTTCCAGGCTACGGCCTGGCTTCTCAGTTCATCCTGCACCAAACACATACATATCCCTGGCTATTTTCCTCCTTTCCATATGAGACCAGATGACAGAGGAGCAAAATGGACTGAAAGGCAGGATTTTTGTGTGTATGGTACATGGCTGTTATCTGTCATTTTGTTTTCTTTTGTTAGTGATCTAGAAGAGGGACTTTCTGTGTTTTATAAGAATTTTATGCTACCTAGAGTGCATGGTAAACACTGCCAGTACAGTGGTAGTAACAGATAAAAGCGTATGAAGAAGAGTATTGCAGTACTGGACTTCAGTACACTCATACAGACTTCAGATTCATTTATACTGTGTGATCTGAATTTGCAAGGTATGCATTTTGATTATAACTGCCCAAATCTATTTTATCTTTGACAGGTGATTTTATGGGTTTTGTGAGGAAAAAACACTGCTGATTAAATTTGTATTGACAGGATTGTATTCTGTACTTACAGGAAAATGGCTACTGCAGCCCCCCCTGAATCACAGCTCTTCCTCTGTTCTTACTTTAAGGTCCTGAGAACCCAAGATAAATCAGGAAACTTTTGCCACTGTATGTTCTTTCAGTGTAAAGGAAACCCAATATGTTATTGATAATTGACCAGAATAGTTCTTTTGATAAATTTACGTCTTCTACCAATCTGCTGTTTCGTGCCTTTCAGACATGGATTGATTTATCCTTCCAGCATTTCTGTCTTAGGCAAAATCTTTTTGTTAGTTTATAGGAGATAAATCACAGCTATTCTCTTTAGTTACTTAGTGGCTGACTTAATTTCTTGATCTCTGTCTGTGTGTGAATAAAAATATGACCTTGTTTTGCTACTTAAAAGTAGTTTGGGGAAATAAGAGAATACAGAGTTGTATGGAAGGAAAACTAGCAAAAGGAAAAAAAAAACAAATCAGTCTTCTTGATGGTTTTGAATTTTTAGTGAGGTTGAAAGATGTTCATTTTATATGGACTAATATTCAATTTAACTGATGCGTGGAGTTTAATATTACTATTAGGAAAAACAAATTTTGCCATTGCTGTAACCCTGTAATTCTATTGCTTGCTGTAGTATGAATTATTTAGAATGAAAAATGTATAAAAAAAGGGATATAAATATATATATATAAACAAAAGGAACAGGAATTGGAATTCTATAGTGCTTATAGTTACTAATAAGGGAAGAAAATAAGGAAATATAGGTTGTTCTTAAACTAGTCAGTAAAGTTGAAAGTGAATGCTGCAAGTTCTCCCAAGTGCTTTTCAGCCATAAAAACTTGTAGAATGTAGATTTTAACACAGATAAAACCCCACAGAGCATTGAGCTGAAACATGCCCAGTAGTATTGTTTTCATTTGCTAACAGTCCTTACATGCTGCGGTGGATCCTGAAGGTTCGGTCTGTTTTTCATTCAAAGTGGCTCAAAGCATGAGGACAGTTCGGTCACTTTACATCTCAGTAGGAAAGCTTCAGATTGAAACAACGTCCTTCATTCAAAAATAGAGCTTCTTTCTTTTTTCTTTTTTTATCCCCAGGATTCTTGCTCCTTCTGAAGAGCTATGCTCATGAATTGTAATATAAAGTAATTTCTGAAGCTCTTACTACAGGTTAATTAAAAAAACCAAAGTGAAACATCTTTCAGTTTGTGTGTTTATCTGTGTCTTTGAATATGTCAGTTCCTTTAACTCCAGGATCCTTCAAATCCACTAGCCAGCATCAGGCAAATCTGGCGGAAAGATAAAGATAACAAAATAGTGTGAACGTCTCAAAAAAATAAGAGCCCCATTGAAAGAGACTAAGTGTTAACGCCCTCATTGAGAGTCAGGATGTCACTGAACATCTCAGGAGAGGACAGTATCCATGCAGGAGAGAGCTTTACAGCCTGCCAGCGCTGGAGCTTCAGCTGCAGCTCTGTACGATCCCAGATAAGTGTTAGACAGTGAGGTCTCTCCTGTGTGGGTTCTTCACTGTCTGCAGTGTTAGTATAATTCAATTAAAAATCTGTCAGTCACAAAATACAAATGGAAAAAATGCGACTGGATTTATTCTGATGCTCTCAGAACAAATGGCTTTCCTGCTTCGGGCTGGAATCTACCTGCTCTCTTGCTTCTTTCCCTCTGCTAAGGTTGAGCTTAAACATTTCTTACCCACTACTTCAAAAAACAGTATGGAGACAGCCTAACTTTCATTTGCCCTCCTATTTTTAGTTTCTTTTTGGAAGGAATCAGAGAAATGTCCCTCTGCGTATTGCCCATCACCCTATAAATACCCTTCCAACTTCCATGTCAAGAGTAAAGTTCTTTTCTGGTATCTCTAGTGTTCTCACCACATTTCACTATATTCTGTTTCATTTGCACTCCTGTCTTCACCAGTGCTTGAAAATACCTTATAGTCTAGTGCAAAAGCACCATATCCTCTCCTATTCAGATCTCCCTCCGAAAACTCTTCTTTCGTAGCATTTAGAAACGCAAGTTAATAGCAATAGAGAGCCATCATTATCTGACCATGCACACTGGGTGGTTCTGGTTTAATGCTGTCCTTTTGAGCTCACTGCACACTGCTCACAGATCTGTGCAGCTTCGTAAAGGTCCTTGGGACACGGACCAGGCCTTTGTGTTTTGTACAAAGTGTTGTTTCTTTTCTCTGGCTGAATGTCTTGACCTTTAAAAGGCAATTCTGAGCCTGTCAAAATATGTTTTATTTAATCAAGAATCTAATTCAGAGATACCAAATCTCTGTTACAGGCCTGAAATTCTCTCTGCGTACTGTTCATGCCAGCCCAACTTCACCCACACAAATGTTCATGAAGCTCAAAAATAAAGAGCTGTAAACACAGAAGAAAAGGCCTTCAAAAAGACGAGAAGAGCTTTTCTTAATATTTACTTTCTTTCTTGTTGACAAAATGGGCAATTTGGGTTCAGGTTAATCTGTTTTTATTCCAAAAATGAGAAAAATATAACTGATATTTTATTCCTCAGCAGAGCAGATTAGTCAGCGAGCTAAACCCAACAAAATGAAATGAAAAAATTTAAAGAAAGCCATTAAAGGTAAAAAGATTTGTGTAATCAACAACAATGTTCCCTTCAGTACAGGACATTACAAGAAAGCTGGTTGTGCTGCAGGCCTTGTTGACTTTCACTGGCTACAAAGTAGAATAGAAACTTTCTACATAAATCCTTGGGTGCTAATGCAGGAAGGTGGCTGTGTAATCTGAGCTGTCTGACCCTGGCAAAGGAGCAGACTGTAAGCTCACTGCCTAAAGAAATAATTATTAAAAAAATCAGAGCTGGGAGGAGAACTTGCCGTTTTATTAATGTTTATCAGATTAAAGAAGTGAAATAACTGAAGCAATATGAGCAGTGAATAAAAGCAGGGGAGTGAAAGGAAAAAATGCTTTTGAAGTGTGCCACGGCCTCTCTCAGAGAGCCTCTCATCGATCTCCCTTCCAATTCATCCTGGCAAACAGCTGGCATGGTGTTTGCTCCGCAGGCAGATGAGCAGCATCATTCATACAGCTGTGCTATCTGGAGCACAGATGCTTTCACTTGCGCTTGGTAGTTCCTAGCCAGCTTCCAGAGTTTTGGCAGAATCATTCACAGATCTTTGACATGCAGAGATGAGACAGATATTTACTGAAAGGGTTATGAAGTTAATACATAGGCTCGTCTTAGTGTTGTCTTTATCAGACTCTATAAAGTCCATCTCTGTGGATCTAGTAGGAAATGATACATGCACATTGCATTAAAATTCCTTCTTGAAAGTTATATATCCTGGAAGTTAAGGAAAGAAGCCCTTTCTGCTTGATTTGTACGTAAGAGTTTTGATGTGCTTGTGAAAGGCACTGATCTGTCACTGCTAGGGCCGAGGTCCTTATCCACAGAGCATGGTGCATGGCTTGCTCTTCAAAAGCCTTTTAATGTGCCTGAATGGTGACTTAGATTTCCTTGTCCTAGATGAGTCTCTGCCTGTTCACATCCCTTGGCTCCCTTAGGTCACTGCAGTTTTGCCAATAGTGAAAGTAGTAATGACTTTCTTATGTTAACACAGTCTACTGGAAAGTGACTGGAATAAAAAACCTCACTTCGTGCACGCTGCCAAACAGCCTCCAGACGGGTGGTGGGCTTAGTTCCTACTAACTAGAAGATTTCATTGAAAGGAGAAAGCTTGAGGCAGCACATACATGCTATTTACTTAAGTGCGTGTTCTCCTGCTAGTTGTGGTTTAACTCATTCGCTATGCCTGGCTGCTCTGCAGCCTCTGATTCTCTAATTCATTGCTGGTGCTGGGCATCTCAACAGCCTAGCAGAGGTGTGAGGCTGGAGTAGCATCCTTCTATTCTCAATACCACACATTTGCTGCAGTTGACTAAACCTCCACATAAAGAGCCTTTACCCTCAGGGCAGTTCCACAGAATACTGCCATCTCCCCGGTCCTCCTCAGCTTTGCTGTCAGAGCGGTAGGAAAGTTGCTTGGGATTAATGCCAGTACATTAGAATTTAGACCAAAGACCTTTCTCATTATTCCTAAGGACTAAACTTGCCCCTATAGAAGTCAGTGGAAACTGGGGTGGCCCTAAGTGTACATTTCTAGGAAAAGAGAAAAACAAACTAGTGACAGACAACAAGTATTTTAACAAGAGAGTCTAATTTTCCCCTTTTCACCACATGTTATGCAATGTACGGTGAGCACTGTATTTGCTGGCAAAGGAGGGAAGTCTGGGGAATCTATTCATTTTCCTCCACATTTAAACAAACAATTTCTCATAACCATGACCAAGAAAGGAAGCAAAAGTACTTAGCAAACTTATATTAAGTGTTCTAACTCAATGTTTATATTTTGTTCCTGAAAAATATACTGACTGTATTGATAGCATAGTAGTGTTCAGCTCCTGCAGTCTGATGTGGGAGAGGGCTTAGTGAATATTTTTAACCTTGTATGGAAACTTAATTTTGTTTTCAAAATACCTGCAGCTCAGAACAGTCTGAGCCATTTTGAAGCAAAAATTCTGGCCTTCAAAGAAAGTTCATATAACTCCCACAGGGTAATCAAGTCTGGGAGAAAAAAGCTACTAGTGTCCAGAGATAGGACTCCCTCTGAGGAAATCTATCACTTCCCCTAACTTTCTAGTATTTTGGTAATGTGATTTTAAGATAGAGGTCTTATGAACACTAAGGATACTCCTGTAGGAAGATAATTTCTTTCAACCAGATAGCTGTCTTAGATTAATTCCAAATCACTACATAATGCCACTAATAGCTAAGGTTTAATAGATTTGCATTTGATGGATAAACCTGTGATTTCGCTTACTAATCTGGAAGCTTCTGAAGATAAACACCAATATTTATGAAATTGTACTGTATTCACATAAGTCTGTGTTTTCAGGTATCGTGCCTGAAGTTCCTTCTTTGGGAAATGTAAATCAGATTTTAAATATGTGATTGAAAAGATAATTTGGTCTTGAGATGCAAAAATATTTAAATTTTGTTTACCTTTTATTCTCATCTCATTCATTTTGAACATTTCATGCTACAGTTCACTTGTGTGTATGTAAACTTTTACCAGTTAAGGGTGACCTGCAGCTTCCAAATGCAATCTCCAAAGAAAAAGGAAAAATAAGAAGAACTATTGTAGTATTTTAAGAATACATCTGAAAGATTTGAATAAATTTTTTTATTTCTTTCTAGAGCTTATCATCCCAATTATCAAAATAATGGCCCTCCTGCCACAGAAAGGATAAATCATAAACTGCATTGCATGGCAGATCTTGTATTTTTAATGAACAGTGTTGCCTTGGTGTGGCTTGGTTTTCCTCAGGAAAGTCCCAGACCTTTTGCAGAGTTGAAACAAAATGTTTTGCTTTTACTTATTAACTGCCTGGAAATAAATAAAATTAGTTGTAATGATGAAAAAAGGAGAAATTGTGAAAGACAGGTATTTTATGGCAAGGAGTGGCTCATTGTTTCATATTTCTGTGATAATGACAGGATATGATGCATAGATTCGTACCCATCATTAACCTTGCCAAATGCAGTACTGCAGTAGCAACATCACAGGCTTAGGATGAGAAATGGCTGCAGTGATATCTGGATCCATCTTTGCTGTCCACTTCACCCTCATAGTCTCATCACTACCGCAAAACTAAATATATTTGAGAAGCACAGTCACTCTGTGGGCAGTGGGTCAAATTCTTCACCTTACCCTGTACTCTATGTTTTGAGTGACTTGTTACAGTAGGGTTTATCTAGATTTATGCCAATATAGTGAAAAGTAGAAGCTTATTCAAAATGGCATTTTGTCCTCTTTGGGAGATTTGCACCTGAAGTGGTGTTTCTATCAGAACTTTAAGGAAGCACCAAATCTGGATGATGGTAATGTGTTTATTTCACCTTGGTAATTTTGCTTTAAAAGCTGTTACTATTTTTCTTTACACTACCTGATTCAGCTTTTTCTAAAACAACATTTTCACAGCTTGTGTGCCACAATAGTTTACAGAAATGGTCATGTCTCTGTCTCCAGTGCTGCCATGGGAATACTTAGTACTGCCCATCAGTCTGGATATCTCTGAGCGACTAATATAGTGGATGACCCAGATCAGCCCTATGAACTTTGCTACCACACAGGAAGTACAGTGATGTTCAGTAAGACCTCAGTTTAGATATAGGTTACCTGTATGATCAAATGTAGTAAATAGATGTCCTCTAGATTCAAGAATATTTGTTCCGATGCTTTAAGGACCTTGTTCTCCATAACTCTGTGAGCTTAATTCAGATTTACATTGGTAAGGAGAGGAGATTCAGGTCATTTTGGCTCAGTAATAACAGGCATAAAAAGGAAAACAGCAAAGGGTCTTGACAATTATTTCTTGGCAATTTAACTTCCCATTAGAAGCAAACACACATGCTTTGTTCAAAATGACGCAGATGTCTCCGCACGTCCATATCTTGGGAAGACGCAGATGGACTCATGTTTTGAGAAAAAACAACAGGCAGTCAGTTTGGAGAGGAAAAACAGTCTTTGATATTTTGTGGCTGTTACTTTTTGATAGAGGCATGTACACTCAGTCAGCACTGCTGTAACAGAGGGAGAGCTGGGTAGCCCCGCACAGGTGCTTCACCCTGAAATCTCCACAGCTGCCAGTGCTGGTCTTAGAGTCAGAGCACGCTCTGCCGTGCACGTGTGGGATGGAGGGAGCGTGCAGCGGGCACGAGCAGGCTGCAGTGAGACCTGGCCATCACTCTGTCCTGACAGTTGTGCTGCTGGGATTAGTGAGAGGCAATGCTTAGGCACAGCCAGAGGTATGCAATGTGGGGGGCTTAGCATGGGCCGGGAGCACACCAGTCTCGCTCAGCCTGTTTTTCTGTTTGAATTGGCTTCTTCACAGAAAAGAATTTCCATCTCACAAATTAATCTATGGTTGCAGTGCAGGGACCAGCAATAAAATAGCTGTGGAAAGATGGGTGGAAAGCTGGAGCTATGAACCAGAGAAAGACACTGAGTACCTTAGCGGCTTAAGTTCTCAGTTTCATGAACGGGGCTTCCAGAAATGTGATTTCTTCCCATATACAAGTAGAGGTTTAGTTATGCTTTCTTCTGATTTTCTGCCATTTTTATCTAATTGGCTAATTTTTAGTGGCTTGATATAGCAAAGAGTCAGAATTCCTCATCTCCATTTCTACCACTGTCATGATCTAGGATTATTTTTGTTATAACTGATTATGTGTTGTAACTAATTATCAATTTATTTCTGGACATAAATAAATAAAAACCAGTCCCTGACCAAAGAAGTTCATCATTTAACATGAGCAATACTTTACATTATTTAATGATCTTTGTCTCAGATTACTTCAGCTGCAACCAGGTATAAAATATTTATTTTAATTTACAAAGGCATTGCGAGCTTTCCTTCATTAACACTTATAAAAATGTTTACATAAGAGAAGTAAGAAGTGCTATATCATGTCAAAGTATTACTGTGAAGAAGAGAAAGATGTGGTCAATTCACAATAAATATTCAGAATCCCATATGGAGAAGTGCACTGAACATAGGCTTGAAACACCAGCCTGCCATTGTCATCTAACTGCATTTGGCCAGAAGGTACACTATAAATACGTGGGATCTACTTTGTCATAGGTTACATTTCACTTGCCTTCTACACTAGAGCATTGATTTCTGATTTTGAATTAATGATTTTTCCACATATCGAGTCATTTGATATATGACAGTATGTTAGTGACTGGAAGTGGAGAAAGTTGTCAATTTATCTTTTCTAAGAGATCATGTAGGAATCAGCAAACTGTCAAGCAAGGGTTTATTCCTGTTGCTAAAGTAAGAAGGATTGCACTGCCTGCTTTGACATTTCCAGCCAGGACAATTAAAAGTCTACCATCCACCTACAGCTTGTACAGGAAAGAATTTTGTCTCCTTTTGAAATTTCCTGTGCTGTAGGTGACACCAGGCAGTGCTCTGCGATGACCAGTGTAAAAGAGTATAAGGAAGATCAGAGAAAGAGAGAAAGAGGTTTGGTCTGTATCAGTTACAAACAGCAGAAGAGAGGCTTATTTCATCACTGGAGTCTCTACCAGCGAGTGGATACTATTGCATGTGATCCCTGAAAGACTCCTTAAGTCTTTTATCCAGCCAGACTGGAAAAACTCATATATATATCTCCCAAGTTTTCGCACACTACCATAAAGTACTCGGTTATTAGGGGAACTTCAAATTCCTTTTACCGCTGCAAGAATCAAATTGTCACTTTGGAACTTGTGTTCTATTAAAAGGAAGAAAACTATGATTCTTTCCAGGAACTTAATCAGAAAAAGTTTTCAAGGAAAATTTTCTTTTTAGGAGAAAACACCCACTTAAAAGCTGTACGTGGCATATATTCAGCATGCGATTACATAGCAGTGCCTGTGCAGCAGTGGAGAGTGCTGGTGGGTACTCACAGGTACATTGTTCGGCAAGGTAGAGCAGACAGTGTTTAGCTTTGGTTGTGTCAGCTCTAGCCAATAAAATAATTGCCATTAATCTGTGATTAAGATTATGGGAATTGCTGGGAAATAGCTACAGCAGCCAGGCATTTTGCCAAATGATAGTCTCTTGGGACAAATTGTGGCTGCCTTGTATGTCAACTAGATTTCTTCCCTTTAAAAGGGGAGATGGTGAACTCCACTAATACCTTATCAGGGAACAAAATGGATCAGAGTGCCTTAATACTCCTTCCTTCAGTGTCCTAAGGGCTTCCTATAGTATGGCAGGTCATATTCCTAGTGGAAAAGACGACTTGTTACGCCTTTGCTTGTCACAAGGCTTTCATTGTCCCGAGCAGTGACTTTACATTAAAATGATTTCCCCTGAAAAATGGGTAGATAATTCACAGCAGAAAGTGGTGGGTTGAACTGAAGCATTCAATACTAATGAAATGGTTAATGATCTGAAATTATTCAGGGCAATAGGCCTTATTACGTGCAGTGTTGCAGAAAAGGACACTTTCCTTACTCATTTCACATCCCAGATGCAGGACTTGTTTCTGTCAGCCAGTCGTTTAGTGAGGCTGCTGAGCTGGGTCCTGTTCAGGCTCCAGCTAACTGGACTGATAAGGTTAATGCCCCCCAGTGCAGATTAGTTAAAGTTTCTCATCAAGACTTGCTCTTCCTCCAGCAGAGGTTACTGATCTCTAAAATTTGGTGCCACAACTATTCATGAAATTTGTGCTAAACACCATTCATTTAGAGGAAAAAAAAAAAAGGCAACTCAAACTATTCTTAGTAATGCTTAAACTAACCTGGATTATTTTGAAATATCTGTCTTAAGGACTTAACTACCTGTGAGTTATGTCAACAAATGTAAGGAGATGGTAATCCAGAAGTGTGATCATGACAGAAACCTTTTCATCCAGTTGATTTGCAGCCAAAAGAAGACAAGTGGCTTCTACCTAGGTCTTCTTTTCCAAGGCCTTATGGTACTGTTTGTTTGAGAAGTAAGGCTTCTCTGAAACCAAAGATAGCCAGAAAAAAGAACAGTTTAATTTACAATATAATTTACAATTTAATTTAAGGCATTCTGAGAAGCATGGTAGTAGTATAGCTGAGGGAGAGTGAGATAAATAAGCTTGCACTAATGTCAGCACTAATAAGGATCCTGTTTTCAGCAGCTGAGGTAGTGTGGTCAGAAGTAGCTCAATTATGTCTGTGCTGTACTACAGCGTGCAGTGCAGATAAAACCAGAAAAACATTGCAGAGTCTGTGTTTGAAGGCTAGCTCTCATGGCAGCAAAATATTTGAGACTATTCCAGATGTGCTCATGGGGAATTTTCACAAATTCTTATTTTCAACTTGCAAGGCGATACAAAGCTTTCTTTTAGTGACTTAGAACAGAGTTTTAAAGAATGACACACAAGTACATGAGTCTCACTTCAAAGGCTGCTACAGTTTTCATGATAAAGAATCAGCATATTCTGTTGTGTAATGCAGTGGATTAGAAGTCAATAGAGCTGGTTTCTAACATTTCATCTCTCGGAGCTTATTTCTCCTCCTACCTCTAGGCCGTTAGGAGCTAACAATCTAAATCTACAAGACAGCCTCGTGTTACAGATACTGCATAGTTCTAAATACAGTGAGAACACGTCATTCAGGTTCTCAAGTGCTATTGCAAGACACATAATAAATAAACATTACCTTGAAAGGTCACTTTTCAGTTTTATGGTGAGAATAGAGATGCAAGTGTGGAATTCAGCTGTGTGGATGAAGACTTTGGGGGCTTTAGAACTGCTAGTTGTTTCAACGCTGTAACTTCATCTGTGAGCTGGCAGGCATTTTAAAGAAAATGCTGTATTCTTTGAAGGTGTGTGTGCATGGATATAATTGGTCAAGTATGTACAAAAACCTACCTACAGAACTCGCCTCTGTACATACTTAGGGACAAAGAGAGATTGCTTCTATAAATTATAACAAAATGTACAAATTGTATAGAAAATTACAAACATTGTAAAATGTTGACCGAAAAGTTCAACCAAGCACTAGATACAAATTGACTTTGAATTCCAAGATTCCAAATAAACTTATTTTTGCCTCTCTAGATTTACATAAGCTGTTCTAGTTCTCCACTAATTTCCTCTTAGTTCTCAGAGCTGTGTTTATATTTGGTTCATTTGGCCTACTTGAGCATCCTTTTCTACTGCTAGTCCCTAAGTCTGATTTTCAAGTTGAGTACTCTTCTGAGGACGCTCAGCACATCAGTCCCTTGAGGGCTGAGTTTGGAAAGCATAGCATCAATTGTTATGATTAACTGCCTTTAGAGTACATTGTAGTAGTGAGTTAAATGATGGATTTCCCAAAGCTTCCTAAAGAACCATTTCCTGCTTTAGACCAGGGCACATGCTCTGCTATCTGGTTAATCAAGTGACAGAAGGAACAGCCACAGTAAAAAGCCAGAAGAGGAACGATTATCTAGTCAGATAATTTGAACATCTTTAAAAATTGACTCCACAGTGCAGTAAAGTACAATTTCATTTTCCTCCAGACATTAAAAATATTAATAAGAAGTCACTATGAATTATGAACAGTACAAAGTGTTCAAACCAACTCAACTGTAAATTTCTTTTGGCAAAATTCCAGAGGTCTAGTTTAGTCTTACAGAAAAGATTTTTGGCCTGATACTGTGCTGCTTTTGCAGTTCCTTTGTTTTAGTACCAGCAAAGAGAAGCAGAAGGCTGGACCAGCCATTCTTCTTCAGGGCAGAAGCTGAAAAGATCAACAAGGACTCTTGCTATTACCTTTAAAAAAGAAATAGGTTACTGGCTAAGGTCAGGATTGATGGGAGGTGAGTTATTTCATAACTAGTTTGGATATCTTCTACAAGTTGGTTAGAGAAAAATTATATAATTCTGAAATGATAGCAGAGAAAGCACAAATAGCAAATTATTCTAATGAAAGCTTTTGTAGGCAAAGCCTTTCATTATAGCTGTTCAAAATGTGCAAAAGGGCAAAGTAACAAGTGTAAATACATTTTTTTTCTTTGAAGCAATGCCCAGTGTCACTTGAGCTTCACTTGTTCAAGTAAGCAGGAATATACTGATACAAAACCAGATGGTGTTTGCTGTTATTGGATGACAGATGTTCTCTTATCCCTGAGATTATGCAGTTAAGTGTAACGCATTTATAACTGGGTTATGCAAAATACTGAGCATCCTCAGCTCCCATTAACTGCCAGGGCAGCTGGAGGGTCTCAGTACCTCCCAGGAGGTGCATAGCACTTAGAAGTCAGGGACCTTATTAGCTGAACTCTTCACCTAAACACTTGCTTTTGAGATGACCTGATCATCAGTTCCATTGAAATCAGTGTTCAGCGTCTTTGGGATTACTCTCCAGTGACTCTCTTTAGGCCTGAAGTTCCCCTCTTTTCAGGAAATTGATCAAATGCTGAGGAATTGTGTCTAAAATGGTCACTCGATTGATGCAATTATGTGAATGTAGTAATCCCACTAAACCTTATTGAAACACACATACATATATTGCGCAGAGGTAATAAAGAGAGAGAAAATAATCTTAGTGCTTAGTAGAAAACACTCAGTGAAAACTAAACAGTTCCAGATGCTGGACAACCTCCCCTTGAACTTAACGCTGCTGCAGTATAAAAGCATTGGGCGAGCCCTCTAGCCAGCCTGGATTCTAAGTGCGTCTTGAACACAGCCATCCTAGAATTATCAAAGAGATTTTTTTCTCCTTCAAAGGAGGCTTCTTTTGAAATGGCAACCAGCATTTTTTAATTTATTAATATGGACACTGAGATGAGGCTGGCAAATGTATAAAAGTCAAAGTCAGATTTAAAGAGCCATCATATGAGTTTATGGAATGATAAGGAATATCAGAGACATCTAAGAAAACTCAGTAAGTGGATAATGCAACTGAAAATTATATTACTTTGTTGATTAATGCAAATAATGTATGTTAAAAAGTGACTTCTAGAATGAGGAATATGTCTAGACTGGCTTCTGACTATTTTGATGGTATATATAGCAACTTCAGCACACACATAGATGGATGTCATCTGAGAGCCAGAAAATACTCTGTGTCTCGGTTACCTGTTGCCACCCTGTCATTTCCAGGCACCGGTTCTCTGTAGTGCATGGCTTATGCCACAAGGAACTGACACCTCTACTGCTGCTCCTTATTGTAGCTTCCTCCCATGCCATTCATATTACAGACACTGGGACCAAAGGGAGGTCGCTGCTCTGAAGTGCCAACAGAACTGCGACACGTAATGCGATGCATAGGTGCCTTCCCCAACTGCTAATGCCCATGCAATCCCCCCTAGCTAGCACTGAGTACTCCTCATCCTCACTGCCCCAGCATCCAAGCACTGCACACTAAGCTCCATGTAAGAAATTCCCTACTAGTGAAAATTTCATTAGCATTCATTAGGAGGAGTTTCTCCATGGTCATCACTTATCAGTTTAAAGTCAGTGAGAAACTAACCTCTTTGTTATTTCAAGGCTGGTTGTGTAGTCCAAAGTACAATCACCCATTCTTAACTTCTGGATGTTACTGCATACTCTAGATGGATATAGTTACAGAGCAACTCTAACATAATTTAAGAAAACATGCCCCGGGGGTGCATTCATCCTTGCCTTAAAAGTTTCTAGATTCCTGCTGAACCTCAGCTTTGACCTTCTCTGAATAGAAACAGGAGATAGTGAGTTCAAAGTTAATACATTTCCTGGGTAACAGTATGCTACCAAGTATATATTAGCACATATTAAAACAACTTTTCAACAGTTAATTCCAATATTATTTCATTTTATATTTTAGTGCTACAAATGTGAAGATCCCTTTGTATAAAACTGTAAATTTGATTTCACTTGATGGTTCTCTGCATTTTGAAAGCAGATTTTTCTTTGTAGCCTGTGAAATACCATTATTTGAAAAAAATTAACCTCCTAGGAATTGCTGCTTTTAAAAACGTGGATATCTTACAGCAGCCCCCTCTAAATTTTTCTCTTTTTTAAACAATGCCATATTTTTATGTAAGCAGTACGCATGCCAGACACTTGCATGAAAAATATGATGTGTATAGTGCACTTCATTTATTTCTTGACATAACAGCATAAGTTGAAAAAACACAGCGGTTTGTAGGAATTAAGTTATGATATAAAACAGACTATTTATGTCAAGAGAAGGAGACAATTTGCAATTAAAAACAGAGAGATGAGGACTGGCTACATAGTTCACGCAAATCTTATGTGAATTATATAAAAGTGAGTCTCTGCGCCCATGTGACAAAATGCAGAGCATTGTCATTCCAGGACAGATTACACTAACAGTACAGAGTAGTGTTTCATTAGGGAGGAACCTAAATACTAAATCTAGTAAGCGTACAAAACTCATTTCTTATTAAAGTCCTGGATGTGCAAATGCCTGATCACCTCCTGTGACCTGGGAAAGGTCTAGGGCAGTACTCACTGGCAGCACACAGTTTCTTGCCCACTATCTGCAAAGGTAGGAAATCAGTTACTTCAGGACTTCAGCAGGCACTGGTAGGAGTTATAGCATCATCTTAAACAAAACATATTGTCTGCCTGAAATGACAACGTAATTTCAGGAGGAGCAGGCCGGCATGAAATAAATATTTGAGGTTCAGCCCACTTTAGCAATTTACCCAAAATAATAGATGATGGTTAAAAAATATATTTGGCTTCCAAATACCCATCCAAATGCATTCCACTTGGCGGTTTGACAGAGTAGTCAGTTTTTACAATTTTATGCCATTAAAATCAGAGGTCGCATGAAGTGTAACTATCCAAACATTAGACTAATTATTACTACCCTGTGTCTGTAAAGGGCTTTGTTGCCTGTCAAGACGCCTTGACACTTTAGCATAAATACCATGATTCTCCTCCCCTACCATCCCTCTCTCCCTCCACCCCACCCCACAAAGTGGCATTTAAATAAGACTCTTCGCACTATGTCACAAGTATTAATGACATGAAACTCAGGGCTTGGCATTTTTCATTAATGGCCTTCTTCATCACTGTTTCACACCTGGACTGCAGCCAGCCCCTATGCTAGGAGGCTGACATTTTTTAAAAACAAAGTTGGTTAATATTGAAGTGAAACAAAATACTGAGATAATTTTTCACAAATTTAAATTGTTGGCAAACGCTCTTTCCACATTGTGTGCTTGGGATGTCATTTGGCATGACTTCTTGAACAATGCCCATGTTGACTTGGCATGGTTTGACTTGTAATTACAGTTTATGCCTTACAGCTACTCCCTATCATACCTCCAAACGAGCTGTGCATGGAAATTTGATATAACACGTAGGCTGTTTTTGAAAAAATTAATACATTTTTTCCTACACTCCAACTTTTCTAGTCATCTCCATAGAAGGATTAATGCCAGCATTGGTAATACAAGAAAATGTCTGTCTTAGTTCCTGTGGTCACTTGCATAATTTCTGTCCTTTTGGTTTGAGCTGTACCAATTGTTTGGAGTTGTAAATTAAACAACAAACAATGTTTTGGAGATATTTATGACACTGTTCAAGATTTAATTTTCTGTTTTCTATCTGCCTGAATGAAATACATACAGCTCAGTGTCCTGAGCAACATTGATGGCTCAATCCTACAAGATAATGAGGCTTCTGAACAAGCTGCCAGGTAGTGACACACTTCTTTAAACAGCAAGTATGTGTTTGGCTCTTCTTGCCCTTCATTGTTTATCTGAATAAGGACCACAATGTTCATGTTTCATAGGCTTGAGCCTTGAAGTTTCTGGATCATCACTGAGAAGCTGGCATTTCAGTTAAACAATTGGTTCGAATGCGAACAATAATAATTTGTCTTTTGCCTTCAGTAGAAAGTGAAAGTAGAAGGTGGAGAAGCAGAAACATGTACAGGGCTCATTGAAATAAAATGTATTTCACAGGGTGGTGTATGTCATGACCTTTAGTGCTTTGAATTAAGCAGGATGAAGAGCAAACAGAAACTGTAGGATCATAGGACTAGAAGGAACATGAAGTCACCTAATCCAAGGCAAAAGCAACAACCTTTGGGTCCTTCATGACAGGCACTTGTCAGCCTGCCTTGAAATCTTCAGTAGAGATATGGAAAACCTCGGTCAAACTCTTCTGCTGTTCACAGCCCTTTCATTATAAAATGCTTCTGAAGATGTAATCTGGATCTTCTTGCTTGAATTTTAGCCTGTTACTTCTGTAGACACATAAAGTAGCCTTCTACATGTCTGAAAGACTCTTATCAAGCCTTCCCTCGGTCTTTTAGGCTAAAAATCCCACTTTTCCAATTTTTTATCATAATTCATATTTTATAGACTGTTTATAATTTTTATTGCTATCTTTGGGACTATCTCTGACTGGTTCATAAATTTCTTGAAGTGTGGTCCCTGACTTAGGCACAATAATCCAGTTATAGCCTTATCAGTGCTTAGTAGAGCAAAAGGGTTACCCCACAAACTTGCGTGCTATCTACATTCCAGAATTACATTTCTATGTTAGCAGCAGCATGTCATTGTTAACTCACATCCGGTCTGTGGTCAAGTATAATCTCTACACCCTTTTCTATCTGAATTTCTTCCTCCTCAGCTCTTACCCGTTTTGTCTTTGTGCGGGTTATTATTCCCGTGGTGCTTGCAGTTGTACAAGTTGAAAAATATCTGAATTTTTCCATTCATATCTGCAGTTTATCACAACCATATTGAATCCTATTCTTATCCTCCAAAGTACTTACAAGGTACCAGATTTCATTTGTCTCTAAATCTAATGAGCCTATTCTGTGATCTGCCATTTGGGTCAGTAGTGAAAATGGTGAATAGCACTGGACCCAGGACCGACCCCAGTGGAAAATCCATTTGATACATCCTTCCATTTTGATAAGGAACCTAACTATTCAGCTTTGCACTCACATTTGAGGTCCTTTTTCCCTAACTGGATTATGATGAGCGATGTGGTTACATGAGGCAGTATTACGGACGTAACACTAATGAATGCTGAATATTTAAGATTCATACTTTTACTTTCATCTTTTCAGGGATAAAGAAAATCTTCTGCAAAGCATTCAAATCTGCTCTGACTTATTTTTCAGGATTTTTTTAAACTGAACGCTGCAACTGTAGCATCATTACAGGCTATGTATCTCCTCAAGTTTTTTTTCTCAAGAATACAATTCTGAAAAATTTGGCTTGACATGCAGTTAACAGAGTAACCTTTGAAAGCACACATTAAAAATAACATATTTTATATTGCTTTGTTTCTTCAACATATAGAATTAAAATATCAAGAAATATTGTTTCTATCTGAATGCTCTTGAGGTACTTACTGTAAGCCTGCACATTTTAAAAGTTTGCATAATTTAACAGAAGTGTACCAAATACAACATAAATTATCTCTACTGTACAAAGAGAAACTCATGACATATTTCAAATTCAGATAAGTATTTGAGTTTAGAAACTTTGAGCATTTGGTGACTGGATTTCATCCACTCTGAAGTCTCCAGCCATTCAGTAAACTCAAAATCAGAGTGAGAATGCTTGGATCCAGGATGCAAGTTTCGTTAAGATCTCAAAGTTCTGAAAATTTACAGGTGTTTGCATTTGGTGTTTTGGTTTGCCCCATGTTATTTACATCTTTGTTTTAATATGCAAAGTGTTTTAAAAAAACAGAAGTGATGTTATGCAGGAATGTTTATCAGATGTATGCCCAACTGTATATAAAATGTTAATGGACCAGTCTGAAAATGATTGTGCAATGGGCTGTGATGTCCTGCTGTTGTTCAAGGTCTTGAAGTATTTTATAAATTCTTACTTTTAATTTATACTTGTACTCACAAATATGGAATGTTTTGATTCTTAATTTAGAACATTCATACCATGTTTCAAGGCAAATCACCTAGGAGTTTACGACTTGGAAAGGCTGTTTCCTTTCATCGCTGTCACCATTAGTATTTTCTGTACAACAGTAGCCGAAGTGTGAAGTGTAAAACTCAGAGTGTTCTGTGGTTTGAAAGCAGAGCCATTACTGTACTCAGTTTTTTTCTCAGCAGAGGGAGTGGAGAATTGTCTAGCTGAAATAAAAAAGGCAAGGAAAAACCTATGGTATCCGTTTTTAGAATATTATGGAATAACAGTGAAACGAAGTTTGACTTGTAAGGAAATTGCCACTTTGGGATGATAAAAGTAACTGTTCTCTGGAAATAGTAAGTAGATGTGAGTGTAGAGAACAAAACGTTGAGAAGGATGCATGACGCTTCAGAGATGCTAAGGCACAGCCTAAAAGCCAAAGTTCTCAACTTGCCAAATGCAAATATTCCACTATAAAGGGATCACAGCACCCTTCATTTCCATTGCACTTAGTTTCCTGAAACCCTAAACCCTTTCTAAGTGTTCATTAGTCCACTTCGTCAAGCTCCCTTTAGGGGGAAATAGTACTTTCAAACCTTTTTTTACAGATGTTGAAACTTCTCTGGAGGATTAAGTTGCTTACCCTAATTCAAAGTAGAAATACAGATTTGAGCTCCAGGTTGTCTCCTATATGAATATCAGGTTTAATCCTACAAGTTGGCAAACACTTAGAATGGCCAAGAAGTGAAGGAGTCCCAGACTTTGTACAAGTAATACTTGTAGCCCTTTTACAAGTAATACTTGTCTTTCTGTCCTACAGAGAGATCTTGAAGTGCTATTAGATGGCCTGAACTGTATACCCTTTGAAGTCTGTGTCGAACTTGATCTACTGTCTTCCCAACATAATTTCCTGGTGCTCACCCAGGAAAATCGTTACGCAAATGTATAAATTAATAGTATTGTTCACATTACACAGGTCTCGCAAGCCGAACTGGTGAGTTTTGCACTTCAAGAAGAAGTGAACTGTGTGTGTTACCATCCTTCTGTTGATGCCCTTGCAAGGAAGAACTCTTTTAATCTGGATTTTTTTCAAAGTTGTTTGTCCAAACAACTTCAAAACTATTCTGGTGTGGAAGGGTAGGCAGTCAGCATGGAGTCCTGGTACCTCTGAAAATACATTTCTTCCCTATGAGTGTCTTGAGGGCCAGGCTATTCCAGTGAAATTCAAACCTGAAGTCACTAAGACTTATTTCTGTCAGCCTTCGGCTAACTGCAACTTGTTTAGAATGAGCTGAAATCTGTGGACTTCCAGTATGGCTGGAGTATACTTAGTTCTTGATAAGCATGTGTGGACTTTTGGTGTTTGGGCTTGGTTCTAGTGATCGCTGTTACAGCCCAAGAGCCTTACAACATAACTGTAAGCCTAAAAACACTGCTTTGAGGTCCACATAGATCTGGTTTCAGAGAAAGGTGTACGTGTAAGGATGTGTATGGCTTGGTATCACATGAAATTTACTTTCACAAGTAGAAACTAAAGATGAGATCTTCTTGTGTGGCTAGAAAAAAACATATCCTCTCATACAACTGAGGACATATGCAAAGTTTTAGTCTCAAATCTTCACCAAGAAACTGTTTCTAAATAAATGGATATGTGTTGGTCAATTGTTTATTACATTTTTACTGCTAGTATATTTTACAGAAGACTGTGTGATAGGAGCAAACCAACAAAAACATTACAAGAAAATATTCACCATTTTTCCAGCAAATGCTTGCAGTCATTTTTATTTGCTTGTTGTGACAATATGTTTGCAGAAAGTGGATGTTGGACTTTAAATTGAGATTAATTTAATGATGAGATAGAGTTTGTTTCAAACAAATTTAGTCTGGAAGGCTAGCCAGTCAGGCAGAGGAAACAATATCAAGGAAATAAGTTGAGCAAACAGCTCAGATACTGAATTGTGAATATTGAGCACTCAGAAAAATTTCATATGGGTTGACAATGGTTATCTCATCAAAATGAATAATGAGTAACTTTTTGAATGAAAAAGTCTGGGTGGTATGTTCACCAACAATTCCTCAATATGAAATTCAGCTGACTCCACTGCCTCTCTCTTCTGTTCTTCTCACTCATCTTTACTAGTATTATACTTCACAGAGTATTCAATTAAAACTTAATGTTTTTATAAAACAAATTACTGTCTAGCTAAGTAAAGAATAAAGAACATGGTTTTGACACTACTTTCATTCTTCATTGTCTGTGTCTAGCTCTAACTAACTGTAGAAGTATCCTATTTTCTCATTTTTATGTAAATGAAACTCAAGTAAGCAATGTTCATGTTGCCTCTTCCCTTGGTCTATCTTGCAAAAATCACTACGGCCTGACTTTTCCACAAAAAGGAATGCAGAATGCTGTCTGCTTGTAAGTTTGTGATTCATGCCTCCTGTCAAGGCTACCAAACCAGTAAAAACACTGGAATGTAAAAAAAATAAGCATGATTATGTATTTCAGGAAAACAATTTTCTCAAGAATGTTTCTGGAACAAATCTTCAGTGTTTAGCTATTTCTAGTTGATATTTCAGTGATGGAATGCCTACTGGCACCAATTTGTACTACGGAATTGTCCCACAGGACAATGCTTTGCTTTAGTGTGTTTAAGGTGTCTTTTTTCGGATTCTTGTAGCAGCAAATCCTTTAGCAGCTCATTACTTAATGGAAACTAAACAAAGCTTCTTCCAGGAAAAAAAATGTTGATCTCTATCACCCCACAGTGAACTTTTCTTAAATACATAACACATGCTTTTGGAAAATATCTTCAGTTTAATCTGGACGCTGTAAACTCCAAAGGCAAGACTACATCCTCATTCATCCATCTTGCATAGCTCAAAACTCAGAATTTTCTGAGGAAAAGAAAAGGAAATGCAGAAGATAGTATGTATAGAAGTCTATAGATAGTGTAGAGACGTCTACTTGTATGGTATGACCAGACTTTTGTCTGTCATTCCCATTAAAAACAGCAAGCTACATAACTAAGAACTCAAGGGTAGGCTCTTACACATAGGTCTCCTAAAGGCACTGACGGACCTGCTTTGCTCTCTGCTAACAGATACTTCTTTAGGTGTTTTTCCATTTCTTATGGAAACTCATTCTGCTTTTTATTGTCTGGAAGGCACAGTGCTAGCTGATCCCTCCATACAGGGTGACCTTATTGCTCTTTGTTTCTGCCAGAGGAGTTTTTTCACAGCTTTTCCTTCCCACTAGAACTGCCACTGAAACACCAGTACTGATTGTGCAAAAAGTAGTATAGTGTGTAATTCAGACACAAAATCCATGACTTTAGCAGCTGATAACTTAATCATAAGTTTTGAAAAATATATAATAATGACACTGGTCATTGATCATGAATATCATATGCTTCATGTACAATCTCAATTCATTTGGAACAACACTGGATCAGGAGGAAAGATCTGTATCAGATTTTACTGCTGCTGTCATTTGCAAAGATGCAGTGCACTGTTTTAGCAGATCCATGCTGGAGGTGTACTTCCACGTTGGCTTTTGCTTATGCTTTTGCAAAAAAAAATTACAATTCTTTCTGCAGGAACATGTTTCTGCATAGAGTTGAGCAACCATAAAGCATAATGCCCTGAGTCTCATGGAAGCAATGAATAAAAGAAAATGACAAGCTATTTTGCAGATGTATTTTGGAAGCATGTTTTCAAAATGTTTGTCCTTTCAAAGCACTAAATTACAAGATTTTATACCTAGTCATTACTGTTCTGACTTTATACTGTAGGAAGACATCTTGCTCCATTTGTCCTCACTGTATCAGTGAACTATTCCCACTGGAGAAGTCTCAGTACATGGAAAAGAAACTATTCCTGAAATCAGTGAAACTCTTATTTTAAACTGCCAAAGCAAGTTGCTCCTGTTTCTCCTCCCACTTAATGCATAATTCCTAAAAGTATACAGTCCCCAGATATGAATGTAGAAAACTTAAAATTAAAACCAGATCACTTGCCTTTTGTTTTGGGGATTGAGAAATAGCATACTTTGTGTTTATAGAATAGCTACTATCTAAATGTAGAATATATAGCAAAATACTGCTTAGTCCTTATGCCAGGTTTATATTCGTGACCTTTTTACTTTAAAGTAATCACTTGTGATTTATAGCAATATTATAACAAACTAGGACATAATATTGTCTACTCTAAAGAATTTATGCTTTGAAATAAGTGAATAAATCAAGCAGTTAGATAATGCACAAGATCTGCTATCCAAAGTCCGCTGCATCCAGTTCTGAAGTTCTGTACCGGTTCTTGGATTACATTCAGATAACTGGAGGACAATTTTCTCAGTAACTCTAGCAACTGTTTTTTAGAGGAGACAATTTTTCTTTTTTATACGTTACCACCATATAAGCCTAGGCTTCTCTAGAGGTTATATAAATAATTGATGCTATTTTTGATTACACTTCTTTCATTGATTTAACATTGGTAGGTTTTGAGTTCATTAAATATAAATATAACGTTTAAGTTCATGCTATGATTATTTGTGACTTGTGAGATGTACAGGAAGTAAATTAGTGCTCATTTTGGTTATATAGAATTATAAGGTACCATGAACATATGAAAGTCATAGTGACATGAATAGGATGACAAGCGTTCAGCACAGACGCACAAAGTCATAAAATATCTCCCCAAATTCAGAGGATCTGATCTCTTTTCCATAATTTGTCTGCAACATCATTCATGAAGGTCTTATTACTGCTTATGCCATGTTATCATTGGAAAAATCCTATGGGTAAAGGGCCAGAAATAAACTCTTTTAGCTGAGTAGCTCTACTTCATAATTCATGCATAGTTGTCTTCTTTTTAATTCATATTGCTTCCTTATTTTTTGCCCTGGTTTTCTCATCCCTCACATTGCTTCTTTGGCCTTCTTGCCAATTTACTACACCAAAACAAATATCTACGTGTAAGGTCTTTGCTAGTAGGACTATGTATAGTGCCCTGTTGCAAGATCACTCTTACTGCCTTGTTTTTTAAAAGAAAAATCTTCCACAGGGCGCATTTGCACTAAATAGCAAAGACAGCCATTTCAGTCTAGCTGGAAATACCTAGTAAAAAAGAACATTACACAGAAGATGCTAGCTTGTCTGGCAACGTCAAGGTTATAGCCATCTGCTAAGAGTACGAGTGTCCAGTTTGCATACCTAATCTACCAGAACGTAACTTAATAGTAAGTGATTGCTTTTTTTCATAACTTTCAGTAATAGAAGGTGTTGAAAACTATACTAAATTGGGTGCATTTCACATAGATTTCCTGCCTGGTCCTGTCCACTGACAAGACCTATATTCATTATTTCATGCTCACTCTTATGGCCTTGGGCAGAGATTTAATGCCATAGTTATGTGGACTAATGAGGCATGAAAACATGGGAAAATGCCATGAAAAATTAACCAAATGGTCCATAAGGTCAATTCTGTTTAATAATTTTTGTAGCTGTTTTGTATTCTATGTACCTAGCTCGTCAGAAATCTTAGGATCATTCCATAATTTATGATACAGGATTATCAGGTTGGCGTTATACAGTTTTTAGTACTATGGTGAACTATTTTGGATTTGTTTCCAAAGGGACTTTGAAAGCCGATCAGGCACAAGTCTTGTCACTTAATCTTGCCTTAGTCTTAAGAATCTCAGTATGATTCCACAAAGTTCAGGGAGATGTCTTCAATACAGAGGCCTTATAAAAAGAAACAACCGGAGATTGCCCCAACAGAATAATAACTGTTCAAAGCATCCAAAAGGACATACATTTTTCATGGATATTTCAATAATTTTTCCAGATCTCTATATTGCCTTTATATATATGCCTATATATATATATATATTTTCTTTAAAAAATAATACCAGTAATCAAATTCCATGACAACAATACATCTTAATAAAATAAGGGCATAGGCTGCTTTTTACTTTCACAAATAGCTTTTTGTAATTGTGAAGGTAGGTTGCTGAATGCTCCCTGATAGCTGGTGATGAAGGACAAACTGACAGGAATGCGTGCTTAGAAGATCCCTTATCAAATATAGATCTAATTAGTTAGTTGGTGGCCTAAAATATAAGGAAAAATTATTAAACCAAAAAGAATAGAAACAGCTGCTATTTCAGAAAGAGTAACAAGTGGGTATTACTGCAGAATGAAGTCCCTGTCTGTGCTTCAACACCTTTGATTCAAAGCTATTCTTAAAAAAAGGGCATCAAACTGCTCATATTTTGGTGCTTCGTCATCCCTATAAAAATTCCAGATGCTGTTGTTTCTTAAAATGCATCAACAATTGTTGTATCACGTCTGCACCGTTCTGAAGATTGTTCACAAATTGTTCACAATTTTGCTAGTCACACTTAAAGTGCATGATTACCTCATTACTAAGCTTTGGGAAATCTGTTGCTAATTCCGCAAGACTTCCCCATTGGGCAGGCAATAACACAGTGCATAAAGAGACTAAGATAGATTAATAAATAAATAGCTAAAGAATTTTTACTTTCCTGTTGATGATGAATGCCTTTTGTTTTTCCCAGTACCATCCTTCCACAATGTATTTTTTTTCAGAATACATTTAAGGTGGGTATGGAAACAATGCCATTCAGACACCATGATAGAGAAAAGCAAAAGCTGTAATGCTTCTTAGAGCTGTTATCTAAATGCTCCAATTACCCAACAGGCATCGCATTGAAAAAAATGTCAGACTAGTCCAAGGAAAATAAAGTGAGGAGAATACGATAAGCGTTCTGCGCTATGGGGGTGAAGATGCACTACAGCCCTCATTATATTCTCTGGCTCTCTGAAGGACTTTGCAGCATGTTCTCCCCCAATGCCATAACGCATTGCTGTGCCTCAGGTCAGGTAAGGACTGCAGAAACTCAGGTGATCCCTCTCTGTTCCATCACACTTCCTGGCAATGGCCAAAATTGGAGAAATGAATTAAATCTCTGGAACGTCAGGTGAAAATTAATAAAAAACACATGGCAGCTTACTATTATGTTACTCTGTTTATCTCTTTCAGGTCTTTGCCAGATCTTAAAACCTGTCAATAGAAAAGACAGAGAAACTTCACTAAGGGTAGGGAGAATAAGGTTTGCTTAGGAAAGCCAGGATAACAGGTAGCAAATCATATTGCTCTCCTACATGCTCTTCAATCACTAAGGGGGCACCAGTCACCTGGCCTCAGGACCAGTCCCACTTTTTGAAAATAGCAATAAATACAGAAGACAAGTCTTATAATTTAAGCCCCAGCTTATTCGTTTTCCCTTCTTATATCCTGATAAAAAGAAGGAAGGAAGCAGAAGGGGGAAGAAAAAACAGCAGAAGAACTGGGGGAGTTAGAGGGGAAAAGAGACTAATGCGTAAGCTATTTCTCTTTAAGAACTTGCTTAGCTCAAGTCTTGGTCTCAAAAGTATCTTCAATAACCCTTGATTCATAAAAAGCGTAGTGTGGTTAGTGGTGAATATTGCTGTTCTCACATTCCTCGATTTTCAGGGTTTATGACTTCTTAAAGGCATTGTAACGAATCAAAGTTCATCTCTATGTAAATAGTTCGTGTATGTGGCTGGCTGGCTGTGGCTATGTCTAGCTTTTGTAGAAAAGCAGGGAAGAAACCTAAGGTGCTAGGTCACTTGTCTCACCATGTTTAGCTTTGTCACTCATCCACTTCAATAATAAATACATTTAGGGTAAGTGTCATGAAATTGACACTACATTAGCAGCAAAAACGTTGACTCCAATTATTTGCAATTTTCTGTTTGCTATAAAAATAAGCCTTCTTTACTAGATAATCAAAGTAGTAACTAATCCTTTACCCAAATTTAATTTTATTGCAGGCTTCTGCAGGTTTGTACTAGTTTAAATATTAAATTTCCACCTCAACAGCTTCTTTACACAGGCTGGGCCAGATGTGCATCTGGTATAAATTAACATTGCTCTGTCAATGCTACAAGAGACAGGAAGATTTCTATCAAGCAGTGGTCAGTTCCTGTATGATTAAACATATATTAAGTCATGCATTTGGGTATAAAATGCTTTTGAATCAGGATTGCTCTGCAACCGCTCTGCACTTTATTTGCCCTGTTTGTAGTAATGCTTATAGAAGGGGCAAAGCACTGACCAGTCACGCCTGTATGACCTTAGTGATACATACTCAGCTGGAATGAGGGGAAAAAAAAAGAGGGTGGCCGTGTCACAGGGTGCTCTAAAGGCATCTCAATGGGGAGTGGACATTAGAAAGGCAAATACGTGGCTAAGAAATTGGGGGACCCGTTATTTACTCTATATGATGAGAACTAGCAAGGATTCAATGAAAGCATCAAACAGCTGGTGAGAAATATATAAAAAGGAACTGTTTTCACACAGCTGTGGGAGTCATTACCATGGCATGTTGCGGAAGTCCAAAATAGAAAGGGGCTCATAAAGCATTAACAAATGTCATGCGGGCAGGACTATCAGTGGGTACAAAGTATGATGAGCTGGGTGCCAGCTGTGCCTCGAGAGGTCGCTAACTCACTAATTGCTTCCCGTAAAGCTGGAACCCTACAGGAGAAAGCTCACGTGATACATTCGCAGTTTCTTATGCTTCTCTCCTAAGTACCCGTGACTGGCCATGGTTGGGGTTGTGCTGTTGGGCCAGCTGTGCCTGCGACTCTTCTCAGGCTATGCTTTGAATGCCATTCATGATGTGTGCTGTATTGGTAGAGTTACATATATGGATGCAAATACATCAGAATATGATCCAGTGGAACAGATCATTGGCTGATGTTAGTGTAGTTGCACTGGTTTCAACAGAGCTCTGCCGGCACATAGCAGCTGGGGAACTGGCTCGTGACAAGCTCGTCTGTTCCAGGACTTAGCCACCAATGTGCTATTCAGTTACATGCTGGGGTAGTACTGCTAAAGTTAATGCAATTGTAGAAAAGTAATATTGGAACAATACCATCATGAATTGCAATCTTTACGGATTATACTTTGTTCTTTATAGTAAGCTCAACTAAAATATGCCTTTCTTAGCTTTAAATATTCTCTTACTAATGCTATTGAAGCATCTAAAAGTAAAGTGAAACTAAACGGTTTGTTTGAAAAAAGAGAGAAAATTGAGATTCAAGCTGGTTCTTACCTGGAACAAGTAATGAATAATGAGAAATAAACAATGCTGTTTTCTCCCCTCTTCTATAACACTTCTAAAACATACTTTTATTGCAAATGTCTAGGACACATCAAACTCAGTAGAATGAAAAGTCTGATGCATTGGGCTACATAACTGAAAGCAGAGTTAAACATTGAAGTCACAGCCTTATGTACGCTAAATTATTTTAAGTTAATTCGTATGTATTAATGCCAGCATGCTACTCTCAAGAGAGATGTTCTATCACAAAGTTTGTCCCTGTGGAAGTTTGTTTATGACATATTCTTCCTAAGTGTCTGACGCAAAGAAGAAAAAGGTCAAATAATTAATATTATTGTCTTAAGACAAGTAGTCTTTCCAGTGTTATTATTTCCCATATTTATTAGTTTTTATTTCCAATTTAGGCCTTTTAATATGTTACTGTCAACATCTGTAATATTCCAAACTGTCAGAAGAAGCTAAAGTTGTGAATGCAATAATTATCTATTAGATCTGAGGTCTGTGCATAGAAATGTTACTCTGGAATTAGGACTGATAAATTACTTTGTATTTTTGTATTTTATGGGTTCTATGGCCAATCCAGCTATAGGTGTTGTTTGGCTTAAAGAGTATGTAATTTTCACAATTTTGTTAGTGCTTCAGTGCAGGATTCCTTGACGATTAAGCTCATGTGAAGTACACAGTGTAGAGAAACACATCCAAATCAAATACTTTTATAGACATTTCACACTTTCAGACTTTACAATTAACAATTTATAGTTTCTGTAATGGGTTTGCGAATTCTTAAGCAATAGCCTATCTATCAGCTTTCCTTGCATTTTCTTTTTAGAACTACAATAGAAATATATATTAAATTAGTATTTTTTACCTATTCATGAAGCTTATTCCCCAGAAATACACATGATTTTGGCTGGCAAATTCCCAAGTATGTTTACTAATCATATTTATTAAAAAAGGACTTGTCAGAAAGTAATTCTATCAAAAATACCTGCAGCAAGCTAATAATATCTGATTAGTCCTTCCTTTTCCTTCAGGCAGTGAAATGATTTGTGTTTTCAGACAAATTTGTTCAAGATAAAGAAAAATTTCCTGTGCTACTTAATAGAGCAGACAAATAGTGAAGAAAAAAAAAATTTCTTCGTGGATTGTCTATGATGTCTGTGCTAGGTGCCCTTACATGAGGCACTGCTAAATGTGCAAATAAAATAAGCTTCCTATAACTAACAGAAGATTATATACATATCTTTTTTCTCCTTCTTTCGTGACCAGTAGAACTGTTTTCTTCTTTGGCCTATCCAAAGTATTGGATTGCAATCAATCACAATGTTCAGTTGCAAGGCACCAGGACAATTGTAAGAAGTAACAATGAAGAGGAAACTCTGTATTTATGATCTCTACTGTATAGTTTTTCTTTGCAGAAGATGCACATCTAGGGCTTTAGAACAATCAGAAGTAGAGGTTTGGAAATATTTTCAAATATATGCCTTGTGCACCAAAAAAATTCAGTGCAGGACAGTGAAACTATTAAATAACCTCAGACTGTATTTTCAAATAGTTTTCACCTGAGAAAGTAGATTTCTCTGAGACTGGTCAAAACGTTTTGTTCCAAAATTTAGAAAGTGCAGTTTTGAATTTGAAACTATGCTTGAGATTAAGTTTAACTATATTTACTTAATATTTCAGTGTCACTAAGTGACATAAAGTGTGATCAGTTGGCCAAAAATTCAATTATTTACACAGTTCTACTCAAGCTGTTTAAAAACTTGTTTCCTTGATATTAATTTCTACATCTTTTCTAGATTATCTGCTCAGTGGATATAAATGGGCATTGCTCAGCTGAGACCCTGACCCCATAACTTTTGGTTCTGATCTAGAACAGTGATTTCAATCCACAGCAGACAGAGAAAGTCTTTGTTTAGGGTTCAGTTCACAAGGATTTTCATATTACCCTAGGAACAGGAAGATAACTGTAAAATGTGGCACAACTGTGCATATAGGATTGACAGCTTTGTTGAGATCTGATCTATAAAAATTCTGAAGTGAAGAAAGTTTCACCTGATTTCTGGATTTGTAAGAAAATATTGTGGAAGGTCTACAGTCTGCACCTTCCCACAGATTTCACATCAGACTTCTGAGGTCCCTTCAGAGCATTGTTAGTCCTTTTCATTAAGCAATCTCTGGCAATAGTTCAGGTCTAAACTTTTCCTCTGAAATAACTAAATATAATTTTAATAAATAAATATTATAAATAAACATTATACCACTCTTCTAAAATACTCTTTTAAATGTTGTGTCTCTCCCTCTTTTTTATGCTTAATTGTCTTATAGACCTTGATTTAATCTTTTCATGTTTTTCATTAAACAATACCTATTCTGCTTCGTTTCTTGTTTTTCAAAATGTGACTGGTGCCATAGCGCATTAAGGGTTCCCCTAGCAACACAAAAACACACTTTTCCTTGGAGCTGCATCTCTGTAGTCTAAAGAACTTTTAGCATGACCTTTTAGCTACAGCTTGTTCTGAGATGAATTAAGAGCATTTAAAAGTAATAATGATAATGTTTAGCACATTCTTTGATCTGCAGAAAACTGACCTAAATGCTTGTATTTACACTCATGTAAGTGGCCAGATCTTGAGCTTTCTACACCCAGATTACCAATGAAATACTTGCATTCTGGGTTTATATAATACACATTAAAATGGAATCAGATCCTTGTTTTGGACTTTGCATTCAGTTTTGTGAAATCCTGTCTTTAGTGAGGTCGGCACCATGGGGATACATGAAAGTTTTATCTAAGGACTACCAATTGCAATGAAATCTGTTTATACGGTTTTGTATTTATTCTCTGTCACAGTATGTCAGCTCTTCCAGAGTTATTACACTCTCTGTAAACAGAAGGATGTGTGTATGCACACACTTCAACTTGCTGAAGTTTACCCAAGCCTAAAAGCAATGAAACATAACAAAGAAAATGAGTTGACATTCAAGATCTGTTTAGCTTGCTACTAACAGCAGAGCTTGCATGCCTGCTCTAAATCCTTTTTGGGACTTTTGTCTCTTTCCCTCTTAATGGAAAAAAATTCTTAAGAAAAATATCTAATCTGTATCGTTTTACCTTAAAATATTAAAACCACAATGAGAGAGTGCAAATAGGGAAATGTAGTTTTTCTTCATTATGATAAATTCCTGAAAAGTACCTTCTCAAAACATTTTCAGCACAAAATAAAAGCTCACAGCTTTGCTTCTTGCAGCTTTGCTTGAGTCCATAATAAGAGAACCTCACTGTGCTTCTGCCAATCTGCAATAGGACTCTCTAAATCCCGGTAGAATACTTGTCTTTCATTACTTCCCTTCATCATTCTTCCTGACATATCATACTATTTATTTGCAATAATCTATGCATATCCTACCCTTTCATTAGTTTAGCACCATTAAAACTTAAGTACCAGATTTGGCAAACTTCTTCAAACCAAATTTCAAACCACTGATTTCAGAATGAGGACTCAAACCCATAAAGTAATAAACAACAGTTGTTTGTAAAACTTTCCAGGACAGGGAAGAGGCACCGATTATCAGATAGCTATGAACTGCACTCTCCTTTTTTTTCTGCTTAGTCTTGTCCTGTGTTACTAGGCAGTAAATATTCAAAGCTCTGGATATAAATAGTCTCTGATTTACGCCCATGGTAAGGCAGACAGATTTGTGGTGATCTCGTTGTTTGAGGTCGGTAAATGTAGCTAAAAGATAAGTTTTCTTACACAAAAAATGTAAACCCTCCCAATATGGTTAACTTTTATCTTTGGTCCCTTTCTGCAGGTAAGCCCAGTTCATGCAGGGCCACCTGACAAAAAAGGCTCCTAATCTTACAAATTTGGGACCTCTTTCAAATTTGGGAGAGTTTTATATGTCTGAGTGCCTATGCACACAGGTCCAGTTGTAGAAAAGCACTCCTATTTGTGAACTTTCGGCAACCAAGTTTTTTATTTGCAAGCTTGTGTGCTTAAAAGCAAAAGAACTCTGGATTCCAGTTTGAACGGATGGATGTGCAGGGAGGATATCTGCAAAAGCAAACTTCAATCTGTTCTTGAAATGCTGTTCTATTTACACAACAGATTAATTGAACAGATGTAGAGCTGCTGCTGAAGGATTTGTGCTCAACCTATGGAAATCCTTTCTCTAAGAAAGCTCAGTCCATTCAGTTAGAAAAGAGATGAGATATATAACTAAGAAACATCACAGGAAAAATTACAAAATTAAGTTCTATGAGTAAATGTTAAGTGATCGTAAATAACAAAATAAATAAAGACAACATACAGGCCACTGAAAGTTATAGGTGATAATTAGATTTTATCTTTCTGGTAGCATTTAGCTTGTAAATAGCCCTCATGTTTCTGCTGTACATGGTTTAATTTTAGAATAATCAATTAGAATCACAAACAGAGAACTTTTTCTTTAAAAAAATAGATAACATTTGGTTTTGTTTTACCTTTCTGTAACATTTTTTTCTACATGAAGTTTTTAAACATAACTGACTGGATTTTGAGAAAATTCATTCCTCTTGGAATAATTCTCTTTGAGAACTCTCTCTGGAACATACATTTAGGATTAGAGATGTCAGCAGAAATAGCTGAATGTATCTACTTTTCTATGACAAATATGACAAATATTACTATTAAATCCTACATCTATTTCTGCTTACCATTCTTCAGACTCCCCAGTGAATGTTTTTGTGATGTTCTGTTGCAATTTTGTTAAAAAAGGATGAATGATTACATTCTGAATAACTTCAGAGAAGAGTAAACTAAACTTTTTATTGTACTTAAAAATAAATAGACAACAAGTTACCATGGTATGGAGACAGAAAAAATAAAGCAAAGGTTTCTAATATTAATTTACCAAGTCTGTTCAACAGGCAAACAGCATTTCCAGTTTGATTCAATTTGTTGTGGATATTTCCCCAAACACTCTTTCATTATGATGCAGGGTGCTTCAAACATTAAAAGAGCAATGACAAATGGTAAAAAGCATGAGGAATCCCCTCCGCTCATGGTGAAAGCAGTTCTATAAATTTGTGAGGTGGAGAGTAAATACATCTCGATGTTTGTAAGCTGGCTCTAATATATCGTCATCTGTAGACTTGATCCAAGTTCCACCTAAGTCAGGGAAAGTGCTCCACTGACTCATGATTTGCAGTACAGTTCCTATCATGAATTTTTATGTTGGTTAGACTCCTTTCAGCTGGTTGGTGCATAGTGCCATTTTTGTGTTGTGGAATGGGCTTTCTTACCTTTTCTTTTGATATAGTTGCTATTCTCTGTGGGAAAGCATGGTTTTGGCCCTATGTCTGAAAGCCAGCTGCTCATTCCCTTCCAAAACACTGCCAGTGCTGCAGGTGTGCAAAGCAACTTGTGCTTAGGATCACCTGGCCATTCACAGTGTGGATTTAACTCAGCTCCCATAGTGTCTGACTTCTCACCCCCATTGGTATTGATTTTGTATATGTAGAACTGATGATATGATCATGATTCATTTCTTCAGCCTGTACTCATCTATACAGCTGTGGGTTGTCAGCTCTAAAAATTAGTTCTACTTTTGCTCTTGTACACCTTCAGTCTTTTATGATGCCTGAATCTGAGGATGCTTTAAAATGTTAGACAAGGACCAAAGAAGGCCATTTCATCTCTGAAAGAATAAATTGAGGTAGAACACGAGTGAAGAAAGTTTCCAGGAGAGGAAGCAAAAAACTGGCTGTTTATTCATAGCCAGATGTACTTGTCTCTTTCTCTGACTGTTTGCATTAGTCCTGGCTCAGCTTTCTCCTTGTTTGTGGTTTGCAAGTATGAATGAATATTATGACATGCTGTCTCCCAGTGGTTCCATGTAAATAATTATGAGGAAAGGAGAGGTAGATGGAGTTACACACCCATTTTGCATTTTAGCAGATACTCTGAAATTTCATACCCAGACAAAACATGGCATACTGCTTAATATGTGTCACTGCCTTCATTCATCCTGCTAAATTTCTGGTGTGTATAACAGGGGTTGCGGCAAGCAGTTCCCAGCTGGAAAGGAGAGATTATATCCTGGTTGCCAGTATGAATGAATGAATTGTTTAGAAAAAACAGAAGATGCAATTCCAGTTGCTCATTGCGAAAAGAAGGAATGAAAGGCTATGATTAAGAAAAGACCAAGTTATGCAGAAGTTCATAGTTAGACAATAAATATTTTAATGAATTAGTAGAGAATGTCAAGCTTTCAGTTAGGAGCTCTGAAAGGTACTTGAGAAATAAATGGCCAAGCAGCACTGAACTTTAAACACCAACAGGCTCTTTATCTTTCTATAATATTCTGGAGTACAAGGAGCTCCAATCAGAAGTGAAATGCCAACATTCAGTTATGGCCACATCATATGATGGGGACTTTCAGTGGGGGCAAAAGGGATGATAGCCCCTGCACGCACCTGGTGAATTTGCACAGGTAGCCCCTTACATACCCCTTTCTGCAAAATCTCTGACTACTGAGAAATTTGGGAAATTTTTTGAATTCATACTTCTCACACCTTTGAGATGTAAAGAAGCACCATGTTGCAGATGAGAAACCTGAGTACAGCAAGTTCACAGCCTGGTCTTCAGAGTTAGCGGAAGAGTCCAGCCTAATCTGAAGAGAATAAGGCCCATGAATATTCAGGAACTTTGCAAACTGAGAGCCTGGGAGCGAAGAGCAATCCTCACGGGCTGGCCTGGGAACGGGATGTCACTCTGGTAATACGCAGTGTTTTAATCACAAAGCATTTCCACTCAAACAAAATGAGACCCAGGGGGTGATCAGGAGAAAAGACTGGCTCCTTCATTCAGCAGATTTCAAAATTGATTATGTTTATGTTTGACTGAATTATTTATCCACCTCTGGAAACTCAGGGAAGACTGAAGAAGAGCTCAGTAGATAGTGTGACTGAATGAATTCAGCGAGTTTTTCACTGAACTCAGGAGGAACATTGGGTCATGTTCTCACAATCCATTTTCCTCCAAAATTGCTTCTTGGGCCTAACGGCCCTGAAATTGAAATTGTTGAATGACAGGAAGATGAGCTAAAATCTCTTAGCAGATCTCAGAATTCCAGCTAACAGTATTGGTGGGAACCGGACCAGCTGCAAATGAAGGATGAATTGAAGTCAGGGGAAGAAATACTTTTTGCCCTTGCAGAAGCCAGTTTCAGTGTGAAACTTCAAAACTGCAGAGGCCTGTAGTGACACCGAGGGGGTGTTTACTGTACCCTGAGGAGGTGAGAACTTTGGTCAAGTGATACTGAGATTTGGCTGTAGTGCTGAATTTAACCAGCTGTGTATCAAGTGCCTATAAATGCAAAGAAAGTCTGGCTTTGATTACAGATACTTAGCAATTTTGAATATTGGGACAAAACTCTGACAGCAAGCTAAACATCAGACAGGGGTGCCCAGAGCTTTGAAAGAGTACACGTAGAGACTACAGTCCCCTGTCTATTAAGAGCTGTCCCACTGGAATGAGGTGGAACACCCCTCTAATTACTCAGCGTAGTGGACAACGAGACCACCTGCTCTTCCTGCCCCTTCTCTCTGGGTGGCCCTGCCTTCCTCAGGTGCCATCTCTTCAGCTGATGTAAATGAGTGAAGTAATGATGTTAGAAGAGTCTTGGCTGCTTTCACAAGGTAAGAATATAGTCCCCAACTGCTTAAAGTCTTCTTCTTATTTGACACAAGAACTGTGTTCTTTACACATTAGTACTTCACATCTGATGAACTATAAAATATTTTTCCTCAGGAGAATCAGAGCTCAATTTTACACACTTGGAATGACAATAATTAAAAATATCACACACTGATTGCATTGCAGCAGCATGAAAAACATGTTATATTACAAGGAGCAGCTGTGCATATTACTATGAGATTTTTTCACTTTCAGTACAGGGCAGCTGGGTAATGTTAAATGGAGTGTATTTTGATGCAAACCTGTGCTGATTTTATCTTGTAAGTGATTCATCAGGTAATATTAAAAAAATATTAATTTTTAAAGCTTGCTTATAGGAACTCAAGTGTATTCGAATAACTCTGAGATAAAATATCTCTGTACCCAAAAGGAACAAAATATCCCTAGAGCATACCCAGGCTTCATTTACTATGCCTCCAAACAGAGCTTTTCCTCTGTGCATAGCTATGTAGCTGCACATGTTCATGTTAATAGTGTCATTAATCTTTCCTGCAGTAATCTCTACCTCTCAGCTTTTACACATTCAGCACCTGGGTCAAATTTGACCTGACAGGTTTGTCCTTGAATACTATCATTTACAAAGTCCATGTTAAAAAAATCAATGTATTATCAGAACTGCTGCATTTTATCAAATAACTGCCACCAGCTCTTGCCTGAAATAGTTCATTTGCAAAGCTGTTGCCACCGAACTGTGGAAACCAAACATCAGTCAAAGGCTTGTTTTGCTTTTTTATATAGCGATAGCAAATGAACTGCAGATGGAGCACTGTTTATACTTTCCCATCATCTCTGGAGTGCCTGGAACTGTTGCTGTGATGTCATTATGTTTGGGCAGGATATAGAGAAAGCAGCAACACTGGAAATATTTATTTACTGGGTTAGGGCCAGTTTGACTTGTACTGTAAGAAGAAAATCAAGGTGCTTGACATAAATGGAAGGCTACATGACCTCACTTTTCATGTAGACCTGCAGTGGAAACACCACATGGAAAAAAAAAGTTTGATATGTCTACTGATCAATAGAAAATAGGAAGAACTTGTTCTTAGATTTTATGTAGCTTCATGTCAGAAGGAACTTTGTTTGGGGTGTATATTTGAAATCTCTGTCACTGAAATATTGGCCTTTCTGGCTGTGACAGATGAGTTCTTTCAGATTAAGGCATATGGTTTATTACCTTCCCACTCTCAGGTGTCTGCCCCATCTTTCTGCAGAAGTTACATTGCAGGAGTTACAGAAGTGAATGATTGCAGTTAAATTTGCCAAACAGCAAATTACAGAAGCTGCAGGACTGGTGTGTGTTTGCCACGGGGTGATCACCTCTGGCAAAGAGGTGAGTGGACAGCTGAGAGTAGTAATGCCTTAAACCATTATGGCTAAACCTATCAGTGCCGATCTGTCCCAGACGGAGATGAAGATGGCAGATGTGGATTCAGACATGATCTTCTATTATTATTACAATGTATTACTGGAGTACAAATGTCCAACAAACCACTGTGGTCTGTACAGGGGAGTAGGCAGTGAGGATAAAGCGAAACTAAACAGGCTGGGGCAGCAAAACAAATTGTCCAACCAGCCAGAATTGTGTAGCAACGGTTTTCATCAGCACAGCATCTCTGTTGGCCTCAAGGCAGCCGTAAACTTCAGGCAGAAATTCACAGGAAGGCAGTGCAATGGCTTTGGCTTTGGGTTGATTGTTTCTTAGCATTGTATTGATAAAATGTAATTGATTTTATGTCTTATCATAAAGTTTGATCCTAGGTACTGTGCATACAGCAGAACAGTTTTGTCTTCCACATGGTGCTGCAGCACTTCTACTACCTTGTTTGCTCTCTAGCACTGTACAGGGCATCACTAACTTACACTTATTTGAACCACATGCTTGCACATATGAAATGGTGATCTTTGCTTGATAGAGAATATTGCAATAGGCTCACATGGTTTGTTTGCAACTTTTACAATTAGTAATACAAAACGCTCGCTAGACAATGAGGAAGTAATATTGTAAAGAAACCCTGTTCCCTGGCCAAGCAGGCAAAGTTCCTTTTGTGATACCATAACCTTGATTTGTTTTCTTTATCATTGCTTGTGTGCTTTTCAGCTCTCTGTTATCAGGCTTTAACGATGGCTGTGCAGTCACTGATGTGACTTACAGAGTTTCTGCTGCAAGTACAGATTAACGGATAAAGCCTGGTATAGAAAGCGAGCAAGACTATGATTAATTTCCTGAATTAATGCTGCTTTGCTTTATGCACAACAAGTACCAGCAGACTTAAATGACTACTTCCAAATTCTCCAGACAGGGAAGAGTCCCCTCATGATGCAGATCTAGGATGGCCAGTTCCATACAAGCCCATTTGCAGTCCTGGCTTAAAGTGCTCCGGCTCAACCCTGGGCAGGGTGCTAATAGATGAATTAGTGCTGGCTGTGAAGATACCTAACAGTTGTCTGTAATTTAGATGAACTATAAAGCTGATCTCTCTCCAGTCCTAAGGTTAGTAAGTCTGTGGGGATACAGTCAGGTTAGCTGACCTTGTTGGGGGTGCTGGTTGTTTTGCTTCTGAGCTACTGTTGCTAGTGCTACGTGGCAGAGATGTGACCTCTGGCAATAGCAGGGATTGTGGAAGGGCCTAATCCCAGGTAAGAAGTTAAGGCTGATCTAGTATGAACTGGTAAAATAGTGAAAGTTTAGGTAGGTTTCATTCCCTTCTCTCTAGCAACTTTCAAGAAGCTTTATATCTAATCCTGCTTTTCTAAGCACAGAGTTCCTTTCAGCTCAATTAAGCCAGTTAATAGTAGAAATGTGGGAATGAGTTCTTCATATGGCAACCTATGTATGGTGAACAAGTGTGCATTGTTTTTATTTTAATAATGAATTTTCAAGGTATCTATGCTAAATTACTTTGTTCTGACTGTAGTGCTTAGTACTCAATTTCATTGCTGTCTATAGGAATGTGCATTGTTATGTGTTTAATAGTCACTTAAGACTCACTTCAAGGTTTTATTACAGCATGCTTTTTAATAGCACACAGCTTATTTCTGGAGAGGTTCTGTTCCTCTCTTTGTGTTTAACTGATGTTTTAAAAAAAAAAGTGAAATTTTAAAGGTGTTGGTAGTATCTCTGCATATTTATGTTGGAAGGGATTTCAGGAAGTCATTTAGTCCCATTCCTCTGCTCCAAGCAGGGCTAATGTCGACATTAGAGCAGGATGCTTGTGGCTGTTTGCAGTCATGTTCTTGGTGTCTGAGACTCCAGGTTTCACAGCCTGTTCAGTGCCTCTCAGCAGGAGCCACAGTGAAATGTGCTCAGTACAGCCACTCAGTTCGGCTCCCAGGCAGCCGCAGAAAAAGCTTTCTAGAGATCCTAGTGCTGTGACCGGTGATTGTGGATCTGCCAGTCTGTTTCTGAAAACCTTCTTCAGCTTGCTTGGCTTTCCTGTATTGAACTAGTGCTTTAAGGCAGAGGAAAGTAAATGTTCAGTATGGCTCCATAGGGAGAAAGAACAGTGTGGGATATAATTTACTAAAGGTCAGGAGAGGGAAATAAGGGAAGGTATTTTGTCAGCTAAATCCAATCATGAACTTGCTTTCTCTTCACTTGACCTGGTTTCTTCTGCTCCTACTTCATCATTGCCCTTTCTGTCAGTAATATAGTGTCTCCTTCCCTGAATAGTTTGACATACATTAGTCCCTCTGCCCTGGGGTGGGGGAAATCCTGTTTTTAAAGAACACCAAAGTATATACAACTTGTATTTTCTTCTCTCATATTTTTTTACTTCAGAACTACCCGTTGACTTTCCAGACTCAGAGAAAATGTGGGTTGTTCTGCCCAGCTGTAGAGGTATGCAATTAGAGGAGAATGCAGATAAATGAGATCATATGAGAAGGCTAGGAGAAAAGTTCCCTTCACTGAGCAAAGTCTCATGATTAACTATGACCCTGAGAATCTCTCCTATGTTGTGGTTAGAAGGAAACAATGAAATACTCCAAGTCATAGGAAAAGGTGATATAAGGAGAACAGCCACTGTGGTGCAGCTACAAACCTGCATGGGGGAGAACTAGCCTGGGTAATTTAAAAGGCATTTTTACCCTCGGGCTAGATTCTAATTTTGGTTATGCTGGGGTAAATTAGGCATAACTTTACTGACATCAAAGGCTCTGGTCAAGATGATCTAGCTTCATGCACTTGAAACTGAGGTCAAAACCACTAACTTTTCTAGGCAAGTTCTGCCCAAAATGAATGGGTGGAGCAAGGTCAAGCCTATGATTTTATTCTTTCTAGTTGGCACTTGTACAACTTGGTATTCACAGCTGGCTTTGTCTTTTAAAAGGCTGTTTTTTTGACATCTGAACTGGCAATTGTCTGGCCATAACTATTCCATTGCCCTGTTCTGGTGGGATGGGTTGGGGTAGGCAAGCTTGCAAAATAAAGATGCAAAGGGGTATGAAGTGATTTTTAGGATACTGTAAGAAAGCTATATTGAATTCTAGGGGTCGAGGTTCAGACTATTGTAAAAATGGAGCTTGTTTTTAGCCTGTACCAGTTTTCTTCTTGCACTTTAATTTTAAATTAGTGAGCCATGTGCAGAGCAGAGATGAAAGTCTCAAAGTAAATGCCTGCAAACTTATTTTGAATAATCTCTAGCATTTTTCATTATGATAACACATAGGTATTGGGCAACTGCTGAGATACAGATCCAACTTCAGGTGGTTGTGCTTAGCTACATGTCATTCTTCAGCTGGAAGCTTATACATGCTGCAAGGATGCCTTTTCTGAAATGAACATTCACTGGTTTAACTTCCAGTATTTCTGTTCATAATTGTATCACATCTTGTAGCCGGAAGAGAAGAATTAAGTGTCTTCCCTCAAGGCAAAACCAGCATCAGTGCAAGTAGCAACTTTCTATCTATGTGCACTTTAATTGTTCTGTACATCTTTCTTGGGTCTCTCAAAGTCTGCCTGACTGCTGTAAGGAATTGTGCTGAAACTTTCAGGGGTTTCCTCATGGGAGTAATGGCCTCTGACATGTCTTATTTATGAGTGATTTCATATTGCTTTAGAATCAGGGAATTGCTTTAGCATCATGCTCCATAAGACATTTCTAATAGAAATCTAGCTGCTGGCTTTGCTGTTTTTGTCATAGCTTTTTTGACTTTAGGAAAAAGAATAGTTATTTTCAGTCATGTTCATGAACCAATGAAAGTTAAAGTTGCTGGTGTGGGTGTTTACTGCATTCACATGCGATGTTACAGTAAGGGACTGCTCTGAAAATAGTGAGTAAATTTAAAAAAATACTCTCTTCAAACTATTTACACCCCATGACTAAAGGTCGAATGTATTATATATTCTTAGCCACTAGGTGGCAATGAGATGTGGCATTGTAGCTGGAGACATGTGAGGACCATCTGCAATAATATTGGGAATTGGATGTAAGAAGCCATGTACCTAAGTGACCAGCACCATGCCTTGGGGATTCTGACAGATCTCAGTTTACTGACAGTGACTGCAGTTTCATTTAAGACCCAGTTGGTATGAATCACTTTTCATTCCCTTGGTTGTCTTTTGTCATTTGCCACTTAGCAATGTCATCTGTAGTATGTTTTAACATTCTCTGTATCCTTTGGCAAGCAACCATGTTCTGTTATTTCAGCTGTGAGCCTGACAATCTATTGAAATGATGATGGCTTATTTTTAAGAAAATGTCAGTTATCTTGTGCAGTTATGCTGAGCTTGAAATCTGCCCAAGTTGGTGTATACTGCTTCCAGTAACAAGAAATAAGAACATGTGGGGTACTCTGCTTACCTAGCAAAGAGCTGGTGATAATTTAAGAATGAGTTTGGAGAGAAATATTTTCTCCTGGCCTACACTGTGGTTGTAACTTTTACAAAGAAAAGGGGTAAAAATATTCTACCAGGACTTTTTCCTATTGAGGCAAGAAGGTAACCCTCAAGAACACCAGCACTGCTCAGCAGCAATTGTCCTAAGTTGCAGTAAGGTAGGTATTAGGAAATCTTCATTTTAATGGATGGTCTGGGAACCATTTATTTGCTTGTAGTAAGGCATTGCTCTATAGGTATCACAACTAAACTGAACTTGCGCATGTGACCCTCATGAAGCTCAACAAGGCCACATGCAAGGTCCTGCACGTGGGTTGGGGTGATCCCAAGCACAAATACAGGCTGGGTGAGGAATGGATTGAGAGCACCCCTAAGGAGAAGGACTTGGGGGTGTTGGTTGACAAGGAGCTCAACATGACCCAGCAATGTGCGCTGGCAGCCCAGCAAGCCGACCATATCCTGGGCCACATCAAAAGAAGCGTGACAAGCAGCAGGTTGAGGGAGGTGATTCTGCCCCTCTACTTGGCTCTTGTGAGACCCCACCTGGAGTACTGCATTCAGCTCTGGGGCTCCCAACATAAGAAGGGCATGGACCTGTTGGAGCAAGTCCAGAGGAGGGCTGTGAAGATGATCAGAGGGCTGGAGCACCTCTCCTATGAAGACAGGCTGAGAGAGTTGGGATTGTTCAGCCTGGAGAAGACAAGGCTCTGGGGAGACCTTATAGCAGCTTTCCAGTATCTAAAGGGGGTTTACAGGAAAGATGGAGAGGGACTTTTTAGATGGAGAGGGCATGTAGTGATAGCACAAGGGGTAATGGCTTTAAACTGAAAGAGGGTAGATTTAGATTTGTTCTAAGGAAGAAGTTCTTCACTGTGAGGATGGTGAGGCACTGGGACAGGTTGCCCAGAGAGGTTGTGGATGCCCCATCCCTGGAAGTGTTCAAGGTCAGGTTGGATGGGGCTTTGAGCAACCTGGTCTAGTGGAAGGTGTCCCTGCCTGTGGCAGGGGGGTTTGAACTAGGTGATCTTTAAGGTGCCTTCAACCCAAATAATTCTATTCTATGAAGCAGTTTCATTAGTAGTAGAATAATACTTCAACAGCAATAAGGGCTTCATAGGCAGTTACTTAACATCTAAGAAGAAACTGCTTCTGAAGCAGCCCCAGGTTGTGTTCTTCATTCACCACTTTCAGTTCCTAATGGGGCAATCTGAATCAACAGAATTGACAAACATGGTTTTCATGAGGTGTTTGGTAGTATGTGCTGCTAATGCTTGTTACAAAAATTATACTAAAAAGGAGGTTGCTGTAGCGAAGTCAAACACCACAGACATAAAGCAGCAGTGTTGTAGATGCTCATGCAAATTTAATTTCTTCCATGTCCATTATGGTATCAGTCTTAGTTGCATGATGAGTCCTATAGTTTTCTCCCATCATCGCTTATTTGTGCAGGCAACAAAAGTGTATTCAGCTAAGGCTCTGACTGAAACACCTTGAGATAATGATACTTTAATGAGCATAATCTCTTGTTTGCTCATGTTCAGTTCCAGTCATCGTTTTGTATGCACATACAATAAAAAATACTTTCTTTGGTAAAGTGATGTGATCTTAACAGGTAAAGATGAGAAAACCCCATACAAAGTTCAAAAAGGGCAGGGAGTTAGAAGCCAGAAGAAAGACATGGTAACAGTGAAAAGATTGAATTTCATATAATAAGAAGCAGTCTCAGCATGCACATTGCCTAGCCAAGGTAAACCACGCAATAAGTTACTGTATAAACAGAGAATCATAAAGTAGATGATCCTTTAATCTTGAGGTGGCATCAGTGTGGTTCTGTTGTAGTTACCTTTATTATGGACAGGAGAACCTAATGTGGTCCCAATTCCTGAAGAGGTCTGGTAATTTCTAACTGTTGGAAAATAAAGACAATTCTACAGTTTCGCATGCTTAAAGTTCAGCTGTCAGATGTATTTCTATTTAGCTATGATTTGGAAGCTGTTTAAGGAGAACAGCAGTTTAACAGAGCACTTGGATCTCATTGAAGAGCTGGTTTTTGGTTTTGTGTTTCTTAATTTTTTACTACACTTTCCAGCTGGGCTGTTAGAGGCACAAAGACAAGACATTGCTCAAAGTCACAAAGCAAATTTGTATCGCAGCTTAAATTTGAAAGTTTTCTTTTGCTTAAACATTAACTGTAAGAGCTTCCAATACTACTTGATAGTATTTTTGCTTGTCACTTGAAGTTTAACATGTAAAATATAACATTCCTCATTTTGGAAACAATGTTTTAAAGATGTTATAGAAGGTTTTATTTTTTCAGCTTTGTTTTGGTCCACTGATGCTGTTTTGTAGAAATAATTATCTATTTTCTTATTCAAGAGCACATGGGGGGTGGTGGTGGTATGTGATCTGATAAGACTCCTGGTTGTATGCAGCACTGCTTATGCATGTCTAGCATGTCAGCACATGCTGGTGCCCCACTTCATTACAGATGCCCTTGTGCTGGAAATAAAAAAAATAAAAAAACAAACCTGGAGCTACACTGTAAAATGTGCTGTATGTTAAAGCTAACCAATACTTGATTCTTAATATGGATAGAGAAATAGTTGAACATGCCAGCTATTGACTGTATCATATTGTTTATCCTAGTTATGAGTTGTCCTGCTGGCTGTTCATCCTCTCGGTACCCTTTTTCCAATTATTTCTGACAAACTTTTGCTTTCAAAACAAAGCAAAGAGCTGCAGTTGCATCCATGTTCTGATTGTTGCCTGCTATATTCCTCCCTCACAGGACCATTTACATTTTTAACAAGCTTGTTGTCCTCCCACTCTGTTAAACTGTGCCAAAATGCAGAATGTAATTGAGAAATAATGTATTAGTCCTCTTGTAAGGAAATAAGGAAATTCCACTCATAAGCCTCTTCGATTCTGTTAAGGCAAACTATATTTTTGGTTGTCTACTTGAAGAGGAAAACCCAACCCTAGCCATTTAGTTGGATGTGTGTAAACTTGGCTGTGCTGGCTGTTTACCACTTAGGTAAGTTAATGCCATTTCTGACATCTGTAGATCATATTCTTTGGACTACTGGGTAGTTCAGCCAAATCATTTCAATGGGCATGAAGTGGAAGGACAAGAAAATTATCCTAGGGCTTAATCTGAATGCAATATATAGTTTTACAAAAGATATGAAGAGGGGTCTTGAGGCAGTAAATAGAAATACATCAAGAAGCAGCCATTTGAGTCTCGGATGTATAGATTTATATTCATGCTCACAGATCTAATTACTACTAGTGAACTGGAAAGATTCATATTGGTTCAATTCTTTAACGCGCTGCTGATCACAGCTATATAAGCCAGTAAGTGAAAAGACAGAAAGAGCTTGGCAAACTTCAAACACTGTTTGGTCCAGCTTCTTTTTTTTGTTCATGATGCATGCAGAAAAAGACATGGGTGATTCCAGTTTACTTTTTATCACATAAATGAGATCAGACCATCTCTCTGACTTTTGTGGAACAAGTTATTTCCTAATGCAAATTACAGCAGCCACATGGATGTTTTATCAGAGGAGCCATTCTTCTAGCTGGGATCATTGGAGTACTTTCTGCTCCCTTTCCTCCTGCCTTACCTTTGAATTGCTCCTGTGCTCAAGTGGTGTGGAGGTAGAACCACAAACCTGCAGGAGCACAAAGGAGCCTTATGAGGGCCATGGATTTTAGTCACTGAGTTGGTGACAAACCCTGAAAGATAGATAGTACCTTATTGTAGAAGTGGTACATAACCTGTGGTTCTCCTATGCACAGCTGCAAGTGTGATGGTTCCTCCTCAAATACCTGCATTTATTCAGAGGTGTATATATTACCGCAGCTCTGAAAGCATCACAATATAATCCCTTTTGTCTGTATATCTTTGTTAACTAAAATTCTCATGCCCTAACCAAAGAGTCACGTGTTTCTCACTCGCCTGGCAATACTTAAAGCATTGTCAGGGTTTGAAACTCTCCGAGTCATTGGACAACAATCAGTAAATGCAGAAGTTCTTGCTTTGGAGAACTCCTTGAACACTGTTGGGATGGATGTCAGCAATTCTACCTGTATCAGCCAAAAAGCATACAGAGATAATACGAAGATTAAGAGCGTGCTAACTAGTGTTGAAAAATGGTAGGCTCAGCAAATGAGAGCATGCAGAGCATAGTGCTTTATAGAGTGGTGGAATTTGTTGCTTTATTCTAATTTCCTGTGTTTTGAAGGTTTTTGAAGCCGTGATGGCACTGGAGACAGTAGTGATGGGGAGCTAGAGAGAAACATAGTTTGTGTGCGGTCTCCAATATCAGAAAATTTTGAAACCTGAATTGTTTTCTTCTGGGAAAACTTTTAGTGCCAATTATGTTCCAACAGAATTTCTGAGGCAGCCTGCTAATCCAATTTCTCTCTTTTCAAGCTTATAAAATAGCAAACTGATAGTGTGCATCTGTCCTTTTGACCCTGCAGAGCATGATAAGGCAATTGAAAAGTCATTGGGCTGCCCCTGGAAGCTGGGTTGTGGATTCTAGCCAGAAGCACAGAAGCTGTAATTGGTGCGGAATATTTTTCTTCTCTTAATCATGACCTCCTATTTGATCTCTTTCCAGTCTTCCCAAAGAACAAGTCATTAGCCACTCCTTTGGAAGAAGAAAGGCTTGAGGCAGCATAGCTTGAGATTTGTTTGACCTTTCATCTCTGCTTTCCTTTGAAACCAGGATTACGTCTGCTGTATGCAATTTGGATTACATAGGGATTCCAAACATCTGAGAGAGTGAGGCAAATGATAATTTTAGGGTCAGATTTTCAAAGGAGCCTGGCTCTAGTGCCTGAGACAAGGAATGAGACTTTTGGGGAACCCCCATATATTGGCTGGCTTGTCTTTTCAGAAAGTTTGATAAGTGTTATCAGAATAGTTGCTGAAGCTACTTGCCTGAAAGTCTGAGGGGCTTGAATGGGAGGTGAAACTTTGAAAATTCTAGCTGCTAAGGACAGGTCTTACCCTGTGTTGCATGTTGACGGCCTGGTCACATCAGCAAAATATTTGAGTAAAAATTCAGTATGTAAAAGGAAAGATTTAAATGGTCAAAAAAATCTCAAGAAATGGGTTATAGTTATCTGCTTTGACTGTCCGGCAGAAAGACCACACTGCTTTCCCCAGGCCCCAAAAGGTTTTGCAAGACTGACCTTTGAAAGAAGCTGACCCAATATGTCTAGAAACAAAAAATTCCTGAAGGAGTTGCCTTTGCCAGAAGAGCAGCTGCAGAGATGTTCCTCTTAAATGACATGACACCATACTAGAGAAATCCAATAAAATAGAAACCCTATTAACCATACTATATAATGGTAAACATTTTGAATATTCAACCCATTTGTAACCTATAATTAATGTAGCTAATCCATATTTTATATAAGCATGTTGCATCAATGACTATGTATTTGTTTTATGGTGGAAATAAACTCAACTGTTGTGCTTCTTGTTGAAGACTTAGGGCTATTTATGGTATGCTCACAATTCCCTTTGTCTTCAGTAACATCACCTGTAGGAATGAAAACCTGCCACTCAAATCACCAGATATTGTTACGGAAAATATGCCAAAACCTACACTATATGGTTCTGCATGCAGTTGTTTCAAAATATCCTAGAGACCAGATGCACATCAGGAACAAAATGCTGCAACTTAAGGCCAATAATACTAATTTGATAGGTGTATATAATGTCATCCAGTATGGAAACAAAAGTCAGGACAGCTGATGTAATCAACAGAAAATACTGAATTTGGTTAATATCTTTTAGTGATTGCTTGTTTTACTGATGGTGGGATCTGTTTGATAATATCCAAATGTAAATATTGTTTGTACAATGTAACCCTAGGTTACTGTGATTTCCCCGCCTCCCCCGTCAGGGGAATTTGGGTTTGTTCTTGAGTAACTGAGACAGAAGTACCAAAGTACAGTAAATCCAACATAATACTTTCTTACCCCAAAATACACATTCCAAAACACTGGAAGAACACAGCATTTTTTCTTAATTATTTACTCAAGAAAACAGATGAAAAATAATAGCTTTTCATGTGGCAAGCAGAATATAGTTCAGTAAGCTCATGAGTGATTAAATGAATGTACTGTGCGTACATCTTAATATGCAATATAAATATAGTTCCATCTTGCTTCTATATTAGTGCATGGAGTCAGGGGAGAATAGATCTCTAAAGGCAAAGCAGGAGTTACTCTGGTAGCCCAGGAACCAAGAGGAAGATAGCCTGAAAAGTACCTTTACTTGGATTTTTCGTTCTACTTTGCATACAAGGTTGCCATATGTTGGAATCTCATGTGCATACATGTAATATTTGTCTTTTAAGCGCAATTAATGTTCTGAGAAAGAGATTTAATATGCAATTGAAGGCTTAAAGAGCTACTTGCAACTTAGGGATCCAGCTCCATGGTTGTATACTCTATCCTGGAGCCAGAATAACTTTTTTCCTATGTGTAGGTAAGGAGAGCGAGGCTTGAGCAGAGCTGGTTGTTAGGGGGATGTAGCAGCTGTCGGCGTAGAGCAGGCAAGTGACACTGCCTGTTTGTCTCTCCTGGAGCTGCCAGACTGTGCCGATGTAATTTGCTCTGAATATGCTGCTCTTCTCTACTTTCTAATCAATTTGAAGTGATCACTAGCAATGCCAGGCATCTGTGTAACCGTTAGGGTGCATAACTTTTATTGAATTATCTGTTTTCAGCTTGCATTATCAGGTTACTTTTCTTTTGGAGGCATGTATAAGGGAACATGCCTCTGCCTAGGGAATTTAAGTCTGTTGTATAAAGCCTATGACTAGTGCCAATTATAAGTGCAAAGAATAGCCTTTTTTGTTTGGGTTTTCCTTTGATGTGTATCTAGAAGAAGCATGCAAACCACTTTTCTGGTTTATCTGATCTCTCTGTGGTAAGTTCCAATCAGATTTAGTTTTCAATTAACTATAAAAAGTGCAGGATTTTAGAAGCTGCAATTCCAAATGATTCCCAGCACAAACCCCAAACAGCTGCACTTCGTGCTGGGAAATGCCTTGGAAGCTGAAGGAGGGATCCTTCTCTCCAGGCCATGTAGATGTTTTACAGCTGCGAATATGGCCTTGAGGTTAAAGTAACTTCCTTGGAGAGTCCATCTGTAGATGGGCTGGCCAAGCAGTTTTGTGGTTATGAAGTATGCCCTTGGTCTGTTCTTCTGAATGCCTGCTGTGGGGAAAAGAATGTGGTGATCGGAGATCTGCACATCTTCACCTTCTGAGGCCCTGCTTTTAGCACTCTGTCACCTCTCTTTGCATACACTTACTGCATTTTGGAGCCATACTAACACGTACGGACAAGTTTGGCTAACCCCAAAGTGAGCGTGCCTGTGTCTGGGAAGCAGCGTGAGCCTTGCCTGGGTGTGAGGTGCTGAGTGGTCTTATTGACTGTGTGGGGAAGCAGAGGAGTCCTGGGCTGGAAACTGTGCTGACGCAAGTGCCTTGTTTCTGGTAATTCAACTAGTGTTTGTTTTATGTACCCTCAACTTTCTCAAGCAACTCTGAAAGCCCCAACTCCAATGTCTGCTTTACAATTATCTGACAACTAATTTAATAAAAACTCTGCAATTAACAGGCTGATTTCATGCAGCTCGTGTTTTTCAGGGCCTCATCTGAAGGCTTTGCAATTACTAATGGGCAGAACTTTGCAGACACTGCACCAATCCACTAAGCTCTGCTCTAATGTTCTTTAAAAAAAGAATTACCCTTACTGTGTTATTTCTGCTTTGCTATTTCTAAACTATGCAAATTCAGGAAGCTGCCTCTTGCACATGATTATAAATTGCTGGTTGGGGTAAGGTATCTAACAGGCAGCTAAAATACAATAAAATATTAAATGCATTTTCATATTGTATGCATTCTGTTTACATATTATTCACCAGAGACTCTGAATTTGCTTCAGAGCAATAAACATGAAGGGGACAAGTTCTTTTCTTAGTAACAAGAGCAGATACAGCAGAAGCTATTTCGCCTATAGTTCTTCCCTTGAGGAACTTTGTCTGAAAAAGATATGAAGAAAAATATCAATAAAATATCAAGATTTGACCTATCGCTGATTATGTGAGAAATGCACAGGAGAAACTTGGGGCAGGAATTTAATAAGAGGGAGAGGGAAAGCAGGGTGCAAAGTATATCCTTAAAAATTAGAATTTTTGAATTTGTAAGTAAGAACAGCAGGTTTTATTAGTGGCTTATAAACAACACTGAAACCTGGAAGTGACAATTAACAGCAGCCCACGGCTTGTTAAGTCCGTGATAGAAGGTTATAATTCATATGCCATCTGGATGTGGAAATTCTGTTGAAAGCAGCTCTTCAAATGAGCTCATCACTTGGTGCTGAATACTCTTCTGCAGGAATGTGTCTCAAGGAACAGCAATAGAAATGGGGGGCAACAAGTTTCGGAGTAAGAAACAATAAATTCTGTGAGGGGAGGAGGGTGACTGTTTTCATCTTTGACTTATCAATATTATTCTGAATTCAAGAGTTTCAGGTAGATCCAGAAGTCTAGGTGTTCCATGGAAGTAAAGGAACCGTATTTGGCTAAGAAGGGATGGGAAAGGTAGATAGTGAATGAAGAACTACTAAAATGTTTTTATGGCAGAAACCCAAACCAATCAAACAGATGCTAGGTAGTGAATAAGGAGAGACAAATGAAGTTTGGAGACATAACTGCAGAAGTTGTTCTCCTGGAAAAAAAAAAAAAAATCCTCATCTTTGTCTGTTTGTGGACTTTTGTGGTTTTTCAGTGGTCCAAAGAGAATGGAGAACCTTGGAAGCCAAACAGGATGGTGTTTCAGTAAAGGCATGCTACAATAAATGTGTAAATGAGCTGACCAGTGTAACAAGTATTAACTTAAGTATATGTTATTGCATGGCTTGCCTTAGACTTGTGGCCTAAACCATAGGGAATGTGTGCTTTGAGATGGTGTGCAGTTCTTGTTTCTTCCCGAGTGAGACTGGTGATCTGGTTAGACTGTGCCATGTACCCCCCCAAAAAAGTCCTGCCGCAAACTTTCCTACAAAGCTTATTCTGAATACCTGGCAGGGAATTGAAAATGGGAGAAAAATATAAAAATAAAATATGAAAGATAGTTTGGTCAATTCTATCAGCTGATCTGACACAGAAGACGGGGAAACTTGTTTTATTTAGGCTAGCAAAATAGAAGATGGGTAATATGTCATACATCTTACATAAAAGAGGGTAAATGCTAGTGAGAAGAGATTATTTAAGCTAATTGATAACACTGACACAACAAATTCATGGTGACTTAAAGCCATTTTAGACTGCGAAGTAGAAGGGGCTCTTAATTTTTAATGCAGGGAAAGCTTGGAGCAGGTTTTTAACATTTGACTCAAGGATGGCAAAGCAGCAAGCTACTTCTATGGTGGAGTTTGAGCTCCCTGAGATATTAGACGATATGGTGCCTGTCATAGCAGAGATCAGGTTTAATGACTCAAGAACTCGCCTCTCATCTATGTTTTCAGTTCCCAAAAAAGGTTTGGGGGAGTGTATTCTGCTCCAGTCTGTTCATCATCAGAAATAGTAATTAAATTTACAGTAATTACCACTGTATAACTGCCTAAATCAAAGGGGGTGTGTAGGGGTCTGCCTTTAAAGTCCCCATGCTCTAGAACCCAGTGCAGTTCCTAGACAGTGGGATTAGTAATAAATTGAACGGAGATCCTAAAATAGCCTTCTAGAAATTTAGCCCCAGGAATTGTATCTGAAGTTAATCAGTTTTATTTAGTATTTAACATGAAGAAAATGCGTATACAAGTGGCAGCAGTAATTAAACTTTCAAGAGTGATTACAAGTATAACTAAAATCACATATGATGAGCTCAGTTTGTTAAACACAGCATGTCACTTAAAGAAATATTATGATACATGACATGGACCTGAAGCAATCTGATATGGATGCTAATTATTTTTAGCAGTTATGTTCTTTAATTAAAATCAGACTTTTCTGATAGCCGTGGCTGTTTCCACACACATTCCTTTAAAGTGTTTGAACTTGAATAATATTTGCTCCACTAAATGACCACAACTACAGTCAGCACACAACGTATTTTGGAGTTGTGAAAGGTGAGCTCATAAAGAGTACACACGACCCACAGCCTGATCCATGGGCAGTGATTACTGTAAGCCCAGACAACTGATTTTGTTTTCATGTGCGCTGAAGGTACTCTCTGCTTGCATTTACATTCAGAGATGCTTTTGACAGAATCAAAATCCCACTCATCAGTTTTCCTACTCTGACTAGTCATCTTTATAGTGGTGCTTTGCAAAGATGTGCTGTCAGCTGAAATTCATACCATTAGTCCTATTGTTGATTCAGCTAGTCATTCCAAAGTCCAGGCTATGTCTCCTATCGGTTTCTTCCTTACGTATTCTTTGAAGTATTGCTGATCTAGCACTGTATTAAAATAATTCTGTGTACATAGAGTATATTTTATAGTAATGCGTGTATTTGCTTATTTTGCGAAAGACCTTCAGGAATAATCTTTAATTTTTAAAAGTGCTGTACTTATTAAAATTGTACTTGCCACTGAAAACACTGGGACTTTCCTAACAGACCGTTCAATTCTGAAGGTACTATAGGGTCATTCCCTTAGCATGGGAAGGATGCAAGAGAAACCTTAATCATTTCAGTTTAAGCCCAGGTCAAAATGAGACTCACTACTACACTTGATCCATAGCTATGAGGACCTCAAAGTCAATTAAACCATTCCTGAAGATTTAATCATGGCATTTATTTGGGAAGTCTAATAATCATTAGACGTATGAGGATCAACTGTGAGAATGGCAACTTCAGCCATGCCTAAAACTGAACCTTATAGAAAAATTCTTTACAAATTTAAAGCCATGAAGCAAATGGATTTCTTTGGAGTTGGGAAGGCATAGTTCTGTTTGGGATTCTATTTTTTCAAAAGGGTCATCTCAGGAACAATTGACAAGAAAATGACAAAGTGTATTAAAAATACTATTCTGTTTTTAGTATTTTATTCTGCTTTATTTTGTATTATATCCTGTTTTATATGGTACATGATAAACACAGTCTGCTCAAAGAAATTAAGTTGCAGAAATAATGGTCTTAAGTGGTGAGCTGAGAATGCCTGATAAATTGAAAATAGCTAACTTGGAAAAGTGATAGCTGGTATTTTCTCCTGAATGAAAAAGAGCATGTCTCTTTTGACATGCATTCTTGCTATCTGCTGATCTTGGCATTTAAGAATGTTGCAGAATAGGACAGGACTGAATTAAGAGAACTTGGATGAGTAAATTCTCTTGTGGCTCTTTAGGAAGTTATCTGCAAAAGAACTTCAGTTGCAAGGAATCTCTTCTACTTAGAAGGCAAAAAGGGAAAACTAAACAACCCTATCGCACACAGCATGCTATCTGATTTCCCTGCCACCCCGATATGTAGCCAGCTTTCTCTGAGGAGAAAGCTTAAATGGTAATTGCGTTTGGTTTTTTTTTTCTGTAGTGGTGCAAGAATTTTTTGAACAGATGCTGACTGATTCTGTTCTGTGCAATTGGACTGGTGGCTGAGTATTTGTTCAGGCTGCCAAGTTATGAAATATTTGATGTACAAGCTGAGTGTGAATAAAGGTTTTATTACTTTGAACAAGACATCTCTGCTGAAAATTCCCTTGCTTACATTTGCATGGATATTGATGACCTGTTAGTTAAATGTGGATAGAAAAATGTCAGATGGACTAAAACAGATCAAATAATATTTCTTCTTAGTTTTGCTCTTCAAATGTTTTATGGTTAATATCTGGGCTTCCCTCCTCTTCTCTTGACGTGTATTTACTGGTTGTTACATGGTCACCTTTTTAAATACAGGAGAAACCCACAAATCACCTAGCTGCTTTTATTGTAATTTATGTGGACAGAGTTGTTGACTCTGCTTTCATAGGTGAAGGAATAGTTTCTAAACGGGGTGTGTGCAGAACTCCTTTTTACAATTTTATTTGTATTTAAAATGGTATCTCTGAAAAATAGCAAGCTTTCCAGGGTCTGATATCTTTCAGATATGCTAGGAGAAGCTTGAATGAATCCTCTTTAGGTCTGTCTCAAGTATTAAAATACTAATGTTGGCGTATTTTTAAAAATCTAGATTGTACCTGTATTCTTGCCTGTCTTTCATTTTTGTCAAGAAAGGTTTATAATTTCATCTGATAATGATTTAAAAATGAGAGATATGATCAGTTTTTTAGTTTTCTTATCTTCTTTTTCTCTTCTCTCAAAGTGTTTTTTCTAAGTGAATTCAAATAGGAAATGCAAATATGAAGAATTGTCCGTTTCAGAAAGGAAATTGGTCTAAGTACAGTGAAAGAGAAAATGAAGTTTCAATGTTTTATATTAAATGATTTTATTTTCAACAAGATCTAGTTACTAATATGTAATCATGATATTAAGTAATTACATAGCATTTCTGAAATAATAGCTAACGCTAGAAATTACATAGTAAATTCAAAGGTTACTTTCTTTCAAAAGGGACACTTCAGTCATGCTATTGCGGTCCTGCAGTACGAGTCTGATCTGGACGAATGTCCTTACATCTCTAGAAAAATTTCAGGAAAAAATGCTTCTAGAGGAAAGTGGTGCTAGATGATAGTAAAACTATAAATGATGCCCAGATTTACTTAAATTCATGGAACTAATATCTCATCTAGCTGCCACACCATAGCCAAATAGAATTTAAAGAACTCCAGTAACCTCTGTGCATAGAAGCAGTTTTGCAGTTACCTAAAGCCTATATACCCTTTTGTCCTCCTCATGTGTGAGGAGAAAACTAATAATGTGAGAACCAATCTGATTGTTTGTTTACCTAAAAGGCTTCAAAGAAGTAGTACCCAAGCCTTGCTGGCTCCTAGGCGGTAATGCTGAACAAGTGTTACAAACAGCATCATATTTTTTTGTTCTTGTCAGCTAAAGTTTCCAAATGCAGTAAAATCCTTCTGTGTTTCTGATCCTTCTCATAATATTGTTGTATGATACTATAATTGTACAAGAGTTATGTCAGCACCCTATGAGCCAACGTCTGGAAACTATTAAAATTCTTCACAGAGCATAGGATGGCACAGGAGCAACTGATGCATCTGGGAAGATCAAAACCTTTCTGTTGTGCCCTGCTAGGGTAAGTGATTGCCAGGTTAAGGCTGGGAATGTCTCAGGATCCTTCAGACAGACTTCTAGTGTATATATATAGTGTGATGCAGGGTTGCGCGTGTAGTATGACCAGGTACCTAAATGCTCCATGTGAAAAGGATATGGAACATTGCTCTTCTGGTTTTGTTTTGTTACACTCACTTAGTGGCAGTCCAGTCTGTAAAAAGTGACAGCTACTTCTATGTGGATAAATTTCACATCTGAAACCAAATATTTTGAATCTAACTGCATGTCTTGCATTTGATTTGTACATGTGCACAATGGCTCGGTGGCATATGGCATGAATTGTAGGTAGGACATCGTGTCACATGTGACATGAACTGTACAGTAGTATTTTGTCCATGCTGATGTAATTCATCTATTCAAACTTAAGGAGCTCACTTAGCAGGGCAACCTAATTTTTCATCTTTCCTTTCTTCTCTGGTACTGGTAGTTTATTCATTATCCAGTTCAAAACCAAGTATTTTAAACGCACATCTTGTGAGATTATTTATGCAAGGCCATTTCTGTCTGGTTATTATAGATTTTCTACAGAAATTAGGAAAGCTCATTTTAAAATTCAAGATGAAAAGTAGCTTTTCATTACTACTTTTTCTGGACTCTTACTTTGTCTTATTAATACCATAACTGGCAACCTTCATCAAGCTCCCTTGATTCTCATGATTCTGTTAAGAGGCTGAAAGTACATATTCCAAGAATAGGAAGACAGAAATTTTTGCTGTTAGAGAAACTGGGTTTAGGCAGATGTTCTGTTTAGTTTGGTACCAGTAAAATGATTCATAAGCTTCAAAAGTGGTTCCTGAAACTTTACTTGCACCATCCCAATGAAAATACAACAGGTGAACTAAAAAAGGACAGAAACAGTAGATAATAAATAATATTGTTAGGTGGCTTTCTGAGAGTCTCAGATAATTGTTACTCTGTCTGGAGTCTCTGCTGAGTAAGGAGAAAGACTGTACATAAAGCAGTGGCATGTTCAGTGTTATGTACATGCATATATGTGTGTGTATATATATATATACACATCCCTATATGTATCTAATCGGCTTAATGAATCAAGTCTTGCAGAGAGCTGCATGTAGGCAGAACCGTATACTTGTGATGCTGAAGTCAGAACTCGAGCTGGATGAAACCAATTCCAGGGCCCAAATAAGTAGCTTTAAGAACTAGGCTTTACATCTCTTACGATGCCATAGCCACATAAAAATAGAATCTTCTTGGAAATGAGAAAAGTTTATTAAAAATGCTTCTTATTTTTAGTCTGAAATGCTTGCAGGTGTATATATCATCCCTGCTTGTAAAGGGGAGATGAAATTACACCAGAACTTTGCTGAATATATCTGAAGTCTTTCATTCTCTTTTGCTTGTTCGAGTTATCCAAGCCTCAGGTACAGAAATGAATGTCATACTAGACTATGGCAGAAATCTTGTGATTTACTACTTAAGACAGTCTCCTTAACTGTGTAGAATGGATGTAACTCCAATGGTGCCATTTAACTTTTCACTGAAATGGTAGCATGTGTCCTTTGCTTAAAACCACTTTTGGGCTGTGCTCATACATTTATTCAACTTCCAACTCTGTCCCCTGGACTAAAAGCCTTTGCTCTGGTTTGTCTATCTTCGCTCCAGTGAAGGGTGAGGTTAACAGCAATTTGTTAGTGTTGGCATGCAACAGTGCTCCTTGGGCTTTCTTTCACCTTTCCTTTCAAGGAGAAAATGCTGAGGCTTTTGGTTATAGGGCCATAATCTAAACATAAGCATGTAGTTTTAAGTTAAAAGATGAAATAATTCAATGGCTATGAGACAGGATTGGATTGTAAAGAAAAGAGGTAATGAAATAGTAAAAATTCAGGGGAAAGGTAGGATGCAAGCGAATCTTGGGGAGATTGAAGTGACCCACTAGCAGACCAGATGGACATAAAGCTAAATGAGAACTGATTGGGCTGCAGTAAGTATGAGGGAAGTCTGAAATTGGGAAGGCAAATCCCAAATCACCCCAGACAGAGCCAGACTGTTGCTGACCCTTAGTAGCGCTTCCTACCAAAGAAAAAAATATATTTCTGAGAAATTCAAGAACGGTGTCACTTTTATAATGGTCACTAACACTATTCCATAAAAATGGAACAACAAACATAGAATAAATAAATTTTTATTTAGGTTCTACTTGATCTCAAAGTAGAGACTTGTAGACCATTTCTTTACTGCTGGGTGCCATACAGCCATTTTTAAGTTGTTACATGCAATGATGCCAGTTCTCTAACTGGCCTCTGAAATTATCTAGATGAGCTGTAGGCTGAATGTCTCCAGGTGAGCAATCACTGTTTGGCAGTAGCGGCTTGGTTAGAGACTTTTAGTGGAGCCATTGGCCTGGCAGGGGGAAAGAGCCCAGCAGCCTTCCTTCCAGCTCTGCCATGGGTGCTGGCAACACCCAGCCTTGGCTTAGAGGGTAGGGCCATGGCAGAGTGAGGCATGGATGTGCTGGCTTGGCCTGGTGAGTAAAGCTGGAGGGCACAATTGTGTTTGGGTGTGAGTAGGCAGTGTGTGGAAGAAGAAGGACTAGGGAGAGGCTGTGCTGCAGAGCAACTGAAGCAAATACTGCTTGCAGTGTCTGAGACTGCTGTTCCTGGTATTCATGGCAGTACCTACCACTGCTACATAAACCAATTCTGGTGAAAAGTTTCTAGGATGCGTAAGCAGGCGTTACTGCCTTTGATATTCCCCACTCTTTGTATTTCTCTACACAACTAACGCCAGACATAGCAATGTGAGTGTGAGTGACTTGGTGATGTAGCATGACATCTAGGCAGTAAGTAGCACTATTCTGTAGGTATGTGCTCTGTCATGTGTGCATCTTGTACCTGTGCATGAAGAAAGGGCAAAGACTTAGTGTTGTTTGTGCTGTGTCTGCCCCCGGCTCTAATGGTTCACACAAGCAAACTAAGTTTGGGACTACTCAACACTGGGTTTATTCCTCTGAAATATGACAATAAAAACTGTTTTGTTCTTACCTGACAGAGCTGTCTACTTGCAATATGTATTACCACATCTGTTTAGTGAAAAACACTGGTTTTTTTTGGTTCTACTAGCCCTGCAAAGCAAGGAAACAAGGAGATAAATTGTATTTTCACTGAATTCCAACCAACTACATCTGCCTGAGGCATTGTAAGTCTACATGCCACTGCAGTCTTATTACTGGTGAAAGCGTATCAACCAGAAGGGATCAAGCTTGATTTTTCAGATTCCAGGCTAGAATCTTGCTGGGCTGAAATCAAGAAATACCTTTCAAGTTGTAATTTAAATGTATGACAAACAGATGAGGCAGCCCTAAAGCACCAAATGTACATACTTATTTTAGAGAATAAGATCACGCTTTAAGACACTGAGGTTAATATTGCCGTCCAAGTTAAGAGGCCAGGTTTCCTTAAGCAACTGGGATTTTGGTAATCTGAGGACACAGGCATACTCCATACTATAAAGAAAGGCAAGAAATCTTCATGGTCCTTGTCAATCAGGAATAAATTTGTCTCTCTTCAAATCTGGGGATAAGTTTAACCCTATGCTTTTGAGAGAGATACCAGTGAAGCACCTGCCCAAGAAGCTGGTGTGTGCTACCTTGAAGTGCAAGCATGTGCAAATAATCCATTTCTAGCTACTTTTAGAGGAGACCAGATCATTACAATATAAATGACTAATTCTACATGGAAAAAGTATGGAAAATAAAAGAGTTTTATTCCTGTGTCTTGCAAGTAATTAGCTCAGTTCCTGAGGAGGTAACGCAATATATAGTTCACCTCTAAATGCTGATCTACTATTGTCTTGAGGTACTAAGGGCTATGCAGAACTGCATGTTGTAGATCTAACAATTGAGGTGAAATTAGGCTTTGACTAATAGAGAAGAAAGCCTAGTAGATACCCAGGTTTCCAAGCCACAGGCTAGCTTCACTGGAAAGATAAATGTAACTGATTTGTGCTAGCATTTCTGCCCAAGAACTATAGTGTTGCACATTGTTTTGGAAAATGTTTACAGGCTGGAGAAATGGGCCAGCAGGAACCTCATGCAGTTCAACAAAGGGAAATGCAAAGTCCTACACCTGGGAAAGAACGATCCCAGGTGTCAGGACATGCTGGAGAGCAGAAAGGACCCTGGGGGGCTTGGTGGGCACCAGGTTGAACACGAGGCAGCAGTGTGCCCTTGTGGTAAAGGTGGTGAATGGTATCTTGGGCTTCATTAGGAGGAGTGTTGCCAGCAGGTCAAGGGAGGTGATCTCTTCCCATCTACTCAGCACTGGTGAGGCCACAGCTGGAGTGTGGGGTCCAGTACTGGGCTCCCCAGTACAAGAGAGATGTGGAGCTATGAGGGAAAAGCCCAGTGAAGGACAACTAAGATGATTAAGGGACTGAAGCATCTCTCCTATGAGGAAAGGCTGAGAGAGCTGGGACTGTTCAGCCTGGAGAAGGGAAGGCTCAGGGGAGGTCTCATCGATGTGTACAAATACCTGCAGGGAGGGTGCAAAGCGGATGGATGGAGCCAGGCTCTTTTCCTTGGTGCCCAGTGCCAGGACCAGAGGCAATGGGCACAACCTGAAACACAGGAGGTTCCCCCTGAACATCAGGAAACACTTTTTCACTGTGAGGGTGACCGAGCACTGGCAGAGGTTGCCCAGAGAGATGGTGGAGTCTCCGTCCTTGCAGATGTTGAAAAGCCATCTGGACGTGGTCCTGGGCAGCCTGCCGTGGGTGACCCTGCCTGAGCTGGGGGACTGGACAAGATGACCTCCAGAGGTGCCTTTCAGCCTCAGCCATTCTGTGAAGTTACACTGAAATGAAGCTTCTGCATATGCTTAGCTTTTGAGAAACAAGTGCTTCTAATGCTTTTCTGCTATGAAACTACTATTAAAAATACATCTGATTATCAAAATCTTTTGCAGGCTAAATAAGAGTTTATTGGCACTGAATATTAGATAGAATTCAGAGATGTCATATTTTCCTATTGCTGTGCCAAAGCTATTAAAGCTGCACCTGAAACTAACAACTCTAAACAGGCAGTCTTTCTTTGGCTTTACTGTAAGAAAGATAAAGTCCTCTTCTTCAAAGTCTGTTTATGGATTGCTGGTTTTAATAAAAAAATCTGACTTTGTACAACTGTTGTTCTTTAACATGCACAGTTATAACTTGTTTGTGCTCTGTATTTAAAACAAAGTGCAGAAGACAAAAGTAGAAGTGGTACTGGCGCTTTTTTTTTTTCCCTCAGAATGCCTGCAGCTATGGTTTTCCACTCAGTAAAGATTTTTGACCTAAAGGAATAAAGAGTAGGCAGATGCTCAGAGAACAAGTGATAAGGATCTAGGAAGGTTTTAAGACCTGCAGCTCATGACAAACTAAAATCCTTTGCAAACAGATTTACAATTAGCTTCTTAGCTATGTTCTGATGAGATTTCTGAGGACTCAAGGAATTCTTGGTGGTTCAGAAAGAGAACTTAACCTTCTCTTAATATGCCTCATGTTCTGTCAGCTATGCAGAGGCAATGGAAAACATTTGTCAAAACAGATGGCAGTGCTAGCCCCCCGCCATTGAATACAAATGGTAAGTTCAAGGTCCAGTTAATGGCGGGTGAGCCAAGAAACATTTGGAGATTTAGTTTAACATTGAATGTACCCCAAAGAATACAGTATTACAATTCCAGGACTTCTTGGCTATGGCCAAACTCTGAATACTGCAAGAACAGTCATTTCATAGTTTACACTTCCAGCCAGAACAAAGAACTGCTGAGGTACACGAAAACTAAGATGTAGCAGTTAACATGGTTTTCAAGATTTTTGAAAAGACATGTTCGACAGCTGGTTCAGTCCAGCAGAACACTTTTTGCCTAGCGCTTCATGACAGTCTACTGTGCCATTCAATTGTTTTTCATATACTAAAATAATATTTATCTTAAAAGCAATTATGTGTATAGAATATACTAAGAGACTAAATGTGAAAATATCTGGGTTTTCTATTAAAAAAAATGCTGGCATGTAACACTAAGTTTCACAGAACAGTTAGGTAAAATGTGGAAACTATGATCTGTGTAGCTGAAGTGTTTGTAATTGCTGGTGGCATGACTACTAAAAGCAAAACAAAGTTGCAGAGATGTTGTCTTACATGCATCCAATGAAACAGATACAGGGTAATTTGTGCTTATTAAGTTAATGAAAAAAGCAATGATTTAAACGACTCACTGTTACATAAACAGATGTTACTTGCCTGAGTTTAAAATATGAATAAAGAAAAAGCTCTTACAAAGTGTTTGCAATAGTGACATCAGTGCTTTTTATTGATCCTAGTTATTTAATCATGTGTTATTCTGTAAAGGTAGCTGGTTTTTGGGTTGTTTTTTTGTTTTGTTTTGTTTTATGGAATGGATACAATGCTACCCACTGCAATGCAGTAAGTGCAATCTTATACTGCACCATGTCTGTCTCTACCTATGTACCCTTTGCCTGTATGTTAGGAATTGGGCATCGAAAGATGAGATGTGTAGCACTGTTGAAAGCATAAATAACTTCTTAGTCTTACACACAAGTGCCTGTCATCAGGTTCAGAATGTTTCTTCCCAGTTATACCTCACTGCACTCCCTTCTTCCTTCTGCACACTGCAGGGAATGTACAGCCTTAACTTAAAATCAAGAGCAAGGGCTGAAAGATAGCTAACATGCCTGATATGAGCAGTCTGATAACTATCTGCTTTCCTCAGCTTAGCATTAATGACTTCATAAGGATTAGTTAAGGCTACCAGACCTACCCTACTTTTTTCTTCTAGAATTTCTTGAACCTACAGGATAGACTTTTAAACTGATGAGTGAAAACCAAGTTACTGTTAACTGTATCTTAAGGTAACCTGTTAAATGCCCAGTGTTACTATTTTATTTTTTTAGAGTTGTAAAGAACTGTTCATGTGCACTATACCCTGTGTTGTAACTTGCTTGTGAGTATGGAATGATGGCAGGTACTTAATTTCTATACCTGTGGTTTCAGATTGGACCTAGAGACCATACTTAAAATCCAACTAATCTTGAAGATGTGAAAGTCTTCCTTGTCAAAATCCTTGTGATCTTTATGCAACAAATTTGGTGAATATGTCACCATTACTTCCTACGAAGCAGAATTGAGAGAGATGTGAAAAAAGCTGTTAAATCTTCCCTTAGGAATTAGGCACTGAAGATCAGTGCAAGACCAATATGCAGATGTTAACACACATCAGTTGCCAGTAATATTCAACTTGGAAAACATTGTATGTTCCAAATAACTGTGGCAGATCTACAATAAAGTATGTAGAGATGTGGGAGGTAATCATTAATACTAAGGATTTTGAGGATCTTCTTGACAGATAACAGCTTGCTGTTGCAGCTGTCTTGGGAGAATTGCTGTTACTTGGAAGCAGCACGCTTCTATGCCTCTTTTCTTGACAGTGCCTGGGATTAATTAAGTCTGCTGTTACCTAAATATCTCTATAGTCAAGAATCTATCTTGAAGGAAATGGCTGCAGAGATCCAAATTAAATGGCAAAGAATTATGGTTGCCAAATTTCCTTACATAGGTATTTTTTTTAGCTGATACTTTCACTGTGTAGTTAGACACTAACAAAAGTCATTCCTGGATTGAAGCATTTGGAAACAGTATAAGGGAATGAAGGTGGATGTACAGAACTAGAAAACAACTCCTTTGAGTGTATCCATTATTTAAAACAGGAAAAAAAAAAAAATCTAAGTGAATTGAGTTTTTAGAAGTTTGGCTAATGAACAAGGTACTTGGGGTTTTTTTGTGAATGTGTTCAGTACTGTACAAACAAAAGAAATGTTATTTTCCATTAATACCGCTATAAACCTAGGTTCTTCTACTTTAATCTTACAGTGACAATAATACAACATTTTATTTCATGATTTGCTGTGGCTATTAATCCTATGAACATAGATCATTTTGTTAAAACACAATTGAAATGTAGCAACCTGTCTACTTTATCCTCCTAGTCAAATTTGTCCTCATTTGACAGTGTTCCTTTCTAATTTTGACTTACTAAATTCTGTGAGAAAGAACAATGGTGGCCACCTCTTTCTTATTACACAGGATCAACTGATCAGATAATTCAAGGTCTGATAAAGTATCTCAGTGAATTCAGCTGTATGCAGTAAGCATTACTGTTATTAGGCCATGTTAAAGTAAGCATGCAATTCCCAATTCTTTCATAAACAGCATCAATATACTATGCTTAGCAAGTACCTCTTCCTCCTGTAGAACATGGTTTTGGTTTTGTTTTGAATTTTAAAATGTACCATGTCATTTTAAGTTGGTAAATGGTGTGATTTACTGACTTTCTTGATTGATAGATTGTCTTGGCCTCTTGTGAGGACTGCATTCTAGCTTTCTTCCCTTAAAATACAGTCAGTTCTAAGAAAGCAGCATTATTCTTGTGAAAACAGCATTTATATATTTCTCTTGCATGTTTATCCTCAGCATCATCTTACTGGGAACATGTTTAATCTGCCAAAAGATCTTCTGAACTCTGACTGCAAACCATTCTGCAGTCCAAATTTCTCATGCAAATCCATATGAGTTCAGGTAGGTAGAGAACTTCAGGTTCTCTAAGCACGTTATCCACAACCAACTTTACGGTTTTCTGAGCCTTACGACTGCTGCATATTCAAAGCACTGTTCACTTATTGTACTTGTCATTTAATTTAACTGTATAACTTCTATCTAGGCAGTTTGTTTTCAATCTTACCTCAGTATTCACAACCTCATCTTGCTGAGAAGTCTTACCCAGGCTCCTTATCCTGAAAACTTGGGGATTTTTATTTGTTTGATTAATTTCCAAGGCTTGCAAGCAATCCAGCTTTTGTTCAGTTGGTGTTCAGTAGGCTGGGGCATGCCTCTGCACTGCTGGGGTTTTCTTTAATCAACATATGGACTATAATATATTGTTTGTTTTGAATCTGATGTCATGGGAAAAAGTGTTGCTTGAGTCAGTATGGAAACTTGCCCAGATATGTTCAAGTTGTTTCTTCCTTGACTGTAGTATCTGCTTGAAACTTTTCACTTGCCTTCTAATGGCTATTCCTGCTCATCCACAGGCTGTTTCCAGTCCAAATATAGTGCTACTTGATTGAAAAAATCCAAGAAACAGTTCTCTTTCTGGCACGTGTTTAACAATCCCGACCAAATCCCTTCTGAAATGCCATGGTCCAGTTTGTCATAGAAGGTCACAGGCTTGCTAAGGCTGTCCCTCTGGACACTTCAGTGACTTCTGCATCTGCACGGCTAAAAAACTCTGCTGATATCTGGAATGTTTTTCAAACCCTTTTTTCCCCTCCCTCTGAAGTTGCTGTGAGGAAGCAGTGACCTAGGGTACCCTTGTGAAACTCCTGTTGACCCACCATTTGGAATGTGCAGCTAGTTCAGGGCTGTGCCCTACATCGGGGTCCTGTGTTTGGGGTTTTTTTGTACTGAAGGAGCCTTTCAGATATTTGGGAATGACGTTAAAAGCACAGCCAAAGTGATTTTCTTTGCTTGGCTGCTTAACTAAAGAATATTAGTCAGGGCAAACTAATGTGACTCCACTGATATTAATAGAGCTGAGTTGCAACAACTGAAGAACAAGCCCTTAAATTGTAGGGAAATTATTATACAGGCTGAGCTTAAAAGGCTCTAATGCTGTCTTACAGTGTTTAATACCCGACTAATTTCTAATTAGCTTTTTCTTTCTTGTTAACTTTTCTATTACACTTTTTTCCTGTTGATCTCATAGTTTTACTGTAAGAAAACAACACGGTTCTGATCAAGATAAAGCTGTCCTGAGCTGTACCTTCAGATGTATAGTACCTGGTCAGGACAAGAGGCTCAGCAGGCTTCAGAGTTTGCATGTTCCTGTTGAAACATTCAGAAAATCAAGATGTAAAGTTTCTGTTTTATAAAAACCAACTGGGATTTTTCTGTAACTCTTAACCCAGCTGATCAAGGATGGATTTTCCTGGGGACAAAAAAGATACCGTTCTAACTTCAGGGTTGTCTCGGTGCCAGATTTCAAGCTCCCGTTATAAATCATCATGGCTCTTCAGAAAACAGATGAAAAATATGAATGTTGGCAAAACCATCCTTCACTAAGTTTGTTCCAAAAATGGCTGAACTATTTTCTATCAAACTTTAAAAAAAAAAAAATCCAGAGTCCAAGAAGAAGAAATTTCAACCTGACTGGTTGAAGTTTGACATGTTTGAAAACTAAGGTATGTAATTAAATAATTAGTCAGACTGAACTGTCAGTATCACAGTGTGCTCACCTTTTAAAAGTCACGTAAAGACTAAAGGGAAGGGTGAAGATATGTCCATTCTGTTTCTTTCTAACAAAAGATACCTTGGTAGGCAGACAAGGACCTTGAACAGAACTAGATGCTATAGGACATAAGTGGGTTTCAGTGGTGGAATTGAATATAGCGCGGGTAGCATTTATTTATTAGCTACCTGGATGCTATGGGAAGTTGTGAAAAAAATGTTTGTAGATCATATATTTTTTTTAAAGATACAGAAAAGAAATTCTGGAAAGTGTGATCAACACTTTTAAATTTGTAATTTTGCTTAACTTTTTCCAGGATGCTTCCCAGCATGTAGCCAATTTGTGTGCGGTTATTAAACTATAAAAAAAAAATTTCCTTCTTCACTTTCACTAAAGGAAAAAAAAAAAACAAACCCACAAAACCCCCAAAAACCCCACAACCAAAAAACCCCAAAATGTCATCCATTACAGAATAGTGGTCATGTTTTGCAAGTGCTGCAAAATATTTTCTGGCGTTCTAAGTTGTGTTGCATGCTTTCTTAGTTTCATGTATAATGACTTTGATCATACTCTCAGAAGTGATGTTAGTAATCATTTTTTAACACACTATGGAGTTAGGTCTACCTCAATGTCATCTGACTAACCACTCCTATTTTTGTCAGCATTAGAAATATTATATAATATGGTTCGCTGAGGAACTACGTGTAGGGAGATCTTTGGTTGCTTTTAGCTGGCTTTGGATGAGTTGCTGAAGACTGCAAAACCTAAATAGTAAAAAGGGGCTAAGACATCCCAGCTTTTCTCAGGCAGTACTCATCAGAGAGGACAAGTGTGTAATGTCACCAAAGAATTAAAAATATGCTTATGGAACAATGCATATTCTACAATCTAAAGCACTTTAGATTTGAACTCAATGGGGGACTAAGTTATAACCGAAGCCTAGAGACCTTGTTGAAGTCAGTCTATTCTGGACACCTTTAAGTTGCAATGAAGATGATGACAAAATTTAATTCATCTACAAATGGACTCAGAATAAACAACTACCTGAATGCAATCTTCCTTTTATTCAGAAGCTAGGATAATGCTTTTTGTTAGCTTGTCTCATCTATTGCATTCCCAGGCCATCTACCAACACAGTTAGTTATCCCTTTAGCTGCTCCTATGTATATGAGGATGAGAGAGAAACCAGGGGCCAGACAGAGGCTATATGGACTATCATGACACCTTTGTCTGTTGCATTCAATGGGTTTTGCTCAGGAAAAAAAGCATCTGGTCCTGAGGAACACCACTTGGCACTGACAAATGTGCATGTATTCTGATATTTGAACTGAGGGATCATGTCCTGAGATTTCTTCTTGGTTACTAGCCTGTATGACTAGTGTTTTTAAAATAGTGGAGGCGATATCCAGGATATTTTTGCTATTTATAATTCCCATTGTTGCAACTCTCTGGGGGTGATTAGATCGGATGACTTCAGTGGTGTGATAGCTATTGATATAAATAACTTTCCAGAAGATTTCCTTATGACTTCAGAACAAATTAGCCACTAAGAAGAACATTTCTGAAGGAGTTTAGAGTCCTAGCTATTTTCTGAAAACCACAGTAGGCACTGATCTGCATACAGAAGAGCTAAAAATGTTTAAAAGCTAGTCTTTGGGTGCCTAGGCTTTTCATTAAAAACAAACAAACCCAAACAAAACAAACCCAAAAAACAATTTCAAATGCCTAGGTGCCATTTTCAGGAGTCACAGGCTCCTCAGTTTCTTAAACACTTCTGAATATTGTGGCTTCTGAGAAGTTTAGAGAAAATGGACGAAATGTTTACCTAGATGAAAGCCAAAATAAACTCTATGTATTCATCAGTGATCAGAAACAAATAGTGTAGTTCAATGAATAGCTAGGGAAATCTGGCCAAGGGACAGACAATTATCCAAAACTCTCCACTTATTTGAAGCATACCTAAAGGTCTGCTGTTGGAAAAGGTCTTTCCTGTGAGACTTCCAGTGTTTCCTGGTTTCAGACAGGAAAGGAATAGTGGAAGAAGTGCCTCTCACTCTATTTTGGTACTTCTGCTTCTGATGCCTGAAGAAGGGAAGCAGAGGCATGGTGTGTGTTTGACAATAAATTAACAAACTTCTAATTGCTCTTCCATGTGGGTTTACTTCATTTCATGTTTTGGCTGTGATTTTAAATCATGTTTTTGTGGACTAATGCTGAGGAATTGTTTCTCTCCTCCCTGGGGGGACCAAAGATTTCAGGCAGTCCAGAGGTCTAAATAACCAAAAGGTGAAGCTGTTTGTCATTCTTTTCCTTTCTAAATCTGAGTTCATGCACCCAAATACTCAAACTTTGTGTGTCTGCCTGCATGTGTGTGTATACAAGTACAATTTGGATAACCTTCTTAGTTTACCTGTGAAAACTGGAATTCTTAGACCCAATTGTTAATTGATTGAGAGACCTTGGATGTCATAGGAATCTGCCCCTACAATTCAATGATTTCATCAGAAGAGACTTTAGCTAGCAACAGAAAACACTGAAAGTCTTTGACATGTTCTCACACTTGGGTTTTTCAATTATCTGACTTATGTGGAAAGCTGCTTCTAGCCCATAACAGGTGTGCAAATAGCATCCTATAAAGATTTGCTTGATTTATTGAAAAGACAGATACTACCATGGCAGCAAAACATTCAAGGTGTTTGAGGTAGCCACAACTCTTTACCTTAGCAGAATGAATTTAGCTAAACATTATTCCAATATGAAATGCTTGCCATACTGTGGTGTGCTGTTTGCTATGTGGAAACACAGGTGTTCCTCAGCTCAGTAATGCTCCATGCACCTCAAAACTTTCCTCTCTGAGTGACAGCCCTGCTTTTCTTGGAGAATATTTTAGAAGTGTTTCAGAGCCATCTAAAATTGGGAACCTCCAGAGAATGAGCTAATCCCTTGGCCAAGGAAATATGAATATATCTGAAATTTAGTAAAACCTCTGAGACTTGCTGAAGTTGCCTAATGCTAATCAGTCAGCAAGACTCTGCAGAGCAGGAACAAGGCTGGCACCATGTACTCCCTGGTGCCAAGGGAGTACAATCTTTGCCTGTCACAGTAAAATTAGTGTTGCTTTAGGTAAATGAACTGCAATGAACCTTTCTGCAAAAAAAGTCAGTTATTCTTACCTGCCTAATGAAAATGTAGAGGATTACTTAGTATATTTACAGTGAAATAAGTGTATTGTTGTGCTGAATTAGATCAGTGGTATGTTACCATAGATAGTGGAGACAAGTAGCAAATGCTTCTGAAAAGTGTAGGAAATGCAATTGTAAGATCATATGCAATAATCTACTCATAAGGGAATGTTTCCCTTAATTAGAGACTGTTTATAATTTGGAATGATAGGCTTGCATCTTTTCAAGACTCTTTTTCTTATTTCCAGTTTAATCTAGATGATATTGCTAGCCTTGATGTAAACACTAGGGGATGCAACCATATCTGTGGGAAGGAGGGAAGCTTCTTTTCGTGAGACTTTATACGTACTAAAAGACAAGCTTTAGGTAAACTGATTATAATATACGCAGCTGACAAAAGTAAAAGGTATCCTGTGTAATATTCTAAAAAGAGTAATTTGATCAAATTTGTTTCTGTATCTACTGCAGACTGAAAAGCTGCTTGAGTTCTAGCCTATTTTTCTAACCAAAAGATCCTCCCTGATGTTTCTTCAGGACCAGATAAATAGGTACATGCCTTAAAAAACAAACAAACAAATATATCAGTATTCATTTTCAGTTCTACTCATTCCACAAACTAAATGTATAAGAGCAGTGCTGTTCCCTCCATCCTTCCAGCCTTCAATTGTCTGCAAATTTCAGATGACTTGAGATGAGGGGAGCATGCAGTGTCCGTACAAACCACTGAGCTAAGGCTATTTCAAAATTTGGTTGGTGTAATGAGCTCAAGCTCTCCATTTTCACCCCTCTAACATGTATTAATATGGGCTTTCTTACCAAAGGAAGTGTTTCTCATGTGAATGTATAATAAACAAGCATGTTTCTCCCTTTCTGCTTTATCACTGAATGCGGTCTTTTATAAATTACCCACAACTGTTTTGCCTGTTTCTTAAAATATTTTCTTTCCTTGTTGAAGTCACTGATTAAGGCCAATGATTATTATGCACTGGGTTTTGTTTAACAAGTTTCTACTTTGATTGCCAGGAGATGCCTAATCTCTTAACCAGATCTTCTGCCAGGACTTGTTAAAAAAAATCTCTTTTGCCCATCAAACCAAGTACTGGATGAGGGAATTATTCACCTGAGACCACCAAGTACTGTCATGAGCTAAAGCTCTGCAGCAGATCTGTAAAAGGACGAGGGGAGAGACTTGGCCCGTGCATTATGTTCCCAGTCAAGTGTCATACTTGGGTGTATTTGACTAGAATTTCTCCACTGGAAATAAAGGAGGTATTATTCAAAAGAGAGATTATCTGAACATACCAGGAAGGAATTCTGTTGCTTCCTCTGGTATTTTTTTGAGAGTCAGCAAGCTAGTGATCTGAGACACTACCAAGACAGTTCTTTGCTGCAGAAAACTGGCACTGAGGAAGCTGCCACCTGGCAGAGTGGTGTGTTACTGCCTCCTTTTTCTGTGCTGCTGCTGCTCCCTGGTGCGAGGGAGAGGTCATGGTAGAAATCCATAATTAATTAGCCACGTTAGGTACTCTTTTTCTCATGTTTGCTCTAGATTGACTGTGATAGTGGCAGAGAAAAAGAATATTCACTTGCTCTCATCTCTGTCCTTGTAACTGTGAGATTTTTAGTCCCTCTATGAAATTTCACACAGACTTATTTTTAGAGACTTGTTCTGTGAAACCATCTAGGTTCCTCAAAAAAAAAAAAAATTAAAAAATCCTATTTTTCAAAGATCAAATTTAAAGTTAACCAATCTCTGCTGTCCTGCTTGATCTGGATTTACTGCTTTCAAAAAATAAACACTTCTACAATCTGTATGACTACATGGAGTAATTCCCTGTAGCAGGAAGGTGATGTATTTGTTCAAATTAAGTTAATTTTCAACACTAAAATCTAATCAGAAGCAAAATATAGTAGAAGAAAGAATTAAAAAACTAACACTATTTTCCCATTCTAGCTCCAACAAAAATTTTCTCATTTTCATATCCTGACTTCTGACACAAGATACTTTCAGATTTGATAGAGTAAGTTGATTATATTGAGTCTAAGCTTCAGAAGAAAGTATTTTTGTTCCCTGTTTTTGATCAGAGATACCTTTCTAATTAAGGAAAAAAAAAAACAAACAGCAAATAAATCCTTCATGGTCAATCTCTAGGGGGGGAAAAAAAAAAAGCTTTGAAAAGATGTTTGAATTGCAAATAGACACCTTTGCTAATGCATTCATAGTGCTGCCAGGCTTGAATTGCAGATGGCCACTGTTTGAAAGCTTATCGAGTTACTCTTTCATCCCACTAACAGATGGTGAAGTAGCAAAAGTCAGGTCTCACTTTTCAGGGATCTGTCCTCCGTACTCTCTTGACCACAGGGTAGGAGAATGAAGGTCATCCTGTAGAAACATGGCATACATTTACACTTCAGTATCTGGGTGTAACTGTATGCTGGCTCTGACATTTGGAGAGGAATCACGAGGGGTTTGTGATAAAGGTCCAGTATCCTGTTCTTGGAGGGTCTGGGAAGATTGGTCCTCATCTGAGCTTACCACCCATTCTTCAAAACCTGACCTTGTAGCAGAATGCTCTTTGGCTTAGAAAGAAAGATATTTCTGAAGGATAAACTGTCTTTTGCTTTATCGTGTGTATCTTAAACCACATGTGCCCCTCTAGAAGGTCTTAGTCCCATCACTTCAAACGATGAACAACAGATTTCAATATAGCACTTGTAATATACCTGTCTGTGATGTGTCCTTTCCTTGCTTCCAGTAGGCAATTTTATTGTAAATTAGCAAGCAAATTAATTGACGTTGAAATCCCTTGTTGTGTCTTTTCTATGAGCCTTTTGTGTTGTGGTATATGGGTTTGATTTTTTAGGCTTTTTCTAGGAGACCTTACTAAAGCATTAATAAGATATAAACACTGCAACGGCTTCTAGGCTTTGATATTGATATTGGCTCCTGACACACTTCAGATAAAGAGGTTTCTCTGCACCAGTTTACATTATAAATTGTCAGGTAATTTAGTCTACAAAGAAAACATGCAAGGGAACGTATGAAAGTGAAGTGAACGCTCTTGGGCTTTTGTGATGGACTAAAACAGTAAGATAGCCGTTGTGGTGGCTTTGCGGAACAGTGCAACTCTGGAGGGGCCATGGGGATGGACAAAGAGATGAGGGTAGGAGGGGGTCCCATTATTAAGTTTCCTACACAGTGCATGAAAACCGCATCACCGGTGTGGGGAAATGTAGGCTTCGGGCATTTCTGTTTGTAGCTCTCCACACTGCTGCGATCAAACAAATCCATACAGGGTAGGATTAGTGGCCTGCTGTCCAGTTGCCTTTGAGGCTATATTTACCTTCATGTCCACAGAAATTCACCTGTGCTTGAGGACATCGATTATCCTCAACCTTTATAATTCCTTGGAATAGCTGGGGAAATGCTTGTTCTAAAATAATGTCCATTATAGACCTGAGTTTTCTTCTTCCTTCTCTACTTGATAACCAGGGGGTCTGAATAGCTATGGCATGTGTACTCTTCCATTTATATCCAGAGAAAACAACTATAAAAATGTTGGAACATTGTTTGAATAATAAACAACTTCAAACTGAAGGTAATAATAAATTCTCTATTTTATTCCCACTATTATGTCTCTGGTCACGTAGTTGCTATTAATTTTTGTGTTATTCTGTGTCAAGAGATTTGATAGTATCTATTGATCTGTTTAAAAATTTGGAGTGAGGAATTTGTACTCTTCCAGTTGGTTTAGGTATCACAGAAATCCTACAGTTTATAAAGGTGACACAGAAAATAATTTAGTTGCTTTTTGAGGTCAGTGATGGTGATAGCTAGGGGATTTAGTTGGGCACTTGAGCCCAGCTTCTTTAATCTGTCTTCAGTGGCTCTCACTCTAGCTTGAATATGGAGTGAAAGAGAGAACTAGATCTAAGCAGGGACACCGGCGCAGGTAGAAGCGGCTCGTAATTCAGCTCAGTCATTGCAAAGGGTATGGATGCAAAAAGCTGAGCCACCTGGCTCTGTGTTCAAGCTGAAATCTCAGCATTGCTACCACAGGTGGTATAGGTAGTGTGACTTCTCTGCACAAGACCTGTTGTTCTCTGAAAGTGGGGCCCATTTGTCCAAATGAGTCCCTCAAGGCTCTGTACTCTGACAGAGAACAAATAATTTAAGATAATGAAAAAGAAACTTTGAATCAACTGCCTATACTCAAATGTCAGAAGGAGGTTCTTCCTAATATCAAGGGTCTTCAGTTCTAAGTGCAAATTTTCAAGCCATAGCTGAGCAACTTAATCATTTACCTTTCCAGCCATGGTAAATTGTCTTCTTATGGGAGAACTGCATGCAGAAACTAGTTTGATGCTAGTTTGCTGTAGAAAAACAGGGGGGCAAGAATTATCACTTGAGCTGCTCAGCCTGGTTTTAAGGGTGTTTTTGCTGTGAGGGAGACCTAAAAACAGAGCTAATAAATACAAGGATCTTCCCTTTAGCGCTTGTCGTCTTGTTTGTATTGCAGATCTGCAGCTGATACGTGATTGCTAGTTCTTTGTGTGTATGACCTTGCATAACAAAACAGCTGAATTCAAATGTATTTTTCATAGCTTCCTCTTCTGTTCATGCTCCAGTCTTCTCTTGCTGGAAAGAGCTGGCATGTCATTGCATTTTTTGCAAAAGTAATAAGTTCCTCTTGAAGGGGTAAATCAGAAAGTCATAATAAAACACAACAACCCAGACAGCTGACAACATGTTTTAGAAACAGCTGAAACTGAAATGAAAAACCCTTCAAACTTGCTGTTCTCAAGCTGCTCGTGTTAAATCTGTTCTGTAACTGCTGCTTGCACAAACGTAATAGGAATTAACCTTTTCTTATGTTACTCTAAGACAAACACTGCTCTGGAAGTAGATAGTTTACAACATGTGTAGTACTCCACATGTATGTATTTGAAATACTGATCTTTAGACCCCAGTACCTACAGTAAACTCCTTTTGCACTGTATTCCTTACTATAGTTTAACACCTTTTCAAACTCAGTTGTGAATTAATTTTGTACTTTCTTGGACATTTTTTCCCCCCTTTCTTTTTAAAAGCATATATTAGCTTATATATTTATAGATAGTTCTTTCAGAAATTATGGAGCTTATAAAAACTCTTAAAATAATTAGAAAGGATTTGAAAATGAAATGAATGCAACGGTCAGTTATCCAGAATTCAAATGCGTGCAAGTGCTTTAGGCTCTAATGAGGTAATGGATCGTCTGCAGCTCTTTCTGAAAAATTTTAGTGTACCTTTTAATTTCAAGCTTATGAATAGTGGCCTTGGAACATGTTTTGATTATGATACAACTTCAAGTTATCTGCCGCCCTACTTTGATTCCCATGGCAGTATCTTTCAGGAGTTCTCTTGGTTAAAAAAAAAAAAAAAAAAAAAGGCTTTGATACATGACTAAATGCCTTAAGGTACAGAAGGGCACTTCTGTCCTTGCATAAATAGGGAATGACAGCAGTAGACAAGAGCAGAAAACTTCAGGATGAGTTGTGGGAAATCTCTAGATGTGTTCTTCTTTTCATGACTGGTTAATGAATTCATGGGAGTGGAATTCAAGGTGGAGTCTTTTTCAAGTTATTTCTAAAAGTGAATAGCTACAGTGCTTACATGAACTGCATAAAATGCTTTTGTTTAGGTGCTTTAATGAAAGTTGTTGGATACCAGGCTCTTCTCAAAACGTGGCCCTAAGTCACTGTAGTTCTGAAATAAGATTGAATCGATCAGGTGAGTACAGATACCATTCATTCTGGTAATAAAATAACACTACATATCTGTGAGCAACCTGAACAGAGGATAATTTCATAAATATAAATTTTATGAAATAAATACAACAAAGAGTTGGTAGTTTTTGTCACAGGATGGAGACCTCTGTAGACCCCTGTGACCTCTTTGGAAATTAGAAAGCAGGTAGAGAGTGGTTCCTGTAAATGCTCTACCCTTCATGCTCAAGCATAACCTTGGCATTCATTTCCTTTATGTTAAGGATACAAATATATAAATATAACAGAAAATAACTAGAGTTACATGTTTGATAAATTACCACTGTGACCTTGATCATACCCAGAAGTATCAGCTTCATGTGGTATCAGCTAAGGCTTTGTGTCATGATTTGTCATTCGTGCAGCTGCCAGATGCTCACAAATTTGTTGACTATGAAATTTGACAATAAAAGCATTGTGGGAATTTATTAAAAAGTCTTGATTTGTTTGTTGATCTTCATCTTAACTATTTTGATACATGGCTATTTAGAAGTTATTGAGCAAAAAGTGAGGACACCCAAAAGTAATTATTGCAATGGCTAACCCGTTCCTAAATGCCATGTAAAAACCTGAATGACAAAGTTAAATTTCCAAATATAAGCACAGCATGCAAGGATTAATTATATTTGTTAGGAAACCATAGTAAATTGATATTCACTCTTATAGATGCCTATTTAATAACTTAAATGCACCCGTAACCTAATGCTCAGAAGAAAACAATATCTCAGCAATACCTCCATAATTAAGACTTCAGTTCCCAGTGTCAGGCTGCCTTCAGGGAGTGTGCTGTCAGGAGTCTAGACACATTTTTGTGATACCTGATATTGTTGTTTCAATGCAATAGGCAACTTCACGTTCAGCTGGAGCAGCACAAATGATAATATTATGGCATGACAGTGTTATTTTTTTAACGGATGGTTTGTACCTCTAACAAGGAAAGTTTTATGAAATTTGTATTGGCTTGGTTTACAGAAAGCATACCCATTTAGTGGTTCACTTTGACATAACTTTTCTATTTTACATTATTGCTTGGTGCATAGGAACAGAATTGCTTAAAATTTTTTTCCTTTCCTCTATTTTTCTTGCTTTTGTCTTTAAAAAGCTCCAAAGAATTTCTGTGTACAATGTGGTTTGAAATAGAAAAAGATATTAACTTTGAACAGGCATTTTGTTTTAGTAAGTATCCATTTCAGGACTCTTGTGTATTTATTGGTGTGAATGGCACAGCTTCAAAGGATAAAGATAAATATTTCATTCTTAGTGTTGAAAAGAACCTACTGTCAGCAGAAAAGCTTTTTGAACTGGTTGGAACCTAGATCTGAGAAGTTATTAATTTCTGACATCTCTTAGGCTATCTCTTTTCTTTTTAGCTTGCTTTACTGAACATCATTTACTACAGCCAAAATAACTGGCACCATCTTGTCCGGAGTGGAAGGCTTGGGGCAGGGGAGGATCGGCACCAGGTACTCTGCTGTCTGTGCCAGAGTCCCAGGCTTGTGTAGAGTCACACTCGGGCACCCAGAGAAGTAACCTGCCTTTCGGTTATGTCAGTATCTTCTGTTTGCAGTTACTTGCAAATCCTTGAAATCTGGTATGGGGGCCTAACATCTAATTTATAAGTTTAGGAACTCAGGTCTGGAAATTTTGACTTAATCCTTTTCTATAGTGGGAGTGCCCGTCTGCACACAAATGTGAAACCTAACCTGAAACAATCTTTTTCTGGAAGTGAGCTGTAGATAGAAATTTGACCTGTAAAGATGCCCCCTATTTTATTAAAGTCCTTTTTATGTTTGGTTGTGGTTCCCCCCCCCCCCCCGCCCCCAACCTTTTCATTTTACCGAGCTTAGGCTAGGATGTGAAAATCCATCTATGCTCTATCTGCCTATTACACCCTCCCCTGAGAAGGAACGTTTTGCAGCCTACGCCAACAATACTGTGTGATGCAGACAAGAACCTCAAGCCTTGTGGCAGTCGCACAGTCCCAACAGGTGATGCTGTTGGAGGAGAGCGATCGATCCAGGTGAGTGACTGCTGTGCCCCAGCAGGAAAGGGACTTTTTCTGGTGCTTCTCTGATTCTACGGCAAAGACCAAACTCTGTCCTCCACTTGGGTTATCTCATTGCAAGGCCAACGAGGGCATCGTGTGTCCAGCACAACTCGCAGTGAAACTGCTTTCTGCAAAGACTCTGGTAATATTCTTGCATTCTGAAATTCTCTCGTATTTCAGTAAAATATGGACCATATCTTAGATGCTGGTTTGTCCTGTTTGCTGCTGTGACACTTCCCACCCTTCACTTCCCAGGTGAAGCAATAGGGATGGTGTATGTGTAGAGGTAACATTAAAAAGTACTTGTATGTTGTAAATTGGCCATTTAGGGGAGGGGAAGAAGAAAGCATGGCATTTTATTTTGCTGCTGGTTTCTTCTCTCCTTTCCATTGGCTCCATGCCTTTTCCTGAGGGCAAGGGGGAACTGCCCAGCACCATGTGAACTTGGCTTGGCTGTGAAGCATCAACAAGAGCTGCATGGATCAGTGTTTGGAAATAGACTAAAAAAATATTTACATATTGGAAAAAGTTTTAGAGATTTTCTTTCTGTCCAGCTCAAATTTCAACTCTTTGAGCAGGATCCACAAAAGACCATTCTTGAAATCAAGCTCCTATACCAGATTTGACATCAAGAAGACACAATGACAGTTTGTCCAAATTAAGGGACTTTGAAATCTGGTTTTCTCTGGGAAATGTTTAATAGTATTCCTTATGCTAGAATGAATTGATAGATCACAGGAGTAATGCTTTCTCTAACATTATGTTCTCTGCTTCTGAGGAAATACCAAAGACAAAATGTTCATAAATTATCCTCAGAATCCCTACTGGACTCCAAAGACTTCCGCAGCTGAGGGGATAGGAAAAACAACCATGGAAATTTAAAATTCAGACTCCTCAATAAGAAAAAGCAAGAGTCTTCAGTTCACTACTTAATAGGTTCTTAACCCTTAGCAACAATTTTTTTAATATTTCAAAATAACTTTCATCATAATGTAATATCTCATTTGGGTATCTTAGAAAACTGAAAAATCACATTTTTTTTATTTTACTTGAACTAAAACAGTGATAAAAACGAAACAGGTTCATATTCCTGGTTTTAACAGTGAGTCCCTAAATAGACCCCTTGAAAAAACTTTTATAAAGCCAAATTACTCCTATAGGTGGAACTTAAGTGGAAAAAATATTTAGTGTGAAATACATTTTTGTACCTCCACTGAACCTTCATTTTTCATATTTTTGGCGCTGGTTGGAACCCCAATACCTCATATTTCTTTCCCATGTGGAATGTTTTCAGGAGCTCAGAAGACAACAGGCTCAGGTCTCACCCCAAGACCTCAGACAAAGGTTGCATTTACTGCAAGTTGGTTCTTTCTTTCCTAGCCCTGCTTTTCTTTGAATCTGAAATAATTTTCAGTTTCATTGCCAAGAATTAAATTAACCCTTGTGAAATAGAACTTGAAACAGGTATTGATTTCAGATTTCCTTTCTTCCTGAGAAAGACGTGCATGTGAAGTATCCTTTAATCATGCATCAACCAAATTATTTTTTAATGAACAGTTTAATAAATGGCATCTTTCTTGGAATTTTTCATTTAAGGGAGTCTAAGGTAGTTTATTTGTAGGTATATACACAGTAGAGACAAAAAGAATTTTTTGTGACTTACTGGGTATTTCATATGAAACATATCTGAGCAGTAACCTTAAGAAAAGGTCAGTTAAATTCATGGTCTTTCACAGAGTTACAATCAGGAAGAAAAGAACCTGTTAATGGCAAAAGAATAATAAATGTTTAATCTGAGGGATGGTATTGTAGCTTGTGGTCTTGCAGAAGGTAGCCTCCGTTAAATGCATGCTCAAGAAATCATCAAACAGCATTGATACACTAATGCCAGTGAGTTCCTGTGTTTTGGAAGACAGATGCATTATTTAGTTCCCTTTTTTAGTAACAGAGGAAGCAGATCTATTTAGGAAAGGTGAGGTGCCATCCAAACTTGCTCCCCTGTCGGCAACAATGCTAGATTAATTTAGAGCAGATGCAAGTGACAGAGATAGTGAAAAATGATGGGGACAAAGGGACAAGATAGCCAGTACTGGCTGGAGGTAGGTCAAAGGCTTCTGGCTGTGATCCCTTTTATTCCTCTCTTGAAGGCTGCAGCTGTTCTTCCCACTCATCAGTAGATGGAGGGCTTAAACACTTCAACACTCTTCCCCCCCTCATCTACTATACTTTTGTCATCAGTACACAGATTAGGCTGTTATGGTGTGGCTGAAATAGATAGTGGAGATATTAACAAAATATTTAATTGGAAGGATCTAGAACAGAGTCCCTGGTCATATCCTAACTGAGAGAGTAATAAAAATTATCTTCAGCTAGAAAACAGATGTTTCAACACAATTCCATTTCATAGAAATATTTGAAAGTGTTTGTTTTAATACCTCATTGAAACAAAAACAGATTTTTGAAACCTTGAATGCAATCATGAGATGGATTTGTTCCCTGGCCAGCTCTGCACTTCAGCCTGATACCAGGTGTTTCTGCTGCCCCCAGCTTAGGTTTCCCTGCCCATTGTGTAGTAGAAATCAAGGAGCAACTCTTCTTACAACTTTACCTGTGAGTTTTTCAGGCTATGAAAGGAGGGATGGTAAGGAAAAGGAAAGTGCAGGAAAAGTATCTGCTGAAGAAATGGAAAGATGACAGTCCTGTGGAAAACAGGGAAACTAATGTCAGAGTAAATTGGGAGTAGCAGTGCAAGTTAGTGGTTCTAATGTCTGTAAAAGGATGAGACTGTATCATTCACAATGGAAATAATCTGTAAATCACGCTCTCCCCAGATACAAATCGCTGTATGTTACCTCCTGGCTGAGGCCCTGCTCTGACCCCTGACATGTTCTACCTCATCAGTCTTTTTGTATGGAGACACTGACACGTGTGGTCAGTAAACCTAATGTAAGGCATGGGTGGGTGAAAATGAGCCTTGGGCAGGCACTTGATTTGACTAGATTTAGACTTGCTCCTGAGAGCAGCCCTGCTGGGCCCCAGACCTGGTCATATGGGCCCACTTTCTAGTTTAGTGCTAGGAAAAAACAGCCTGGTCTTTGATCTTTTTCTCCTTTCCTATTCCTTTTTCTTGTCTCCTAGTTATACTTTCTTAATTTGTCCACCCACTCCCCTTTTCCTTGCTTTTTTTTCTTCCATATTTCACAGTCTCTCTTCTCCCGTGTTTTCCATATGCTTGCTTTCTTGCTCCTTTTTCCTACATTCTTCCCTCAAGCCATGACAGCTTTTAGTTACAATGAGAAATGACACATTGTGAAGGTGCTGTATTTTCCAACCTCTTCCCATACTCCGAGTTGGGAGCAAAATGTTCCTGGTGTGCTGCCAGCTGAACCTCTTGCAGTGCTACAAAGCTGGCTCCCTCCCATGCATGTACTCCAGGGATGCACTCCCACAGCATGGGCTTTTTGTCGGCTATTTCCTACGTGGCTGGCCTTCTCTTCCTTTCTGGCACAGGACCGAGCAATTATAAATCACACTATTTAGAAAAACTGTCCTTAAAGCCTAGAGGTAGCAGATCTACTTATTATAACACGCATCTTTCTGGTGAAAATGGTAAAAACTTCATTACGCTCAAAATGTACGTGCAGTTATATTTAGTGTGGCAGTTAGACCTATTTCAGACAGCAACATAATTACTGTATTCACTCTTTTGGATGGGTTGGGATGGAGTGTCACTTTATTTGCATTTTCTTTCAACTTCAGGATTATATGGGGATCTAACTATCATCTACTCATGTTAACCAGGCAAGCCCAGACTGTCTTCCTTACAATGTATTAAGAAAAGGCTTAAGACTTTATTCTGCTATAACTTCTGGCCTCTTTGTTTAGCAGCTGTTCACATCTTTTTATTTTAAGCTCATAAGCTTGTTACTTGACATTTATTTGCAAGAACAACAGACGCCATCTATTACCCTGCCTATCTTAAAAATTACTTTGGCCTTTTCGTGTATTTCTCCAATTAGTGCATTTTTAAAACATGGGTTTTTTTCCTCTCAAGTGCATCCTGAAATTCTGGAAATACTACTGCTTTCAGCATAACTCTGCAAACAGAAAAAAGCTTATTATTTGGGGAAGAAAGGTATGGTAGAAACAGCAAATAGAACACAATGAAAAGCAAATGCTTTGCTCATGTGAATGCTAATTTGTAGCTTTAAATCATGAGATATTGGCCCAGTTTCTGTCTTTAAAATTAGATTCCTTTTAATATAAAGAGGCAGTAAGATAAAACATTTCATGGTGTTTGTCAGCAAAGGGGAAGGCATGAAGCTTCAGGAGAGGTGTTATATAACATGTCCTATAAACACTTCTGTATTTATAGTACTTTATTAGTACGTCTTCCTCCTTTTGCTGAGATTGCTAGCCTGAAGATCTATTCCTTATATAGCAGGCAAGCATTGCTTTACCTCTGCTGTACTGCCAGTGTTTAGGCTCTCCCAGTGTGTCCTGTTCTTGGCTATGAGCTCAGAGAAGAGAGTTGAATATGCAGGAGAGTTGAGTCCCACATCTTTACTGAACTTTCTGTCACAAAAGCAGCTTTGTCTTTGGTGTTCAGATATTTTGGGAAGAGTTTAACCATTTATCTCAGAGTAAAAGGGTATACTGACAGTAAACACCTCTGTTTTTTATTGGGTTTATTTCTTCAGGTGTGTTGTTTCTAGATGTACAATAAGATGAAAGAAAATGCAAGCCTGTGAGAAGCAGCTCTAATCTCCTCTTCCAGGCCAGACTATGAACAGCCCTGGTGTGTCTGGGCAGAACTTCGAAGAAGTCTCCTCTCCCGTGACTCCACTCGTGTGTGCTCGGGGTGTAGTGATACAGCAGGCACTCACTGTCACACACCAAGTCTGTGGTAAACCAGCCATGCTGCCCTAACAAGACCACCCTTCCACCTCCTGTGGGACCCTAAAAGCTGGGCTGGCAGGGGCTCCTGGCATACCGGAGCAGCCCAGCACTCCCTGCTCCACTGCAACAGCATCAGAGCAGGGCATGTGTCTTCATTGTCAACACTCCAGTTAAAAGTCCTTGTTTTAGCACAAAACCCACAGAGGTGGAGTGTTTTAGCTTAAAAACTGGGCTGCAGCCAGTGGTGGCTGAGGTAGACGAACAATTCCTGATCTGTCCCCAGCCACTCACAGCTGGATTTGCAGAAATGTCTTGGACAGATGCAGCAAAATCCTCTAGGACTCATCTGTCCAGATCCTTCATCAAGTAACACCCGTGTCCTACATATAGCTAGTCTTTTTCATTTGAGGCTTATTCTCTCGACTTCTAGAGATATTGGTGCCTGTGACCTTTTCTGGCCTTGTGCTGTGCTAGAAATCTCTGCATATTCTGTACTGCCTGTGGCCAGATTCAAATTGTGAGCATATGGTACTCCCCATTAATCCTTTCAATTTTTCTTTTACAAGCTTCTGGCTGCCTTCTCACAGCCATGTGTCATCTCTAGTACAGCTACTTACAGTCTCTAGGAAATTTTGCGTCACAAACCATCTAGTTTTAATTGTTCATTTTCTCTTGGGAAATTCAAAACAGAGGACACATACATAAAGCAAGAGCATGTGAAGCAAGAGGGGTTTTAATTTGTTCATATTTCCAATATGCCTGTAATTAATTTGCTCCTAAACAGAAGCAACCATCCACATGAGCACACTCAGACTTGAAATTTGGCTACTGGGAAGAGATGGAGGAAGGAGCTGGAGCTGCATCCTACTCTTACGCCCTTTAACTCCACGCAGACTCGGCATGTTCTGGCCTCCCCATCTGTTTCAAATGGGACATCTATCTATCTATTATTTTGTTGTGTTATTTATTAGTTTCAGAGCATGCAATTCAGTCCTTACAATTTGTGATTGTTGCAAGTTAAGAGCAGTGGACTAGAGGAACTGCCCTTCAGTAAAATGCGAGGTGCTGTTAGCACAGGAACTAGCTCCACATCTGCAGGGAAGCTATTTAAATGCAGACAAACATATATTTTATTAGCTTTTAGGTTACTAAGGAGTTATTCACTCCAAATAATAGTAATCATAGTTAAATTTAGACACATACCAAGTTAGCATGTTAAATAATAGGAGCAATAGATATGTTTAGAAACTAAGTTATACTTAAACTAGCTTGTGCCTGTATTTGCAACGGCAACAGTTCCAGTGCTACTGTTCGAGAAGCACGAGGACTGCCCAGGTTACTCCTCTAAGAAAAGTGCATGAAGCGAAGGAGGTCTCCCTGTGCCAGTGCTGAGGGATTTTGATTATATTGTAGTGAGTGGATGACCACAGGCATTTTGTCTGTCAGGCACAGTCTTTCCAGCATCCCTGATGGGTGTCGTGAATGTCAGCACCGTCCCCCACCAAGAGGCATGGCTTGAAGTTGGAGCATTGCCCTTGAGTCCCTGATTATAAAACAAAACAAAACCCTGGATAACTAAGAAGGAATTCTTCTTTTGTTCTGTAAGCTCCTTGGGTCAAAGGGCCTGCAGAAATCTCAATTATTGTTATTATTTAGTATTATTCTTGGTAGGAGATGTGGGCAAAATCCTTTCAAACAGGAAGTTCTTTTATGGCTATCTTCTGAGCAACTCTAATCACATTACATTTTCTCCCTCTTCAAAGATCCCAGAAATATCTCTGTTCACATTTAATGTCTGAATGTGTTTGTTATGTTGATGGTAACTTACTTGCAAAGCATAATTATGGGAAATTCCTACATTTTGTGATAAAGTGCATAGAACTGGTCATCACAGCAGGTTTTTCCTCTGTTTCAAGTGACCCCTGACTCATTCAGAGAAGTCGAGACCTCTTCTGGGGAAACAGACCTCTTTGCCAGTGATTATTTTGTTGCAAAGATTTTTTTTTTCAGTTGTTGTAGTAACATTTGGGAAGTGAAGATCTATTTCTAGGGTTGCTTCTTCCATGCTTTCTTGGTCCCTTTTTGATTTAACTGTCACATACTACTTGCTTTTAACTGGTGGAACAATAACTCTTAGCTATTTTTCTGAAACCAACTGTGTAGTAGCTCTACAAATATGAAACAGTTGTATAAGAGTTCAGAAGACTTAAATCATGTTACAGTTTACAGCCCATGCCTGTTTGTTACGGATGTACCTGGTTCCACCCTGGAAGCTAGGGAATCATTTTCATCAGCTGAGATGCTGGCTCTGCAACCTGGCCAGGTTTCTGTGGACCCCTATTCCTTCTCTTGTTCTCCCTCCACATGGATTTAAGGTCTCACCAAATGACATGTCATTTCAGCTATGTGAGTGTGAAAGTGTTTCAAAATGTTAAGTAACAGTCTTGCTGTGCTATTGTGTAGGCAAAGTGGAGATGACAAAAGCGATATTGAGCCATAATCCAGTTTTAATGATTGTGAAAAAAATAATAGAGGAACAACTATGAAACTTGGTACAACAAATATTTACTTACTGTGTGCAATGAATTTGTTCATAACAGGCTGGGATTCCACTGCTCACAATGGAAAGGAAGAGGAAATGGGCAGTTTACAAAACGGCACAGTCCTGGTAGCTTAGCTGTCAGCAGAGACACCTTTGTGGAAGATAAGAGTCCTAGCTGAGCTTAACTGCGTTTACTAAGCATTAGAAACACAAGATACTTAGTTTATGGAAACACAAAGAGAGAAATTCTGTCTGTGTTGAAAGCATTGAGTCCCGCTGAGTTCACAGGTGCCAGTGCTGGGGTCATGGCTCCTGCCAAGAGCTGGTTATTGTGGGATTTCTGTCCTGCACCCCCATGAGCTGCAAGACAGCCACTGTAGCTCACAGCATCAAGGAGCTGACTCTTAAAAATACATTTCTTCCCAATTCTAAGCCTCTCCCTTATAAGCACCCTGCAGACATTTCTAAACTAAGGCAGCATCCTATGACTGTCCCAAAAGCCTCAATGCTTCCTAGTGTCTTCAGGACACCATGACATGTCTCTAGCATGTCACTTCTGCTCCTAGGCCAGCCCTGCTCTTTGCAATGTGGTCCTGGGAAGATGGCTTTGCAGCTGCCTTTTGAACTACTTGGAGCAGAAAATTCTTATCCAGTTGGCTAGTGAGGCCATAGCTCTGTAAACCCCTGTAATAAGGACAGGGTCCCATCCAGCCATGTACAAGTAAGACAATCAGAGAAGATTTAGAAAACATCTGCATTAACTTCCTGGACTTACCACTTACTGATTTCCCCATGCTTAATAGATCTAATAAAAAAATGCTACAGTTGATTTAAAAAGAACATTGTAATGAGCTTAAAGTGCAGCACGGAAGGTTATACATTGAAAAGACTTTATAATGATGAGCATAGTGAAGTCCTACAATACATTACATGGGCAGGCAGTGGAGTCTGGAATAACAGAGAAGAAAGGATCCTGCTTTATCATGAGGAAACGGACTTAAATTTCTCTCTTGAAGCCCCTTCTAATTTTACATCTGCAGTGCTGCTACATGGCACCTCTGGTCTTTCACAACAAGCTACCTCTTGTGAGGTTTTGTGTGCCAGTAGGAATGCGGAAGGTTCACCACCAAAATCAGGACCTTATCTTGAGATCATGAACCTTAGCCTTATCTGCGCCGCATCTTTTGCCAGCCCCTTAAAAACATTTCATAGACTATTCTTTCCCCTCAAGCCAGATGTGCTGCCTTGCTTTTTGGACCAAGTCTCTCTTAAAATTCCAGTAAGAATGCTGTACAGCATTTGGCCTTCTTTTTGATCCTGTCTGGTTTTTACACTAGTATTGAATATAGTTACACATGTAAGCTTATACATATAGATCATCTATACCCATTTTTATTTGTTTCCATTTTATTTATAAAGGCCTTTGTATTGTAGTTTAGCCTATTTAATTTTCCTGCTTTTTTAAACACTTTCTTACAATTTTTTTGAACACAAAAATAATACATGATATTTTCAGTTTAATTTTTAAGTTGTAATGTGCCGAAGGTAGCCTTTTAAGCTGCGTGTTCAAGTACAGAATTTCTTCCATAAGGAAGGTGCTATCAAAAGATATTGTAGGTGATGGGATCTTTGTATCTAAAAGTCATGTTGATCATGAGATCACCTGTGTTATTTACACTTAATTTAACACAAACTAGAGCACCTTTTGAGTTGTAAATTCTCTCCCAAGAAACTGCTTAACTCAGATTTCAGTAAAATCAAGAGACTTTTCTGAAAAAATAGCATATGTTAAAACAAACAAATTGAAGGAAAACACAAAGAATTATGACTATCCTGATAAGTAATAGCTTTTTAATAGTGAATAATTTTCAAGTCAAGATTAACTACAGTCACATATCTGTGGGAATATTTTTTTCTTAAAGATTTAAGCTTAAAACTTCACTTTTTTTGTCAGTCATAATGAAAATACTACTAAAAAGTAAGTGTAAATGTAAGTTCATTTTTACAGAATTAGCATGGGCTTCCTGTTATGTTGGAAAGAGCACAGGTTCAGTTGAAATTAAGTTTTGGGCTAAAGAGCATGTTTCTATTTTAGCTATCCTTTAATAGCTCCCTATTAAATTAGTGTTATATAAACTAAGCTTTAGCATAGTTCTATTTTTTTTATCCCTTTCTACAGTCGGTATAACAAAGATACAGCACTTGAGGACAGGAAGTAACAAAATAAAAGCTGTCAGAATATGTGGCCAAATCTTCTTTTTCAGCTTAAAGTGTGTTTGTGAAAGGAAGGGCAGCATGAGAGGATTGATGGGGTTTCTGATTCAGTGGCCACGTCAGGAGAATGAAATACAAAATCTCTATGAAGTGCTCAGATACCACCAGTGTAAAAGTGATACAAAAATATGAAAAGCCCAACAACCACCAGACCCCTCTGAAGGAGAAATGTTTTGTAATTCTACCAGAGCAGACTTGGAGAGAGGGGAAAGCTTGAACCCAAGGGTCTGAGAGGAACTGCCTCCGAGAGAGGTGCCAGAGCCCTGGGGGAAAGAGGCCATGGCAGAGACAGAGGCCATGACTGTCTTCCCGCTCTGCTGTCAAGACTGAGAAGGAAGAAGCAACCACTTTGTCAGATGCTTGGAGATGTATCCAAAGAAGCTTTAAACCATGCCCAGCCAAATGTTTCGGTCACAAGTCTTGCATAAGCTGTAAAGTGTTTGGGAATAATCTTCCTCAGTTTGGTCAGAGAACAGTACATTGACTCTTGCTTTATTAATAGCATCCTATTAAGTAACACAGTTGTCTGTTTAAACATCCTTATGACTCAATGCATGGATGATCTTACTCTGCTGATATTTTTTTAGGTACAAAAATGCGCTGGCTCGCAATAAACTGATACTCTCATGTTTGTCATGTATAAGCCTTCCACTATAGATAGCGTGTTCAATTTCTGCCAGAAAAACTGCAGGCGTAAAATGGACAGCCACTGAAGCAACACTCCCCTCGGTTTCTGACCCATACCTTTTCTTCTCCAGCAAGTGAATTGGCATTGGCATGTGCCTTGCATTTCAGAAACCCAGTAATTCCAGTTTAATGCCTTTAAACTGTTATATTTGCAGCAGTGGTAATTATTATTCTTAATGTATTCTGGGCATGTGTCTTCCAAGGGTATGCTAAAGTAAGGAAAGAGATTTGAGATGAATGAGATAAATTATGGAAAAAAAATAAGCATCTAAAACTTATTAAAATGGGTTAAGCTCAGGGGAAGGGTAACTTAAGCATTAGATTTTAAAATAATTTGGAAGTGATGGAAGGGAATATTTCACACCTTATGAGCAACAGCTGTAGAACCTATCAAGCAAACAACCAACAACAAAGATACTTCTATTCAAAATCAAGTTAAAAAAAGAATAGGAAGAATGTTTCCTGTTGTATGTATTTTTGTGAAGGACTCTTAATGACCACTTAGGAAGTAATGTGAAGAAAAGTTTCTTACTGGCAGGTAGTACAGTTTCCCAAAGGACTGCATGGTATGACAGTGGTTATTAATGCCACTGCTGCAGTAAGAATATGATGCATTTGGAGAAGACTGGTAAAGATGTGTGGTTCTTTGGTCATGCTGCTTTTATATAATAAGACTTCTGTCATTAAGAGGGCTGCAAGAAAGGGCTGATGAGTTACACTTGATCTGAAGGAGCTGTTAAGAAAAGCACAAGTCAGGGAGCTGTGTTTTGTGTATTTGGATTGAATTTTGCAAGAGTGGCTTGCTGTCCACATTTGCAAGCAATGCAGCAAGGAAGGGACGCTAAAAACAGTAAAGAGTGCCAGCAGTGTTTGTTCCTGTGTGAGTTGGTGGCCCAGGGCTGCTGGGTCCCACTGCCAGGAGCTGTCTGTCCTCCCTAACTGCCCGTCCAGTCACTGCCCAGAAGACATAGTTCAGCTACAAGTTGTGCTGGCTCAGCCTGATGGTCCATGTGGCCTAGTGTCTTGTCTCCACTTTGGAGGTCCACACTTGTGTGCACCTGTACGTGCATGCTTACATGCCAGGCATCTCACCAAACCTGCACCACAACACAGATACAGAACTTCCCTTTGCTATTCCCCAAACCAAGGCTGGATATGATCTGTTCTGGACATCTTTGCTGAGCTCAGATATACATCCCGTGCTCGGTCTGAAGGGCGTTTTGACTTCAAACAGACACAGTATGTTGAGTGATATTGTACTCCCTATGCCTTCAGGCATCTCTCCAGCCCTGTCCCCCAGCTCCCGGCTCATCCCAGCTGCTTCCCTCCTGCTGCTCATGCCAGCAGCCCAGAGGGCACAGGCTGCCACAGCTAGATCTGGGTCTGATGGCAGCTCATGCCTCTGCTGGATGCTGTTTAGCAGTCAGGTTTTGTACCTTTTTAGAATGAAGTTTATATTTCTGTTTGTTGCAACAGACACTAAAAGAAAATACCTCTGTACTGCCAGCCTGGAGGCTGGCCAGCACAGTGCAGTGGAAGGGCACTGTTGCTGACAGCAGTGTGAATCTGGGTTATAAAGGCAGAATAAGCTGAGTGGTGGCTGCTAGAGGAGCTGTGATGACTGTGAGAAGAGACTATGCATAAGGGGGAAATAGACAATAGACAGCAAATATCTCATAGTTAGAAGTAGAGTGAAACCGAGAAACAAGTTAATAACAAGAAGCGAGGCTAAAGCATTGCTGTCTTTGTCGCATAGTTGTTGTAGCCCATATGGGCTTTTATCAGGAACAGTCAGTGATCACATACCATATGTGCAACAGTATCTAAGCTTAGTGAGCTGAAAGTTTGAACTATGAATTTTGTTACAGTTAGTGGTGTTAGTATGAGCCAAAGTGATATTAATTTTAATTAGAGCTGAATGAAGGGAAAAAAAATTCCATTTGTTCCGCTAAACCCCCCAATTTCCATTTTGGCTCCATACAGAAAGCCTTACATTAGTTTCCCAGTGAATTTCTGTTTGTAGAAAGAGAAAGCAGTGGAAATGCCCGTGTGTACTGGCAGAAGTATTCACGCTTTACAGGTAGGTGTGATTATTCTGAAAGCAGCTTGTAGATTTGGTGTTTTGTAAACTGGAGAAGAGAATCAGCAACAAAACACATGTGAGGGACCACTTGTACAATGCAAATTCAGAAAAGCAAACCTTTAAAGTGACATGAAGAATCCATGAGCTATTCGTCACTTGAAGTATTTTCATTTAAACCATCTGGTGGGTGATCCATAATAAAAATAAAACACTAAATCCAGGTGTCTATTCAGATCATTACAAACAGATAACACGGTTGCATTCCAGTAGTGCCTTCCAGGTTTTGAAGTGTTATGAAGAAGTGAGCTCTTCAAATTGAATCCTTATCTGGATCAAAATGAAATACAGGGGCTACAGCGTATACGTGGGCTATATAGATATGTGCTGCAATGTAGTCTGCGGTCCTTTGGCCTCACTAGGATGTGGTAAGAATGCTTCTTGGCTCTTTCCTGACCCGCATGTGCTCTTTTTTTCCATACAGAAACCAGGGTACAAAGGGAAGGAGGAGAGGGGACTGGGGCTTGCCCTGGTAGGAGTTGGGCACAGCTATGGCATGTCCCTGGAGCTGGGGAGCTTCTCTGGGCAGCCTCGGCACAGGCACCTCTTTGCTGACCCACGTTCCTTCCAACACAAGAAGTAAGATCACGTCGGAGCAGCGCATTTGGGTAATCCATTACGCTGTGCCTTGTTATCTCTATGCTGAATCCTGCAGATAACGTGTTTTTCATTCAAGCTTATCTTCTAAAAAGGTAGCCAGTCTGGATTTGAAGAGAATGAGAGATGGAGAAGCTACCATTCCCTATTCTTTCTTCATATCAGATTTTAAAGTGTTTCTGAACAGAGATTTTAAGATTTTGGAAAGGGGTGAGTTTGAAGGTGTTTATTTCCATTTGCTGTTGCCTGTCTAAAAGGCTGTGAGAAATGATTTTTTCTTTGAGAGGGAGATATTGAAACCTAAGTTGAAGCACTTTAAATTAAGCAGTGTGAAAATACGTAGTCTTTCTACATTGGCTACATAGGGATTTTGGCCACTGCCTTCAGGAGGACTGTGAAAGCAGCAGTATATACATAAAGTAGGTCAGATTCTTCCCTTTCCTGCAAATTTAAGAGCCTTCTCTTCCTTGACAAAACCTACCTGGCTAACTAGCTTTGCCTCTTCACACAGCACTAGCTCTTACATTAGGCAGTGACTTGACAAAACTGGTTTAAAAAAAAAAAGCGTGCGTGTGTGTTTCTGTGTGTGTTTTTCAGATACAACTGCAGTGTGTCAGATGCCAAGGAGGAAGATTTGAGAACAAACATTTATTTGAAGCACACCTGCACCCAAATGATTTCTTTTGCTACTGAGGTTGTGTACTGACAGGAAGGAGCTTATTCTTACTATTACATCATAAAGTTTTTCTTATTATTTATCAAAAAATAATTTAGAGTATAATTAGCACGTGCATGGAGAAAACTGAAACTAGCAAGACGTGCTTGTTATCCTGCTGACTGGTTTAGAAATGGGACCCAGTTTTTCTTTATTAGCTCTTTCTCCGTATAGTCTCTTGAGTCAGAAACTCTCTCTTAGATACGAGAACACAGCGTCTGATACAAAGGCTTTGATCCTGCCGGGGGTTGTGGAAAACTATCAGGGAAGAAGTAAGCCTTGCCAAGCACAGCACAGAGAAGCTGCACAGTTGCTTTGAATTTTTGTGGTTTATTCCTGTTGAGGTTTGCCCCTCATCTTATATCCCTGTACCGCTAGGCTGAGCAATGTGAAAGCTGTAAGTGGTAAGATGAGCAAGTACCCCTGCAGTTTCAGTCTGTCAGTTGATTGATCAATGTTACAGCTGGAAGGATGACTCTCCAAGACACTGGAACCAAGCAATTGGGCATCGCTTACAGCAAGTGCTCCCCACAGCTGTGGTCCAGACAGTGGTACCTGAGCTAACTAGCTCCTTGATCCCCTTCTCACTAATACCATCTGTTCTCAGGTCTTTGGCAAATTTTCTCATCTTTTTAGCTTTCAGACACCAGTGATAATAGATCATTGCAAGAATGGATTCTTTTATCCAAGGCTGTTTAAAGGTCTGAAAAGGATGCACTTCAAAGGCAGGAAAATGGGACGCAGTGCAAGCGAACAGGGGAGAAGGACATGCAGTCAGATTAAATTAGCTCTTCTTCTATATGCAAGCAAAGAAACTGATTCCTGACTGCCGTTTCAAATGTTTTGCTATAATACCAAGGGAGAGTATAAAATGGGATAGATCTCGGTTAAAATGGAAAGTTTAGAGCTGAGCTAGTAGAAAGGCCAGATCCACTGGGGAGGGCAGGAGGCGGACAGGGATGCATGGCTGGAACCTGGAACTCTTCTGCTTGGCAAAATCGGCTTATAGAGACAGGAGATTACCTGAGAATGCTTGCTTCTGTGGCAGATATCTAACCTACTCTATGCTTTGAATGCAATGAAAAATGTTTCAGTTGCAAATGCAAGCATTGTTGCTAAAAATGTGGAGGTTGGCACAGAATCCCAGTCTGGTGTAAGGACAAAATAAAAATGCGGTATATTAGGAAGCTCGAGCAGTCATTGGGACTTTCTCTGCCATAGGAAGAGAAAGTAGGTAGAAAGCCTGGAACAGAACTGCCTCAATTTTATTTAGAGGTGTTACAGATCTTGCTATGGGATTAGAATGATAGGATGGTACAGTTTATGCAATGGGGTTATCAGCAGGGCTTGAGACCTAATATAAAACACAACTAAACTCTGAGGTGTACATGCAAATATTGATGTCCTTTTAATATCCTAAATCAATATATCAGGGAAAGGTCAGGTAGCTGTACAGTTAAAAGATTATTTGATGGTTTTTTTTAAAAACAACACCTGGGCCTACAACTGTATTTCTTTTCTCATCTCTACCCAACTACAAATATTTAAAATATTGGAGGAGAGTGCAGGATCATTTGGGCCCCTCTGTGACAACACTGATTTTGTTCAGTTTGGTTTTCCTTTTTTTGTTATAGACTTGTAGATGGTTGGAGAATAGGGGTTTGGGCACAACATTGATATTTTTCTTCTTTCTGGTTCATCCCTAGGGCTTTAATTTATTCATTTTCAGCAACCTTCTTAATTGGCTTATCTGTATTAGGATCAGTGTGTGAAGGTTTAGGAAAAAACAGACTGAGTGTTGTGAAAGAAACATCTGCACCCTTTGTAGGAAAAAAATCGAGTGCATGCCTGTTATGAGAAATGGAAGAATAGTTGGGAATCTCACTGCCTGTACAGTTAGAAGGAATACCACAGAAGTTAACCTGTTCAGGAACTGGACTGGATAAATTTCATTGTATAGCCCAAATATATAAAGAAAAGATAGGTATAAAGAGTCAAAAGTGCTATAAAACTTAGGTTATGAAGGCTGTAGGTTGTGTAAGCCACTTAAATGTTGCAGGTAAGGTGGTATCTTCAAATGATGTTTTGCATTCATCTGATAGGTGCCCACTTGAAAGGTATTTTGCAAGACGGCCTAGAGCGAAAGCATTTGCCAAGAATGTTTTCATTAATCAAGAACGAAAGTCGGAGGTTCGAAGACGATCAGATACCGTCGTAGTTCCGACCATAAACGATGCCGACTGGCGATCCGGCGGTGTTATTCCCATGACCCGCCGGGCAGCTCCCGGGAAACCCAAGTCTTTGGGTTCCGGGGGGAGTATGGTTGCAAAGCTGAAACTTAAAGGGATGGAAAAGTGATGATTGATCAGGATGTAACTAAAGGTATGGGAACTGTGCATGACGTCAATGGTATAGAATAAGGGGTGGATACTGTCCTGGTTTCAGCTGGGATAGAGTTAACTGTCTTCCTAGTAGCTGGTACAGTGCTATGTTTTGAGTTCAGAGCGAAGAATGTTGATAACACTGATGTTTTCAGTTGTTGCTCAGTAGTGTTTAGACTAATGTCAAGGATTTTTCAGCTTCTCATGCCCAGCCAGTGAGAAAGCTGGAGGGGCACAAGAAGTTGGCACAGGACACAGCCAGGGCACCTGACCCAAACTGGCCAACGGTGTATTCCATACCATGTGACGTCCCATCCAGTACAGAAACGGGGAAGTGGGGGGCAGGGATTCGCCGCTCGGGGGACTGGCTGGGTGTCGGTCGGCGGGTGGTGAGCAATTGCACTGCGTATCATTTGTACATTCCAATCCTTTCATTATTGCTGTTGTCATTTTATTAGTGTTATCATTATCATTATTAGTTTCTTCTTTTCTGTTCTATTAAACCGTTCTTATCTCAACCCACGGGTTTTGCTGCTTCTCCCGATTTTCTCCCCCATCCCACTGGGGGGGGGGGAGTGAGTGAGCGGCTGCGTGGTGTTTAGTTGCTGGCTGGGGTTAAACCACGACAGAGCACCAAAGGAGGAACTATCAGTATTTGAGAATCCAATCATTTCCAGTCAGCATGGGTTTACGAAAGGCAGGTCCTGCTTGACCAACCTGATCTCCTTCTATGACCGGGTGACCCGCCTAGCAGATGAGGGAAAGGCTGTCGATGTTATTTTCCTAGACTTCAGCAAGGCCTTTGATACTGTCTCTCATGGCATACTCCTGGAGAAGCTGGCATCTCGTGGCCTGGATAAGTGCACTATTCACTGGGTGAAAAACTGGCTGGATGGCCGAGCCCAGAGGGTCGTGGTGAATGGGGTGAAATCCAGCTGGCGGCGGGTCACGAGTGGTGTTCCCCAGGGCTCGGTGTTGGGCCCTGTTCTGTTTAATATCTTTATTGATGATTTGGATGAGGGGATTGAGTGCACCCTCAGCAAGTTTGCAGACGACACCAAGTTGGGAGGCAGGGTCGATCTGCTTGAGGGTAGGGAGGCTCTACAGAGAGATCTGGACAGGCTGGATCGATGGGCTGAGGCCGATTGTATGAAGTTTAACACGGCCAAGTGCCGGGTCCTGCACTTCGGTCACGGCAACCCCATGCAGCGCTACAGGCTTGGGGAAGAGTGGCTGGAAAGCTGCCCGGCAGAGAAAGACCTGGGGGTGCTGGTTGACAGCCGGCTGAATATGAGCCAGCAGTGTGCCCAGGTGGCCAAGAAGGCCAATTGCATCCTGGCCTGTATCAGGAACAGTGTGGCCAGCAGGAACAGGGAGGTGGTTGTTCCCCTGTACTCGGCACTGGTGAGGCCACACCTCGAGTACTGTGTTCAGTTTTGGGCCCCTCACTACAGGAAAGACATTGAGCTGCTTGAGCGTGTCCAGAGAAGGGCAACCAAGTTGGTGAGGGGCCTTGAGCACAAGTCTTATGAGGAGCGGCTGAGGGAACTGGGGTTGTTCAGTCTAGAAAAGAGGAGGCTGAGGGGAGACCTTATCGCTCTCTACAACTACCTGAAAGGGGGTTGTAGTGAGGTGGGTGTTGGTCTCTTCTGTCAGGTGTCTGGAGATAGGACAAGAGGAAATGGCCTCAAGTTGAGGCAAGGGAGATTTAGGTTAGATATTAGGAAAAATTTCTTTACTGAGAGGGTTGTCAAACATTGGAATGGGCTGCCCAGGGAAGTGGTTGAGTCACCATCCCTGGAGGTATTCAAAAAGCGAGTGGATAGGGTACTCCAGGGCATGGTTTAGGGGGCATGGTTAATGGTTGGACTTGATGATCTTGAAGGTCTTTTCCAACCGAAATGATTCTATGATTCTATGATTTAATGCTATATCCGCAGGCCCAGCTCAATATTGTAAATAGATCTCTAGTCTTTTACAGGAAAAGTAGCTTCACAGAAAATGGCATGTAAACTTGCATCTTCATAATGTATAAATGTCTGGCAGATGCGCCATGTCAATGCTCTTCTAAGACTCGGGAGTCTATGATAGGGTCAAGAAATTCCTCTCCTGATTTTTGATTCACCTGACCTTTGTCAGAATCCGGTGGCTAAGAGGTCTGTGTCTTAAGTACAAGTTCACGTGCTGGAAAAACCTGTTATTTGTTGTGAACCTGCCTCCTGCTACCTTCATCTGAGGTTCCCTACCTCTTGTACTGGAAGAAAGAGGGAGCAACTATCCCACCGTTTATGATTTTACAGACTATCTTATTTTCCCTCAGACACCTTTCTTCCAGACTGATGGTCCAGTCTATTTAACTGTTCCACAGATGGAAACTATTCCATATCTTTGATCTTCTTTCTTTGAACCTTTTCCAAGTCTATCTTGGGGGGAGGTGGATGGAGGTATGGGATGGACAGAGGGAAGCAAGAGGATTGACTAAAGCTGTAGCATTCAAAATGTGGGTGTAAGGGGCAACAGTATGCAATGACGGTCTCTGCTTTGTTCTTTATCCCTTCTCTATACTTTTCAATTACTATTCTGTTTTTTGTCCTAAGCATTGAGCTGACGTTTTTATTTATCTTCAGTAATTCCAAAATCCTACTCCTGAGCTTATTAATTAGCCTAGAGCCCATCATTTCATATATAAATTTGTGAATCATTGCTGCATTTTTAGTTACTGATTTTTTTTTATCTGCCATCTTATTGTCTTAGTACTCAGCCTTATAACGTCTTCTGCTGTGCCATGAGGAGAATCCTGCAACTACCTCCTCCCTTCCCTTGCTCCTGCTGTGCACAGGCAGCTCAGAGTAGCTGGGACACGGCCCCTTTCTTGGGATAAAGCTATGGGCGACCACTGACATCCTTCAGGCTCTATGTTTCCCTGCCTGATATTTCCTGGTCAAATGCAAATGCTCTGTACCTTTATCTTGACTAGGCAGTTGTAACAAATAATTGTAGGCAAAATAAAATGTTCCAACCAAAACTTTCCCTGCATAAATTACCAGGGGAAAAAAGTGAAAGGAGCTTTATAGCCCTATTGCCATGTACTGTTACAGCACTCAGAACCACAGCTTTGTTTAGAGCTCAACAGGGCAATCTACAAACCAGTAAAAATAGTCCACTGTGATTTTACACAAATTACTGCAGATCGCTTCTCCTTTGTGACATCTTAATTCTCTTTTGATTGCTATTTCTGCTTGAAACAGCTCCCTCCCCTAGTCTCCAAAACTGAACTTGTTAAAGGATTTTACATAGTTTGGTGACAGTAACCAGAGCCATAAAAGAAGAATAATTAAATGATTTATTTTTTTTTTTAAGATAAAATGCATTGTCTACCACCCACCACCATTGTATCAGAATCGTTAACATTTAGGATAGAAAGCATATCTGGGTATACAAAGCATTCTCTATTAAGTTGTCTACATTGAAATGATAAACTTCCTAATGAGGTTATTCTACTCCATCTCTTTTTATGGCTCCCTAGTCTGTAGTATTTTTATGAATAGTTCATGCTGTGGTGTACTTATTAATTGTTTCCGCAACCTAAATGGCATAATTAGTTGCGTTTTTATCTCAAAGGTTCAATTAAAAAGTAATCTAGTAGGAGGTAGGATTCCCAATTACTGAGTGTGGGAAAGACACCTATTCTGTTCTCTCTGTCTTTCATCTCAGACATAATTCAATCGGGTTTTTTCCCAAATAAAATGTAGCTTTTCATCCCTGTGGAGGAAGGAAGAGAGGTCATAGAGACCTGTGGAGATCATATATAATGATGTCTATTTTTACCTCCACTTTTCTTTAAAGATACAATTACATTTGTAGTACACTCAAATTGTAGACACTGTACACTCTGTCTTGTAGACAAGGCAGAAAAAGAAATTACTTTCATCACTGTTTATTGTAATTGAAAAATACTGATTTTTTCTATTTCAGGTTCATTAATCAAGCCTTTACAAGTACTTTAGAAGTAAAATGAAATTAATTTACATTTTATTTCTTACAAGTGTTTCACTTTGGAAACATGTAAATAGGTACCACCACTCTTTTAGAAAATGTCAGAATATTTTTGACATATGAATCATAGAATCATTTCAGTTGGAAAAGACTTTCAAGATCATCGAGTCCAACCATTAACCATGCCCCCTAAACCATGCCCTGGAGTACCCTATCCACTCGCTTTTTGAATACCTCCAGGGATGGTGAATCAACCGCTTCCCCGGGCAGCCCATTCCAATGTGTGACAACCCTCTCAGTAAAAAAATTTTTCCTAATATCCAACCTAAATCTCCCTTGCCTCAACTTGAGGCCATTTCCTCTTGTCCTATCTCCAGACACCTGACAGAAGAGACCAACACCCACCTCACTACAACCCCCTTTCAGGTAGTTGTAGAGAGCGATAAGGTCTCCCCTCAGCCTCCTCTTTTCTAGACTGAACAACCCCAGTTCCCTCAGCCGCTCCTCATAAGACTTGTGCTCCAGGCCCCTCACCAACTTGGTTGCCCTTCTCTGGACATGCTCCAGCACCTCCATGTCTTTCCTGTAGTGAGGGGCCCAAAACTGAACACAGTACTTGAGGTGTGGCCTCACCAGTGCCGAGTACAGGGGAACAACCACCTCCCTGTTCCTGCTGGCCACACTGTTCCTGATACAGGCCAGGATGCAATTGGCCTTCTTGGCCACCTGGGCACACTGCTGGCTCATATTCAGCCGGCTGTCAACCAGCACCCCCAGGTCTTTTTCTGCTGGGCAGCTTTCCAGCCACTCTTCCCCAAGCCTGTAACATTGCATGGGGTTGCTGTGACCGAAGTGCAGGACCCGGCACTTGGCCTTGTTGAACCTCATACAATCGGCCTCAGCCCATCGATCCAGCCTGTCCAGATCTCTCTGTAGAGCCTCCCTACCCTCAAGCAGATCGACCCTGCCTCCCAACTTGGTGTCGTCTGCAAACTTGCTGAGGGTGCACTCAATCCCCTCATCCAAATCATCAATAAAGATATTAAACAGAACAGGGCCCAACACCGAGCCCTGGGGAACACCACTCGTGACCCGCCGCCAACTGGATTTCACCCCATTCACCACGACCCTCTGGGCTCGGCCATCCAGCCAGTTTTTCACCCAGTGAATAGTGCACTTATCCAGGCCACGAGACGCCAGCTTCTCCAGGAGCATGCCATGAGAGACAGTGTCAAAAGCCTTGCTGAAGTCTAGGAAAATAACATCGACAGCCTTTCCCTCATCCACTAGGCGGGTCACCTGGTCATAGAAGGAGATCAGGTTGGTCAAGCAGGACCTGCCTTTCGTAAACCCATGCTGACTGGGCCTGATCCCCCTCTTATCCTGGACTTGCCATGTGAGTGCTTTCAAAACAAACCGTTCCATAATCTTTCCCGGTACCGAGGTCAGGCTGATAGGCCTGTAGTTCCCCGGATCCTCCCTCCGACCCTTCTTATAAATGGGAGTCATGTAAATCTGTAATTTAATATTCATAACTTAAAACTCCAGATATAATTTCCAAGGAAAATAATTGTGAACAGTTTTAGGGGTTTATTAGTAGTCTGCTTTTCTTCTAGTGAAGTATTCACAATAGTTATTGTAAAATTGAGCTTTTGAAGCTAGAATATTTTCTATTAATGCTTGTAAATGAATTACACTAAAGAAAGAAAAGAAATAATGGTAGTAGCCTTTACTGAAGAAACTTGGCTAGCCTCTCTTGTGGGGCAGTGCTAGAGGACTTGGTCTTGTGTACATGGGAAACTCCCCACGTTAAAAATTGTTTTATAGCTGCCAAGTCTGCTTCTCACACAGAAGGCAGCTTGAAGAAGACAATGAAGCCATAAATGAACTAGCACATTGAGCAATAATTTCACATTCAGTCTTACCAAGTAGGACTGCATGCCTCTTGAGAGATGCAGCATTCCTATCTCCCACAGATAGGCAGTTTTGGCCCAGCAAATATCCCAGAGTAGGAGAGGTTCAGAGCTGTCTGTGGGGCCATGGAAACCAGGGGGATTTCTCACAGAAATAGGTGCTTGCAGGATGGGGTTGTCAGTTGTACCACAATGAGGGAGGCAAGCAACAGGATCTCCCTGCAATGGGTGCGTTATGAATTATCACCCTGTCAATGGAGAGTTATTTTACTCATGTACTTACTTGAATCTATTTACAAGGTGTATATTGCACAATATTTGGAAAGTAGTGTTTTAAATGATACTTGGTCTGGCTGATCCTATTTCCTCTGAATTCAGTGAAAATGTAAGAATAATGCTAAGGTATCCTGAAAGGTTTTGGTGTGGTGGGGTTTTTTTGGTTTGTTTTTTTTTTTTTTAACTAATTATAAATATATAGCCCCTTTTTGGGTCAGGTTTGTGCTCATGTATTAGGAGGCCATATTTAGGGTCAAATCCTGAAATGTCTTGTGATTGTACCTTGGTTATACCCAGCAAACTGGACTCGCCATGGATGCAGATGTAGTAAACCCCATTACATGTGGGCTATATCCTGGAGGTGTATATCCTGTGACTGGGATGGACTGAGGAGTTAGTATTGTTTTATACAGGTACCTGCAGCTCAGTAGGGTGATTCAGTTAGTTGTAGTTTTTCAATGAATTGTAAGGTCACAAAGTGGAGTTTTGAAGGGTTACTTGTAAAGTCCAAATAAAGCAAATCCCTTTAGTGAAAAGACAAGGGCAGAAATCTGAAATGTTAAATGTTTATTTTGAAAGGAATTGTTTTTCCCCACTCAGTTTTTCCAGGAAGACACAAAGCCAAGAAATTAACTTTTTTAGCCCTTTCAATGTGACACATTAGGTGGCCACTAGCTAAGGGTACACACCTATGTTAGTCTCATCGACGTCTCTGCATTATACCCCGATTACTCCTTTTGAGCCATAAAAGGGATTTGCAGGATTTCTGACGAAAATGCCAAAGTTAAGGAACCTTATTTTTAAAAAAATAAAAATATGCATCTATCCACAGCTTTTCACACAAATGTTTTTATTAAATATTAGTCTATCTCCATATGATTGTTATTTTCATGAGAGAAAGTTTGGGACCACCCAGCTTTTTTCTCTGTTAAACATTGGTTTGAGTGTGTGTATGGAGTAGTTCCTGGGCCTCTTTCCAAATTATATAAACTTTTTCCTTAAAAGATCTGAAAAAGGGCATAATTTAAGATCACAAGGTATTTTCCCCATTAAAATGTTCCCAAGATTAGATCACGGTTTGGCAAAATAAACAGAATTTAATTCTTTGGCTCGTTTTATAGGGAATTAATTACAGACAGTTTTGAGATTGGGGCACAGTTCACTGGTGAGAGTGACAGACTTCAAGCGTGGTTCTTTTGCTGTTTTGACACTGTGCACAGTGTCAATAGAGATTTTGTGGGATTTGAAATGAATGTAATGGGGTTTTATACTCTTAAAGTAAGACAATAAAATAAGGCAAGAAGTTTCATGGACAAAATGCTTCTAACATCCCACCTCAACTCCTGACTTTGCTTTCAGAATCGTTGTCCCTGTGTCATTATCTGCCCTTTGTTTTCTTACCCAGCCAGCCTTTCTGAAATGCAGGCACTGATTCTGCAGTCAGGTCAGTATCATCCCTTCTCTTACTTTGCACTATAGATTGCATCACAGGAGCCCTAAAAGTTTGCATGCAAAAGCGAGTCAGATTTTGACATACTCTTCTCTTAGCTATATTTACATTTTATTATGTCTACATTTGTTTACACAGATTCACATATATGCATTTTATATATATTTATATACATTTGTGTGCTCAGCTAACAACGTGGTTTTGTTACTTTTTCAAGCTGCGTATGTGGCACTTTCAAACTGCAGATCAAATACTGGTCTGAATACTGTGACAGCTTCACAGATCTGCTGTCTTGCTTTATAGAGGTATATGGCTTAGATACAGTTATGGAACTATGGCAATGCAATATATCATATTACTATTAACAATCCCCTCATAATAGAAATATTAAGAAAACCTGTAACATAAGAACCATATCTGGTAGTATCTAAACAGAAGCACAGTAAGTATAAAGAAAGGGTTGGAAATTTCTATCGCAGTAGGCATGTCTTAACAAATTCTTTGGGGGACATAAACGGTTGTCTAGGGTTAAAAACTTCAGAAATTTAGAGTCCATGATTGCCATTACTGCACAACTGTAGAAACAGCCTCACGATGTAGATGACTAGAACTTTGCATATAACTTATTCCTTCCACGTCTGTGTACAGTTCACCATCAAAAACAATGCATCCAAAACCAATGCTCTGTACACCAAACAGCAAGCATCTCAGTTGATGGAAAGAGAGGGATGTTCAGATACTTTCAGAAAGCTAGGCCTTTGGCATAATGAAAACGAAGATTTAAGCTGCGGCTGAAGTCCATGCTATTTATTCCTACTGCAGTGAGAAAGTAGCCTTAAAAGTTTAATCCAAACAAGAGCTGTGGTCACTTTGTTGAAGGGGACTACACCCATACAGCAGTGAAACAAAGCAACAGCATCTCCCTTTGTGAGATTCACACCCATCAGCACGAGTTTGCTATTTTCGTATTTTCTAATGTCTTTGCATTTGTATCTGTGAATAGGGTAATAAAAATAAACATTAAAATACATGACACAAAATACCAGTCTAAAGTATCGCAATAAAATGAAAGCCGGCAAGACGTGAGGCTAGAGAACAAGAGTCATGTAAGGCCTGCAGGGGACCAAAAGGGAGATCTGTCTTTGCTGGCTTTCATTTACTCTAATGTCATAACGAAGTCCAGAGGATAATGAAGGGACCTGCTTTTGGCTAGCTCTGCAGGGCCTAATGGTATTGTAGATGCACTGTGAAGAGTTTCAAGCCAAGGCAGGCAGAAACTGTGGCGCTGATTTGTGAGTGTGCTGCAGCAGCACTCCAATATGGACCAGTGTGATGACAGCAGGATCACTCTGTCATCTGTAAAATATTCTAAATTTTATTTATAAAGGCAAGCAGCTCAGACAAAGCAGGACCTAGCTTTCTGAGTGATACTTTTTTCTTTCTTTTTTTTTTTTTTAAATTATTCCCTTCTAGAGTAGAGGAAAAAACCTGTCCATTCTGGAAATACATCTGCAGCGCTTGGATTTTGATCTCTCTATTCAACCTTTCAAACATCATCTCCTCAAAACACCACAGAAGACCTGCTGCAGCTAGTATCAAAAGGTAATATGCTTTGCTAAAAAATATGTTGAGGGTTGGTTTTTTTTTCCTTGGTATTTTGAAATAAAAGTGCAAAAAGCCTCCATGCAGTACAGGAAAAAAAGGGCTCTATCCTATTCTGCTGATGAGAAGATATATGTTTTCCTGGCTTGCTTTATGGATGACTTATTTCTGGTACAACACATTCAATTTTGGTCCTTAAAGGTGACCTCTGCCTTCCCCTCTCACCCTCCCCAAACCAACAGGCCTCTTTGAATTATATAAAACCTTGTTTTCAAAAATAATTTCCTGGGGTGGGTTCTCAGCCTTATCTGAGATGCGTTGGCAAAGAATGGAGAAAATGCACTCACAATGGAGCTTCATCAAAAGCACTGACGGAAAGCCAGTAGCTTTCCACGTTTGTGCAGTCATTGAATGGCAATGACTGAAAGGGGCATAACTAGATATCCAGTTTTTTTAAAAGGATTTTACCTATCATTCTGAATGACCGATAAACTAGGAGAAATCATTTAATCCATCAGTGATGGATGGTGACTATCGTAAGCACGCAGTCACTGGATTTGTCTGTAACAGTTCTTGGAAATCTCAGAAAATGTAAGGCCTTGTCAAGAAAAAAGGAGAGAACAGGAGTTCAGAATGCTTAAGGTCAGTTTACAACAGCTTGCTGTCTAGAAAAGTGAGAATATTTTTCTTGAGTAACCCTGCAAACAAGGGCATTCAAATAGTCATTCATTAATATAAATATTAGTTAAAGTTTAACAAGTCAGCCTAGGTATGCTGCTATGCTGTGTGACATTTCATAGTAACAGCGCTTGAAATATTTTATTGTTTCCTTACCTTTAATAATGAAATACCCAAGATTCCATTTGCATTTCCCTTCTGTTAAACTACACTCATTTGTAGATTTCAATGGGCCACATTTTCTGTTGTGAGCTACCAGGCATTTCAACTATTTTTATGTGGAGCATCTTACCCTAATGTCAGAGTGAAATTTATATAGTTATGGATTTCCTTCTAGTTTCTTCAGTGAAACTTTCACATGATTTATTTCATAAGCTTGTTGCTTTGTCTAATAATCCAAAAGGTTGCATCAGAGAATAGTTGATAGGAAGCTGGGTTTGCTCACCAAGGGGTGTGTTCTTTGCAGAGCATATGCCTGAGCAGGTACTGGAATGTGGGATCACGTTTCTAAATACAGATATTCAAGTATTAGGTGTCAAAATAGAAGTGGCCTAATTTACAGTGTCATAAAACTTTGCAGCTTCATTGAGGTGAGCAGGTAAACCCTGGTATCACTGACGTTTCTAGTGAAAGGCTCAAGCTCTCAAATGTTGAGTCGAAGAGGAAACTATGGTTGGCGTAAATCAATTATTAGAAGCACAGTGGAAGTAACAAGTCCAGTGCGTAGGCACACATCCCTCTTCTACCCTACACGGTAAAGAGGCGGCAGCAGAACATGAATACAACCTCATCAGATGCAACAACATCCCCTTAGTGTGAGGCTATGGCACCCTCTACGGGTGAGAGTGCTGTCCAAACCACTTGTCCCAATTTCCCCTTCTCTCCAAGGCTTACAGTTCCACACAGCAGCTCGCCAGCCCCAGGCCCTTGCTCCATAACTGCCCCCCCCCCCCGGCTCTCCAGCACAGCTGGATATGGCATGCTGCCTTTTCACACCACCCCTGCTGCCCAAGAGGCGAGGTTGTCTCTTTTCTCGCTCTACAGGACCCTGGCCAGATGTGAGAACCTTTCCTCAAAAGTGGCGGTGACCAGCTGCCCACCTACGCTTCAGGTCCTTGCTGGGGTCTGCTCAGTCCTTCACGCAGGACCTGCTGTTTGGGGGCAGGACGGCTGCCCTTGGAAGCCACCAGCAAGGGAGAGGAAACGCTCTGTTACTCCTCCCGGTGAAGCTCCCCAGGGTATTCAGGCCAGGGGCTGAAAGACGAGCTCTTTCCAAAAGGCTTTTTCTCCGCCACAGGCCTCTGGTGTGGCGGGACATCTCTCTCTCACCAGAAGAGTTGGGGAGAGGGACACGTCATGGCCTGGACGTGTCTTCTGGACGTGGCCACACAGGCTGCCCTTGGTATCTTTTAAGTGGGGTGCAGCAGCAGTGAGGGTAGGTGCTTAAGCCCTGCAGTGTTGTCAAACGTGGGTACCACTGGTCCGAGCTTGAGGCAAAACCTCTGCCCCAGCAGCTGCCTCTCAGTTGCTGCCACTCTGTCGCCACAGCACGGGCTGGAAGAGCTGAGGGGACTTATGGACACTGCTTCCCCCCCCCCCCCCCCCCCCTTCAGCATTCTTTGGGAACTTTGGGGCAAGATGGAGAAGGCACCTAGTTTCAAAGCAGTCCCTTCTGGGAGCGAGGGGCTTGCTTGCCAGGCTTCGCCGTTCATCAGGCTTTCACAGAACCACCATCTCATCCCTACCCCTTCCCCAGACAGAGCATGGCCCGGGCAACGAGTCATCCCTCTGCTCCCTGGGCACACGCCTCCATGCACGTCAGGTTCCTTGGCGAAGGAGGTAATGCCATGAAAAGCCAAAATCAGGACTCAATAGTCATGATGACTATTAAGTAGGTATTCTTTATTGCAGCACTGGGCACACAGGAGATCTTTCCTCCTAATATGCGTGCTGCACCAGGTCAGTTATACAGCTTATATGCAAGTTATATATACATATTCAGAAGATATCCGAGAAGTGATTAACACATTCATGATTGTCCTGAAAACTCATTATCATAGGTAACCACCCATTCCCACATGCGCATTATAGTCTTTGGTAGGCTTCAAGACATCTGGTGGTTGTTTACTTCATCCACTCCTCTTCATCACCGTGTCCCCTCAGTGAACTATAGCTTTTACTGCCTTGTTCTTGCTGACAAAACCAGAGCTAGTTTCAGCCGGTTCTGCAGTCTTGAGGCATCCTGTGCCTCTTTATCTCATAGTGGCCTTGCATTCCGTTCCTGAAGATAAAGATTAAAGATTAATTTAGATTAATCTTTAATTTTAAAATTAAAGTTAAAGATTAAATTAAAATTTATTAAAAGATTAAAAGATATTTATTAAAGATTAAAATTAAAAGATTACGGTGTGCTTACATATATGTCACAATGCCACTGTTACATAGTTCATTGCTGCTGCTTGTTAAAAAGTCTTTGGCTAGTAAATTTCCATCAGGCTCTTGCTTCAATCCCCCCTTTTTCTTTGTCATTGCAAATTCTTTTGCAATATTGTATAACGTTCCATCCTTTTCAGGAGTCCAAGCAAAATATTTTCCCGTTTCCACCTGATGTCTAATCTTATTTCTTTTCCAGTCACTATACGTTTCAGCTGAATTCTGGCAACACGAAAGAAAACATTTGACAAGCATACACACAAATATTCCTAAAATTGCCAGAGTAATTAATCTGATAAATAGTTGTTTTAACCATCCAAAATTAGGAAGCCAAGAAGTCAATTTATCCAATAAATCTGTAAAGCCCCATTCTGTATTGTCCTTAATAGTTTCATGGAAAATCCTAGTCTTTTCCCATACTTTGTGTGAGTCCTTTTCAATCTGCCCTTCTCGATTAATATAGCTGCAACAGCTCTGATTAATTACTGTGCATACTCCTCCCACTTCTGCAGTTAATATGTCTAGGGCCATTCTATTCTGTACCACTACTTGTGATAGGGAAGCAATTTCGACTTGCATATTAGCAATATCATTCGTAGAGGTGTTAAATACCTCATCTAAGGTAGCAGAGATGTTTACAATTGCTTTTTCCAACTCCCTGACCCCTAGCATGGGGAATAACGACTGTACAAAACTATGAAATCCTGAGGGTCATTCTATCAAGGGATTTGAGGTTCGTTTTTGTACTTTTAGTAATAAGCTCCTCAAAAATCCTGGGGGTATTTGGGAGTGGTTGTGTAGAGTATCCTGGGTGGTTAGATGTCCTGCTGTACACACACCATACCATTCTTTAGGTAGTGTCTTTCGCGCATATCCATCTCCACATAACCACCACCATCCATGGGGCAATCTACAAGACCCCTTGGTCATTTTCAAATCATGCTGATATATTTCCAAACCAGGACCAGAACCACAATTTCTTTTTGAGCCTTGGCTCCAAACAGTCCCACTGTATGTGGTAGTTGCTGAATAATTCCAACTACATCCTATTCCTGTTATATTTCTATATCCTAAGTCTGCAGATCTGTTTTGCGGGTCCTTTTGACAGAACAAAGTAGTATTTGTTAGAGTAACTAGGTCAAATTGTGGTCCTTTGGAAGTATCATTCTCTTGGCCATGTTTACAAGAATAATTAAAATTCCAAAACACATTTCGAGTCCAATTCGTACTGGCTATCTCCCATATAGTGGCAGTTTGGAGCCTCTAGGTAATGCTGTGCAAATCCAACAATCTTTTGCCCTAGTAGCATTGACTAGTGTCTGAATTACCTGATAGTGAATATTCTCATTCCAAGCAGCAACAATGCCTATGGTAGATATTATAATTAAAATGCTTATGAGTTCATTTTCTTTTCCCATATTAATGTCTTTGTAGTTTTAATTTCAAAGGTCCCAGAGGTTCAGAAGTCCATTGCTTATCTGGGGCCTTCTTCACTCTGGAATAGTGAATCCAAGCTGGTTGTTCCTTTATCTTGACTGCAGTGAAAGTGGTCAGCAACACCTGGTAAGGTCCATTCCACTTCTCCTCTAGTGGATCACCCGAAAAATTCTTAATATAAACCCAATCTCCAGGGCTGAATGGGTGATCCAACCCCTTAGCTCTGGTTCCCAAAACATTCTTGTTAATTTTTCTCTAATTGTTTTCCGAAAGAGATAACATAATTCTGTAAGAATTTCCCAATTGACTCAAATCCTCCCCTTAATATTTAGCCTGGTATGGTCTCCCATACAGTATTTCAAAAGGGCTCAGATTTTCCCTGGCTCTAGGTTTCACACATATCCTAAGCAGTGCAATAGGTAGTGCCTGATACCAATATAGGTTTGCTTCTTGACATATTTTGGCTATCTGTTGTTTTATCATACAATTCTTTTTTTCCACCTGCCCACTGGCTTGTGGACTGCAGGGTGTATGTAACTGCCAGTCAATTCCCAATAGTTTACTGACCTGTTGCACTACTTGTGCACAAAAACGAGTACCCCTATCTGACGAGATGACCATAGGTACTCCAAATCGAAGTATTATCTTATTTAATAATACCTTAGTTACTTCTCTTGCTTTGTTTGTTCTACAAGGAAATGCCTCTGGCCATCCGGAAAAGGTGTCTGTAAGTACCAATAAGTATCTGTATCCTCCTTTTCTTGGAAGTTCAGAAAAATCAATTTGCCAGTGGTCCCCGGTATGTTTCCTTTCCCAATGTTCCCTAAGTGCACCCTGTTACCTGTGTTGGGGTTATTTCTCAAACATACCTCACGTTGCTGAGTCACCTGTCAGATTGTAGTATAGAAATTTTTCCCTATTAATTTCTGATTTAAATATTTATACAAGGAGTCTGTCCCCCAATGTGTCCTACTGTGCTCCTCCTTGACAATTCCCCATACCTGTTTAGCAGGAACTATAATTCTGCCATCACTCAGGTGGGCCCATCCTTTGGAGGGAATCTGTCCTCCCATTTCTTTTATTAGATCTTTATCGGTTCTAGAATATCCAATATTTTCCTGTTCATCCCAATTCTTACCTCTATTATCCGGAATTAACATTAAGATCTTTTGCGTTCTTTCTGCTGCCTGTTTAGCCTTATAATCAGCCAATCTATTACCTTTTTCCTGGTCAGTGTTACCTTTCAGGTATCCTCGACAGTCCATAATGGCAACTTTTGTTGGCAATTGAATTGCCTTTAGTATCTGAAGTATTTCTTCAGCATGTTTGATCTGTTTTCCTTGTGCAGTTAGCAGTCCTTGTTCCTTCCAAATTGCTCCATGAGCGTGGACAATTCCAAAGGCATATTTGGAATCTGTCCATATATTTATCTTCTTTCCTTTTGCCAATTCCAGGGCCCTAATCCGGGCAATAATCTCAGCCTTTTGAGCTGACATTCCAGCAGGTAACGACTGGGACTCAATTACCTTACTTGCTGTTGTCACTGCATACCTGGCCTTTTGGATACCTTGTCGGACAAAGCTGCTTCCAGCTTTGTTACCGTGAACAATCCATGAACCAGGAGTCCTGTGCATCCTCCAGGGGTTCTTCTTTCAAGTCTGGTCTGCTAGAGTACACAGTTTCTATGGTTTCTAAGCAATCATGTGTCAACGGTTCAGATGTCACCCCACTGAGGAAAGAAGCTGGGTTCATAACATTAGTCACTTCAATATTAACATAGTCCAGTTCAACCAGAATGGCCTGGTATTGTAAAAATCGGGACGGGGAAAGCCAATGATTTCCCTTCTGTTCCAGTACTGCTGATACCGTATGTGAGACCAGTACTGTGATCTTTTGGCCCAAAGTAAATTTCTGAGCCTCTTGGATGTTTAGCACTACAGCTGCCACAGCTCATAAGTATCCTGGCCATCCTTTAGTTACTTCATCAAGCTGTTTAGAAAAATAGGCCACAGCTCTTTTGTAAGGTCCTAGCTGTTGGGCTAAGACTCCTAGAGCTATGCCTTGCTTCTCATGAGAAAACAGCCAGAATGGTTTAGTAACATCAGGTAGGCCCAAAGCTGGGGCTCTCATTAGTTCCTTTTTAAGCGTTTCGAATGCATTTTGAGCCTCTTTGGACCAAGTCAGTTGAGTAGGATTGGTTTTTAAAAGTTCATATAAAGGCTTTGCTATTACTCCATAATTATAAATCCATAATCAGCACCAACCTGTCATTCCCAGGAATGTCCTGAGTTCTTTTATCGTCTGAGGGAGAGGAGTTCTGCAGATGGCTTCATTTCGGTCTGTTCCTAATTCTCGTTGTCCTCCAGATAGCTTGTACCCGAGGTAGGTTACCTGCTGCTGCACCATCTGAGCCTTCTGTTGAGAAACTCGATATCCATTTAATCCCCCAAAATTCAACAAACTTACAGTCCATTGTATACAATCAGGTTTCATTTCAGTTGCTATTAGTAAGTCATCCACATATTGCAAAAGGGTTCCATCTCTGGAGGGAGGGTCCCATGTTTCAAGTTCCCGTGCTGATTGGTTTCCAAAAATTTTTGGACTGTTCTTAAAACCTTGGGGTAACACTGTCCAGGTAAGTTGGGTTTTCCTACTAGTAGTAGGACTTTCCCATTCAAATGCAAACAAATTCTGACTTTCTTTGGCCAAAGACAAACAGAAGAATGCATCTTTTAAGTCTAATACTGTAAACCATACCCGATTACTTCGTAATTTAGTGAGTAAAGTATAAGGGTTGGCTACCACAGGGTGTAAATCTTTAATGATTTTATTCACTCCTCTTAAATCCTGTACTACTGGATAAGTTCCATCTGGTTTCTTTACCAGTAATATGGGGTGTTATATTCTGATTCACATTCCACTAACAGTCCATGCTGTAAAAAATTACTAATTAGGCTTTCTATCCCTTTTCAGTCTTCTAGTTTCAAAGGGTATTGCTTTTGTTGTACCGGACTGGTTCCTTCCTTGAGCTCTATGACTATAGGAATGGCATTTTTTACCCTCCCGGGAGTCCCTGCAGCCCATACTCCTGGATATACCCGATTAATAATTTCTTCAGTTTCAGGGGTCGTTGTGCCAGACTTCCCAGGGTACATTAGGGCTAAACTTAAAATCTCAATTAATTGATTTTCCTTTATTTTTAATTCCATAGTCCCATGTTTAAAGTTATCACTGCTCCTAATTGTTCTAATATGTCCCGACCCAACAGTGGTTTGGGAGAATTTGGCAAATACAAAAATCGATGTATCCCAATTTGCTTCCCTAACTTGAATTTGAGGGGTTTTAAAAAGAACGCTTTTTCCTGTTGGCCAGTAGCTCCTTTTACATTTACAAAGTCCTTACTTAAAGGTATCAGTTCTTGATTTAAAACAGAGAAAGAGGCTCCCATAGCCACCAAAAATTCTACTTTTCCCTGATTTCCCTAGCTTAATTTTAACCAGTGGATCCACTAAGGTAGATGCCCCAGGTCCCCATCAGTCGGCCTCCACTTCTGCTATCACAGCCTGTTGTACTCCCTTATGTTTTCGGGCATTCATTTTTCCAATGTCCTTCCTCCCAACAATACGCACGCTGATTTCTTCCCAATACCCATTCTATCCCTCTTCTATTCCCAAAGGGCCTTCCTCTCCCACGTCCTCTAAATCCTCCTCCATTTACCATTCCTTTCCGTTCCAAAGCTGCCACCATCACTGTCGCCATTACTTTTGTTAATTTTCGTTTATCTGTATCCTCTTGATTTCTAAAAACTCTCCATGCTTCTTCAAGCAACTTCTCTAAGTCCCTTATATCTGGCTCTTTTAATTTCTGTAACTTCTTCCTTGTATCTGTAGATGACTGTCCCAGAAACAGAGATGAGCTGTTGCTGTCCCACGTCTGAAGAAGGATCTAGGGTAGTGTATTTTCTCATGGCATTTCTTATTTGATCTAGAAATTCAGTAGGGGTTTCTTTTGGCCCCTGTTTGGCAGCATATAATGCAGACCAGTTTACAGCATTTGGAATCGCATTCTCTAATCCCAATTTAATCCAATCTTGATATCGTTTTAGCATTCTGTAATCTCATGCATCATTGGGATCCCAGTGTGGGTCAGTCAGGGGGATGTGGTCATCTATGTTCCCCTGTAAAGTTCCTCCAGTGATCTGGGCCTGTACATGGGTTCAAGCGGTTTTTAATACCAATTGTTTTTGTTTCTGTCATTTCTCCTAAAATTAAATCTACATCTGACCAATCGGGATCCTGATTTTTTTACTATCAATTCAAATCACTTTGCCACTTTAATGGGGTCATCTCGATACCCCTTAGCTACCTCTTTCCAGGCATCCAGATCGGCGGTGGAAAAGGGAACTTTTAGCCTAGCCGGACGTCCCACCCCCATTACTTCTCTCAATGGGGCTAGGAGTAACACAGCCCCTCTGGGTTTTACTCCGGGTTCGTGCTGTAATTGGAGTAAAATCGCTTGTTGCTCCTTCCTCCTCACTGTTACTATCTGTTTCGGACGGGGGTAAGGGAGGTAGATTTTGTAATGGAGGGGGTAATCCCAGGTCCTCGGGCTGCTCTTCTACCTCCTCTACTTTCTTCCTGGGGTTTGTCAGCTTCAAACACCTTTGTCCAATGCTACACGCTAAGCAGCATCTCTTCATTTTCTCCTGCCTCTTTCTTTCACCTCTATGTTCTTTTTCTAAGGATAAACCCAGGGGGGTCTTGTGGTGGTACATTGATCCCACAATCTCTCTGCCAGTCTGGGTGGTTTCGTAAGGTAAGGAACATATTGGCATATATAACCTCATCCTATTTTTCTTCTATCCGCAAAAATAACCTTAACTACAATATAGTATTATAATTCAAAGATCCATTAAAGGACCATTTTTCATCCTCCCCCAGCTTGTATAAAGGCCACCACTGATTACAGTATTTAATTAATGTAATCTTGATCACATTCCCACCTGGTGGTCCCCCTATATCTCTCCAGTGTGCTAGGACACATCCTAGGGGGCTTTTCTTTAGAATTCCACCACTTTGTTGTCCCCCCTTCTACTTTACTGATTCTGTACCTTGTTTATTTTCCCAGATTACTTTAATAACTTCAACCTGTCTTTCTTTTCTTTTCCCACCCTGACCACGTTAAACAATTCTCACACTGAATATCCCATCCAAATACTACCCATAGGTTTTGATCACAGATAAAGCAATTTATGAGAAAGTGGTTCACATTCATTTCCATGGTGAAATACACAGTTCGCCGGGTTTCCCACACTCACTGTGCTGCGTCCCAGTCGCTCACCAGTCACACCAGAGTTAACTCAGCTTATTCATACACGAGTGTCAAATCCAAATCAATTTTCAGTAAACAATTCCTTACAAATATATCCAAGTTCAATACCAATAAATCAATACCGCCACAGAGTACGTTACTGCAGAAGTACGTAGCCCAACCCGTGCCCGTACCAAATACCAGAGCGCAGCACTCACAGCGAGCGTGCACAAAACCAGAAGTACAAAAACTTACACAAGTTATATTGAGCATCTCAATACCGAATGATACCAGACGTATACCCTCAGGCACCAGTAACCTGGTATACGGTGCTCCGCGTAGGACGTCTCCTACGACTTATGAGAACGCCGTAACGCCCGGTCCCGGATTCCAGAAAAATGTAAAGAATACCTTTACTCCTTTAGATGGTCCTTGTCTGCTCCCGCAGCGATCCGACTGAGGCGAGGAGTCCCTCCGGGAAATCCCGGGGGTGCCCTAGGGACTCCTGTTCTCCGCGGGTCCTGCAGCCGAGCCGAGTGGATCCCTTCGGGTACAAGACGAGGAGGAGCTGCGGGGAGCCCGGCCCCGGGCTGGGCGGCCATGACACCGCCCCGCGCATGCGCGGTAGCGGCACCCCCCCCCACCCTCGACTGCCGGCGAAATGGCGGAAGAGGAGTGAGTGCGGGGGAGCGGTGGGTCGGGTATCCGCCGCCATCCGCGGGGACTGCGCTGTCGCGGGGCTGGGGGCGGCGGGGGTGTCCCGGGGGGTGTCGGGGTGCGGTGCTGCTGGATGTGACCGGCTTCTCCCGTCCCGCAGGCCGAGGCGGCGGATCCCGCTGGTGCCGGAGAACTTGCTGAAGAAGAGGAAGGCCTACCAGGCCATCAAGGCCACCCAGGCCAAGCAGGCGCTCCTCAACAAGCGGAAGGTAGGGGCCGGCCGCGGGGGGATCCCCGGGGCGGCGGTCCCCGGCCCGGGAGCGGGGGAGTTGGCGTTGTCCGGCCGGCTGGGAGAGCCTGGCTGTAAGGGGGCGAAGCCCGGGGTGGATCTGCAGTGCTGTTGCGGCTGTCCGTGCTTGTGTTTCGGAGGAGGGAATCGTAGCTCCGTGCAGTCGTACGAATGATCTGAGTGGTCAGCTTCCTCTGCGAGGGGGATTGCCGGAGCCCTGCGGGGGGGGCAAAGGAGGGAGCCAGCTCGTTGCTGAGACTCTGTATTGATACTGTGATGATCCTCTGGGTTATCTCTGAGAGGAAGCTTGAGTTCATCTCTTCAGTTATTGAGCGTCTTCCCCGTGTGTCTCTGAGCCCTGTAAAGAGGACAAAACTTTTTGGCGTGTTATACCGAAACACAAATTTATTGAAGACTGAGTCGTTCCTCTCAGATCAGTGATTACCAGGGTGCGTGTGTGCACGGCCAGATGTGGTAAAACGTAATGCTGCCGAGTTGTTTGTGCTACCATGGGATTACGCTGTCTGAAAGCAGTTCACCTTTGCATTGTAAACTGTCATGGAGACGGTGTGCCTTTCTGAGGGTGCGTTTAGAGTTAACTAGGTAGATAAATCTGTTGGAGCGTAGGCAGGTCATTGTGAAGCCTTTTTCTGTGTGTCAGGTGGCACGTGTTGCTCCCTGTGCTTGGTGTGTGGTTTTCAGACTGGCAGAGCACAGCAAACTTTCCTATTTCAGAATTTGAGACCTGTTCTGCTGTATTTCAGCTAATACAGCAGGTGCTTGTCTTGGAAGTGGCTTAAAGCTTTCCCAGTGAATCTGTTTTTGTGGAGTTGGTGGAATTATGTGCAAAACTCCTGCCGTTTTGGTTAAGTACTGTGTTTATGTTTTAAACTATATGAATGGCTTGCTGTATTTACGAGGTGGAAGGGGAAGTATAAGCAATAATGTTAAATTGCCACCTTTTAAGATTCTCATTAGAAAAATGACCCTAGTGATGAGATTTTGATCAGGTCTACCTGCTTTGAAAATTCAAACCAATTTTATGGGTGATTTACAAGGTGAAATGGGACAGAAGACACATAACATTAAATACTTCAATTTTAAAATGGCCTAATAATTTAGTCAGTAGTGTATCTGAAATATTACTGGGTAGCTGCCATGCACATTCAGCTCCTATTCATATGAGAAAGAACTATGATTTAGGTGGATGTACGTGTTCCTGAGCTAAGGATAGGCATTTAAACATCTTTTTAATTTAAAAAAGCTGTAAATTTTCCCATAATTCTGAAAAGACTTTTTTTTTTTTTAAGTGAGCTAGATGTTCTGTGTTTAAATTAGTAATACTTAATAGTTATTTGAATGCTTGGATTTTTTTTGTATGTGTGCCTTTGTAGAAAGGGACTTTAAACCCAGTTATTTTCTGTTGGGTGGTAATTTTGAGTCACACTAGGGTATTGCTGTAGCATCTGTTTTACCCAGATACCTACGTTGTTTCTGGCTTTCCCAGTGATTGGCTGAGCTGTGTATGTAGTTGTGAAGATCTGTCTGTCTGTAGCTGCAAATGCTTCCATTTGATTTCTTCTATGCCTAGAAGTGTCGTGGGTCTCACTTTGTCCTAATTTATTTTTTTTTCTGAGGAAAAACTCTTAGTTCACTGTTCATAAAATATAGGTAGATGCTTGTAAATTCGTATGTTGTCCTCAGTTCTGTCTCCCTGTAGTGGGTTGACCCTGGCTGGATGCCAGGTGCCCACCAAAGCTGCTCTATCACTCCCCCTTCTCAGCTGGACAGGGGGGAGAAAATATAACAAAAGGCTCATGGGTCAAGATAAGGACAGTTTAATAAAGTGAAAGCCAAGGTTGTGCGCGAAAGCAAAGAAAAACAAATGATATTATTCTCTACTTTCCATCAGCAGGCGATGTCTAGCCACTTCCTGGGAAGCAGGGCTTCAGTATGCGTAGTGGTTGCTCCGGAAGACAAAAATGCCCCCCTTCCGTCTCCCTTTACTTAGCTTTTATATCTGAGCTGACGTCGTATGGTATGGAATATCTGTTTGGTTAGTTTAGGTCAGCTGTCCTGGTTATGTCCCCTCCCGAGATCTTGCCCTGCCCCAGCCTGCCATTGAGGGGGGGGGGGGGGGGGGCAAAAATGTTGGGGAGACAGCCTTGATGCTGTGCCAGCACTGCTCAGCAGTAGCCAAAACACTGGTGTGTTATCAACACCTTTCTAGCTACTGATGCAGAGCACAGTGCTATGAGGGCTGCTATGGGGAGAATTAACTCCATCTCAGCCAGACCCAATACACTCCCCTGGGCTTAGATTATCAAATTTATTTTTCTTCTTACTGCCTCCAAAACTGAAAGACCATAGTTCATCAAGTTCTGAATTTCATTTGGCCTTGGAGATGCAAACCTCTGAGACTCTTGGGAAGGGTGATAATTTCTTATCCTTTTGTCTCTAGCACCAGAAGGGGAAACAAATCCAGTTTAAACGCCTTGAGGCTTTTGTTCGAGATTCATGGCGCAAACACCGAGATGACATCCGGCTGAGGCGCATGGAGCAGAGACCTGGACAGGCGCCTGTACCTCAGGAGCACAAACTAGCCTTTGTTGTGCGGATTGTAGAGTAAGAAAGTTTTGTTACTCCTTACCTTTATTGTTGTTACTATTTGTAGCTGTCATATAATTTCTAAGCAAAGGAAGGGTGATCAACCCAGACATGTCTCCTTATAGGTAATCTGAGACCTTTCGTTGCTGTATTAGAGAAACGTGGTTACTAATACTAAACTAAATGTTTTTCTGACTCAGTATTAAGGGAGTGAGTAGGAGGGTAAGAAGAGTGATCGAGTTGCTGCGGCTGAGAAAAAATTTCACTGGAACATTTGTTAAACTGACTCCTTTATCGCTGAAGATGCTGCGGATTGTGGAACCTTATGTGGCGTGGGGGTAAGTACCAGCCCCGTGACTTGATAGCAGTTTGTATTTAAATTTCATAGCTTTTTGATTCTCCCTCTGGTGTCACAAATCCATAGCTGGCTTTTCTAGTAATGGTCAAAACTTTGTCAACTTATATCTAAAACTTGTTATTGTCCCTTTTCTCATTGTTCTAAAAATAACTTGGTTACTTTCTCACCTCTATACAAAGGAGTAGGATGAGACTTTCAGCTGTATCACGTCTCTCTTGCAGAATCTGATTTTTGTTTTTGCAGACACCCTAACCTGAAATCTGTACGAGAGCTCATCCTGAAACGGGGTCAAGCCAAGATAAAGAAAAAGAGAATGCCTCTGACAGACAATATGCTGATAGAGCAGCATTTAGGTGAGGAAGAGGATGAGAAAATTAAGTGAATCAAGGAAAGAGGCCAATGTGGAGAGTTTGCAATCTGACCTCAGAGGGAAGGGAGGGGAGGGAGAAAAACCTTGCAAGACTTGCAGATGGAGAACTGGCTATTCTGGAGTAGCGTGAGGAAAGATAATACAGTTGGGCATCTTGTGTATATGTTGTAGGGGGTGTGCTTTTTGTTTTGTTGGGTTTTTTTAAAAAAAAAATTCTCTGCAGGGAACTATGGTATTATTTGCCTGGAAGACCTCATTCATGAAATCTACTCAGCTGGGAAGTATTTCAAACAAGTCGCAAACTTTCTATGGCCATTCCATCTGTCAGTGGCTCGCCATGCTTCACGTAACAAAGTGGGTTTCCTGAAGGAGATGGGTAAGCCTGGCTGCAGAGGTGAAGCAATCAACCAGCTTATACGTCAGCTGAACTAGTCAGGTGAGGAACGTCTGTTGTGTAACTTTTAAATCTTGCCCTTTATCTGGTTTCCTAAGAAAAGCTATACTGCCATCAGAGATGGGTGGAGGGGGCACCTATGTTTTTGATTCTTCACTCTACAGAAGAGACCCCCAAGGTAGGGGAAACTAATGAAGAGGGTGGGTTCCATTAGGTGTCAGCAAATCCTATTGGACATCTCTATAAAGGCTTGACTTCTGGGAGATTGCATTAATGTGACTTTTTTTTCTTTCTTTCTTGTTCTGCAGGGTCTTTGTGAAAACTTCAGGATTTTGCATATAGTTTTCATGGATGTTATCTCTATGCAATGATATACTCTATCTCTTGGCTGTTGGTGCCTCTATAAAAAAAGAAAAAACATACAGACTTGGAGATGGACTTGGAGCTGGTCCTTCTTAAAGAAGATAAATTGTATTTGGTACAAGAAAGAAGTGACTTGAATTTCCTGGAGCAGTCTGGCTTCTGTACCTCTGTAAAATAAGGGTGGTTTTTATACTCACTACTGCTGGCTCTGTACAAGTCACCTCCTGATCTCACCTTTGGTATGAAGCAGTGGTTGTCAGTTCCTTATTTAAATTTCTGTTACAGTTGACTTGCACTCACTGCTTTGATCCAGTCCTCCTCAGGGGCAGTGCTTGAAGGTGCACCTCCCAGGTGTAAAGGGGTAGCGCAGTCACCTGTTTAAGAAAATTGCAGACAGGCAGAAGAAAAAACACTAGGTATTCCTCTGTTACTGCAGTGCAAGCCCTAGCACTGAATAATGTAATATTTTTTGGAAGTACCTAGACTGTATGTGTTTTAAAAAGCTGTGATTTTGTGCTGCTGATTTACAGAAGGCTGCCTTTTCAATTCTGCTAGATTGGGACTGCTGGAGAGAACTATTTCCTGGTAGGAAAGCCCAGAAACTTTGTGATATAGTGGTGGAGTACTTGTAATCAATGTTTTTTAAATAAACTTTTGAAATTACACTGTTATAACAGGAAGAGTCATATATATACATATATATATATATATATATAACTCTAGAAGAGTGAGAAAAGTTAAATACTCTGGCTGAAGTGCATTTGGTGAAGGAAATGAACAAAACCACAGAAGTATCTGAAAGTTCTGTTAACACTTACAGTTTTAAATCCTAAATTTCTTCCGGTACAAACTGTGCGAAGAATGCGGGAAGAGTCCGATGCTATTTAACAAATACGGAAGGCGCTGTGCTTAATCATTAGGTCACTGTGACTTATTTATTTATACTGTTATTTGAAGACTTAAGTGCGGGAAAACTACTAATCCGTGACTGGATTTCATATTGACTGTACAACACTTGTTTTGAGACTCAGAGAAAACAGTTGAAGTAACAGTAAGTAGGACACCTTTAGGGTACTAGTTCTGTGACAGTTATAAATTAAGATGTAGCATCCATAAAAACATCTAAAATATGAAGTACTACAGACTTGGAATTAGAGAACACTATACAAGTTCAAGCTTTATTTGTAAAACAAGAATACAAACGTAGAAAATGCTTGACAGACACTAGAGACATACACCGACTTCGAACGACACCACCATCCCCAGAAGCAGAGTCCAGCAGTCATTAATGTACAAGGCTTCATATAGTTAAGATTTTCCTGATAAACAGCTGCTTTCATTGTAAAGAGGTACAAGTAACTTCAGAATTGTTCTGTTGATACATTTTAGAATTGTTTCTGGTAATAAAACAGCCCAGGCTTTTAATGAAGAACCGGCACGTCAGGAGTATGATATTTTTTTAGTGCCAGAGAGAACTTAAGCCTGCTAATAGAATGCAGTTTATAGTAATAAAATACGAAATTACAGGATCTGAACACAATTCTAGCAATTGATCCTAGGTTTAGACAGTTTTTCTGGTGAACACACCATTTGTTTAGCTCATACAGATAAGTAAGAATTGAACTATTGTTATGAATATCTTATTTAGACCTGTTTAAAAACAATGCCAGCTTAGTCTAGTGTTACACCACATTATCCTAGGCAACCATGTTGCCTTTTTTCTGTATCATACTTCAGCAAGAGCAACAGTAATGATGTGTTCGTGACTCAGCTGCACTAGGAACAGAAACTATGCAAGGTGACAGGATATATACAACACCCCTGCTGTGTCTTAGGGGAAGGAATCCTTTTTGTAAGCTACCATACTGTTTACTTTGTGGATTGTAGTAGTGAAGGAACGAAGACGAACCTCTTCCGAATTGGCTATGAATTGTGGTCCTGACTCTTCCCACTTTTCTGGCACTGCCAAATCTTTATCTGTGTATATCAGCAAGTCGAAGGCACCTGTAAGCAAGTGGAAACAAGTTAACAGTAATGCATACATAAGAAGATGGCATATTTGAAGTTAAAGTGCATCTTCTAGAAGCCACCCTGAGTTCTGTCCTGATCTCAGTCTAACAAAATGCTCTCAGAAATGTAATGATATATGACATGTAATAATGAAGAAGCCTCAGAAAATAGCAGAAAGTATTTTCTAAAAGTGGAAAAGTTGTTGAGATTTTCCCAAAGCAGCATTTGATTTCTTTAGTGAAGTTAGGAATACTCACAGGCAGTTTCCAACAGTGGCAGAAAAGTTACTGTGGCAGTTATTTGTCTGATAACAGATCTAATTTCATCCTGAATAGCTTTCTGAGATTTCTCTCGTGGTGCACTGGAAAAATAGGAAAACTCTGTTAAGAAAGCAAGCTTCTACTATACTGACAGTTTTCTTTAAATACAGTCCTCTCTGTTAAGCTCTGTTGGTCTGTTTGCTACAGAATTTTTTTATAGTAGTGACACTCTTTTAAACCCTAGGTAGACAGGCTTAGAAAAATTAAGCAATAGTCAGTTTCCCTTTATTGTTGTTTGTGAAGCTTCACAGTACTTGTAAGGAATGTTACATTTATTTTCAGTCCGGAATGGATGAGAACATTTTGGCATAACAACAGGAAAGCTGTAGTTCTTCAGGGCATGTACCCAATACAGGATTTTATGTACTTTGTTGAAGATGAAAAATCAAATTTTGATCTGGTGCTTTAAAAAAAAATTTAAAAGTCAACACCTGAGGATTATGTATACTTCAATCATATAATGACTGGTTTACAGACAAACAGAAGGAATAGCAGTAAGAAAGATAGTAGGTTTGGTAAGGTTTGAAGGAACACCTTCCATGTTGATACTGAGAAAAGGCCGTCTCGGCTGCTCTGAGCAACCAGAACAGTGCTGATGCACATGGAATTATCTTGTGCCTGCACAGCTACTAGGTAGAGGGAAGAGCAGGCATAGAGGAACACTGTTACTCACCTCTCATCCTTTGCAGTTTTGTCACACTCTATGTCAAACTGCCACCGCTCCAGAACCTCGTTGTTTTCGATACTCGAGATGACCACCACCAGGCGCTGCACGATGCACTTGTACAGCCACTCTGAAAGAAGCCACAGCGCTTATTTGCAGTGCGAGAAAGACAAGAAGCATCACCAGAGACACAACAAGGAGGGCACAGCAGCCTCCCGCCAGCTGCACTAGCTTGGCAGTTTGAAGAAGCCCCCCCCCCCCGCTCCCCGCGCCCCGCCACCTTTCATCTGCTCCACCACATTGTTGAGGTAATTCTTCAGCTCGGGGTCGGTGGTGACGAGGAGGGTGAGCCCGTACTTCTGGACGCGGGTGAAGGTCTCGGGGGGGTAGATGCCCCGCTGGTAGAGGATGCTGTTGATTCCATAAGCTGCAACACGCGGAAGGGAGAGGGGGTGGGGAGAAGATGTGTGCGTGAGGAGGCCGGGCCGCCCCTCCCCGCCGGCGGCCATGTCGCCCCGCAGGAGGCCTACCAGCCGCCCCGTCCTCCCTCCCTCCCTCCCTCCCTCCCTCCCTCCCTCCCTCCCACCCACCCACTCACTCCGGTCGGTCTCCGAGCCCCCCCTCCCCAGCGGCGCAGCCCCTTACAGAAAAACTCGGCGACGATCTCGGCGCTGCCCCGCAGGGTGATGCCCTGCTGGTCCCGGCCGAGCTGCTTGGCCATGGGGACTGCGCGGCGGCGGCCGCCGCTTTCCCCGCCGCCCGGTTCAAATCGAGCCCCGCCCCGCCACAACGCCCCTTTCCCGCCTCGTCAGGCCGTGGCTGCGCACGCGCGCTAGCGGAGGCCTCCCCCGCCCCCTCCTCCTCCTTCCCCGCGTGCGCGGACCGTTGGGGGAAGTCGTCCGCCGTGGTGCGCGTGCGTTGCCCCCCCAGGCGGCTGAGGGGAGGTCGCGGGACCTCACCTCACACCACACCGCCGGCCCCAGCGTGTCTTCTGGTGGCGAAGCGGGGTTGCCGTGCTGTGCATCGACAGAGGGAGCTGGCTCGGCAAGCTACCTGATAGAAAGGAAAGGTCTTCCCGCGTTAAACTTCCCACCAGCTCTAGGTGCCGTTGAGGCGGGTCGAGCCGTCGCCTGTGGCGGGGCTGAGGGAAGCACAGGCTGGGGGCGGAGTGAGGCCTCGCCGTGGAAGTGCTGTTGGAAGTTCGGTTTCAGAGTTTGTTTAGATGCATTCGTCCGTATGAAGGCGCTTTTGAACTTAAAAATGAAACTTGCCAGGTACGAATGAAATGAAGCAAGTACCTCGTTTATGGGTGATTTTTGGAAGCGTTCGCTATGTAAATCATGTAGTAGCTATCTAAAATAAAACCGGTCTATTCTGCAAGCACTGTCAACAGGCAGGCAAGGGAGACCTTGGGAAAGTGGGATGAAACAGACACTTTTTCCTTAAATCTGTAGGATAGCAAGTAACACAAAAAGAAAGGGGTTAAGAGGCATTTAGAAAGACAGGGAACCCACAAGCTCACCGCTCTGTTAGGGTGCCGCAGTGAAGGGCAATTGCTAGTTGGTCAAAGCACTTCAATCCTGTTATTACAGGGACACCAAGGAAAACACTGCAACTAGCAGTGACTATCAAAAGGAGGAAACTGGCAGATGTTAACAGGTAAGAGAGACAAGAGTGAAACAGCAAGTAAATGTGAAGTGTTGAAATATTTAAATAGTATCGTGAATAGGGGAAGCCATAGTCCACTGGGATAGTAACTAGGTGGCCAGCTAGTCAGCTGATAAAATCAACAGGCAAGTAAGTGCAAACTGGAAAGTGAATGGATTTGTTGGGCATGCAAGAGCTGCAAATGAAATCCTTTCCTGAATGTGATTTTTCTGAAGTGTCTGAAATTAATAGACATTTATCATCTAAGAAATACCTGTATTAAATGCCCATATTGACCCTGAAAGAAACTGATCAGAACAGCCTTAAAATGCAGTGACGTTCAAAACAGAAGTATTTTAAAACTTGGATAAAAACCATATGGTCATTACACAGTGCAGTAGGCCAGCTGCTAAAAGAGTGACTCGATGGCATGATTGCTTATTTTGTCATCATAAAATACTTTTTCTCAACCTGTTGGCTCCAATTTTTGCTCTAAGAGGAAGTACTGTTTTAATCACGCTGATGTGATTAAAACAAATAGCATAGTCCTGAAATCATGTGCTGAAGTTCTGAAAGGGTCTGAAGAATTCAGCTATTCACCTAGAGAACTATATTCTGGGCCTTGATCACAAGTGATTGTGTTATACATTAGTCTTCTGAATAAAACGTTTTCTGAGTAAGAGTGGTGTATTTCAAAGCCTATGGTAATGGAAGCGTTTTGATCGGAAGCCCAGCTTTTAGAAGCTAGATAGCTGTGAGTATCAGCTGGTTTGCTTCAAACCTTATGTACTATCATGCTCTTATTCATCTATCCCAAAATGGTCTCAACCCACTTTTTTTCCCCACTTGGCTTTTCATCTGTTTTGCTTCCTCTGAGGTTTTTGGAGAGCTGCTCATTTTTGTGATAAATATAAGAGCTTGAAAGCCCTGTTGCATGAGGCTAGGCAAGAATAGCAGAACTTATGATTAATATATACACATTTCTCCTCCAGCTGTTTTGTTACTGTTAAAACCAAATGAAAGAAAAAATTCAAATGCTTCTTGGTTTACCAGATTCACTTCACTGTATTTCAGGGTAGATGGCTTGAAGATCTGTTGATATGACCTGGCAGATATGCATATCAACAACAGACTTAATTGCACCATCTTTTTTTCTCCCAAGATTCATCTGGGAGGTATTGAGAGGTGGTGGTGATCCCCAGTACCTCTGTTAAAACTCTAAGCTTCCTTCAGTGAGCCTGGCACATGGTGTTTCACAGAGTTTTGGATCACTTCTCTATCCCCATTTCTGTGTCACAGTTAACACTGGTTTCTGCCCTGGTGTGCCCCCCCCCCCCAAAAAAAAAAACCCAAACAAACACCACCTTTGCATTTTGGAATTCTAATTCTTCTCTCTCTAGGGAAATACATTTCCCTTTTACAATGTGTTACTACTTCTCTTTACATTTCTTATATATGCTGCAATGTAATCTAATGGTAAGAGCTGCGTATTTTCAATACTTCTTTCTCCTGAGCCCCTAATACTTCCCTTTGTCTTTTAACACATTATTTTTCTGTGGCCAATTCTGTGGCCTTTTCTGTGGCCTTTGAAAAGGTCAATCTTTTATGTCCATGAAGTAGTGTCTTTCTTAACCTTTGTATTTCTTCTGCTGGAATGTTCTTCATCTTCACCTCTCTTTTTCTTCTCATGCCATCAAGATGTTCCTCTCTTTCCCCCCCAGCAATAATTCACTTGCATGAAGGTTTACTTATTTGACAATGTGTGTTTGCTGCTTTTCCCTTTACATTCTCCAATTATCTCATCTTTGTTTCTCTGTTACAAGTCCTAAGCTCCACAACACTTGTCTTCATTTTCTTCACTTCATTTAGGTTGGTGTCACTCAGCTTCTCTGCCAGGTCAATCCAATATCCCCCAACAAAGGCACCCAGCGAATGTGTGCTTACCTGTTGTGTAACTAATCTTCAGTCACCACTTGACCGTAGCCTGGTCAAGTGTGATGGGGACATACGTACATAACTCCTTTCGTCGTATTACTAAACGGGCATGCTCCATGCGATGATGGTGCCTATAGTTTGTGTTTAGGGCACGTCCAGCTACATGACAGGAGGAAGGCTGCGGGGCTCTTGCAAGGGAGAACAGCAGGGAGACTGCTGTGGGTTAGTGAATGATTTGTGTGGCTGACAGCCTGCTTCCTGACCAACTCTGAGGGACTCTCAGGAACGAAGATGACAGGCTGAGTTATATGTTCTGGCACACCAGGAGCTGGCTATCCTTGCTTTAATTATCTCATGCTAAAACCTTAATTTTCATAAGGAATGTGAAGTCCCAGTTGTATTTAATTTAGGTCTCTTACGATTCTTTAGTCATTACTCTGTTTCTCAATTACGGCTTGATGTTACGACAGAATTTTTTTCTCTCTCTGTGAAAGGAAACGTCCCCTATTTAGCTTGGCTTTTCTGCAACATTTAATGATTGCTTCCCCATGACAATTGTCAATGAACCTGGGACAATCCAAATCACTGGTACGTCTTCACTTTTTTTAAGGCAACCCAGGTCATTCCCATAGTCATCCAGCAGACTAGAAGACATAATCCACTTGTAGAGTTCATTCCCAGTTTTTTTTTTTACCCTCAGGATGATGTGGACAGGTCTCTCCTTCCATCATAGCAAAATAGTCTATAAAATGAAAGTTCTGTCTGGTACAAAAGCCCTCATATCACATTAACAAATTGTCATATTAAGCCTCAGTAAAACCAGTTTTTCCTGTGCAGAGAAAGGAATTCTTACCCTGGCCAACAGAGCCTTAGTGCTTTGCCTTTTCTGGTAGATCTCAAGCTCTTTTGAGTCATTTCTTCCCACACTTTAGGAAGAGATTCTGTACTCTTCTGTACTCTGAGCCTATAGAAATAGCTAACCCTTTTGCCTTCTTCCCTCCTATTTTCTGTGCATCGCTTTGATTCTCTTTAGGGTTTTAGAATGCTGTCCAGCCCTGTAGTTGCCAGCACTCAAAATTCATGGCAGGTGTTGAACTCATTCTTTTTCTGCAAGTTAGACATTTTGCTCCCTCACTTCCTTAGCCCAGCTTGTGGTATTTGTAGGTCTCATGCTAGGTAAGGCAATTATCAGTTGGCTGAGCTGCCATGATTTTTGGTGAAACTTATTTTTTCTCTATCAGCTGTTTAGTTTCTGTCCTGTAGGAGGGTGTGACATTTGGGTGGTTCCCGGGAAAAGCTTTTCCTGGACGTAGGGTAGGTGACCAGCACAGCCAAGTACCATCACTGTTCCTTTATGTAAGAGTTATTTTTAAATCTTCTAAATCTTTAAGCCACTTCCTTATCTTTAAATCACTTTGCTGTGTGTGAGCTTCTTTACAGCCTTCCATTGTGTCCTCACAGCTCTCATCCAGGATTCCCTTGGTGATTTATTATTATCTGGAATTAACTCTAAAATTAATGTAAAATACTGCACCTTTTGACAGGCATTTTATTACCAAGCTCTTTTTGTTTTTGTTGTTGGTCAAGTTTGTTTTCAACAGTCTTTGTAGCATTAAAGTTTGCAGGGTAAGTACAGGTACCTGGTGTCAGCTGTCAAAATAACTGTAACGTTTCTTTTCAAGTTGGCTAATGCTATTTTTTAAAACATAAAACATGGAATATTATTACAAATAGCAATACTGTATTGTTTCACAAACAGCAGTGAGAGAGTGGTGCAACTGGGAAAGATTGTCTTGAATTTTCAGTAGTCATTAAATTGATTTTAAAATGAGTCAGTATGGGCTAATGAGCCGCACTATAACTTCTAATATGATGAGCAGACTTCTCAAAGGGACTTCCTTATTTTGGCTTTGAACACTGTGCAGAAATTTTTAAAATTAATTTTCATTTAAAATGTTATCAGTGGTACTGAATGCATTTTGAAATTAGACTTACTCAGGTGACTACTTATTTCTTCTATAAAATGAAAGAGTTTTGTTGTTTCCTTATTTAAGCCAGTGTAAGAACACCATCTAGAGTGAAAGTAGCTACACCCAGATACTGGCTGCCTTGTACAGTGAAATAACTTTTTATGGATTTTGAGGGTTTTGAAAGCTACTTCTGTAGAACAACATTCAGTTCTCTCTTTCTCTCTCTGTTATTTTTTTTCCCCTCCCCCCGAACACCTGACATTTTTCTAAAGGATAGGTAGGAAAAAATTTAGTAAATTTGTGATGGTTTTACCTCTAAACTACCGGGAGGTGGCACCAGGCACATATATTATCTGCACCCTTTAAGTTTAGTCTTGAATTACAGCGAGTTTAATGTTAGGTACTTTGGTTTAGGCAAGCTCTAAATGCATTTCTTTTGCTAGTTTTAAAAACATTGTTCCAGAATGAAGGAAATACTTTATTTGATGCCAAGTTTTGATGTTTACCTTTGGTTGCTGTTGCACTAAAGACAATTTAACTGATGAACAGGTTTTTAAAGGTTTCAAGTGAAGACAACAATCCTGTTTCAGAATCAGAAAGAGCAGAACTTGAATGAGCTTTCCATGCCTTGAAAACTCTGTAGGGCTTGATAATATCATGTTACAGTGGTAACAGGTAATGTGAAATCCACTGAATCCATCTCTTTACGACTTAATCCCCTTTACTACTTAATCCCCAACCTGAAGGTTGGTAATTTGAAAGATGAATGTTAATCCAGTTCGTGTTAGCTTCTGTCACATCTGAAGTTTTCATATTAATAAATTAATGGAAACTAAGGAGTTCTCAGGTAGTTTAGACTTACTAAGCTGGTATACCACAGTTTAGCTTTAGGCTAAATCAGGTCTTCTAAAGAACACTAGAACAGATTCATCAGCGGAGATTTAGACTGTCAGTTGGTCATCGGATACTGAGGAGCAAAAGGGTCTAGAAGATTGGTAGCATAGTAAATATACCTTGATAGTACCGTAAGGACTTTTGGTAGGATCCTGTTGTATGATTACAACATGTTAGATGACAATTTTTGTGATCGCTTTCTAATCGTGTCACTTCTGATGTATAACCATGATGGACTTGTTCAATTAATTGTGTTGCAAGGAATACAGTACAGCTTACATAATGCCTAAGAATTATGATGACTGAGGAGGTAAATATATTGTGAAAAGTATACTATTAGCATTAGAAATATTTGAAGCAAAAATATGAATAATTCCTTAATTTCCTCTTGAAAATTAGAGTGCTTATGCATAATTTATTTCTACAGTTAGATCCCCAGGCAAGTTAGGTGCCCCGTTGTCAAAATGATAATCATTACTGAAAATAGGCATGCAAAATATTCAAATTCTTTCTCCTAAGTATTGGACAGCTTAAGAAAATGGTGAAGGATGACTTTCTAAATAAGACATCTATTCCTGTATAGAAGGAGGAATTCTTTAAAGACCATAATTTATTTCAAGAAAAACATCCTTTTTCACATGTTTTGAGAAATTTATGCATAACATTCTTTAAAAAAATGAAAGAACAAATGGTCATCGGTGTGTCATGGTAGTGAGATGAGCTAAAATATTTTATGAGGCACCCAGGCCACGTGTGCTGGGACTATACCCGGAGCCGTTCCACTCCACCTCACTACCTGCACCTCTCACTGCACATTGCTGCATTGGGAATTCTAATCCTATAGCATGGAGACAAATGCCTCACTTCTAAACTTTCTGTGATGTCTTCATCAGAACTCGTCTGCTCTGCTGGTTAATAGCAGAAGAAACATAAGTAGTCTAGGAGTGACGTGGATTGTTAAAAATACCTTTATCTGAAAATAAGGGCAATATTTGTTTACTAACATTGATAGCTTAAAAGCAATTAAAAAAGATGTCTTTGCACAAGAACAGCATTGAGATAGGCATGGGAAGTATCAGGTACAAAACAAAGCTTATACAATTCCACTTTAAGTGTAAAGAAGCTCCTGTCTCTCAATTCATCACATAGATCACAAGGAAGGTGAAATGTCCTACTTCTTAATTATTTTTTAATGATTACACTCATCAAGTAATAAGTAAGTACTTAAGTGTTTCTTAGATTTTAGTAATTGATTAATTTTCAGTCTGGCAGCCACTTAAGAAACGAGGGAAGACTATTTTGGATTCTGTTTGCCCTTAAAAAATCCACTTAGGGTGGACAGCAGGACGATTTGCAAAGTAGCTAGCAAAACAAGTGAAGAAAAGATTTGCCAGTACAATTTGAATAAAATCACTTTATTTTCTAAGTCATTAATGAGCCCAGAAGGACATGCTAGTCGCTGCTTGTTGTGTTAGTCAGCACTGGCAAAATTTTTAGGAGAAAAACTAGAGAATAGTGGAACAATATTTGAAAGTTCACGCTAGTTATCTGCGTCTCCTGCACAATGGATGGCCTCATCCAAACCTCGCGACCTGACTTTGCTAGGAGTGTAAAAATGGAAACCAGATGGCTTGGTAATGTGAGTAGAAGTTTGATGCTAATTGTTCCTTACAGTCTCCCTTCCTTGAAATCTGATTTGAGTGAAAACATGGCATTATTGCTCAAGGTAAGCTATTCCTTGGTTGTAATCTGACAGTTAGTTGGCAGGTAGACCAAGAGTAGGTACTTACTCTAAGGTTCAGGTCACTCTTGCTACCGAGGAGAATTCATTGAGGTAAAGCAAAGTTGCACTTTGTTTGTGTTAGCTGAAAGATTTGAGACATCTTTGATCTGATAAGTTTCTTTAAGCCTTTAAAGATGTTAATGAAGAAGTCCATGGATGTGGACTTACATGTAATGAAGTAGCAACCTAAGCAATGATCTAACGTTTGTCAGAGAGAGGAAAAAAATATAATAACTATAAATAAATATTTTTATTAAATGCAGTGTTACTGCAGTTTTTGCAGAAATGCAATATAATCTGTTAAAACAGGAGAGAAAGGTTATGCAGGCCTTCTGCTTGATGAGAAGAAATCACTGGGTAATAACTGATTACCCAGTTACATCAGGGGGTGGCATCACGGCTTTGCTGTGCTCTTTGCTTAAGCTACGTATTGGCCCAGGGTTTCTTTTTTTGTTACAAGCTCTCTGCAGGGACTGTGCAGCGTGACTGACCGTACAATGTTTTGCAAGGTGACACTCCCTTGTGGCTACTGCAGTTGGGAGTCAGCACTCAGCTTCATTTCCATCCTTGCTTGCCAGGGATGTTGTATGAACTTGGGCTAATAAGTTTAGATCTAAGTTTCCAACAAGGGATTTACAAGTCCTGCAAGCTTAGGTACATTGCATTTCTGCAATTTCTACCCTGGAGATGCCTTGCTCACTGCCATACTTTTATTTTAAAGAACAGAGAGTTTCTACTTTTTTTTTTTTTTTTTGTAGAGATGTGTCAGTGATGATGCCCACAGTTACTTATTTAATATTATGATATGAGAACAGTCATCTAGCATTGAGAAGATTGAGATTCATTAATTTTTGCCTCCAGAAGATATCCATAACCTCATCTCCCATGCCCAGAGAAGTGTTCTTGTCAGCAAGCTTTAGGCTAGTTTGTCTGGGCAACATTCTTTATCCCATCTGTTGAAACTGTGCCACAGAACAAAAGGGAATTGAAAATCCATTTGAAGACAGAAGGGAAAAGGAAGAGATTGAGTTTTAATGGTCAGACCTGGCAAAGAGAGTCCAGAACCACAGTCCAGCTGCCAGGGTATTTTGTGTTTCACATGCTTTATTTTCCATAGTATTCAACTTTGCATAAGCTTTTCAGTACCAGTAAAATCTCAACTTACTGAGGTCTCCTGTTCTGAATTAAACTCATGACAGAAAATCTCTTTTAATATTTCTTTTTAATGACTGATGAATTTGTTTATATGACATTTTCATTGTAAACAATGTTAAAAAAACACAAAACAGTATGGTGGGAAACAACAATAAAGACATGCTGCTGTAGTGATCATAGTAAACTTTAGGGGTACACATCTCCTGTTGTTATTACTGAAGTAATCTCCTAAAATGCTGCAGGATGATTCACCATATCTCCTTGCTGCCTATGCTAATTTGCTAGGTAAAATGCCCTGCATCGTTTTGTGTTCTGTTCAACATGCCCACAGTTGCATGTAGCTCTTTCCACTCAACAGCATGACCGGATTGCTGAACTCTGCCAAAAGCTTTATCTCACTGTGAATGGCTGTCTCCAGTTACTGCCACACATGCGTTTTGCATTACACTGATGATGTTGAGATTTCATCTCCGTAGCAGCCTTAACCTTGCTCTGTCCTTGGGCACATTTTGGCCAACCAGGCTGCACATGAATTTAGAAGTTGTAATAATCTGTGCTGACCCGCAGGTTTTTACACATTACTGTTGCCGATTTTGCATTATATTTAGCAAGCAAATGGCACTGTTATTCATAAAGAGGGAGAAAGAATCTACTGAAATTCTCTTTAGACAGTAGAGGATATGCACTTGATTACTCTATCTCCAGTGACAGCTGTGCTGATATTTCATGAAAAATATGAAAAAATGCTGATAATAACAAAACTGGACCTAGACTTAAACAAAAACCTGGAGGAAAGAAGCAGTAGGAAAGAAGCAGTTGCAGACACATTACATAGATATTCTCCAACATTAAACAGGATGCTGTAGAGCTGAAGGACATGATCTAATGGTGGGTAAGCATTGTAAACAAAAGCTTTGTGTAACACCTTAAAACACGCAGTAACAAAAATAGTTTGACAGAGATGACCTCCATATGGGTGCATTCTTAGGAGTAAGCAAGAAACTAGAGCTCAGGAAGCACATGGTTTACTCTGAGGTTCTCAATTACTCATGACTTGCTGTGTCATGTTACCTTTTTTTTACCCCTGACCCCATTCTTCAATTTCACCTACTTCAAGATGGGGTTGCAGTAGTCATGGTACCATAAATAGCATAGGTTTGTGAAGGATTCTGCGATGTTTGTCTGGGCACTGCTCATCAGCCACCTCTGCGTGAGAGAGTTGTTCTTGTATGTGTAGTTAGTATAAACTGAATTTTACAGCTACTAAGCACAACCACAACTGGAAAATGATTGGCTTTAAATTTGCATGGAGAAGTCACAGATAAGAAGCTACTGGCTGAACGGTATTTTGAGACTTCCTGAAGATTTAGGCAAACAATTTAGATACTAAAAAGGGACCCCATTTCTTGAGATGATAAATTGTGATTAAGCAAGATTTAGCCAACTTTCAGTATGTTAAAAGCTCATAAGAATCAACTGTACCTACTTCACTATATACAGAGCAGCTCATGTCTGAGCTGTTGTGACAAGGGAATAACTTGTGTTTGTGTACAGCTGACAATGCTTGCCTTTGCAGACCTTCTGAGAAGGCGGTGACACACTTTTCACCTTCACAATTCAATTAGTGATGTGATTTTAAAAGTATTTTGAAAAAATTGATTAAGTTCTAATTCACAAAGAGCACCTGACCCATGTATTAATGAATAATGACCACAAGTTACTATAGCCAGGTTTGGATAAAAGCTAGCGTGTATTGGTCTGAAACAAAGTACTGACCTATCTAGTGCTACCTCAGCTTTTCTTTATACAGAGTATTTCTATTGTGTTAAATAAATAACTTGGAGTTCCTTAAACCAGGCAGTATCAGTCCCTACTCAGCCCTGTCATGACCCTTTTTTCCCCTTTGTTTTTCTGGTTGCAGCCTTATTCTCATTGTCTTTGAGTGCAGGAGAAGGATATGGTCTGGGAGTGTGGCGTTAGAACTGCATGTCTCCCTTATTTCCTCTTGAGATTTGTAGTGTGAAATTATTAGTATCTTACAGCGTTAAGGTGAGATTTTATGGACCAGTCTTTTCTCGTATTTGGTAAAGTTGCTGTTACTTATTTATATGCTTGAGAATGAATTTTCTTATATTTGGTTTACTGTATTATTAAGTGGAACAGTAGAAACCATGCTTATTTTGGAATAGGACTGCCCTTCATAACCGGACTTGTTTTTGTGAAGCAAAATAATTGTTCCCAGAAAAACATGTTCCTTCCCCATCAAACCTCCATTCTATTTGACACACTGACTGTTCATTCTCTGGGAATCTAAAAATCATTTTTAGTGATTTATGGACTGCTGTTGCTAATATTTCCATGATCCTGTTAAAAGCGAGTGTTTTTTCCTCAGTGGCCAATTTTTGTGTTTTAAATAAGCAAAATGTCAATTAAACTAAAAACAGGTCTAAATCACGTATATACTAAAATTGGCAACAGCTTGCTGGCAGGTTTTATAAATCATCTGAATCTGTCTATATCTGAGGACAATGAAAAGCAAAGTTCTGAATAATGTAAGTAACCAGGAAAGGCATAAATTTACATGGTGTGTGGCAGTGAAATAGTCGCAAGTAAGTCAAATTTCAAATATTCCTCATTTGTATTTATTGTGTTACATGCTTTTGTATTATTCTATCTCAGACATGGTTTTATATATAAATATATATTTTTATATATATAAATATATGTACTTGCTTTGGTGGATTTGGTTTTCCTTTTTCTGTGATACTTTTTTCAAGTAATAGAAGTGAAAAGGTTACATGTGCAATTCAACATGTACTTATTCATAACACGTGTTATTTCTAGCACTTTGAAGGAGGTAGAGAACCACAGAATGGTTGAAGTTTGAAGGGATCTCAGGAGGTCATCTTATCCAACCCCCTCACTCAAGCAGGGTCACCTACAGCAGATTGCCCAGGACCATGTCCACATGGCTGTTGAATATCTCCAAGGAAAGAGATCTTCTCCAGGCTAAATAGTCCCAGCTCTCTCAGCCTTTCCTCATAGGAGAGGTACTCCAGTCCATTAATCATCTTAGTGGCCTTTTGCTGGACTCTCTCTAGTAGCTCCGTATCTCTCTTGTACTGGGGAGCTCAGAACTGGACACAGTACTCCAGGTGTGGCCTCACCAGTGCTGAGTAGAGGTGAAGGATCATCTCCCTCTACTTGCTGCAACATTCCTCCTAGTGCAGCCCAGGATACTGTTAGCCTTCTTCATGGCAAAGGCACATTGCTGCCTCATGTTCAACCTGGTGTCCAGATCCTTTTCTGCAAAGCTGCTTTCTAGCTAGTTGGCCCCCAGCATGCCCTGGTGTGTGGGGGTTATTTTATTCTTCCACAAGTGCAGGACTTTGTACATCCCCTTGTTGAACTTCATGAGGTTCCTGTTAGCCCGTTTCTCCAGCCTGTCGAGGTCCCTTGATGGCAGCATGGCCCTCTGGTGCATCAGCCGCTCCTCCCAGTTTTGTATCATTGGCAAACTTGTTGAGGGTATACCTTGCCCCATCATCCAGACCATTAATGAAAATGTTACAGTAAAGCTCTGGATAAAGAGCTTTTAACTGAACAGTTTTTTCTCTAAGGAGGAAGCCTCAAAATCCTAGTAAATCAATTGGGTCTTTTAAATTCTGTGTCTCCTCTTTTCTACGAGCATTGCAATTTCTTTCTTTGGGCATTGTGCACCATACGCATCTTACGGGCTTTGGGCACAAAGGCTCTGGGACTAAGCAATCTCCTTTGTCTCTTGGCAGTATTAAAGAGTTCACAGCCCCAGCCATCTCCTACACACCATAGAAAGACTTGGAGTCTTTTCATTTCTAATGAAATCTGGCAGAACAGGGGAAACCTCAGGGATCCACAGAAGAGTTAAGCCTGCCAGATGAATCTGTTTTACTTTTTCCTTCAGAGACAGGCTCAGTGACCTCTTCTGTGTCCGTGACAGCACAGTGGTTCTGATGCTTTCAGCACCTGGTGATGGGAAGGTCAGCAGCAAAGTTTGGCATCTTTGTAAAGTGAAGATATCTTTGGTTGCTTCTGTCCAAGAAAACTAAACACCGAACAGAACTCACCTTTCTGGTTTCTCAGTAGTGGCAAGAATCCTAACTGGTTGTATAATGGAGTATGTGACTGGGTGTCTGATAGTGGGGTATCGGGCTTGACCATCTTCTGTCTCTAAGTCTCTCCTTTCTCCTGAACACTTGGGTAAGTTAACACAGCTGATGTAACATCGCATGTGATTATTAAGGAGTGAAAGCCTTCAGCCCTAGTCATGACATGACAAAACCCACGTCAGAATACCTTCAGGAATGATGCTTAATATCTCATTTCTCCCCTATGGGAATGTTCCGCAAGGCAAGCTCAGTTAAACAATGAAACCGGTATAGTTACACCACGTTTACATTCATGTAAATGGGAACAGGCTTTGGCACAATACCTATGAAGCCAGATTTCTCTCAGTAACACAAGAAACAGCAAGATTAGAGGATATTTGTAACATGATACTTCTCTTACTTTTTAATAAGTTATCCAAACTGGATGCTTTACTAAATGTAGTTATTTTTCAATAAATTATTCTGGTGCTCATGTAGTTTCTGTTTACAAATGATTGAAACAGCAGCTTTTTCTCAGTAAACAAGCCTAGCACATCAGCCTGCTTGTTTACAGTGAATGCTACAAAAGCTGCATTAGGTATTTCCTGCAGAGAAGAGTTTTTTCCTATCCCCTGTATTTTATCCTAGAGGAGATGAGCTCATTGGTAAATCTGTTTGGCTATTAATGCTGAAAGGGGAAACAGGAATAGAGGCATTCAGATAGGAAAAGCCTCAAGCTTAGTTTTTTATTAATGTAGAGCAGAGTCTTATGGAGTAAGTGTTGAGATTGAAACATCTCTTGCCATAGTGAATGTTAATGAAATTACCTAAATGCACAAGGATAAGAGTCTAATTGTTTAATTTTTCATGAGTTACTGTTTGGTTTTTAAATTCACTTCTAAAAATATTTTTGTGCAGTGCAAACACTGTTTTATGAAAAAACATTGTTTCATGTGCCATTCTGAGTGATGTCCCATACTGAACGTCTTCGACTCTTGATTCATCCCCTATACAAGCAGGCCACAGCTTTCATTTGGTTGCTGTATATTCCATAAATTCCAGGTTGCTAAATTTAATTTCTTTAATCCATGTTTACATGAAATTAGCACTTCTGAAGTGACAGTTTCATGGAAAATATTCTTACGTGTTTCCCTAAAATTACAAAAATTCATATCCACTGAGCATTTATTTGCACATTGGAATATGACAGATGGCATCGTGTGCCGCTGTCATTAAAGCACCAGTTGATCTTGCCATTGCTAACTGAGGACTAAAGCTGAAAGTTAAGTCATGATTAGCAATATTTTTGGTCTGCATTTGATAGAAATAGTTATAACTGACAGTTATAAAAAAAACAGTCATTCCGTAAGTGTGTGAAGGAGGGCAGCACTGTCTAGTAAATGCTATGAGGCTGGTATTTCTAGAACCCCACAGCGAGTGTTTGGTGTCACACAACTGAAGTGTATGATTCTGGCTCAAGAGTGCAGTCAAAGGAAAGTACAATATTATAATGCACAGACATAATCAATAGTCTGAGTTTGTTCTTTTATGTCCTGTGAAAAGTTACAGGAAATGTTGTCTATCAGGAGGTACTTCATCAAGGAGGGAGTGGGGAGAACCAGAAGATTATTAACTTCTAATACAAAAGTCTGTACAAATGTCTGGAATTATCCAGACATGCTAACCAGAATAAAACCAATATTTTTGTTCTGTAGGAAGTTCTACTTTACGTTGTTCTTAACTTCTTGTCTACATGAAGTTAAACTAAAGCACACTTTTTGAGATGTGTATCTTTCAAAAAGTTTTTACTGGATAGATTGCAAGATAGATAATTTTTGTGCTCAGCACATCAAAATTTACCGTGACCATATAAACCTATGTGGATTATGAAGTATATTGTAAACGCATAAATGAAATGCATAGAAAATGTAGGAGAGTTTTGGAGTACGAAGTCAGTGCTTCTGAGACAGATTAAGACCTAGGTTTAGCTGCAAAATTTCTGGCTAAATATGGTATTGCCAGAAAATACGATTATGTGAAAATGTCAGTGAAAAAAATGAGAGTTTTAAGATTAATGGCATTGGAACTTCATGGATTTTCATTTTTCATCAAAATGTAGTGTTTGTTTTATTCAGGCTGTAAGCAAGCATTTTGACAATTTTTTAATTATTTTTTTTTTTTTAATTTAATCCTTTGCCATCCTGCTCTGTGAATAGGAACAATAAGTATGTAGGCAGGCACTGAATTGAAAACAAAGGGGTAGTTTCCCCACTAATGATTGAATAGGATTCAAGAGCATTCCAGCATAGTGCATTCCAGATAGGAATCATGTTTAAGAGCAGGAAAGGTAAAGGGTTGTGAACACTGCCCAGCTGTTTGTGTTGTCCAGGTTAGAAGGTATTTGTCTGAGTAAGGACCTTTTCAGAGCTACTAGTGTTTCAGTTGCTGGGACTGATGAAGTGGACATTTTGTCAGGGGAGGGAGAGGCTTCAGAGGTGGATTGTGGGAGCGCAACACACAAGGCTACACAAGATCCAGAGATGGGGATTTTTATGTGGCACTTAAGAAATACAGAATAATTTGCTTTCTGCTAATCCTGGACAAGTGACTGTACTAGCACAAGGACAAAAATATTAACATCTTATAATGGCATACCTTCTGTCCAGAATTTCACATAGCTTCCAGACTGTTTGGTTTCTGCTGCAGTTTAGAAAAAAGTATGTAAGTGTAAACTGGTAGTTTTTCATTATTATTTTTTTAAATTTTATTTTTATTATTTTACCTTTATAAGGCACTTTTAAAAAGAAAAAAACATGACTAAATTGAAGCTCATTGAAGCATTTTAAATAATCGTTTTAATGTGAGGAAGGTGGAGAAAAACCTAGAATAAAATAAATTCTAGTGGTTGATGTCTTTCTTTTTATTAAGAAAGATAAAATGTTACCCATGAAAACTCTCATCCGTGGACATTTTGGGCCAAAATAGCTGTTTTTATTGAAGTGGGGGGGGGAAGCAAGGAAACCTTTGATTCAGCTTATTGTTCAGTGTCAAAATTAGTTTGGGATCTGTGCTGCCCTTGCAGAGCCTATTAGTATCATAGCATGGTGCTGAGCCTTTGCCGAAGTGGGGTAAGTAAAGCGGTCCGTCGAGTGCAAGGTATCTGTAGTGCTGGGTGGTCCCAGCTCAGCACTAACCTCCTTCCACAGAGTCCTACTTCCTGCCAGTGTTACTGGAATCTTATTCCTAGCTCCATCCTAGCTGCCCACAGTATGCATGGCCTCTTCCTTGCATGCCAATAGCTGGTTTACAAACAAAAGCAGATAGCTGTCCTAAAATAGACTTGGGGATCTGTTCTGGATCGAGTTGCAGCTGGGGTTCAGAGGTAATAGTACTGCATGACCCTTTGTTGATGCACGTGTTAGCTTGGTTCAATGATCTCTTCACTGCTGTCTGCTGTACAGTGTAGCCCTTCTCTTGTGATCCAAGTACTGTACTATTTGGAAGCCTAGTTATATCATTTGGTTGGTGGCTGCTACATAATTTCTGCCCATTCTAGTTCAGTTGTTCAGTTAATCTGAGTGTGTGTATTTGTCTTCAAAGGGAGACCGTTGCTGTTCCGTCGCTGTTGGGTATGCTTGAGGAAGGCACTGTAACAAGGCTCTTTTTCACACATGCTATGAGGCAGTGTGCTCCATGAAGGGGGTCTCCTTTCCCCGTGTGAATGATTTGTCTGGTAAATGTTAGCAAGTTCTGTAGTTCTGTTGTGTCCATATGTTCAGTATATCTTTCTTACGCTGTTTAATTAATCCCCAGTGCCTTCACAACTCCTACACAAGGGATAAGTTTGCTGTAAGAAAATTGAACTCCAGCAAGTTGGGATTCTTTCACTGTTCAGTCACTTTTAATGTCCATTTTGCTGTTTTGCGATGAAAAACTGAATTATAATAGTAACCATATCAAACAAAGCTGAATGAGAATCATTTGCATTCCCATTAACTCTAATTGGCTTTTTTAAACTCAGTATAAAAAACAGATTGTCTCTAACTTCCAAAGTACCCCTTTTTACACAAAGGCTATCCCAGGGGACACTTGGCAGACCTCCCCGTTGAGCTTTTTTGCAGATTCTTGTATGCAGAAATGTAGTAGATGATTAGTATAAAGCCACACCATTTGTTGCTGTGATACTTGCCTTAAATTCAAGTGTTTTCATAACGATGCCACCGAGGGAGTGGAACTGAAGTCCAGAGTACAGTTTGAACCCCAACAGAAGGATACTTGTGAATATTTATTGAGACAAGCCTCGGTATTTGAAGTAACTGCAAGTGTGAAATAGATTAGTACAAAGTATTGTCTCCATCAGATAACTAATTTTGAAAACAAACAAAAAAGTTTTTCTGCTGTCTTATCTCTGAAGAGGGCAGAGGCAAGCCTGGGTTCACATTTGCCTCTCCTCTTTCTTACTGTCTGTGTGTGTTTCTTCCTGTTTGTCCCATTTCTGTCCATTTCACTTCCAGTACTGTTTTTCAGAGCTGTGGGTAGGCCACATTTCCAGTAGGCACAGATTGCCTGAATGTGGGTTTTTTTGAGTTTGGAAGCTGATTAAAGGGTCTACACTGTCCTGGTTTCAGCTGGGATAGAGTTAACTGTCTTCCTAGTAGCTGGTACAGTGCTGTGTTTTGAGTTCAGTATGTGAAGAATGTTGATAACACTGATGTTTTCAGTTGTTGCTCAGTAGTGTTTAGACTAATGTCAAGGATTTTTCAGCTTCTCATGCCCAGCCAGTGAGAAAGCTGGAGGGGCACAAGAAGTTGGCACAGGACACAGCCAGGGCACCTGACCCGAACTGGCCAACGGTGTATTCCATACCATGTGACGTCCCATCCAGTATAGGAAGGGGGAAGTGGGGGCAGGGATTCGCTGCTCGGGGACTGGCTGGGTGTCGGTCAGCGGGTGGTGAGCAATTGCACCGCGCATCATTTGTACATTCCAATCCTTTCATTATTTCTGTTGTCATTTTATTAGTGTTATCATTATCATTATTAGTTTCTTCTTTCCTGTTCTATTAAACCGTTCTTATCTCAACCCACGGGTTTTGCTTCTTTTCCTGATTTTCTCCCCCATCCCACTGGGTGGGGGGGAGTGAGCGAGCGGCTGCGTGGTGTTTAGTTGCTGGCTGGGGTTAAACCACGACAGCATCACTTTAGAGCAATAGACAGGTGACCTACAGGAGCAAAAGCTGTTGTTGAATTTGCATAGTGGGAAGTTTTAAGTTGCTATATGTTGCTATACTTTATGATTATTAAAATTAAAGTCACTGTGAAAGAGATGATACTGAAGTAGTAAGAACTGCATCCTTGGAAGCATTGCCCGATAATCTGAACAGAGGAGAGGAAAGAGAAATGAGACATGTGGAATTGAAGAGGATTCTATAGAATCCACAGGACAAAGAGAATGGCTTGGAAATGGATTCACTGAGGTCTGCTAAGCTGCAAACCTCCTTCAACATTTTCCTGTATTTAGGACGTTCATAATACCCTCCTGTGTGAATTGTCTGATATCTACTAAGGACTGAGAGACATCATTCCTCTCCCACATGGGCATTAGTAAGTTTTCTCCCCATTCCTGAAAACTGTAGAAATTTAACATCTTTTGAGACCTCTACTGTTTTGATAAATCTGCTTGAAGGGAGCTGGCAGAGCTTTAAAGTTATTGAGAGGGATGGCTCAGACAGATGGATACACACACCATACATGTAAATCTTACTTCCTAAGAAAGCAGCTCTTCTAAATTCCGATTTAGGTCTTCAGACTATTTATTTTATGATCACAGCCCTTAACTCTGCTAAGAGCTGTTTGTGCTACTGATTGATAGAATCAGGGAGGACGATAATCTGAATAAAAGGATAAGAAAGTGCAGCTGTTTGACATAAGGAATGCTGATGATTTCTAGGGCTTGTTGTCCATAGGTGGAATATACTATCTGAGAAAAGTAGAATTGTCCAAACCAGGTATCCCCCATTTACCTCTTTTTTTCCACTTCCCTGCGGTGGTTTCTTTCTTTAAAGAAAAAATGAAGAAAGCCAGGCTATCTTCAAAGTATAGGGAAAACAGAGATGCCTTTTTTTTTTCTGTCCAGGATATCTAGAGAAGGAGAGTAGGTAGAAATATGAGTTGGAACTGCAAGATTTTTTCAACAAAATTCTCGGTCATATGCTTTTAATTGTGTACCTGCACACTGAGTTAGTTGGCTGTTGGCTAGCTAGGAGACAAGGCCTCTTTTTAGACACATTTGTTTCCTTGTCTGTGGTTGCATTTCACCGTTCCTTTGGCATGGCATTGACTCATGACATTACTGAGGTTGGCATAAAAACATGAGAAGCAGTGAGCAGTGAGAAACTTACTGGTGAACAGGACCTATGTTGCAAAGGGGTAAAACTAGTCACATTGGTGTTTCTGGTACAGTTCACAAGACATAGCAAACAGTTAAGAACATCTTCCCTTTCCAACCCAAAGTATCCAAGCTATTGTTTTTCCATTACTTACCATATCCCAGTTGTGCAACTGGTACCGGTGAAATCTTCTGCAAGTTATTTGTGTTCTCTTATTTAGCATGCCTGACAAAGCAGAAATGTGCAGATGCTGCTGCTCAGTACTTCTTTACAGATCTTTTGCATCAGTTTTTTCAGTTTAAGATACGTAATTTTTACTTAGATGCATCTTAATACCTCTCTTGAATCTGCATATGTTCACTTGTGTAGAGTTGAATGTTTTGCTTCCCACAGAGAAAATTATTTTATAAATAAACACAATGTATTTGTTTACATGGAGGATAGACTATATGATTCTAATGCTTTTTGTTTCTTTCCTAAGGAGACAAAAATGTCAGATTTTGTGTATTTTCTTATGCATGTTTTTCTTCTGATGTCTTCTTTTTGTCTTTTGGGAAGCTGTGCTTCAGTAGAAAGCTATGTTAAAAATATAGTTAAAAGAAAATTGATCTTAAACTAATCCTTTGAGTCAATTAAATAATACTGATCTCAGTAGAACATCTATTAGTGTACATGTGATGTTACTACTAATACAGCATGAATTTATTACAGCCAGGGGTAGCCCAATGAATTCCAGATGAATTCACAATAGCTGGATTCTTAAAATGCTACCAGGTTTACTTCAGGTTTTCTGTTTCCTTGTGTAATTAATACCAGAACCCAGCACTGCTACCTGCTCCTATTTAAAATAAATAAATAAATAAATAAATCATATATATGAAATCAAACTGAAGAATTGAAAAGATGTGCCTGAGCCTTGGCATTGATAATCTAAAATAACAGGTTTGAAGCCACCTGATTTTACATAATCGAAAGTTGTTATGGTTTATCTCCTTCAGAACAAATCCAAACAACCAAAATACTTCAAATTATTTTAACATAACTAGCTAGATTAGTAGCTTACTTGAAAAATTATTCACAATGTATTTAGAGATGCTTAAGTGTAAAATTGGCTACAAAGCTGTACTTCAAAGATATCTGTGAAAATAAAATGTATTTTCAAAGATTCATTAGTCAAACATCCTAATCCCAGGTAGAAACCTAGCAGCTTCTTTTCATAAGAGTGGCAAAATCTGTTTAAATTGGTACTTTTTTAAAAAAGAGACATGGAAACTTACACATTTTCACACTGTCGTGGGTTCTATTGATAAGTTATTTTTTCAGAAATGCCATGTGATTGTTAGAAGCTTCACCTAATGAAGTTCAGCATTTCATGTGGCATGTTAGGTTTCACACTGGAATCTCCAGCTACGTTTGGACCCATGTAACATCACACATTTTTAATTACATTATCCCAGCTTGGTACTGGCTATTACCAGAATCAGACCCCCAACTTTGGCAAATGTATTTAGGTTTGAAGATTTCACTGGTCTCTTTTTTCATCAGCCCTTACCATATGGTTCACACAACGTTTCCATAGCTTAATAGACCAGATGTGTGTATTGTGCACACTTCATCAGAAAGCACTGCACCAAGGACATGGCAAAAATCATCTCCAATAACTATTTAATGTATTGGTCATGTGATGATGTAAATCAAATCATGGTCCCATAAAGGCTGTTTCTTTTTCTGTAACGTAGAGGACATACACTGATAATGGGAAGTGAGGGAGCAAGTTGGGATGGTTTTTTTGTTGCTTTCTGTGTATGGTAGGAGAAGGTTACTTGTATCATAATTGTGAAACTAGCCATTTTTTACTTCCATCTCTAATCCCAGCTGAGCATTGTAGCACTGAAGTCAGATGTGTATTTAGGCCAGCACTGTTTTCTCAAAGTTTGCCTAACCCTGACAGTGAGGAAAATTTACCAAGGTCCCCTCAGCTCTGAGATTCATAGCCCAATGACAGCTTAGGGAAGAGAATGAGGGTGAATATAAGATGTGCGTAAGGTATCAACAGACTGAGAACAGTGCCCGCTACTGAATAAGAACACATTTGCCACAAAGATTTAACAATTAGTTTGCAACTCACAAATAGAGAAAGTACAGGACACGCTTTTTCCTTACGCAAGCATAGTATGAGAAGAAAGGCCACACCAAGGTCTGTGAAGTAGTGCTGGATGACAAAGTTTCAAATATGCATGTAAAGAGAGATCTCAGCTTTTCCTCCACTCTTGGTTGGATTCAACCACCTCCTGTGTGAAAGCTCAGGACAGAGCTGGGTGATGGGCTGATGCAGGGCTGTCAAACAACAACATTGCACTGGGATGTGATGCTCACAGGCCCCTATCAGTAACCATGAGGTTCTGTTAACATCTATGTAAACACCTCCTGTATGCAAATGTTTCTTTGATTCCCTTGAGGAAAAGGCAATGCGTTGACAGGTTTAGAAGAAATTTTTGTGGCTAATGCATTTTGGTGTGGACAGGACAAATATTCCATCATCTTATTCTTTGCTGAGGCCGTGCACTTTATACCTTCTACATCAAGAGCGCTCTGGTCTCTACCTTCAGACCCAGAGGACCTTGTGAGACTGGTAAAGCAGTAAACCTTTTTTTTTCAAAGAAAAAAAATCACCTGCAACCTTTTCTAGATACAGTCTGGTTTCCTTCAAAATAATGTGTTCATCATGAGATTCAGTCCTACTTTCCTGGTTTTAACAGGCTTAAAAATAATTTTTGAAGTCTAATGAAAAAGGGGCAATGAAGAAGCACTGAATGGAGATAGAAACACAGACAAAAGAGAAGGATGTAAAAGGAGAGTATAAAGGAGGCAAAGAGAAAAGGGAATAAAGAAGGAAAATAAAATTAAAAAAAGAGAACCTACACAACCACCTCAGAAGAAGACAACAGGATTGAAAATAAGTTTTATACTTTCAAGGTTTTACATAGGGTTGGTGAAACTTAGACCTGATATTGCTGGGAAGTCCAACTGGACTAGTGGATTTCTACCTGATTACAACAGGGCAGAAATGTATCTTTGGTTTTGGACAAAATGTTCAGTGATTTATGAGACAGTCTGTTTTCAGAAGGGAGTTGTGAGTATCAGGGTTTCACTGAGACTTTGGCTCCTAAGTGCCTATAGCATTTCAAGAGTTAAGCTTAGGCTAAATTTTAGAGGTGTTTGTCAGTGAGGAGCTTAAGTTCCATGAAACAGTTGAACATCAATGCTTTTGAGAACAGTATTCATTAAATTTTCTAGGGACAGTGAAATAACCAGGAAAGGATAATAATTATTGGCTTGAACACGAGGAACTTTCAGTTACCACGCCTGGCTGGGATGCTAAAGGAGAGAATGTATCCACATTTTTGTTTAATGCAGCTATTCAGTAAGGTCATTCTTATTCCCCAGATTTTTAAGGATGGTCTTTGCTGTGTTCTGCAAAGAATAACTTTATCATATTTACAATAGTAATACAGTCTGTCTGATGCAGCAGGACCGTCTTACTAAGCTGTCTCCTCATTGGGACAGTACAGAGAGTAAAAAGCTGTAAAAGACCTCATGAGTAACATAATGTAAAAGACTACAGAAGTCTGAGAGTGCTCCTCCTGCTAAAGGAGTTTGTGGCCATTTCTGTAGAGGTGTTCCAGAGTGTCCATTTGCAAGAAAAGAGAAATACTTGTAGTTACAGGCTACCCAACACATTCCTTCACAATACTGCTGAAAATGTTTAACGTAGAAAACCCTCAAAATTAACTACTGAATATATCACTTGAAAAGACTGTGAGCTAATGATATTCTGGCCTGGGACTTTTTCAGTCAAAACCACATGCACATTAAATTTTCGTGTGAATGTTGGGCCGCAGAGAGGATTAAACACTCACAAAAATCGCTCCAGCAAACATAAAGATAGAAGAAAGCAAAGGCATCTGGGTTTTGTGCCTTTTTCCTGTCACGCTGGAAGAATGAGCTACGGCCTGTTGATTTAATTGTGCTAAGTGCTGTGGGCCTTCAGCTATGTTAATCATGCTCTATGCAGAGCAGCTGTGCAGCACTGGGCACGCTGGCTGGGAGGCAAGCCCTGCTGCAGCCTCCCTGTGCTTCCTGGGGCTGGGGCTGCGGGGGTCAGGCTAGAGGGCATTTCAAAGCACAGACCTTTGCTGCCTAAAGAAACGGCCTCATTTTCTTTAATTTTATACCTGCTGTAAAATCAATTCCAAATAATAATATCTAACCTATTATTGACACTTTATCCTGTGGGAAATAGCTGGTTTTGACTATTATAAGCAACCACTGATTTTCCCCAGGCCCTCAGGGCCTCCTGTTGTGACTGAGGCAAATGTTGCTAATAAACGCCTCCTTCAAAGTGACTTTTCCAGCTGAATCGGAGGGATTCCAGTCACCCATCTGATGGAACTTTAACCAGAAACGTGTTGGACAAATTAAATATGGGTTAGCCTCTTGCTCTGGACTATATCAAGAGCCTATAAATGCAAAATGTTTGAGTCACAGAAGACCGTGCTCTGTAATTAACTATTGTAACTCTCCTCGCAAATCAAAAGCAGCCTAACCTGCGGAGTTCAATATGTCAAGACATGGGCACTGAAATGGTTTAGAGAAGGAAGAAGAGGAAAGAAGAATAGGAGGAAAAGGTAAACAAGATTTTGCATACGTGTATATTACTGTTAGCTAGTATCGGGAGCCTTGAATTGTTCACCTTGTTACGGACAAGCAAAGAGCTGAAGTGTTTTAATGTATGAACTCACATTTGAGTCCGTGTGTCATTTATCCTACTGGGGAAAAAAAAAAATCTTTGGACTTACCCACTTGGAAAATAATGATGAAAGGTTTTGCAAACTAGATATACCGGTTTTTCTTTCTTTTGGGCTGCACCTGGAATATCTACAATTTAGTTTAAAACAGCTAGTCAGTGGCCTGTTTGACAAGTTGAAAATGGCAAGGCTGATGTCTGCCAGTATGATAGTAAAGTAGGCAGAGGTTGACTCTGTTTTCAGATTTCAGTGCAAAAGGAAGGATTTTTTGGAGGGGACACCAGGTAGCTTTTTTTCTGTCTCTAGTCAGGAGTTTAATGTTTCAAAACATGGGCTCAAGTAATTTAAAGAGAGAAGAAGGATTTGATGAACAAATACTGAGCCTTATATTTTAATTGACCAAAATATCATTTTAATCCAAGTTCAATTAAATATTTGTAAACATGTTTATTGAAAAACTTCTGTCTTAAATTCTGTCTCAACATTAATTGTAACTGTGCTATAATTCTGCATCCCTCTCTTACCAGCCATCTTCTGGCAAGCATTTGATGTTGTTGATCTTAAGGTAATCTTAAGTCATTAGTTATGACCAGGTTTCTTGGAAAACCTGTGCAAGTGCAGTTTTCAGTGATGCTCATGCATATATATTTCATCAGCGATAATTTGAAAGAAGTGAGGCTAAATTTAAACTGGTATGCTATGATAGTGCTTGTGCAGAAAGAGCTATTTATCAAAGATGATACCTCTTTGCTTATCTGCCTTAATTTTCAAGTAAAAGTAGCTGACAAAATAGTAAGAGGAGAGTGAGAGAATAATTTGCTTTTTGCACGAATGTGCTTGTAAGCTAACTTTGACTTCCTTCGTTAGGATGTCTATGACAATGTTGTATTGCATCCAGTAAGAAATGAAGAGCTGCTTGATTACTTGTAGTTCATACATAGCTATAACTCTAAACGGCATAAATAATCTCTGTTCTCTCTTACTTTGCTGTAGTGCTTCTATCAGATATTCCTCTGTGATTCCATAAGACCTTGTATAATCAAGAGCAATAATATCTTTACCATTTCTATCATGTGCTCTATTAGTCTTCAGACCTTCTCACTTCCTAAACTGGAGAATGAAAAATATAGTGATTTTGGTTTTAAATCTCCAGTCTTTCTGATATTATTTTTATTAACATTATTCACACAGTTGTTACGCCAAAGGGATCAGCTAGCTCTCTTGACTTTGTAAATTCAAGCTGACCACAAGGATAGCAATCCAAAGCATTAGAGAGGAAGTCTTTGTTCTCAGAAATATGGAAGAATAACTTGATACTCATCTTGTCCTTCCCACTTGGAGTGTAGAGAGAGGGCAAGTGGAAGGCTCAGTGGAGAGATAAAGCTAAATAGCTTTCTCCTCCTTCTCAGTCTAAAACTGCTTCTTAGTACTTATGATACTTAAAACACCAGAATATTGGTAAAGGACTTCCATATCTCTGGCCAGAAAATCATGGGTAGTAAATATGAGTGTATGTGTGACATGTGCAAGTGAATCTGGTGTATACATACAAGGGCCAGGAGGATTCTCAGATGCCTTTTTTTCTATTAGACAAAATCTAGGTCTATAATACCACAGCTTTTCCATTTGGGAATACATCTAGGAGCAATAAATGTAAAACCAAGCTGGTTTTGCCTAAGTTCTGTGGACTGCAAGGCAGGACTTCTGCTGAAAACACTCTTCTTGTCAGCTCCCTTCCCTCATGGTTTTTGGACATCATATTTGTCAGCACTGGTATCTCCGGTGAACAGAGCTGGGAGAAAAAGCAGCTGAGGAAAAAAAAATTACAGTGGCAGACTTATCTGAATCTTTCTAAATCTTCCTGGAAAGAGACTGGGACCTTGATGTGGATTGGGTATTGGACTGGTAGCTCTTGCAGGGCAGGGAGCAATGAAGTACGGTGTTCTTCCATCTGCCCTCTTCACATCATAGGCTCACAGCTAATTAATCAGTTGTAATTTCCAGATGGCCTTCCAAATCAGCCTAAGGCAATGCAAACTTCAGCAAGGAAGCATGACAGAGCTCCATTATCAAAGTCTCTGGTAAAAGAAACACAATATAATGTTTTCTACTGTACTTAGAAGGCTGAAAAACTAGGAGCTATAGCTTCAGAGAGAACACATTGTTCGAACGTGAGTACACTAACTCTTTCAGCAGCAATACTTGTCATGAAACACTGTTTGCTGTGATGTGCATACTTACATAAATAAGCTCTTCTAAAGCACTTGTAACAAAGGAAAAGGACCTTTCAGTTTCATAATAATACTAGAAAACTTTTCATCTTTTTTTTCCTGCACTGCACCATACTAAAGATAATTTTGAAAGAGCAAGCTACTTGTAGTTCTCGGATTACTTTGGTAATTGATTACTTTGGTTGGATCACAAGTGTGATAGAATGTTGTTAACAACTAGAAATGCCAAACCCTAAGCTTCACTACAGTTATAATTATTTGAAAACTGAATGTTAGCACCTATAAACTTTGGCTTCATTCAAGTATGTGAAGAATATCTACTACTGTAAGAAAAACTGTCAAATGTGGCGCAGTACCAATAGGTGGACATTGCAGCTAAATTTGTTTTGATGTATATTGTCCAGAAACTAGAATTTGTTCATGGAAACAAAATATTTTTGAACACTGTTTTGTATTTTACCATAACTATTCCATTTTATACTACACATAGAAGGCATTAGTGTGAACAGTGTTTTTTTCTCCCTTGCAAAAGGATGGGTTTATATGCTGGAATCACTTAAGCTAATCTGCAAGTTACCTTTTTTTAGAACTATTGTCATGCGAAGTACCATAAGACACCAAATTCCGTGCCTCTCTTAGTGCAGATGAAAAAAAGGATTCGTTATTAGAAACCTTTTCACAAGTCTTGTCCAAATAATGGTGCTAAATCTAGCTTTTATTAAACTCAGCACCATGGAAAATTTAGGTGAGATGTAGCTGGGGATGTTTATTATGAGAATAAGGGTTTATGTGAGTTTGTTTTTGAAAATTAGACGTGGGGGATGCAAACTCCCACAGATATGAAGTTGAACAGAATGTTTGCACAAGCTCTTGCAAAGGAAAACCACCAGCTCTGAACAGCTTTGTTGCATAGTCTGAATATTTCTATGATCTTCCTGTGTTTGCTATTTTTTTCATGCCATGACTGTTAGGGGCCTTCATTTGCTGCATAATATAGTTCTGAGAAGACAGGAAACTGGAGGGTTTCTGGAAAGTAGCTTTTCCTTCAGCCATGACCTTGTGAGTAGTATTAAGTGTTTTAAGTTGAGTTTTATCTGGTTGAAAACCCAAAACTCTTTTAAAAAATCTTGATTTTTAAAGCAAAAGTACCCAGCACTTCTGAAAATTATTTTTCTTAAGGCATTTAAAGTAGAGAAACCATAAAACTGAGCTTCTCTAAATCACTTTAAAACTTTTAAAACTGTAATGCTAAACAAGCACAGCAGCATGATTCAGTGAGCATTTTAGCTGGCATAATATGTAGTATTGAGTATGTGGGGGTTTTTGATCCTTATGTAGTAAAAAGGAGTTACCACACAAATAGTGTCAATAGTCAGTGCACAGGTACCATACTGATAGCACTGATGTGGTGTGGATCCCTGAAGAAATATTTGTGCTGATGCTTTAATTCTGACGTAGTGGCAAACTTGAGGGAAAAATACAGGATGTGAAAAAAGATGAACTGTGTTCTTGTGTCCTAGATTTAACATTAGAAAATCAGTGCATGACCAATAGATAATGTGGAATTGCAGAGTTGGTAGGGAAGTTTTACAACCACACTATGTAGCAAAGAGTAACTGCCAGGGGACCGTGGATTGCCACTGTAAATCCTATCTAGGAAATTGTGCTATATGGGATCCTGCGAATTACAGACCACTGAGTCTGACTTTCTTCCCTGGCAAGTTGGGAGACTAATAAAAAAAAAGAGATTTCTGAATGCATGGAAAGCAGTCTGTTTGGCTAAGGTTAGCATGGCATCTTTAAAGGGAAATCCTGACTTTTTAGCTTGTTGGAGTTCTCCAGGGCTGTAACAAAAGCACATGGTTGAAGTGAATCTAGTGGACATACTGGATTTTCTTACTGCATTTTAAATAAGCTTTTGGCCACCTTTCATACCAACGTTCATTAAAGACACGAGTCACCATGTGATTGCAGAAAAAGTCCCCTCATGGACTGAAAGCTGGTGAAAGGCTAGAAAGCATAAGATAAGATTTAGTGATTACTTTGACCATTAAGTGCCAACAAAACATTTATTCCATGTCTTCATGGATACCATGCAGAAGAGGCTGGAACAGTGAGATTTTCAAGTCTGCAGCTGCTACTAAGCTGCTTAGGTAGCAAAATGCCACGCTTGCATTGCAGAAATATGTAGGGACCTCACAAAACTAAATGAATTGGCAAAAATTGACAGAAAAGTGTCAGTGTAAATTACTGGAAGATTATGCATCTAAGAAGAAGTAAACTGTACTTACATAATCCTGGACTCAGAACCGGAGGCTGTAACTCAGGAAAGAATGATCTTACCATCATTGGCAGTTCCACAAAACCATTGGCTTAATGTGCCTTGGCAGCCAAAACAATCAACATCATGTTGGTCATCTCTGAGAGAATATTGATAACAAGACAAAAGGTGTCATTATGCTACTTTACAAAACCTTGATGGGCCCACATCTTCACACAAAGTCACACAGGTGATCACACGGTTGATATATCAGATGGGTTTGCTGTCGTTCAGAGGGACCTTGACAGGCTGGAGAACCAGGCAGAGAGAAACCTCAGAGTTCAACAAAGGGAAGTGCAAAGTACTGCACCAGGGGAGGAATAACCCCAGACACCAGTACAAACTGCAGGTCAACTGGTTGGAAAGCAAGTCTGCAGAGAAGGACCTGGGTATTCTGGTGGACAATAAGCTGAACGTGAGCCAGCGATGTGACCTCACAGCAAAGAAGGTCAACAGACTCCTAGACTGCATTAGGCAGAGTATTTCAGCAAGTGAGGTCCCTCCTACTCAGCACTGGTGAGACTCATCTGGAGTGCTGGGTCCCATTCTGGGCTCCCCAGTCCATGTCTCTGCATGGACTTACTGGAGCAAGTCCAGTGAAAGGCTATAAAGATGATTAAGGGACTGGAGCATTTCTTATATGCAGAGAGGATGAGAGCTGCAACTGTTTAGCCTGGAGAAGAGAAGGATCAGGGGTCTTACAGAAGGTGTATAAATAACTGATGGGAGGAAATAAAGAAGATGGAGCCAGACTCTTCTCAGTAGTGCCTACTGACAGGACAGGAGGAAAAAGGCACAAATTAAAACACGAGATTCCATCTGAACAGATGTCCTGGTTTCAGCTGGGATAGAGTTAACTGTCTTCCTAGTAGCTGGTACAGTGCTATGTTTTGAGTTCAGAGCGAAGAATGTTGATAACACTGATGTTTTCAGTTGTTGCTCAGTAGTGTTTAGACTAATGTCAAGGATTTTTCAGCTTCTCATGCCCAGCCAGTGAGAAAGCTGGAGGGGCACAAGAAGTTGGCACAGGACACAGCCAGGGCACCTGACCCAAACTGGCCAACGGTGTATTCCATACCATGTGACGTCCCATCCAGTACAGAAACGGGGAAGTGGGGGGCAGGGATTCGCCGCTCGGGGGACTGGCTGGGTGTCGGTCGGCGGGTGGTGAGCAATTGCACTGCGTATCATTTGTACATTCCAATCCTTTCATTATTGCTGTTGTCATTTTATTAGTGTTATCATTATCATTATTAGTTTCTTCTTTTCTGTTCTATTAAACCGTTCTTATCTCAACCCACGGGTTTTGCTTCTTCTCCCGATTTTCTCCCCCATCCCACTGGGTGGGGGGGAGTGAGTGAGCGGCTGCGTGGTGTTTAGTTGCTGGCTGGGGTTAAACCACGACAACAGAAGAAACACTTTTTACTGTGAGGGGGTGGTCAAACTCTGGAATAAGTTGCCCAGGGTGTTGTGGAGTCTCCGTCCTTGGAGATATTCAAAAGCTGTCTGGACATGGTCCTGGGCAGCCTGCTCTAAGTGGCCCTGCTTGAGCAGAGGTGTTGGACAGGGTAATCTCAAGAGGTCCCTTCCAACCTCAGCCATTTTGTATGATTCTGTGTGGGCCACAAAAACTGGCCAGGTTTACCTGCTGTCTTTTAGTGACTGTCCAGGTTAGCATACCAGACCGTACAGGCCCTTTGTTCTGAGTCAGTAGGGCAGTCCTTATATGATTCTGTAGATTCCATAGGTTGAAACCTGCCTTGTTTCTGCACTTTCTGCTGAATTTAAGGTCTGATCCATTTCTGCTGTTAAGTACGTCTGTGCCATCTAGAACCTTGCTTCCTTTTGTATTCCCCTGGACTCTGCTTGTCCGTAAGCCATTTTCCCCATCTGGCATAACTTGTCCTTTATGCTTACAAACTGTCATAACTATATTGCTTCTGAAGTAATGGAGTAGAGGGAGGTGAAATCTGGCCTGTGGCAATGAGGAACGGTGACACAAAGGGTATGAAGATTTATGTTTGTTTCCTGTTGCTCAGTTTTTATCCAAGTCTAAACTTTATTCCCTTATGGAGCAGTAGACTTTGCCTAACTGGTACAACTTTGCTCACTTTGAGTTAATCTTCTGTTTAGTAAGAATGACAAGTTGTGAAGGGGCTAAGCACTAGACACTCATCTGGTGAAGTCAGCTGACCTACTTTAATTTCACAAATTAAACTGCTAAAGTAAACTGATCTACTCCATTTACACTAGGCCTATGTATCTTATAACAGTTGCTTCCTTTTAAGACAAAATGCCCAGAATTAACTGTCTGGGCTACTCTACAAAACCGTTTAATTTAATAGAGAAATTTACTTTTTCCTGTGTTTTTGGTATATTGTTTCTGAAATAGCTGTCCATTTTGGAACTAAATAACATGTTTCATGAAAGCTTTTGAGGAAGAAAAGTTGGTTCCTTATGGTCTTGCAGCTGTCTAAGGAACTATTACAGATTATGAACTGTTTATGCATTTTGTGACAGCTGGCAACACTGCTCCTTAAAATCAACAATAATAACCAAATGCTGGTTTATATAAATTGATGTGTCCACATATTCTACTGCTGTGCTGGCCTGTCTCTGTTATTACTTGCTGCCCACCACAGTTGTTAGTAAGAACATAACAGTGAATTCATGGAGTTCTAGTATTTCTTTGCATGCTAAAGAATATTTTAAAAAGCATGTTCTTGGCAGATGATACTTATCTGACTTGAGTTTCTTTCTTAAACATGTACTATTAATGTAGGCAATGCCTGAAATGATGAGGACCTAAATGTTGAAATGAATTAGCAAGAAATTAATCCCGTGATCAAAACATTTTGCATTCTTCTATAATTCTTGATAGACACCTAATATTTTTTACTTCCTTCCTTAAAACTTCATCTGCACTTAAATTATTTGTTAGATAAAAACTCAGTGTCAGAATGTGGGTAAGTAAATGGAAAAGTATTTCTGTTCATTTCGGGTTTATTCATAATGTTGGCTGGAGAGGCCTCCCACATCAGACCTGATTGTGGGCAAGTTCCTTTTTTGTTCAGGGCAAACATTTATGTGTGAAATCGCAATCTCTTGTGGATCAAAACCTAGTCTCAGATTTTCTAAGTATGAGATGCAGACTTGAATCTGTTATGTACCTTTTGGCTCTTCAAATCTTTTTTGCATTTTCAAAAATTATAAAGGGTAACCAGGTGATATGTTAGCTGATATAATTTTGTAACTATCAACACAGTGGGTTTTTTTGTGTTACACTACTGCTGTAAATGTTATTCTGTCCCAAACCCACAACTGTGTATGGAAAAATTGACACTAAAAAAAAGAGTATGTTTTTCATGAGCATATATGGGTGTGCTAACACTACTGCTGTAAATGACAAAACTGCCCTTGGACCTAGTGTGGGTGAAGGAGTTTGATGTGGAAGTGAATTTTTTGTTGATTGTTTCCTCTGTGAGTAGAAAACAACAGAATTTGAATTTCTTTATCTCCCTACTCTTTGTTCAGTAACTCTTAGCTCAACATAACTGAGATAGGAAGATTACAAGTATAGAGCAGTGGAACATACTAGACAGTGAGATATTAATCTTGCTTATCCTAAGGAATCAAAACAAGAAGATAATGTACTGAATATATAATTATCCAGGATATTTAATATGCATAATGAGAGAACATTAGTATTATTAATTATAAAATTTTGTAACGTCTTTCTAAGCTCTTCATATATGGATGGATTTGATGTAATAAATGGCTAAGACTGCAAATTCTGGTTGATTGGAGCTATAGAACTACTTTTATCTCTCAGATGCAGTGCTACAATGAGCATTATCATAAGCTACAGTAACATGCTACAGGAAGCTTATTCTTGTTGTAGTATTTTTAGAGAGGAGGAAACGTCCCAATTGTTTTTTTTTCTGTTACTGTTAACTACTCTCTTTTATTGTTTTTACAAACAAGGTATGTACAGAAATTTCTAGAAGGAGGGGCAGCAACCAGTAAGGAGGCAGACTGATTAAGAGACTAAGGAAATATTGTAGGCCATGACATGAAGAATAAACATGACAAATAAAACCTGTGGTAAATAGTTAACTCTGATCTGTAGAAAAGGGTAGAAGAAAATGATGCCTGACTTGCTCATGGATTTACCTATGGCACAGTCAGTGGTGTGTTCACCTGTTTATCTCCAGGCCTCAGTGCTTAGCTGGAGTGAAAAAACTTACTAAACTGTACAAAGATTTATTTCAACCCATGATTTTTTGCAAACCAGAGTCCTACCGTTCACATATAATTTCAATTGCTATGTTCTACCATAGATGGACCATAAAGCTGTTCAGTACTCAGTCCTTATACCTAAGAGTAACAAGAAAAAGAAATTATTTTGCTGTGCAGTACCATTCTGTTCCAGTGAGTCTCAGTACTGAAATATGGTGCCTATTTGAGCCAAGTCTTTGTTAGTGGCTGTTGCAGCTGCCTCATAACTCAGCATGACTGAAGCTCTATCCAGAGTTAGCGGCATCTCTGATCAGTGTCCCTGCTCATCCCCTTTGACCCATCCAAATGCGCTTGTCTGCTGGAGATCATGTCTGGTCTGGCTGCTGTGCCTCTGTCTTCTCCCGATTTCTCTTCTACCTCCCTATTTATGCCCTCGGCACTTCTTACAAGCAGATCCTCTCCAATTCCTTCCTCCTTTTCTGTGGGAGTTTTGTGCCTCTGAGTTCCTCCTCTTTTCCTTCTACATCTTAACTTGGGATAATCTCTCAACAAGGTCATTCAGTTGTTTCCTTTAGTCCAGACTGAAATCTTTGTCATTCTCCATTAGCTTCCATTCTTGAATTCTTTACCATCAATTTGGCTCAACAGCTCAGTTCCTCTCCTCTGCTGAGGTACTGTATGCACCACACTGCTCTATCACTGCTCTGCTACTTCTACCAAACTGATTTCCCCGTGAGAGCATCTTCCCCTGTTACAAAGATTTCCAAACAAGCTTCTTTTGCTTTCTTCTAAGTTGTCCTTCACGTTTAGAAGGATTTCCCCGTGAGTTAGCAAAGCCACTTCAAAACTGTTCTTCAGCATCTGATATTTCTGCTTTGTGATGAGGTCTACAGAAATATTGAAAGCAAGTATGCAGATGATGTGCTGAAATGATTGATCACACTGTTGACTAATCTTGGTTTCTTTTTTTTCTACTATTATCTATTTGTCCATATTTGGGGGCAGCAGCTGTATACTGAATATTTGTTCGTTTAGTAACTGGAGTCCCTGATTTTGGACTATGTCCTAAGTAATACAAATAAATATTAATAATAAAAATGTTTTTAAATTATGATAATGATTGAATACATCAGGAGTTACAAATCCTAGGGTATCACATGAATTTTATAAAATGGAGACATTTCTTTTCACCCATGCAAAAATTCAGTACATGCTGAACTTTCTGTATTCCACATGACTTTATGCTTTTATTTATGTTAGCTCTCATTGGATGCTCTCTGCTTTTTCTCCACCCTTATACTCTGTGCAGTTGGGGGATACTCTCTGGGGGTCACAGTGTACTGCTTTCAAGTTCTTTACTAATGGCTTTCACTTGCCTTTCATAGTGTTTTAATTCATTGGCTTGAATCTACCTCTGTTTTTCCTTAAGCCTCTTAAAGAAATGTCTGCACTAGTCTTCTTAAATTTGTAAGCCAGTTGGACAATGAACTTTGCCAGATCTTCCTAGCTGATTTATAGAACTGAAATCTCCCCATCCTCCAGGGCATGCACTCTGATTTTTATGTATAATAATCTTATTTACATTGTTCTTACTTACTTCTGGCCAAGGAATCCTCTTATTCTCCCAAATGGAGTACTATGAGTGCTGGAGCACAGTGTATCTTTTTTAGTTGGCTGGCCTTTTCGAGATCTAGGAGTTCCTAATCACAAGGGTTTTCTGAATGATTAACAAACAACACATCTGTCCTTTGGACTCCTTTGACTGACAAAGAGCTGCTCTACTAAATGCATCTGGGTTTCCTCCATCTGCACAAGATTATTTCCGTTGAAGTTTCTATATTTTCCTCATCTACTTCATTTCAGCAAAAATGGAATGTGAAAGGAAGTGAAATTTGGACTAAATTTACATTAGCCTAACAGCTCTGTTGTTACAAGTGACATAATAAAGAACAGTATTCTTCAAGGAAGAAAAGTAAGTTTTGATCCAGAAACACAGGCTATTGAAGACAGGCGGAGCAGTGGTGTTTAAAGGTGAGGCTGAAACTGCAACTAAATGAAAAAAGCATTTTATGAGTAAATCCGGTGTGGTGGACAACTGGGTTCCTACTATATTACCCTTAACACAAGGTAGGCTGTTCTCAGCTTCTTTGTAGGCTTCAGTTGTCTTTAAATCCCTTTTGCCCCATCCTGTCTTTTGTAAAGGGATAATGATAATAAAATAACTTTATTCCAGAAGCAAAGATCTGCTAGCAAAATCTCAGAAAACCTCTTTTGCCTGGGAAAATTTAGCTTTTGGCAATGTATCTACCTCTGACACCAGCAGAAATAGGGGAGAAAGAAGTAGTAGGGAAAAAGAAAGAGTTGGCAAGGTGGAGAAGAGCAATGGAAGAAGATGCAGATTCTGACTGTGGAGAATGAAGGGGCCAAGTTCCATGTTAGCGGTTGTTTTCACTGGTTAAGAAATGTGATGTGCAGTGTTGCTACTATTTATATTGCTGCAGAATGCTGAGGTTCCAGCTGAAACCCGTTTATGTTAAGCCCCATACCAGTACTAGGTATGAGAGGAAACAGAAAAAGTATCCTACCCCAAATCCCACAACAGATCAGTCTCATGTGTGGAAACAGAACTGGTCGCCAGTCAGGAGCATATAATGCATGTCAGGCTATTACACTTAATGAAGAGGAAGTAGCATGAAGATTGACTTCACAAATCTCAGCGTAGTGTCACGGAAGAATAATCTCCACCTTGAATCTACTTGTTCCAATAAGAGAAAAGAGGCACCTGAGTAGATGCCATCAGGCAGTTCTTGAGTGACTCAGCTCCAGGACCTGAAAGGGCATCTCAAGGGAAGGATAAATCTCTAAATACCTTGTTTTCCTAAGCATCTGCTACTCAGCTAGCTGGACCTTTGGTCTGACTAGAGATGATTTTCTCATGTGTTGAACAGCAGTAGATAGTAGGAAAGCAGCAGGAATGAAACAATTAAATTGGGCTTCCCATCCTAAATTTTTGGCATTCCTTTTTATGGGTAACAAGAGCACTGTGAGATACAACTGATGAAGGATGCATCATGCATGTGAACACTCATAGGACTGAATGTTAGCAACTGAAATGTTGATAAAATAATCCTGGAGTGTAATGTCAGAAACAGTGAAAGAGATGGGGCCTCACATCACTGCCACAGAATGCTGCAGAATATAATTACTTCAAACAATGATGTGATTTTTTTTCTTTCCATTAAACAACCCTTTCTATGCTGGGGGCATAGGTGATTAAAAGAAAAAAAATAGCTAGAAAGTGACATTAAAACTGCACCTGGCATTAAATGCAAAGGTGATCTAAAAGAATATGGAGTATTTTATTTTACACTTTCCAAGTTTCTCTTGCTCCAGTGCAATCCTTTTATAGAAATAATACTTATCAGCTATGTATGTCTACAAAGAGAGTGTATAATCCATTCTTGATATCCAAAAACTACATTAACACATCTTGCATCCGTGTACCTGTAGACCTTGAAAGTTGAATTTCTGAAATCAAACCCTGGCTAACCAGAAACACTGGGCTAGTGCTCAAAACCTGAGCCCTGTCATGCCACGTCATCAGGTATGGATGAGAAAATGTAGCTGAGATGCAAATTACTGATTAGAATAGTTAATTGTGGTATGTTCATGAGAAAGTCAAACCAAGAAATCAAAGTTAACTCAATAATTAATCCATTCCTCCCTACACACCTTGCTCAACCTTCTAAATCATTTGATGTTCTAACTTGGCTTCAAGAAATTTTAGACAACTCTTCTAATTCTTTTCAGTCTGCTTATTTATAGCTTTTCAGCAAATGGCAAGTACTTTTATTTGTCTCCTTTGCAAAAATTGCAACATTTATGTGCTTCCAAAGCTGTTTCCCCCCCACAGATATACCCTTAAGTTCTCTCTCAGGGAATAAAAAGTCATCTTTCATTCTTATTACATTGTCAGCTAAAGACACTAAGACAATTTAGGAGAACCAGGCATATGGTGTCCTCACAAATTTTCTAGAGGCAAGATGTACTCAATCTATATATCATCAATAATCTCTGAAAATTCAATAGCAAAAATTCTCTAATGTATATAATAAGCAATAGCAGGGAAGGCTGAATTTTATGTAAAATTTAACGAAGAGGTCCTAAGCCTCAACCTGAAAAACAGAAACATAAAACTATCTGCTGGCAAATATTAAAAAAGATTGAATGTTTGGTCCACATAAACATTCACAAATCTATTCTAGTCTATTCTAGTTTTCCATCGTTCGCAGGGACCATTCACCTTTACTGGTTGCAAGTTTATTGCTGTTTTATCATGAGGATTAGCATAATGATGCATCTAGGCCTAAAATTTATGAATAATAGCAGAAAGCTTATTTGCAACTGACAACAGGCATTTTGAGCTAAGACTGAGGCTTTTTGGACTTACTCAGCAAACAACAAGGGAAATCTTGTGTTTCAACAGTTATAGCTCTGGATGCTCTTGGCTGTGGAATGTGAAGGGTGCATGGTGATTAATCAGATTTATACATAATACAGCAATGCCTGCTTCGAAACCAGCTGATGGGTGAAGTGAAGGATTGCAATAGAGTACTTCGTGGTATACAGCACTGGGATCACAGGTATAGTAATTCCAATGTTATTCTTTGGGCAGAAATTCAGAAAACAGATTATTGCTACAGCATAGATAAAAGTCCATGTGAGATTATATCTCATCAAATAAAAGGACAGTATGATTCTATGTTTCATGCTTTAGGGGTTTTATCTTATTATATGAACTTCTCATAACCTATCGGGGACAGTATCAGTCCTGTCCAGGTTTCAAGACCTGCTCTGTTTCTCCCCTTGTAAAGGAGAAGAGTAAAAAATATGGTCTTTGGTCTTCATATTGCAATTCTCGTATTAACATCCTCAGTAATTTTATGGCAAAAGTTTTAAGGAGTCACTTGAGATATCATACATTGTTTGCTCTTTAGTCAAATATTCTGCCTTTACTGGTAAAAGGATACCCTGATGTTGTTTTATTGATCTTCTCCCTTGCATTTGGTTAGGTGGTGAACCTATGTACTTTGTGGTTGAACATCTGGGGCAGCGTTTACGATGAGAAAGCCATAAATTTTGCTTTTTATTAGCTGCCCCTGGTTACAAACAGATTCTCATCTGAAGATCTAACCTGCCTAGGTCAGAGACACATAAATATTTTGGCAAGATTTGCTATCTCACGTTACTCCCAGTTTTCAATCCCCCTCCTCTCCCCTCTAAATATTTGAGCCATTCCAAACTTCCATCCTCTTTTATTGTATGGTCCCCAGTGGGCCCCACTGTAATTTGCTTACAGGGCATGGACTTCCCCTCTCCATCTTTTTCTGTTAGTATCTGCCATGCTATCTGGAACAGAACTTCCTACATAAGGTACTGTGTTACCAGAAAGTCCTAAATTTGACACCAAAGAATGCATTTTGCTTGCTTAATGAAGAATGCAAATTTGTCATCACAAATATTGATCATTCAGTCAGGCCTAGCTTGATGCCGGCCCTGAAGAGTATGGCATAATACTTTATTCAAGCAATTCTTCCATTGAGTTAGAAAATACAACAGACTTTATGGAAACACAAATCAATGTTTACCATGTTTCAGACCAACATGGGTAAGAACTGTTAAGTTCTTAAACCAAGTAAATTAGAAAAGAAATCAGTGTCTTATGCTAAGGACTGCTTCACTGGCAGCCCACACTGCTTACTTGCTTTCAAGGTTGAGTAACTTTTCTTCAGCCAACAACTCCCATGTTTCTCATAGCCATTCTCATGCCATTAATCTACTCTAACAGGAGAAACCCAAACACCTTTACTCCCGAAGAGGTATTGGACCAATACGCCCCATCTGGCCTTTTTCTTCACACAGAATTCCCAAGGTAGTATCATGCTAAAACTGATGGTAGGGTGGAAGTATAATTCTTTCTAAATACATATCGGTACCAAAAATGTGCCCTCCTTCTTCCCTTATCTTACTGTATATGTTGTGATAACATTGCTTTCAAATTTTAAATGTCTATATCATATTTTAAAAATGTGGTTTTTATCTAGTCTAAGTACCACACAGTGTCCTGAAAATTTATTGGAGGTCTGTAATTTACTTCATACCTGGCTGAGATTACCAGATGGTTCAAAGTGAAAGTTAAAAGTATGAATAGAGAAATCTAATGTTTCCATTGGTGTTTCTAGTGAAGCTATGTAACATGAAGTGTACAATCAAAAAAGATCTCTTATGTCAAAAGTACTACATTAGTAGTCCCGTGTGCATTAATTCAGAGAAGAAGAATGTCTGAAATGTATTGTATCACTGCAATCCAGCCTGAGAATCATTTCATTAATGAAAAAGAAATCACAATTTACTCGACTCTGTAATCCACTGAGGGTAATATTGGAAGTGTAAGTTGCACACCCCAGCAAAAAGGCCATTTTGTTGTCATGGCCAGGTGAAAAACAAAGTTTGAAAAGCTATGTGAAAAACTGGAGTCAAAGTTCTGATCTGTCGTGGCTAGGTATGGAGCCATTGACTCTACTCCAGAACTTGCTAGTTTACATTCACCGAGGAGCTGAGTCTACATGGGGCTCCAGTGTTTTCAGACACTGACACAGAGAAGCTATGAAAATTGTGACAGACACAATGACCTGGGGAAGAGGCTTGAGCTGCTACATTTTGGTTTAAGGCTGTAAGGTTAGTGGAAGAGCATTGTTCCTCTTCTTTGGATTTCATTTATCTCTCACCTGTACAGCTTAAATCCTTTGACTTTCTGGCTGTGGTGCAATGTCCAGCTATTTGTATGGCCGTGCTGAGAGATCTGAAGTGAACGAGGGCACAGACAAGAGGGCAATTTAGAAAGGTGGAGTATATAAACTGATTTCCTGTGAATTGACTTTTTCCTTGAGCTTTTTGGCTGTTTATTGCTTTTCTGGTTTACTCAGTTGTTCCGAATTACACTTTAAGCATTCTTTTATGGAATTTGGTTTTGTTATGGTTTTGTATCTGCTAATTCAAAATAAATTAATGGAGACGCTTCACAAGAGGAACACTGTAACTTTGTTCTTTTGGCACTAACTAGGTTTAGATAGCATGTGCCATACAGTCATGTATACCTTCCAGCCATCTGAGAAATGCTTACCTGTCAGATCTTTTGTGACTGCGTTGGCTTTTGCCAAGTTGCATCCGCTAACACCAGGACTGAATTTGTCCTATACTGATGTTTATGGATTTGGAAGCTTCCAGCCAAACAGTTGGATATGATACTTGGAACCAAATTTGGAACAGTCACGGGCATGACTGAGTCAGAGTTAATAATTTTGCAACTCTGAACTGTAGTATTACCTAGGGCCTATGGAGAAAATGCAGGTAATTCAGAGTTCAAAATTTCTGTTGAAACTGAAGCTTCAAATATTTCTCTACCTTTGTTATAGGACTCAATATTAAGAATATCGTGGCATGTGTCCTCAAGTGTGGCTGACCTCTCCATGTTGGTGCACATTCCCCATGGGGCAGTGAGCTGACATTCTGACAGGTTAGAAATGGTTTGTTCTAGTCTGGCTGTATCTTCGAGGGCATTTTCTGAAAAAAGAGCTTGATCCTTAACAGTTTTAGTTGAAGTCTTTTGGAAGTTTCACAGTGAACTTCCTTTCCCCCAGAACCGTTTTGATCATGTGTGGCTAAGAGGTCAGCAACATTAGAATAAACTTGGTATCAGTATCCTTAATGGAGCAGGCCCCAAATCAGGCACAACAGGTGCACAAGTCAGTCATTTCAGATGCACAAAAATGCACCTTGATCACCAATGACCACTGCATATTTACATAAAATAACTACTCATTCTGTCAAGTAAAATGTCCTTGTAATTGATTCTCCTTACAGGATGATTATAGTAGTTATAGTACTTCCTACAGTCATTCTTAAAATACTAGTGTCTGACTCACATCGCAACATTGTGGGCAGGTATCATTTATGTGTTGACAATTTTGTTTTAAGTTGATCTTGAGAGCAGCCAGATTATCAGACATGCTGTTGCAGCATGTAAGATGTCTTTAGAAATTACTTTTGCTGGAGACTCTGGGCTGCAGTGAAATGGTTCTGCTAGTAGGGACCATCTTTCAAGATCTTAAGAAAAGCCCACAGGCCACTGCAATAGTATGATTTTCACCTTTCCTTTATACAGCATTCTTAGTTACAGTCTAAGCACTTGATATTTTCTTCTTCTTCTCAAAAAACAAAACCTGTTCAGTGCTTTCTCCAGAGAATGATGTCTAGAGCTGTGCTAACAGTTGCAGGTGATACTTTTTAAATACATAAGCTTGAGGATTTTGATAGATTTGACATTAGATTTGAGGATATTACATCTTGCTTTGTGTTGTTTGAAAGACGCTATGAGCTCAGATTTGTTTATTAACATTATTATCCTCTGAGGCAGAATTTATGATTGCCACGTTTTGTCCAAATGCTGCTTTTAATTTTTTTTTTCAGTTTCTTTTTGCATAAACTAATTAAGTGACACATTTGGTCTGTTAGTCTAACCTACACCTTTGTACACTTATAAATCCAACCCTAGGGAATATGGTCATTATTGTATGCCCCTTTGATGGGTATGACAAACTAGAATTGCACAGCCCAGTAGAAGAGGACACCTTGCTTTCTTCTGTGGTCTGTCAGGATCTTCATTCTGGTGATTTCTACTCTGGAACATAGACAGAGATTATATCCTCCATCTGTTCATAGTGATTTCTAGATGGTACAGTGCTAGCTTTCTGGCTGATTGTCTAAGTCTTACTTGTATTTTATAGGATATGGTCTATAAAGCCCAAACACAGCACCAATCAATATGAATTTTCTTTCCTTTTCCCCATATTCCCATTGATATCAAGAGCCTAAGTGGTACATGTGGAACTTGTTCTCCCATTTCCCAGCAGTTGGAAATATTGCCAGTACAGCTTAGAAAGACTAACAAAAATAAACAGATTTTGAGTTAGGCTATCTTTGAGTTTCAATTTGATTTTAGTCCATATAAAGTGAGAATAGTATTCAGTGATTCAATGGAGTTACTATGATATAAAAAGATGTGAGATCAGGAATCACTGTTCATTCAGCCAATCATGATAGGTGTACATGGGCACTATTGAAAAAGAATTTATTTATTCTTTCCTGTAAAACACTTTAATAACAAACTTCCATGCAGTGACGTCTGTGCATTATGAATTATGTCCAATGATTTCCACAGGTAGATGCTTAGTTGTTTCTTTTCTGCTGCTTGGAGATTTGGAGTGTATTAACTTCATGGAAAAATTATTGCTTTTTAGAGGGATTATTCAATTACCCACTTCAGGCAAAATGCAATAAATCTTATGTTACACTAAAGCCAAGCATTAATCAGCAGACCCTGCGAGCATGACGGCTCTGTTCTTCTGAATGTCCAGCAGGCTTAAGACAGTATTTGTTGTCTTCATTTCATTGCTCAGAGGTACAGGTGATCAATTCTTATTATTCTGCAGCATTTTTTACTTACTAACCTCTGTCTTCATCTTCTGAATTTGCTGTAACCCCTAGTTGTCCTCATGCATTTTGATTGCAGTTTAAATTCTGTTCCCCTTTTAAGTGAGTTCTGTAGAAACATACAGACAGAGGCAAAGTATTACCTATTTTCCCCTTAACTCCTATAGTTTGAAGATGTTTAGGAGCCATTTTCAATATTTGTAAAAAATATTTTTAGTACAAATATTGTTCTCTGTTTGAATACTCTCTTTTTTCACTAGTGGCAAAACTTTATGAAACTCAACTTTGGTACTTTTCAGTAACCATAAGAACCAGGTAGGAAGCTGCCATTTCTTAAGTTTTTACTTAGAAACATTTTCAACTTCAATGTTAATCACAAATACAGTTCCTTATCATTTATGGTTTGCTTGTTAATGTATGGAGAAGGTACTCTGTCTAGAAAGGGAGAATGAAATATTTAGACAGGCAAGAATAAGAAAACTGTTTTCTAAACTAAGCCTTCGTGTGAGGCTGTTTTTGCATTCATACTTTATGGATTTTGCACAGCTAAGAACATTCCTGGCAGTTACACTGAAATGGCTTGTTCCTCCTCAGCGTCTGTGTGGTGAAGAATTGCTTGCAAAGTCAGTGCAAGCAACTTTTTGTTTATTTGTACTGGTTATCTTACAGACTGGAAAGATCCTATTACATTATATCATTGCACTCTGATGAATGTCAACAGTAATGAGAAGCTAAGAAAATATTTTTCAAGGATGTAAGTTAAAGCCTTCTTGGAGATGAGAAAATAGAAATATTCACACTGCAAGAAGAAATTAGGGCGTATTTCCTTGATAAATATATATTTTCTTGGTCTTGTAGTCCAGGCACTTTAATTCACTTTTCAGTAGATGGTGCCAGAGTCAAAGTAACCTCTTCACTCTCTGAAAGACTATTTTTATGCTTGCCAGTGGTGTTAAAATGTAATTTCAAAATACTATAAAAATGCTATTAGTGGATATAGATACGCAAGAAAGAGGTTTTGTGTCACAAAGCTCTTTTAATGAATTTCAAGATACTTGGTTTCATCTTTAAACCTTTGATAGAAGCTAAGCCTAGAAAGCAAAGAGCTGGTATGTCACAATTTAGGAATAAGGTGGTACTGAATCTGCTTTACCTGATAACTCCAGATTTTTCATGGGAGAGCAGTGCTGCTGGAAACAGAAGGAAATACAAATTATAAAAGATGAAACAGATTGTGAAACAAAACATCACATGGAGACAACACTCCCAAAGCTTCCTTATGCATCTTTCTCCTGGTTTGTTGAAACATTTCTCTGCCTTGGAAGAGGAAAGATGGTTTAGAAGCTCTGTTTATTGAAGTGAAGATTGAAATTCCCCTAATTAGCGAAAAAGCTGAGGTCTTTGTATTTGATGTTTCCATTTTACTCAAAAACATGGTAGCTATTAAACTTGCAAAACAATGCAATATTTTATTTCCAGATTCACAAAAATATGGGAGATATGGAATTATGCTTTTTGAAAATCGTATGTGAGGGTTAAAAAGAATAGGAAACATATAAATTTCAATTTAAGAAAACAGGAGATTTGAGAACAGGAACATAACATGCTTTAGAGGCTTAAGGTGAGAAATGAGAACAATGAATAGCATTAGTCAAAGTCATGTCCCCTAAGTATTGCTAAGGATTTTCAAAATAAATTCTTCAACTAATTTGGTAATTTTTTAATTTTAGGGAAAAAAAGCCAAAAAATAAAAAAATATGTTTTTGTCAGGAATCCCACAATATAAGATGTAGGAAACATTTAAACTTGGTATTTCTTTATCTAAGTTTTTACCCCCCAGTCTTCTCAACAGATGCTGGTCCCTGTCGGTTCTGGAGCTGCCCAGATCAGGCTCAGGGCAGATCTTTTAAAATCACCTGCTAGCTTGCTTCTGGCTTTGCTTGGTTTTTGGGACACCCGGGGTCTTCAGGACGAGACCTCCAGTTGAGAGCCCCTGAAATGGCATCCCCAAGGCTGGAGCCAGGCCTAGTTCCTTCAGAAGAAATAAATACTCACCTGTGAGAAATTTCACTTTCAGGGAAAATGAGTCATCTCTCGGAGATATCCTCTGGCATAGTTTCTAACCAGCTCTCATTGGAAACATTCCTACAAATATAGCCTACTATTCTGAACATCCTGCTCTTCATCCATGTGTTGTCTTTGCTCCTGGTCTAATTTGGGAATTTCTTTTGATATTTATTTACTTCTCTCCCTAGACAACATATAGCTCAGTGTTCCAGCTCACGCTGTATTAGAGGGAAGATCCCAACCAGAATGCAGGTCTGGATGCAGCAGTACAGATACAACAGTTCTCCTTGAGCTTGTCTTGCTGCCATTGCATCTGGATGATGATCATCCATTTGCTTTGGTAGAAGCAAGTTTTAACTCGTTTGATTCTGTTTGATAGCTACGTTAAGGCAAAAGGATTTTTTAAACTATAAAACCAACTGAGAGAAGATCAAATAGCTACCTAGGCTTTTTTTTCTACATGAGAAGGTCAGTATTTCTTTCGTGGAGGAGTGTAAACATTTTTAGCACTCATTTGCCTGCCAGGCTCTTCTCAGAGGGAGAGAATAGTGTGCTGGCTAGGTCAACAACATCGCTTCAGCATGTTGGCTTTCTGCCATGTTTGTGATTACTGATTGTTTATTTGTATAACCTTGGTTCGTATCTGTAAGGCTGAAAACTTCAGCTTTCCAATATTTGGGCTGAATTAATGTAAGGCAGGACAAGCAAACGAACACCTTCAAACTTGCTACATCTTCAGTCCTGCGCATCCTGGCAGCACAGCAGTGCTACCAAGTATTCTTTCAGTGTAGTAGCTACAAGTCCAATGATGTTTGCTCTGCAGTATCTCATCTGTCATCTCTGTCAGAGACTCCAAAATGTTGCCATATTCTGGTGCTACATACTGCCTTCAGGATGGGACAAAGGGATTTATGGATTGCTGGCTACAGTCCAATTTTTGTCTAGAACAGACTACATTCTTCTGCTATCCACTTTGAAATACAGTTAAGTGACTGGCCTAGTTTATTATACATTGTGATTGAAATTTCAGTCTGCGAATTGCCTATCAAAATGTGTGACTCAGGCAGTATTCTGACAGCAGTCAACTATGTCAGCCATCTTCAGCATAACTTGGGTTATCTAGAAGATCTTACCACATACTAACCTGAATGTTGTCCAGACTCAGCTACAATTGTATGTTGTGGATATCCGACTCCCACTAAAAGGATTATTCAAATAGCCAGTTAGGAGCTTCCTCCTGACTTCACAGCTGTTTGATCAAGTGAATTGAAGCTATATGTATTATTGCATATAGTCCCTGAATGTCCAAGTAAGGACTTAGAGGTGTATACAACTACGGAAGTATTTTGGTATCTTTCTAGTCAGACTCTAACATACACTAAGACAATTCATGCATCCCTCTAGGCATGTACGTGGCTGCCTAGAAAAAGTTAATACTTTTAAAGTTTGGCCACAGTTACATAAGTTGTCTTAGTTGGTTACAGGTAGAACCAGCTTTGTCCAATAAAACACTGGTTTTGACTGATTACAGCAGCACATTTTGAAACCTTCCTGCAGTTTAGTGAAGTGTGAAAAGTAGAGCATCCTTTAATAGTAATAAAGACTTTTTATGTACAGCTTCCCACCCTGAAATAACTCTCTGCTCTGTAAACAGAAGTAGTAACATGGGGAGGAAAATGATTAATCCAAGACTGTTCATCAGCTAAGCAGCGGTTTCTGGACTAGAACTCCTTCTCCCAAATCCCCTTGAGTTACCCACAAGGCAGTTTAAAGTCACTGCTCTAGCCATAACCAGGTAGATTTATAAGACTTTATAAATAAAATATCCATGTGCTAAAGGATATGAACCCATCAGACCATTTCCCTGTCTGAAGGGATTTGGATACATCACTGTGTGTGATTTCTTCACATCTCTGCATTCAGACTGCTCTTCCATTCTTTGCAGAACATTCAGAGGGAAGGAAGAACAATACCTCCTGCATACATGTAAAGCATTGCAGAAAGTAATACCAAGATAATTAAAAAATCATACAAATATTTATTTACTGACAGGCTCCAGAGTCAATGACAGTCCAATTTATACAGAAAGGAAATCCCTCCACACTACACTGTAAGTTGCAATAATGAAGTAATATGGCTACTCAAGCACACGGAGTTCAGTCATGGATTAGCATAGTCAGTTCCTGAGAGCCCAGAAAATCCTCTAGCTGGAGAGGACCACCCAGCTCACTGGCTGCAGTCTTTCCAATCACAGGCAACAACTCAGGAGCTGAAATATTTCTAACATCCTCAAACAAAATTTAAACTGTAGTGAAAGGTCAACAGCCAAACCTATAATATCTCAGAGGCCTAGCAGGAAACAGAGCAACACAGATGATTGTGTACATTTCATCTTGTGCTGTGGTGTGTGACTGGATATTTTCTTCAAGGTTTTGTGGATAAAATGGGTTGAGCTAGCTAAAAGTGACTGAAGAGCCATAATCACCTAAAACCCCTTTAGTCTCCGAGGCTTGGAACCTTTGGGACTGCAATACTCTAATGGAAAATATTTGAGGACTGGTTAAATTTGTGGCTATTGTAAGTGAAGATAAAAGAAATATTTAATAATATGTTCCTGCTGTTGTCCAGTACATTGCTGCCTGCATGAAAGCATGTGGAGTCCTCTCTGTAGACAGTGGAGGTAACTCAGTGCAATGCGATGGGAAAGAGGGTGTCACTGGTTGTAATTCAATTGTCACAGAATGCCTGAGGTTATTCTAGCAGACAGTGTGTACAGCTTCAAGATCTGAAAGGGCTTTTGGTGATGTGAAACATGTAGTTGCTAAATGCTGGATTTGATTTGTTTGTTGGAAGCTCAGAATAAAGAGGATAACTTTAAAAGGGGTGTTAATTCCTTAGCCAGGGACAGTTGCCATCTCACCAGAGGCACATGTGTGTAGGATTAGCTCCTCTCCTAGGCTCTTGAAGCTGATCTGTAATATAAAAGAAAAATTTTGAAACAAGCAGGATCTGTGCTGACCTCCCATATGAAGGGTAAGACTGGGCAGTGACCATGTGGGTGGTAGAGTGGAAGTTTCCATGAAGTATGGGTGGGAGCTTCTCTCATCATTTACATTTATACTGATTCCAGTTGTAGAAGGTTGGATCACTGGCAAGGTCAATGCCTGATGCATGACTTGGTCCCGCTTGTTTGTTTATGTAACATTGTTTGGGGTTCCTAAAAAAAACAGCCTTTCTTAATACAGTGTGACTTCAAGTAGAACTGATATGAAGCAGACTGGGATGAAAGTGTGCAAGATGCTAATCTTACTATCAGTGTCACTGCCATCTTCATTCACTTGGCAGCCATAGCTGGGTTAGGAGATATGGAACAAATATTTAAGGCAGTGTCAGAGATGGCCTTGTAGCACATGATTATCAGGACATGTACACAGCCCAGTGGAACAATGAGAACAGGTTCGCAGCACTGACAAACGAATGAAAAGAAGTTGTGGTTTCATGAGTGTACATTGCTGCTTCGAAACCCAACATTCTTTAGCTATCATTGTGAAATCTTGCTGGTGGAGCACTGCTTTGAAAGATGCGATCTGCAGATGTTCAATGTGGGCTCAATTTTCCCCACATCACAATAAACTTATAGATGAAGTATTTCCATTTGTTATTATCCATGGTGAAAATGAAAAAAAAAAATCTTTAAGGGATAAATATCCTTATATAAGATTTTTTTGAAAAAAATGGTTGTTTTCCTTCATCTGATCCAGGCTTTCGTCTCCTTAAGTATACTTATGGGCATGGTTGAACTTCTTCTGACTAACTTTGAATCTGTTTGAATATTACAAGTGTGAAATTGTGACCACACGTGTTATATTAACACTTTGCATAGGAGACTCATGTGTATGTGAGAGAAAAATCAGATGCATATATGAGGTGAAAATGGAACCAGTTGAAAAAGACTGGAAAGAAATGAGGGAGACAAAATAATATTCTGTGTGTATGTAGTGAAATACATAATATAAATTTAGTTATCTAGACTCTTCTAGTCCAGCATTTGTGAATATATCACCAAATAGCTCAAAAATCTATTTAAAAAATAACTTAATTACTCTTTTAGTAGAAATACTGCAGTGAAGGCTTTAAAGTAGAGGCAGCAAAATGATGGTGAACTTGAGCTAGACTGAGACACATACAAATCAAACCTTAAGACTTTCAAAACTGTGCAAAGGTCACAAGATTTTTCCATTTTTGTTGCAATAGAAATGAAAACTTTCTATGTAAACCAAGAAAAAGTTAACTGAATTTCACTAAATTTTGAAGAATAGATTCTGTCTGTCTGTCTCCTTTTGTCCACCTATTTAAACACGCATGCACTTCATGCAGAAGTGATATATGTAGGAAGAAATATTTCAAATATCAGATGACCTGCTCTTTAGGTTGTGGGATACTTTCATACTTTTTAATTTTGAAGGTCATGTCTATCTGGTGTTTTTTTACAGTTATTAAACTCAATGCCTCTGAGAAAGGCTCCTGCATACTTTTACAAACCCACATTTCCCATGATTTGTGCAACTTGGCTTTTGAATGGATTTTGCAGTTTCTGGTACTATATGCATTTTGAAATGCATATAGTATCCAGAAATCTACTGAAGTCAATTGCTCTTTCCTTTCTGCTCCTAAAAAGTTTATGATGATTAGCCTTGAGCATCGCTTAAGCTACATTTTCATGACAGCATTGCTGAGTACATGCTTTGAGTGTTCCTCCCCAATATAGTTGCACTCATGTTCCGCAAGCTGCCATGGAGCCAGGCTTTCGGAAGCCCTCAGAACCACCATTGCTTCACAAGATATCAGGTGTTCTGTAAAATTACTGAGAAAAGAAAAAAAAGAAAATCAATTAATGTCTGCAGATGGGAGAAAATAAGACTACAAAAATCAATGCTTTGAGTCTAATATTTTCCTGTGCATAAACAAAAATAATTGGGAAACATGCAAACAAATGGCTTATTTATTTATTTTTTAATTTCTGAAGGTGAACCAATCTTATGTTTTCTTTTTTTCCCCAAGGCTGTTAAGTAGTCTTCTGATTAATGATACGTTGATCAATACTGCTCACAGGGAGTGCAAACACCTTGAAAATTAGTCCTGAAATTTGCTTCAAATTGAGCAAACTGAAATGAAGACTCATTTTGAAAAATGGTTGTCATTTTAGGCTATCTTGTGAAGTTTAAAGCCACTACAGCACTGAAAACCTTGAAGATATCCACGCTCGCCACGAACATTTCAGTAGTGAGGCGGACGTAGCTGTGCCCCAGCAGGGAGATGGACATTCCTAAGAAGCACGCACTGCCCTTTTACGTGTATTTATTGAGAGGGAAACACCCAGCAGCCATTAGGCATAGACAAGACACGTTGGTCATCTCACTTGCTTAGGGCATGGTTCTAAGTCTTAGACAAGTCCGAGGTAGCCTTCTGCAGACCCTACTGCAAGCAAAAAAAAAAATCATATTTTTAGTATAGCTACCACATTTTGCTGAAAAATCCTGGTGTTTTTAAGCTTTCCAAATAAGCAATTTTAATGAAAAGGGAGAACATGCAGAGAAAGGGCTTCCAGGCAGAAGACAGGGACATGAATAAAAATGTCTTTCATTTTTCCCTTCTCTCCAAAATCTAGCATGAAGCGAGGGCAGTGACTGTGATAATAAAGGCAAATGATAAATGAAAGAAGGGACACTTCAACATAATCTAGATAACAGGAAAATTTTAAATGGACAATTTAACATGAGGGTCTGCATGGAATTATTTTTCATTAAACAATCAAATCTTGTGATAATGCAAATGAAATCCATTTTTAGCTGCAGGAAATTTTGAGAATTTCAGAGGAATAAAAAATGTGAGAATAATAATATCATGATGGTAATTCACAGTAATTATAGAAAAGCATAATTGCACAACACAAGCACTAATCAAAGCTTGGAAGAGTACTTTGGCAATCATTAGGATTTCAGAGCTATTAGCATTTACCTTTGTCATTGGGCACCACACAACAAGCATTATTAATTTCATGTCGATCTAGAGCATAATTTCCCTGATCAAATATCAGTTCATAATAACTAACCACAAAGATTAGCTTATATGACATTGATTTTTGTGAAGTATTTTAGAAAGCAAGCTTTACTAGTGATTGGTTTGGAAGTAGCAATGTTGTCCTTGAACTTAGATTATTTCTCAAGGTTTGTGGGCTATCCTGTATGTGTACAAATTCCATCAATTTGTACCAAATCTGCTGGCCTAAAAAAGCTTCAGAGCATTGTCTGTGCTTTCCCTCTTGATATCTTATAGGTGTAATTTTCTGAGCTTCATACATCTGTGAGTGTGTTAGTAATCAAAGTAGTATGGAACTGTGCACATATTTTGTGCTGCTGTGGTACATATGTAACTCATCATTTGTGCTCACTGTAACTTCTAACTGATGTACAGCTAGTCCTAAATTATTCTGTGTATAGAATTTGTTTAATTTGTTCTTTTTTCTTTCTTTCTTTTTTTTTTTTCCCCATTGACCAGCAATACTTTTGTTCAGACCTGCCCTGACTGCCTAGCATGAGGAAAAGAATATTTTACAGTTCATACCATACAGGGATGGAGGTAAAGGGAACATTTGACCAAATCAGAGTTCAATTAAAGAAAGAAGAATATGGATCTGGAAAACTCACAATGTGCTCGTGGAGAAGGGATGATCAACCATTAGGAGAGGAGTTGGTTTTCAAGAAAACTGAAGAGATAAATAGAAGCACAAGTAAACAGTTGAAACCAAGAAGAAGTAGTTTGAAACTTTGGTTTGGAGAAGGGATATCCTGTAAGGAACAAAATCATGACCAACATGGTTTTCCCAGGTGAAGAATTGAAAACGTGAAATTAACTAAAGCACAAACAACTAAAGCATAGTTATTCATGCTAGTATTATATGTAAGTATTTGGGATATGCATAATGTTCTCTTACGTTCAGTAGAAGAAAAGCTGTATTTTGTGCAACTAAAGAAACAAACAAAACCAGGTCCCTAAATATGAAATGTGACTTTCTGGGCCTTCTTGGTTCCTTTTATAACCTTCTCTAAGCATTAATTTTTTAAAAAAATTAAATCTGTTCTCTTACTGACATTTACAGACTTTTAAAAATTCTATACCATATGTATAGCTTTTAAAGGGAAGGGTTGTCTATAGGAGAAGACATTGTCTGGTAAGTAAAAAAATATTTCAATTTGTTGTTCAATAAAGCAAGATACAACTTACCGACATGCAGGTGGGGTCATTTCCCAGTGTCGGAAATAGTAAGTATTGAATACCTTTTCCATTTCTCAACTGACTCACTGTCACAGTGCTTTTCCCTCACTTGTAGCAGGATTGTTTTTCTGTTAGCAACTTATTTTTTAACACACCGTTCTGACACCTTGACAGTTCATGTGCTAAATCAAACTTTACAATTACTGGCAGGCAGTTATTAGATGTATTGCACTTAATTAACTTTGCACCTAATTACAAGCAGTGCTGGCCGATTACAAAGGGCATAAATATATTAGTGCCCTAGCTGTCACATCATGAAAATGGCTGTTTGAACAAGTCAAGCAAAAGCAATTACCACATTGTGTGCATGGTGAAGTGTAGCAGAGTGCAGAGAGAAGAATGAACTGTTTTACTGTTTGTAGGAATTTAATTTTGCACTTTGCATTTCAGGTGACCCAGATGAGCAAAGAGTATGATAAAAGGTTTCCTTTCATTTGTATAATCACTTCAGGAATGCTTCATGTGTGTGAAGGGAAAACAAAAGTTGCATGGTAAGAGCTGACTTAGGTTTTGTTAGATACCCACCCTGTGTATCTGTAGATGATGAAAGTATGAGGATTCCAGCATTAAGGAAGAAAAGCAGTCTAACGTGAGGTATATTCTATGGATCATAAGTAAAACTTGTGATTCAGAATGACACTGTGCAACTGTTACTTATACCGTAGTTGCCAAAATTAGAAGGAAAGCAGAATTTGGTCTCATCTGTAGAGGGCTATGTTGTAAAGAACAAATGTTAGCACTCAGCTGGCGTTCTGTGGAAATCTGTCTTGTGTTAGCATAGGAAGAAGACATCTCTGCTGGAAAAGTAAGCAAGATATTCAGAGCAATTTTTAAAATTTTTTAAGTGGCTTTGTAAACAAATTCTATATAAGAGAGATGTTTCCTTCTGTATCAAGTATCTGTTCTAACCACCACATGCTCTCTTTTGCGAAGGAAAATATAGCATGTTACAGGTGGCTTAGCTAATCGTTGTGCATATAGCCATAGAGGGATGTTGTGTTCATTTTACAAGAACCCTGGCTAAGGAGAAAAACTGAGAACTGTTAAATACCATAATTTTTTTCATTCCTTAAAGATTTCCTTTTTCTGCTTAGCAGCCGAATAGCCCCTGTATTAGCAATGTTTTGCAACAAAACTAATCAAAATGTTTGTTTTCCTTTTCAACAAAACTTAGTCCCACACTTAATTATTCAGCAATGCATAGACGAACCAACTTAAGCCCAGTCATAGGAATTTCATGGTCAACAGACTGCTTTGTAGAAAACAGTACCGAGGTCACACAAACCAGTTTCATATATATTGGCCAAAAAAGGTCATTAGAACTTGACTTTGCTTCAGGCAAATGGAAAGAAACAGAGGGAGTCACAATGTGGTGCTAAATTAGTGGCTGTAGGGCTTGTATGCTGTTGTTGTTTACAAGCTCTGAATAAAGAGAACTGTGAGGATGTATGTAAACCTTTCCCAGCCGAGAACAGCCGTTCATTGTTATTCACTTCTAAATAGGCTGCCTGTGTTGTTTCTGATAACTCATGGAAAAAGTAGGTGGCCTTTAACAAAAGTTTCGGATGCCTTTGCAATTGTGCTTGCATGAAAAAGTCAGTGGACTCCTTTGTGTGCAACAGCATAAAGTAGAAAGTGGGGAGATAATGTGTTTTCAAATACAACATTACATCACTGCTGAAAACATTGCTCAATGTATTGAGACCTTGGGTGGTCAGTAATTTTTACCCTGTATAAAATTAGAGACATTGCTGTAGAAAAATAATCCTGTGCAGGAAAGTGTCCTGATGGAATGATCTGGGGGAGACAAGCACTGTCATTCAAGTAGCCTGTGCAAGAGCACTTTGGCTTTTTAACCACTCCTTACTAGAACAGTCAGGATCTCAGCCCAAGAGAGGTTAAATCAGTCAAGGGTTCATGTAAAGCTCTATGATTTCAGTTTTCCAGGGCAAAATACATGCTACTAAGCTTTTCACCGTGGAGAAACTGCAGGGTGCAAGGAATTAATGTGAACTAATGTGCACTTGACTCTTCCAACACACAAAGTGAGTTATGGTCAATACCAAGTGGGTTAAAATGTTACTTTCTTAATTGAATGCACTGGAACCAGCAAATAATCCATGAAAAATGTTTAAAAAATTAAAAGTAAATCTAAAGCTCCATGCATTTGAGGAAAATCAGATGAAACAGCAATGAGAAGTTATTCTAGCAGAATATGTCTGAATCTTATGTGCTTGAATTTTTTTCTGATACAGATGGTCATAGAATCATAGAGTCATTTAGGTTGGAAAAGACCCTTAAGATCATCGAGTCCAACTGTAGACCTAACACTGCCAAGTCCACCACTAAACCATGTCCCTAAGCACCATGTCTACACAAGTTTTAAATACCTCCAGCGAAGGTGACTTGTCTTTGCTACATAGTTGCTGCCTTGATCCAATTGCTATTAGTTAAAATATTCAACCCAAATAGTCAGTTTGTGTATAAATTTATAAATAAAACTATGATATGTTGTATCATAAACCCATGGTGGGGGAAATGGGGATATATGCAAAAATACACATCACCGCTTCTCAATTTTGAAACAGGATATCACAACTTTTTTGTGCAGCAGTCCTGTCCGGAGCGGGACAGCAGGGGTTTCTGTGCATACAGAGCCAAGACACTGCTAGCTGGCTAGTGTGTGAGAGAATGGGGGCCACTGCCTCTTGGCTGCTTCCTCCTGGACAGGCTTTGGGCTTTGGTGAGAGGCACTGCTCAGCAGGGCCACGAGCCACAGCCCTGCAGGACACAAGAATCTGACTTCTCAGGACTTTCAGGGACTCAGCAAGAGCTTGAAGTCCTGCCTCTGAGAGAATGGATGCTCCAGTCATTCAGCACACTGCTGGTACCTGGTGCTTACACAAGGTGGGGAGTCCCAGTCCTGATGAAGTTGTCTCCTCACTTGAAGCATGGGCGTTGTATTAAGCACTAACAATGTGGCAGCAACAGTTGCCCTATTTTATTCCTTGCCCCTCACCCCCCACCTTGAGAACAGTGGAGAAAAGACTGGGAAGTTAACTAGGGCAGCTATTTTGCCCACTTGCATAATATTTCACTAGCCACTGTGGAGTCCTCAGCTTTTCTATATTGTATTTGTACTAATGGAGCATTGACAGAAAACTGAGCTGGTTGTTTGTTCTTTTTATTCTGTAGATGAGACATTTCTCAGTCATGACTTCTGAAGACTTTACAGCCTTAGCGTGCTCCTAAGACACAGAGCCTTCTAAGATCCAAGGACATCATCTTACCTGTCTTTTACCCTTTTTTGGAAGCATCTAAAGAAAAACTGGGTTTTATGAAGGTATATGAAGATATCTTCTGATATATGAAGAATTGACAGGTATGTAAAAGCCCTCTGTTAGATTTTCCATCCAAGTCTGCTTTGTTCACGAACTGCATACTTTATCGTTTGACTTTTACACTCTGTTGTAATGACTCTTTCCATCTGAGTGCATCGTACTGTAGAAAGCTAATTGACTTTGACTTCTCTGCTTTTGTTCTCAGTGGGATAATGCCAGTTGTAATTCTTTTATTGATTGTTTAGAGCAATTAGCGGAAAACAAATTTCTCCAAAGAACAGATAATTTGGTTTTGTTGCTCTCTACCATTAAAGCTAAACAATTTGTTATCTGAAAAAAAATTAATAGGAAACATATTCCATCTGTTTATTAGCTGAAGAGAGACAGGTTACCTCATCATTAATGTCATCGGTAATTAGCGCTCTTGTGCTGCCACCATCTGCACCAGTGGCTGGCAATCTGTCAGCAGCTTCAAATGCCAGGGCTGATTGTGTTTATCTGTGCCAAACAATGGGCAGACCGTATGTGATTCTGAAATTTGTAAACAGTAGTTGGCTAATGTAATTTAACTAGGCAGTTTAGTTATATGTGTGACTGCTACCCTGGGAAGGACATGAGACTTTAAACCTCCAGGGCAATTCCCAGTCATTGGGTCACCAGCACCAGGCTCAGAATGCCACTCTCAATTAATCAGATTTCTGATGGTCACAACTGGTTTTTGTTTCCATTCGGGATGAGGTCTGGAAAGGTGCTGCGGTCAGAGTGGCAGGACCTGCGCTCACATTCCATCAGCATCACTGCCCTCCACGATAACTGGCAGATAAATCCTGACATGTCTCACAGAGGCCTCATTAATCGGATAGGCTTCTTAGTTGTTATATAGTAGGTAATTTCTTGTTCTACTCTAGATGAAAAGAATGGATTTTATTTTACACTGGGTAAAGTTTCTCCAAATTAAAAAAAAAAAGCCAGGGAAAAAGGAAGTAGCTCTGTAATATTTAGGTACTAATCTTAGTGTTTTACTGACTTTTTGCTCTGTTATTCTTGATCTAAAAAAATACATCAGACTTGAGTTTTATTTTCTTGTTTTATTTTGAGCAGAAAAATATCTGAAAATTCTGACTGCCTAATAAAATAGCTTCTGAGGGTCAGAGACTCTTGAGATCCCACACGAGGGGATTTGAAAGCTTATGTAAGAATATGTTTGTAGTGGTGGAGAGCTGTCTGCCATGCTTAAATTTGTGTCATAGTTACTATACAGTAAATGATTATACATGTAAGTGGTTAATGAGTTACTTGTTTAGTAATTTTTCATTGGTACTATCCTGTTCTATACATTCAGTCATGTGAATAATATATACAAGTACAGGTGGAAGTTAAATGCTTTCTTTGGCACATGGTTTTGAAGCCTACATTAACGTGTATTACTTCAAGTATCATATTACGATTAGTGAATATCTATTAATAGTGCCTATTGCTAATACCTGAACATTTTCCTCTCCAGGGCTACTGGAGCAGAAAGCTATTAAAAATGTGAGGTCCCGCTGGCATTGTAGAAAAATCCATTTCATAGTTGTATGGTAGCATACAATTTCCAAGGGTCTGCTAGATATTTGTATTTGATGCATGAAGCCTAAGTATGTTCAGGGAGTAATCTCTTTTTCTGATGTGAGAACATGGAGCTGCCGTTGAAAACTGAATCTCAGTCAAAGGTGAGAGGAATCATGAATTTCAGAGAGTCCAGTATAATGCATTTCTAAAGATCTGGTGTTAGCAAGAGGTGCAGTTGGATTAGTTGGTCTCTAAAAAATGACTAGGAATAGATCATTAGAGGCACTAGCAAAATAGGGAAGAGTATGAAGCATACTAAGAAAGCTATAATGTTTCAATATATTAAGTCCCTATTGTGGAAAAGGGTCTCTGTGTGTGTATATATATATATATGTATATATAGATACATAATTTGGAAGGTGAATAATGTAAGGAAAGCGATATTGTAACGAACAAGAAAGTAGAGTATTTTATGACTTAATATTCTAAAATGTTTATTTACAAAAGGTAGTTTGGACTTGTGGACTGATCCAAAGCAACCTGAATTGAAATATTCATTTGGGTTTCAATAGGTTTTAGGTCCAACCCATCTTTTCCAATGTTTATTGGGTAAATTTACTGCATGCAAATTTTTACAGTATTTGCTGCCTTCACATACCGTAAGAAATTGTCTGTCCTAATGAGTGTACACTAAAGATGGAATAAATGTGGCATGAAAAAATCAGGTGTTTAATATCCAATAGGAATAGCAATATGGTATATAAGAATCTTTTGTTCTTCCATTTACTTTTGAGTCATTTCAGTAATTCGTTTATGTGGCGTGCCAATTTGCATATTATAGAATATAATTTTAAAGGTACATATCTGTTTATCCTGAGGTAACGGTGGATCAATACAGAAAACAAAGTAATTTTAGCTTTGGGATTAGAGGAGGAAAAAGAGGTTTTAATAGCAGTGTAGGGATGTTCTAGAATTTAATTGTAACCCCTCCGCCACTTTTCTACACATAAAATAGAAAAACATTACAGATACTAAAATTAAATGTGATGCCAATACTGTAAATCCAGTGTAAGGGTTTATTGTATCACTGAGCTCTTTAAAATGTTAACATTCCTTGGCTTCATTTAGAAACATTAACTAATTCCAGGTGAGTCACCTCAGACAACAAAGCCCACTGTTGGTAGACATCCATCACACAGAGCATGAGGTAACAATTCTCCAGGGGCATGTGTAGATGTGAGAATATTTTGTTATGGTGTGGTGACTAACATTCCTTTATTTCTCATTAGTTTATACTGTACTCTATTATATAAAAACTAATTTCTGTTAGCTTCTACATTCAGTTAATGTACACACATCATTTAATGAACATAATATACCTTAAAATATTAAATTACAGCCTTTCTGCCCCCCCAGGTAGACTGCCAGACATGGTGGTATAAATTAATATGTAGTGCTGCAAAGCTAAAAAATTCCATTTAGCAAAGAAGACTTAAAGCAGCTCCCAGAGGCAGGGCTGGAACCTTCTGCTGTAGACCACTGAAATCAATGGAAAGACTTACACTGACTTCATTAATTGCTAAAATAAGGGTGGGGATGGAAGACAAAGATCTTTGGAGAACAAATTAGGGAAGCAGGTTATATTTCTCCATTAGCAGTTGAAGTTTTTCTTAGAGATAAGTAAGCATTCAGTCACAGGTTGCCTAAATAACTATTCTAAGGTATTTCTAAGTTGCTCTTTGCATATCAGTATGATTTAGCTGTTTTCAGGTATAAAATGCATCCATTGTTTTTACTTGAGCTAAAGAGGAAAGCTTAGCGTTGTCATTATCATCACAAGCAATGGGAGTCATGATTTGAAATGCAGGTGGCTAAAGTCACCTCAGATGCTCACAAGTATTCTGGCCTGGCCTATGAGGGCCATGTCAAAATTGTGCTACCTGGCAGAATTGAAGACAATGGGAAATGAGCAGTCCCTTTAGACCTTGCTCTCTGCTGTCCTTTTTATGTTACTTGCACTATAATGCCACTGTTATAGAAAGATCAGGAAGAAATGGAATTTAGACTAAAGGAAGCAAGATTTTAAAAAAACCAAACCCAAACAGAAGGAATCAAGACTAAAAATAGGGAATCTAGAACTCAGCTCTAATCCCAGAAATTATGTGATTTCTGTTTGCAGACTAGCATTCATTATGATGAAGTCAACTACTTCTGTTGCTTAGGTCTTTTATTAATTGGTCACATGGCAGCTGTGAAAAGGCCAATGTTTTGTTTTAGCCAAAATGCATTCACAAGATCAAACTGAGTTCATTTTTTTTTAAATTCCTGTAAAGCAGCATATTATGCCTCTGATATTGAATCTTCTCCTTTTCACTCAGGCCAAATTTTCATATATTATTTTTCAAAACACCTGTTGAGTTGGGATAGAAGAAACTAAGCAACTCATGACATCATTTTTCATTTAGAAAAATATGATGTAATCTTAGAAGATTATTATAAATTGTTTCTTCATTGTAAATAATATACATACAGATGATGAATAATTGCAGGCAAAGATCAATTAAGAAAGGTTGTCTTAAATGTGACTTATTTGTCTCTATGATTATCACTGGTCAAATGCAATTACGTACTTGTCAAATTGCAGCTCTGGAAAGATGGGTTAAATGTCACTGTAAATTGCAGGTTTTAAAAAAAGTAAGTAATATATATTTCTTGACTATTTTTAGGGTTGGGTTTTTTTGTCTGATGATACAACCAGAGCTTAAAGCAATCAGAGCTGACTCAAAACACACTCAAAATATGCATTTAATTTTACTAAGCCTTGGACCTAACTGTAGGAGCAGAAATGTCTTAGCACAGTTGGCAGTCTTAAGTAGATGCAATGCCACAGCAAAAATACTACTGTTTCTGACAAATGGGCAAAGTGTTGTCAAATAACTTCACTGAGTGCTCCTAGTAACTATGAGAGCTCCATCATAGGCAGATGAAATCTGGGATCTAACTGTTAATATCTATATTAACAGAGGCTAAAGAGACACAGGATGGCTTCTTGCATGAGTAAATAACCAGCAAAGTAGGAATTTGGGCCTTTTAAAAATCATCTTTCTTTGTGACAATCTAGTTAGATTGTTGCAAGAAGGATATTTTTAATTTCTGATTATGCACTGATACTAGGTCTCAATGTAATGATCTGCTACTGAATTTCACTTCCAAAGTACAGTAGGTATGTGTATATATGGGTGTGTACTAATAACTTTCCTGATTATCAGTCAGAATTTGCCAGTGATGAAAGAAAATTTTCAGACCTTTCTCATTCTTTTTATAGTGGGACAACTTCATGCAGCTTTTGGCATGCTTCACTGCTCTAAGAAACATAGCACTTCTGAATTTTCAGGTGATTTATTTTGAATTTCAACCCCCTCCTCCTTTGCCCTATGGATTTTGTGCAGTACAGCCAGAGCCAAGAGGAATGTAAAGCTGTAATTTTGTTGAAGTATTGCAGTGATGTGAACCTACTCCTCAAGAGTCCCATCCTTGGTAACATATTATTTGAATTTTGCTTTAGAGAACATAGCAGGATGGGCAATATCCTGTCTTTATGAGTGTGAATGCACAAGCACGTGCTCAGAATCATCACACCACCAGATGTTAAGAAGAATATCTGTAGGCAGCAGGTTTACTTGGCCAGGTTGCAAGGTATCAGAGCATTTGGGAATCATTTTAGTTGACAGACTCTCTCTGACTATTTCTGGATGTGTTCCCTCACCATTATAGATATGAGACTAAGCATCCTGCATGATCTATGAATGGAGAGCTCTTGACAAAAAAATTAGGCAATATTCCTAACAGTGAAGACCAACTCCCAACTTTTTAGTCTTTTTTTTCCTCCCAGCTTCCCTCCTGCCCTCCACAGCTTTTCTTCATTCTGTGCTGTTGTTGGATACATCTTCAGATTTATTGTACCAACAGTCAAGTTTTGAGATTCTTTTGAGGCGTGCTGGCACTGGCATTTTCAATCTGTAAAGCCGTCCTGGACACTTCAACATAACCCTCTTCTGGCAGTGCTGCGAGCAGTGCATCAGTGGTGGGTATCAGATCTGAGCTAATGCAGGTCAGATTTCATGGTGCCTGCTGATATTTATGGGGATGGAAAAAATAAAACGGATTTGCCCAGAATGTTGTAGCCTATTTTAAATGCAAGTAAAGGGGTCATGAATCTGAATCCCTCATCTATCATAACTGCTGGAGGTAGAGTGTGGCTGGGACAAAGCCAACCCTATGCATCAGAGCTAAGCTGTGAGCTAAGGAAAAGAGGTTTAGTAAGAATGATCATTGATAGAAATCCACTGAAGTGAGTAGAAGTGTATTTGCCTACTGATATGATCCTGCTGCAAGCTTACTTTTCACCTCCTTTGACCACAAACTGTGAAGCTTCACTCTCTTTCTCCCCTTCATATCATGAAGCATCTCATGTTGAAGAGGGAACACAAATTATACCCCACACCAAAGAAGAAAACTTTTAGAAAAAATGTCCTCCAACTTCTTTCAACCTTTTTTCTGCTGGGAAAGGTTGGCTGACAGGGATATTAGATACATCGCATTGATTATCTCACCACTAGTGTTGACATGTGAGCTGAGAAAATGAGCAGGGTTTTTTTACTTTTCTTTAAATGTTTGGATCATGACAAACGATTTTGTGTACAGATCACTCTTTAGTAAATGTAGCCACACCTAAAATATGCTGCTTTGGTATGAGTCAGAGCTGTGTCCTGGAGCCAGAATAAACTTGCCTCAGGTCCTGATGGACCTGAATTGACAGCCATCAGGCACTCACTTTATTGATATCTGTGGTAGGATAGAGAACTGCTTCTTATTTTTGCTGACTCAGTTACTTCAAATAATTAAATTTTAGAACATCACAAGCACTCCTCAGTGATAAAAGGACAGTTTCTTTTGGCTCATATCCTTTGAGATGGAATGAGTTTTGAACATCAACTTGTGGTGTACAGTTTCACAAGTGCAAGTCTTGGAAGATATCACAAAATTCTTTGCACAAATATGCATGCTTACTTTTGAATCTTAGACTTAAAACTCAGTATGGATTATTTTCAATTATGAATCTAAGCTTTGAGAATGCTTTTTTTAAATGGGGTTAATCTGATACGGGAAAAGAGGATAACTTTTCCATCTAGATTGCGTGGATTGCATATGCAAACAGGAACAGAAATTGCCTACAGAGCCTTCATGCTTCAGGTGTACTGTGTGATTATTTTTATATTCAGCCATGAACACATTCTGTGATAATATTCCACTCCTTTTGTCTTACAGTATCAAATGAAGACTAAGACATTAAAAGCAGGGTGAAAGAAATGAAAAAATGTCAGTAAAAGCAGCTGATGAAAACCTTATTAAAAAGCTATGCATGTCAGGCTGTGATCCTTCTGTAATGTATATGTTTGTAATAACAGCTCTGAATTCTGCAGGGACCTATAAGTAATGAAGAAAATTGGTCAAGCAAAAAAAGAAGTTATTGGAAACTTGAGTGCTGTTGAGTCCCATAATATGCAAACTGTGTATCTGCATAAAATAAACCTGTGCCCTGCTGATAGGTTTTATATTGTTCCCCTTGTATACATCAATTTGTTTGCTGGGTTGAGTTTACTCCAGTAAATGTTTTATAGTGAGAATTATGTCCCCAATTTCCATGAGTAGTCAACATTCATTGTCAATTTAATATCAATAACAAGGCAAAATGTAAAACTGAACAGGACAGACAGTGTCTCCAAGGAGAAAGTTGTCCTCTTACCTAGAATGGAAAGCTTCTGGTGTTAATATATCTTTCCCAGTTGAGGAACAGAATAACGAGGGGAGAGAAGAGAATGATCAAAGCATTGCAAATATTCTGGGAAGCAAGCTAAAGTGTGGAATCAAGTCAAAGGACACCAATATGAAGAGTCAGGCTTTACAAACGTCAAAAAAGAAGGAAAACAAAACCAACAAACTGTAGTGAAGGGAAACTACTTATTTGCCTAGAAAGACAGACACTAAAGAGGCAGGAATAGAGTCTGAAACGGGAAAAGAAACAAAACCTATTGACTTGGAACAAAAGTTGCCCAGAAGTTGTAATGTACCACAGTACCAAAAATCATGTGTTTGAAACTCTTACAGTAATGTGAATGAAGACTAAAAGGAAACACCTTGTGGTCAGCAAGGTTTTGAGATGGGACAAGCATGTCTTGCCAAGAAAGCCGTAGGCTCTGTCTTGGTTTCTTTCTTGGTTCTACTCTGTCAGAAAAAGGTTGATCTGAGGGAGCTGCCTTGAGTAAACCTGATGATAGCAAGCTGGTGGAAATTATGAAGCTAGAGAAGTGAAAGCAAGTGAAAAGTTCAGTATTTCCTTGCCTATGGGAATATGGAATGGTAGAAGGCAGGAGGGAAGGGGTGATGAGGTGTATTGGTTTTGTGTGGCAAGGTTTTGGTACCGGGGGGGGTTACAGGGGTGGCTTCTGTAAGAAGAAGAAAATAACATGTGATGAACTGACCGTAAACCCCATCCCCGTCCCCCTGTGCCGCTGGGGGTTGGTAGAGAATCCGGGAGTGAAGTTGTGCCCGGGAAGAAGGGAGGGGTGGAGGGAAGGTGTTCTGAGATTTGGTTTTATTTCTCATTACTCTACTCAGGTTGATTTGTAATAAATCAAGTTAATTTTCCCCAAACTGAGTCTGTTTTGCCCGTGACGGTAGTTGGTGAGTGATCTCTCCTATCCTTATCTCGACCCACAAGCTCTTTGTTATATTTTCTCTCCCCTGTCCAGCTGAGAAGGAGGGGGAGTGATAGAACGGCTCTGGTGGGCACCTGGCGTCCAGCCAGGGTTAACCCATCACATGAGGGAGAGTAGGTTAATAGATTACAAAGATGGTGGTCTGTTGGAGGAAGTAGCATTCATTCCTTTAGATGTGTTGCTTGTCGTGAATACAATGCCTGTCAGATGCCTGTAAATGTGGTCTCGAATTGCAGTCCTGAACTTCAGCCATGGGCTTTTAGTAAATACTTTTGAAAACATGGTGTTAGAGGATCTGCCTCCACAGAACTCACTTTCCAATAAGTAGACTTGATGGGACGTACTCTGGGGGAAGAAGATGATTTAGGTACTCAATAATCTTTCCTCTTCTGCCCTGTGGAGAAATCTTCAGACTGGCCAGCAGGCCCAGAGTCAAGGAGGGTTCTAGGCTGCTGCTGGAGAGGTGATTTTATATTTGAGTACTGGAATTTCTTTTTGGTCCTGCCATCATCAATATCAGCTATTTGTTTGTTTCTCAACCCATGCAAGGTACTTCTTTAATATTAGAGTTGAGAATTAATACATACATCCCTTTTCAAACATTAACAGGTTTTACAGAAAATGATAAATTAGCAAATCAGAACAAATTTTAATTCAGTATTAACTATAAACTTGAAATCAGACTAACATTCAAATGTAACTTAGCTTCCTATGCATCAATACATTTGGAATAGGCTGGGGATATGCACTGAAGTTTCAGCTGCTCACATAAGAAGAGAGAAAGGGCTGCTCTTGTATGGGACTCGCCTTATCTGCTGTTGGCCATCTGAGGGCTGGGTGTCTAAAGCAGGCAAGTTACCAAAGATTTTCTTGTGGTTACCAGAGAGACCCAGGACAGCTCCATTCCATTTATCTTATGGTATCAAAATAATCTTTGCTCCTTACAGCATGAGCTGGAGTTCAAGTCTTTGTACAGCCTGAATGGTTTATGAAAGACAGGTTCACTGTGAATTCCCAGGAAAAACCAGAACTGATTGTATGAGAGCTTTTCCTCAGGTTTGTTCAAGTATTAAGTCAAAAACTACAATCTGTTTGGCTTCAAGATGAAGAGAAGCAATATTTACACAACGATGCCCAAGTACACGACACAAAATGCAGGTATACTATTTATTTTCTGGTCTATATAAAGAAAAATGTCAAACGAAAAAGTCTATTCTTTAGAGTGACACAGGCAAATTCTCAGTGTAATTCCATTTAAAATTCAAGTGTCCTCTGTTTTTAAATATTAGTTTGACAGACGACGAACAAGAAATCTTAAAGCTGGTAAATACTAAAAAGGGGAAAATGTGACCATATCCCTGAAAACTTTGCAGCTGGCTTTCAGAGTACACAGCCACTTCTGTAACTGTGGATATTACCAGCTGCATCTCCAATTTACTGAGCTGCTTTATTTTCAGATGTAGCAGTGGAATAATGTGTAAACTTATTTCTACTTGATAACATCCTTGAAAGAAATCTCCCAGAAAACACCAAAGACCATTGAAAGAAGAAACACTCTTAAGTTACTCCAACTAAAAGAATATTGGTTTAAATATGCTGTATGCAGGCACCATTACTTGAACATAGGTTTTATTGCACAATAGAGCTGATAGCGATGATACATCTTCCCCCTAAACTTGTCACTCCTCCAGGTAGCAATACTTAAGTAGGCACAGTATGTCACATTTTACGGCTAGGAGAATGCCCAGGACACTAAGTCAATCTCTTTCCATTTGGTGTCTTGCATCAGTGAAATAAATACTGATTTAACAGCTGTCACAGACTCCACTGCACATATCACCTGAAGTTATGATGTATTAGAGATCATGATAGGGTGGTACATCAAAATAAAGGGAACTGGATTTTTGCAGTAGGCTGGACACAGTGGGCAAGTAGAGTATGCTTCACAAAATAGCATTAATTGGTTTGTCCATAAAGGACAAGAATAAATAAAAGCCATTAAGTTTCATCTGTGTGTAGTATCAGGGTACATGCCACAATTGTAAACTGTGAAAATTAAGTCGTCTTTCCTTTATTTATTCTACTTGTCTCAGGGTTAATCAGCTGTAGCACCAAACTAACTCCTTTCAGTCTTGCACAAAAGCCTATAATATATCACAGAATTAGGTTCACAGGTGGCTTGTTGTCAGTGAGGCAAGAAGTTCAGCTTAAGAAAGTATAAAATAGAGGTTTATTTTGTATTCCCTTAACAACTGTATAGTATGCAGAAACATGCAAATAGTTGAGTTCAAATGGCTGTTAACATTCTTCTTGAGTACTGATATAATAAGGAAGTAATGCCATAAAAGTTCACAGTAAAAAGGTACATTACATTCTCTTGGTAGTAGAGTCTTAATTTGTTAGCCACAAAGGCATTGGGGTGGGAGACTAGAGTACAGTTTAAATGGATACCAGTGCACGTACAGCCAAAGGAAAAGTACGCATTAAAATAATGATTTCCAATATTTTTTTTTTTTTGACAAACAGAGCATGCTCAGCCTGAACCACGTTCTTACAACCCATGATGCACAGTATCAGGTGAACTCGTAGTTTAATGTTTTCCAGCACACCAGTTAGAGATGATTGGCCAGGCTGACACATAGGTCAGTTTTCCCTGAATCAGAATTTGGGAATGAATACCTAAAAATACCTACTCTGCTATTAGCCTGGTTTTTGTCTATAGCCCATGTCAAACTCTTAAATTTGAGTTAATTTTTTATGAACTTTAATTTTTAATGAACTTTAATTTTTTTTTTCTCTGTAAGCCTTTTTAATCTATGTTTCCCTTCACCCAGGATGGGAGAGGGCCCATTATCTGTACCAAGAAGAGAAGAAATAAAAAGAAACTGAGAGCCAAATTAAACTGAAACTAAGCAGGTGCAGTTTCACTGAAGTTAAGAGTGAAACCTGCCGTCCCGTTTATTTAGCCAATATAGCTCAGTTAAAGCTTAATGCAAGAGCCTGCATAGCTAGATGATTGGGCAAAGTTACCCATCCATGGTTTGTCATCTCAGGCATGAAGTCCTATGACAACCTGTGCCTACTCAATGACTGTTTCATCCTCCTGTCTGCTAATAATATTTCCATATAGTATTGGTTTAGTCCCATTTCCAGTCCCAAATTCCTACCTCTTTTCTACTGTCCTGATGTCATAGTTCCCCTGTACCAATTTATCCTATTTTTTTTCTCTTCTGCTCTTACCCTCTACTCCACTTCCAGCAGACATTGCTGTGTTGAATCTTGTTTGTTTGTCTAGGGAGCAGAGGATGAAGAGCCTTAATTCAGTGGTGTCATGTCTGAGATCTGCCAAGGCGGTCTGGGATTAGTGATCTTAAGGTGAAATGTGTAGTGGCACAAATGCAAGAACTTTGATGCTCTCTTCACCATGTCTGTAAATATCTATAGTGTGTACTGCTTTGACTTAAAATATTTTTGAAAGTTAAATCTTCAATTTTCAGTTCCAAAAATCGTAACAACTGGCAACAGATATCCAAAAGTGGCCTCAAAAGAATAAATGTGCTTTGACATATTTCTTTGTTCTTTTAAAGTAAATGAAACAATTAGTCCAAATGAAGCACTTCATCACTGAAACCCAGAGGAATTTCTTGGCTGCTGACAAATTATGAATAATAATAAAAGAAGAGAGTGCAGAAAGGAAGGAGGGGTCATGAGAGTAGATAATCTATGGGTGACGAACAAAAGCCAATTTCAAGGACTCTTGAGCTGGGTTAACTTCTGCTGAGATGTTCAGTTTCTGTTTCAAAGAGTTCAGTAAGCCAAAAGTGTTACAGTGGATTGTATGAGCTTCTGCAAAGTGCTGTGTGCACTCATTTTATTTCTATCTTAAGTAACTGATTATCCTCCAGTTTCATGTAAAGCACTGTCAGTGGAGATCTTTATTTCTATTAGTAGAAAGCATGTTCACTTGCAAATGTAGCTTGAATCGCATAAGGACAAGCTGAGCTTTCTACTTTTCTGCTTTCTGTTAAACCCTATTTTATTTTGCAATTGTCTTGCCCATCTCCACCACATTTTTCTGTTTGCTTACCTTTCTATCCTGTCTGTCTGCAATGGCTTAGGGCACAGGCTCTGTCATTGTTGCTGTAGGTCATGCTCACTTTATCTGAAGTCTTTCACTGAACAGGGCCTTCATTCCTGAGGGATGTGACAAGGCACTACATTAACATACAAGCCATGTATATGTGCATGTGTGTGTGTATTGATATAAGTCAGGATCTATGTGAAATCTCAGTATTATCTAATGGCACTTACACTCTTCTCACCACGGAAGAAAAATGTCTGCCTTTAAAATCCCGGGATTCATGGACGCGTTGAGGTAGCTGTTCAGCTTCAGAAGTGAACAATATTTTAAGTAAAATCTTTATCTTGTAGAAGAAGATGCTGAAATACAATTAAGTGGCTTTGCATCCAGAACATTTCATGAAGTAAAGAATGAAACAGAAATACCAATGTGGTCCTTCAACAATTTCTATTTCCTATTTTAGAAGTCTATACATTTTAGGAAAGCTCTTAAATCAGGTATAGTTTGATGAGATGCGGTTATCACAGATCGATTAAAAATTCATCTGACAACAAAAGAGCAGATCTATTTTGCTACCATGCACCTCATGTAGTGGACACAAAACACAATTCTTCATTCTTTCTACACACTCTAAAGCTGTGTCCTTGGTGCTTAAGACTTCAACAGGGCCGCACAAGAAAGCACCATGGTTTGACATACAGGAAAGGGGGAAAGAGAGTGTACTACCGTTCAGCTGTATTTTTGTGCATCCTTATGAGCTGATTTTGGTTTGCACAGATCAGGAGGAGTCTCAGGACAGTGTCTACACTTGCCACTGGTCGGTATTTTAGGGGATAGTTGTGTGGCTGGGTAGCACAATAATGTGGTTTGTAGACTCAGTTACTCTGCCGCTGAGCATGCCCAAATGGTTTCGAACCTGCTCGCAGAAATAGGTCAGACTATGCCAGAAAGTCCCAATATTTCAAAGATACAAGTGTGTCGTTTTACTGTAAAGCTTCCTAAGGTTATTTTGTTACCTATTACAAAATTATATCCTAGGTAATGCTGCGTGAAGTGTCCCTAAGATCTGCTACACCCGTCACCCATCAGATGCTGCAGGCCAAAACCACTGCTTTTGTAACTCCATTGACTTCAGAAGTTTGCATGAGGGAAGAGTTTGGTCCATTTTAACTAACTATAATACACTGTTCTTTGCAACTTCCCAGGTGTATAATTCTTATAGCCTTCTTTCATAGAGTAAAGGAGATTAATTTTAGAAACAGTAGATTTTACAGATCCCAGGGTATTTGCCCTAACCATTATTTTGCTTTGAGTAAGTAGGCTCTCTGGCTTACTTTCACTTGTGGGGAATTATATCACAGACATATTAACAGCTATACCCCAGTTAAAGTGTGTACCACTAGGGATTGTCTTCAAGCCCAGTAAGTTTGCTATTATTTCCTATCATAAAATCTGTGCTAAGTAATAAAAATTAAAAAAAAGAAAAAAAAAGGTTGAGGTCACACTGCAGCTGCAGTCTCTTTGAGAATTCAGAAGGAAAACACAAGCTAATCTATACAGAAATAACACCTGAAAAAGACACTTGAATAATCTTGGACATGAAAGAAAATTTTAAAAGCCCCACAGTCTCAGCAGCTTTAATAATATCTTAGAGTTGTAATCACCTTTCCTGGTGATGGGCAGGCAGAATGATGTTTTGTTGGAATCTGGTCCTGTTCTGGGAAGTCCATAAATCCATTTTTAGTTATATGCATATGATTAAGTCCTATTCCTGTCATGGCCAGTTCAAAGCGTCCTGTTGCCTTATCTCCTTGAAGGGTGAATCCCTTGTAAGACCTTGTATCTTAATTCCTACAAAGAGCCACGAGGTATAACGTATTCTCAGGGGCAGGAAAGGACTGTTGATTACTGCCTTGTGGCTTTTACTAGCCAGTTAATCCTAAGGTGTGTGACTGGAAGCTCGTTTCTCTTATGCTTCCCTGGACATCCTCACCAGATGGCCTACACAATTCTGTAAACTATATCATTCTTGCTTTTAAGACAACTTAGCTCGTGAACACTCAGGAAATCTGTGATGTTGCAACTAACCAGGTGGTCCCATAATTAATTATAATTGAGCTGATCGGTATTTTGATTTTTAATAATTGACAATAGACTTTCTTTTTAAAGTAGGATCCCCATCAATGACATTGATTTTAAAATGATGAGGATATTTCCGCAATTCTTAAAGTTAAAAAAATTATTTGTGCAATTATTATATGTATTTTTTCCTGTGTTCACATTTTTCTCCTCTATAGCCATCTAGCTAATTTTGAAAATTGATTTCCCCTGAGCTAAAATGGGAGGGAAAGGAAACAGGCAAAAAAGGGGGAAAGAAATAGAAATCTGTAAGTGAAAGATTTCTTTTAAAGTGCTAAAGCAAAAAGGTGAAAGACTTGAGAATGGGGAAAGAAAACTTGAAATAAAATTAATCACAAGCAGGAGAAACGGTGTGGAAATCATTAATGAAATTGCTTTCCAGCTTTTCTACCATTTTGTCTCAGCAAGCCAGAATAACAAATTGTCAGCATAGTTCCAAGATGGACATTTTAGTGTCTCTTTCACAATTCCATTTCGGGGCTATGGAAGAGAGGTTCCAATTGGTATTTAATTCTTAGACTTACAAATGTGCCTTTTCCCAATAAATAGAGAATCAATGATGCACTTTATTGTTTTTTCAGCTTTCTCAGCAGGGAAGATTGGCCTCTTTACATTGGAAGACCTCTGTCTGTGGTGTATGCATTTCAGAGCCTTCCCACCTGCTTTTGACAAGCTGGGTGAAATATATCAGTAAGTAGCACGATTTTGACATAAAAGTAAAATTGTATGTAGTCAGGAATAATTGAATAAGTGAATTCGCAGTTCAGTTTGAAAAAACCTATGACTAATAGTAATTCAGTATTAACAGATTATTAACTCAACATTTATTAACGTTTATATGCTAACAGACGAAAATGTTTCACATATGAACTAGGTACTGTTCTGTTCATAATTAAATGTTTACCTGTGTAATATTTTAGCAGTAGAATAAAGAGTAGCTTTATGTTGAGCCAGGCTACTGATTGGAAGAACTATGCTGTGTTAAGACAGCCTTATTCAAACCTTCCTGCTCCCGCTGGGAACACGTTATTGCATGCAAGGGCCATCCTACTACCTTCTCAGTATCAGCAAAGATAATAAGGTCAAATTATTTCATACATTGCAGAATACTTTCCATGGATGATCTTGTAATACTAAAATTTAAAAGCCCTTTAGGCAAATACTAGAAACACACACAGTTGTTTTGTCTAAATGACACCACTGATGCAGTACGAAGGAGACAACACAGGGCTATCTGAAACTGGTTACCGAGTGGAAGCTGTGGTGTGTGTCGCAATGGCAGTTAGACTGTATGTAAGGTAACTGTAAGTCCATCTGACAAAATCTCTACTAACAACAGCCAAATTCAGCCAGCTTTCCTCTAACACAGTAAAGACAGTGGAAGCCTCACAACAAGATCATGGAGTCTGTTCAAAATGCCTTTCAGATAGTATTTTGGTTCTGATCCTACAGAGACTTAACAACTTAGTTAATTTTGACCATCGCGCATGATCAGAGAAGTCAATTTTAAGCCTGCCTATTTGGCATGAAAGAAATACTTTAACAATATATGTAAATGTTTAATTTCCATACAGTCTGATCCAATTAAGTCAAATTGGCATCTTTGCATTAATTAAAAAGAGGAGCCCGGCTCAGTTATTTGAGTGCTCTGTCAGAATAATTGCCCTGAAATTAGGATCAGAGGCTTTTGTTTTTCATTACATCCTCTAAGTTATATACACCGTATCAGGTGTAAGAGATTGTTTTTGAGTCCTACCATCATTTGGAGTATTTTTTTTCTCCATCTCTGCTGTTCTTGCAGCACTAAATCCTTTGGGCAATGTTCCTTACAAGAAGAGAGGGGAAAGAACAGTGCATACCAAGAAGGTAGAAAATTTTAATGCCCTGTACAGCATGATCTCCTTCTGTCTTTACTTACCTGGTTATAACAATGACAAAATTGTTGGGCCCTTCAGCTCTTGGAAAGTGCCTGTTTTTATCAGCATTAATTGCTTCCAGGGGGACTAAGCATTAGTAAAGGTAAGTCTTCGCACCATCAGGGACTAATTAGGACAAGTACAAAGGAAAGAGAAGTAGAATGAAAATTGTTCTTATTATTCTTAATCTTGCTATGTATTGTGTTCTGAGCCTAACAGCACACTTCTCTGCTTCTTGCTTGTAACATTACCTATTAGTGTTATAAACATTGTCTAACTTGGAGGACTTTTTTTTCCTTTATCCATCCTTTTCATGTATTTACATAAATGCTACCAATTAATGTTTGGTTTTGATGCTGCTTTCAGTGGGAAGCCACACTTGTGAAGATCAGGTACACAGTTTAGTGTCCCATTCAAGGAACACAGCCACTGCCGAACAGCTGGAGGTTGATTTTTCCATAGTGACTTTAACTGGACACATATGGGAAGACATAAGGTATGCAGTAGCTAAGGAGGAAGTATATTATTTATTTAATTTTGCTGTTAGCTATCATCATGCTTACACATTTAGGTGGACTATAATCATTATTTGGCATTTTTGAAAGATCAGTGATGGAGGGATGAAAGAATAAGATAGTTTTAGTCTTGTAATAGGTTCATACTGTATATAGTATACTAGATATATAGTATTAGGTATAGCTATAGATGTTTTATATTTATATTATATATATATAAAAAAAACAGTGTATCTAAGATTAATAATATATTACCAATACTTTTAAAGAAAAGATATAAAATTTGATTCCCGTGTTTACTCAGGGCTTTATCTGACAACCTAATAGTGATATCCCTGCTTGCTTGATGTAGTAATCTGTTATAATGTAACCAAAAGTCAAAGGAAATCAATATAAATACAAAATAGAAAAGTGGTTTTTTCCCCAGCTGCTCAGTAACACTTCTGAGAATGAGCAGGTAAGTCAACATTTCCAAGGGTGCAGCAGCCCAGGCATGGAGTGAGTCCTTTGCCCAGATGTTCTGCAGCCACCGTAGTTCTTCAGGATAGCAGCATGAGCTAGTCAGTTTGTCTTTAGTGTTATGACAAGGTGAAATTTTTTGTTGTTGTTTCTGGATGTTAAAATTCTTAAAGGCTCATGAGTGTCAAGTTTAGTAGCCAGCTTATTTTCTCTTTGTGTAATATATAGCTTTCTAATATAAGCACTAATTAATCTGTAAAACAATGCATTTTTCAACGGTGTAGGAGTAGAGTACCTCACTGCAGTCACTCTCTAGGGCATTAGAGCATAATCTATATGTAAAAAGCAGAATGTTGTGTTCACCCCTCCTTATTATGGTTCCTGATTACCTGACTTGCCAATCACACACAGGATTTTCCTTAATGGAGGTTAAGTTTCACTGACCACAGGACCAGCTGACATGGTAAACTGTAAAACTTGAAAGTTTAATTTATGCTTTTCTGTGTTTGTTCTAAGAAGAAACAATCTGATCAGAAAAAAAAGAAATGCAATAAAGAAAATATTTTAAATTCAAGAAGAGAATCCATTTCATCACATTAAATGTTTCCAGAAAATTATGTGCCCTGGAAGGCATTTTTGTGACCTTGTTTATTATTGTTAATATTGTAATTACTGTTTGCTACTACTATAAAATACACTTCAACTTCAAATATTGTCACATGTACACCGTGTACACAAGGTAGACTGTCCTGTTTAGCATCTGTGTGCAAGTGAACTACTGATAACTAGTTTCTGAGTATTTCTTTCATCAAACGACTGTGCCTCTGTTGTTTAATCTTGACCATCTCTCCCAGTTTGCTTTTGGGATATGTTGGACTGTGTCAAAACTTTGTTATGCCATGCAAATTTACATTGTAATCCTCCCACTCTTTACCAGGCCAGTTGTAAATGAAGGAAAGTAAGCGAGGTTAGCATTTGGGTTTGATAAATCTTTGCCTTTCAGTTTACAGTGCTGTAGGTGCCTGTAAATTGATTGTAATAGTTTCTCCAGATGTTTTCCCAGATAGTCAAATTAGGTTGTCTGTACTATAATTTCCTGAGATGCCTTTTTTTCGCCTTCTTTTTTAAAAATAGGTAGGATGTTTGATCTGCTCCAGTTTTCTGGATCTTCACTTAGCTCAGAGACATGGGAAAGAGTGAACTTTCCCAGGTCACACTGTGTTCAGAGGCCAGACCAAGAATAACAGAACACATAACAGGTATCTCCTGATTCCAGATATATAACAGATACCACCTGATTCCAAATCCACATTATGCCACACTGGCCCTGAAATCTATCTGAACAGTACTAATTACTTAATACTTCCATCTCTGTCATTATTGTAGCTGCATAATCAGAGATTCTGGAGGCAGTCTATAAGCTTTGAAAAAGTCCACTAAAGTTTGAGTTAGCTCCTCAGCTGTTATCACTGGTTTACTGGCATTGTCTGACATCATAATTCAGAAGCCCAAGGTTAGGCAAATATCGTGATCAGTTCCCACATTGAAGAAAATGCTTTTGTGCCTCTGGTGTGCAGCTACTCTTTAACCAGTCAGCCCTGTCACCCTCTCCCCAGCTATTTCAGTTCAGGAGGAGAAAGCAGGCCCAAACACAGGGAGTCGTGCTGGTGCACACAGTGAACATGAATCCCAGTAATCCCAAAGTGGCAGAAATTTGTGACCACATGAAGAAAGGACTCCAGACAGGAGGAATGAGGGAGAAGTCCAAGCTCTGAGTAAGAATAAAGAAATACGAAAGCACTGCTGTAAAGAAACAGACAAATAGCATGGGTTTTGTGAGAGACCTCAGCAATTATTCTTTTACTGGAATCATTAAACCTTTCTGTAATTAAGTGAAAAGCTTGTAATGTTCGCATACCCATCTCTGTAGGAATTCCTTGAATATTTTGTTTAGCATGCAGAGGCACAGCTTAAGTTGGCCAATGGTAACAGACCATCCTTGGTTTATTTTTCACCGGGGACTTCTACACCACACACGCTTTCTGTTTGACCTTTACATTTTCTTCAGAGGACAAGAGGTTGAAGTCTGCAGGATAACCAGAAATACCCAACATGGCACAGCTGCTCTGGAGAAAACCTAAACTGCTTTTGAGCACAAGAAGTAGTAAACATCTGGGGATCATTTGAAACTGTAGCTGCTCACTCAGTATGGAAGACATGAAAGAAGCAGTTAATGTTTCTTTTCTGGGTAGGGGATTGATCTTTATCACCACTTTCCCTAAACTGTATTAATAACAATCACCAGGGACAGGAGAAGTACGCATATTTTAAAAGGCAGCAGTAGTTGCCCCAGGTCACAGAAGTAAAGGAGGAATTTAAATCTGAGTTTTACTTGTTTTCTATCCAGAAGCATGAACCTCTTCTGTTGGAAATAATTTTTGTGTGAAGTTTGACTGAGACTTCTAACAATACATACAAATAAATCAAATTAACTACAAGAAGAAGAAAGAAAAAAATCCCTCCTGTAAGGCCTCCAAAATAAATCTTTCTCTACTGTACCAAAAAGAACTGTAAATTTTTTCTTCTTTTTTTTTTTTTTTTTGCACTAGGGCTTTTAATTTTTAATTTAAGATAGAAGTATATGAGAAGGTAGTTCTTGCTTCCTAGAACATTTGATCTTCTAGTATTTTCTATACCAAGTCACTGAGGCTGCTTCCATCTATGGAGCCAAGAGTCTCTATAGCACCCAGAGGACTGTCCTCCAGCCACCCAACACACATGGCTTGCTTTGTGTGGAAACCAAGTAGAGGAGTGGAGGAGAAGGGATGGTCTTCTGCAAACATACCTGGTGAGGTCGCTTGAGTCTACTGATATGAAATATCACTGTGGGAGTACTTCCTTGTACGCCCACAAGACCATGTAAAATGGGACTAGGGAGTCCTTCCTCATGTCTGTTCTGAGTGATTCTGAATCTTCCTGTCTCAGTCCCCACTGACCAAAATAAGTGGAAAGGAATGGCATCCAGTTCCCTCAGAGCTGTCGCCTTTGTTGAAATACTGCCATTACCATGGAGCAAGTTGTCTCAGGAGCTGGTCCATCTGCTGCTCAGCAGTATCTTCCTTCTGGAAGAGATAGGGTCTTCTACATCATCCGTACCTCTTGGATGCTTATGATGAGGGTGGATCAGCACAGGAAGGGTCTGCCCAGAGCACCCATGGAATTTCTGTCCATGGAGATCCTCAAAACTCAACAGGACAGTCTCTGAACAACCTGATCTAGCTTTGAAGTCAACCGTGCTTTGAGCCAGGGTTTGAACTAGCTGACATCCAGCCGTTCATTCCAACTTAAATTATTCTATGATTCTACTTTAAGTAGTAGAAACTGTATACCTCAGTAGCAGATCTGAGGTCAGAAGTAATGAGGAACCCTGCTGGCTGCAGAAGCCAGACCCTTGGTCAGTTAACAGCTGCTTAACTGAAATAGCCTTTTCCCCAGCCTCTGAGCTCACCAGGCTACATTCCTGCCTGTCTAATAAATGAGTTGGTTTTCTTGGGTGGAGACTTTTCAGGACCAAGTACAACTATCAGGCATTCGTGAGCTCAGAATTCACCTATGACCACTAATGCTTGACAGCCACGTGCTCTCCCATCAGTGAATCTCCAAGGATGGCAAGGTCCATCGTCCTTCCCAAACTGGAGGAGCCATGGAAGCTAAGAGCCGTCCCTTAGAGCTCTTGCCCCAGGGAAAAGCAGCTGCTCTTCACTCCCAGCTGCTCCTGAGTGTCATCCCTCCTCTTCAGCTCTTGGAAGAGGTGCACTGTTGCTCCCCCTTTCTTCCCTCCTTCTCCTTCCACTCCCATAACATAAGATGAAGCCTTCCTAGTTCTTTCTACACAGAGCTACAAGACCCAAGGGAAAGAATCATGGGAATCTTTGTGTTTTTCTATGGGTGTAAATGAAAATTTGGGTTTATGCTGTTAAATTCTTACTGAGGAAAGTGTGAGGTGCTGCTTTTGCTGATGTAGTGGAATAATGGAAGTACCAGTCTAAACTTTTAAAATTTCCTCTATCTGGAGCATGAACTAATGTATGGAGTGAATATGCCATCTCAACAATCTAACATACCCCACAGGTCTTTATGTACCTTGGGGATGTTTTCTTAGAAAATCCTTACTTTTCTTAACTTTGAGAATGTAGTAATGCACAGATATCAAAAGCAATGCAAGATATTAATCATGTAGGAGATTTTCTAAAATTTCTTGACTATTTTTAAAGGAACCTTTTCTGCACAACTATGGCAAGGCAAATTTCCAAAGCAGCATACTTGAGTCTTGCTGCTGTTACAGATATTAATGGATATTACTTGGTTGAGTCCCCCTGTGGTGCTTTGAAAGGGTACACTTGTGTGTATAATAAATTAGTTTGTTTCCTTGCTCACAGATTTTTTGAGGAGTAGAACTACAAAAGCATTCCTTCCCATAAGACAGAAGCAAGGCCCACATATCATACTTCATCCCCTCCAAATGGGATATTTCTTTGCTGCACCTGGAAAGAATGCCAGGATCCCAGCTGACAAAAATTGGATTTCAGTGAAGTCAGAGGGGAACATGAAATCACTGAAGGAACAGACCACATATAAACCTAACAGCACAAATTAAGGAAAGGTTCTTATCTGTCACAGACTAATTGGCTGGGGCCTACTGGTTCATATATCAGATCTCTCCCTGCTGTTCAGAGAATCTTGAGTAAAATAAATCTGTGCCAGAAATAATTTATACTTGTATGTCTATATCTGTTCATAGATCACAATGTGGCCTGCTTCCTATACACCCCTTCCATTTGCAAGCATCACCACTGATTTAAAAAGGGGCTGTATGCATCTACACTAAAGTAAACAGTGTTTGTAAAGTTAGACACCACGCTCATTCATCTTTATTGCGTCACATGTCAGTAAGGGTTTTGTTAAGTGCTCTATTATTGTGAAAGTCAGTTTGATGACTGCATACTATAAAAGTTAAAGCAATTATATGTAATGCATAATGAACAATATGACTTCCAAATGTTCACATGTAATGCATGTCAGATTTCAGTTGGAAAACAAAACAAAACAAAACAAACCCCTCAAGGTCGCAGTCTGCTCTGTAGAAGAGCCACATGTTGTAACCTCAGAACCTCAAATTATCAGCTGGATTCTGTGCATGATCAGAACAGTGGAATCTATGCCATATTCTGCCCTTTATTTTCTTGAATCTGGCTGCAGTAATGATCGGATGTGCACTTCTACCAAATGCAGTCAGTGTTTGATCCACATACAGATCAGTGAATTGATCTATACGTTTTTTCTCATGGCATATCTCATTCTGACATAATTTTTGTACGGGATGTAACAAAGACAGATACACAAATAAGGAATGACCTTTTCTAAAATTCATCTGTGGTTGCCCTTCTTATATTACTTTTGGTAAAATGAAAACATCTATAGACACCAAAGGAGATTGAGGACCATTGCACTCTCATACTGGAAGAAGTGGCCTTTTGTGAAACATTTAACATATAAATACTCTGGACAGATAAAAGAAGCAGATTCACACCTTTCTAGAAAGAAGAGTAGAAGTGATTAGTCATAGTTGCCAAGAACGCCTTGCCTTTGTCAGAAGAACCTCTTGAGGAGGCCAGTTACTCTTGTTCCAGTCCTTCAGTGCAGATTTCCATGTCCCACGCACCTTTCCTATTTTCTGTGTACCTGCTTCTCCTGTTCTTATCCACTGATGGTGCCTTCTTTACCATACAGTGTTAATTTTTTTTTCTTATTAGAACTGTAGATGTAAGTTACCATAGTAAACTGAGCTCAAGCCATTCAGGAACTGCTTACCTGTCCCTTCTGGCTCACCTTTTCCTTCCCCAGAGGCAGTGGCACATAGGAAAGAGGTAGGGGTAAAGACAAGGATAGCAGCTGCCTCAACTGTCAAACTCTGGTCTGTTTGTATTCATGAGTTGGCAGTCTGAAATTATACAGCAGTTCAGTCAAAGAAAAGTTCCAAATAAAGATAATTAAATATAAAAAGGACAGTGGGAAAGCCTGGCTGGACCACTCAGATGTCTCAGACTAGATTTCTTTGAATTCCTCCTTTGCAGGTGAACCTATTTATATGAGAAATATGGCCTCAGGCCCTGAAGTTTTGAACACTTTATCAAAATGCATTGATCATGATTTTGCTGAGGATTGCAGTATTTCTTGAAAAAATCATATGAAGGGTGGGTTGGTTTGGTTTTTTGCAGGTTTTTTTGCACCTACAGAAATATTGTAAAATTCTGTTCTGAAGCAAATCAGCTTCCTGGGAACTTTGCAACTATTCAGATTAGTTTCCTGTAAGTTGCTTAGGAGTATTCCCTTCAGAAAAATAAACCAACAATACCCAAACAAGGCATTTGAGTACCACATTTGGAAACAAAACATTTTATATATTGAAATAAAATTTTATGTATGGAATTTTATTTAATACAACATTAATGTGATTTTAGGTAAAGCTGTCCAACAGGGCAAAGCAAATGCTTGAAAGAGTTTTTATTTTACTTCTTTGCTTATACTGTGGTTGGTATAAACTGCTTTTGTTAGTTTAATAACAAGGGTGGGAAGAGGCCAAGCACTGGGAGATTAATTTAAAAACTAGCTCAGAAGAATTAGTCACAGGAGAGCAACTTCAGGGTGTCTGGCACATATCAGCATTTTATTTCATTGTAACCAAAATATTGCACATGGATTCATAAAACACATTTGTTGGGTTTTCTTTTAAGTTTCACGGTTTGTTCTTTTAAAACCTGTGGTAGGTCAGAATTAATGGTAGCAATTTCCTTTGCTAATGACCTCAAATACACTGTTTTTAATCCCAAGTAGATGCCTTTTTAAAAAAGGGCTGGAGGCTCTTCTAGCACTATTGAGATAAAGCATGATATGACACTTCTAAATTAGTGTATCTACATTTGTATTAAAAACTGCAGTAAGCCTCAGCAGAATTATTTTTAAACTGCTGCAAAACATACTTAGTGTTCATAGGCGAAACATTTTATATTTTTATGGAGATAGTCTTTGTACAAAGATACTAACATCCGTCTGAATGTTGTATGTGAGATTATAAAAAAATGCAGTGATTACAGGAATGTAACAGAAACTTAATCAGTTTTTTTCAATATTTATTATCACTCATGTTTTCCTGGTCATTTTTTCTCCCTTTTGACAGAGAGGAAGAAACATCACAATCCATTCTTTTAAGTAGGATTTTGTAGTTGTATAAGCTGGTTGCTTGCTTTCTGTATTTTAAAGTGTCCAACAGGGTAGTAGATGATAGATTTGTCAATGTCCTTGGTATGAAATTCAGGTATGTGTATAGGGGACATATCTCTGTGTGAAGCATTTGTATCCTTGGACAGCTTGAAGGCATTTTCATACTACATTTCATACTACAAAGTTATGTTACTGGAGATTACACAGTTTAAAGTAATCTGTAGAGAAGTTAGGGGTTTTTTGATATTTTATTTTTCATATTTAGAGCATAAGATCATTATTAATTGGATTCAGACTAAGTAAGTGCCAATAAATTCCACAGGCCTATAGGCCAGAGATGTATCAAGTGACTTTGTCCTACAAAGATGAAGGAAGTAAATTACTTCTTACATTGTGCAGTTCCAGGCTGTGATTCCATAATTGTTAATACAAAGTCTTTGCTGATGCACACAGTGATGTAAATGTGATCTGGATCAGACACAGGTATACAGTTGCATTACAGCTGAGTGAGTCAGTGCATTTAGTTCAATCTTTATGCCATCTTTATGCTTTTAGATATTCTCTAAAAACATGCAAACACCCCCAAAACCCAAAACCCCCAAGTCTGTGAAGTGAGTCTCTACCAGATTGGTAAGCTGTATTGCGTGGCTGCAGCAATTTTGAGCCAGTAGTAGAAGTCCATGAAGTGGAGGTTCTTGTTTGGTCCATGATTTAAGAGGGAAACAAATGCCTGGGAAGGCTACCGAATTAATGGACATCTTGTTCATCATTGTCTAGACATAAGTGTGGACATATTTATTTATCTTCCATGATAGAGAAGACACAAAATTCTGACTACAGCTGACCTGTTACCAGCAACACTTGTGCTAGCTCAGCAGAAGGCCAAGAAACATGATTTCCAAGCTAGTAAAGAGAGACCCACTCTGATAAATATCTTATAAGAGGAGGTGCGAGTGGGCAACTGCAAACAACTTAATTCAAGCGTGCAATGTCATACATTAAAAATCAAAATAAGCATTTTTCTCTTAGTGAAAAGACAATCTTGGTGTGATAGGAGTACTTAGGTGATGAAAATGCTGTATTTGAAGCACTCTAGCCTCTTCTTTTTTCCCCTTCCAAATGGCAGCTTCACATTTCATCAAGGTCGCATCAACACTTCATCTTTCTAAGAAAGATTAATAGTGTGCCATAAAGTTTCCCGTGTGTCCGCATCTATCTGAGGAGCCTTTAAAACCTTATCTTCTCAGCAGGACTATTTTTTTTTTTTTAACCCAACAAAAACAACAGTAGGGGTTTGCCCCAGTGACCTCATCCAGTCTCTTTCCGGAGTCACAGCAGCTTGTTTTCTGAGTGGATGTAGCACTGCACTTCAGAGGTGGCTGCTTTTTAATTAGTTTGATACTGTTTGTGAAGGGAAGACCTAGATAAAGGTAAGGTATTCAGTGAGTTTTTTCAAAAGAAGTGACTAATAATCAAACTCTTTGCTTATTGAAGCCAGTCACAGGCTTTAAGAAGACCTGAGGCAGGGCACCAGTGGATATTTATGAAAAATCCATCCCTGCACTGTTGGGTTAATTTAGGATAAACAGAAATCAAATGCATCTTCCTTTGTTTACCTCTTCATTTCTTCCATAGGGTTTTCTAGTTACTGGCTGAAAAGAAACAATTCATCTCTCCATTTTCTAAGCATGGAATTGTCAATGGACTCTTCCCTTGCTGTAGATGTTGACACAGGGAAATACTGTTTCTACTTTATATCTATAGCATGTTTGTTTCTGGCATTTGCACAAAGACTGGCTGTGTTTATTTTCAGGTACTGTTTACATAGTTCCTGTGGAACTTGGTTTAATGATACTCCTTTTGATTCATCTGCAGAACAAAACATCTTTTTATGGGTTTGTACAAAAGACTTGAAATGGTTGAAAAATGAAAGGCCATTTAAATGCATTTCTCTACCTTCCTTTCGCCAGTGTAATTTTTCTGAATCACCTTTGTAAAGGAGTGGCAAAATTTGTCATGCATTTCTAGATAGCTCAACACATGCAGGTTTTTATTTAAATACATTTGCGGTCAGAAGTTTTGTGCAAGTGCCATCCGGGGGCAGCCTGTTTTAAGACAGAAGCTTTCCAATGCAGGCAAAGTACTACGGCAGTGCCTACAGGGAAGTCATGTCTCTTAAGAGCACAGCTCTGATTTTAGAAGTTTATTTCTTGTTCTCAAGCACAGCACTTTTCCCACCCTATCATATAATTTCAAAGCATCCTTTGAACAAAAAAACCTACATGCAGAACTAGTGTTTTGGAGTTTTTTAATTTATATTTTTATTAGGCTCCTTATTACTGATGAGGGCCTGATGATAATCCTGGAAGCTTTACTACTCTTCATTTGCCAAGACCCAGCTAATGTTTGTTTGTGTCCCACAAAGGCCCACAGACTCACAGCACACAGATATAGCAAAGCAGGGACCAAGCAGAACTGCATCAAAGGCCTTTTTGTGAAAATATGGACAATGCTATAAAACTAACCTTGTGTTAACCTACTGAAGAACAGAGGACAAGAATTCTGAATGCCAAAATATAGAGAGATGTGTGAAAGGGAAAACTTATACAAAAGTAGGCAGACTGAATAAAACGATTTATCTTTAAGCCACACAAGTCATGGTAATTAAATTAGGTCAGGCTGGCTATAAAGCTACAAAAAGCAGGCTGTAACTAATTTAGAAAGAGACAGAGAAGACCTGAAAAGAAAGCAGATTGACAGCCCCCTATTATTTTTTATCTAATCAAGGCAACAAAACTTAAGAAAGAGGAAAAGGAAAAAAACCCCAAAACAAAACACATTGATTTATCAAGATTTTCTCTCAAACCATTAGGACAGACAAAAGCACGTAGTCACATCTTTGATATGTGAAGGTTTTCACATTGTTGTTAGTGCTAACTGAGGGTTACATGCATACAGTTTTTACCCCTGAGAAAAAGAGAATAACTGAATGCCTTAAAGTTCAGAAAGTGGTGGAAAGTATAACAAAGAATAAACCCGATCTGAGCTTTATCATTACAGTATCATTTCACTGAATCATTCTGAGCAACCTTACCATCTGCTGCTATGTGAAGAGAATTCCTAAACATCTGTGAAAAGAGGACAATTAGACTTTTATTTAAAACCATTTCTTCATAAAACCCACCTGCCAGTTCATATTAAAACAACTCTTTTTGAAAATGGTTTCAAATATTTGCTTTGAATTTGAATGTGTCAGGTTGTACAGGGTATGGGAACTACGATTCTTGGAAATTAAGAAGGGAAAGATTAGGAGTTTATTTATAGGTGTGGATCCAGGCTCATTAAACAAGGTTTAAAATAATATTTCAGTTGATTTCTACAATAGTTTTCATTCTCCAAGTGATTAGAAAAATTAGCATTCTAAGGCTGTCTGAAGGGTGAAGAGGACTGTGTGAACAAAATGGGGGAAGGGCATAGACAAAAAGCCCAGCTTGGTTTGTGTTGGTGTTTAATAGCAAACAACCCTTTCCCACCCTGCTTCTCTTTTATGCCTGTTTTAGTTTTAAGTAACTTCTAAAGGTTTTCCAGCAGCAGATGACGCTCAGCCACTACATTCATCTGAAATAAGATACGAACTTTGCCCTGTGAAGAAAATATTTGAGGTTTTCAACACAATTAAAAGGGGTTGCAAATTCTCTGTGAAAATGGAAATTCCCTCCCATTTCTACCAATAGGTCCCCGAGGGTGAAGTTTTGACCCCGTCGAAGTCAATGGAACCTTCACTCTCTTTCATTAACACAAGAGTCATCCCTCATCCCATCTTGCACTTGCAATAATGAAATGTGGATAGTAAAGGAGAAACTGTCTTATTGGGGTATTGCCATTAGGTAACACCTTTTCCAGACAATGAGAAAGAGAGGGAGAGACTCTGAGAGATGATCAGAAAAGATACACAAAAATGCATAAAGTCAGAAAGCGGGAGCAGTCAGGGGAAAAGCAACTTCAAGCATTTCTCCTTGCAGAACCTGGCCGTGGGTCTGGCCTGATACCTTGAAGGTAGAGAAAGAAGGAAATCATTTGAAAAGGACTAAGAGGGACAGTAGACTGCTCACTGCAGGAAAATGTAGTATAGAGAACATAAGCAGTCTGAGCTGGCTTGTCACTTTTTTGAAGCTGAACTGGCACCAGTAAGCAGGGTTTATTTCTTTTTGAGAGAAGAGGAAGCTCTCACCCTTCAACCTGAAGAGCACTCAAAGCTCCTCATCCATTGAAAGACAGAATTTTAGCAAGCTGCAAAACTAATTAACAGAACCTCAGAGCATTGGCCCAGAATTTGGCCCAAACACAGGCTCAGCGATTCCCAATGTTTTTGTACCAAAGGTTGTTGGCAAAACCTTCTTTTTCCCCTTCATTCCTCTCCTCCTCTGCCTGCCTCCTCATCCATCTTCTTCCTCCCCATCACTCACTGCTTCTGACTCCACACTGTTTCATGCTGCCGCCCTCTCCCCACCGCCTCCTCTTTGCACTGGCAGAGGCTCCAGGGATGGCCCTCCGGCTCTATCCCAAGCTGAGCCTGATCAAGCAGCAAAACTTAATTTCTCGAGCTCTGAGCCCCTTCTCATCGCTACTGTACAAGTGTACAAATGTTAACACTGCAAGACATTTTTCCTCGTCTGTCACTTTAAGTCACTTGTGTATAAAGAATAGCTAGCAGAATGGGTCACGTCCAAGGACACATAGATTTTCTCTGACTTGTGCAATATTGAATTAATACATTGTGGAGAGGTCAAGATCACAACCCTTTTCCTCCTAATTTTTTCTGCTTTGAGAACAGAACACGTTTGGGACATGCTGGAACAAGACACAGAGCAGAAACAAACCTACTCTACCTTATGACTGAACTTTCAGTTTTGCCTTGGCACATTCTGATTTGAAATGTCTTAAAGGATGATCATAAGCTCACAAGGAAGGTAGGCTGCCATTTTCAGAAACGTATGTCTGACTTGAGATCTTAAGTAAACTGTGTGCTTCATGTTTAGTGAATACAGTGGAGCTCTGAATATATCAGAAACTGCCAATGGAGATGGGCTGAGGCACCAAGATAAGAAAGAGCTGTTACCAGGTGCATAGTTCTCCTAAAAATTACTAACCAGAGAGTAATATAGAACCAGATTTTTAAAGATAGACCACGCAACCAGGTCTGAACTCCAAGATTTCAGTATAGCAATTTACTGCTATACATGTGCAGTGTTCACATGTAGCCAATATGAGCCAAGGGACCGAATTAAGCCTGCAGAGTTTTGACAGATTGGCTGTTACTTCATTTTTATTGCTTATAGGTAAAAGGGGACCTGCCAACCTACTATAGAGTCTGGATCTACGGGATTTGGACTATAATATCTTATGTTTTATTGTGTTTCTTTAAAAAGACCCCTCCTATTTAACTAGAAGCTGTAGTTTCTATTATTTTTTCTATTTCATACTTAAGATAAATTAGAGATGGCAGAGAGCAGTGGAAGAGCAACAGCCTTTAGAAGCACTCTTCAAAATTAGAGTTTGTGAAATACTTTCCAAACATCTGCATGAACAGTGCTACATCAACCTTCCAGGCGACTGGTTAAAAAGAGCGTCCTTTAATCTAAACCATGTTCCTTGGGATTTCTTAATGTAATTAATTCTTAATCTTCTTTTTATACTTTGCCAGTGAGAAACTGACTAGCGGTCATTACCTCTGAGTCCTTTCCACTAACTGTTTCTTTCAGTTTTGGCACAATGCTGTACATTTTCATTGCATGGGGATCGCCTCAAACAAAGGAAAATTATGAAACTGTCAGATCAGATTTCATATATTACAGTTGGCACTGCACTCACTAGACCTGGTACACAGTGAATTTTGAAAGCCTTTGATCTTTTATAACCATTTCCAGTCTTATACATACATTTTAAAGTTCCTCATCTGCAGTCACTGGGAATATGATTATTAAAGCTGAGGTAATTTGGATATTTTCTCTCTGTAAAGATACAGAGTGATCCATTACACTATAAACCATTCTCAATGTTTCATTATCCTTTCTGCTACATTTCTTATTGTTTTATTAAGACTCTGAATGTATTCCTTTAACTTTTTTTTTTCTTCCTGCTAGGGATATATAATGCTTTAGAACTTAAAATCAAGGTGCTTAGATGTAAGAACAGATTAATCCAGTTATATTTTCAGCACCTTTGGTTTTTAAATCAGATTAATGCTTCCTTTTATTATGTTTTTTGCTTTCGGATTTTCTAAAAAAATGTGCTTTTATCTCTAAGCATCTTTGATTTAGTAGATTTACATGCTTATATAAATGGCAAAATGTTCAAAACTATTTTAACAAAAAAAGGGTATTACAGTTTTCTATATCTCTGATAGACAAGGTAGGATAAAATCAGTGGGTTTTGTGACTGCTCTCCTAGAAGGGCAGAGTTAAGGTTACTCAGGTATTGGTCAGAAAGTGTGCCTATGGGGATGAACATGGAGAATGGGTTCAGAGTGGTGAGCTCCTCCTAGGTCTTATGATACCATAAAATAGAGCCATCAATCTTTTTTTCTCTTCCTAGACTGCTGTGTCAATCTGAAAGCCTAATGATCATGCATTAGCACCTCAATTATTAACCATCTTGTGGGCTGGGATGAGTGTGATTTTTTTGCAGTATTGTGTTCCTCCTCAGTTCAGGGAAATCAACCAAACTGAAGATACGTTGACCTTTTGAGGCTTAAATGGAAGAGAAGATCCCTTGACACAAAATCCTTTAAGTGTGTTTATACGGTGATTCCCTTGGCCAACTCAATGGGCCACACAAAGAACTTCCAGAGCTGAAAGCATGAGCCTTGATAACTACGGTCTAAATTAAATTAAAAGGCTAAGCTTGCTGGAGAACACTGACAGACAGAAATCCCATGTTATTTGTGGGATCGTAACTCAGCAGTTGCTTCAGAGATCAATCACACACGACTTCTTTAGGAAAGAAGAATAAGTTTTCTGGAACAATTGGCTGAGATGACACATTATTCAGATGTCTTTTCTGAATGCAAACAAAACCAAACCATACTATCTTTAATGCTTGCATTATATACAACTTGCATCCACTTCTGAATCCCCTTCCTCCTTTCCTTCACTCACACAAGCACTTAAATTTAAAAGGGGGAGTTGTTTTGTAAATCTCTGTCAAACTTCTGATTGTACTTCCCTTCTTACTTGTACAGCTCATGGACAAGTCAGAGCAGAGTATCTGCATTCCTTTGTTATGAATACAGTAGACTTTTTGATTGCAGCTGCCACTATTTCCAAAACCATTTCTTAGTAGCCTTTTCATCCTGTCTAGGAGATTAGTAACTTTCTTGGATTATTTTTATCCTTTCTGTTTTTCAATTCCTTTCCATTTTTCTTGGCCATCTACTTAGCCATGTAGCCTACTATTCAAGTTCCATCTGCTTTGCTTAGCTCAGATGAAAGTCCTTCCTTGTCTACGTACCAAATGTTGGTCTCCTGCCCCAGTGTTTCTTTTGACTGATCCTGTTATCAGTTCCATATCCTGATCTTTTGAAATTTCAGGTAGTATATTCAGATAGCATGTAGTATTTCAATGTAGCTACTTTCAGTTATGTTTATCACTTCATACATCATCCTGAATTGACGGCACTGAATCTGTCATCTTGCTTAGTGAAGAGCTCTGCATGAGGCGTGAGTAGTTTCGTTCACTTCTTGTCTTCAGCACAATAAGCTTTCCTACCTCTATTCACTGTTCTGTTTTTTAATCAGATGCTTGTTGCTTTTCTACATTTTGAAATACCACTGTATGTCAGTGAGAGTAAGTCGGTGTTATTCTTGCAAGGTAAAGAGCGTCTCCAACCCAATGGTATACCAAGAGTATGGCTGGGTTGAGTTGAGACATGTTGGAAACAAGTAATTCCCAAGCCATCAGGGAACAAATCCTTGTGGATTCTTCTCTTAGCTGAGAGTCTCTTTCTTATTTCAGAGAAGTTCCAAATCTAGCTCAGCTATTTTTTCCTGCACTGGGAAGATATGTGTAATGTCTCTGAGAGAAGGACATTAAAACTTTTTTCCTTAATGAGGTTTGTGGATAATATTGCCTCTGCTGGTCTTAACAACAAGCATAAAGAGGCTATTGCCTAAAGAAGCTCTGCGATTCATTAGCTAGTTTTATCTTTCTTTCAAAGAAGAAAAAAAAATCTGACTGATATGCCCATCTAACACTCTCTGAAAAAAGAAATAATTCTTCAGCCAGACCATTCCCTTCGCTAACAACAAAACCAAACAAAGAGAACTCATGTGTTAACTTTTTTGGTTCTCAAAGAAGAAAGCCTATAATCTAACAAAGAAATGTTTCAGATTTAGAAAATGTGATAGATTTTGCTTTTGGAGGCAAATATCAGAGCGCTAAAGAAAGGACAGTGCACAGAAGTGAATGAGAAATATGGCAAGGTTATCAGTGAGTGTAACGTGGAGGAAAGTAGTCTTTAATGTTAAAAAGGAAAGTGTTTTAGGGGAGGGTTCCTGTGTTTAACAGAACCCTAAGCTTTGCTCTAAGTGGTATGTGCAGAAAATCTGTGAGGTTTGCTCAGAGTGGTTCACCTTGTGACCAAACACATTAGGGAAGCTGCTATACAGCACCAAGTTCAGTATGGAGATTATTACACCACTTAACCTTATCGTCAGGTCAGGCCCTCCTAGATCCATTAACTGTCATTTTGTTTCCTCCCACTTTCAAAAGCCCTTCAGATGGTCTGAAAATAAAGGGCCTGTTTTACTTCAAATCATTTGGCGTGGATGTAGCTTTGATCTCCTAACCTTTAGCAAAGCAGGGCAGCACAAGAGCATTGCAGCATTGCTGTGGTATAGCATAAGCAACCCTGTATGACGCTGGTAACCCCAGCATCCGAGACACCATTTCCTATTATCAGGACTTTCGTTGTGTTATTAGCTGGTAAGAGTCGATAATTTCAAATCTTAGAGATAAGTAAGATTCTCACAAAATAATAAGTGAACTTAATTCTATTTCATTTTTTAACATTTCTTGAAAGTGCTCCACCACAATTTAGGAAAAGAAGAAGGGAAACATTCACTCACTCAAAGGAAAAGAAAGGTGACTTGTATTGGGCTGAACAACAAAGCAAAGGAGGACACGTGGCCAGCACACATTGCACTCCAGCTGTTCTCAGCTGGAGGATGGTTCTCTGGAGGCTGGCATAGATTCGAGTCTCCTGATGGTGTTTTACTTTACCCCGGGATTGTCATATAGAATTTTAAATTTGGCTTTAGGTAAATAACCTTAATCATAGCTCCCCTAGAAATATAATGGAACCAAGGGGACTTGCTTAACCTAGAGGAGTGAAGAGCTTTTAATTTGTAAATACATATGAAGCATTTATATTGAAGACAGTATAGCATGTGCAGTACAATAACAGGATGACTTATCATCTTATTAACCAAATTAATTGATCAGCCTTTCTTAAGTGAACAGTGAAAGGAAAAAAAGCTTTTGTTTAAATGAAATATTGGTTTACTTTGCTATGATGGTTTAAGACATATTATTACTAGAGGTGGTCTTTAATACTAGTCTCGTGGTATCCTTAAGCCGTAACTCTTGGGACCACCTTGTTCCTTATACCTCTTCCTCTGAGCAGGAATCTTGCAGCAGAGCACAGTTCAGCACTACACGCTCCATTAAAGGAGCTTATATAGCATCCTACAGGCCTATAGGTCCAGTGGGAACCTTTGGCAGACACAAAAATACTTTAGAAGACTGTGGGAATGCTGATGACCTGAGAATGATTTGTAATATTGCATTAGAAAAATAAATACCTGTATAATAGGGCAGAATCTGTCAGAATGGGTAAAACAAAGATTTGCCAGTAACTATGCTGTGCAGCTTTCCAAACTACTGAACCTGTTGGTTACCCTAGGCCTCTATTTCCTCCAAACCCTCATAAAAATTTATTGCAGATAGGTACTAAGAAACTACAGGAAAATCCTTCACTGTTTTAACAGCATCTCTGCCTTATGATAGTCTTGCAGTAACTTTTTTTTTCCTCCCCCAGCAGGAGAGGTTTTCTCCAGCCCAACATGGTTTAATCCTCTCTTACAAATGCCAAAGAAAAAAATTTATCGGCCTATCTGGGATAGCCAAGGGATGAAGTACCAAAAAGCTGTATATGAACAAGAGAGACTTAAATCATACTTGCAGTCGCAGGCACAGTTTCAGCTGCTGTGTGAAGAGCCCTGACACTATTCTCAGCCCAGGTATTATTTTGCTCTGGGGGCTGATGGTAACTAACTGCCCAATATATCAGCACAAGACAGTTTTGTGTAATTTGGCTTCTCTTCTGCTATGTATTCATCAATATATCAGGAGCAAAAAAAGCCCAACTGAAAGCAAACCTGGGCGACAGTGTGATTTGGAGCTGACTGAAGGCTGGAGTAATGGGGCAGCATACTGGCATGCTGGGGACCAGGACTTGGCGTGTGCCGCGTCCTTTTGTACTGCTCGCTGAGCAGAAAGGCATGACAGATCCAGCTTTGAGATCCAGCTGGACATGCTGTACCGATAAATCTCCTCTCACACTGGCGAACATCAGCATAGCACAGACCTGGCACTTGTGGCTATACACTTGTACACCATTCATTTGTATCATCCCGAATGCAATGGGTTTACAATTAGATACTGGGAGTTGTGGGCTGCAGTCACCCACCATCCACAGGAAGTCTGCCTGTCCCACCCTGCCGGCAGGCCCTGCGGCTGGCAGGAGCTCTGGCTGCCCCCGGGCTGTGCCGACCTGGAGCAGCAGCCGAGCAGAGCCCTGAGCTGAGGCAGCACCTGCAGCAGCTCCAGGGGCTGGGGGGGAACAAAAAGTGGTGGTGAGTCTCCTGTGCTTTTCTGCGCCCATGTGTGATGGCCAGGCTCTACATAGACAGCCATGGCTGTGTATAAAATACAGCACCGCTTATTTCTGAGCAGTACACAAGCAACCCAAGCTCTCTAGAGGAAAATAGTTAAGCCATGTATTATCCGATGACGTGAAGGCAGTAGTTTGAAGAGATTTGACCCTGACACAAGTACCTGCCTTCTTTTAAGCTTAAAGATGACCAGTCTAAACCTTACTGACTTCAAAAGGCCTGCTCCAAAGATTCAGGATGTGCACCTGAGTAGTTTATTTGCAGAACCATGCTCTTGCCTAGCCAGATATTTGAAAACAGATCGTCTGTCATCACAGAGGTAGGCGTTAAAGATTGACGGTAAATTAGTCTAGGATAAAACCGTTTTCTTTTCCCAGAGGAAAATCTGCTGTATCTAGATTTACAGGTTACTAATGTAGTATGAGCATTTACTAAAATGCGTCTCTGTGCACACACTTGTTCCAAAAAATGAACTTTATCTGTTTTTCCTGCCACTTTCTGTAATGTGCTAGTGAATCTACCAGGGAATTTCATTCTGTGGAATTTGGGATCTTACTCCTAAACCAGTAAAGTCTGAGAACTGAAAGCTGCATTTGCTGGAAATGTCAGGAATTGGGATGTGGAATTCAGGACAAGTGGAATTAGAAATACCGGTAAGAGACATCTGTTCAAGCTGTCTTAATTTTTTTCAAATACTTATTGGTATGGCTTGTCTGATCACATATATCACATTTATTTCATTGGTAACAACTGTTCTTTGTCATGAAACATATATGAAATTTAAGATTATCCTGTATATTGTTGTTAGTGCTTTTTTAAAAAAAGAAATTAAGCACTGAGAAATCCAAAATAGAAAAGAGGACTTTTTAAACGTGAAAAAAAGGTGACAAGCATGTACAAGCATTTTGAGAACTGATTGGCATTCCGTAATGAATAGCATGAGAATAAATTATAGCAAACCAAAATCTTATTAAAGGATATTGAAAAGCATAAAATCTCCTTATTAAAAAGCAGGCAATTGGACAAGTGCAAGAGTTAACCACGTATCTGATTCAGTTATACATGCCCTGAATCAAGATTGAATGTGTAGAGATGTGCTAGTATGATTTTAATATTAGAACTATTTTCATTCGTTAAGAGGTTACAGATACAAAGAGATAATCTCTTCTCTCATAAGAGAATACTTTTTGCCATATTACTAAGGCTACAGATCTAAATAAGTTTTACACTGACTATGAAGTATGCTTTGTGCATTCCTGGCGACAGTAGGTTAAATCTTGAGATAACCACTTCAGACTGGCTGCATACTTTAGTATTTTTCCCCCTTCACAGTTGTTAAAACTTTATAGAGCCTCAAAACATATCCAGATGGACAGTAACTGTGACTGCCACTTACGAAACCAGTATAATCTAGCACAATACACAAAGTAGGGTAAGTGTGGAAGGAAAACAAGTTCTGAATAGAGGACCTCCTTGGAATATTGGATCAGCCATCAGACACACCAATTCTGTTTAGACAGCCCTGTTATACACACCCAAATGTTCTGCAAAACAAAGCACACCCCCAACCTTTCACCACTGCAACTCCTAAACACTTCTGCCCAAGGGTGGTCTTCACCCTGCTTGAGGCACTATTTGTGCCTACATCTTTATTCACAAAATGAAGCATTGGTTTCCATAGTTTTTTGGCAAAGCTGAGACACATAAACCATGTTCTTCCTCTTGGAGGAATATCGTATCTTGGCAGTTTTATTTGGGTCTGACCTTTTCAAAATGCAATAGCAAAATATGAACAAATAGATCACTGTACCATTGCGCTGCCATTCTGTCTCTAGCGTATTTCCCCCACACTCTTCCTTCAGCCTGCTTGTGTGAAGCCAGGATTACCATAAATAACATAATCATAGCAGAGACCTTGGTCAAGATAAAACTATGGTTATTTGAAATTATAGTCTTTGTTCACTTGTTGGATAATGTCTGCTAAGCACATCAAATAGCAATATATAGTGGCTTCTATAGATTTTTTTGTGCTGGGCACAAAAATAATACATACTTTTGCGCATACAGTATGCATATATCACAACAGGATGATTAAGTAATGGAGGCATGAAATAAGGAAAAAACCCCAAACCTTCACAGAGTTACAGCAACTAAATCTATGGCTTCATTCCTTACTCCAGCTAGAATGGGTGCTTAATTCAACTGAACTTAATTTTGACACCTGTTTCTACTTACGCATATGTTGGCAGAGACACATCTGAGTGCAGCAGGCATTCTCAATTTTTTGTCACATTTCACAAATTTCCAACTTAAAAGTTAGCAATTAAAAAAATTGTTTGGGAAATTGCGATTTTAAGTCATGGTATTTCATCCCCTTTCCTGCCTTTCTCCTTTTTCTTTCAATTCATTGTAGTCGCATTATGTGTTAAAACCCTGGTGCAACTGTTCAAGTTGCATACCTGCTGCTTGTGGAGAGAGTGTGTTTTTAAATATATCATGCAAAAGGACAGCATCTCTTAACACATGGTAGTAGTGCTGTGTTTTAGTTTGCTGTTTTGCAGAAAAGATTGCTTGCCATATGTCTTAACAGAGCCTGCTCTTCTTTTCCAAGAAATTGGCTAAGGGAGTTAAGATTATTTAATTTTGGGGGGTCTTTTTGTATCACAATTAGAGATTGGCACGTGAAGTATTTAATTAAGCTGTGAATATTGCTGTGTATTGCTAAGCAAGTTAAACAAATGCTGTGTCATTCAGCTATCTCCAACTAACCAACTTAATTAAAAGTAAAAAAAGTTAGGTAAAACCTAAATAATCTTGGATTCTTTTAACCAGCTGTAATATATCTATACAACATTATTCTATTGAATAAGGAAACTATCATTAAGGCTTTTGTCAAAGCAAAAAAAAAAAAAAAGTTCTGATTTTTTTGTTTGGATTTTCTTCATGTTGCAAACAAAGCTCCAGCCTTTAGCATTTCAGCTCAGCTCCATTTTGTACCAGAGGTGACTGAGCCACTTGAACAGTTGGTTGCATGTAAATGTGCTGAACAAGAACCAGATCATAAACAAAAGCACGCTGGGGCTTCAATAAGCGAAGCACAAGAGCAGAATATTAACCACGAATCCTGCCTAGGTAAAAATTCCTTTTGCTTGGTCATGGCATATAACAAGGTTTCATGCCTCTCTTTTTGGCATGTCTGGTGCCACAGACTCCCCAGGAACCTTATTTCATTCAGATGTCTGGCGCTTAATAAGCTGATCTTCAGAGGAACAGCTATTTACTGATTCATTGCTGGGTTACACCTTTAGCACATGATTTTCTCTCACAATGGTTCATGAAATAGAAAACTCACTGCATCAGGCAACTCAAACCATAAGCAATTGCAGGAATGTTCATGCAGCCAACATGGGATTCCCTCATTTAGCTGAAGAAATTATTTAAAAATTGAATAATCCCTTCAAGTGGCTTAAGCACTAATTAGGGACTCTAGGGCACGTTTGAAAATATAGGGTACATTAGAAAATATACTCTAACATTAAACAATAGTGTTTTAAACATCAGTATATACAAAAAGCAATAAATTTGCTTCTTGAAGCAAAAAGTAACACAGTTGAAGAACGGCTCGAAGTATTGAACTAGCTAAGTATGAAGGGTGTGCATGAGAGTGTTAACTCTTGGATATAGTTATTCAGTATTATCATTCACCATCATTATTTCATCATGTCAGCAGAAGATAGGATGCATTTAATTTGGGAATTAGTACGTTTAGCTGGAGGGAATGCTTTTCTAAATGTCCTTCAGTCATTAGTGAATTTGAGGAGCTAGATTACAGTATAAACTTGTATTCTTGCATCAGATGTTTAAATCTAGGTGGTCTCTACTGATTTCACTGAAATTGCTTGGATTTAATTTACAGTAATTGGAATTGGAAATGGTCTATGTAATGAACAGACTCTACTATGTGTAGCACCATTAAAAGGAAACGTAAGAAAAGCTTGGCTTGACACAGAATATAGCCACAGACTAGCAAAAAGAACACATTTCAATATGCAAATGCTGTTCTCTAACAAGATTCTGAATTAGTAAAGTGTGAATCTAAAGTCATAATTGGTGTCATTTTTCCAGATGAAGAAGGATTTAGGATTAATGAAAAGATGGGTTAGTTTTGTCTCCATCATCAGACTATAAAAATAAAAAGTGAGAAAGAGAGGAGAGAGAGAGATTGTCCTGAACCACAACTACTCAGAAACCTTCCTGTCCTCTCTCCTCCCAGCCTTTTCATTTCCTTTCAGGCCCATTTGGACAAACATCAGTCAGTCTCATTGCTTTAGTCTTTTTTGCTGATGTTCTGTGGGTTTCCAGTTTATTTCTGCATAACCTGAAAAATTCATATTTGCATCACAAACTGACCAAAATGTTCGTTAGTTATTTCCCAGGAGCTTTGCTTCTTTCTCTGAGTGGGCACCACTGCGTTGCTACACTAAAGGGCTTGTCAACACCTCCATTATAGATGTCTAATTTTGCAGGATACTATAACCCAGCTGACTTAATTGCGTAGAGCCACAATTCGTTTTACTAGATTTCAGGAAAGATGCCAGTTATTTAACATGCTTACATTGAAATAACTTGGCTTTTTTTTCTTTTTTGGGGGTGGTGGTGTCTCAAATGTGATATAAAAAAAACCCCCAAATCACAGCAGAGTCAAAACTTGCTAGGTTGCTTCTTGTTAAGGTAGCCCTTCATTCCCATCTATATGTTGCCTTTCTCAGCTACTGGTTTTTAGACTCAAGCGTCTGTCATTCCTAATGCCTTCCAGGGAAACTTAGTACCCACCTGATTTCTTGGGAATGTCTTTGTTTCTCTCACTTTTAATCCTCATGTGACTTTGAGGACTATAATCTCAAAATTAGAGCTGATCAATTTTTTAATGATTTATTAGAACATAAAAGTTTTACAAACAAGATATTGAGGGACACCCCCTGCTTCAGCTGGGTGCCACACACCACCCATGTGAGGCCCACATGTGGCCTCTGTCACTATGAGTAGGTACTTTAGATACTAAATGGGTATCAGTGTATTTAGCCCTGGGATGTCTTCTACCAGTGGCTGGAGAAAGCACACATTATTTTCTTGTGAGCAATGCTGTTGCCACTGCCAGGAGTTGTCCCCTCCTCCTAGTGAAGCTAAGAAAGGTATCTTCATACTTGTGAGGCCTTTGGTTTAGATTAGGTTCAGATAAAACTCTGGCTTTCTGAGTATTTATGTATGAAAAATCTTTGAACTATGTGAAAATTGTCAATAATATCTTCTGCATTTGTTCAGTCCAAAGGGATTTTAAAAATTCAGATCGGAGCAGCTGAGGGTGAGAGAAAGTTCACCCCTTATTGGTCATCCAAATGTGCCGAGGCAGTTTTATGAAAGCAGTGAAGTGAATGCAGAAACTAAAACCAGGGACCGCTTGATAATGCTCTAAGCCAAAAACAAAACAGGCGTTGCTACTATAGCTTACATCATATGTAACTTAAATGAAAGGGAACAAGATCGATATAAAGTGTGTGGGTGAGGCAGGCAGACACATGGCGTTGGAGATACAAGGTTAAACATGAAACTCTTTCTTCCAAATTGAAATTCAGGGAATTGTCAACAAGTCCCTATCCACATGGAATAAGTGAAAATGTGATTGTGAGGGGCCTGATGATAATCCTAGGACAAATGCTGCTCTCCTTCAGCTTGGCGTCAATTCAGAAATCTTCTGGCTGCGTTGGGACTGCTTTGCATTGCCGTTCAATAGACCTGGAGCAGAGTTTCACCCTGTATCATGACACTTTTATCCCCAAGGCGAACGTATGCATCTGTTTTTGTATTCAAGTTTTTTCTTACGCAGTTCAATAGTTTCTTGCTAGTAGCCTCAGGGATATTTAAATAAGACGAACCCTTTTACCTACAGGACCATAAAAAGAGAAGAGCTAACAAGGGGCTATGAGGTGTTATGGCAAAGGTGATGAGGTGCCTTTACAGAATCTCTGCAAAGTGCTTGACACCCTAAGTACAACAGGCAGAATTCTTCTTCCACCAGTGTCTCGAGCAAGGTGGAAAAACACAGCTTTTTCCCAACCGTCGCTCCTCTGCGCACGTGTGCACAGGAAATCTTGAGGCACCGTCTGCGGCACGTTAAACGCTCCGTGCTTAGCCAATGTTCCCAATTCCCAACTGAAAACGCATGGAAATCCACTGCTGGCAAACCTGAGGCTGTCAGGGATTTAAGCCATTACACTCAAGTCATATTTATATTCTATTAATGGTAGATCAGTCTTAATAAAGACAAGCTCTGCCGCTAGTTTCAGTTACAGTCTATGTGGTATAACAACATTAACTGCTATACAGTGTATGTGGAAATTTCTCACCAGTGGGAGGGCATGGACAAATTCTTCACAGCCACCTTTTATAAATGATGGATGTATTAGCCTCTTTCCCTGCCAACGAGATCTTAGGAACTTGGCTTCCAGACTCTTGAAATTTGGCTTGGCCAAATCATTTAGCGTTGAAATCTTGGTAAGCAGCACTGTGCTGATTTGCTGTTTAATCATTGTCCAAACCACCCCACCAGGCTCTTACACGCAGCTCACATCCAGCAACCCCTCTGGGAAAAAAGACCCAGCATCACCAGTCACTGCTCCTTGTGTAGGACTGGCAAACATGATTCTGCCTGTATTTCACTTTTTAAAATTAGTCAGAATCTTTTCTTCTGTGTTAAAGCATATTTTGGTATTTCCTGAGGTCAAATGGAGAATACTGAGTTTGCTCTTTTCAAATCAGTAATCTGAAAAAAAAAATGTATTAGAAGAATGCATAAATACTTCAGAAGACAAATTTTACATGGATATGTAAGCTGCAATTTCTATGTGGATTTTTAAGTTAGAAGTCTGGTTCAAGGAAAATTTGTTAGACCCTCCCTCCTGCTTTAGCAATTAGAGGAGTATTTTGTAAAGTTTAGATCTGCAATTCAAAAAGCAACTTTGCAGCCTCCTCCCCCCTAACTCCCTCCAGCTTCAGAGTCCTAATCTGGAGAGATTCTTCCACTCCAAGGCTGCGATATTAAAAATAAGTGTGCATATGCCTGCCCAGGAGATGTGCCTAGCTCGTGACAGAGCATTCCCAGAGCCTTCCCTGGGAAAAGATCTCTGAAGAGTTCCACCCAACACACCATTTCAGGAAGTATGTGAATTTTCCATAGATCATCTCAAAGTCATAAAAGAAGAAAGCTGTTACCAAGAAAATTATTTGGAGGGTGCAATGTAGAGAATGAGAAGTTTAACACAGCGCTTGAGTGCCTAAGGATGACATGGGAACCACGGGTCAGTTGGCAATAAATATGATGTACTAGTACTACGTACTATCCCATATTTCCCAGACTGCTGTCACAGAGTTCCATTTGCTCAAGGCTTTGTTTCAGAGATACCAAAATAGGAGTAGGGGGCCTCCAGAGGTTTTTACATAGATGAAGTTTTGCTGTATCAACCCTAAGCGTTCAGCTCTCATCATCTGCCTGTGATCTGGGGGCAGAGGTTTTTGAACCTCATCTGACAGTTTCTGCCCTAGGAAAGAAGTGGTTTGATACTATCACAATACAAGTAATGAATTACAATCATCATGGGCACTGGTTTGTTTGTTAGAGGTGGAGGCAAGATGGAAATGGGAGCATTTCACTCAGCCTTATTTTGGAATCCCAAGGACTTAATCAGCTATCAGGAAAAATCACATCATCCAGGGTCAGACTTTCTTTTACCATAACAATTTTAAATTATAAATTAAATATTTTAAAATTATAAATTAAATTATAATATTTTTAAAAATAAAAAGCTCATTAGACTTTTAAAGGGATACTTGTAGTAACAGGACAATTAGTAACAGTACAAGGTGGAAAGTATGGCTAGAACTCTATTACAGCTTTTTTTCAGAGCTCTTTTCTTCTGTGAATATTGGCTATGGTACTGTACTTAAACTTATTCTGTGATCAGGGCTTTCACCTCTTCTGAATTATGGTCCCAACCCTCTTAGATGAGCAACAAGGATAATAACTTTACACTAGCTCCTACAATTTTTATTGTATACTATTTTACCCAGCATTTATAAAATCCTTCCATAATTTATGATAAAGATCTATTTATATGTTTTCTCTGAAGTGTGAGGGGGAAAAATTACATTCGCTAGCATGAGATGCTTGTTGAATAAATAGCGGGTAACTGTGAAAAACAGTGCCTAAAGTTCTACTGAGAGAGGGGCTCTGCTAGTGTGCAGAAATTAATGACAGGTTTCCCAGGGGTTTCCAACAGTACAGAACTGTGATGAGTAGTCCTCTTCTGTGTTTCCCCTTTTGCTTTGTAAAAATCTGTTAATTAATTAACATTAATTACACAAAATACAAAATAAAAGCCAAAAAAAAAAGGCAATACAAAATACGTTAAGATAGAAACATTAAAAAAGATCAATAAAAATCTGTAAGTGACTGTTAGCAGTTTTGCCTGGTAGTATAGGTGTTGAGGGTGCCAACTTAAGGTAAAAATTGTACTTACAGGCATAGCATATCAGCACTGGACCTATAGGCATTATCCAAGATGGTGTAATATTTGCAGTAGGTCTGTCACTCAAATCAGTTTAGTTGTGCTATCTTGATTAGGACCTGAGTCTCCAGTGCTGCTGCAAGGCCTGTACGTGAAATGAAATACGAATCATGACCAGAACATCTGTCAGACAGATGCTATCTCAGCACCGCCGCGTGTTTCACCAAACTGAACTTTCATGACTCCAACATTGAGAGAGATGGACAAAAGCATCATGGAAAAATGTTGTACTTTTTCCTTGCAGTGATCATAAACACATCTAAGAACAGAATATACCAAGCATTTGTATTATGGTGTTTGAAACTGTGTATTGTATTTCCCAAAGATAATGCAACAGTTAATTTTCTGCTTTAGTTATAATACTTTTCCTCAGCATCAGTTGCTACTAAATAAGTCCCTACCATTTTTCAAGGGCGTAACTTGCAACAAGACAGCAATAACAATTACATATTGTTTTCAAATAAGATGCCATTTTCCTTTCTGGCAGGCAGCAATGGGGTTTTAATGTGTAACATTTGTTTAATAAAACTCACAGATGCTTCCTTGACAATTGCAAAGGAAGAAAAGAGAGGAAAACAAACCCAAAGAAAAGGCAGAAATTATAAAGAGCAAATGAAATATTCAGCTTCCATCACAACTATTCGTCTTGTGTCCCAGGCTGATTATGCACATTTTGGCTGGATCAGACATCTCTGGTGAACCTGTGCATAGCGGGGAGGTGCTGTGATTTGAGTCCCTGCTTTGCTGAAGCGTCGCCTCAATTTCCCACAAACGAAGAAATACTGTGTGCTACCAGGAGGCCCCAACTTCACGAAACTCACAGCATTTTGGCATTTGTATTCTCATGAGGCAATTTGGCTGAGCAGGACAGACTTTTCTGCTGATTACACATGGCTGCTGTATCTCCAAGGTCTGCCTACACTTTTTCATTAATAGAGTGTGTGAATCGCAGCAGACAACATTTCTTCTTTTGGAGCAAGAGATAACATCTATAACCTTTTGCTGATTGACTGTGTTTGTGATAAACTGAAAAAAGTATCATTCTGATCTTAAAACCAAAACAAGCAAAAGGAAAGCCCACTTCTTTGCAATAAAACCCCTTTAATATCACGGTAAGGGATACACCAGAGAGAGGACACACAGATACACTGCAGAAAGCAGGACCACCTTCCAGCGGAGAGTCCGGAGCCCTTTTAAATACGAGAGGCCAATCTCTATTATTATCTGTACGACTATAAAAGGATGTGGGTCTGAGAGAGGAACCTTCCTCGGGTCACCCAGCCAGCTGCAGTGTTCTAGTGAGATCTTGGGTCTCCCACTTTTTGTAGCCTCCCAGCTTCTGGCTAATCAAACACCCACTCTGAATCACGATGGGAAATAATGGAAGAGAGTTACCATGCAAGTGGGGCCAGTCAAGCAAAAGCAAAAATCATAGGGGATAAGCTTTCCAAAATAAAAAAATAACAAACATAAATATAAATATAGAAGACAAATATAAATGGCACCAATCTCATTCTGGTAGATGAAGTGCACTGTGAAGTGGCAGTAGTCTAACCTGGACGAATGGAAAAGCCACCGTCTACAGAAGAGCCAGGACAGGAGCTATGGCAATTGCTTTTTCCATGTCTTATTTTTCGAGCCCTCCAGCATATCAGGTGAAGTGGCAATAGGCACTTTTTTTCCTGAACAGACCCAAACCGTGAGACATTGAAAAGAGTCCATCGGTGCTGCCTCATGGCTGGTACCAGGGAGCAAGAGACAGGCGACTGCGAGTGCCTCGGTCTAAGTGGTTGAACAAAATCCAGGGTGTCCATGTATTCTGCATTACAAAGAAAAACTGGTATCGTCACCGTGTATCTTTAAAGCAATCCTTTCACTTACCTACAAAGGTCCTGTTCCCCAGGCCCAGGAGTCAAGCCACAGGAGATGGTTTCGTTTGCACAGGTGTAGGTCAGGTTCAGCCAGGACTCAGCCCACCAGCCCTCTCCCCCTCAGCTTCCCACACTTGCTCCATCTCCAGTCTGTTTGTACTATTGCCTCACTCTCAGCTTCTCTGCTCTTGTTTCTTCTTTTATGCAGACACAAAAATCTCCAGAGAACAGCTAAATGGGTCATGACTAGTAGATCTCCGCACCTTTGTTTTGGATGGTAAAATCTCTGTACATGGAGTCAGGTATCTGAGTGTTCTACAAAGCAGGTTCAGTGAATTTTCCCTCATCTGATCCCAGTGCCTTTAATCTGAATGACCATCTATGCAATCCAGTATTTACTAATCATAGCAGGTCCAAGAAATACTGCAGCAAAAATAGGTTCCTAAATTTAGGCACTCTACAAAAATTTGCAAGTTCAATTTGTATTATAATGTGATACCAGCACATTATAATTTTTAATTAAAAATTCTAGCCCTTCGTAACATCTGCAGCTCTTTCACGTGGCTGTCATCCAGAAACAAGGCAAGGCAAGCTAATCTCCATAGAGAATGGGACATTGCATCCTGACCTCGGTACACAGACAGGGTCTTTTTTCAGTCGTCGCATAAACATTTCACTGGCACAAAAAGTAATCAGCAGGCATCGTTTTGTAATGGATGGCAGACTGGAAAGGGAGCAGTTCCCAATTGACAGAGCAGCCATACTTCCTCCGATCAGCCTATAACTTGCGATAATATTGTGCTCAAAAATTCCTCTAGAAAAGGGACTCCCCAGGCAGCTACAGATCAGGAGATCCTTCCTCATTACCGACCAGAAACTATGAACAAAATCCCTGGGAAAAAGCAAAATAAAACAACAACAAAGAAATGTATCTAGTTCTTATTCTATAGCGAGTCCAGTTGTATTTTTCTCTTCCTCCAGCAAGTGAGAGAAATGCTTTTGTTTTGTGTCTTGTTTCTTACCTGTACGTATTAGAGCTGAATACTAGGGATAATTGTAAAAGCAAAAGGAGAATTCTTTTTTTTAAAGCAGAAATATCCAGTAATAACCATGTTCTAACGCACAGCAATGTTGTGAAAAATCATGTGCTTGTAAGTCTGAAGAATTTTGAAGGGATTACATGCTGAGGATGGGACAGAAAAATATCAGCCAGAGTCACTGGTGTCCTCTGATGGCTTGCTGTTCAATTAGCCTGTAAAATTCCCATTATTTTAAATGGCAGCAGGATTTCAAGCTATGCAGATCATACCTACCTAAGAAACATGCATAGATTTTAATACAGGACAAGTATATGTCTAATGTGCCTTGCTACATACAATGTACTTGCTATGTTGCAAATGTTTGACTAAAAGCTGGTGGCACGGCCTTCTGTAGCCATGCACAGTCCCTGCTCTGTTATAGCCAGTCCACACTGCCTCCTTGGGCATTTCTTTCCTGAGGCTTTGCCTGATGCTGTTTTAATTCTTCACGCCATGGGACTCCATCACTCACTTTCCTTGGGAGATCATTCCACAGTTTAGTAGATATTACTATGGCTTTTTTTACCCCTGACAATCATCCTAAATTTTACTTTCCTTAACTTAATTCTGTTCTCTACATTTTTTTTTTCTCCATGGGTATTAAGGTGTTCCTTTTTTATTCCAGATAAAGTCAAACTATTAGCAACTAGAAATTTATATTATTTCTTAGTTGGAGACACCTAAACTTGAGCAGGTATAGGTAATTATGGATTGTACTTAGGGGTCCGCTAAAACTTTCTGCTTGATTAACTATCCCTGCAGGGATGATAACTGCTGTTACACATGAAAGTATCAAGCGCAGAGCGGAGGCACGGTCCCTCCAGCAGCACACAAGGCAGCACTGACAGGCTCTGAGAACAGCTCTGTGCAGTCCCCCAGGCTGGGAGAGAAGAGGGAACCGTGTCCCAGCTCTTTAAAACACTGGAGACCAAAACATACCCATGAAATACACTGCTGGAGGGACCATGGTTAGATGATCTTCTCCCCAGTCTATTGTTCCCCACTACAGAAGTAGGGAAGTGTGACTACTGGAAATTAAATTCATAAGAAGAGGAAGGCATGGGTTATATTCTGATTTCACACTGGCTTAAATCAGGAACTGCTCTAATAATCCTGTGGAATTGGACGGGTCTGAGCGCCAGCTGAAGTAAAAGGCAACTCAGGCTGAGGTGATATGTGCTGCCAGGTTTGGTTTTACTTATTTAATTATTTTTCCAGCAGTGATGCTTAAATAGCAATCACAACAGGTACTAACATAAGACTCAAGGAGCCTTTCCCAGCTGTTTTGGGCTGCAAGCCCCAAAGCTTGCCTCTCATAATTCAGTTTTAGCTTTAGGCACTTTAAAGTTAATAGACTCATTTGAGCAAAGGGCTTATTTGAAATCCACATTGGAAAAAAGAGAGCATAAGTGTGCTAGTGCCAAGCTATAAACACATTTATACAGTGCAGTAAATCAATACCGCTGCCTTTCCTTGGAGAGACCGGGCCAATTAAGCCGAATGTACAGGACATGATGATGGAATCTGTTCAGCTTATTACGGGACCGGTAGCAAAGACTGCAACCATACTACCCTGCTGAGCCTCATTTTGACATTCCCCAGCCTGGCCAAATTTTAGACCATTTGCTTTCAGCTTGGCATGCATTGAGTACCGGAAGAGAACAGAGATTTGGGGGGGAATTATTTGGAAAAAACGCTGGGAGTCAAAAAACGCATTCAAGGAAGGTGATAGTTTATTGTTTCACTGTCCGAAGAAGGTTGTAATGGTTTTTTATTAGAAAAGTCATTCAAATACAGGCTGGGCTACAAACACTGTAGCTTTTTCCTGTAGTCACCTGCTTAAATTTAAGCCTGTGAGTAGTCATGTCTATTGAAATGTTTGTGGGTTGGCTATCTTCCTCTGGACTGGGGTTAAAGTTATTAACTTTATGAACCCAAATTGATCTTGATGAACTTGCAGCACATGGAAGGTAGGGAGAAAGGCAGTGAGAAAAATGTACAATGAAAACAGAAAGGCATTACAAGCATTGCATGGGTGCAGCATGAGGACGAGCAAATGGGAAGAGGCAGGAAAGGTGATCCCTATGTACATCTTCCACTAGTACAAGGTCTACAAATGTACTTGGACTCTGTAACACAATAATGATGCTACACTCGCTCTCATAAATTCCTACATAAGTAGAGGTCGTATAATATGACCATTGACTTTTTGCAAACAAGAAAATGTTCAGGTTTTTGTTATCGGAGCATTTCATTCAACTGCCTCAGTTACAGGGCTTCCCCCCCCGCCCCTTTTGCCCTTTTTAAGTGTTATGCAAAATATAAAACAAGGTTATGGAAAAAGGATGTAACGTTATGGAGAGCTGGTTAGCTTTTGGTGCATTAAGTCCCTGAAAATTATTTATATTTTGTGTTTATGTAAAACCTGTCATTGACTATTAAACGTAAAGTTACCATTGCCTGAATAGGTGCTCAAATCATATAAAGTTTAGTGTAGCTGGAAGCTGACAGCTGGCAAAGCTGTCATAAAAACTCTCTAAAATGCATTAGAATGTGCACAAAAAGTAATTTTTTAAATGACAGAAAGGAGGATGAAGAAAAGCTCTGTGTCCCATTTAAAAGGGGAGAATTCAGACGTTGAGAGAACTAAAAAGGGGGATTTGAAACATTCTTTTAAAGGTTTTCCTTTTCACATCCAAAAAATTCAAGCACGCTTGTTGCCGCCCTAGGCCCTAATGCAAGATGGTCCTGTGTATATGTTACCTGTGTTGCCACGACTGAATTAAGCGCTCAAGCTCTCTGTCCAAGATTCCGTTTATTTCACAAAAGGATCAAACATATATGTTTCAACAAAGATCTAGAAAGAACTAACGGCATACAGCCAATACTACTAACACAGGAGCGCATATCTGGCTCAGCTGGGATGTTTGCCAGTCCTCAGAACCGTTAAAGATAAAAACATTTCACACACATACTCGTGATTGTCTTCAGCCACATCTTCCCAGGCCTACACAAGGCCATCCTCCAACCTGACCTTGTAAAACTAGTTCTTCAAGGGTTTGGCAAACATGCAGCACAACAATTTCTAATGGTCACTCTTGAAAACAAATGCCAGGTGTTCCGAGCTGCTCCCACATGTGTGACTCTGCCAATACCTATTTAAAGCAGGAGGAATTGATTTCCAAATAAAGTTAAGTGCCAAAAGGCAACTGCCAGGTCACCAGCAGTGCCTGCCCAGGTCCTAATCCATGGCACTAATTATCTATCTGCCTGTTCAGGTGCCTGACCAGATTCTCCATCCTACAGCTGGGCATAGGAAAAGGCCGCCTTTCCTCTTCGCTTTCCTCTTCACACACATCTTACTCTGTGGGTAGGTTTTTTAGCATTATTTTTTAACTTTGTACTAGCTATTTTTCTGTTTGTGCCTTCACTCATCTTATTACTTGTTTCGCTGCTCATTTACTCACTGGGACAAAAATTGATTAAGTTGAGACAGGCAGTAAAGTGTACGTCTGTGAATAGAAACCAAACTCATTCACCTCACAAGCTGAATCATAAAACAGAGATATATTTACCCTTAAATCTTGGCTTTTGGAAAGCGAGGAAAGAAACACATAAGCACCAAGCGCATAACATAAAACTGAAAATCCACAAATATCTTGTACTAGTAGGGCAATACACTCACCATGCTGTACCTGGTGGGGAACAGCCCATACCCCTAAAGATGCATTCATAAACAGCTTGTTACTTGGCAGTCCTTTGCAGAGGAAGTGCTGTCACCTGAAGAAATAGAGGAGGTATCTTGGCATGGGCCACGGAAACTTTTCTTTCCACAAAGGCTAACTGGTATCAGTATCATCTGGGGGGGGGGGGGGGGAAGCACGCAGGCTTAGAGGCAGGAAGAGCAGTGGCCTCTGATTGCAACTTACCTCTCGGAGCACCCTGGCCGTATGCTGCTGCCTACATTAATCCATTTACTTCACCAGTGAGGCAAGAGTGTATTTTCCCTCCTTCATGGCTTCTGTACAGCATGAATTAATGAGCTGGCTATACTTAAGTAAAATATATCCCAGCTCCCATCCTCTCTCCACCAAAACTGCAGAGCAAAAAGAGCATAGAGTGAAAGATAAAAACCTCATGTGTGAGCTGTTGGTAACTAGAAAGTGATTCTGTCTGTCTGCCTCTGTGGGTTATGTCACCCTAGCTATTCCCCTCAATGTGGCACTTACTGTGCAATACATTACCTTTCACAGCTAATCCTCATAGTTTCTTAATATATTGACTGCTTCTTCCAGTACATTAGTCCCATTTGCTTTTATAGCTAGGATCTCTAACCAACTGCATTTGTCCTCTTTATCATTTTGAAGAAATTTTGAAAGGCAACTCAGAAACTCCTCTATCTGTCTTTTTCCAAGTGTGCTTCATATTACAGTGTCCATTATATTGAGTTTGCATCATCCTCATATCTACAAGGTATGAGAGATTTCATTCATTGCAAGTCCTTTATAATAGTCTAACTTCTTGAATGGATTGGCAATACATTTCATTATTAATAAGTCTGCATTTCAAAGCTGCCAAAGGCTTCACACAAATACCAGTCTGGTGTGGCTCCCAATTTGCTTTTTCAGACTCACATTCAGGCTTTGCAGAATACCAGCTGCACACATACAATAAATAACTTCACGATTACAGGTTTTGTTCTTTCATTCCCCCACCAGTTTTTTTCCCTTTTCGTTCCCTTGATGTCAACCTCCAACCCAGAGGTGAATGATTACTTTGATCAGTACATACTAACATTATAAAAGGTGTCCCATTTGCCTGAGGTGAGGTATATTCAGTCAGTGCATCAGTCAGTCTAATGCTCTCCTTTACGGACATCAGACTACATTCAGCGTAACTAACCCAAGTTTAGCATCATTACTCCTGATTCTCAGCACAGCAAATGAGATCAAAATCTGCTCCAGTGGGTACACACTCAGAATAAGATACACAGTTGATTATTATCTGCATATGAAACAGCTTAGATTGCCATCGCTTCCTTATTTTCTCCTCCTGTGCTATCGAAGAATGGCATTGGTAGATGATACAAAAGCCTCAGTGGGGTTGTCAGGTGTAAAACATTTCAAATAACCCTGCAAAACTTTAAACAGTTGACTTATTTGTGGCACATAATGCGGCATGACATGGAAATTAAATATTGGGGTTGCATTTCACCATCAAGTCCACAAGGGGTTAATAAAGAAGTTAGCTTGCTGTTTGTTCTTCTGCGATATAAACTTATAAAAGTACATTAGTGCCTAATCAATTTGCAGTTTATCTCTGAATGTTCCCCAGTGGAGTTCCCACTAGCATTGTGGGGAGGAGTGAAATGGCCACGGGGATTTCGGAACAAATCCTTTGCAGAGAAGATAATAATTTACAATATGTACATTTATTTACTTCCACCATAACTGCTACATCTGCTTTATTGACGCTAATTAATTAAGCCTCATTTAATTAATTGTGTTCTCTGAGGAAGGTGGTGTTGACATTTTGCAGCTGGTACTTGAGAGGGGAGCTGTGGAAGGCAAAGTTCTTGACAGCGACCCTGGTTTGAAGTCCTCCAGCTCCCCATACCCCTGCCAGTGCCTGTGGACTACGTTGGGCCGCGCAGCTAGAACATGCTAGATCTGAGCCTTCAGCCTTCCTGAAACTGCCAAAAAAACTTCAAATGGAGAAATAACAATCAAAAATCTGAGCTGAGTCTAAATAAACCCCAAACCCAGAAACAGGTGTGTAGATAGCATACCTTGAGTTTCCTTTTAGTGCTCTAAGTGAGACTTCCTCCTCTATTTATTTACTCATTTAGAGTTATTTAAACTTTCTTGGGCCAAACTCGGATGTGATAGGACAGATCTGTTGTTCTGGATTAACTTAATATGAGCCCCACATGTCTGACTTGCATATCATTCCTGTGTGTGGCTGCACGTCTTGTTTTACACAGATGGGCAATCATGCATACAAATGCTCCTATAATTTATCCCAGAGTAGCTGAACTATTTATACAGGCAACTTTCCATCTCTTCCTAACACTCCACATCCTACAGAGGTGTTTTCTCTTGTTCCCAAAATATTATTCTTCATTAATTAAATTTTGGTAAAACAGCTATACCTTTGAGAGCTGGAGATTCTTCATCTCCTAACAGGCTCTTTGTGGTTAGGGAGAAAAAAGTCTAATATTCCACAGTGCTATGTCGCCTACTAATTTCTTGTCAAAATGGCGTATGTTTACCACCTCTCATTGATGCTCTGACTTGAGTTTGGCAATAAAACCTTTGCCAGCAACCATTTTAGAAGCAAAACTTGCACATTTCTCCCTGAAAGCTATTTTTAAGAACTCCTTCTTTAAAGAAAATGCTTTTTATCATTTCATAGCTTAGACATCCCGCTCCCAGTCTAGCTTTACTGATTTCAGCACCATTACACTAGGAATGAATGTGACTCGCTCGATTGTTTTCGGTGGCATGATGTCGCATGCATTTACTATATCCTTGGCAACAGCAAGGCTGCCCTATGGCCATTTAAGAAGAAAGAAATGGAATGAATCAGAATAAGCCATAGTCCCTGCAAAAAGGGGGAAGAAGAAAAGAAAGAAAGAAAGGAACAGCCACGGAGTGGGGTCTGGGAAGATTAGGCACTGGTTTGAAAACAACGATGCAGTGAACTGAAATCCGAAAGATTAGTTGTCTACTTTCTAGCTGCACCAATAGTCATTTCTCTGCTAATTACGTTCCCTTTTGTGGAGTGGGTGCCATTAGCAGCATCATAGCAGTAGTGCTGCTGTACCCATGACAGTCCAAGGGTATACATGAGGCAAAGCTCGCACAATGCATGTGTTTGGGGTACACGCCACGGGATCAGCCACCGGACAGATTTCAGGAATGAGTCTCAATGCCTGAGTTTATTTTGTTTTGCTTGCAAACATCTCAGCTCTCAGATTTGGCAAAAAAAAAAAAAGCACTGCATGTCATTCTCGTTAGGATTCCACATAAAAATCGTATCAGTGGTTTACAGACAGCAGCATGCTAGTTTTCCCAGCTTCAAATGCTTTCCTGTTTCTGCTACTCATCCAGATGGAATGGTTCTCCAAGCAAAAGCCTAGTACAGTGAAGGCATGTGTGAGTTTGCTTCCAGCCACTTCAGTTTGCAGATACTTGTGTTACTTTTTTGCTGTTGGCCAATCTGTCCTTGAAGGGCATAACTAGAGGTGTATTAGAAATGCAAAAGAACCTCTCTTCCTGTCCTTTCACTTTGTCTTTCCTGCAAAGCAAGTTATCAGCAAACACTTGTCAACATTTGATTGCTGTAATGCAGGTGATTACAAGAAATCTGAAATACTTGGTTTTTCTGAATATTTTCTGTCTCAGTCTGTACCCAGGGTGCTGCTTCCACTTGAAATTGTTTTCCACTGCTGTTATCTGAAGCCCACAACTTGTAACAAAAAGGGCTGATTATGTAAAAACAAAGTGACATTGGGCTGTCAAAGCAAAATATCCTCACCACAAATCCCAGCCTGGGCCTTGAGAGGGCAGCTGGATTGCGGAGCAAGAGGAACGCCTTTGTGGAAGTGGAGTGGAAACGCGTGCTGCCTAGCGGGGCAGCCCAGCCGGTGTGCGGCTCCCCTTCAGGTCCTTATTCATGGGAATGTGTCAGCCTCTTCACATGAGTTTCGCAATTGCTTTTGTGCATCGCTTGCTTCTAGATCAGAAGGGGCACAGAAGATAGGGAGCACTGGCAGAATATGTGTGGTTTTAATAGGAACAATGTGGAGCCAAGTATTTCCCTGTGAAAGACTTTTGATGTGTAATAGAAGCCATACTCCTCCGCAGTGCTGAATAAATTGTAGCCCAGGAAAAACCAAAGACTTTTGCTAAGGGTTTGAATTTTATACATTAGCTCTGTCTCATAGATCATGTTTATATATGTATGAAAAAAAAGAACATATGATTAAGTGGATTCTTTTTCTTTACATGAATGCAGGCACACTGCCGATATCCACAAGCTTCATTCTACACCACGTCAAAGGGAGCTGTCTTCACTCCTTCGCCTTATATTCCAGTTTAGGACCGATACTTCCACTGATCATTTCAATAGAAACTATTACTCCAAAAAAATTGGCACCACATAACCAGGGGCAGGACTCAAGTCACTTAAGTTTAGTCGTCTAAAAGTTGGGCATTGAGTCTAAGCTGCTTGGTTTGGTTTTCTCTATAGTGAATGGAAAATCAGATTTCTCCATAGGGCAAAAGTTTCCTCCATAGCATGGCTGTCACATGGAAAGGTCTCCAGAAGTACCTATTTTTCTGCCTCTGCCAGTGTAGGGCAAATAGTTAATCCTTGACTCCTAATCAGCTGAAGCTGGGTAAGATGCATTCCCCTTCGTTATGTTCCTAAATACTGAATCACTACAGCATCTCAATCTGATGTTTTGTTGGGTAAGTTTGTCAAACTCTTCCCCCCGTCTTATTATAAAATGGTATAAAATGTGTAAAACTGATCCCTCTTGCAGGATGAAGTTTTAATTTTAATTTTGAACTCAGCAGTAACACAAAGTATAATTTCAGAAAGGCTGCTATTATTGTTAAATTAGAAAGTCAAAAGTCAGTTTTGGGTAGAAGAGTTTCGGTTTTAGTAGAGCTTATTACTAGAATGAAGATGTGGCTTTGATAAATTCAGAACACACCCAAACTACAAATCAGAGGTGTTGTTAACTTCCAAAAAAACTCCTCCTTGGCATGCAGTTGGCTGACTTCAGGTTTTTTTGTTTTTCTCTCTTTTTTTTCAGAACTCTTGGCAACTTCTACACTAGCTGTGCTCGTTACAATCAACAGTATCTGTAGCATTACTGCCAGAAGGGGGGGAATTAAAAAAAAAATAATTTTGGACCCTTGCTTCAGAGAAGCCCAGTCATGAAAGGGAACTGGAGAGATCTTTCCCCTGGAGTAAAGCAAATGACATGAAAAAAAGCTAAGAAATGCAGTTCAAAGCCAAGATCATACCCTGGGACAAGACCAGGACTCTGGAAGGTTTCTGGGTCTTGGAAAGCTGCGTACATAGGAAAGGTGGTAAACCCACTTTTAATATAAAGAAGAAATCTCTTAAAAATGGAGAATTAATGAGTTTAGGTAAGTACAGAACAAATATTAGAAATGCATCATGGAAAATTCTAACGAGAACAAAAAAAATCCAAAGATGATACTGCCTTGGTAGGTAAGCATTCACCATGAAGGTGGGTTAAACATGCCCGTGCGAGTTTTGCAGAGGGGCCATGCAAAAAGCTGCTCCTGACTCCTCAGCTGCCAGTCAGCTGTTTCCAGCTGGCGGGTGATGCCTGACTGACAGCTTCCAGCCGGCCAGGGCAGAGTCACACAGGCTTGTGTATCCCATGCTCACTGGTGGTTTTGGCGCCTGGGTCGGAGTGCCTGGTGATGCACCAGGATCACTTCTGTGGGCACCCACATCATGCAGACCGCTCACGTGGCCATGGCCTTTCTTCTGCTGGACACTCTCATCTGCATCTCTTCATCAGTAAATGTCTAGGAAACAGATATGGGATGATGAAGACCCCCTGCTGTGGTTCTGTCTGGACCACTTGATCTTACTTGCAAAGTGGTCTGAATTATGCAGCCATAAACTTAAACCTGTATCTTCTGCAGTTAAGCTATTAAGGTAAGATTTATGTATCATAATTGTAAACTAAACAAAATGGGTTATTCTCAAGTGGAATGGAAATCATCAGTATCTCAAAACCTTTTCTGAAACAGAAATGTCTTCAAAGACCAGTAGTTCTTTCTAATGTAAAGAGCAAACCGCTTTCCCAAGCAAATGCCATGTTATATTGACGTTTATGCTCTTTCATTGCCTGTTAGTGAAAGAAGGGTACTGTGACATCTGCTAGAAAAAACAAACAGAATTACGGTCTGGCACCCTTCGACTCACCAGGGCCAGGAGGAAATATGGCACGGGGGTTTATGCTGAAGAAGAAAATGAAAAGTATGTGGTACCCACAGGCAGATGCACCACGGTGAGTAAACAGCATGCTGAACTAGGTTAGAGAGCTGCCATCCAGCTAGGTCTTAGACTGTACTCACACAAGTGTATTGTGAAAACACTGCCAAGTACAATGTCAAAAAATGCTGACCGAATAGCCTGCAGGCCTGGAAATACCCATTTTTCCATGACTCCTGAGACTAAGTCTGGTTGGCAACATCTCAGAAAAAGCAGCAGCAGATCTAAAGTCTCAGCTTCTTGGTTCCTAGAGTTGTTCTTTCAATACAGTAGATAATGGAGAGATCAAGGTGGGTAGCCCTTTTTGTGAGTGTGTTGTTGCTTTTCATGCCCAGCTTCCTATAAAAAAGGTGATCCTTTCACTGCTAACTTTCCCATACCTCTGTGAGACATGGAGATCACTGTCATCTATGTTCCTGGCCAATATCAACCAGACTTCTATTTCTGAAAGTAAGATAAGGCAGAGTCACTCAGTGAACATACCTGACTTTCACTGCCCTAGTAACGTGTTCAGTGCAAACAGATGGGATTATGTGCATCCTCCTCAGAGCCCTGCATTACATACAGACACATAAATTTTAAAGAGAAGCATGACATTTGCTGTGTTTTTTTCCCATTCTGTGATCCATGGTTTGACACATTTACTAAAATTATTCCTTTGTTTTAGTTATGAGTTGTGGGATGAAATTTCTTTAGACTCTCTTCAGCAGCTTGGATGTCCCTCTCTTATTAAAACTGACAGATGCTCCTATCTCCTGCTTTGCTCTGCAAGTTTCAGCTATAAATTACGAATGTGGTAGGTGTCCTATAACAGGGAGAGAGGATACATCGTGCAGTAAAACTGTTCCCCTTTATTTCAACCTCCTTGTCACTGCCTTTCATTTCTATTAAGAAAAATCACGATCATTTTCCCTGCTCAACACTAGTTCTTTTCAAAAGCAATTTGCTGTTTTTGATCTGATGTAACCGCTGCCCGTGTAACCCTCAGCTCTGTTCCTCTCTGGAGAGGGTCCATGCAGCAATTCCCACAATGGAACCCACATCAGATGCTGCTGGTGGAGATGGCGGAGGATGGTACAAATAAGGACTGGTGGGACTTGGGGTCCTGCTCCTCTCCACATCCCTGTGGCCAAGGGAAAGCGAGCGCCCTTGTGTGAGCTCCCTGTCCTGCAGCAAGGCTTAACCACCGCTGACTGCTGAATAAACCTTTACAGTATTGCCAGTCTGTCCCGTGGTCAGCAGACCATGGGACCTATCAAGTGTAGGGTGAATGAATTGTTTTTCTGATACAAAGCCCTTATCACTGAAGTATATCTTAGCTGTTACAACTTATGCTTATGACTGTAATTCCTAATTATTGCACAAGGAGAGTGTTTTAACATCATTGTCATAAAAATTTCTGACTTTCCTAAACTTTGTAGGTTCCTTTTTAATGTTTTCCCTATTCAAAAAAGTCAGCGAAAGAAAAAACAAATAAGCAGTTAAGGATTTGACTGGGAACCAGGCAGAAGTTCAGGCAAAACATCTCCCTGGTTATATCACACTGCTGCCAAAGCTGAAGACCCGTGTCTGGGATGAGGTGCAATGGAGGAGCAGTGTGTGTCTAACAGCGCCTCGGGAGCTGGGAAATGTCCAGGGCATCGAGATGGCCTCAGAGGCCTGAAGTACCATGGAGGAAATACTTTCCTCATGCCTCTGTTTTACCGCTGGAGATATCACTGGAATTCCTTGGTAGCACCTCATATTGAGCAGACCTCAAATTTGCACTGACATACTGTAAACATCTGTCTATGTCCCAAAGCACCTACTCACAAGCTAGCAGGAGAGAGATCTTCTTTCCCTTGAGGAATTTCCAACACATTTATTGTTGGCCAAGCTGAAAGAAACAGGAGAGCTCAGACTACGATTTTGACTAGCATGTATCAACCCAAACTTTTCCTAAGCACGTATTTGGTGTTTAACTGTGAAATGAGCTGAGCTGCTGATATTCTTTTAAATGTAGACCTAAAAAAATGTGAAATCCATGAAGCCAAGGCAAATGCTGCTGTTTACTTTAGTATGTCTGCTTGGATCAGCACCAGTGATAATACCAATAGCTCCTTTGTTGTAAATGAGAGGAGTTTTTTCTTCACATTCTGAATTTAATTTCTTTTTGCAGAATTGAGGACACCAGGACTAGCCAGTTGGTAAGTAGCAATCACCTACAGGTAGGTTCTACTACAGGCTATGATTACTTAATCTTTTTGGCATCTTGTATCTAAGGAGAGGAGAGCACCGAAATTCATGAAAAAAACAGCCTTTAACCTCACAATGTTGCAGAACAGGAGAAAGTCTGTGGAGGTCACTGGAGTTACAGTGACTTGACACCAGTTTGAGTGCAGGCAAAATGTGATGCATCATGTTTAAATCCTTGAAATTAGACAGTAACTTCAGGACTCCATTTAACAGGAGGCCAGCTACTGTTGTCCTTTCTTCTTGCCAGCAGAACATTTATTTTGCTTATAGCCCATCTGGAGACTGCAAGATGAGCTAAGAGGTACTAGGGAAAATGATGGGATAACTTTACTGTCTGTCCCATCAACCTTTGTCTTTACAGGCAGCCCGAAGGGCACTTATATTCCCACTGTGCTTGCACAAAATATTTAGGTATGAACGGAGAGAATTAACCAAAAATCCCCCTAGCAAACAAATGCCAAGCTATTCAAATTGATCTCAGTAAATAGGTTTAAAAAAAAGCATTTTCTAGTTAAATGGCACAGGATCATAGGTTTGGCAGCTCCCTGAGTCAGTGACTCAGGACCTCTGTGAATCTAATCAATTGTGAGGGATTTTAAAAAATCCTCACAGGTGTAGCTGCAGCTTTTGGTCTTCAAATACATGCAGCAATCAAGCCTTTTGTCCCAGGTTCATCCTGCCTCACCATGGCACTGGGCTAAGCCCCCCAGGGTAAGCATCTACTACCCCCAGACCCCACCTGTACTCAGTGCAAGCAGGCAGTGCCAGGAAGCAGCTCAGCACAGCTAAGCTGGGTCTTCCCAGACACTTCTCTCACTGACAGCTCAAAGGAGTGCTAACCTGGGTGCTTTGGTTAAACATGTGAAGTTAGATAGGATGCTTGCAGGGATCGGGAAGTGCAGGGTGTAGCGGAGTGCAGTGGGTTCACTCCTGAGCTAGTGGAGCTGCTAAGCCCAAGATGGTGAAGAGCAACACAGGGCGGTGTCATTCAGGTGGTACCTGTGTAGGCGCTCCACTGCCATTTCCAAGTTTCGCACAGAGAGAAGCAGATCAGACTTCTCTTCACCTCCAGTACGGCTGAGTCAGCCTCCTGTTGGATAAAAAATACACATGAGATTTTGCTTCTTGCAAACAGCTTCTTGCTAGTAGGAAACTATTTGTGACGTCTCTGGCGCTAGAGAAGTGCCAGGCACGATTAATATTGTTTAACAAAGCATTTGGCTTGCCTCTGATGAACAAGAAAGGTCAGAGGCTAGGGACCTATGTTGAAAGCTAATTGCTGAAGTTATTCATCTGGCTTGTGTTAGATGCTTGGATCCTGCTATACAAGTTAGAAGTGCAGAGTGCATTAAGTGCAATATTTTAATTTAAATGCTTATAGTACAAGAGAAACAATTCACTGATCATCTCATTAGAGGCTTAGCTATTTACATCTGGACAGCTTTTCCTCTTTGATCTCGTAAGAAATATGAATGGAAGTTTAGGACATGTTTATTTGCTTTTGTAAAGGCTTGGATCCAAGCAAAACACACTTATATCTGGGAAATAACAATGAGAGGTTGTAAATGTATTAAATACCTTTAGCCAGTGCTAGATACCAAAACAGAGATTTCCAAGGTTAAAGAATTCAAGAATGCTGACTCCTGGTTTCCATTTGACTCCCATTACAAACCTCATTTCTATGCTACTAAATGAAACAATATACTTCTCCCTGTGGACACATGAATGAGTTATATCGTCATTGTTTGGTTTTATTTTTTTCCCCTTGTAGTCTTCAAAAAACTGCAAGCGCTGTAGCCTGAAAATTTCACAAGTAGAGAAATCTCTGCTCCCATCTATTGGTGAGCAAGAGAGGAATGCCCATAAGACTAGTTAATCTGTTTAGCTGTTTTACCCGATCACTGGATGGACCAGTGATAATCCAGAGAGGTAGGGGCTCTCTAATACCATCTGTTCGTTAATAAAAAATACAGCCCTTCTTTGTCTTTCACCCCTTGTTCTTCCAGTGGCACTTTGGGGAGACATCATAGTTACATTTCAATGACCACAAAGCCCTACCAGTCTTCTCAGCATCCTGTAGTGGGACGACTTCTCTGTAAGACCTCTTGCAAAGGATTTAATAAGTAGACATGATGGAGAGACAGATACATGATGGAGCTGAAGAAAGGAAAGCTTTTTTCACGCAAACCATGGTAACAGCAGCAAAAGTGAGATGTCCTGGGGGTTGGACTAGATGGTCTTTAAAGATCCCTTCCAGCCCAAACCATTCTGTGATCTTTACTGAAAACTCTTTTACTCAGCCATGAAATAAAAAGAAACCTTCAGATTGTTTTTTAGGAAGGAGATTCAGAAAATGACAGAATGCCAGTTTGCAGGGGGCTGGAAACAGGCCTGCCCAGGGAGTCAGACCTCTAGAGCTACGGCGTCCAAACAGTGCTAAACTAGAGCGAAATTTAGCAGCTAGGGAAGAAGAAATGATGCTCAGAAAGAATGTGTGCCTACAGGAAATTCACAGCATCAGCTGGCGACCACGTCAATGGACCATTGCCAAAGGTACTGAATGAAGTAGATGGTTTTATTTATTGTGCATTGTTTTCCCAAAGTTAATGGTATCTTTGCCTTGCCATTAGCAAAGGCCTCTTTGTTTCAAAGTTTCATACTCGCAAGTGGTGAACTATTGCCTGAAGGTACTTGGAAAACATTGTGGGTGGGAAGGGACAAAATGCTGTACACTGACTTTGAAGAGGGGTCACTTTTTGAACGTGGTCTTGTTGCTAGCAGGACCTCTAGCTGGGTTCTGGGTATCCAGTTATTAGACGTGGTGGCAAGATCCCAACTAGGTGGAGGAGAAAGTAGTCAAAAGAAAGTAAATTACTGGATTCATATGGAAGGGCTGAATTTCTGAGCTCATCAGCTTCTTCACTTGAACTTTCTCAGCATTCGAATCTTAAATGAAGTCCCACTGCCATTGTTAGGAGCAACATTCAGTTCTTGCCATGCTCTCATCGGTGGTCATTGCTATTCTGAGATCATTAGTAAGAGGTACAAGCATGGTAAGGAATGTCAAAGAGGGTTGGAGGGAAAAGATGCTGCTGAATAAATCCATACTGGGGTGAATACAGTGCTGAGACAGAATATCATTCAGCAGAATGGTTTATCACTAAAAACTGGCATGTTGCAGTTGAACTGAGATTTTCTAAAGAAAACTGCATCCACAGACAGCTGACTGATGAGTTCACATTATAAAAGACTGTTCAGGAGTTCATCCACTGAAAGGCCATTTACGGGCTTTACTTTCTCACGGTCCCACTCTGGAAAGAGTTACTCCGCTTGTAAGAGTTACACAGCCCATGCATATCCTCCCATTGTTTCAAGTTAAGGGAACATCAGCTGTTTTTTCTATTGTGAACAAGGGCCACGATGGAAGGCTAATTGGTTCTGTTCAGTTAAATGTCTGTTTTATGAGGCCAGGCTATTGCATGCACCGATGCTGGACAATGGGACAGCAGTCTGAATCTGTGATCTCTGTTAGACAATGGGCATTTAGGCCACTTCTGAAGGATTTGGCAAGAAAACTCCTTGTTTCTTTTTCCACACAATAAAAAACCCCAAAATATAATTAGGTAATTCATAGTGGATAATGATTATCCATGGTTTGGAAGGAATTTCTTTTTGACAAAAACTCCGCTGCATCTATAGTACAAACTGATTTTACTGGAAACTTGCTATCAGCCAGAGAAAGCAAGCTTCCCAGAGAAACTTTTTAAGGTGTGAAGTATTTCTTAATTTGTTAATGCTAGATACACGCAAGGATACATAAAGGTTATTCCTAGCAAGCCATATTACATTCTTGCTAAAGAAAATTTGTACATCTCTACCACTTGATGAGATCATGGTGTCCAGGTACAGAAACATATATTTCCAAAAGAATTAATTTCTTTGGGGGTTTTTTTGAGGCCAGTGATCATATGCCAGGTCTACGAGCCTGCTAGAATCATACTTTATTACCTCTGTGGCAAAAAAATGAATCCTACATAAATTTTAAAAGTCTAGTTGATGCTGTAGCACCAGGGTATGGGGTTTATTCCAGCCTCTCTTCCTTTCTTGGAGACTCAGGTGGCTGAACACCACAGGCAGCATTTTGGGAATGTTGAGGGGCAGAGGTCAAATAGCACGTGCAGCTGATTTCTTAATCCTGACCTTTCTATTTTAATGATGAAAATTAAAGTAGCCCCATGGATGTTCTAGTCCATACAAGATCCTTTTTCAGAGCAATGCTACCCACAGGAACAGGGGAGGCAGGAAGATGGCTTGGGCCACCTCTGAATACCTGCCTCTGAGGTTGATGATTCAGAGAATTAGAGAGTCCTGCAAGGAAGAAAGTAGTTTTTCAGGACAGCAAAAAACTAGGGTATTTCCCAATATGCTGCCATAAGACAATCATGATACCGGTTAACAGAAATTTCCTTTGGCTTGGGAGGGAGGGGATCTGCAATTTACAAAGCTGTGTGTTCACATGCAGTTTGAAGGCAATGGATTTGTCTTTCTGCAAATTTAGGTCACTGGAAGAATATAGGATTCTTTTAGTTTTGCAGGGGTACAGTTTAAAAAGCTTATAAGGACACAGAAAAAAAGGAAGGGGTCAGAGGATTATTTTATTTAGCACATTTCAGAGAGGCCCCTTTACAGGAAGGAATTCATTGGAATATGGCTCATTATGCAAGGTAAATACAGTGTTTCCCTAATATTGCTGCTTTTTTCCTTCTGGGCCATATGCAAACCTGCTCATTTATTCACCAAAAACATCATGACACAAGTCACAAAACTTATCATGTAGCTTCCCCTCTTCAGCTCGCAGCTGTCTGAATATATCCATTGACAAAAATACTGGTTTTACACTGTTTTTTTTCAATTTCTTGTATCATACTGTTCACCAGCATTCAAGTTGCTGCCAGGTTTTTGGTTAATTAAAAAATGTAGCAGATTTGAAGCATTGATATTTACTTAAAAAATTAGGCGTTGTTTCCATTAGCTTATACCATTGCTCTGTAAATCTTAGTAATCCTGGTTATGCCAAAGAACTTAAAACCATGAAGTTCTGCTTATACTAACTTGAAATCCAAGTTACCCCTGGGTTAGAGGCAGTTTTTGTCTTGTGCAAAGGGAGGGTGCCATGAGGGACTATAACAAATGCAGTCTCACTTCACCCTTTTTTGAAAATTCAGTGAGCTCAGTCTTAAAAAGAGTTAATGCTCAACTCTTGTTACTCTGTGGCAGTTCCAGGATCTCATCGCTTATAACCATCATGATTTCCAGCTTAAATGTACTTATAGCCAATTTAGCCCTGCTTGTTCCTAATACCAAGGTTGTTCTTAGATTGCTTAGGTAGCTTTTCTCCCTTGATACTCATCTGCAAAACATACTTAATGACACTGACTGTATCTCCTCTTAATTTTGTCAGGCTGTGGAAGCCACGATCTCCACTTTTCTCTTGTATGACAGATTTCCCATTCCTCCCATCATCCTATCACCCCTTCCAGCATCAGTTTGAGCTCATCTTTCTTAACCATGGGTGGTCAAATTTTTACGCAGCCTTCCCTGTGCAGAACACTCTTCTCAGGGCCTCGTACAACGGTGCTAACGCTTCCCCATCACTACCTGAAATACCCTTCCTGATGCATCCAAGTGCCGCTTTTATATTGTGTACTGTTACTACATTTATATGGTTCCCTGGTGTTGGGGGCTCGTATTCTTCACGTGGCCAAGTAGGACACACAGACCTTTTTCTAACCCTAGCTGTAATACATTGTGTCAATGAAACAAATCACAAAAATCCTACATGGTGAAAACTGCCTACCAAAAACCACTTATAAAGTAGGCTGCCAAAGATTTGTTGAAAAACAACTATCTACTGAAACTGGAATTACATCCGGATGTAGTGAACGTGCATGAAGTGAATCACTTAATCAGCTCTGTTTAAGAGGCAAAAAGTGAATGTTTGTTAGATATTATTGTGACTTGCAAACAAAAAAGCATTTTTATTACTGCTTATTGCTTGCATTGCATTAGTGCCAGGCAGCCTCCCACTAAAAGGAAACTTCTATTGTACTGGGTCTCAAACAAACATAAATTAAAGCAAAACAAAGAAAATATTCCTCAGCAAAGTACTTTCTACTCTGAGTTGAAAAAAAAAAAACGTAAAGGGAAGGTGGGTTTTTAGGTCACTAGCAGCTGACATTGGAAATAACAACTATCATATGGTTTCATTTTACTGTTGTTGACGAGTAGCTGTTTGAAGAAAAATTGCATAGCAACTGTTCACAAAAACCAGCACAATGTGAAACACCATTACTTTCTATGAAATCAGGACCCATCTCTTTGCAAGCTTGCATATGAGCGCAGGCATACGGTTTTGCAGGTTCGCTGTAAGTTTGACTTGTCTCCCCACATCCATTTTTGAAAGACGAGAGGATGGCTGGTGACTATTCACCAAATCAGCTGAAAGCTGTGCATCCACACAGCCTGCAACCAGAGCGGCTGAGTATCTTCCTTCACAGAGAATCTAGGAATGAACTGGATGCATTAAGAAAAGCTCAGGAAGTATAAAGTAGGTATTAAGAAAGTACATTTGGGACATGGCAGAAACATGGAACAAGGAGGCAGACTGTGGGAGCACTTGACTCAGTGACCACCTGTGGAAAACCATGAGAACAGTGAAGTTCCCAGCTGTTCCCTTTTGCTGTGATTGTGCTTTATAAAACCCTTGCCCAGGTGATGCTGGGTGGTGTGTGATGCTAGTGGGGCACTTCCTGTCGGGGGTTAGTAGGACAAGCTCTTCTCCTGGGTGGCTCGAAGCACTGAGCGACAGCAGACAATTGTGTTTGATTTTACACTAAAACTAGTTCTAGAAGAGCAGGCATATTGTTTGAAAGGCATTATCTCCTCCAAGATCTGTGTCTTCCTCTCGTCATAATTCTCCTCTGCAACGGCTTAAAAAAGTCAAGATGGGAGAAAAAAACCCCGGTATTTTGAACTCATGAAAAGCAGGTTGAACTGGTTTTGAATTGGCACGTGCCAGCTAAAAAACTAACCATACCTCTGCCCAAGTTTAGTGCCTTTGGAGAATAGCATGCCTGCAGTAATTAGTACCATTGCTGAGACTGTTTCAGAGATTCCCAGGATGTATATACCTCAAAAAACTCCCCACAAAACAGAAACAAGTATCAGCATTAAAAAAAATAGGTGAATAGGATTTGCCTTGTTAGATGGCAATCTAAATGCAGTGCTGGAAGCAGCGTTAGGAAAATCCTCCAGCAGGAAACAGAAAATGGTGCTTGCAGCTAGTTATAATAACACGTTATTCACAGGCATCGCTGACTTACGGAGTTCATCCTTAAAACCACTATATTGGATAATAATTCAAACACTGGCTCACTCCAGATCCTGCTCTTTTAAAAAAAGAAAAGTTGGCCAAACTGCTATTGCTCACCCCTGATGTGATAAAAGAGAGTGCTGTTGACTAGTGGGAAGGTGGATCAGCAAAGGCAAACCAGTGACACTCATTGGATTTATGCTGATACAGTTGGGTCCAGCTACATAAAAGCCACCTGAGAGAAGATGAGAGGCAGCCATCCCAGTGGTGGGATGATCGAGGCAATGCAGGCTTGGGAGCGGAGTGAAAGGGGAATAGAAGAGGACTGCAAGGAAGCAAGGACAAATCCTCACAAAAGGCCCAAAGTAGCACTAGGAAGCAATAGGAAAAGCCTCAGCTATCAGCCTCAGACACGAAACTGTGGTAGGTGAGCGGCAGAGAGTGCCAGCTGGGAATCACACTATGAAATGAAGCAAGCAGCAGCCTAGAAGGAGCCTCTTTCCTCCAACCCCAACACCACACAAGAATACAGCTGAAGAACAATGAAGCTTACCAGCCCACCATGCCAGGACATTACAGGGTATGTCTAAAAGCCATGTCCCGGGTAATCTCTGGCCTCAGAGGTTCTGCAGACAGAGATACGACAGGAAGGAGAGGTGAACCAAACTTAACAGGACTTGAAGGAAGGAACTTAGACTGATGGGTGAAAATGTCTACAGGGCCATGGGGAGGCCAGCCTTTGTGTACATGGCTGGACTGCTAGCTAGCGCTCCGGTATTTCTGTAGCTCGCTCTATAAAAAGATGGAATGCAGTTACAAGCCTGGAGGCTTTTTCTGTTATTACACAATGTACAGAGTATGAAAAACATCCTAAAGAGAATGCCACAAAATCCACAGAAGATCGCCACATCTCACTTTCCATTTGGGAGAGGCAGAGACTGAAGCAAAACAGAACTTCTTAATGGACTCTGAATAGACAACATTTGTTTGCCAGCTTATAGGCTCAAGCATTACTCATCTAGTCCAAAGTAATTATGGTTAATGAGACTACAGGTAGTCTAAATTATAGATTTTTCGTGAAAACTATTTCACGCTACCCCTTTACCCCATAGCAGAATTTGAAGTATTGCCCATTTACAGACCATGTTGACAAAATTAGTGCAGTATTTAGAGACATTGGAAAAGAAAGATTTTTTTCCACTGTTGCAGAACAGTTTCAAAGCAGAAATGGTATTGCTTAGCAAGTGCCACATTAATCACTGGCATACTGTAATAGGTTCTTCACAGAAAGTCAACATAATTAGGTCTGGATATTTAATCTGAAGAATGTTTGGCACAATTGGGTTACAGCTGTATGATAGCTTTGAACTCAGCTTCATTCAGTACCTATAGGTGAGAGAGAGTGTAAAGCCACTTTTCGAAATAGAGCTGGCTTGCCTTGTGGATGACTGGCCTGGTCTCAATAAACATCAAGGCATGTAGCCTTGAAGTAGCAGCTCACATCAACTTCACAAGGCTAGCTTCAAATTTGCTATGTTGGCTGTCACAGTGTCCCTGCAACGTGGGAATCGTGAACTGCACAGAACTAAGCTCAAAAATTAGCTGCTTGTCTTGGGGCAAGCACTAGACTAAATGGCTTTCAGTACCTTCAGCTCAGGTGCACCTAATTCAGCTGCAGTCACATTAGGTAGTCCATGTCTAACTATTACCCACTGTGTGACATTGGCATAACCACAGGAGAGCTGTGAAAGATTGTGCTAAAGGATACAGCTGTGATTTCCAGTAGCGTGATTCTGGGGGATGATGAAGACCAACTCGGAGGTATCATGCATTCAAACTAGAGCTGCCTGTGCACACCCAGGGGAGACATTTCTCTAAATGCGTGGACAGCACAGAATTATTTCAATGATGGGTACTTCAGAAACACACAGAGCACAAAAAGCGAGCTTCCTTTTCATCTCTTCTTATGTGCTTCTCTGAGCAGAAACAAGTCCATGCACCACAGCCTGGCCAGTAGAGAGCCCAGATGAAGTCTGCAAAACAGGGCTTAGCTCTTCATCGAAACTGCGCTCAGTAAACTTCTAATCAGTCTGCAGGAAAAGCTCACGGTCCTTTTGCTACTAGCATACTTGTGGAAGCCCCTTGTGACTTTTACATATCCCTTATTTTTAGCTCCAACTTGGCTTTGGCCTTCCCCATTTCACCAGTAAGTACCCAAGCAATAATTTTATATATGCCCCCTTGCTTGCCTGTCCTTGTTTCTGCTCCCCGTATGGTCTCATTTCCATTTTGGACCACTAAAAAGCTTCTTGCTTAGCCAAGAGGATCTCTGCCTGTGATTCCCTGTCTTCCTGCACAAGGGTCAGTTTGGTCCTCAGCTTTCACTAAGTTTTCTTCAAAATCAGCTCTCTTGAGCACCTTTGCCCCTTGTGGCAGCTTCTCAGAAGATCTTAAATAATTAGCTAGCTATGCTTCCCTGTGTAAATTATGATCTGATTATTCCTACAGCTGGTTTCAGTAACTTTCTAGAACAATGTTTGATCTGTCTGATGAGAACAGGAGTCAGTTTTCCTAGATTTCTTCTATTCCCAGGTCATTTTTTTATTTGAATTCCAAACATTCTTGCCTTTCTTTTTAAACCAAAATATCTGGACTAATTGAAGGCATTTAGAAAAAAAAGGTGCTTTATCTAACTTGTAGTAAATGATGTAGTAAAATGTAGTAAAAAAAATACTTGTAGTATTTTCAGAAAACAGCATGAATTTTACAAACTAATCTAAAATGGCAGAATTCGAGCACAACTCTTCTTCATGTCTAGTTGTTTCCACTACAGTGGGCCCAGTAATAACTAGAAGGAAGAAAATTAAAAACAGCAAAAACCCCACATGTGCCTTTTGTCCCATATTACGCCTGTGGCTTAATTATACAGATACATTGTGTGCTTAACTAAAAAGCAATAAAGGCACTGCAAGAAGTACCATTAATGAGTCAGCATCACCCCCTGAAGATCAGCTTAGTTTCTGGAATCTTTCTGGTGAAAATGCCTTTTATTTCTTATGTGCAGCTTTGTCTCCAGCGGTCCACATGCAGAAGTCTCCGGTTTGTTGGTACTGGTGTAAATAGCTACCAAAGGGTGAAGACTGAGGTAATGAGCAAGATCACAATGAAACCCTACAGGTTCAGCAGTATGTATCTACCATGTAGAGGGTAAACTTGATGAGAGGATGTTAGCACAGAAGTAACTACTCAGAGATGCCTCGTCTTAACAGGAGATTTTAAAGCTGAGAATAGTCTACCGTGGGCTGAAGGCACATGGTGAAAACATGCACAATGGGAGTGATGCAGAGAAGATGGCACTGAATTATGTGTATGTCCTGGAACTTCATGCTATGAGGGATTTGGGGTTATTGGACATTCTAGAGATACTTATTGTTCTACTGTCTCTTCAAGGACTAAAGACTTGGCCAATTTTAACTTTTGGAAGTTGAAAGCAAGCCTTCCCTGAAGGCAGGGTAACTCGTTAAGAACTGCTGCAGGATTGCTCTGCACCTTCTAGTACACCAGTTTTGAGGAAGCATCCCACAACATTTAAAAGTCACATTTTTACCCATGTGTTTATGGAAAATGGTTGAGTAAGACTGAAGGAAATTCATAAGTATGGAAACGGTAGAATAATCTTTTTGTGAAAATTGCACAGTTTGACAAAGGTAACAGTCTTTAAAGAAGAGTTTCATTTTTTTGGTGAGGAAAAAAAGCCACTGTGAAAAAGCCTATCTTGGAATCACCACTGAACACACAGGGAAGGCATAAGCTCTCTCGACGGTTCCACTCGAAAGGTGGCAAAGACATCTCCAATAACACTACCTACTATGGATACATCCATGAACACAGATTCAAGATGATCTCCCGCATCAGTCAGCGGCTCTGGAGGCGGTGTGGGTGTTGCCGCGGGCAACCGTGGGAGATTTAAACGCGGCATAACTGCCAGCAGCGTTTGGTCGGCGCGAGGCCAGTGGAGGCGACGGTAAGTGGGCGGCAAAGCGTGGGATTGAGGCGGAGCGGGAGGTCCCCGAGGCCCCGGAGCCCTGGGGAAGAGCAGGGGGACCCAGCCGGAGCTGGCAGCTCTCATGAGAGAGGCTCTGGAGGTGGCATGGGCATTGCCGTGGGCAACTGCGGGAGATTTAAATGTCCCTGAGGAGCGCCAGTGACCAGGAGCGTGGCGACCAGGGCGTGGCATGTCAGAAAGGGCGTGGTGTGTCAGTTTGCACAGGCAGGGAGTGGAGGTAGGGCGCAGCCCCCCCCTCTTCCCAGCTCAAGAAGGCTACTCAAGTGGTGGGTGTCGGCCCAGAGGGAGACCCAGGTATGGTTGCCACTCAGGTGAAAGCCATTGTTAGGAAAAATGTGGTGACACAGACAGAGCTCCCATGTAAATGTGCAGCGGTCCAGGTCTCTGGCTGAGGGGAGTGCCTGAGTCTATCACTGATGATGGAGGGCAGCAGGGACACCTCTTGTGTGACCAGGTGGATGATCTGCTGTGCCTAGTGGTAGAGCTGAAGGAGGCAGTGGAAAGGTTGAGGAGTATCAGGGAGTGTGAGAGGGAGATAGATTGATGGTCCCACACCCTACCATCCCTGAGGCAGAGGCAGCAGATGGAGGCTCCGCAAGAAGCGGAGGTTCCCCTGCCCTCTTGCCACCAGGCAGGAGGGGACCTGAGAGATGGAGGGAAATGGATATAGGTCCCTGCTCGGGGAGGCAGGCGAATCCCCTCCCGGTCTCCCTCACCTTCCCAGTTGCCCCTACGCAACAGGTATGGGGCTCTGGAACTTGAGGACCAGGTCAATGAAGATCAGGGTGTAGATGAAGCCCTATCTAGGGAGGTGCCTAGGCCCAGTCGGGCAGCCTCACGCATTCTCACAACCTCTGAAAAAAGAAAAAGGAGGGTAATCGTCATAGGCGACTCCCTTCTGAGGGGCACAGAGGGCCCAATATCCAGACCTGACCCAGCCCACAGGGAAGTCTGCTGCCTGCCTGGGTAAAAGACATTGCCAGGGAACTCCCTGGTCTGGTTCGGACCTCTGATTATTACCCATTGCTGGTTGTGTAGATCGGCAGTGATGAGATTGCAGAGAGAAATCCAAAGGCAATCAAAAGGGACTTCAGGGCACTGGGGTGATTAGTGGAAGGATCGGGAGCACAGGTAGTGTTTTCCTCAATCCCTTCAGTGGCAGGGAAATATACTGAAAGGAACAGGAAAACACACCTGGTTAATATGTGGCTCAGAGGCTGGTGCCATCGGTGGAATTTTGGGGTTTTTGATCATGGGGAGGTTTACACGGCACCAGGCTTGTTAGGGACAGATGGTATCCAGCTATGTCAAAGGGGTAAAAGAATCCTCGCTTGTGAGATTGCAGGGCTCAGAGAGAGGGCTTTAAACTAGGTTTGAAGAGGGTAAGGGATAAAACCAGGTGCACCAGAGATGAGCCTGGGGGCAGCATGCCAATGTTAGGGGTGGGTTTGATAGGCCAGCTCAAATGCATCTATACCAATGCACGCAGCATGGGCAATAAACAGGAGGGGCTGGAAGCCATCGTGCAGCAAGATAGATGTGACTTAGTCGCCATCACGGAAACATGGTGGGACAACTCCCGTGACTGGAGTGCTGCAATGGATGGCTACAAGCTCTTCAGAAGGGATAGGCAAGGTAGAAGAGGTGGTGGGGTGGCTCTCTATGTTAGGGAATGTTTTGACTGTACAGAGCTACATGATTGTGATGATAAGGTGGAGTGCTTATGGGTGAGGATGAGAGGGAAGGCCGATAAGGCAGATATTGTGCTGGGAGTCTGTTATAGACCACGCAACCAGGTTGAAGAGACGGATGAATCATTCTACAAGTGTCTGGCAGTAGTCTCAGAATCGTGTGCCCTTGTTCTCATGGGGGACTTCAACTTTCCAGACGTCTGCTGGAAATACAACACAGCAGTGAGTAAACAATCTAGGAGGTTCCTGGAGTGTGTGGAAGATAACTTCCTGACAGAGCCGGTAGGTGAGCCAACCAGGGGAGGAGCCTTGCTAGATCTACTGTTTACGAACAGGGAAGGACTGGTCGGAGGCCATCTTGGGCTTAGCAACCATGAAAAGATAGAATTCTCAATTCTTGGTGAGGCAAGGAAGGGGGTTAGCAAAACCACTGCTATGGACTTCCGGAGGGCAAACTTTGGCCTCTTCGAGGCACTGGTTGAGAGAGTCCCCTGGGAGACGGTCCTGAAGGACAAAGGGGTCCAGGAGGGATGGACATCCTTTTAGAAGGAAATCTTAATGGCTCAGGACCAGGCTATTCCCATGTGCGGCAAGTCAAACCGCTGAGGAGAATGACTGGCCTGGCTGAACGGGGAGATTTTGCTAGGAGTCAAGAAAAAAAGGAGAGTTTATCATCTCTGAATGAAAGGGCAGGCAACTTGGGAGGAGCACAGGGATCTTGTTAGATCATACAGAGAGGAAATTAGAAAGGCAAAAGCTCAGGTAGAACTAAATCTGGCCACTATTGTAAGGGACAACAAAAAAATGTTTTTAAAATATGTTAACAGTAAAAAGAATCCCAAGGACAATATCTATCCTTTAATGGATACAGAAGGGAACGTAGCCACCAGAGATGAGGAAAAGGGTGAGGTACTTAATGCCGCCTTTGCCACAGTCTTTAATAGGGAGACCAGTTATCTTCAGGGTACTCCGCCCCCTGAGCTGGAAGGCGAGGATGAAGAGCAGAATATACCCCCCCTTAATCCAGGAGGAAATAGTTAGTGACCTACTACACCATCTGGACACTCACAAATCTATGGGACCCAATGGGATCCATCCAAAAGTACTGAGGGAACTGGCGGAGGTCCTTGCCAAGCCACTCTCCATCATCTATCAGCAATTCTGGTCAACAAGGGAGGTCCCAGAGGACTGGAGGCTTGCCAATGTGACTCCCATTTACAAGAAGGGTCAGAGGGAGGATCCGGGGAACTACAGGCCTGTCAGCCTGACCTCGGTACCAGGGAAGATTATGGAACGGTTTGTCTTGAGAGCACTCACATGGCAAGTCTGGGACAAGCAGGGGATCGGGCCCAGTCAGCATGGGTTTATGAAAGGCAGGTCCTGCTTGACCAACCTGATCTCCTTCTATGACCAGGTGACCTGCCCAGTGGATGAGGGAAAGGCTGTGGATGTTATCTACCTTGACTTCAGCAAGGCCTTTGACACTGTCTCTCATGGCATACTCCTTGGGAAGCTGGCGTCTCATGGCTTGGACAAGTGTACTCTTTGCTGGGTGAAAAACTGGCTGGATGGCCGAGCCCAGAGGGTTGTGGTGAATGGGGTTAAATCTGGTTGGTGGCGCGTCACAAGTGGTGTTCCCCAGGGCTCAGTATTGGGGCCAGTTCTGTTTAATATCTTTATCAATGATTTGGATGAGGGGATTGAGAGCACCCTTAGCAAGTTTGCAGACGACACCAAGTTGGGAGGCAGGGTCGATCTGCTTGAGGGTAGGAAGGCTCTACAGAGAGATCTGGACAGGCTGGATCGATGGGCTGAGGCCGATTGTATGAGGTTCAACAAGGCCAAGTGCCGGGTTCTGCACTTTGGTCACAGCAACGCCCCATGCAATGTTACAGGCTTGGGGAAGAGTGGCTGGAAAGCTGCCCGGCAGAGAAAGACCTGGGGGTGCTGGTTGACAGCCGGCTGAATATGAGCCAGCAGTGTGCCCAGGTGGCCAAGAAGGCCAATGGCATCCTGGCCTGTATCAGCAATAGTGTGGCCAGCAGGAGCAGGGAGGTGATCGTCCTGCTGTACTTAGCACTGGTGAGGCCGCACCTTGAGTACTGTGTTCAGTTTTGGGCCCCTCACTACAGGAAAGACATGGAGGTGCTGGAGCATGTCCAGAGAAGGGCAACCAAGCTGGTGAGGGGCCTGGAGCACAAGTCTTATGAGGAGTGGCTGAGGGAACTGGGGCTGTTTAGTCTGGAGAAGAGGAGGCTGAGGGGAGACCTTATCGCTCTCTACAGCTGCCTGAAGGGGGGTTGTAGTGAGGTGGGTGCTGGTCTCTTCGGTCAGGTGGCTGGTGATAGGACGAGACGAAATGGCCTCAAGTTGCGGCAAGGGAGATTTAGGTTGGATATTAGGAAAAATTTCTTTACTGAGAGGGTTGTCAGACATTGGAATAGGCTGCCCAGGGAAGTGGTTGAGTCACCATCCCTGGAGGTATTCAAAAAGCATGTAGACGAGGTACTCCAGAACATGGTTTAGTAGGCATGGATGATGGTTGGACTCAATGATCGTGAAGGTCTTTTTCAACCGAAATGATTCTGTGATTCTATGATCAGTGCATTTAGGTGATCTCCAACTATACTAATGCTTTTTTTTTTTTTTTTTTTGGATATTTCCCTGGATAATCTCCATTCTTGGTGAATGGAAAGCTGAAAGCTATAAATTGTATTTAAAAAGTTCATTGTGAACACAGAGTGCTGCAGGAAGTAGCAAGCTTATCAAAGATCTTTATGTTGCCTACAGTATCAAATGTTATGTTCACAGGGAGACCAGACAAACAAATTGGCGGGATATGTCAATAAAGTCTAGACTGGAAAAGGTCCCCTGAGAAATTAATTTCCAAATCTTTAATCTACCACATTTTATATATTTTTATCTACAATAGTGCAGCTTTTCACACACCTGTTCAAGAAAAATGTAGTTAAATACTGTTGAAAAAAGAAGGGATAAAAAAGGAATTACTGTGTTCCTTTTTATCTAATTGCATGTTTGAAGCCTCATTCAGCAGAATATTTATGTATGTGCCTATGTCATTCAGACTGCCCACACACTTTCTGTACTCACTGGAGCTCATTGGATGCTTTAAACTAGGTATTGAAATGCCCTACTGAGTCAGAGCCATAATTTAAATTTCTTTTTCTTTAAGGTGGAGAACAAAGAGCTAACTCTTCCTCCTGGAAGCCACAAGAATTTGTAAGAACAGAGATGATGTGGGAAACCTTGTGCACTCTCTTCTGGGTGATGTCAAGAGCATTGCCAAACCTACCATGTAAAAAGTACTCCAGATAGTGAGGTGTGAATGTGGCAGTCAGCTCCATCACCATTTCAAGCATTCTCAGATCATTGGCTTTGCAGGTGTGTATTTTGTACCTGTGTTTGAGGAGACGAACATCTCTTCAGTCAATGAAAATACCATGGAAAACATAGAAGATGACTATGAACTCTTCCAGAGTGTTTGGCATTACAGAGGACAGGACTGTTCAGAAAGAACTGAATTTAAAAGTTAGGAAGGAAATCCCAGGTTACAAGATAATCTCTGTTTTTAAAGGGCTACCTCACCTTTAGCCAGTTTCTCATCAAAATCATGGCTTTGCAAGAATTTATGTCCAACTTGCATGACAGATGGATTTTATTAGAAGAAACTTGTATTAATTTTAAAAAGCCAATGCCATGCTGTCCTGTGTGTTTTGTAGCATCGCTCATTGCTTCTGTCTGCTAAGTCTGGATAAAGAATTTAATAGCTAATAACATAGTAATTGGTCTGATTTTGTGAAACTGAAGGGGAAGTGGGTTTTTTCTCCTCCAAGACATGCAAACCTTAATCCTTTTAAGGATAAAACGCTTCATCTGCATGTTACAGAGTAAGTTTTATAGATTCTTTTGAAATGTGTGCACTGTGTATGCTTGTGGACATTCTTCTTTATATTCTGCTTATTTAGCAGCCATTGCATGCATATTAAAAGAAAAAGTGGAAAAAGCACAGCCTCTGAAAAGATCATTCGTATTTCATTCCTCCCAATATGCTTATTTCTTTAATTTCTTTTCCCTTTCCCAGAGGAGCATATCAGATTGTTCTAGACAAGATGCCTTATCTATGGCTCTTCTTATACACCAGACACTAACCAGTGCAGAATATCCTTTTATCAAGTTGATTCTGAAATCACTGATTTTATGCCACAATAAAACATACCATATTGAAAGAGCACATATTTCCTGTTACAGACAAACACCCATCGAGCACTCCTCACGACGTCTGGGGAACCTGTTTTATCCTATAGCTTTCTTATTGCTTTTCAGGATATTTCACTGAAGGAATGAGAACAAATCAACTACAAACTTGCATGGAAAAAGCACACAAATTTTAGATGTCAATCTCCAATTACCAGTGGCTGAAAGGGCAAAGGACCCCACTCCAGTGCCACAGTCAATATTCCTCACAGGTAAGCTCTTTCTACAGCCCTCACTTTTCTTTGTCAACTCTTTTCTGACAGCAGAGTTTGAAGTTTCTGGTTTTATCACTTTAGAATTTGTCTACATGTAGTGTTTCCATCTGTCCATCCCCACTCTACCAAAGAGAAATGACCCCTCACCTCCATTGCCAAATTAGACAGCCCTTCCTGTGATTCTTGGAAAATTACCTTTATGGTTCTTTTACGGAACCACGGTACTCTTAGGCATGTCTTTAAGATGGTGTGTGGATTGTCCGGCTCATAGCTCACAAACGAGTTTCACCATGTCTAGTGCACACAGGCAACTCATGGGGGGTTACAAAAGCGACCCAGCCTTGGACTGCCTTGAGGCCCTGTCTCTCGGCAGGGATGACTCACGGGGAGCTGTGTAGACAGCTTAGCCCTGGGTTGTCTGATAAACCCTAAACTAAACAGGGCGGTGGCTGTGCCATTCAAAGAACCAAAACCTGAACTGAGCCTTGAAATCCCTTAACAAATAGTATGCCCTGAGTCTCAATCCAACCACTATTCAGTTGCCTGAGGAAGCAAGGTAAAAAAACCCCCAAACCTGGAGGGTTTCAGCTTCAGTTTCAAATGACAACCTTGTGTATTCAAACAATCACAGACCAACAAAGGAAAGGTAAGGGGAAACTCCACTCAGATACACATAATCCATTTAGGCATGTATCATAATCCACTTGTTGAAAATATTTTGATAAAGAAATTAAAATCTAATTATATATAAAAAAGTTTGGTTCGATTAAGAAGTAGAAAATTGTGAAGCTTAGGTATGGGAGTGTTAAGTTTGAAATGTAGTCATAGGAACTTAGGAACTTTAGAAAATGTACTATGTGTGACTATAAGAATTCAAGTATTGTCTAAAATCAGTTAACCACAGAAATTTTGACAAAGATTTGTTGGTTTGTAGTGTTTTGGTTTAGGAAACTAGGGAAACTGTTATGGACACCAGTTTGCTGCCTGGAAACCCCTTACCCTTCCCACCTCGATCTAATTATCGAGGATTCCAATCAGTAGAGTTAAGTGAGATTAACCAATGATTGTTTTAACATAAGAATATTAATAAGATGGTGTGACTGAAGGACCAATTATTAGAAAGGTTAAATTTAAGAATAGACATAGTATGCATTTTTATGTAAACTAATATAGATGATGGTGAGAATCGTACTGCGCAGAATCACCTAAGAGAGGTCAAGAAGCGGACAAGTGAGGAAGACTGTGGAAGACCACCAGAGACCTTCGCTGCGCTTGCGTAAAGGACATTTACATATGTTAATAGTTTCCCAGAAAACTAATGATTATGTATAACATTTCTCAGAAATCTAGTGAATATGTATAACAGGTGTGCATTTAACCTGCATAGTTAAACCAGACAGATGCACACGATAGGTGGAGCGATCCCCCGTGTGCCCAGCGCTTCAATAAAGGAGTGCCTGCTTCTCAACTTCTCATTGCTGTTAAGGAGTTTTATTCCAGATTTTGGCAACACACTCAGACATAGTCATACACACCATTCCACAAGTCAGGGGATAAAAACTCTAAGATTCAGGTTGGAAATGGGGGAGTCACTTCAACTATACAGTTGGCTTGTGAAGGAAACCCTTCCCCCCCCCTTGATCGGGATGCCGGTTGAGGTAAGTTCCCTGGGATTGAAAGCCCTTACCTAGAGGGGTAAGTGAAAATTGTTTATGCTTTAAGCTTGTAAACGCATGTGTGCTTGTGGTTGTAATAATGTACTACTCTTGCCTTAAAAAATTGCAAGTGTGCATTCCTCCATTGTATCTGTAAAACCTGCAATAGTGGCATGTTAAGTCTGTAAGTGAAGTTCAAATAAATCCTTTGCTTGAACCTTGCAGTTAAGTCCTTTTCCGTCACACATGGTCATATCATTCTTTCATTGCAACACAGAATCCATATTGAAAAGTAGCAATAATGCTATTTAGAATATTATGCAAAGGAAAACACATTGAAATACCTTGAATGATGGTTCATCAAAGAGTTGAAATTCACAGAATTGCCCGGTCCTCTCTTTGGTGCTATTTTTGAGTCTTTTCCATAACTGGTGTGTTGCTGAAAGATAATTGTGGGTTATAAATAGAGTAGTTAATGGGATCCTACCAGCTCTGACAGTTTACTGCACTTTTTGAAATTATGTTTTCAGTCTGTCATTCCACAAATAGTCATAGCTCTTTGCTTTTTGTGCTTTAGTTTCCTAATGCATCACTTCCACACCACTGTTCTCTTTGAGCAGTGCTGTTCATGTTTAAAGTGCTGTAGAAACAATAGTCAGAACTAACCAGTCTGCCTGAAAGAGTGAAAAGCTATTTTTTTTCTGGTAGTGAAATACTGGTATAAATATAGCAAAATCCTGTGTCTGTTAGAGTACTGCATTTAAGGAGAAGAATTCTTTTAAGAGCTATTTTTGCCATTCCTGCGAATCTGAAGCAATGGTAGTGTTTTGCTGGTTTCTACTGTGTAATTTCAATATGCAACGTCTCCAAGTTGAGTAATTTGGAATCCACACATGCTTTGCAGTTTTGAGTTAATTTGATCTGAATAGCAGTTTCATGGAAATGTTTTGGCAGTAACGAAAATATCCTCAACATTACTCCTTACAGCTTGAAACACCAATAATGATTTTGCATTCCGGCAAAGAAAGAGCATGATAGGCAGGTTAAAAAATCATTAATTCCTCTCTCTGAAACTGATCTTTTCTCACTGAAAGATTTGAAAACAAATCTACTTTCAGCAGGTTATTTCTGTATTAACGTGACACCAGCAACATCTGTGCAGCTACCTCTCTTCCCCTGTGGGCTAGCACTGTTCAAGGGAGCTTGAAGGAACACAGCTCTTGCTTGTTTCACCCCACAGCTGTGGGGTAAACATGGGATACAATGTTTGAAGTGTTAAATAATTGGAGGAAGTGAATGGAGAATGATAACAATAGCAATAGGGAAATTTCTCAAGTGATCCAAGAAGGCTGTCTGGTGCAGGCTGGGTGTTTGATTATGTATGCACTGGATACCCACTTCTCTCTACTTGAATAATACATGGGAACCAAGAATTGTTTACTTTAAAATATCAAAATGAGAAATGACCATGTTCTGAAAATAAAACCTGGGAGTTTCAACTCTGCCACCTCCAGGAAAGCCCAGTGGGAGGGATAGGATTGCTAGAACTAGGGGAGGCCTCCTTTTCCTTATTTGTTATCATTTAGCAAAATCTGAAAGCATCTTCCTTTGCAGAGAGCAGGAAACAATTCCTATGCAGCTCCAGGGCCATGCAGAGGTTATGGTGCCCATTTCGCTTGCGGTGTTAAACAGGGGAGGGCTTCAATATCATACTGGGACTGTACTGAGTCACTAAACACTGGACAAGAAAAAACAAAAGAGCACATGTACAGTGGAGTGTTTCTGACTAGCAACAAATGAAAATACAGTGCTCTTTAGCCGCCTTCTCCCTCCAATGTTCTCAAATACAACTAGTTGTGTTCCACTACTGGGGAGAGTTTTTAGGGTTACATTGGGGGGGGGCGTGGTAAAAATTCCAGCCAAAATGTTCCTCTTAGTCGGTGATCATTTTTGAAACCTGAACACTGTGAGTCAATGTTGTATTCTCAGCCTTTGCTCTGAGTCTGCTTGGAATTAGTAACCCAGAGTTTTATGGCAATAAACTCCAGTATCCTGTTGAGAAGAACTAGTGTATGTGTTGTCTACATACCAACAAATGCAAGCATGCCTCTGCATGTCACTGAAAAATAAAAAGGATTGTACACATGGCATATATATAATACAATGTTAAGATGTCTGCATCTGAGACACAGATTGTAGCTGCCATTTCAGTCCCAGGATGAGGTAGCCCAAGCAGTGTCAAGAGCTGAGGTCCTTGCCTTTATATAGAGTGAAATGTGGCGTCACTGACTTCAGTAGCAAAATTCTCAGTGACTTTTGTATTTTGCCCAGGATGCATCATTATTACCTGTATATGGAAGCAAGTATTCTACCAGAATTACCATGATTTTTTGCTACTCAGAGAATATGTAATCACTTAGACAATTTGTAACAATATTTATGAAATGCGCATCTCAGATATATCTTGCACAAATCTTCTTATTTTTCTATCCAAAGTTGCTTGTAATGCAAACTTGGAGGACTGCTAAATATTGCTTGATTAACTTTTACACAGTATTATGAATAGTGTGTTTGGAAAGAACTCAGAAATAGATCTGGCTACAACCTTACAGCAAACCTCCCAAACTAATACAATTCACTAGGTTTGTATTGATGTGGAAAAATTGCATTTCTTTATGTCTGTTAGCTTACCTTAATCAATTTGTTCTTCTCGTTATGGATCCAGTTTAACACTTTCAACCACTGCGAGTTTTTGTTCTTATAGCCTCTTCCATTTTCTCCCTTGTTTGTATAAAAGAAACATCCAGCATATCAAATGGGCTAGCAATGCTCTGTTTGCTTCATCAAGTATAAACTCAGCCAAAGCTATCAGCTAAATAAATACCCTGCTCATTTCAACTGCGTTATCATTAGACCTGCACTTACTTTGCAGAGATCCCATCTCTCGTTTGCAGGCTTGTGAGCCTTTCCAGGGCAAGCTGGCTCCAGATGTGCGGTTGTAGCATTCCCCATGGTGCATGAACGATGGGAATTGAGCTGTGACACCCGGCCGAAGCCACCAGCACCCCTGAGTCCTGCCCACAGCCGCCACCTAATGGGTTTTTCACGCTTGCATGTGCTTTAAGGTTCCAAGCAGGGAAATTACTCCAGGACGGGGGCCATCCCACTGGGGAGCTGCAGAAGGGATAGGTTCATCCCCTGCACAAAAGTCTTGGAATATTGAGCAGGAATTGAACTAATTGAAAAAACAGAACTTTCTAAAGCCCCCTTTTTTTTTTTTTCTTCTCTTTGGCTTAACTAACTCATTCTGGGTCAATATTCTTTACAATGTTAACCTTTCTTGATCAGTGCTTTTAATACAGCTGTCAGAGTCAACCAAGGAAGATACTAAGAGATCTTCTCTCCCATTGCTGCATTACCAAGGATGTTTCAATGAAAAAACAGTCCTTTTGATCTCAGCTATTTGGGAGCTCTTCTTCTGCAGCTTGTATCTCGGCAGAAAACCTAACAATCTGTTTGCGCTTACTGGGAAAAAGATATTGTCGCCTTGCCAACACAATTACATTGGTGAGTTAGGGAATAATGAGTGAGAACAGATGAAATATTTAGATATAAATAGTCTGTTTTCATGTGCTGTGATTGTCACTAATAAGGCAAGGACGTGTGGTTTGTGGTTCAGGGACAGGATGAGGACCCAGGACATCTGCGTTCCTTTCCCAGCTTTACCACAGTGTATTGAAGAAGTCATCAAGCCTCTTTGTACCCCATCAGTTGGAAGTGGATAATAATGCTCTGGGGACTAATTCTTTAATGTTGTCATTTTCAGATGTTCAGAAGGGAAGAGTGATACAAGTGTATGATTTATACATACTAGAAATCGGTCCAACTAAAACTAAATCCAGATACCTAGAAAGTTTGTGAATTAATTTATCCTATCCTGACATTAGGAATCTGACCCACTTGCAATTTCATAGCAATGACAGAAAAACAAGAGGAAAATTTAAAACCAATACAGAAAGTTTGAACAAAATCCTGTCTGAAAGTACAGGATCTTAAGGTTTCTGTGACAAGTTTTTTGGGCTTTACACTTTTTTTTAAAACTTTTTTGTTAACTGTTTTTTTGTTGTTTTTTTTTTTAATATCTAAAGTTGTTAGACTAACAATGGGAGTGCTATATACCTAATAGGGAGATAGCAATGATATCCTTAAAGACTGAAATGTGCTCATTTGTTCAAAGCCTATAAACTACTTAGGCCTTAACTCATAAGGCTTGGTAGGATTTAAAAAGGACCTACAGTGGCCATCTACAAAGGGTTGCATTTCCCCTAGACTATGTGTATTTTGCTCCCTGCAGCTGTAACTAATAAATCACTAAACCATAGATTAAAAGCATGTAATTAGTATAAAAGTAATTAAAGCCAAGATTCATTCTACCTAAGAGTAAATAAGCACATTTGGCATGTAAGTCAGAGGGGAAAAGAGATTTTTTTTTTTTTTTTTTTTTTTTTAACATGCATATGCTAGCAAAGAGTCTCAAAAGCAGAATTACTTCTTCGGCTGAGGAGAAAAAAAAACCCCTGTGCTAAGGATTTGAAAGCCTTGAGTTTAAATCATGAGAACAATTCATTTGGGATGAATGTTATATTATCTTAGGGCTTCCAGCGCCTATCTGGAACAATTTTAGGAGTAAAAACAACAGTCTGTAATGCAATAATAATTTTTTACCTGCTGATGGATTCTGGGTGTCAGATGGCTGTATCTACATTAGAAAACTAAACAGCCAAACGGGAGCAGATCTACAGCTGGTAATGAGGACCTCACATCCATATTGTACGTGTGGTTGGGTTTTCCAGTCTGGTCCCATGTGCCGACGGGCTGGAGCACAGGAATTGTCCTCCTGGAGTACCTTTCCGATGTTGGTTTCACCCAAAAGTCTGATGCCTGTGCTCTGACCTGCAGTGCAAGAAAAAGCACAGTAAGTGGGAGAAATCAGGAGATACGCTTCAGAAGTGCACTTCTGATCCCAACTAAAATGCCAACCTACCCTCACCCTATTTGTACCCTTATCACTTGAATAAGGGCAGTACAAGGGCTTGATTTGCACTCAGAATCCAGCTGGCCAGGCAAGCCTGAGCACAAATTTTCCCCTTGCTTTCATCGAAATGCAGGCAAGGCTTTGCTCTAAATCACTGCAGTTGGACAATGCTAAAGCAGCAGCTGAAATACTTGTCATGTAGTATAACTTCAGACTTTTTTGAAAGAGGCTTATAGGTATGCGTAAGAGAAATTGGCTTCAGTTTGTTGATTTTATCTCATTTGAGAACATTCTTGAGAACAGTTTAGTCCACTGCAGTACTGGCATAGGAGGTACAATTTTAATCGGGGAGAATTAGGTCTTCACCATCACTAAGCTAATACCATGTTTTCTGTGATACTAAGGGAAAAGCAAATCTCCTGATGCACAAGAAATGCTCCAGGAATCTGCAGCAGTTCATTTATTTCCTAACTGACTTGTACACTAAAACAGAGACTACAAGGCTATGGTTAACCAAGCCCTTCCCCTTTCCTATCCCCAGTCCTTGCTTTCACCAGGAAAAACGTGGGCACATGGCCTGCCAGGAAATCTTTAGCACGCCCTGTCTGGGTCCCCAATAAGGAGACGTGGGGAGCAGCATCCCAGGGCTCACTACTGCATGCTCGCAGCGGAGACAGAGCAGTTTGTATTCAGAGCGGTCTAGAAAGTTATGTCAGAGTGGGTGAAAATTGGTGACCTGACAGCTGAGATCCCTTGTCCACCTCCAGAGTCTTAGAAAATGAGTGTGCTCAGGGATACAGGGAATAGGTACCAGGAGGCTCATCATCTTTTCCATAAAAACTGCACTCATCATAATGATTCACATCATCATAATGTCTTTCACACTAGCTTCCCTAAAAAGACACCCAAACCAACACACACACATATATACATATCTCTAGCTGTATATCTATGTATGCGAATTCAGTTAAATAACTATCTTTATGCGGTAAGACAAAGCAGCCTGAACAACCAAAAGATTTAGCAACAAAAATTCTTTTCCTATGGCATAAATCCCACTAGTAGTAATTTCATCTCAAAATGGAAAGCATAGAATTACACTATTTGAGCACAAAGGCCAAATTTCCCTGGTTGCCAGTTAGACCCCAAGCTCATACAAACGCAGCAGGAGAAACCTAAAATGATTTTGTTTCCTAGTGGCACTAATTCCACTGCTGGAGAAAATGTAATTATATTTATATTGACATTATAATGATAACTTTGCAGTCCAGACTCTATTCTGTCTGTTTCTTAGGCCAGATATAAATGAAGCACCAGTGGAGACCTAAGGAATTTCTGTTCCTCAGTGGTGGTGTGCCTCGCGGCCCAGCTAGTAATTTCAGCAGTAAGAAGAAAGTTCATTCTGTGAAAAAGACAGTTAAGATTTAATTTTGTCTTAACTATGAAACCTCTCCATTTTGTATTGATCGCTGCATCCTCAAACAAACTCCACACAGACTTTGCAATATGCAGACTCGGCTTTTGTCCTGTATAGCTGTAAAACTTGGAATCTCGGCATAAAATCTTGTAGCAGTTATATACGTATGCATGTACATAATATAATGTGGGTTTAAGAGCACAAGGTTGTACAAAAGAGGAGCAGGGTGTTCATCATCAAGATAATACTAACCAGGTCAAAGTATTCAGTTGTAAGACGTTAGTGAAAATGGCCATTTCCTCTAACAGTCCTTGCTACTTTCTCCGGCACAGCCCTTTTCAAGCTCAGCCCAACTTGCCACTCCCCCACGTCCATGCTCTTGGGGATAATCAGCAAAATCCCTGCAGAGGTCTGCTGCTCAGGTGCACGAGTAGTACAGTGCATGTTACCATGCTACATGCTTCTGCATTTGTAAAGAACAACAAAAAATATATATGTATTTATATGAACGGAAACTTGTTACGTGCTGTAAGAATTTTGTACAAGGTCTTTTATTAACTTTGTTGTATGCCAGAAGTACCCTTCCTTGTATTATGTGCTCAGTGCATGTTATTGTTAAGACAAAATGGCAAAGAAAGATTTTAGTGAGATTTGTAAAGTTCTGGTGGGGAAGGGTGCTGCTATCGCCACGTTAAGGGCTCACCTTGCATTTCAGGGAAGCAGAACAAAATATGAATTTCAGTTACAGTGATGAATTTTTCAACACAGAGCTGATTGATAAATGATCACAGCAGACCCAGCACTCTGGAGATGCCTTGCTGTTGTGAACAGTAATTGCCTGCTGGCTGTTTGAGGCTGTTGGGATCATATGCAGTAGATTCAGAATGGAGCCTGGCACCATTTGACTTGTGGTTTTGCTTGCTTATTTATCAATCTCAATTGCCCCCGTATTAAAAGAGAGGCCCTCCAGGAAAATGGAAGTTCTTTTCTGAAATTCAAGGAGGTGGGAATTGCAGTCATTCACTGCTGATACATTAATTTAATACATAGTGGCATTTTTAGGTATTTATCCTGGCTATATTCATTTAATACGTTATGGTACATGTACCAGCCTATCCCACTGTTTTCTTAAGGCACTTTATCAGTGTGAGATATTGCTAGTTCTAATGTCAAGATCATATAAGAATTCATTACTTCCCTTGCACAAATGGTGCCGCTGCCCACAAGAGAAGTAGTACCGAGGCAGGGTGTTTAAATTCAGGGCTGAAGGACTTCTTTTTCCTTATATAATTCATAAAGAAAACAACTCTAGAGAGGAAATTGTTTGCAAGCTGGAACTGAACTAAATTAAACAATTAGAAGCTGGAAAGAGCTAAACAACTTACAATTTTCAAAAGTTAGACTTTGGTTGAGAATAATATTCCAGAACAATCAGAACATGTTAAAAGAAGAGGTTAAAAAAAACAACCAACCAAAGACAAAAAACTGCTTGTTTGGGTCAACCAAAGTTAATTTTCTTTAGCTTTTTCTTCCATACTCATACACTAAGGCAAAAAAACCACTGTCATGATATCTGTAATTAGGATACCAGCGGATGGATTAGTTAGTCACTGCCCCAGCTAACCATTATGTGTGTTGCTGGGGAAGTCAGTTAAGGTAGATTCATTTTTCCTAATTTAACCATATAAAAGAGAGGCACCTGGTTTAACCTACCATTCCATCTCCCTCTACTTTCGATGGGGAGAGAGATGAAAAAGAGAAGTCTGGGCTGTGGGTGGAATCACTCACTCCTCTACCACCTCTACCACGTGCCTCCTCTACCACCAGGGAGGAAAGTGCTGGTATATTTGAAACTCAGTTTTCTCTTTTAAACTGAAATTTTATCACTCCTTACCACACAGAAGAGTTAGGAAGATGACTGGCGGACATTCAGATATGAGGGCAGTAAGAGGCACACAGGAGCCATTGATAGACTGTGCACTTCTTGAACTCCCCGTCCTCCGCAGCTGGACGTAGCTGAGAGAGTTTGTCAGTGTTCACAGTCCAAGCCTGGAGCACAAATTTGGCTGGGCTTGTTTTTTCCATTTTCGTCAATATTAAAAATATGTCCTGTACGTGGTACTACTTCTGGCATTCACCACAGAAAGGCCTTTGCAGGCAGAGTCCAACACCATCACGTTTTTATAAATGCTTCATAGAAGTGTACAGATTTCACAAGCTTACATTGGCTTAAACAGGAGGAATTTTATGTGCTTTACCAATGTTACCTGAGGAAATATAGCTCCCAAATGGTGATTTTTTTTTTTTTTTTCCAAAATACAGTTATAATATGGGGGTGGATGTATGTTGGCACCAGGCCAAAGTTTCTAAAAGGACACTTAAACCATTTTAGATATGGAGCTTTCACAGCTTCTTTGTTCTTAACTGTAAGTTTTGCTTTTGCTGGACTTTTAAAACTTGGTTAGTATTTTGTTTAAATTAATCTCTCCTCAGATTAAATATTAGAATAGATATTAGATTAAATGTCTCTTCCATTTACAACAGTGCCTTCTCTGCAGTCCGTTTGTACACACAATGCAAAAGTGAATTTTGAATGTTACCTGTTTTACAATCTTGAAAAAAATTCAAGAGGGTTGTGCAAATATCGTAGAAAAATTAAGGATAACATACACACTAAAAGTAAATATAAATATTTGGGAAGAATGGCAGAAATCCTTTGCTTATGTACAGAAACTCCCAGAGTACTAACAGTGGTCCAACATTTTCCAAAGTTCTGGGGTAACTTTGTGTTCCTAAAAATAATTTTAAAAAATTGTTCAGCTCTCAGTGTTTTAGAGATGCCTGAATTGTTTAGTGAGACAGAGAGTTTTTCTGGCAGTGGAACATTTCTTCATAGCAATGATAACAATTCCTTATGGCTCCTTTTTTCTTAAAAAGCTCCTTTTTTTAAAAAAGACAATGATACCAAGGGTATAATTCTGAATTCAACAGAATTAAATTGCCATAAACCCACTGCTATTGAAATCACATTTACTTGCTATTAGTTTGTTTTGGTTGGTTGGTTTTTACCTGGAAAAGTTTAGGAGGTCAATTTTTAATATGTAATGCATTCAGCTGATAATAGATGTAACAGGAATATGACTGAATTTGTAACTAGTAAAAACGCACCAATGGCAGGGAATAATGCTTAAGTATAAGCATAATGGCACTGGCAAATTCTAAACTTACTATATGAAATCTAATAGGAAGCCAGTATATGAAAGCACTAAAGTTTAATATTATGGGTCACCTCTGTCTAAATTCTTTTGGAATTACATTTATCTGCTTCTAGATTTAACTAACCCATAATATGCAAAAATACAACATGCGAGTTAGAAATACATATATCAATTTGAATAGAAAAGCAGATCATGTAAACTTTACATTTTAAACACAAAATCAAGCCACTTAGAAAAAAAAATATATTTTGCAGGCTACTTTAAAACATTTTTTCCCATTTTTTCACTCCTTACTGGGGCTGAGTTAATACCAACAGTGTAGCAATACTTTAGTGCAAGGAAGGGAGAGCATTTTTGCACAGATCCTGCCCTGTCCAGAGCACTGGAAATGTCACAGCAGTGTGATTGGGAGAGTCCCACTTCCTTTTCTAGAGGAGACTTGAATAAACATCTGTGCATTTGGATGATCATGTAAATTAAACCGAGTATGGCAGAGACTTCCTTTAGCAGTTTCCCTGTCACCAAAGGAAATGAGAGTGTAATTGTGTAAGTCCAATTACAGGATGACTGTTTAGCAGCCAAATATCAGGTCAAATGCAAAGAAAAAGACAAATCAGTTGTATCTCACTGTAGATTGTTTTTGTCAATTACACCTCAGTACTTCAGAATTGTACTATATCATATATAAAGCCTTGTTCCTGAACCAGAGAATTCATAGTCCCTTTATATGACATGCCACACACGTGAAGGAAAAAGCAGATAGCCTTTTTTAATGTACCATTAATTCTAAAATAGTCATAATCTGAAGCACAAATTGTGTTTTTCTTTTTTTCACTTGAATTTTTTTTTCATATTATCTGGTGTGCCATCTCACTCATTCAAGTGCTGCTACATCACTAGAACACATAACTTAAGATTAAACATGAAAAGATGAATTATTAAACTAATATATAGGTGCTTCAGGCTCTGTCTGAGCTGGGATGGATCATTCCTTCCTTCTTCCTGAGCACTGATTTCTTTACAAAGATTTGGTGGGACAAGAATTCACCTTCTATCAAGTCTATATCACCTTCATGCACTTTGTCAGCTACTTACCTCCTCTAAGCTACTATACAAATATTGAATACTGTACATGAACTGTTTGTTGAGATTTTCCTTGTGTAAATATACAGGTTTGATATAGTAGGCAGTTAGAAAAGCAAACAGGAAAAATGGAGAATGGCTTCAGATAAGTCATCTCACAGCAAACTCTCATAATATAAAACCTGAGCTGCTCACAAAATTCTTATTTTTTTGACCTCAGCCACCTCAGAAAATTGTTTTGCCAAGACTGAGGGCCAGACAACCAAAAGGACTGTGGCTGGTTAAGATATCCTTCCAAGGAGCTAGAAATAGAGGTCACCACTGGGGAGCCATTCAAAACCTGATCAGCTCTGCCCATGTCGCCCTGTAAAACCACCTTCTCCCACGCCAAATTCACTGACTGCCCGTCATCTGCTTGGATCAGCTCAGAGGAGGCCTAGTTAGTGTGCAGTGAAGACATGGAGGGAGGGCTCAGCTTTTTTGGGTCCCCTCCAAAGGCAGCCTGGACAACCCAGCTCCCCACAAGTACCTTGTCCAGAAGCTGCCCCGCAGAGCGGTGCCAGGGTGGGCAGCAGACGTCGTCCCCCTCGGCTCCTCGCCGTACACTTCTCTACCTCTGAAGCCCCTGCGTGGAGGCTGCAAGCGAGCAAACCAGTTAGACCAAAGGATTCCCCCCACATGCTGGTATGGTAGCGGCCACTCGCAGCATGCGTGGATGACCAGCAGCACATGCTATTATTTCGAATGAGATCAGCACTGTGTACATGAATATAAATGAATACACACACCAGCAAAGTCGAGAGGTACCTAGCGTGTCCATAAAGGCAAAGGAAAACTTGGCTGTGTGGAACTGCAGCACTCTCGTAGAGATTTGTAGTGTTTTAAGTTTGATATTATTTTCAGTGGGGTACCTTCCCTGCAGGGGGAAAAAAAAAAAAAAAAAAAAAATCTGTTTTCTATATCATATTCTTTCGAACAGGGTCAGCTTCCAGGAGTTTACAGCACAGTGAACAAAAATTAGTGGTATAAATCAGATGGCTCAATTATTTCAAGAGAGCTGAGTCATGTTATGCCAGTAACAATTTTGCAGATATTTGTGTATAAGTATTTGAGGTGTGAACTCTTGTCTATATGTGCATTCAGCTTAGCCTGAATTCAGTGGAGATATGCTAAGTCACAGAGTAGGTAGTACCTAGTGGTTAAACCTGCATTTCCACTTGCACAAAGCACAAAAGTGTCCTGGATTTGCATCTAAAATTGATGTTTGACATCTAACCATCCAACTTGCCCCTGTAGGACACTGCAGAATCAAACTGTCTTGCTTCCCACTGCTCAGTGCCATGCATGATCTCTGTACCTCTCTAAGTGCACAAAGCAGGTATGTAAGATATCAGAAGAGTAACATTATGGTCACTTTGCACAAAGGAACATGACTAGAATAATTATAGACTTATAGAATGGTTTGGGTTGGAAGGGACCTTAAAGATCACCTAGTTCCAACCCCCCTGCCATGGGCAGGGACATCTTCCACTAGACCAGGTTGGCATCCCTTCCCTCCAGCGTGTCAATCACACCACACAGCTTGGTGCCGTTGGCAAACTTGCTGAGAGTGCACTCAATCCCACTGTCCATGTTGCCAACAAAGATGTTAAACAGTGCCGGTCACAATATTGACCCCTGAGGAACGCCACTCGTCACTGGTCTCCACTTGGACACTGAGCCGTTGACCACAACTCTGAGTGTGACCATCCAGCCAATTCCTTATCCACCAAATCCATGTGTCTCAAATTTAGAGACAAGGATGTCATGCGGAACAGTGTCAGATGCTTTACACAAGTCCAGGTAGATGATGTCAGTTGCTCTTCCCTTATCCACCAATGCTGTAACCCCATCGCAAAAGGCCACCAAATTTGTTGGGGACGATTTGCCCTCAGTGAAGCCATGTTGGCTGTCACCAATCACCTCCTTATTTTCCACGTGCCTTAGCACAGTTTCCAGGAGGATCCGCTCCATGATCTTGCCAGGCAGAAGGTGAGACTGATGGGCCTGTAGTTCCCTGGGTCTTCCTTTTTTTCCTTTTTAAAAATGGGGGTTATGTTTCCCCTTTTCCAGTCAGTGGGAACTTCCCTGGACTGCCATGACTTCTCAAATACGATGGATAGTGACTGAGCCACTTCAGCCACCAGTTCCCTTGGGACCCGTGGACACATCTCATCAGTTCCTGTGGACTTGTGCACCTGCAGGTTCCTTAGATGGTCTCGAACCTGATCTCCTACAGTGGGCAGTTCTTCATTCTCCCAGTCCCTGCCTTTGTGTTCTGTGACTTGTGCGGTGTGGCTGGAGCAGTTGCTGGTGAAGACTGAGGCAAAAAAGTTGTTGAGTACCTCAGCCTTCTCCATATCCCAGGTAACCAGGTCTCCCGTTTCCTTCCAGAGAGGGCCCCTAATGCTAGGGGCAAGGGGAATTAGGTCTCACGAGTATAAATTTTGAGCTAAAGAATTAATTTATGTTTGTTTAAAAGAGCTCAGTGAGGCATAAAAACGTTCAGGAATGTTTAATCCTAAAGGGAATGAGATTTATCAAAGCAATGTGAAAGGATAATGCATTCATTTCTGGTTCTACAGGCAAAGAGAAGCCAAAAGAGTCCAAAGCATTAACAACTTGGAAGCTATTTTTCATGTTGCCAACTTAGAAGCTATTTTTCATGCTGCTATCATTACCTCAAGTTTGATGCTACAGTGAAAGGCAAATCTGGTTCTGGTAAGCAATTATTAACTTGCAATAAGCATTAGGTTTACATTTAAAGATCAAAGCAAACATATATAAACCATTCTGAGTACGTACATATCCTCTGCTTTCTGTCCTTGCTCCTGGTTTTATATCCAGTCATCACTGTGTTTCCCTCTTACCTTCTTAGTGAGTCCAGGAGCAACAGGAATCTGTATTGAAAAGAAAATGTAGTTAATTTAATTCATAGTAATATGTAATGGACTAAAAACTTCAGGCAGAGATTATCTCCGTATACTAGACCAGAGGAACTAGAAGATCTGTTACTATCAAACTCATTAGAGAGACAATGAAGCACTTTCCTAATTGTGTTATTTTTCTCCCCTTTGAAAATAGCCATCACTCAAATGATCAAACCGTTAATAATGCACATTTACTTAGAAGTCCCATTTACCTGACAAATCCCAATGCTAGAGCTCCCCATAACTAAAATTGCTATTCAAAGATTACTGTGCCATGAGACGGTGGAAGGTTGGCAATCTTCTTCATTTCGGGGAAAGGGTCATTACTACGATAGGTTCTACCTACTCTTTCCAGAAGTGAACTTGCTCTATAGCTAAGCAATCTGCAGGTCATCACTATGACCAGATCCTGAAGTCTTTACTCATGACTGAACTTCACCTGGGATCCATTTGTGCAGTTTTTTATGCTTCAATAAATCTGGCCCTTTACTTCTGTTTGTGCTCTGTTCAGTCTAAACTTTTCAACTGGATAAAAATGAAGGCATCGTTTTGAAAATCCTTACTGAAAAGTCTATTTTCGAAGCATTTTATGAAGAACTTAAGAGTACAGATTTGGCTCAGGCTCTAAATAAAATAATTAAGAATTTGGTTTGAATAAAACTCACTATATCTTTGCTGTAAGGTGAAGTAATAAGAGTATGCTTCATTTCACGTCTTAGGACAGACTGCTAGATAGGACTTCTGTACAGTAATTTTAACAGGTTATGAGCTATTCATCTCTACTCACATGTAACAGGTTCTTCTAAAGTTATGTGACCATACACACAAACAAGCAAATTGATGACAGATTTACAATCATTTTGCAAATGGTATTAAATATACCTGTAAAAAAAGAAACCTGAGCCCATTCTACATGTAGTAAGCTACTGAAAAAAAAGAAAAAAAAAAAAAGAGGACACCTGACAACTTGAAGAAACCATATTCATCTCCCTAAATGCTTGAGAATCATCTAATCATTAAATGAACCAATACCTTGCAATATCACTTACCATGTGAGGGTTAGGTATCATGGTCATTGTCGTGGTTTAAGTCCAGCCGGCAACAAAGCACCACAAAGCCGCTCGCTCACTCCTCCCCTCACCCCGGTAGGATGAGAAGAAAATGCAAAGAAAGGCTCGTGGGTCGAGACAAGGACAGGGAGGGATCACTCCCCACTTATGGTCACAGGTAAAAAGCAGACTCAACTTAGGGGAAAAAACAAAATCAATTAGATTTACTACCAATCAAATCAAAACAAGGATAATGGGAAGTAAAACCAAACCTTAGAACACCTTCCCCCCAGCCCTCCCGCCTTCCCGCCTCAACTCCACTCCCGGTTCTCTCCACCTCCTCCCCCGGGCAGTGCAGGGGGATGGGGAATGGGGGTTGGGGTCAGTTCTCCACACGTTGTCTCTGCCGCTCCTTCCTCCTCAGGGGGAGGAGGACTTCTCACACTCTTCCCCTGCTCCACCGTGGGGTCCCTCCCACAGGAGACAGCCCTTCACAAACTTCTCCAATGTGGGTCCTTTCCGCGGGCTGCAGTTCCTCACAAACTGCTCCAGCGCGGGTCCCTTCCACAGGGTGCAGTCCTTCAGTCACAGGCTGCTCCAGCGCAGGCTTTCCCATGGAGTCACGGCCATCTGGGGCGGCCTCCGCTCCCCCGTTCCCCTCCATGGGCTTTGGGAGGACAGCCTGCTGCCTCACCACAGGCTGCGGGGGCATCCCCACCTCCCTCACTGACCTCGGTATCCACAGAGGGGTTCCTCTCACATTCCAATCCCCCTACTCACTGCAGGTTTCCCCTCCTAAATCTGTTCTCCCAGAGGTGCTACCGCTGTCACTGATGGGCTCGGCCTTGGCCAGCGGCAGGTCCAACTTGGAGCCGGGGAAGCTTCCAGCAGCTTCTCACAGGAGCCACCCCTGCGGCCCCTCCCCCGCTACCAAAAACTCGCCACACAAACCCAAAACAGTCATATTAGACTAACTGCTGCATGTTCATATGAGACACGAAAGACTACTTCCAGCTACTGATCATTTCCAGTCCTACAACACAGCAAAACAGCGATATTGGAAATGCCTAAAGCTTTCTACCGGTCTATGTGTCCACTTCACAATCAGGGCTTCCATTAGCTCTACTCTCCAACCTGTACCGCTGATTTACTAATATGGAATATGCTTACTTCTGTGCCATATCATAACAAATTTAGGCAGGCTAAAAACTGTAGATATGTCTGGATTTACAAAAGACTTGGCTGCAAAACTTTCAGTTAGTTCCAATCCACTCTTGCCAGTTCTCCTGGATGCTCAGTATCTGTAGAAATCTCATCCTCTGACCCTTGAGTTTCCTTCGAATTGAATGAATTTTTTTTTATTGCAAATCATAAGGCTAAAGTGTGGAGAAATATTTTTCTTTTCAAAGTACGTGCAGGGTTTTAGATTTGGTTTCTAATGCATGTAAATTGAAATAATTGTCATTTATATAGTCCAGAAGTTTCTTCTTTAATAGTCTGAAGTGCACCATTAGTTTTACATGTTCTTATACACTGGTTTGACTTAAAACCAGTCTAGCTGTTTTGTTACAAATGGTTTTAGTTTCCAAGTAAACTAAGTGGCAGAGCAATTCAAAACATACTGAATTAATTTCAAATATTAATATCTGCAACTGACTCTAGACCAAAAAGAATTACTCTAGACTTAGTGAGTTTTATTTCTGACAGTTCTTATTTTTAAAATATAGTAAAACATATTGCATATATCACTTACTTTAAATAGCAAACCAACAACACAGGGATTGGCATATTCCTTTTTTAGCTCGTGTCTAAGACATTTCTTTATACAGAAGAAAATGCTTGATGTTTTTTCCCTTCAATAAAAAAATAATCTTGTAAATGCACTTTTCATGTCCCAATGTGTAGCCACTTTATTGAACTTTTAGATTCTGCAATTAGATAAATCAGATTTCCTAGTGAAGATCTAAAGCTGCAAGTACAATTTACCTTCAGTTCACTAGTGGTATGGGCAGTTACTATCTTGGGACCAGATCCTGTAAAGCTGCGCATGAATAGCTTCACCCCTAACAGCTGGTCCAGTGATGACCATTGCACTGTTCATGTGAGTCAGGGTGTGTCAAATCGCTCCCTGAGGTGGAAAACGTTTGCAGGGTACCCGCCTTGATTTTCTAACAGAAGATAGTAAAAAGACTGCATAAAGAAATAAACTACAGACAGGAATATCAAATGGTCATGAGATGCTTTTTTACATCATTTTTCCCTATTATATTAAAGATGTCCATAGTTAAAACAAGCCCCAACTTAAAGCTCTTAGCTACAAATGCTAATACAGGGCACTTTGCAACTAACATCAACAGCAGGGTGACGCAGAATGGCACAAGGCATTTTTTGCAAAACTGGCTCTGCAAACAACATCTGCTGAGCTGAAGGTCAGTGTGGCCCTCCTGCCAGTCCCAGGTGAAAGCAGCAATGAAGAGCAAGCAAGAGTAGCCCAAGCAAGGCTTCTGATGACTTATTACACATTTCATAGATAGATTGCAGACTGGTGCGGGGAAAGTACCAAACTCCATGTTTTGCTCTTGAAATGGCAATGAGCGCTGGAGCTGCACCATCCCACCTCGCAAGCCATGCCAGGAGCATGCCAGCGCTTGTTGGCTCTGGGTCGCCAAGGTCCCGTTTTGGTGACCTTGGCTTTCAGAGATGGAGAACACCTCCAATGTAGCATTTGCATTGCGATTATTTGATCTCAGAGAAGCCACCAAGAAGTCAGGAGAGATCAGTAACCCGCAATCATTTCTGGTTGTAACTGTACTGGTTGCCTGAAGGCTGGCCAGCTAAACTCTCTTTAACGGTGCCCTTACGCAGACCTCTCTGTTATCCTGATTCATCGTCACTTTATCCTGGCATTTGCCGCTGTGCCTTTACACATGTAATGCCTCCAGGATTTGACCCACACAGAGGCTACTCCCACAACCCGTCCCCGCGACCCTTCCAGGAGTGTTAATGATTTAATGTTAATGGCTATCCACTTCAGAAAGGGCTGTGGAGACTGGGGCGTAAGAGGTCATTATTGTTTAAACACATTTGTTTTGCCTTTCTTCTCAGAAACTAAATCAGAAGTTTCCTCACACAGAACGCCCAAACTGACAGCTTTAGGATGTGTGAGAAAGACACAGTTAATTTAGTGCAAAAGATAAGACATTTGCTTGGGGAAGCACTAATACCAGGCCTACTACCCCTCAGTGTCATTTCAGATTAGTGTACTACAGAGAAAGGGATTCTAAATCTTTTTAATTGAAAAATATTTGTCTTTTCCTTGCTAAAGTAAGTTTCTCCCTAGAGGTTAAACAGTTTGAAAATTATTTCTGAACTACATCCAATTTCTGGACAGTTTATCAAAAAAAAAAAAAGGAGGATGCAGTTTGTCTGTTGCCTTGTTAATTTATGTCAGACCAGAGAAAGGAGAAATAGATTTCCTCGGTGACCCAAATGGAATAGTTACATAAAAAGATGATTAGAATTACAAAGTCCAGACATATCTAAGTTGCTAAGATTTGCCGGGTGTCACAGACACATCCACGGATGTGTGAATACATGTGCATACGTGTCATAATTATGCATGCAAAGTGGAGGGATAATTATCCAAACTTGGTGGTTGAAACAACAGTTGAGAGAACTTTACTCTGCTTCTCTCTCCTTTTTTTCTGGCTGAAAGTTCAAAAAGCATCAAAACCACTGATTTTAATCTACATAGGTTTTTGATTCATAAGCCATGAAATGACCTCACAAAAAGGAGAAAATGGAAATATCCTTTTACCTTTAGCACGTTCTGAGCAGGAACATTCAAAAACCATGATCCAGACTTGCGCAGTCCTTGACCCATCACGAGAAGAATTGCACGTGGCCTTGGACCAGCCCCCTTTTGTCCCAAAACTGAAGAATGAGATTTGAAGCAAAGTCCTCGCTTTGACCAGCGTAGGCACTAACCTCAGGAGCCTCCTGGAAAGCCTGGTTCCTTTTCAGTATAGGTGACATGCTGGAAGATTTAAAAAGCATTAAACAGAGGTAGTTAATTAGTTATTTAGATGTTCTTCTTTTAGGTAAGATGGTGTCTTGCTATCTGTTTTAGAGGTCTAAACACAAAGGCTTAAGCGCACTCTAATTTGGGGGGCAGCGTATTTAAAATGGCACTCTACAAGTTGATGTTTCTATAGAGATATGGTCTGCCTGCAGTCTTTGGGTAACTGCACAGCTCACAGAATGCTTGCGTGTTAGGGTGATTTGGGTTTTTTTTCCTTGTAACTCCTTCCAACCAACTGTACTCTTTCCATTTCTCCTCGTGCCTGCATAATGGTCATGTTTCCTCTGATCTTTACCGAAGAAAAAATATTTTCCTTTTCTAATTCAATCCTTAGCCATTGTTTTCCCAACCTCTAGTTCTCAAGAAATATGATTTCTTAAAAAAAAGAAAAAAAAAAAGACAAAGACTAATTAAGCCATTTATCAAACTTTTCCAAGTAGGTAGAGTGACAAATTAGCCCTATCTTCCACCAACAATCTGATGGATGGGAAGATAAAGATGCAGAGGCTGTTGTTTTAGCTGGAAGCTCTCTACTGTATCAATTGTTTGGCCCCAAGCCGAAAGACCCTAAGAGATGACAAGAACTAATGATGGGTCGATGAAGTTTATGCAGTGTGAGGCCTGACATCAAAGGAAACTGCCCTTATTAGTAATATCTCTATGCCTTCTTCCTGGAAAAAACACTCATTTGTTTTTGAAAAAATTTCTACTTCATCATCTTACTCTTTCAGTAAATGGAAAGAAAACGCAAACCATAAATAAATTTGCACAATAATATATTGCCAACGAGTTCCGCTTTTCTCTACAAGTATGAAGTGATCGTTATGACATTACTTTTAAGTCCACTAAGAGACTCTAAGACAGGTAGACTGCAAGTAAGTTTCCCTACAAGTCTTTACTTTTATGCCATTCCTTCAGAAGAACCAGGCTCCCTGACAGCCTGTACGCCAGATACAATCTGTGCACGTGGAAGCAAGCATGGAGTCCTGGTCAGGGGAAGTCAGTCAACTTCGGAAGGGTCAGGACCCCCAAAATTGCTCCGGATTGCAACCCACTGTAATCAGGTGTACAGAGGTTTTTGCAGAGTCAGGACCAGAATGCCAAAAGTTTCCTTGGATTCAGAGAGGGAGTGGGAAAATCCACAGGAGAAAAATTCATCAAGAGTTGGATCAAGCCTGCACCACCTCTGGCTCAAGAAGATCCTAAGCCAATGTAGCAACAGATGCCAGGAAAGAATTCAGCTGAAATAGCACTATTTGCTTGTGTATACTTACACTCTTCCTAAGTATTCACTCGTGGTGGTTTTAGGATACAGGGTTTTGGGCGAGGTGGATCTTGGGTCTGGCACTGTTCTTACATGACAAGATCACCTTCAAAGTTTGCAACTTAGATCTTTCTCCCTTCTCCCTACGTTTTTTAATATGCATCCATTTTTACATGTAATGGAGACCCAATGTACGAAGTGGAATACAATTACTACTCTACTGGAAAGCAGGAAGAAAGGATGTAACAGCCAGGATGACTTCTAAGAAAAAAACACAACCAAACAAAAAAACCCTGGTTTGATACGTAATTAGAAAAGTTTGACTGAAAACAAGCCATTTCTGCAGATACTATATGTTACTGGGAGCTAGAAGTAAAGTCCATATATTTTTCACTGGGAACTATTTAAAGATTATTGTTGCTGTCCCATTTTTTATTACTTTTTTTCTTGTGGAAATAGAACAGTATTCAACTTACTGGCAGAATGAGAAACCGCAGTATTGCTTTATAAAATCCAACTGCAGTAATTCTGCATAGCCTAATATTCATATACCTGATCAGCTCAATTCACCTTTTCAACAGAACATTATTACAGTATGGAATTAAAAACAATAACGCAATGAAAGGAATACAGCATTAGAAGTCAGCGCAAAGCCATGTTCAGCACATCCTACGGTATTTTACCTTTGTTCTCCAGTCTGGACTTAATAGTATGTGTAGAAGAAGCACTATACAAAACTAGGATATGTAATCAATCTTGAGCTTCCCTGCATCTCAATAAAATGCCCTGTATTCATTCTTCTTCTATAGCTACCTATCCATCAAGCGGCTTACTCAAAGTAAAGAACAAGTGGCTTTGCACTCATGGAGTTTTTCTTTCCTGTTACTTTTCAAAAGGGGGCATGCCATTTAATCTGCCACACTGCTTTTTAGCCTGAGACATAAAGGCAATTTACATCGCTTTATCAGCTGTAGGAATGTCTACAAGTTCTGATGGTTTGGGGGGAAATAAAAAAGCTTGGAGCACGTGAGATCCAACATAAACAATCACTGAAAGAACAAAAGAGAAGTTTTTAATACTAAAACCTTACTTGGCAACTTCAAAACAAGGAATTAAAACTTTGGTTGAGAATACAATGTGAACCATGCAATACCACAGTAATTCAATTTCTTTCTTCCTCCTGACGTGCTTGATATCTTTAAGTACATAATGTACTTTCTTAGCTGTTTATTGATAGTAGGGCTACTTAAGAACCACATTGTGGGTTCTCTATATGCCATTCACTTGCAACATTCTAGATGAAACTCTAAATAAAGATAATGCACTGGTGGAAGTTTTCTGCTCAGAACTGTATTTTTCCAATAGAAATGAAGTGTAAGTATTATGGCAATATGCAATTAAGTGTTCAAATGTCATTGCTTCTAACTCAGGAAGGGAACTCCTTGAGCAAAGAGGCTTAAATGCAATTTGGCTGAAAATTAAACGTTACTCAGCAAAAGATCAGTACTAAAGTTGCCAATGAACCAAACTGCTTGCTCACTTATAATTAGCAACGTGGTCATTGTCTGGCTACCGTGGCATACTGTAAATATGCCTGGGCAGACTGTGTGATTTAAGATTATTTAGAATACAGTTACTCATTGTCTCAAGAGACAGGTAAAACAACTCTTCTGTTAGTCACTTAGCTTGGCTCAGGGGGGTAGCAGCTACAACTCAATCCTATTTAGCCTTTCCTCAGTAAACTAAAGAGAGGATGCTTCTTTTCTTTAAATACTGCTCCAATTACTGAATATAGCAAGCTCATTCAGAACTACAAGCATTAGATTTTTCTCCTGAATTCAGTCTCCTGAATTTCCCAAATATTTTAACAAACAGAGTTAGGAAATTTTGTTCTATAATTTACACTTTAGGACATGATTCAATGGCAGACTTTAAAAAAGAGTTTCCTCCAAAATAAATAATAACCAGAAACTTATTCCACCCTGCACTTGTCTTTTATTTGCCAGATGACCAGTTTGCTTCACTTCCTTTCCACAACTTTAGAAAATACAGCAAGTCTGTACACATACAGTTCCTGCCTGGAAGCACAGACTTCAGCAGTCAACCCCAAGTTAAAATATAAACTCTTCTCTTGTTTCTATTTCAAGATAATATTCAGTTAGGGCTGAAGGATACACACAAAGTTTGCCAGTAAATGTTGCCTAGTAGATTTTGTGGAAAATAAACTTGGTAGAACAAAACTGAAAAACAGATAAATAAACCACCATGCTGCTACTAAAGCTACACAGAGAAGTGTACAGATTAGCCTTGTATGAATTAGTGCTTTTGCATCGTGCCTGTGAAACTGAAATGGAAGGAAGTTAAATGCATCAGAGTGCAAAGGTACTGCTCAGCTATGGCAACAGAAATACAGATTTCGGCCACCAAAGGGATCTGGTTTTCACTTGTCTTGATTTTTCCTTCTTCTAAAACATGTTAATATTATGTCTTTTTTCAACTTAAATTAATTTTAGTCTCTTGTGTTGGGAACAGCTTTTGATTTTAAGACGACTTTCACAAGAGTATTAAGAGAGATTTTGCTCACTAAATGATATGTGAAGAGAGTAATGACTCCAGAGCTGCATGTCCTATTTTAACTATTTCCACTATCCAGAAAAAATGGGTTGACCTACTCATATGTTACAAAATAGTCAAGGATCTTTAAACAAAATCAATCTCATTCAGCTGAACAGAAATAGAGAGGTGTAATGTGCTCATTGCATAACCCAGTTAGGTGCCCATCCTGGCAGTGGAAGCAGTAAAACCATCAGAGCACACCCATGGTGTGTTTTGCCCAACAACCTGGGGATTATTGAAAATCTCAAAAGCTTGTTTTTAAAAAGCACCATTCAAGTTCTAGGGCAAAGAACTTCAGTGAGGATTCTGCTGAGCATCACTCTGTGGACTTGGAAGATATGGACTTGAAGCAGAAGACACGGACTGCTAAATGAGACATAATAAGAGGCGGAGCAGGAACTATCAGAGACGTATTTGAAAGGATGGAGTGAACTACAGCTGCTCAAGCTAGAGAAAACTGAGGGGCTGCATGACAACACTCTGAAAAATATATGAAAATGAAGAAGGGAGTAATACTTTCTTGATTATGAGCTTGATTTGGGGCAGGGAAATACCCAAATGACCTCTGAGATCCATTTCAGACCTTAGTGAAGGGATATGTTATGTGAGAATAAACTTTCTGTGAGGTTCTGGAAGCCTTCAGTAAAAACAGACAATAACTTCATCTGAAGCTTAAAGTCTTTTAGGATGGTTCACAAAACAGAAATGATAAATTTGCCACAAGAGTTATATTTTTAATTTTTAACTTGTATTGGTTTCATCCCTAGGAAACCTGTGTACTTTCTGAAAAAAAAGCCTGAATTTAAACCATTCCATCAACCTGCAGAGATTTGGTCCTTGCCTTATTTAAAACTTTGTGTTTTGAATCTAGGTGCTGCCAATCACTTCTGCTCTTCTGTTAACGTGTGTAAACCCTTCTGACTATCTCTATCATTGTAACTGTTGTTAAAATTCTATTATTAAATTTATTATATCTCATTTATTTTGTACTATTTGCTATTACCCTAAGCATAAGTATCAGCTACTCTGCATTTGAACTCCTATTTTCTGCGCAAAGTCATGTGTGCTACTAAGATGTAGTTAGCTATTATAATGCTCAACTGAGTATCAAAGCCTTTACGTGGTGTAATAACTTCACTAGATGGCAGTGGAGAGAAGTACTACTTTATATAATTTTCTTTTTTAATAGGACAGGGAAACATCCCAGTAAGTACTGCAATTTATTAGTGTTGTCTGTGTACATGCTAGATCACAAGACAGCAATGTTTTCACCCACACAGAAGTCTGGGGGCTTCTGCCCAGTTAAATCTCCGTGCAAACATTTGCTAAAGCACGAACACGTGCTCTTCTAGCACTAACACAAAGCGGCAGAGAGTAACTTATCTCTGAATGTGTCACATTTGTTCTTCCTCTATCTTCATATATATGAATAAACATCACATTTCTGTTATCATAGTCACTAAAGCAATCCCAGAGAAAGAATTAATACCATCATGCATTTACCATGGCCAGGACCAGAGAGAGATGGGAAAGAGTTTTTCTCTCCTGTGTTTGCTCTGCAGTTGGTGGAGCAACAGACCGGACGTAACCCGGCGCAGAGCTTAAGAGAGGGAATGGAAGCCTTTGACGAATCAACGCTGATGCTTTTCTAGAAGCGGCACGATACAGCTTCACATCAAGGGCATGAACAATTTTCTCATAAGCTCAACTGCACCTTGGTCTTTCCTGAAATGTAAGGTCAGAGACACCATCCCTCAAAGACTTGTAACATTGATGCCATAAACATGATGAAGAAAATAAGTGAAGGGTAAGAATGAGTAAGCAAGCAATTCAAAGAGTTTTATGAAGGATACTCTCTGTATTCAATAAAATATTTGTCATTCTCAGGAACTCTTTACAAATACATGTTTGTTGAGAGAACTTAATGTCCCTTACAGATGACTCAAGAAACAAAGCATAATTTTTCAGACTCCTGACAAAACTCCAAGACGAAATACTTTAAGCAGCAAGTTCCATAGCTTCTAAGCTTCAAAACCTTCAAAAATTCAATCTTTTGAATACGGATAACTGATGCCTGCCAACATCTGAACAAAAATAAAAAAAACAGAACGGAGTGGATGATTTCAGCCAAGATCATTACTTCAGTTAAAAGATTATCAGTAAAATTCTCCAGGAACTATGGAGTTGTCTGGCTTTATTTATAATGTTCAGAAGACACAAATTATCATTTAGTACAATAAGGAAACGAAAAAAGTTTGGTTTCTTCTAGCATCAGATGTAAAAAAATCTTTTCTAAGGTTTGTTTCTTGCTTTTCGAGAAATGTTGTATAAAAAAAAAAAATCAATTCACTGCCTAAATCACACTTTTCTATACTACATCTTGCCTTTATCTTAACTACATCCAAGACTTTCCCCTTAGAGAGTGATACTTTGTCATCTGACATCTCATCTGCTTGCTCACCAAACTGTTTGGAATAGCTAGCAGAGATTCAGGATATTGCAAGTGATGATAAAAAACAAACCCAGTTCTGTTGCAAGTGACTTCTTGACTTATGCCTGCTAAGCACAAACTTCCATTCAAAGACTTGAACTTGTAAAGGCATAAGTCTCTATATTTATTTTTGTGTAAATATGAGCAGATGAGAAACAATTCCTTATGGCATTCATTCTGTGAGATTTCCCTTGCTTTTCCTCTTCGCTGGCCATTGAGAAACAGAAATATATGGAGGTGCAAAGCCCCAGGGTTTCGTTAGTGACACAGCGGGTTGGATTCTCTGCTATGCAACTTGCACATGGCTCCGGTCAAACAAACATACACAATACACAAGGCTGTCAGATATAGTACAACTTGTTGCCTAAACCAACCTGATAAAAAAAATAAATGACTGCTCCCTAAGCAGGAAGAGGTAGGTAAAAATAAGGAGTGAATTATGTAGATTCCTAGAAAAAAATACACTTCAAATTAGCTTGGTGGATTTCCCCAAATGGAGATGTTGTAAATAAATAGCTACAATTCGATATGTTTGTGGAACTAAATATATTCAGCAGAAACACAAAACAAAAGACCAACATGACAAAACAGTGATGCAACTTACGCTCACTCCAACCCCAGTTGCAGGGAAGTAATTTTCTTTTATCATTAACATTAGACAGCTTCATGCTGGATGCTCTGGGATGACCTGGATATACAATGAGACAGTTAGGTACCCTGCTAAGAAGCCAAAAGTCCTCTCCAACAACAAAATAGTCTTTCTAGTTTATTTATTGCACCCATTCATTTCCTCTTTTTAAACTCTTAATGTAACCTTACATGAGAAAAATATCAATTGCAAAAAAAAATAACTGTTACACCATATTCTTACCCCTTTCCCCCAAACGAGCTCATAAATCAAGGTGCTGTGGGTTTGCCTGGAAGCTGCGCCATCGTATTACTCTTAATTAAGTAGCCTTAAAGTAAGTGGCCAATCAATATTGATTCATATGGGTCTCACTGCAGTAAGTCATCACAGTGTCTTAAGATACTACTGATGTGAACAGAATATCTAGACTTGCTCTGTCCACATTCATGTCAAATGAAGACTAAGAGTGAAAAGAAATATTCACTTAGCTATTTGCTTCTATATAATATGCATCTGACTTCATATAGAGCAGCTTCCCTTCCTTTTCAAAACTGTACAAATATTTCCCAGTCTACTTAGTTTGCAATTAATTTATCTTCACTTGAATTTTTTACTACCACAAAAAATGTAGTGACCTACTTTTTCCTGAGGTTTAGAAGGAGGACTTGCATGATAGATACTGGTTAAATCTGACCATAACCTGCACCATGACTGAAAATTGCTGTATTAATGTTATGATAATGCATCATTACAATAAGATGCTCTCTTCCTTATCAATTTCAAAATATAACGGTCTACAATCAATTAAATGCATTATTAGGCTGATTGGCACTTGCATATCAATATCTAAACTAAATTGATCTGAGTAACTCGCCCCGATTTCCTAGGAGTCCAAGCATGTTTCTCTCTTCTCTAAAGGGAAGTAAGGGTTTAATTGTCCAGCGTCTATTGGTGATTTTTGCCACAGCCTAGTTAGCTGATTAGGGCCATAAAGACTATAATCTATCAGCAGCATTAAAAGTTTACTTTACTACTATTTGGTTTCCTATGGTTCTAGCACAAACGAAATGAAAGAAAATTGTCTTCTATACATTCTCTCTCCACACTTTGTGCTTACAATATACAAGTTTCTACAATTTAACAAGCTCCATGTGCTTATTTTGTAGCAGAAGTACAAATTTATTACCTATTATAAACAGTATTTATCTGGAAATGTTAAAAGAGGAAATAAAGACATGAAAACAAATTGTGTATTCAGCCATATAACATTTTTTGGCTCAGTTCAGGTTGCACAGTCATGCAAAGTAACTCCTTCTTAATTGTCTGTTATCCCACACTGCACAGTTTGTATAAAATCTTAATCACAAATCTCCTAAAGCTGGGGATCTGCCCTTACGTGCCACTGCATTGGTAACTACATGGCAAGAAGAGGTTGATGCATGATAATCATTCTTCTTCTCCTTCCTTGGCAGTGAAGTAGCTGGAGACAGGATTAGTGCAGGTTCCACCCAGCTGCAGATCTGGGACGATCTGCCGTGTAGAGCAACTCTCAACAGGCAGGCTGGTAATTTTGCAATGGATTATACTTCTATCTTTGCACTAACATGGATCAAATATTTGCAAATGAGGCATTCATTACTTCGTTATCTCAGAAATCAGCATATTCTTTCTTGTGTCTGTCCTGCCGTCACTATTCAGCCAAAGTAATCAGAGATTCCAGCGATATTTTAAAGCCTCTCAGTTATCAGACGATGGGTGTACAAGCTATTTTTATCCCCCCCACCCGGCCACCCAAAAGATTTCTGAAGTTTGAAGCTCTAATTTAAAATGACTGAGTATTTTTACAACAATTGTACTATGCCTTGATCGGGTTCTGAGGCTTAAGTAACAGTGAAACAGAGCTGAAGACAGAGTGCCAATTTACAAACTAAACTGAAGTTTTATACATCAGTAAATCCTCGACCAAAGTGGATTATAACGTAAACCCCTGACAGACACTTAGTTACAATATAAGCAGTGGAATATTAAGGCAGTATTTTTATTTTCAATCCAAACCCAATTCTCTCAGAAAAATATTTCATATCACAGCCTCTCATTCCTCAGATCCTCAGATTTCGATTATCTTTTCTAGCTAATGTTCTAAAAGAAATATTTGAGTTAGAGATATGCACAGCTTATTTAACTTTTTTGCTACCTTTTTCTTTCACCAGCAATGAAAATTTGCAGTGCTGTGTTGCTTGCTACGGTGCGTAGATTTGAGTTTTTAGCTTGTACAGTCGCACTTACTTTGTGTTTACTATGCAAAACAATTATAACAGTATGTGGGAATGAAAAGCCATCATTTTTGTGGAATTGAATGAATTGTATAAATTTTACTTCTGAATTGCTCTGGAAACTTGAAATTGTTATGTAATTAACACACACATTCAGATGTCTTTCCAGTCTTTCATTTTCTGTCTTTGATGCATTTGCCACTGGGTTTTTCACAGAATATTAAGCTTTCCCTATGGTTTCATTTACATTTCTAATGCAAGAGACCTGGTTTGCCATCGCGTGTAGTTTAGGTCTCAATTGTAGGTCACATCTAACTAGGGGACATCTAGAAAGTAAAAAAAGTCCTAGCACCTCTGTGGTTAGTGCTGCTGAATAATTGCTGCAGTAGCTGAATTTTGCTGTACAGATGTTGGTAATTTGCTATTGAAAACCACCAGTATCAAACTGTCAGAGTCAAGAAATGGCTTTAATTATTTCCTCCCTGGAGCAGTAATAGCCATTACTTGAATACTGTCAAAGCTGGAATGTGTTTGCATTGGTGATTTCTTAGCACATTCAGTGAAGGCAGCTTACCTGCACTTGCCAGCCCTGCTGCCATCATAGATTTGCTCCCTCATTGGGGGAAACGCAGAACGGCACAATTGCTTCGGTGAGGGCTGTATCATCTGGAGACCACCTTCACGAACTTTTGTTATTTTCCCAGGCCACCGAAGACTAACATTGTTTTTCTGCTTCATTGAGTACTGAAAATAGAAAATAAATCAGACGGAAAGTTCTTGGAAATAACGATACAGGAAAAGTCTTCTCTGGAAGGGAATAATTAAATAAAAAAATCAGAAGCTACAGAAAACTGGGTGGAAAATTGCACTACGAAAGAAGGTGAGGTCAGCAGGGCTACTGCAAGAGTCTCCTCGTCACTCTGCATAAGCACTGCCCAGGCTCTCATCCCTACTTGCAGCAATAGGCATAAATAAAACCATAGTCAAAACCACACAGCTTAAAAAAAAAGTAAAAATTCAAGAGCAGGTCGAAATATTTTTAATGGTTTATAGCAATTTTAACATTATTCTCTGTCCTTCTTCAAATAGATGCAAAACACAGAAAAATTAAATACTGATGTTAATGTGAACATTTCCACAGGAGCCTGCGATGGGCTTTGGCTCGTGCTTCAAAAGAAAATAAAAGCCCTTGAAAATAACTCTTGGGCTAGGCCTTTTTATTCCTCATCCCCATGTTGTATCGATTTAGGAAGACAACCTAACCTCTGCACCCCCAAAAGTTATCTTGTCTCTGAAGTGGGATAAGGTTTTTCCCCCTAAATGATTGCAGGGCTTTTTGTCCCTCTGACAGAGGATATTAAGAAGTGCTGATGCAAAGTTTTTGTGAAGTCTGGAGGAGTTTGTCTCCTAGAAGAGCAAAGAATCATTAGGACATTCATGCAATAGCCATGCACTTGGCCAGCAGTAAATTGCTCTTCCTTTGAAGTGCACACTTCAGATATTTGTGCATATAGAGACCAAGCGTGTTTTCCCACATGCAGTAACCTTTTCTTCTGCTGACTGCACATCACAGACTAGCCCAACATCACAAACATAGCATTAATGGTCTCTGGGTTGCTCAAGAAAGAAGGGTGGAAGGCTGGGAGAAGGAAAACATTGCTTATAAAAAAAAAAAAGGAACGCTACGAGGAAAACCAGTCTAAAGAAATATCTTGGGGTCCCTTTGGAAATATTTGCCAGCCTAAAAGTCTTTAAGTCATTAAGAACTCACCTCTAAGTTGTGCAACGCGTTTGCTATTAATTTATCTAATGTTTACAAGTACTAGCAAGGAAGAGGTCAAGGAATGTTTTAACTCCAGCCAAATTTTCCTTGACTTTGTTTTTTATTTCCTTTCTTTTTAGGTCAGCAATAAGAATTAGAAATCTTGAGAAAAAAATAGAAACAGTCACTACTTTAAAACAAGCAGCTCAGAAAAAAGAGAAGAAAAATGGATTTTCTTCGTACTCCACTAAAATAAAGACCTACAGGTTCTGTTGAGTTTTTGATCAGGCATTAAGATACTTTCCCAACCAAGCTTCTACAATGAATATTTCTATGAGGTGATCACTTCTAATAGCAGTGATTACTGCTGCTAGTATTATACCGTGTTAATGATAACAAACACTGTGTCAGTACCATAGGCTGTTTGACCATTAACAGAAAAGATTATAATACTGGTTAACAGAGGTTTGTGATCAACAGCTATTAAAGTTCTGCTGTTACTCTTCCACGATAGCTAGGAGCGTAAATAACAATGAGTTATGAAATGCTCTCTAGTGTCTCTGCATGGGCAGGAATTGTTTTGATTGCAAGAGGCACGGCTTGCGTGTAGCATATCTTAACCACAAAACTGATATCTATGTACAGAATTTGGTGTCATTGACATTCAACTCACAGCTGAAACTATTTTGGATTTTTGTTAAGAATGACAAGATTTGATGAATGGAGATTAATGATTAAAATATTTCAGCCTTCCTAAGTCCTCACACAATGTGATGGCAAATAAGTCTTCAAAGAGATTTATTTTTGTTCCTAGCAGCTGGATATCTAGAGCCTGCCGTTCCTGAGGGAGTCCCAGAGACCTACTTGATGATGGGAGTGTTTCACAGCTGTAAGAGACTCGGATTGTTAAACAATGACTTGAGCTGTAACATATTTTAGTGACTAGACTCTTAAAACCCTGAGGCTTTCTAATTGCCTAGAGCCAGCCTGCTTATCACTGGAAACCTGTGAGCTCCTATGTTGAAACACAAGGCAGTGAAAGCCTGTCTTAAACATGTAATTCAATTACAAGGAAATTATTCCAGGAAAAAAAACCCCTTCCACCCCATTTTTTCTGCTGTCAGAGGTGCAGGGCTGGGGGGCTTGCTGACATAGGTGAGATGATTCTTGATGGACCCCTGCAAGGGTGCCGCTTTTTGAGCGCCTTTTGAGAAGGCACGGATGTGAACAAAACCTGTGATGAGAGTAATGGATAAATGGTGCGCACTGGTTCCTACAGAATAAAGAACAGCAAATGGCAGAGGAACAGTCCTCCAGCTCATGAAATCCTTCCCCAGGGTGCATACAGCAGTGAGATTTATTCTGTTGTCAGTGGCAGGGTGAACTCCTCTTTAACCATCGTGATGGTGCCAAAACTACAGCTGTAAGATCAGACCCTGTACCGTCTCTTCAGAGAAGAAAACACCCAAAACGGGTATCACCAACACCCTATTTCTGCAAGGCATAATGGCATTAATAGTATTAAAGGCCTTTATGGTCTGTAGAAAAATATTCCTTATCACCACCTACGCAGGAAAACATGTGTGAAAATTATTTGGTTTTCCTACCTACAGAGAATATTTATTTGCAAGGCAATTACTCAATTACAAACATTTCCATTTTGAATTTGAATGAAAAATTTAGACAATGCCAGAGAAACATTTGCGAAGTCACAATGACAGAAGTAGAGCTTTTGTAAAAGCACTTTTTGTAAGCCGCGTGCACATTTAAAAAACACTTTGAAACTCTCATCAAAGATTTAATTACAGGCTCTGGAGTGATCTATATTACCAGGCCTTGATTATTTTTGAAAAATATGCTACATTAACCGACGTATGATGGAGTTGTAGATTTAAATAGCTTTAAAGTATTATAATTAAAATTAAATCACCATAAACAAAATTAATGAATAACATTTCCTGGTTCGTATCCCTAGTTTTTAGAGACTCTATTCACTAGCTGATTAATATGTCAAAAGTAGTCATTTTGTATCATGCAGTCATAATCCTGAACGGCTGCACTTGTGGATGTAATTCTGCTCAAAACCCAGATGACAGAGAATCAAACTATGCAAAGTTCCAGTACTGCCTTAAAATTAAAAAAACCTTGCAATGAGTGCCTTACTGTTATAGAAGATAAATACATCAGTAACTATTTTTAGGAGGCAAAAGAATCCTCACTAAGTCTGGCATCTTTCTAAAACTTATCTCTTAAAATATTTAAAACAGTTTTCCAAGTTTCTTGTTTAGCTTGGCTTTTATTCTGTGGTAAGACATTTTGGGGGATATTGTTTGCATTAAATGCATTTGGATTGTTTGCATTAAAAAATATTATTCTGAAAAATCTAATTTTATCCTTATTTCAAGTAGGCAGTGAGAAGAGTAGAATTAATCTATAATAGAAATAACTACACTCCCCTGGAAAATTAATCTTTTTAGAACCTTGTACCTAATTGCCACATAATAAAACCTAGTGTGACATTTTGGATGAACATGAAGCAACATTTTGTTTGATAATACTTTATTATTCTTACCCTGTTTTGACATGTTTTAGTGCTATGCACGTTTTTGGCTAGTAATTTTCAGTGAGCATCATGCTGTCTTGCCTCAGTCATATACAGCATCTTGTCACAAAACAATTCAAGTTCTACTTTGATTTTTTCTTCCCCAGAAATATAGAATATGTGGGATGTCTGACTTACTGTAAAAAGAATAATTTGCTTATATAGTGCCAGTCAGTTTCCAGGCATCACATTTTAAAGGAAGAAAAATCCAATAATTTTGGATCAAAAAAAAATGCCAATAATGCCAATTTTGAAGCTATTAGTTTTCCTGTATCACTGTGCCAGAAATGAAACTGCTGCCACTATGCATGTTCATAGGTGAATAGCAACTGGGGGAATATGGAGAAACTTCAGCTCCGAAGGTGGATGAGATCAATGTGTAAGAATTACCTGAGCAAAATAACCAAGTATAAAAAAGTTATTCCTACAAAAGAGGGGAGATACTTTAAATTAAACCCATGCTTTAGAAATGCCACTGCTTGCTTACATAGAATAAGTGGAATATTTCATGGCACCCCCCAGACTTTAAACATTTTTAAAACAAAGGGATACTCTAGGAGAAAAAATGACAGTCCTGCAGTCTCCCATTTCTCCAGGGACAATCCTGAACCCAGTTTTGCTCTAGGAAAGTCTTAAATTTCTCAGAAAAATCACACTTACGTGTTTTCCACAGTAGTTTGGCACACTTCTTTCCTGTACATTTCTTGATAAAACAGAGTTACTGCTTTGATCCCTGTGGCTGTGCCTAAAGCAAGAGGGAACCTTTCCGCTTAGGTGGGAGTGAAACTGTCACCTCCTCAAGAGACTGACTGCAGCTAACGGCCACCTGATCTTCTCTCCTTTGCAAGACCTTGACAGCCATAAGAATGAAAACTAAAAAAGAAAATCTCATCTATTTGGGGATGGAGAAATTGGGGAGCTTTTCTTCACTGCAGGTGACTAGCTACTGCATATTCCAGTAACTGCTGGCCTTCAGGTGGTTTTTTCCCCTCAAGTGGTTAAGTAAAAATAGATGTAGATAATGATGAATTTAATTTCCACCTGAAGCTTTTACAGGATCAGGTCTGTAGGGAAGTAGATTCCAGTGTGTCCTCAGCTGCGGAAGGAGAGACAGGTGCAGGCTAAAAAAAAAGGCTTGTTATAATCACTCCTCTTCAACACAGCTGGTCTAACAAGAGCACAGAGGTTTATTTGGACCACGCTTGGAAAATGGGAATTTCCATCTTTTTGTTCTCTTCTTAATGTACTGTGCAGAAAGGTCACTTGTTCTGGCAGTGGCTAGTATCTGACATCTGAGCAGATCCTTAACGGGGGTAAATTGCCATAGTTCAGCAGTATAAATAGGCGCAGCAGCACTCACCGGCCGAGGATCCGCTCAAAAATGCTTTTGATTAATTTCCTGTTACCGGGTTGGTCTTCAAATGCCTCTAGATAACTTCCTGGCAGCGCAGTTAAAACGCCATTTGCAGAGTGGCATTTCCAGTTTTGCCTTTGATTTGCAAGCCAGCACTTGATGCTTTCTATTGATCATATTCACCCACCTCCATCAGTGGCCTTGGCGGGGAGCTGACTCGAGAACCTTCCCGGTGCAATCTGTACCGACACTGAGCAGATGAGCAGCGGCATTAATGCCTCCTGTCCACCATCTGCCAATTTTTCCTTTGTGTATTTACCAGTCTGGGGAGTCCTCACCATCTGTGGAAGGACTTCGTGCCCTTCTTCCTCTGGCATTTAGGGCTGGATGATATAAATATGCCACTCCTTCACTTCCCAGTATACATTTATGGCTCTTAACTCTTAAAGGATGTGGTGTTAGGTTATGATGGCAACTTTTCAGTAGCATTTGCATGACCAACAAATACTGATTAAAAAAAATGGATAGCCATCTCCACAACACATTTTATTAAATCCTTAAGGGTGTTTTTCACGTGTGGTTATTTGGACTAAAACTGTTCAACTGTACCATTTTATGGTAACTTGACTTTAAATAAGGTTGTAGCACAAGTGGGATTTATAGTTACAAGATTAATTTACTACAAGCAGGTGGAGAAAGATGTATTTGAGCAGCAGAACCCAAAATTCACATGGTGAACCTCAGAATAGGGTTGTCTTTTCTACAAGGTTGTAATACCACGATTACGAGCTCAATTTTTCTGTCACCTACATGAGTTCCGATGAAGTGTAACTAAACTCAGTGAAGCTACTCTTGATGCAGAACACGTACCAGCCTCAGGAAAGCCCAGTGCCAACAAGTGATCTAGTTTTTGTATCCATGCCATATAGCTGAGATTCTACTTCCAGTCATATGTAAAACTGCATGAACAACACACAGTGGAAAAGGACCATCGCTTCAAAAAATAAGAAAAGCTAGGGAAAATCATAGCAGCTTGAAGGCAAAAGGAAGGAGATGCTCTTAGGTTTTCTCTCTTGAGTCACTGTGACTACCCCCAGGTAGGTCAATGGAGGTGGACCAGAGGCAGGACCCTGAACCCATTGTTTAGGTGCAGTTCTTGCCACCTCTGTTTCCTGGCTGTTACTTCCAACCAATGCACTAGAAAAGTAACTGACAGAGACAGTGGTAAGAGGGCAAAAAGGAAAAGATAGCATTTTATGCCAGATTTTGGGCCACATAGTGATAGTGTGGAGACGGAAAGCTGTTCATGTCCCAACCTGCCTGTTCTCCATCTGTTTGCAACAAGATACTTAGTCCCTGTGTAAGCAGAGGGAAAAGGGATGGGGTTTTTTATTGCACATTCATGTAGATTTTGAAAGGAGGAAACCAAGCAAGCTAAAATTAAATATAATTTTCTCTTTTTCCCCATAGACTCAGTCTGGATGGATGCCAAACCACATTTCGAAGGGGTGAGAAAGGCCCAACATCTGCTTCTGGTGTAACTGTTTGTATCTTCACTCTAAGAAAATTAGGTTTGAAATAATCTCAAATTGTCTGACACCTGTATCCTATTAGAAGTGACACATGGAAACACCTTCAGCGTACCGAATTTAGCACCATGTCAACAGTTTAAAGTTAACAGGGAAAAAAATTGATAAAAATCATTGCTTCCCAGTTTCTGCTGAAACAGATCTTGTGTCATTTCACAGGATCATACTGCAAGCTTGGTCCATAAACGTAATGGGGTTTGAACCAGGAATTATAACATGGTTGTGCCCCTAGCTATAGCTAGAATTAAATTCAGTGTGCACATCAGGGTGACTGGTGTACTGTATTTTGAGCTCAGTGGAGGCACACCTATGGCTTGGGTGCCAGCCAGCACCTAAGACACAGACATGCAGTGATTTCAGGGACCTTTTTTTCTGAAGTTCAGCTATGAATCTGAAGTTTAGCAACTTGCAGCTTCTGAGAATAACAAGCAGGTCGTATCTTACTTGTCTCAAGAAAGGGAATCAACTTCCTGCAACAGAAGATAAATCCTGCATGGCATAGAGGTTTTCTAGTTTTTGGACACAGAGAAAAACCAAAAGAATTCTGAAGTCAGGCAACTGGTTTTGCTATATTGCCCGTGTACTTTCCTCAGTGCAAACGCCGAAGTGCACATAAGGATTTATTTTAAACTCTTTTCCCAAACCTATGTAATCTCCCATTTGCAAATTCCTCTTGTTTAGGAAGAGATTTGGTGACCTTTTCCCAGATAACATACTGACAATAAGATTCAAGTTCTTCTGAGAAGGACATTCATTAAAATTCATAAAACTTCATGACTTTCATAAAATGTATACTACCTAAAAACACACTATCCATTACAAAAACATACGTCTTCCCATTCACCTTTAAACACATTCCTTTTTTTGAGAACTTTGAATCAATTTGTTTTAAGAGATTAATTGTTTTTTAATGCTAGTCTGAGAGTAAAGGGAAACTATTTTGGTTTTAGATAGTATTGGTTTTCAGCAGATCTGCATCCTCAATGAGCAATGTCTAGAGTCAAGAAACAGGAAAAAACACCGGTCTTGATTATTTTTCTCTTTTGTTCCTGCCAATTATTTGACATCAAGCGAGCAGTCATTTTATCATGGAAGTAGCTGTGACAAGCAAGGAGGATATTTACAGAAATGCAGGCAGGTCAAAATGTGTTTTAAGAGTTGGAAAATAGCAAATTAACTTTTGGAAAACAAGCCGAGGGCCAATACCAGGGTTTGTCAGCTTGTAGAGATGGGACGGGGCTGGAGTAGGGGTCCTGCCCCGCTGGAGCCAAGGCCATGGGTGGCTGGGGAAGCCAGCAGGGAAAAATGGCTACGGCTGACAGAGATGCCTCACTCTGCCATGGGCTCCGTGAGGCACAAAATGACCAGCATGACATCACTGTCACTCCGTTCTGGTTGGGAACCTGTGGGGTGTGCACAGGGGAGTGCTTTGATCTTCCTTTTTTATTTTTTCTTTTGTCTAGTCAAAAGATAATTATGATAAAACCCACAAATGCTCAGTAAAACCTGTTATTACTAACCTGCTGTCTGTGTGTGAGTAAAGTCAGAGCTCATGCAAGAACGGACCAAAAAGTTAAAATACATGCAAGCACACTGAATTTCAACATGAATTACGGCACGCTAATGAAAAATATGTTAAAAGTAGAAAAATGGGGCAATAATGGCAAGAGACACCAACAACACTGAACCATTTTCTAGAGAGAAGAAAGCATGCAGGACTCTGTGACAAGAAAAGTGTCAAGTACAAGTTTAGGCTTTTTTTTAAACCCCAGGACAAGCCAAGTGGACTTCCTGTATAGTGTGGCACTAGTGACACTAAACAAAGGATAATACATAGTATTTTACTATATTCCCTGAAAAATATCAGGGAAAACCAGCTATTTGAGGTGGAATTTAGTCTAAGGGAACAGCTCCAGTGCCACAGTTGGATTTTGGAATAGTTTAATGGAAACTGCTCCCATGGTCCTCCTTAGGTTTAAAACTCTCAGCTTAGGAGGGAAAAAAAAAGAAAGCCTGCAAGCTTCCCAAGAAAGAAAATGATAAACTGCTGTAAGCAAAATGCGTGTGTACATCGGAGGAACAGCTTTAAAGCAACATGAATTTGAACGAAGGAAGCTCACAGGTACATATTGCAAACAGCCTTCCAAAAAGGATGTTACGTGGTAGGACAGTTTCCCCAAAAGGATGCTACAAATCACATACTTGAGTTATTAAACAACAATAGTCTGAAGGAAACTGTATAAGACAGGCAGCAATTCTTCATTAGGAACGTCTTATTAGAGGATCTATCTTTCTAAAGTATTTTTGCTTATTACTGTAATAGATGGGAGAAAATAAGGGTGCTTTAAAAACATCTGCTCTGCTTTAGGTACACAAAGAAAAGCTTCAAATGACAAGGTGCCAACATGAATTCAATAAGGCCGCAATACTGCTCTCCCTGTATTTCGGTCATGTTACAGCTGAGGTTCAACTGGAATATGGGTGCAGAGCCCTGCTATTACGATCGACAAATACTGATCCCATCCAAATATCAGGATAAGCTAGCCCCTTCCCTATGGGCAGCTTGGCCTCCGAGACAGACTTTAGCTGCTGGCAAAGATCCTCCCACACATACCACAACCTGTTTATCCCAGCTGAGGTCTCTGTAAAGAACTGAATCAACAGATACACATTTCTAAGTGTAATCACAGGCTGTGAAACTCCAAACTGAAAAGCCAGCACAGCTTCCTCGCATAGCCCAACTCCCACCCTTGAACTTTCAGAAATCAATTTTTCCTTGGTACTTCTGATTTTAAACACATGAGCCCTCTTCAAAGTCTTAACAAGTTTTTGCCCTTCAAAAAATAGCCAGCCTTAGTTATTCCTGGCTGCACCTTGCTATCACAACTTGACAAATGTGAAACAAAATAATAGGTAATAAATTTTGAATACAAATCCCACATTTGACCCTGAGGAAGTACTCCACTCTTAAGGATGGACAACGTAGTCTTATTCCAGCATTTGTGTCTCCCTTTCAGAATAAAAATAAAACACAGATCTGCTTATCCTTTCCTTTTTGGTTCACAAAAATGTAACTTCCTGCAAAAGCCTGATCAGTGGCTGATAACATCACCTAATCTGAGCAAGAACAGCCTGGGGACTCTGGTGTGAGACAGGAAAATACACCAGCTGGAAACCTGCATAGGGGATGTACCAGCTTCAGTTACCTCCGTCAGCCCTGCTGGCTCTCCTCATGCTTACAGAGACCATAAAACAAACATAACTCAGAAGAAATACAGAAAAAAAAGTAGGGAGAAGAGAACAAGGAAATCTGTGAACTGAGCAGATTAGTCACTGGTGTCTTGTGCCTGGGATCTGAGACCTGCTGAAACATTTTCAGTTCAGTTAAGGAAACCCTCTCATCAGCAACCGCAGAATTATTTCACAGTGGCTGAGGCCCGACTGCATCTGAAAACAAAGTGCCCTATCGCCCATCTTTCCCTCTAAAACAAACTAAGGTGCACGAGCAGCTGGCATATCTTTCAAGGCACATTTCAGGTGTTTGCTTTCTTCAGATTAATAAAGATGTTCTGTTCTTTGTGTGTTTCTGTAGCTCACACGACTTTTTTTCCCTAAGAAACACCATGCTCATTGTGCGCCCTTTGTATTTCAAGACAACAGAGCGGTTCCCCTTGGAAAGCTTGCTGTAAGCTGGCACGGCTCTGATCCACAGGTCTCCATGAAGCTTTTGATTAAGCTACATCAGCATGTGTTGCTGAAAATCTGCCCTTGTATGTAGAATGATTTATGAAAAGCTACAGGAGAAATGCAGGTTTTGCTCCTTATTTAACTGCTACTTACCTTGAAGAAAAGATGCACTTAAATCAGGCGGGCTTCAGGGAAGAAGAGCCGTTTTCTGGCCAAACAGCCCAAATCCCTGAGGAGTGACAGGTGACACTGGCAAGGGCAGCTCAGGGTGCGTGCTCTGGTGTTACCCTGCCCACCTTGGGAACCTGAAGCAAAGAAAACCAGAATGAAAGTACACACAGAAGGTCAGTGCACCATCCTGCAAGAATGTCTGGATCCCAGCTGGGACTTTGGCATTATTCTTTGTCTTTCTTCAGGAACCTAACCTTTCTGTAGGACCTACCCAGAAGTGACCATGCCTTTTACAATATAACATAAATACAGCAACAGTAGGCTAAGACAGACCATCTTCCATTTTGAAACTTCTCTGAAGGTCAGTGTGATTCTATTAAATGCAATAACATTTAAAAATCCATAATACTTTTCCCAAGATGAATTTCTCTGTTATATTTCTAAAGACTTGCACTTCTGTATCATTAGCTGTAGGTGTTCAGCAAATACAATCATACACAAATAGAGGAACACAGTGACAAACAAGAAACAATGAGCTTAAAGGTAGCCAGATATGACAGACCACTATAGATAAAAACAATGACCAGAACTCTGGTATGCACATGTAGCTAATTATAGTGCAGGATTCAAGACACTAATATCTGAGTGGGAAGATGCTGAAATAATCTTTTAAGCCATAAACAATACTTCATAACCAGGGAGACTTCCTGAAGAAAAGAAATCCATTTCCCTTGGAAATATTTATTAATAGTAAGTCTAATAAACGTGTATGTATCTACAGATCCTATGGTAATGCATTATGAACAGGTTAATGCATTATGAACAGGTTCATGATTTTGCTTTTTCAACTCTTGGATATATATAAAAGCAAGCTGTGACTTTTTGTTGATTTGCTGTGTAATGGTCTTGCATTTATTTCCCAGTTGTGGGAATTGCTTATGAAAAAATATTGATGAGTGAGGGATTTGATAATGTTCACTTCAGTTCCCAGAAGACTCATGACAAAGCATCACATGGAAGGGGAAGGAAACACTTTTCTGCATAAAAAATGGAACAGGAGACCAAAACCAAAACTAGATGCAAATATTAATGTTATAGTGACATAAGATGAAGATCTAACCGCCTTGCAATTCTCTATCAAACCCCATGTTACTTAAGATATTTATTAAAGATTTAGTACAAGCAGTGAAGAAGCCCAACCTGCAGGAGGACCTGCTCACCCTGTTTGTAAGTATCCCTGAGGACTGGAAGGAATTTCACAAAGACTTAATGCGTGTCCACAAAACAAAGGGTCACAGCTTTTAGTAAGTTTTCTACAGCAACCTCCTTGTTAACTTAGAGCCCTCCGGTATGTATTTTGCTTTTGTCATCATGCAGTCTCTTTACTGCCTTGTTTAAGCCTGAGGTTACAGCACACTTAAAAACCAAAACAATCTCCCCCAGAAAAAACAACAGACCAACCAAAAAAGGAGATGTAACATGCTATTGGAGCTGAGAAATGGGATAAGGCAGCTCATGCTGAGCACTCGGTAGCCATTGCCACACGGGCGTCAGCACCTGAGCCAGATGCTGGGGCTTGCTTGTTGGCCTTCTGTCTTGTTTTGCACATAGTTGCGTTGTAAACCGTATTGCTCTTCAAAAACGATACAAACTGCTTTGTACAAAACATCTAAATAAAGCAACTCTTTCATATCATGCAAGAAGAGGCTAAAAGCCTGTTGTAGCAGGAAAAGCACTGGCTTGCTGCCCACACTCTGCCAGCCTTTTCCGAGAGGCCCCTCTCCATGACCAGGTGGTGCAGGTCTGCACCCTGGAAAAACTGCTGAGCTGCCCACCCCCGCCTTCCCCTTCTCTGAGTGAGGGTCCTGCTGATTTCCCCCCTTGTAACTGGAAACACATCCCACGTGGGGAAGAACCGCAGCCATGTACCAGATGTGTCTGGCTGTCTGGCAACAACGACTGCTGCTGCATCCCCCCCATCCCCAGACATCCAGCTATGACATGACCATGAAAATCAGCTGCCCGCCACGTAGAAGAGCAGATATCCTTGCTAGATACGCTGCTGGTGATGTGGTAAGAGTGAGACTGGAGTGTGGGATCTCCCCAGGCCTCATTAATAAGTTATACGTGCAAATAAGTCGTACACAGAAAAATCCACACTGTATCCCTTTTACAAAAAGCGATATGTTATATATATGTGTGTGCCAAACGTACATGCTATGCTATAGCCATGTTTCCAACTGTCTCCTAGGATGTGACCCTGCATGTCAGTTCTTAGCTGGGTGCATGTTTTCAAATACTTCTGCAAAGGATTGAAAATGCCTATATAAATAGAAATGCTGGCTGAGTCAGAAAAATACGAGAGAAAACATCACAGCTATCTTTCACTGATGTGCACAGGAAATGTGAATGGGCATTTTACAGAAATTTCAAGCCTGCTTATATTTGTTATTAATATAAAGTAGACTCACTTCTAATTTATTGGTTTAACAGCACTAACACTGCTAACGTCAAAGTCATCTTAAATGCTTTAAAATCTAGTATTGATCATTTTCTTACCTCATACATCAAAACTGCCTTTTAACTTCATTCATGGATAGCCCAAATGCATAAAAACACAACAGAGTAAAAAAAACTTTCTAGAAGAGCAAAATCTTCTGTCAAACTGAAACAAGTTCCCTCCTCCCTGGTACCATTAAAGCTTTCTGATTTATGGAAATGTTACTCAGTTCATCTTCTTAGAAATTCATTGGATTGGAAAAATAAAAGGGTTGTTCATATTTTCAATGAAAAATGTTTATGACAACATGATTATGGAGAAAAAATGAAAGCAGACCAAAGTATAATAATAATGGACATTTTCAACATTATTGATCTGACTGATTTTTTTTATAATTTGCTGTCTGAAAGGCTCATATTAAAACAAGCGATCCTATTCACTAACTCAGTAAACTCCTAGTGTTACTCAGAGCAATGCAAGTTTGAACTAACTGAATTGGAATTTCAAGACTCATTCCCTGAGTTCATGTAAAGAATAAGCATGTCTGAGTAGGGTTGTGCTTTACCAGCCAAGCCCATGCTTAGTTTTCACAGAATATATTCAGTGTGTATTTGTCTGGTAGAAGTTACTCAGCAATTTTGAGAAACTTGACCACAATGTGTTATCACCAGTGGAGATTTTTCTCCACTGAACATGCAAATGCAACTTTTTTCTGAGAAAATGTGGTTTTGTTGCTTTCAGACACAATTTGAGGGCAGATTGCTCATACGCTGACAATATGACCAAATATTGACGTTCGCGTTATTTGGATAGCGATCCCATAACATACTGCATCTATCAAACAATTACCTTGTCACTAGCTCTTTGAAGTTCAGAAATATGTATATGCACAAGCAGCTTTGTTGATGTGTGTCATTCCCCACACCAATAACTTGCAGCTGGGAAACTAACAACCTAATTTGTACCTTGTTTGGCAACAAGATGTTCTGACAATTCACTGTGCAGAGGAAATCCAGACTTCTGAAAGTATTTTTTTGCTGATTCTCTGGGCTTCCAGTAGATTTTTATTGCACTCTAAACCAGGGATTGCATCTCCTAACCTATAGTGTTGAAATTATTCTGAATTTTGTTATTGACTTCAGCTGAAACAAGAATGAACTTCAATTCAGCACACAACTGCCTGCTTACGTAAGTCTCCAGCCCTAGCTGGCTGAAACCCTACGTATGCATAGGTAAAGTCCTGTCTTTACTCTGGCCCTAGTATTTCTAAACTGCATAGATTATTATAATGTTCAAAAAGGACTCAGGAAAAAGGCTTACATGTTTTAAAATAAATGAATAGTTTTCTTTAGCTCCTAAGGAAATGGAGAAAAAAAACACACCCTCTTTTTGCCCTCTCTCTCTTTTTCTGGCACACATTTTGAACCAACCATTTTGTGTATATTCTGGTTATTTTTCCCATGCATATCTGCATTCCTGGCACAGTCTAGAACCAGAAATCTCACAAGATTTCTTTACAGGACAGATGAAAATATCTTGAATATTAATTAAAAGAAAATTATCCACTGAAGAGCTAAAATCCCTGAATTTCTCACTTACAGTCAGTCAAAACCATTAATTTAAACTGTTAACATGTCCAAATGGAACCCCAAAGCTGTGTCATGGCAGGCAGCGAACGCTCTTCAAGGTTTTATACCACCACCCTGAGGACTAGAGTTGAGCCACGGTGGCGCTGGTACACCTTGGCAGCATCACGGACACAATTATGTCATTTCCATTCATAAACACCTTGGTTCCAACCCAAAGTGCTTACCTACATGCTTATATCTAAGGACGTTTGTAGACCTTGTGAAGTCAATGCAATTACTGGAGAAATATTCTACTGTGAGATTCATCCTGTGCATGTCTATATTCTTCCCTTTACCTTCTCTAACCTAAAAGTCTAGACAGCTTATTCTTCCTGACATAGAAGGGCTAATTTTTTGCTATGGTCATATAGAAAATCTTCGTCATTATCACCACAATAAAGTAATTAAATAGATGAGCAAGAGAAATCCATTGATTGCGTGGAACTTATTCCTTCACTTCTACTCCTTCCTTTTTTAAATGACAACTGTTCGGAGCAAGGATCCTGCTGCTCAGTAACCTGTGAAGCAGCCAACTTGTCATTCTAGTAGTAACAATAACAGCCAAAATATTAGGAACCACATAATGTAATTTGCTATATTATGATGTGTTTGGATAGCAACTGTGAAGTTGCCATTTTTTACAGCCTTTCAGAATTTATATAGAAAAAGCCACCATTTTACTGTGTTCATTACCACACCAAGATCACCATTTTTCTAGTGACTTGCCCAAATTTTGATACCAGAAAGAATGACACCCTCTTAAGTCTGCTATCTTATTTTTACAAAAGAGTGTGAAGGGGTTTCTAACATTGTAGTGATTTCACTAGATTGAATTTAGATGTGCTTTCAAACGCAAGCAGTTAAAAACTGCTCCACAGTCATCCCTGTCTCCAGTAGCTTGTTGGATTGCACTGGGAGATAACGGCTTGACATTCTTACTGATCTTGGCCAAATGCTGTTGGTACAGTGCTCAAGGTCATTCGCAGCTTACCTCTGCATGTGCTGGGTGATGTACAGCAGCACTCAGCTGCGCTGATGGGTTCATCGTTCTCTAAGGCAGTGACCAATGTTGAGCAGCTGGCTGAAAGGCTATTTGATCTTCCCACTGCTTTGCAGGCAATACCACGCTGCTCAGGGAAGGGAAAAAAAAAAAGATAAAAAAGCCCACTATTGAAAAGATTTATCAGCAAATGTAGTAGAGCCATGCTTGACCTCCATATCTTCTCTTGTTCCCCAAAGGCAGCACATGTAAGATATTTCCTGTCTTTCATGTTACTGACTGGAATGCATCATGAAGTCCAAATTTGCAACCTGCTGTCTGTTTTAGTCATTAGGCATGACTTCCTTTGTCTCTTGATGAGAGCTGCAGCCAAGTGTTCACTGTTGTAATGCATAATTTTTTCAGTATTCCCCCCCTCCCCTGAACAAACAAACAAAAAAACCCCAGCCAGGCTGAAAGTTGAAATTCACTCGTCAGCTGAGGCTGCTCTGTCTTACAGAATCTTATTTCCACATCAGCACATCACACTCTGCTCTAAATCACCAAAACATTAGTCACAGAGTAAATAGCCTACAGAATAATAAAAAGCCTCTACTAGATTTCAAAAGAGCTGATCAGCCCGAACGCTTATCCAACTGAGCATGAAAGTTGGAGTTTACTGGCTGCAACATGGTTCTACATTCACTGATCTGTCAATAACATTCATGCATTGTGATCTTTATTTTTTTTTTTTTTAAATCATGTCCACTCTGCAGAGACATGCCGCAAGTTATGAAATTAAGCTATTGTGTTATCTTCGCCAACTGCTGTATCTTGGAATACTGTTCACAAAACAGTTACTTGGTAACTCCGATCATCTTCAAAGTCAACTGAAGACAATTTATAAGGACATTAAAGTACACATAGAGTGTAAAATACCAGTCTGGTTATGTTTTGAGCCCCACAAGAGGTACACAAGTACTGGTTATGCCCTCCCTCCACTAATATTATATATATATATATATTCAATAAATGTCTTTAAAATGAAAGAAACTCCTAGAATCCTTGATCATATTTATAAGTCTTGTGAAGCAGAGATAAAAAGAACTAAAAAAGAGCACACATGCCAAACTGACACCTAATTTGAAAACTAGATTGGTGAGAGGTATCTCACCCTGACAGAAAGTGACCTGTGGGGCTGCTCTGCCATTCCAACAATAAAAGTTTATTCCATGAGCAGCAAAATTAGCAGCACTTGATTTCCTATCTGGTTTTGCCCTTTGTCCCCTAAATCTCCTTCCAGTGCAATAAGCCTGGCCATCTGCTCTTCCCCTACACCAGCCTGAGTTGTGGATACCTGCAGCAGTTAGTCTGGAGCTGGAGACATGGGTTGGCTCAGCAGCTCCTGTCAAACCTACAAGATAACTGATGGTTTCTGATGGTGCTTCTGTCAGTGTGGGCACCAACATGAATCTTCTCCTTCTACCCAGCTCCCAGTGCTCATAGACCTCCTAGGCAATAAAGGTGATTAAATCCCATCTCAAGTTTGGTTGAAATTGCTGAGCCGTTTTCAAGGTTATGAAGGGGAGACTGGCCGGCAGATTGGGAGGCGGACCGCAGAGGGCTGGTGTGCTAGGTTAACAAGCAGCCCATTCTTCTCATTCAGCACAAATATCCAAACCCTCACAATTAGAAATAAAACAGCCTTCGACTATGTTGCACTAACAGTTTGGCAGCTACTTTGTAAATTATGAAGCAATTTGATATTTTTTTGTATACTAATTTGACATCAGTCACTGCAAGCAAGTTGAAAAGACCTAAAGGTCAACTCATCTGTTCCTCTGCAAACACAATTGTGTCATTTATCCATGTCCCAACTTGTAACTCAGACACAGGCTTTGTTGTTTTTAACGGTTTGGAATTTCAAGAAAAAAACCTGACAGAATATCTGCCAGTTTTCTTGTTCAGTTAAAAATGTTGGTCTGAAGGGAGGAAAAACATTGAATTCAGTTCTACAACAGCAGGAGTTTCAGTCTTCCCCTTTTAGGAAAAGTTGCAGGATCCCAGACATGAGTCACCTCTTTGGAAGAAAAGGATGGAATATTACGAAGTTTTTTGCCCAAGGACTTCACCAAGAGGTAGAAGGCTTTAACAGAAAGTGTCTGGTCTTGCCATGCATCTCTCGGGCTCACTATTTCCAGCCTTTGCCTGACCATACCCATTTACTTTGAAAGTTGTGAGCTCTGGTGGAGTAGGGATGCTCAGGCAAGTTTACGCTGTTGTGTTGCCAGCTGTAGATAACACTATGCAGTTCAGTCCCTCAGCTGTAGACTGCAGGCTGATAGCCTAAATTATTCTGTTGGGAATTACTTTCCCTATAGCTTGAAGTAATTAATTGACTCTCATTACCTGTTTTAGTTCTGGATTTTCTCATTAATTTTAAACAGATACTAAACAGATCATTTTGGGGAAGCTTTCACAGTGAGAATTACCAACATCTTTAATGCAAGAAGATCCTGGCTAAGAGGCATTTTCCTCTAATTCAGTCCATTAAAAAATGTCTGAAAACAACCAATAGAACAATAAGATCTGCTTGACTGACAGCCAAAGCAGGCTATCTTACTAGCAAAAATTACTTAGCTACTTCATGATTCATGGAAACTTGTGTTCCCACCAGTGACACAAGTTAGTTATAAAGCTTTGTGTAAGGTTAATAAAACCCCCCAAATCCCCACACCCCCAAAACTTTAGCCTATATGGCAAATCACTGTCACCTTCCCATACTAGAAAGGATATTTCTGGTATATTAATGATAGAAGATCCAGAACTGGGAGGGTACATTGGAGACTGGGTATTTGGCTCTAGCATTGCCACCAGATGCATTTGTAGTGTCCCTTGGGCATTTATGTAACCTTGGTTTTTACTTGTGAAGTACAACCAAACCACATATCCTTTTCTTTAATACCCTTTTCATTGCCTGTGAATTATATCTCATTTTGGGTTATGACAAATGACAATTTCAATTTTACGTTCAAATGGGATTTGAAATGCCACACAAGTCGTGCATTTAACACTTTACATCACCGCATCTATTTTAAGTTAGCATCTATACACACTCCAGGTAGTCCATTGAAGCCTCACTCACATTAAGCAGCAGTGAGTCCTGTTCACTGATACAAAGAATATAGCTTTTCTATACTTTGAGGTGGATTGGCCAAATCCTCATATGTCAATTCTCAAGCACAGGCGTTAGTCCCCTTTTTTTGTCAGTTTAGATAAATTGACTGTGCCATTCATAACTCTGCTAATCACAGCCACATTACTCAACATACAGTTTGGAGAGTTTTCAAACTGCCATTATAAAATATCTTAAAGAGAAGGGACAGCCACTGTGTTTCAAAACTTTGCCTGCCCATTTTGACCATCTGTGTAAATCAGCAAACAAATTTCATGATCACTTGTAAGATACAACCCAAAATTTACAACTGTTACCTGACACATATCCAAAGAGCAGAGATAGGAATGCAACTTAACCCAGCAATATCCAGGCCTCTTTAAAAACAGGCAGACCTACTTTGCTAATTAATGGGTAAGCACATGTTATTCCAGATAAACAACATCTGATGGACAAGATGGATGACTGCAAAAAATAACCAACAGCAGTTTGACAAGAATGAATCAACACTGTCCGTCAGAAGGGAGAGCAGGGGGTCAACAGAAGAGAAAATCTGTAGATGATAACCAGGAACGTTTTACATATCAATTTATTTTATGGGTGCCTAACAGAGCCCACTGGCATAATTTCTCTGTAATTTTATCGAAAATCAAGATAAATTTAAAAATAAAAGTGAAATTGATTTATAGGAGCTTGGATGTTAGTGAGAGGGTAGACTCAAAGATATTAGTACTAACCTGTGTATTTCAGGGAAACTTAGAGCCGAAGTAATGCCTATCTTCTGTAAACTGCATAATTTACATGAATCACTCAGTGCCCACAGACTAAAGCAAATTTGATAAAGAAAAAAGTAGTCCTTATTTTCATCATTGAAAGAAATATGGCTGGGCTGAGGGAAAAATAAGACTGGCACATTAAAAATCACTGTTAGGAAAAGGACTACTGGTCTGATTGCAACTCACGTGTGATTCAGTCAACTGCCTGTAACCATGAGATTGGCACTGTTTAAATTCACAGCTTTTCAGAAGGATGAAGCTTACTACTCCCTATTCATCTTTGCCACCATCTAAAGAATTAAGGGAGTGGCTGGTGATGAAGAACAAATTAATCATGTTTATTGTGACAACCATGACTGTTATAAAACAGATACTCTTACAGCACATGCTAACCTCCCACACACTTTTTCTTTCTTTATTCAAAACTTGTTGAACGTTCAGTTCAGGTCCCCAGAGACACATGTCTAGAAAAGTGCTGATTCCAGGAATAAATCCATTTCAGGTACATGTAAGAGAAGTTGCTTGTAATACACTATTTGCAGTTATGTGTCTAGATGTACCATTGTTCTCACATCTGAAGTCATGCAGTTATTTCTCAAAAAATGGCTTTGAACAGTCTTCAGGAACAACCAGCTGTGTAGAAAAATACCTAACCAAAAGATATTTATCTTTGATTTGGTTCAATATTTGATTCTTATCTGAATATTTACTCTTTATGGTAGAGGTGGCTGAGGACAGGGAGCTATTGGGAAATTTCTAAACCAAGGTCAACTTAAGCACAGTCAATATGAAATTACTGTCAAAGCTAATATTCAAAGTTTTCAAATGGGCTGTGGAAAGACTGTGGAAGGCAGGCCTGTGGAATGACAAAAATGGGAAGGCTTCAAACTGGGGAGTTTGAACTGACACACAAACTCTTGTCCTGAAAACAACTCCATCCTTGACATTGTGAGGTGTTAACAACTTTTGTCCAAGAAGACATCAGTGGAAGAACGGCTGTAGCTGCCCCTTACCTTCCCTGGCCCTACAGAGTGCAACGTGCACCCAAGCACGGGAGGGTTTGCTGCTGCACACCCCACCCAGCCTACGATCTTCCAATCTAGGCTAGAGAATTGCATTCCTATTTCATCACTGGTGCCCCACGGACACATCACAGCGACATCAACGTTCCTCAAGCAGAACCACCCCATCCTAGCTAAGATAAAGGGCTACGCTATCATCTGGCACCACTCAATCTAGGCCGCAAAGAACAGTTACAGCCTAATTTTTCACTTTCCCCACTCAGATCATACTATATTTCTCCAAGGCTAAATAGCAAATAGCTGTTCTACCCACATGCCCTGCATATTCTGACATTTAGGAATGGTGACAATTTAATGCTGACTGTTGCAGTGGGTCATTTTGAAAAGATCTTCCATAGTCACAACACGATGATGAAACTTATTTGTCTGCCCCGTCCTTCAGTCATCACAAGCAGGTACATGAATACAAAGTTGGGAGGGAGAAAGCAAAGAGTCAGTACAGAAAAAGAGGTGTTGTACGCTGGGCTGAGCTCGCAAGAGTAAATCACATCTAACTGATTATTGGCATCACACTTCATGGTCTCTGGCAGAAGTCTGTTGTGCCAGGTAGGTGTCAGGGCTCTGGATTCCTAAATATTCTTATCCTGCCCTGTTGGTGAAATTGCTGAATCTCTTCTATAGCTAAAAATACAGCTTGGCTTGATCTATTTCCACCCACCATTAACAAGATGCAGTCCTATGCTCACAAATTCCACTGTGAAGCAATAGGACAGCTACAATCTTGCTAAAAAATGCAAGGAGGGTAATGATGTCACTCTGTCATTCGCTCCTTTATAACTGTCAAAGGGCCAACGGCATTTTATGCATTAGAGTCCACCAATAGTAATGAAAATACAGCTTTCAGGCAAACTTCTGGGGGCGGGGGAAAAAAAGCTTAATGAAGAAAGGACTCTCACCACTAAATGTTTTAGATGTACCTTGCTGCTGAAGACACTAGAGAGGACTCGGTCTGACAGACTATTGGAAAGCAATGAAGTTTCAAAGCAAGACAACAGAAGAAAAATGAGTCTCTAAATGTTAAAACTAAATTATTCTCCCTTGCGTGGAGAAAGGGAATCAGAGGCCTAAAGTAAATATTTGAGTCATCTGATCCACACGCTGTAGCCACAACTCATTAGGTATCTGCTAATTACAGCTCTGAAAGATGCCATGGAGTGACACAAGGCAGCCCTAGATGTATTTAGTTAGTTTTACAACTGAGGAGCCTGAGAAACCCTTGGGTTCTTTCCTACAGTCAACAGCTTCAGCAAAGAGCCTTTCCATTAATTACAACCACATCTTGTCCTTTTTTATATATGAGAAACACTACAATCCTTATAAAAAACTATAAAACAGCCATTGTCATCTAGGGATGCTATTAATCAAGGCATTCTCATGTGTCTTCCCTTCACAGCTCCCTTGCCTAGATTTCAGCGTAACGGCTCGTTGGTTTCTAACTAAAAGCAGAATGGCCGTGTGCAGCCATTGCAGAAGGCTCAGGATTTTGATTTCAGTGCAGGAAACACTTAGCTGTGATCCCTCTTGCAAAGAGGAGACCCTGAAGTGTCTGCCAGCATTACCGGCACTGTAATGATCAATCTGACAGAAGATTGAAAAATAGCTACTTCATTCTGAAAGTAACTTTCACGTTGTTGCTTCTCTCCTTCTTCACTCCTGGAAAATCAGTGCAACAAGCAGGAAAGAAGCTGAATTCTTTTTGCACTATCCCAAACAGGTTATGTCTGGGATCCAGACGTGACATAAATGACAACCTAGAATACTTAGACTCAAGATTAAGAAAAACTTTCTAACATTAAGGGTAAGCAGTTGCCTAATGAAGCTGAAGGGCTGTCCTTACTTGAGATATTTAAGGACAGTTTAGAGAAGCATCTATTAGGAATATTAGTGTAAATATTCTACTTTGGGGCAGGAGCATGTATTAAATGGCATCCTAAGATCCCTTCTGGTTGCCTGACTCTACAACTCAGCAGCCTCCCCTCCCAGGTTACCCACCCTCCATTTTAATAGCCTTCTGTATAATTTTTAAAATCCTTCACAATTCTCCCAGGAACTCTGTGCAGATATACTTGCAACCCCTGAGGAAGACTGAAATCTCAGTTACTTAGTAATAAAAAAGCAAAAAGCCAAAAAAAAAAGGGGATTGTTATCTCATTGAGAAGTAAAAAACGAGGCAAAAGATGCACGTGATAAAAGAAGATACCAGAACCACAGTAGTACAAATTATGAGTTACAACAGCGATATAAATCCTGTTAACGGGTTGGCAGAAACCTGACATTTTTTTTCATTTCTCCATCAAATTATTATGCACGCCTACTGGACTCCAGAAGTAAGACTAGTTCTGCCTGTTTGAGTCCCAGCCAATTTAGGTGAGTTGCAAAGCTGCCCTCTGTTTGGGCCCATGTTGGACACCTTCACTGTACACCAGCTGATTTAGTCCTGCAGTAGATTAGCTTTGAAGCATCACTAGGTGAAGCGTTTTTCAAGGTGCTTAGAAAACAGTTAAATGCTAGAGGATAACTTTGGAGTGACTTATTTATCCACCCCACCTCCTCCCCCCCAATAAATAGAATAGGAACTGTTTAGTTCAGATTCACTGCTTAAGGCTCCCAGTTTGTTACAGAAGTCCTCTGAGCCTTGACTTCAGTAGCCCATAACCAGGTCACCAGTTATCATAGAAACACAGAGAAGAGAGCCAAAAGGGACCACGGTTAGTTGTTTCCCCTGCCCCAAAGATCCAGCACACAGGAAGAGGACGGCTGAGTAGGACAAGCCAGCAATAGCATGGTTCTTCCATGTGGTTTTATGGAGCAGTTAACTTTTATTACCTGGTAATTATGGAGTAAGACTTCAGACAAGCTGACTCTACAGCCCACATGGCAAAAGACTTGTGTGGGCAGTCAGCTCACAAAAACCATGCTGCAAGACTAATGTTTCAGAGGGGAAAGTCAGTCCATTAGGAAAGCCAAGTTCAAGAATATAGTTTAGCCATACTTTAATACTACCATTAAAGAATATAAATACCAACTCTCAAGTTAAAAAAAAACAAACAAAAAAACAAAACCAAAACCAAACTTGCAAAAAAGAAGCCAAAGAATAGGAAGAAGTCACCAGGTAAAGGCTGCAAAGACAAAAAGTACAAAATATCTTAATAATAAAAAAATGCTGGAGGGCAGGTGAGCTCGGATCAGATGACAAAAATATGTCCATGAACAGAAATGCAAAGAGCTTTAGAGTTGAGGTGGGAAGGCTAAGATCCATGCTGCAGAACAGACACTCGCTTATAATAAAACCACTAAAGTTGGTATAACAAGAAGAGGGAAGAGATGGCCTTAGAAGAAGAAAAAAGAAGAAATACTGAACATGCACATTTTTCAAAGCAGAAGCAGCATAATCCAGGGGTACAACAGCTGTTGCTTTAAAGCATTGGGTATTATTACCAAGGAAGTTGTTTGATATTTTTTTCTTCTTTACTGTTCACTACTATGGTACTATTTCTTCATGTAGTCAACAATGTGAAATACGTGTGAGCAGAACATATTAATACTTGTAAGATCAGTACTAGCATTCTTCTCTGTAGAGGCACTGAATATTTTTGAAATGAATGCTTTGGTGAACCTCAGACTGCTTTCTGCAAACTGATGCCACTTAACTAGTTTTGATCCTGTATACCTGTTTTAAACTTTATTTAAACCTTAAACCTAAAAAGATATAAAACAATCCTAAACCATGTGATAAACAGATGCCAAAGTCATATAATTCCTGATCTCTTCTGTTCATTCTTTGCAATAAAAAGCAAAAACTACAGTTGATTTACTGTGCACTCAAACGTTGGGAGAATCCAAGAACATGTGGGATCAGTTTAGGTCAGGATCAAAACCCCATAATTTAGCTGAGAGCAGCTTCCAAACTAAGCTCATATTTTTTCAGACTGTATTTATAGTGCAGTTACTATGTGCCAGTACATCATTAAATGTCCTAAGAACTAAAACAACCCTATTCTTTATTGGGAGGGTTTTTTTCCCTTAAGTTAGAAATACCCATGCCAGTATAATTCTGCATGAATCGGCAACACTCACAGTATTTGGTCCCCATCCGATCTCCAGATCTGGTGGCTGCTAAGCTGTCTACAGACTTTTCTTGTTGCTGGTAAGAGATCACAGTCTCCTGTTCTCAATTTCTAACGTCCACCACAGCCTGGCTACGACCACTGCTCCCCCTGACCAGTTTGAAGCAGGAAGTAAATTCGGTAAAAAAGCAGAAGAGACTTGGGATGAAAGTGAGTGTCTGGTTCCACCAGGAGTACAGCAGCCTCAAGCAGGCTGTTGAGAAGAGAGAGGGATAATCTACAAAAGCAGCAAAGAAAAAAAGAAAGAAAGAAAACCAAAAAACCCAAAAGCTAAACAAAGAAGCCTTGAACCATTCATGCTCTTGTTAGACCTACTGCCCAGAATGCAGGACGGGGAGCGAGAGGACTGACTCTGATTTCCACCACTACGTTTGTGATATAAAACTCTCTCTCGTGGGCTGCTCTGCCTGTATGATACAGATAATGTTGCTATTTTCAAATATTCTGGTTTCTATACTGCGTGCTCAGCCACGTGGTATTGTTTGAAAGTATGATTATTTCCAATCCTGCTGCATTAAAGCAGCAAACTGAGAAGAGTGTTGTGCAGGAGACAAATTGGACATGCATCAGACATCTTAGTTTAACATACTTATTAGAGGAATGGTGCTTTTTGATGAATGTTCAGAGCCAAAAAACTTATTCTTATCACACAGAAGTTTCTGTCTGTAGAGAAAGGCATAACAAGAGTAATGCTGACTGGAAAAGCAGCCAGCTGACTCGGTATCTCTCTCAAACAACACTGAGACATGCTGAGCTCAGGAAGCAGTGGAAGAATGAGCAAAATCATGTCACAGACTAAATCAAGAGACACTTCTGCTTTGCAAAGTCTACAGCTGTTGCAACATCCACAAGCTTATTTGAAACAAAAAACATGAGCTAAAAATGAGCTATTGGAAGATTTTTTTTTTTCTTTCTTTTTTCCCTTTTACCACTTTAACGTGTGGAGAAGATATAGTCTGTGTATTAAATGGTTTCCTAAGAAGAAAATGACAGAGACAGGAATAAATACCCTGGGATTTATGCAGCCAGTGCACATTCAGTGGCAGGAAACTTTGCCAGGTTGTTATATGCACTCATGAAATGGTTTCTAACGTCTGACTGGAAAGCACTGCAACATTCAGTGGCATGTACTGAAAGGCAGCCAACATGGCCAGCATCTTGGGTGCTTCTACAACTATAACTAGCTTTATCAAACTTTAACTAGTGATGTCAATATATTTTTAGCTTGTAGTCATGAAATGGGCAATAAACATACAAGTTTGCTACTTCATACTAACGTATGTTTGGTCTCAAGAGGTTAAGTACTCATGTGTATCCAAATTGTTTAAAAACTACAAAAAAGAATAATAAAAAATACCTTTTTTCCTGTCCATGCTTTTGAAGCATGTCAGCCTGCACGCAAATTATGGCTTTGCAGGACTTCTTATCTCTCTGATATTTCTTCACGACATAATGGCTTCAATGTAGACCTGCAAGGTAAACCACAGTTTTAAGCATGCATAACAAAACTGAGCCTTCAATCAACATGGATTTGTTGACAGGAGGAGAAAAAGCTTTGACACACAGATAACATTTTGGCTGTAAAGAAGTTCAGACTGCTGTAGCACAGACAGCAAAGGGCCTGCAATCTTTTTGCTTTCCTGAAACAAGCAGAAATAAGGACTAGATTTTTAACTCCACTTTCAAAAGTCTGACTTCAGACCCAATAAAAACAATTACAACTGAAATTATTCTGTGAAGACAGACAAACTTGAAGTCAAGCACAAATCTCTCGCCTGATACCGATTAAAAGAAGGAGCTGTGTAAGTCTTCTGATAGCCTACTACAGTCTTAGTGACATTCATAACATCAACAGGTACTTTTGTGAATGTGGCTTTTCAATCTTAGCATTGAGAAAACCAATAAATTAAATAAGCTAAATCTGCCAGTGATCCTATAGCACTTCTTTTTCTTAAAGCAGCCAGAAAAGCAAAAAAAAAAAACCAAACGCCAAAACCAAACCCCAAACTCCCAACCATTTCACTACTGAGCTATAATATATTAAATCATAGATATGAGTCAACAACATCATGCTGCTGGGAAAAAATGGAAAACCATTCTGGGAAAAATAAACAGAAGTATCATCTGCAAAACACATGGCGTAACGCTTACATTTGGCTCAGCGGTGGGAAGCAGGCAGCTCAGCTGTGGGCACCATCATCCCAGGAGGATGTGGACAGAATGGAAAAAACCTGGAGAACAGAATGATGAGGGATATGGGTAAGGCCGCTTATTAGAAAAGGCTGAAGAATTAGGGCTGCTTGTTCCGAGGAGCAGAGAAGCAGTCCTCTTTGCAGCTGTCTTTGGACGTGTGAAGAGCAGTTAGGAAGAAGGGAATAGTTTCCTCCACACTCCCCAGCCCCTTGGACAGCATTAAGCTCACTGAAGACCATGAAGTACCAGAGACAAGACTGAAGCAAGCATCCCTGCTGTGACTTTTAGTATACCAGGAATTATAAGTTTGTGCAATACAATTTGGCTACTTTCTGAAAAATTCACCACGATCTTGCCAGCTGATGCATTCCTTGTACACATGTGTTTGCTCTGGAGTTGTCTTTCCCCATCACCAAAGCAAGAGTGCTCAGCATTTCCTTCTGGTGTCCACCTGGCCCTTCGTTTCAAGCTGCTCCGCTTTGATCTTCCTCCTTTCTGTTTACTGTTATTAGCTCATTAGTGGTTTGCCTGTCTTTTTCCCAAGCCTGCTCCTCTGGCTGTTGGGAAACGTGCTGGGTTCCCTTTGCTGACTCAGAATCACACTGCACTTCTCCACTAGGAGCAGCTAAAGAAACAGGAGTGATGCGGTAGTTTCCACGGGCTGACCAGGTTTCACAAAAGATATGCTGCAAATTAAACAAACAATTCAGTTAAAATCATTTACGACGGACAGAGCTACCACTGATAGATCACCTGCTCTGGAAAAACAGGGGAAGTATGTGGAATATGACTGGAAAGTATCTAGAGCTCATTTAAATACAAAGCAGCAAAATGCAAAAGTCAAGACACCCAGGAACAAATAGAGATGTGCACATTTAGTGTCTGTCTGCTACTTACCCCAGCAGAGGCTAAATCTAGAGGGCAAGTAAGAAACAGATGAATGGCATTTTTGACAAGCACTAACTTAATCATCCTGCATAGCACATTCAGGGTCTCAGATCTATGGAGATGATAACAAATCCGTTTAGATGCAGTAAGTTTGTTCCTCTCACAGGATAAGGACCTAACCAAAAAACTAAGGTGCCAGATAATCCAGGAAAAATTACAAAACAAAGTGCTATTTGTGCTTGGTGCCCTCAATCCAATGTCTTCTGTGAGAGCATTGTGTCCTGGAAGACATTTCTACAGCTCCCTGGTATTTTAGTTATCTTTCCAACACCACAAGCCATTTACAGATAAAGGCGGAAAGGTAAAAGAAGAGCTGCTACCATAAACAGAAGAAACACAGGTGTCTGAATTAACTGAAAACAAGCTATTCAGAAAGATCCTGACACTCCTACTTTAGCTACCCAACTGCAGATTTGGGGCATATTCACAGTACGATTAAACCACCCCAAGCAGCTAATTATTTTTTCCCATTATACACTGTGGTCCATCTTAGCTAGTGTAGGGACAATTAAGGTGCATTCCTTTTTTCCTCAATGAACTTGAATTTCAAAAGTACTTAAATGCATATGTACAATTTCATCTTTATTTATATTACAAATTTTTGCTGTAGTAAGAAGGCTTACTAAAACTCAAATACAAAAATTCAAATATCATTTCTCCCTATTTGTTTTCAAGTTCCATTTTCATATTGCACTCCTTGTCCACCCATGGGAGGCCAGTGGTTCCTTGCCACCCCAGATGGCTAAAACACAAAGTCCTCCAGATCACGCATCCACAAACTACTTTTGTTGAAAAAATTGCTGTGTCTTCTGCCAAGAAAAGGTTTGTGTCGGACCTGATGGGAACAGGTCTCAGAATTATGAAACCAGCGCCTAATGCAAGGAGATAATTCATACAACTAGATACATCCCCCACAGAAAATCAGGACGCAATATCTGTACCTCAGGACTATTAATACATACAATTATTAAATCTCTGTTAAAACTTTAACAATCAATTGAAGACTAATAATATAGCCCATTAGAATTAAAGGCAGATAGTGAATTCATTCCCTTTCTCCCTATAAGCCCTATTAAAGTTGGGCTATATTAAATCTGTATTAATTTTAAGGCTCTGAACATTTGTAAACAGTTCTAAACGATAAACTGAAAATGCAAAGTATTGGCTGACAAACCCAGCTCTGCAACACCCTTCATAGGCTGTGGTTCAACTGACCAGCTGAGGCTAAGCTGAATAAGATCAGTGAGTATGTGCAGAATCCAGCAGGTACCATCCACATCCTGCTTAATAATGTAAAAAGTCACTTGGAGGAAACACTTACTCAGGACCAGGTATATCCCAGCTGATCTGCTTCTGAAATGAACTCTGCCAAGCTATGTCTTGAGTTTTGGTTGGGTTTTTTGGGTTGGTTTTTTTTTTTAGCCTGGGGCTGAACAGGCAAACCAAGCAAACATGCTTAACCGAGCAACAGTGATCTGCTGATTGAGAACAGTTGTGTAGAAGAGATCAAAGGAAAAGTGATTTCAGCAGTAGTTCACACTCCCTCGTCCAACAGTGGAAAAGACCTGGAGGGGCAGCCTGACCCAACCTGGTTCAGCCATTTATACTGCCAGTACTCAGGCGCTACAGGCCAACTAATATCTTTGCTTCACATTCCTTGGCCTTTTAAAGATCAGTAACAATGCGAAAACCACCCACCTTTCTATCTGTTGTAAGCTAAAAGAATTGCTGCCAATGGATCAAGCTTTTCTCTGACTACATTGTCGTGTTTTTTCCCCAGCGTAAGTTGAGGGATTCTCAATATGAATTCCTTGAGAAAAAGACTTTATCTGCCTCCTCCTCCCCCCAAACACAATATGCAAGTGCTTCAGGCATTATTCTCCAAATAATAGCTTTTGGTAGCAAATGAAAGCATTTTCTTTTTGTGTGAAAGCACAGCAGTGCTATTCTTAAAGAACTATCTCTTTAATATTTTTTAAAGTAACAATTTTGCATTTAAATGTTACTCTACAAAGTTAAAATGTTTCCAAGCACCACTAGTCACTTGAGGCAGCACCATTCCCGTTTGAAATTTTGGGGAAACAGAAGAAGGGAATGGGCAAGAAGATAAAGAGAATCTTTTTCAGAGTTACGTGTTGATAAATCCAAAAATGGAAACATTTTTCAAACAACTTTTCTACGTGCAAGTATCCCAGTTTCCCAGCAACTCTGTTAGTGACATAATGTTAACTTTGTGGGAAAGTAGCTCTGCGCTGCGTTCTCTGGACAAGAAGCTAAGAGCTTTCCTGGAGCCTATTCATAACCCTGCATTTGCATTTGATAAATTGCTTCATTGTTATAGCAATCCCCCTTTAACATGATGATTAATTATTCTTGTTTTACACCAAAAAAATATTTGTTTTAATGCTAATCTTTTAGCATTTTCTGTATCATTAGAGCAGAAGCTCAGTCAAAGTTTTTCAAAACTTCCAGAAAGTTGTTTAGGTATTTTCCTCTAATAAAAACCATTTTACATAGGCTAAGTTTCTTCCACATTTTATATATGACTGGCACTAATTTTTACAGTATGATTTTAATAGCTTTTAAACAAAATATTTAATTATCTAGACCACTATTTAAAGCTAAAAGAAAGTGAATTATAACATTGTTGTATCCATAACAACAAATAAAAAATTTTGCCCCTGTGTTTTCAATTTATATACCAAATATTTGTCAATTCCTGAACTGCATTCACAATTTCTTGAAAGGCAGGCACAGCATCCAAGTTTCTTCCAATTTATGCAGTCGTAATTTTTTTTTTTTTGACATAATGGAGTTATTCATACCAGAGCGAGCAGGACCACACTCTGAGCAAGTTGGATCTTAAAAATACATATTCCAACCAAGCTAACGTCAAGGTGAGTGCTTCTTTAAAACTTTTTAATAGAAATTCATCCAGGCAAGCCCTCTGTCACAGCTTCATCAGCCTTTTTGGGACAGCAGAGAAAGTCTCCTCCAGGACATTCTGAGCTACCCAGCCAAGCGAGGTGAGCAATCAAGTGGAGATATGGTTTCTGCCACCACCCAGCATGCAATGACTAACACCCATGTTTGCAAAGGTTTCATCATTGCACTTCTGGTGAGGAGCACAACACAGCCCAGCCCTGTGTGATGCTGGGATATTTAATAAAGCGCCGCCTCCTATCCCCTCCTTTGCAGACCTGTCCAGGCAACACCTCAGGTACTGCCATATACAGCAATGAGCATCCACCTGCAGCTTGAGAAACACCCAGCTCACACACGCTTCTGCTCCTCTGCATCCTTTGCTACTTAAAATTCATTCAGCTTTTCCCCAAGAAGTCTGTAAATTTTTTCTCCACTTAACCTTAAATTGCCTTTCTCCCCTGCTCACAACTTGAGCTGAACTGAAAAAAAATCAGCTTGGCTTGTCTTGGAGCATCAAGAAATAAAACCAGCTTTGAAACAACTGCAAAATGGCAAAAGTAGGTCTCAGTGGGACTTCTAATGTGCTGTGAATTATACTCACGCTTAATTAAATTATCTGGATGAATCAGGCCCTAAATTTAAGTGAGAGATACTCTTCGATGTTTATTTGGCTCCGATAATTAAAGAAAGTAACAAAATGAGGTTTTAGAGCTAATGTAAATGAAAGTTTTAGTAATTAAATATTTCTTTATCCAAGTACCTGGCATTTGCTACGGCAAATGTAGTAATAGGTGAACAAAATTATTCAGTTGCTATCCTCTGCTACAGAAACCAAATGGGGAAATTCTTAAGAACCAATCCTACCTCATCCTGATCCATTTGGAAATATTTTCTTCTAAGCCATTAAATGGCCTTTTGCATCTCCTTTGTACCCCCCAGTTCTGGGTTCCGTTTGAAGCCAACAAGCGGGAGCATGAGCTATTTACTTACTTACTTTAAGCTTGGAAAAATGGGAGAGACTTTGAAAAGGCTGGTTTCTTCTGGAGAAGGGGATGAAATTTCATATTGGCTCTTATTGAAACCAGTTCACATATCCCAGGCCTTTCCTCTCACTACCCCATCTCTCCCCCCACCCCCATAATTTGCCCATTTATGCATCAAATCTGGTAAAATAAATCAGACTCCCCAAAGACATAGAACCCATTTCTACTCCGTCACATGAGGGCAACTCCACCGAGGGCTGTGAAATGGCATTAGGGTAGTGGAGAATATGCTTCGCATATTCTTGAATTAAACTGGAATTAAATATAAAGAACCCTGAACAGAGTTTCTTTTTGCAGCGCTAATAAAATCTGCATTCTTGGCAGCAGTGACCAAAAGCTGGCTGATGCACTGAAACAGAAACCCTTCCTCTGGCTGGTGTCGCCCCTTTCCTTCCCCGGGCTGCCAAGAACCACAGGTCGCTGCTGGAAGGGAACACCCATCACGACTGGGCAGCCCCGCTCCTCCCTCCTGCCCTGCGTGGCTGGAGCTGCCCCTGCCACCGCCGTGCCTGGTCCTCCTCGCGCTCCTCAGCCAGCGCAAGTCTCACCGTGAGATGGGTGCCACAGGCAGACATGGCTCCCACTTGCTGCTTCAGGCTCTCCAGCTCATAAACCCAGCACCTAACCGCTGTACATTTAGCTAAAGTGAGTTTTTGAGAGTGCTGAGCACTTAGGGATCCTATCCTACACCCAAAACTGGTTGGGGTTAACAAGCCAAGGGTCCAGCCTCACTTGACCATGCAGCCACTTTGGCCTGCAGAAAGCTCTGGCTCACATCTCCACACTGGCGGCTGGGGGAAATGTCATTCCTGCCTCCACCTGAATTAACCTCTGGCTGAAAAACATCAAGGAGAAAGACTCCCCTGCTCCCATTTTATTTGCCTTTTACTCTCAAGAGCATAACGAAGCATGCTTTCTTTCTGCCTCTCTCCGTTTATGGTCCCACCAGAATGATTATTAGCTCAGGGATACTAATTCTTCTGCCTATGTCCTCAGCTGATGGAAAAAATGTATTTGAACACAAATGAGTGAATGGGGACAAAAAAATACCAGTAAAGTTTTGAAGTTTTCAAGGTTTTTGTTTTGATGTATAGTTTAAGTCTCCAATAAATGTTTCTGTAAGTTTAGATCAAATTGAAAATGTGATAAACTAAGCTCTGTGCTTTGCTGGAATAACCAAAGTTGATTGACCACACTCATTTTTACTGAAGGACACTTTGACTCAGCCAGTTCAGTAGCTTTCCTATACCAGGTTCTCTTTAATGTTTCTTTGTTGTCACCTGCATTTATCATCCACTACATATATGTATTTCTGCAATCCATCTTTTTACAATGGCACCTTGTACACTATTTCTAGTGAGATCCAGTGAGGATCCCCATAAAGACTGGCTTTATAAAGCAGGCTCTGGTCTCCCACAGGACACAAAGAGGAATGACAAACCATTCAAAAGAAATCTTGAAACTCTGCAGCTGCAAGTCATGAAAGGGAAAAGTACCTGATGATTTGAAGGGCTTCTCTAAGTTTCTTGCAACATGGCATCAGCCATCAGACGACTTGCTGGGAGCTCATCAGTCCCCCGGATGAACCATTACTCACAGTACTATACTTGTTATGGTCTTCCTACAAGCATCAGAGGCAATGTCAGTAAATAAACTATGGAAGCCAAGAAATGCAGGATTCTTTCAAATTAGTATCCCTTCAAGATCAAGGAGGAGAAACATTGCCACAGAGGGATCATTGTCTATTGTACCTTATCTTTACAAAAATTTTATTGGAAAAAGCACAGATGTTGAACAGAAAGTTAAAAGCAAAAAGGGGACTCAAGGACTGTTTTATCTGGATTGCTATTTCTTGTATTCTGCTGTCAAGTCTCTCATCAGTATCTGGAAACTTTCTAAAATTATAAGAGTTCTCTAACACCTCCTGCTAAACTTGAACTCTTTTCACCTTGCAAACAACTCTGAAGGGTCGTACCTGCCTTGTTTCTTCCTATCTCAAGGAAAACTTACTGAATACTTGGCCTTTCAATCACACTGAAATGCTGGCATCTTGGACACAGACTCTCAGGATTATTTTGCTCAGCTGATACACTAATTTCTCTTTTTTTCCCATCTGTAGACAAAGATGTTCCCCTTTTTTCCCCAAGCAAGGAAAGCCAATTACCTTCCATGTTTAAATCACAGGTTCCAGAAAGACAATTCAGGCTGTGAGCATGAACAGTGCCTGGCAAATAGCATTCTCAATTTCTGTAAAGACTCTTCACTGTTGCTATAGGCAAATACTTCTACTTTAGAAGCACTCTAAAGGTGACACAGCACTCTCTCTGCCCTAAGCAGGCCTGCTGGTCCCAAAGGCTTGGGGAAGAGTGGCTGGAAAGCTGCCCAGCAGAAAAAGACCTGGGGGTGCTGGTCGACAGCTGGCTGAATATGAGCCAGCAGTGTGCCCAGGTAGCCAAGGCGGCCAACAGCATCCTGGCCTGTATCAGAAATAGTGTGGCCAGCAGGAGCAGGGAGGTGATTGTTCCCCTGTACTCGGCACTGGTGAGGCTGCACTTCGAGTACCGTGTTCAGTTTTGGGCCCCTCACTACAAGAAAGACATTGAGGTGCTGGAGCGTGTCCAGAGAAGGGCAACGAAGCTGGTGAGGGGCCTGGAGCACAAGTCTTATAAGGAGCGGCTGAGGGAACTGGGGTTGTTTAGCCTGGAGAAGAGGAGGCTGAGGGGAGACCTTATCGCTCTCTACAACTGCCTGAAAGGAGGTTGTAGTGGGGTGGGTACTGGTCTCTTCTATCAAGTAACTAGTGATAGGACGAGAGGAAATGGCCTCAAGTTGCACCAGGGGAGGTTTAGATCAGATATTTGGGAAAATTTCTTTACTGAAAGGGTTGTCAGGCACTGGAACAGGCTGCCCAGGGAAGTGGTGGTGTCATCATTCCTGGAGGTATTCAAAAAACATGTAGAAAAGGCATTTCAGGACATGGTTTAGTGGACATGGTGGTGTTGGGTTGATGGTTGGGCTTGATGATCTTAAAGGTCTTTTCCAACCTAAACGATTCTATGATTCTATAAGATGACCTACAGAGCCCTCCTGAGCTCCGGCGAGGTGTATATGAGGTGCTCTCTGCCGACAGGAGAGCAATGCCTTCATGCAGAATAGAAACTCCAGAGATGTGGGAAACTTGCACTCCAAGCAAGAGGGCAGCTGGCAGATGAGCTCGTGGTGTAACACTGGCTTCTGTTCTACCGCTTTTAGTCCCCCGTGTCCAAAACCCTTGCCTGGATTAGCCCTTAGTCTCCCAAACTGGTAAGTGAACCCACTCAGGAGCAAATCCACTCAGCTGAGCAGTCTATTTTCAACTCCAGGATAAAAATCTATCTTCAGGTGACATAACTAAGTTGACAATCATCTTTCTAAATGACAAATGTCCTTTCTTTTCCTTGAAGGAAACACAAGTATTCTGTTACACACAGAAAAAGCGCATGATCTGTTACATCAATGGATTTAATCCCCAGCCCTCTGAACCCTCCTCTTTAGGAGTCTTCCCTATCAACTGACATTGCACATTTAAGAAAAAAACCAAAACGGACCTCCTGTCAGAAGTATGCTTTTGTTGCACATAACATCAAAGACTTCTGTAAACAAAACATTGCGAAGGACCACCCATGGGTCTGATCAGCTACTTCTTTTTTACCAAGTACTTTATCAGTGTGTCTGTTCAGATGCCGCACAATTGCACCAGCTATTGCCATTCGTATTTTAGACAACTGCATGCTGAGAAATGAGTGCAGGAAATGGACTTAACCGAGACCACTAAACATTTATCTTAATACTAGTCTGGTAGATCATCATGTTTATTTAAAGCAGCATAACAGTTTACAGTTGAAAAAAAACCAACTGCATATAAAATTTTCTTTTTTCTGCCTCAAAAGTAACAGGTTCCATCTCCTCATAGAGGTAGACTTTTCATTAATATTTTGGAGAAGTTTGCAGTTATTTTTGAATGCACAACTATACAGAAAAATATTCATTATCTTTGTTATTTTAACCTTGTCACCATGACAGGCATGGGAAAATAAATACAGAAATAATGAGGACTACTAAGGCGCTGTATGTGTCGGTAACTTGGGACAAGCTGATCATGACTTACTCATATCAGGGGACTCTGATAATCACTGTGCTTGTACGATCCAGTGCTTTTGATTTCTCAGCAGCAAATAGAAAGGTTAAACACTCAAACCCATACAATTATGACAAAACAAAGTGCTCTCCTTCCATCCTTCATTTCATCAACACCATTTCTCTAACAGTAGTGCTAATATTCTGTTGCAAATGCCTCAGTATTTGGATGCAAGGTGAAGACTGTATTCATGGAATAGTAGAAAAGAGCTTACCCAACATTTGCAGTTCAGGACTGTTGTGTGTGGTACTTTTTTCAGTGCTAAAATGTGTGCAATGTACTGGAGGGTTAATCAGTTCACATCAACTCCTACTTCCCTTGGAAAACTACTACACTGGCTAAGAAGCCTTACTGTTAGGAGGCTGTATGAACTTATAAATGGCATTATTTTAAAATGTCTGTTTAGCTTATGCAGCTGTTTGAACACTTTTATGTTTGCTACCCACTTTAGGCACGTGAATTATACCTTAATTCAGATAGAAGTAGCTGGTATGATCAATATACATGCTTTGCTCCCACACCTACTGGAGAAAACATGTTCTGGTCTACGAAAATATGCTGCCTGAGGTCAGGGTCAAAGAATTGTATCCAGGAATCTTTATGTGAGCCCAAGAATACTAAACTTGACTACTCACTATGAGATATTACGAGTTATACAAATTAACATGGGTCACAAATCTGCCAAAACCTTAAGAAATTCCATTTATATGCATTATAAAATCCTTCCAGAGTCTTGTGGAAAAAATTACTTTTCCTGCAAAAAAAGGTATCTGTAAAACACAACCTTTTTGTGAATCCTACTTGCCAGCTACATCAAAGCCCGCCAATGATATTACTCTAACTGCAAAAGTTATGGTCTTGGAGGTCAATCTCCTAACAAAGCTCAAATCAGAAAAATAAATCACTCCATCTAAAGAAAAAAGAAAAGTTGTAGATTTTGCTTTGAAATCTATTCCCCTGATCTTCCATGTTCATTTCTCTATATATGCTCCCGTGTGAATGCAGCTTTCTTGCAAGTCAATGAGAAAAATGGCACAATCATCCAGAAAAACGTTCCCCAAAGGCTCCCTTGTTGTGTGCAAGAGCATTAATAATGAGTTATCTCTACTGGAAGCATTGTAATGTAACACACCCTAATGTCACTCTTGCTGGGTTTTTTTTGGTTTGGTTTGGTTTTTGTAGCCACATAACTCTGGATCACCATTATATTGGTGAATCGCATACAGGAAAAAAGAAAAATAATCTTTCTCCAGTGTTATAATGAGGAATTAATTAACTCACATCTTCCCCTATTTCCCTTGGAAAATTATTATGCTGGCTAATAAACCTTACAGTTATAAGGTTTTTATGAACTTACAAACCCTGCAGCATTTTAAAGTGCATGTGCAGTTTGCTCAGCTGTTTGAACGCTTCTCACCTTAGTCACCCTTTCTCCCTGTGAACTCACACCCCAGAATAGCTTTGCATCAATGAAAAATAACTGTGTGATTGAAAGTGTATGAAACTCATGCACATTTATTCCTTCCATGACTAATTAAAGAGTTTGGGGATTTTTTTCCTTTTTTACTAAATGGAGCTATGTTGCCAGAGGCTGAGAGCTGGGGAGTTTGGTCTTTAACATGCTCTGGATTTATTATCTGATCTTCAGGTGAACCACTTAAACCCCTAGTGATTTAATTTTACCAACTGTAAAACAGAAGTAAAGACCATCACCTACCTTAAGGTGTCTTCAGACATTCTAGTGAAAATGCCATCTAAAGGCATGCCGATGGTATTCGCTGAATCTGTTGTACAGTACTATGAAGTTAGTTCTTCCAGCTTCCCACAGTTCTTGCCATTACGATAGCAGAAAATGCAGACCACGTGTCTTTTAACACGAACATGGAAGTGCCATGTGAACAACCTCGGTGCTATGCTGCCCAGAGAAGCTTGGCATAATTGTCACTTTTCTTCAGGAAATCTGTTTCGGAATACCAATTTTTATATAAGACATTAATAGTTGAACAAGAAGCAAAGGATTTTTTCCTATCAGCTACGAAGAATCCACTCAGTGCTAAAGGGTAAACAAAAGAAATTAGTGAAAGAAATAGGGCACCTAGTTTGTTTCTCTCTCAGCACCAGATTTCTGTTGCACAACACAAAATATTCTTAAAAGAGCCTCTTTAAGGAACATCCTGCCATCTAACTGCTAAATGGTTTCTGAATTAACATCCATGAAGCATTTTGCTCATAGATGACTGACTCAACATGCTGACAACCCTACCTTATTTCTACCCCCTAAAAAGACTTATAAATAAAACGCATCAAGTATTTTCCAAAATATTGCAAATAAACACTGCACCAATTTCGGTAGGGACCTTGCAGAATAGTAAAAAAAATGAAGAAGCCTAAATAAATATTTCTAAATAAAAAGGGAACTGATCCACATAACAGCTTGCGTTATTTATCCTTTTCCATCTGAAAATACCTGAGAATACTGATTGAGACCATGGTGCCATAAGAACAAGAAAGAACTGTAAGGCATCATCCTGTGATTTTTTAGAATGGAATTTCTCTCTTGAGCTGATAATGTGGTCCCCTTGGACACATAGTCAATAGGTATAAATTTCCCAGAAAAAAAGTTTTTATTTCATGAATCATCTCCCTAACCAGTGTGAATGCAATGCCTGGCACTATGCATTTTTGAAATGCAGGACTGGTTTTAGTACTACAAATGTATCTAAAAATGATGCAAAGCAGGAACAACATGAAATTCATTCTCGCTGATACATGGGTATTTCTGAATGCTAGAAAACAAACCAATTACCAGCACATTTGGGGACTTAAGCTTGAAAACATCTGGAATGCCAACTGAACAAGTCCAGCTGCATCACTTATCTTGTATTTAATGCAGAGAAATGCACTGTGCAATGTCTTTTCCCTGGCATTTACTCCAGGCAAAATTTTTTTTCTTCTTTATTTTTCAAATCAGGATTAAAAAAAACAAAAAACAAACAAAAAAAACCCCAAAGTACACCGCCCCCCCAGCAGATACTCACCATTATTACTTCTTTTGACAATGAAAGTAATAATGAGAAATGCCATTAAAAGAATCTTTAAGTGGCTCTCAAAATCAGGTAATGCTATATGCCAATCTGTGGAAGATCTCACAGATCAATGTTAGGAGTGTATCTCTGTAACATACCCAAGCTTTTCACCTTTGGGAGATAGCTACAATATGGACATTTATATCACGGCGTTTCAGAAACTACAGCAGCAGTGGGCTGTCAAGGCAGAACATGAGCAGTCATCACAAGGGGCAGTACCAGGCTGATTAGCAACAGAGAGGAAAGCAGATGCCAGAAACATTATGTACTGCGGCCAAAGCTGGTGGGGCGGTGAAATCAAACTGCTTTCCTAGATTTTAATAAATGAAATAATGATAGTACGTTGGATTTTTTTCTTCTTTCTGGAAGGAATTAAAAGAGGTGGTTGAAAAAAAATAGAGGAAAGGAATAAAATGTGCCCTTTTTGAATTGGGAGATGCACTTTCTTGGTGGCCCATGACCTCCAAAAAGGAGAAAAAAAATATAATTTCTAGCAATAAAATTATTTTCTTCTTCAACATGCCACATTTTGACAAAACATTTCAAGCAATTCTAAGTCATTACAAGCCACAGTCACAGGAAGGAAGCAAAGCCCATTCATGCCTTCCACATCTATATTCCAGTGCATACAAAAATCATATAGCACTCCTCAATATTTTTGCTGAATACTTGGCAACAATGCATTAAATCTAACCACGGTTGCATGTTGGCACTTCTTCCTGTAGTCAGAGGTGGAAGACTTATGAAGTGGTGTCTTTCATCTTTTGAAGTTTGTAGGAGACTTTTTTTTTTCTTTTAAGTACACATATTACAAGGTTTGGAGAAGGTAAAATCAACAAACTGGGCCCAGCAGCTGGAACACAGAGCAGAGAAACCAGTTCCTGTTGGGGTTGAGTCTACAGCTTCAGATTAGTCACCAGGAAAGCTCAGTCCTCAGACAGAGGTGCTTTGTTCTCGTCACAGAAAATCCCATTGGACCCTGAGAAGCTAACACTCTCAGAGGCCTCATCACAAGAGTTATTACAGTTTTGTTTATGGCTTTTTTTTAAGGCTGGGAAATTCACAATGACCTGAAGCGCTATGTGCCAGCGTTCTTCTCTCAGTGTTGAACTGTGCTGCCTCTCAACACTCAGAAGTGGTCGAGGCTGCCGTGATTTACAGAAGCATATCACACAACTTATTTACAATGCACATCAGACAAGGGTGTGTGTTGATAATGATCCCTAGAAAAGACACTTACATGCATATAAAATAGATTAAATCCCGACACTATGGGTTGCTCTGAACATTTCCTGATCTATGTCTAAAAATCAGTTTCCTGTGATAGAAATACACCAAAGCAAAAGTTAACAAGACTCCAAAACTTAGTTGACTTTAGTGAGTAGAAAGAAACAGATAGCAGATTGCTTGCTGTGTCACAAGGCCGTTTGCAGATGTTAATCTGAGAAAGAGACCAAGTTTCCACCATGCAGGCAATGCCACCACCAGGCTATACAGTCAGGTTTTCACCAGGCTGCTGAGAGTTAATGAAACAAGTGTTGTAACAGGAAAGCAAGACAGTGGCAACACCTCTAGTATAGCCTGTTACTTCAGCTACGTACCCCAAAACAGACAGAAATTGCAATCAGGCTTACGCAGCCAAGAGAAATAACCTTCAGGACATACACTTCTAGTGTATCCTCAAGAAGTCTTGCTGCTCTTGTGCCTCTTTATCTACATTTCTTTCGCCTAGTGAAGAGCAAGTCAGCACAAAATAGAAGGGTCTCCCTCAAGAAGGGAAGGCTCTTTATTTATAGGCCACAAAATTCATACCTTTGAGAGAATGGACACTAGAGTCAAAGTTCACATTCCTACTCAAGCAGATCAGTGTTGGGTGACAAGCTGGTATTGCTGCCCCCAGGTCTGCAGTCAGTCTCTCCCCTTTCTGCTTTAAGCTGCTGTATTTTACATTAACTGATTTTCCGTTACTGTAAGAGCTTATCACATCAGCTTAACAAAAGTACAGTGGGTGAAAAATCATTGCTTTCACTGGAAAAAAAAAAAAAAAACCCACACAAAAAAACCCATTCAAGTTAATTAAGGACACAGAACAGAAAATTTGTGTCTGACTATTTGGAAACAGCCGCCACAAGACACAGTTTAATTTACTGCTCTCAAATGTGAGTAAAATTGGAGGCTCTGACTTGGAAAAAAAAAAGTATAACATTCTTCATGCTACACAAGCATGGCTGAATTTGCTTTATCTGACACTTACACAAACACAAGGATGACGACATTCTCTTCTCCACACAGAAAGACATCATCCTCATACCAATCTGACTCTGTGTCCTCAACCCTGTAGATCTCTAATCCATGACTGGGACTCTGTCCTGATCAAGCAGTTAACTTGAGCAAACTTGCTACCTTGGAAGGCAAGGCCAGCAGGACAGTCCAGTCTCTTACACACAAAACATCTCTTCTCCAGCTTCTTGCCTCATCTGAAGTCCAACCTGAACACCAGATGAAGGGTGAGCTTTCGGAGCCAGGAAGAAGCAATTAAAGGGTGTATGCAGCACATGAATACTTCCAGGGGAAAAAAGGAAGGCTCTGTAGCAATCCCTCGCCTCTTTAAGAAAGAGGATGTATGCTTTGCCCAATAATAAAAGTTTAATAGTAGTTATCTTGCATGCTGCCAGATTGATCCCCGCATTGATCATCTGCTGGACTGAAATTCAAGACATTTAGATGCACAACACTGACCTGCAATGCATAGGCTAAAGTCATACCTGGGAACAACAGCTTGCTATTAGGTTTTTATAAGGGTTACCTAGCAGTGCAACGTACAGCCTGCATACTTTTCAGGGAGGCAGAGAAGTTTTGGAAACCAGAAGTCCCTTCTGACACTAGATGGGATCAACTTACATCATTACAGACCGCACAGTCGGCAAGACTCACGCTGTCCTACGAGAGATCTAAAGGCAGATTTCAATGGCCGCTACAGACCATCCTCTCTGTACCAGCAGGACACAAACACACTAAAAACAGAGTTGAGTGTCCGCAGAACAGCATCGCTGCAAGATCAGAGGATGCCAGTGAATGTGCTGCTCCTGCGGAGTCCAACCAGAAGGGCCTGCCAGGGACAGACAGTGTATGCGAAGCAATCCCTGCAGCTAAGGGGCTTCAAACCAGAGCACCTTGGCTGTGCTGCAGCAGGGTAATTTGGTACTTTCCCACATGATCAGCCAGCTCTCCTGGCCAGCAGGAGAGAGATGTAGCAGAAACATCTTTCTTTTAAAGGATTACTCCTGGCTCTGTAGAGGTCTGTAATTTTTGGCAGGCTTCTGACAGGCTACGCAAAGGGAAAAGGAACCTCTTTGCTCCCTCTCCCACACTGTAGCCATGCAAGGCCCGGCCATAACATAGCTCTTTAATAAAGAAGCACATACGTGCCCTGTAGGCACTTAAAGACTAGAAGAACAAAAAAAGAAATAAAATGTTCCTCTGTGTTTCATAAATCGGTATATAAGCATAATGCAACCTACTATCCTAGATAGAAAATGAAATATCTTAAAAAGTATTGAATCCTTTGTGAATTTTCTCAGTGGATCGGCATGAAGCTATTTAGCCCAGATGTTTCTATAATTCTGATGCATTAGGAGATGCACAGCATTGTGGCCAAGTGTTAACACAGTGAACTATAATGTAAAACATGTAAAGATACTGGCTTCCAAAGTTATTAGAAGTTTTCACTCTAACCACTTTGCTTCCTTACGCAGCTATATTTTCTTTACAATATGCACTTATATTTTAGCGCACATGGAAGAAGAACAAAAAATTCCCCTCTCCTCCATCAAAACCTAATTCTGTACATTCTCTCAAAGAACACACAGGGGTCAACTAAAGGTTGACACGGAGTCTTTCAGACATGGAAATCTCATCTCTGAACAGCAATGAACAGCAAATCCCATACTACAGGCAAATGCAAGGCCAACAAGGCACAGCTGGGTACCACATGAGCAGGTGAAGAAGTGATGGTGAGATTTTTGATGACAATTTGGTGTCCAAAAGACAGACTGTCTCACTGCATGGTTCTCATTTGCATCTGTAATGGATTTAGGGATTTGCAGAGGTAGTTTTCAAGAGATCTAAGCAGGTGCAATGTCTATGTTGGAATGGCCTAACCAAGGGAAGAAGCAATAATGGGAATATGAAGTAGCACAAAAAAGGTAACAGCATGTGCTTAGAAGGATGCAAGATAAAGAGTGCAAAGAAAGAAACCGGCACTCTCTATAGAAGAATAATGCAATAGAATACCTTACACTGAGAGTCCGTTTGGAAAAATCTCTGTCGCTGTAATTATTCAGAAGAGTTGAAAATATTTCAGAGCTCATTTCTGCATGATCTACCTGCCCAGGTGTGAGCTAAGAGGTTTGTGATTCTTCAAGACCTTGTTAGCTTAAAAGGACAAAACACAATCCTGAATTAATGAAAATGAACTCCTACTACAGCTTTGAACTTGCAGTCACAACTTCATTTTCATGTAGGTACTTGGTAGAGTACACCTCGCACTTAGACAGAAAACCAGTACTGAGAGGTAGAATAACTTCCATTGTAGTTCAAGTGGGTTTTGATCCAATTTTTTTATTGAAACAAAAAATGCTGATACTTCAGTTAGGTCTGGAGTTTCTTATGCCTTTTTAAGGCAAACAAATGTTACTTGAGTTTAGGCCGTATAGAGCGTACTGGTGCAATCTACCATGGAATATCACACTGACCACTAATATGCTGATTATCCTTCATAGTAAAGTAGGCCATGGAGGGTTTGTTTCACTTCTACAAGATAAATGCTTGGTAACCAAATTTCCTGTATGCCACTTGCCAACTATTCTTCCTTTTTTTTTTTCCCCGTGGCTACACAACAACTTGTCATTAGACTGTATTTCCCAGCTTAACCACTTCAATTCACATTTCCGGCTGTTACTTTTATTTAAAAATATTATGGGACTTTCAAATAGTCAGATGAGAAACCTGTATTTCAAAAAATGAGTTTGTAAAGCCATAGCAGGTGGCAGAATTTGTCCTCCTATGTTACAGAGCTTAATCCCAAACCTTGCATTATTCATGGATAATTTAAACCATTCTGTTCTTTTCAAGTTGGATACAGTCCTTGATAGCTGTTGGACAAAAGCTGATGACATCTGTAACCGCTAGATAGCTCTCTTCTCTTTAACAACCAGAGAATTATAATGCATTTATGAAAAAAGTCAAACATTCAGCATGTACTAGATTGTTCTACACTGTTTCTAAATTAATGCTCTACAATTTAAAAGCTAATTCTTGTATCATCCCTTTCATCTTTATCTATTTGCCAGCTCAAAAGTTAAATGAAGCAACAATCATGTAACGTTCCTTTAAATCATAATAATTTGAAAAAGGAAAACATATGGGATAGTGAAAAAAAGAGGCGTAGTCTTGAGCTATCTCTTAAACTATGAAAATATTGTCAAATAGCCATTACTGTCATGCTTATTTGTGAACCCAAAACTCCCAGAAAATTAATGACCTGGCTATTGTAACAATTATTTCTCTTCTGAAATGATTTTTGAAAGCTGTGACAAATGAGAAAGTACTAATAATCAAAATGCACATTTGTCTTGGGTTTACTCACTTCCTTCTCTATCACTTCTTCTCCTGTATGAGCTTTAATAGAGAAGTCCCTAAATGACTAGTTTAGAAACAGAAAAGCTCCGTAGGAAAGAATGCCAAAAATCATGGCCAGAGGCAGACTTCTGTTGAGAACTCAATATTAATGTGCAGAAAACACAGGATAACTACTCCATCTGCAAAGGCTACCTAATCTTAGTTCTCAAAATTCTGCCCATGCTGCTTCAATGTGAGTGGTTCTTGTTCTTAGAATTTAACTGAAATGTGCTTTGGGAAATGAGATTGACTCAATTCCTGCAATTTAACCACTGACAACAAAGGCCATTATCCAGCAGCACCTGAATGTTTCATGTGTCAATTCCATGCATCTTCATTGGTAAACAAAAGCATTTTTTCTCCATTTCAAATAAAATCCTGAATAGTGAAATAATAGCTTAAAAATTGCAATTGTTACTCACTGAGATTCTGCAAATGCTGGTGTCTCAATTCTCTTTTTCCGTGGAACTACTAACTAGACCATTGTCTTTCTCTATCCGAATAATAGACAGTAAGGATCTTGTCAGAAATGATCGCTTGTATTATCCAGTTTCTACACTTCATTTTGCAGAATTACTTCTTTCCTGTATAATTTTCGCTGATGTTTAGCTAGCTCCCAAATGGCTCACAGAGTCCACTTTGCTTAACCAGCTTCAGTTTCGTCCAGAATCTAATTGTTCCAGCACAACCATTTTCCTGATATATAGCCCAAACTTCTCTTTTTTGTGTTTGTATGTGAAATACGAGGCCAGAAGAAATACTGCATTCATGACTACGTATAGTGACAGAGACATAGCAAGATGCCTGCAGAGGAGAAACAACAGCTCCAACAGCTGAGCTGAGAGAAGCTAATTTGCTAATATTTCAAGAACATGTCGCCCAAAAGCACTGGAAAAGAAATAAATCATCACAACTCATATACTCTGCGATTGTTCTGTCTGTTCTCAGTACCAAGACCTTTTTTCTCAAAATTCTCTCATAAGAAAAGTAACAAAACTTAGTATGACTCAAACATATTTACATACGAGGCCAATATTATCTGCAGGCTTTAAAGCTCCTCTTTTGCTGACCAGCAAGCCTGTAGATTGGCTAGTTGCTAAATTACTATATTTCAACTATTTAAATATAGCATATCTCTGGGTTTGGTGCAGCGTTTCCTGAAATAAATTTTATCTTGACTTTACTTGGTTTTAAGAGCAGGCGTTTACTGCAGAGTTGTTATAAAATTTGTTCTATGACACTTCTTGCTTTGCTCACAAAAATAAAAGAAAGAAAGGATAGCAGTGACTTTTGCATGAAAAAAAGAATCCCCAATGCACGTGCATGGGAATACCATTTATCACTGTAAAAAAACAGTGTCGTGACATGAACAATTGCAGGCTCCCAGTTTCAGTGTATGTGTAGTGGTTTTGGTCCTGTCTCAAATGGGGTTAGCTCTGGCCCTATTTTAATGATTCTATGGTGTTGACGCGGAAGTCACGGACACTGCACACAATCAATATGATCAAGCAGATGCCACTTTATTGCCAAGATAGCTCAGTTTATATGTTCATTCTAGTTACTGTTCACGCATAAGCAAATTAGAGATTGGTTAGCATGAGCTGTCCACGCGCCTAGTTACACCTAGTGATTGGTTATAACAACACTGTACACGCGCATAAACATAAGGCATAATTGGTTGTATTAACTAAAACATGCGAAACTTGTCTCAGTCTAATTGGTCAAGATAAGCTGTGGAATTGAGGTTCTTTGCCAAGTTCCCTTTATCGTGGAATGCGCACCTGTGTTCTTCTAATTAGCATCTTTCTTTTTTTGTCATCTTGTTTATTCTGTTCAAGGCCTTCTAAAGGCATCTGGAATGCTCTTACTACCGTTAGCTAAATATGTGTCCACAAGCAAAGCATCCTTGAAGTCTGCTGCCTACAAAACATCCTTGGCTCACAAATTGATCAATTCTATTGAGTCTGGATTGTTCACTGTGTGCCCATTACTTTCCAAGTATCCCACACTATGGTACTCCTTTAACAACATCTACCTTATTTTCGACATGGGGAGCTGCAGCACTGATCATCTAGAGAGATGAAGATCAGTGCCCATCAGATGTTGCTGGGGCTATCTTCCCACAAACTATTGATCTAGTTTTGTCACTCTCAGGACTTAAAGTACCATTTTCCTATTCAGCAAGGAAACACTAGCATTCATTATAAGCATTTATACCAGCAGCAGCCATTTTTGAGAGACTTCAAGATCAGTTTTTGATAGATTAGCTGCAATATTAGATCAGATGCAGAATGTTTAAAGTTTAAAAGTATTATTCCACTGTGGTCTTGCAATACATTGTAACAATACATTCTTGCAATAATTTCTCCCAAATTCCATTAGGGATGTGGGTTATAAAATATTTCTAATTAGAAGTGGGAATATATGTCAGAGCCACTGTATCTAGCCAGCTTGCTTTCCCTCAGACATACCAGCAGAAAAGGTCGATTTGATATAGTGGCCTCTTCTCATTACAAATCCATGCTTGTTATAGAGGTTTCTTACAGTGACGGACGGACTTGGACAACAATGCGGCCAAACACTAAGTTATGATTTTTCATATTTGACATGTCTTCATTTCCTCTTCCTTACCCCTGGCCCCTTAGGGATTCTGCAGATCCAGTAGGAGATTGCTCACCTGGAATATAAAACCCAGGGCCTCCACCTACAAAGTCTATTTATTGATTGGTCTTCCATGACAGCTCTGAGGGCGGTTGTTTACATTCTGCTCCCACCACCAATTTCTTCTTCATATCCTTACTCTGTCCAAGCTACTGTTTCACTCCTTTTCCTGGCTTTCCAAGCTGCCTTTCGTCCCCTGCCCCAAAGCACATAAGATATAACAAGCACAAGCTACCATCCTTGCTCAGCATCTGATTGTGTCCCTTCCCCTTTCAAATCCACCTGCCAGATGCTCATCTGCTACCACGTAAAATTTGTCCCACTTCAAAACCTGACACGGCTCTTTCCCCCACTGTTTATCCCGATTGTCAAGCTTTGCACTGGCCTGTCCCTCCCAATCCATCACCTACAATCACCCTGCCCATCTCTGTCACGCTGTCGTACAACCACTCTGTGTGTCTTTCCCCACACAGAGCTCATGCAAGAGACACAAGTGACTTTTAAAGACTCATCTCCACTCTATGCCGAGCAATGACTAAAACGGGCTTGTAAAGGGTATCGTTTTCCTTCTCCCAAGATAACCCCGCTTCCCCCCTCTCTGCCCTCACACTGGAAACACCTCAGAGCCAGCATCAGAATAAGGACGATTCCACAGACCATCACTGAGGGCAAAAGTGCTACTGCACTGGGCAGAATCAGTCATGTACATGAATTTATTTCCCCTTCACATGCAAAATACGTTTGCAAGATCAAAACATATACTTCAGAATATGGCCTAGCAAAATACTGCCTTTTCACAGCATTCCTTCTGTTTTTATGGGTTTTCCAAGGACACCACATCTTGCACTCATGAGCTCTACAGAGAAATGGTGAATGTGACCACGTCACATCTGCTGAGACCTGCCAGTACCTTTATGAAAGCACTATGTCAAACATAAGGAATTAAATTTGAGACCCACCCTATATGATTTTTTTTTTCAAAGTACAGTGCAAACCATGAATTAGGATAGCACATCAGTGTGAGAGACTGAAAGAGTTAATGTCTCAAACATTGTGGTGGGGCAAGTTCTGCTTAAAGACAAACCCTGCACAGCAAGGAACCAAGGTGAAAAGCCCATCAGCTCAGACATCAGCAACAGGAGGGGGACAGCGTGCTGGAGGCTGCCCAGCTCCCTGTTCTGATAAGCTGTTCTGATACAAAGATCAAACAATGGCCCTGTCTGCAGGGAAGGAGAAGTTACTCCACAAATGACCCCCAATCCCAAAGGCTCACAAACTGCTCATTAACCTGAGGAGTTCAGGTGCCCACCCGAAGGAGGGGCAAGGACAATAAAAGGACACAAACTGAAGCCCCAGGTGCGCAAGCCCGCCAGAACTGGACCCAGGACTGGTGAAATCTTTCTCTTCCTTTTTCTCTCTCTGTCTTCTTCTCTCTTTCCTTTTCCACAATCCCTACACCTCATCCATTTCAAGATATAAACCGTTGACCAAGTCTGAGACTAAGAGTAGATCCAGCCGCCCTTGGGCCCTTCTCTGCGGAGGAGTCTAGAAAGCAAGGGGGTCTGCTCTGAACCTCATGAGTCAACGGGAGGGATCTCCTTATTCCCTGAATTGATGTATATGGTTACACAGTTTACAGAAGTAGTCTTATGCCAGTTCCCGTTGTGAGAAACCCTGCCACCTACTACCACACCTCCCCAGTTCAGTTTGCTTCTGTCATAAATAAAATCTTTAACTGATCATTTGGTGTCGTTTCACCTTAATTTAGCCAGAGGGAATTTCGAATTAAACACGACTCCCTGGTCTGTCCAGTCTGGGTTGTGACAATCAGCTACAACTTAGTTTGATTCCCTGGTTTACTCTTCCTGAAGAGGGAAGATTCAAGCAGACAAAGATTTTATTAACTTCGATTGTGGCCTTCAGTGAATGGATACATTAAAAAAAAAACAAAAAACAAACCCAAAACCAACAACAAAACCCAAACACGAAAGAAGGCAGTAATCTGAATATAGTAAAATTCTAGTTCCACAGTAACTTAAGGGACAGAAGTCTAGTACTCTTCAAGATGTGTAACTGCTATCTATGTGGAAGCCATTCAATTAGATACCACCCTCCTGGTAGGAAAGCACTGACTCCCCATACACTTTGCAGCTTTTCAGTGCAGCAAATAGACATGTAGTCACCAAAAGGATGCACAAGACAGAGGCAAATCTTCAAAACAGACACAAACCATGCTTGTTTGCCGTTTTACATTCAAGAAATGTCAGTATTGTACTCCGTAGACAGTAGCCTGTGATACCTTCTAAAGCAAAAAAACCAAAACAAACCAAAACCCAAAACACAGAACCTAATGACGTGAAAACATCTGCTATAATGCATTCCTTTGCTCCTGAACAGTGCTTACTTAGCTAGAAACTGTGTTCCCCCCCCAAAGCCCATCCTTGTGTTGTTCACAGTCCTGTCTGCTGCAGCATGTTGCCATCCTAACCGAAGGAAATTAATCAATATTGGTCCATGCACACAATCGCCACTCTAAAAGGTGATCATAGTTAGTTACTCATGCAAGATAAAGTAATAAGATAATTATGACCTTCCTTACTTGAGGAAATAAAAATGATCATGTAAGGACTGGAGAACGGGTTTTCTAGCTCTCTGGCCTCCAACACTGTGGAAAAATCATGCTCTGGGATCTCCAGGTTTTCACCCTTACAAAGCATGTGCTCAGATTTGCTAGTAGAACACAGCAGATCTGAACCAACAATGAAGCAAACCAATTTATTTTTTTTTTCTCTTCTTTGTAAACATGCCTGAAATAATAACTGGTGAAAGTAAACTATCACTATTGGACAATTTTTGAATGCATATACCTAGGTTATTCTTAATGCAATAGCCTTTAGCACACTGAGAATTACATAACTGAAAACTATAAGTTAGCTTTTCATAGAATAAATGATCCAGAGTTAATAAATGGTAAGCAAACAAATGAAAAAAAAATGCAGAACAAGCTACTGTACTGAATTTATTGCTTTCATAATGCATAAAGGAAATCCATTTTTTCAAAATTTAAACAATGCTGGCACAAAACATCTATAGCATAGTGCCAGAGGTATACAGAATTCAGTTGTCTGTCTAAAAAACTGGGCCTTACCTTGTCATGAAATAAAGAGGTCCTTAACTGTGGGGTGAAACAAGAATTTAGTGCTTTAGTCCATTACATGGACTGAGGAAGCAAAGATGTAAAAAGAGCCAAAGTTCCTTTCTATTAGGCAACAAGTGCTGTCTGTGGTTAACGAGATGACACTGAACTAGCTGAACAGCTGATGTGACTGAGACTGCAAATTACTGAAATCCATGGAGGTTACAGGTGTACAGCATCCTGACAAAACGAGCATTTTTCAAGCTTTCAAGCACAACAGTTTCAAAAGCATCCAAGTAGTTCCAAGCACATGAAAGCAAACTGTCTCATACATATTTTAGTCTTCAGGAAAACAAAACACCTTGCTTAAAACAGTGGACTCTCAGGGAGCTCTTGCAAAGAATCCACAAGGGGAGGTCCAAAGTATGCTTCACAACTAAAACTAACAAAATCAGTTATTCCCAAGGTTGATATAACATTAGTCCTCTCCTTTGACGTAAGTGCTCATATCTTTCAAATATATGCAGATTATACTCATATCCCATTGTTTGGGAAATGCTTAGTCTTTACAAATTGTTTTCACAAATCAGTTCCCTCAGTCTCTAAATAATTTTTGGTTTTGCCTTCAAAATTTCAGAGCTGCAGCAGAGAATTTCCAAAGCAATTTTGAAAATTGTAAAAATTTCACTAATTTCATTGATATTTAAGAGATAGAAATTACCTTTTATCTAGAGGGAGCCCCAATACACAGAGTAGCTACTTCTTTGTAACATAAAACATCACTTGCAGTTCCTCTCTTGCGACTGCAACTGAAAAGCACAACACAGTACTTAGTGCAGCTATAAGAAAAATGGTTAATTCCATTTGCAAGTCACGAAACAGTTTGATTTTCAAACAAAACAAACTTTATCAAGAAACCAGTGTCATTGCATTGCAAGAGCCACCAAATACCCATTATTAATTGTATAGAATTATACCATCAAGGCCTTCTTTAAAGTTGACCTCGGCCTAGCCAGTGCAATGTTTTGCTTTGTTTGCAAGTATCATGTCTGCAAGTCTACTAAGCCTGGTCTCACAAACTATACCAGTAGGTGCCCAAAGCAAATGGCAAATTTCATATCTGTTTATAAAGTATAAAAAGGAGGACCCAGGGAACAAATTGGTAGTCACTGCATAACAAACAATAACCCTTTTTGTCCTCAGTATGCTGACATGTCTTTATAAACACCCCCTTCTTTTTGAGGAAGAGCAAAACCAATGCCCTGAGGACCCAGAGGAAGGGTGAATATAACGCCAGAGAAAAGGGGTAAATAATGGGAAGACTTTCTTCTATAACGTTTTTACCATATCATTTATGAGGCTTTTTTGAATTAATTATTTAAGTTTGACTGGAGTAACAAAATGTTAACTAGACTAATGGTAAGTTCTTGGTTCAACTCATGTGATATGTTGCCTTTTGCCTGTAACAAGATTTTGAGTATGACACCACATAGGAGCGCTATAGCTCTTAAGAAAACAGGTAAGTCAAAATGCAACACATTTTTTCACAGTTAAATATTTGAAAGTTTAATTTCTAAGATGTCTCTCTCCTTTTTTCATTCAACATCTTCGGCAATCAAATCCCAGTGCCTCACACCACTAAAAGTTTTACAACTTTTTCAGGACAGCTGTGGTTGATGTATGAATTTCTCATCATATCATAGTAGGTGTAAGAAAGCTCATTTGGCATAATTTGTCACCTGAGGACGTGAAAATAGGCCACATTAATAAAAGAAAGTGTGAGATCCTTACCACACATTCTGTCAGCCAGTGTACAAAAGCCCTATAAACACAACATGAGTACATCCAGACAGAAAGCCATGGGCAGCGGGACTGCAGCTATCAATTATTTAAGGAAAGTCTGCCTGGAGACAGCCATGCCAAGCACCTGAATCCACTTTAATGGTGGAAGTGGACACATATGCTTGGGGACTCCAAATCCTTTATGAGTAACACTCACTTATGATATATGAACAGAGAGCAAACTTTAAGGAAGATTGCAGTAAGCGTGTGGTGTTTGGGGGAGTGCGCAGTTCAACCGCCTTCACTCAGCCTGGCTGCGTTGTGGCTGCTATCGTTTAGCAATGTGCAGGACCTATAGTTCAGTTTGTTGCTGCACAGATGAAAAGTCAGGACTTTCAAGTGATCTGGCATAAATTAAAATTTCCATACCACAGCTGCTTGCTTTAATAGTACTTACATTAAAAGGCCTAATGAAAAATTAAGTGAATAATGTTACATACTGGAAAAAGTACTCCTTTTGACAAACTGATTAACTAGAAAGCCTCCACCAGCACTTCTTGGATGCATTCCCAGGAAAATCTCTTGTGTTGCTGCTATTCCTCATCCTAGATAAATAAATGAATACAAAACATTACTCAAATATGGAGAAAGTTGTTTTCAACAACTGATAGGAAGCATTTTGATAATAGTGTACTTGGTGTTAAAAATACACATATCTCAGCATTTACAGAGAAGATGCCATTTCTCATGCTGTATTTGCTCTCAGCTTAACAGAACACTTCAAAGTCCCCTATTCATTTGTGAAAAGCAGCAGAATATATAATACTGCAGAAAACTTTACTCCTAAAATAATTTTTTTCCCTCTACCAATATTCCTTCAGAATAACTTGTGAAGTTTATGGAAAAGAATAATTTAATTTTGAGTAAACATAATTTGAAAATATTCAAATCAGTTCACACCTCTGCACTTTTACAGGCTATAAATATTCCCAGGTTTTTTTCATGAGATATTATATTTGTTACGCGGAAGCACAAACTACATTGACATTTGCTCCAAAAGGCAATCTACATCAGTCAAAGCAAAAGGAAACATCACACATACACTAACAAATCGTAATTTCAGAAACTTGTAGGCAAAAACTGCACAAGATGGCAATTGGGGGGGGGGAAGAAGTGAGACATAAAAAAGGATTTAATGGAAAATGAAAGAGGAAAGACTAGCGAAAAGGAGAAGAAAGAAAAGCAAACACTTAGAAGAAAAGAGAGCTCTGGCAATTTACAAGCAGAATGCCTGACAGGAGAGAAGCAGAAAATTTGGCAGCAGAACTTGAAAGAAAAGCCCCAGTGGGACTGAAACTGGGAGGAGGTAAGAGAAGCAGAGAGACAAGGAGAGAAGGGGAGGGAGAGAGAGGAGAGGGAGAGATGAGTTGTAGTGTTCTCTGGCCACAACACAAAAACCTTCCCAGCCACATGTGTTGTCATGGCTAGCAGGTAACAGAGAAAAATACAATTCCTGAAGATTTGTCCAGGCAACACAGTTTGTGGGGTGAAAGCATCTGCAGCTCTTCTAGGAGAACCTAAATGAAGTTAGAATATGAGGTTTTTATTATGATTATGTCCCTAATTTTAGAGCTGTAACAATAGTCTAGGTCTATATGATGGTCCTGCTCTTATTCTGGTATGATAATTGTTGTGCCCTTTCACCACTTCCTGCTCTTCTGTTCACCACTGGCATGGCCAGAGTAGCCAGATGCAGACTCTCCACTGTGCCATTAGCTTGTTCAGCATTCTGGGATCTAAGATGCCTGCTTACATGAAATGAACTAGTGAGTATTTTGTCATGCTAAAACGCACAACAGCAAAATTGGTATGCAATGGGTTCTCAGAAGTGGAAACTGCAGAAGGTGGAGAAAGATGTGATTTGGGCTCCTTTACTAGAGAATTTAAAACATTCCCACCCCAAAGAGTGTACAATGTATGTAAGAGTGACCAAGCTAAATTGCCAGGGATTAATCTATGGGATTCTGGTACTAGCTAGCTTCATATGGTCCTCCATAGGTATGTGAAGAGCTACAGGTAGTCAGTCTTTACCTAAACACAGATGCCAGGTTTGCTTCTACTGTTATCCCTCACTCCTCTTGCTGGTGTTTCTGTTCTGTTTCTGGCAGCGTGCTCAGAGTAACCTCATCTTGAAATGTACTTTTCCTGCAAAGTTTTATGGGCTATCCTGAAAGTGTTTCTGATGAGCATTCTTCTCAGCTTATATCGGACAATGACACCATGTATTGCTTGGATGCCTTTGGAGAATTTTATTCCTAACAGCATTTTTTCCTCCTGTGTAGTTCAGTAGCCCTTCATTCTGTGATCTTAGGACATGCTGTTTCTCTTCGCCACAGCATAATGGTGGAAATTACATCTCCCTCTGTGTTTAGTTTGCTGAAGCTCATAAAAACATAGATGTGTTATGAACAGAACATTCCTGTAACTCCACGAAAAAGAATTGTTTTCTTCCTGGCTCCTCTTCAGCACTCAATAGTTAACAGGACCAGGCTGCCTCTTCTGAACACAAGAGATATTAACAGCTCTTGGCCATGTACCACAAGAACTTCTGCCCAATCTGATTCAAGAAACGTACTGTCTTTTGCAAGGGAGAGGGGAAGAAATGTTATGGTAAAGTCTTATTTGGCTCTCTTCAGTAGAGCTGACAAGCTGTTGTAGGCTGAGTAACTGTAGGCTGAATAAGTTGGCAAGAAAAGAACAGTGTTCTTCAAGCTTGACTCTGTAGCCAAGTCTGATGGGTAGCACAACATACTGTATAGCCTCTAGTCAGAATAAAATCCTTAAAATAAAATAAAATAAAATAAAATAAAAACAAAAAAACCCCAAAACCAAAAAACAAACCCAAAAAACCCACAGCATGCAGTCATCAAATCTATTCATACGTTCAGGACTGGCTGCATAATCAAAGGAAAATTACTTCATTGGGCTCACTGCCCAATAACGAGCTGGAAAGGGTGAGACTTATTTCTTGGATTTAACTGTAGGCAATCAGGATGACATTTCTAACCCCACAAAGCTCACGTTCCTTGAAGTGTTTATGATGACCTTTTTGTTTACCACAATCCTGGAAATGTAACAACACAAAGGAAATCCAGAAAACAAACAATGCTGCCATCATGTTGAAACTGCACATTTAAGAAGGAAGAATTTCCCTGATTTGAAACCTAGCCAACGTTTTGTATTTGCAAAATTATTTTCCAGTCCACAACGTCTGTACTAGTTCAACATGCATCTGTGTTTTAGCCTACATATCCTTTTATCTTATGACTATTATTTAACTTTTATTAAATTAGAACGTTTTAGGCCAAACTTTGACTGCTTGGCTGAGGCAATACCATGAAGCAAATGCACTCCCTATGAACGCCTACTGCCTTCCTCCATACTCTGCTCACCCTTGGAAGAAAACAGGCACACAGGCAGAGAGAAGGTGCCAAGTAGTTTCCCCAGTCAGGGGAAGTATATCCCAGCACTCCTGGGAGATACTTGTCTGCCTTGCTCTTAAAAGTGTCCAAAGGAAGAGACTCCATAGCTACCTGGAATAGCTGTCTGGTTTGGGAGATCAGCTCTTCCTGACATCAAAATGTCTTCCTCCTGCAAACTACTTCTTGCCCTATCCCTAGGAGACATGCAGAATCAGTCAGCACCCTCCTTCTTACACCCAGCTGTATCAAAAGAGATAAGCTGGACCAAGTCTTCTACTCTCTGTAAAATAAATCAAAATCCTCCAGTTTTTCTAAATCCCTTATTGCCCTGACACTCTCCTCTGAACTCTAACTTCTTTACCTTAAATGTGCTTATACACCATATTCCCATTAAGCTTCTAGCACTACTAAGCAGTTACACATACATTCTGACAGATCACATATCTACTAATATACTCCAGAATGAAAACTTTTCTTTTTTTTTTTGCAACAGCATCACTTGGTTGACTCATTTTTTGACCCATTAAAATCTTCTTTCCATCCTTCTCCATGGCATTATTGCCTGCTTACACGGTCCGTTTTTTAGACATGTATGTTACATCTCTCCTTCCCCACTGTCATAATTTGTATTTGTGCATTGAATTTCATGCATTTACTTAAGACCATCTCACCAATTTATCCACCATTCTCACTTTTGTAGGCTGAAATGTTTCAAACCCCTCCCCAACTGGACTTGCTCCACAAATGTTTTACACCAGCCATTCCACCAGTTGTGCTCCAAGTCATTAATGAACTAGATTTTAAAAACATCCTTAGGTCCTCACCTGAAATACCGTTCCAGTTGACGTCTACATTACAGTTACAGTCTTGTTGCCTGTGTGTATTCCAGTAGACGTTAGTAAAAAGCTTTAGATATCAAAGTAGCTGCATCTAGTACAGGCACATAGGTAGTGTGCTGAGCAACACTGGGTGTAGTACTCTGACGTTTAGAGAACAAGCGAAAACCTAAACACAACTAGGGTGACAGTTAGATTCCCAAAGTCGGACATTCTGAATGGGAACTGAAAGTAGTCCATTCTTTGATGACTACACAGTTTGCCAGGTCCTCCTTTTTCTTCCCTCTTAACAGCACTTCCTTTATTTTCTTGTCTCGGATCTCCCAAAATTGTATCGGGACTCTCCCAGTTCTTAGAGAGAGACATTGAGTTCTAACAGAGACTGCTTCAGCTAATCTTTCAAGTGTTACATATTTCATCAAACTGATGTATGCCTAAATTAGCTACCTATTCTTAAAGCTCTTTTTCAGTATTTAGTTTGCAGTCTTAATTATTGGTTGTCAAAAGAACGTTAAGGATTTTATTTATTTGCATGGTGCCAGACAAGATCAAATGTATTAAAATGAATGTTCACAACATGTAACAGTTCTTAAAATTTGATGCTGGGACCAAAACAAAACTGATAAACAAAAAAAATCTTGTTATTATCTCTTAATGAGAACCACTGATTATTTTTTACATTTCATTTGACAGTCTTCATCATAATTAATTCTACATGGCAAAGTTAAATTATTCTGGTTGATGAAGATCATTCTGACTCCGAAATATACTTATTAAATGAAATTAAAGCATGGTGCTAATCAGGCGAATGAGCATGTGTTACTAACCAAACATACAAACCCTAACAATGAGATAATGACAGGTACGGTGACAGATACAAAGCATTGCTATTTAAAGCTAGTAGAATGCTTTGAGATTCCTAAAGGGAAGGAGCAACGTAGATGTAAATCTCTACAATCTTCAGAAAGAACATCCTTTGCTTTTAAAATTGTGTTTGGTTTGTATCTCAAAAATAAGGCAACATCTGTATTGCAAACTGACAAAAGATGATAAAAGTAGCAGATCGGGAGGCTGTACCGGAGCTGGGCAAGACTCACAGAGCTAAAAGCATGGGTCACTGTTACATACCGCAAAGTCAGTTTTCCATTAATGACCACTAATGTTTCTGAAGTTTTGGTACATTCATCTAGCAAGTTATTTTCAAAACAAATAAAGAAGTCTGGATTCAACAGTGTTTTCCAACTGACTTTCGGTAAATCAGGATATATTTGTTAGATCTTGAGTCAAGGCAATCCTATCTATATGTATGTATGAGAACAACACTACACAGGTAAGCAGAGCCAGCAAAGCTTGCATTTTGATGTGATGGAAATCTCTGAATTAGCTTCTAAAGCTTTGTTTCGCTCAATGACAAGTGAGATGATTAACGCCAGAACTATTTGCTTTCATTTGCATAGAACATATGGTTCTCTGGCTGAAACTATTTATAATTTTTCCTGGCAAACCTCTGACACAAGAAAGGGCTGAAGACCTGGCAGTCCAAATCTGTATCATTTCAGGATGCAGGCTGACACAGTAACTTTGCTCTTGCTGAGCAAAAGACATTTCTGGGCATCGCACAGATATCTTTTGTGGGTCTGAGGAGACAGGAAGATTTCTGTACTTGCCTGTCCTGGGTGCCTAGGAGCTTAGCCCACTGACTGGGGTGGTTACGCAGCCTATAGGTAGTCACTGGCAGTTTTACTATCCCCCAATCATTTTGGAAAACATGTTTTTCAGTGTGATACAGGTATGTTCAAGAACTCTCACAGCTTAAATTAATTTCTTGCATAGCTTTTCAAAGATGAGACATGAGCACAAGTAAAGTGCCATGTGCTCTACAATACTGTGGATTAAACACCTGAATATATTATTTACTACTTTTGCATACCAATTACTCATGGGTTGTCTGGGGACAGGAAGAAAAGTCAGCTTATGTTTCAGAGAAATTTAAGTCCAGGGCTTCTCCAAAGATAGAAGGGGAAGTTCACCCAAATATTTTGCTCCCTGAAGTACCCCCCTTCCTGCCATTTGTTATTTTGCATGGGTTGTCCAAGGATGTAATTAAACCCAGATCTTATCTTCCAGGAACAAACACAGGTTATATGTTAGAAAATAAGTTAGTGGGAGAGCTAGAACAGTTGTTTGCATCACATTATTATCTCGATCCTTCAGGCTTTATTACAGGTCTTTTGAGGTACACACTGAACTACAGCATAATAAAGTATATTAATTGGTATATTTGGGTCTTCAGTTGAAATTCAGAGAGAAGGTGTAAATAGAGGTACATCCAACTATTTGTTTTGATAGTTCAGATACTTGGGTAATTGCGCTTTTATCTCCATTAGCAGTTCTGCATAGGAATAAATCATGTCATGTCATTCTGTGAGTGCATTTTTATTTGTAGAAGTCACTTGGGTGTAAAAGTATAGATCTAACTATGTTTTTTCTTTCCATAATATGGCACATAACATAAAAAGGATATATTCCAACATGGGTATAAATCTCATTGAATTGTTCCGGCTTATCTTATCTGTTTACAATTAACATTGAATTGCATTTGCCATTTTTCCGTCTAGAATTACTTTATACAGATAAGGACTGAAAAACTGAGAGTTTAAATATATCCCTTTTGGTGTAGAACCCCAATTTGATTCAAATTATAATGGCATTTTTATTACTATTGCCTCATTGATTTTCAAAAATGGAATTTTCACATCCAGCTCTTAGAAAGCTTATCCGTTTTAATCTAACAGTAGTGCAGGTGCATTTTGTCACACAGATGCATCCTATTGTTGCTGATATATTTTAAGAGCTGTTTTTCCCTGATTTTTAATCTGTAAATACATCCGATTTTTGTGGCCGGCTTAACACAATCATGAGACCCAGTGTTGTATGTGACTTTTTTTGCTTTCCAGTTTCCAAGTGCAACAACTAACAGATATGACTGTAACATTCGAGATAAAAAGAGGGCACAGAGATGCAACATGTCATCTTGGTACTTAGTGTAACATATACTTTACAAGAACTGCATATTTTTAGACCCAGCATTGATTTACTCTGCCACTATGCTAAATTGTTCGATAAATACAGTGTTTCACACCACCAGCATTCTTTGGAGCTGTATTATTGGGGCAGATTCTTTTCCCTCAACAGTGCCTTAGAACAACTAAATATAGATGCCTAAAATGAAGCCTAGCCATGAATTGCAAGCATAACATAAACTTGCATTAAAGCCAGTGAGAGTTTTGGGCACTCAAGAATGCAGGATGATTTATATAAACTGTCACAGACAAGAATTGTATTACTAATTTGCAACTTGCCAAAATAAATACACAGGCAACAAGGACATCGTGGAGTTAAAATAAGAAGAAACCTTACTCAAAATGCAAGCCAAACTTTTTCTTGAGTTTTGAAAGTCCAGCTGACCAATAATCCCTATACCTACTCTGACCCCCTCTTTCTTGCATGACTAGTAACCATGAGCTATTTTCCAAGCTTCCAGGTAAATTAGCCTTTTTTCCTTTTTCTTGAGGTGGGGGGCGGGGAGGGGAGAACAGCTGTCCATCAGCTGGACGAAGGTCTGCACAGTTTTGGCATGGTGGAGTATCCCAAAACTCTTGTTCTCCCCTAAGCTGTCCTCCTCTACCAGTTCTACTGTCAGATAAAAGAGTGCAGTATAAGCAACCTGCCAGAAGGACTTTTGTTCAACAGTAAGATTAACCTTCATTTTACAAGGTCCCCAGAAGCAATCTTTTGCATTGCTTTTTTCAGTGCCACCTCTTCAATATTCACCTTCGCTTTGTATTCTGAGGAACAGCTGACCCATGCTTATCAATAAGGGATGTAGCAGCACACCGTTCACTACCTTTGTGGGCACAGCAGGCTTGAAAGGCTGCTAGTCTTGTTCTCCAACCCAGTGCCTGCTCTCAGATGTAAATCATTATGCTTAAAGCGAAAAGTTAAACCTCTCCTTTTCAATCTTTCACTCTGGGGAATAAAAAGAGGTTGAAATTGCAAATTCTTAACTCACTGTCATGTTAAACAAAAGCCTTCTCCAACACTCTGCTTCCATCCTTTCAAAACACTTTTCACACCATTCCTGTCCGCACAAGCCCATCCTTCTCTTGACTTCACTTACTCCTGGGAATTTTTCAGAAGAGGGAATCAGTGACAAGACATTGTAACCCACTTCCCTTTCTCTTAGGGGCAGATAAACAAAGATACTCTGAAGTTATGGCTGAACATGTAAAGACACAAAGACCTTCTGTGTAGCTGTCACTGGTGGGTCAGCTCTGGCAGCCTGGTTTGGATGATCTGTTATGCCAAGAAGTCTCTTTTATACCTTTTTAGGCCATTATCAAACTGCCTAAGGTGCAGGATACAGGCAAAAGACCCAGAGTACCTTTCACATGCAAATGTAAGAATAGGAAAAGCTACAACTGGAGGCAAAGAGTCAGACAGAAATATAAATGCCAAATCCCGGCAAACGCAGCCAAAAGCAGCATGTGCCTGGCTCCATGCACCCAAACTGAAGCTTACTTGGCTCAAGAGGTAACTTGTCCTGGAAAGAGAATGTGGAACCATTTTAATGTCAGAAAAAAATCCTATTTGTAACCCTGCTATCTTGTGAAAAAAAATAATGTTGTGGTATTGAAGATGGATCATATGAAAGATGGGCAACAGCCCACAGACAGCCTATGGTCTACAGTCTTCCAATTTTTTACCTAACATACTGCTCTTTGCCAAGTTGAGACCAAGACGAGACCAATTACATTCACTTTGTTCAAGGCCAACAGCTTCTGGTTTCCCCCAAGTTCTGATCTGGGGGGTGCGGGGTCACTGCCTCTTACAGACACTTCCCTCAAAGTCTGCTCCTCGGAGCTTCCGACCAAAACAGCGCTGTGGCAGGTAATTCAAGATCTGCCCCTGTGTGAGCTTTGGCATGCATCAATTAATTTGGTGTGATGCTTTTGTCCTGTTGAGTAAACCCTATAAAGCTGTGAACCTTGTTTCTAGTGGTTTGCATCTTCTTGTATCATTAGTACCATAGTTAGATTCAGTATATAGCCTCAGTTTAAACACCACTTGTTTATACATATCCTATGGTTTCTGTATGCAAGATTAAGCATAAATAATCCTTCCTCAAAACAGGAGCTATACTAAATATTATAATGTTTAGAACATATATAGGAAGCAAGCATTCCTTAGGATTACTGTGGTACAGCATACAGCCCAGTCAGAAACACCTGGAGTGCTATAGTCATTTTAACTCATGAGATTTTTTTTCTAATATACTTTTCAGGATATTTCATGCTAGCTAAAGAATCGACTTGAAAAATTTTGGATGTGGACTTCTAAAACATGCACTACATTATACTTTCTTCTGGTTAAGAATATGCAACAGCTGATGTAAATCAATGAAGCTTTCTTGATTTCAGTGCAGTGGTGCCAATTCATAGTACACAAGGACTTAGCTCTACTGTTCCAACTAAAAAACAGAATTTAACACACGCTGACCAAATATACTTTTGTCTCATATATAAAATAAAGACATGAGACAGATTTGTGTTAATGAGACTATTCAATGAGATACGCCTTTTCCTTCTTTCCCACAAGTGCACATTCGTACAGCACTGACAACCCCTCAAGTCCCACCCTTCTTATTTTGTCTCTCTCAAAGAAGTCACATGGAATGACGTCATCCTACCTGCACAGCATTCCTGTCTCTCTTCAGTTCACTTCCCCGCCTCAAATATTTCCTTTTGACGTCTCAGGACACATAAGAATACAAGCTTAGAAAAGGGGTCTGCCACCTGCAACTGTTAGAAGAAACTTACTCAGAAAGAGGGGAAAAAAATACCACCAGGCAGTGAAAAGCTTGTACGTAATTTGGTACCAGCAGCAAAATGGGTACTTACAGTTCTTGATGTCCTTGTTTCACACCCAGAGCTGTGTGCAGGTGTGCGTATATCCTGGTTCCAAGCCGTACGGGAGGCCTCGTGTGCATGGCTGTCCTGGGATCCTGTAACAAAAAGCTCTAACTGATAACTACTTGTTTGTTTTCTGCAAAACATTTCTAACAGCTAGCTATTATTATTCATGTGATTGTGAGAAGAGGTGGACTGCTGAGGCTTGGAGAAGAGAAGCTCTTTCTCTGCCATACTGAAACACAGAGTATACACGCATTTGACGTGGCTATATACAAACTTTACTTCAGAATAACGTGCTGCTTCTGTCATTTTGTAAACACATACATTAATCCTGGAAACTGAAAGATGATTTAAAAGAAAGTTTATCTTCAGTTGCGATCTCGATATAAGAGTTTAAGAGTCCCAAGTCTGTCCTGTATACCTGGTAAATACTGTCTGTGTGCTACCAGGAAGATGACCAGATGCACAAATCTGTTTTTTTCTGGCATAGGCCAGCAATATCTTTATGAGAGCACAAATTTGAAGGAAAACGTTGAGATTAGGGGAAGAGAATAAAAGTCTCAAGAAACAATGCAGAACTATACTTACACAAGTACATCATCATAAAAATATCATCTGTAGAGTCCACTTAGTTTTTCACTCCCCAGTGGATGACACATCTGGTGAGAAAGAGATAAGCTCAGAGCTACTCACAGTAAAGAAGGAAATTTGCGATGATCATCAAATAAATGCAATATATACATGAGGTAACTTATGCCAGAGGCCAGACTGGCACATACATATGGATAAAACAGTATGTCTGTATGATTTAAATGTCTTTCAAGGGAGCTAGTTTTTCACATAGTGTATTTCCTTCTCTGTTAAAAATATGAGAACACTTAATTGAAAATAAATAATACAGATGTAGGTAACAGCAGTCGTAAGGTTTTATCCAGTTTGTAGGAACAAAAAGTAACACCACTGGAGAACCATGAAGAAAATCCTTTAAAACTTGACAGTGTCACGTCACATATCCAAGAGATATTTACTGATGCTTGCTTTTTTTAGAGAGGTATGTGAGAAAATGAACTTGCAAAGCCACATTTACTTTTTCTTGTTTAACTGTAATTAGATTACCCTACCTGGGTTTAAAAGACTTAGCTACACTATTATAATGGGTATCTGCCAGCTACAGGTTTTTGCTTTAGAAGATAAACAGTATATTGAAAAGTTATTAGCATACAAACTAAATTACTTTTAGAAAGAACTGACTCTTCAGGTGCTGTGTTTTCATACTTATATATAGATACCCATACACACAGTTTTAATTCCTCTGCTGTTTTGTTGCTGGCTAACAAACAAAAACTTTTTGATGTTTGTTTTCTTTTGTCTTGTTGAGGGGAAAAAAAAAAAAAACAACAAAAACCACCAAACACCCTTGCATGAACCTAGATTGTTAGTTACTTCCACACTTTAAGCCCAGGCTACTAGATAGCAATAATTATGAGTGGCAAAACGTCACTGCCATTAGTGGGAATCCCACCACTGATATCAATGAACTATGAATCAGGCAATGAAGCCAGTTTTCACATTTGTTAGAAAGTCTGAATTAATAAACAGTCCATTAATGCTGCATAGAAAGAAGCCAAAACCAGACCTGCACTCCTGATATTTACTCTGAATACAAACAATGGCAAATATGAGACATACGATGGTGCCATTTTAAATTTTCTGACTGAATCCTGTATTAAAACAAAATAATGTTATTTAACATCAGTGCAGTTTCCCTAGTCTAAAACAACGGGAAGCGAGATCAGAGTCAAATCCAGAATTTGCTGGAGAAAATGGATACAACTTGAGAAAAAAAAAAAACCAACCTTAAGACTTGTTTTTCCCTTGAAAACATTGCCAGATGAGACACTCTCATCAATCCTACAACACAGCCTGACATGTTAATTAACAGTTATGAGAATAATAAGTATTAATTTACTGTCCTTGCACTTTCTCTTGAAACCAGCCAAATTTTATCTATAATTTCCCCTAGAAACTGCATTTTGTTCTTAATGAGGGCTTGCTTTCCCTGTGTGCTCTTGGAACAAGCGCGAAGTAAATTACCAAAGAAAGCAATCTGAAGAATACAAAAATTTTACTTCATTCAAATGACTTGAAGTATTTCACTGTCTACATAGTCATCTGAAGACTGAATCTTGAGTTGTACTTGAAATGAAAAAAATTACAAGATCTGGTCTGAAAGATTTTGAAAAATAACTTGCCTCAACAAACTCTACCTCAAGATCTGCATACATACAGTTGTCCCTGACCTCAAGTCAACAGAGTATATAAGCCTGCCACTGTTCTCTGCTCCTGAGTCATCAAAATAGTAATTCCTCCAAAGACAAACATTTTTTTCTTTAAAAAAAAAAAAAAAAGTTATTTCAATGGCATTTATGAACTACCAGAAAGCATACACTTAACTGACCTGCTGAATCACGCCAATGCTTAGTTTGAAGTAAAGAAACACTACTTAATTTCTGTTCGCATTCAGAAGGCAAGATTTACAAAACATTATGTTGATGGCTTATCAGGGGCGCTTTTCACTGGATACAACATGTACTAGCTTCAAATCATGGTAAACAAAAGAGAAAACAATGGCTGACTACCAAACCAAAGAAAGGTATTTTTCAATTTGAAGAATAAACTTTTATCTCATGAGTAGTGTAGAACATGTGGTTTTGCGAGGTTGTCTTGAGAAAACACTGATAGCACAGATAATTTTTATTCAGAGATTCTGTTTTCTGTGATATTTTCAGTAAATTACCCCATCTTCCCACTACATATACATAAATCAGACACACACTTTCTTAATTATTGTAGGGAGTGGCATTATAAATCTCTCCTTTTCCCAAGATCTACAACCTCATAAAATTAGAATAATGTGCATCATCTCTCTTGCGTAGCTTCTGGCATGTCATTTTCACCCTCCTTCCAGCATAATTGAATACTCTGTGGGATATTTGTAGTAATAGTCATCAGTCTCTCTAATGAAAGAAGCCTGGAAAAAATATGGCAGTTTAACTATCAGATGCTATTTCACAATAATAAATCCTAATGTTTTCCAAATATGTATGATTTTCTTAATATCACTACATTTGGCTATGTTGGTGAAAGCATTTGTATATTGGGCCATCAGTACTGAAGCTAAAACTATTTGCAGAAAATAGGTGTAATTTACAGTTAATTTTATGAGATTATCACCAAATACCTCAGCAAAGAGAAAAGTCACTGTTTCCCATCAGACTACTGTCACTTATCTCTCAGAAGAGGGAAGATGGAGGGTCTTTAGATCTTGATGACTGCCCAGTTAAGTGAAAGCACATTAGGATAATACCCCTGCCTGGTGACCCTGGTGGGCATGGGGGTTAACTGACCGAAATATGGGACAGTATGGAGCAGGACTGCTTTCAGCTGAGTTACCCATGCCCCTTCTGTTCTTGGGGATGTCCAGAAATAATTGGTTGGGCAAAGCAGGCAAGTATAAGGGCCTCAGGATCATAATTCAGATGGGAGTTGCCTGAATTTGCTTCAGGTGTAAGCGTTGCATCTATGCAGCTATTTATCCACCTTCAAATAACCAGAACTAAAGGAAGAAAGTCATGCTATGGGCACAGCCCTATAAGTCCCATTTTGCCAAGGTCTGATATCTTCTTCATAGCCTAGAAGGGAATAAGCTGCAGAAGGAATCATTGGGAAGGTGCTTGCTTTGTCACCATTCAAATCACAGGCTACTGGAAGTGACATCAGGCAAAACTGGTGCATTTGGGTAGCCAAGGGCCAGTCCTCAGCAATAACGCACCCCAGATAATGGACCGGACTTTCAGCCGGGGTCAAGGGTCAACATCAGGACATGGGCTGACAGACCTTGAGCTTTGAGGATGAGATCCAGGCACCTACCACCAATACCAGCTTCCAGGAGCATGCAGTTGGGCTCATGAGGTCATATATCAGGAAAGGGATGTGCACAGAGACCCTAAACCAGAAGGCCTTTGTAGCTCTGCCTGAACTAAAAAAACCAGGTTACATTAGTGCCACCCCCTCATCACCAGCACAGTATTTTACCAGCACACAGGATAATGGCTACTCCATTAAACTGATATGAGCAGGAGCTTGAAAATCAGCTGGTTTTAAAGGAATTTGATAGCATGCCACTCAATGAGTATATCTAACCCCTAGATAGGATCTCTTTCTTCTCATGTGCCCTAGGCTCCTACAAGACCCTCTGCAAAAAAGAAGACATATGTAATATAACCTTTTATCACAAATGCATTGGACATAGTTCTTTCATCCACTTACATTTCTCAGTGCCACTGCTGCTCTCACCACAGCTTTAGAATATAGCATATTTTAACACAGCAATGATCCTAACTGCAGTACAGAAGACATGCAAATGGAGTCTTGCTTGTCAACAAATGCTAACAGAAGCCCACAGAGGCCCATCTGGAGTTTTAAGGGATTTATTGGCTTCTTTTCATCATCCCCACCTGCTTTTTTTTATTATTATTATTATTTGTTTATTTTTAATCTACAACAAATTTCTCATTTTTACAGGTATCAGTCACCACACAGACTTTACCCACAGACAAAAAGCTTCAGTGTAATGTTGTTTCTCTCCATTGCTGCTTTCACAATTTTGCAATTCCATTCTTGTTTCTGAACTTCAGCCATTCTTGTGCACTGACTTATTCACCTCTGCTAACCCATTCAGTGAGATTTATATCAAGTTTGAAAGCCAATTTCTGTTCTGTTTCATGCAACTCCAGTTCTAGAATAAAAATAGAAAGTAATAAGCATTGCCTAATAAACCTACACTGTAAATCTATAAGCATATAAACTCCTAGTGCTAGGTGGTATTTATTTACACAAACAACCCTACTGATCTAAGTCATATTTTACATGGGTAAGAGTCTATTCCTCAAGTACAAAATCTAGAAGACTGGAAGTTAACTTGCTTTCCTGTTTTAGTTTCTAGTTAACAAGCATTTTATTGACTTGCTTATTGCTTTACTATAATAATTCCAGATGTATTGTGTTTTACGTTTCTATCTGAGAGCTACTATCAGCTCAGTTTAAGTTTCTATTTGAGTAGAAGCTACTACTTTTATAGAGTTGTTCCTATTACAGAAACAATAGAAATAATGGTATTTACCAAATGTGGTAGTAAGCAATAATGATAAATCTTGGACATTAAGACAAACACAGTGTAATGTAAGTTTGATTGCAATTGACTGGAGATGTTGCCACATCAGAATGACTCTAGATTCTGCAGAGTAATTCTATCTTAAACTACAGAACAAAGAAACAAAAGATGCCTCCCTGCATAGTAACTGATTTCTGTAAGGTCAGTTATAATGAAAGTGCTCACTGGGAGAGTAAGGCACCAAAATACATACAGCTCTGCAATTTCTAAAACCCAGACTCAAGCCATGCTTTAGAAATACATTGTTAGTAAAACTGTTTCTTTGAAGAACTCAGCTTTGGTTTCCACCAAAAGTCTTATTCTAGAAGCCTCCCTTCTTACCTCCTACTTTTACTGTAGCTACTCATCATATTCATTATCCAGTATATTTGATCATGCAAATCATCATGCTCATCAGACATGCAGTAGAAATTAAGGTAACAGGAAACCCATTCTTCCAAGCTTCTCTATGACAACTATGGTATTCAATAAAATGATTCCACTGCCCGACCTGGAATTTTATGGTCCCTCTGAGCATGACATATTTTGCACCTATGAAGTCAATCAAATGCCAATGTTATTTTTTCTTTTATTACCCAGGACTGGTAGAGCAGTTTCAGTAAAAATAATTTATACCAACTGTTTCCGGTTAATGGAAAATCAAAGTCTTCAGACGGTGTTTTTTATTTCTGGTGCTTGAATTCTCAGAGAAATAGTGAAGTATAATTGGTACCATACGCTTTTTATTGTTTTCCACATGAAAGAATCATGATTTTCAGTGGATCATCAAATTATGCTGTGGCATTGTGCCAAATCATCAAACAGCAAGGTCACATGTGATGAAGGTACAGTGTCCAAAATAGGAATAGCATGTATCGTATCTTTGAATTGAAGGTTTATTTCAGTTTGTCTGAGTAAACCCAGCCAAGAAATTTTCTGGGGTTTTCCACAGTCTATAAAGCATGTCCTTGTAAATTACTGGAACAAGTCCAAGAAAATGTGCAAATATTCATCACCAAACAACAGGATTACAAAACACTATCATTTCAAAGAGTACATTACATTAGAGCCAAACCAGTTGCTTCAGCCACTTCAGAAATGTTAATAACTACCAAATATGAAAAAAACTGCACCTACCGTATTTCAGAAATATTGCTGTCATAGAAAAATAGTCTCTCTCCCACAGTTGTGCTTACTGAAGCATTACGTTCGCTAATTGTTTTGAGTACTAATTTATCTGCTTTACACATCTGCTTCACAAAATCACAACTAAAGGAATATTTTTAGAAAATCCTGCACATTTTTTTTTTTTTCCCCAAAGCTGAAAAATTCACTTTGTGTGCAAGGCTACATCAGATTCAGTAACTGAATCTTTTTAACATTCTTTGACTCATTTTGTGGTGCTACTTCACGCCTCTACCTCTGTTGTATCATTTCAAGCTGAAAACTTGCTGGAAGGAGAACATCACCTTCACGACACGTGTCTTACACAATGGAGCAATTAGGCACACATCCAAGAATTAAAATTCCAGCACCAAGTGACAGTCAAAAACTCTAAGGTTTTCGACTAGTTACAAAGTCATTGCAGTGCTTCTAGTTTGGACAGGGCTTTGATACAGGGGAGACATCTTCCATTCACAGAAAGTTTGCTCTTCACATCAGGAAGTTATAAGTCTGGAGTTGTAAAGTCTGAACTGCTTACAGAGGTATTGCACATGCATTTCTCATTGTCACAGCAAGTTTCCTTTTTAATCTGACATGCAAAGCCGTTTCTAAAATAATGTACATAGCACCAAAAGAATTCATCAGAAGCTGATGAATTTAAACTTTCATTTAACAGTTCATGATGCAAATATTGCCAACTAAAATGCAATTGGCATATTTTACCCAATTGTAGGATTTCTGAAGAGAAACAGGAAACTAGGCAGATTTTATCTCTCAGTACTTCGCAGGCAGGAAATTCAATTTTTCGCCTTCTGGAAGGGTTTCAGTTGTAAAGACTTTTGAAGGAACACAGTGGCAGTACGACCTAAATTGATGGTTTTGAAGAGAGGAAACACTAAATTTATGGCAGGGACTATGTTATAATCCAATATCTCAGCCTTTGCTAAGAGACAGAACAAACATTGCCCTGGGGTTTGAATGACTCTGTGGACAATCTTCTTAGAATCTTTGTCATCATGGCTCTTCCAGGTCACAGATGAATTTATGAAAAAAGCAACCCTCCCTCAAAACCTGAGCAGGCAAACAAGACTGAGGAAGAGCCTTGTTAGTCCTTTCTGCACACAAAATATGAAATGGCAATCTTGCTATTTTAAAGTTCTCCCTACTTTTTGCCTCTGTGGATACTCTCTTGTTCATAAATAAATTAGTTATATTAAGAGATTCATTTATATTAGATCAATACCAAAACTGTTAATGGCAGGTTTCTCCATGGCTTGGTAAGCCCTTTATCTACTGCTTAGACCAGAAGTATAAAGCACAAATAATGGGATGAAAAAACAACAACAAAACTAAAGCTGATGTTCACCCTACAAGATTTTTTGGGTTTGATTGACTGACCTTGAAAATTGGGCCACATTATAATCAATGACCAGCTGCATCTCTATCAAGATAACATCAGATGTTTGCCCAGGCTGGCAATCCACACTAGAATGGTGTAAACTACTTTTGGTTCATCTTGAACCAACCCTGGCACACCCTGGGTGCACTGTTTGAAGTGTTCTGCACACATGGGCACAGGATATCTGCACAGCTGTGAATCTGGCAGCCCTTCTTCCCTACCTAAAGACCTATCCCGCAGCTGTTTCACCTCCAGAGGGAAACGTGGGAGGACAGGCCATGAAAACATTTAAGGGAGGTTCTGGGATTTGCTGGCAGAACGGAGGTAGCTACAGAATAGAACAAGGCCCCCAACACGTTGCATAACAAAATGAGAACTTACACACCCTAGAAACATTACCTTTTCCTTTCACAGTATGTTTAAGCCAGGAACAAGAATGATGTATTTTTTCTTGAGGGAGCATCCAAGAATTCTCTTTCTGATGAGAGAATCAGAGATTTATCCATTTGTCATCTCCACAGAGCAGTATCTATTGCAAGACAAGATGGAAAAATACCTATCTTTTAGTAGTATGCATACATGAGCAGCAAATCAAATGTTTACCTAACAAATATGTACACATGCAAACATCTACAAATACCTACCTACTAAGTTTTTACACTCAAAGGACATTTTATATTTGCCTCTACTTTCTGGAATTGGTTATGAATGCAGGATTACGCTTGCAACTATCTTATTTTTCTTCCCCACTTTTTTTTTTTTTTCAAATTACACATTCCTGGGTGTCTGCCTAAGGAAATTTGGATGTTCTCAAAGAAAGGGAATGCTTAGGTCTGTCTCAGCAAGGGGAACTAAGATGTGTTTTTTGCTGGAAATTGCTACAGGGTAAAGAAAAGGATTGGGGAGGAATGTGAAGTATTAAAACCCATGTAAGTCCAACTCCTTGTTGTGAATTCACCAGCAGTTTACAGGCAGTTTTGATCTGTGTGTCTTGCCCTCATTTTCCAAAATAATTTGCATTTATGTTGAACACATACCAACTTCAACCTCTAAAAATGTTAAAACCTCTCACAAATGAGCTTCTGTGCAAATACTGTTGGATAAACAATACTCAAAAAAGTCAAGACACTGTAACAAATAATTGGAGATGACGGCTACAGCCATGAAATGCTTCTGCCAGGGGCAAATAAATTAATAATCTTGCTGTTGTACCATAGCATATCTTATGCAAAATGCTTGTCTTAAATATTTATTTAGACATGTGCAATGAGATATGAAGCTATGGTTTCTGTAAAATCCCCTAGAGGAAGCTTGTAGAGCCAGCACGTCAGGGTTTTCTTTTGATGCTGTGTTCTGTAATACCCTTTGTATGTGTTTCCCGGCTCTACATACATAAGATTAGAAGCAAAACAGATCCAATTCTCCAGCAGAAATTTTGCCATGTGGCTTGAGAGGTGGCAAGGCATTCCTTAGTGTACTGTCACTCCACATTTCCTGCCTCCTCGAAAATTTTATTTGGAGGGAGGCACTAGCAATAATGATATGTAACGATGATGAAGCATCACTTTCAGAGTGCATTCCACTCCTTCAGATGTATTCTGGGGATTTACTATGCTATGCTAAATGCCTTAGCCCATGCTAAATGTACTTTCAAGCCATAGGTACACTCTTTATTTCTGCATATTGGCATATATCCCTTCTCACAAATATCCCATAGAGTATATTCCCACTTGTAACATAGAATCCATCTGGAAATGCTTCCAATCGCACACAGTTCCTATTTCTTTGTTGAATATATTCAACAACATGACCAAACCAAATGGGAGGAAGCATAAACTTTTAAAAATAAACAAATGAAGCACAAGACAGTCCTCCTCAGATTTGCATGTTCAACCCCAGCTAAGTAGTTGAATTAACAACAATTTTTACCAGATACCTAAGGACCCTCTGACTTTTCATTTACTCCTATGCAAATGATTTAGAGTGGAATATTTAAAACATTCTATCAATTCTGTGAAAAAGACAATGGAGTTTCACCTCGTTACTGCTACACATCCATTGTGGTCAATTATTTTCTTTGCATTGCTTCACAGCCTGTAACAACTCTGGACTTCGGGGCCAATAGCAGGAACACAATTATCCATCTCCCTTTTTACTTCACGCTCTCCTGTGAGAATATTCTGAGCCATCTGTTGTCAGCACCAGTAGGTCTGCAGTCCCTGTAAGTGTGTAAATTTGTTCAGGGTCAAAGAAGACAAAAATCTCTTTTCCCAAATGTTGGTCACTATGTTGCAAGTCACACCTGTCACAACAAACCCATCCCAAATACACTCTATGTCCACAGCTCATCGCAAAAGCCATCAGTTGCGTGGTTCTAAGATATTAGTTTTTTTAATTTATCTTTTTTTAAGAGTTCTCACAGTGGATCAGTATAAATGATGAGTGAACGTTCTGTTCATTTTTAAAAGGTGTGTGTTTCCTTGCCGAACTCTGCTTTAGTACTTAATTCACTTCAATGCAATTAACCACAGGGAAGAAAGAGCCCTTGAGAGCATGAAGGAATGACTCCCAGAGACTGCCACCACTGCTAACAGACGGAGCTGTCACCAAAGCAAGTAAGAATTAAATCCCAGCTGGGACTCCAGGAACTCCCCAAAGCAAGCCATCCAGAAGACAGATGATGAACTAGTTCTCCACTTCCCAGCTTAGCCACGCTATGGTGAAGATAATCCTGACAGCTTTTGCATTAAACAGCTCCAGGCTTCAGTCAGATATAACAAGCTTAGTAAACCTAAGCAAGGACCTATAGCTGGGGCTAGAGGTGGTCAGATGTGGATTTGGGTTTTCTTTTTTTTTTTCCTGACAGAGGTAATATTTTAATGCCATAATGCCCAGTGAAAAAAGACCTAAGTGCCAGAGCATGCCTTGTTCACTTTTGTAGAGCAGAGGACCAGTTTGGGAATGGGGAACAATGTCGTCCAACAAGGACCTTGCATCCTTCTCCAGAAACTCTGCTTAGCTTAGGGAAATGTAGACTGTGTAACAAAAATAAATCAAAATGCCACAGTTCTCTCTGGAATGAGACGGGATTAGAATACTATACTAGAATACCAATGGGGAAGATCAAATGCAATTTTGGCATCCAGAACCAAACTCTGCAGCATTAGCACATTTTTTGGCTCTCTTTTGGCTTTTTTAGCCAGTAGCACTGACTCCACAATTACATTTTTCATTATTGCAAAGTAGTAATTATCTCTCCCTCTTTTATTCACATTTGTGACAGCAACTTCCAATCAAGTGCAGAAACTTTTTACAAGATAAATGTGACTGAGCAAATCTGAAATTTCAAAGCGGCAGATAAAGACAAAAAATGTTCCTGGAAGAGTAACTTCATTAATAAAAACATCTGTAGGCCCAATGCTGAAAAAAGCAAAACTCCTCCCTTTATCCTTTTACTAGGAAATCTACCAATATAGACTGATAAATATCCCATTTTTCCTAACAAAATAACATGAATGAAACAGCTGAGATATATATTGTTACGTACATAGAGAGGCTAGAAAAAAAAACCAGATAAGCTAGAAATGTAATATTGTGTTAAAGAGGAACTATCACTGACAAATACTGATGATACTGGAATAGCACTGGAATAGCTGTAGGAGAAATACTTCAATATTGGCACTGTCCAAGCCAATTTGAAAACTCATCTGATTACACTAATCCCAAAACAGATAAAACAGGAAAACATATTAGGGATTTCCAGCTAATAGCTTTCCTAACTAAATTTCAAAAGGTAGCAAAAACTCATGGCTGTCAGACTGCACTACTAGATTTCCATAAGTGTACAGAAAGGTCAAATGGGTTTCATAAATCAGGTGTTAAAAATCTATGTTCAAGGAATAATACGGTTAATGCCTGAGGAGGCCTGATCATCTGAATATTCTTTGACTGTCCTATCACAGGTTGCCAGAAAAGCATTTGATAGCATTGAATGGCCCTTATAACATCTTGCAGCAGTTCTCAAAAAAAAAATTCTGCTTGGGACTAACAACATCCAAAAGGCTTGAAATACTACATAAAGTGCACTGATATAACAGATGGATATAAAACCTGTCCCTTTCAGCAAAAACCATGAGTGCTTCAAGGATGTCTGCTTCCTCTCCTTTTAACTTCTCCTTGGAAACAGGCACTACTTATGCATATTATGTCCACATTACGTTTTACGCTACAGGTAAAATATTGCTAGTGTGATCTTCAGGCAATCAGAATACCTACAATCATGTCATAGCTAATATGATGTGGCTGAGAGAAAACATAAAATACACTTTCAGATCTTTTCTGTATTTTACATGTTCTAGTTCACTTAGGTGAACACCAACACCCTTTATTCATATGTTGTATAAATTATATCAATAATTTCACCCATGCATGATGCTGCTTAAGCATACTGTGGAATAAATCATAGCAAAAGATGGGGGGATTAGAATGGGATAATGACAAGAGAATACTGAAATTATGAGTACCTGTAGCTAAGCAACAAAACAAGAGTAATTTTCATCTGGTTTTGTGAGATAAGCGTCTATTTTCTCAGCATATATTCTACCCTCGGTTTCCCTTTTCCCTCCATTCTTGCCCAGCAATAAAAACTGTCAAGTGATACTTTGGTCAGCACATACCAGAAACTATATTTCCCAGTGCAGAATTCAGGCATTTCTTAGCAGCTACTGACAGGCTGCCTGTATACCAAGTATTTCATTTCAACTATTCTACCTGCTGTCTACAAAAATACAAATGATGAGATTTTTAAAAAGACTGATGACTATTGTCCAATCTCAACCTCCATTACACCCAGGAGAGTCTCCCTGATGTCTTTAATAGGAACAGACTCTGGCCAACAGAGCACTTTTGAAAATCCCCTCCTCAGAAACAGGAGGGAAGCACAAGCCACCATAACCACATTAAGAAATTTCAGAAACATATAAGCTGTCTGTTACCCAGATCTTTTCAAAATTAATACCCCCACCCAGCAAAAATGATCGTCAGACCGACCTCTGCCCCCATGTGGAGATGATCAGAGGAGTGAGGGTTGCATTTCTAAATAAATCCTTATGCACTCTCCACAAAGACTGCACAAGGCAAGGCAGAGAACAAAAAGAAGGGGTCTGAACAGCAATTTGTTCCATATTCTTCCAGGAATATATTCTCTTTTGTTTTAAAACATTCAAGTCTTCTTTACCTTCTCATTACTTGCTCTAAGATCACTAAGAGCACAAGGCACAATTACTCAATTTCCAGATGAACTCGTATTATAACAATTTAGGGTTACAATAGGAAGACAAACATTCCTGCAATTGCCTGTTATTCTGCTAATTGTTCCTATTTTGTTTTTTTCTGGCAAAAAGTAGGATTCACAAACAGTGGAAACCATCCTCCAAACAGCGCATTATTTCATTATAAATGCAAGGCTTCATAAGTGGCGATAATATAGAACAGAGCACGGGAGTCACTGGTGTAAACTGCTGCTATGAAACTGGTTGGAAAATGTTTTTCTCCCCTCTGGCAGGGTGCGTGCGTGCAGTGAGCTGAACCACCAAGCTTTCCTTGGGAATTCTGCCCACAGGAAAGGCACATACCACACAAAAGAATAAATAAAACCCCAATTTTCTGTCAAAAAAACCTCATCAGGAAACTTTCTCTCAACCTTTGCACAGAGTGCAATGCCTCACTGTGGGTGAGATTCAGTTGTGTAAACATAGGTGTCCAGCAGCATTTCAGCTGCCTCAGGGCAAGTGAAAATGTCTCCATGAGGCTGACAAATGAGACAGGACCTCGTGCCCTTCTGGGCAAATGCAGGCCCAAGTGAGTTGCCCTAGGGCATCTTCCAGAGCACAATAGGGCTTAATGCTTAGGCAACTGAATCCCACCCACAGAGTATGGCTCGCCAGTATCGGTCTGCACGTTCAGATCTGTCACAATAAATTCAACTTTTTGTTTGTCGGTTGGTTTTTGTTATGAAAACAATTTGAAAACAAGAGAGCAAAAAGCATTAGTGAGACACGGAGAAACCAGAAAAGGTATACAAAGATGAACGGGGAAAATAAACAAAGGAAGAACACGGACTGAAGTGTAGAGTCCTGAGATATCCAGACAGGGATCCTGAGGCAGGAAATCCTACCTGCAAGGCTCTCTTTTGCAGCCATCTGCTCCTGCAATTGTCATTCACATTTGCATTTACTTTCTATCTCACCTTGCAGAGTGGAACAGTACATGAGTGCTGCACAGTGGTAACAGGTGGTGATAATCCCAGGGATTTCCTTGAAGATATTATGGGAAATGAAGTTTTCACTGCCTGGCCCACGCTACTAACGTAAGAATGTGAGCAAAAGTACAGGGGACAGCTGGGAGGGGAGGATCTGCTTCTGATTAGAGGAGAGGAATATTGTACACTTTGCACGAAGGCTCCAGGACCAGAAATCATCCTATGCCAACATCGGCATCTCCCTCTGAATTTTAATGTTACTGACTCCGTAGCCACCTAATTCCAGCTGATGTATTGAGGGACAGCTGATGGGTGAAAAGCTCTGCTCTCCAAACACATATTACGGACACAGTAATGCTTAGCCATTTGGGAGGCACTGTGCTCTTCCTGCACTTGAAAAAAAGAAAGTGACCCCAGTGAACATAAAGAATTTATTTCTTTGTTCATCCTGAGCACGGAGAGTAACACTGATGCCTTGAAGATATCAAAAAAGTTATTTCCTGAGAAATATTTTCCAAGTTACTTCATACTGATTTTCTAAGAGATCACCGTAGCTGATAGTCAAAATAAATCAAATTACAAACTATATTGTACAAAGGTCCTCAGTTAAACTGCCAATTACATCTGAGAAGACACGTATTACATGTATATATGCCATAAGTTCCCAAAAGTATTCAATTTTAAGCAAGGGCAAAATATTACAGTCTTCATTCACCATTTCTGGCCATACATGTACTGTGTGCATCATGACTAGATACTGGGGTACAGTGCAAGGCAGTAAGAATCCCAGTCCACCCATTACCCAGACTGGGCAGCCTCTCTAGGCTGCCTGCCAGAGTTGCTTTGCATTGGAAGCTCCACTAAACTCAGAAACGTAGATGGAGTCATAAATACAAAAGCAAAGCACACTTAAAAACCTCCCAGTGTAAGCCATCGGTTTTACACTCATTTTGCAGTGGTATAAAATGACTGCATCCTGCACAGGCAAGCAATTAATCAGTCGTTCCGTGCTGCATATGCACTCAAAGAACAGGACCTATCTTACAGTCAATGTAATCTCATTTCTTTTCTAGGAGCGGACAACGTTTTGTCCCTCCACCAAGGAAATCGCAGAGGATTTTACTTTGCAGAATGGACTGCAAAGCAAACACCCAAAGCTATGATGCACTGAGCTACCTTCAAACCTGGAAACCATATAGTTGAGACTGCACAGCCCTTTCCCAAATTAAGAAGACCTGAAAAGTGGGTTTGCTTACTCCAGCCAAGAGCTAGGCTCTGCTACTTCAAGTATCAATGCTAGTTTATCTACATGGTATTGTGTTGCACCTTATGGCCTCTCCAAATCAGAGCTAACTTAGAGGGCTTTGCACTCCTTTTCCAGTTACTTTCGTCCTAATTTCGAGTGCAGGTTTATAGAAAAACCTAAGCAGCAAATGTAAAGGATTGAATGTCATGAAGCACCAGGCTAAATGGGTATGCATTCTGCTTAGTTCAAGAAAAAAAGATGACAAATTCTTAGCATGCTAATTTGTAGTAGTAGTGTTAACTAACATAGAATGAATTTGTGCATTTTAATACAACTGCAACAAGCATAGGAATTCTTGCGTGCAACCTCTTAGCCCATTCAGGAGAAAAAAAAATGAAAAATGTCAAATGGTATTTAACACCTGGGATTTCATTAAATGCATATCAACAGATCCACAAACATAATAAATTTGATCACAGAGGTAAACAAACAAACAAGCAAAATGCCCCCAATTATTCGCAACTGTGCCATTAACGCTAAATCTCCTCAAGTCTGAGCCCGTTTTAAGAGGTTCAAGTTCAGACTGTTGGAATACAATGTATTCATGTTTGATGCTACAAGCCAGAAAAATAGAGACATTACCAGCTCCATGTCTTTGTCTCAAATGCCTTCCGTCCAGACCTTTGATGTGGATACAGAATACATGCCGCTCAATTTCATGTCAGTGTTTCAGTTTACTTTGCTTCTTACTTTACATACAACATATGTTCAGTTATTAGAGGTTTTCTGCATATTACATCACTTTTACAAGTGACCTCATGAACTTGCACCACTAATTCAAAAGGATTAGCGACATTTGCTCGACATTTCTTTGAACTTACTTCTACTAAAGGATGGGCTGTTGAACAGAAGTTCATCCTCCTGCAAAAATAATAGAAGATAGGCTTTGGTATCTGTTAAAAACATGTGTATCAGCAGGCAATCTCCTGTTACAACAGGGAATTACTTTTGATAACGCACAGAACTTTGATCAAACCCTTATACTCTGTTGAAATACATTCACCCCTATTGTCTTATGCAGTTCCAGTGGCTAAGCTACTTCAGCTTCAATTACTGCAGCCTGGCTCTGATAGATCACAGAATAAAGTAGCCACAGTAAATTATTCAGAGTTCTGGATTATAGCTGTTTCCAAGGTATTCCCACTGAATTTAAGAATATAAGGTATTCAGCAGTTTACAGTTCTCAAACCACATTTTGCACTGAAAATACCTTTTTCTTTCTTTCTTAAAAAAAAAAAAAGCAGCATTTTTTGTACTTTAGAGGAAAATCCACCTTTAATTAAAAGGATAAACAAACCATGCAGCCATTTTCCAGTTTAGATTTCTAATGTGTTTGGTAATTCCGAGTGTAGCAAACATTTAGGGTTTTGTTTTCTTGTTCAGACTTGTAAATGGAGAAACATGAGGAGACTGAACTGAAGAGTAGACAAAAAATAAATAAAACAGAGTGCAGTGCAAAAACAATGTACATTTTTTAACTGAAAATTGTCTCTGTCCCATCTGGCTGTTAAGACACCTTCTTTGCTGTAGTGTAAGAAGCAAAGGTTCATAAAGAAACTCAGGGGTCATTCTTTTCCCATTTTGGGATTCAGAGCCTTGGGTTATAAAACCAACTTTTCCAGGGATAAAGACAGCCACAAAAAACATCTTTTAAGGACAGTGATGTGCCTGCCTCCCTCCCTCTCTCCTCAAAGTGGCACATCGCAAACTGTAACAAACTTTTCTATTCCAGGCCATTGCTCAGCAAAATAAAAAAAAACAGAGGACAAAACTCAATCCAAGTTTCCCAAGGTCAGTGTATGCACTCCAGTCACTGAAATACTGCATGTCAACTCATTACCTGTTCTAAGTGAAAGTGGCAACCACTGTTGTGCTGAATGTAGAGCATTTTTCTATTAGTTATATTTCCAGGACTGCTCCTGGTATGAGCCTTCAAGAGATATAGGAAGTTACGTACCTAATACATGCACCCTACATGCTGCAAGCACAAGAGAAAAGACAGATCTTGCCAAGAGTAAGGCACCTTCAGCAACAAAAGAGTTGGAAGACTTTACTCATCTCTGGAACGGTATTACTAACAACTAACATCCTTCCAGGTTTAGGAAGCAATTAAACAGGGCTTCAATAAACAACACATTTGGGGCCTACATTTAAGCATTACAAAGACCCTTTCATTTCTACATATTTTCTAGAAAATTGCAGTAAATCTAATGCAGTTTTTAAAAAAAAAAAATACATGGAATCAAAACATATTTGCATTTCTGCCTTTATTCACCTTTTTTTACTTTCCCTTGTATTTACAACACTTATTTCATGGAGCTGGATCCACGTTTTTAATAATTTTTTGATCCACCCATAAGTATGTAGGATATACATTAGCCACATCACTGCAAAAGCAATGGCAGACAAAAAAAAAAAAAAAAGCTTTTGGCTTGAACGGGGTCAGATTTTCACAAAGGTGAAGTCACATATCTCAGTTATCATGTCTGGTTTCCCACTTGAGTTTCTGAAATCTTTAATTCATTACATCATGTTTACTTGGTATAGACAGAATCACTAAGGAAGAGAGAAATAAGAAATGAAGCAACGAGAACAGGAAACAGTTTGTTTTCACATGTATGTTATAAAGGTAAAAAAACCCGAAAACTTACATTCACAAAGCACGCGCTATGCTTTCTACAATTGTTCTTCACATCCAGCTCTTGTTTCTCCCTTCTTCAACTGCAGGGAAGACTGCTTTTCTTATTATGTACATACAACACTTAGCACAACTGTCAAGGACCTCTAGACTTTACTGAAACACAGAGAACAAATAAGATAATGGAACACACTTAGTTTAATCTCAACAAATCTCTAGACAGAATATTTTCCCTGAAACAATCAGCCCTTTTAAGAAGCATGCATCTTTCACCTATTTGCTGTGTTTCATAAAATTTGTTTTATATGTAAAAGATGGGGGGGTGAGGTGTTAAAATTAACTGTCATGTCAGTCCAAGAATTTAACACAAAACAATACCATATACTGTTATCCTATAAATGTAACCCAGGTTGGAAATTGGCCAGTGCTGTGCCATTTGAAATATAGTTTGCATATTGTCACATATTTTAAATACATGGGTAATAATATATATCAAAAGCAGATTTTCTTTCACATGGGGAAATAAAATAAAGGAAAAAATAATTATCAAAACATAGCCAAATTTTAAGTTAACCCAAATCCAAAGAATAATCCCCAGGCAACCATAAATTATGTGGTGTCCTCACTCAATTCAAAAGCCACTGCTGCATCTGTGGCTTGGGGAGGCAGGGACGGGAGAGATGGGAGAGTTCTGTTGATCAAATAAACCACAATACTTAATGCATACTTAGTATTACATAGTTTATTTGAACAGATAATACAGGCTGAGAATGTTACTTCAGTCCCATGGTATACAGCAATTATATCCATTGTCAAGTGCTTTCTCACCATCTGCCATTAGATCCTGCTGGCAGAAAATACCCAATGCCAAGCAATGTCTGAGAAGACACAGATCCCCTGCACCTCTCACTGATCCACTGAAGGCTGACCAAACTAAAGAACATCTCTACTGAAGCTGATATTCACCAGATGGCTATTAATTTTAATGATAACAAAGAAACTATGAGTGTGCGCCTTGCAATTCTGTCCAGTTCAGTACATGAGAAATTTAAGTTTACAACTCCACACTATTTACTAAAATAAGGCAGCAGAGCACCCTCCCCTCCTCTCCCACTAATAAAAGACAAAATACAATTCACAATGTGGCTGTCCTATGCATTAATAATTCACATCTGGGCCAGTATCAATCTGCTGGTCGATGCTGAGCAATCTTTTTTTGGTCAGCAATGTCTGTGTCCCTTCAGCTGGGTCACAGAAACAGATCTTCAGCTAATGAAAAGTCAACATAAGTCTCCTGAACTCTGTGCCCATGTTAGTTTACACAACACTTATAACAAGAGCTGACGGTTTCATTTTGCAGTTCAGTTTTCTGATTTTTCAGTCTTCAAATTCAATTTTTACCTTCTTTTGCCTGGATGCAATTTCCTTCAAAAACTTTATAACAAGATAAACTTCCACAGGCTGTAACTCATCCTAAAGAAACCTCTGATCTGTGAAGTTTAAAAATATCAGGGGAGGACTTTTAAAGCTGTTAACAAACATTTCAGACTTGAATGCCAAAACCTAGGTTCAGATCACTGTTTACACACTCCATCCTTATGGGAATTTAACACTTTTGAAAATGGCAGACCTTACAAGAAATTGTTGTAGAGTTTCTTGATTGACTGTGTCCACCTGAAATCTTGCTGAGTCTTGCAACTTTCCCTTTCTACAGTGAGATTTAACTGAAGAATATTATTTAAGGGAAACGAGTTTGTCTTGCATTGAAACACACTGAACTATAGCTAGATAAAAAATACCAAGCAAGTTCTGCAAACTATGCTTCCATGAGTTTACTGGAACATGAGTTTGCCTATCACAACACGTGACTTACTGCTTTTATCTTTCAAGACACTAACTGGTAAGCAAATTTCAAAGTTACATGCCTGACTGTATAAGGAAGATGAATTTTGAATCACCTACATATCCCGACCGCAGAGCACTCATACCCTTCTCCAATAGGAAACAGAAACAGTGCCACATGACTTATCTGAAATTCAATGCTATTTGAATTTCAAACATTAGATTAACACGCTGAAAAACGCAACCACAAATACCAGCATTGAACAGGTGAGAAAGAATATATTCAGCCTCATAGATATTCCTTCAGAGGATACATAAGTTAAATTACTCAAAAAGCTATTCACTGTAGACTTTTCATTCGGATCTAGTTAAAATGTAAACAACCCCTGAAAATTTAGTTTGTTTTTCCACTTCCTGTGTTATGCAATGTACTCAAGTTACACAAGGCTGTTTTTTCAGCTGGATCACAACATGGTAGCATTTGCAGACCAGTGCTGATGTTTCATTAATGATCTCCATAACAAGAAGATCATTGTTTTCTTTTATGTAAATGCTGGCTAAGTTACAATCACATTAAAATTTACTACATTCTTTTTGGTGGCCCAGTATCAGAGAGAAGGTCATGCTTCCTACCAGTAAGGACACTCCAACAATGTGTAGGCTATTTTGGGTGAGTGCCTGGTGATTAAAAAAGCCACAGTTAATGAAGTCTGCCAGCAAAAGAGGAAACCTTGGTTATTCATTTCAAAACAAGAAGAGAACTTGGTTTGTTAGGTGACATTCAAACTACTCTGTACAAAAAAAAGGTTTTGTACAGCTGAAACTCTTCCCATTCAATGAGTCCTATCTAATAGCTGACTCAGAATACAGTTTCACATTCTAGCTTTGCCACAGACTACAGAGCATGGCCAGGCCAATTCATTATTTCATTCCTCATCCATCAACCACAAACTAGAAACAGTATTTTTCTTCCTTTTTCTTAACTATTGATCTAAACTGTAAGCTCACTAGTTCGGAATAACTAACTAGGTAGGTACAAAACAGTACAAAGTAAAATAGCATCCCAGGCAGTAACTGTGAACAAGCAAAAGACCACAGTGCACACATCAAATAAAACCGTAATTGTTAGAGTAACATTTTCGGTTGACAGTCAGTGAGGTTGCAGTTCACAAATCACTCAGCAAATGCCTTTTCCCAAATCAAAATCTTTTACCGTAGTAATGAACTATTATCACGTTAAGAAAAGAATCACACTCTACGTAGAGTCACACTTAGTTTCAGGTACAAACTGGCAGGGAAATGCTGACCATTCACCTAACACCCAAACACTGTTCCAAGCTGAAAACAAGGTTGTCAGAACAAATGTTCTTTTACAGTGTTATTACTAACTTTACTGAACAGAAAAACATGCACAAAAATCCACCCAATGCCCTCCCCACATGCAGACTCTGACCGACACTTAGAAAAGCAGCATTTATGCAAACTCAAGACTGCTTTAGGAAAAAACCACCACAAGATATAATGAATAAAATACCTGCAATAAAAAAATAGGATTTTTTTTCTAAAAAAAAAAGCTAAAAATAAACCACGACACTACTAACAAATGCTTTCAATAAATACACCACATTTAATCTTGTAATTGCCTTTGCTAGTTTCCTGCCACAACAAGTCATGTTAAGAAAATGCTGCCACTAGCTGCAGCCTACACAGGGACTGCCACGCAATGGCTTCCTCATTGTTGTGTAAGGCAGGCGTCAGAGAAGCACTCCCGGAGGGACATGACACCTAATCATCTGACACAACGCCTCTCCCTCTTATGAATACTTGTGGGTCTCATTCAACTGCTTCTTTTGGAAATACTGAAATGTTAGATAACTACAAATGTAAAAAGTAACTAAGTATCTCAATATCTGTATTCCCTGTCGCTGCTTGGACACGTAATCACAAGCAGCCAGTCTCAAGAGCTCTTCTGAATGAACCTAACAATGCTGACTGCCTCTATTCATGCAGCTCTGAAAATGTTAGAAAAACATGGTTTAAAAAGAACAATACTTCAGCAGTTCAGTAAAACAGCTATAGCATGCAGGAAATAGTGACAGCTACATTGCGTCAAAGCTAAAAATACATTATAAGGTGCGTCAAAGATACCAGAACATAGTTTTCTAGGGACCTTGAACTCTGCATAATTGCTTATAACAAACTCAGATGCAAAGGAAGTGTTAACTTTTCTCTACAGAAAAACATTCCTGCTTTTACCACTTACAGTCACATTTTCCTAGGTCACATCTTATCCTAGTAATCCACAGCAGTGCATAGCCACAGCAGTGAGAGTTTGAGGAGGGATCAAGATCTGGCAGGTGCCTCTGGAGGAGGGCTGTGAAAACACTGTGAAAAATATTGGTTCAAGTTGTGAAATCAGCAGGGAATACATCACTCATTTTGCACTTTTGTTCTTCTACTTGGAAGGAAAATAGATGAGTGCATCTTTCCAGATTTCTTGGAGAAAGATCTAAACACAGGGAAAGACAGCCAGGAAAGAAAGGGTTGAGAAGTTGACATGTGTAACAGCAACAATAACCTGAAGGGAAAAGGCAAAGAGGGAAAAAAAACTTAGAAGGAAACAGATTTTGTATCATACCTAACAAACTCCAAGAATTCTACAAAATAAGAGAAACGGTTCAATGGAATTGAGAACACAACAGCAAAATCTTCTACGGAAACACTCCTGGCATTTGCCAGGACTTTTGCAACAGCTAAAATTCCAGTTCCCTCTATTTCACATGCAAAACCACCTCAACTTAGATGAAATGATGAGTTCCTTCTGCATCACATTTACTGTATTCCTAGTCTCTGAGATATTCTCTCATAAGTTTACATACAAAGCTATGGAAATCCACCCAAGGTTCCACGATGTCTCTTTTCTGTAGCCTTTCTGCTTGCAGCCTACGCTTACCTCAGAGTCCTTCACCATTTACACACAAGGATGTACTCTTACTAAGAGTAAGCACGCCAAATCCAAAATGTCCCATAGAAATTGTGAAGTGCTCCTGTTCTCCCTCCCAGCATAACCACATAAACACTTGAGGTCTCTTTGGTACCAGACAGCAAAAGCTGTTTCAATAAAATCGGGAATTTTCGGCAGGTAATGCAGTAACAATAGCAGATGGTGCAAATAACCTGAGCTGCAAGGAGAAGAAAAGCCATTCTGTTATTGTACTTCTCTACTCTTACTAACTCCAGTGCAAAATGTCAGGTCAAAAGGACCTTGTCATTAGGTGGCAGACTGGATTAAAATTCATTAAGATGGGTTGGCATAACACTGTCCTTTCACTTAAGATAGTTTTATAAAGCCATTAAAGCTGCTTTAGAGTCACATACATTAAACATTACATATGCTTTCATGCAAAGCAAAACCACACACAAGGCCACCTCAAAACCTGAGCTATGTAAGTGGAGGTGTTTCACCAGATATTTTTTTGGCAGAACTGCATATCTGTGCTTCTGAAATGAGAAGGTAAAACAGTACAGACAAGAGAAAAGAAAACCAAAGCCAATCAGGAAGTCAGAGCAAGAATCGCATGCATATACAAAAAAAAAAGAAAAAAAAAAATCTTTGCTGGAAGGAGAGCGTTTTATACTGACCACTACCAAGAAATTCTTGGAATTGCACTCAAAAGACTTTTTAGAATTTTTTAAAAAATTTTCTGTATTCAGAAAAACAGAGTTTTGTACCTCCCTTTTAAACAAGTAAGATTTCATTGAAAATTTTCTTTACCTTGACATCAGTTTCCTCTCTCACTGGAAATTCCCTGCAAAGCCCCACATTTTGACTATTTCTGCTAGAGAAGAACAACATTCTTACAGTCTATTGCTAGCACATTCTCACTAGTTATTCTAGCAACAGCACTGCAATATCAGAGCAGTAAGAATGATGATGTGAGGAAAAAATTCAGGCTTAAAAGAGGTAAATTTGTGTTCAAAAAGCAAATATAGCCAAATGGAAGTAAGAAAAAAAATATGTTGCTCAGTCACTAATGCGTACAGCACTTCAAAACTCAGGAGAGAAGCTTAAAAAAAGAAAAAGGAAAAAACCTCACAAGCTGGGGGGGGGGGGGGGGGGGAGACAAAACACAGGAGTTGGAGACTTCGCAAAAGGAAGTAAAGCATCATTTAGAGTGTTTCCAGAAGAAAAGGCTGGATGATGAGTTGCATGGAAAAATATAGCATGGTTCATTCAGTTTTGTGCTTAGATGATATGATGCACACTAAAAGACCCAATGTCTTTACAATGCTCTCTGCCAACCTGAAGCTAAATCCAGAAAAGTTTGTAGTGTGTCCAAAAGAGATCATCTACCTTTCCTAGACCATCAGCAAGACAGGAATTACCACTGACCAACCCACACGACACTGCATTAAACAAACCATCTCCACAGACACTCCCAGACGTGCAATTCTGTACATTGCTGCTTTAACTACAGGTTTATTTGTGGGTATGCCAATACTATAAGCCCACTATTCAGCAGACTGATTTAAGATTTTCAAGGCTGAAAAAGGCCCCTGCAAGTGCTCCTTTCTTGGCATACCCATGCTTCAAAACCCTTCAGACTGGACACAGATGATGGTGCTTATGGATTGATGGCAGTGTCAGCACAAAATCATGATGTATTTTAAGTAATGGACGTTTATTACTGAAGTCCTTGTTCACAAAAGGAGATTGGTACATCACCTGGAAAGAACTTGCGGGAGGGGTTGAATCTATAAGGATATTTTCACTGATGTTGCCAACTTGTCAAGTGTCCAGAAATACTGCTGTGCTGTGATTTCAGTAGCTCTGAGGTCTGGCCACAAACCTGGTGACAAGGATGCAAATGGTAACGTTGGTATAGGCAACCTTTCAGCGCATGCTCAATTGTACCTGTGTGAAATAGGCATTATCCTCTGATGTGTTGTGGGGCTCTGGAGAATTAGACTGGAGGTAGGTGCAGCCCCTCTGACAACGTGGGAGCTGCCTTTCTTCCCAGGCCACTTCACATGCAGGTGACTATATCTGCATTTTTCAGCTCTGTGCAGCATTTCCAGTTCTCTCTGGCCCTTCACATCAGTCATTTGTGGCCACAGTGGAACTGCAGTGCAGGAAGATCTAAACTGCCAGTGCCACTGCAAGGGATTTTCATGTAAGGAAACATGATTCATTAGCAGCTTTCCTCTTTTCCCCTCCTTACATCTATTCCTAGACCTCCATTCTGTTCTAGTGCTGAATCACTACAGAGGCTGGGCAAATCAGATGTAACCAACTTGGTTCACAGAGGTCATAAGTTTCTGCAACTCTTCTTCCAGTCAATGGAAGATGCAAGCATTTGGATTATCAGCAAACAGGGCAATTAACTGCTTTGTGCTTCAGTTCACTCATCCATCAAACGGGAGCAATTAATTCTTCTTTCTAAAGTGCCAGCAGAATCTTACACAAAAACTGCTGAAAACTTCCTCTTTCCTATAGACTACAGTGGTCTGTCAGTATGCCAGTACCTTTATCCAGTGTTACTGCCTGACTAGCTGCCCTTCTGTTTAATGAAACCACCAGAGCAATGAGCTGGAAGTCCTCAACACTCTTTCTTCCTACTCACCCATCTTCCCACACAGCTATTTATGCCACCCCTATCTGCCTACCCCCTCCTTTTCTCAGAGCTGGGGACACCTGTTCTGCAGCAGCAGCAAAGAGGTAAGAAAGCAAAAAAGGAAACCATCAGAGAACTTATTCGGGAGTAACACGGATTTGAATACTATCTTACCCAGCCAGATAATTACAAGGAAATGGCAGCAGATCTAAATCATGATTGGGTAGGAGGTGGCCCTGCCAGCAAATATGATAGTCCTAGCAGGCTCCGTTCAGCAGCTCTTTTGCTGTAAAAATATTATTGCACTGAAGTGAAATATTTTGGCCTCACTCCAGTAATAACCAAGGCAGGCTATTGTTGCTCTGGAAGGAAATTTTCCTCAATGTGATGGAAGCAGCCACTGCCTACTGGAGAGAAAATTCAGCAGAAATATCTCTTTGTTCTAGTATTCTGAACTGAGCCTTGATTTCTCTCCGTGCTGTCAAGAAAAGGAATACTCTGCAAACGGGACCTTAGCAGCAGACAGTTGTTTGAATATATGTTGCCTTGGTCTGGCATACTGCCTATTAAAACAGTTAGACATTTTCTTACAGCCGTTAAGACCTGGTTTTACTCCGAGTCAGACCAGTTCATCTAAAACAAAGCACAGAGTGCAAGTTAAATCTAGTCAGAGTGCATGCATTTTATTGCTGGAATCTACTGGGCATCTTAGAAATCCTGACACTACGGCCTAAGAGTATAAGATGAATATAAATAACAAAAACATTTTGCTAACTAGACTATCAAGCAGAAAACGTAACAGAACACATTTAGATAGTCAAATGCACTTTAGATGCACGTGCATCAGCCCTTTGGTGGCCAATATACTGAAAAGAAAACATCAATAGTTTGCAAAAACAGAACGCAAACAAGACTCCGCCAGATAGTGCTCTAACTGCTAGACTCTTTTACTTCCTGGCTTGTCACTGACACTGTTACCTTATAAAGCAACACTGGGCAGCAATTAAGTAGAGCTGTTATACACCACTAACTTAGCAAAGGAAAAGAAATGAATGAGTTTTCCCAGGTTGCAGTAGTTCCAGATTGTCTCTCAAAGGGCTGCATCAATTACTGTCACTTATTTGTCAGCAGTATGCCATGATTAATTGGCGAGATCCACATTTTTGTGTGCCTTACGTCATACACTGCTCTGCTCCCCCATCTGTTTTTATTGGTGTTATAGACCAAAACGTTCCACACCATGTACCTTGTCAAAGCTATATTAATGTCTCACAATGGACCCAAGCTAAAACAGCTTAAAACCCTACAGATTACCTAAATGTGCTGAAAATAAAGATGTAAAGAGAAGTGACTGAAAGATTTAGTAGAATTGAAAGTTGAGATGCAAAAAAGAGCAACAGACTTTAAGCAAAATGATAATGTTATGTTGGCAGAATAAGGGAATTTGTTGTCAGTACTAAAATATGTGGAAAAGTTTTTATCACTAATTCAGAATAAGTAGCACTTTACAAAAACCCCCAAGACATTCACAAAGTAAATTGTTACTTAGCAAGAAAAAGTATGTCAAACACAGCCTTAAGTTTCAGTTCCTCACATCCTTACTTTCCTATTTAGGATGGTGTTCGAATGCCTCTTCCTTATTTTCTAAAAAACACCATCTCCTATGGACTTTCACAGAAGTCCAACATGCATTTAAATGTTTCCTTGGAGTCTTAATGAACACACACAGACGTATGTACTAGGTAGTGAGTAAAAAAACCCCATACATACACTAAAGAGCATCACAGCAGGAAAGCATATGGTAAGACACAAACTTATGGTTATAGCTATAATAAAGGCTTAATCATCAAAAAACCATTCAACATTTATGTGGTTGTTTCCATGTGTAGAGATGAATGTGCTTTAAAAAAAGAAGTAATTAAACAAATGTTATTTCCATTTTACCCTTGACAGCCATCAGGAGTTTTTATATGTCTTGTGATAACCTGTTATCTTTCTGAGAGGTTCTACTCAGAGCCATTTTGAGATTCCAACTTTTGTTCTTCTAAAATACACTTCTCTCTCTCCTAGTTGGAGAACAGGTAATCTGAAATCTTCATGTTCAGCCTCCAGAATCCATCCATTTTTAGAATCCATCTCATTAGAGCCACAAGGTCCATTTCAGAAGATGCTGTGAGGGACACTATTGCACTTACATGGGAATTATGCTTGCCCTTCCACACTTCCTGCCTTTCCGATCATCTGGAGCACTTGGCAAATGTTTACACTAGGATCATCTTCTGGCTTTTGGTTGCTCTGTCTTCCAAGTTCAGAATCATGAAAGTAGTACGGTGGGTGATTAGAAGTTTCATAATTATTGGACAACCCATTAGTAATTCTGCAAAGATGGCACTTATCCACAGTACAACAGGAACAAGCAGCTGCCAAGTGCCCATAAAGTTGCATATTTTTACTCGCAATATACAACCTCAATTCAAAAGCATTATTTTTCTTTCAAAGGAATTACATTTTAATACAATTCTGTTGCTTACCCTTCAGTTAGCAGAAGTGATTGACAGTCCATGCCAAACATTAAAACACCTGTATATCCTCCTTTGGTTTCCCCACAGCTCTGGAACATGCTCTCCAAGCTTGAATCTGAGTCTTTTTGAGTGAGCTAGATGATTAATAACTCTTCTTCTCCTGAAAAGTCTTACTTTCTATTCCTGTGTCAATGAAATAATGCAGGGGAAAAGGGAAAATGAGATGACTTTTCAGGAAACTGAATATCCCACATAACACGTTCCCCCTAACAACATTGTCAGGTGTTTAAAGTTTCCTGCTTCGAGAGCCATTATTAGCTGGGATAAATAAATTCCTCCTGATAACAAGTCCCCCCTCAATCTGCTTTTATACAAACAGAGCCTTCTGGTAAGCTTTGTGCTCCTTCACCTCAGAATTCTGGTGCTAAACAGAGAAGAAACAAAAGCACAGAAAAGAGGACAACCAGCCTTACCAGTCAAAACTGAGTTTACAGTTTCAATAGGTGTAAATGGTCTGTAATGTCAAATACAAATAATATCAAATACAACTAATGAAATTTTACTTCCATTTCCAGCATGATAACAGCATCTTCCTGGGTCCAGGAGTTGTGGTCTACATGATCTCTGCCAAAGAAGTAGCGTAAGTTTACTTCAATGCCTTTCTCTCTCTCAGTTTCTATCTGTCATTTCACTACTCATAACAGCAACCTACTACCTCCACCTTCACCAAAGTGACCTCTACAGCCTCTGCTGTAATACCGCAGGCATGAAAATGACCACAGACACCATTAAAAAAAAAAAAAAAAAGGCAAAGAAAAAACAGCAAAAGCAGCTTTTGACCTGAGAAATTACAGAGATTAGGAACCAGGTCTACATGAGGCAGCAACACTGCAGGATAAAAGCTTAGCTACCAATAAGAAATGAGTTTTCATAGGCTTTGAATATTTTTGCTACTTTCTCAAAAACAAGCAGAAAAATTATTCTGCAATGTCATGCAAATGATGCAAACGTAAGCACAGAGGAATAAGGTTAAGATAATGGGACATTCAGGCCAAATTGCAGATAGCCATTCTTTTGTAATGGCTATATACCATGCCTGTATAGAGGTTATCACAATATCGACACTGTCAGTAAAATAGGCTCTGACAGTTACTCATCCCGTGCTGTTGTGCAGAACAGAACAAAGCCTGGCTCTGAGAGATCTATCCTTTATCTGGGGGTTTACTGGTTCCAGAAGGCGGGTCCCCCACTTTTGTGGTGCAGATGTTGTCCACGTCTCTCAGGTGCCATCAGCACCTTGGACAGTGTGAGCCTGGGCCTAACAAGCGGACATGCCACTACCCACACACAAAATGCAAAGAAAACAGCCTCCGTGGTCACCTACTCACACCCCATGATGGCTTAGGGACATCTCTGTTATGGCTTTTTGCCTGAGTTTTCATGGCTTGTACCAGAAATATGTTGAATTTTTCCAGCAGGCCCGTTTGTGTGCCTCCAGAAGAGAACAGGATTCCAATAAAATAGTGCAATTGATTCAAGCTCTTGCCAGAGACAGTTTTCTAGTGTCATTGGCTGCTGTGCTCATTGAGCTGCTACCAGCAGCAGTGGTAGAAAACCGAAGAGGAAAAAAGCAGGATCAGACTGGGCTTTTGTCTTTACCTCCATTTTGTTATAAAGCCCTTCAGACTGCTCCTCCAGAATGCTCCCTAGTGCCAGAATACCTTCTCCTTCTAGGAAATCAGCAACCTATTTCAAATTTCTATTCAAGAATTCACTTTTCACACTTATTTTTTAGTTCCCGACTTTGACCCCATGCTATTTATTTCTCCTTTCTTGTCCTTTGACTGTTACATTTTACAAGATATAAGCCAAGAGGCTATCTAAACTATTTTGTGTTGACCATTATATCACCACAACAATACTGTCTGATAGGTCATTTTACATTAGCTGAGTTTTTCTCTTCCCAGCTGCACGCTATGAACACAACACACGTTTCTCTTAGTTCTGTAGCAAAATTCAAAACTGCATTGGCTTAAAAACCAGAAACACAATGAAAGTGACAGATAATTTGAATTACTTGGAAAACCACAGAATGTATACATCATGTTTTGAATATCTGGGCCTAGATTTCCATTTTTATGCATTATTTAATATGTTCTACCTTGCAGGCTTACATACACTAATCATCCTGGGTGTATTCAGCACAGGGAGTGAACCCTGGCCTCCAGGTTTGAAGCAATTCACTAGTTCTGCACACACAGCAGTATTTTAGATAGAAATTACAAGTAGTATTGGCAAAGTGTTATGCTGTAGAAGGCTCTGATCTGTTCACCTCATGACCTTAGAAAAAGTTCCCAAAGCTTTGAATAAATCAGCGGTATTTCATATGCCTTGTCATTATCTTTCAATTCATGGTTTCCTGAGACAGTCAAATTTAAAGAGCAATTGTGTGACAGTAGGGGGATGAGAAATGAGAACAACATGTAAAAGATCTGGTAGCTATGCCAATTTGACAAATACGGTTTAAAAACAGAACAAAAGAACTTCCCAAACCAGAAGGTAGGTAAAACAATTCTTTTAGTCAAAAAATGCACTCAGAAGAAATGCAGCAGAATCCTAGAACACACACTCCTGGTTTTTTTCTAGATAATGCAAATTAGTCATAAGATTATTACAAAGACTTGTAGTCCTAAAACCTGGATAATATAAATCTACAGTATTTAATACATTTAAAAATCCACAAGAGGGCAGAAGCATAGGTAAACTGAAGAATGTAAAAAAGACACACACATAGACAGCAGAGAAAAAGAAGCTCAAGACCCTGGTGTTCCAAAATACATGTGATTTGTTTTTTTGGTATTTTTAAGGAGAATTTGATCATTTGGTAGGGGAAATTAGATTCTTAATTGCATTTAGATTCCTGATTGCATTTACTTAAACATATAACCTTGACGTATGGTGAAAATATGAACCCTATTAACCAGGTTCAGGCAATTCTTCATTTGTTCTGAAACTGGCCTGCTTTGGTTCCACAGATAATCAAAATGACCACAATTTAGTCATTCATGTTTGTTCACTGATTTCAGCTGGAAAGTCATTAATCGCTGCCAATGATATAATGAGTTTTAAAAACACACAGAGGAAGCCTGCATCCTCAGCTTGGCGGTGATATGATCGGTTTGTACACAGCTAGCCCAACTCAAATAGAGCTGCAACTAGAGAGTTTTGTTTCTCACACACAGTATCTCATGCTGTTTGCTGACAGGACAGGAAAAAATTGTCCTAACTGACTTGGAAGCCTAAAACTAATCTTCAAAAGACATTCAACTATTCAGGGCTACAGCCATTAATAGACTTACTCCCAGACATTCTTTCACCCAGCAGAACCTACAGTCCCAAATTAGATGCCAAGATCCGCCTTGTAAAACACACGGAAAATGTGTTATACAAAGTGCAAGAGGGAAGTTGGCTCGTGTAATCAGTACCAAGTCAGAAGAATGATTAGGCATTTCATTTCAAAGCAGGTAAGCACCTGATTAGGGATTCTTTACTCTAAACCCTGTTCTCTGTGGTGCCCAAGTAAGGACACAATTAGACATGAGAGAAACCCGCCCGCCACAGCTTCTCCACTAATGTTATCACTACCTAGAAGATCAAAAATTTGTTTTTAGTTTTCACTCTTCTCCATTAGAGTAAGGACTCCATTGTAGCTATTTTGGGAATCCAAGCCACAGGGTCAATATAAATTCGATGTGTAACTCACATTTTGGAGAAGTCCATTCATACACAGGGATGCTTCTGTTAGCCTGCGGACATGGAAGCCATATCCTGTGTTTCATTAACAGGTTGTTCAATGAAACTTGTCAATGAAAGGCCTTACTACCAGCAGTTTTTCCTCACAGACACAAGGCAGAGACAGACTGTTCTCAGCCTAATATGCAGCGCAGATTTTCATCCTTTCCAATATAAAGGTGGACCTGATTTGTCTTGTTCGCTCATTATGTAAAACTGAAGTCATAACATCTCTTTCCTACTGTGTACACGTTTTGACCTGTGTATGTGTATGCATGCACACACATGTAAACTTTTTAACTTAAATACATTGCTTGTGCCTATTGTAAACAGTGAACTCCATAACCATACACATGCATATGTACTGACTATAGTAATTTCTTTTTCTTACACCAGTATAAATCAACTTCCCAAAGCAAAATTAAGGAAGTATGAGATGAGGACAAGAAAACATTTTCAGTTTTCTCAGACTATATATTGCCAAAATCTACAGCAGCTTGGGTTCACCTAAGGCAAGTCTCAAATGGAACACAGGCCCAAAGATTCATCTGTGATCTATTCTGCTTGGTTTCTAGAAAATGTTCTTTATGTCTGGGTCTTCTCAAAATATGGCATAAGGGATATTGAGCGGAAAAAGAGATGGCAAAAACAGTCACTTTATATAGCCAGGATCTGCTTTTAGAAAAAGCAGAGGCAAATGCCACAGCCATTTGAAGTGCACAGCAAATATGTAGCTCTAAATGCTTTTAGAGTAAGTGCCTTCATAAGCTGTTTTTATCTTTCTGAAAATATCTTTTGAAGCAAAACATTTAAGTATTTATCCTCTGTTGATAGAGAGGTGAACTATGGCTAAAATGAGCAACATCCTTGTGGACATGACAGTAGTCCATATCCTGAGCAGAACTTGCAGCACAATCAATCACAGGAAACTTGCAGTTACGGGACTGACTACAGACTGGGCTTTTATATTCACAAGGAAAGTTACCAGCAATTATGAAAGAAGTCTTCTAGGAAACACACACATTAAGCTTTCTTAGGTTTAATAAATCTATTTACCTTACTAATAACTTCATACAATGATCAGTACTATGCTCAGGAGTAACAATTTACAATCATGACTAAGGACTCCACAATCTGACTAATAATTTCTGGAAAAATTTTGCCTTGTAACAGTTAACTGGAAACTGGTTGTTTTACTGGCTAAGAGCTGTATTTCTGCTTACTGATGGCATTTTAATATTGATGAATGGGACGTGACTGAATGGGAAAATACCATCTTCTACCGTTAGTCTTTTAAAAAGAAATTAAATCATGAGCTAATCCTAAAAGATACAGATATACTAATACATACAATAAAGTCCTTATACTAATATGACTCAGAAAAGAGAACCCTGTTCACTTTCCTTAGTGAGCAATCACATGGCTGGTAGCTAGTAGACTGAAATCTAAGTAGGATGATTCTTCGTAAGACTTGTTGATTTAAAAAAAAAAAAAAAAAGACTTGTCAATTTAAAAAAAAAAGTAGACAACCTCAGCTGAAAGGGTAGATAATTCATGTTGTCACTAAAATATACAACAGAAAGGTACCAAATGCACTAATTTATACCAGGGAAAACAACATTTTTTAATTTTCCTTCTGATGGGCCATTAATTCTTTAAGTTTAAAAAGAAACCATTAAACTTGCACACCAATCATAGTAGTTTTTCCATCTGACTGAGAACAGCTAACTTTTAACCAACAGGCAGCCCCTTTGCCATCTCTCTAGTGATTAGCTGAGTGATGTTAAGTTTTATGGTGGCACGGAAGGCCTGCTTTCTACAGACTAATTTTTAGAATCAGGAAAACAAAAACAAATTCCAAATCATTAAATTCAGAGCTTTTTTCCACTCCAATCCTCATTTGAATTCTGAGGCTACATTCAAACCTTACTTATCTTACTATAATTGCTAAGCTGATGAAAAGTATCAAAGCAAAGAGAAGAAATCACTGCTTCCAGCCATCCTTGCTGCACAGTAAGCGAGTAGACAGAAGAATTTACAGAAGCTTTGTTTTGCAGGTCAGTACAGCTGGCCTCATCCATAGCTCTAACAGAGGGCTTGTTGATCTTACGGTCTTTTTCTGTATTGAAGAGCTAAGCCTAGCCCTGTCATCCCACACAAATATTTTGGACCTGGCTGAGGAGATAGTTTAGAAAGGGATAACCTCACCTGCTTGGCTTACCAACAACTACCCTCTAGGCAGAAGAAACTTTCCATTGCACTCATTTGAGCAACACTCTTAGGCCAGGTCGCTTAAAACAACTGCAGGATTTTCTCTCAGACAGACAGAGTGAGTTTAGAAAACAAAAGTATAAGAAGAGATTTAACAGAAAGTGTTCTTACATGACTCAAGGCTGCTCAAATCGCAAGAAAGGATCTGAAAGTTCAGGCCTTGGCACCCTTTGCCTAGAATAACTGAGTAATTCAACAACCTTTTCTTTCTGTAAAAGCAAAACAGTAGAAAATGTCCTCTACATAAGCTGTCAGTGTTATGTGACAAGATTTAGTTATTATAAACTAAACTCTGTGCTCAAAATCAGAAGGAAAGGCAGCAAGTAGCCCTGGTTAGAAACAGCAAGCTCCAATAAACAAACACAAAAAAGTGCATCTTGTAAAGAGTAGTGTAGTTTTAATGTAATAATTCATCCTCCTCTTGCATTTTCTAGATTGAATTTGATTAAACAGGTATTTTCAACCTTAGTTTTATTATTCAAAGTTTTTAATAATCTAGTTCTAAGTGATAAAGGAAGAAAGCAAAGAAAAAGTGAGATCTGTAACCACAAATTTTTTCTTCTGTGCCCAAAGGGCTTTTATTAGTTCATCTCAGCAGATTCAATCCCCAGTCTACCTACGATGAAACTGAACAAATTGCATACAGAGGTAGAAGATAATGTAGAGAAGAATCCTTCTGAGTTTTATCACAGTATAAATGACCTACATTAAAAAAGTCAGCACATACCAGATGAGTGGACTTCCATGTTTTAAAACATTTAGAAAAAAGATTACATTTCATGAAATAACTTCGGTGATTCTTGACTTGTGAAGTGGACTTATGATCTACCTTGAATTTGGCAGATAAAGTTTGTTAAAGAATATTTTAAAGTCTGAGGCATGACACAGAAAATGACCACAAAGTTAGTACCAAAGAGTTAACCTGGATAATGCTGCAGTTAAGGTCTCTAATCCAGCAGCAACATTACCTGTTGTAGCACTTCCTCCCAGTTTTGTTTGAACAGCTGTTAAACTGGAAATGAACTTGCGGATTTAAGGGCTTACAGTCTTTTCCTTGTAGAAGGATAACCAAAAAAAAAAATACCCCACAAACCCCAAACAACTTTTATTAATGGTTCCTTTTTGCTGAGTGCCCTTCTCAAAGAAAAACAGAAATGAAAACAACCTCTCTTCAATTACTGCTCAGCAAACAACATGGTTGCTCTGCCATGCAACAAATGGAACGAGAAAATTGTGAACCAGTTATTCACAGTTTACTGTTAGATCTACCTGATGCTCGCTGCTGTACAAACATGCTGAGACACACTTTCAGGGATTTTATAGCTAAAGGGTATGAATACGTGATCAATTATATATGAAGTATAGCTGTTTAAGTTAACTGTATTGCTCCAGCTGAAACACCATAGCTAACCATGTATTTGCTTGTGATCCAAGATACGTATGTCTCATGGGCAATTAATCTTACATAGAACCAACATGACTTCTTAATAAAAGGCTACAGTTTCATCTGATTGTTCTTTTTTTTTTTTTTTTTAAACAAAAGAAATATGAATTTAAAACTGGGATATTTTCTGGTTATTTGTAGCCACATTAAATTCATAGTCCTCAAATACTGGTTTCGCCATCAGGTCCTCCTACCCTGTCAGTAATTATCAAGCAGTGCTCCTGCTATTTCTACTACATTCAGTGCAGTAACTAAACAAAGGCAAGTGCAAGTGGCTATATAAGCAGAAGAGAGATTTTGTCTTTAAGAGTTCAGAGGCTAATCAAGAAGAAAGCAGTGATGAGAGAGAAAGAAGAAAACAGAGAGATAAAACAGTTCATCCAAATGGCAGACAGTCAACAAGCAGATCCTGACCCACACGATTCGGAGTTCCTCAGACACCGTCTATCATGGGCCTCATGCTTGCTCCAGAAAGCAAAAAGGTCTCAGAAGCCATGGGTCTATTAAAATGTCTTCTCAGCTGGGTGTAATTTGTCTTATTTTTAAAGATAAAGATTTCAATTCTCTTTCTACTTGCACTCAAATGACTCTGTTGACTCAAAAAGCAACTGTTTTCCATCTATGCTTGTATTTGTACAGAACTGAGTTCCTGCTTACCAGGAAGGACATCCTATCAAGAAAATCCTTAAGAATGCAATCTAATTCCAAAATTTACTTAAATTTACACTGAATTCCAGGAGCGCGCACAGAATCAGGCTTCAGAGCTCTACAAAACTGTGATCTCACCTTTTCAGGCTAAACTGTCTTTTATATATCTGACCTATGTAACAGTTTATGCATATGTCTGTGAAACACCTGTGAGATGACACTGTTTCAAAACCCCAGGTGGCAACTCTTACTACTTTTCTCTTTTTTAAATTGAAGAATAATGCCTAACTCCAGGTTTTCTTTGGGTTAGTTGATGGTAGGATCTCATGGACTTACAGACTAACACCAGGAGGTTTTGTTTTCTTCCTTCAAAAGCATCCTGTCTGAGATTTCAGTTGTATACAGTAGAAAGGTGGTAGGCATCTAAATTATTTATCTGAATTAAGCAGTTTCAGTTTGTATGTACAATGCATCTCATGTACATTTCTAAGACACACTGCTTAAGTAATTTCTCAAAATCCTATTCCAGTCAGGTCATACAAAGACTGAGAGCAATGAGAACCCTCTCAGGACTCAGCTGACTCCAGTTACAACCAATCATTGCATAGTCAGTAGTGAATGACTGTGTTAACCAAAATTCCAATAAAAGTGGTGAAAGTTCCACTTTAAAATGAACATACTTCTCAGTTACACATTTCTTGCCCACTCCTGCTGCACACTCAAATCAAAGGGGTTGTGGTTTTGTTTAAGCTACAAAGCACTTACCACCACTTTCAAGGTAGGCATCAAAACATATTACCACCTTCATTTCTACTGATAAGTAAAACACTAAGTAGCTTTGGTTGTGTTCCTTCATCTTACTACGTAGATTTTTCTGAGGTGATCAGGCCTGGGACACATGCAGTGATGGAGATCCAAGAATATTTTCTTGCCTACCTCAGCTGGAGTCCATGGAGACAAATGGACCATCAAGTCTCTCCTCCACTTGTGACATGGGCAGTTGTTTCCCTCTGGTTTCTCTCGTCACTGGAGGGTGATGACAGTTTATATGTCATGCACAGCCTCTGATCACACTCCTGTTGTAACATGAGAGGTAGCTGAGGTTAGCAAACTCAAAAATGCGTGCTACTTGAACATAACAAATAGGGCTCACTGAAAGTGACACAGCATAGCAGCAAATGCTTTGCAAACACTGAGTTTGCCAGTATACTGTCTGCCCTTGTTCACAGGATATTACAGATTCAGTACCACCTTACAAGGGAACAGGGATGGCAGATAAAATAGACTAAAAAAACAGACAATAACTATTAAATAAAATTAAGACTGGCAGTCCCAGCTTGAAATCTTCAATGAATAATTTTCCAGGCCAAGGAAACTGTTTATCAGTGACAACTTTTCAGCTGTTACTGTGCATCCTTAAATTACTCCATCTTCTTGATGTGCCACAGTATGTACAAGAGATGAAAATTAAGCTGTCAGAATTCAAACGTCTTCAAGAATACAGCTTTACAGCTGTAATTGCTATCATATTCTGAGCTAGCACTAGCCTAAAAAAAACAAATAGGCAGATTTCAAATCTCCCTGTGAAGGGAATCCCTATACTTTTGTGCAATGAGTATTTATGTAACTGAACTTAAAATATTTTATTATAACCTGATCATACACTGACAACAGCACACTGAGCTCCTTCACCTCTAATAGTGATGCTTTGGAGGGATTATTATGCTATGTCTTTTAAACAGAAAAATTAAAATAAACTATAGTCAGAGGTCTTCGAAGAATAATGGTATTGGTATATATTGACACAAATGCAGAGCATTAAAGGTTGCAATTTAAAACACAGACCAGAAACATCACAAATTACCCCAAAGAACATACAAATTGCTTTGACTACACTATGTCTGTACATTCAAATATAAGGACATAAAATGCCCGGCACACATGTTAACTTACACTATTTCCTCCTTTTTCTAATTTCTAATTGGAACTTCTTAGTGTATACTAAAGGATGCATCAAATCCTTTACAATCATATGAGACAAAACAGAATTATAAATACCCTTTGCACTTGCTAATGTTATCATATTAATGATTTGTATCAGCTTTTGGCTGTGCATCTGATCAGAATGGAAAGCAAAAGGAACAACCAAGTTTGCTGCTGTTCCCAACATCAGAGATGGAGTTCTCTCCAAGTGGGGTTAACTGTAGTGGAAAAATAAAGAGAACAAATTGAATGTTATGATCTGCAGAAAATTATACAATGTAGGGGGAAAAGAAAAAATCACAGCCTTCTAAAATTTCAGTGACTACACACTATTTCAGGAATATCTCTAGCTTTTCATGTTATTCTGCATGGCACAAATTACCATGGAAAAATCAGTATTTTAACTAATGATGAATTTTGTCAGTTTGCCTTAGTAGACAGTAAAGCAAAACAAACATACAAACACAAAAAAATTAACAATTACCTTTAAACCAACAGGTTTCAATTTCTCATTCCTCAAAATCAGCTGAAGGGAATGTTCTCTACCTTTTCCAAAGGTAATACCAAGTGGGAGAATGTTGATGGAAATCTTTACTCAAAGGAGATGGGTTTGTTGGTTTAGGTTTCTTCTTTGGTTTTGTGTTTGGTTTTGTTTTGGGTTCTTTTTAAGAAAACTATGACCAAATAGAAATATATTGCATAATGGTAAGTCTGCATTGCATATAAACTCAATTACACCATTCAGCACCATGAATTCAGTAACGTGAATCATTATTACCTCCAACTGCAAGAAATTCAAGCACCTCATGGAAAGAACAGGGCATCGCTTGCCATGGAAACACCTGCAGCTGCTGAGCCAGGTGCTAGCTCTGGAGGAGCTCAGGCAGATCTGCAGCTGCTTTAGCCCACATGGTAAGTTCCTGGTAGACATGATCAAAGAGTCATCTCCTGGAGCTATGCTTCAACCTCCTGCACCTACATCTTGTGTTTCCGATGAAGATCTTTCACTCACACGTTGATCCTCTCTATCCCATGTTCTGTTGAAGCCATTAACAAGATCAAACCTTCAGTTAGTTAACTGCTGCTATTGATTACATACAGCATGATTAATCTCAATATGTATATTGTAATTTATCCAGCAATAATTAAAACCCAAAAAAGTACATTCTCCTCTTACTGATTGATTTTCCGTGACTAGCTATTTTTCTCAAATACAATTATTAATCCTAAACATGTAACACAACTTTGCAGCAAAGACCACTGGCAAAAACCCTATCTAAATTATACTAAATTATCTTTTTTTTTTTTCCAAAAAAGATTTTCTTCTTTGTGTTTTAATAGCATTGTCCCTCAAAAACTGCTTAGAAAATCTTCACTTTTGAACTTCTTTATTTTGGGAGGTTTTGGGGGGTCTTTTAATTCTGCTACTCTCTGTGCCTTAGTTTGCATTGACCAAATGGAAGAATGAAAAATATAAAGGAAGAAAAATATAAAAAATTGTAATCTCAATTTTTCTATGACTAAATTCTTGATTTTATTGATGTCAAAAAGACAAACAAAAAATAAAGTCACCTTTGCAATGTTGTCCCACCTCAGACATGTCAAAAAAAGTCACCAATTCTCCTTGCAGATAATTAAGAACATATAGTTAAAACACCATCAGACAGCTCAGTATATGGTACTGATTGATTTTTCTACCTGAACACTTAAATTATATTAATTTTTAGAATAAATGTAGCAATAAGTTAAAGTTCTCTGGACCTAGAAACATACTAGTCTGATAAACTCTCTAACAAAAGCGCTCAAAATAAGGAAAGAAAGTATTCTTTACTCAACTTTATAATGCCTATTTCTACTACATTTGTCTTACACATAATATATTTGATTTCTATGAAGAAATGATTTGTATGATCTGGCAAAGACTCCAAGTTTCACATACCTCTCAGGAAACAAAAAGGGCATGAAGACTTATTATGCTTTTACACATAGGTGGTTGTCACAAACAAGTGAAATATTCGTAATAACACTTCTTCAAAATCTGCAGGAATCCTAAACAATTTAGAAACAATTAAGTATATGCATTTCAATGGGCAAACCGAATGCAATAAAATATTCAAGTGTTACTGAATAATTCATGAAACATCAGCCATGCCATTTGCCTTCAAAACTAATACTGTAAAACACTACTAAAATTATAGGAAAATAAGGTCTATATTTAATTAAATTTAAAGAGAGCAGAAAGGTTATTACATAACACCATAGAGGTTACATCATAACACAAAATTACATAACATATACATGTAGTGATATACTTTTCTGTCACACATCAATGTAACTCCTTAGTCATTTGTTCCACGCTGAACCGATACATTACAGAACAACATCATATGAAATTGGGTTTTCCATATGCAGGTCTTTTCCAGGATCCTCTTCATATGAATTTACATCACTGTAACTGCTGTGGCCTATTTTATACAATTACATTATGGTTCGGACCATATGACTGTTGCTTTTACTATGCTTTATTCTTTTCTCAATTCAGATCAGCCTAGGGGACACTGGATTCCAATTTCAAATCTGCAGATATGGCTGAAGGTTACTGCTTTTCCTGCAGATACCTTGCAGGTGGCTCATTCAAGCCTAACTAGTCATATGTAACTTGAGCCAAGGACCTTTGAAATAAATGGGAAGACATCACTTTGAAGTTTTCTATAATGCTGAAAACAATGACAGTTCCTGCTTGTTCCTGAATTTGTTAGAATTGCTAGCAGTAAGTGACCTGGTTTAATTAAGAAAGGGAACCTGTAAATCTGAGTGTACAACTTGCTTGTAAATGTGAAGGACACCTGTAAACTTGTTAGTTTGTTGTCATGAAGTGTTATAGGCTTCCAAAAGAAAGGAAAGAAGGTTGAAGACAGTCTCATAACAAAACAGGAGGCTTCCTAGAAAAAACTAAGACCCTCTGATATAGACCCTGTAATTATAATTACCCCTGTCAGTGGCATGCCTTCTTCAGCTTCTGAGAAAAACACCAAATGTCTTCTGCTTATTTTCTGGAGGAAACTAATGGCTTTGGAAAAGATTACTATTGGGATCCAGTGCTGGGTCTTAAAACTGAACATGTAACATACAGATGTCCATGCAGAAGAATGGGATCCAAACTATTAGTAGAGAAGGAAGGATTAATCACTAAATATATCAACATCTTCTATTGCTAGCTCTTTCCATCACTAGCAATACTACTAATGCTATTTCTTTTTTGCTCTTTTGAGTAGAAAATCTACCACGTGATAAACAGATTTGAGTAGAGAGTCTACTCTGAGATAATTATACTGCTCATTTCAGCATAATTATCTCCACTGCAGTTCAGAAAGAAGCTGAAGTCTTTTTCCATGAAAACTAGAAGCAAGAGGTCCCAACGCAAGTTCATTTTACAAAACATTGACAGGTCCAAGATTACTATGAACAGTTTACTAATGACAGAGTCTTAGCATTAACCGCTGGTAACTCAGGAATTTCACATGAAATCACCCTCTGAAGTTACAGTTTTACTGTCCTTGTAGAGAAAAATTTCTTGGTTATCTAGCTGTGGTACAAGAGGGCCTGCGGGAACTCTTTTCAAGAGTTTTACTGCAGTAAACAACTCAATCTGATAACATGAAGAATTTGATTGTCAGTTGTAAAGCAGTATTTTTCCCAGTGCTCCTTAACAGAATTAAGAAAACAAAGGTAGTTAAGTGGGATGAAGAAATCCAGGGCATCCGATTCAGCAGGAAGAAACACTCTGGGAACCAGCTGTTCACCAGAAAATCAAATACATGTTAACTAGGCAACTGTAGCTGTTCAAGCCACTCTGTTAAGATGTCTTTCCACTTGCCTTGCCAGTCACAATGAGAATGAATATAGTACTTAACCAAATTGCTCAAAGTTTTCACTTCAGTCTTGTTTCATGTAACCAGAAGAAATACGTCCTTCTCAATGCTCATACAGAAATACTTAACGTGACAGATTTCCAGTTTCTGTACCCATACATTTTGGCATCTCAAGAACCAATACAAGTTAATGAGTTTCATCTAGTAATGACAAAGCTGTAAATAAAATGAGACAAAATCATGCTATAACAAAATGCAGAATTAGGATCTGAATAAAATATGCCTGGATGCAATCAGCAGTCAATCAGAATGACAAATTCTGCATGGTTTCAAAGTAAAGAATTTTAATGGCGTCTTAAAGATTAGATACAGAAAGAGTTGCAGACAGCCAAGGGTTCAGTTCCAAATGTCCAGGATTTCCAGGTAACGCCACCAATATCTAAGTTTCTAAGGCTGTAATTGAGACAGTGAAGCTTACTTAAAGCTTTTTTTTTTGCTTTGCCTTTTTTTTTTTTTTAAATGAGGATAAAATTTTCCCCAAGTTCTTTTATCTTCAACTTTTTATTTTCCAGCTATGTTTTACTTCAGGTGAATGTCTTTCTTTGGGTTTTATCCTACTAGTATATTTTTTTTAAAAAAAGTGGGAAAAATAACATGTGAACACCTTACAGTTGTTTCTCCTGACTATGCTTACTAGTCAGGTGAGATGTCTGGAGTTTGTACACGTACAAATGGAGCACTTTGGAACGTGAGATCCGTTCTTCTCACAAGCGCCGTAATTAGCTGTCAGTTTCACCGTGGACATTTTCCATGTGCACTTTGAGGTAGTCATTTCTTGTAAACTTCTTGTGGCAAAGCTGGCATTCTGCCATCGGTCGATTGGGATTGTGAGTCAGCTTGTGGCGGATCAGCATTTTCTTCAGGCTGAAGGACAGATCACAAACCTAAGGCAGTGACGACAAGAAAAAGACAAAAGAAGTCTTAAAACTTCAAGCATGTATAAAGCTCCTTATGTTACATCACTATGGCCACAGCCACACGTACCTGCAATACTTAATAAATGAGCTGGTCTTTGGAAGAATAACTCCTTCACAGAGCACCTTAAAGATCATTACTCTGTCTGGTATCTTTCGATGTCGTACATTAACAGTGGTACCACAGGCATGGGGGGGGGGAAGAAAAAAGAAAAAAAGGGAAAAAAAGACCCAGTCTTCAAAATATCAACAAAATGAGGTGTCCCAGTACACTGTGGTTTCTTTTTAAAACCTATTATTCTACCTGGGATGCAGCAAAAATTATGACAACACATCACAAGCACCTGTTAATTCGATCTCAGATGAAGTATTTCCTTCCTGACCTCTAGAATGACACCTGTGGGTTCCTAAAAAATCAGTTCAAATTGCTCAGTTACAAGGAAGGAGGAGCGAGAAAAAAAAGGCTCTGAAAACTGCAAGAAAGGTTAATAATTACTATAGAGGAAACCTCATTGTCCCAGTCTTCCTCTCCCTGGCCAAGAAAACAGAAGATTTCTTGCAAATGAAGGCACAATTCCTTTGCTATATTATCTGGCACACTGCTTCCCTTCCTCCACTGTACTCCAAGAAGTCCAGTTCATTCTGCCATTTGAATAAACGGATAGAGGGATGACGGACTCTGCCATGCTAAAACCATCACTTCTTATAAAAATTCCTGTACTGAAGTCAAAATGAAAAGTTAAGAACAAGTTCAGCCAAGAGGAGTTAGAATGAATAGTTAAGAATCTCCATGCAAGACATCAAGTCAACTGAAATCATGCAGTTATATCGTCACATTCACCTTCCATCCAGGTACATATTGTATGCATGAATCTCCCAGAAAAAAAAAAAAATTTAGAAAGCATGGTCCTGATTTGACAAATGAAATAGGCAGAAGTCATATAATTAAATAACAATGAACATCCACAGGCTTGCTATCTTAGAATTCCAGGTTCATTCCAGACAAAAATGTCTTCCATGAAGAGGAAACTCGGGGAACCCAGCACCATCCCTCTTTAGGAAAATGAAGTTTTAAATTCATATTGGTATCAAACTAGTAATGAAAATGCTGAATGATTACTGACTCCTTTTGAAACCAAGACACACAAATAGAGCTGACTATCCAAGTAGACGATCTTGATCTGCAGTATATGTGTTTTATGCCAATTAAGGCAAAACCATACAATGACCATAAAAAGGGCAATTGCCAGAGGCAAGTTTTGTACCCAAAATAATTTTTCCCCAGACAAGAACACTGTATGCGCTGTTGTAATGGAACATTTTTGAATTTATGACATGACGTAATACCAAGGACTTTTATACAGCAACTGTAACTCTCCACCTTTTTTCCCCTCAATGTATAATTACCTCTTTCATATCCAAGCAACAGTCACCCTTTTGTTACGCGACAGTGAACGTCACTTACAGCATCGACTGGTCAGGTCTTAATATTGCTTTTGCCAAATATCATTTTCTATTCCTCTTCCACAGAACACACAAAGTGAACTCATAACATTTATCTAATCATAACCATCATGCTTGCTCACAAGTCTCAACATGTTTAAAGTATCATATACTTGTAAACACAACATGTTTCTTGGAAGCCAGGAAGCCGATCAAGGATATACACACATACAAGATATGTATGTGTTCTGCATATCTTACACACGCCTCTTCATTCTTAAAAGTATACAGCTTATAACACAGTCTTAAAGTACATTTTTTCATTTATAATGCTCATGTAACTAGTATAATGTGTCCTGCTGTTCCTTCAATGCTCTAGCATGTTCTACTACCTAACTTCTTTAAAAAGAAGATGGAATGCACAGGATCATTAAAGATATGATACATGTTGTGCTGTGCTTCTGCATATAAGTTTTGGGGTTTTTTTTTTAAGAGTTTGCTTCATATTTCAATTTTATAAGTAAGACCGACATTTTATAGACTTAAAACCATGCTTGCTAATGTGCACTTGAACTCTAATCAATCTCTTCAAAATGATCAAAGTTTTGATCGAGTAGGGAAGATCGAAAAGACTGACATTTGAAAGTAAGTGTAGGGTCAACTAAAGGCAGAGTGGAGGGAAATACTGTACTGGAAAGAAACCAGGACAAGCAGTACCTGACCTTTCTGCCCCCAAAGAATAATCTGTTGTCTCTGAGGCAACTGAAGTTCAGTTGGCCTTCCTGTAAAAAACAAGCTGATCTCCAGAGGACAGAAACCTAATATACTAGGAAAGAACACATTTTGTATTTCTGTATTTCAGTTATTTTCACTTTCCTATGTGATATATATTAGAATTTTCACCTTAAAATGGGAATATTCAATTTCCATTACTATCAGTGGGATGTGAGAGCTTTGAGTCATCAAGTTCTGAAAATGCTTTTGTTGACTGATAAGATACGGAAATAGCCACATAAAGAAACTGTAGGACCTTCATCAAACAGGGCACAAGGATTACTTTTACATGTAGCACAATCCTGTACTGTAATGTCTGTTCCATATGCCTGAGAGGAGAGTGAGAAAGGAAGAGAAGACATGGCTTTTATTTCTGATTCTGGAAGAACATTCTATTTAAAGCAAAAATGCAGTCTAAAAAAATTCATATGTAATAGTTTACATTGGGCGGGGAGAGGTGTGTTGTCAAGTAAAACCTCTCCTTGAGCCCATAAATACACATTTTTTTCAATAGCCAAAAGTTTTCTTTCTTCAGTTCTTTGGCACCAAAAGCAATTCCTGTTTGTAAATGCTAATGGTACTAAGAAACAAAGAAAATTCTGACAGCAAATGTTAATATGTTATTTAGAAGAAAGAGCTGAATAGTTTCTACGACTGCTTCTAACACCAGGTAGGAAACAAAACCAAACCCCTCAATCCTCTTAGGACTTTTGTCTTTCAGTGTGGCTTCATGTATGAATATGCTAATCATTAAAAACACAGCCTGTTTTTCACCTTTAAAGGATTCTTAGTAGGTCTGGGCATTGGACTTATGGACTTTTCCAGTTACTTTAGTGAGTAAGGGTATACCAACAGTATGCCTTTACCCCTTAAAAAATGCAACGGAAACAGGGAAAAAAAATCCAGAAAATAGTAACAAAAATGATTATGAGCATGGGAAGTCGTCATGCAAAGTGTTGGAAACAACTGCAGAGAAGTTGACTAAGAAGGAACATGGCACATGTACAGAAAGCAATAAATGGAATAGCTATTAACCCTTTCTGTTAATGAAAGAACTAAAAGACGGTTATTGAAATTCCATTGCAGTAACCCAAGACACTCACCCCTCCCCAAAATCTCTTTCCGCAGTTAAGAATTTGTGGACGTTGTTGCCATAATTTACCTTCAAGGCTCAAGTCATTATAAGAAAAATAATGAGAACATCTACAGCTATCTTGAGCAGGATAAAAAAAATGTAGGTGAGAATATTTGAGTGTAAAAAGCAATCTTTAGTATTGGGGAGCCAACAATAAAAGCCTCCCATAGGTACATTGTTCTGTAACTGTCCACTACTGGTCTTCCTGTAACTTCTGCTGAAACATCTGGTAACATGCAACTTGCGAGACAGCTCTGGAGGAATGGTCTTTCTCTGGGTGACATTTACTATGTCCCCAGCATCTGCAAAAGTGGAATCCAGATGAAATAAGGAGTAACTATTGAAAACAAAACTTTCAACACTCTCCAAGTGTGCATTAAGCAGCAGTCCATGGCAGGCACCTGGGCAACTGAAGAGTGTATGATAGAATAGTAGAGGCAACTGCTGCTTACTTCCAAACTCTGAAAAGTCAGCAATCTCTACAATGTGCAGCTGGCAAAAGACTAGTGCTGAAGAATAATTTTGGTGGAACACGGCAGTAATTTGAACTATTACAAAAATCTCCCGTAAATGAAGGCACATAAAAATTCTCAGAGAAAGACTAGGACTAGACACAGATTACAGCTGTTTCTAGAAATACTATGATTTGGAACATGCAGTTCTATCTAATTAATGAGGAAAACTAAAGGAATAGTTGAAGCCGGAAAGCTCCTATTTTCAATTAAAAGAAAGAAAAAAGAATAAAGTATAACCACCACCACCCAGTCTGAAAAAGCATACTGTGAATCCAAGACCAGTGAATCTTGGATCCACAGTGTGGGAAAAATCGCATTTACACTGCAAGCTAGCCAACAGCTGATAAACAGTACAGCAATCTGAAAGCTGAAAAAGTTATTGCAAATGATTTGGAATTAGGGAAATCCTCAAGGTACTATCAAGAGCCAGGCTGAGATTATTCCAAAAGAATACAGCAAATCTCCTGACCTGTTGACATCAGCAAAATAACGTAGCTGAAATTTTTCATTAAATTAATAAATTTTATTCTCAATGAAATGTCACCAGGTTATTTATTAAAAGCCAGATCAATTAATAGACCCTTGTGACTTTCATGCCAAGTGGTTATTCTGATTTTGCATCTAATTTTAGAAATTTGTGAACAAATTTACAACTGTTCAGACTGAGCCATCTAGGATATAACTGAAAGCTAGCGGTTCCCTTATGACTTGTTCATTAAGAGCTAGTATCACAAAACAAAGAACTATCTAATTCTATACCCTATTCTGATGCCCTTCTCTAAATACTCAAGCAACAACTTAAATTCTGGTATTTGATAATTCTGAAATACACTCTTTTCTGATAGTTTCTGCACATTCAGCCTCCCCAGCTATCTTCCAAAAGCTGTGAGAAAAGTTGTATACAGGACGGGGTTTGCTGAATGAATGGTACTTGACAGTGATCTATGAACTGCAATATGACATGCTGCATTTCAGCGCTGCAAGCATACATAGCATCCGTGATTTCTTCATTGAACAACAAAAAAACCCCACAACCCCCAAAAACCCTTATGAGTAGATGTTGAAAGTATCAGACCAGATTTCACTGAACAGAAATTGGAAATTCTGAATCCACATTTGTGTCATTCAACATCAGAAGCATTTGGATTCCATGTAATGAATTAAATACCCTTTCCTGTATAAGCTAATCTCCAACTATTAACCTGTCATACAATTTATATGGGAACCCAACCAGCATGAATTTGTAACTTGCGACATCCAAATTGCATTAATAATGGTGAAAATAACTCTTAAGGGATCCAAAACCATAAAATAAAAGGGTGTGCAACGCTCTTGGCAACTGAAGAGGGTACATAAAATTCCCTGAACGGTCTTTCATTAGTTAGGCAATCAAAGACCATATGAAGTGTAACTTTATGCCACAGCCAATAGGTCCAAGGCTGTAGTCTCGCTGCAGTTAAGTCCTGCTGCTGCACTGAAGTCAAGATGACAAAGGGATAGATCAACTCACATCACACTGAAACGGCTTCTCTCCGGTGTGGGTTCTCATGTGCTCATCTAGGCCTCGCTTTTGACTGAAAGCCTTGTTACACTCTGAACATTGGTACGGCTTTTCCTGTATGAAATGACAACAGTGAGTGAAAGTGAGTGAAAGTGAGTCAACACAGAGCCCAAGTCATTAAAGGAGTAGAATTCCATGCTGGATGGTGTAAGTTTTATATTCTCTCTAAGGGATTACAGTCAGTGAAAACAACAGAAAACGACTTTCAAATGATTAAGTGAAAGCTGGGAAAGCTGTGGCCTGACAGTTTCCACTTCAACACCCACTTATGAATTAATTATCTGTTCCAGTCTTTCAAACCCAGCCATTTTGGGAGTCTGTTTTTCATAATGTGAAAGGTACAGAAACATAAAATTCCAATGTACTTTCCTTTATCCTCCACAAAAGCTTAAAGCATAAAGACAAGTAAGATGTCTATAAAAACCTCAGGTTTGTTAGCAGGTTTCCAAGCAGGGGAAGAAGTGAGGAGACGAAGAGGGGGTACAAGGAAAGCTTGTGGTAGAGAAAAAAACCTTATTTTCAAAAGTGGTGACAGAAGGTTAATCACATATTCATTGCAGAATCTCAAAAGAAGTGCAGATGGCAACCAAGCCATCTGTATTTTTATTAGAACTATTGGTTAGCAGCTACTGTAACACACAAAGTTATAAAAGTTACAAGCTCACTGACTTCAAATAAATAATTAGAGATATGTATGGAAAGCCACTTATATAAAGATTTTCTTCTTTGAAGTTATTCCTCAATATAGAAACTTATATAAGGTGTAATTCCCCCTTTATTCCACTTAAGTTACAAAACAATTGTATGGAAAACAACATTTAAATAAATCAATTACATGTAAAAGTTAGTATTATGGCACAGCACATTAACTTTATTAATTAAACTCATTAAACTTTCGATGCTCTAGAGGCACCTTTATTTCTGAATCAAACAATTATACTTCTTTCACTCTCATTCTACTTTATGTGGTTCCTAATTCTGTATTGCTTAAGTTCTAAAGATGGGTATTTTAGGCAAAAAAGCAAGCATTTTTTACTAAATTAAATTGAAAACAAAGACTGAAAATCAATACGCAATAAAAAAGCTAAGTCTATGAATTAACAAATAACAGGCAGTAATCTTAATGGTCTTTTGGGAGATAATGTGGCGTCCAAGGATAAGTGAGAAGGAACAACTCAGCTTAGCTGTTGAAGCTACAAAGTGAAGAAATTCTCTAGTTATTGAATTCCTATTCTCAGTATGTAGGTGACAATCAGGTCTCCATATATTGCTGAATCTTGCCAGGTACTCAGCATAAACTGTACATATAATACAATGGACTATAAATCAGTGTTGTTCTGGGTACATCCCAAGCTCTCTCTCTAGGGCAGCTCTTTGCAGGTCCAGATATATCAGCAGGGGTGAAAACCGGCTTCTTGATTTTGGACTACCCTCCCATGAGGTTTCCTAGAAAACGCAGTGTCATAGACAGAAACGTCTCAACTTGTAGTGGCAGGAATCCTCTAGCTCACCAAAAACAGGTCGTAAGCTGTGTACCTAGGGAAAAGCATTTCTCCAGCAATTTCAACTTCAGATATGAATAAATAATGAGATAAATAAAGTATATTTCATTATGATGCAAGACAAATCTTTCTACTGACACAGGCTGAGTACACAGTGCCCAGCTGCATATAATCAAACTGGCCTAAAGGGAAGCCACTAATGAGCTTTTCTGTGCAAGATCCTCCTTACACATGTTTATCATCATTGTGTTTTTTCATCATTATCTTAATTTTGTAATTTCCACGATTCTTCAATACAGAGTAAAACATAACAAATTACCTAAAAAAGATCTGAGCTGATCTTAAAAAAAAATCATCATCTAGACCAAAAACTTCATGTCATGGGGAATTTTGCTAGACTGACTAAAGACTTCATGGAGCAGGTCTGTAATTTTTAAGGAAATGTATGAATAAGCCATATGAAAAGCAGGTTTCTGCAACACCCCCTTAATTGGTTTTACATTGTGGTTAACATAAACCACATTTTCTGTGAGTTCTCTGAAAACAGCCTTTCTCTGTGTAGGTTGTTCCACAGAACGTGCAAAGTAAAGTATATGATATGTACATCTTAAGCACCTATGAAAACATTCATTACTGCAAACCGTACCAGGTGTACTTGCTCCCTTTTTATCATCTTGTCCTTCAGGTATCTGAAGAGTTAACTGTTGATCACGATTATTAATTTCAGAGTTAAAGGGACTTCAGGATTCCATTTTGGAGAAAGAGCCATTATAACCTCTGGGAAGCTGAAGTCACAAGCCTGAGCTGTAGTATCTTCCCCAAGCTTATGTTTGGTTATTTGTATTATTCTCTATGGCAAAAAAGGGTGTATCTAACCATCCCCTTGGCATTTTTATTCAAATTCACATATGTAGTACATGAAACACATCCAAAGCTGTCTTTGATCTAATCTTAGATTCCTTACATCTGTATATTCCAGTGACTTCAGCAGACAATTCTGATTCACACCAGCCCCCTCTCCCCTAAGCTAAGCTGCCCTTTGTTCACATCTGTGTCCATTTCAGTAAAATCAGTAGTGCTGTCCAGAACAAAACTTGGCCCTAAGTTTCTCTCCAGAGAAAAAGACTTTTTTTGTCAGTTTCGAAGAAGACATCATTCTCAGAGACTATTTTCTTCAAAACAAAACATTCTGTGCTTTTTCTTTTCTCTCTCCCCCTTCTTCCCCTCATATCAAATTTCCATTGCACAATACTTGGAGAAGGCAACTTTTTAACATGGAAAAGATGACGTTGGCTTGGCATAACCACCACTGCTCTAAACGTGAACAGGAAAAAAAACAGATAAAAACCACAACAATAAGTATGGAAAAAAGTTAATGCCACCACAAAAGGACAATAGGGACCAATGATGGGATTAGAAGAAAGTTGGACAAATTTAAACATCAAGCAAAGGGGAAAACCTGCTAACTGTCAACAAAACAGGAGGTCATTGGGAAGATCATGTAAGTCCAACTTCAGAGGAGTTAGCAACTGTTAGTACTATAAATCTACCCTCTGTTCAAAAAGCATCTGCCAGGCCTTGACTACGGTGGCAGCAAAGCCAAAGGATTACATGTGTTTTCTTTTATTGATGATATAAATGAGGAAGGGAGCAGGGAGAGTGAGAGAGACAGGATGTAGCTGATACTGCAGTGATTTAATATTACATTTTTAAGTATACCAGGCATAAATAGAAATATGTAGATGAGGATTTATAACTTTCCTGCCTCTAAACAAAGAAAGGCCAAGGAGAGCCCAAATGGGACTTGGTATTCTGGAAGGTGCTTCACTGTAAGACTGGTATGCTAACTTAGAAGCTCCTGTCTCTGATGATTTTCATTTCACTACATTAAAACTGAGAGGAATCGAACATTTTAATAACTACGACAAATAAAACAGCGCCCGCAATACACACTTCATCTCTCTGTGGATAGCTGAATCATAAATTACTACCTTGGATTCTATGCAAATTGTGCTTTGCATTAGTAAGACATCAGAACACGACAAATTCTCAAGGCCATTTGACGCCACCTTTAACTGATTGATAGAACATGTGTACAGAGTATCCTGCAACCACAGCAGATGGAAATACTTAAATGCAGAATATCTGAACTGCTAACTGCTGCTGTAGTTGACTGTATATCCCTTCAGTAATATAAATACATTATGTATATTAGCTTAGCACTAGTGCACATGTGGTTGTTTCTCTAAACCTGGTAAAATTGATTACACAGGTAAAACATGAATTACTTCGGTAGGAGTATCTCCAAATAACTTTTTAAATCTGAATTTAGAACTATTACATGAGCTCAACAGCAACAGCAAGAAAAACATAATCTAGACACTACTATATCCAAATAAATCATAGCTCAAGATTCAAATAAATGAGAGTTAAGAACAGTTTAGTAACTCTTTCCAAGGTGGCAGGAGCCGATTAAAACTGGGCTGAACCCACACTCAGGAGACCTTATTCTTTACTTTTTTGGTTAAATTTACTAGAGTGATTGCAGATTTATACTACTTTGAAAGTGGACTTGTTGAATACAGAAATATTACTCAATAATCCTTTTTAAAACTTAAGCTTTAACTGACATACAGAGTATACTTAAAATCCCAGTTATCTAGGATCTAATCTCTCTTATGCTCATTTTTTTTAATATCCTGAATTCAGCAGATTTACTTCTGATTTACTTCAGAATTTCACATATTGCACATTTCTTCCTGTAGATCATGTTCATACATCTAAGCACATATTAGAATTACTAGCATCTCGGGGTAAGACATACTGACCATGTCAAGTTTCACATGGCTATCAACTTGCCATATCTGCATTTTCTTTATGCTGAAAACTGAACATTCATATCAGATCTTACATTACATGTAAACATTTAAATGTAATGTTATATTACATGTAAGCATTTACACTTGTGACATGAGTGTGAAAATTGCCAGACATGAACAATGGCAATGATACCAAACAACAACAAAACCAAAAAAAAAAAACCCACACAAATTTTTTCTTCTCTGGAGACATACAATTGAGATCTGTATAACAGACAAATCTGGAGACAAACATTACTTATTTTGGAAAAATGAACAGTAAGGCCCAGTACATACATGTTTCCTGGTAAAACCTGAATGAGCCTGAACAGGTCTCAACCTAAATTCCCTGGGAAACAGTGGGTATGGAACTTTTTGGGGTGAGATTTATTCTTACAACAGGAAAGACAGAGCTAAAGAAAAATATCAGCTTGTATTTTTGACAGCAAAATATTTTAAAATACGTAGATCACCCTTTAGTTAACCTATTTTTTTTCTTCTTGCTTTTAATTGCTTTCATTCTAAGCCAAAGAGTTTTCCTTTGCTCCTAAAGGGAAAGTCTTATAATGCCTACACAAGATGTACATACAGTAACGCTATCTGCTTTCAAACCTTATGCAGAGAATTTGAACTCTTAATAAATATTATTTGCTGCTACATGTATTTGCATTATCACTTGAACACACGGTTAGTAAAAAAATTGTTTTGAAAAACTCAGCAAGAATGGAAAAATGTGACCAGCCAGAGAACACTAAAATATACTAGTCAGGCTTACAGCTACCAAGAGCTGACCTCTCAAACAGAATCCTGGAAATCCTATAGTTTTGCCAGCCTGACAATGCAGAAAAGACAGTGACGTGACCTGCTTACAAACCAGGAGGACAGTGACAAATACAGATGTCTGGAAGCATTATCTAAAGGGTACCTTAGGCATTGAGGGAATGAGGTGAAGTTTAAGACACCTACATATTTCACATAAGCCCTTTGCTTTGTGTGTTTTAAACCTTTTCCTAATACCAGTAACACTTCGTTTCAGTTATTACTAATTATTAATGTTGATATGTCCCTCGAACCACGCTCAGGAGCTCTTCAGCCAGTTGTACATAGCACGTACCAAAAGATGGTGACCAGAACAGGCATCATCCTGTCAAAAAAACCCACCTGAATGTGAAATGAAGGTTCAGGGCTACAACAGCCTGAAAAGCATGATCTCAGGGGCCTGGAAAAGAGTCCAACCAAAGGCAGCCTAACAGCGGGTTCATGATGCATACCCATAAGCAACCCACAACCTACCTTGCAGCCTCATTAACAGCAAACTTCTACCAGAAGTTAAGCAGAACAGCGATGAATGAGTAACAGAAGTCCTAGAGAATCGGACGGATCTTTCTGCTTGGTCTAGAAACTCCCCACAGATATTGTCAGACCATGCTGAGGGCCAGGCCAAGCAAGTTGTTCTTTACAAGAAAACCTGTTAGACAGCAGCTGTGGTAACAGACCTTTGAGCCTCAGTAAATTCCAGTGTCAATGCACAGGTTTTTTCTACATTGAAGAAGAGTGATGGGTAGTTTCACTATCAATGTAGTGGTAACATGCAGTGTATTGCTCAATTCTTTTAAAAAGACCAGCTTTCATCTTAATAGAAGGGCTGGGAATTGAGGTATAGTGCAGTAAGACAGACAGTAAAGTGCCTACCGAAACAAGAGTGCCTTATGTAGCTGATGTTTAGTTACATTTCAGCCCTAAAAAAAGACTAAGCTGATTAATGTCAGGAAAAAAACATCAGTGATACTTTCTGCTAGGTCATCACCACTAGCAACACATCCCCTGTTGAGAAGAGAGGCTAAGTCACTTAAGATCACAGATGGTGCGAGTTTAATGGAGTCCAGTTTTGTATCTTAAGTGTGAAAAATGTGCAAGAACTAACAAGATGCTCTCTTAGTAATTGGAACGTTTTTGGAAGTTATAGGAAGTGTCTCACCCACAGACAGAGGCCTACTTAAACTATCAGACTTGCATTAAATTACTAAAGTAATGTTGACACAGGAAGACAAAAGCTGATGAGAATTTACAACTCTACAGAAGTAGTAGGGATTTGAATCTTATAATGAGTAAAACTCAATAAACAATCAGTTTACAAGTACACATTTCCTCTGTTGAGAAGTAAAATTCTTTAAAAAAAATATTTCCAGTAACTGGAGCAGGCACAGAAACTTTCTTGTTGAAACAAATGTGAAAGGATTTTCGAAATTTTAAACAAAAAAGTCACTTTTATTAGAAGTGACTGATGTTTTTGTTAGAAAAGTTCTCAATTAATTCAGTTTGGGGTTTGTTTCATTTTTTTTAAAATAATCTGAAATTCTTGCAATAAAATTTGTAATTAAAATAAAAACATGCAACTTCAATGAAATGCCTGCCAGAAGAAAAAAGGTGTGTTCCTTCAAAAGCTCTAGTATATGCAGTTAGTTCAACTCTATTATACCATTAACTTCCCATTTTCCACAGTCGTTCTGCCTATTTGCTACCTACAATCTGCAAAGTTTTTGTTTATTTGGTTTTTTTTTAAACTGCTGAAGTAATTTCTGCCCCTAAGATTTAGTGAAGGAGGGTTTATTTAATCAGCCATGATGAAAATTCAATAGATGTTAATCTGCTCTTGCAAAAACAACAGTATCAAGATAAAAAAAATATGTTTTCACTCTACAAGGAAAAGATGATAATCAGTCAACATTACATAGAAAAAAAGAGTGTGAAAATATAGATGCAGTGGGATTCAAACCTTCTATATTCTGTATACAAACATAGATTCGACAGGCAAGGAAATCACAACACTGGCAAAGTCATCATCCTCAGACAGATGTTTGGGAACTCACTCATGTCTCACCAATAGGGAAATATAGAGAAAATCTAACATTGAACAAAATTCAAAATTCAATCAACACCTCATATTATTTCATTACACACTGTCATGTGCATAGAATACTATATTTAGTACCCAATGTAATTTTTTTTTTTTTTTTTTGGCAATAGCATGGTATGCTGTTTCTAGAACACATGACCTTTTTTAAAACTTTAAGCCCAAATATTTCCTGGGAAATAAAGAACAAATGAAATTGTGCACAACTGCCAATATTGTTCTGGTATTTTATTTTTTATTATTATTATTGTATTTTTATATTCCCCTGGGTTAAAAAAAAGAATAGAGGGGGCTGTGTAAAGTTCCAAATTGGTGCCTTGGAAAGACTGTTTAACTCAGGACCTGGAAGAGGACAGTTTTCTTCTTGTACTGTCCCAGAAGCAAGCTGAAACACTGACTTGAAGAGAAAAACCTTGACATGAGACTGCCTAGCTTCCATACTTATCATGACTTACACCTGTTCCAACGGAATTCATAAATAAAACTCAAAATTAACTCAAGTTGGCTAACTCTTGCACATACTATGTCAGGCCTTGACTCCTTAGCTTCTAAGGATATCTTTACACTGAAGTCACTTACGTGACTGCAGCCCATGCAGACATATTCATAAAAGCTTCAGACTAATACTCTCAGCCACCACTAACAAATCAACTGTGAGACTAAGGAGTTCAAGAGTTGACTTCAAAACATGTCCGATACTTGGGCCACTAGATCACACCAATCCTTGCAACTTTGAGGCTACACTGCTAACAGTATCCAAGCTGCCCAGCTTCAAATGAATAACAAAGAACAGGAGACAAAGCTTCCTAAACAGTTTTTTGAGTACAGATAGCTTAAGTGTCCAGAAGCTACATAACATCAACTCCAATCTATTGACCAGTTCAATGCAACATATATATGTGTGTGTGTGTACATATATCTATAAAAATATACACACTGGCCAAGCATTTCAAGTGTGGACAAGTAAGGTTAGTTGCAGAGTTACAAAAATATGCTTATCATTTAATTTGGTCTATTTCCTACAGTATAATCTCTGAACATTAGGTGTTTTTATAAACATACTTGAAGATTAAGGCATTTTTAAACAGTAGGCACTTATGCTTGAAACAAAGAAATGTAGCTACCAAAACACTGTAATTTCTCTAATCTTTAAATATTACCTCAGAAATGTACAATTTGAGCATTACAGCCAGCAGCCTTCCAATCACCAGAAATCAGATTTTTTAACAAGCTATAAAAACTACATGTATCTGTTATACCTTCAAAGTATAGATATGAAATATTCAAACCAAGTGATGGAAAAAACATTTGCAAATGGTTTCTACTTCTTTTTTCCCATCGTTGACATGTATTTAACTGAAACAAACTGTAATAAAACTACCATTTTCAGAAGTAATGAAAACATCAATTTGACATGACAATAACTCTGGGCATCTATCAATGATAGTCTTTCCAAACATTAACAACTATATTGCAGTAACATACAATAATTTCTCTACATGTTTAAGTTCAAACTATGTAATGTTATGCCAGGCACTGAATAAAGCCTTAGGAAAGAGCTCAAGTTTACTGCACTGTGAAGGCTGGAAGTATGCATGTATTTCCTCAAAGCTGATATGGTCTGTAAATTAATTCCATCAAGAACTTCAGTGAGTTCCTCATTTATGTTTTCTTAGGCTGTTATATTTCTTCTTCTTAAGAAAAAAAAAAAACCCAAAACCAAACAAAAAACCCCAAAACAGAACAAAAACCCAAACCATAAACAAAATGCATCTACTTTTATAGAAACAAATCAGTACTCAGGTGACATTTTAATATTAGGTGGTTGGTATTTTCTTCTCCTTACATTGTCAGTAGGGGTTTTGGCTTACCTTCTCTGTTTACTCCAGAGTTTGAGCTGACACCTGTGGCCACCCAGGCTGTACTCAGTTTAGCAGCTGCCAGACCTTAATCAACTTTCTACAATGATTTTTCCAGCAGCCTTCCCTGATCCACAGGATCAGGTTTGGCATTTAATCCCACTGGTAAAATATATCTAGATTTAATCTCTACAATGACATTCTCCTTGTTGAATGTCATATTATTACTTTTAAGCTACTTCACAATTTTTCTGTCCAAAAGGCAATATATATACAAGAACAGCCCTTGAGGAAGGGTGCTATGATTATGTTTACTTTCACATTACTAGGCTTAGCTGATACAAAAATACCTTCTGGATTTATACATCTTGTTATTTATTCTTTGAATAATTCTTTTGCATGCAAGAATAAATTTCAATATAAAAAGGTATGTGTAGGAAAGGGTAAGAAAAGGAATAGCCATCATCTTTTGAAAAGTCAACACATCGGATGCCTGAAGGGAGAAATTTCAAGTGTGACTTCCTGGCTTTTCTTTTTCTTAGAACTGACAAAAATAAACAATGGCAAACACACTATATTTTTTATTTCCTAATCTTTAGTTTTGTCTTTCTTTAAATGGCCTAGGATCACAGAACAAGTTATAGTGAATTAGTATCATGCTGAGGAGTTTCAAGCTATTTCTGCACAGGTATAATCTTTCTTCACTAGAAAAGTTCTTACATAGTACACTTAGAATACATCTCCTTTAGTGTTTATATTCAGATCAGGTGTGTGCTTTTGAAGCACACTTCCCAAGTGTCCCTTTTTACTGTGCTTCGGTGCACACTTCCAAAATGTTTTGGACTGCATGACCTAGATTCCTTTTGGAAAAAAATGAAACCAGAAGCTTTAATGCATTCCAGGGAGTGCTATTGTGCATTCAGTCCATAGGACCAGACTATGCATAACCTGCAGTAAAATTCTTGAAACACATACAAGATAAACATCAGGTCCTCAGCACCAACTGTTTCACTTTACATACCTACTACTGCATTGTACTATTTGTTAACATACACATAGTCTCTGATTTCCAGAATGAAGAATTAGACCACAACTACCCTGAGCACCAGAGAGGTGCTACAATGTGACTGCATGCATTCACTTCAAAAAAGACACACGTGAACAGCTCGGAATTTTCAGTTCAGCTTATATTGCTCTTGGTTAAAGATCTGAAATGCTCGAAGTTGGAAATTCAACTATCAGTACTACACACAAATATGTTATGCTATCAACCTTGTAAAGTAAACCATCTTAATATCTGTAACTCTTAATCACCTCTACAACGCAGAGTAAAGAGAGTATCTGACTAAATGAGCAAGAGTACTGGAGAATTCCCACCTTTTTCTCCAGCAGCTAGCATGTGCCTTCTTGAGAACGAAATGGTAGGAAAGAGGAAAAGAGAGAACATCTCAGGCAGTAACGACAGACCTGCCTGGTCTTAAAGCACATGGCGGAAACTGTCAAGAGTTCTGCATCTCAGACAGTGCACAGATTTCAGCTTTGCTAGCATCCCTGTTCAGAGAAACTTCCAGGCTGGTGATCTTGATGTTATGAAACTATTATATAACCTACATACTAAACAGCTGTTTTCTCTACTAAAAGGGGGGGGGGGGTTGTTTCCTGGATAGTATTTTTCTAGGTCTTTTTTTTCCTCTCAACACACTATTAAGTTAAAAGTCATGCATAAACACCACCAAACACAAGGATCAATTAGTTAATTTTTTCATTATCTCTTAATGAGATCCTGAGTGTCAACCACTACATTCCTGACAAGCATCAACCTACTACAAACATTAAACAAATCTTCATATTCTTGCCAAGCACACAAGTGGTCTTGTAAATAATGGCCTCTTTTCAACTTACCTCTCAGTATTTTCTCTCTCCCTCTTCCTTCTTATTGTTTCCAAATACCCAAACTCCCTTCACCACTCTGTTCTCTTTCACTTATGTCTGAATCGCACCACCTAAAATACATATTTATTCCCCTATACCTGTACTAATATTTACTCATCTGAACAATTAAACTACAGCTTCTTATCCTACAGTACTGCATGGATAATGTTCTGCAGAACAACACTCAGCATAACCACTCCTTCTGACTTTAAAATCTGTGAAAGTTCATAATAAGCTTTGCTTTCTGTTCTATTATTTTTATTAATACTACTAGTTAACTTTTTTTTTTGCTTCTAAGACTGTAATATTTTTAGCTATCCCGTTCTATTTAGATATGGAATAAGGTGTTGAAGTGTGAGGACGAGGGAAACTTGGGAGAAGCAAGGTTATAGTAACAGACTTCAGTTTTCAAAATGAGCTACTAATGTTAATGTTACCAATATTGATTCTTATTACCTCAAAGTAAAAAAATATTTATTTGGGATAAATTAATATATAATGCTATTCATGCACAAATAAGTTTCACTGTGAAGCTTCAGAATAGGAGTGTCATATAAGCAGCATGAGAGCAAAAATAATCAACACACCAAACCAAGGTCTAAAAAAAATCATGTTGTGCCTGCGTATTTTAATCCTCTAGTATAACTGTAAAGATTTGCAGTAGTCTGCTTAGCACACTCACACACAAAACAGAAAAACTGATACACGACCTGTTCAGGTCTAGATGATCATGACATCTCAAGTTTATGGAAACATTCATATCACATTTGGTGTGAACTGAGTCCTTTCTTTCTGTAATGATGGTATTTTGACTATGTCATACAGCAGAACATTTTCTGAGACATTTTAAGTCAAATTTTATTATGTTCTTAGTGTAATTATGTTCTTAATGCAATACAAAATCTGTCTACTTACAACATCTACATATATTAAAAAGAAATCACCACTCTGTAAAATCTATTTTCCTAACTCTTCCCTTTCCTGTTAGCTAAATAACAAACACTGGTTGAATTGTTCTTCTGTCATTCATAATCAGTGTTAAAATTATTTTCTTTTTCCTCCTGTTTCAACATTAATGTAAAGTCCTCAGTTTGTCTTTCAGTCCAATTTTATAGAAGCATTTTGGAGGCAGCCTGCAAATTTCAAAGCATGTTGGTTTGGGGTTTTTTTGCTTACATGTAACAGAGGCAAAATATGATGACATATGGGAATATATGTAAGCAACAAGTTACACAGAAGAAGTAGTAGCAAACAGCCAAACAACAATAAAATAGCAAATTCTCTACTAAGGTGCATAATTATGTTTCAGAGCACAGCTAAGGGCAAGAAACATCCCAAGAAAGTACACTCAGTTGAAGAGCAACTATAAGTTTTCCATTCAGTGCAATTAGAAATTACTTTTTTTTTTTTAATTGTTAACATAATATATCCGAGTGCTTTATTATCTGCATTGTGCAGGTAATCAGGACTGATGCGTACAACTATCAAAAAAATATGCAATTATCAAGAAATAATGCACAGCTTTCCTCCACTGAAGTACTGCCTTTTCTAAGACTGTAGGATATGCAATCCTGCTGTAAATAACTGCTATCAGTTAAATTACAGCTTTTAAGCAATGAAGATAATGTTTGTAAAGTTCTTGAGCGTGCATTTAGGAAGAAATCATCACTTGGTGTAAATCACTGTAGTCAACAGAAATATAACATTACAGGCTCTAAAAGCCTATTCTTATTCTTTTTTTCTTTAATTTTTTTTTTCTACAGAGGCTGGGGGGTTTGTTGGTTTTACTCAGACTGTATGACAAATCAGGAAAAAATTAAACTTGGCACTATTTCAGAGACAGTCTTGTTTACCGCTCCTCCCACTCACAGCCACGTAGAACATACATGGTAATGAAATTTCTCCTGGTGCAAAAAAAGTAACATAGGACAGTAAGAACAGAAAGGATTTTATAGTGCTTCTTAAAGTGATTTAACAGCTAGAAAGAAGAAGAAACAACCAACAACATGGGACTAGCCTGCTCCCAGTGAAACCACCAGGAAGCATTGCACAAACTACTGATAACTTCTAAAGTTGAAGTCATTTAGCAGCTTCATATTTGTCATCAGCTAGTGAAGTACAGTCTCTACATAAGCTCACAGTGACTGGATTTTAAGCTGACAGTAAGAATCAAAGCACTGGATATTGAAGATTAAAGAACAGTGAAGACTTTACAGAGTTGTTTACTCAGTAAACAATCACAAATGTTAATTTATATCTATAAATTACCACAAGTTAAAGGAAGAAGTTAGTACTGCTATTATTTCAACATACAAGAAATCAAACACAGAAAAAAACAGAAGGTCAGTAAGGGAGTCAGAATTTAACAGTTAATGACTTAAATCTTTGCCTCTTATTTTGATAAGTATAAACTATCTTGGTTGGTATAGCCTGATCTCTACACAAACAGTAATTATTTACTTTTTGCCACACATGATTCATAGACAATCCTCAAGTAACCATAAAAACTAAGCTACACTTACCCTTGTGTGGGTGCGAATATGCATCTTCAATCCATCATTCTTGCTGAAAGCTTTGTCACAGTAAGGACACTGGTAAGGACGCTCACCTGAAAACAAGAGAAGCATTAGAATCCATAAATATGGCCTCAGTATATGAAGGCCTCCCAGCACATTTTTTTGTCAAACAAAAATACTTTCTTTTTCCTGGTCTTTTCTTCACACTCAGTTCAAACAAGAAGAGATCTAAGCATTCGAAAAATTACAAATAAAAGTCCACCTTAGCAGGATGCAGGGCTAGATTAAAATATTACTCTCTGCTGCTCGGTTCTGTTCTAGCAATGTATCACACAGAGAGCCTTGGGAAAAAAAAAAAAAAGAAAGGAAAAAAAAAAGATGACACCTACTGCCCTTGCCCAAACCACATTCTACAGTGACTTACACACGGTCACTTTTATGGTTAGGCATTAACTGCTCCCCAATATTTCTTCTATTTCACATCTGGTCATTTTTAGAGCCCCCTGGGTGTCAGAATCCCAATGAAATATAAAATCTACTCTTTTTTTTAATGCTGTATCTGAACTGCTAGAAGCTAGTTAATCAAAAGTTTCTGCAATTCTTGTGTCACAATTTATGATTGAAATGGAAGCAGAAGGATCTTAGCATCTCCCTTGCAGCATCCCCTATCTTAAAGGTATTTAGTTTAATGCTCCATTAAACTGGTGTCATTTAGCATCAATTTTCCCAAACTCACATTAGTGTAATGTGGATACTGAGCCATTCAGAATCAGAGTGAAGAGTTTCTAAGCTAGCTCAGTAATTTGGAAGAAGTGATAAAGCTTTATAATTCCCCAACGGCATTTTAATTTTTAACTCTTTAGGCAATTCACTGGAATCTGACTCAATTGCCTCCTTTTTCTGTACACAATACTTTAAGAGCAAATATCAGGTTGTTTCTAGTACAATAACACAGTTCAACAACTTAAGATACAATAACTATTTTTCTATTAACAAAATGGAATTGTTTCTACACAATCACGATGCTGAAGGTATAAAAAACCCTTATTTGAAAATACAAGTCAAGCAAAGCCTATTCTAAGTCAATGCACAGCTTTCCACTCATGAAAGAATCTTTGCATCTATAGATGGATTTAACATAGTCCAAATGTCAAACACTTATTAACACTCATACTCAATCCTCGAAAATAGGTAAGTAAGATTAACTACTTTCGCAGTTAAAAAAAAAAAAACAGACGTATTTCACTGATACGCCAAAGATCAGAGTGTAAGAGAGTGCCAGTAACAGAAAGCATTTAAAGCTCCATGGTCCCTAATAACAGGGATATTCATCTTGACTTGGAGAAAGGAAGCCTCATCCTCTTCTCATCTTTTCTCAGCATGAAGTGTTCCTTCATGATTGCTCAGAGGGAATATACTGAATGTTTTCTTTCTTGGGAACAAGATGTCAAAGGATCACAAAAAGTATGTAATAGAGACAGCTTACAGAAACAGCTCTTCTGAAGGACCAATTGTGAATACAGTACAGCTCATCAACTGATAGACACTGTTCTACATAAAATCTCCATATAGTAACAGGTTGTATAGAGATATGAGGGCAGCTGAGATTAGATTACTATAGAAGGGTATAAAAAAACCCCAACTATTTAGTAGGTAAGACTATTCTGTTCTTTTCTGTCTTTTATTACTGTTTAGATAACTGTTAATGACTGCAGCAAAAAACTGTGTAGCTAACTACTTGTGAAATATAAATATTTTTCTCTCTTGTATTCTGCCATCTCTCAAAGAAAAATTGTGTGAATTTGGCTTTTTTTTTTTTTAGGATGATGACAACAGTCATTGTGTTATACCTGTGTTTTCATTGAGCAGTTTGAAATATGATACTCTCTCTCATGACCCTATATGTCTTTAATCCAAGCCTCCGAAATTCAAACACTCCAACAGTTGTCAGTACTCAAATATTTAATTAATTCAGCTGACATTTTTATGTTTTAGGGCTTTTGAATGTAGAAGTTAAAGCTTTCAGCAGTTTGTAAGCAGATGAGCATTGACAGGTAGGAGTTGTACCCCTCCTCCCTCTCTCCCCCCATCCCTGGGTCTCTTTACAGAGAAAGACTTTTGCTTCCAAAGGATGGTTTTGAGTTTGTCTGAAATGTATTAACAGCGTCCTTCAGAAATTAACCCTGGAGACAACGGTACTTGATGAGTAAGGCCTTAAGAGCTTTCAGCAGATGCCAGTAGAGGGCAACAGTATGACTTCATATCAACATGTTACACCTGAAAAAGACTGGCTTCAAGCAGCTGTTATGTACTGTAAATTTTCAAAAATCTCCACTGTTCCAAAAACCGAGTTTACTATGTAAAACAGACTGCAAGCTCTGAATTGACATTGATGCTTGGTGACATCCTATTTTTCTAAATTATATAAACAACTTCTCATGCACCTGTGTCACTAAATTGTCAGTAAAACAACTTAAAAGATGACCCCAAGTAATTTTACTTTTGCTCTTATTTTTTATGCTATTTTCTTTCTCCTAATCTTTGTAGCCTGTATGCCCAAAATATATACAAGTGTCTTTGCACTAACATAAGCAACTGCTTCCCCCATGCATACACATCTTTTAAATGTGTAACTTATCTTCTACCTCAAAGAGTTTTAGGATTTTACAAAATTAACTGTGGGCCTCTTAAAACAAATCTGTGCTTGCAACAGCCAAGTTTATTAGAATAAATTTCTTATTGTCTCTGTAACCAGTCCAAAGACAAGTTTGTGCCACTGTGTAAGAATATATGCATATTTATAATTGTTTTTAATAAAAAATAACTTGTATTTTAAAATTAACTGATCTGTGAACAAGAGTAACTCTTTTGACATTAGATGTCTGAACTTACAGACAGCAGATTTTGGCAAGATTGTTACAACCAAACTTATTAACTTCTCTATCCCTGGTAAAAATTAACTTCCTTCCCTGCTTCAGAACTAGACTAGGAAAACATTACTCATGCTACCAGTCAGTTGCTTGTAAGAATGATCCCAATAACAGATTCATCAATGAGACTACTGGGGAAACAGGTGTTCCCCAAGAGAAGTCTTACACAGTCTATCCCCCTCTAAGATAAACAGGAGCAGTGGATCCTTTCTCTAAGACTGTGAGATGCAAATGGCATGACAACAGAGAAAAAACAGATTTGAAATAATGAATGCTAAATATATTCCTCCCACACATGAAGTGCAATTGCTGAAGTGCAATGTTTCATACAGAACTATTGCAAGTGTACACAAATTGGAGAGTTTTATGCTTCAACAAAGTTTAGAATTGTCACTAAGAAAAACGGGTGAGCAAGTGCGATGTGATAAAAGCTCCTGAGAAGGTGACATTATCCATCAGTGCTTTCACATTTGTCTGCAATCAAGCAAAGACCACCAAAAATCAATTATAAGCAGTGGAATATTAAACTTCAGATCAACTCGCGCACAATAAGTACTTGGAGATTTTCAGATGTAAAACTTCTCTTATCAGAAATGGAATGGATCTGTTATGAGGAGATTAAAAGTAAGAATGACTAAGATGAGCAAAGGAAATTGTGTTGCAAGTCATGTATCTATTTCTCTTGTCCTCAGAAAAAGGAGTTTCTAAGGATCAAAATGAAAGCAAGCTATTTCCCCTATGACAAACTATAATTTCTTCTTGGATTTATCACTAGAAGCATGCTTATGAGATATGGTGTCAGTGTGTCATAACATCATACTAAGAGGGGGTATACCTTAGGTAAAGTTGATGCCAATTAACAGTTATGCCACTTGCATTCTGCATTTTTATACAAATATATTTTTATATATATATTGGAGGCAATGATAAATCTTACCAGAAGTATCATACTGAAGTAAATCAGTGCACCATTTTTTTACTATAATGCCTTTTCATTGCAGTCAATAGCAGAGTAAGTTTTCAAAGGTATTATTTCACAAAGTAAGGGTGGTTGGTTGGTTTTTTTTTTTAAATTTTATTTATATTAAAAAAATATGAGTATTGTGGGAGAAAAAATCTTTTAACTTCCAGATACACTACCAAGCCTTAATCCTAACACTTCCCATTTGGAAAATACCTGAAGAAAGACCTGACCTTCTATGTTATTGTTTGCAACTCTGCCATTAAACCACAACTGAGACTATGATCTGCACTTTTCACTAGAATGCTTCACCAGGCTTTCTACTTTCGTACAGTATCAAAATCCAGTAGGCATATTAAATACATCTTAATTTGACAGCTTGTCCAGTCAACATGCCCAGAAGTAATGTTGTGAATGCAACAATAACTAAAGAACAATTACTATCATTAAAATAGCAAAACATTCAAGACAGACGTAATAAATGCTATGTTTACCCTCAAGTTACAGCTGACTGTCATGTCCCTGCTGTCCAAGAACAAACTGCTCAACACATTAATGGCACTTCTGTACAAATAACCCTAAAATAAATAATCCTTGGATAAACTGCAGTGGATTTAATATAATTCAAAGTCTAGACATTCTACTTCCAGATTTTGTATGAATAAAACCAAAGCTTTTAACATAATAAAAATAAATTTAACCCTAATACAAGGATTACAAAAAACAATTCCATGATTGAAAACCATATGGGATTTTGATCTGAAAACATGTCATGATAGAATTGGTATCTTTTTTTTCCCCTCAAATGTGTACATTTCTAGCTTGAGATCACAATACCTACTGGACCTTAATTAGCATAAGAGGTTAAACACCAGACTCTTCTATTCCAGTTCAACTCAGGATAGACAGTTTCCTATGAGCCATTTGCAACCAAAGGTGCTGGGAGGCAGTATTTACATTGAGTTTAGCACCCAGATTTCCCAAACTCAAATACCCCTGGGAGCAAAACAATTAAGAAACAAGACCAAATACACATTAGTTCTTCAAGATTTCAGTGGCTACAGCTAGACTTTTAATAAAGACTTTGAGACACAATAATTCAAATGAGTCATATGTGTTGCTATTTTCATGCTGTATTTTGCATTCCCTGTAGTCAATTTAGCCATGAAAAAAGCTAATTGCAAAATCAGACAGAAACCTGATATAAACACCAATGTTAGTGATTACTTTGAAACAATGACCTCAAGTAATATCAACCAAATATGTACTTTACAGGTGACAAACATATTCCCATCAAATCAGACAAATGAAACATGCAACAGAGAAATAGTCCTAACCTGAAAAGACTGTAACGAACGTGTCTGAAGAGACCAGCAAACCAAAAAAGAAACAGAGGCACAGAGAAGATGTCAACAGCATGCTAAAGTATGCATTTGATGAACTACTACAGTCAGTTTTGGAAGCAGTCTCACAGACCTCTTTCAAACCATATATGGGCATTACTTCTATTTCATTCTCTTAAATTTGGAGTTGTATTTACTCTCCCCATTCCCACGCAGCTCGCTTGGTCACTTGTATACAATTCTCAGGTATGTATGTTAGCCTTCACGCATGAATTCCCTGGCTTTCTGTCTCTATTGGAACTAAACTGCTGTATTAAGGAAAGAAGAATTTGAATTATGCAGAGAAATTATCAAGGTGGGGATTTAATATTTTTAATACATCTATGCTTGGTCAGTTGGGGTATTCAGCATCACTGGTCTAGGTCGACACTCACAAACATCAGAAAAAGACTTATGACAGACTGCACTGAACATCCGATCATGTGCAGTGTATGTAACTTAAAAGGAATTGTTTTCTTCATTTTTCTTTAAAAAAATTAACAAATAATTATGGCAATGTGGTCCCTCAGAATCTTCCACAGACCATCTACCATCTTCTAAATATAACTCCTTTTCAGATGTTGAACTACTTATTATAAGGATTAGAAGATTATTTCTTAAAAAAAAAAATATATATATATATGAGTGTATTATTTCAAAATGTCAATATTCAGAACACTCATGGTAAAGTATAATCCTTTTTAAAGACCTAACTTAAGACTGGGGTAGGGGAGAGGGGAAGAAGGGAGACTCCACCATCACTCAACTGTGGTGGAAAGAAGGCAGTTTACCTGTGGAGGAATTCGGAGACAAGGGGGCCATCTGGATCACACATGCAACACTCCATACCAGATGGTCAACAGGGCAGCCCAGAATGGGAATTGCAAGAGGGCTTTTTTAGTCAGAGAGAATCTGGGGTGATGACAGCATTCAACAGCAAGTAAGGATGGGCAAAAGGTTAACGGATATAACAAAATTATAATCTGTGACATATGCTTTAGAACATTATCTGTCCATATAGAGCACTTGACAGCTTTACACATTTATCTTCAGCTGCTGTTGCTCTCTATATGGTGTTCCCATCAAATTAAAAAGTTTGTGTCCTTAACTGTACAGAAATCAGTTAATATATTACACAAATATGTACACACAAAGAAACCCAAGATACACAGAACTTAATTTCTCCCACATGAAAGGAACTTCATTAGGAATTAAAATTAAGTTAAACAGGAACTCAAGGAACCAAGTGATTTCAACAGGACTTAAATTAGAAGATGCTAGAAAACCAATTATTGAATGAAGACTAAATATTCATACTTCAGGAAAGTATTCAGTAAATTTCACTGCCTTGGTGTTGTACAGCATGTCAAATGACCCTTGAGAAGACAAACACTTCATTAAAATAATAAATTTCCTCATGTGTAGAGGTGGCAGTTTTCTAGATACCAAGTCACATTTTCAAAAACATTTAATACCCTAGGTCTCTTAAACATTTTTATAATTTTGACCAGGGATTCTAGGAAGGGAAAATAACGGGTGAGTAATCAAGAAGCTTGGCCAACTGCAGCAGCTAGCTGCTCTCTTTATGACACCTGCACTAGTCTTCATCTGGACTAGACAATAAAAACAGTAGTCTAAGGTGCACTTTAGAAGGCACAGAAGTACCCACACAGGAGTAGCTATCTCATGCCAAGAACCAAACAGCTTCATGATTGGAAAGATAAAATATTTCTGGACGTCAGCTGAGACAAGACCCAGAAACACCAAATATACATGCAATTCTACACTCACAGTCAGCCAGATAAAAGAAAGTGATAGCTCTTTGACTGCTCTGAGGAGAACAGTCTTGCTGCCTGAAAGAAATGGAAAAACAGTACTCAGGTATGGGTCAATCAGAGACATTTCTTACACATTCTTAATTTTAACCAACATTCAAACTTAGCAGACTCTGAAGACAAGAGATTAAATATTTCTGCTTTTTTTTTCTTCATCAGTGATTAACAACACTAAGCCTGTGTATTTGTGAATGCTTTCTAACCAAGCTCCAATACTTGCGTATTTTCCAGGCACAAGGGAGAACCAGAATTGTTTTTATGTAAGTCAACCAAATGCATTTCCCATTCACTAAAAATGGTCACATATTTAATAAGAAAAAAACCTCGAATGCTATTCTTTTCAAAATAAGGGAAAAACAGATTGCTTTAACCATTTTTTTTCTATTAATACTCTTTCTTGTAAGTACTTAGCCATGTCTTATTCTTTGAGGCACAGAAGCACTATTTTCACAGCTGAGAAGGCTTGTTTTCTGCAAAGTTTTGGGTTTATTCAGAGAATTCAGAGTACCTGTAGTTAAGACCAATAGTCAAAACGTTTGTCCTATCTGGTCCATAAAAATTATCATGATATATTTGAGGTTTTAGCTATTTCTAACTAAATGAATTATAAAGATTAGTAAAGGACCGTACAAAATAAGAAGGCTATCGGAATCTGTACAGTAAAGCATGAAATAACCACCATTATTACTTACTTACAGACTCTCATCAGTTCTACAGTGGTATTAAGATTTTAGTCACCAAAAAAACCCCAACACACTTACTTTAAAGAATAAAACAGTTTCATTCTTTGCATCTATCAGTGGAATTAAGCAATTTGGTTTCCCTATGATCGGAGCATTAACACCAATGACTTCAGTGAACCCAATGGTCAACCAAATCTTTTAAAGTATATGCATTAATCTATCAGTAATTCATTTGATCTAAAGATGTCACTAGCATTTGAATAATCTATCCCTTATAAGAACATTTCTTCATTCATGGAAGCACACAAGAAGCTGACAGCTGCATGAAACTTTACAGGTACTTTTAAAGATTTAACTGTTGCCTGGAGATAAATAGGACAATGATGTATAAACTGAAAGGTTTAGAAATGCAGAATCCTTACCTTTGAGGCCTTCTGCAAGCTCCTTTTTAAATTCGGTAGATAAAAGAGAGATCATTTATAAGTTATTGAACAGAAACAACCTATCTGTAGACATTTGCAAGCTGTTCACTGACTAGATACAGATACATTTTTTCACATACTTCATGGTGATATGAGAGGAAGCTTCCCTTTTTATCTTTTTTTTTTAATGTAAGAAAATATAAATTACTTATAAGGTAATTTGCCAGATTTGCTAGAATGAAGATCCTGGCTCTACATTATTTCTTATGTACGTGAACAAACAGTTGCCTGTTTAGCTATTAAAACTTTGGAGACATATTTTATACAGCAATAAACAAGAGTTATACTGTACTTCAACTCATTACTTCCTTCAACTACTTGGAAGCCTTTTGTGTTCACGGATGACTGAACTACTGTTAATAACCAAAGATTTTTATTATAACTCCACAACTAATATTTTGTTTGGTTACTCAGGAATTTTTACATGAAAGTGCAAAATTTGGACCTGGACTTTTATACAGTTGGACCTTAAATATGATTTTAAATATGCTCAAATGCCTAGTTAATCAAATTGTAGAAATGTGACTACGATGACAAAGTTAGGACCATAACATCAGGCTCTCAATGCAGAGGATGAGAGATATCTCAAGAAGGCAATCAGCACCTAAAGTTATAGGGGACAATCATGACGAAACGTTTTCATGAGCTTATAAAATAGCCTTTAATTATGGAAAAGGAAATTGAAAAGGTAAGCTTCACTGTGTTGACACAAAGGATATGGAAGTCCACCGTCTGAATGCTTTTTGCTGTTTTAATGTCACCTCTTAGTATTATCTTTTATTCACGTATATGGAAGCAAATTTACAAAAAACCTTCTCAACTCGTTCTTACAAAATAAAGCTGCTTTTTCCACATACCAGAGAACATAACATGTAAGAATGCCACGTTAAGTCATGGCTTTTAAATGGTATAGAACAGAAACTTTAATCTTTTCAGAAAACATTTAGGACAGGTGTAAAGTCATAGATATTTTACTGGCTTTTTATCAGGACTTTGACTAAATGTGATGGAAAAAGCAAAAAGGTTACGTTTAACCTATATTTGCATGTGTAAGCATTTTCTGGAAGACATCTATGGTCATCAGTTGTCCCTCACCAGTCCCTATGTAACAGAGTAGGTAAAAGACAGTATGGAAAGGACAGAATTACAGTTAAAACACTCAGTTCTCTTAACTCAAATATAAATTAACCTGCAAATATAAACTACCTTACAACTTTCATTCTTCCACAACTTGATGTGCTACATCCCAAAGATGGAAGGGATCAGGATACAAGTAATTAGGAAAGCAACAGTATAAGTATCAGACAGATAAAATGCATGTGTGTGTTTATCTATCTATTACATAGGCACACACAAATGCATACACACACACATACACGAGACAGCAATTAACATATTTAAATACCTATGTATAAGGCAACTGCAAAGCTGCACAAACCGCAGCCAGTAACTGTTAGCACTGAAAGCTGCTTGAAACTTTAAGGAAGTAATTAACCTCCTGGCCCCCAGTTTTCAAGCCCAAGGAGCAGACCATAGAATTTCTTTACAATTTATGAACAGGCCAAGGAATTTATATCACAGTCGGAGGATTCTTTTGCTGAATTAACCCCAGTTCCCTCTGACCCTAAGAAGTCATAAACCAACAGGATACAGCAGAGGGAGAATGTGCTATAGTGTTTCAGCTGACCTACAGAGCGCTGTCTCTGTCATGCCAAGGCTGGAAACCCAGATGATGAATTACAGAGCAATATGCTAGGTTCAGATGCAAACATCAACCCCTTCCCTCTATACATGCACACGCAGACATGTTCACTCACCCCAAACCAGCTCAGTTTCTGCAAAAGGCTAAGTACTGTTAGGGCTCATTTACAGAGTCTTGCTCTAAGATAAAAGAGGAAAGAAAATTGCTTATCAAGGAAGCATGCATGCATCTGTGAGTAACAATATTTAAGAACACATGCTGCGTATTAAATAAAAGCCTAAAACCCATTGAGCTTCTGTTTTTGTATATGGATTATTAAGCATATTAAAAATACAATTCCAAAGCAGAACCAGAAGTGTACCCAAGAACCTCAACTTTTATAAGTAACAGCTTTATAAATAAAAAAAGGATGAAAATTGATACACAGCTCTCTCTAAAAGAACTCTGCCTGGCTTTATTTTGTAAATACAGAACAAAGCCTCTTACACAAAGCAGCTAATAAAACAAAGTCTAGCTGACCACGTGCACAGAAAATGGGATAACACAAATGTCTGCACCCGGACCTCAAACCTAATCAGCTGTAATCACTAAGACATGAAGGTCTTTGCAATATTTACACTTATGGTGTACTGCTTAGTTGCACCAAAAGCTCAGCTCCAGCTGAAGGCTTATTCACAAAGATGAATCATCTCTTGAAAACAGACAGTGGCGGGTTGTTTCACTTCTAGCTCAGAATGAAAAGGGATACTTTGAAGTCTGACAGAAAAAAAAAAGGAGGGGACAGTTTTGAATTGATTAATTCAAAACCACAGAATTCAATAGATACCAAGAGCATGAAGTATTCAACACTGCAACATTTAGAAACCAAACATCCATCACTGAATAAAATAAGTTTGTAGCTCCACTGTTTGATGAACTGAAAATTTCTTACTGCTCAGAAAATCCTTGAAACATTATCAAGGATTTTCACAATGCAGTGAAATTTATTACTAAAAGCCATCAAATGAGTACTCAACTTTTTTTGTACTGTTTACAGATGACATAGATTCCCTTCACCCACTACCCTTACTTTCTTTGCAAATGATGCAAGCTATTCCTCAGAAAGCTATGCTTCCTCAGGCCCACTGAACATTGGACAACAATTTCCTCCTGTGATTAGTCTGCACGTATTATGATCACCAACAACTTGGCTGAAGTCTTCAGGTAAAGCACAAGTCAAAACCACCTCTCCAGAAGTACAACATGAATCTAACTACGGCATTTTCTTACTAAACCTCACGTCAGGCATTTTGCTGTACAACTTACACATGATTATTTTTTTAAACCACAAGTCACAACTTAGTGGCAACTTCCCCCCCCCCCCTTTTTTTTCTTCACATTTCATTGGGATAATCAAGAAATGGTGAGGAATCATAATAGAATGACATCAAAAATAACCATGAAAATGTATTTCAGTTGATTCTCACAGTGAAGGATGTGAATCACAAAATTTTCCACCAAAAATGTGATTGACACCACAATAGCAGCCAGACTGGAAGAGGAGAGGATCAGAGTTTATTTATCACAGGTCATTATAAATGAATTTAGCAAGGCATTTTTCCCAAATGAGTAACTCTCTTTAAAATGAGTGCTTCTAGCTTTTTAGGTAAAGAAAGAGGCCTTGGAAGGCCTTGAAAGTTTCCCTCCTTCTGCAGTGTTATTCTTCCCTAAGTTGTTTTCACACTGTGTATTCCCATAATTCCAACCTGTATCATCTCCTGGCAAGGTAGTTTCTCCCACCATATTTAATTTACAAATGTACTGGAAATCTTCAGTACCTTTTTACTTCAAGTAAGTTCAAAATGTCAAAGTCTACTGTTTCTCGTATAATAGTGGCTACAAATTTTGCAAGGCTCTATAGTCAAGGTTAGAGGTCTCTGGTGTGTGGTTTCATGAAACTCACCTTAGCCTAACTCCTAAATTTAGGAAAGCCTGCTTGAGAAAGCTGAAACATTAAATGTAACTGGTAGCAGCACATGTGTGAAAAGCATTTTCACTCAGACAGCTATAAAGCATTTTCCCAAGAGCCATCTGCACTATCAACTTGAAAAACTAGGGCGTTTCTGCTCTGTGCAATCTGATGTATAACATCAATAGTACACAGAAAACACACCTAAAGTTTAAGGAAAGGGCCTGTGAAATAAGAAAAAACAAAAGCACCACAGTAGTAAAGGCAATAAAGCAGACTTGCCTACAAAAAACATTGGAGTGTGAATCCAGAGATTTTAATGAAGAATTAGAGTAACATTTTAATATTCCTTTAAGCATTAGAAAAAAAAAAAAAAAATCTATAAAAGTTGTAATTTTCATGAAAGTCTAGTATGCCAAAATATCAGAAAATTGAAGGGTAATGTAGCTCCTCATGGGATGGCAAAGTGAAGGTAAAGAAATATCCATAATAAAAACAGCAAAATAACTTCATAAAAAAAGTTAACACAGATGAGAAATCAAGGCAGTCATATTCCTAGAGGCCTAGACTGATGTGCTGAGTGACTAACTAACAATGCTATTGAATTGCTTCCTTTTATTTCCATCCACCTGATTAAAGTACAGGCCAGGTTGGTAAGTGGTTGGTCCTTCCAAAAGGCACAGTCTACCAGGGTTCTCTAAATCCTCATATCACATGATCCATGAGTGTTGGGTTTTTTTTTTTCTTTCTCTTCTCTGCATCTTCAAGAAGTCAAAAAAAGAAGAGAAACCCACAGCGTACAGGACAGAAGACTGAAAAGAAAGACAGAACAGGTGAGATTGTGCAGGACAGACTTTGAAAGGAGTTAATAAGGTGGAGTTGTAGAAGAAAGAACAAAATAAAGAGGAGGAATGGACAGAACTGCTGCATTGCAATTCTGGGTCTTGCCAGCTTTGACCTTCAGTGTCTTTTGTGTCTATGATTACACAGTATATACGAAACACCCAAGCAGAATGCATACACAGTGGCTTATATGTATATGTTTTTATACAGCTGCTATGAGGGATAAATGTTCCAAATGTGCAATTTAGTAAAGAATAAGAGCTAAAGAAAGAAGTCAGTTTTAGCCTTTTATCCTGACTGCAGGCCCAGGATAAAAATTTGCTAGTGTCTATAGCAGTCAAATCCAAAAATCACAATATATCAAAAACTAGTAAAACCTGTAATCTTAAGAGGTGGTCTTGATAGACTGAAGTGATTAAGACTTTTCCAAACATAGTAGAAAGCCAAATGATTAAAAACACCAATTCTGTCGTCTCCCTGCAAACCAAATTTGCTTATGTGAAGTGAATGGAATGTCATAGGAAGGCTATTTGTTAACTGATGCTTTGACCATTTTATGTTGGAAACAAATTATCACAAAGAAACCCCTTTCTGCTGCCTGCCACCTACTTGAATGAAAGCGTAAGCTCACAAAATGAAACCTATCAACATGACAATGACTAATTTATTTTCAGTGTGTTTACAGAAGCACATATATAACACAATAGGGAAACAGTAATGCAGTCTGAGTGGCAATATAAAATAAGTTGCGTAACTCAGACCCAGGCATATTCAGAGCCCAACAGAGTCAGACGTTGCAACAGAAAATAAATTTTGAGTTAAAGCATACTCAAGGTATAACATTCTAACTTGGGTAACATGCAGGTTGTGATAAGTTCAGAAGTTACATTAGTATGAAATCAGAGTTTCAAAACACCTCAGCAGCCACAGAGACTAATGAACTCATATTGTATATACATAAAAATATTGATATATATACACACACACACATTCATACATAATTACAGTTGAGAACAGAACCTGGTTTTACACATTAAGCAGGTAAAATGTCTGAAGAAGATGCTATGTTAGGCCTACCTGTAAATTTGCATTTCTGTTTGTAGATAGACAAGTTGTGGACATACTTACACATACCTTGTTATATATTTAGAAAGTCTTCTCTGTTCATTACAATAAACAATACTGTACCTGTATGGCTTCGAATATGAACTCTCAGTGTTCCATTGCTTGCAAACTTCTGTCCACAATATGGGCAAATCTTCTCTTTTTCTCCTGTGTGAGTCTACATGGGGTGAGGATAGACAAGAATGAAAAATTCAGCATAGCTTTAAAAGAAGTGAAATAGGGAATATTTTAACTGTGTTGACACTGACCACTATTATCTGCATTATATATTTTATACCATCACATCAGGCAGAGATTCTAAGGTATTAGCTATAGGTGTTCTTTCAATTTTCTTCTAAAATTTCTAAACAAATCTCATTACTAATGGCAAAATAAAGTAGCTTTTCAGTTCTTAAGTTTACTATTTCCTAAATAGTTACTATTAAAAATGCCCGATTCACCTTTGTGTATTTTCATGATTGCAAGAGTAAGACACCTATTTTTCAGTTTGATATCTGTAATAGGGGTTTCCAAACCAGCAAACAATAATTTGGTTACCTAATAAAGTTAATCTTCATAAATGGGTCTATTTTTAAAAGCTTATAATTTCACAGAATTTTATTACATTATGAAAGGTAGTGAAAATAGTTTACCCAGCCTAATATAACTTTTCCTGTTGAAAACTTGAACTGGAGCTTTAGAAGGTCTCTGTGGAGATCTGTGTATATGATTTCTGACTGACTGTCTCATACGAATGAAACACAGCCATCAGTTCATCTGAGGTATGACAGACAACAATCCTTCAGAGTGCAAGTTCTCAGTGATTTCAGTCAACACAAATTGCATACTGGATCCTATCTAGTTTGTAATAAATGCTAGAATCAGGTTGCATTTAGAGAATTGATCACAAGAAGTATATTGTAATTGTCACTAAAACTAAATCATACCAGGAGCTTGTCTTTTGAAATCAAGCTTTTAAGGCTGGAGTGCCTTGCTGATACAAGAAGAATTATTTAAAAATGGAAAAAAAAAAAAAAAAAAAAAATCACAAAATCTCCCATCCAACCTGTGTGGTCAACAGCAAGACCACCTTGAAGTTACATACATGCATGGGTTCTCATAATTTTTCAATGTGCAATTCTGAACCGAAGATTTATCAGCCTATTGAATAATTTTTCCTTACAACTGTGACTGCTCTTTTAGTGGTGAATTTTGGATTACTTATTTGTAAGTATAGATTTAAATGGGATAGGAAATATAACACATTAAATTATATGTATAGCTGACTATTTGGGCTTCGAGCTTTGCACATGACTTCAGATACAGAAATTAAGTCTTATTTTTATGAAAGATACTGAAGTGACAAAATTCTTCGTTACCACATAAAAACCTTATCTCACATAGCACATATTATGCTGCAGCTGAAGGACGCGTAAATGAGATATCATTCCAATACTGGACAGACTTGCATAGTTTTCATTCCCTGACATTAGGGATATGAATGTTAAATCCCTGTTGATTAGGATAGAGTTCTTTAGAGATCACTTATATCTCTCACAGCAACAGACAGACAGACAGCTATTTATTCATTCCAAACAAGGGGGAAAAAAAAAAAAAAAGGATTTCCAGAAGCAATACATCACAGCTACAAGGCTCACAAACATACAGCTAGTCCTAGTCTGACAGCAGCACAAAGCAATAGCAATTACAATTAAGAAGGAATGTCAAAAAAAAGAATAGAGATAATGATAAATGCTAGCTGCTTTCCATTAAAATACAAATACATATATGTATATGGCCATTTTTAACATGAAATAATAAGTCATACTGAACTTTTTAGAAAGAAATCTAAGGAAAAGTTTAAAATTTATGCACAGCTCATCCATGATTCCAGGTATCTGCATTTGGTGGCAACACCTGTCCTAATTTGTTCTTGATTCAATTATTTTCTTCACATTTCTTCCCTGTAACAAAAATCTTACCTAAGGCCAAACTAGTGAGCAAGCTTTCTTTTAAAGTTTACCCCAATTCCATTGCAGAGATTGGTGGAAAGGAGTTTGGTAAGAGCAATGCAGCAAGTCCCATCATGCCACACACCTAATGCTGGAGTACCTACACTGGATTTATACATATGCACCCACTGCAGATTCTGCATGCAACCAATAATCCCACTATTGCAAGAAGCATTTTAGGATGTTAAGAACCATCACAGCTTTCTACTGAAAAGCCAGAAATGCAGAAGCATCTAGGGATTTTATATTTAGTCACAACCTTAAGGACACAGAAGTATGATAGAACTGATTCTACTTACTTTTTTGTGACTCTTCAGGACTGAGGGTGTCACAAAAGCTTTGTCACAGAGATCACACTTGTATTTCTTATGTCCATCGTGTACAACTTGAATATGAACATTTAATGTGTCCTTTCTTTTGAAAGTAGCATCACAGTGATCACACTTGAAAGTCCTCTCACCTTATAAAAACAAGGTTTAAAGATACCAGATTTTTGTGGAAATACACTAATGCTTATTGTTTCAGAAAAATGAATAAAAGAGGCAAAGACAAATGAAAAGCTAGGTCTTGAGAACAGAAAGAAAAGGAGCATCACATCAGGTAAAAATGCCATTGGGAAATTAAGTAGTAATGACAACAACATAGCCAAAAATGAGAGTTTAAACTCTATAGCCAATGGCAAAATGGCAACCGGTGGAAATGGCTTCCAGTGAAACAGAGCACAGGTTTTATCAGCACCTCCAGTAACAGACTCTCTTTATGCTAACAAGCAAAAAGATGAAATAGGCTTCATCTTTTGTAACTTAAATGGTAAGAGACATCTTCCTGAATTTAAAAGAATTCTCAAACCAAGAAATACTTGCTTTGAGTAACCCGTCTCATTCACATCAATAGAGGCAATCTCATATGACAAAGATGAAATAACTTTTAGATGTTATAGCAGTATTCAAACTGTGGTGATGCCATTGAAGGTTATGGCAGAGGCCAGGTTAATATTGCTAATAGTTTTAAAATTCAATGAATTACCCAAGAGAGGGGAAGAGACATTGTATTCTGAAAATATGCATACATCTTGGGGGGGGGGGGGGGGGGGGGGGGCAGGGGGACACACATGTGATTCTTCAGAGAAATCGTTATAATGAACCTTCTCTTTATCACTACTGAGAATGCAGAAGAGAATATTCTCTTCTATTTGTTAACTTCTTGATTAAAATTACAAGTTAAACATCTGCAATATGGCATTCATTCAAAAATACACAGCCTAAACTGGAAATCAGGTGCCTGTATCCCAGAAAACTTGCCAAGCAGTTACATCACGAAGAAAGATCACCATAATCTAAGGACTATTCTCCATTTCTTATTTTTCAGGACAAAGGTCTGATGTGCAGCCTCCTGATCCATATAAGATGAGGCTTGTATAAACACAAGCTAGTTTTTCCAGTAGCAATGATGCACACGTAGAGGTACACTTATTTCCTTGCTATAGCTCATTAAAGGATAAAATCACCCCAGCCTTGGTCCCAGTGCAAAGGCCAATATGAATGGAAATTGGTTTCAGTGTGCTGCATATTAAAGCCTATTTGATGCTACATGTTGAAGCACCAAAAAACATTTTTATTATATATTACACATATAATACATGTAAGTGAAGCTTATCAATACAGTGGTGCCTCAAGTACCCACAGACATTCCAAAGCCTAGATAACCTGTTTCTCTCCCCCATAAATCAAGCATAACTGCCCCCCCCCCCCCAACCGCTCATTCTCAGTTGGTTTGGAAACAAAACTGGTTTTGTCTTGGATGACACAAGAATATGCTAAAAAGTATTTATAGTGTAAGATGACTTATCCTAAAATACTTTCAGTGTACCTATTCAGAAAAATTGTCAAGGTCAACATGGATGCAATTTAATATGCTGCTATGTGGAGGTTTAACACTGATACTGCTTCTAACTGTTCAGTGAATCACTTCAGTTGTTGTCTTGGGCACATGAGACTACTGTGCTAACAAAGAAAAGTCATTACTATTCTTAGTAAAGTAACAAAATTTTCTGCTGCTTCAATAAAGGAAAAATACTCAAGTGATTTCTTTTAAAAGTTACTTTTTATAAGAAATTCTAGGCTTCATGGATTTTTTTTTTTTTTTTTTTTAGGTAGTCATTTGTTTCTTCCCAGCTTTTAATGACTTAGCTCCAAGTCTGACAATAAATTGAAAAAAAAAGAAGCAATACCAGACATAATTTGAACAAATTGCCATGTCTTCTGAAGCAAGAAATATTTGTTTGATTTCCATAAATTTACATTATATCATTATGGTTTAAGACATGATCTGACATTTGTTGAGTTTCAGAAGGATTTGTCCTTTTTATCCTAAAGTTCTGTTTGCAATCACACCTATCATTTTCTGTACTGCACTTCTACTATGATTTGAGAAGATAAATTACTTTCAAACAGCAATAAAAAAATAATAAGGTAGTAAAAGATCAACCAGTTTTCAAATAAAAAACCTCCAAAGTCAGGGAATTTGAGAACTAACATACTGTTCAACCATACCTCCTCTGTGTGTACATATTATAATACTCTTCAGCTATATATAGTTGCAATGCCAAGTATGTATTTGGCCAAGTCCTGGCATTCCTGGCATCAGATTAGCAAAATTTTCAACATGCAAAGTAATGGGAAGCCTGGAATTGGGTATTTTTTCAAACGTTATCCTGGATGAAGGCAAATAATCAGTGTTTCTCCTCAGCTTCCTTATTTAGCAGAAACCCTATATTTCATTATAGGAGAGCCATCAGAACACTCTCTCCACTCACAGCTGGCTCACTGAACAGTCTTTATGTCTTGTCTTTTTTTTTTAAGCCATAGACAAAGATACACGAAAACTTAATAAAAAAAATACCATTCATACGCAACTATGGAAGGAGTTTCAGAAGGTTCCTAAAAGGCATAAAGCAAAAGTTTAAGTCACTTGCAACAAGTTGTGAGTGCTAAAACTCCCTGAGCCACTCTGGAAATCCTCTTGTAGAAGACTGCAGGAAAAAACAGAGCTACACAACCTATTTCATGATACCTCATTGTTGTGATAAAGAACAAACAGATTTCACATGGTAAATGTAACAGCATGTCTGTTGCTTGAACTATCACTGTCAAAACACAAACTCTTTCCGCTGCCATTGGCAGATAAGAGTAAGATGAAAGTTACCAAATAAACTTCTAATATTAATGTATAAGAAATAAAGAATTTCCATTATGTATTTTCAGTCAACAGGTTTGCATTGTGCTAGATCAAGAGGTTTGTTACAAAATAAAATAGCAAAAGATATACATAGATTCTTTTCTGGCCTAGGCAGAATGAAGTAAACAAGAAAGTATATCATTGACTTCATTCAGCTCTTGAAACTACTGAAGGACGGAAACTTTTTCAGAGTACTTAACATGGAACTACAATATCAATATCCATAAATGCCTCCAAAGATGGAAACAGAGCACTGAAATAATATATCCTAAGGTGCTTTCCCGCAGAAATACACAACATACTGTGTATTTCCTGGGACTGGCTTGATCTACTCCACTGATGCACTCTCCTTATGACAAAACAAGATAATGAAAATCAGGGCTACTTCTGTTGAGCAAGCTTCAGTGCCCACTTCTGCTGACCCCTGTAGAAGGAGCTAATTAGTATTTCTCTTACTAACAAACATTCTGCATGTAGATTTTACCCTGGAAAGCAAATACATTAAAAGGATGATGTCCTTCTCAACAAATGCAATCCTGTTCAGGCACAACCCTAGACAACTGAATGATCCAAGCAAAAATGCTCAGGGTTGCTCATTCTCGTTAGCCAGGTCTCTTATGGCCTCATGAGCTAGTATTAGCCACGTATGAGCTACCATATACTTATCATGTACCATGTATCCTTCCTAAACACTACAGCTGAGAATAAAGGGTTAGCCCCAGCATTGCCAATGACATAACGAGAACACAGTTACTAAAAGTATTATCAGCAACACGCCTAAGGGGAAAAGCTCGTCTGACTCAGAAGACAAGTTACATTTACACAGCTAGAACCTAGGAGAAAAAAAAAAAAAAGAGTTTGGAATTTTTTTTTAATTATTTGTTAGACTTATTTGATCTTGAATTTTGAAAGTTATATCCATGATGCTTTTATAATTTCAGGACAGGAACACTCAAAAAGTCAGTTTATGAAATACGTTTTTTTCCAGTAAATTAAGTTTGTCAAATAAAATTTAGGTCATTCCACATCATTCTGCAGAGTGCCTGCTTCTAAAACAACAAGGGGATACTAACTTTAAAAAAATATATGATGTAGGCTGAACTTCAATTTTTCCTAGAAGTTTCAAGCTTCACAAAAATTTTTTCTTTCCTACAGCACAGAACAGTAAAGCCAGCTAAATACATCTAGAAATTCTGGTTTGTTTCTATCCTTTCTCTATAGAACAGGTATATTTCAGTGCTATGAGAGGGACTATCATCCAGCTGTAGCAGGACAATGCCTATAATTCTGAGTTATTGCAAATATGAGAAACTCATTATCATGGCAGCACAACTTGTCAGTCTCAGAGTTAGGTCATGAGGGGAAGAGTTCTACATTTCTTCACTGGGAACACAAGCTCTTCGCAGACAACAGCAGAGCCCCTTGTTTTAATCATAGCCTTGAACTGAAAACTGTTTATTCTTCAGTTCATCCTAGCAGTGAGTTTCACTTTGCTATTGGTCTGTCAACACTTCTTTTATGGGACCCTACAGACAAGAGAGATACAGTATGACTATAAAAGCTGTGCTTATATTCTGCTGTATTAAGGCCTCCTTGTTAAGTTCGTTAGTTGTTGGGTTTTTTTTTCCCCAAGTAAGCAAAAAATGGTTTAAAAATCTTCCCTGTGATTAATAAAAACACAAAATATTATCAGTTTAAGGTTTTGACTCATTTTGGAGAAGGATTTAGCTAAGATGGCAGAAGTTACCACTTTCAAACACCTACTCTGTCCTTCAGCAAGACATGTCTCCTTTTGCACCAAGGAAGACTACTAGACAACATCTGTGCCACTGCAGTTCACAGTCTGATATATTTAATATTTGCTTAAATAGTGGTGGTTCAGGAACAGCTAAACCTGCCACAAATCACAACCCTAACTCAAACATCTCAGATTTCCTGAGTTCCCATCCTCTTAAAAAAAAAGTCAAAATATATGTTTTTAGAGAGACCTTTACCAAGGCCTACAATTCTGCATACTGTGAATTACTGCTTTTGGATATTCTGCAAATGCTTGGTTCATTAGAATAGACATTACTGAACTTTTTCCCCCTGTCATTTTTAACATTGGACAAAGATTTTACAAAATTCAATGCAGAAGCTTTGAAAGATAATTGTAAAAGAACAAACTAAACAGGCCAGTCTAATAATTCATCTAACAGAAACACAGTTATACGGGATTAAAAAAACGAAAGGTTTGTGGTTTTCTTAATTATAGCAACGTAAATATTCCCCAAATCAAAGTACTGTCTTCTAAGCTACAAGGATTTTAGATCATGAATATTTTCTAAAATCTAAATTGCTTACATTCACGGGGTTGAATGGTAGTCTAGGACTCTGTAAATATTAAAGACGGAGAAAATTCCAGCAAAAATAAATCTTTACAGTCAGTTAAAAAAATAGTACAGAATGCCAAGAACAAGTTACTCAAGAGGGAAATGGCCACAGCATTTCTCTGGGCAGGAAAGTTCTATGCCAGAGGAAGGAAACATTAGCCCGGGCTGGCACATGAGAGAGAATCTCAGTTTCAAGCTCTAAACCAGATTACCTACAAAAGCTGAGTAAGCCACCAAGTTATCTCTGCTTCCATTTCTCCTTTCTTAAAACGGAGGTAACAGTATCACACTTGATGCAGAAATAAATCTCTTGTCATCAGACCTCAAATCATTGCTAGATTTTCTACAGCATATTTGGATTTGCATTTAAGTGCATTTAAAGACAAGGTTTGAATTTAGCTCTGAATTTTCTAACTCCCTGGGGTTAGAGTTGAATCTTAATACTAATTTAATATAGCAAGTTGCATATTGGAGCAAGGTGCCATATGTCTGTTTTTCTCAGTCAAATGTAAGAACTGAGGAAGTTTTTTCCTCTCTGACTTAGCACTTACTGTTATGGATTAACAGATGTCTTTGTAGAGAGAATGGGGTTCGGAACAAAGCTTTGCATTCCTCACACTGGAATGGTCTCTCTTCAGAATGGGTCTGCAGATGAAAGACAACATGTCAGAGGAAAGGCTCAGGGAAATCAATTAGTTGTCATTACAATAATTATAGCTAATTTTCTAGACTGGATTCAGGAGGGGATATCACAGCAATTTGAAACATCAGGGGATGAAGAATTAAAACAATCATTCTGCCATTATCCAGAATCCTGAAAGTCAGCACAGCATCTACCAAATAAATGTACCTTCCCAGTCCTCAGAAGCATTACATGAGGAGTGCATGTAAACAGAAACAAAAATACAGAATAACCAGGAAAAAACTACAAGCTCGGTTGCACTGCTTCATCAGTACTAACACTGGCCTTAAGTACTTACTAATATGAATAAATGCTTTAAAATTAAACACATATACAGAAAACCCTTTTTCTCAGTTAAGTTTGAAGGTAAAACTGATCTGATTGTCTCAAGATAGTATCTAAAATTTGGCAAAGAGAATTTCTCAAATCATGAGACTAGTCTTACATATCGTTGTTTCAGCTTCTTGTATTAAAAGAAAAAACAACAGAAAAAAACCATAGAAGCATCAGTACCAAGATTTTTGTTTGCTGTAGAAAAATTTGTCATAGCTGAGAAAGAGCCTCAAAGCCATAAAGAAAAGGCTAAGCTTGAATGAATCTCTCAAACTGCAGAGCTGCTGAAGCAGATTTCTTTTCTGGAGCTTGGGAAACATCCAGCTTCACTCTGCTTTTGTAAATTTCAAAGCACTTTCCCTGTGGCCTAGTGTTATTAAGTGCTGTCCCACTGTAGATAGTAAATTGATCCGTACAATTTATTATCTACCCACTTTCTTACTATTTTCACAAAGAAAAGCAAGTTTTTAAAGCATCAGTGTCTAAACATTGTATTAGCTCACAAGGACCTTAAGTAGAAGCTGCAGTGCCAAGAGGAAAAGGGGATGGACAGTGTTTTATAATATGCACAAAATTAAGTAAATGAGTTAATTTTGTAGACTAAGGGTAAATATTAGCATAGTACATATTTATATAATCTATTTCTGCCATTCATAATACCATATGACATTTATAGCTATCCCTTAAACTACAGAGAAAAAAGGGACTGTGGGGACTCAGCATAATTATTTAGATGTACACTGAGGGCCTTGAACCTAGATTGATTTTAATACAATGTCCTCTTACATACACAACAGTACCAAAACATTACATAGAGTACTTGCAACGGTATACAGTGGCTTTGAATTCAAAGTCAATTCCTTGACCTCAGCCTATGTCACTTAAAGCAAAAAGGCAACTGGAGCACCATCAAATGTGTGGAATATACCACATTACATAAAATCCGCTGAACATTTCAGTCCAGCTTCTACAGGTTTACATTACAGTTTGCATTAGTTGACACCCTGCTTGGTAGTCTCAGCAGTCAGGCCAAGGATTGACAGGACATGAAGAGACTGAACTACCTTCTCACCTCAATAGGTGGTTCCTCCAGAACAGGGTTGAGACATATTGACGAGACACTGTGGGGAAGCTCGCAGTGCTGCTGTCTGTGCTGTACCTGTTCTGTGGATAAATAGAAGGGTTCAGTCTCTAGGGCTGTCAATCTGGCACCTTTCACGAGCGCAAAATTCATGTTGTTTATTTTAAAAAATGCCCTGTTTTAGAACACTCACCACTTGAGTGATAGTTCTGAAGAGCACAGTGATTTGTACAGAATTCCTTCTTAGCATCTCCTTGACAGTTCTCCTAGTCTTTTGATCAAATTACAAGTATTCATCTGCACATCTTAACTTCACTACAAAGAAAAACACCTAACTAGGCATACCCACATGCAAGGGTACACAGATCATCTCCCTCTCTTGTGAATGGTCCTGAAACAAGCTAGGTCTATTACTAAAAGCCATGCAAATCTTAGTGAGGAGAGATATCCCTTCAAACAAGCATATTAGTTCTAATACTGTCCCTTTTTGTCCTACTAATAGGTTCCAGATCAGAGATGGCTTCCATTCAGTCAAAGCAGGGGACAGCCCTACGATCAAAGCAACTGAGGATGGGCTCTTATGGAATATTTCATGGAAGCCTTTCCTACCATAGCATTTGTGGAGGCTTAAACCCAGCCCAAGGCTACTTACTCCCAATAGAGAAACTGAGGAAATACAGTTGTTTCAATTCATTATGATTGCCAGGACCAAATAAACCTGGATTAACCATAAACCCTTTAAAATCCTGTGTCTGCTGACCTATTTCTGCTCAGTGTCATATCTTCATATTTTATTCTCTGATCTCATCCTCTATGCATAGCAATAAAGGAGCAGATGGAACAAAAACTTTTCCTTCTCCTGTATGGAAGTAATCTACGTTATATGGCACAGAACATGCACCTTCATCCAATCTAACCTGGATGAAAGGCAACTACTTTTATCTGTAGCACAATCCAACACTACATTTGCCTCAATCTCAGATACTCTTCTGTTCCCTTGCAAGAAAAATGGAACCATGTTCTTCGTATGATCACTTAGTCATACAGTCTGAGCTTTTTCAAAAGACATCTAAGCTAATTCCACATTGCATAACACTTCCCAGTGCTGACATCTCCAAGCAAGTGACAAAGCAGGCTTGCACATGCACCTACAGAGAGCAGCACAGTACTTGTACAGAAGCAGTACATCAGAGAGGTACCACAGGAAGACTAACAGTTCCTGCCTCTCAGACCTGTAGCTGTAAGGGCATAATGAGTGCTAAGTTAGGGTTACAATGCTCCACTGAACAGAGCAAATATATGCTTAGCAACTCCACTATCTATCTTCCAGTGAAATCCTGTGAAATCTGAAGAACTAATCTCCTTCTGCACCTTTGAAATGACCCAACATTCACCCACATCTGAAAGACGTTTAAAAGCACATGTTGTGGGAGCCATTTTTATTCTGATACTTCCAACACAAAATCAGATTAAATAACCCCATAAAGGAATCACAGAAACAACAGCAACAAGTTTCCATCTAACACACAAAAGGCACAAGATGTATATGAATCCTGTTTTTTGTTATAAATAAGAAGTATGTAGCTCTTGTGTAAAACCCAAAGAGTTTTTTCAAGCGTGTTCCTACCAAACTTGAAAGCATGTGTTCCATTAAATGTTGATTTAAGTGTTTTTAACTGCTATACCCATCATTTCTACCACAGGTTTCTAAGCTCCCCGCTACTAGCACAGTAGCTGCATCCTGGAACTCAAAAAAAGCACTGTGAAATTACTCAGAGTCCAATTTTTCTTCCTCCAAAAGAAAACGAAACCTAGGAGGATGTCTTAAAGGAATACACACCTAAAGAATCATTACAAACCTGAGCTGAAGAAATACATAGAAGTATGATACACAATAAAGGTTTAAATTTCCACTGCTACTACATCAACATTCCTGTGAACAAGCAAAAGAACTATTGTCCTCTTTCCCTAGTAGTAGTGCAGCCCTCCCAAAATCATGGCACTTAAAACTATTGTGGCATCCCAAACTACCACATCCTTGACTTACACCTTACAACGTATTGTGTATATACATCCATACTCCCCTCCGTTACCTACTACCTCTCCTTGTTTACATTGTTTACTCAATGGAGAGAGGCATGTCTACAAAAGCAATTCAGGACATCTATGTAAGTCTCCAGTCTCTCATGCTCACCTCTTCACGTAGTAAGTGAAATTAGAGACCTAAAAGTGGATGGGTAAATATTCACAGCTGTTTGGGTAAACTTTATGTAAACACAGGAATAAGCTTCTTTCATTATAGGACAGGGTTGATTTACAGCCAGTACTATGTGCAAACAGGTTCAGGAAATGAGTATCCCAACATGCTTTAAGGAATTCTGTCAAAATTAGGTACTCACTAAATCTGTCTAAATTTTAATATTTTTCCCATTAAGTGGAGCCTCTAATCCTTGCTTATGCTAGTGCTGCTGCTGCTGCTGGTTTAAACACAGAATTGGGTCAAAGTGTTTACACATTCATACTTAATCCTGAAGTCCGTTTTCAGCCCAAACTCCCTACCACTCATCAACTGCAAATTAACGTAAGGAAACATGTAAAAAGTATTCATTTAAGATATAGAAGTATCTTTCCAGATAGTATTTTATACATTTTCCTTAAAATATACCCAATTTGTGAGATTCTGCCCCATTTTCTTAATAAAGCCTAAAACATAAGATACAATCACAGCATATATGGGAGCTAATCTTGTCCTTCAGCAGGCTTCTGCATGCTTTCTGTTTTAGACAGTCATCACCATTTCATCCTGCAAGAGGCATTATTATTACTCTTACATGATTTATGGCTGAAAGTGCAAGAGATGGTGCAAAGATCCTGTGCCAAATTCCCAGATGGCATATAACATGAGCCAAACTGCAAAAGACTTGCAAGTATGGGTATATCAGTTTCATCAAAAGGGGGAAAGAAAGGGGTAGTATTTAAAAAATGTAAAGAAAAAAAAAAAAAAAAAGAGCAAAGGGTTCCAAATACTGGGCACAAAACCAGACAGGTTTTTGTTTGGTTGGGGGGGGGGGGGTTTCTCTGTCTTTTTTACAGTCTTGTAATTCTGAAACAGCAGTCATGGATATAGCCTTGCCATTAAAAACATAACCCCTGTTTAAAAATAATGACAGGCATTACAGAAATTAGGCCAAGCAGATTTGAGCTTAAATCAACAAAAGTGGAGCATCCCTTCATGAGCCTATTTTTCAGGTGATGTTTCTTCTGGTGTTGTTTTAACGTGTGAACACTACCCAGTTCAAATCCAGTATAGTTTGAAAGCATCTGCTGCTAAGTCCAACAATGACTGCAACAGGACTACACTTAGTTTTATTCAAATACGGTATTTTTTAAAAAACAAAAAATTTGAAGACATTCTAGATCAGTTACATTTTTAACTTGATAACCTAATATTAAAAAAAAAAAAAAACCAAAACAAAGAAAACCAGAAAATTCAAAATGGGCATTTATTTGATGCTTTTAACCAAGCAACTGTGATTTCCTTCTGCTTATTTCACTTTTTTTTTTTACTAGAACTCACTTAGTATTTTAAGATTTTTGATATAACAAAGAACACTAAAAAATACATTCTCCAATACTTTAATCCCATGTTTATAAGCATGCCAGAGCTTAATGATGAACCACTTAGAAGAAAAAAAATCTGCAAATCTGAGGCTGGCAGACCTGTAAACAACAACAGCAGAGTGCTTTACCTTCTTGTGATTCTTGTAAACATTTCTGTGGGCAAATCCCTTTCCACAAAGCTTGCATTTATAAGGTTTATCTTCACTGTGTATTATTTTGTGTGCAGTCACTTGATCAAGTCGTTTGAAGGACTTATTGCAAACCTCGCAGGTGTAGGGGCGTTTTTCTGCAGAAAATGAGTGGGGGACATTTAATCTCCTGTTTATACAGGGGGAGAAGATGAAAGACAGAGACAGTCATCTCCTCAGAGAGATTTTTGCAATTAAGTCAACCCAATTAAGATTAAACCAATTAGAAAGACATCTAATGCCCTTTATGTTAGACAGTTAAGTCACTTCACAAAAGATGAGCCATGGTGTATCTCAAGAAATTGGCACATTCTTTGCAATATTGTTGCTAAAACTAAATTCTGATTAATTAGCTTAAATCAAAAGAGAATGACTTCAAAGAGGAAAACTCTGTTTCCAGATTAAAAATGTGAAAGAGGGCATGACAGTTTAAATGTTTTAAAAACTTAATTAACAATATACATATTAGCTTCCAAAACCAAAAGTGCCTATGCAAAACGCCTTTATGCTTCAACTGGTGACTGCAACTTAACTATATTAATGCTCATCCAAAAATGTCAAAAGAAAGCTAGGAGCCTCTGAGATATAGATTATGTTACAAGAAATGAGCTTTTGGTGTGGACTGATACCAAGAAAATAGTTCAATTATAAGCCTGTGCAGCTGTAAAAACCTGCATTTTTTTAAATGCTAATGTATTTGACAGAACAATGTTTGTGTTTCCATTGTGTTGCTTGATGTTTCTAATCACTGGTGAAAGACATAGAAACACTAGATTACAGTGATCAGAAATCCTGGCAGAGCCAATTTGAGTCATACTGCCAAACCTATGGACAGGCCACTCCCTTCTCACGGTGACCTGTTCTGGCAGAGGACAGGCACAATGAAACATTTGTGTGTGGTCTGTGAAACAGTGTGGAATATGAGCTGCTTTCCTCTGACTGGAAACTATGTGCACACAAGTCCACTAATATATATGAATATATGAATGAATGTTCCCCTTTTTATCACAGATCTCTGTCTGACAGCATACCCCAGCTCCCATCCTCTTCTCTTCAACATGAAATTTCAACCACTGGTTCTTCACCTCCTCCATAAGCCAAGTAGCAATCTTTGCCCCATCCCAGCTAACTGACATCATCTACCCCAGCTAGCATGAAAAAATAGCTTGACAAAGCAGCAATAGGAAGGAGACTATAGCATTACACTTGGGTTTTTGAAAGGCTTAGAAAGGATAGTTTAGATGGCTTTCTTGGAACACGAGATTTGCTTGAACAGCTCAGGACAACACAGAATTCATCAAGCCTTCTATAAGAAACTAATTCAGGTAAAATTCAACATACATTAAATACATATACATATATAGGTTTGTGGGGTTTTTTGCAGGTTACCTGAATGAGTTATCATATGGCGTTTTAGCTGGTTAGCTGAAATAAATTTCTTGTCGCATTCCTGACACTCAAAGATCTCATGGATCTGCAAAATGAGTGTTTAATGACAATTAAATATGTGTTTCAAACAAGATCACACATTTTACATATAGAGAAATTCTCTAACAGACCATAATTATTTCTTAGCCAGTAGCTATACTAATACTCATGAATATTCTGCAATGTCCCCCTTGCTAGTCCCTTAGTGAACAACAGTATCTCTCAAAAAATAAATATTCATAACAGCAAACAAAAAATTATCACTCAAACTATATTTAGAAATGCAGATTATGCAAATATACAATATCAGAACCATTTAAAATATCATTATTATGAAAGCATTAAAAAAACCCAGATGCAGAACACCTTTTTCAGAACATTTCCTTCTAGTCAGTAAGACATAAGTAAAAATAACACAGTAACTACTTCTTAAGTGCTGTAAGAATTTTAAAAACAAGTACTATCAAACTCTTTCAGGATTGTTTCTCTGAAAAGCTTTTAGAGGCAAGACAGTGGAGGGGCAGCAGCGCCTCTTAAACTGTAAATGCAGTAAGCATTAGCAAGATTTTCAACATCACAGCACATCATCATCAAGGACTAAATGTTGGAAAAATAGAAGAGGCAGTTGAGAGCTGTGACTTCTGATACTCAATTAAAGAAAAAAAAAAAATCCTGTGTTACTTATTGTTCCCCAAAATCACAACACATACATAGTTCTCCACCTGTCAAGATTACCATTCACCTTCCGCTCTGTATTACATTTGCCATCAGCAGCCTCCCCTCAACCTAGTTAGAGTGCAACTGAACATACATTTCAGCTTTTTGGAACTGCAGCCTTAGACAGCAAAACTTCTGGGCAGGGATCAAATTTCATAAAGCTTTTTTGGAGAACTCTATAGACTTTCTGTAGGGGAATCTAGCAGCTAAAAATAACAAATATCAAAGGCTCAACACAATACTCTAATGAAAAACATTTGCAGACAGCACAGTAAAAAAAGCTCAACTAAGACTTCCACTTCAAACAAACAAAAAAACCCAAAAAGAGATTCTCCATAAGTATTCTGCCTCACCATGGTTTTATGCTGCTACTTGCAAACTAACTTTAGAGCAAGTTAAATGTTTTAATAAACTAAAAAGTGGGTAAGCCATTTCCTACAATCTCTGCAAACTTGCACACTTGGGACAGCCATGCCTAAAAAAATGCTCAGATAGAATCAGGTGGTAAGCTCAAATAAAGATCATTCATTCTAAATATTTTGTTTACCCAGCTGCATTTCAGAATTATTTCTCTTATATGCACACACAATCTACTACTCTACCCTTTCCAAGAAGATCTAAATTTTTACTTAGATTGTTGACTGAAGTTTACATAATTCTGCAACCAAGTGCTATCAGAATCCCCCCCTACACAATTACTTGAAATAACTTAAGGTATTCTTAAACATAATATTTAACATATCACAACCCAGACTGTGCTTTAACACTATACAATGTCTGATTTCAACTTAGGAGCATTGTTTAATAAACAGTCTCATTGAATATATTTGTGTCAAAACAGAGACTTCCATGCATGAGCATTAAAAAGCTACAGCTATCAAATATATATTCTATAGCTGATACTCTTTAATCAATTCTTTAGAAAAGAATCAGACACAGACTTGTGTGCATGTGCACTAAATAGCTGTAGCTATCAAGCATATATTCTATAGCTGGCATTCTTTAATCAGTTCTTTAGAAAAGTGCACAATTACATGGTATAACAACAGTAATAAAATATAGCAAATATTTTTATGAATAATGATATTCAAACAGATTTTCATGTTAAGAAAATTTGTCAAGTAACATGCTTTATGAGTATACAGGCTGTAATACCACAGACAAGTACTCGTGCAACGATTTATGCACATAACGAAATTAGTCTCATTAGGGGGCTGTAACAGCTATCAACATAAACCTCTGTTACATTAAAGTCAGAACATACTTAAAATTGTTTCATAGGCATTTGAAGAGCTACACCTCTATGTAACAAAGTGCTACACAAAACAGCAAGCATCTAAACAAGGTCAATATATGCTCAGATAAATATACTCCTTCACTTACAGGACTGATGATCTTAAAATTTTCATTAGGTCCATTGAAGAGCAAAAGGTCATTCAAATGACTTTTGCGGGTGAAACTGAACTAAAACTTAGAAGATACAAGTAATCCACAATCAGCTTTCTCAAAAACTAATTTGAATTTCAATCTACCACTCCAAGAACTGGATGAGACTCTGTCTGTTGGAAGGCAGTGCTTTGAGAGAGCAAGGATATGAGAATATTGCATCCAATTGAAATTATTAAATGTTATTGACAATTTTAAAGTGGTGTTCAAAATTCTATTTCCTGTACCTTGATATGGCTTTCATAGTGATTGTGAAAAATAGAGATTGCACAGTAGAACAAAACACTACCCAATGCTGAACAAAAAGGGCTGAAAAAACCCAATGCAGATGCTTGGAACTGCCAGGTGAAAAAAAGCAGGAGGGATCACACATAATGTTTGAGAGTGATTCTCTTCACCATAACTTTGCAAGAAGTAGCTCTACAACAGAGAAAGTTAAGAAAGAATCAAGGATTTTTCATAAACAATAAAACATTCTCAGTCTCTTAGAACAAACAATGAGTAGGATCCTTCTTGGTTCTGTCATTTTCTCTCCAGCAGACTGTGCTACAGCATGCCTCTTAATGGAATCTTACAGATTCATGTAAGAAATCTGCTAAGATATCCAGAATGGCAACAGCACAAACTAGGCTTACCAGTGAAGCACAATCCTGCATTTCATACAGGCATTTGTTTTATGACCTTTTCCAAAGCCAAAAAAGCTTTACTGCCTTGCACTCCTAGGTGCCCTTAATCTTCTTTCTTAACAGGACAATTAGCTACTTTACCATTGAAAACACCTGCCTACAACAAAAGTCAGAAACTGACCCCACAGCTGTACAGCCAGAAAGAGACATAAACCCCCAGCCTACCTACAAGTACTGGAAGTGTAGCACTATCAAGTCTGACTGCATTATCCTGGGAATGTGCTATTCACATGTATATGCTCACTTTCAAGTTTAAGTTCCTGTGAGCAATTCAAATCCAAAACATGAGACACCTATATTCAAAGGTACTAAAGCAACCCTTTAGCAAGAATCTGAGTCAATGAAGACAACAAACACTCTCCTCGCTTGCTCACTATTATCATTGCTGAATGACTGAATTTTGCATTTTATTTAAACTTCAGAACTTAGTATCGGAATACAATTCAGACGGCTTTTCATTTGCTCTGGCAATAGACATCACAAACCTGCAGAAAGGAGATTTTACAACAAACTTTTTCATTCTATTACCCAGTCTTCTGTAAGCTCCTGTACAGCATTTCCCAAGTTGTTTTGCTGGGAATTTATTTTTTTATACTACCATATCACTTAAGAGCCCAAATCGTGGACTACTACAAATATCAGATAGAAGGATGTCACTTTACAACTGGAGGATAAGACAAAAGAGAAGAGGTGGATATAGACAGAATGAAAAACAAAAAGATACAGATCACAACAAAAAGCAATAATATCAGTAGACCAACATAATAACTGTTGTTAAAGTTTTGTAGGCATCATGCAGGAGGAGAGTTGTATTATGGTAAGTAGTTTTGGAAATCAAATATAAAATAAAAAATGTAGATGAGACTATTCTGGGTAGGACTGTAATCACTAAGGAAGACAAGATCAGAATCCAAAATGTTTTCCACACTCTGAATGAAGCTCCAAAACACCCAATATTTAGGAAGGAGAAATCAAATGCACAAATGTTACACGATGACCAACAGTTTACATAGCACCACTACAGAAAGCATTAATGAATTCCAAACAAAATATGAATAATGAGATTGATGCTGCCGTTAGAAAGCACTGTCCTTCTGAGATGCATTAATAGACATATACTCTGTATTAATAAACTCAGGACAAGCACTACCAAGGGCTCAACTAAGCATCGCTGTTGTTCCCATTTGGGCAGCTGACTTCAAGAAGCGTATAGGTGAAAAAGAGAGAATCCACAGGAGGCAAAAGTTTACTAAAAGAAAAAGTAGTTTGGAAAAACAAATGCATGAAGAAAGGTTGAGATAACTGTGTTTGTACAGCCTAGGAATTGCAAATGGAGTTCATAACAACTTTGCAATATGCTAATTGTTATAAAAAAAGACAGTGGTGAATTTTTCTCAGCATTCTCTCAGATAAGAGAATTAACTGATTTGCAGGAAAGAAAAAGATATAAGTAGGACATCAGAAAAAACAAACACCGGACTAATGAACACATTCAAAAAAGTTGATAGCACTAAAGCTGAAAGTCAGAACACACAGACATCTACGGAGGTGGTAGAATTTTCTTTAGTCGAACTTTTCAAGAGATGAAACAGCACGTGTCTAGGATGATTTAGGTACACTCTTACTCCCCTCTGCAAAATAGAATAGGCTAGAAAACCTCCTGAGGTCTCTTCCAGCCCTACAATTCCTTGAATTTATTGAGATAAACTAAAAAAAGAAAAAAAAAGCCATGCCACCAGAAATTAGCATGGTACAAGCAACAGTCTGGAAAACAAGAAGGTAAGACTAAAGGGCAGAAGATAATGACAGCAAAGTTTAATTGTGCATGGCTAAGAAAGGGCTTATCTTTAGACATTTAAGGTACAAGCAAGACACGCAAAGCTAAAATTGGGTTTAAATCAAAGGTGACATGAAAGCTACAGATCTGAAAGACAATGTCTACAGAGAGTAAACAGATCTCAATTTCCCCTATAGCCACCCTCTTTACCTTCTTTCTCTGTTTTTGTCAGATTCCTCTCTTTCTGTTGTTTCGGCTTATTTTCTGTTATCTCCTATACTTTACCTTTCTATTCTCTACTTTTATTTCTTTACATTGACAGGAAATGGGTAAAACAAAACAAAACAAAAATCTCTTTTCCTCCCTGTTTCACCTATTATTTTCTTACTGGTTTTATTGCCTGTCTAAATATTTTTGGCAATGTGGGTGATGGATCCCACCCCACTTCCTACAAAAGCAAAGTAATTCAAGCAAACAGAAGGCATGAGTCCTGCATGCAATCTCCTTCACTATCTGATGTAGGCATGTGAATCCAGAATATCTATTTTCTGGATATCTTAAGAGGAGCCAATCAAGAAGATGAAATAAAGTTTTATGCACAAAATCTTCATGCTGATTCTTAAGATGAATCAGTGCGCAACTGACCTACCATCAATGCTACTTGAAAAGCTTGTTAGTGTATATCACAGTGTCTGCACAAAATTACAACTACTGAAACAAAACAAACATTTTAATGAAATGGACACGCTAACCATGATATTTTGCATTTTCAGGGCCAACATAAGGTGCACTGATGTGTAAAAATTGTAATTATATGTGGCAAGGCATACCACAATTTGGTCTGAGAAGTAATAAAGTATAGCCCTGTTAGACAAGAAATACAGGGCATATTAAAACAAGCAAGGAGAAAAACAAATTAAAAAGGAGGGGCCCCACCATTTCCTTTGCAACAACATATATTAATTGATATCATCTATATCCTCAATGGATTCAGGTTATAACCAGGGCATTATTAAAGACTTACAGTTAATCTGATAAACAGTACAATGTAGCTTTTTGTAAAAACAAAATCTCCTGGGTTTTAGTGATTTATCAAATTAATCTTGCAGGGACTTCCTTTGGGTATAATGGATTCAGAATCTCATATTCATAGTCCATCTGTATTTCTATATGAACCCCCTTATTTCCAATAGATGCTTTTCAAACTGTTAACCCCTCCTGTTCTGGTTATAAAAGACTACATGCATAAACAAGAAGACATTGAAAATTTGGGTTTGAGGAAGAATTTTTTTTTTTTACCACTGCATAACTAAATTACAAGTAACACCTTTACTGGTATGTCACAAAGTAATAAGAAAGATTGACTGTATTTTGTACAAAAATTGAAGGCTCATGAACCTGTTTTATGGTCAGTATATATGCTATCATTACACAACATACTTTCACATTTAGCTTAGTGTTTAAGAATGCTGAAGAACAGCAGGCAACTTTGACTTAATGTTGGAATGCATAAATGATACAAGCACAAACATCTTTGTATTTGGTAAAAGATACATTAAAGCTTTAGGAAGGTTTTTGGTTTAACCAATTGTGATTACAAAAATAAATACCCACAATAAAATACATTGGGTTTGTAACCATGAAAGAGATTACCCAAGGGTTTGCACTACAGCAGCTTTCAAGTGACTTAAGCACCACAGTCTCACATCTTAGTGAAGTCAAAGCCTGCTGTGGGTTAGCCTTCATCTTACTGACCTTTCGATGCTCTTGGAGATTTGTTGCTGAGGAACATTTCTTATTGCACACTGAACACATCAGCTTCTTCCTAGAATTTCCTGAAACAGAAACAAAATACCACCAACATCTTAAAAAGGAAGTGCTAAGAAAGAACCTAAATATTTCCACTGAGCCTGTGGCTTTTCACAGGTCATTTGACTGACATAAGATTTTTACATTTGTATCCCATCTTCAAAGTGTTCCATATCAGGAGTTCTCTGTGGGTGTCCAACAAACCAGTTACTCATGGAATGTAAATCAAGATGACTAGAACAATAAAGAAAAAAACCCTTCAAATAGATGTTATCACACATCACCAATCCAATATGAAGAGCTCAATTCACAACTAAGAACAACTCATTTTATAGCTGAACGGTTGATTTTTATCAGAAATCAATACAGGAGTTACTGCAGCAATGACAAAAAAGATCCCAAACTGAAGTCAAAACCACCATTTCCCATTTTTCTTTATTCAGAAAGCATTAACCATTCTACTATGTAAAATAATATCTCATTAATGGTCTTTAACTGAACAAGACAGGGAAATTGTATTAGCACCAGATCATGAATTCAAATCTCATCTAAAATGTAAATTACAAAACAAACAACAGGTCAGCTACCAGATGCATTTTCCTTCCCTTTTCAGTTGCTTTAAAAAGTGACAGAGCATTTAATCTTTTATTTACCTTCTGAAATTCATTTTAGTAACCCACAAAGCTATTTTATTACAAGACAAAGCCACCACAAACCTAATTCTTTGTTTATAATTACATGCCAATGCAAGGTATTCCCTAGCTTATATAAAAAAAATGTTCATACTACATTGAACACTAAAAAGAACAGACACAGAACAAAAGAGTTGAGGAGTACTGCTTAGTCAAGCACAGAGGAAGTATGAACCATAAGCAAACTCATTAGATGACTTCCAGCTCAATTTTTCAGACTCTTAGCATCCTATATCCTTCCTGCTCTTGCTGTCCTAAAGAATTCATATTATATTGATTCTTTTTAATACAATGTACCCTGCCAATCGATTGGTTCAATACTTAAATTTGTAGCATAAAGAAGTACTTAATCTCACATATGCATTTGCTGTTATAAAACGTGTATTTATATATACTGATATACACATAAATGCAGGAATACACTTAGTACTTCAACTTACAAGAATATTAATGACACCTGCTCAGAGGACAGAAAGGTGATAGCGAGTATCTGTTCATAGCTTTGCATAATGAGCAACACACATAATTCTTTCTACTTTCCCTTGCTTCCAGGTAACACCAGGCAGGAAGGAATTCTGGAAGTGTCCCTCAACAGTAGTAGGTTATTTTCATTCCTGGACTGACACCAGTTGTGATTTCTATGACTCCCAAGTGGTAAAATAAAGGCTCTGCTCATTGTGCAGGCAGAGCAAAAATATCTTCCAGGCATCTGTTCTCAGTCATATCTAAAGTGATCATTCAAGAGAATTGTTGAATTTGTATACCACTACACAACTGACCAAAGCATAACAATGCTCATGGATGAAAAAAAATTCTTGCTAATACTCAAAAAAAGGAGATAATCTTTTATAAGAACGGTTACGGAAGGGTTTCTGTATGCTGCAAGAGTTTGGCAGAAGAAAGAGGTTTCATGTAATGAAAATCTTACAAAGCATCTCAGTGCTGTCATCATCAACTAAAGACTCTATTCTTTGCACTTTGGTATTCTGCTGTCCCCACACATACTGATCTTCCATTGACATTGAGAGGGGACATGCAGAGAGAGCAGAATGCCAGAACTGAGATCTGCATTGTGGACCTGAGAGCAGTATTTTGCCCTTTCACGAAAACAGAGTGAAGTTTGATTGAAAACTATTGATTCACAGTGCACAGATATAAAAACGTTAGGGCCTAACGGGACTAGTGGATTGTCTGGTCTGGCTTCCTGCACAACAGAGGCTATAGAATTTTATGCAATACCCTCATCAAGCCTAATCATTTGTGAAGCATGTCTTCCAGAAAGACATCCCGTTGTGTCCTGAAAATACCAAAACATCAAGAACTCACCACTTCCTGTAGCAGTTTGCACCAATGGTTGATTTTCCTCACTACTGAAATGTTTTGCTTTATCTATTATTTGCCTAGTTTAAACTTCCCCAGATTCCTATTACATTTTCTGCAGTAGACTAATGATTCATCTGGTATACAGTAATTTCTCCCCGGGGGAGGAGGAATAGTTACTCTTGCAATTAGTTACCTCTCAATTTTCTTTTTGATATAAATGAATCTATTAAAAAAGAAACCAAAGGCAATGTTTACTCTGAGTTGCAAATTTAAAGCCATGAACATGTTACAGCAGTTTTTTTCCAAAGAAACATTAAACTCTTTCTTACCACTGTGAACATTTTCTTTATGTTTTTTCAGGGCATCCTTACTCTTGAACCTCTTCCCGCAGCTATCTGCCTTGCATATGAATCTGGCATCCCCTCTGCATGCCTCCTTGTGCTGCTCATAACTATATGGGATAACCAGTAAAAAAAAAAACCAAAAACCAACACATAAAGCAGTATCTACAGAAACCAGACACACAGCAAGTACTCTGAGCTTAACGCATGCTGCTCTGCAGAGTTCCAAGGCCACCTCATGCATTACTTACAGCAAATAGGAATGAAAGCATTTGACTTCTTTCACTGTTAGGATTCACATAAACTAACAAGCTTGAAAGCTAACATGCAAAGGGAGGCCAGCAATGATATGACAGCAGTCCAGTAACTCAGACACAAAACCTCGATTCTGAGCTGAAGGAAGTATTGCAAACAGAGCACTGAAAACTTCTTGAAGAGTCTCCTGGGCTGATATTCTCTGTGCACTGAAGTACACTAAAGAAAAATAAAATAATAAAAAAAAAAAAAACAACAAAATAAGGGGAACATTCTACAGTTTACACAGGCTTGCAGTAGCTAAAAGCATATACACAGCTCTACAAATATTTAAGTAGGCAAGTAATCTATTTCATATGTGAAGTATCCTGGAATTTAGTGGGATTAATCAAATACATAAACAGCAAGAGTCAGGATCATACTGCTGTATCCTCACACAGATTAATTTTACTTTGCATGATGTAAAAATTTACTTAACTAGCTATACAGCACAAATCCAACTTCCACTATAGACGAGAAGGAACAAGTCTAAGTTCAAGAGAAGGTATTCAATTGCCTCCACTAAATACTCCTCTGCTATGTAATTTTATTTCCATGAAAGAACACAGAGCCTGTACAGAGCTGCCAGTTCTAGGAATGTTCACATTATTCAGATGTAAGAAAGATCAATTTATTACAAGAGTAGCCTTAAGTGCATTTCATACAACATAAGCCTGTTTCTTTCCAATACAAGACAGTTAGATTAAATGTACTATCTATAACCACTTAAGCATCTAATGTACTATCTGTAATTAAATGTATAATAAAAATTAAGATAACTTTAACTGCAAGCAGAAAATACATAAACAACAAAAGACAAAAACAGTTATGTTTTTGTACAAAAGTATAATTGCAAGGTATACGACTTTAGTGACAAAACTGCATATTTACACTATCAAGGACAGTAAAGATGTGCTCTTAAATCTCACATCTTTCATGTTTCTATCTGGGTTTTTTTCCATCATCCAAATATTTAATTAATCAAACGTAAAGCATCATTTTTCCTTTTTTTTGTTCTTCTAGATCACCATTTACTTTCTTCTAAATCTTACTTTCGTTCTGTAATGACATCCACAGCTTAAAAACTACATCTCCTAAACTACTAAATAGTCCACTGATGGAGACCAACATTTTTGCACCAAACAGCAGCTCTGATCTGGTCTACAGTGTATGACTAAAACATAAAAAATTAGCAATATTTTTGCAATTCAAATTGAAGTCTCCCACAAATACAAGAAATTAACGTATTAAAAGACTAACGTAAAGGGCAAGGGTACAAATACATAAGGATAAAAATTAAACCTTAAATTGTGATTAAGCCAAGAGAAATAAATGGTTGAATGAAACTGATTTAAATGATCCCTGAAAAAACACTCTTCTTTCTACTCACTGTCTTTGTAGAGCTTGTTTAACAGGGAATTTCTTTCCACAGTTTCGGCACTTAAATTCCTTTTCCTCACTGGGTTTTTGATGCAAAGTCTGAAGATGTTCAGCTAGAATCTCCTGGCTGGCAAAACTGGATTCACAGTTTGGGCATGCATGGTCCTCTTTACAGGTGAGGGGATCTGCATGATTGGAGGCAAAAACAGTAAAGGAATAGTTTTCAGGGAATATTTTAGTTACTTTTTAAGAGAAACCCTCTGCCAGAAGCAGATTATGCAATGTGGCATCACAAAATTCACAAAAGACATTGTCTCTGAATAGATTATAGATAGCCTATCTTGAGTGGGTTACCATCAGCACTATTGAAAATGGATGCAAAGTATTAAGTTGGGTATGACTTAGGCTGTTAGCCTAAATTAGTCATCCAGGTTGTCTCTACTCTGATAAAGATGCTGAGAATTCACCAGACAGCTCAGGTCACCTACCTTTTCTTAGACATCTTACCTTAGGATCAGGTGAACAGCTTTATGAAAAGGCTTATTTCTCTCCCATCTAAGTAAGAGGGGAACTACCCCTCTTAGAGCAAAAACTTAGCTTTCATAAGACTATATGCCAGGTGAAATGAACTCCATTTTTAGTTCAAAAATTAATGGTAACTCATCATGAAATCTAGGCTCACTCATTCACTCACTAATTGACAGGACTGGCTGCTTCTTATTAGGCAAAGAAAAGAACATCAACTCAAACCAAAATAAAGAGATAAAACTCATACAGGAGCTCAGACTAAACCTGGGGAGCCTTCCAGTTCCCCAATCCTATACAGTTAGTGTTCTCTTTCTTCTTTGTTACTACTTTTAAGCTCTCAAGTTATCCTATTTTTTACATATTGCTCACCTGCAATTTTTTCACCAGCTGGTTGCACTTCTTTATTGTTGCCACTGTCTTCATCTTCTTGGATAACAGCTACTTCTTCCTCCTCCTCCTCCTCCTCTTCCATGTCACTGTCCAAGTACCCAATCAGAAGTTCTGTGTCTGTTTCAATATCTTCCACAGCCAGATAGAAAATATTTTCCCCTTCCTGTTGCAAAGAGTAAGCAGAAGCAATGAATAATTGTCAGAAAAAGTAAAATCTAGAGACAAGTATGGGACCCTGAACTAATATTGGCTTTCAATTATGGAAGGGCTGGCTCCATTCCTCAGGGAGCACAATGCTAGAACAGCCTTTCTAAGACTTTTTTCCCAGTGTGGCTGCATGGATAAAGTGCCCTTGCATTCTGGAAATATTCCCCTGCCTCACCTGTGAGGCTTTTCCAATATGCACTGTAGCCTAGACCAAGGTGAAGGTGGTGTTGAAGTCCTCCTCTCCTGCCACACCCTGCCTGACAAGAACTTCAGAGTTTGAAAATGAAACATTTGAGTATTAGAAAAATAACAAAATTTAAATAACCAATACAGCTTTAGCTCTGTCCCGTTTGCTGCATGAATTATAACCCAGCTTTCAGTAGCATGTTTACATAATGTTATTTTCTCTCTCTCAAGATTCCCAGCCTTCTTCATGAAGAGGCTTTCAACCCTGGCCAGTTACCTTCGCTATCAAGTTAGCAGGCACATCTGTAAAAGGCACTTTAAACCACTACATCAAAACCTTCTGCTGGTTTAAATCAGTGTAGATACACAGATCCACAGAAGGCCAAAGATCCAGCCCAGATTCTGCATGAGAGGACAAACTACATAACAATAAGCTCCAAAACCTTCTCCACAATGAATGAACAAGCTTCTGAATAGATAAATAAGCTAACAACTTTGGTCTTTGACAATATTTAATTAAAGTTACCAAGGCTGGCACTGGGGCAAGAGGAGCGGGCAGGGTGAGGGGGGGATTTATAGCAAAACCACCCGTCTCCTAAACTGATATACAGAGCCACTTTTTTTTTTTGCCATATGTGAACCAACTGCTTTACATACTACCCAAACCGGCAAAGGAGACTCATTTTTATGCAGTGAAGACTTCCAAGTGCTATCATAAATCTTAAAGCTTATCTGATTAACATCCAGAAAAGTTAACTGAAGCTTCTTTACACTACATCTAGCCATGTATTTTGTAACAAGCTTCCTAGCACAAGGACAAGATAATGATTTTTAATTTTTGTAATATACTAAGATTAATTTAAACTATCAACAGAGATGTAGTATTCCTCAAGTTTTAGAAGGTCTGTTATATATTACACAAGATATTGTCACACAAGAGTGAAACCTATTTAACTCAATAGACTTGATACAGCTGCTGCTTTCAAGGACACACCACTTCTGTCCTTATCTCAACAGCAGCATTTGAAAACAAAACAAATTACGCATTTGTTTCAAGACATATTCTGCAGTCCAGATATCTGTCAGCATGCCACCCTTACTTTTGCATACATCTGGAAGTTGCTGGTTTTCATATGCTTCTGTAAATTTGCAAAGACCTTTAATTTACTACAGTCTAAACTCAAATCATGTACTGAAACTCCTGACATGAGGAAAAGTAAATGGTCTTTCTATACTCAGTCTCTACTTAGACAGGATAAAACCACTGGGGTAAACCTCTAATACATCACTGTTTTGGACAACCTTATTCTAAAAGCAAGACAACCTTATAAATGGAAGCACTTACCTATTACCGACTTGCCGAAAAAAAAATTTTAAATTAAAAAAAAAAAAGAAAAAAAAAAAGGAACGAGCCATGTATCCCAGGCAAAAATCAAGTCCCAAACTTACTCATTAAAGAACCAAATAGCACACCTTTCAATTAGATCATACATGACGCATCTTACACCACACAGTAAATCTGGAAGAACAGTAACCAGAACTAATTATTCGGGTTAACCTAGACCAAGTGCATGAATCCCAACAACCAAGCTCTTACAAATACTGTTACATCCTCACCATCTCTGCACTTCCCTTATGTGCATCTGGGGCTTATTTTATAGCTCTGTGTCTAAAAACATCACGGTTCTTTCCCATTTGCGTACTTTTGGTTAGTAAAAAGATTAATGGAAGAAGTACTAAGGACTCTCAATGCTTGAGTGCCCTTGGTTGCATTTGCATTGAAAAGAAATCAGCTTTGGTGCCAGCCCAAACTAAAACACAGCTCAAACTCATTTCTCCTCCAAGGCTAATTTGTTTGGCTTTTCCAGCCAAACATGCTAATATTCAGGTATTCGGAGCAGTAATTAATCCAGATATACCCACACTGTAGTAGCTCCTCAAGGCAGCATTTTCAGTGAAACCAGTAGAAGTTCTCCAGAAACCACAAAGGAATTTAAATCTCTCCCTCCAGCAGCAGCACCTGCATGAAGCACATTTATCTACATGCACGCAGACACAGACACAGTGAACATAGAAATGGGAGGATTATTAAAATTATTTGAAAGATTTCTTACTAAGAACACACCTGCAGTTGTTCCACCTGCCATTTGCTTAGGCCATGCTTCTTGTTTTGCTAAAAACATTCCTTTGCAATGGGCCACAACGGTCCTTGAGAGAAAACTCCAAGTGCTGGTCATGGTGGCATCACTATCTCCTTTCACACTATTCCTAGTTTATTATTCCACTTTGCTTCTCTTATCCCCCTGCCTTGACTGTCATCTTTTAAGCTATAAGCCACACTGACCTGCCCAGCAAATACAGTCTTCTTGTTCCAACAGCTCTTGCTATCCCATTTTTGCCCCACTACAGGCACCTCTTCCATTCAGATTCTTGGCTTTTCCATACAGTTACACACCTTCATGTGCACTTTGTAAGAGAGGAGGCTGAGAAGGAACGTGGGCCAAGAAGCATTGACAGCCCATCATGCTTTCATCCAAAAGTGTAAGATAGGTATGTCATCACTCCTGAAAACTGAAAACACAGGAGGAGCAGAAAGCAGATAGTCTTGTGTTACCTAAGGGAAAGTAGGGATTCTCCATCCTCCAGAGCTTGATCAGCTGGCTCCAACCCAGCCTTCCTAATCCTTACCAAGTTTCCCCCTGTGCCCACAACACTCCTCTTAAAAGTGCTACCTGGCTTCCCTCTACACCCAATTTCCTGACAGCAAGCCAGCTCTTCAGCCTACCTGTTCTGCCAGTTCTCCTTTACTACCCCTCCAAACAAGCACATTCCCTTTCCTATCTTTGCCTGCAGCTCCAGGGTGTCATGTTTGCCAGAGTAAAACCAATCTTGGCAATGTCTGTGAGGGCAGAAACCCTAATCCAGGAAACATGTGGAGGTGATTTCTTGGGGGTTGTGGCAGGAGAAGACAAAGCCACAAGCCTGAGGAAAGGTCAAAAACAGCATGCAGTGCCAGGAAAGACATGATCAGAATAACGATGCCTTCCCAAGAGGGAGAGCAGATCAGGTGCCCCTGAGGGAGAGTGGGTGAAGCAAGACAGCCTTCCAGAGGTGCTGCTGGGGACCAAGAGACCCTTGCCCCTCTCAAGGAAGGAAGGGGAAATGGATGGCACAAAGAGACTGAGGGAAGCTTTTCTTGTTTTCACACTAGTTCATAAATAGGAAAATGCTTGACTGTTTAAGGCACATATCTCTGTCCCACTCAGTCTGCTCCTGGGCACGCAGCATGTTTGTGGCTCTCATCAGCCAGGAAGCAGATGGATCCCAGAGAGACCTCTCCTCAAAAAAACCCAAAACAAAACACCTTTAACACACGTGTAATGGAGATGTTCTGCCCAGGAACTCAGACTATATCTAATCTGAAGTATAGCACCTGAACCACACACAAAGGAGATACAGAAGCCTTGACTCTATCTGTTGATCTATTCCTATTGTGCTGCACTGCATGGTAAGGTAGACAACCTTTTGTGTTATGGTAGGACAGCCTTTGAGATGTGAACGCGAGATTAAACAGAGCACGAGGTTAAACTAGTACAGCAATTCCTACATTTCTCTTGTGTTCTTACGCCATACTGCAGTTTTTAGTGATAGCTCCTGGTGAAGGTTCGAATATTTTTCCAGCTGAATATTCTGTATTATGACAGACTTTTTTTCTTCTTTATTCTTTGGTTGCAGTTATCTTGCACTAAATTAGAAGCCATTGCTTTTAGTTTCCCATCTGCAGAAGAATGTGGTTTACTGCAGTAATGATACTACACACACAAATCTTGCAGTTAAACTCCTCAGGAATTTGAATGATGTGTACAATAGCAATACAAATAAGAGCTAGAAGAATTAATTTTTTTCCCCTGCCCAAAGGTACTCCTCCCACCCTTCACTGTACATTTCAATTCAGTACACACTTTCCAATCCTCCAGCTTAAAAATAAAATATTCTTGTTTCTCTGTGGGGACAAGAAAAAACTAAAGTAGGAGTTCAAAAAACTAATTCCAGCAACACCACAATTCTGGTGGCTCTATAGAGAACCACTGAAACTTTTGATTATTCTCTTCACGGAAAGCTTTTGTTGTGAAAAGTATAACACTTTGGCATTTTTCCCCTGCCCCAGGAAGGTTGATGTCAGCAGCATTTTAATGGCATGTGCTCTGTACATGCCCAGTATGGCACCCCTTCCAATACTGGCAGATATTAATGAACCTATAGGATCCTGAACTGGGACACTGCATCTTACTCTTGGAAGTCTCCTTTAGAGGCTCTGTGGAAAATACAAACCATCAATTACAAAAACAAATAACTCTTGCTTAGATTTGAGCAATGTGTTTACATCCTTCTTTTTACAGAGGAAATCTACACGTTTCCCAACTTTAGTTATACCTTCTCTCAGAATCACAGAATGAAGGCACCTCTGGAGGTTGTCTCATCCAAGCCCCCTGCTCAAGCAGGGTCACCTAGAGCAGACTGCCCAAGACCATGTCCAAATGGCTTTTGAATATTTCTAAGGAGGGAGACTCTGCAGCCTCAATGGGGAATGTGTGCCTATTCTCAGTCACCCCCACAGTAAAAAAAACCCAGTATTTCTTGATGTTTAGAGGGAAACTCCTGAGTTTCAGTTTGTGTCCATTGCCTCTTGTACTGGCACTGGGCACCAAAAACCCCAGATACCTTTCTGCAAAGCTGCTTTCCAGCTGCTTGGGCCATAGCATGTAAGGGTGCATGGGGTAACTCCTCCCCAGGTGCAGGACTTTGCACTTCCCTTTGATGAGCTGCATGAGGTTCCTGTCAGACCATTTCTCCCCATTTCTTGTTGAGGTCCCTCTGGATGGCAGCACAGCCAGATTTGTCAGCCACTCCTCCCAGTTTTGTGTTATCACGAAACTTGCTGAGGATACACCCTGCCCCATCATCCAGAACATTTCTCTTTTGATATATGCTCTCTTCAACTATTCCATGACATCCTTGTATAAATCTAGTTAAACAATACTCCTTTCAGCATGAATTTGTTGAAAAAGATGTTAACCATTCTAGCAGTAATACCAATTCTCATTCCATTGTTTATTTCCAAAGCATCACAGGAGTGACCCTGATTTTTTTTACACTTTTTGAGAAAGTTCAATTTTTAATTTCTTTCCCTTTTTCAACTCAAAAAGAAGAGGAAGCCAAAGCCATAGGCATTAGCTTCCACTTTGGATCTAAGTCCCAATTTTCCCCAAAGTTTACAGATGTTCAGATTAGTGTTCCACTCCAAATCTAACTTTAACTAAAGTGGCATTTCACTGTTTTATGAAATGTTGGCTTAGTAAAACTTAAAACCACGTAAAACATACAGAAGTTCACATGTGACTTCCACTGCCACAAGTAACCACTGAACTCAGCAACTGAACAAGCTTTCAACAGCAATGAACCATTCTGTGTGGCACCATACACTGTAAGTGATGCCAAGCACTCCCTGTTAACTTGCAAAGTCCACACACGTGATGCTGCTCAACACCTCCAGGAGCTCTTTAGCATGTTTTTGACTGAGCAACTTAGATTTAAACCCTTCCAAATGCAATGAAAAGACTTCCATTGATATCAAATGTAATGAGATTACCCCCCACAGTGAACAGGAATATTTGAAGCTACAAAGGGAAGTAGCAGGGCTAGAGTAATTAGCAAGCATGAGGAGGATCTAATCACCACGATGCTTTGGATGACCAATAACTCAGCCTCTTAAAGGCCCTGGCTTCTTTGGAAAAAAAGTAAAGACCCTTTTGACTTGGCAGATGACATGAGCACACACATCTTCCTGCACATACTCAAGCATGTTCATCTTCCTTACTGCTGTCTTTCTTACAATTGCCTACATTCCCAGATACACCTGCAGTTCAATGCTCTGAAGTAACAAGAATTTGATTCCTGTAGGTATTTCCTTCCTCCCTTTACGTGCTTCTCTCCCACCCTGCTCCCCATCTAAAAATAATACAATTAGATGACAACAACATTTACCTGAAAAGTCACTATTTATCATATAATGCTAAAACACTTATTTTTTCCTTCCCAGGCATTTAAGAAAAAATTGTAGTGCTAATAACAAATGTCATATTCCAAATTTTTACCTCATAACACAGTATCTCAGCAAGAAAAAGCACTTAGTGATAGCAAAACTTGGGAACAGAGGCCCTTAGAAATCCATGGAGAGATAAAAATGGTAGATCTTTTTCAACCTTAATATCACCACTCTATGCACCAACTTAGTATTAAGAGAGCCTAAAATCAGAAATGAGTTACATTTAAATTAAAATAAAAGATTCTGTAACCTCAGTGCTGAAAAGGTTCTAAATGATTTTCGTACTCATAGTTGCTCGGTATTACTGAGGTTCCTATTGCAAAAATTAAAACCATAACAGGTATAGTTTAAGGAATCTCATGGAAAAAAACCACTTATTTCACTCTTCAGAAACTGCTCATTTTGAATTCTTCAATAACAGAATACCTGAACAGCAGTAGTATGTATTCAACAACAGCTAAATGCATATGACCCTGGAATTTAAAAAATTCTCCTTTTTCCTACAAAAAATGCAAGAATCGAGCAGATTTCTAGTTCTCCCCTCTGAGCATGCAGGAAGCCAACAACTATGTTCATGTTCCTTCTTACATTGCATAACAAATTAATCTCTCCTTTGTAGCACTCAAGCTACCAGTAAGTTTCAGGCAGTCCTGAAAACTGTCCTGTAAATATGTAAATTTATTAGGCAGCCTAACACAGTTTGTGCTTGCTTTCCTTGTGTCTTCTCCTCTCACTCTTGCTTTTTAGATAGTCCAGTTTTACTATACTTCTTATAGAGCTCTCTCTCACATACTAACCTTCCTCTGAAGACATTTACTGTTGCTGCACAGGGTTTTTTTACCTCAAGATTAACCAGGACATCACTGAATTATGCCACGCTAACAAACACACATTTGTGAAATATGACTTTAAACCACTCTACCACCTCACAGTAAATATCCTCCTTCACATTAGTTTTTGCTATTCATTATTCTAACTCACTGTTTTCTAAGCTACAGCAGACCATCTCAGCGACTGCTTGCTAATGAAAAAATACTTGAATTTAAAGCTCTAGCTGGCTGCAATTCTGTTTATAAAACAGTTCCAATGTTAACAACATGATCTCTTTTGCATAGTAATCTCCAGCAGAGAGTGTTTAATAAAATTACAGCTGACAAACAGAGGAACCATTCTGGATGAAGGAATATTGAAAATGTAATACTCTACCGTCTAAAAGCTGGAAAAAACCGCAAACTGGTATTTTTGATAGGGGTCATTTCCTTTTGATTATGATAATTACAATGCATTTTTGCTACATATCAGAACTCATAACTAAATAGCTAGGAATAGCCCAGGGCAAGAGAGATTACAATTCATACAGTTTCTGTTAATGCAAAAGTTGTAATTCTAAAGCTACTTTAAATATAGTAGAGGATTAACTCATTTCATTACTACTTGAAATAAGTTGGAGAAGCCTCCAGCAATTCAGCTGTGCAAAACACTCAGAAAAGCAATTGGTACATACACAGGTACCCTCCAACCTTTCCATCCTTCTCTAGCAGCCACACAGTGGTATTACCGCACAGCTGTTAAACACACTTTCTGTGCCTTCCCAGTCAAAGATGGCCCAAACACCACAGCTCCCCTGGGGAGCAGAGGCAGAACTCGGTGCCCAAAACACCCCCCACAACACTACCAAGAGCTCCCAGCAGAACCAGGGATTTACAAAATACATAGCATTAAGGGAGAAATAAAAAAACAAACAAAAAAACCCCACACAAAACACAAAAAAAACCAAACAAAAAAAACCCCAACAACAACCACAAAAAAAAAAAAAATCAAACAAAAAACCCACCACCAATCTTAAAAAAAAAAAAAAATCCCATGCCCTCTAAGTTGCTTTTTCACCACAGGAAGCATTTTGCACAGTCTAAACATGATCATGGGGTACAATTAAGCTATGATGAACTAATCATATGCTGCAGTCAACCCAGGATGTGGTTTACTTTATTCATATCCAGGGACATATGTATTCACTTCATCTTCTTTTAAACTGAATACTGAGCACCAGGTAGCAAACAGTAAACTGATTATCAATCACTTTATTTCAGATATAAGATTATAACATTTATTGCTACTCAAATGATGCCATCAGGATTGGAAATGTTCTCAGAGTGGACCAAAAAGCTCCTGTTGGAGTATTTGGAGACTAGAAAGAAAACTAGTGGGAAAGATAATTAGTAGAAATTAGCATTAGTGGGTATAAACAAGGAAATCATTATTTTCCATTCACATTTTTGTTAGTTCATACAAAGTCTCCTAGAAAATTGCAGCCGGGCAGCTGTGAAGCACACAGTGTTAAGTTCTTAAGCGTTCATATAACAGACTTAGGACAAGTAAGTGTTCTACCACTGTGGTTTACTTTATTTTCACATTTTATAGGCTAGTATCATTTATCTTGGTCAAATATTCTCAGTGAATCAATTTTAGCTTGTGAGATTCACTGGAAACATTCACTTTAAAGAGTAAGCAGCAGAACTGAGAGAAAAATCAAATACTTGTTTAAAAATTCAGCCAACCCCACAAAAATCTTCATAACATACATATGTCTGGAGAAAATTTACATTTCACAAGGGTAATTATAATGTGCTAGTTAGAACACAAAGTCTCTAACCATCTCTATTCTATTTTCTCCTCTTAGCAAATCAGCCCTTTCTATAACTATGCAGACGTATTCTACTTTATATAATATGTAATCATTCAGTTGGTTTAAGATTAGGAATTTTTTTTGTTTGATTTCATAATCTGTATCATGAATTTTTTTTTTTTTTTTTTAATTATTTTAGGTACTTGTTCAGCAATGCAACTGTTTTTTTTTCCCACAACCACGTTAACTTGAGTAATGATAATGAAGCTAGAACAACTTTACTGATGTAATTCATAACTTCTTCCTCTTTGTAAAATATCGTTTTATCATCTTGGTGGGAAGCAGGCAACTCTCAATTCAAATTAAAGGGAAACACTAGTGGAAACATTCCACCAATGTTTTGCCCACTGACTCCATAAAACAAAGTGCTACTGCACCAAGCGGCCTTAAATCTGCTTATCATTAAAGGCAAAGATTGTGGAATTAAAACACTGAAGGATTTGTGGGCTGTGTTGGTTGGGGTTTGTTTTTTTTTTTCTTAAAGGAATAGCAGAGCTTTGGGATTTGCATGTCCGTCTACTAAAGTGAGATCAAGCCCTGCAAATATGTGCATATTCAGCTTTTTTCAACACAAGTAGTACCTACTCATGTTATATGCTATTAAATACTTCTACGTATATACATATCTACACAGCTTCAAGGTCACTCACATAGAATACACAAGTTACTTTGGCAGCTGATTATTGATGGTACTCAAAAAACCTATGAGATCATTTAGTAAATTTTTGTTTTCATAAGTTTGCCTTCCCTATACTTTTCATAATTTTGTACATGCTGATAGTGTCTATTCTATTTTTCCCTGCAATTTTTCCAAATGTTTTTCTGTGGAACCTTTTATAGGACTAACATTCTTGCTACTCTTTTTTTCTTTTTAAACCTTTTTAAACCTTTAAAAAATCCTTTAACTCCAGTATGATCCTTTAAAAAGGCATGCAAAAAGCTCTAAGCACACTCTAAGCAAGGTATAACATTATACAATACAGCCTAACAGTTTCTTTCCATTTCTTTATTTAAATAATTATTTTCATTATCAAAAACCCCACTGATACGCACTGGATATTCCATTAAAAGTTCTATTCAGAAGTTCAGGTCATTTTACTGTTTTATTTAAATTATAATAATGAACATTAATTGTTCACACTGCTCCCTCTTGTGAACATTACTTTGCATTTGCTAACATTGACTGTCATTTGCTACCACACTGCCTACGTGCTGATGACATGCTAATCACTGACTAATGCCTAGGACTCCTCATGGATGAGGACCTTTCATATTTGGTACTATAAGCAGGACAAGAAATCTTTTGATAGATTTGGTATAACTGAGAGACAAAGACATAAGGAAAACATACAGAAATAATTGCATAGGCAGTGGTCATACTAAATTAACCACTGACTTGTCATAGACATCAGGAATAGCATAACAAAGCAGTCATTCAGTCAGTGCTGACAAGAGTTTTTGCTGAATGGATGAATAGTGAACGCTCTTTCTTATCCGTTACTCAAAATTCAACTGTAGCCTGGATGTTAAGACCTAAAGAGGTCTGAACCAAAGATGACAACCTAGAGTACAGGCCCAGAGAAAAAGCAGATGATGAAGTTGTCCACAGTGACGTAAAACAGGAACAGCGACAAGGTCCAAGGAAACAGTATCAGCAGCAAAACCACAGTCATGTTCAGCCAGCAGTACGCGATGCAATGTCACAGACTGACATTCAGTAAAACTAGAGCTTTGCAAAGTAGGAGGCGCAAATCAAGTGAAGGCTGGCAGTTAGGTTTCCCAGCACAGTACACTACTAATAGTAGCATTTAACTACTGTGATCATGGAAGAAAAGCCATACAGAAGAGGCATGGTAAGAGATGCACCAGAATGGAAATCACAGAAAAGCTCACAACTGGGACAGGAAGAGGGAGGCCGATACCAGGTCTGCAGGGGAACTGGCAGCAGCAATCTCACAATGCAGTCCTTGCTTAAGATCCAAATAAGCTAACAGTCCCACTGGTGAGTAGGAGATTTAAGGAGCTGGACAGGTCATCAACACAGAAACTGAAATTACTAGCGTTGAGTGCCACTGAGTACCAATAGAGGGGAAGAGGCAGGGGGGAGAACAGCAGTAATGCATCTTTTACAGAACTACATGCTAGGGCTTTACTAGTATTCTTTTTCTACTTAGTAGTTTTAAAATATTTTTTTTTTTCCTGTTTGATTTCATCAGAAATGAACTTTGTTTTCTTGGCAAGGAAAAATAATTTTTCTTCATTTGGCCTTAAAATAAACTACGTTATTAAATTGTTTCATCAAGGATCTACAGGCAAATCCTAGGAAAAAAGTCATCTCATGATGAAAAAGCAGAATAATAATCTTAAGAAATGCTAATAATTCTCCTTTTCCTAACTTTTTGCAAATTTTGATTACATCAACAAATAGCTTGAGTTAGCCTGGAACAACATTTTGGAAAGTATACATTTTAAGCAAAAAATTTAACACAGCTATGTAATTATTACTTATGTGGGATTGGAAATTATTTTACTGTAAAACTGAGCTGTTGGGAAAAAAATACGCACATAGTTCAATTCTTTCATAGTGTCCAAAAGGAAAATAGCTGTAACTAGAAAAACATCGCTGTCTTTGTTGCATTCTGCAAAGTCACCAAATGTTTCCAAAAATGAGAGATTAAACAGACTAAGACTCTTCAGCTTGAGAAGCTGTCAAATAAGAGGGAGAGGATAATAGGGTTCTATAAAACCAAGGATGGCACAGAAAAATGAACATAAAGTAACTATTCACTGTTATACAAGGACTAGGGAATCAAGTGAAATTTAGAAGTTTCTAGAAGAAAAACAAAAGCATGTTTCAACATAACATGTAATTAAAACAGTGGAACTCATTACCACAGAATGCTGCAAATGACAAATATAAAAATGTAAAAATAAGCTGGATAAATTCAGATCCACGGCCAAGACTAGAAAAAGAAAATTATCTTTTTCTATTAACTTATCCTCAAGCACTGCCTGATCAATCTATCAGATAATTAGATCCTTCAATTCTCTTTTTTCTACTGGAATATTTTAAGCATCATGCTTGCTTTCAAACCTGTCACACTTTTATATTAAATTTTAAACTATAAAGCAAATGCAAGATTCTGCTTTCCACACACCTAAGCCCATACCTAAGTTTGGCATGAAACACAACTAGGCCTCTAAATCATTAGTCCTGATTCAGCCAGGTACATAGTTACCTAGTTATCTTTTTAATTTCCACATTGACAAGAAAACAACTATATTCAGGCAAAAGCTTAACTTGACTGAGTAAGGCTGTAGTGAGAAAATTAAACTGTTGTTACAGTAGTGAGTTAACTACTCTGGAAATTATTTTTTTTTTATGTAAACTGCTCCCTTTAAGCCAGGAGAAATAGTTCATGTAAGTGATTCAGCACAATTCCATCACAGTGATTAATATAAACCTTCCAAAGAATATCAGATTCTAAGGACCTCTTTGGTCTTTCATCCTATCAATCTTATTTATGGTATTATATTTAAACACAATAGTTCACTTCTAGAAAGAAAGGTAGGAAAAGGAAAGCAGTTTGCTACTTTTCTCAGATCTTGCAATTTTACTGCAAGACATAAAGACCAAAGAGGAGATAAATTAGTAAATCAATAACAGGAAGCAAATGGTAGGAATCCACCAAACCTACCTGGATGGCTGCCAGGTTCTTCTGTTCCTGTGATGGAGCCTCATGGACAAAACGCAGCCAGTTAGAATGGCGTGGATTGCTTGCATCCAGGATATAAAGAACCTCACCTTTACTCCCACGAACCTGAAACATTAAAAAAAAAAAAAAGGCAAAATTAAAATTGTTTACCAAACACACACAAACATGTTGAACACTAAGGCATGCTTGTGCTCAACAAGTGAATCTTGCATTCAACAGATACTCACAGCTGTGGTGCACATTCACCTTCTTCTATAAGCATATTTATTCACCTCAGAATAGGAGGGCAACTCAAATCCCACAACTGGTGTCAGCTTCCTTTATTGAGCTCCCCCTCTCTTTTCTTAGCCTTTCCTTTAGTAAACAAGTATTATGACTGACTCCTGGGTCTCCCTAATCTGACAGTATGGTCACTGGTGCTCATGTTCTTGCCTCTCTCTTTGTTCCTTCAAGTCCTCTTTTTTTTTTTTTTTTTTTTTTTTTATGATCTTGCCAGAAACTGATACGACCTGAGAGGTCCTTTCCCATTCCAACCCTATCATCCCTTTTCCAGTTTGCCTTTCTTGAGTTCTCCTCCTTCACGTGTTCTGATGCCAGCATTTTAACTCCTACAGTCTACCTAATTCTTCTTATACCCTCCTGTCTTTTGTCATTCAGTCTGTCTCTCATCACTTTCTCCAAATTAAGGTTGTAATCTTTCCTGTCTCCAATTCCTTCTCCTTTCCTCAAAAGTCATTATTATTGTTCTACCTTCCTTCTCCAACATACTGTCCAAGGGTGGACCATTTTCTTCTGCAACCCATACATGTCCTTTAACTCACTCCTCAACTCATTTTGCAGCATTTCTTTTCTGCTGGCACTACAGACAAGGCCAACATTAACTTTCTTCTGGACAAAAGGGATATGACATTCGCTAATCTTGTGCTATTCCAATCACAATTTGGTTCCAACACCACTGAGTTCAGGCTCTTGTTCGTAAGCTTCTGTGTTCCTGCAGTTACCCATGTCCATTCAGTGATCTTTGCCTTCATAGTTCTTCACCCTTCACTTTCTTTTTTCATACTTGATATTCTTCTAGACTCACTTTTGTCCTGTGCTCATTATGTTCTAGCAGATCCTATTCACCCTCTACGGCCAGTTCCTAAATCCATCTATTTCTGCCTCCTTTCACATTTCTAGAAGCATCTCAACCTTAACTGGCAACCATTACAAACAGAATATGTCCATATCTGAATTCAATTTTTCCACTATCTTTGCCACTTTCCTCTTCTGTAATCTCACCAGTTGCTCAACCAACTTGCAACCTGAATTATCAGTTCTGTCTCCATTACCATCCCACTACTCCATCACTAAATCCTCTTTTTCCTTCTTTATCACCAAATATAACTTCTCTTCTTCATACAAATTCCAAATCCAGTAGATATGCTTTCATCACTGTTAACTCTTACTGCCCCAGACCAATCCTAAATATCCCAGAAACTTATAGAACACTTATTGAAAACCATATTCCTCACTTCCCTTTCAAGTTTTCTATGGGTTTTGGTTTTTTGGTTTTGTTTTGGGGTTTGGTTTTTTTTTCCTTTGGCAAGGGCAAAATCCATCTTGCCCTTGGATGGAGATCTATCTTCAGATCAAGGACCAATATAATTGCATTTATTCATTCCATATATCCTATTTTACAGTTCACTTGAACATCTTTTATATATGCCTCTCTAAAGGAAATTTAACTATGTAGTCTCAATGAATAGCAGTCAGTCTTAAACTATGCTTAGCTGAAATTTTATCAGAATAGGAAATTATTTCAGTAAACAAATTAGTATGCTATATAGGTGAAGGGCTGTAAATTATTTAGTAGAGGAAACAAACACATTCAGATCCATAGAGTTTCTATACTGTGACAAAATTCCAGCTTACATTGAAAAAATGACAATAATAGAAATAGAAACCTAATATTAACCAAGTCATTCTTCCCCCTCGAAACACGTACTGCTGAAAAAAATACAGCTGCCACTGCCATATAAAAAATGGCTTGTTTTGTTTTAAATAATAGATCACTTGAATCTCCACTGATACAGAAGATAGCCATGCAAAAAGGTCATACAGCCATACTATTATTCCATGTGATTTATTTATACAACAAACATATTTTCTTTCTCATCTCTCAACAAGAAGTATCCAGCGCAGGTATTTCCTAAGAGCTAGGGATTTCAGCTATGTAAGATCAAAATTAGATTGTCTTCATGGCTTTGTATTTAAATTGCTCACATTCTTGCTATATTTGTTTCTAATAGATGCAATATCACATTTCTTCAGTATGACTGCTTAAATTACCTAAACATTTAAGATATCATTAGAAAGAAAAAACTGTATTCCATTACAATAATAGCTGGTGACAGCATGTTGTTCTCAGATTAAGTTAAAAAAAACTACTGTAGTTCTGCAAACAAATACAAGTCTTCAAAATTTATTACTGGTCTTCCAAAGGAAGACATCATATCTTAAGAAGGACACATCATGAAAAAGTGCCAATATTTCAAACTTCAAAAGTTGTTTTACTTTCGAACACACAGATTAACCACAGTGAAAAGTGTCAAACCTACACATTCAAATGCACCTGGAAACAACATTATCTAACACTAAGCACTGCAATGGGTTTCCCAGAGAGGTTGTGTAGTCTCCATCCTCAAAGACATAGATACTCAAAAGCTGTCCTGGGCAGCTAGCACTAGGTGGCCCTACCTGCACAGGGGGGCTGGACCAGATGACCTCCAGAGGTCCCTTCCAACCTCAGCCATTTTGTCATTCTGTGACTATCACCTTGGGAAGTAATGCCTGCTTGTTATTGGAAGCACTGTTTTTGTTAGGAACATGGGCAGAATGAGTGCAATCAAACCATAAAAGCAAGCTTCAAATTTAGACAAAAATACACGCTAACAGTGTATTCACCTCCTGAAAAGTCACCTACGAAGAAGCAGCACTGCATTGCTTATACTGTAATAAACATCCAGTTCTAAATACGTAATCCACAGAGTAGAACCTCACTTTCAGTGAAAATGGTTAACACTGCAGATTAGCATCTTTGAGTAATTGAAGTCAAACTAATGGCTTTGTGATTTAGCTACCAAAGTATGGCATATAGAAGCCCACCATGTAGGTCCGATAAAGGTTTCCATCAGGTCTTGACTTGAGTTGGAAAGAGAAGCAATAAAGATCCTACTATAAAAAAACATATGTTACACTATCTACCTTTTCATCCATTCTTCTTCATTTGCTTGATCCTCAAATTATAAAAGAATAATTTATATTCATTTCAGTGATACACGATCATCTTGGTTGTGCTTTCTCAGTCTCTGCCAATCCATAAAGAGATATCAAACACAAAGGAAAGACTTAACACATAAGGAAACTATTGATAAAAGAATACAATAAATCCCTTTAAGACGTGCTATATTGTCTATTGCTTTTTTCACCTCGTAAAGAAATAATGCTGCATCAAATACACAGATGTGAGGAAGAAAAGTCAAGAAAAATGGTCAAAACAGTGTACTTAACACAGACTAGACTGCTGACATTTACCACTCCTTTTCTCCCTGGTTGCATGGATAGCCAAGTTTCCTAAATGAACAACCAATCTTTGAGCAGCATGGCAGTGAATCCCAAACTTAATCAATATTTAAAACAAACAAACAAAAAGACCAGCTCTTGCTTTGCAAATATATTTCTCAAACTCAAAGCCAGTACAAGCTAATCATGGTAGTTAAATAAACAGCTAGACTCTACATTTTCAGTTTAAAATCACCTAAATATCATCTGTGTTGAATTACTAATGAACTGAAATGAAGTTTGGAATATGTCCCAAAGGGTGCTCCCTCCACTAAAATCCTCAGTCATCCTTTTGCTTTGTGGCATGATCACCAAACAAGAAAATCAGTTTAATTAGAAGACATATCAACAAATACAAGCTAAAATGCTTACACCTGGGTCTGCCTGTAAATCTGTTTTGATATCCAAGAAGACAGGATCAGAGATAGCTGTCACTAACACAGATATTACACCGTAGGCCCACACAATTCTGCTAGCCACAGCAACAAGGAATTCTCCCTCCTGCACCCCTCCATCAGTGACACTGGAAAGCAAGAGAAATGTACTGTGTAGCCTCAGTATCTCCCCCCAACCCTGACAGTTGCACCAGCTCTAACAGCAAGGGAAGAAAATGGGATGACAGTGTCAAGCTGCTTATGTGCTCCTCACGAAACTTAAAGATACTGCAATTTACCTCTCTACACCACAGAACTAGGACTCAGCACATATATTCCTGGAGCACGACAAAATAAAAAACCTCCCCATACTGAATAAGGTTTCTTGCCTTGCTTTATCTTCAAGAACCCTAAGCAGGCTTCACTCTGCAACAAAGCTTCCAGTCCACTCCCAGGAGACTCCCTTCCAATCACGCAGCCACTCCAAGAATCTTCAGGACAGCCTGCCTACCACAACTAATGCCGGCAGGAAATTGTTGGAAAACTGAGAATGTCTTTCGGGGAGAGGAAATGAAAAGTACTCTTCTATGTCACAAACCAAAGTAGCAAATTCTTTAAGGAAGATTCTCTTAACGTATCTGCAAGCCAATTACTGCATTTCCCACACACACGTGAACTGTTACAATCTTACATAGTTATAAGGTACTTAAAATAGAGGCAAAAGATTTTTACAGGGCTGAGGTTCCCTGATAGTTTTATGAAGTAGTATCAATTTCACAATGCTAGTGAACATATTTGTATTTAAAAATTGTGACATTTGAACCTGCCACCTGTCTACATGAATAATTCCATGTTTGAATGTTATTTCCCAGTTTCTATACAGTTGGTATTACCTGAACTAAGCAAAATCATCCAGTTAGCTTGAGGTGTGTTCCGTAAGATCCCCAAGCTACAGTGGTTAATCCAGAAAGGATTTTAAAAACTATTTTAACAGGACCGGAACTCAAGTGCAAAAGTATTTCTAATTGATTTTCTAAGGCCACCAAACTAAAAATGCTCTTAAGTCATGAGACCCCTGCTAAATAATAAAGGCTTCAGTCATCTTCATAGGATCAACAGAGACCTAGAAGGATTGTATGTTATGCCTATGGACAACATGGAGAATCAGTGAAAGAGCTAGAAATAGACATCAAAAGCATAGTCACCAGTAGATGATGTCATACGATAATGTTTTGTTTTGTTTAAAAACAGGAAACAGGACCTTATCCCTGTTTCCTCTAAATAAAGGGGTAAATCCACAAAAGTTAAGACTGCCTGCTGTAGTTCAATAGACCATCTTGGTCTAGGATCCATTTATTGCTGAGGCCCTTTCAACCACTGAGATCAAGATGTTCCTGTAGTTTCTGTAACCAATAGAGGTGACTTAGGAGTTTCTATTACCAGTGAGTGATGTAACCAGACATACAGTAACCTTTGATTTCCTAGCCTAAATAATTAAGTAGCAATTTGTTTTGTATTTAAGTACAGGCAGACTTTGGCATGAGCCTAGAACAAGGCTGATTCAAATTCATGCCTGATAACCCATGGCAAGATAGCTTTCTATTTTACAACAACACCCTCAATATTTGGTCACTCACTACAGTCAAACACCTAAAATGCATACACATATCCAAAGCATGCATCAGACATGAGAGCACCTCAAATTGAGGTGCATAAGAATTATCTTCTTGAGAATGAACACAAAAGGCGTCACTGAACTAATTTAGTCAAATGTCTTCACAGTAAGATGCAATACCTGACATTCACTGTTACCACATGGGGGGGTTTTACCTCAAGATCAATCAGGACATCATTGAATTATGCCACATTAACAAACACCATGTCGCTATACAAGTATTCAGAAAAAAATATGCCCCTAGTCATTGTATAAGCTACCATATGAAACCCTACACAGCCCTAAATAATGTCTAAGCTGCTTGTAATGCCCATCAACAACATGCACTATTCCATCTGCTAGCCTTTAATGCTGCAATGAAATTATCTCCAGATTTTCAAAATACATCCAAAGTTGTCATGCATGCTACTTCAAAATGCTCATGAGTGCAATTGCAAACACTCTACCATGCGCACCTGGCAAGAAAAGAAGAAAAAAAACTTCACTGAAAATAAGCAGATGGTTATCTTTGCTGAAGGCAGTAAACACACTGCCTGCTTTCTGGAAACCATTTTCTAAACATTTATAAATCTAAAAATCTATGTTCATTCAAACAATCATGTAAAGAAAAGTATTGTTTTCTGCATTGCATTTTTTTTGATTAGCTGAAAACATGATTTTTATTGTTAATATTATAAAACAGCTAGATGCAATACTTCTGCATCCTCGGTTTCAGACCTCCATCACAGAGCTCTCTGCAAAGTAAAAACTCACATTTTAACATTGCTGTAGAAAGTATGCTTGCAAAAGGAACCTGAGGCAGCAACTGTTGATTTGCTTACTCACTAAGAAGTATTGGGACATAGACAATATGTGACCTTTTTCTTCAGCCAAAACATACAGCAACAGTTCTTCATGTTAACGAAGCTCCTTCTGGTGCATGACATTATTTGACCTCATCAGAGACAGTATGGTTCAGAAAGCTTATAGAAGTTCCTAGACTTCTGCTAACATTCTGTGGAACTTTCACAAGAAAGGTTGAACTTCACGTTCACTGGATGGATACCCAAATCTCCTTAAGCAAATTGTGTGTGATCTTCCATAACAAGTTCAGATTAGAATACTAGCACCTCAACATATCAACATGTGCTTTCTAACATCTTAAATAAATCACATAACTGAAGATGTGAGGCTAACATCCTCAGTCACTTTTGGGAGTAAATTCTTCTTATCACCAAAACCAGAAGATCATTAAGGTGCCTGTTCCAAAAGTCACTAAAATTAATACAAATTCATACACTTAACATGAATAAAGATGACTAAATCAAGCTTTAAAAGAGTTGATTAATGAAATTTAGCTAAATAAACAAACTGGTAAGAATATTAATAACTACTTGGGACACCTATCTATCCCAGTGGGGATTAATTTAACAAAATTGAAAATTTAGGACGCAAACTTGCAACTAAGAAAGGGCATCAATGTCTGACTGTTATGTGTGGCAAAAGTTATCTTAAATGCAACTTGCATAAAAACACATCCAGATGCATTTGTCCAAGAAATGAGAAAAAAACATTTCTGAAAATTAAACAATGATTCACACAAAAACATTAAAACAATTTTAAATGTAAATACTGTCTGAGGAGTGATGATTTGGAAGGTAGTCTTCATACAGAAAAAATAAAGACCATATTGCTAAGAACTAGATTTCTAATATTACATTCATCTTGAGAGCAAACACAGAATTCTTCAAATTAAGATTTATTTTATCATGAAACTCACAACGTAATTCAACTTAATGCCTTGTATGTATAACCTTTCCTATGCCAGAACCACATTTTACAGGCAAGATATCAAAAAAAAAAAAAAAAGCACCAAAAAACCAACAACAAAAAAACCCACACCACCATTAGCTTAAAGTGCTTGACTTCTCATACCTATCTAAAGCTCTGATCTAAAGCTGGCTGGAGCCAATAGCAGATTTTCTGTTGCCTTCACTAGTTTTCAGGCAGGCTTATTTAACTGAAAACAGTTGTCACTGCAAAAGTGATGAGAGTTAAGTAGTAGAAACATAAGTTCATTTCATTTTCTCATATAAATAAATATGAACATTAGCTTCCATTGAAAGACTGATTTCCAGCATGTTTCTGTTCTTCTCGGTTTTAATATAACAATGAAGAAAACATAATCTTGGCAGATAGTCAGAAACCAAACCTGAAATATGTAACATTCATCATTACACAGCGTATTGTGTGCCATCCAATTCTGAGCAATATTTCTTCACGGTATGTCAGAGTATTTGAAGAAAGACTAAGTCTTTCCAGCCTTCCCTGTTTTAACATTTGCCAAAGTCATCACCAAAAGTATATGCTTGCCACAATCCAATAGTAGCGAAATGAATGCCACTTTCTTGGTTAGGAACAATAACAAAAATAAACTGAACAGATACCTTCCCTTTGCAGAGGGACATCTGAGCCTCCAAAGGCAAAAACTTTTGTGAACTTTAATACCTAAAGATTATCTTGTTCTTGCCTTAAAGCACTTGCTCTTCCAGCAAATACACATAATTTGAAATTGCTATGCCAAGTATACTAATACAGACCAATGAAGCAGTATTTTATCAAGGTGTTAGAGGGATGCTAAGAATAAGAACAAAATTCTCAATTCGTCACCAGCAACTAGCTGCATACTTAAACTAGCACAACATGCAATTCAGTGTGAGAGAGAACAACATGGGCACTGGGGGATAACAAGGAGGTGGGTTTTTTTGACAGAAAAAAAGAAAAAGCATAAAGCCATTTAGACACTTTCTTGGCTTTTTTTTATTACTTCTAACTATATGGTTACCACGGGTTTGCTTTTTTTCACTTTCACATCACTTGTAAATAAAACATTTCAGCATATAGCTCTTTACAAATATAACAGCAAGATCAAGGATGCTTCCCCCCCACACCACATCCTCTGGAATCTGTTGAACGAGCAAGCATAAACCTTTGATTTCTTCAAAACTATGCAAGTTACAGGCTGCTGTGTTTAATTTAAACACAAACTCTAACATCCTCAGAACTTTATTTAACAAAATCACTGGACCCAATAAATTTTTTGGGTTCCATGTTTTCCCAAAGACCAAAAGAAAACATAACGTGTACAATTCTGTCTCAACATGACATCTTAAAGATGCCAGCTCACAATGCTGGTGTCAGAGAAAAAGAAATAGCTTGATCAAAAGAGACCACATCACAGACCACGACTCTACACAACTAGAAATGCATGTGGTAAACTTCCTCACAGAAAACTGTTCCACAAAATTGAAGCTCAGATCCCAGGCATCACATACCAAGAAAAGAAATGTTCCACTAATGTTCACTTTTACTTGACTTACAAAAAGCCTCTATACTTAGCCTGCTTTCTAAAGGTGTCCTCTCTGAAAATGCATTTTTTTGACTGCCATCAGACTGTGAGGTCAGGCTTTAGTGTGCCTTCATCCAACAGTCTTCAGATTAATTATTTTTAATATCTTTGGTACAGCTGACTATGCACAAACTTGGGTAGTTGCTGTGACTGCCTCCCACAGTATCTGGAATAACCATCTACTTGGACTGTTCAACTTTTTACTTTCTGCATTCCTGGTCTCGATTTTCAACTTAAGACTACTCTCAGCATGATTTAAATTATATTATAAAGCTCACGTTCAGATCAACTTCAGTAAACATGAATGACTTGGGTTCAAACCTTCAGGAAGTCATAAAATTTGGTATGCAGGAATCTTTTCAAGGCTCTCAAAACTAGGTTACAATAAGATATTATGAAATGGTTTTAGAACAGCTCATAAAAAACTCATTTTCTAGTTTGCTGTCGATGGGGTCATATTAGTGTCATCAGTAAATACATGTATTTGGGTTTTATTTTCTGTCTTACAGAAACAGATAAATCTCATTTAATCATCACCAATGAGGAATCTGGAAAATCATATGGCTTTCCAACAAACTTAAATACCTTCTTGCTGCTATAATCCACTCACCATCCCTTCTGAAGACTTTGTTCTAGCTCAAGTATTTTACTGATTTAAAATAACCTGCAGAAACATCATGAAAAGGCAAGTGAGCCAGGGCACATTAACATGTACTGTATTCAGCAAACATTTGTAATAAAAGCACATTGTATTGGGGTTTTATCAGCTGAGAACAAAGAAGATGAAACCAGTTACTCTGAGTACATAACTAAAGGAGAGAGGGGAATGAATTGTCCACACCTCCTCTCTGAGAAAGGATATTTTGGGCACACCCCTAGACTAAAAAAAAAAGGGGGGGGGGGGAGGAAGGGGGAAAACAAAGGCACAGGGATTCACAGACTTGAGTTAGCACTCATCTAAGAATATTTTGCCACTCGCTGTATTTATATTGAGTTTGGGTTTAATGAGATGGGCTTTTAGCATTCTCTCGCTCATTGTTCCAGTTTGTAGAATCTATTTATAGCTCTGCTAAGACTGTATCAATACTATGCTCTCTTTATAAGCTGCTCAGCAATGTTAATGCTAGAGGTTTTTTTCAAATAAACATTTATTTTGTAATAAATACACAGAAAGTGCTTTAAGCCAGATGTCAAACATAAGCTTTTTTTTGTACAGTGCCACACAACAAAAAAATAACAGTCATCCTTCCACCTCTAACCACAGGAAGGTGAAAAAGTAGGAAATTACTCCCTTTCTCAGTGTAAAACAGGACTAAATATGCATTCAATAGAAAATGCATGGCTGGGAAAAAAAAAAAAAAAGGAAAAAATAAAGGAAAGGAATTCTGCTCAAACAACTACAGCAGAAAAGATTACAAAGACAGAACAGAAGCACCGAAAGGAAGGTGTTTATAACAAGTTGGAAGTGTTGTTATTGCAAGTATTTTTCAGTTAGTGTAATATCCTCAAGTGGTAAACTCAGACAGGCTCTTGCTACAAACATACACAGCTATGACAGGAACTAGGATGGTTTAAGGACCTAATTACGAGGTCTAGTGTATAAACTACTGTTGCTCCCTAATAATACTACAAAGTTTAGAAGAGCCCTGAAACTCATTATGCCTTCATCTGCCCACAGCACCAAGTTTTTATTTTGCTAAAGATCTCACAACTACACATTGCATTACAAAGTTGCTAAAATTTAAAAACTTCACTTATCATACAATTGCCAAACACCAGCACAAGTGTCACAGCAGGAAATGTTTTATATTATAGTTGGAGGAAACTATGAGCTGATACCTGTTCATCAGCATAAATCAGTATCTCAGGAACTTACAATGATCTTCCCATATTCAAATTACTTTCATTTATTTTCACATTTCTCAATAATTTTTCACAATGTTTTTGTTATATTTTTATGTTTTGCTTGACTTGATATTTTTCACACTTCATTGATTAGAAACTATCGTTTCCTATTTCTTTATCATTTTAAAGAAGTCAATGCCCCTCCACCCAAAAAGCATATTTTAAAAGCATCAGTAAGTACAAAATCTCACTACAGTATCTTTAAGTACCTTTAAGCTGGGGGGGGGGGGGGGTTGTTACAGTAAAAGCTTAATTCTGAGACCACTTTTTGCTAGATGTGATGATGTCACTCTAGACTACTCACTTCCCACATGAGCCTGCAGTCTGTGTTCTCATCCAGTTCCTGGGGCATTCTCTTCTCCCCTGCAAAGGGGCCAAATTTTTCACCCTAAGGAATAATTATAAAATAAAAAGAATCAGTGAAAAAAAAAAGGCAAGTGAATTACTGAAGTCCAGCAGAGGTATTATTTTTAGCTTCAAATGGAAAGGGACAGTTTTCCTTTGTCATCTTACTATATGCCAAGAAGGTGCACAACCCTGAGGGTTCAACTTCAGGCTCATTCCCATTCATTTCATAGCTTGGAAAATCTCTTAAAACCATACCTTTCCTCTACATGCTTATTTCCCCTTTGGGAAACACCATTTTTCTTTATTTTAAATAAGGCTGAAATTTACAAGTCAAATTTCTTACATTTCTTGTAAGATTTTCAGGAAGCACCTTGCAGTAGACATCCAACTGAAACGTAAAGTATCTGGCAAGCACAAACTTTACATTAGATTTATTTGCAAGATTATTTGCAACACTACTTTTTGAAGTGCCACAAATCAAAACACTGAATAACTGAGGTTTTGATCATACAGAGAGATTCGTTTAAAAATGTAGGGAGTATGCACGTGTCTATGAATTAATTCAAGCCTTCATAAACAATATTAAAATGTTATGCCACCTGCTAGTCATAACACGTGCTGTGAAAGCATCCATTGATATGTTCTAAAAGTTTTGGGTATTGGTGGTTTTTTCCTTCACAGACATCACACTAGTAGCAGGGTAAATTATTCAAATAGGACTTTCTTCTTACACAGGTGGGTTCCCCCCCCCCCTTTGTCCTTATTTGCAGTGACAAGCCCTACAAACCAGAATGCAGACTGCTATGTTCCTTTAGGCAGTATTCAGATCAAAAAGCTGCATATACTTTTAATCATTAGAGATTATAACTATATAATGAAAAGCAACTCTGGTGTTTCTTTAAAAATAACAGTATTTTGGCTAATAAAAGTATCAATCTTGTCCACATGTCCCTTCCCCCAGGCACATTCCATCATCTCAGAAACAGCCTGCTACATGTTTTCCCTCTTGCTTAGTTTTTACAGACTGTCTACAGGTAGAGTGCAGAGGAAGAAGTGGAATGTAAGACTTGCAGGATCATTCCTCTTTGAAACAACCAATCAAATAAAAAAATCCTGGTATTTAAAATTAAACCTGAAGAGGTAATCAACAAAGGAAAAGAAAATTCGCATTGCATAACAAGGCAACAGAATTTAGGAGCAGTGTTTTAAAATGTGCGCAATGAAGATTTCATTACTAAGAACAGCAAAGCAGAAAGTAAAAAGACAGGAGCAGCAGAAAACAACTGGAGCCCACGGCAGTAATCGAGACACAAACATGGGCAATGATAGCAAAAACTGGCACTATGGGGCTTCATCTTCACTTCTCACTGATCTCCATACCTCCTTTCACAGTTTTGCTAATCAAATAAGGTTAGAATTCCTCACTTGCCAGCTTTACAAATCCTGGGATTTAATACTCAAACTGAAACTTCCTCCTTCTTTTACCTCATCAGCAGTGAAGGTGAAAATACAGGAAGGTCAATACAGTTGTATGTGTACAGCCATCAACGTTCTCAGCTTACACTGAGTGCCACCCCAGCAAACATACCGCTGTCTAATAGGGGCCATGCATGTATTACATGGGAGGCAATTTGCTCTAGATTGTGTTGTTTGTTTAGATGAAGGAGGAGGAAGAGTCAAGATGGTGGCAGAGGAAATCTGCTCTGGAAATGTACGGTCCTATCTAGCTCAGTAAAGATAAAGTAGGCCTTTTCTGGAGCAGATACTTCCTGCCAGGCTGAACGGGCTTTCCCCATTCACTTAGAAAGCAACAAGTAGCAAGGAAAGCAGCTCACTACAATTGCTGAGCTCTAAGAGAGGGCATAGTTGTATCTGCAGAATCTCTCATTACTCATAGCAAATATCAAGACAAAAAAAAGCTTATTGGACTGTAACCTGTATTAGTTCTATAGAAAGGAAAAGGAAAAAACCTCTATACATTTAATACGGAAATTATCTGAAGACATAAGGAATAAGGAACCTAAAAAGCCAGTCTCCCACACTCACTTCAGCAGCAGAGTAACACTTAAGATGGCATAGAGATTAATTTCTTCCTTAAGTATTTTGGAGGCTTCCACAACACTCACCACAGTAATACTTTCATCCTTGCAATCCAAAGGATCCCTAGATACCTTATAAAGCACCTACAGTGGTCATTTTACCTATCACTGAAGCACACATCACCTCTGGGATGAAGCACAGCAACAGCTTAACGCTGCATACTGACTCAAACCAAGAAACACCATACATCATTCCTATCTCAGCTACTACAAACAAATAAACCTCTACTACAATGTTTCAGACCTTCTAGAAGCTCAAAACAACAGCAAAAGCAACAGGCAAGATGTGCACCTCTAAATGTAAAGTAAATGTAACATGAACAATAGGTGATTAAGACTTCTAAACACTTTTTATAGCTTCTCAAATTTGGAGAGAAAGCAGAAATTAGAGACAGCAAAACCTGATGTCTTGGAACACAAAGGTCCATGAGGTAAAAGTAATTATTCATTTAGTCTTTCAGAGCATTTTCTTCATATATATATATTAGTCCTAGTTAATAAACATACTGTCATATGCCAATATATATTGATCAAAAACATGCTAAGACTTCAACTTCCTCTCTGATCAATAAAAGTGAGGCATACAATACAGTCTAAAGTCAACCCCAGAAAAGATTCAAGATATGAAAGGCACATCATTCAATTGTCAAAAAAAGCTATTTTCAACAGCTGCTTTCAAGAAAGCAGCAGTGACTAATCTTGTTCCAGTCACAGCTAAACACTGAGAAACGTAGCAGCTCTCTGATGATTATACCAAGGGTCTTATGACACTGGCGCTGTAACCAAAGGCCCGCTGTTGCAGAAAAGAAATTACAAGAGAATGACAGCTTTTGGTAAGGTAACAAAACAAAATAAAAAGTTTCCACCTTTTAATGATTACAGGTGAAAGCTCAAAAGCACCGCATAATGCCTGAAGCTGCAATAGCAGATGGCAGACAACAGCAGTTCAAAATGTATCATTACCAAAACTTTGCTAATAGAATTTTCGGAGGCCTACTTCATGATTACTTAGCACTTGGAGAGCTGGTACTGCAATTTCTGATTATAAGATCATCTGAAACGTGTTTTACTTTCAGTTAAGACAACTGCAGTTATGTGACAGCAATAGAGAGAAAATGGTGCAGTATTTCCTGCGTAGCAACCTAAGATCTTACTTCACAATTAAGTGTCACATTCAATACCTCCTCCCGATCCCAAAGCTCCAAGGAATTAATTTAACACCTATTAGCTACTCTGTATCATAGCCATGAAGTGTAATACTGCTGCCTCATTACTGGACAAGAGAGTATGTTGGGAGCACTTCAGGTGTGATTTTTCTTTCCATGGAAAAGAGTAACACACAGTCTGGCTATATCCAGCGCATCATCTGTGTTATGTACACATCCACCCTTCTCTGAACAGCCATGGCAACACACAGTGCTTAGGTCTCCAACCATTTTTAAGGAATACCTGTTTCAACCGCTGCCCACAGAGCAACTCAAGAGCTGGTTCCTTAGCCTATCAAAGACCAAAGCCTGCCTGTCAGGCACAAACTTCTGATCAAGGCTTTGCATACCACAACTGTCTGTGCTACCAGCAAAGAAAATTCACTGCCAAGCAAAGGACAAGCCTGTAACAAACACCGTCACCAGATACTCCTAATACAAACAAATCTTACTACAACTGCCTCTGCCTTTACCTTCTGCATTCCACATGCAATACATGTCACACTTGCAACATTTCAGTTTTGCAAGTATGTCCTGCATGATGCGCTCACATTGGCCAAGCTCTGACAGCACATACTTTGCCTGTATAAAGAGAGTTCAAAAGCAACGTGGAGTAATTCAGGCAAGAAAATGCTCTATTTTTCCTAGCACACAGCTCTAATGGTTCAGTTGACAACAGTGTAAAGGAAGGGGGCTCAGACCCTGAACTCTGAACTGACATTCAGAATTTATATTGACATGCGGATGATGATTTCCATGAGCTTCACTCTAGAGCTCGCTCTATTTCAGAATCCAGGGATTAATACATGCTAGTAGTGTACAACCTTCCTTGCTGTATGAACTCCCAGGGTTTTCAAATGGAAGTTCAGAACCTCAGTGGAAAAAATTTAAGCCAAGTAATATAAAACTGTTCCCCTTCTACCCCCCATTAACACTCAGGGACACCTTAAAAATGAGAGACCTTTACCCTATGGTGTCTAAGCCTTCTTTATGAAACCATTGAAATATTAGGCAGCCCTCCCAACCCACTCAGAGCCAAAACCAGAACAAAGATGGAAAGCAAAACATACAAAATACATAGAAGTGTGTACTAATGCAGGGTTCATAACTTTAGGTATGCCTTTACCTGTTCTAACAAGCCACCTGGATAGTTATAATTGGGATTTCAGATAACTGGGAGCCTTTCAATTCCATTACGAGGTGTCAAGGGACACGACCTGGTTGAGCTATGAGAGACCTGCAGTTCAGCTGAATCACATCTTTCACAGGCCCGGCTTTATCATCCCGAAACGATGAATTTAATCACCCATCACACCGAGCTCTAAGAGCAGGGAGGCGACGGGAGCCTGCGACGGACGGGCGGGTACCTCTACCTCAGAGGCGCACCGCGGTCTGAAGCCAGGCGATAACCACGGAGGCAGTCCCGTCCGGAGGAGCTCTGCCCTCAGAACAGCGCCAGAAACACAAACCAACTTAAAAGAAACGGGGGGAAACAAAAAAACCCACAGAGAAAACCCTCCAGCCGACCCCGCAGGGTAACCGGCGGCCCGGCCGGGCTCCCGCGTCCCTTTCCCGCCCCAAGCGGCAGCGCCCCGGGCACCGGGAGGCTCCCTTTTATCCGGCGGGGGAGGGTGAGGGGGGAGGCGGGCGGTGCCTCCCCTGAGGAGAGGGAGCCCGGGCGGACGGAAGTGGCGGCAGCGCCGACAAAGCGGGGCTGAGGTGAAGTTGGAGCGCGGCAGCCCGGCCGGCGGCGGCGGTGACGGTGGCTCAGGGGCGGAGGAGCCGCCCCGCTCTCCTGTGATACGTGGCAGCCGCTCCCCGCCGGGCCGGGACAGGCCGTTACCCCGCTCGCCCGGCCATCACCCACCTTTTTGACTCTGCGGGCCGTGTAGAGCCCCATCCCGTCCTGCACTTTTGACGACTTCAGGGCAAACCTATCCGGCACGTACATGCCCAGCATTTTGTACCGACTCGGGCCGCCGCTTGCTACCGGGGAGGAGGATTACCGGGGACTTCCATCCCACCGGGAGAAAGAGAGAGAGACGGAGAGAGACCGGGGGAGGGGGCAGGAAGAGGGGCTGGTTGCGGGGCTTTCCCGGCTCCTGAGGAAGAGGGGAGGAGCCAGCCCGCCGGCGGGGCCGCGGCGGGACGGGACGGGACGGGGCGGGGCGGCTGCAGGGGGCGCGCGCGCCCGGCGGGGGCAGGAGCCGGGCAGAGGCTCGCGCGCGGGGGCTTCGCGCCGTCGAGGGGAGTCCGGCCCCCGCGCGCGGGTTCGTCGAATCGCGTCCTGTGAATGTCGTGACAGGAAAAACGAGGCCTTTGGGTTTCCAACAGTCCCAGCTGCTGAGGCCTGGCCCCGGCGACATGCTGCGGCGCTGGTGGCCTCCTGAAGTGCTGCCGTGGGGTAACGCACGAGCGGTGAGCTCTGCGAAGAGGCACAAGAGCACGGTCCTCACCCGTAGGCTGGCTTTCATTTCCAGAGCAAACAGCTCTTCCATCACCCAGTCACGGCTTTGTGGTCCGGCACCATTCTGGCAATCGGCCATCGTCAGCAGGTTGGCTTTTCGCTCAGGTTTCTGCAGCGGTGTAACCTAAAGGCAGATGTGAGAGGAGAGCGGTGAGCAGGCAGCGCTGGGACTCAAGTTTGAGAGATGGAGTTGACTGTGGAGACCAACAGAGGCAGATGGGCTTCACCTTGTCACAAAAATCCAGAATTGTTTTTTTTAAGAACTGGGACCTCCCACCTACTTGCTGAAATACATTATCTCCTGGTACTTACAGGTATGACTGCTTAAAAGAACAGGGGTGTTCTCACCAGCAAGAACACCCAAACACACTTCAGTGCTACGTAACAATTCCATGAGCACTATGTTTTCTCAAACATCACTCATCCTCATTATTTTTGTACTGCAGGAATGGGTGAATCCCGATTCACTTTTGAAACCACATAATCCTTCATTTTGGGGATTGTTTTCAAGGGAACTCAGATGGAATGCCAGAAATTTAGCAACCCTAAAGGAACCCAAACATAAGACTGTTTTTGTCTAAAGAGTAACATCCTATATATTCTTACAACATACCCAGCAGGGGCATTGTATTCTGACTAATACCGTACACAATCTAGTTTGAACAGGGAGAAAGAGGTTACACTTTAGCAGGTTGCTAACATCAGACCAGTACTCTCTCTCATAAAACCGCAATATCCAACATTGAACTCTTTCTAGAAAGCTGATTAATTTCAGTTGGGAATTCAGCCCACATCATACATATTGTTGCTCTCTAAATTGAAGTAGTATTTTATTTGGAAATGGGATTTGGTTACATCTGATTATGCAGTTAAAAGCAAGTACAAAGGCATGTGAGGCAAGCAGAGGCAAAAGGAAAAAAAACTGAGAAAATGCTATATTTATAGACATATTTTTAAATTGTGCTGCTAATATTAATAATTAGACCACTGAACTGCAACAACCTCTTTTTCTTAGTATTCTTCCAGAGACATTAACAGATGTATAAATAGTAGAAGTTAAGTATTAAAAGCTTCTAGTTCCCACCAAATTATTAGAAAAACTTTATTTTAGTAACAACATGGCAGCCAACAAATCATCATAAAATTGCATGTATTGTTTTGGATCAGTTGGATTTCTGCCAGTCCATAGGTAGACATCTAGGGAAAAATAAAATTAAAAAAAAAAAAAAAAACAGGGATAGCTGAACACGAGACTCCATTTGACTACTTTCTAGTGCCGTTATATATTGCGCACAATGATGCCATTTTGTGTTTACTTTCTACAGAGTCATATGGTAGATATCATAAACCTCTTAAAAAAAAAATCTTAACAAAGGTATGTATATTCTCACCAACACACAGGTATATACACAAATATGTATATAATGCTGCATGATATCCTTCGATATATAAGCAACTGCTCAGGTAGGTTAGATGAGGCCCTCACTTTGACATGAAAAACAAAAGGAAGAAAGAATCCAACAACATGGTTGGAAGAATGACTTTGGGGATGACAACAGAGACACAGATTTTACACATAGATATTAATCTGGACACTGACTGTTAATTTAGTAAAAAATAAAAAGAATTAAAATGGAGTATCTAAATCTATGTAAGTAAGAATTTTAACACCTCAAAACCAAATACATTGAACAGAGAGGAATTAAGTTGCCTGGGGCAACTGCTTCAGTTTTAAGATTAAGAGCAAAATTTAACTATTCTTTTAATGAAAATCCAGCTCCAAAGCTTCCATATGCATAATTGAACATACTTAATATTTTTGTATACTAGAATACTTTCTTGAATGGAGGCCAGTCTGTCTTAACATGTATCAGATTAAAATGTTGGTATCATTTTCCCTGTCTCTGACCTTTTCCAAGGGCTATGAATATTTTAAAATCATTTTCCACCTTATGAAGACCTCAGTATTTTTCTCTTAAAACAAGAAAATAAACTTGGGGTGCTTCATTTTGAACCTTAAAAGATTACATTTAACATCAAATAGAAGAAGTACTACAGCATAATTTGCAATGCATTTACATGTTTTGTTTTTAAGCTCTTTAAGTACACAAGATAAATTATTTTCATTTACAAACTTCATCCATTATTATTCCAACATGAAATGCAGTTACCTGTATCTCATTCAGTTTAAGCAAAATAGGAAAGAAGCTATAGCATTGGACAAAACAGATTCCAGTCCCTCCTTTTGTAGCGTAATGGCTGTTGTAATATTAATCGGATATTCACAAGTGCCTAGCCATCTGTACCAGCATTTATTATTAGGTTTTTTAATTTAAATTAATCAGCCATTGACCATAAGGTCTTATAAATGGGTTTCATGTGCTGTTGGTGTTGGTATTTGTCCTTTCTGGTTCATACAAGGGCCACAGGGGGGAATAAAGTCAGCCTTGTTGAACATAAAGCTGACAACTGCTACTCAAGCAGACATGTATGTTACAGCTCTGTTCTATTTTGTCCTAGCTGCAGCTGCAAGGAGAGTGAGGTCTGACAGGTCCAATGAATCAAACCAGACCGAACAAAGATAAAAAAGACACCACATCACGCTGATGTACGTGGATCACTAGTCAATGGCAAGAGTGGAGCCCTGTAAGTTTCAACATAACTCTGTTTTGTATTTGGTACATAGATAGCATAGGTTCATATAGCCTCCTGTAGTCCTCTGTTTGTCATGAACAAAATTGATAGAATGCACCTATGCCAGCATCACCTTCAAGTGAGGATGCAGCATACACCAGTGAAAGGAATCTTCTTGCTAACATAGCCAAGTCATCTCTGAAGTGACCAACTGAACCAATGAATACGCACTTCTGCCACAATCACTGCAGATACACCAGGGTTTGCTAGCACAGCTGGCATCAACTTGGGAGCATGCAGTAATCAACTGTGTGACACAGCTACACTGAGAGAACTTCTCAGTGCTGACCAGGTCTCAAACTCAGGAACCCCTAGTACCCATGCACAAAGCAGCACTTCCAGGGCTCCCTCCACACACAAACAGCCACCAGATAGCATAGAACAGGTGAATAGCTTTCTACTATCTTAATAGAGGCTCTGTTCAACAAAGTACAGGAAAAACTTTTATCAGCCCATTTTCCCAGAGACTGAGAAGTATGCCTTGGTGCACACCTTCCAAAAGACTTTTATCAGCAGGTTTTTAGTATCTGTATCATGATCCACATTGACCCATTGATTTCTTCTCAGAAGGTCACTGCAAAACAAAAGGTATCTTTGCATTTAAATATTGCGGCAGGTAGTATCTATCCTGTACAATTAAATCACTACCCTTCCCCACACTTACTGGCTTGCTTTCTTCAAGTTCACCACTCCTAAGCAACAGAAACACCTGCCCAGGTAACTTTCTTTGCTCTGTTTTCAGGTATTCTTTTCTTGGCACTTGCACTAAAACAGGTGCAATTGAGGTGAGGGTGATAATCCAGGAATGTTTGTGCTCACAGAAACAACCAACTTCATTGCCAAAATGCTGTCTAGGTGGCTTAACTGAACTGGCGAGTGGCACTCGTGCTCTAAAACTATGTCTGAGAAACTGGGTTGTGTGCACAACTCTGACGAAAGAAGATCACATGCAGAAACCACAGTCACCCAGAGAAAACACAAATTACTTGTCTGAGAGTCCTTAGCTCAGATTAATGACATCACTGTCATTATTCAATGGAGTTGATCTACCACAGCCAGGCTAAACAGCAGATATTGTTCCAAAAAATAGGAGGAAAGTAGCTTTGATATGTACCCAAGATAAAGTTATCAGTTCCTATAATTAAGAATAGACATACTCAGCAGGGTGCTGCAAGATTTCGAATATCCATTTTCTCTTTAGCCAGAGTCCTGGAAAATAGACTCTGCAAAGAGGATTCAGTGTGGAACAGATTCTGAATATGAAAACACACACAAGTTTTACCTTGTGTTGCAAACTGGAATGAAGCCAGAGTATTAAAAAAAACCCACTTGAAATGACAGTACAAAATTATATCAAAAGAGTGAAAAATATTAGTGTTTCATTGTGAAATCTTAAAACAACCCAGATGTGTGAAATCTCAGAGAGTCCTGTCCTCTTCCTGAAGGAACATTGAGTTTGTAAGGAAATGTGGAAGTGGACAAGATTCATGTTTTCAGTTCTACTGCATATAATGCACTTGATTCTAATCATAAAAGCACACTAGCATGTACCTCAGCATATTCACCATTTGAGATACATAAAACACATTTCAATTAACACAGCTATGAGGTTTAAAGGTAGAATAAAGGGCTTTTCTAACTTGACGCCAGATACTGAACGAGCCTCAAACATAGAGGTTGTTTTCTTTTTTCTTTTTTTTTCAGGGGGTAGGGCTGTTTGGTTTGGGTTTTTGATTCCCCCTTTAAGCTAAAAGTTGTTGTACCATGCTAGCATGAGGCTTTTGGAAAAGCCTTAGAGGTAAGTTTCATCTTTCTTTCCCCGTTGCTACTATAATTTGCAGGGTTTCTGCTTTTATCTACTTCACTACAGTTTTAATTATTTCACGTACACAATTGTAATGTTTTGTTTCCTAGTGTTACTAAGGTAGCCTCTTCACTTCCGTTTTGCACTCTTAACTTGCTGCGCATAATTCAGTTGCTATTTACAAAATAGCAAAAAATATGGAAAGAAATACATAGGGACAGCTCGGTTCCTTTTTTATTGTTCTAATTCTTTTAAGAAAAATGCTTTGATAGTTTTAGCATTCATTTACACTGAACCAGTCAGATGAATTGTTGGGGATCAAAAAAATCTGAGGAATACGCCTCAAGTAAAATAATTTATTCTAAAGTAACACATTAAATAAAAACCACATTTTGGTGGTAACCTTAACCAAATAACACAGTAGCTAAATAATAGTGAAGCACAAGTAACAAAGAAAATAATGAGGCATAACGTACAATTTGAACTGTTGTAAACTTAACAGATAAATGCTAATTCTTCTAAGTTTGATATTCTTAATTCCTTCTTTCATTATCTTTCTTCTTAAATAAAGGTACCTTTAATATTTCTATGGTAGGTCATATACATGTTATCTTGCAAACTACTTCCAACTGACTTAACTGAGGATGCCCTTCATACATCTTGCTTTCCTGTAGTTCTGCTTTTTACTTTCTTAATTGCTTGGTCATACATTGAGTTAGTTATACTCAGGTTAATATGGAGCCATAAAGCTTCCTAGGGCATATCCGCAGTCTGCACAATGCCAAGCAGTTGAGAAATCTCACCCCTCCTCAAAGAGCAAACATTGAGCTATAACTCATTTGCAGTCTGGCACAGAGAAAGTGAACATGTTGACCCACTGTTTCTATGTTGCTCTGTAGTTGCTTGTTTAGAACTACATGGAACAATAAGAAACACAAGGGCATCTAGCAGCCTTCAAATTTGAAGCCTAATGGTGTCGGGAACTATTTACATAACTTCCTTGGAAAGAGAAAAAGGTATTTTCAGAAGGAAGCTCTTATGTAGTCATGAAAGCTGCTGTGCCCCAAATGAAATTCCATGGCAGGAATCCACGTGTGGTGACAAACAGAATAATTACAAGAATTGCTCGTCTGGAGTTACAATACTTGTTGCAACATCATACCAGAAGCATGGTATGATACTCCCTCCACCCAAGGAACAGTTAATTAAGCGTCATACTTAATAAGTTAACATGTCACATTGTAAGAAACAAAAAGATTTAAGACAAAAATGGTCTTCAAGATTCTAGAAGTAAACATGCCAGCCACTGAAGTATCCAGCAGCTTAGAAGGAAAATCTGTTCTCCAGAAGAAAGGATGGCTTTTCATAGCTAATCCCTTGTTCAGATGGTGTAGTATCATCCCTAAGGTTGTCAGGGACTTCACATTTCTTTCCTCCCTCCTCCCGCTCCTCAGGCAGTTAGTCTGAAATCAGAGAGGCAAATGTATTTTTATCCTTTTAAGAGTTCCTTGCATCCTTAAGCATTAGGATATTAGCTTTTGCAGCATCCATAGCAATACCAGAATTTGATTATGGCAGCTGACAGATCTGAGAAAGGGTGTTGTTCGTGATAATGGCTCCCCTTTCCCAGTTTTGTGGACCAGTGGATGTACAAACATTTCTGCACTGCAGATTAATCAAGTTTGCAGCTACTGTTTTGAAAACTTCCTTCCTGGATCTACGTATCTCCTTTCCAACCCTATCCACTTCCTCTTAACTTGGTAAGATCAGGAGCAGCACTTTAAAAACAATCTTTGGCTTACCTGGATTGTACCACATTTGCAGGACACTTACAATATTGTCAGACTATTTCCTTTTTGTTCATGTACATCTGCACATTTCCAGTGTGCAAATAACATTTAGCTTTGACCAGGTATGCAAAGCTTTCAGTCAGATATTTCCCTGGAATTTGCCAAGGCCATTTCTCTGACTAGGTACAAGGTCATTAACTTTGTATGGGATCATTGTTCTTTTTTCATTGTAAATGACTTCCCAGACCTTCTACACTGCAGTAACTGGACCAGGATGGAAAAAGGGCTTTGCACTTTCTCATTTTGCATGGAAGTTTTCAGAAAGCAAAGGTTTCTATTTGTCTAATGACAGAATCTGAGGGGGAAGATGGGAAGAGGAATAGCATACAGACCTCTCAGGGGTTTTTGTTCTTTTCTCAGTTGTACAGAGTTGAGCCTAAAAAACATTTTTTTTTTGACTACTCATTCCCCAAAGAAACCAACTAATATATATGGGGAAAATCCTCCCCTTCTTTAAAGCCAATAGCAGCAACTATGGTATACAATGCTGACAAGCTGAATATGAAACCATATTACTTTAGTCCACGCAACATGCCAGCACATGCAGACACAATGACTCTCCTATTGTTTCTGAAAACAAATCCAAGAAGTGTAATACTCTCAAATGAGAGATTTAGAAACAGAAGCAGCAGATTAACTAGCAGAGATTAGTAAGAGCTGTGTATGCCTTTAAAGTCTGCTCTGCTTTGGGGACAACAGCACCCTTGCTACTAGTAATCACCAGGCACAGTGGCTGTAAGTACGTGGAACAAATTGTGTTGACATGGAGTCAGCTTAAACCATATGTTATACTACCAACTAAAAACCTCAATCTCTTATATCTAAGACAATCTACTTTCCTAAACAATTAAACATGCCTTTTGTAAATATGACAATAAGCCCCATCTACTCAGTGTCTCAGGGGTTTTTTCCAGTTCTAACAGTGTTTGTTTTGTCTGTATTTTCTGGTGATCTGAAAAACTTAAGTTATTCTTTCCCACTTTGATTTGCTGAAGAAAATTCCTTTCAGAGCTATTTTTAAGGACTGCTTTCTTTTTTTGTGGCTTGTTTTTTCTACACTGATTCTTTCAGAGCTTTTTGAATTCAGTAAACATTCCAACCTAAAAAATTGTTTCCCCACCAAATCTCTTCTAATCAATGCACAGATGGCTTTTTGTTTTTTCTGTAAACCAATACAGACTTCTTGTGATTCAATACTCAAGGTCATGCAAAACAGTAAATGGTAAGGTTAGTTTTTAACTTATGTCTCTTTCTTTGCTTACACATACAGAGTAGTTACTGTCAAAGATTCTTTTCTCAGATATTTGAAGTCCTGGAAATTAGCTACAGGATTACAGAATTAAGAATTTTCTCCTTCCCCTTTGAAAATATTACAATACATACACGTTTGCATTTCCATTCCCAAGATAATTGCATATTAAGTGTTCACTCCTATTGTTTCAGAAGTTTCTAAACTAGGGTTTAAAAAAAATTCTTAAGACAAAATTTTAAGTGAATAAGTACCAGATTAAGCTAGTAATTCAGGTTTCATAGCAATGTATTAAATAATGACCACTTAATTAATCCACAGCATACAGACCTGAAAGAAGCACAACGTAATTTGGCTGTAGTAGATTTTTACTGCTATCTCACATGAAAACTTCATGTAAGCAATACAGGAAAGAAGTCTAAAGAGCTAGTAGAAAATGGTTAAAAATACTGCGTGGCAGTAACACTTTTAGAATAGCAGGCTCTGCCCTGAGCCCTGTAATATTTACACTTTTATCTTGACAAATTGAAGGAGTGATCTGATAAAACAGGTTGCAGTTCAATAGTGAAAAGATCTCATAGCTACAAAACATAAGCAAAAGGGATAGAGATTACAATTGCATAGGTAGCAACTCTTTGGAAGAAGTACTGGAAGCAATAGTGGGTCTTAAGCTGAACTTGAGTCAACGTTATTACACTGGTGTGAAAATATAATATATACTCTTAGTTATACACCCCAGCATGAAAAACTGCAAGATAAAATCATCTTCAGTATTGGTTCAGCCTCAGCTGGAGAACTGGATTCATTCTGAGGCACCACATTTCTAGAAAAAAAGTAGAACAGCAGACAAAGTTCTAGCATGTTTTTGTTAAGAAAAATCATGTCAAGTATATCTTTCTATAGCAGTTACAGGCTTTATAGACTAAGGAGAAGTAAAATCCGGATGATAACCACAGATATTGATCAAAAGTATAGTAGATATGGCCTCAGAAGAAAAATTGAAGACATTCAGGTGTTTAGTCCAGAGAACAGAAAACTTCTGGATATGTAATAATAGCCTTCAAATACATTAAAACTACTTTAAAGAAAACTAGAAAAAACTTTTTTTCTTTTCGTGACCACTATGGACTTGAGAAGAATGAATAAACAAATTGAAGCAAGTCAGAATTTGGACATTGAAAATACTTTCTAAATGAGTAAATTACTTGCACAGACTGCCTAGTGAGGTCACCGGGCTTTCATCAACAGGGGTGCTGGCGAATAGGCCAGGCAAGCATATGAAGTGACAGAGGCACAGCTGATGCTTGACATAGCCCTACACCAGATGATTTCCTGAGATCTTTTCTAGTCCCTTTTCTGTGATTGTTTGAGTTTGAAGTGAGATGCATGAAAAGTGATGGCAGACTGATACATAAAGTATCCATGCACAGAGAAAAAAATTTAGGTAGCTTTCTGATATCCAACAAGGACCTCAGGCCCCAGCTTTCTACCTTCTCTGATTTGACATTGTTGCTTTTTCTAACCCCTCCCCTGTTGTTGGTGTCAGCCGGTCAGCTTTAACTGGAAAAAAACCCCAGAACTCTCCAGCCTTCATAACTTTGTCGGTTTGCTTAGGTTCAAAGGGCTACTCAACAGGCTGATGTAAGAAAATCATGTTGAGGGTTATTACACTCATAGAAGCTGTGTCTAGCTAAGAAAGTCTCCATGCCTCAGAGATACTTAGAGGGTAGACAAGTACCCAGGGGCAACACTGTGCATAATTTCTCCTAGACACCTGCTATTGGACACTGCCATGGAGTGACCTCTGGTATACTCACATGTTATGCTCTGGTATAAAAGAACCCAGAAAAACATGAACATAGGGAATCTTGGAAGTTCAGAAATTAGAGCACAAAACTCCAAAATACTTATTTTAAAACATCTAGTGTAAGCTATCTCCATTATTTTCTTCAGGATCAGCTAACCCCTTTTTTCCTTCATTAATGGAAAGTGACTTTCCAGATCCAGCTTCTCCCTGGTGAGCTATTTCCTTCAATCCTAACCATTCACATACACGCCCCATTGCATAAAGGTCATACTTTCTCAGGCCCCATTTCCCATTAGGCCTTGCATTGAGTTGATCATATACTCCTTTTGGGAGCAGTAAGTCTTAAACGTACCAACTTCCTCTCCTACTTGCAACCTAACCTTGAGAGGGATCTTCACGTAACACAAGCTTTGTCACCAAGCTGATTCCTACTCTGGGCAACTCTTTTTATTTGTTGAAAAAACATAGAAATTAGACTCCTCTTCAGTACCTGCAATAAATGCTTTATAAAACCTTCAAAGAGCTTTAATGCCGTGAAGTATTTTTCCACCATTCCTGAACAGGACATGGAAGCTGGAACACCGTGTTGGGTTTTCCTGTAGCAGGAAGACAGCTAACTACTGTACTATGAACTTACAGTGGTTTGTTAATATTATTATAGCAGATGGATGACAACTCATTACCAACCTCTACCTTTCATGTCTGCCACATGGTGTTGGGTATTCATATTTTCACTTCTCCATGAATCTTTAGCCCTCCACTACATAGGCCATCATAAAGCTGCTACACAGAATGTTTTTAAATCCTTGGAGAATGGCTACATACATGCAGAAGATATTTCTCAGAACTGCCAGCTATGGAAAATTCATTTTGGCACTCCAAGCACATTTTCAAAATCTGTCCTGTCCTTTGCTCAGAGACTTGTCTCAGGTCATCTTCCACATAATTCTTATGCTCTGTAGCCTCACTGTCTTCCTCCCATTCTCAGAGAAACAGCACTTGAGTTACCCTCTTTTCAACAGCATCAATGTCCACTACCTTCTACCTTTCAGCATTCTGTTTAGCTGTGTCTGAACCACCAGTGGAGGGCTTAAATCCCCTGATTATCCACACTACAAACTTGTTAGTTTCTTCCTGAACTGTGAGCTGGAGCAATTTAATTCCCCTGGTCAGGAAACCTGGCCACAGAAGAGAAAAGTTTGCTTTAAGGCCTCCAGGAAATGGGAACACAAATAGATCTACATCACTTAGTTGGGGAGCTAAGCCTAATTCCTGGGTCCACCTAAGAGGCAATACTTATATAGCTTTAAACATCTTAGACCAGATCCCATGTTCATGTATTACCCTCTTCCATTGCAGCCTGCATACCTACTACTTTCCCTTCTGACCCCTTTCCAGCCTCTTTACTCACATCTTGTCTTCATTACTGCTTCATTTTGGCACTTCAAGTATTCCTTTTTGCTGGAAAAACACCCTCAATTTTTAGCCACTAAATACTTCCCCCACCACCCTTCAAGGACTTTCAGACTCTTTCCATGAATCCTCCTCAATGCACCACTGGTCTCACCATCAGCACCACTTCAGTCTATCTTGTAGACTTTGAATTCAGAAGAGATCACATGTTTCGAGGACCAGCACATGCCTCCAGTATTTACAGACCCTGGTTTCCCCACCCCACCCCCTTTTATGAAGTGTTGAATTCACAGCTATCAATGGTATTTGACCTGAGATATTAGACAAAAACCCAGGTGGTCAAACCACTAGGGGTGGAGGCACTAGATTTGAAATGCAAGGAGAATTCTCATTGACTTCAGGGGTCCAGTATGCGGGAGTATTATTTAGAAGGTGTTGGATTTTTTTCTTCTGGGCTTTGGTTATTTTTTAAAACAGCTGAAATCAGTGCACCATGTAATTTGAGGTTTATCTCAGAAGAGGCAATACAACATTCAGCCCCATAAACAGAATGTTGTTTCTTTGGGGTTTTGAGTCCTATGCACAGTACAGTGTTGCAAGGAGGATTGTGTCCTGTGACTACTTCTGTGAAGTGGAATTATTTTGTATTGAGCTCTGCTTTGAATCTAAGCTGAAACGCATTCCTATACCATTCCTTAGTTATTCTGTAATATTTTTTTTATTTTAAATTATGTTAGATTTCTGGTAGTTCTGTGCCATCTAGAATTTGCAAGGTTACAATAAGTGATTCCAGAAAGTTGCATCAACGTGGCAAAGAATCTATCTTCCAGTCAATTTTAAGAATACAGATTTTTTTTCTTGACAAACAGAAACTGTGTGGGGGTTTTTAAAATCCAAATATAAAAATTAAATATTGTTCTAAACCTTTTGGAAGTGTTATGTGAACTCTTCAAAGAACGTTTCCTTAGAGCACGCACCAAAATGAGAGCTACTAACTTAAGCATGGGCAAGAACTATCCTAAACACACCTTAGTGCTTTCCTTGGTTTTCAGTCTCCTACTTGCCTGTCCTCCACTAAAGTCACTTTCTCAATTGACAACATATTTACCCAGGAGATACTTCTCAGTGCTGTAACAAATTCCTCTGGAAAAATGGGGAATTCTTACTGCTTCAACACAGGCCTAGAGGACAGAGGCTTGAATTCATCTGTGGATCTTTGCTTCACTCCATCCAAATACAGGTTTTATTGTGAAAGAGAAGCCAGAAGCCAGTCCTGCATGTAAGAATTTAAAACAAATCTAAGAGTTTTCACTTACAGGCCTCAGCAGAACCAGCTTTACCAACACACATGGTCATGAGCTGCTTTACATAGCTTAAGGACCTGCATAATTAGGGGTACAATATGCATCTATGTTTAGAATTAACTCAGCCTAACAAAAACCAAACAAACCAACCAAAAAAACCAAACCACCAACGTTTGTGAGGAATCAGGTTTTCATTAAACCATACAGGATGACTATTTTAAAATGGCTTTTCTGTTGAATGCTTCCATTTGAAAACTCTAATCCTTGTTATATTCCATCTGACACCATGGGTACTCAGCAAGTCTGTCCCAAATGTTCAGAATTCAAAGTCAGCTGAAAATGTAGAATCAGAGACAGAGCTGCAAATTACCTGTTGGTACATGCTGTATATGCTTCTGGGGTTTGTTTTGTTTTTAAAGCAACACATCTAGCCATATAGCCTATAGTTTGCAGAACTTCGAATAAAGAAGAGTTATCTTAAAGACATGATATTGTGTATTAGCAATTTTTAAAAAACAAATGTCATAACATTCTGAAGAACTGATTTCACTAACAATTGTTCTGATTTATGGCCACCCACTTAATAGCATTAATTTCTGTAAAATTAAGTTGTACCCTCTCATATCCTCTATTAATCTTTGTAAATAACACTTTTTTTTAGATTGCAACTACCTAAAATTTCACTAGCTAAATAGAAGTATTTTTTGAGGCCATAATGTGAAAGTTCTGGCTACTGTGCTTCTTGAGGCACTGTATTTCTTGTTAACATTATTTAACTGGGGTGCCATGAGGTAGATACAAGATTGTGAAATGCATAGTTTTGGAAACTGTATGCCAAATGCTAGAGACTTCCTAATTCCACTCCCCCACCCCCTGGATACAGTCACAGTATCAAATAAGAAAACTACCAATGTAGTACTTCTGTTGTTTCTAGAAAGAAAAGTTACACATTATAGTCTTTCACAATACTTAGTAGGATAATTCATTTAACTGTAGGAGTCTTATTTCCAAGTCTGTATTATACAAGATACCAGACTAGACTAAAATAAATGTAATAAGCAGCAATCATCAAGTATACAACCCTGGCTCAAATGATTTTCAGTATTGTTGCCAAGGTCCATAAGGATCGACTGTAAAATGACTTATGTACATTAGAAAAACATGCAAACAATAAAAGAAAAATTAAGAAAACCAATAGCTATTTCAAAGATTAAGTTGTGTTATTCCAAATATTTTGTGCAGCTTAACATCACTTCATGAGGTTACTCAGTTTTGAAAGCACTAGAAGGATTAAAGACAAGAATATAATTTTTCTTTTCATTCCCCATTCCCTTCATTATTTTTATGTTTTCAAAATTGAGACAGAAATAAGAAATATGTCCTTCCTTACAAGCAATGGTAGAATGATTCAAACAAGTTCACTCTTTCAGACAAAGCCTTCTATTTAAACTTTACAAGTCTGCTTAGCTTCACAAAGCAGAGATGTCTGGAGACTCTGAAATAATTGGGGGAAAGGATCTCACATGGCACCCTCTCAGGAACTACTTTCACTATTCACGAAGAACAGAAGCTGATACAAAAGCTTGATACAAGCCTGTCAGACGTACACTTTGGGGCAGAAGTTGATTTTGAGAGCAGATTAAAGTCAGCTAGGAGTTCTGTAATTATCTTAAATTAGTAGAGAAGAAGGACCAATGGAAAAATGCATGTGTATATATGGACAGATTAATCTTATGATTAATAAGAGGACAAGTGTACTTTGAAAAGCAGGCTTTTCAAAGAAAAGTAATGGCTCTAGAGAGACATTTGGAAGATGTCTGCCACTATGTTGCTTCCTTTCTGAAGTATTCATCCTTGGTTAACAAGACCAACAAATCCTACTGCTCAGTCTAAAGCTGTAGCTGGTTCTGTTTTACCATGTGCAAAGCCTGCCTATATAATTGCTTTCTCTTAGCTCAAGTGTGTACTACTCTCTGACATTTCAGAGAAAACAATGGCACCCCTCTGGGTCAGGCTGCAGAGAGTTTGGGTTTGATATTGTTTGTGGGACGCTGTTCTATTTATCACACAATAGGGTTTCTGTTTCTCCATCGGTTCTATTGTGTTAAATCACGCTGCTTTTTTTAAAGTTACATTTTAAGTTATAGCCTGTCAGGCGCCCTAAGGCATCTAGACACTGGGTGCCCCATAAATTTAAAGTTATTACTGCTCAGTATTGCCGTAAATGAGTTAGTCATCTTTTCTCATAAAGCAGCAAGGGAGTGGACTGAAAATACAATGCAGCTGCATCTTATTTAAAAGTGTGTCTTTCAAGAGGTACAAGACATTAACATGCCCTTTCTGAAACTATATGAAAGTCTGCCCAAACTATAATAATTCATCACAGAAAGGCTGAATGAAGCCCTGTCTACACTCGAGAAGTAGCCATAGTTAGCCCTTGTTGAGCAACATGGCTGTGGCCAACCTGCATGCTGAACATGCTTCATTGTTCTGTTAACATGGATGAAAAGCATTAACCTGCACAGAGTCACAGGATACCACACAACTAACATGGTTTTGCCTGATCTGTGCCTAAGTGAGGTTAGGCTCACTTCATGCTGTAAGAATAAGAGAGAAGTGGGAGAGAAGGAAGCACAGTGGATGCAAAGCACTCAATATGCAGCTGCTGCTACAGTCCTGCCTGTCTAGCCAGTGGATTTTTGAACCCAACAAACCTGCTCCTCACATTGGCACAGGCACACATCTATACACATGGAGTCTCCAGCAAAGGACAACAGAAGCAGAGTCTCCATTTCCCTTCTCATGCTGTCTTAGAAAGAAACCATCTTTTTTCTATTTGGAGTTGCTAAATTTTATAATTTCTGCAATAGTTCTTGACGCTGCATTACTTCCATTTAGTTTACAAACTGCAATAAGAGTCACTGGGTTATATACCATACATTTTAATTCTGATAAAACACCATCCAATAAGAATGGCAGTAGTTTATTTTCATCTCATGCGTTTTGCATCTTTACAGACTTGCAGGCTGTAGGCATAACCATTGTTTCTAATGAAATTTTGAAGGTTGGAGAATGTTTATAATAACTAACATCGAACTATGATAAAAGACATGGAAAAAATAGAACAATCCAAAAGGTTGGCAGCAAAACATTAAACACACATAGGTGAAGCATTTGTCCATTGCAGGGTTTTTAACTCTTAATAGTCTACACTTAGTCAAACGCAATTATCTCTAATGCTCTTGAGTTGGCTTTTGAAAATTTGTTATTAATAGATATTGTTATGACAGATTAAAGTCACATAACCCCCTGATTTAAGAATCAGGTGGTTATTTGACCTGATAGATAGCATCAATGTAAGCTATTAGCAAGACATGAGAATTAAAAAGGTTTCAATACACTAAAAAATAAATCTGAAATACTTTCTTCATAAGAAATCTACTGCTTTGAGAAGTCTAGGAAGGAACAGGTACTGATTTTGGTATCATCCCACATGATATTTTGTGCACTCCCCCTCCAGCTTACAGTATCTGCCTAACAGGACAAAGCAACCAAAAACCCCATCATCATATAAATCAAGACATTTATCCATTTCAAATGCAATATGACATTGATGAGTGCTACAGCAGCCCAACATCACAAGGAACTAGAGCTGGCTTGGACTAAATTCAAAGACAAGTCATTTTTAGTAGACTCTAAGCTTACCTTTTATGACAGATCATTTACTAACAATTTCATTCTCCCTCTCCTCCTCACTTCCCTCCCATAAAAACAACAACAATGATGAAAAAAAAAACAAATTAGAAAAATTCACATTCAAATAGGGAGAAGGATAGTTGTGAACAAGGATTCCCTGCAGGTTTGAGTAACCTGCAAGCTTTCACTTGTTCGTTCAGCCATCAGAGCATATACCCACAGGCCTTGTCCAAGGGATAGACATTTGGACTACATTAAGCTTCCAGGGGGTGTGTGTGCAAAACTCCATTATGAAACTGTTATTAAAAAGGCTGCATGTTTGCTATTTCTGTGGTTTGTCTGAAAGGTCATTGTTTAAGATGTTTTCATTTAATGAAAATGTGCCTCTACTCTTGTTATTGTTGTTTGATTGTTTCTTTCATGTACATTCCTCCTCCTCAATATCATTGTTTGTCATCATATTGTGAAGTATCTTGCTGTTCCTCTAGTTGTCATGGAACCGGTTAGATGTTATAGATTTGTATAACTTTTCATTACACTAGTGGTTAATTTACAGATGGGTATGTTTCTGCTGTAACAACTCCTCTGAAGTCATTAGGAAGTTTTAGACTGGAGTAGGATAAAAGCAACCATATTCATTGTGCAGAGTAGTGTAGGAGCTGCATTACTTTAGCAGACGAAGACTTGTTGTACTTCTCAGGAACTCCTCATCATATTGCTACCCATCAGATTTTTCCTCTTAATCTGATCTGAGCACCTACACTGAGCAGACACCCACACTTGCATTCCCACAGAGGTCTACTACAACAGTACCAGATGTGAGCAAAATTATTCATCCCATGCAGAAAATACACTGAATACTGAACCTCCACTCTTCATTATGAGCATGTCTGCTGAACTAGCAGAAATAATAGCAGAAATAGACAAAAAAAACCCCAAACAAACAAACAGCAATTAAGGACTCAAAAGCACAAATTCCAGCTGAGGTAGAAGGCAGTTAAAGAGATCTCCCTGTTAACCTCTGCACAAACTGGAGGTGTGGATAACTATACATTTTCTCCATTATATGAGAACTCGTAAAAACCTGCCTTTTTGTATTTTGAGATGGAAAAGAATATTAGAAAAATCATACAAAGAAGCACACAAACAACTTTGAAAAGATAGCCAGAAAACATTAACAGCAGAGTTAACAGTAGCTAAATATTTATATTGCACTTTTCATATTTATCAAAACATACCCTTCTGATTCCAGAAAAATGTCTCTGTTAGGGGCTAGGACAGACAGAATCCAATTTATTTGTTTCTCTTGGTATATTATCTTCCTTTAAAGAGAGCGATGGAGTCAAGTGGGCCCCTCTGCAGGGGAAAGGATGCAGCATCTTCATTAGAGAGCTACTGGGTATGCTTAAGGGGGGGAGAAGCAAACAGCAAAGAGATATGAGCATGCAGTTCAGGCTCAAGAGATAGCCAAGAGCAGCAGGAAGCTAGAAACAAGCCCCAGTGACAATGGGAAAAAAATCTCTCTAGGGACCAGAGTGAACTCACAGTCTGCTTCAGCCCCGAAAGCCACAGAGCTGACTGAAACCAAGACTGGAAGCAAGGACAAAGTGAGCAGCAGGAGATTTGTTTATAAACCCTTCCCTATGTCTAGTCTGTCTTTTCTCTCTCTCTCATCTCTGTTGTAAGAGGTTTGTCTGATGTAGGCTTTGTTCAAAGAAAACCTGAGGTTTGAGTTTAAAAGCTCTGAGGGAAGAGGTCTGGACAGACCTACCTCAAAGCTCTGGTCAGAGATGTGTTTCTATTGTTTTTAGTGACAGGGGTATTTTGGTGTTTCATATAATTATGATGACAAATACTTAGCTACTATGTGCAGCATGTAAGTAGTGGCTTTGTCAAGCCGTATGTCTTAGAGAAGGGTGAGTGACAGCATCACAAGCTAAGCACAAGGACACAATTTGAGCTCGGAAACAGCAATGATCTCAGAAGCAATTCCTTCACACTTGGATATAAAGTCAGCATGAGGCTCTGGTAAAAAGGATTTCATAACTTTCCAGTCTTTCTCCACTTCTCCCATACTTCATCCAAACTAGGAGCTGTTGATCAAAACTTCAGGGCAGAGCCTCCTGCAAAGCATGCTATGAATGCTAGACTGAGTTATTATACAATCAGCTGTAAGGCCACTTAAGCAAGGCTGGAGGAAAGTGATCAAACATCTCCAGAACACAATGAGAAAAGGGGCTTTGTCAATACCAACAGGGAACCTATGACTAAACAGGATCCAGAAATAGTTGTAACTTGCTTCAACCTACTGCTCAAACCAAAGCAGCAGGCACTGCCTTTTCTCCATGTCCTTTAGGTCTGCTCCACCATCCCTGGAGAGGGCATGAGACGAATTACCTGGCACTCAGCAGTCACCAATTAGAGAGGAAACAGAACCACTGTATTGTCTATACACTGTCACGCATCATCTGCCTGCAAACCATGTTGCACCAGCCATTGTCACTGTGCTGTCCTCCCTGGCAGCCAGCTGCACAGTTTGAACAAGAGAGGGTGAAAGAACATAAGGAAGCCATTAGAGGTTAGGAGCAGTTGCCCAACATGACTCAAAAAGGGATCTGAGGAAACATAATGGAATCACTCATGAGCAACTGTCTGTCCAGTCAACATCTGCAGGCAGCCTGCAGCTGCTCCTGCTCTCAAGACAGACTAAACCAGTTCTCTAGAACAGCACGATATATGCATTAGCTTAGTGTACCTGCCCATTAGTTTTAAACATGTCAAACATTAAAACAAACCCAAACCTTTTAATCTGTGAAAGAATGGCTATGACGAGACACTACTTGGGAAAAGAAAAACCAAGAGGAGGAACAATGCCTCGCTATTGAACGACAAAGGGAGAGAGTTGTCTCCAGCTTCTAATTATAACGCTATGCAAAACAACTAGAAGTAAATGTATTTGGTTTTATTTTGCATTCAACTTCCCAGTTGTGTGATGGGAAATTGAGGAGAATAAACACAGTAATAGTAATGGGACCAGATTGCAGCTGGCATACGCATGGGTGTGTGGGAGGAAAAATACCAAGAGTGCCCACAGCCTATGTGCAAGCCCAGCCTGCACTCAGCAGGGTCTTCATCCTTGTGTCCTCAAAGAATTAATTAATTTCCCAGGACACAGAGGATGAGTAAGTCCTGATTCCACCAAGGAACAAAATAAGAACCATGCTTAACTGCCTGAAAGAAAACACCCTCCCACCATCATCATCCCTCCCTGAGGATAAGTTATCTGGCTTTGAGATGTAACATCCTTTTTAATAGGCATGCTATTTTGTGTCTATAAACAGCAAATATTCAAGTAATAACATTTCCACCTGTTCTTTTTCAGTTTTCCTCACAGTACATGGGATCAGTAAGGCAAGTCTTCAGAGGAGGAGAAGATATCTTTTCGAAGTGAATGATAAACATCTCTCTAACAGTTCATCAAAAGGTACCTCAACTATGCTTTTCAGCAGGCAGAAATCAAACTGTAAATCAGTGGACTTTCAAAAATACACAATGGCTGCAAGATCAGAATGCCAACTCTCCATTCATTATTTACTCATGCCTATTATGAGATAAATAAGGCCCTATTTTGTTAAACAGGCAGATACCTACCATTAAAGAGAAAGTTGTGCTGGAAAGTAATAACTAGCTGCATTCAAAAACCTATCAGTGTTATTGGGTCACTTAAACTTGCATTAATAAACATTTCTCTTTAAAAGAAATGGCTTAAAAAAAGGGAGGGGGGAGTATGTCCCCCAAACCCTGGTATCAGCAGTGGTTGTCCAGGCAAGCTGAGGATTATGATTATTTTAACCAGTTATGTGGACTTCAGAGAACCAATAACAACAAGCGTTCTTCCAAAGTAGGCTTTGGAACCATTGAACAGGTGAAATTAAGTAAGAACTTGCATCTCCAATAGGATTAATACCACAAGTTTATAAACCAGTCTAAACACTTACTTAGAACACTAAACCATTGCTAAATTTTATCAGTTGCTATCTTAGCCTTTCACAGATTCACTGAAACTCTAAACAGACTCTAAAATCTATAGACTACCTAAAGACAACAAATGAAAGGCTCTCCTCAGTAATATGGAGCTACTGAGGAAAAGGTTTAACATGGAAATGATGTGAAAAGCCCAGCTTCTCCTCTACATATAGGTTTAAATTACACAGCTAGAAACAGCTGCTGCAGCTCAACAGGAAAATGCAACATTCATAAAACAGCAGCTTGGAAAGGCAGGGGGGTGGGGAAGTCAAGTAGAAATGAATGTGCTGTAAACATTAACACTTAAAGAAATCAGGGAGGAAGAAAAAAGAAAATTAAAATCTGTTACTTGACAAAATATTTAAACCTTGGTTTTGGTTCTATATTCCTCTGTTTCATCTGAAATAGTATGCAGTCCCAGATGTAGAACAGCACAGGTAACAAAATAGGTATGAATGAGGAATTAAGTTAAACCACTGAGCACCAGACATCAGATCATTTTCTAATGCAGACTCTCTGATCTCCCCCCCCCCCATCCAAAAACCCCATACTTTAAGAATAAGCAGGATCATTTCTTACCTCTCATTCTAGAAGAAAAGCAAGCTAAAGTAGTGTTTCCCATTTGGGATGTAATGAAGAAGCAGTCCTACTCCCATCATACAACCAGATTTCACACAGTCAGACTCTTCACTACCAGACTTGCTAGACTTAGAGAAAGAATTTTGACACCATTAAAATGAGAATTCAGGTCCTTTAGGAAGGTATGCATTATAAGATTAATAGTTAATAATCCTGTCAACATTTATTTAAGATAAGCCATTGGAGCAGAAATTTACAGTTATTTCAGCTGCCTGCTGCTACAAACACACATTTCTCTATTTTAATAGAGTGAAACAACTAAGCACATGCCTGCTTACTTCTAGCAGGTGTTATGCTACATAGTACTAGTAACTGAGAGGTTTTACTTACAACGTGACACAAATAGCGTGTAACCTCTCCTGTCAAAACCACTCTGTCAAATTCTGTATTTGCCATCACTTACTTGGCATCCAGAGTAACTAGGGCAGGTTTTTCAAAAATGTTCAATGATGGCTGGACCCTCCTATCATCAAAATTAGTAGGAGTAAGTTTGATAAGAACTAACGCCTTCTGGAAAGGCCTCACGTAAAACTAGTCCACACATACCAAATGTGATTTGCTGTAGCAGGAAGATGCATTAGCATCTGCTGAATCTAGGATGTGGCCTTTTTAGATTGCCTACACTGAAACCATTTATAGAAGTACAAGACTGATGTAGTCAAGAAAGAAATCCATTGACTTCAAAAGGCTGAAGATTTCACTTCAGCTGTCTGGAGCAAGAGATTGGTTCCCAGTAATACTTACAGGCTGTAACAACATCAGATAAAATGCTCACACCTGTGCTTGATACAGCAAAAGCTACGACAAATTTTTTATTTTTAAGAAAATTCACTTCACTTTTTTCTATCTTGTTTCAAGCATTAAGTACATAGGTAGCATTGTAATTAAACAACAGAGCAATACAAATACATGTACACAGATATGTTTAGTTCCTACTCAGATCAAAACAAATTTAGCTTCTGAATTCCTGTAGCCTTAAGCACAGAGCCTACCTTTACTACCACCTAAGAAAAGTCTAAACTACCATCTGAATCCAGCATTAAAATACAGGCATAGCAGGGGCAGACACCACAGGTAGTAAGAATCAGCATGTGTATCCACATGGCATTAAACCCCCTCCCCCAAACCAGCAATTAATTATTTTCTCTGTATCAGCCTTTTAACAGTTTTGCCATTATATTACGAACACAGATTTATGATATGAAGTACTTATTCATTGTCTACTCAGAGAGCAGACAAAGACTTATAGAATTCCTTCATTTGTTTATTTTCTGAAGTAAAAAGACATCATAGTTCATGTTAAACCTCTTATACATGAGGTTAGCTGGTTCAGAAGACCTAATACAAGTAAGAAGTACATACACTTCTTAGAAGGAGGAAGGAAGAGGGAAATGTTTTCTCTAATAGGGCCACATTTACAAATCAGTCAAACAACTGGCTGAAATTCCAGTATCACTGTAAGAAAAAACAATGCTCCCTGGCAGAGCTAAAAAACAAAACCAAAGCCCTACAGATCTGAAAATTCTCCTTTCACCTAAAAACAAACTTATTAAAAAAAAAAAAAAAAAAAAAAGCAAAGACAGACTAACTCACCTACCCCTAACAACTTACTCTTATCTTCCCTCCTCCTAAGGCAGGACAGGCATCTTTTATAGTTCATGTTAAAAGGCTTGTTAAAGGAAGCAGGGTCACTTGGCCCCAGTGGTGGGGCTGGTAATGAAGCCCAGCTGCATCCTCCCAGGCTCCGCGGGGTAGCGGCACGCTCTGGAGAGCAGGCTGACATTTCCCTGTGGAACTGGCTTGCACTTTGTGTAGCCACTGAAATCAGTGAAAGCGAGGTAAAAGCAGATGGGAAAAGCCATCTTCTTTGGTGTGGTTTTATTTTGTACCCATGCTGCCATAAAAAGTCTATGTAAGACGGAAGGCCAGCAGAGAAAGGGGTTTTCACAGGATTTTCCTCCAGTTTCTATGGCCTCAGTAGGTGGCTTTGCTGATATGCCACAGCCCCGTGTGTTTTTAACATGATCATTGTTACTTGCCTCCCAGAAGAGGAAGTGAAATTGCTCTGAGTTTGTTTACTGGGCAAAACTGTGCATCTTACTCTGCTGCACCTTCTAAGCAGATGTGTTTGAGTGAAAACCAGCAGCAAGAAGTAACAGGGGGGGAAAAAGTGTATAACAGGCACGAAAAAAAATTCATGTTTCTCTAGCCTTCTTCTAACATCGCTGGAATGCCAGGAGAACTTTTAAGTAATAGCAAACATTATGAAATGGAAGAGGACATAAAAGAAAATGTTAATAACTCAGGAGTACTCCAGCCTTTCCTAACTTTCCGCACGAGGGCAAGAACTTCATGTATACTTTGGCATCCAGAATCTTATCAAATATTTTCTTTGCATATGCCAAGACTTTATCTGTTCATTTTAGCTTGGACCTGCAGGAATGCTTGCACAGTGAAACTGGAAAACGGGAACGAGAGTGGAAATACGCAGTTAAATTGTCCACTTTATTTCACTGTAAGCAATTAGCTTGTGGTTAAGAAGAATATAGATTACTATTGGTGGAAAAAGAAGCCAAACAACCTCTCTTTCCCAAATAGTCAAATATAGTCTAAGCCAAAGAAACAATTTTAATTAGTCTACACCTATTATTTATCAAATGCTGTCAATTCACACGGTCCTTGTACTCTCTAGAGGGCCTCATAGTTTAAAGCCCAAATCCTGAAATGAGATCTGCTTAGGGGAACCCCTGCCCCTACACTGACTTCCAGCCACAGCAGGTCCCTGTGTGGACAGAGAGCATCATGTTACAAGACAGGGACGCAACTGACAGTAATTGTACCAGGTAGCTACTAATTAAGTTGGTACACAAACTGGGCGAAATTGCCAGACAGACTGCTTTGAGAGTAGTCCGCTGGACCAAAAGCCAGTATGCAGTGCTTTCAGTAAAGTAACCCTTCCCAGCATAGTTTCTTCATTTGCTAATTTCATTCATTATGCCCAGAGTGAGTTTGTTTGACTTCTCTGGGAAATGGGCTTGCACTTCTGAAGCAGACAAAAACACTGCGAGGAGATGCCACACTTTTCAAACATGTGTTATGCTCCTGGTGGTGGCCAAGCGAGAAGATAAAATATGCCTTCATGCCAAAAGCATGGGTTTGAATTCTTTTATCTGAGACATAAAAAGAAGGTCTCCCTGGATTAAGTCTTTGACCTTAAGTGCTCATTGAAAGTGGCCTTAAAACCTGAGAAGGCTCGCCGACCAGATTAGCAGAACTGCATGACAATTGTCATTTGGAACTAAACACTGCACTCACAAGTACAAGGTTTGTTGCTGTTTTTATTAGTAGCAGTATATTTTTTTACAAGACAAGATAAAAATGAGTACCACTTGTAGAAAATGGAAGAGGCGGCTTTTCTGAGCCAAACAGGGGTGGGTGAATACTGACTTTTCCTAAGGCTCTGTCAAAGACCAAGAGCTTACTAGTATATGAGTAACATCTGATGACTGCCAGTCTTTAACCTATGGTAAAAGCTTATCATAGCGTACACCAGCCTTCAGCCTCATGTTCTCTACTCAGTACAAGCCAAGTGTGAATGATATGCTTTACTGAAATGTGTCTTTATTTCTAAATAACGCTGAAGTCACAGTAATTTCAATTAATTGACGTAGTACTGAGAACCCTAATTACTGGCTGCGCTGTGCAGGTCTGGGACAATCTCTGTGTGGTCAGTCAGACCAAAGATGCATATTTTTCCACAAAACTTGAGGGCTGATCTCTGCCATCACCTCTGCCATTATGAATAGGTTTCCAAGCAGAAAGAGGGAGAGAAAGAAGAGTTCAAGGTTCCTGGTACACAGTTGCTCATCATTGTTTATGTACTGAATTAGATAACATGCATTTTCACATCCCATTTAACTGAATGTATTCAAACATGGTAACATCAAAGCTAAATATTCAAAGGACTTTGAGCAACCACAACTATTGCATTTTTTTGCCAAGTGCTAAGGTAAAAACATTTGCTGTTCCAAATAAGGATTTTCTTTCTCCCTGGTATGTTATCAGTCTTAAAATTGGTACTTAGAACCCAAACAAATATGGCTCTGAGACCCATATGTTGTTTTTACAAGTGGAGTTCTTGAAATGAAGTTGTATGTCTGTGTGTATAACTAACTGATGGATTTATTCTGCAGTTTTGCTACCATCATAACTTTTGTTCTGTAACTCATGGACCATTTTGTCCTTTGGGCTCTTTGAAGCTTACATTGTAAGGCTGCTGCCAGATTTGTCAGTAAGTAAAATAGTAAAATTAGATAAGCTCCATTTTGATTGATGAAGATGTTGAAGACTACCTTGCTGTGCTATGCAATGGCTCGATGACTCTTTACTCATTTTGAAACAAACAACAACAACAAAAAATCTGTGGAGGATTTCTTCTCTGTTACACAGTCCTGCAGTAGATACCCCTTAATGAGGCACTGCCACCAGGGTGGGCCACTGAATACTGCTTTCCTATAGCCCTGCATGTTCCTCACCTGCATATTCTAGCAAGGCATTTTTTTCCCAAAGGGACACATACCATCAATACGAATGCTGAACGCCATTTAACCTTCTATTTCCAAGCTTATGTTTCTATTTTAATTACCTCTCCGGCCTTGTGCTTAAAAAACCTTTTATATGTTATATATATTTGTATGTGTATTTGATATACTGGGGCTTTTACTTTTTATGCCAGGTATCCATCTATTATATTCTTTAAGAAGTTTTTCATATATGTTTTGATTTGAAACTAGGGGTACAGATGTGACAGTGGATTAATAACAGGATCCAGATCTGTGACTAAGTCAGACCCAATGTAAGACAGCAGTTCAAAGTTATTGTTCTGTGGCCCATGTGAAATGAGCCTGTAGATTTATTTCTCGGTGGACAGAAAGCTGTAAATTGGTGAGGAGGTGAGTCAGAGGATGAAGACACATACAGTCTGAACTGCATTCACGGCCAGGCCGACTGACAGCAATGGGGCATGAGGAAAGCTCTTCAGTTGCCCATGCTATGACTTCTTACATGGCCTCTATGCTTCGCAAACACTCGGTCTCGAGCTTTCCCAGTAGATTATACCTATTTTACTTTAATACCCACTTCAGCCACCTCTCACTTAAGAGTGACTGATATTTGCACTGTATAAAGACTGGTGCCCTTATTTTTACTCCATCCTTCAAAATAAGAACTGCCTCTCTCAGATCCACCTGACTCCATTAAGACCTGAATAATAATGGGATGATTAGTAGATGTGATACTAGTATGGTCTCAGTTTCATCCAGAAGATTAAATAGAGCTAGTTGTTTGGGAAAAGAAGAATTCCAGTGGGAATAAAGACAAATTTTGTGACATTTTTCTTTGAAAATGTAGTGTTCAGAAATATAAGATGCACACATCTTGGGGAATTTTTTCATTCTGTGACATACTGCAAACATAAGTTGTAAGCAGGCAGAAAAGCCAAGTGAGCTGGATAAATATCCAAACAGAGAAATCTGGCTAAAGGGAACGAACAGAGCTGGAATGGTGATGAAACATGTGTTTTCAAGTAAACATTGTAACAGGCCAATGCAATGGGTACTGTTCCCCACAAAAATGGCAGCAGTGAACAGAGAAAGGCTTAAAAAAATGCATGTGTTGTTGCCTTTAACTGAAGGATTCAGTAGCTTTTTGGACAGTGAAATGTAGGGAAAGTATCTCCCTGGCAACTGGTGATCTAACACTGGTACCACAGTCCCATTCTCAAGGGATTCTCAGCTGTAGTCATTACTGCTCACCTATGCCGTGGCACGGTAAGCTAGCAGGTGGGTGTTACTGAAGCCATTCACTTTAAGAAATCAGAGAGATGTTTTCAAATGAGGAGAGGAGATCATCTCTGGACAAATCTACATTTCAGTTATTAGGTTTATTATACAATTACATTAAACACAGCAGGCATCTTCTGATCAGTCTTCATACGGTATCTCCCTCTTTCTTGGAGAATCGTCACAGCAAACTCAGCATGTAGAACAGCATGGGAGCTTGCACAGCCATGAAACTCTGCAGCCGCCCACCAGTGTGCAATCTGAAACGTACAGAAAGGACAACCTGAAAAGCTCAGCACTACGGGGCCAAGGAAAACTGGAGCTCACCTCTGCAGGGATGGAGAGGTCTTGTCTCCCCTGTGAGCAGCCTAAGAGGAATCTGCTTTCAGCCTTTATGTGGATTTTGGTCCCTTTCCCTCATCTTCAGAGCCCCCCGAGGGGCCTGAAAGTGCTAAAATCACAGCAGTGAGACGTTTTGTGGACCAGCACCTAAGGAAGAGACAGAGACTGTCTTTGAATAAGCCCTGACATCCACTGCCTGAGTGCTGCAGACTGATACATATGATAGGACCATGAAAAAAAGGTCTCAGTTACCTGTCCTGAGGCCCTGACCTGTACTATAATATCGGGACTGAGGCAGTATGTATCCTGCTCTTAGCCGCTTCAAATAGGGCTGGTCTAGTTGCTTCTCAGAAGTGTGTTTTCCATTAAGCAGCTCTATACAAGTTTTTGAGTCAATGAAGGTGACGTGGAAAAACAAATAAGAAAATTTAGAAAATATGAGATCCAGACATTTAATATTTAAAAGAAATCTACACAATGGAAATAACTGCAATTTAAATGAAAGTACACGTTTTTTTCTTAGCACTACCGTTCTTGTCAATGGAAAAAAAATAATCCTCTCAGCTTATTATTACTGCGGTCAAAACCAGCAGCATCCAGAAAGCAAATGTTTTCAATGATAATCTAACAAAAATAACAACTGGTTCTCTGGCATATTATTTGTTTGAATTGTATGGTTTCTCTAGCTCAGACTGCGAGCTCCTTGCGAAGCGCTGGCGGCACTCACAACCACGATGAAACAGGATCCATTCTCACCCAGGACAAGTGAAGCTCCTCTGTGCTGTCCTGCTCCTTTAGTGCTTGTATCACTGTAGACACAGACTATGCCACAAATACCCCTCCTTCGATGGCCTGCACTCTCTTGCAGATTTTAACTGACTCAGTAACATCAGTAATTCTACTGGACTTCAGTCACCTTGCCGCAAAAGATGAACAACAAGAGAGAGGTACATCCTAGACGAAATCAGTTCAAGTTTCAGAATGCCTCCTCTGTCCCCAAGTCTGTTTGCCCCCTTAAAATGTCAAGAAAAAAGAAACAATATATAATCTAATATTTTTAATTTTATGTACAGGAATATAATGTTATGGCAACTTTGTACATGAAATACATACAGTATTTAAACATGAAAATCCGCTAGGTAAGAATTTATATTAGCAATAAAACTGCTTCATGTGCAGCCCAGTTAATACTTAGTTTAGATCTGTATTTTGTTGGGGAGAGATTTTAATAGTTTACAATCATAGAAACATAAACATTTAAAACAAGACTCTATAAAATAATTTACAGAAACCCTACCATCTACGCTGAGAGAAAGGGTGTACGTCTGTGAGTTTTGTGTGTGAATAACAAGGTGGACGAATGATGTAACTCAGCCTTTTAAGTATAAAATAATTTAGAAGCAGTTCATGCAATACGGAAGCAAAGGAGTGCCAGTTCCTTCGAGGTTTCCTGCTACCTTGGACATCTACTGAGCATCACATGTGGGTCACTGGACACACGATAATACCATCGCCAGATGCTACCAGAGAGCACCAGCCTCAGTTCCTCCAAACAATTACTTATGTAAACATAAATATACAAGTTGATATCTTTTCTACACAGTACAAATACAGGTCACAACTTCTCAGCTGTGCAAGTAGTCAATCCGTATACTTGGAAGTAGGATAATGTTCAGACTGGAGTTCCATATATTTCTATGTACAGGGGCACTAACAGAACTTCCTCGTTTTCACCAATTTGCTCTGATATTTCACGGAGTGCCCACCGTGCCCTATCACGTACACATCCAGCAGGTAGGACTTGCCAGGCTGCAGGCCTCTGATTGTCTCTGTGGTCACTGCTTTCTGGATGTTCTGGCTGTGGAAGTATTTACAGAGAACCTTTTCTGATTTCTTCCTTGTATCTGGACCCAAGCACTGGTTCTGCTCTCTTTTCTTCTGCTCTTCGTTGTAATTGTCATCCACTTCCCTTTTGTAGATGCAGAATTTGTTTCTCTCCTGCGTGCCCAGCCACGCCACCGTGACTGAAGAACAAGTGCGGAGTTTGTCAAAGGCTTTGATTCGCGTATCTTCAGGAAGAGAAGGAAACGACTGCTTGTTAGGCCTTGTTGTAGCCAGGATCTTCAGCATAGAAGCACCTTTTTTGCTTCCTTTCAGCCTGATGAGATACTTAGCTTTTGCTTTTCCCCGAAGCTGGAACTGCCGCACACCCTCCACATTTTGAGACAAGAGAAGTTTTCCATCTCTTCTAACTTGGATCTGAATGGCATCCAGGCACGAATGAACAGAGAAGGTGACTTTTTGGTGAGATGAAACAGGAGCAAACCGTAGAAATTTGGCTCCCTTTCTCTTGATGAATACATCTGTAACTTTGCCATCCTTCAGTTCGACTGTTTTCTGTTTAGCCTCCTCCTTCGTTCTGGCAAAGGTGCCAACGTATGCGGTGCTCATGTTAGTGTTGGTATTTACTGCAAACATGTCAAAGTAGAACTGCGTATCGGGCTTCAGGTCAGACACTGTGAAGATGTTCTTGTTCCCGATACAAACTTTATGCAGGTCAACTCTTGGCTTTGAGGACGTCTGGCGCCCAAACTTTGATGATGATTTTAGGAAACCACGTTCTTTGCCAGAGTTGTTGTCTGAGGCGAAGCCAAAATGGGCAAAGTCAAATGGACTGAAATCCAGACCTGGTTTTGGAGCCATCATGAAGGCATCATCAGAACTGAGCTTGGCTTCAACAGCACAGAGGCTTTTGAAATTGTGTTCTTTATTGATGACTATGCAATACTGAATTGGCTGTTTCAGTAAGGAGGCGGTGGGACTTGGTTTCCACGCCAGCGTCACTGTTGTACGTCCCAGCGAAGTGACATCGATTCTGGGATCATAAGGTAATTCAGGATAAGGTTGGTCTGACTCTGGAGTAGTGGTTGCATACACTTTAAAATGTGTATCTTTCTCTGTCGACAGCAGATCTAGTTGGTACAAACCAGATGGGGAACTAGAGGACACAAAGTACTCAACATCATTGCCTTTGTAAGAGAACAGCTCTGTGCCTTCCTCATTAGTAATCTGCTGTTTCTGTTGCTCAAGAGGTTCTGGTTCACCTATATTACAAGTGAAGAAAAACATTTGTACAGACACAATCTGCGAATATGAGAAAATAAAACTCTAACAGACACTTCTACATAAAATACAAAAGTGAGATGAAAAAGGAAGGTTTTATCTTCTGAGGAAGATGGAATCAATACTTCTGTCAAATCAGAGAGGGAAATTGGTTTGGCACTCAGGTTACAACCAAATGCAACAGAAATTGCACCTGATCAGTATTAATGGAGTCTTGTGAATGGTAGCTAATACCTTCCACTAGAGTAATTCAAGCACCCAACTTGGAGATGCCGTACAGTTCCCCAGGGGGAACTGACTCCGCTGCCTGTTTCTGGACTTGTGCCCTGAGCTTTGGCCCTCCAAGTCACGCTAAAATTTTGTGCCTAAATACAGTGGGGGCCAAAGGTGTGTATGCCATACAATGTGGTGTGTATGACATTTTAGCACTTGTGTGAGAGGCTCTGGAAGCTAAAGACCTCTTCTCTCTTGAGTAGCAGTTATATGGCTATTTCCAAATAAGCTCCATGTCTACAGACCAGTCCCCTCAAAGGGGCCAGCTCAGCCCTGCTGCAACGCCAGCCCTGTCTCTCCAGTTCTTATCTTGTGTACACAGCTCACAGCAAAGCCTCCATGAAACCGAGTTACTCTGGGCAAACAGTTTGTTGTGGCAGCATCCCGCGCACTCTGTAACTATAACCTCAGCTTTTACTTTTACTTTTTACAGACATTTTCCCTGTCATGTTGCTACCTGCTGCCAGTTTCCTGCACAACACCAGGACTGGGCCTGAAGATCCAAACAGCAGGAGATCATAAAAATGGGCCTGCTGTGAGATTTGGCATCTCACTGAGACTGGTTTGAGGGAGCTTCGAATCCAGGAGAAAAGGAGGTTTCTGAGGTGCAAGGGAAGTCATTGATGGTTTGTTACCTGAACCTTCTCCACTGGCTTCCTCTGGGAGCTCTTGCACGCTCAGTTTCCACTCCAGAGGCGCATCGCACGGTGTCACCGTCACTGCTAAGGGAGTGTTGTCCTCTTCAACCACAAAGAAATACCTAGGGGAAGGTTAACAGACCCATACGTCAATAAATCCTGATGACAGCCAACCGGCAGGGACAGACGTGACATGATCAAGGTTGATCTTAGTGGGGCAAGAAAGACGAAAGCGTTAATTCCAGGCAAGCGTGTGCAGAGGGAATATGGAAAGGCCGGTGGGCAAGACCTAAGGAGGTGAGGGGACTCATCGTGTCCCGCCCCAGCACAGCAGTGCTGAGTTCACACTTTGCTTGTCAAGACACAGCAGAAGGGTTTCTGGCCTCCTGCTCTCCCCTCCATCAGCTTCACTTTTTACCCCTGCACTAACTATATACAGTGTAAATGGTCACAAAGGTATAAATGAGGGAAACGGGATCTTTCCTGGAATTTAGGGATATGCTCTTCAAAGCAGGACACACATTTTATGCTATGTACAGGTAAGGGCCCTAGAAGCACATATAGTTGCATACGCATTCAGCTGTCCTCCTGCAGTCCCCCAAGCGCTACACGTCATTTATTGTAAAATGTTTCTCACCGATGAAGGCTGAAGGAGGTGTATGCTATGAGGAGGAAGGTGGCAATGCTGGTCTTCCCTGAACTCTTTGGAGCCTCAGGTTCTTTCCCAGTCTAACCTCACTCAGTATCTTCTGACCCATAGGGTCGAGGTTGGGAAGTGGGGAGTTCGGACCAGACTAGCTTACACTGCTTCTTTAAAGCGCAATATAAAATAATGAAGAGAGACAAGTGTGGTGGGGTAAGCCTGTAGTTTCTAATTTCCTTCCTGCTCCCTTTGCCTCCAGACATGGTTAGCGGCCCCACTTCAGGGAACTTCTGTGGTCTGTGGGAGCTCTGGGCTTATCCCAGAAATCAAATAAATTGGATAGACGCTCAGCCAGGGAGGCCGGATTGGGATGGAAACTCGCATAGTTACTTACTTCACCAGACAGAACACTGGCATTTGTATTTTTCTGGTTTGGATCCAATTTTTATTTCAAAACACCCAGCAAATAAAGCTAGTATCTTCGAAGTACAACTTCCTCACTTGAGCCAGACAGAAATACCTTTTAGGGGTGTCTCGGAAGAGGTAGCTGCTAATTTCGGCTCCATCTGGGATGACTGATGAATCATGAAAAAATGCTTTGTCCCGGATCTGCATTTGGAAGAGCTCCTCATCTCTGGTAGGTAACTTCTGGGGTCTGGAGCTGAGCGGCAGCAGCAGCAGCAGCAGCAGCGGGCAGCGCAGCAGGAGCATCCTACAGCAACGACAGAGAGTGCCACCTGAGGAGGGCTGCACCACACACAGCAGGAGCTGCCGCCAGCTTGTACCACATTGGTGGGCGAGACCGTGGCGAAGCACCGGTTTATTCATGACCCGCGGTCGCTGACTCAGCTAGCTGCAAACTTGTGGGCTGGCTCTTGTGGGCTGGTTTACTGCTGAAACACAGGCATACCTATAACAACATCGCATGCACTTTATGTTTTGCAGCCACCTTTGCTGTACTGCCATACAAGCAGTAGGAATACATATTGTAAGGACTAAGCTCGCATCGTCACAGCACTTGGATAAAGTATGTAAATAAGATTTTTCCATCTTGAACTGTAACTGAAAGCAAGCCCATGCACTGGTTGCAAATTGGTATCTCTCCCTCTCATTAACGAAGAGCAAAAGCCTTCCACACACTTTGGTAGAGCTACAGTTTGATGTTTTGCCATAGCAGAACTGGACATGGGAGCTAGAGTAAGCACAGAGCAGATGGAGGGTACATCGACTTCATTTTCCTTAGGAGATTCTGGTTGGGCTTCCAACAATCCTACGAAAAGTATTTCCAGTGAAATTTTTCTTTATAAAAATAGTGAATTAGGAAAACATGTGATATAAACCCACACATATTCAAAGCACATTGGTATTAGCATGCAATTCAGCAGGGCTTAATCCTCAAGCCTGATGGGAATTGCAAAACACAAAAGCAGAGAATCCCTTACAAATTAGGCATAATAATTCATAATCTCAGCCTTTCATTATTATGTCTACAACTAGGTCAGTAATGACTACCCTAACATATACAGTGGGACAGGCTGGAAATCTCCTTTCAGTACAGTAGATGATCTCATATTTAATGGGTCTGGTATGGGGGGGGTGGTGGAGGGGAAAGAAAGCCCGTTTCTGGTATGAGTACAGTGAGTTTAAATTGTTAAATGATAACATTTTTTAAAATTAGAAAAAAGAGGTTTAGGCCATTACCTAAACTGTGTTAGCCACTGGCTTTGGAGAGAAGCATGATAAAAAGCTGAGCTGGCAGGAACAGTTTTATCTTCTTGTTACTTGGCTGAATGTGCGGTCGTGCACTGCTCCTTGTACTGCACTGTAAGTTAACCATGGCTTTATAACAAACTATTTCTTTTTACCTTTAAGATCAAATCTGCTGTTGAGATTGGGGTTTTTTTTCCTCTCCACTTGACCTTTCCCTAATATTTTACGTAAAGATAGCAATCATAAAGCTCCTTGCGAAGTGGCACGATGTAGTCTAAGCCATAATAAAATTGCTCTTCCCCTTCAAGCACTTCATGAAAATATCAACAGGTGGCCCTGAGGGAAGCCCCAGCAGCCTCCTCCTTCCCCCTTCCATGCCTTTACCTTCCAAAAACCCCCAAGGAGCCACTGGAGGCTAGCGCGGTCAAGGCATGGGACCCTTCTCCTCACCCCAGCCCACCCCCTCTGGCCCTTTGAGAGCTTTCAGCAAGACCCACTCCCCGGCAGCCCCAAAATCCCCGCATGCCCCTTCCCGCTCTCCTCTTCACGGAGGCAGGAGCCCAGCAGCCTGCCAGCCTCTGCCCCCCTTCTCATCACCACGTCCCTGCCAAAGCTCGCTGTGGGTGCTGGCATCCCAAACATGGGAATTCGCCACAGACGGCACAGGGTCTCGTCCTTTTTTTCACCCCCAAGCTCCCGATAAAATCTTCCCAAATTCCCCCTCCCAGCTGCCTCCAGCTCCCCTTCTGCTGTGCACAGAGAGGAGGCTGCAGCATCTGCGTGTCCTGCAGTCCGCCCTGCTCCCAGTACGGCTACACACAGCCATCCACGTGTAAGACAACAGGTCTCCTGACATTAGCAAGGCCCACGGAGGGCTATTTTTGCCCTCATATTGCTTCCTCTGCCTCTAACATCGTTGTTAATTGTTCCTTCCACCAATGGCGCAGGTTGCGCCTGCTCAACCCCTCCCCTCCTCTCCACTGCCCCTGGCCCCATTACCTCAGCTCATGCCCGCCCTGCTTTCTGCTGTTTTCTCCAACTCGTGCTGTCCAGCTCGGTTCCCGTCCTTCATCTCTCTATTTTCCCACTGAAACTGGTGATGCAAGAGGGAAGAGATAAAAGTAGCAAACCCCAAAGTAACCATAAGCCACAAGTGACGCATACTGAAAACTCCCTCACCAGGATGCAATTTTATCTTCGCCTCCTTCTGCTCGTGCCTTCCCTCACACCAAGAGCCACTACGCCTTCCTCAGCTTTCTCCCTCCCTGGCCTGCCACATATTCCCGTATTTGCAGCCAGATCCTCCCCTTCCTGAGTGGAAAACCGCAGGAAAGATGAAAGCGAATGCTTGAGGTTCACCTGGCAGAGTTTCCCCTGCGGTTGTGTCCCAGGTGGGCATGGAGACCCTGGAGAAATCCCATGCCCCCTGCAAGCGAGCGGCAAGTGTGCCGGAGAGCCCCGAGGCGAGCTTGTCAGTTGACGGCCCCACCGTCTTGCAGGGAAGCCCTGCCTGTGCCGAGGCTACTGAAAGTTATTTTGCAGTTGGAGAAGGCTGCGCCCTTATTTATTCGGCGATAACCCAGCAACAGCAACACACAGCTGCGGTTCCCTGTTTGCAGGGCTTGTTAACGCTTCATCTCCGGCACTCACAGGTCTCAAATTGTGCGCTTCGTTATTGTTTGGGATGTTTTAATAAGAGATTACTGCAGTGCTCTGCCCTGTGGAAGGGAAAGGAGTAAAGGGCTTTACCTAAGACATGCAATTGCTACTTACAGTTAAACCCTGATTTAGCTTTCACAGGGTTTGTCAAAATGTATCCCAACTGGGTCCTGACTTAGCTTTTGATGACAACAGACATATTTCCTCAAATTCAGACTGAAGTGTTGATACTTATCAGCAAAGTTAATGACATTTGACCTTTTGAAGCAAAGATCGTAAGTCAAAATACTTGCTGACTTGAGTCACCAAAGTCAGCAGAAACCTCCTTTCACACCAAGTAGGATGAGTTTCATGCGCTCTAACACACTGTTTATTGATTTTTCAAGTATTATCATTGGCCAACAGGGAAGACATTCTTTCCAACTTAATCACAACAGTTACAGCAGATTATTTGGTTAGGTAAGAAACTCTGACGCTTTCTGCAGACAGCATCCTCCACATGAACCCCTTGAAATTGCAATCTTGTATATTCCCACAGTCAGTTCCAGTGCAATGTAACCTCTATTAAAATAAACAATTTTTGATTATAGGACTACCCAGGCTAAGCTTCACTTCTTAAATAATTTCACTAGCTAATTCACTTAAAAAACTCCTGTAGACAGTGTTTCTGTCCCCGTTAAGAACCGCAGTGTTGCGACAAGGCACAGATTTGTCTCCGATTTCTTTATCTAATTGTAAAAGCATTTTAGCTCTAAAAATAACTAGAAAAGACAGAGTAAGGTTAGTTCTGTGATCCCTGCCCAGCCTGGGCAGGCAGCACTGGCCCATCCCATACATGAAATAGCTTGCAAAGTTGTCAACTGCTACTGAAAAAGAAGTTTTCAAATCTTTGTTCCTTTACAAGCAAATAGGATTTTGAGTGCTTTCATTTTCACATATGCAACCTCTAGGGGCTTAAAACAGGCCCAATTTTCATGCACAACACTTCCAAGAGCAGGACACCTCAACAGCAAAGAGGCATCCAAAACTCACTGACAGTTTTTGCAAACTGTGCTGTCAGTGTTAGACCACCCTTTCACACCAGTTAATAAACAGATTTTATTTTTCACAGTGCACTCATTATCATTTGGCTGAGTTTTAAGCTAAATCCTCTATAGTTTGCTCATGCAAAACATCAAGAGGAAAGCAAAAAAATCATTTATTCATCCCACGTTCCTTTGTGGGCAAGTTCACTGCTGGGCAATGACTCTGACAGAGTCCCTCAGAAAATGCACTTGCTAGATGCGAGCACGTGAATTCGTGCTCTCCCACCCAGCCCTTGGAAATTTCCAACAAACGATTTTCTTGTCTCTGCGTGCTGTGCTCCAAGCCGGTTTCATTTTTAGAAACCAGGTACAAGCGGAGGCCTAAGCACTGCACTGTAAAGCCATATGTGAAATATGTTGTGTGATTTTTTATTCTCCAGACTATGCCACCTCCTAAATGCCTTTTATTCCCTTTTCTACAAGTTCGTCTTGTTTTCTTTTCTTTTAAACTCTGAGTCAATATTTTATTGATATATTCCTGCTGACTGGAGGGATTTGCCTGCTGTTTATCACTGAATTTAAGAGAGCGCCAAAATAAACAGTCCTAAGTGAAATAATAAGCACCGTTCTCCTTCTCCAGGATTGCAAAAGTGCCCTCTAATGGCCCATCTTTACCTCTCGCTTTTTCCCCAAACTCTAAACGGAACCTTCAGTCCAAGCGCAAAGGTGAACCTGCTGCCCTGTCCCCCCTTGGGTGATGCCGATGCCGGCTGTGGCGTAAGAAGCAGGGACAAAACTGGCACCTCTGGTCCCCAGGAGGTCACTCCCTGGCACAGGGGAAAGGAATCGCTCGCCAGCCCGGCTGTGCCAGGACGCCGACCTTCCCGGCACTGCTGGAGGGGAGGGGGATCCCAGGAAGCAACTACGAGCACGGCACAAAATGAGAGGTAAAAACCCGCTGCAGCTTGCAGGGACCAGGATGGCGCACGCAGATGCCAGCGGCTCTGGACCACCACCAAGAGCAACACTGAAAAACGTCCTTGAGAAAATAGAACTTGCTTATATATTCTTTCATTTCCAAAGAAAGGAAAAAAAAAAGAAGTTTTCTTTTCTCATTTTTCCCCTGCCTTCTCTTTTCCCCGCTGCAGACTGACCCACTTCGGGGAACCACGCTGTGAGCAGGGAGCATCCAGGGGGTCCCCATCCCCTCCCAGGTAGGGCTGCTCCCGGCCCACCTTCCAGCTGGATGGGGCTACCCGGTTTTGCTCGCCATCCGCTGAGCCTGGGCAGGCTGAGCGACGCTGGGGCAGCGGTGGTCGTGGCAGGTAGCCGGGATTCCCTTTTATTTTAACCTGGAAGGCGGCCGTCCTGTCACCAGGTGAGCAGCTCCTGGGCTGCACAAACACTCTGGTAGCAACAGCAACGCCTTGGAAAAGGTTTACTTAATGAACCTATATGTATTTATCTAAATAGATCAAGAGATGCAAAATGTGCGCTGTACATTTGGAGTGGGATAAAAATTATTTTTAACAGCTCAAAATTTGCCACCTTGCCAGAGGTTTCAGGTTTTTTTCCTTCAAAAAGTATAAATAAACAAAAGCAGCAGTCTGGCCATTTTCTAAGTCTGAGCTATAAGCACATACATGAAAATTATCACTAAATTGGATCATAGATTTTACGATTACAGTTCATTCTTATCTTTTTAATGATTTCCACTCGGGCAGTGAGCCTTACCCAACCTTTCCAAAAATCCCACGTACACAAGCCCTCTGTCCAGCCTTTAAGACCTTTGTGTAATGAACTTCATCTATACGAAAGGCCTGCAAATATCTAGGTAAACTGCAATTATAAGCAGAAATGGTGAGGATAATGGGATTTGCAACTGGCTTAGGTTCTGAGTCGGGGGACAAATTAGCTGGAGCTGCGGGATCAGCGGGGTGGGCGCATCCTCAACCAAAGCCAGAAACAGGCAGCCTCAGGGGCAGATAAAATCACCCCACTTTTTATTTTGCCGATCCAGCCTACACTATTTTCTGTCTGCCCTAAGCAAGCCTTTTTTTTTCCAGCAAAATATAGTGGTTGCACAGGGTGTACCCCACAAGGTATCAGAGGTTCCCCACTTACATCCCATCACAGAAATCCCACTCGGCAAGCCGAGAATCCATTTTGTTTGGCTGTTTGGGAGCAAAGCAGTTGTGTGCTCCTGTTCGAGTGTCATTGTGCATTTATTTCACGCACAGACACGCGCACTCACAGGAAGGCTTGATGTCACTGAATATACCTACGCTCCGTAAAAAGGGAGCAAGAGTATTAGATTCACCACATGCAATGCCAGTACTATTCACAAGTCATCTTCAAGTGCCTTGATCTATGGAAATCATTTGATTTGCTTCTCAACTGTCTGCGGGTCACAGAGACCTGTAAAGGATTTACAATAACAAAAAAAAAAAAAAAAAAAAAAAAATCTGGGTTTACTTGAAGCAAATGCATCTGGAATAAATAAACCCTAATGTTTAATTACAGAGAGTGGAAAGTGCATGACTGTAATTTAGTGAGGATAATTTCAAGGCACTGCCTGCCACAGTGCTTTTGTGTCACATTTCTTCTCTTTTTATTGTATGGATGGTTAACTTTTCTTCCTCCTTACGTCCTATTTTTAAACTCTGGTGTTTTGGGGCAGAGGGGGTGTTGGTTGTTTACATTACCCACGCTGCATCTCATAATAAGTCTGTAGATTTATTGACGTGATTTAAGTCCAGCTTCGGAAAGAAAAGGGCACTGTGTGACTTCTTTGACTTATTATAGGAACGCTGCAAGTAAAGAGGCCGTGAGCTTTTCCATTATACACTTCATTTCCAGAGATATATAACACAAATATATGCATCTCAGCATACAGAGTTATCACCTCAGCAACAGAGGAGTTTAAAAGCACCTACCAATTTCAATTGTAATACAATTAGTTATTTTTAATGTGCAAACAAGGAAAAATAATGCCTTTGAAATTTTAAGTATTTACTGAGAGCTGCTCAGTTTGTTTGTTTAGGGGGAGACCAGACGGGAAAAGTGAAGGCCTGCCATTTAATACATACTATTCCCTAAAGGATCTGGAAAACGTTTGGTATGCTTTTCATTTGGGTTTGGGGTTTTTTGTTGTTGTTTTTTTAAAAAGCAGAGCTCTTGAAAACTTGTTGTCTGGTCCTGCCTTGTGCCTGGGGAAAAGCACGGGCCATGCAGGGCCGCGGGAGCCTTGCCAGGAGCTCGGCCAGCTCAGCCCCAGCCAGCCCCTCCACCGGAGATGTGCACCAGCCCAAAGCCTTTCCCTACGGAACGGGGCGGGGGGGCGAGGAACGCAGCCCTGACAGGGACACGGGGGTGTATGGCTGTCTCCGTGGATTTTAGAGAGGAATATTTTTGTGTAGCACCGCGGCCGGCTTGACATGGCAGCTCCTGTTGGCAAGACCGGCTGTAACTGGGAGGGCAGGAGCATTTACAGACCTGTAATCCATGGATTAAAGCTCCCTAAGTACGCACGGACATGATGGACTATAATGGTGCCTTTGAAGCATTTAGGGTCCACCGTGTCAATAATCTGTGGATTAACCGACCGCCTCTTGCATTTCCAATTCAACCCGCAATTTTCCTTTGCTGGGAGTATTGTTTTAGGAAAGCAAATCACAGTAGCATGGAGAAAAAATTCAACTATGTAAAAATAAGAAGGTATGAAGAATAAGGGTACGTTTCCACCAAATCTTAACGAACAACAGTGGCAATGAACTACGACTTAGGGGAGAGGTTAACTCCGAAGGGGTAACGCTGTAAAATGCAGAGCTGTCTCAAATTAGACATGTTGAAAAGCAAACATACTCAGGGAGATATGGTATCAAAAATCAAATTTTACATGGACTATTTTGTTTCTAAACTGAGCCTTATTTATTTTTCCACTTTTAGTGGAAACAGATTCAACTCTGATTACATCAAAATCACCATCCTGGAGCTGGTGGTAGCTGGACGCTTCAAAAACCAGCTGAGCCAGGAGATGCCATTTGGGACACTCGAGGAAATGCCTCGTAGTTTTTCTTTTTTTAATCAGAGACCACATACCAGCGCTTGTCTCCTTCACAGCCATCTCAACCCATGCGACTCAGCCGTGAGTGTCAAAACCAAACAAACAGCGAGTCCCCAGCGACCTCTGTTACAATGCTCAGTTGTTCTCTCATACCTCTCCTGGCGATGGGATCGCAGTGGCACGGGAAGAAGTGACGTGCCGGAGCACTGGATGGCAGCCAGCTGGCAGCTCACCCCCCGTGCCGAGCTCCACTTCGCCTGGCCGCTCCGGCACGGGCTGCCCTGTGTCCTTACCATCGTACCTGCTCATCCTCCCAAGCCTGTACAAAATCCCCAGGTGGCTGGACGTCGCTCACGGAGAGAGCAAGCGTCACAGGATGGGTAACTGGTCCCAGCTCTTCCAGAGGAAAATCTCATGTCAGACACCCAACTCAGAGAAGGAGAATTTCTTCCAGAGTCTCCAGCAGGGTTTGAGCCCCGTAGGAGAAATAAGATAAGGCAGAGAAATCTTAGTTTGCACAACTCCAGGCCATTTAAGATAACCAACCCTGAATGCCACACAGGTCTACCACAAATCTTTCATCGCAAGATCTGGAGGTGTTTTATAACAGAGAGTAATTATTATCCCCTTGTTACAAGCAATAAAAGTGGGGCAGCGACATTCCTTGTTCAAGGAAATCCCAATATAATCCCTTCCTTTAATCATAAAACAATAGCTACTTTCCTTGGCCAAGTCATTCTGCCTTCAGCAGAGCTCTCTGAGTGTATGTTACTGTCTCTCCATAATGAATTTCAGCAAGAGGATTAGCGGGGAGGAACACATATGAACAATTACAAATTACAACCAACAAAAGCATGTTGGTATTTGGTACGGAGTTTCCCACTGTTTCTCTGGAATACTTCTGAATGACATTATGAGCAAGCGCCCTTGCCAAAACCCACGAGGGACAGGGATGACTTAAGTGCCAGAGTATGATAAAGAGCAGGAGCGGAACCGGGGTCCGTGCATCCTGCCGTCGCATCCTCAAACCGCCAGGGCTTACGGCTGGAGGTCAGAAAGACCTTCGGAAAGCGCTAAAACATAAAGACAAAGCCATGAACTGCATTAACTACTGAAGGAGTTAAAGCTGCTTGAGCCATTCCTCAGGCCTGGGGAATACCCCTCGCCCAGCAGCTGCCCGTGGCCAACAAGGTGTTTGTTAAAGGGGAGAAAATCAGGGGCTTGCGCAGGGCAGGGGGCTGCGGGAGAGGCAGTGACAGGCGAGGGGCTGCAGGTCACCAGCGCAACTTGCAGGGCAGGAGCAGGGGGAAGCCGAGCCTCCGGCGGCTCCAGCAACAACCGGAGCGCTCACGTTTTGTGGAGAGCTGTGCCGTGAGCATGCTGGAATTGCTTACGCCCTTCTTCCCTTCTGCTTTTTGGTAGACGATTAAAAAAAGGAAAATTGCTGACTACTTCGAAACCCCTTTAAGTGCACAGAGGCCGATTCCCTCAGCTTCCATCAGACACGCAGTTTTCTTCAGCGTCAGGAACACCACCACACATGTATGTAGGATTACAAACCACAGCCAGCCCAAGTACATTAGTATTCATGCCCACTTCCCTACCTCCGCACACACAGTTTTCCTGCAACAGCTACTCAGAAATTCTCATTTGCAATTTTACCGTATCTTCCTTTTTACTGCCTAGGGTTTCTCAGTGCTTCCAGGCTAACCAGTAACGACCAGTAATGCCTGCCATAGCACGGAAAGTAACAGCAGCAGCTCTCCAGAAAGCCCTCTGGCAGCTGGAAGAGCGAAGCAAGACAGCAGCACCAGTGACAACCCCTATTACGGTGCTCGTGCCCAAGAGGCGATTCTCTGACCCTTGGGGAAGCGACTGCATCCCTGCGCTGCCGCCAGGACCGTGTCCCACAGTGGTTTGCAGGGGAGGTGGACATCGCGGAGCAAAGACACAGCAACAGGAACTCAGATAGAAACTGTAGCGGGCATCTGGCACCAAGTGCAATTGTAAGGTTGGATTGGAGGTTTTTTCAATCCAGGAATGCTCGTAGTTAACTAGGTATGAGACAAGGAGAAAATACAATTTATATGAACAGGGAAAAAAAGTTATTTTGATTTTATTCTGTTCTTTCCTATATTTTTTCAATCTTATACCTGTGCTGCTTTTATTTACACCTGAATCACGTAATCAAGGTCCTCAGCTGTCTTCAAAGAAACCATGACTTCTTCTACCGAATGGAGAGTCTAGCCCATATTACTTTTGACCACATTAATACACGTTATGCTGATAGGTGATCCCCCAAATTTCCAATTCCATAATTATCATCAGAATCCAAATTTTTCTGATTGAACTTACTGTCGAAAAACTGATTCAGTTTTAATATTATCTGCCCTCAGCTTTAAAGGTATGCAAAGGAAATCTTAGGCCCTGCAAGTCCTTAATGAACCCTTAAGGTGCTCTCTCATAATGATTTGTTACGTATCAGAGTAATTCACAGACACTGTGTCTCATTTTCCCTAGTTGGAAAAGGGTTGCTGAAAATATGTAAACATTTCTCAAGTGTTTGAAAATGGAAAGTATCAAATGTAGTGCTAAAGATATTGATATTTACATATTTCTACCCGTGCGCTCGGTGTTAGAGCTGGCAGACCTCAGCCACAGTTACAGCAGCAAAGAATTCCCAAGACCCAGTGTGGATATTGTCCCCCACACTGATCCTCACTGTCCGTCCCTAGAAAGCAGCACACGCAATTTCTCAGTCACACCATTAGCTCTGGTGACTTCCTCAGAGGCTGCGGTGGCTGAGAGCACAGGATGGCCCATCGCAAGTGAACCACATCACAGGGAGGATGGTCAGCCTCACCACTTCTCCTGCGTGTCATTCAGAAAATTACCTCTTTTGCACACTCACTTCTATACGCTACGGGGGTAGGTCCGAGAAAAAGCAGGAATGCTCATGCTGGCTAAATTTTGCCTACCAGCATTTATTTCCGTAGCATCCTGCTTTAAAAAAGACACAGATTCCTATAGAGGGCAACTCAGTAAATTAGTGAAAATTGTTAGTGAAGAACGTTAGCGGCACCAAATTTCTCGATGCAGCTACCTGCGGTCGCCCCCCGCAGTGCCTGACACTTCCCACCGCCTCCAGAGAAAATCTGAACTTCTGCTTCCCCCAATGGCCTGACCTAGGCACAGCAAGGTGGGAGAGATTCATCCCGCCCAGACCCATGTGCAAAGGCTCCGGCCCCCATTTCCTGATCCTGCCGCTAGTCACCGGGACAAACGATGGCAGCAAGCGCGCCCGACGTTTGTGAGGGAGCGGGGACCCTCACAGAAGGAGAGCGCCCGTGTGGTGCGGGGTGGTTCCTAACGTTACTCAAGGGTGTTGCAGAAGCAGACGAAAGACTCGGGACAAGTGTGGCCAGGCGCCGGAGGAGCTACGGACCCATGCAGCCCGCATGGCTGCCCTGAGCCACTCAGGGGGCACTGAGGGGCACTGCTCACGGAGCATCACTGAACATCTCCAGGGCTAAGGAGCCACGCGATGGAGAAAGAATTCGCCTCCAAAGGGCAAAATGGTACATGCCCAGGGAGACGGTGAAGCACGGCCACGGAGATTGCTGCCACAGGTGGGCCTACGGTCAGAGCTGACACACGCATCTGTCTGAAGAGGTTACAAGACACCACGAGTCCAACCACAGCTCGCGAGCCACCGGCCCATCATACCAAAGCAGGATAAGAGCGTGTTTGGGAGCTGCCAGTCTTCAGGGTGGCCTTCTAACATGTTTTGGGTTTTCTAAACGGTAGACTTCTGTCTTTCCCAAGTGCGAAAAGATGGGCACTCTGAAAGGACGTGCCACAAGAGTTTCAAACCTGCCAGGGTCAACTGCAGAGCTGTGATAAGGGATCTCAAAAATCAGATTATCGAAAGGGTCGGTTTCAGCTCTACTCTACTGCTGGGCCAGTGTTTATTTGTCCAGGCTGGCAGGCAAAAGGTTAGTTCTTTATCTAGTTACTGTGAACAAAAGCAGAGGGAACACATACAGGCGGATAGGTCAGACTGTCATGGGTGAGCGAACATCCAAACAACCCCAAAACCTTCAGGCCTTCTTACGGTAACCATACATCCTCGGTTGACAGCAGGGAAAAGAAAGGAGAAGAAAGGAGAAGAAAGGAGAAGAAAGGAGAAGAAAGGAGAAGAAAGGAGAAGAAAGGAGAAGAAAGGAAAAGAAAGGAAAAGAAAGGAAAGGAAAAGAAAGGAAAAGAAAGGAAAAGAAAGGAAAAGAAAGGAAAAGAAAGGAAAAGAAAGGAAAAGAAAGGAAAAGAAAGGAAAAGAAAGGAAAAGAAAGGAAAAGAAAGGAAAAGAAAGGAAAAGAAAGGAAAAGAAAGGAAAAGAAAGGAAAAGAAAGGAAAAGAAAGGAAAAGAAAGGAATTTCTACATTCAGAGATGGCTGAAACGCGTGCCAAGGGCATTTTTCCTTTCCCAAAGCGGGAAGACGTGGTGAGAGCTGTGCGTGGGACCCAGCGCTGCCTTCTGGGGGTGTCCCTCCACTAGCGACTGGAAATGGCTGCGAGACCCTTGGACAAAAGTTACTGCTAAAGGACAAAGTGTCATTTCAACATCACCGTTAATATCACCTTGTAAAAACCAAAAAGCCACAAATTCAAGGAAGTATCTGCTCTTTGGTGCTTTGTCCCCTCAAGGCATTTCAGCAAGCCCAAGAGGTTTGGGCTGGAGCCAAGTGGGGAACTCTGCCCACAGGGATGATGCCCCCGAGTCCCGTTTCGATCCCCACGTGCCCAGTTCGCCGAGGGCCACAAGTCGGGGTCCGCACAGTCCCCAGCTGAACAAAACCACGCCAAGCCCATAGTGCCGAGTGGGGACGGCCATGAACCCAGTGAGCAAAAGGTTGAGCCAGAAGCGTGTTTGGCCTACCAGAAGTACATCTCGCTGACGCGTATGAAATTTGGCATTTTCGAGTTAAAGCCCTAATTGCCTGGATTTTCTCATAAACACTTTACAACTGCTTTTTCTTAAATGAGTGGGAATTAGAACGTGCTCCGTAAATTAACATAGCACATTTCTTTCCCTGGGTCTGCCGCAATGCTATCACACACTTGCAAGAGATGTCTTATACTCTTGCTTTAAAATACCTGCCTAATTCAAATGTTAAATCAAGTTAGACTTGTTCGCATGATGTGGAAGGGTCTTAAAACCTACTTATTTTTCCTAGTATGAATTTTTTTCGACTATTGTACTGTAACAGGATTAAAAAAGTTTTAATCGACTGACATTAAATCTTCCCTGCAAAATTGTAACTTTAATACCCCCTAGGACTATTAGATTTTTATTCATTATTTCTCATTACTGAAAAATCAGTTTGAGAGTGCCCCTAGGGTCTTCCCCAAACAAGGGTAAGATCCTATTAGTCCTACAAATCATACTCAAGTAAGTAATTCTTACCCAGGAGAAAAAGCCCCTGGGGAATTAAATGCAGATTCAGTAGCCAAAGGAAGAGAAAGAATGGGGACTAGAAACCGTTAACGCTGCTCACTGATGTTTTCCTTCGCATCCAGAGACCAGCTGGCAGCTCCGAGACACTTGGCTTTCCCGCACCATCATCATCCCGATCTGTAAACTGCTTAATTTGCATCAGGTTTCTGGATTTCAAAATGCTGAGGCACATTTAGACTGTTTGACTATAAACAAATTAGCAGTAAATCTGCTGCACCTAAACACAGGAGAGAGAGAGAGCGCGCACTCACGTCTTCGCTATATCCTGGTTGCTTTGTAAAAACCATCTACCCTGCTTAATAATCCCTGCAGACGTGTGCGAAGAACCTGCGATCCCGTTGCGCCTCCCGCCTGCCTCCCCACCAGCCTTTGCAGCAGGAGCTGCAGCTGGTCTGGTGCTGATCTATTTTGGTACTAAGCAAGTTAAAAGTGAGAAAGATGAAAAGCATCATTTTTCTCACACCCTAATAAAGTTGCAACCCCTTTAAAGTTAGTTTTCCGTAAATAAATAAAATAAATAAAAAAGAAATACGCTCAATTAGGCGAACAATGCTTTTCCCCTGTAAATCACAGGGGAAGTGTCGGCTTCGGTGGTGTGTCACCTTGTGAGCGTGCGAGGGTCACACTGAAGGGGCACTCATATCCGGACCCGCGGAGGGGGGAATGAAGTAGGAAAGATAAATTATTGCCTTTTGTTTTTCAGATTTCCAGGTGCTCGCAGTAAGTACCCACTGCTTCTTATCTCGGCTGTCACGCAAGCAACAAACATCTCTCCAACTACTGAATTTAATTACCCTAAACCCAGAGCGGTCCCGATTCGGGCCAAAACCCAAACAAACCCGCGTGCTCTTAAGCCATCTGTGAGAAATGCTGGAAATGCTGCTCTTACCTGAACGCTCGCCCCTGTCTGGGTGGAAGGACACAGCCCACCGAAAGATGCTGGGCACAGGATTCGCCTGCATCCCTCTGGTAACTTGGGTATATTTTTGTTTATCATCGAAGCAGTCGTGGGCTGGGGGCTGGGTTCTCAGACCGCTCGTGCTGCTGACTACTCGAACGGCATTTAAAACCCACCGTGTAAAACATCCCCCAGAAGATCATCGCATTTTCAGTGAAGTTATAGTATCAGCTATCTTGCACATGAACTGAACATGACAACGCTTTGCCTGCTTCTGACGTGTCCCGCGCGACCACCACGTTCCCCGGGGTGCAATCAAAGCCATCTACCCAGCCACAAGATTTTTGGCTGGTTCCTGTTACAGCTCTGTGTTAACATTTATCTTTCTCCCATTCAGTGGGTGTCCTTGCATACTGCAAATTAGAAAATCAATTCTAAAAGAGCAAACTTATTTTTAATATTTACTCTCTCTCTCCCCCCTCTTAATTTCTTTCCAGCTTGAAGCACATTCTCCTGGAGTTATGATTTATTACCCTGACCTATTTCCCGATCTAAGGGCAAATACTTCCTCTCCTAATGACATCTTGTTAAAGTTTTCAGACATACCATCTCCTCACCCTTCAAAGCTCCCTCCATCCATCCATAAGCATTAGCTTATCTGAGTCGTTTTCTCAGGCAGAAACTATCCCTGTTTGATCTAACAAAGATTTTTGTCGCCAAAGTAGCGTATTCTCAGTCACGATGTAAAACAAGGAGTGGGGAACACAGCTTCTATACTCTGCCTTTGCTCCAAGGCAATGCTCACTCGCTGCACCGCTCGTTATTTAGCAGAGCTCAAGCACTACTCGAGTCCCTTCTCACTGGTCTTACCTAAAATATTCTCTTTCCTTTAACATAATTCTGACTTATTCTCCTTTCGCTCCTGCCCGTACAGTCAGTGACAGCAAAATACAGAGCTCAACAGCATTCGGTATCACAGCGGGTTCTCCGACAGCAAGGTAAACATTAATCTTATGGGCTGTCTATACGCTCTCACACAAGCCTCATACTCCAAACATGTTATTTCTTAATATCTAATTAGTCGAGGTTGTCGTCCTCGATGCTGGGCATTCCTACCAGCATGTGCACCCTTTTGTAAGGGCTTGCAAACTTGTTCTCTTACATGAAGGAGGAGGCCCTTCCCTCCTTCAGTCCCATCTACCCTTCTCCTCTGCATTTTATAATCAAACAGAAAAAGAAAGCAAAACCTCCACCGTTATTTTAAGTCTCACAAGTGGCCGAACTGGTAGCCCAGAGCAGCTATATAGTCCTCCACGTTAATAACATCAGCCCCTTTGAATGCACCGAACGAGAAACGTAGTTTTCATTAGACTGCCCTTAACGCAGAAAACGTGCACATTCAGCAAGGTCGAATGGAAACCCGCCATCTCTGGTGTGTCCATCGGTACAGATTAGTAAATCCGCCTCCTGTGAGAGCAAGCTGGGGACTGAAAAGATAAATACCCACTTAGTAAAACAAAATAAAACCAGCTCTAGAAAGATGCAAGACCCTGAAGGAGGACTGAAATAGCCCCTTGAAAATAGTGAAGTAACAGCCTTACAGTTTTATTATTCGTATAAAGTTTAGTGACTTCAAAATGAACGCGAAGCCAAACAAGACTTGTTATCCCACTAAAATCTGTGCTGTAACTGAAGCCAGTACCCAGATGTTCTGTGGTAAAATCTGCCGCTTCGCTGCATAAAAGCACCACATACCCTGACGTACAGTCCTGGCTTGCCTTTATCCAAACCTACTTAGATTCTGGATTATTTTTCTAGCAATCTTTTAAACTGCCATGGGAAGCATAAAAGGTGGTCTCTTACAAAACCGTTTGGTACCAGCTTGAAATGTAACCATTTGCAGAAATAAATCAGGATTTCTTTTTAATAAACTGTTTACTACCAGCCTTTCAGAACATAAATTGTAGAAGAAAAAGCAGGGTCTGAGTTTAATAAACATCTCATCTTTTTATATATATTAAGGCAGAAGACCCTGGCACGCTTCAGAGAGAAACGTCCGGCGAACAGGCTCCATCCAGCCCTACCGACGCCGTGGGACGGGGAGCGGAAGGCCCACTGCGCGGCTGGAGGCTGGAAACCCCATTGCGCAGCCAAGGTGAGCCCCTGCTCCCCTGGCACCTTTAACCCACCCACGGTGAGCTTCCGCTCTCGGGGCACCTCCCCGGAAAGGGTTCATCCCTTCATTTTTAAGGGACTTCTAAGGTGGACAAACCTTAGGTGGACAGACCTGCTAAAGAGGACAAAGTGGACTTGAAGATGCCGTTTCTGCCCCTAACGTGCGGATTTGGCATATGAGCCAGGACGCTTCGGGGCAGCCCGGGCTCTCGGGGTGCCGAAGGAGGCCCTGGGCTCCAACGAGCGGGTCGTGGTGCAAGCGGAGCTGCGGCACCCACCCTGCCTGCGCCACTGCGTCCCCAGCCCAGCTCGCAGGAGGAGGAGAGGCGCGCTGGAAAAAACTGCGGCAGATGGGCCGGGGCTGTGTGCCGGGAGCTTTAAACGTCGGATGAACGACGAGTATGCGGTGAAGGCATTCAAGCCGAACAGGGAAGGCAGCACAGGCGTTACGTGATTTTGAACAGCTTGCTTGACAGTTTGCACCATATTGTATTTATAAACATTGGGAAAACCTAAATGCTTTTCCTTGGTGTTTCCGAAGTAGTCATCTGCAACAAAACAGGCGCGCGGGGCGATCCTACGCAGCTCTGCCTCACCTCCGTGACAACCTTCTTAAAATTAAAAAAAAAGGGGGGGCCCCATATTAATCTCTGTGGGATCAGCGTCCTACACGGCATTCAAATTCCCTCTCAAACTGTGCATCTAATCCAAACCCTGAACTCCCCCAGGGGGGCTGAGGCGTGAGGTAACCCACCGGCCGATGACGCCAGCAGCACGTCACGCGTGTGCCACTGCCTGCCAGGTGTCCCCGGGTGGGCGCAGGACACGCACGTCATGTTACCTCGCCGGCGGGGCTGCAATGACGCGCTGCAGTGCCCACCCTCCACAGCAGGAAAATCAATGGGTTTTCTGTCCGGAGCCACACGGAAACAGGGACAGCGTGATGCGCCCGCAGTCCTCATCACAGAAACGTGACAAGGCTGAAGGGATTTTTCAGACGTATTTCTAAAGCTCTTTCAGATTAGGAGGGGCTCGTTATCTGCCGAAAGTCCACAAGGAACAGGTATCGTTCTGCTCGCAACAGGATGAAACACAGCCACGGGACCCCAAATACATCCATACAGTACCCACACGTGGCACTACTGCACATTTCTGCTTCATCCCATTTTAAATGCTTGAAACAGAACGTTAAAATCTCTCGGCGTTTTAAAAAGTCCTCTCCTCCTTCAAACATTAACAAGTTTTAAATTCTAGACATTACTGTAAGTACTCACAGAGACTTTTAGTGGTACTAGAAAGCTGACCTCGGCAGCTCTCCTCTTGCAGGTATGCGTTTTGCTACGAGGTAGGAGAGCGAGGCCGGGAGGATGAGGCATTCCTGACAAGAAGCAATCTGAAATGCCATTCCTAAAATAGCTAAGAATCAGTTATTTTCAAAGTAGGCTGAACAGAATCACAAAGTTTTTCTCCCTGCTCCCTTACAGCACGGCCAAGGGTGCTGACGATGTCTAACACCCAAGCACTATTTTTACGGAAACCAGGTTATGGCCAAGCCAGCGGTACATTGCCAGGGTCACTAGCGTATAAATCACTCGCCACCAACCGCCCAGGGAGGAATTCAGCCTCAAATCGCTCTCAGCTCTTTCAGTTTCACACAGATACAACTCCACCAGCTCAACCTAGCGTGAAATCGGCACACCTAGGCTGGAAGCCCATCCTAAGACGGCACTGGATGGGGCTGCCAATGCAGCCTGTCTGTAGGATGCTCCGATGGAGACACGGTGCCACGCTTGTGTCACTGAACGTCACCTGGTATCTGCTCGCAAAGAGCCAGCCGGGCCAGGGGGATCTGTGTATTTACGCTGAGGACCTTGCCTCCCCCCTGAGCTTGCCTCCTGCGGCTCAGTCAAGCCACAAGAACGGCGATACTGTTTAAGTGTTTTAATTAAAGATCGTAACTAGATGCTAACCAGATCCTTTGGAGGGAAGGGAAAGTCCAAGGGACGCTACAAGCTTCGCAACCCGCTCTCTGAAACCGGCCTTACAGAGGCTGCCTCGCCCACGTAGGTGTCCACCGGGATGATTTCCAGAGCTGCCCTGGGCTGCACAGCACGGACAAAATCACGCTCATCCCTGGCACCAAGCTAACCGGTCTGAGGAAAGCAGGGCACGTTACCGCTCAAGTGTTAAATACAACCAGAACAAAACCGCTCAGAGAATCGCTGCTTTTCAAAAAATCTCCACTAGCCTTCAACTGTGAAGATTTAAATACATAAAAGTTATATCTGCAAGTGATTAAACAACGCTTTGTAGCCATTGTCTCCGTGCTGTCGAAATAAAAACACGACCCAAGCTGCACGTAGCAAATCTCAGCCCTTCCATCCCACCGTTGAGTTTTCCATCTACTTTTTTTGGTAGCCGGTTTTTTTTTTCTTTTTTTCCCCCCTCGAAAACAAAGTATGATGCTAGCGAAGACGGAGCCGTTGCCTGCCTGGCACATACACACACACACGCCCCCCCCCCAAGCTCAGCGGCAGCGCCCGGCCGCGAGCCGGGGTTCCCGGCGGCCGCGGGCTGAAAGAGGAGAAAAACGGGGAGGAAAAAAAGAAAAAAACCCAAACCTCGAAGGGGAAGGGGAAAGAGGAGGAAGGGGAAGGAGGGGAGGGGAGGATCCGAAAGGGCTGCCTACCGGCAGCATCCCGCAAAAGCCGCGGCGGAGCGGTGCCGGGACGAGGGGCTCGACGCTGCAGCCGCCACGGGAGGGACGGCGCCGGGGTGGCCGCTCGGTGCGGCCGCTCGGTGCGGCGCGTCCCCCCCGCCCCGCTTTACCCCTGGGGTCCCGCAACCGCCTGGGGGGGGGGGGGGGCACCGCGTCCCTCGCCCGCCCCGACGGCAATCGGACGGAGCGGGGGGCGGGGGGGGAAGCTTGCGCGGACGGCCCCGCTCCCCCACCCCGGTGCCGGTGGCTTACCTTGCGGCGTCCGGTCCCGTCCCGTCGTGTCCCGCCCGCGGGGGCGGAGGGGGGGGGTGGAGGCTTTTATTTTTTTAGGGGGGCGGGTGTTTACCTAACTCCCCCGGCTCCGGCAGGAACGGGCTGCAACGGGGACTGTGTCACGCACGTCCCTTCGCGCTTTATAGCCCCTTCCCTTCCCCACTCCTCCCCGCGGAAAAAAAAAAAAAAAAAAAAGAGAACCCCCCCCCAATAAAACCCAAAGAAAAGGAACCGGGAGCCCCCCCCCGCCAGGGACACCCACGGGGGCGAGGGCACGGCCCCGACTTCGCCTACCGGGAGGTACGGCGGGGCAGCTGAACCCCGGCAAAAGTTTGCAGGAGGTGTGTGGGTGGGTTGGGGGGGGGGTGGTGCGGAGGGGCGCGGAGCGGAGCGGAGCGGAGCGGACCGGCGGCGCCCGGCGCGTCTCGCTGCTGCTGCTGCCGCCGCCGCCGCCGGGGCGGGCAGGGGGTGCCCCGCGGGCGCGGCCGCCCCCGCCCCGCCCCGCCGTGGCGGGGCGGGCCCGCCGGGGGAGCCCCGAACCCGCGGCCCCCTGAGGAGGGGGGGGACACACACACGGACTGCCCCCCCCACCCTCTCCCCCCAGGCAGAGCCGCGGGGGGCAGCGCCGCCCGGCTTTGTGCCGCCCTCGCCTGCGCTGCGGCGGTGGGCTGCGAGAAGCTACTCAACATCCATCTTGGAAGTGTTATCCTGCTTGGAAGTCGGGACTCGGGGTAGGGGGGGGGCATAGGGTAGGCGGTGGGAGAAAGAGTAGGGGGGGTGGGCAGGGCTCCCCCCTTCTCTTTTTCACGCAGCCGCCGTTTGAAGGGGTTGGGGTTGCGGGAAGGCTGCGGAACATCCCAACAGCGATGGACGCGGGAGAGAGGGCTGGAGAGATGGTCAAGGATGCGGGAGAAACGGGATTTATTAAACCCTCCCGCAATTTAGCAAATGGGTCTCGAAGCTGCGCGTGCCGCCTCTCGCCTGCTCCCTCGTTAGGTTTTGATCGGGGGCAGCTTTTGGGTTCGGGGAGTGAGGGAGATTTTTCTTACTATTACCTCTGAGCTGCAACGAAAAGGCAGAAAGTCTCCTTTGCCGTTTAAAAACAAACCCCTCTCTCTTTTTGTTTCTTTTTTGGGCACATCAGTCATAAAAAGTCAAGTGCTACATAAGCATTAAACAAGTTATTACCAATAGCAGCTGATGGGGAATTTCCCCGAAGGTAATCATTCCTTCCCCACTACTTCAACAGATTCGGGGAGCAAAAATAAAATAACCTCCTTTTTTGCAAGACCGCTGAGCAAATCCGACAGCAAAGCCTCAGCAGAGGGATGCAAACTGTCATACTCTGTAGGGCGACGATCAGCTTCACTCCGTGAAGACACAACCCCCAAAAGAGCTCATGTCTTCAGGGACATGTAGCTGTCCAGACCTCTGCTAATTGCCGTTAGTTACCGCCACTTACCTCCCACTCTGTCAGCTCTCAGAGTAGCCGGGTCGCTCACCGCAAGCCAGCCAGCACTCTGCCCAAGGGTCTGCTCAAAAATAGAAGTTCACCGAAAGAAACCCAGGATTAAGAAAAAGAGCCCCATGGGAGCCCCCATCCAGTTATCCTTCTGTTGTCACGTCCCTATTTTTACATATTTCACAACTGTATTTATCGCTTTCAGAGAGGTTCAAGGGTAAGAGTTGGGGAAGGGAGAAAAGACACACAAGTTTAGAATTAATTTATGCAGGTTTAAGGAAAACCTAAAAATACCTGGTATTCGCACACAGCATCCCGACTTCTTCCTTCCTAGAGGATCGTTTGCTTCCAAACGCAACACCTCAATAAAAAAAAGAAAAAAAATCTCAGCAAACTACACGTGCTGCTCTTCTGCTGCAGAAGACGCAGAGATTCAATCACCCAAAAATGGGAGAATCTGACTAAATAAGAAAGCCAAAATTAGTAAAGAAAACCCAGTGCGTTCTGACTAGTTTTTCCCCAAGCCTTTGGAGCGTGCAGGAGCCAGCAGAGAGGGATGTGCTCAGGTGAAAGCAGGCAGCTACCTTTGGGTACGATTTGTGGCACAACAGTGTTCTGAAGAGCCTGCAAAAATGGCTGGCTCTGGTTTGAGGTCATTAGAGGTAAAATATTGCTACCCAGCCAAAGAGCTCTTGAGACTGTGCGCTTCACACAGAGGCAAACCGATTATTTTTAACTCGAGGACAGTTTTAGTGCTATTGTTCTTAGAGGGTATTACTGTTTGTGATTTCAGGCGAAGCAAGATGACATCCCTGGGATATTATTTACTGAGGTATGTGAATACCAACTCCTCTGCGTGTAGATAACTCTTTTTTTGGATGCTTGCAGTTCCACCTCTATCGCAACTGTAAATCTCTGTCGTGATTTAAAGCGTAGCACAGAGCGACTCCCAGCCAGAGGAACAGTTAAAACACTTTCGGAATAAGATTTGCTGTTCTCAAAATTTACAAGGTACAAAAATATTAAACACAGATACGGAAGGCGGGTTTGGGATTTAAATGCTGAAAATTATGTGAACGCCCAGGAGCCAGTTAAATGGAAACCAAACAATGAAAGCCCAAAATAGGGAAAATTCTAATGGGTAGGTGATTCCCTTTAAATGCATTTAACTGTCCCAGGTACTATCCCAGCACCTAGGAAGTTGGTATTGAAATGCTAGCGCCTGAATCCAGAGATGGTTCACGTTTGTACAATCATTACAGGACCAGGTCCCAGGCACGGCAGCGTACAACAGCCAGGGCAAGAAGTCTTTGACGATAAAATGCTGTTCCTTATGCTGATGCGGCAAAACTGAGAAACTAAAGGGGGAGAAGATGAGGAAACCTCTAAATGACTTGGCTCTGGGCACTCACCTTCTCCTTCCACCCTCTCAAAGACTTCTGGGGAACTGAGTTTTACCAGCCAAAATGGGCTCAAGAATGAATTTCAAGAGCTGCATGCTAAATACTGATGAGAACCAAATTAGTCATTTGCATGCAGTCGCAATCTTTGTCTGTAGCTGTGGATCATTTACGCAGGGGCTGAAACTGTTTTGACTTAAGTGAGCAAATAAATATCCAAAATTTGGAACATCTGTAATTGGTTCACAAAGGCGACTGTAAACTGTCTGGGTAACAACTGCGCTCTTCACGGTTTTACCACGCTGGGAGACCCTGTTAGAGCGGATGGATAGGTGCTACCAGAAAGCAAGATGCATGTTATGTATTACGGAGAAAAAGAGGAGGAAATGTTTAATAAGCTATCCAGTGAATAAATCTGAATAATAAATCTTTCTGAAACAAAAATGGAAATGGGCAATTGGATATTCTAGGAGGAGAGAAAGAAGGATAATTCATCATATAAATAATTCATTACAAATTTTAGCACCCAGTGCTGCTGTGCATTTGGTATGGAGGACAGATGACACTGTGTGTGCTTGCATGTGTGTGTTTAATTGCGTGTGTATATAATTCTTTTTCGCCCAATTATGTGGTTCTCATTGTGATGCAGATCTGAAGATCTGTTATCAGTAATCCATCGATTAACATTTGTTGCTAGGGAAAGGGTATCATTATTTATTAACCTCAGAAACCGAGATGCTAAACCGGACTTATCAATCAATTATGCCTCATAGGCCGTGATGGGTTTTAGTTATGCAGCATCACACAGCGCTCAGTCTCTCAGAAGAGGAATGGGCTGGGCAGCAGGGGCCTCGAGAGGCATCTAGGAAGCGTCTGGCTCAGTAGCTGCTGCTGCCTTCCCCAGCGGAGCAACACGTGAATGCCCAGGTGGAGTCCGAGCAGCAGCAGCAGCAGCGTGCAGGTAAGCGATAAAAATGAAATCATTTGCTGTAAGCATACAGATGATGCTCCTACTTTCAGTAGAAACGCTAATGTTGCTTACTGCGTTTTGCTCGCCTGAGGCTGAGCCACCGGTTTCAGCTGAGTAAGAGGTCAAGTTTTTCTCCTGCCCGTTAGGCAGCAAGTGGGTGCTGCTTGAAGCAGAGTGACCTGTGTGAGAGGTGACAGCCTTTCAGGGCTGGGCAAAGCACGAGCCTGTGAGAACATCTTCCCGGGCAGGCAGGCAGGCAAGGAGCAGTGCGCCCAGCACACTTCCACCGAAAACCCGGAGCTAGTGCGACCAGTGGCAGGGTGGTGTGAGCATCCTGGAAGCGCTCTGCCGGCTCCCTTCTCACCTCAATTACCATTTCTTGTTTTAATAAGAGACATTTTCTTTACCCTATCTTGAGAAAAATCAAAAGCATGTGCAGCAGTTGGCGTGCAGCTTGCAATTTAACTCGGTATTTCTCCTGCATCACTTAAAAGTGCTGGTGGGAGAAGGCTAAAACAAGACACCTCAACAGCAGAGCGTGGTTAATACAATTTCACGACAGCCTGTTATGTGCCCTCTAGGCTTTACCCAGCTGCGGTGTAAACTGACGCATTGCCGCTGACCCCAAGAAATGACACGTTTGGGCTGCCCTTAACTCATTACTTGCCTATTTTATCCAATTATGTTTTATTTATTAAGCTAATCTTTAAAATCTCTTGGTGTTGACTGTTTTACACCTCCAGTGCATTCTTTTTAATCCTACTGTTTTATGAACTGATTAACAAGACTTTTTGCTCCAACAGCACAAAAATAAAACACAAATCTAAAATATGGTCCTATTGAATCGAGTAGCCAGCATTGGCATTTCCCATATCGTCACTGGAAAGCACCTGCTGTTAGACACAACTGTAGCACTTGTTTTATTTTGCCAAATTTGATGTAATATTATAAAAGCAGATTAAAGATGAACGATTTCACTGTAAAATCCCAAATCTGCACGTGAAAAATAATGACAAGCAGAGCTCTCATGCTCCAAGCATTATTTCTTAATCATAACTTTATTCTACTGAGAAAAGGAAAATGATGCTATTTCGCAGAATTTAAATAATCTAATCTACTTTCCAGATAAAATTGTTAACAAACCATTGATTTAATCTCACATGCCCGCTAGACCCCTTAAACTCTGATACAAAATATCTATTCCTCTAATTAAAACAAATGAATTTAATAAAGGAGAATGGTATGATAATTAGACACATTATGAAGTATAGGCCACTTTGATCTAGAACACGCACCCTTTAATTCTTATGCGACTACGTGTTCCCACAGACACAGCCCAGACCTAAGATCTTGTTATATTCCTGTCTTCAAAGAATAATTGTTTTAGACATGTCACCACAAAGTGCTTATTCAAGTCACTATTTTCGACCACAGTATTACACACTCACACAATGGAGCAACAAATTCTTTCCTTGGCAACAAGAATCAGCTGTTCAAAACTGGTACTTAAGACTAAACACTAACTTCATTTTTTTTTTGCATTTAATGCTTCACGTGCCTTAAACTTCAGCTATACGTACAGCTTCTGCACACACCTGGATAAACAGGACATTCTGCTCCTCATAAAACCTCAGAGCAAAAGTAGTAATTGCAATTTTTAGGGCCAATTTGAGGACTCCATAAGTATTTACTTGTGAAATACAAAAGACTGCAACTTACGTGGCAGAAAACTAGAAGCGATTTGAAGAACTGATTTCGGGTTTATCTGATGAGAGCTGACTGAGAAGGATTTGCCTTCACACAGGACAGACAAGGGGGGGTCTGTAGTATCCTAATTCCTTCCATGCTACTGAAAAATCCACAGCATCAACCTCCTCCTCCTCCTCTTCTCCTTCCTCCCTCAAGGTGAAGACCAGCCTTCGATATCCTCAGCTCCCATTTCAAGACTGAGACTTCTTCCTTTCTGGTTAACCAATGACAAGAAGAAAAAAACTTACAAACTCCACTCAGTGGAAACACCCAAATCACCCTCATGACAACATTTTTCCCTTTGGACTTTCCCAGAAGATCCCAAGCTGAGTGTAACATGAAGATGCTCAGTATTCTTAGCATTTTTGTATAACTACGGCACATAACGCTGCTGTGTGCAGTAGGCATGGCGCTCTCTTGATAGAATAAGCGTTGACCCATGTCACCGAGTGTATTTAATCAGCAGACACCCAAGACTGCTAGGAAATCGGAATATGCAATTTACTTAATAGACAGAAAACACTGAGAAAGAAAGAGCAAAAGGGAAATTGTCAGTCATTGCCTAGATGACACCATTGCTGGGAGAAATCTGAAATATCTCAGAGCTAAGATTTGATTCTCTGTAATTACCGATAAGGACCAATGAGGAAATGCACTCTTAACCTTTCTTGTCTGGGGAGCCCCAGGTTTCAACTTTATCCATTTTCAAGTTCTGCACTACGGGCTGTAACAGTACAAAAAGAGGTTAAATTAAGCATGGTGCAATGTCTGGCTACTGTAAAACTACAACTAGCTGCCACACAATGCTTAAAGTATACATCCAGCTACGTTAACTCACATATGCTCCTTTTTTCTTATCGAAGCATATCCAACAGCACCCAGCAATTAGCAGTGAAGTTTTGTGTGCTGGCATTCGCTTATACAGAGTGGAGGAGAGCTCCAGGCAACAACAGAGTGGGATGGCGAGCTACAAAACAGTTATTCTAAAGGCATTATTGAAGGGAAGCTCGTCCTACATGATTTAGAATAAAAGATCATCTGACTGTTTTTAGTCTCACAAACCCAGAAATCCCATGGTACGAGGCAGTAGGCCTGCTTCATGTTGTCTGAAACTAGAGGCTGTTTGGTATGAACACATTTTTTGGTTGGTTGGTGGAGCTTAAAATAAATCTGATAGCAAGTGAGTCAAATTCAGCTTTACGTTACCCCCGGGACATCCCCGGTGCCATCAAGATGGCTACATTGGGTTACAGAGAACAGAGGTGGGCTGCAATGACTTGCCCGTCTCATTAGAAGGTGAAATTAGTAATATCCCTTCATTTTGCTTTCCATGAAGAATGTGGCTTATTACTACCTCACGCTGCATGGAGCAGGGGCCAAATCTCACTGGTGCTCGTACCACCCATATTGAAGAAAAGTGTAATGTCCTCATAGCCGGAGTGTTTACATTGCTCTCTGATGTATTAGTGTAGTTGTTTGATTATGTGAATAACAAATGTGCTTCTAAAAATGTGTTTTTAAAAGCTTTTGAGGCACAAATCTGAGAGGTGATGTGCATACCAAACTAGCACGGTCCTGGTGGCAATGGCGTGTAGCTGGACCTCTGAATTCACGATTACGTCTTTCAGAAAACTTCACAGACTAAGACACACTTAATTCTGCTTTCTTTGCCACATTTCAAAGTTTTATTAGCTGTCTTTTAGGTAACTAAGTTTAAGGTTGAATACTTTTCCTTCTCACACCCCAATCGTACTTTTTTTTCCTCTGAACCATTAAGCAAGTTTTCCGGTGCTTTGATTTTATATGGGTTTAATAGCTAAGGGGTGTAATTATTATAATTAAATACGGGAAGCATACTAAGGGACAGAAAGATTTGAGGGAATGAGTGCTATAACAGTTCTGCAAAACAAGTCAGCGACAAGAAAACAAAAACATCAGTGAAAGCTTCAAGCACTTCTAGCTGCAAAAATACATTTCCTTTTTCCGCATCTTTAGCATCAAACGTTTCCTGTTAAAAGCAAGTGCTTGGGAAGCCAGGCTTGCTCAATTCAACCCCGTTACGTGAAACAATCCAATAAAAACGAGGTCTATGTCCTATTTTCTCAGCTTCTGCAGCAGCCTGCTGGAGCTTTATCCCTCAAACAAGAGCTCCATCTGGTGGACTTTCCCCAAAACGTGGAAGCAGCCAGCCAGCCCTCTCGGGGCCAAATTCAGGTGCCCCAACGACACATGGGAATTTCAGCCATAACTTACTTCAGGGGATGGATTTTGGCCCTCAGGGTCAAACCCAGAGTTACAAACCCCTCCAACGAGAATTGACAGGACCAGCCGTCCAGCATCAGCACTTTGCCACAGAGTTGGTCTTGCTTCGGTCCACCCTGACTGTGCATTCAAAGGACAACTAACCCAAAGCTCACCCTGCCTGGCTGTTCACCTCTCATAGAGGTGAGAGGTGAACCAGAAATCGTAACCAGATTTGTGTCAGAGAGAGTCTCTGACTATCTGTGCTCTGAAAATAACCTGTGGAGTTGTCTTAAGTGCATTTTCCGATGTCAAGCCTTACAACATCCCTGTGCAACCAGTATCAGGGTCTTTACTGATGGAGAAAACAAGACACAGAGAGACTAAAGGCTACTTCAGTTTCCTGAAGAGAGGTACCTAACACCCTCTGAGACATGTCTGGGTATCCTATTTGGCCACAGCTGCCCATACTGAAGGGCGTAAGCCTCCCATTGCCCAGTACCATATCTGCAGATGTTTTGGATACCCAGTGGCCCCTCAGATGGCACTAGGTGACTGTCTTTAGACAACAAACAGAGCCAGGTGGGACTTGTTTCTGGTCACATGGCAAACCAGTGACAGGAGCCCTGATCCCTAAGCACCTTCTCCAGCTACCGCACCTGGCTGCATTGACAAGAGACAGTACAGCTTAGGAACAACAAAGTTCCCAAGTTTGCACTTTAGGTTGTTACCATAGTTTTTAATCCTCTCTTATTAAACACCAGATCCTGTTAAAGATATTTTGCTGAGTCTAAGTAGGACATCTATTTCAAAGATCTGTAATTGCTTCCCATCCCAAGTGAATAGATGATAAAGACCAATGCAGAAGATTAAAAGTTAATTGCAATAAATTGCATTGGCCAGGAAAGCAAAATTTAAAAACACACAAGATCGAAATGATATAGAACACAATTATGCAAAGCTTAAAACCCAACATCTTATATAACAGGAGAAATTTGTCTCTGACTAAAGAACACAGCATGTGGGAACGCATGTAACTTGTTTGCCTTCAGAAGGACTCGCTGTGTTGTCTCTGGTAGGAGCCTCCACGAATTGGACAGGGTAGCAGGATTCATACGGCTATGTGAACGGCTTGCACATGGCCTCAGATGTGTGTGTGTAGTCAACAAGCCCGACGAGTTTGTTTTTTCATAGTATTCATATGTTGTGAGGAGAAAAAGGCACAACAGAGACGCTTTCTATTTACAATTTCCTTGTAGCTAAGCACATCAGAGCTATTCAAAAGAAGTTATTTGTGACTCTTGATAAGCTCAAGGACTGCTTGTTAGAAGATGGGCAATTAACAGAAAAATGCACGAAGATAACTGAATGTCTGTGTGTGGTCCTCAGGAAAGCCCATGGGAGAGCTTGCCTCAAGACATTAAGAAATCTGTGCAGATGAGCTTACTACTGAAGCCGTAAGAGCCAAGGAGGAATTGACGGGATACATTTATTTAATCTTTCCTCTCGTTTTTACAACACCAGCTGGAGGAACACAGGGAGTCAACTAAATCAAAGAGTCAGTGTGGAAAGAGCACCCCTGAACTAAGTGGCTGGAAACACTTTTGGGGTATTACTATCCCAAATGAAATTGTTTGCTTAAAGATAATTATTTTTCTCAGCACCAGCTTTAAGGTTTTCGTACAAGCCAATGAAATACTTTCCAACCCCAGTTTCTTCTCCCACCCCTCCACACAGAACTGGCATTTATTGTCTGTAAACACCATGACCTGCTGTGCCGGAAGGCTCTGAGGAATGTTACTAAGATCACTGCTTAAAAAACTCTTACACTGAATCCAAGAAACGTGCAGGCAAAAATTTCACAGGCTCCAAGTTTCTTACTGGAATCTACTTTCTCCTGGGGTCCACGGGTAGCTCTTCTTTTTTTTCTTCCTCTTTTGCTAATGTTTCCGAGAATAGTCAGAATCCAAACTTGGAAAAGGAGGTCCGTGTGGCAAACACGTACCCCCTGGGAGAGGAAAGCGCTCCATCATACTGTATATAGAGTATTTGTGCAGTGCTAACCAGCTAACGCAGGCAGAGAGGGCAAAGTCATGCAATGCCTTCATGTACAACCAACAATTGATGGTACCAGTTATCCCAAGGACAAGTTCCAAAAAATAAGGACATCCACTACCTGGCAATATCCCCAGCAGTGCTGAGAGAACAGGTCTTTCAAGGGTGAAGGGTTGCTTTCTAAGATTGGCGAGTGTTGGCTCAGCAAGGAGAAAGGGAAAGGAAACAGCATTTTAAAACCCAGCAAAAGCCAAATAGGAAACGTACAGCTTAGAAGGCATTCATTTTCCCCATCACCATCATAATCTTTGAAAACGGGATAAGATACAGCACATTTGTTTTCAAAGATATTTTACTCCTGTTAAGAAAGAAGTGGGATGATGGAGAACTAAAGAGGGAGACAGCATTAGCACCAGCTACAGCTTAGCCACAGCAACGCAATGCCAATTCAGTAAAGGTCTGGCACTACACAGACAAGGCAGCATCCTCGGGTACTGCTTATTACATCCCACTTTTCCAGAGAAGATAGCGTGGTTTCTCTGTGAAACCATCAAGATGATGATGACCATGTCCACATAAATCCCATTGCCGAATCAAGGGAAGACCAGCACCAAAGCACTTCAGCTGTGCTAACTTCAGCCTGGCATCAATAAGGATATTTCAATTTATTGTCTAGATTAGCTGCCAGCCCATCTACTCATTTATCATGCGCTAATTTATAACCTTCTCCTGCTTTATTGATAACATGACAGATTTCCTCTGAATTGGCCTGGATCTGGATTACAAATATTCTACATTTTACATGCTCATTCCTTCTAGAGTCAATAAAGCTCCTTCCCAGCAGAAAGTCACATATGCAGTTGTTTGAAGAATTTTATGATCCCCAAAGCAGAGATGAGGCTGTACAGCAGTGACTGTATTTTGATACCCTTATTCAGACAAAGTTCCCACTGATGAAAACATACAGGTTGGACTCCATCTTCTGAACATGTCCTGATTTTTATGTATACATACACAAATGTGCACATATATTACTGACATTTTATGTTCTTATTTTACTGTTCTGCTGGCATACAATTTCATCAATGAATGACTACCAAAAATATAAAAGCCTCAGTTCCCTAAATAGAGGAACGCACTAGGCTTAATTTTATACATGAGGTTACACTATTTTGGTGTGCACTCCTTGTAATACATCTTCAGAGTCCTGAGTAAAGATGGAGCTTTCTTTCACTGGAACACTAGTCAACTGGGAACACTGGAAAACCAACCTATCATGTTACATGAGTGTAACCTCATGTAACCCTGTCTTGTGTTATATGACCATAATGGAAATAAAGATTGATCACTCTTACCCACCTATCTGCCTTTTATGGCTTTATCAGACAGCCTTCTGAAAGACAACTGTTCCTATACAAAATGAAGAGTATGAAACATAATACTCTTATGGAAACAATACATATATCAGAAAAACATGTGTATGGTCTGTAGTATAACCACTCAGGCAGAAACTGATCACATGCCTAACTCTGCAAGATTCAGATCATGCAGACTGCAATATCAAGAAAAACATCACACTAATGCCATAATTATCTGAGTGTCCACAGTACATAACATACACACCCCACATTTATTCATTACAACCTGCCTCTCCCCCTCAGAAAAATCTCACCAGCTCTGCAGGACCAGGGATGGAGATCAAACAGGCAGCATGGCCCTGAGTCGATGAAGTTGGGTCTGCTAGGGACAAGTCTCACCTGGCTGAGGTTCCGTGTGGATTCTCTGATGTCTAATAAGGCTGAAGCACATGCTGCGATTTCCTTGAGCGAAGAGGTTCCCCTATCTTCTACCTGCCCACCTCTAGGAAGCTAAAACCCTTGAGACCTGTTGGCTTTCTATCAAATTTGACAAGCTGGCAAACGTGACATTTAATAGATGTTACAAAGTCACTGGGAAGGCCTGGCAGACACGTGCATGCACTCTCAGGGACACGCCTGCATGCAGCCAGCACAGCTTCATAAACACTGCTCCACAGGAAACCAGGCAACGAGCATGGACCTGTTCTGCCTGTGTCCCTTCCCCTCCGTGCAAGGATGAGGCAGGGTCATACCTGTGTTTGGGAACTCCTAAAAACAACCCACTCCCTGTAATGAAGAGCTTGTGCCTTGCGCAACAGAAACCAAAGCTGTGAAGTGAGGGAATGGCCCGGGAAGCCTTTGCGGAAGCCAGTTTTTATACTGTACTGTCTCACTACAAAGGAAAGGTGTTTAAATTGCCCAGAGTGGTTTTTCAGGCTTGTCTAAAATTGTGTAGTTTCAGACAAATCCAGCCTTCCTCTCAGCTGCGAGCACAGCTCTGCCGCAGAGGCACTGACCTTCTCCCTCCTGCTGAAATACCACACGCTGCTGGGTGAAGGAGGCCGAGGAGAGGAAAGGCGTCTGCTGCCCATCGCTACTCCAGCAACGCTCACGGAGGTGCACCACGAGCCTTTCCGCAGCCTGCGGGAAGAGAGGAGATGGTGGTTTAGCTCTGGAGGCCCCTCATCCCGAAAGGAAAAATAGATGTGGAACAACAGTATGCTTTTGTGAGCGGTACAGACCGCTTTGGAGCCCAATTAAACTGTCCTAGTAAACTCAAAGTACTCTTATAAAAGAGTAAATAAAAATCAATGGAAACGCACTTTTCCCTCACCAGTGTATAAACAGAAAGCCGGCGCTGAGAAAGCAAGCATGGTGGCAGGGAGTGGACTCTGCCAGCCCTGAATACAACGCATCGTTAACACAAGCAAAGCTTCTCAGCCTGGGAAAACTTAAAAATTAAAGCCTCGTGAAGCTTAAACTCCAGTTTAAAAAGAAATCTTCATTTTTTCTTACTACAACGCTCTCCCCTGGGGACACAGCATACTGACTTTTGTTATGTGGCCAGGTTAAAAGTTTTAGCAATCCTGCTAGATTTCTTTCCTAGAGGAAAGAGCATGTATATTTATATAATCAGGTCTTACGCTCAAACCTTCATAACTGAACACTTATTTTCTATGTGTATAATATAAATATGCAAGTACGCACATGAGCACAAACTGGGATGTGTTCACGTGTGCACGAACGTCACCACCTGCACGTACAGTCCTTAGACCACCTGGAAGAATCTGAGTTATCTACATGTATTTTTCCTATTTTCCTAGGAAAACCCGCACAGTTTAGCAAAGCCAGAATCAGCCTGGCTCTGCAGAGTCCCACCACGTTTCTGGGGACTTCAGAGGCAGAAAGCCTGCAGAATTTCAGGGACTAAGCTGTAGAAGTTTAAAGAAGCCTGAAGAATTTAATGGAGATTTAGATGTCTGCAGCTGAAATGTAGTATTTTTGAGAATGATTGACCAAGATGAGTGGCATCTGCTTAGTAGTTATGAAACATCATGTCAGTGTTACGCCCTACTAGCATACATAAATCAAGGTGCAACGTCTATATCATTTTCTTCTCAGATGAAGAAAGGCTCACAGCCTTCGTAAGATTAAGCTGTTCTAAAACAAAATGAAATACTGCTCGTAAACAGCAGTGATGTTTACATACAGAAACTAAACAAAATTGGGCAAAATAGGCTAAATGAATCAGAACAAACAAGAAACTCATAAGGGATATTCCTTCCTTATTAATATTCTCCCCCTCCCTGGTACTACTCAGAAGTTTTTTTCTTTGCCTTTCCCACGTCTCTTATCTGTGCTTTCAGATACAGAGAGCCTCACAACATGCTACAGCTTGAATGTTTGCATTCATCAAAGTGAAAACTTCTATTAAAAGAATTCAATTATTTGGAAAAGTTTCCTGGCGGTATAGCACCACCTTTCTAAGTTCACTTCCAATGGGAATTTTACTTTCCATAAACTCGTTTGACTCATAAAATACAAATAGATGGTTTGCTGACTCCAAAGTAAAGGACTTCAGAGGAATGAGCATGAAAAGTGGAGCCTGTCACAAGCATCTGTGGAACAGTAGGAAGTTATGGTAAGCTTGTGAATAGTAGCACTGTCTAAGGCTCCCCCTGGGAATACTATTAAATTAACAGCACATTCAGATTAATTGCTTTTTTTTTTTTTCTGGGGATTTTTTTTCAGTTGCCCAACAGGTATCTTGTAATGCAGAATTGTGGTTCACAGAGGTCACCCTGTACCACATTGGGTTTGATTTGGTGGTGAGGTTTTCTGGTTTTGCAGCTTTTTCTTAGCTGTGTTTCACAGTCCTGAGTTATTAATTTATCAGACAGAAATAGAAAAGCAGCTACAGCGCTCTGACCCAACCACACCCAAATCCTCAGGGAAGTCAGATGTCTCTTCAGAAGTCATGAACAGTGAGATAACAACATCACACACACGCTTTGAATTTTAATTGTCACTATTAAGGATTAGGAACAATCCCTGTGAGCAACTAATTTTGCTGGCATTACTGAGCCAGACTCAAGCCTGCTTTTAGCTGTAATGCAATATTCATGCCTCAAACCCGATTTTAGCAAGTTCCCTTCCCTTCTAGAGCAAGTACATCACTGGAGGCTCCAAGTCCCCTGTTTGGTATCCCCGCCTTCACTGACTCTTGGCCACAGGGGAATTATAACAGTGAATAAAGTAATCCCTGCCTTGCCACTGCCAATGTAAGTGAGCATTGTTATACCAGTTCATAAGCGATCGGCTTTTCTGCTATATGGCCATAATGCTCCTTCCCAAAAGAAAGCTGAAAATGTGGGGAGACTGCTTGCTCCTCCAAAGCTGTTTTGGTGTCTGAACAGGTCATTTATGTTGAAAGAATTTTATTTGAAATAACCTGCTCTTTGGTGTTGATGACCATGGTTTTCTGGTATCATTGCTAGTCCTTCCATTCAGCACGACTAGGATTGTTTCTTCCGACCCTTTATTTCTACAGATTCCATGCTGGGTCATGACTAGAAAGGACAGGCTGCAAATTTGGCATTGCAGAGAAAGAGGGTAAAAGAATAGGAATTACAAAAAGACCAGCTCTTATTTCAAACTTCAGAAAAATGCAGCTCTTTCCCAACTTTTAGCATAGGGAAATAATCTGGCTGGTGCTTTATGCCTAGCCTTAAGTAACAGTTTAGTGACTGGTGTATTTAGTCAAAGAGATAGCTGGTTTTGTGAAAACCTTACAAAAGACCTATGCATGTGCCAGCTCTGCAGGGTAATGCCATTACCTTAAATGGATTAACTTGGGATTTACATGACTAAGAGCTGAGATACAGGATGCCTGAACACTGGAAGGCACAAAATTAAAACTTCCTCCAAGAAAATTAAAACATCTCCCTCTCTCTTCTCAACTAAATCAAATAATTAAATGAAAGAAACCAACCTGATGATGAAAATGCCAACAAAGGAGCTTTACCATTCATCAAAGCTGTAACTTCTCTCTTAAGTCATGCGATACAAACATTAGCGGCGCACATCCTGCTTTCGCTCCACAAGATTTCCCTTCTCCAAATCCTTTCCCTTGGCTATGGGGAGAGCCCCAGACCCCACCTTGGTCTGATACCTCCCACTAGCCTAACAGAGTTGCAGTCTATGGTCTCAGTCTTGCAAGATCTTGACTCCTACATTGATCAACAGATTGTATCAGGAACCGTGCCCCATCTCGTACCCTACCTGCCAGCCATCATTGCCCTCAGCCCTGCTCTCACCACCACCAGCCCATTTCACGGTCGGTGGCCAGCATGGACCCTTTGCTCTCGCATAAGCAACCCTTGAACAGGAAGCACCTGGGTGTTCCCCATTTATAGGGCAGGTGGAAGCGAGGCCATTGCTGCCGTAAGTGAAAACACAGCATTAGCCAGCATCCTGGCTCCTGGTGGGAAAGTGTTTTATTAATCAAAAAAATACTTTCCACCCTGTGGAGTCTTGCAGACCTTTAAACTTGCATCTGCAAAAATCAGAGAAATTCTTCTGTCATTCTCACAACAAAGTTAAAATACAGAAACCATTTTTAAAACATGAGGATTTTTTTTTTTTTTTAAACAAGAGAGAACTTCAACCTGATCAGAAATACTCTGTAAGCTCAGCACAGGGTGGTATGGGCAAGGCAGAATTCCCAGCTCATTAGGGTAAGGCTGCATTCCCAGCCTATTATAGGGGGAAGAACAGGGGGAGCTGGAGCAGCTGAGCTTGCTTGACCACAAGGTATTGTCATACACCACCAGCTTTTTCTCATTCTATTCTAGACTACAGAAAGGGAGAGAGGGATGAAGACTGGAAATTTGGGGCATCTCATAATCCTAATTCCCCCAAAACATGTTGTCATGGAAAGTGAAATGCTGACAGAGCAATGACTGGTAGAAGGTTGGGAATATGGCATGGAGCTAAAGAAGTGGAAGTCTTTGGGTGTGGGGAACCAGAGCCAAAGGGTACAGTGCATTCTTTCATCCACACCATTCACCGTGCATATCTAGTTCTACTATTTATATAATTCATTTCATCTCAGAAGAAAATATTTTCATTGATGATGTGTTCTTACTATAATTCACATGACTATATATAACGCTTTGCATTGCAGTGGATAACATATTAATCCCTCTTACGGGACTGTAGAATGGCATTCCTTGCCAGTGGATCTAGGAACTAAAGCCCTGACCTTCTCCTAGATATTATTAAAAGACAAACAAGAATGATATGCTGGAATCTGAAAGGCCATTGCAAGTAAAGAAGGTTTAGAAATCAATCATGCAGAGAAATTGGGAAGTGGGGTTACAGGAGAGATTTGAAGGAAGACAGGAGCGTTTCTGACAGGCAGAAGCTGAAGACTCTGCAATAGCAACATCATCTTATATAGGATGCAAAAGCTGTGCTCCGGAAGGCAAGAGGAAAGATAAGCAACTGGGACAGCCTGAGAGAGTGAAATGTTATGTGGGAGATGAATGAGAGATGAATGTTTATTATTTGGACAGGAAATCTAAAATTGATGCAGTAAAAGATAAAAAACTAGTGAATGGATTCAAGGAGGAAAGTAATGTCATCCAGGATTTTGCTTGTAATCTATCAAATCATCCTCAGCTGTGGTATCTAGCCTTCCCAGCCTAGGACAGCATAGGTGTGTATTTGGGGCACCCCATGTGCTTTGCCTACAGCATTATCATGAATCCAATTCCTCTTATATCCAGAGTTTCTGAGGAAATTAAAACAGGTCCTAGCTTTTACCAGCAATTTCAAAGTAACAGTTTTTCCTTCCTAAAACAAATGACAGCCTGAGACTAAGGAAGGATGCTATTTAGTGACATCTTGCTTATCACCAATGAAATCTTCATATCATGCCACATATTATCTATGTGTAAGAGTAGAAAGAAATATCTATAGAAATTGAATGGAATAAGCATTGGCATGACTGTCACTTCAGGCCTTCAGAAGAAAAAGACAATCTTAAAACAATATACATTTTTTACAAGGCACAGAGCTTAAAATACCTGAGAAGTAAAATAGTGGTGAATCAAAACAAAAAACTTCAAGTCAGCAAAATGCTGGTGTCACATCTGCTAGCTCCATAAGAAAGGAAAAAAAAAAAAAAGAGAGAGAGATAAAAAATAAAGCATGGGACAAAAATTCCCCAAAGACCCCAAGCCTTTAAGTACCTTTTTTGTGTTAATGACTCCATGAGTTCAAACGTGCTCCTATTCTAATGTTGGATAATTACTGTTATGGTAATCAAAACATCATTTAGTGAATCCAGCATATCATGTTGAAAATAATGTAAAATAATATTGTAAGCAGATAATTTAACTTGACATATAAACACTTGCTCTCATTCATAGAAATGAAAATTTTTCCACAACATGTTTAGTATATAACACTGCAACCAAATGGAAAAAGTTCAGTTTAGAAGAAAAGTCTACACAAACTCATGCCAAAACATACATAAAATGTTCCCCCACATCTGTTGTTTAATAAAATTTCATGTGTCTATTAGCTGTCATGACTCGTCATTTAGAATCTGTACAAACACACGTCAACACGCACACTCCCACCAGAAGTAACAAGGTTTTCCAAGGGCTGATCATGACCAACGCCTGGATCTCCCCCATCATTTTAACACACTGAGTAATCAGCTTCATTATGGATCAGTTCCTTATCGTATACCTAAAATTTCATCACCTTGTAAGTATTTTTAATATGGCAGTTGAGTCGGTCACACAGGGATACGAGTCAAGCGCTCCTGATACATCTCGCCTGGTGGGCAGACTGGCCAGCACAGATGCAGGACAAACATGGCCAGGTCACACTGGTCTTTCTGCTGGATGAGTGAAAACATCCCCTTAAACTGCTGAGTTTTGACAGAAAATCACTTTAAGCTTGTCTTGTTTCCCCAAGCCACTGTGAGAGAGGAAATTGTGGGGCAGAAACCACAAGTGTAGTTCATTACTGCTGTTACAGGTTTGGGTATTCACATAAGTGTCTGGTCCGGTATGAAAAGAAAGTTACTCTCTGTATATGAATTGCTCCTCTTGCAATGTGCATAATAATTCCAATATTCCCAAACCCTGAGCAGTCCCTACAAGAAAAGGACGGAAAAAAGAAATGGCCTTTCACAAACGCACTAGCCCTTACTGTGAAATTGGTCCACTCACTACTGATACTCAAAAATATCAGAGAACGCTAAATAGAAAGAATCAGATGGAAAATAAAATATGTAACAAAGACTGGGAAATGCCAGAACGTTCTTTAAAAGGCCAGAGGAAGAACTGGGAGTGCTGATACCCAGTTTCGGCAAAGCTCAAGGAAAGAAAAACGCCTGTTATGAGTACTATGATTGATTTTAACTAAAATAACTCACCCCCTCAAACTTGTCTGGGTCACTGCAGAAAGCGTATCCTTTGGGGGTGTTTGAGTCTGACAATGCTAATTCAAATAGATGACAGCACCTGCATTTGGGAAACATACATCATTACAAGAAAATCAAGAGAAAAATCAACTGTACAGGCATTTTATATGCATTTTGAAAGATAAAAATTCTCCATCATATAATACAAGGAATACCCCACACTTAATGTGATTAGGATCTGTGTGAGTCAAGGTTTACAGTCTTGTGCCCAAGCCAGCCAAACATTAAAAACCCATGACTACACAGAGAAAAAAAAGATAGCCCTGCAAACTCTATTTTCCTACTGTGAATGGGTGGCGTTGAATCATCCGCTTGGGCCAGATAATGCTTGCACAAGTTGTCAGATAATGAGTTAAGCGCCACAAATGGAAGGCACAAACCTTCGTGGTAAGTTGGGGAAAACACTGGAAATGAATGAAACGGGGGTTTGTTGCCTCCCACACCAACGACACAGAAGCTTGTCTGTTTTGAGGATTCACAACATCTTTGAGTGCAGGGTGCTCTGCCCACAGCACTGGTCACCTGCTGAGAGCTTGCACTGAATTAGGTTACATTATAATTGGATTTTCCGAAGGCACCGCATTAGCATTTTCCATGATCTCACCCTTATTAGCCAAATCACTAATCAGGAGTTGCGCGGTTATATTGTTTGCTGGTTAAACTATCTGCTGCTACAGTGTCTGTAAGCCAGCTCCAAATTCATGCAGAGACAAAAACTCCTATCTCTCTAACAGAGACTCGGGAGTTTATTCTGTAGCTAAAGTTGCAGTCAAACTCTAATTTTCAATAGTTCATGAAAAAGCAATTTCTCTGCAGAGGCCGGTTTGCTCAGTGCTTTGCTCATGTTCTTCCTGAGTCTGTATTAGGAGTGTCATTTCTTTGATCCGTGTAGGCAAAAGCAGCATCATTGTAAAATATAACAGCAGAAAAGTCCTTTCCCATGGACTCTTCCCCATAGTGTCCAAAATCAAATGCTGAACATGTTTAATCCTGCAAGGTTATTATTTTAATGCACAGGCCTTTGTATATTGATGGGAATGGAAACACCTGTTCTAAAAGCAGAAATGACACAGGCAGGCGGTCTCGTAAGTGACGAGACTGTCTTTGCACAGCTCAAAAAGCTGTTTGTGTGGGAACTTAAACTCATAGTAACTGCTTCTGAGCTATAAGGAAAGCACACAGGACATCTCATGGGGCCTTATGGTGCGAAAATCTCAATTTCTTCTTTCAGGTGGGATCCCAGCAGGTTCACATACCTGTCTCCCAACAGCTGCCCTCTTAAAAGCCTGAAGGGAAGAGACAATCCTGCAAGTAGATTATCAAGTAATGTTTGCTGAACACCAATTCACCACAATTTTCTGAAAAAAATTCATGGTCTAAATACAATTTCATTTTAAAAGCCAGGATTTATTCTCAGATTAGAGGTTAACACAATGATGTTCAGATTCATTACAAGAATCCCTTGGAAAATGAAGCCATTTTCACTTAGCAGTTAAACCCATTAAATATTTCTACTAAAATTCTTCTGATACAAGTAAGTACACACAGAAAAAACTGTGATTACATTTTTCATATAATTCTGGAGCCAAAACAAAAGGAGAGCTGGCCTTGACTCAAAAAGGGGAGTAAGCACCTTCTACCTGGCCTGGCATTGGCGGTACCCTGCTTACAATTAACACAAATTTGTTACAACAGCGAAGCAGATTTCCTTTTTAAGAAACAACCAAGAAAAAAAGTACAGAGTTCAAGATGGTATATCAACAAATCATTCCCTGGAATCAAATAAAAAAGACTATAATTCTCAAACAAAAAAAATATCACAACACTACCGGGCTTATAAGCCCTTGAATTCAAACCAGATGTGACTGTCTCTGAATCCCCAGCAATAGCTGCATCTTTTCTCATAAGGCTTTTTAACAGATTCTCATAGGCAGCACAAACAGCATCTTCAGAACAAAGGGCAATAACGCTTCCCAGCAGAGTTTAACTGGATCCTGAGGATCACTAGTCTGTATGATCTGCTTTTCTATTGTCCTTGCGGCTATTTCACCAGGCATAAATAACATGCACTAAAGAGATAAGGAGCTAGGGGAAAAAAAACCCCAGAATGAAACAGAATAATGAAGTTGCAAGACTAGCTTGCAGCATTTGGTCTACGCTTCTCCAGGTTATAGGGTGTCAGCGATGGGCTCCCTTCTCCGAGGATGAATCTGCAAAAGTATATCAATACAAATTATTTTGACATTGAGAAATACAACTTGCTTACGATTAATTTCCCTTTATTTTGTAACACATACACCACTACGACCCCCGGAGCCAATACTGTACATCATTACAAGCCTGTAATCAATCCAACACAAATGACAGTGTGAAGAAACAAAAGAGGTTAGGGGTACCATACAGCACACTAGTAGCCTCTCTCTCTCTCGACTTTCATCTAGTCCTGATTGCAGATACGGAGCAAACAGTAGGGTCTAGTAACTTAAAGCCCCCATGTAAAATCCTTCTAGACCTCTAAAAAGAACAGCTGTCATTCAGCAGTGCTCATAGGTATACATTAGCACTCGGTGCACCCAAGAGAGTAGGTAAGTATGACAGAGGGAAGAATTAGATAGTAGTACCTACAGCTAAGTAGGTGTCTGTGGTTCAAAGATGTGTTTGATAGTAACTCACTCGAGCTAGGAAAACAAAACAAAATTGAAGAAAGGAAATATACTATTGCTGGTGTAACACATACTTCCTTCCTGAAGTTTCAAAAGATTCTGGAAATGCTGTAACACATCGCTAGTAGCACACATGCAAGTGCACACAGTATTTTGCTTACAAGAGAAACATGAAGAGTGAAATATTTCCAGCAGGGTTTTGAATTTGCCTAGGAGAATTGCTCTGCAGCTGCTACACAGTAACCCCATCATTCACTTCCAAACCCACAGTGCTGATGATATCCAAATGTATATGAAAGAAAACTTGATCCAAAAGGTCCACATTTGTAGCAAGCGGCAGTACCGCGAATCATCAATTTTGGTGACACGTTTTCCTTGTAGGTAGTATCAGAGCTAAAATTCATGTTATTTCTTCACAAAAGCCAGGAAGAAGGACAATTAGCAAACTGGTTCTTTGTGCTAGATAGATAATTATAGATATTTGTGTGTTTATTTCATTTAATGCAAATAGTCCCCTATTTGGGGGGGGGGGTGTCCACAAAGACAGTGGAACAAAACTCTTCTAACAAGAAATGGGTTTCCAAGCTTCACATCAAATGTTGGTATTCATATAACAACACAATTTGAAAAAAAAAAAAAAAAAAAAAAAAAGAGAGGACTTGGATATTCAAACACCTCAGGCAGCTATACAGTGGGGATGTCATTCAATTTTTTTTGTTCCTTCCCAGTCCCGAGTCCCACTGGGACAGAATGAGGTCACCCTGCTTATGCCAAGATGCTTTTGGCTCCTAAAGTTCTTACCCAGCTAGTGCAAATGAGCAGATACCACAGCATTGCAGGCACGGTCTGCCACAGAAGAAAGGCAAACATGATATAACATGTCGTTCCCAACAAAGTGTCTCTCACCTAGAATGGCATTAACCATTCACAAAACCTTTTGGATATTTCACAGTATGAGCAGGCTTCAGAGCCCAGCACCGAGTACTTTTACACTTAACACACATACAACAGGCAAAAGAAGATGGACTCCATGTAATGTGAGTAGGTAGCACTTGGCTGCTACTTTAACAAGCAAATGGCATGGAATGAATTTTTACATTGCTTCCTTAGATGATCAATGAGGAACTAAGGATATTTCCAGATAGCAGATGGATGCTTCATCAAGTCACCAGGAAAGAGAATGATTTAATCAAAACAGCCACCACGTCACCTATCACCAGAATATCACCACTGACATCCCCTTTCAGGCAAGTTCCCTTAAATGCCTTGATTCCTCTCTATGTTTCATTTTCAAAGGAAAAAAAAAAAAAAGCCAGTGTGTGTGAAGCCATTTAAAATCTAAGGGGTACTGAATGACAAATCCCGATACATTGTTTCATGGAAATAAAATTATCAAATCCTGCAGCTGTTGAAAGTACATATCTTGTTCCTCTTCACATGAGACTTTTCTGCCTGGTACTCTGAAAAACTACAACATGTTCTGTAGTATTTAGCTCAAGTGGCCTTTTAAAAGCAATACCTTTCTAAGAAAGGCAACTTCTCATGTTCTGGAGTTAGAAATTAAAGGTGTGCTAATGGCCTTTTTGTCACATTGCAGTAGCAGAAATCAAGTTGTATCAGTAAAAATCCTGAAAATAATCACATTTTCATTCCCAGTGGGGATGGCAAGCTGCTAATTAAATCTGTCTTGACTAGTTGGGAGCACTGATAATCTCTAATGTAATGTATGCACTGAGGACAGGCTAATACCAAAAATATTTAGGGTCTGGGATTTTTTCCAGGAAAATTAAGATGTCAGTTAATTGACTTTTTTTCTGTCTGGTTTTCATTGAAGACCTCCACAAATCCATTTTTCAGTTTTTCCCCCGTCTCTACAGATGTCATTATTTTCAGTGGAAAACCCCACACTTCTCCCTCCTCTTCTTCCAAATAGCTGTAATTATAACAACATTAGCAGCCAAGTAGGTACCTTGAGGGCAAAAATCTGGAAAGCAGCAGAGTGTGGAAGGGAACAAGAGATGATATTACAATGAAAGTAAGCGGACACATCATGCTTCTTCATGTGCTCATCAGGGCATCCTTAGGGCTCTGCAGGTTGATTTCTGCTTTCCCTAGGCATGCCAAGATGAGGTGGTGACCAGCTGCTCTTCCCTCTCCCACAAGCCTCCAGAGCTTCACCCTTGAACTGAGATGTAGGTGAAGGGCTACATTTTGGCTTCTCCCTGTGCCTGGCATAACCGGATCCAAAATAAAAACGTACAGTTTAGGTCAAAGAAATCCAGTAGTTGTATCTGATGTTCTGAAGGAGTAACCGGGGTTCTTAAATACATGTACTGAGAATCTTTCTGCCAAGAAAACAAATACAGTAAGATTAATTTTGGAAGTGAAAAAGGCAATACATGCCAGCAGTTGTGGCATGCAAAAGGGTTCTTGCTCTGAGGAGGCTTTGAGCAATAAACCTCTTTTCCAGAGAATTTTTCATTAAAAAACTGGGTTCAGGGAAAATCTCCAAAATCAATCTTTTTTTCAACTGTCTTTTCAATTTTGCACAGTTGGATAAGGAAGGAAGTCAACACTGCTTGCCAAATAAAGTGACATTAAGTACACTTGCTGGAAATCTTTCTGCCTTGCTCCTTAAAAAGAAAAAAACAACAAAAAAACCCCCAACAAAATCCCCCAAACCCACAACCAAGAACAAAAAGATCAGAAACCCGTTCCAGGAATGTCGAGTGACAGAGCACGGAGAGACTTAGGGGCTAATGTCTCTCCAAAGGCAGGGTTGCTGGTCAAACAAGCCTAAGCTGGAAAAATTTAAGCACAGTTTAGGACGAGGCTTTCTGCACAGCCAGGCAGGAAGCGTTATTCTCTTGTAAATACATTGCTGGTGCAGTGAGACAACCTCTCATCATCTTCCTTAATCCCTACCTTCCTCCCATTGCCTACCTTTCCACATTGCCCTTCTCTCTTTATTGTGACCTTCAAGGAAATACCTTTGCTTTTTTGGAAGCCTGATGATTTCCCTTAATCCTGCTTTGCAGACAGGTGGTCGCCCTGTGAGGACTACCTGAGTGGTCTTTCCCTGGCAGCCTGATCTCCATTGCAGCCCACCTACGGAGCACGGCTGGACACAAAACGTTCCTATCCGTCTCTTCGCCCTGCCTGCTTTCAGCTGGAGTATTTCATGTTTGGGAAGATATGGAGAAGAAATACTTATGTTCAAGAGAAGCTGAACTCTGGTATGAGTTATCTGAGTTTTTAAGCAGTTTAACAAGAGGTGCAACATGAAACTTTCTGGATACAAATGGGAAGAAAATGCTAGTAAAATCAGACCAATAAACCTGAATACAGCCCACACCCTCCTATTTGCAAACCGCCTGTTGAATACTTCTGGATTCAGTTCAGATCTCAGTGGTGGTGTGGAAAACTGAACTCTTGAGATTGCAGCATGAAAGAGCAGGAGGAGAGGAACCAGGTTAAACCCTCACCTTCTTGTGGTCATGCAGACATACAGATGGCAGGCAACTGCATCCTGCAGTGCAGCCTGGCATGAAAGCCACCCCAAACCATGGGCATGCCTTTAGTACCTGTTGCACTGCGACCGTGCAAGGGTGTGGAATACATCAACTCACTAAACATATCATCAAGGATAGCGTTTTTTTCCCATCCTTTTGGGAAAATTATATTTTATGTGGTTAGTAATTCTTCACTGTTCCATGCAACCTCTAGCAAGTCAAAGTTGTCTCCATGCTTACCAGTGGAGAGGCTGTGTTTTTTTAACCTATGAAGCCTACTAAAACCGTTTCTAGGGTCCCAAAGCCAGAGTGGCCTGAATGGTTCTTTGTTAACTTTTAAGTAAACTCCCTAAAGCCAGAGACATATCTTTAAAAACAAGTTGCGTGGTTTTATGGAGCCAGGGGGGATCATCAACTTCTGGTTAAAGAAGGCAATTCAACAATAACTGTGGGCAACTGTGGACAAATTAAAAAAAAAAAAAAATCACTGATAAAATAATTTAAATCTTGGCTACTGAATCAAAAATATAAAGAAAGGCCAAGTCTTATCCACAGAATCCCTTTCTGGATGCCAGAATGCCTACATACAGCTAGTAGTTTTTATTTTACTTACTCAGGCACACAGAGAAGTAAAAATGTTAAGTAAATGTAATCAAACACACATACTAGGATTGCTAGCTGTGTTTGGTCACCTGCACTTATTCATACACACACACGCCTACCATCACATTTCCATGCCCCACATGAACCAAGGCAGTGATAAGATACTCAAGCATGCTGTTGCATCACACTCTGAACTCTTCGTTCAAGGGCATGCTGATGTGATATCAAGGCTGAGGACTGGTCTCTCAAGCCACAGCAGCCAGCCTGTGGCAACTCTGGGAGTAACTGTCTGTTGCTATAGAGCAACTTCAGCCTTGTGCACCACAAGGGCTACAAGACCCTTCTCTTCATCCAGATTCTTATCTGGTCCATAGATACTTAGCTGTAAAAGAGAAAGGTAGGTCACTAAAACAAACTTAAGCTCTTTTCAGTAGGATTAAATCCTTAAATGGCCCCTAGATAGTCCAGCTGCAAAATACAGAGAGACACAGATTACTTCTCCAACAAGAAGTGTAGGGTAGCTCTGAGGTGTTTTAGTCAAAGAACTGAGGACGGCTCAGCACATTGCTCAACCTTACTTAACTGAAAAATTTCTTGGGAAAGAGGGAGCTGATGTAGCCCTGGTTAACTAACAAGTGGTGTTCATCACTCCAAACTCAGAACAGACACATAAGGTTTTTGCATAAAGCCATATTTCATAGCTGTAATCTTAGCAGCTCCCCTTAGCTTTACTCTCTTCATAAAGCTAAATTGCAAGGATTTCATTTAGATAATTACCATTATCTTTGCTACTGTGGAACATCTCTTGTTCATTCTCATTTTGGAAAGAAAGGCTTAATGGAAAAAAGAACAGAGTTTTTTGAGTTTGGTTTTGGTTTTTTTTTTTTTCTCATTTTGCCTCCCTATTCCTCTCATCCTTCCCGTATTCTGATGAAGTTATTTCCAGGCTAATTAGAAAGGCCTCAAATCAAAAAGTGCCAGATCCAAACCATCACGCTACCATGAAAGTTCAGTGCTGGAGGCAATATTGCTCCTCAGACTTGTGCCTAAGTGATCCTCTGCCAACTACCAAAACATAGATCTGTGGGGAAAATAACAGACTGGAGTAGAAACTTTGGAAAATAGGATCAAATAGGATTGATCAAATTTCTGTAGCCAATTTAAAAAAAAAATAATTAACAAATATTTCAGTGATTATCCTATCTCTGTAGATACAGGCAAAGAGGTGTTTCTTACAGAAAAAAAGAGAGACAAACTAGGCTTCATAGAGGCAGCAGTCCTTTAAGATAGCCTTCTTTGAATATGAGAGCAGCTAAGAAAAGTGTTGCCAGTCAGAAGAAAAAGTACAGATAAGGTTACACGAGATGCAGAAAACATGAGATTACGGCTGGTTACAGAAGGACCTGGAGAATCTAAGTCAAATGCCAAAGCACACTGGGTGCAGATAACTTCCTCCCTCACAAAGGAGGGGAGAGAGGGAGGAAAACACAGTCTAGGTACACCTGTACAAAACTGCAGAAAAAATTAATAATTCCTCCTCGGTGACAATATGCCTTTGCAGTCCCGATGACATTATAGCAAACTAGTTAGAGTCGATGTAGAGACTCTCATAGATTTCAGATATCTTTAAAACAGGCTTTTTTTTTAAAAAAAGCAGTTTCCCGATTCAATTCACTTGTGTTCAGTTCTAAAGTTACAACCTGTGACCTGTATTTTTTAATTATTCCTTAAGAAAAAATACCCAGTGTCAAAGGAAAATTTGTTCAGTTAAGGAAAACTTAAGGGTTTTCCCTAGAAACATGAATCTACTGAAATAGCATTCCTAAAGGAAACTGCCTCACACCTAAAAGCTGCTGCACTGCTGTTTTGTTTTTCTATAATGAAGCCCTATCTCAGAAGAGAAAAGATTTATTGGTCAGTTTATCACCTAATGAGGAAATGAAAGATGAGAACTGAGACTTGGGAATGCTGCTGCACATAATAGCTCATTTAAACCCACCATTGTAATTCTCACTCGTACAAAATAGAACAAAGAAATTGGAACATCAAGAATCCTTTCATCGTGTATTCTTGGAGTTTCTATCTTTGAAACCTTTCTCAAAATACTTAAATACAGATTTAATATAGGTGACTATATATTATACATAAACCCAGGCTAGTGCCTTTTAACTGATAGTAGAAGTTGGACTTCTCTGTGATCAATGGCTAATAAAATAATCTTTGTTTAGCAGCAAAGATAAAAGAAATAAGAGCCCCGGAGATGTTAAAGCAGACATCCTACACAGAGCTGTGATGGGACTCCTGAGAATTCCTCTTTATGGGGACTGAAAAAAAAAAGGGAAGGGAAAAGTCTTCAAGTGTCCCACTCACTGTCCCATTGAGAAGGAGGTATTTGGATGTTCTGGACAAGGAACAATAATAGAAGGACAGAGCATGGATTTTTAAAAAAGTTTTTTCAGGAAGCCAGAAGTCCAGTCATATAATCAAGCAGAGTAAAAGAAGAACTCTCTTTCTTCAGCTCCCCTACGTGTACTGCCCTGGACCACAGCTGCAGTTGGTGGCCGGACTTGTTTCATTCACTGTTATAAACATCCTCCCTGTATTCTCTGGTGCAGTAAATCATTCTGAATTTAAGTGGGAGGAACTACAAAATTAATCTCCTGTCCTCTCTTGCAGTCACAGCACTACTTTCCCTACGACCACATCAGAACCCTCCGAACAGTTGCCATGTAATTATGGCAAGCTCATCCTCCATTTCAGCGAGCTACGTTCCCACCCTACCCTCTCTTCTGTGCAAATGTGGACAACAATAAATAATGGAATAGTTCCTCTGTAGCCATCACCTTCTTCTAGATGTTACAAAACAGCTTTTGGTGATGAGTCCCTGCCACTCCATATGGTACCCACTCGCACTGTGAAATGGCAGACACATGAAGCACAAACGCTCCTGCAGTGCACACCAGCAAACTTTGCTGGTCCCCCTGCAGCACAGGATGATCTATCATTCATCTGAGATGGTATCTCTACAAAAAGGACACAAGACATGAGAACAGAGCAAAACATAAAACTTTAGGTGCCATAATTCTCAACCACTTTTGAGAGAAAAGGGGTGGATTAGGGGAGTTTCTGAAGGAAAAGATCCGGAGGGGCAGATTCCCACCCAGAACAACGTCTCTTCTTCCTTGTGCTCTCTGGCATCCATCTTTTGGGTGGTCTGAAACAAGTACTTTGAAACACCCAGGAACTTGGCATGATTTCAAATCCAGGTATGAATATTAAATACTCCTCCTGGTTTCCAAAAGATAGTTTGCACCAACACTTTGGCAACTAATTAACTTTGTCCATTTACATGGTTTTATTTTCAGACCTGCCACCTTGAACTATCAGAGCAGATCAAGAACAGCAATGGGCATTTTGCCTTTAAGGTGAAACAACATCCTAAAGCCTGTACTTTGTTACCAAGGACTTCTAAAATCTGCCCCGTCTTGGCCCCTAGGTTTGGCACACCATTAAATTTAATCTTAGCTGGAGCAACAAGAGCTCTAAGGACAACTCTGAGGATATCTTTTCTTTAGGACTATTACTAGGCATTTAATGAGGCAAGTGTGTGATCCTATAATGTGTAATAGAGACATCTTACGAACTGCAACGACGCTGAAAGCCGTAATGTAGATGGTATTACATTAGAAACCTCACCTGTGTTGCACATACACCACCCTCAGCTCTCTGAGGCAAAGCTGTCACATAAGCACTCAACAGATAAATAGGAAAGTTTACTCTACATCCCTCAAAGGCCCTCATTTTAAAAAGTACATTTAAAATATGCTCTGTACAGCTGTTGTCTTACCATTTGCCTTGTGCTGCACATCTGGCGGAAACTGGTCAGGAACATACCACTGATAGTCTGGCTGCACAGAACAATAAAACATTATTACAGCAATATGGACTTCATAGACACTTCAAACAAAAGAATAGTGACATGATAAAAATATAATTGTGCTGTGAAGTTTTTTATTAGTTATATAAAAGTAGTTTACAAAAAATCTTATATTTAGCTTTATATTTCCACTGATCGAGTCCTTCAGCTTGCTTCCTTTTTTATGACGTGGTTTAGATGCTGCACTCATTAGAAATATTGGTGAAAACCTTTCTAGATCCCACAAATCAAAAGAAACATTAACAGAAACAACTCAGATTTTAAAAGGACTAAGGAATAAAGTGCACTAGAAGATACTAGCAGGCATCACATTCTCTGTACTAAAGAACCCCAGAAAAACCTGGTACACATCGATCTGACAGGTGAAGCTGTTCCACTTTGAATACATGTAACATCTGTAATATGTTTCCATGTGACAGGAATAACCCATTTAATAAAGTTCGCTCCCCTCCTCCCTTCCCTACAGGTTAGCATTAGCGTTACTATAACATTAGCTGTTACCAAATTACTTCTTGAAAATACTGTGGGACGGGAAAAATTCCCATCTTTCTTATAAGACGAAGTATTAGGAAGGTTATGTCCATGCAAACATAGTTTTGTCCAGGGAAATCCTGGAAGAAATAAATAGTGCATTATAGTTTATACCACACACTGTGGTAAATGAGTAGCAAATTACCACTAGAAAAAACAATTTGGGGACCAGACGTCTCAGTTGAAGCTGTATTAAGCTGTCTACCTGGTTCAAGTAGTACATGCAAGCTTGTCAAATTCCAGGTAATTACTGCTTCAAATTAGTTAAACTCAGAAAATAATTCTTGTTTTGCAGAAATTACTCTGACAAAACCCTGAATAGTCCCAAGGAGACTCTTACAGATTTCAACTTGTAGAGAAGAAATTTCATAGACTTCTAAAGAAGTTTTGCCTAAATTAAAATAGCAGGATGAAGCTGTAGGTACAGAAAATGGATTTAACTTTTCTGCATGCTGTCATTCGTAGTTACATAGCAGTAATCACTCTCATACACTGTCATGAAAAAAAGGAGCTATCCTATTTTCACTTAATTATACCATCCACAGGAATTATTAACTAATTCTGTGTTTGTGGGCAAACAAAATAGGCTTTGATACAAAGCAAGACTCTGCTTTGCGTTAAGCACAGGTAGTTTTTCCACCGATGGCTCAAAATACACTTATGTGCATTGCTTTTTTGAGTTTCTGTTGAATTTTCTGTTCTCTGATCTACTCTTTCATATGTACTTACACTATGCAAACTTGAATGAATTTCAGAAACAAGAGGTGCATTTCATGTCAGACTAAACAAAATGTTTCTACTAACAATGTAAAAAGGAACAAAAAGGTGCAGGATATAAAAAGAACGAAAAAGCAAAAGCACAGACTAAACTCACAGGATTACATACGTTAACTCAGGACACTCATTAAATTCTAACACCTTTCTTCATTGCTAAACAAATTGCTCAGGGAGGTATCAAAAGCTCAGAGCAGCAACGCTGCACTCACACAGACAAAGAATTTCAAAGAAAACTCAGAATGAAACTGGGAGTTACAAAGCAACCAGTCAAACTGACCCCGTCGCTCCGGCAGGAATGGCAAAGTTGTAAACCCAGTGATCCCTCACAGAATTAGAAACCCAGATGATGGAAGTTCAGGGAGAAGAGCCAAAATAATCTGGGACAGTGTCCAAATTGCAGTGAAAAACATTCTGCAATACTTCCAACTCTGATAAATAGGCAGATAAGCACACTCGTGAAGCATAGAAATGACTTGTTTGACCACAGCTTTTCCGCTGGATTTCTACAGTCTGAAAGCCTTATATGTGTTTTGCAAAAATTTGGCTATAATTTCTCAAATAATGAGCATCTTTCCATATGTGACAGCTTTATAGCCAGAAACAGATATTGTGTATTTAAAATTACATTCACCACGTTTAAATACTTTCTCACTAGATTTGAACAAGCACAGCCCTCTTAGATAACCCAAAGCACTTCAAAAATATCATTCTCTAAAGCAGTATTTTCCCTGAAATAGATAACTCCTCCTCACATAACCTGCCTTAGTGCAAAGCTATTCTTCATGCTGAGGAAGACAGGACGCTGTTGTGTGCCAGGAAAAAAGGCAAATTTCCCATTGTGTTAGCCACACTCAGATATAACTTCGACTTCTGGTTTTTGGTTTGGGTTTTTTTTTTTAATTTTTTTTGCAATATAAAGGCTTGCTTAGGGAAAATTGCATTCCTAAAGCATTCACAGCCAGAGTGCCTCAACCTCAGTAGAACCTTACTCGTCATGTAATCCCATTTCACAGCAGTGTACCAGAGGGAAGACACTACTGGGTACAAGCAACAGCACCTGGGATTTCACCCTTACAGTTTAATAACAATGTTGTGAATCCTGCCAACAGCTTGTCTGCCTGCCCCAGAAGCAGGACTCTGTGCAATTCAGTACTGAAGACACTGGAACAGCAAGGAAGAAAAGAACACAACTATCAAGAGAAAACCAGCATTTTGAGGCAGATAGTAAGGGAAGGGAGACTGCACAGAGATCACCAAGGCTGTTCCAGACCTAGGGCTAATCCTAAAACCAGTACAAAATCTTGATCTGGAATAAACTAGGAAACAACAGATTTAGTTACTGGTGAGGATGGCCCTGTGATGGCACCAGGTTATTCTCCAGTGGTCACCATGCTTTGAGAAGATCAGTGCCCATGTGAAATGGGAGACGGTGGGAACCTTACTGAGTGCTGTTGCTGCTCACATGCCCTGTGCGATGCTGGATGTACTCGAGGATCTTGATAGTGAAGAACCAGCCCACAACTCCCATAATTAACACATGGTGACAGGAAGAGCGGAGGTGCGTAGCTGGGCTTCCCAGGCTGTACTGGGAGGTTTTTTGTCTGTCAAAAAATAAGAAAACGAAGAAATGCATTAGCAGCGGGATATGACGACCAACAGAATATTCATGTACAAATTCATCAGTAAAAAGCAATGGGGAAGAAACCCTCCCCTCTCAGCATGTTTTGCAACGCTGCTCATTTAGACCCTTCAGACTGTTCAAGATTTAAAAAAGTATTTAAGAAAGCTGGCTTGTGCCACACCAAAGTCTTGACACTTTTTATGTGAGAAAATATAGGTTTCAAGATATGGCAAGCACATTCCTGGGTGTTTTCTATATTCAAGAAACATTTTCATTAAACACAGTAGCTTTCAGTAGTCTGAAGCAGAACTACATGGACAGGAACTTGCATAACAAGAAAAATAATTTTGGTAAAGGACCAAAGTCGGTGGCCATGAGACTTGGGTCTGCCTTTTCTTAGGCCCTCTGTGTCCCAGCAGAGTCAATGGTAATTTGCCTAAGGACAGAGCAAGGAAGGGTAAAAGATGATTAACATTCTATGATCCTATTCTATGAGTCACAACTAAATAATTTGACTTAAGAAAACAAACTAATAAAAATTCTATATGGTTTCTCTCATGTTTAAAAGCCTTCACAAGCTCTGTTTAATCCAATCCCAAGGCAGGAAGAGACAAACAAGATCATCTGTACTGTAAACTGTCGATGCAATACAGGGACAATCAAGTTGTACATACACATTACACAGCACTTGTACAGCCCTTTGGGTATGTTGTACATGTGCAGTGCTGTCGGTATTTCTCCTGGTCCAGAGTGCTGGAGAGGAGTGGGAAAGGCTTTTTAGTCCCATTTGTAGTCCCCCTCTTCACTGTCACTGCTGTGAGAAGCTCTCACAGCATCCATTGTCCAGTTGGGGTTGTGCAGGAAATTTAGTCTTTTACAGTCTCTAGACAATACAAAAATATAGGAAGAAGGTGTCTTTGAGTACTCTGTCTCCTACAAAAAAATTTCTTTACCTTACTGAATCACCCAGGAGTGGGCTGGTGAGTGGGGGAAATATACCTGAAAGTTATTGCATGCAATGCTAGCAGATTTGTCCAAGGTATTTCTATATGCCTGGGATGGCCTGAGTGGCAAATCATGGCATTCCCTCTGGCATTGCTGTTCTTAGACTTGCACAAAATGCTTCCAAGTACCCATAAAAGCACTGACAAGTCTGGGGCTTTACTGCAGCAGTGCCCAGCATCGCCCAGGATGCCCAACCTACTCTCTACTCCTGCTGAAGCCAACAGGAGTGAGGGGCACTTGACAGCACCTTGCCTCTGATACCATTGCAAGACCCTACTAGTACTGATGCATGGGTTGGTTGACAATAAGCCAATACTGAAGTTTCTGTTTCACAACAGTGTTGGGTAGAACAATAAATCATCACAGAACATTTTGGTAATTGGCCATTCTTTTAAAACATTGCACAATTTTGTCAAGACAGGAAACCTCGAGATTTCATCATTTTTAAATGGGGATTGAGAAAGCTCAGAGTTTTGCATGCCATGATTTTACTATGGCTTCCTGAATGTCTGTGACAGAATACTGACACTGCTGTGAAGAGATAAAAAGGATATTGCAACAAAAAACTATTGCAGTGGCTGCTCAGCTCATTTGGATGGAGACATTTTTTTTTCCTCAGTGATATTGACATTACTCTCTAATTCCACTGCAGAGGTCAGGATTAATTACAGAAGCTTTTTATTTCAAAAGTTGGTTTGATGTTACAACTCTTATATGAAGTGCCAGTGAAACAATCAACAGTCCTCTGGATTTGTTTTTGGTTATCCCCCTCCATTTTAAGATACGTTTGAAGAGTTTTTGCAATAAATACTCCCTTCACCTACTTAATTTGGAAGTCATCTCTAACCATTTCTCATCTTCTTACTGCATTACTTCAGAATGATTTCATCCCAGGTGGTGACCTCATATAAAATCCAATATCAATTAATGGAAGCCAGAAAGCCTTGGGTTGTGTGGAAAGTGAGAAAATAAAAATAAAATACACATGTGTTGGCAATGGCAACTTTGTTTTGACTCATACCTGAGAGTTTAGTTTATTCAGTTGAGACTGTAATCTCTCATTAATTTTCTGCAATGCTTCTTTCTCCTCATTAAGTCTTTCTCTGTCAGATCTCTCCTTTCTGAAGTCTTCTTCGTATATTTGTACCTGCAATCATTATGACCAAGTATGTGAATTTCAGCAGAGCCACAATGGAAATTTTCATCCACTTTGTTGTTTGGTTGCTTTTAAACACTGGCCAAGCAGCGGGGTGCATTCCAAAGGGATCCCACCTCTTCACAATCCTGCAACCAAAAGTTTCCCTAACCTTTTTTATGACCAATACAAAATGACAAGCAAGGGCTGTTCTCTGATGGCACCCATTAGTCGAAACAGTCCACAGCTTCAGTATTTGTAGACCCTTGCAATTTAAAAGGCTGGCTAGCAGATATCAGTTTTAAATACTATAAATAAGATAGCAAATACTAAAAGACATTGATCTTTTTAAGGGATAAACAGTAGCAGGACAAACATTTTACCAAAATTTTCTTCCAGTTTTCTCTTCAGTTATGAGCACTTTCAATTCCCCCTTGTATCCCAGATAGCAAGCAGTTAGCATTCTGGTGGAAATGGGAGGTGCTGGCACAGCACAAAAAACTGACTTCTAGCATGCAGTCTGACAGAACTTTATCACCTTATCCAACCTAACAATGAGCCACTATCATCAAATAACATCCTGCCTTTTTATAGCCCACTGAACACCACTGGCCTTGAGCCTGCTTTGCTTTACACCTTTTCGTAGCTGTCTGCAGCTTTACCTTACCCACTGCCCTGTCTAATCAAGGTGTGGCCCAAAGAACTAATCTGTGCAGAATGAGTGATAGTCTTTAGAGCTGTGGTCACCTATTAATGACCAGAAGACTTGGACTAGTCAGCACTGTCAAGGAATTTAGACCTTGGCTGGAGCACTGTGGAAAAAAAAACCCTGTAGGAGGCTGTTGTGCCCCAGATGTTAGAAACTGTATGTGGAAAAAATAATTGGCCCATGTACCTTTTGTCTGCAATATAGGACTTCTAATTCATACTCTCAAACTGCAGCCCAAAGAACCTACCTGCCCCAGTGTAGAAGCACAGGGGAATGTTATGTACACAATTCAAAATCGAAATACAGAGGTTTGACCCTGTTCCTAGAAGATAAGCTGCCTTTGAAATACTGAAGGATGCAATGGCTTAGCTCTTTTTATGTCACCAGGAATCATAGTGCTTCATCCCATTAAAAAATATCTGACCACCCCAGGCACAGGCAGCTAGCGCATGGATTCAGAAGCAAAACACAAATCAGTAAATTAATTTGTGTTAAGCTGACTGGCTTAATTCTTCAGATAATGGGCACGCATCCACCTGGTAAGAAGCTGGAGGTTGGTGGCACTTCTACTGACAAATAACAGCAAAAGCATGTGGGGTGGGAACAACCACCAGAACTTTCAGAAGTCCTTTCATGTCCTCTTGGCTGCTCACTGACGACCGCTGACAGTCTATTTCCAAAGAAGTTCCTTGCTGTGGCTGATGCCCTGCTGTCGTGGTTTAACCCCAGCCAGCAACTAAACACCACGCAGCCGCTCACTCACTCCCCCCCACCCAGCGGGATGGGGGAGAAAATCGGGAAAAGAAGCAAAACCCGTGGGTTGAGATAAGAACGGTTTAATAGAACAGAAAAGAAGAAACTAATAATGATAATGATAACACTAATAAAATGACAACAGCAATAATGAAAGGATTGGAATGTACAAATGATGCGCAGTGCAATTGCTCACCACCTGCCGACCGACACCCAGCCAGTCTCCCGAGCGGCGAATCCCTGCCCCCACTTCCCCCTTCCTATACTGGATGGGACGTCACATGGTATGGAATACACTGTTGGCCAGTTTGGGTCAGGTGCCCTGGCTGTGTCCTGTGCCAACTTCTTGTGCCCCTCCAGCTTTCTCGCTGGCTGGGCATGAGAAGCTGAAAAATCCTTGACATTAGTCTAAACACTACTGAGCAACAACTGAAGACATCAGTGTTATCAACATTCTTCGCATACTGAACTCAAAACACAGCACTGTACCAGCTACTAGGAAGACAGTTAACTCTATCCCAGCTGAAACCAGGACACCTGCCCATCATACAGATCCAGTTTTCTTTTTGCTAGCAGCAGCACTATAACTTCACAGGAGGACTAAAGAAATGTTAATACCTCAGGGGAAGAAAAAAGTCAACACGGGGCTTTCAATTATTTTCACGACTTGCCTGTTGCAGCTAATTTTTGCAAGGTTTTTTTTTTGGACCTGACGGTCCCCCACTAGATATAACCCTGTTCCTGAATAACACTGTGTAAAAGGAACAAAGGCTTCTGTGTGGCCACGTGGGGACTCAGCTCCGCAGCCTGTGCCTGGAGGAGCCATGCGTGCCCCTGACCCTCCAAAGCAGAGGCAAAGCTGTCCCTTGCAGAAATCTAGGTCTCTTGTACCCCTGTCCATCTACATGCTTCTCTCCTCAGCATTTCCTCATTTCTTCTCTCCCGATTCCCTCTCTGCTGTCCCACCTCTCTCCCGCTCCGCAGCTGTACAATTTGCTGAAGCTGCAAGGGAACCACTTTGTCACAGTTTTGCTGTATATTCTGCTACCCTGAGAAACAGGGGGGCATACCCCAAGGAACAAATGCCTTCATCTCTTTTGTCATGGCCAGGGGTGGGCTGATGACAGCCAAGCTCTGGTGAGACTCTGTCACGTCGCTGTTTGTCCCAAGAGTCCCTCCTCCGTACAGCTAGAGCCTTCTGCTCCATTTCGTGCAGAAGGAAGTCTGGACTCACTGTACTGATTTATACAACTAGAAAAAGACATTCATAAAATGGATACCCCAAGAGAATTCTGAAAAAAATTGGTTTACTCTATTTTATTGTGTAGAATGAAATAACTCATTACTGTACAATCAAGTACAGGATTTTATTCTCCAGCATGTGGCAAGCATTACATTAGAGAGCAAAATCTGGCTCTGCTGTCAAACGTGACAGAAACAAGTATTTTATTCCCATTGAATAAAATTCCCGTTCTGATCACATCCATTTGTGTGTCAATAATGTTAACCCTAACACTATCCAGGATGACAGACCTAAAATGTAAAATTATCTGAAAAGTATCATGTTTTTAAACAGATTCTTTCATATGGAAAGAAAAAGAATGCACAAAGCACTTGAATTGCACAGAACAAAGACTAAAAAAAAAAATACACTTCTCTATAGTGATTGGTATGCAGGTTATGGATGCAAACGTTTTGCCTCACACTTTGAAAAATTGCAATGCCAACACTCTAGTTTTCCAAGATCAGGATTCTTAGATAACTCACTAAACTTTCAACTTCTAAGAAAAAAAGGAGCAGAAGACACAATCAGTAACTCATGAAGTTTAGCATTCCCTCTGGATGAAATTCAGCCCCTAGCAGAGAGCTGGCAGGGTGTCTTTAAGAGCCACGGGAGCCATTCTGCTGCTTCAAGTCCTACACAAGTCCTTGCTCCAGTCTTTTGCAAGGATTCAGTTTCATTTCATGGACACTGCTGTGATGACAGAATCTTAGGAAACACCATTTGAATGGGCTATGGCTAAACTGGTTCTTCCTTTCAAAAGCTCTACATAGCAAGTCTACCAGGCACAATTCTTGGGAGAAAGGGCAAAATTATGCTGTATGAAATCCATTCAGGCTTACTTCCAGCTGTTCTCACCTGCTGCCTGAGAACTTCAAGTTGGGTTCTCATGTCCTCAAGGCTGTTCCTGTCAGCCTTCTCTGAAGGAGTCCCAAGAACAGGTGAGTGCTGCTTTTTCAACACATCCAGAAGGGCCTACAATGTCAAACAGCAAAATTACTAAACAGAGATTCACTACATATTAAAAAAAAAAATCCTTTTAAATGATTAGAATGTTTGCTCTCTAAATAGATTAGAGTAAGTCACGGACTTGTGAGGTTTTTTCCTTCATTTGCAGTTGCTTCAATTATATACACTGGATATAAACCCCATGAATAACATATGTGCCTGACTGGGTCCAAATTTTCAAAGTGCCCACACTACATCCATGAATTTGAGACAGTGTCATTTAGGGGACTCTGCTTTTACTTATAACTATAACCAACATTTACTTATGTAAATCATAGCTGCAAATCTCATTCATAAACACCATTTCCCTGTGCAAGTCAGAATTTGGGAAAACAAAGACAGGTGTCTAAACTCAGCTGAGCCCAAAAACAAGCAAACAAAAAACCAAAGAACATAACAGCAATATTCAAAGATTGCCTAAAAATGTGACTGCAGTAAAGTCTGACTGAAACATTTTTTGCACTGAGTACAAATTTCTGCAACCGGACTGAAGTAAACCCTCCAGTTGAGAGGAAGTTATGTTGTCTCTACAGCTTGTCACTAGAGGGAGTTATGAATACACACACACTACACTGGTAACGCTCTAACCCTATTTTTCAGCCAAATTCTGCCATAGTTCTTTGCAGATTTCGGTTATTTTTAACAGTATTACACAGCTCTCCCTTGGACTGGAATAATTTTTAAATCATTTTTACCCCTCTCTGTCTATAACCACACACTACACTTTTTTTTTTTTTTCTTTTGCTCTAGCACAAAATACTCACCATTCAGTGCTTTTCAATGTCTCTCATGTCTCTCACCTAAGATATGGACTCAGCTAAGTTCATCCATTTCAGAAAGTTCAATTCCTGCTAATGATCCCCAGCTCTGCCTTGCTGACCACACTCCATTCATGTCATAAGGGAAGAAGGGAAGATAATCTGGAGGGGGAAGAGGCAGAGGGGGAAGTGGCCAAGAAGGAGAACTGGTACATAAAGTAACCCAAGGATTAGTATTAATTATCAAAAGGCCAAAAAAAAAAAAAAAATCAGCACTTTCCATGAAGAGCACAGAAGAGAAAAGGGAGGCTTTTTATCTGATGAGCTACTGACCCTAAGAATCGCACAGAAGAGAAATTGGTATAATAGTAGTAAAGATTGTATGCCATGTCAATACATAAATAAAGTTGAACATAAACATGGCATGATGAAGATACAGATAGCTTACTGATTAATCCTCCTTTTGCCCCTTTGAGCCACTGCTAATCCCTTTTAGGTTATGACATTGCAGTGCTCTGCACAAATGGTAAAACAAGTACTAAAACCAAGTTTCACATTGGTGTTTAGATTGGGCAGGAATTGCCAACAGCAGCAAGAGTCAGTGAAGTTTGACAACATCTTGGTACCTCTGATACGTTCCCTGGCTGACTGCAACCCAGCTTTCCCAGGCGTGTGGTTTGTTAAGCATACTGCTGGGGACAGTGACGAGTGAAGCATGCTTTTCTTCTTCCCCCTGCCTACACGGGATACATCTCAATCTTGCTGACAACCACAGAATCATGAGACTCATTTGGGTGGCAGGGGACCTCTGGTGGTCCAAGCCCCTGCTCAGAGCCGGGCCAGGGAGGTCAGGTTGCTCAGGGCCTGTCAACTGAGTACTGGGCACCGACAAGGACGGCGATTTCATGGCCTCTCCAGGCAACCTCTTCTAATATTTGACCACCCTCGAAAGAAAGTGCTTCAGATGCCCTGATTCAATGACCACTGAATGTCCTGCTTCCTTCACAACATACTGTTTTCCCAGCCATCTGCTGCACCCAATTTTTATATTAAAACTCCTTTACTAGGATGTATCTTATTGATTGTGGCCATCCTGACATTACCAAATGGTAACACACCTTTATAATTGAAGTGTGTATATTCATAAGCTGTTGATGGTTCTCCTAATTCTTGAACAAATGTGACTATACTGACTATTTTCCTTGCAGCACACTTCGTAGAAACATATCATGATATAGACTTATTAGGTATTTGGGCAATTCTTCAGGGGTTTTTTGTTTATCTGGGGGTTTTTTTTGAGGAGGTTCTACATCTCAGAATTATGGAAGAAAAAAATAGAAAAATCCAGAAAATTCAATCTCCAAAAGGTTAACAGTAGAGAAAAAAAAGTGAAGATTCTTTTAAAATCACATTTGGAATCAATACTGTGAGACCCTGTTTTATTATTTCAAATAAAATAAGAAACTGCAGCATGAATAACGCTGAATTGGTTTAGGGTCATACTTTGAGGAAATATTGTAAAAGACATTCTGAGAAGTGCTAGGTATGGGGAGAAAAGGTAAAATTTTGTAATGTTGCTATTAGATCAATAGCAAATTATTGAGAACTATGTCATTATAGAAGATTTGGATTCCCAAGTATAAAACAGAGACTAAATACTACTAAAGCTAATACTCAGAGATATAACAAATATTTTTCTTTCAAAATTCCCATCACCCTGAACTGATAAAAGGTGGGGACTGTTTTAGAGTCATTTATGGAAGAAATGAAGATATTACTGTTCCACTGGTTTTAAAAAACAGCAGTGAATAAAACTGTCACGAGACACTTGAAATTAAAAGTAAATAAGCTATTTTAAATATGTAACTAATATTTGTAATTTCAAATTAACAAATCTGAGAAATGACAAAGAACTTCTAGGCACCATCTATAATTGGTCCTGCATGCAATTTTTTCAGATCATTTGGCTATTCCTACTTCATTAAAAGTCGAAGTACAAAAAACCCCAACCAAACAAACCACTCCCCTACCCCCCAGAAAATCATATCTCAAGGAAGCTGAAAAAAAATTGTAGAGGAAAATCCTCGAGGGACAGCTAGATGAAAAATTTCAAGAAGAAAAACTAAAATGCCTTTAGGGACCAGAGAAAGGATTTAATCCCAACAAAAGCTATCACCTTTGGTAGCTTTTAGATTAAAATGCAGGGTAAGAGAGACAGTCACACTGAGCTGTATGTTGCAAAAGAAATTTAACTATAAAATATATACATATAATTTTTTTTCACTGTAAAAATGAGTACAAGGAAGGCATTACACAGGAAAGCAAGACTAAATACAGTATTTCCAATAATGAGGAGAACATAGAGCACTGTGGCGGTGGCAGGATGGCTAACAGCAAGGAAGATGTACCAATGAGAAAGAACTCACAGCTCACTGAGTTAAACTGAGCTTAACTTAATGTTGTGTTAAATAACATTCATTCAGAAGTACTGAGAACTGAAACCTGAAATTGCAAGACAAGCAGCACAGAGGTTTTCTGAATTTTTCAACATCAAAAATGGAACTGTATGAAAAATAACTACCTTGGCTTCCAAAGCCACAAAAAGGATAACTGGTCCATGCACCTAGAAACCTCTTAATTTAACCTCAAGAGTGTGTTAGGCTTGGGTGGAAATTTTGAAGAGGATTGCCTTATAGACATGAGAAATGGGATGAAGTAAAGCACTCTTTAACCTGATGTCTTTCATAAAAAAAACAGATTTTCTTATCGGGGAAATACATTAGATTTTATTAGTCTATGTTTAAATAACAGTTGAGATAGTGCTGCAGCAAAGTTATGAAACAGGTAAAAAATTTGGCTTGTACTCGAATTATATGGTGAACAAGGAAACAGCCACAGGAAAGCCAATAATCTTGGGATATAGCGTTGCAAACTATTATGGCATTGCAACATCACTTTCATGCTGCAGACATCAAAGGATCAGATCAGACTCTATACTTTGGGTACTCTGGATGACTGGATCAAAGCTGGATGAAGCCAAAAGTAAAAAGGTTAATGTACTTAGAAACAAGTAGTAATATCTTCCATAGACTGAGAACTAAGCAGTTTAAAATGACTGAGATGAAAAAACATGCACATTAGCAGGCATAGTTGCATTTTAAAAGACCAAAAGAGCTGGGTCAGCTTAGCTAAACTGTCCTCTCATGAAAATACGATTGCTCTCTGTAGCTATAGGGAAAGAGCAAGAGCCCCTGAGAGCAATCGTATTTTCACTAGAGGACAGTTCTGCTTTGCCAAGAGGACAGATCTGCTTCACACAAGGAGTGAACCAGATCTGTTCGACACTACTACCAGAAGAAAAAATGAATATCATCTGGCCAGAATAAATTCAGCCCAATTGAAACAGATGAGAGCATCTAATGAAAGAAGGGTTACAGTTCCAGAACAGCCTTCCAACAGAAGCACAGCAGAAGGAGCTTAAATATGTTTAAGGAAGAAGTTGTTTGATTTCAGAGAATTTGTAAGAAATTCCAAGTCACTGAACCTGCAATAGCAGGGGACTAGACTTAAAAGGGCACAGAGGGTCCCTTCCAGTCTTACGTGCATTCATGACATGAGATTTGAAGGATGCAAATACACAGAAAATCAGTAAATTACTTGTGGAAAACGTGTTACTTGAAACTGACGTTTCATTTAAGAATGGTCTATTTACCCATCTGTCTTAGTTCCAACCACATTGTAAGATAAGACAGCAAAATAAAACATTTAAATAAGTTGTTTTACAAACAAGACCTTGAATGAAAGTTACACTGAGGCTTTGAGCAAGCCCTGTCAATGCATTTCAAAAAGAGCTAGAGATCAAATGTTCTGTCAGATTTTTTAATATGGCAGCATTACTTTTTTGCCTTGACTTTTGCACATCGTGGCCCTTTAGCTTGTGTATCACTTAAAGTTACACAGCAATGGTTACTGCAGTGCATTTCCTCAGGAAGTGTTTGTGGTTCACCATGAAATACAAAATTGTTAGAAAACACCCACTGCTTTATGTGATCTTTTGATTAAACAAAGTTACATTTATTACTTTCCCTCAGTTAAAAAAAAATAAATACCATTTAGCTATTTTATGGCAATTTCCTCAATGAGACATATATACACACAATACTTACATGTATAAATATATATCTGTATGTATATAAAAAGTAAGACAGGAGCATGTCTTGTGAAGAGAAGCTATTATTCTGAAACACAGAATATATGTAAACCAACAGTTTTTAAACTGTCTGAATTTTTTTTAATCACAATGTTTCACTGGATGCATATGAAAGCGTCTTTGTGTCATTTCCCTTCTGTTTGGAGGGAGAATGTAGAAAGAGCTTAGATATGACACGTAGACAGGTTTCACAGGAGAAGACAAAGGTTCTCTTAACTTTCCTCTTTACGATGCAACCCTACTGCCTGCCAAGAACAGCATGCACAGGTATTAGCTAAAGTAAGTTCTTGCTTGTTTCCCCAGCTCCCAAATGGTGATCACGCGTTTGCTACCAAGAACGGGTTCTTCACCCAGGACTGAAAAGGTGGGCAGCTGGTAGTGTCACTGCTTGACAACACAGACCCTAGAATTAAAGGAAGAGGTCCTGGTCAGTGGCTCACTCTTGTTCATACCTTATTGAGACGACTTATTTCACACTCATAGTGTTCTTTCTTTCTGATCATGGAGGCGTTCTTCTGCTTCAGGAGCTTGTTCTCTTCTTTCATTTCATGGAGAGCTTCACTAAGGACCTTTGTTTCTTTCTGGGATGCAAAAATACAGAGAGATGCTGCTGAAATGCAGATGGAACCATTTTTCAAAGACAATTTTCAGAATATCTGCTGTCTGGCAGATGTGCTGCATTTTTGTTGTCCCAAACACAGCTGGGAAGGGAAGCAACAGGAAGGCGGATGGTTAGTAAAACCCAGATATGATAAAGTCTATTGAAATTGTTTTGACCACTCACCATATGATGAGACAGAGACAACATACCAGACTAAATCCCTGCTCTCTACAGTCTGCAGTTGCACAAAGGCATGAGAAAGCTGGCAGGCCAAGCAGATCAGTACTGTACAGATGATTATCCCAAACCTGCATTACTCTTATGTACTCACAGTGTAAGGCCAGGGCTAAACGCTGGTGGAATCCCAGCTGTTCCCAGTGCCATACAACATTAAAGACAAAACCAGATCTCAGTATCACATAGTCTGAGGGCTTTTTCCACTGCACGAGAGACTGAAGCAGGTCTCAGCCTGCTCAAGAATTACCAAGCTACCAACCAAGGCTTAAAAATCCACTTTGACACCATCACAGTTGGTTTTGACTTGAGCTTGACCCTTCCTAGTGCATGTGCCTGCACTGTTGCCACCCCAGCAAACTACCAGGAAGATGTCTCTACTTGCAACAGGATTTACACACTAGTCTTTCAAGATGATATTATAAGAATTACTAGGACAGATTTGCCAAACTAAGTTTGATTCTCTTCTATCACTTTCAGCGTGACTATTTTCAATTTACAGTGAAGGAAGCTAAGATCTGAATCAGACCCTGAAGCAAATGGCATTGTGTAAGCTTCTCTCACTGGGTAATGTTTTCCTCACTAGCCTGCTTTTCCCAGACTTAGACCAAAGCTGTTTAGACATATGAAACAGAATGGCCTGTTCTACAAAAGTATTTCAAATATTCTTCTGCAGCTGCTTTATGTGATTAAAAAAAATGAGATCCAACAATCACATGCACAGGACACCGTATGAATGCTTTTTCTTCTGTGCAGCAGGCATACTTCTGTGCAGCCAGCTACCAGGCATTTACAGTTCGGGCTCATGAGAAGTGCATCATCCTGTGCTAGTTGAGCCAGTGAAAAACACCCTTGAGAAACTGTTGCTTACACATGAGGTAGCTCTATTTTCCTTTGTTCTAAGTTAGTTGGAACATTTCACTTTCTCCAAAAACTGGGCAAGATTAGTAGGGTATCTCTGCATTAAGCATAGGAACTCACCCAGGAGGTAGCTCAAGCTAGCATGTGCATGTATGTTTTAAGATATTAAAGAAAAACCACTAAAATCCATATAGGCTTTTAGCTATGCCCTTCTCTTCACCTTTGCCATCCTCTTTTCCTAGCTCCTAGCACATATCCTCCTTCTCGGAGGCTGACACCTCCAGGAACATGGCTGTCTATAACTAAAGATTTCCAGTTTGTTCAGGTTTTTGAACCATCTCAGTTCTTACCTCTTATTGCTTCATATTCAACACTGAATCTTAGGTGTTATGGCACCTAGACTTTCCAGTGACTAGGTTGGTCTTTGATTCTTGTCTGTGGGTACATAGTCATGCCCAGAGAGAACAAAACAAAAAAATTAAATCTCCAAAACAGTCGGTTTTCCTCTGTGGGCCATGGAGGACATGGGGACAGATAAAGTTCACAACTTTATCATTCTGTGAGAGCCATACCTCCAAGTGCATTTGAAAAAAAAATAAGACAGCTCTGTAAGACAGCAGCAGCATATAATCTGTCTCAGGGTTGTTGGGTGCTGCTGGTTTTCCTAAATGGCTCAGCAGAGCACCCAGAGAACTGCCACTGTGAGTAAACAAATTTAAAAGGTACTTTCAGGCTGCTGGACTAGATAAGCAAGTAGAGAACAAACATCTTATTACTTTGCTCTGGCAGTTGCCCTGTATAGCCCATCCCAGCTCCATGGCTACAGGGGGGTAAGTAAAACATTTAAAAAAGAAAGGGTTGTTACCTTTGAAGAAAAGAAAAAAAAAAAATATATATATACAGACACACATATATATATATAAAAAAAGAAATGCAGGTATGAAGAATGTTAGTTGCTGTAGAAAAAAAACCCTGAACATAAAGCTCTAAAAATCTAATCTTGGTAGATCTGTCAGCCTGGGCCTCTTCCGCATCTGCTGAACTTTAAAGCAACAAGCCTGCTCACGTGCTTTCAAGCTGAACATATCTTTATGCATTTTTCTGAATCATGCCCTGGCACTGCTTTTTCTTCATCCTGCCCTGTGCTCAGCATAGGATAATTTGAGTTGGCACAGCTGCTGACATGGGTGTTACAATCCTTGTTGCTCATTCAAAAATCTCTACTTTTAGCAGCTACCTCTGCAAAGGTTTAGATGTCCTGCATCCCTGCATGACGTCCAAAAAGTAAAGAAATTCAGAGTGAATAGAAGCACTTACTGGCTGAGTATATAATTTGTAAAGAAATTCCTGATCTAAGGCTAAAGTTCCATGCAGGTTAACCTGTCCCCTAAGAGATTTTTGGATTATATTGTCATTTAGTCCATTATTCATGTATGTAGTAAAAAAGTTGGGAAAGTGTACTGCTCATCCTTACCTTTCCAAAAAGGTAGCTAGGGCTATTTTTCATGGCTATCATATATTAAAGGGCAGGCAGTAAAAACCATAGTAACATGAACAGAAAGATGGATTGTCTCGCATTAAATCCACACTCGGAGCAAATATAGGCAGTGATTCAGCAAGTACATAGCAACATAGTTTGCTTCAAAACATGTGAACGGTCCTATTGGTTGGAAATCAAGCACGTGCTTAGCTAAGACCATACCGTATTTGATAAGCAAGTAAGATGAATGTTCTGCTTATGAAGATAAAAGCTAAGGTCTTTGCATTTCTTTTCCTGCAGCAGCTAACTTACATCTTATCTGAGCCTGGAAGTGATGCGATTGCCACTTGTTTTCAGGTTTGTTTCAGGTTATGAAGTGAATAGCGAAGCCCAACTTCAGCCATCAGGGCACCAGCCAGAAACTCTTACAAGAGGTTATGAAGTGTGTGATACCACGAAGCAGAATAAGAATAGGAAGCACCACAGAGTGGTGCTTGTAAAACGGGGCACAAAGTTTTGAGTATACGTTGGGCATATGTATGCCAATCACTCAGGTTGGCGGTTTTACTGTTGTAGTAATTCAGCTTAGGGATCTAACTTTAGATGCGAATGCTACACAAAAGCCAGTGCCAAAGGAGTCCTGAGAGAGGTGCCCAACCACTCTCAGGGTGAGGTGAACGCCACTGTAGAGCAGCTGATCAGCCCAGGCACTTTCAGCCCTAATAACTGCACTGACACCATTGCTAATATTTACAGGGAGCTGAGATAGCTAGCACACATATAAAAGCCTATATTGTCAATACCAAAATGTGGGTGCCTGGAGCTGAATTCATTCCTTCAGGTATTTCTTGCCAAGTGCTTTGTGCAATGTCTCCAATGATGTTCCTACTCCATTTGAAATCACTGTAGCATTTTCGTTCACAAAGAAATTCACCCTGAACTGAACAGTGAGGAAGGAAATCTCTGCAGTAGTTGTATCAATCTGCTCTCTACTCCCCCCCCCACACTAATGCTGTGCCCTCTGCCAATTTCTATTGAAATGGCTCGCTCTCTATACATAGTTCTCTCATTAGACAGAAGATCAGCCACTGCCGTGGATACAACATTGAAAACCACTCAACACAACAATCTGATCTACAGCTGTGTGACAACCCACGCCCTGCCACTCACGAGAAGAGAAAGAGAAAAGGCAAGATAGCATTCAACACTGAGCACAAACAGAGTAACAGAGTGCATCCTCCTACCGTTTCCTGCAACGGCCTTTCTCTGCCCAGGGCTCGGAACCTCTCAGCTTCTGGATGCTGTCGATGTCTCTCTTCCTCCAGCTCACTGATTTTCCTCTCCGACACATCCAGTTTTGCTTTCATTTCTGCCAGCTGAAAAGCAAGTGACAGACCATGGTGGCCTGACTGGGGATCCTGAAAGGCACAGCACCTCGAAGGTGCCTTCAAATCCTTTCAGCTCTCAGCAGATCACTGTAAAGGAATGGATCTGGTTGCATGTAAAGTCCCCAGCCACTGACTTTCCCCTCCCCACTTCCAAGCTCTACTGCTCTGTCTGCAGTGGAGACTCTTAATGACCCCGGGCAAATTCTCTGTTGGTGTTAACCCAGTTGGGTCTCGCACTGTTTTGCTGCCAAAGAACAGCTAATGTGCTTTTTTTTTTTTTCCTTTTGCAACTCGGACTCCCTTTGCAGTGGTGCACATCCAAATGATCTAGCCAGAGGCATAAAATGGTCCCATATTAAATGAGGAAGAGCCATTTAAATTCCTCTTCTCTTTGGGGAAAGAAAAAAAAAAAAAAAATCAAAGAAATGATCCAGATCTCAGAAAAGCTTGCTGGAAAATATTAGATAAAAAATTTTCCTGATAAGCACATGAGGTCACTCTGCAAACTTCCTTTTCATAGAAGGAAACAGGAGATGAGAAGTGTCAGGCAATGAACCAACTTGGTTTTGGGAATAATTGTAAGCAGCCACCTTCACTAGGCAGCTGATTATAACGTTTGCGGCAAAGATGCCACACAGCCACAAGCAAGGAATGAAAGCTATGCCAATGGGATCTTAACAAAAAAAAAAAAAAAAGACATAAAAAGGATTTATTTACAATGTATTTGTTTAAATGAAGAGATATTGTACAGAGCAGTTTCTTAAAAGCAAGAAAGTATCTCTGCTTAAGGAAGGCAGCATTCATGGAGGACTTAGATAAGAGCTCCCCCATTCCAGGGAGCCCCAGTGAGGTTCCAGGTTTCACAAGCCAGCCACAAGACATGGGACAAGAACCAAAATACATGTAATGGTGCAGATCAGTGGCTGGGCGCACTAGGCACTGCAGGCTAATTTTCAGTTAATTGTGCTCTGAAGTATGAGCAATTTTTATTACCTTGTGGAGGGCATGAAGATCTCTGCTGTCATGTCCACCCTGGTTCCTACTATTTGAGAGATGCCCTGCTTCTCTAGTTATTTTGTCCTACTGAAAATTGCACACACATTAGCTTCACTTCTATGTGATGAAGCTTTTTTAATTTGTGAGCTAGAGACAAAGTAAACATGATGCCTTTCCCCCCTAAGATATTTACTATAGCTATGGCTGGTTGGTATTTAAGCACAGACTTAACTATCGGCAGGTGGCACACATAATCCAATAGAAGTAGTCACCATTGTTACCTGTTTTTCATAAAGCTGTTTCATACTTCTAAATTGATGATCCCATTGTTTGTTCACCTCCAGCAGCTGTAATTATCAGGAAGTCACAGTAAATAACCCTTATTTCCACATTGTCAATAAATAAAAAATAGACTGGCATTCTAACCCTCCAGCAACGAGTGTTCACAACCGCCTCATTATCTGGCCAGTTCATTTCAGGAAAAGCAAGTTAAAGGTTTGGCAAGCTTTACAGCCCATCTGCCAGTGCTTTGGTATTTCAGTTAAAGTACATGAACGTTCAGGAAGTAAAATCCAGGAAACATGCAAATACACAATAAGCTACAGGTGAATCATTTGTGACACCATACAAATCCCAAGCTGCAACTCCTAAACGGCCACGGACTTTCTTGTTAGTTTGCTTTAAGTTCCATAAACATATTTCCAATCAGAAGGTCTCTGACTTCAAACAAGTGAATTGAAGACTCCTACTGACTGCAAGTACTACTGGGTTCAAACCCCACTTGCGTTTCTCAGTACCACTAAGCCAAGCAAGCATACACATGCAGGATGGGAAGATCAGCTAACACCACATATGTAAGTGGTAGGAGTGAAGTCAGCGTGCATATGTTTTTATTGGAGAAAGCCAAATAAAAGGTTGGAGGTCCCTCCGAAGCATTTTGCTTTACAGGATACAGGGTCACACTTTAGGATGCTCAGCAAAAGAATGGCTTCCAGTTTGCTGCTACCAGTGACCAAGACAACACTGGCTACTACTCATAGTGGTTCCTTGGCCTTTACAGTAGTGATCATTAAGAAAATTTGCCCTTTGTACCATATAAATCTCTGCTCTTCTACATTCATAGCTGCGTTACAATAAGTCATCATTTGTTCTAAGGAACAGTTTTCCAAATATAACTCTGCCTAGCTTGGCAGAGAGAAGTAGGACTATAGGAACTAGTTTAAATATAATTTTAAGTGCTTTCACACTTCGGGCTGTGAAGAAACGCAAAGCAGAAAGTGTCCACATAGAAATTGTCTTGCACGAGCGCGGGATGAGATTCCCACAGAAAAACATAGGCCTTGATGGACTGGCGGGTAAAAGCAACTGCAGCATAAACACAGTGTAAGTAACAGTGATAACACACTCAGTGATTTCCTGCCCTGGGAATATTATTGATACTGCAATGTCTGTCTTAAAGGTTATATCTGTAAAAGTTAAGGGTAAACTTAAGATTACCTCTCGTCTCTGTCTTTCCAGTGAGAGGATCTGTTGTTCTGGAGAATTGGCTGATATATTCTTCTTTTTGGTCAGTAATACATGCCTTGACTGGAGGACAGAAATGTTCAAAAATGAATGCTTTCAGTATCCTCTCTTCAAGTCAAGATTATCATATAAAACTCCCATCCACCCTGCCATGTGCAGGTAAAGAAACTGAAACAGCAACACTTTCTTACATTGCATTTGTATTTCAGTACCTTTGCACCTGCTGACAGCAGATTCTGAAGTGTACATCTGCTTTAACCCTGCTTAGTCTATGTTTTAATTGAAGCATTGTGCAAATGGACACTGAAATAAACAAAATCATGTCTATTTGTACCATCTGAGACATAGAACACAAAATAACATTTTAATTATCTTACAGATGGTAATACAAACAAGTAGTACAAGCCACAAAAGTTGAGCATAAGTTGAAGTGGACATAAGTAATTACCTTCGTTTACAAGAAATAGAATAATTAGTAGTATTGCTGCTGGTAAGTGCTTGCAGGCCCAAGGCAATAAACTTCAGCACAATGGGTTCAAAACAAGAAATACAGAAAATGAATAGGCCGTTTGGAGAAATTAGGAAATCAGTCTGCAATTGTTCCATTTTTTAAAGTGTGGAGTTTTGCCCATGCAGGACAACAGCAGCTAAACCCTCATTTTTATAATGGGAATGTCATAGATCATAATTTCCAAGAAGTTTCTATGGAATGTCATGAAAATAAACATGTGATCTATTAGAGATATAGATATATATCAAGAGAACTGTACTGGAAAAAAGATACATACTCATAAAGATAAAACATATTATGTTCAGATACCTGGTCAGGGATTTTTTTTTTTTTTTTTTCCTCCCTAAATTCTCAACCAATATATGAGAAACTAGAATAAAAGTGCAAGCACTTCTGAGGTCTTAAATCTCCTGAAATACATTTCTTTTCTTCGGTACAGAATTTAATGCCAAATACCAATGAAGAAGATCAAAGAATAGTTTTGGTGTGTCTTTTCACAGGCAAAAATCCTGACCATGTATTTGCTCCATGGCCAGTCCTGCTGAGCTCTAATGTGGAGCACTTGACTTCCATGCCAGAAAACACTTAATCCCTCTTCCTGTAGAAGTTCATTGACATGTTTAACTTCAAGTATCTGAAGCAATCACCTGACAGTCAATGGTAAATTAAAATGACCAGATACTTTTAGGGGGAAAAAAAAACCCAAAACACTAGGGAAGGTTTTCTTTCCAAGAATGCTGTATCCAAAAATATTTCTAACATTCCCTTCTACTCTTAAACAGCATAAATAATTCAGATAAATGTCCTGGAAAACAAAACGGAGCCCATAATTGTCAATCTACAAAGTGACATGCATGATACCTACACCAGTTCAAGCCATTTCTGTTCATCAGACAGCACTTCAGAGGACAGCCAAAACAGTCACTTACTTCTAGTGGGTCTGCTGGGGCTTCCATGTCACTCACACCTGCCCACGCGCATCCAAGACGGCCTTGAGCATTTGTTTCACTATGGGTCTTTGGAAGAAGAAGAGCAATGAAACAGGTATTTTATGTCGGCTACAGGAGCAGGAGAATTGCATTAAGACCCAGAAGATACACAAGTGCTGCCTGTGGAGGCAGCTGAGGTTCAGAAATAAGTGGTGGAATTTTGATTTTAGCCTTTTCCTCCTTCCTGGCCGGGGCTTCCCAGAAGGGTTGAAGCACACTGCATATGACTAATATGCCGGGCAAGGCAGCACTTTGCTTAGTGTGCATGTAAATCGCAATCGACTGGCCAGTTCACCCCAAGAGAGGAAGTTGCATGTGTAAGGGAAGGAAGGGTAAGTTTTTTCAGTAAATAAGAGGACAGGGTTTTCTATCCCTGCTTCCAGTTGTAAAAAAGGACTTACGCAAGTATGACAAGGATTAAGTGACATTAAGACAGTGTGAACTATCATGATAGAAAAACTAGTGAGTCATGCTTACAAAGGACTAATACTGAAGTCTTTTAACAGCTACAGGGAAGAGCACACCCATACAAACTCCAAGATGTTTAGGGGAAAACCATAACTGGAAAATTGATTTACTTTCCCTGAAGAAAAGCTGCACAAAGATGACGAACGATAGGTGTTGTTATATGGACATCGTATTTGCAGTTCTAGTACTTACCTTACCTAAGCATGGATCTAGCTTCAAGCTACTCAAGTCTTCACTTGACTACTCAACGTACCCAACACTTCAAACTTGTGTCTTAGTTTCCCATTTGGAAAAAGAGGTTAGCCTTACCAAGTTGAATTCACAGGAAAGTTTAACAAAGAAAAGGCTTCCACAGACTTCACATACAAAGTCAGGACGAAATAGAAAAGTGCAAAGTATTGTCGTCTTCAGTCTTGGAATTCTGAATAATGATGGATTTCAGAAGGAAGCATGAAAGAAAAATAATTTTCCTTATTGAGGAAAGATCCCTGGGTCTAAGGCTTTTTCAGTGGGGGCAGAGGTTGCTTATTTCCTTTTCAAGGAATGGAATGAAAGCTAGCCTGTGAAATTTTACATAAAATAATATAAATCTGTGTGAGTTCTTTCAATTTCCAAAAAGGATTTAGACAAAGTAAGGTAATCCTGTGAAATGCTGGAATTTAACAGCCACATTCCAGATCTCTTGTTCATAATGTGTGACTAAGCAACTCCTCTTTTGCAATATACAAAACCCAGTTTGGAAGAAAGCTGTTTTATAATATTGCATATGAAATACATACTCCCTACCCTGATGTTCTTTTTTTTTTTTTCTGGTTTATGGAGGGGTTGGAAAACTCATGGGGTATAAAGAGAGAAATTAAAAAACAAATGTTATTTTAATAAAGACATTTTAGATTCTACGTAGGTGTCATCCTACCCATTAAAAAAAAAAAAAAATTCATCTGTACCTATACCAAAACTAGCCTTTGACCGTATCCCTTCCAGGTACAGCACTGGTTTAAAGAAGGAAGAACTACTGGCTGATAACACAGCAGCGATTTCCACAATTGCATTTCTTGACATTTCTGTAGTAACTAATATATTGTAAGAAATATGAGCCAGTAACTGTCAGGCAATAAAACAAAGTAAACCTCTGTACCACCAAAGCAAAGTGAGTGAAACAGGAAGGTCATCCTCCGGGAAACAGACATTCAAGGCGGCCAACTTCTAAAATGAATAAACATACTGTGCTACCTGAAAGAACGCAGTAATAGTTAAACTGTAAAATCCCTATAGTGGAGAAGGAAGAGCAAGCACCATGCATTTTAAAAATGAGACCAAGTATTACAATATTATTAAAAGTTTGTGTCAAATCAAAGTTTACACCTAATGACTTCAAAGCTCTTTGCAGAAGCAGGCAATAATCCTATTATACACATAGCGAAACAGACCAACTGAATGCTAAAGGTCATCCAGATGTTAGTGTCAGATCAGAGAATGATGATGTCTCCTTTCACCCACGGTCTGTCCATCTGTCTGTCACAGCTGCATCTGCAGCATCCATTAACAGGCTGTCACTGCATAATTTTGTGTTCTGACTGTACTAAAGTTAGGGAACATGAAAAGTCAAGAGTCAGCTGCTGAAGGAGAGGGTACTGTAACTAGACACAAATGACACGAACAGCAATTAGCTATTGTCTTCTCACAACGTCCCGCTACCTTGTGCTGGCCTGCTACAGTCCTATAGATTATAAACTTACGGAAACAGAGTCTGCCTCTATCTATAAAGTACCAACACTAAGCATCTGATTCATAAAAATACAATCAGAAAACTTCCACGTTGCACATCTGCTCCCAAGGGCAATGATTCTCAAGCACAGACACCTTCCCTTATCCAGGCTCCCATGCTCAGCAGTCCCATCTCCGTTCCAGCAGCAGCTAAGCTTTGGGAGAAAGCTTAGGTTGAACAGCTGCATTTTATGGTCTGGACTGCTAAGGTAAACCAGCCCCAGTTTCCGATTTCCTCACAACAGCGCGGTGCGATGTGCTACGTGAGTTGCTGAGCAGTCCCTGCAGCAGGGATAGAAAAGCAAACACAGGGCACAGCCCTACTTGTGAATCACAGCTTCTACTTGAAAGATATCAGTGCTCAAATTACTTTGAAGAGAGGATGAGGTCTTTGAAGACCCTGGAGTGCACGCAGTTCTTACTGTTACTTAGTTCAAAACAGTTTCCTGGAAAGCTGAGTAGTTTCCTGGAAAGCTAGGTGGACTTTAGGACAGCAAGTCCTTTGTTGTGATATCTCAATGACTGTATTAACAACTACTGAAAGTGAATGATTCTTTCTTGGACTGGAGGATTTGAAGGTGCCATTTATAGGGATTTTAACTAGTTGCAACACTGTTCCTTTCCGCTTTCTCCGCGTGCCCCCCGTGATGCTGTGAGAGAGCTGGGGAGACCTGGGGGGAAAGGTGAAGCTCCTGGAAGAGTACAGGCTAGAACAGCAACAGCATCTCCATGTCTCCCCCGCCTTCCATGACAAAACGACCTGCATTTGTTCATTTTCACTCTGTGAGCCTACCACAGTGACTGAGCAGCAACAGCCGTTGTCCTTTCCCACACTAGGGCTATACATGAGTGTTTTGAGTCAAGTTTTGCTGTTTGCTGAAATAGCTGTTGTTTGCATGCACTTTGGCACTGTCAGTGAATGCAGTTTATACTGGCCTCATTTATTGGGCAAATCTTTCACATAACATTAATATCTTGTTTGAAAGACATATTGCTCCCTGCTAACAATCAACAAGCTCCAAGCTAGGCATGCCTGTGTGGAAGCTCTTAGCTTTGTTACTGGCCTTCCACCCTACATATACATGTTAAAAACAGTGCCAAATTTTCTTGCTCCATCTTAGCTATTGCTCTTCACTACAAGAATTTTACACAAAATATGACAGAATAGAAATGACATTAAGTGCTCTTCAGTGCCTAGATAGGCAAGCTTAGCATTCATACAGATAACACTGAAGTTCCTTTGCCCAGTGCCTGAAGTCAAATGCCTTTTAAGAGACTTTATAGGAAATGCATCTGAAGGGCAACAATGTGCTGTTCAAGAACAATGGTGCTGTTCAGCTGTGCGAGCACCTTGGTGGGAGATACGTTCCTTGTTCCCTCCCTCACAAGCGCTTTTCTGTACTGATTGCCACATAAGAACAGTACGGGGTATTGGAAATAGAAGAGAATGTCTGAAACCTATACGAACAGAAGAAATGCCAATGAGTAGGGGAACAAAAGCTCAAACTCTTCAGAGGTGGTGGTATTCTTCCAGCAAAAGCTGGGAGGGGTTGAAGCAAAATTGTTGTCTGTCTCTGTGAAAACAGTTAATAGCACTGAAAAGACAGACAAGGAGATGACAACATTTATTTTCTTTGGTATTGTGAAGATAACAACACTGCATTTGTTTATCAGTCTAGTGCTACACAATGAAGAACAACTTAGTTGTACAACAGCACTTCGGAAATCTGAGATCTACAAAAATCCTTGAAAGAAGGACCTTTTCTGACAACTATCTGACTTCAGAGGTCAAAAAAAGAAAAATATTTTTAAGGCATTTATACTTGGTTTGAAGCTATTGAATCAAATATGCAGCTTTAAACGGCTTGGAGAATCCTAGTTGAAGACCAGACTGTAAATGCCGTCACAAACCTAAAAAACTGTTTACAGATCCAAGCAAACTTTCAAAAAAGCTGTTAAAATTTTCCCGCCTGCAAAACATAACCAGACCAGTTAAAGATTCTGGAGGAAGATTCGTCCTAGTGCTACACAGTCACAGGAAGGTCAGGAAGCTTCACAGAAGGCAAAAATGACAGCTGAAGAGGGTGTCTGCAAAGTGCAAACAGGTCTGCACAAAGCACCAGGAAAGTAAATTTTAGAGGAAAACACAGGCTTAGCAGTGTTGTCCAAAGGCAAGGCACTGTGTGTTTGCTAGGTGTTGCACTGTTTGGTAAACGTCTACAGAAAAGCTCAGAAGATACCCGAGGAGAAACCAAGTGTGCCTGTTCTGCACAGTGGGAACAATGTCAGCTGTGTGCTGTGCTGAGAGGACGTCCATCGGTGCTAACGAAGGCAAGTGCTCCCCAGGAGCTGCCTGAGCCATTCTTGCAGCCATGGACTGAAATGGCACCTCAGACACAGGCAGTACCCCTGACTACATACACGCTGGACACTGCCATGCAAATTAGCACCATCTCTAACACTGCAGTAAAGGGCTTGTGGGGAAAATCTAGTCACTCTCTTGTCACAGACAACTAAAAATCAGATTTTACTGTGGTGAAATCATACCTACTTTAGCCACTAACATGCAAAATCAAGACTTGCTAAATATGATGTAACAGCAGTGACAAACTGGTCAGCAAGTTTTATAAATCCCAATGTAATGCTTGCATGAACCTTAATTTCCCTGATTATTTCAACTCTTCCTCTTTAAAAGAACAAGTCAATGTCATGGCATTTACTGGTTACACTAAAAAAAAAAAAAAAAAAAAAAAAAAAGAGAGAAAACAGACTGCTGGGAATAGTCTGAGTAGAAAAATACAAACTGGGCAACCTCTTACAGTATAACTGCCTCTGACTTCTCCATAAACACGTGTAAAACCATGTCATAGTCTGCAGTGGACTTTTTATAGCCTCCCTAAAATACACAGACATACAGGCCTTTATCTAGCTGGAGTCCATCACACATTTTAGAGCAAGAGAGTAACTAATTTACATGCTCTTTTCATCTGTTTCTCATCCCTTACTTCTCCTTCCACTCTCTCTCTCTCCAGAAAGTCACTTCCTTCATATGTTCCTTCTATCCATCCTGAACAAAGAAACAAAACGTCATTACTCCTGCTGCTGGGCTGTGACATGGAACTGTAGCATCAACCACCACTGAACATAAATAAACTTTTCTTTACATTTGAGCATAGTTTGAGTAAACATGGAAAACAAAGGAGAGAAATGGAGCAGGGTCTCCTCTCCAGATGAGCAAGTGAAGTTCGATAGCTTAAGAAAATGAAGTTAATACAACAAGAATGATCACTCTGTCTTTGGAGAGCTGGTCAGATCTGGCTCCTCCTAGAAGAGCAGTTGATAACTTCTCTTTTGTGTGTATTATAAAAATGCTTCCTTAATGTCCACGAGCCTTTCTGTTCCTTGGCTTCCACTGCTCTATCTCTTATTACAGTGACTGATCAAAACATGATTAAACGTATTAAAAAAATATTATAGCAAGCAAACCTGCACCTGCAAGTTTGACTAATAGTGTGAAACCTTCTGTAATGTCTGTGAATCATAATTTAAAAAATTTAAATTCTCTTAATCAGCATGAATCCTTAGTACAACCTTTACCCAACTTTCTCCCACTCCTCACACTCCTTTTTTTTTCTCCCCATTCATACTCACATGCTTAGCCTATGAAGCCTTATCCTTGGCATTTATGATTTTTGTCCATGCTACAGGCAATGATGACAGAAGAGAATTGGCCATATGTTTTTCAAAACTCCTCAAGCAGCTCTGGTCATTATGACAGATAGTACCTGTTTTAACTTTCATTTTTGTCCACAGCCGTCTTGTATTACTTTGAAGATAAGGTGAAGAGCTAAACATCCTCTTTTATGGCAATCAGTTTGAGTACACTCAGGGAAGAAAGTTTCAGATACTTTGGAGTGTGGCTGCCAGGAATGCCTGGCAGGAAGCTGGGAGCTCCTGTAGAGAGACTGCCGTGAGAAACAGGAATAAGCCAGTCAGCTACCAGGTATGAAAAAAGCTTCCCAGGAAGCAAATGGGACCAGGAAGGATTTGCTGCCCCTCAGAAATTCAGTGAATTAACTCGTAAGTGGCACCATACAATCCCATCTGCAAGGGCAAAGTGGGCTGAACTGCTTAGAAGCCTTTTATTAGTTTCTATTCTATTTCTATGATATTCTATAATTTCTATTAGTAGCAGCTTTGAGGTTGGGGGTTTTTTTCCTGTTTAAAAACAAGAATTATTTTAGTTTGTATTCTACGAAGACCTGACCTTTCTGAGTGTAAAAGCCTTTTGGTCATCTTTGGGAAGCTTGCAATGGGAGAAAAATCAAAGCCTTGGAGCTGCGGCCAACACTGAATCCTCTCACAAGCATCAGTACCACAAGAAGATAAAACTTCTCATTTTCACAGTGCTGGATCTTTATTCTGGGAAAGGCTTCTGTTACAGTATTACAAAATAGACACTCACAAATTAAGATAATAAAAGCCACTCGTCACTTCTGAAAATTTCATCTGTTCAGTAACTGCAGCGAAACCAAGAACCATTAAAATGCTTGATTCAAGTAGAAGTGAATCTTTCCTTGATGATGACAAAATAGTAAAATCATCTTTTTTTTTTTTTTTTTTTTTTCTTCCTAGCCGATCAGGTATCTGCTGTGAGGTTTGTTGGGGTTTTTTGTTAGTTTTTTTTATTTATTGTATGGTTCAGTTGCAGAATTGTAGAAGCTAGATTTACTCAGATTACCTGGGTTAAAATTTGGTGGCTTCTGGGGACCCTTTTATTTGCTTACATTTTGCTCGAGCTTTGCTTTTGGCTTTATTCCTGAAGCTGCTGTTATGCCAGCAGTACTAGCTGCAATATCCATTGCAACCCCTTTTCCCATTCTGGTGCACATGGTAAAATGGTAAAAACTGAGATATTTTAGTTGAAGAATAAAATCAGCTCTTAAGCAGAAGAAGAATCTACCTCTTCCTGTCTAAACTTGGTCCACATGCTTCACCCAGAGAAGTGTGGTAGAAAGGGATTTTCCCTTAAGTATGTATGTCAGCCTCAACCTTTTGTGCTGTTCGGTTCGGTACTCGCTCTGACAGAAAAATATGTGCAGATGCAAATGTGTGCCTTAATATGTGGGAACCAGATAAAATTAGAGCAAGATATGGTTTCAAAGTAAGTAAAACAGCACAGGCTTCTTTATCCACTGTTTTCTACCATCGTTAATGAGACTAACCGTAAGGGCATGGCTACTCAAGTACCTAAGCATTTGCAAACTCAGGCCTGATGATGAAAATCCCAGTTTCATGGAACAATAGTTGGATGATAATTTGTAACTGTAGCAAACAGGCTATTTTGAGATTTACAACATAGGTGTTGCAAGTACAGATAGCCCTCAAATGAAATTTTTTTCTTTCTTGCTTCACTCCCAAAACAGTTTAGGTGCTTGAAAGTTTATTGGGTTTTTTCTACCAATTGATCCCATAAAATACATTATCTCTGTCAACTTTACTTCATGTTGACACACAGCTAATTATTTTAGTTGCTATTCTTCCCTTCCCATTTGATACTTTTATCCGCCCTCACCTCTCCCAGAAAACATCCTTCTGGTGTGTAAAATTTTGATGAAGCCCTAAACATACTGAAAACACTCTGCATGAGTACTTTTTAGTAATATTTGTATTTTGATGCGTAATATTTAGTCTAGCTTATTCCAGTTGAATGTAATCAGCTGTATACTTAAATTTGAAAAAGGAAGCTGCTTTTTTGTGGTAAGAAATATGTTTCTTCAATTTCTTATATTAAAATAGCAAATTGCTTGATCCTCTTGGCCTTCAGTTTCCCCCTTTGTAGAAGACTGAACAAGGAACCCTTTCCTTCCTGAGGCACCTTTTGAGGACAGGCATTTTCATAGACTACGGCCTCTGCAGGACTGGAGTTTGCAATCCTTCTCGTTCACATACACTCCTGCTCCACATGGCAGCAATAAGTGATGTTACAGAAGACAGGGGGAATAGATAAGTAGATGTGAATTAGAAATTACCAATTGTTCTAATCAGTAAAAGATTTCATCATATGTTTCCCCTTTTTGATCAATGGCTCTAGCAAAAGTAAACACATGTTATTAAACTGAGATGAGCTAAAATCAGTGTAAAATAATGATGCCACACTAATGTCTCACCTCTCATTTCAGCTTAACACTTAAAAAAAACCAGACAGTTTGCTCACCTCGACAAACTACATATAGGGACACAGGCACTCAAGTCCCTTATATACCAATGAACCATATCTGGGTGTCAGGGACCCGAGTACACCAACAGGCTCTAATTGCTGTGACCTGCCTGTAAGGATGTTTCTCTGTAATCTCCTCCCTCCCTTCCCTCTCCTAGAGTGGGGAACATAGCATCATGACAAGCTGCAATTAAAGTACTACAGATAAAGGAATCATAGGCTGAAGGGTGTGCTGATAATTAGTTTATTCTGCAGACCTACGTTTTCTCTCTCTCTCAAATATTTGCCTTTAAAACCCCAATAATATTACATACTTTCATGGAAAAAAATCCTGATGAGACAGGGAATTTGTTTACAGACATTTCCAGATAACAGACTCAAAAGCAATTTAAGCTCAGAAGGAAATGCCATTTTGCAGCGTGCAATTCATACTCTTCACTCCAGGAAAAAAAAAGTTACATAATAAAAATTACTTGCTGGTTCTGCCAAATAGCTTCCTGATGAATGACCAACACTATAGGGAAGAGTACACTTTTGTTATATTATTAACTTTTTCCTAATTCCTAAATACAGAATTTTCCCCTCATTTTAAGTCTAAATCAGCATTTCGTTTCACAAACTAACATTTTCTGTTTTTTTTTAAAAATACTATTTTATAACCTTTGTTATTGAAAGCAAAGTAGGTTTGTTAAAAATATTACCTCCTTTTCCAAAACACACAATCCAATACATGTACTCCTAGCATCTTATACTGAGGTTGTTGGAGCTTATCATCACAACTGTCAAGCTGTCACTCACTTGAAGTCCAAGTCAATAACCAGCCAAGTGAAAAACTGTTTGACTTAAAAGTATAAATAAAAAATAGCCAGTATATTTCTAGTTAAACCTTTCTGCTTTAACCTATGAAAACCACACACACATCTTTCACAGGCAAACAAATGCTATAAATGGAAAAAGCATAAAAGCACTACAGATGAAACACTGCCACAGTATTCTGTGTGAAGTGCTGAAGCACTCCATGGTAACAGTTGAGGTGAGCACATCCTTTCTTTTTCCTCCCCACACCCACAAATCCTTTCCTACATCTCCTTCTGTTGGAGGGAAGCTAACGTGGGGGGAACCAGGTGTTTCCACAGACCATTCGTGGCTTGCTGTTCTGCCCTGTACTTTCATAGCTCAATGATACCTGATTCTGAAGACTTCTGTTTCACTGTGTTCATCCCTCCCCTGGGGCCGGGAATCCCCATTCCTCCCTTTGGCTTCTCTCTCACTGTTTCTAATCCCACCAGTCTGACCCTGGGACATCTCCTTAGGCTCAGCTCAGCTCCATGTCCCGAGGTCATGAGTCATTTTGATGATAGCAGTTTACATGTGAAAGGAACTATGTGTAATTTCGGATTTCATAGAAGAGTCATCTCTCCTTTACCTCCACATCAATTTCCTGCATCACGCCTTGGGGCGCAGCCTTCAGAGGTTTCCTTCCCCCCACCCCCTGCGCCCCACAGCACAGTCACACAGGCAGGTAAGTGTGTCATCCCTTGCAGGTGGATGGCATTCATGGCTTAATCACTCCTCTCCTCCACACCTCTCACTCCTCCCTTTCCCAGTTTGCAGAAAACAAGTTTCCTTTTGTCCTCCTACTGCACGATAAAAAGCAGCTTGCTATTTTAGGGGAGAGGAGGGAAACCGAGAGGGAAACCTAGAACAAGTTTCTGTCAGGCTTGTTAACTGCTGCTTCACTGCAAGCAAAGATGACCATCTTAGCAGGTGGCTTACAATTTTCTGTTTGTAATACCACAGAGTGTGGATTTGAATCATCATTTTTCTTCTTCTTTCTTCCTATTTATCTAAAAGCCTTTCTGACACTCCCAAAGATCTTTGTCCCCCACTCCTCTGCTCAGCCTCAGTTAAAACAGAACTACCAAACGCAACAACCTAAAGAAATGTCACTGCTCTTGGGATATACAGTTTTGTGGATTTGTGTTATCCAAAAGGCATAGCTGGCTGCAGAGGGTGGCACTTTGGATAATCAGTGGGTTTAGCTGACCTTTTAAAGCACTATAAAACATATCTTCTTACTCAGTCTTCCTCATCACAGAAAGTAGCCATATCAGAAAAAAAAAAAAAAAAGTGTAGCAAGTTCATTGCATCATTTCAGAAATCAAAAAGTTTCATGCATAATCAAGTCACCCAGGGAACATCCCCTGAAAGTTCTTTCCTGGCAGATAAACATTGCAAAAGCAGACTGCATTTACCTTAAGGGAACATGAAGTTCTCTGAGGGTTCGGACTCTCTTGGGCAATAGGTTTAGGGTCCTCGCATGACTGATAAGTGTTGTTCTTCTCTATCAGGTTCCTTATTTCAACATCAAGCTCTTTACTTTCACACCTGCTTAGAAAGAAATAGCAACATTAAACTTTACACCAAAACTTGAAGCGCAGAGGAGGTAAATTTGTCAGCTGTCTTCTGAATGTGACAGCACAGACAGCAGAGCTAGTCCTGCACCGAGCTCCTGCTACCTTCCTTCCTGGTACGCAATCAGAGAGCACTAGAGCTGTGTCACACAGGCAATCTCTAAGTACTTTGTGGCCGAAATTCATTTAAAATATTTAAGCAAGCAGTCTTTATGCATTTTACTTCCTTGTGTCTACAAAATCCAAGTCAACCCTTTTGGGGGTTATAGGAAGACTGTCATGTGCCCTCAACCCCAGCCACCCACCTGCAGTTTCAAGAATTTTATGTTCAACTTTAACAAAAATGCAATCAAAATGGTTAAATTGGTTTTGGACTCCAAAACTAGGTGCTCAGTTCACAAAGTTTTTTGATGGCACATTTTGTTTTCTGTAACACTTTGTAATAGATACCTGACATGCATTTTCAGTTATTTTTTTCCTGAATGTTCCTTCTAAAAACATTCATATCTTGTAAAAATTGCTCTGTTGTGAACACTAAAATGATAGTTGTTTGGTGGGAAAATTCTTTCAGTCTCTCTGTTAAGGACACACAGGACTTCACATGCACTTAAAGGCTTGCTCCAAATTTGCAGAACTAACTAGCAATTACAGTTGATTCACTTGATACACAATAATGGTGGAATGTGAATTTCAGAGAATGAACCAAGACGTAATTAAAACAAACCCCCGAAAGTCCTAGACCAACCCAAGGTTTCAAGAAATACTCATCTCTTTCGCAAGCTCAGACCTTCATCCCCTAATCATCTTAAACCAACTCTAAATATAAGTAATGCACGACCAGAAAGCAAACTGCAAGGCTCAAAAGTATTACCAACCTGTTATAGCAAGATTACTTCTTGATTTAGGCAGAAAATACTAAATTCTTCATTTCAACTACCAGAAAAACTGAAAGCAGTAAGAATTTATCAGTTATACTTATTGCAGTTTAGACAGGCAATCCACAGGGATCACGCTGCAGGTTCTGAGGAAACTCCTGAAGGGCAATTGATAAAATTATCCAATAAACAAACCCATCTATCTTAATCATAAGAGTAAATAAGAGTGGCAAATTTCGTGCTGATAGCATAAAATGATTAATTTTATTCTCAATATTTACAAGACAGAGACTATAACAGAAATGTATTTTCATTAAGCATGAATACAAAATCATTTGCAGAGGTACTACAATAAAATACTAACAGTAGCAAATAAGGGCAAGTAAAACTCGGATGCTTTTTTTTGACTTGCTGCCTAGTAGTTGGACAAGCTGGAGTTTCATGGCAGTTTCAGAGCTGCCATGAAGCCTTCCTGCACCAAGAAAAAGTTTAATGGCAGAAACAAGATATTTGGATGTGTTTCGAGAGCTAGACCTATGGCATAGGGAAATAGGACCTTTACACAAGGAAGCAAGACCAGAGTTTTTTAGCGCTGGAAGGTCCTGAAACACTAGAAGACATCACATGATTTTTCTTCTCTGCAGAAAGATATTTCTTCGTACTAACTTTTTGCCTTTTTTTTTTTTTAAACCAATATAGCAACTAGTGCCAGTTCAAAGGAACAGATTACCCAACTGAAGAGGGTATTGTCTTTTGTTAGACCACTTCAACTGGCCATAACTCCCTTTCAAAGCCATGTCAATTAAGAGAAAGACCTTCTCGATGCACATTTTCATGAACCTCATGGCGGTGCAGCAGGCTGCAGCTGCTCTGAAGGCTCGTGGCAGTTTTCAAAGCCTCAGCTGTGCGTGGGTGGCAGGTGAGCCCCAGCAGCACAGGCCCTACATGGCAGCTCCTGAAGAAACTACAGAAGGAAAACAACAAAACTTCGCGAAAGAAATCCAGCCCTTTTCTGTCTCGCTAAATATTGCAAAATCCTGAATAGACCAGTGCAAGTGGCACTTTTTCTTTTTTAAGCAATTCTGTGCTAAGGTTCCTGGACAGTAAGTTCTCAGGCAGCAGCATGACCAAGTGCTCTGCCTTCATTTTTTAATCAGCTACATAATGCAAACTTTGCAACATAAGTAGCAACACCCCTTTTCTCTCAAGTGCACTTCCCTGGAAAACAGCATCTTCAGCTCATTTGCACTCCCATGCTTTACCCAGCCTGAGACTGCTTTGCAAGACAGAACTGGATACACACTGTGCAGACCACTCAGTGCTTTTGAGGATGCTCGGAAGAATTGAAGAGCCACAGCATGGAAGCAGTCGCTCATGGTGCAGTTTTAGGAAAAGTGCATGAAATTGTATCTACATAGTGAGGGAGAAATTACTGCTGCAGCCTCCTTAGAGCCCCTAGAAACATGGCAAAAGGAACGGAGAGGTTAAGTAAAGCGAGGTGAAACGTTACTAAGCAGCACTGAGGGATTTCGGACAGAGCTGCTAAAACCACAGGCCAATATTTTCAGACTGAGCTTTCAAAACCTCAGGTTTTTACCTGTGCTTAGGCAACCAACCAAAGGCAGGCTAGTTGCTCTCCTCTTTCCTTGCTCCACACACCTCCTGTGTGAGATCAGTAGAGCAACCAGCTTACCACTTAGCCGAGAGAAAAAACTCTGGCCTACAAGTGGCTTCTAGTAAAGGGTATTTTGCACATTGCCCAGGGTTGCAGTCAGACATCCTGCTCAAGCTGCAGCAAAGCCAGCCGGAGTCTAACTCCTCTACAGCCCCAGCCACTTTCCACTTTCACTGCCTCTCTACTGCAAATTACCATCCCCAACTGCCAGCACAACCCACTCACCCGGCTTGGTCAAAGTAGTCAGGGTTTCTTAAACACTTTTAAGCTAAATAAAGCAGCTTAGACTAAAACAGCTGTTCAAAATAAAGAAGCAATGGCTAGGTGCAGTCCTGAGGACAGTAAAAGATGGGCAGCAATCTCTGGCAGGAGTGCAGCAGCAAGTATTTAGGCAGGCTGCACTCCTCTCTGCTGCTGGTTCAGCCACAGCAGGAGAAGATATGTGACCACAGCCTCCCGAGATCAGAGCGTGAATCAAGCTGGGAAATGCCCCATAAAGATGGTGGGTTGGCTTTAAATATTTCTTTTCAGTCAGGAGGCGCTCATTCCTCTGCTCTCCTCCCCACACTTTGTCTGACACTGTGGCTGTAAATGATGTTCACTCTGGCTGCTCCTACCCTGTTTCTTCGCATTCTCCTTTCAAGGCTTAGTAGTACCCGGGCAGGAGCAGGAACCAGCTGTGCATGGGTAAAAGAAAGGGAACTGCAAAAGACTCAAATCCCTACAAACTGACTGCTGCTCTGTAATACTCGTGCATTTCGACATCATCACGAAAGTCAGAAAATTACTTCATTGACTGGATTTCTCAGTGCATCTGGTTTTCCCTCAGTTTTTAGACTAAGGTCTTCTGACCAGAAGCTATTACTCTGTTTATCTGTATTTTAATATTAGCCATTTTAATAATTGGAAGGATATATTTATTGTGATGTAAAACGTTAATCATATCTGGTGTATAGATCCATTTTACAGTCTGGACTCTCAGAGCACACAGATTATCTGAGTGCTTGAATAAATCTTCAAGATACTGGTGATTAGGAGCTATCCCACGGCAAGACAGTTCTTGATGATTACCTGAGCTTCCCCTGGTGAGCTCTAGAGGGCACACAGCATTTAGCGTCTGCAAAAAGCAAATTTTTTCAAAACTACTTCTGGTTTTGTGAAGTTCGCAGGTACATTTCTGCACCATTAATACCCTTACTGTTCTACGCTGTTACCAACATTTTGTAAAATTAGGTATTTCCGGTTTTAATAATTAAATTATGCAAATAGGCAATCTGGCAGAAAAAAAATCAGAAAAATGAAATCCATTCAAATTTGGGAGATACAGTATTAAAAGCATTTCATGTGCTCATATGGGACAAAGTATACCCATGCTATGTGCAAAATCTTTCTAAAGCATATGAAGATATAAAAAAATACGCAACTCATCCTACTTACATAGCCAATAAAAGATTAGAATATTAACTCCTCTTTGTAAACTTTGAGTTAGTTGCTAGATTTCCTTTTCTGGGAAAATTAAGACATTTCACATGGAAGCAGAACCTACAGACGTAATGAAGGAAGCTGGTCTCCCAGCATTAAGTTTTAGCAGCTTGCGGGAAAAGGAGAAAGCCCAACCTTACTCATAATTTCCATGTCATACCTGAAAAGTAGTAGCCAATATCCTTCTACCCATGTCCTCCAAGAATAAGAAATTAGGTCTGTTCTCTTTGGTTTGCAAGTTGCCACATTCATGCAGGATTTCACTACTAGAGACTAACTGTGCACCACATTAAAGATATTTTCATTTCTTCCACATATTCACCTAGATGCCTTTAAATTGGTTTTCACTTTTTGCTCTATGGTACATCTTAGCGCCATTTCAATTTCTAGGCTCTACTGGCTTTTTGTAATTAATTATTTATAAATGGTTGCATAATTTTTACAGCAAATCAGTTTTTCAGCTGGGAGCCAGAACAAAAATTGCACCCAGCACATGCTTTGTATGTGAATAGGACTGAAATTCCAACGCAGATCAATGCCACCCAGCTAAATAAACAGTGCTGGTCTGTCTGTCCTCACAGGGTTAGGCAGTGAAGCGCTGGCTGCATATGCACAGGGAATTTTATTAAATCATGCATGTAACTGAGCCAGAGCAAAACCTATATTTGGCCCAAAACTAAAGCCAGAATATGACGGCACCAGAAAGGAAGCGTGAGATGTGGACACACCGGCAGCTTCTAATAGCGTCAAGGGCATTCCTTGCAATCCATCTTTTCCTGGTCAGGAGCAGAAGCAGAAGACAGAACAACTCCCACTAATACATGTTTTCATAATGGAACAGCAACCCATTCAAGCTCCTGATGGCCTGCCCCATGCTCTTTTGATGAGCCACATGCTTTGGGCTTGTGGCAGCACAGACTGATGGCCAAGAAATACATGTTTATCAAATAGCCAGGTACAAGCCCCATGCAGAGTCCCAGCTCTGCAGCTGGTAGGTACCATTTGTGAGCTCTTGGGTCTCCCTGGTTTTCACTGGAAACTGGCATTATTACTTACTAATAGAAGTTATGTGGCAACAATGGACATACCTACAACATGTCCCAGAGCATTTATTGCAAAATGTTAATACCAAAGGCATATAACTCTATTTGAAATAATAATTTCAAGGCTGGTGTGCTGGGGTCATGCTCCTGTGATTGGTGAAAGCACAAATACACACCATAAACAATTGTGGAAAAAAGGTTTTAAGCCAGGATTTACAGCCAGACGCCAACACCACGGAGTCATATTTTGACGGGAAATGAATTCCAGAGTCTAGGGGTTAAACACATGCTTCATCCCCTTGGGTGGGCATTTGGGATGTAGGATTCTTGCTTGGCTAAGCCTAAGGAGCAGATCCGCAGAAAGAAATAAATTTCTGCATTTGAATTATGGAGGATGAACCAGTTCGGATAAATTAAAAAACATGGCAAATTTCAAGGCAAACTGTTTCAGCTAATATTTCCCCTATTTATGATAACACACTTCATTTCAGAAAAAGGCCTTTAGAATATGGGAGAGAATGAGACCTGGACGACAGAATATTTATCTAACTTGTACTAGAAATAGACTTAAAATAGGAATAAAATTAGGCATATAATTCTTAAAAATGACAGTTTGTCTGTAGAACTAGCCTATTCTTTTATGTTCCATATGATTTTACAGGATTTTTGCTCTCTTTTAATTCAGTTTTGTAGAATTCTTAGATTTTTTTTTTTTCATGTAAATACATTGGGGTTTTTATATTAAAATCTTACCCAGTTAAGACTAAATGACAAAGGATTTCCGGTCCAATAAGCAATGGGAAGAACAAAAATTTGCCAAGAAAACAAAAAGACTTTTGTTACAGCAAAAATTTTTTGCAGTCTCATGAGCTCTTACAAGTTTAGTAGATTCTGAGCTGACAGAGAATAGTTACAATGTGGTGAAGCTCCCTAAGGATCAGTGGCGCTATTCCAGTACTCAACACCCAGTGAGCGGATCTCCACTCAGAGTTTAGGCTTGGAAATTTGAGCCAGATCTCTTGAAATTGAGCTCCACTAGTTCTACGTTCCACCTCACATGTACGACTATAAGAAAAAGTTTATTGGGCATAAAGCATACTGCACTGGTACAAATACAAAAAGAACACCTGCCTTTGATGATTATGAGGACATACTTAAAAAGAAAGTTAAAAAAAAAAAGCAACACATTATTTCAAGTTATTTCCAACTTAATTTTTTAACTCAAGTTTCACCAAAAAAATTCACCCAGTATTTCAAAACCATAGCTAGAAAGCCAGCCACCAGCAGCAGCTGACCTCCACCTAGCAGAACTGCATTGTCTTTGGAGTGAGATGTCCCAGATGTTGCGAAAAAAGTGCTGGCACTGGTGCTTGGGAGGTAAGTGTGAGATTAGAAATAATCTCACTCCAGTCCCAAGAAGAGAGCTCCATAAGGCAAGGTGTATGACAGGGGTTAAAACATGTACATACTGCAACTATAGCAGAGAAACCACTTAAACTTTCGCTCAAATCTGATGTAGCCAAAACATCTGCCTATCACCCCATAAACGTCCCTACACTTCTGTTCCCTTTACGACAAAGGAATGGAGCTTTTAAGGCACATTTAATAGCCAGCAGCTGTTTGGCTGTCAAATGCCACATCTGGAGAAGCTGTGTGCTGTTAATGTGAACAGAAACAATTATTCTTTAATACTTTTGCTTAATTTTAAGAATTACACAAGTCACAACAACAAAAGAGGTACATATTCTTAATGGAAACACATCTGGTTTCTCTGAAAATAAGCCAAAACACCAAAAAGACCCAGCAATTAAGTGAAGCCGCACCTATAATCTGTCCCATCTCAGTGAAGAGAGAAGTAAAGCTACTGATATACAGGCACTTAGCATCTCCCAGTCTTTGACTATTTCCCTCAACAAATACACAACATGCAAGAAGAGGACAACTAGCTGGTTTGCATTAAATGACACATTACTTATCACACGGTGCTGCTCCCCTTTGTGCCTGGAAGTTCCTGTCCTTTGGGACTGGGTTTCAATGCTGCCACCTCACTTCTGTATCCTATACAGCCTGTATGTCAGGAAAATAACATTATTCCCCTTTCACTTGGATCTTCTGCCTAATTATACTACCAAGACCATAACTGAATTTCTTTCTGACGGACAGCATTTGGGCTGAGCTCAAACGTCGGGAAAGCCAATTAAATTATTTTCACCAACTTTCTCGGGCTTTAAATGAGCCATGAGTGAGTTACAGATGACTGTCTCTCTGGAGAAGCAATAAACGGAGCACGGTCACCCAGACTCGTCACCCAGGACTCAAGTAGCTCCCTGTGGATTACTAGTGGAAATGGAACTAAAGTTTTGCCATGAAAATCAATCAAATGGAAAGGTTGGCCAAGCAGAGCCACCAAGTAGTATGTGCTTTCTGAGCAGATGAATTCCCCCACTGAAATGCCCACATGCAGAAAGCTGGTGGGAGATGGCAGGAAAGTGTTGAAAGAACTGAAAATTAAGAGTTAAAAAACAAGATGGGAGACAAATCTAGATGTTTTCAAGTGCCTGCTCTTTTTCTATGAAGACCAATAGCTAGAAAAGCTTGCACCCCTTTTAGGACACTCCACTAGCCTCAGCAGGCACCTTTTTGAAGTGGTCACCCTCCCACAGTGCTTTCTGGACTGGCTGCTCACCCACAGATATAGCTTGAGCACCACAAGTTTATCTGGATCTTACACATACTCATTTCTGTAGAAAGCTGTGATTCTGATGCAATTACATGGTTGGTATTTTTAACTAGTAATTTATACTACTCTTCTTTCCTTTCCTAAATCAGGCATCACCACAAACAGAGCAAGACTTACGCACTGCCCATTTTGCCTCCTAGTTCAGCCTTGGCCAGGACGCGGATGCGTCACCAACACCTTACCGACCTGGGCTCAAAGTTGGGCTGCACCCTTGGAGGAAAACTAGTCCATGATTCATTCAGGTCAGTGCCTCCCACGCGGACCTGAGATACTTTCAGTGATCTACTAACAGCGCAAGCAGAATAAACAGATGAATACCATTTGGAAATGCAGCCAAGAAATTTAACATACAGTAGCTGATGGAGGACAAACAACTCTGTTAAGTCAAGCCAACTTCTTGCCTGTGGTAGCTGTTAGGGAGCCAAGCCAAAAGGCAGAGGAAGCTCACTGCACGGCTGTCTGCATCACAGGTCCAGGGCTTGAACCGCCAGCGACTGGCATCCGGTTTCACCAGGGATGCCGTCGCCAGACGGGAACCTGGCACCCTCCTCCCTTTACAGAGACAGGTTGGAGTCAAACTACACTGGCAGCAGCTCACAATGTCTTGAATAAATGGGAAATCCCAGTCCGCAAGGGATTTCAAACCCAGTTATTTCACAATAAACTAACCCGGGGAAAAAATGCTTCTTACAGGAAGAAAGAAGGGTAGGGTATTATTTCTTAAGCTTCTCCAAACATTCTACAGTTACCTTAAAACAATTTTCTTTTTATCTCTCAAATCCACACACTATACTTAATAGTTTTTAAAGCTACCTTTTAATCATTTCTCAGCTACCTTGATTTTTTTTATCTTGCTGAATACAGCAGTATTCACTGCAACAGTCAGCACTATTAATTTTCTTAAAGCTCCTTATTAATCACTTACAGTCTTAGAAAGGGGCTGCCATCATCACAGCCTCGTTAGAGGCTGTAGCCATAATGTGACCTCTTTATCTCTATAACCTACAGTAAAACCTCTTTTACTGCCATTATCAGTAGAACTAATATTAGTTTGTGAAGAAGCAGGTGCCCAAAAAGGTTGTGAAATCTTCATACACACCCAGACAGGCCCTGAGTAACCTGACCTAACAAGCCCTGCTTGGAGCAGAAGGTTGGTCCGGATAACCTCCAGAGGCCCCTTTCAACCTACACTATTCTCTATGATTTTTTTGTTCTCAGTACAGAAAATTTCCATGTTTCACTTATTTAAACAGAACTGATACAGATCTCCACAAGACAGATTAAAGCAGGAAAAAAAAAAAAAAACATTAACCTGGGTCTCTGGAAGATGAATTGATTGACATATACAGGAAACACTCAATAATATATATTTCCAATAATGTAATGTAAATTACTTTTAAAAAAAAAAAATAAAAGAAATTTCTCCACATAAAATTAAGATAGTTAATACCTTTCCATCTCAACACACTGATGGGGGCACAATTCTAGATGATTCTGTGCATCTTTATTCTTCCTTTTGAGCTGCTCGCAGTGAATCTATTAGAAACAGGGAGGAAAAAAAAACAGACTTAAAGGGGAAATAAAAAGATTAACAATCTAGGAAGAAAAATTTCAGTACATGATTACAATGAGAAGAGATAACCACGTCTTCGCTGCATTTGTTTTCCTCTTCATGTACCATTGTCCTGGTTTCAGCTAGGCTAGAGTTAATTGTCTTCCTAGTAGCTGGTATAGTGCTATGTTTTTGAGTTTGGTATGAGAATAATGTTGATAACACTGATGTTTTCAGTTGTTGCTAAGTAACTATTAGTCTAAAGTCAAGGATTTTTCAGCTTCTCATGCCCAGCCAGCAAGAAGGCTGGAGGGGCACAAGAAGTTGGAAGGGGACACAGCCAGGGCAGCTGACCCAAACTGGCCAAAGGGATATTCCGTACCACATGACGTCACATCTAGTATATAAACTGGGGGGAGCGGGGGGGTCGCCGCTCGGGGACTAACTGGGCATCAGTTGGCGGGCGGTGAGCGATTGCATTGTGCATCATTTGTATATTCCAGTCCTTTTATTATTACTATTGTCATTTTATTAGTGTTATCAGTATCATTATTAGTTTCTTCTTTTCTGTTCTATTAAACTGTTCTTATCTCAACCCACGAGTTTTACTTCTTTTTCCCGATTCTCTCCCCCATCCCACTGGGGGGGGGGAAGTGAGTGAGCAGCTGCATGGTGCTTAGTTGCTGGCTGGGGTTAAACCACAACAACCATAAATGGCTGACAAGTAAGCCAGGAATCTACTTCCTTCCCAGCATCATCTTAAGTCCACCACTGTGTCAGGGACAGTTTTGCAAGGGTAGGAGCAATAACAGACTCTGGCTGTGGTGGCAAGAATCTCCCCAAGGAGCAAAGCTGTCAGCAGTTGCAGGAACATTGGAAGTGTTGCAAAAAGGGCTTTTATTATTCATCCTAAAAGAATCAACTATCTTAAATACTCTAGAGTTCGAGCATGTCCTTACATTGACCAGAAATTCATGTGCTTCATGGAAGGGTCCAGTAAAACTACTGCTCCAGATTTAAGAGAATTTGAGTAGTGAGTCTGATCTAGATCATTTGGAGAGAAAAGGAGCTATGTGTGAGTTATTGTGCACAACTGCATTGTTCAAGAACTGTACAAGGTCCTAACAAGCTTCCCTCTGGTTAAGGCCAGCTACTGTCCAGCACTGCATTTCCAAAGAGGGGGAAAAAACCCACACCCTTCCCAGAGAAAAGGACAAGCACTGGGATAACAGTAAGCAGTCCCCATTTAGATACTCCCTTTTGGATGAAAACTCCAAACAGGAAGCAAGCAAGCTTTTTGATACCACCACCTCTCCATCACAAGTGGAAGAACAGATGGTACAAAGAGTGAGCCAATGCCACCTCATCCAGAAGTCATTCTGCTCCTGCACTGCAGGCTGGTAACAGCCCTGAGTATGTTTCTTCAGGCTATGTAGGACATCTCTAGTTCATCAGAAAAGGAGACCAGAAGTCTTATTCTTCTCTTTAGATCAAAACAACAAATAAAAGCATTACGATAGTTGCTGGAATTAGGAAAGTGGCAGGTTAGAGCTTATCTCGACCCAAGTGGTTACATAACACCTATTGTAAGGATAGCAATGTGACCACTGAAATAAAGTGGGAAGCCATCAAGAGTGAAACCTGCTATTTATAACCAAATAAGTTTTCAATTACAAGTCACTCTCTTTATTGGTAACATCAACTTAATGTGAAACCACAGCTGAACATTTTATAGAAACCATGCTGCTTCATCTATGTGCAGAGCAGAAATTTAAAATGAAAGGTTGCCAGGAGAAGATCTGAGGTGTTTGGCATCCCTCCCCCCTCTTAATTCCCATTCCTGCAGGCATTTCACACATTTTAAATGCATCTGGTAATCACTAATTACAAGGATCCTATTAAGAAAAAATGTCAATTCAGTTTCATGTGAAACTTGATTCCAGCTTGTCTGAGTTTTATGAGTGTCTGTTTAATCAGAACAAAAACATGTTGAAGTATGGAAAGCTGTATTCGTTTGATTACAATGGGAGCTGCAGACACCAGGTACTAATGAGAATTAAGCCTTACTTTGGAGTGCCTAGACTTGATTTTCAGGTGCCTAACTTAAAGATATAAAATTTGAAAAATGTTGACCTAGAATGAACACTCCCTACCCCCACTGAAACAACAAAAAATAAACTGAAATTACTAAATGAAATCTGACCATACTTGTCTGAAGAAAAAAACCCCAAAAACCGACACAGAATTCAGACTGCTACTCCATCTCTAATTCATCCCACTAGTCTTAGACATTTCAGCAGTCTCAGATACATTTCCAAAGTTACACACAGTATTGCAGCCCATGTGCTGAAAAACAGGCCATGTTACAGGGATACAGGTTACCTGTTACTGAAAAAAAGATAACTATGTTGGTAAAAATTCATGCAAGAAGACAAGAAAGTTCTGAAAAACTGAAAAGAAGAAAAAAAGCAGTGAAGAACGTAGAAAAAGGTATTTATTTACTAGATGTGTCACTTCCTGGTTCTTCAGTGACAGGATGGCAAGCCAGATTCGGGGACATGCAGGGAAGGGGTGCTGCACACTCCCTGCTGGGGATTGCTCTGGGATCACATAGTGGGCACTCTGGGTTTTCCGTGGCCCTGCTCCACCAAGCTGGGGAAACACAGAAAGGAACTGCTAAAGCCAACAATTCCCAAATCACTGCGTGGCCCAGCTGCACACCCAGCCAGCATAAACAAGCAGTTCTCCAGAAGTCCTACTGCTAACATCTGCTGGGGTAGGGGGGTCCCCTCCCTTGTGGCTTGACAAGGTCTGTGTGTACATATCTCCTGACTCTTAGTCATTATGCAGATTTTGCAGTGTGTCCCTCAGTGCTGGGCACCTTGATTTAACACATGTCTATACAAGCCAGCCCAGCTATCAGAAGCCATTTCATTATCATAGCACAGGAGTACATCCACTGTCTTCTATCCAGTCCAAGATATGGGAAAAAGTAGTAAAAAGTTACCTGCAGTGACAGCTGGCATGATACACCCAGCTGAGTGTGGTCAGGCTAGTGCCAGCTAAGCAGCATTGCCACCTGCTTTGACTTGCCTCTGCTGCTTCCCAAACTACTGATGCACAACGGGCTGTTGGTGCAGAGCAATAGCTTTGCCTTTCATTTCTTATCGGTTTTTTGGTAAAGCGTGTCAGTTCTGAAAGGTTTTTTCAATTTATTTTTTTTTAAATCATTTTTTTATTCTTCACAACAAAAAATTTACTGCAATGAGTCTGACCTGTGTTGGCAGCACAAGTTGCGCTAAATCTAAATCCACAGTTATGAATCTGAACAAAAGAGATGCAACTAGGTTATTGTACCATGTGCAAGTGTTTGTTAGTAAAACAACCATAAGTTTTTACAACTATAATATGCAACATAATGCTGTAGGTTTTTATCAGATCAGACAAATTGAAGCCAAGATGGATAAAATTCAGCTACTTCAAAGAATTAAGGCTCTGTAGAAAACTGGGGGTTATAATGGTCATGTAAAGGATTGCTCAGAATTACATAAATTTTCTGCTTTCTGTCAAGGCTTTTAAGAACAGGAACACCCTGAAGTAAAACAGGATCAGTTTTGCTCACAGATTTATGGGTTTTCATAATAATTGAAAATGTTTGGTAAAAAGCATGCAAAATTCCCTTGGTGCTCACCCACCAAATTTATCAGTGCTCCAAGCCTTAAGTACTCCTAGATATACCCAATAGGCCAAAAAACCCCACTTTTTGGTTGGAGTATTAATTTGCCTTAAAAACAAGTAAGTTTTCCACATACAAAAAACACATTTGGAGAGAGAAAAAAAAATACATCATTCAAGAATGACAACAAGATTCACTAATTCTAATAACATCTTAATTACCAAAACACAGACAGACACTCATCACGCTGGAGTTTCAAAATGTTATCCAAAATGCATTTCACAAACATATGTCTTGTAAATGTTAAATCCTGCACTGCTCTTGCCCCATTCTCTTTTTCTTTCTCCAAGTCTATTTCTAGCTTAAGAGCATCCTATCTTCTCAAACCCGCTCTGTAATTCGTTTGTTCTTCAGTTGTACCAAAGCAATATTTTGTGGCAATACAATGTAAAATGAATGTCAGAAATGAGCCAGCCTAAAAGAGGCAGAGAAGGGAAAGGAGATTTTTGGTGTTTTGTTTTTCCTGCCTAGATCAGCTCAATGATTCAATTTTACAGACCACCACCATAAGAGGACATATTGTCACAATGGAGGGAGCAGAAAACAGATAGTATACCAAATAAATGGAAGTACATACTAGCAAATTACACCTAAGGAATAAGCCCATTAACAAGTTACCGTTTCAGTGATACCTATTTTTGTATTGCAAAAGATTTGGGGCCTGTCACAGCCAGGACAAGTAAACTTACCTCATTTAAGTATTACCCATATTGCAAAATAGCTCCGAAACAAAGTGGAACATATATAATCATAAATGCTGTTGATAAGCAAGCCAGCAGGTTATACATTATCTGTGTGTGGCTGTTGTGTAGGAGGAGTGGGAGGGAGAAATGGATTATTACTGTAAATGTGATCAAAATGGAAGAACAATCGAAGAAATAAAAAAAGCATTTGATGAGAGAGGTCCTAAGCAACACTCACTGAAACTGATCTGAAACAGGACTAAAGCCTTCAAGATTTTTTTGCTCTGAGAAGTCAAACATATAACATTTCTGTGATCTCCTCCTACCTAAATAATCCCAGGTTTGGTACTCATAATAGCACTAGCATGCAGTGCAGCCAGCCTTGGACCAGCCATTGCATTACATGTCTTTCTGCTTTTGCATACAACGCTCTTTGCTGAAAACGTAGCTTCAGTCATGTAAATGTAGCACAAGAAAAAGCCACAGACAAACACAGCAAGATCTGCCAGTTCTCTCCTCCCCCCATTATTTCCTGATAAAGTGCTGAAACTTCAATTTTAGACAGTTTCTAACCAAAATTCAAAATCTGAAGCTTGATTTTTGCCAAAAATAACGAGTAGTTAGGTTCTTCAGTTCTGTCTTGCCCGATTTGGTTCAGATAAAATGAAACTGATACCTGCTCTGTGTGATGCAGGAAGAGTTAATGCCGAGTACTTAAAACTGATCTCACCATTAAGTACAATTCTCCTTGGTTAGGGTAACAGTAGATTTGGAACAGCAATCACCCCAAAGAACTCAATTCACAGATGCCCTCCCACGAAGCTGTGATATCCACAACTTGATAAGCAGTCTATTTACATTTCTTGAGATAATCTCAAACTATGCAGCAACTATCTCAAACTATGCAGTAAATTAAAACCCAAAACAACAGAAACCCCTTGAAGTGGACCAGACTGAGGAATGAGCCAATTAAAGGCTGAACACACCATTTCTACCCAGAACTGAACGCTTGGCTTTCAGCATAGAGCAGATGGGACTGCAGAGAGGCTCTGCACTGTGGGTTCTCTGGCTCCAGTCCAGGAAAGAAAAATGTGCAGCGTAATCTCTGCATTTGCTTTGTCGTACTGGATATAGCAGGGTGATTTTGCAGATAGACAGTGCTTGCTGTATAGCTCTTCAGTCCTACAAGTGCTGGTCCTCCACCACTGGGCATGTGAAAATGCTTTCGTTGACACACACAAACTAGTTTAAGTGGTGGGTACAAAACAGTGTTTTAAACTACATGACCTTGTTAAAAATCAATATATTGCTTTTTTCTTAAATTATAACGGAGAGAAAACCAATTTTCAGGCATATTTCTCTCTTTGGAAATCGGTGCATTTAATTTCTAAACGTCTTTGGATTGAAGATCTCAAGTATACATCCCTTCTTCAAGTAGAAGTCTGTGGCACAAACGTTACCAAAAGGCAACCACAGTCATGCCCAGGGCTCGGGTGACACAGACTTGTGCATTTGAGCGTACCATGTCAGTCACTCCACACAGGCATCTACTCAGATGAGTTTAAAGCATACAAGCTAATCTGAAAGGCTACGAAACAGAAGTTCAGTGCCAAAAATATCATGACTACACTTCCAACATGCAAAAAAGTCACATAAGAAGTGACCAGAGGAAGTCATAAATATCATCAAGCCATCAAAGCCACACATAGCATACCTCAAAACACCCTCAGTACTCCTCTGGATTCCTGTAGTCACTCTCTCTCTTCCAGCATTGGAGACCATAAAAAAAAAAATTAAAATACTAACCTCCAATTATTACAAGGTTGTGAGTTCGGGAGTTGGGAGGATTTAAGCTTTTCTGTTTTGGGGAGGTTTACAACCTGTTAAGAAGTTGCTAGAAGATGTATGATGACAACCAAAGCTGTCACCTAAAGCAAATCCCAAAATTTTTCTGTGTTTTGAAACAAATTTTAACTTTCAAGTTATTTGAGCCTCTCTGATATTTAAATGCAGCCTGTCCCTGATTTTCAAATACTGCATGGAGACTCCTCATTTTTAATAGATGTAGAACAGACCTTTTCTTCACTGGAAAATGTCAGGTGCGACTGAAGCCAATTACTGTACACAGGTCTGGGGGCAAAGTCAATGACACTTTCAACATATCTATCGTACACAATTTCTGTGAGAGCAAATTGTTAATAGAATACAAATTAGTTCCAAAAAATTATATGTTGAGAAAATAAAACCCTCAACAATAAATATCTTTGATTTGTTTAGAATTCATTTAACAGGCAATCACAGATCTGTCAAATATATAGAAATCTGCCAAGTATACAAATCTTCAGAAAAACACTCGCAAACTAGGCATATTTCATGGAATAGCACTGCATGAGCCTCTCCAATGGTATTTTCTCATCATCTATATCCAACTTTAATTAGCACGACAGATTATTTGGAGGTGGGCAAGATAGGAAGTACTTAGGTATTTGTTAAATGTCAGCTTTAAATTATGTGGTAAAAAAATTGTTCTGTATTATTAATCGCTGCCAAAGTATCGACAGGAATGGATAGGAAACTTTCCAAGAGATAAAATACAGGAGTGAAAAGGAAAAATGCTGCAGGATAAAAGCAAGATTAGTAACTATGATATTCATTGATTGTGCCCAGGATGGTCTTTCTGAACAATTTTTAATGCACATCTCACTACAGTGAAACTGTGATGTTGTGATAGGAAAGACAAAATGATGGAATTTTATTGTGCAATCCAAGTCAAGAGAGAAAAGATTTAGGATCTATCAACTCCAATGACTTTGGAATCGAGTCTCTGGAGTATAAAGGGGTAGCACAGTAACAGAAAGGAGATCACTCCAAGTACAGGGCCCATGTGGCTAGCAAGGCTCTGAGAAAAGAATTCAAGATACAGGCAGACCTACCTACAAAAAGTTGTACAACTACAAGAACAGAAGTTTAACGGTGAGAAGGTAAGAAGGATCTGATCTAGATGAGGAATGCAGCTCTGTTTTATTTAAATTTCACACTCTCCAGCCAAGCTTCAAAATCCCAGTACAAAAAAGAGAAAGGACAGCCCATAGAAAGGTAGGGAAAATCTAACAAGCCAGTTGCAAAAAACCTTGGCATTGCCTGGCTGACAGGTACACTAGTCCTGTGCAACTCAGAAATGCATGTTGCTTTCCATACGCTCTAGTGTGCCCTTACCTCTGGAAACGCGGGTACCGCTGCTGCTAGAAATTAGAACTCAGCCAGCAGCATATCATGGTGTACTAAGGATCCAGGAGCAAGGCAAGGAAAGATGACCCTTTAAGAAGCTCTCTTTCTCCAGGCTTCTAAATGGTTTGCTGTGAGCATTTTGTAATCCTCACAGATGTACTAACAACTTTTGCTTCCTTTTGAGAGAGGGAAGGTAGAGCAGTCTGGAGTTCCTACAGCTGCCCCAGCACAATGGCTATGCATGCCCTCTGGCAGCGAACAACACTGATTCTGAAAACAGAAGGGTTGCTTCTCACTACGATGGACAGAAATACTGCAGCTTTACATTTTTATCAAAGTAATTAAAACAAGGAGAGGAAAAGGCACACACATGTTTGTTTTCTTCGCCCTCTACACAAACCTCATCTCACTAGTCCTCATAGCTCACCTCATTTAAACTTATTAATCGGAAACATCACTTGAAATTTATAATACTGTGGCTCCAAGTATTCCTTACTCAGGGTTGGAATACATCAAAACTTTTTCCGAGGCAGAGCATTAATGCCAATTTACAGCAACAAGGCAAGCAAAGTACCACCTAGACCAGAGTCCTAGCCTACCCTCAAATGCTATGTGGATTACAGAAAACAATTCGTAGCAGATGTGGATAAAGGGCCCACCTCCTAATGACAGACCCAGATAAGGGAATCCCGTGCCTGTTCCAGAGTCAGTAGCACAGGGAACATCCCAAACTCTACAGAACAGATAAAACTTCCAAAGGTCTCAGCAGAAGTGTTATCCAAGGAAGGAATGTGGGTCAAACCCAGTACAGGTGCACTGAATCTTTGTATCACTAGATTTACCCCAAAATAACTGTTTGACATAGCCTTAATGCTCTATATGGCAATAATCCTTCACTATTCCTGTACTTTTCATTTTCCAGCTTTGTGCAAAAAAAGAAAGTAAAAGAACTCTGCTATAGCTATTCTATATAAAAATCATGAAGAAATTAAAAAGTCATTTAGAAAAAAAAAATTTAAAATGTCAGGGTTTGGATTTGAGGTCTCTTTGGTAGATAACAAGGGAAAAGAGGCACATGACTTCATTCTGAGGCGAGACAGAGACCCACTGATATGAGCTTCAAATTAATGCAGAAGTTACTCACCATATTTAGGGAAGGTGTTCGTCTCCGTGCTGCTAGGTTAGGGCGCACTAGTCTCAATAAAGGCTCTCTGAATCAAATGAGAACTAAGCGGTTTGGAGGCAAAAATATATCTCTCTCTCTAAAGGTTTAACCTACACGCCAGGCTTAGGGAAACCCCTTTCTTAAAGTCATTCTAACTGAGAGCATATTCATCTCTCTCAAACAAACACAGCCCACACAGATCTACTTGAAAGCACTGCTTGTAAGAGACCACAGAGGATTCCCTCTTGTTCTTCAGATTACCATGGAACAGTGACACAATGGTACGCCCACGCACCAGCAAAAGCTGCTCTGTGGGAAAAGCGGCGGTCTAGCACAGTGGAAAAGTTGCATCAACTCAAAAGGTATAGAACACAAATATTAATCTAGAAGTAGAATAATTTACTGTAAGGGGCAGATAGGTCAGGGACCCATTTCTAGGAATGCATTTTAATTAGAATTTATTCTAAAGGTTTCCCTACAGAATCAGCACTCAGTTCAACCAGCTACAGTCTCCTCATCAGAAATGACATTCAGGTCTGCCCCCGACGAGAAACACTACGTTATCGTATCTGATTTTCTCTCTGAGGAAGAGGGTGTATAGAGGTGGAGACTGCAGAAATGCCTTCCCTTCACCCAGACAAGAAGTGATGCAGCATTTTCAAGAGCATACTATTCATTTCAGGCTATAGTCCACTGCACACATGAGTTGATTAATCAAGTTTCACAGGTGATACAAACTAACATTGTCACACTCTTACCTAGAAAGATTCATCACAGGTATGTTCAGAAAAAAGTTTATCTTTAAGCCTGATTCTTGTATTGGTTTCGGTTTTGATGACAACAAAACCTGTGCGGTTTTGCACCAAGGAGTAGAAACCATTCTGACATTTTTAGGAGACTCCTGTTGTCTTCTGGGTTGGAAATACTAGTGATGTAACTTCCCTGAGAGCATTTTCATCCTCCTAGCAGAAATATCCCAACTGCTCAGTAGACCAGACTGGATCTTTTTCTGTCAAACCATTTATACTCTGCTTCTCACAGTAATAATTTGCAAATTCATGTTCAATTCACTGCAGTTTTGTTGAAACATAACTATTCTGGAGACACTTGCAATTATAGCAGAAGAAACAACAGGCCAGGATCAGGATGTGGGAGACCAACGTTCAGCTCTTTCCCCTGCCTTTCCCTGAAGGGAGTTTAACTGTGTTTGTACCTCCTGGATAAAAGTTTTAACTGCTGGAGTTGCAGGGTGATTTCTCCAGTCTTTTGCAATAACAGTCTTCCACTGCATATGAAATATTTACTGTTACTTTGTTGGAGAAAATGTTAATGACTTTAGTTTGATGGTTCAGATATTTACCAACAGAGTTCAGATTTACTGTCTGCCTGGTTAAAATAAAATAAAAAACAACCAAACAAAAAAAACACAACAGCACCAACATCTTCCACTTCTCAGAACAGCATCCTATTCACTCAGCTCCACATCAGTCACTTTTTCTTACTCTGATCTCTAGTTTAGTTTTTATATAAGCATTAATAAAAAGCAGAACAGCCTCCACAGAGGAGGTTTGAAAGCAACCCACCAGCAAAACTCAGTAGCAAACTGCTAGAGCACTGTCTCAGGAGGCGAGTGGCATGTACTCATATCCTTCCAAGCAGCAAAAGAAATCAAAGCCAAGAGATACACCTCTCAGGGGAAATGCTTGTTCGACTGGATGACTGAGTAACAAGGGAATAGCATTACTTCTTCCTCAGAAATGCATTCACACAGAGTACAGTGAATTTAGCCTTCTACATTTTTGGCTTTCACTGCACTCAAACACAGCTTTCAACTTTGGACTGACCACCATGCTTAATTTCTATGGGACTGGAAATAGTTCAGGGGGTGGTTGTTGTCATTTTGTCATCATCTGTCAGCTCAGTAACAGTGATGGGGCTAAATTAAAACCTTCCATGTGTGCTGTTCCTGGGTTTAATATCCATCACCTGTTCTACTGCAGCACTGTGGTTTCTGCCAGGCAGGCCAGGAATAATCAGATTTCTCCTCATCCAGGACCAGGCAAAGCCAGGACTGTTAAGCCTTTAAAGTTGGGTGCCTTCTTATCTGAAAGGCTGCATGCCATCCCATGAGTTAAAAGAAGTGACCAAAGATGCCAATTTATTCTGGGAAACATTCCCTGAATAAAATGCAAAATGCTTACAAACATTTTAACTGGAGTCATTCCAAGCTGCACACATTTACTGTTGTGCTGGGCTACTTCTAGTGCCTCTCAACAGCCACGTCCAAAGCATGCATGGGGAGGGATGTGCTGTTCTGTCTGTGGCAGCAACAGCTGTCTTCTGCAGATCATAATAGGGAACAGCATCCCTGCTGCTTCCAGAGAAAAGGAGCTGAAAACATGGGCTCTTCCTTTCCTGTTAACACCTGCTTAACAGCCACCTTGACTCAAACAATTATATTGTTTCATTTTTAACTCCTGTAAATGTTAGTGATACGAAAGTAATGACATTTTCATCACATCGAAGCAGGCACAAAATATTTTTTGAAGGCAAAGTAGTCAATGGAAAAATTGAAGGGGGAACCCTTTCTCTTAACCTCCAGTGGAAAATTGTGGGGGTACAGCAGAAATCACATATGCATCTTTTTACCTGACCTCCCCACTCCCCCCCTCCAGAAGAGGAAAACCCCTTTGGCTACACCATACATAAATGAATAATAAAAGTTTCATTGCTTCTTATGCATACCCAAGCCACTTATCTAGAGAAAGTCCAGATTGGACGGCTGCCATTCAAATTATTTTATTGTCCACTGAAGAACTGTTTGTTTAGGGGCTTTCCATAGGGGAAAAATAAGGAAATGAGTTAGAGAAAATTTAATATAATGCAAAGACAGCAGCTTAAAGTACCAGATCCTAGGTGACTTGTAAAGGGCTTAATTGCCATGTAAGTATTATTCAGGAGAGAAAAGACCACTACAAGGAAGAAAGGAGACTGGAAAAAAAGCAATTTTGAAGTGCTCAAAACAGTTTGGGACTCCAGTATTCTGGAGAGGAAGCTGAAGACAGATTTGCTGTCCAGGAAGTTTCTGAGATTTAGTTTTAAGTTATACTTTGATACCACACTTAGGGAATTAGGAATTCATTCTACTGAAACAATGCAGCCTGCTGTCCTCGACACGAGCGTTACTCCCTGGCTGTCTACAGCTGCCCTCCTCTCTTTTTGGTGCATGAATGAGAACTGCTCCCACGCACTTACATTTTTGCCAAGCTAAAATACTCTCTTCTGCTTCACTCAGAAATAGGTTGGCCGCTATCTTCTTTTACATTTATATATTTCTTAAACAGGTTCACATGCTCCAGACCAAGAAGCAGCAATATGAGACAGTCAGTCCCAGTTGTCATGTTTTTGAGGTAAACTAAACAGTTAAAGGTGAGGGTACCTCTTATCCACACTTCATACAGAATTGAAACACATTTTTGTTCTCACAGAAGTGACTTTCCCAGTGAGGAGGATAGTGCTACCCAGTTCTACCATAAATTTTAGTGAATCACTTTGATTTTAGTTTGGACTCAGTTTTTGCCTCAGATATAGTAAAAGTCAAGGCACTTCCCACCCATTTTGTTCCTGCTCCCTGTGTAGCTTACTGCTTAGACGCGAATGAAAGACCACCCACAATAAATGCTCCCTTTCTTATGGAAAAGCTGGAAATGCCACAGCTCCTTTATGAGGTCTTAGATGGCAATTCAGTCAATTCTTTATTATTACTCAAATATATTCTTATGCTTTTTCACTGGATTTTCTTGAAGATGTTCATGAAGTTGATAGGCTAGCCAAGTATGAAAACAGACTTTACTGCAGGCCAGCAGCAGGTTCCAGCAGAACAGCACTTCCATCACATTTGTCAATTCCACAAAATTTAAGCACGCAGCTTAGTGTCAAGGAATTTTGACTACAAACCTTTTTTCTGTCCAATAAGGTCACCTTGTTCACCAGCTGGTTGCCTACCACTAATTTTCTTACTGAAATATTGCAGTGTTTAAATTCTTGTCCAAACTGGAATTAAATCCTATTTTAGGCAATGTCTGAATCTTCCATGAAAAGGATTTCTCTTTCTGCATAAGCTTCAGAAAGATTTCTTTCCTATCCATACATAGTTTAACCTGCTTGCCAATTAACAAAAGAGAAAAGTCAACCCTGAAGCCATACTAAGTTTCCTACTGTATATGTCAGTGAAATTTTAAAGCAACATCTAGTGGTTTGACAGAAGCGTGACCTTTACCTCATGGAGACAGGGTTTTCTGGATGAGGCAAAGCATTTTCACCCAGATTCAGGGACTGCCAAAAACTGCAAATTGCAGTCACTCTTCTGCCTTTGCTATTTTTTGGCTGAGCTACAACAATAAGATCAGGCACTGAGCCTGAGGACTTGCGTACCTTATACTACTACAAAATAGTACAGAGAATTTTCTCAACAAGATCATCTACCACAAAACTAAGTTCCTGGTCTCTGATTTTCTTCTCAGCAGCAAAGGAGTACAGTGAGTTACTATGTTCACCTGGAACAGTGGATACCTCCACAGAAAGGGCCAAGGATAGACTGCAAGATGTTCAAAGCTAAGTTCAAGATCATGGAAAGAATGAAGGATTATCACAAACCCCATCGCTGCACACCCTAAGTGTAAGGCGCACACTCTTGACACTAACCTAAGATGGATGGTACAAAAAAGTGTTTCAAAATATGTCAAAAGACTTCACAAAAACCAGCCACTTTCTTCACTACGTTTGCTTGTACCTCTGTATAGAGCTCCGTGGAATTCAAGCACAGCAGAGGTTTTGGTCACGTTAACTAAAGCACCATTGGAAGTTGATCATGGTAAGGAAACAGTAGAATGATACTAAATAAGGTAATACACAATAATATAAAACCGTACTGTACAGAAAAGCCATTCCCTTGAACAGTAAGCTTAGCCTGCCTTTGTCAGCTCCCACCACTATTATAGGTTGTAAATTGTTAGCTGAACTCAGGAGCTACAGGAGTCTGGGTTAAAAATGAAAGGAAAAGGAAGTAAGGCCTGATGTACCCAGTGAGAGCTAGTGTTTGCCAACAGTATAGGTAGCTGGATAGAGGAAGATGGCTTCACCTAGGTTTGCAGGTGACCAAGGGCAAACGGGGGAAGTGAAGGTATCTCGTAAGAGGTATCCTGGTTGTTGTTAGACAGGAAGAAAGGCACTTTAGAGGAGAGGAAGGTGGTGAGGGGTGACATGTCTACTACATTTCAGATGAGAATTGTACTCTTTCTCAGCTTCTCTGGAGACTCTGACGACCTTTTCACAACCACTAATATTCTTCATAACACTGACACGGAAGTTTTCCTGCCCCCACCCACCCAAGCATCTGAATCTAATTTTCCCTTTTTGTGAAATCAAGAATAATCATATCTGCTTACAACTTTGCTATATGGTTGTGCAAGACATACAAGTATGCGGTAAGGCTAATAACCACATTAGAGAGCGAGTGCTTTCATTGTTAGAAGCCAGATCCAAATATATCTAATGCAGCTCTCCATCACATAAGCATGCAGACACACACACACACACACAAACACACAAAAAATCTATAAAGGCAAACATTCCTACATATCGTCCTACAAGAAAACTGCCTTAGAGCTGTTTCCTGTTACCAAAAGAAAGGGCTATAAAAATGAAGGAACTCCTGATCTTAGGCTGCTATTTCCACCTCATATGACCTTAATTTTATGGAAACTGTACCCTTGTGTTATTCAGATTTTACTCATAAAACATAGTCAGAGGCAGTGTATAGGCATTGGGGAACAATCAAGAAAAATGTAAAAATTCTTTGAACAGTAAAGAAAAATGTTGTTAAAATGATTAATTTTCATAAATGATGTAAGGAAAAGCCATTTGCTGTAGTGGAGATATGGTCCTTATTTTTTCCTTTCTTTTCTTTTTTACCTTAAAAAAAAACAAAACAAAAAAAAGACAAGTGCTTGGAGCACTAGGATACTGTAGCAAACATACAGTTTTACTTCCCTTATGTACTTTCCCACAATCACAACCCAGAAAAAAGATTAAAAACTGAAGATTATTTTATAAAGTAGGGATATATATCTACTTATTAATTATAACCTTACTCTAAACTTTTGCAGTACCTCTCTGTGCATCCTACTTGTAACGAAGCTTTAAACGACAGCAGAGAGCCAGTGAGTCTGATAAATACCCCATTACTACCTGTAAGTCTTTCAAATGTTTGCAAACACTCAAGTTCAGTTCAATCTAATTTCCTAAAAAAGCATATTCAGCATTTGCAAACCAAAGATGGATGTTGAAAAGCAACTGAATATATATGAGAGGATTATTCAGATGAGACATTCTACCACAGGAGAAAAATAGTAATGGTCATAGAAATGAAAAGAAAATATTTGACTATTAGTAGTTCATAGCCTAATCAAAGTGCCAAGGTGACCTTAATGGTCTATGTAGAGATCTCACTACATAAATGGAGTGCTATTTTCAAAATTTCTACAGGATGCATGGAATCTTTTCCCTTTTCAGAAGTAACAAAAGCACTCAGGTCCAAATTTTCCAAACGAGCCAGACTCCATGCTATGTACCTAAACACTATACGGAACTGTCTCAAGCGCACTTAACTGGTCAGCTCCTAGTAGCCACATTTTACCCAGGCTTGAGTCTGAGTCAGACCACAGACACAGATTCCCAGCTCGACTCCTGTGAACAGCCAGCTTGGGCCACCATGCTGCCAGTTCACACAAACGTCTCAGTTCCACAGCCAGGCCTCTGGACCCTGGAGACACAGACAAATCACTCCACCCAAACCTGGCTTTGGCCCCCCAGACCCACGTGGGTGTTGCACTGTGATGGGGCTTAACAGTTTCTGCTCAGCGTAATGTGAGACAAGTCTGTACTGCTGGACCCTAAGACACCCTTCACCTGCATGGGGTAATGGGGAAGCCTGGCTTTACTCACCAGTGACCTTCACTGGAGAAGCCTCACAGGCACCGGCCAAGCCAGTCAGTTTCCAGACCCAGAGTGTCTCCACAGGGACTCACCTGAGTGCCTCCACACCATACCACCATGGTTCACAGTATTTGTGGGGCAGCCCAGCTCCTTTGGTCCTGTTACCCTAAGAGGATGGCAGCTAAGCAAATTAGGCAATTTAGGGCATTAGTGTAAGATTCTGAATCCTTAGCACTTAAACACTTTTGAAGAGACATAAACCCAAAAGCATTTTGGAGGTTGAGGGGTGGAGCTGTCTATATCCTTCTATTCATCAGCACAGACACTTCTCATGCTGTTAGGAAACAACTGCCTCCTGAGGTCACTGGTTCAGAGCAAGGCCCCTTAAAAGCATTCTTCCTAAGGAAATCCCCTCACCTTCAGTTAAAAGTATTCTTTTAAATGTTCTTTCTCTTAAAGCATTAGTCAAAGGCTATGGGAAATTGTACATCTTTGTGGCTTTTATTAACTTACTTCCTTTACAGCAATATGCTGTAAAACCAGTAGTGAGACTCTTTTAAAACTCAAGTGTTACTGTGGGGCCTTCAGCAACCTCATGGTCCTTTTCAATGCTCAGTAACCACCATATCTCAATATATAACCATGACCTTCCATATCTTAATATCGAAGACATTGATACAATTTGCTTTTAAATGGTGCCTTTTGTGGGGTTTTCTTTTGCATTCCTATACAGCCTAGAGTAAAACTGGAATTGCTGAGTTCTGTTTAAATGACAGATAAAGCCAGAATGGGGAAAAAAAAAAAAAAAAAATTGCCAGGAGGACTTTCCAAAAGTCCAAAAGCAACAGAGAAACAAGTTGTCTCACCTAGTCCAGAGTGGGGAGGTAGCTGTCAGCAGCAGAATGGGGTAGTCTGGATTACAGCCTATAGAAGCACTCAGGTAAACTCTGAAAACAAGGAAGGAAATCCAGAGCTGAAAGGGGAGGCAAAGTAAGTGTTCAGAGACTACACCTAGATTGTCTGCGTACCTCTGCAGACACAAGAAAGCAGGACCAAAGGCTACTGCAAATTGAAATTTCCATATCCTGTATGCGCACACAGGCACACACGGAGATTTGAAATGTGATCAAAACTCCAGCATGACAGAGAGTTGCAGCAGTTACTCCAGATAAAAGAAAGCAATAGACAATGGTTTCAGAAGACTGCAGCTTAAAGCAACAGGGGCTAAACCAACAGTAATACAGATATGAAGACAGTCAGATTTATAATGAAAGAAGGAAATTCAAAGCAATCTTCCATGCCTGAAAGAAATACTTTTAAAGCAATTCAATTTTGAATCCATAAAGAACATGCATACACACACACATACAAAAAAAAAAAGGCCCAACCAAACTGTGCTTCCGGCTGAACAAATCTTAATATTCATTACTGGGAACACACAAACTATTATGTTTGGGGTTGGTTTTTGGTTGGGTTTGGGGGGGGGGGTTTGTTTGTTTGTTTTGGTTTGGTTTTTTAACAGACCTTCAGCGATACATAACTGCTGAATAATATTTTCAGTTTGAGATTGGTTTTGATCTATTAAACTTCTAAGCTGCTTACTTCTTACGGGTAATGGCCATTAATCCCCAATTTAATAAACAAAACTAGCATCAACATTGCTTGCTTACTCTACAACTCCTCCAAACATTTCTGTTTTAAACTACAACCTACACAATGGAACAGGATTATATTGTAGCAATAATACAATTTTATAGTTGGAATCCCCTTCAGTTTGAAGCAAACAGCAGCAGTGACTCATGAGGCATTTAAAAAAGGGGATTTCCTACTGAAGTAAAACACTAATGAACATTACAGAAAACAAAAATCAGCTAAGATGACAGCAAAGAGGGAGCCCAAGGATCCACTAGGGAGGCAATACAATTACAGATTAAAAGTAATGGTTTTTATTTCAGCTTGAGGTGCATGATCCAAACTGGATAAGTGATTCTAAAATCGAAACTAGAAGACATGCTGAAACTTGAGCCTTCGCTCTGAAACCCAGCTGAGCCAACACAAGGCTGCTTTCATCAGTCAGCAGCAGTTTTGTAGTTTTCGCTTCATCCTTGACTCTGGCAGAGACAGAACCATCGTACGCATTGCCTACAATATTGTATCCGACACAGAACTAGGCTTCGGTTTAACTATTGCACAAGACAATAGAGAAACATGTTATCGAGCAGCAAGCCGTTACCCAATACCTGGGCTCATTCCATGAGTCAGAGCGGAGCAGTCTACTGCTTTCAGTAAGTATGAAGGTCATTTTTGCAATTACTGTTTCTAGTAAAGATAAACTCCCACGCACAGTGAAAGCGGGAGGATGGTTACAAACTACGTGGGATGTTTCATACGTAGGCTGTACAAACAGGGAACGCCTTCTGCCTTGAATACAAATGCCAGCAATTAGGATTTTTAGTAACTGGGTGACTGCACAGTGCGTGAGGTTCTCACAGAGCACTGGCGCACCAGTATATTTGCAGTGGCATTGTGTTATGGGGGGGGAAGATCAGCAGGCAGAGGATAAAACTGGGGGTTGTTCTGCCACTGAACCACAGTGCAACCTCACCAAGTCACACCATCTGTCTACTTCCGTCCAGGAGGCCTAAGAAAATTGCACAGTTTAATGTTCCTACTGCATTCGGTCCTCCAACAAAAGATATTACTGCTGACTGAGTATGGTTGTATTTAGGTATCATCTTTGTACTGAGTTTAGCTACGTAAGTTCTACTTCTTCACTAGAGAGAGATGGAAATAGGAGGCAATACCAGAAAGTCAATCTGTCTTCTGTCAATCTACCTGCACTGTTAGCACAAAAACAAAACACCACGAAATTGAGCAACAATTCAAATACCTCACTTTCAAATGCCAGGCATAGAAAGCAAGAGGTAAAGCAGGCAGTGCAAATATACATTAATTAAAAGGAAGGCAACATGAGGGGTATCAAACAGCTTCGTTTCTCCACAGCAGCTGCCGCAGGAGAACTGTCCAACACTTCCACTGACTTGTCTGTGAAATCTTAATTACTATATAAATTAGAAGAGATCAAACTCACCCCTTCGCTAAACTGTTATTCTTTGATAGCAGAGTTTTCTGGATGGCTTTTTAATGGAACAGCTCCTCTGGATTGACGGCTAGATTCAGGTATTAGAGACCCCTTTTTACTTTTCTCAGGCTCAGATGGCCCAACGCTTGCATCTAGAGAAAAGACATTGAAACAAAGAAAACTATCAACGGAATCAAGGGCATCAATTAAACAACTAATCACACAACCCTGTAGAAGCAAAGAGGTGGCTTAGGAAGGGAGGGGGAGAATGCCAGAGGCACAAGTCACACAAGGGAAGGAAAGGCTGTGTGTTTAGACAAAGGGAAAAAAAACCCACCAAAACAAAAACCCAAAAAACAGTAGAGCTGTGCTATGCTGGAAGAGAATCCACAGCATTTTCTTGAAGTCTCTGATTCTTCCTTCTCAGTCAGTAAAGGACCAAGCTAAATTTACATTCATTATATTTAAACACAGGCAGATAAAATATTCTGCTGGGCAAGAAAGAAACAGTAAATCTGTTTCAACTCTCTTTTCAGGTGTCTTTTCCAATCTCTCTTCAAACAATTTAACTTGCTATATCTCCCCTACTATAGTCTCCTCACCTGTAGGCCCAGCAATAAAGCTGGTTGAAAATTTTCTAAAAACTGATCTGTTTGATAATTCATTCAAACCATAACTCTTCTGCAGAAACATAGGAATTACAGCAAAAGTTTTCTTGGATGCCGAACTAATTTTCTGGTGAAAATGAAAAGGGAACAAATACTGGGCCAAAGGGAAGGAGTAGGACATATAACCACTGGCCTCAGATCAATCAATATGCATATGCTTTGGGGACTCCAGCTCAGACAACAGCTAGCCTTTTCTTTGCCACTCTTCACACACACTGGACAAGTACTTCAGCTCCCCCCCACCCCAGCCTTGCAGAGAAGTACACTGAGACCAGCACTTCTGCTTTCACGTGAGGTGAGGCACAGGAAGACACTGGAACCTGCTGCCTACCCATCTGCCCCCTTTCCAGCCCCCTGTGCAGCCAGGCACTCTGACCTCCTTACCCCAACCACAAGAAAAGGCAAGTGTTGGGGAATAACAGCCTCACTATGAATTTGTTGCTGCCCTTGCTGCATTCGTGTCTCAACCAGCTGCTGAATCCCTGCAGAGCAGCACCTGGGGACAGCATCCTTCTCACCTCCATCCCTCCTGTAGGCCCTGCAGTGGCAGCCCAGTCCTCCCTCACTGCTCATTAGACCTGAGAAAAGAACTTTCTTCATGGCAAGGGACAGTGGGACTAGCTTCTATTTCACCAAGTCAGCATTTTTCCCACAAATATTCCCTTAAAAAGGTCCCATCTATTACTACAGTTGTGTTAAATCATGCAATCCAGATAAAGACAATGACTCTTCCCCCTCCCCCTGCAAGCAAAACAGAGTTTCTTATGCTGGGCTCTGATCACATCCACAGCTTGAATGCCTGCCTGCCAGGCAGCACCTCATTTTGCATTCCCAGCTGTCTACCTGCTTCTGAGTGCTTATGCTTCTGAGTGCTCTGCTTGGTCATTCTCCTCCTGTCTAGTATTACTGCTTCACTTCTGGAAAACCATTGCAACTGGCTTCAAAATTCAGCTGAAATCAACTAGTCATACACCCAAAACACACTCGATTGCAACCCATTCTGGGATCAGAGCTCCTGAGGTCTGTTCCCCCGTAGTCCTCTCCTGTGGTGCCCAACTAAAGGCAGAGCTTATGCCAAGTGAAGGCTTTCTACCAGCTAAAAGCTCCAGTGGGAGAATTCATATCGAGAGCCATTTGCAAAGAGGTGAGCTGCTGGAGATCAGGCTCTTGCTAGTGTGAGAGCTTGTTTCAGCCTCTTTTAGCCTGTCAGTCTTGCCTGCTCTGTTCTCCCAGCATTAGCTGGGATTCATATTCTTCTGACCAGTGCAAGGCAGTAGGCTGAGATACCAGACAGGTGAAGCTGCAACCAGTGTATAACTTTGAGGACAGAAAAGAGATCCCTTTCATAAGCGGTGCTGTACAGAGGACTTCGGTTATCCCTAGACTTTGCACTTTTCACAAAATAAGAGCAAGTGACAGGAAACAACTCTTCCACAAATCTAGCCAAAACAGTTAGTCCAGTACAACTAAAGAGGGAAAAAGGTCCCTACAATCAGTAGGTGAAAATCACCAGAAGGTTCTAAAAAATGAACTCTTGGATAGTGAGATGTTGATTAAAGTTTTCTAAATACTTGGTTTTGAGCAGAAAAGGTTTTTTAATTGTTTGGGGTTTTTTCCCTACCAGTTTTTCCTTGGAACAGCAAACCTTTATCAGACAGGACAATGAGCTATGTACTGAGTCCATCTAAATCATGTCAGCTGCAACTGATTCTCATCATTTCTATTTCTGAATGTTTCACTCGAAAGTGAATCTAAATGTTTTTATCTTAAAAAGTTAATTTTTTTTCTAAATAATACTATATGTATACACACAGAGTAAAGTGTGTAACACCTCAATGGACTAAGGAAGAGCAAATTCAACATGAGAAAGTGTATCTCTATAGCTTATTCTTAACATGCTTCTGGGAAGCAATGAATTCTTATTCATGCCATTCATCAGGCTATGTCTCAGAAAAAGCTTATAATCAAACCAGCAAACTGAATTGACTGAATACCAGGTATACATTCACTAGAAAGTGCATGACTGTATGCATTTGTTTAACATCTAAATATAAAATATACCATTCACTGTAGAAATCAATATTGTTTTGCCCCTTGCATTTTTAGTTCAGTTATACTAACTACCCCAGTGATGTCATATGTTGATTCAAGTGTTAAAAAGGAATTCTGCTATTCTTCAATTCCCCTGTTGTGCTATTTTTCTCATGCCCTCATTTACCATAACCAATAGGCATTTAAAAGACATTTTTAGTGTGCTTAGCATGTAAAACAAATAACTGGAGGGATCAACCCTTTAACAGGTTGACATTCACGTTTTCATGGTTTGCAACAGTTTTCAGAGCTGTACTGAAGACAACACCCAAGTTATCCTCAAAGCTCCACAAGAAAAGAAAATTCATTATGAAAGATATTTCCTTCACAGAAAATGTTAGCATTAATTAATGAGAAAAGATGTAAAAATAATCTCAGTGAGACCATTTCATGCAGGCCTTGAATGAATTACATCACTGTTTTTTTCCTGGTATTAACCATGAGCCAGATACTGAGTTTTACGTCAGCCAACTCAAATGCAGTTTACATAATGAAGCTAAGTCTTGTTATGCCAAAGGACAGGCCAATGCATTGTGAAGAAAAAAAAAATACCACAGAACTTAGTACCAAATTACCCAGAAATAATAGAAGAGAGCAGAAAAATGCTCTCTATATAAAAGAAAAGCAAATGAAGCAGAAATTTGGAAGGCATGTTCAGTGAAACTATAGTATTTCTCTTATTATTTTATTACCACAATTAATCTTATTCTTTGCTAACAGTTATTTTTTATTTTAAAGAAGGGCTTATAATAGATGTATTCTTATTGTATGCAGGTATGCCACATGCACACAGGACTCTTATTTCTGGGGAGCAACAGGCTTGGCTCAGTAAAACATTCGGTTTCTCAAATATTAGCCTGCAAAAGAAATAACAACTGGTTTTACCCCCTCACCTTGTTCAATCTGCGCCCAGGTTTGCCTTATCAGCTGTGCACACTTGGATTTTGAGCACCTTCGGGAATGGTCTTCTCCAGCCCTCTTCTCCTACCCTGCATCTGTCCTGCATCTACAGCATGGTTCTGAAACCACTGAACTGAAAGGTAAAGTTCCTTATTACCCTTACTGGAGCAAAACCAAGCATCTAACTGTTATTTTTCATATCACTCACATGCCCTGCAGAGGAAAAGGGCAACTTTCAACCTATGGCCTTCTTACAGCTTTAAGCCTACTGCTAGTTGTCAAAATCTAGGAAGAACTTCAGTGGCACATAGCTAGTGAAGATGAAACTGTGATAGTCATTATTTTTAAAGCTGCTGAGTTACTAGATTTCATAGCCGAAGAAATGAAAAGGAAGTTACTCTTCCTTGATGCAGTAGAAAACAAGGAAACAAAGTTGAAGAAGCATGCCAAAGTGCTTTGAACAGTCCAATATGTCTTCATCTACTCTTTTTTTTTTTGGTGCTGGCCTGTATTGTGTTTAATGTTTCAAGTTAAAAATAAGCTTCAGTGTCAGTTATAGGTCTACAGGACCCACTTATTTCAGATGCATTCCCTCTATCACTCTTTGCTGAGAATATGTTATTAGAAGACCAGTCTAATTTGAAGTCTTATTGAATTAGCTGGGTCTGCATGGTGAAGTTCCTTCAAATCACTTTAATCTTTCACCTTAGGAAAAAGAAAAAAAAAAAAAAAAAGCTTGTGTCAAAAATCAAAAGCCAGGAGACTACAGAGTTTCCACTTTAATTGCTGTTTGTGAAAGATCAGTTAAAAGTTTTGGTACTTTTTTTTGTTCCAGGGAGCAGGACTGAGGGTCTGATTGTATAACCAAGGAATTCAGTAAGAACAGTAATTACTTTCAGCTGTTCAATAAAGAGTACTGTATATGCTATCAGTCTAATATCCAGGGAAACAGTTAATCTAATTAGAATCTTAACAATCTAACTAAAACACAAGTTATTATTATTAGTCCACTTACACTTTTGGTTAATAATACAGTTAAGATTTACATATACAAACTTCCTAGTACCTACTCTTCTTCTTCTCTGGCATTATACTCGCTCTTTCAGTGTCCCTCTGGGTCCTGAAGGCAACAGCACCAGTTTTCCTCATGCTGACACCAGTGGGGTACAGCAGTTTATCAGCAGCATCCCAAGTTCTTCACTGGGAGGTGTTCATCACTGATATTAGGGGTCCCTCTGGGTTATGTTTATGCTTTCTTAACACAGACAGCTCTCATACTCAGCTACCAGCTTATGTTTCAAATTACAACACAGTACACCCCAGCCCCAAGTAACATAAAGGATTACTGTTTGTTAAACAATTACATCTAGGTTCTCAGATATTTATATAAATAGTTTTTACAGAGCAAAGCTCAGATACATCAGGAATAAACAATTGCCTATTAAGCAACATCCACAGCATAAGCTAGCTAAAAGCCAGACAAGCCCTTAGACACTCAAATCCATTTCTGGACTATAGGAGTAAATATGAACTTTTTGATCTATGTAAGTAATACTGCATGTTGAGAAAAATGGAGAAATCACTTTGATCATGTTTAAGGATAATGAAGAAATCACTTTGATGATGTTTAAGGATGTCTTGAGGAGGCATCATCAGACTTTAAACTGAACTGGTTAAAAAATAAAAAACATGCAAATATTTCAGCTTTGTTTTCACCCAAAGGCAAGTTTGTATAGCTGTCTCTTTCCAGCATTCTAATTAAAAAGGTATAAAGTGAGACTTTATGCTGGAGTTCAAGCACAAATTATTGCAAGAGACAACAGTAGAAAATATCAACAACAATTAAATCAGTTAAAATTAGGACAACTAGTCTAATATTTTTTGCTTGTAACGTATAAAGAAATGGAATTTCTATAGCTATGAAAATCCTAACAATTGCTAGATTTCTGCTTAGCTGATTTGATTAACTACTTATTCAAATAATTTGCTTCATCAGTTCTGAAATCTCAAGTTTAAACCTGAAGATTTGGCTCATAAAGTAGTAATTGCAGAAACCACATTGAAAGAAAATCCAACAATCACCATAAAATCTGACAACAAAAGTGTCATCTTTCAGTTCTCTGCTGTCCTTCGTTGCCAAATAGCATCTTCGATGTTGTGTATTTCATCCTGTTTACTAACTACAAGTTACAAAGACAATCCTGAAAAACTATAGACAGGTGCAGAAGTTTAACCGTATCCCATGTGGAGTATTTGGGCAACTTTTTGCCCAACAAGCCTTTCAGTTTACTTCTTCCTCGAAAATGAGTTATAGCCGACCATGTGAAATATCCCACAAGGTGTCACTAGAGATGCATCAGCCAAAATCCTCCTCAAACACCCTTCCCTGTCTTTGCTTCCCCTTCCTATGAAGCATGTTACAGACAGCTCTGAAAACATGGGAAAAAAGAGTTAATGTTTGAGCAGAAGCGTGCTTGTGCAGTGCTATCCTTTAAGCTGCGGCCTGTTAAGCAGCGAGGCAATAATTTGAACAGTGAATGAACCAAGTACATACAGATCAAAGGGGAATGCAAGTCAACTTTAGGCATCAACTTTTAATGAACTACCTCAAAAAATTTGCAATGGGTTCTACGTTTTACATAGCGGGAGTCAGCACAAGATGTGCTGCCCCCCTTTTCAGACTCCTAATACAGAAAGAGGAACAAAATCAATCAGCTCTGCCTCAGTTCCATGCTAATACCAGGATAGATGTTTTGTCTCATTTTATTTTGTTTTCATCATTCACAGTTTTATACCCGTCTTTTACCAGCCACACCTTTCCCCAAAAGCTAGAGATGTTTTGCAAATATCTGTTATCATCAGATATGATGGCATGATAGTATCCTCATTTACAGTTATCACTTAAGGCCCCTTCTATTGAACACTGTATGAACAAAGTATGAATTCAAAACTACTGTGCTGGACAAAAAAGTTATTCCACCTTCCACCTCTCCCCATATTTCCCTTTCTTGAAAAAAATCACATCTTACTTGAGATAAGGGTTAATTAACATTTGAAAACCGTATTTGACACAGAGCTCCCAAGTAGAAATTACATTTCAGTGCCTGATTTTTCCTGTTCTCTGAAAAATCAATGATTTACAGCCTTAGTAGATGACAAATTTACTCACAGATGAACAGTTCAGAGGTATATCACTGGCCTAGCATGCACCTGCTCCCAAAAGACTCAAGTACACCAGGTGTAGTGACTTACATTGCTTATTGCCTAGCAGCCAGTGCACTGTAGTTAACTGCTGCAGAAATCAGTTATCTCACCTCACCCCTATGCTACATGTCAGCTTCCAAAGAATGCCCCACGTGGTGCAAGCAGCCAAGTCCTACATGCCCATGCTGTGATCCATAGGACTGACCTAAGTTGATTCATTTTTAGCTTTTAGGGACTGTCCCTTATTTCTTTGATAGAATCCTTAAATGATCATTTCCCCCTTATTTCATTCTTCACAAGAAGCAGGAAGACCGAGACAACCCATCAAATCTTTGCAAAGCAATAGCAGGCAATGTAACTGCTAATGAACCTTGTCCTCACTACACAATCCAGCCTGGACAAAGAAACTCTTAAACAAGAATGAAACCACATAGGGGCTTTGGCCATTTTGTCATCACAAAACCGCACTAAGTTGCACAGAATTAGGGCTGTGGATTCATGCTTCAGGCTTAAGTCTACTAAAGTGTTGTATTCTCTCCTTACAGATCCTGAAATAAAAGATTGTGCCAGGAAAACATCTCTAAAAGGTCATATCTGAACAGCCAATTTTGCCCTTTAAAGGCACTCATACAGCTTTAAGACAATGGTTCAGCAAGTATTTTGTGCAAGGAAGAGCTTGAAAAAACAGCAGAAGGTAAGGTCCTCATGACATGTCTAACTAGATGTTTCTGGGTAGCAAAACTTAACAAAGCTTCCCAAAAACATGCTCAGCAATAAAGACTGAGGGAAGTGATCAAGCGGCTGTGTGGGTGCTTAGCTGCTGGCCACCCACAGAAGGCTTAGAACCATATGATAGAACTGGATGGTGCCTTTATGCTTAGGACAACAACTGAATAAAAGACTGGGAGGAAAGCTAGAAAGAGGACGCTCCCAGTGCTTCCCATGACTATTTTTGAGACTGAAGAGACTTTCCACATAGGAGCAAAGAGTTCAGAGCAGCTGAGAAAAGACTTCTGAGCACTCCTGCAGGGAGGCTGCTTGCTCTCTATGGGCAGTTCCACTCCGAGAAACAGCTGTGCTGGCTAACACCAAGTCACATGCACATGATCAAAGGTGAAGGGAAGGGGAGGAAAAAAAAAAAACAAAAAATCTATATTTATGCATAGCCTTTAAAATCAAATAATTTTAAATGCCACTAGAAATTTTACATAGGAAGGACTTCTGCTGCTAGCTAAAATAGATTAAAAAAAATCAAATTTAAAATGTCTCCACTTAAATTGGGAATATAGCTGTAACTAGCTTATACATGGGAAATAAAAGGGCTTTGTGTGCCATCTTTCTTATGGGGCAAATATTGGGTTTATGGAACAAGAAGTTTAGGATATATAAGATATATATACACACACACATTAGCATAATACAGAGACTATTTAATAAAAAGTATAGCACATATATCATATTGGGTCTATTTACCCAGTATGCAGTTAATACAAAATGTGACTATGGTCTCAGGTGGAGTTAGTGTGTTTTATCTGATTGATTTGTACATTATAACCATGTTATAAATACCAGTAGTAACAGCCTATAACATGTCCAAATACAATCCCTAAGAGGCAGTCATTTTACATTTCCTAGAATAAGCAACTAAGTTATTCTGCATGGATGAGTAAAAATAAGGCAATTTAGCATAAGGCTTCATGTGTCTTATGCAGAGGTAGTTTCTCGATAGCTCAGGGTCATCTGTCAGACATAAACGAACCAGATACCAACAACTGCAGCACAGCTTCTAGGAACAAAATCTCCAGGAGCATTTGTGATCTCTAAAATATATTAAAAAACAGGAAGTAATAAGATGGCTACTGCAAAAGCAGTGGAAGCAAAATGGCATTGCCCATAACCATTGACTGGAACAAGCACCTGTGACAAAATGAAATATCATTGCTTTCCAAGAACATCCAACCCAAATTTGTACCAAGGCAAACTAGTAGGACTAAAGCTTCCTTTACTGTTGGCTGTGGTTTGGATCCTCTTTCTAGCTGATGAATGAATTAATGGCTTTCTTGATATTTTTCTCTTTAATCTCAAAACTGTGCAAGTTTACTTTGGAGAGAAAAATACCACATGCTAAGAAAAGTAACATTTCCTTAATATGTTCCTTAAAAGAAAAAAAAAAAAACACACAAAAACCCCCAAAAAACCGCCACCAAAACACCAACCAAAAACTACAACCCAGTGTTTACCTTGTTTTTCATGTGATTATCAACTATTTCCATTCAAAATAGATGCTTACTGTAAACTCAGCAAGTTCCTTTGCCTCTTCAGGTTACTTTGCAAACAAATGAAACAAGCCACTTTTGTAGCTATGTCCTTCTGTGCTCCTCCCCCCCTCATCAGTAATGTGGTTTTATTCCACTTCAAACTATATAACCATATGTCAACTCTTTGAAGAACTTTATCATTTCACGAGCATGGTGCAAATTATGACAAAGACTTCCCACTTTTTCTCATGGTTTGTGTTACCTTGGATAGCCTGAATTCTTATCCTCCATTTACACTCTTAACAGGCTCAAATAATAATTTGTTCATTTGCCCTAGTATTTGTGGATCTTTAACTTGACTTGTACCACTATGCCAAGACTTGTATTTTACAGCTGCTCTTGACCAGCTGCTGAATTTGTTTCCTACCCAAGGGTATTTTTTGCTTTTTTAACTTTAATAGCAATGTTCCCCCACTCTCTTTGAGATTTTAGAGGCTTTTTTTGTGCTTAACATGTTTTAATGAATACCTGTGGAGACTGTAATAAAAACAGATCACTTTGAGACCCTTTACATTTGTAAGTTCACCATTTCAGAACTAAGATTTCTCCTGATTCCTACTATATAACTCTTTATTTCCCCCCCCCCCCCTTCCATTTCCCCTTTGGCTTCCCCCCACTATATCACCAGATATAGGAAGCAGGATGTCTACAGCTATGGGCCTTTTATGGGCCTTATACTCCAGGGAATCTGGAAATTAGTTGTCTGAAGGATTTCAGAGATCTCTATTTTTTTGTAGATCCATTCACTAATTTATGTTTCAAGTGCTCAATTTCAAAAACAAGACAACTGACCTAACTGTGGTATTTGTTTGTTTTAGAAAACAGAAGTTTTCCAAAGCAGAGGGGATGACTTTCAGATGCTTGTCTCAGAAGGGAAAATTTAAAGCATCTCAGGTAAGACTCAAAAAACCCCAATAAAACCAATTTCTATTGGATTGTTTATACTGTTGATCCTTGGTCACTCATCCGCTCTAATTCCTTAGCTCAGGTTTTTGTCCTCTCACTGTTTCAGGCTATGGCTAAGCCCAAAGGACCTCATACTGCACCCTCCCTCACACTGAAGCACACCCATTCCCTTTCCTGCCAGTGACATCCTCTTTCCACAAGGAAAAACATAATTTTAAAGTTCCAAGAGTGGATTTAGATGTTTAAGCTGGCAAAATCGGAAAAGTGTAGGCTTTCAACTTCAGTATCCTCCAAAATACATCATGGCTATAGTAGCCTTGTTAGCAGTATCACAGAAAATATCACAGAAACCCTGAAGATGAAAATAAGGAAATCCTTTAAGAAATTCCTTGTCACATGCAGCTCTCATTTGGAACCAAAATAACAGACCCAGTCTTTATTAGCACTATCACAGAAAGAGAGCTGTGTAACCAATGCATTTCAAAGCACCATTGTACAAAGGAAAGAAAAAAAAAATCCAACACCTCTCTCCCTGTTTCTTCCCAATACTAATTCTAGGAAGAGGGAAGCTCTATCAAACCCCTACCAAATCCCATCATCAAATACACGCTTTCAAAAGCCTGTAGGATAACAATTCTCTTGGGAGTAAAGTGACTGGAAGAGCAAACCCAAGACGGCTTTTTGTGTGCAGCAATGGTGCCATCTACAGCCTGACCGAGGACACAACACAACCATACGGAGTTGCAATAGGCAAAGAGATTTTTTCACACGTTTTTGCCACAAATCTGCTCTTCACAATTCAAGTCTGACTGAGGATGCACCTTTATTATGATATTTAGTAGGATATATTTTTATACTTTACCCATGGAGATGCTATGTATTTTCTAGCTATTTGTTCTCAGATCGCATGGTCTTTAAGACTCTTCAGCTATGGACCAAACCCGGTAATAGCTAAGTCGGGTGCTTAACAGGTGTGTCTATGGAAACCATATGTCAGAGGCAAGGAGCAGAAGAACATTACATTTCTGTTGTCACACACACACAACACCACACAGAGCGTATTTTACAGACTCTCAGAAGAAAGTTACTGGGCCTTTTTATAAGCCATAGCTTAGCTGTCATCTGTACAATCAAGGACATCTACACTTCTTATTTGAAGCAAGAAAAATCAACTCTCCCAGTGCAGCTGGCACATCACTGAGAAGCCTTACTTCCTAGGAATTAGAAATATGTAAATTCAAAGAAATAGAATATATAAATAGAAATATGTCAATAGAAACATATAAAGTCAAATTCAGAAATAATATATACACTACACACAAGCTACCAGGAAGAGAGCATTAATAAGCACCTGGAAGCTTGAGCTGATACAAGTTACATTTTCTTCATGTACTCAATAGGCCAGATGGAAAGGCAGAAAACGTCTCTTGTTTATGCCAATGATGTCAAATGGAGCTGATCTATTTTACTACAGAGGCCTTAACAACTCTACCAGTGCTGCCTGGCTCGGCCCACATCATGCATCGCTGAACATCTTTCCATGCTGCCCCATCTCACTACCTTCACTGTCGTTACAGCTGCACCCAGGCCTGATGCCAAGTGTCTGCCTGGCAGCTGCATGCACTCCTCTTAGTGGATCTCCAGCTCCCCTAATACATGCAAACTTTTTGTTAGGTAAGTGCAGGTGTCTAACTGCAAGTTTTCTTACCATATGCAAGCCAAATGTAACCAGTATGATGAGCAAAGTCTTCCCAAGGGTGCAGACAGCATGAAACAAGGACTGCAAATGCAGTTCATACATCTGATAGTCAGCCTTAATGGAATACAAATTCTAAAACACAGCACTGCTTCACTTCATCATCAAAAGTCATTGCCTGGTTATTCTAATCTGTATAAAAGATGTAACAGGGGGTCACAGGGAACTCAGGGAATTGCTTCAGGGAAAGCAATAGAAAAAAAAAAAAGGACAGAGACGAAGTGAAAAAGTAAAACAAACTGATGAGGCGAGAAAAAGGAAAGGATCAAGGCCAAAAGCAGAAGTAAAACCTCAACTTCCCACTAAATGAAGCTGATTGTTAGGAAAGCGTGACCTTAAGGAATCGATAATTGCAGAGTTCAGTGACTCTACGAAAGCACAAGGTTCCCAGAGATGTCACTGGAATATCAAAAAGCAGAGTACAGAAAGTAGACCTCATACAAATTGAGAACTATAATTCAGCCTCTTCACTGAGTGAATCCAACACAGTCCAGTTAGCAGCTTTCTCACCCTTCACAGCAGAATCTGGACACTAGAGAAGGACATCTAAAATGAAGATTAGGCAATTCATAAGCTTGTTAGAGCTGATTTGTAGAGCAGATCTTTCACAGTACAGCAGTAGTTTATTATTGTTCTTGTTTTGTTTTATAATTTATTACCCAATTCTATGTTATCTACTCAGACATTTCATTATGGGTACACATTTCCATGCAAAGAGACTGCCTCCATCTAGATGCCAACTCAGTATATATTCATTAGGACACTTATCTTACTATAGTTATACCCCTTCCCCCACCTACCTTGAAATCAAATCTGCTCCACAGCAGAAAGCATGTAAGCTCCAACCTGACCAATAACATTTCCAGTATTCATACTGCTAGCTTTTCATCACACCTCTGTTGAATGCTTTACTTCAGACTGTGCTGCAAACAGTAGTCGTTCAGGTTTGGTTTATCCTGGAGTTTCTGTTACTCGTAAACTCTACTTCTTGCTCTGAAACCAACAGGAATTTTAGTCCTGACTTTGTCCACCAGCAGGGGCTTAGTTTTCTGGGTATTAGTAAGCGGAGGCATAAGTTTGTAAATTTTTTGTAAAAATTTAAGAAACCTTCAGGCCCCTTTCTCACTCTCAAACTTGGCCTCTGAAGCAAACACTTCTTATTTACAATAATCACTGCAACAAGGATTTAAATCAGTTAAGCTCCTGGAGGTATGGGCAAAGTAAAAAATACCTTCAATATTCATAATATAAAGAGCTTCACTGCAGTATGACCATGACCAACTTTGCCAGATGGACTCACAGCTTAAGGGAGTCCATCAGGAAGAATCCCAAATGAATACACCCTAAAAAGGTAATTAAGAAGTAAAGTTATGTTAAAAAAAAAAATCTATTGACCTTTTTCTTTTACAAACAGATTTATCTTTCCTAAAACAGTTGTATTGTTAACTATTCACTATTTGTGAAGAGTGAATACTATTCACAAGTTATTACTATTCTAACTTCATCAGCAAATATCTGCCTGCAAAGACTGGCTTGCACTACATTAAAAAAAAAAAAAAAAAAAAGCCATTCAAACTCTTTTCCCCCTCCAGTGGGACAGATGTGTAAGTCAATGCACTTCTACTTTATTTATTCAGTTAAGAATTCATTCTTCAGCAGTGGAAAATACAGTTCAATGTTGTAGAATTTTTGCTTGAACAACCTGTTGAAGCAGAAAGTTTAAATAAGACAATGCACCTGTGATACTACCGGAAGACTATGTCCGATCCTGTAACAGTTTTATGTACATACATTAGAATATTTATGAAGGTGGTATAAATACAAGTAGCAAGGACACCTATTTCAGATGGAAAATGAAATGGATTTACAAGTTAGCTACAAGTGCACTGAAAAAGCCTGAAATCCTTCTTACATATTTCCAAGACATAACAAGAGAATTGTTGACACCTTGCCTTCAATTTTAAACTATTTAATTAAGGCTTTGCTCAGGGGCAGGGGGGAGAGATGGTCTAAATAAGAAATTGAATGTGATTAAAGCTGTAAGTTTAAGATATAGGCAAAATCATCTCAGATCTGAAGACCAGGCATGAAAGTACACATTTATACTCACACATTGTGAATTCTGTACAAGGAGAAAGTTAAGCATCCAAAGGCGTTTGTATTCTGGCAAACTGAGCAAACAAAGATATAGCTGTCAGGAAAAACTAATGTTTATTCTATGAGGCACTGCTAAAGCCTCAGATGAAATGTTGCATGCAATTTAATCATGCATGTTTGGAAAAGATTACAGATAGAGGAGACAAGGACCATCAGCAAGGGAACAGTAAACTTACCTGATGAGGAAGACTCCCAAGAAACCCTGGTGTGATTAATTCAGAAAAAATGAGCACTGCCATTGGAAAGATTAAACAAAAACTAGAAAGCTATAAAGTGATTTCAACAACTTAAAAAAAGAGATTTTCCTTTAAGAAAGGAGTGCTGATCTAAAGAAGTCTTTCAATGTAAGCAAAATATTATGTCATTTTAGGATAGAGTCCCTTTCATAAACTGACCATATTCCACAAACAGCAACTGAACCCAATGAGCTACACTGCTTACATATATTCCCAAGCAAACCTCTTAGAGGCACCATATAAGATTGTATCAGAAAATGGTGATACAGTATTTTAAATACGATTGCTTCATTCTAACTTTGTATTTAGTGTTCACCGTCACCATCATACAAAGAAAAATATACATAAATTCACAACAGTAAAAAATTCCAAGATATGCCACTTTCAAAGTCATACAATAATTAGCTAGTAACAACTGGGAAAAATACATCACACCCACAAGAACTGCTTGAACAGTGATAGTACAAACAGCTAGATTTATAGATGTAAAAGAAAGAAAAATCATGAACAGAACTAGGTATCAAAGTAAATTTATAGGAGGCTAACTTGGATTACACCAAACAAACACAAAAAAAATCAAAAGAAAACATGGTAAGGTCATTGTGCAATGGGACCAGAAAGGTTATAGGCCAGTGTGATATGTAGCTGCAGGGATTTATTTTGGATGAGAAGGGAAAGGTTGTGGTCAGTGTGTATACGAAATAAGTTAAGGCTTTCTGAATGTGAACAAGACTTTTGAAATCAAGGAAGACTTAGTCTTCAGCAGTTGGTCCTAATTACATGTTTCTATCCAGGTGCTTAATAAAAGGACATCTGTAAAAAAATCTGGCTATGCTCTGTGAGACAAGGTATCTTCTGTTAGCAATAGAAGAAACGGATGGACTGACACTGTGCTGACATGGAACTTAAGCCTGAAAGTGGTAACTCTATAGATCAGCAATTATATAACAATGAGTACATGAGGACTGAAAAAACACAGAGGCAGATGAATGATTTCTTCTTTTTGAAGGAGGGAAAGGACTTATACTGGCACCTGGAGTTTTTACATTCTCATCTGAATCTGGGCACCTTTGCAAATGAGAGCAGACTAGAGAAAAACTAAGAATTAAAAGTTCTGCTGAGTATCTCCAAGCCTCACCCTCATCCCCAACACACACACAGAGTGCTTCTGCTGTCCAGCTACACAGGTCTGCTTCAAAAAACACACAAATACTTGTATACATTACTGAAGCTCTGAAGTTGTTTCTTTTGATATGGCTTGAAATACCTTTTTTTTTTTTTGTAGGAACATTTCAAGTTGAGGTTTCCCCCTTTTTCACCAGCAAGTGATATAAATGGATGATGTTTGCGGCAAAGGTTTTAAGATTATTTTTCCAAAGAATGAGAAATCAGCAGAAGTTTCTGTTTTGAGAAAAAAAAAAAAAAAGGAAAATGTAAGGAAATAAGACCTTTTTGTAGAAAGCTTTGTATTCCACAGACGGCTGATCTGTCAACAACATTTAAGTAACATTTTTCAGGCAGCAGACATCTTTCAGGTCTTGGTTTGAGCTTTAAGCACCCTACAGGGCACAGACAAATTTCTAGAAGTTTGTTTGTATCTCTACTAAATTTCTAGAAGCCTTTTATGAATGTATATGTTACGTGCAAATATCCTTAAGCCTTCTCAAAAACAATCCTGGCTTGTAGGACAGCACTTTTGCAGCAAAACAGATGGTATCTCAGCTTGACTTGCCGACTGTTAAGTCTGTATTTCTAGGAATGAAAGGAACCGGGTTTTACTGCTTTCGATTGACTGTGTTTTGTTGTACTGATGCGGCTGAAAAGTTTGGGGGGGTTAAGCTCTCATAGTAAAACAGTATGTGACTCTCGAGGAGAGCAGACTACTACACTTAATTTATTCCTCCAGATGTTCCTATTACAGGGTTACAGTGTTTTGCTGAATCCAAGGCAAGCACCTATTCCACCATTAGTTCTGCTCAATCCAAGGAAACACACCAAGCTTCACCTACAGTTGCATCAGGTCAAGGAGTGCCTTAAACACGAATTTACTCCAGTGTGATTTTTTTTTTTTTTTAATTCAAGCATCAAGTATTTAAGCATCATTTTTTAAAACTGACATCTTCATGCCTCTATAAAATGAAATCTGGATGAGGCAGTTCTAATCATTGCAGCTGCCTACAGACAAGTCAGTAAGACAAAAACTTCCACTGTTGGCAAGACCGAGCAAAACCCAGAAATCCCAGAACAGGAAACAATACCCATGCAAGCAGAAGTAATCAGAAGCTGGTAAAGACAGTATCACATCCTAATAGCAGCATCAGAGTTAGTAATTGAAATCAGAATCTATTACAGGATCAGATAAAATCTCCATAACATTTGAGCAGGACTTCACATCTTGAGAGTTTTGAGGAACTAGAACCACTTGCAATAAATTACTAAGTAAATAGCATGGATTCTTTCTCATTTCAAGTCACCAGAAATTTTTAAAATAACTTTATAATCCATCAATTTCACTGGAGCTTCAACAGAGGAAGCTATAGATGGCTTGAATTTCCAGCAGGACTCCTGGAATACAGTTTTGATGTGCCAAAGCAGGACTTTCAGTATAGACAGAAATAAAAGAAATCATTATATGAATGTTTCTGAAGAAATACATACAATCTAACCCCGTGTTGTGTTTCTGTATTAAATCCCCATTTCTCAGAAAGATACAAGCTTTAGAATGCTGCTGTTAGTCAGAATTCATCTACAACATAAAGGACAACCTGCTTTGAAAACCTGTAGCTTTGAAAACCTTAAAACAAACATGAGATGTAATCTGCTAAACCAGGATGCAGAGAGAAATTATTCTAATCCTCCTCTTTCTGCTGTTTCAAGAAGACCTCCTCCTGTTCTCACCAGGTAAGTTTGATGCAATTGGACTGTGGTCCCAATGCTCTGTCTCCTCCTCACCCTGGTGGAGCTCCTGCTCCATTCCACTGCTTCCACTCAGAGGAGCACCAGAAGAGCAGCTTTCACTCTTCCCAGCCTTTTGCCCTGTGCATTTACATGCTGTCCCATTCCCAAAATTCCTCTCTAGTTTCTAAACTTTCCCAACTTTTGTAACACTCAGATCATCCCTAATCTACATAAAAATATAGCTTGCCATGATTATCTTCCTATCCCATCTCTCTAAGCCACCAGCTCTACTAAATCCTTTCATCTACTTTTTTTTTTTCCTGGGCAATAATAATCTAGTCCTTACCTTCAACGCTCTTTGCATATTTCTCTCATCTCTCAGATGTCTCCTTCTACTGGATGACTTGTTTTAACAGCTTCTACCATACTCAAAGACTCTGCAAGCAGCATATACAACTATTACATATTAGCTAATCATGTAATCAGCATATAGATAGGACTAACACATTGCCAAGCTGAGAATTTAGATACTTACCCCCTTGATGTAGGCACATCACACATCTCTTCTGGCTTTGCAATCATGAGAGAGAGACATGGAGCAAGGCTGCCTCCCATTACTCCTTGGAAAAGGCTGATAGTCAATATTTTTTAATTGCTATCTTCTAACTCTCCAAAACTAATCTTTCGCCTCATGCCTCAATTTGAACTTTTCTCATCTCTGTGAGTTGCCATTACTATCTTAGAAAAACAAAACAATTGTAATTGTTTTATTACATGGCTTTACAACACATACTCTCAGCTCAACAACTTTTTCAGCAAAAGCTAAGCACAGGACTTGCATCTGTGCTTCATAAACAAGCATGAACTTAGGTGAACCCTGGACAAGGGTTTACACTTACTTACATGTGCTTTTCAACTGCCCATCTCTGCTTTGCTCATGTCATTGGCCTTCAAGCATTTGTCTACCTTTCTCTCCAACATCTCCCTCACGTTTAGGGCATGCCCCTTTCTAAATCCTTACCACCACTACCACTCCCTCCCTCCAGACCATTTCTTGTGGGTATTCTACTGGAGCAAACCAGCTTCAGCAAAAGACAAGTTTTTTCTTCTTCACGGAGAACCAGCAACTTGCAGATTTACAGTTGATCTACAAACATTTTTTGCATAAACCCATTTTCCAAAGACTAGGCAGTACTCCTCAAAATGCTAACCATAACCCAAGGTCTTAAACAGCTAACTGATCACCTTTGGAACTTGGTTTTATTGAGAATTTGGCTGAGGATGTTCTAAGCACACACTGCCAGATTGAGACACACCATCTTCTCTGCTAGTATTTGTTATCCTTGTTTAGGGAACAATCAAAGCCTACTTTAAAACAGAATGAAACTATGAAACTTCAAATGGACATATCCTGGTCTGCACCTAAATGCCCCCCTCACTCAATACCATAAATGTCTTCTGAAAACATTGTCAACACTACAGGGGAAGTGCAAGTTCTCTGTTTAGTTGTTCATCATCTTCAGATTATTTAATGCCCGCATAGCATTGTGTTAGCTCATAACAGCATCTTCAGTAAAAGCATAGCTCCCTGTCTATTCATCACGAAGTATTACAGCCCAGCACCTATTTCTAAAGCTTAAAACCATACCCACAAATGAATCTATCTGATGTCCTCTGAAACTAATCCCCCCACAAAACAACAAAAGAATTCTGCCAGGAAGAAATCTCACTTAATTTTTTTTTTTTTTTTTTTTTTTCTTCCTCCCAAAGAATGGGAATTCTGTAGCAGATGCACTGTTATGGAAAGTTACTGAGAGTGTTCCCTCCCTTCTACTCACTGTTTTCCTTGTTTATACTCTCTGATTTCAGTTGAGCAAGACCACACATCTGACACTTTTTCCTGGTCCATTCAAATTTCCAGAGTGTCTGTTCAGTTGGACACGACCTTTCAGGCTCCTATCTTCATCCACATGCCAGTTCCTGGCATCACCTCATCGTAACTTTAAGGCTTAGCCCCTTACAGCTGAGAATAAAATAAGTTTCTCTTTAATTTAATCAAAGTCAAAGAAATTATAAGTGATTTGTAACTAAGATATTAGAAAGAAACTTTTTTGAGGAAGCATTTTTCCTCAAAGAACACAACAGTTTTGATAAATATTCTCAGTTTAGAGAAATGAGCGTGGTTCTCTTTTCTGTTCTCCAGTAAAATCATTAGCCAGAAATTTTTCTGATCAGATTCACCATGCAATTCTGTTAATATAAGATAGGAATAAGCAGGCAAGCTCGGAGGACAGCAGCCCTGTTCTTTCCACAGCAGCGCTAGCTTTCACTGGTTTGAAGTACTCAGTTACAGCCACGCACTCAGAAACACATGATATGAGCCACTGCAAGAGACAGGCTACTAGCCTGGACTGACAACTGACCCGATTCAATAGAACAATTTATTTTGTTAGTTAAATCAAAGCTGAAGCTCTGACAGATTAAAAAGCAAAAACCAAACATGGGCAAAACCTTGGTTCTCCTTAAGTCAATAAAAGTTTTTCTATTCCCTGCAGCTAGGACTTCTTACAAGATTATCTGGCTCCAAGAAAACTATTGTGTCAAAAATGCACAAATAATATAGCTACTATTAAGGACAGTAAGAGAACTGTCTTTACTAGTTTAGTTTATATTTAATCTAACTGTAGCCACATATACCTGTGCTGAAATATTTACCACTTCTCTCCTACCAAGAGACTGGAAGGTTTTTTTTTCCCTCTCTCACCTTATTCTGTAAAGTCCTTTAAATCGCATCTCTCAGGATTACAGTAACAGCTGGCACCTGTAAAAGGACTGGAATTTAATCACTAAAAAAGCACATATAAGCTTATATGAATCTTTAAACAAAGAAACTCAAAGAATGAATTTTACAGCAGATGCTCCCAGTGCAAACAGCACCAGCAATGCCAAAGAGGAATTTTAATGAAAAAATACAATACTGAAAGTTACTCATCGACATAACATTTTATGAGACAATAGAAGAAACAGATAAGATGAAACAAAAACAAAATACTTCAAAGTTCTTGTTAAATATGTGTTAAAATCTGTCATTGAAATTAGCAGTGCAAATAAATAAGAAGCTTAAAATAAATTGTTTTTAAGTTATAGAATCTGTAAAAACACATAGTTCTCATCATCAGCCAGATAAAGTTTACACCAACTGAGGAAAACTATGATAATAAACCACCATTAGCCCCTATTCTCCAGGGCAGAAAACTTTTAGTAGAAGACCCCTGTCTAGAAGGATGAAAGACAAGCTATGACAGAAATGGCCTTCAAAGGAAATCACAGTTGTAATTGCAGGCAAAAATTGTTGCTGTTGCTTACAGCATTATTCAAAGATAATGCACAGGGCCATGTCTGCATGACTGTCTAAAGCAAAACCTGACCTCAGTCATGTTGTTTTACCCAGATATAGCTCTCCAAAATTGTTACTTTATCTAATACATATGCTTATGTAAATAGGACTGCTCTTAATTCCTGGCTGTCAGGACCAGTCAGGAATCTTCCCCTGTCATTGCATGGGAGTATATCATATACAATATAAATAATATATATGTAAATAAAGAGTACATCCCAAACCAGCATCAGAATCCCTTATCCAATGGGAATTTCTGATCATTAGAGAAGGATCAGATTACTTCCAATTTATACAAGGATAATTTAGACTAAGTTTTCATTTACAATGAAGTGTAAAGTAGCAAAGTACGAAAATCTTAAAATTCACTGCCAAGGGAGCACCAAGGTCCGTTAGGTGAGGCAAGGGATGACAGAAGAGAGCACTGACATTTCACAGGCTATTAAAGGATCCAACCTAACCTCAGCTGCAGTTGCAAATTATGTATTTCAAAGCCTCATTTATGGGATCAGATCACAGTGTACCATTCTAGGTCACAGTTTTTCCCCAGCCCCACACTTGTAAGCATCCTTTTACAATTTTTCAGTTTGACCCACTGAGAGCAAAAAATGTTTAGAATTTATATGGATTTCAACCCCACAATTTACTGTGAAGCCTAAAAATAACAGAACACTGACCCTGTTCTTAGACAGTAATTAATCCACTTTGAAGATGATGAAGAGACAGAAAAATTTGTGCATGTCTTCAGAGAAGTGTCTGGTCAAAAGACCGTGATATTCAGTTGACAGGCTTCTGTAGAGTCCCAACAGGCTCTGGATCTGGCCCTTATATCCTTCCAGAAAATGGCAACACCACACTTTCAACCTGTAAGTCACATATGCAAGCATGACTGTTAAGTTAAACTCAGTGTTTACTCTATAGATCACACCTCCAGCACCTGCACACTTGTACAGTACTTCAACTTCTGCATTTTTCAGCAGAACAATGCAGTTTACAGGGCAGTACGCTTGACCTTTAAATTTGTACCCAAGAATTAACCTGTAGAAACAGCACATTAATTATGCATGCATGCATTGTTAATTTCTAATATGCTTCCTGTTAACAAAATCTGACCATGCATGCAACGTTTAAATCCTAATCTTTTCAGAGTCAAATTCTGGCTCTTTCACATTTTTTTTTTTCCAAAATATAACTGCATCTCAGTCCACATTTTTCCTGAACTCAGACCTGAAGCTCCTCTGTCCTCAGAGCTGCAAAGAGCAGATCTTATAATGTTAGACCCATGTCAGTTTTTCCAAGTTGTCCAAAAAAAAGTGTGCACTCTCTCCATAGTTCCCATCTTCTGGCATTCAGCTCTGTATGGTTGAGCAGCATGCCAGCATCCAAACACAGAATAAACAAAGCAAGCAATAGTTGTTTGGTTTACCTAAAGCAGAGGGCGAACAAGCCCTAAATTAGCTTAGGAAGAATTTTTTTTTTTTCTGGAAATCATACAGTAATATTGTTTTCCAAAGTTTTACTCCTCATCCTTATAAAATATATTACATTTTCTCAACCATTATCCCAACATTATAATAATCCACAAAATACTTTTCCCCTCATTTCAGCATGCAAAGTAGAAAAGTATTTTAAACAGCTTATTGAAAATTATCATATAAAGAGAATGCTTTTTCCATTCTCAAACCCCTTGTGATGCTACTGTCCATTTCCTAATGCAGAATGCACAGTAAGCTCAGAGCTGAATAAGGCAAGGTGCCTTTTCAAATTCCTTTTTGAAGCTGGCTGATCACAGAACTTGACCTCAATGTTGCCATCGCTGAATGCGTCCCTCCTGGCTTCGTCCGAGTCAATGGGATCTCTTTGAGAAACACTTGCCTTTTGCCGCCTCATAGTAATCCCTGAATTCCCAAGTTGCCTGGCTGGTGATGCATTTTCTTTGACAATGCAGAAGCAGATGGCAGACAGAAAATTTTTCTTGAAGTTTTCATTCATGAAAGCATACACAATAGGGTTGCAAATAGAATTGAAGAATCCTATAATCTGGACGATTGCAAAGATCATTTTGACTGTCACATCATCATACTCCTTTTCAAAATTACCTGGAAAGGAAAAAGGAAATATGCTGTAAGCATGGAATGGCATAAATGCCTACTACTTATGCCTAATTATATCCAGTCTGGCATTAGAAGTTTTTGTTTAAAAATCAACAAAAGACCTTGCTGGAGGTTCTTAGCATTAGCAATAGGGTTCGGTTCGATCAGCAAGGAAAGATCAAGATCTACCACATAGACCTGCCTTGTGTATATGTAAATAAGGACAGAGTCATTCGAAAGAGGCAATTTATGAGCCAAAAAACCTGCCCAATGGCCAAGCAACAGAGAGCTTCCAGCCTGCTAAGTACTGGCCTTGTTTATTCAACTTGTTCTGGCTCTGAGTTTCATGTCCGTATCAAATGTGTAAGTACTTTAACACCAATCCCTGTCTTGTCACTGACCACACATGCCTTTTTTCTCTGTGCTGACACAGATCAGCCCATGGAGGTAAAAATGCATTGTCTTGGTCACATCTCTCACTTTTTGATCATTGATATCACAGAGGACTCTGAATTCCTTGAATTCAAATACTCAGCGATCAGACTCTGGATAAATACTACAAAGGTTTATATGACAAGTAAAATAAAGGCCTTGCAGCACCTGAAATTAGCAATTAAAAGAGAGCAAACAGTTCATGGAGCGTTATGGGCAACCTTAACATGGGACAACCCAGACAATTTTAATAGTTACAGCTTCTGCACTTCTGATTCTGCCCAGGCATAAACATCATTTGGGTCAGCTGACTGGCAGCAGGACTACTGATTTATCTGCTACAACCTCATTTGTGACAGAAGACAAAGAAACAGCTGCTGCCTCTGGCAAGTAGAGTACAACAACTACTGAAAAATTCTTCCTGTTCCTATACATAGCCTGCTGCACAGTCCCACGTGCTATCCCAGTACCCATGTAGGAGATGGGAGATGAACAGTGCAAGACCCCAGAGAATAGGGCAAATAGCAAAAAGCAAAGATAACAAGCATTGAGGGCATTTCCAAGCCAGTATCCAGTTGAGACCATTGAAAGTTCCACTGGATTCACTGGGCATTACCACTATTTATATTTCCAATATGCCTACCTTGTGAAAACCAGGGCAAGTGAAGGGATAAATATTTCCTAACAGTTTAACTCAAAGCAGTAAGACAACTTAAGTGGATGCAAATAGAAATCTTCACACATTAAAGTAAAATTAAATTTGAATTAAAAAGTTACTTGTTCAAGAGTTTTTATACTTGGAAATAACTTTTACCTTCCAGCCAGGTACTTTTGACCTTTCAGCAAATGAGCATGACAGACATGGAAAGACAAAGAATCCACAGAGATATGCTCACCATCCTAATAGTCAAGTCTTGCTTTTTCTTGAGTCTTGTAAGGCCTAGCAAACATCCTTTTCAGGACTGGATTATGTCCTGTACAAATCCAGAAGCAAAGAATCTCCTTTCTAAAGAGCCTACATTCTAAAGGAGCCTGTAAAGAGTTTGGGTTCCCTCCCGCCCACCCTGCAACAAAGTTCAGTAGGGCTTACAGCAAGACACAAAGTTGGGGGTTTTTTGTTTGGGGTTTTTTTGGTGGGTTTTTTTTTTTTAATTCACACAGCAGGGAAGAAGAGAGGTGGCTGACACACAAGTTTCTCTCAGCTATAAGGTATCTCCCAAACACTACATTAAAGGTCCTTTCCAACCTAAATAATTCTATGATAATAGGTTTTTTGAAATGTACTCATTTTCTATGAGCGCTGCAGATCTGTCTGTCCCTTGTAGACTTCAGAGTAATTCATCTGTTGTTAGCTATGTATGTCTATTACAAGACAGTAATCCAGGATTTATAGGCACAACATTAAGCTTTGCTAGCAGAAGGTATTCTATAGCTGAATGCTACAGCAGCACTAGCTTTTCACAACCTGTAGTTCCATTATCAAAAAAACAAATAAAACCAACCAAATAAAAAACCTTAGAAAGGCTTTGTTGTATGACACATGGCAGATACTCACTGTATTCTATCATCATATGAATCACATGGAAAGGGGCCCAACAGACTGCAAAGAGAAACACCACTGTGACCATCATTACAATTGCTCGCTTCTTCTTCCTGAAATTGCATCAAGACATTCCATACTGAATCACTAAGAATTGACTGGTAGTTAGATGTGTCTCTTCAAGTTAGATCTGTAAATGTGTTCTGATGGTTGCTGATGCAAATAAAACCCTGGAAGAATGCTCAGAAGTACACAATACCCTTTGGAACAAGAAATGCAGCATCATATAAATCCAGCACATCAATTAACACCTTTTATTTCTCTCTTTTGGGAAAGCAATGCACTTTGCAGTTGCAGCAAGCAATGACATTAGCATATCTTGCAAGCCATTTTCACTCTATTCTAGCAAATGCAATTCCAATAGTAAGAGACGGGAGGGGAAAAAAACCACATGAAATTCCATTAATAGCTCAAAAACCAAGAGTCCCTTCCTCCATCTGGCTGCACTGACTGTACCTGCAGCATCTGATTGCACAGAGGATTTAACAGTGATTAGGTGAAACTACACCTGTAACATTCAACCTTTGCCAGCAGATGAAGTGCTAGAATAATAGCAAGAAACACACTCACTGCCTCCACTGTAATATCTCACAAACTCAAGGTATACATGAATTTATTGTCATCCTCAAATTGATATATGTAATTCATATAACTACATTTAGAGATCCCAAGATGGATCTCTCATTTGAGCTAAAGCAGCAGCAATTCACTGGAAGCAGTTACAGGATCTTCTCCCCAGTGTGAAAATAAACTGAAGAGTAGCCTGAAGACGACATGTCACCTTAACTCCTGTGAGATTGCACCCTCTTTCAGTTTTGACTTACAGGGGTCTGCCTCCTTAGGCATACTGTTAGACAAATATCTAAGGAATCATTTATCTTTTAAGCTTCTTGTTGGTATTCTCCTTACAGTTGATACTTAAGGTGATGCTCTCCTCAATGAGCAGAACTGTTAAGAGGTTTGTAGCACATCAGGCAACAGATCAATTTGCCAAATGAAAGGAAAAATCATGAAGCAATATTAGGGGTAGCCCGTATTTAGTGCTAAATAGTAAAGTTGATAATTATTTTCGTAGCTTTTCAGATAGAGCATTACCATCTGGATAGGCTCACACAAACACATCTGAGAACCCTCAAAATTCTTTGGAAGCTACATCAAGTTAAACTGTACCAAAGTAGTACTTAAATGAATTCTGATTTTTTCCCATTTGCCCATTTGCCAATTTAATTCTAATAGGACCATAAAGCAGTGTTCACAGTCTCAGAATTATATAAAGAACTTTCCATAGAACAAATGGAAACAATGTAGCAGCATTTTCCCCAAGTCACCTTCTAACCCATGGCCTACATCTTTTAAAAACAAGTATTTCACAACGTATAATATGAGATTTATTGAAAGGGCTTGACTTCCAAGGTATGGCTATACTATAACTTGAAGAAAAAAAAAATCTGTTTAAGTTGCCTTAAATTGGGTATCTAAGTGTTAAATAACTAGCTAGCTTTAAAAATCTGGTCTATGCTTGTAGACTTCCCAATGGATAAGGAAAGACAAGATAGCTTTTTTTTTCCCCCTGACAGTTCTTGAAAACCAGTGCAAAAAAAAGTATTCTAGAAGTCAAAGTTCCAACTGTATTTTACTTTACAAACCTTGATATTTTAGACATTTCACTCCCATGAATGGTTTGAAGAACTGAAGCATCTCCCACTCGTTTCTTAATCCACAGTTCATAGCCAATTTTAGTGTACAAAAAAAGCATCAACATCAGTGGAAGAAGGAAGAGTATAACAAGAATAAAGGTCGTATATATCTTCTGATAAATTGGACTGGCCCATTCTTCCAAGCAACAAACATACACTTTTTCATATAAAAAGTCATATTTAACCTGTAACGAGTGTAAAGGAGATGAGTCACTACAGTGTTTACCCCATGCGTAAAAAACAAGCACATTCAAATATTCCTTGCTCTTAATACAACAACCAAAATTCAACAGAGAGACTTTTCAAAGTGACAAAATTCTTCCAAGCACTTTTCCACGTCAAGTGTTGAGTTGATCCAAGTTGACAGAGAGAGATCAGGAGATGCTCTGATCTGCACTCCTCCTCAGAATTTTTTTTTTTAACAAGTTTTTTCAAAGGAGACCTTGGCTAAGTAAAGATGGGCATATAGAAACCTTGCATATTAGTCACTTAAACAAAACAAACAAACAAAAGACTGTTAACATTCAGACTCACAAGTGGCAGATTCTGACAAGCCTTTTTTTTTTTTTTATTTCCTCCAAAAGTGTACAGTAACTCCTTAAGCTATAATGGGCAGCTAATTACATTTTAAACTAGGCACAGTTCTTCCAAATTTCGGGGAACACTATATCATCCTGAAACAGTCATCTAAGCCCTACACTGCTGTGTGCCAGTGTACCTATAAACCAAAAGGAAACTACTGTGGAAGTGAGATTAATTGCTGCTCTTTGACATAACTGGGGAGGGTAGACATGACTAGTCCCTGTTGGTAGTCCTTCTTCCAGTGCATGCAAGTCCTAATCCTTAGCCTTTCTCATGCTGGCACACAGAACAAAAGCTCCACTTCTCTTATCCCGCTCTCATTTCTTACAAGTTTATTCAATTCATTGCTAAAGGTACAAAAAGATCCAGCAAGGACTGAGTTTAAAATGTAAATTCCCATTTAACCTAACATACCTCAAGCCGTTGCACGTGCCACATAGGTGACCCAACAATAAGTGCCAGCAACCAGACTATGCCTGTAAACAAATACATTTTTTAATAATTTGTACAACAAGCAGAGTAAGTTTTGGTATGAACAGTTTAACAGCTTCATCTTTAAAAAGTCAGGCAAAGTAGACAATTTAAATAAAGAACAAAGTTTTCTATATGAGGCATATATCAGTCAACATTCACATCAATAACAGCATGCTCTTTTGTTATCAGTTTTCTTTCTCTCAAACTACCCTCATTTATTCAAGCGTAAAGGCAACTTAATTTGCATGACCAGCATTATCTATGTTCTCTTTGTGTTACAATGGAAGGACCATTTACAGCTGAGACATTGCTTTACCAGTGCTTGTATATTTTGAAACTTTCCTAAAAAAAAAAAAAAAAAAAAAAAAAAAAAGGCCTGCCAAAGGTTTATCAGAGTCTTGGTTAAGTAAATCTTTGACTTCAGATTCTAAGTTTATTGTCAGGGTTTTGGCTAGTAATTACTATACATATGGGCACTATCCTTGAGCTATTCTATAAATGTTACCAGACTTATTAATTCCACCTCTGAATCATTGGTCATATCAGTACCTTCTGTTCTGACACGCCATCTACACTGAAGATTACTTCTCGATACGCACTATTACTCGAGATGCCTAAAATCTTACCAAGCATCGTGAAAGCTCTTTTATTGGTGTACTGCCACTTCATTTTTAGTGGATGCACAATTCCTTGATGTCTTTCCACAGCAATGCAGGTCATTGTAAGAATCTCAGTTACAATAGCAGTGGATTGAACAAACGGTACCATCTTGCAAGCGAAGGCACCTGCAATAGTCAGAAAGTAAGGTATGCAACTGCTGCAGTTCATGAAAGAGCTACCAATAATAGACTTTATTACTAAAGGGCTATTGTGCAAAAAGAACAGACTAATATTCTTAGATTTATTTCAATAGCTAAACTGTTAAGTCACCTATTCAAGCTATTCATCAAATGCAGCTTTCAACAGTCATTCTTCTGTCATACACACTACATCTGCAAAACCAAGATTTCTAAGGATATATTCACTTGCTCTGTATCAGTCTGACACTTATTCCTATTTCACTTTTGACCAAGTCTTCCACCATCTGTTTTCAAATATGCCAAGTTAGAGGGATATTTATTATCTTCTTATCTTGGCAGATTACTCTCTGGTTTTAGGAAGGTCTTAGTGTTACCTGTTAGTGTTCACCTTTTCTGCTGTTGCAAATACATTCCTTTGGCTCATTTAAATGCCACTCTATTTGTACACTTTGTCACTTAATGCATCATTCTGCCAAGTGATACATATATATATATAGGAGTCCTCTAAGAGGCATAACATAAGAGGAGAATATCAACCTCATCACCTTTCCATTCTCCAAGTCTCCCTCTTTCCTGATTAACACATTATGTTAATGACACTGTCCAAATTAAATGCAATTTTCTGCCTGCATTTTCACAGTTGTATAAGTTCCCATTATTTATGCACAGCTACCACAGATGTTCAGATTTCATTACTGCTATAGCTTCCCAAAAGTACATATTCAGTTCTTAACACATTAGTCATTTTCCATTACTCATCCTCAAATCCCAACCATCTTAGAAACTGGTGTAAATTATTCTCTCAAAAATCTTATGTTAACACCTTTCCCAACCTACTTCTTATTTACTCATTTTCTGACCCTGAGATAATTTTGTATGTCTGCATTCTCATAGTTACCTCACATTCTTAGTTCAGTATCAGCTACTCATTTCAGCAACAGCTGCGGTTATTTCCCTTACTTGATTATGAATTATACCTTACCCAGATATAATCCATAAACTCAAAATAGCCAAAGGAATATTTGATCCAATTTTAAGTCAAGCTTTAAGATGCTACAGACACCTTAAGCAACAAAAGCATAGAAAACAGAAAGAAAACAAACAGGAAAGTTAATCCTGCCCTCCACGAAGGGAACAATGAAAAGGGAAGCTTCTGTCTGCTAGGCCAGGCCAAAAGCCACTGTAGCTTACAAGAAGGAACTCGTTTGCTACTGGTCTTATAAATTCTAGCTGCCCAAAAAATCACTACTTCTGTGGCTTCAAAAAGGGAAGGAGAGGGTAAGGGGCAAAGGTTGGAAGTCAAGTACCTTCCAAGTACATCTTCAACACCAGCAACACCGTGAATGTGCACACAGATCTGGCTTAAAACAGAATAAAAATATACCATGCAGCCCAATTTCAAGCTACTTGAATGAAACCTTAGCATGGTCAGTAGGAACTGCATGGAAGAAGATGCACTGGGCTGCAAGTCTGTTTCTCACCTAGTACGTATTTTCCAGGGTGTCAGAAAAGCAAGACAAGGCATCTTGACATCTTGTATCAACTGCAATTTATACAATAAAATTCCCCCCACTTCTTCCTTGGCTTCAGTAAGCACAAAGTAAAACCCTTATGAAACACGGCCAATATCTTATTAATTCAGCATCTCATCACTTTCTCACTACACTCAGTACAGTATGTGCTACACATACAAGCACAAGACCCAGTCAAATTTATAGTCCTTCAGCCAGTGTGTTGAAACTTCTGTAGTGATATAAAAAAAGCAAGCTCAGATCATACCTTCTTTGCACATGACAAATGGTGAATACAACCAAAGACACTATGGCACACAATCTCTGTCCACTTCTGAAAATCAGCTTACTGCCATGAGTAAAGCAGAGCGAAAACAATCTTCAGCCAAACCCAAATCCTACTCCTTTGAATCAAAAGGAGAGTTTCCACTATTGGTTTCAAGTTTTTTATTCACTGGGTAAGTTAGAAGTGACTCCTGATACAAATAACATGAACAGAAAAGCAAAGTTTGATGGAAAACAAAAAACAAAAATATGTTTTTCATTAGATACGGTTGCTGCAAACAGAAATACCTGCTCTGAGGCACATGGTACACATTTTGGATCCTTGGTGGACTTGGTGACCAAAGAAAAAAAGCCACATGCATTTTTCTAACTAAGAAATAACATGAAATTTTCAAAAGGACAGTAGCTAAAAGCTACTCAAAAAGCCTCAATTTATCAACAGTAAAAACAGAACAGTATTTCAACCTCCCTGAAGCTCCTCATGCCACCAAGTCCAGGGGCTCTGACTATCAACTTGTATTAACATTACCATATTGCATTAGGGCTCTTTTGCTTGCCCTGGATTGTCACTCACTATACAAATGCTTCCTGTCTTCTGAAATCATGAGACACTCTAGTGTTTCAAATGCAACACTTCACCAACGTTAAATGACTGTTTAGCAAGGAAATCAACTCTCGTTTGCTTGAGTGTTTGAAACAGGTGTGTTTGGGCAGAAAAAAAGAAAGAGAGACAGTGTTTAGAATGTCATGGCCAAAAGAAGTCACCAACTTCAATGGAAATCTGATGCCAACAGATTAGAGATCCAGCTCCACCATCCTTAATGTGTTTGAATGGGATTCAGTCCTGAGATACCAGGGGTCATTGTACTTGTACAGAATAGGGAATATTTTCCACATAAAGCCTTTTCTTAGGTTTTCAAAACTTTCATTATTTTGTTTATAAATAAATAATTTGTACACATGGAAAATGAGAATCATTTATTGTTAAATAAGGTAACTATTTCAGAATGGTGGCAGTTGGGCTGGGGTGGTATAGAGAAAGGAAAAAGACAACCTGGAACTATTATTCGAGAATACTAAAAAGCTCAGAGTGATCACACTGGTTATACCAGGGATATTCTGAAACAGAATATCTATATGGAAATTAACTCTTCAGTAGATCTTTTCAAAACACTGTCTCCAAGTCCACAAGCCCTAAATCACATTCTTTCCTAACAGAAAGCTTGTTGTCATTCAGTTGGAATTAGATTACTGAAAGGACTTCAGAAGTCCTTTATGGAAGTCCAATCACCATTTTATTCTTTGGGATTTACCTGCCTAATGTCCAAAGTGTTGATGCTGTTGCCCTATTCCTTCAGACACCTCTGGCTACAGGTTCCCAGCACGGCCTCGCAGAGTTGTCTCAGTCAGTCTTGACAAGCATAGAAGAGAATTAGAGAACCATGGAATAACGCTGGTTGGAAACGAACTCAGGTGGTCTCTCATCTGACATCATGGCTCACAGCAGGATCAGCAATCAAGCCAGACCAAGCCAGATGCAGCCCAGAGGATTCAGGTACTGAAAATCTCCAAGGCTGAAGACAGCAGAGCCTTCCCTGGGTCAGCCTCTTTCTCTGCTTGACTGTCCTCACATGGAAAAAGATTTTCCTTATATCCTGTCTGACCTTCCTGTTTCAGTTGAAGCCTTTTGCCTCTCATCCTTCTGCCATGTGCTGCTCTGAAAAGCCTGGGTCCATCTTCTCGATAACCTCCTTGTACGCACTGCAAAATGCTGTTAGGTTGCCCCAAAACTGTTGCTTCTCCAGGCTGAACAAGCTCCAGTCCCTCAGCTTTTCCACCCATACAGGGCAGCCCTCTGCTGAACTCATACCAGTTTATCAATATCTTTCTTGTACTGTGTGTCCAAAACTGGACACAGTATTCTGGACCCTAAACACAGCCTTGCCTGTGAGACTCGATTTAACAGCTGAGGTAGGTTTTACTGGATCTGAGCCTTCCCAAAACACAGGTGCTGCACCTCTTCTTCCTTCCCTCAAATAGACTGAATGCTGTAATCACTGAACAAGGGGAGTGTGGAAAAGGGGGCCTCGAATCCTGGCTCTCCAACCTCAAGGAGAAAGTCTTACCACTAGGGTCCCACCTTCAGGACCTCCCCCTGAAATGGACCATCTCACAAGAATACTTATGGATTTTCACAGCCAGAAAAAAATCCACAATACCTGCAAACTTGCATAGTCACTATTAGGGAAACAGGTACTGAGGTCTAGTCCCTGATCCAATAATGCATGCACATTTCACTTAGTATTTAACCCATTTGTGTAAAACAAGCTTCACCCGCAGCAAGAAGAAACTGATGCAACCCCATTCTCAAATGCCTTTTAGTTGAAAGTCCCTTCTGGAAAAATTGAGAAAAAAAGCCAATTTTTACTATAAGGAAGACATATTAAATTTGGGGTGAAAAACCCAAATTATGCTACTACATCATAGTTTAGACCGTGAAATTAAAATAAGACTGAGACAGGCAAAAAACAGCTGTGTGAAACACTGTGATATATTAAAAACATGTCAAGCTAGTTTTCATGTTTGTGGTCAGACTTATCACAGAGTAACAGAAGATTTAAAGGAAGGTACTAGTTTACACCTTATTTCTAATCAAACTGATAAAAATGTAGCTGTTTAGAACATGGTTTGGAGATAATATGGTTTAACAGCCAGTATTATTCAAGTCTTCTTTCCATTCATTAACATGACTGCTAGATATTTTAGTTATTTGTATCAGGTACTATGTCCTTGTCATGATACACTCACCTGTAATAAATCAACATTGGATTAAGAATACAGTGAAGTTTTGTATCTCCCAACCAATCTGAAAGTAAGACTGGATTTTCTTTTTATCTTCATGATAAAGGCACTTGAATGGCTTTATTTTATTATTTATTTCTTTTTAAACAACATATTCTTCAAAACATAATTTCAGATCCTATCTAAAGAGGACAACTAGTGAAAGAGTAACATACAAAAGTAAAGAACAAAAGCCCACTTCAGTGAGTTTCAGTCAAGATTATTTAAATCTCACTCCTTATAGTGTTTTCGGAGTCATTAAACAAATCAGCACTTGGATAAAGGAAGCATGCGCCAAAGAAAGAAGTAACTTCGTTTTAATGGTGGAAGGAAGGGAACATAAAGTGTTTCCTGGCTCTGGAATAATAATGCTGAAAAAGAAATAACCGAGAAAGAAAAGAAGGTTTAAGACAAATTTTTAGAAACAATGCTAAAAGTTCTCCACACAGACCAATCATCAACATAAACCTACAGCTGCTGTCAAGAAAACAACACCCCAAATTGTAATAATCAGATTAGAAGAGGCAAGTAGCCTTTGATATGGAAGAAACCAGTTAAAGATATTTGTCTTTCAAAGTTGAAAAACAGAATTAAGAAGCAGGGAAGTATGCACTCTTCTTCAAACCTATGAAGAAAAATGAGGTAAGAAAGGATGCGATTTACTTGCCTCAAATAAATCCAACTTGTACATCGATTAGAACAGTACATTCACTGCCTACAGGTAAGTGCTGAAAACAATGCTGTCCTCCTACACTTCAGTTACACTGCAACTTCCATCCAACAACCTCACGACAGTTAGTTAATGACAACCATATAATAAATTACATTAGAAAACAGTGATTAAGTTTCCCTAAGGGAAAGCATTTAATACACGCATACATTTAAAATATCCTCTTACTTACCAAAAAGCAGTCTCCTACCTTGTAAAAGAACTATATTTAATTAAACAGACACATCACATTTTAATCATTAACCATCAAAATGCAACCCCTTCTAGAAAAATAGCTATGAAGTGCAGATTCCAAACATTAAAATTTATATAAACCAATGTTTCTTAGCTGCTGATTTAAGTAATTAATTACTAAAGTCACCTTCAGTGTCAAGTGAAAGAATTCAAGAGAAGCTCGATCATTCACTTTTTTCCCAAGCTGACCATCTTGTTCTGTTATTACCAATTCTTTACCTTAAATCCCACAGCCTTTAAATCATAGAAAACAAACCAAAATTATTATTTGCTGCTTCTTTCAATGAAGAGAAATGCAAGAAAAGCAGGGGGAAAAGCAGGGGAAAAAAGCAAGCAGAATATACAGCTCAGGATTTGGCAGCTACAGCCCACCTGACACATCCTTGTGCTCCTGGTCCTAGTCACCCACTCTCAAAAGACAAGTTAGTCTACATGGACTACTCTGCTTCCCTATGTATTACTGTTAATTGACCCAAATTAGATTTCTTAGACTTCACAATGATAGATCACCTGGTAAATATAATACACAGGATTAAAAAGCGAGAGTGACTTCAAAACAGAAATTCCTCTTTCTATTGTCTGTTTATGTGCATCCCATCCTTGAGTTAACCAGCCACTGCTAGAACAAAAGGCATTCCCCTTGCCGCTAAATCAGAATCAGGACATAATGATAAAAATCCAGGATTAATGCAATCACTGACTTACCTCTTGAAAATAACATTTAGTTTGATTCATACGAAAAGGCTGGCTAGATCCTCACTTTAACTGAAGTTTAAATTCTTGAACCTGACTCCAAAATTTGTGTGGACACCAGCTACCTGAAGTCATTAACAAACATTAAACAAGCCAAACCCTAGACAGATGGAGCTTGGGGGAAAAGGGTGCTACCTTCTGCTTCCCAATGCAAAACACACAGCTAGACTTATTCCAGGTCTTTGAGACACCTGGGACATTTTTATACTATACTGCACAAAATACATAACACCTATGTAATTCCTCCAAATGCAGAGATAAACACACTTAAGCACCCTGAGATGATCCCAGCACTGAAGCCTTCTTGTGCTAAAACTAGGCACTGGGAAAACTATTTCTCAGATTCTGGCTCACTTTTTGGTTTTTTTGGCTGTGGCTACGCTGAATCTCTCAGAACAGAATTTTGCTTCAGATCTTTGGCAAGCTATGAATTATGCACCTAATATGCCTCATACATCTGAATCAGAAAGAATCTGATTAATATTTTTCAAACACTTTTTAAAGGCTGTTTAAAAATAATACTTTTTCAGCAAGTCTTTCCAAGAAAAAAATCTCCTTTTTTGCCTGCTCAATTTCCACTTATATCCCCCCAGTACAGAAATGTGCGACTTTTTTGAATATTTTAAATAACAATATTAATACTTTACCCAATATCTTAAATATGTATCAAAATGTTTAACTTTCTACAAGGTAAGGCTTTCAGCAAACACTTCCAATAGATTGTCAGTGAAGACAGCACTGCAGCATTTATTACTGACCATTTCCAATTGGGAAAGAAAATCATTTGCAGAGGAATATTGGGAATGAAAATAACTAATTGCTTCTCTTTTTCAAGAAGCTAAGAGGTTCCCAAAAGTATTCCTTATGCACTGCTAAAAACTGCACAGATTATTCAAGCAATGATTAGTTTTCCCCAATGATAACACATTCAGAAGGCTGCAAAGATAAATAGTATTCCTTTAAACAATTCTTCATGCCTTCATTATCAGATGTTGCACTTGTAACTATGACTTAGCCATTTCATCATGCATTTAAAAGATCAGTTTTTTCTTTTATTAGAGTAACAAAGGCAAAATCCTGAAACCATTCTCTGATAAAAGTTAAATTGCTCCTTCCTCTGTTAAAATGTTGTTGACCAAGTCCTTGCACTAAAATCTCTATCACAGCTTGTAAATAAGTTCTCTCCAGCTCACTTGATGAAAGCAAGGTAAGTTTTCTTTTATTTTCTAACTTCAGGGCAGAAAACAAGACAGTCATCATCATACAGATGATATACTTAAGGGTCTTTCATACCTGGGCGATGCATTGTTTTATATCGATTCTTGGGTATACATGCATTTTGCATCCTTAGTAGTTTACCATCCATGATACATAAGTCTCTCACCTGTTACCTATAGAGGATAAAGAACATTATATATACGTCTGCCCAGAAAAAGGCATGAGTGTAGCACCTGATAGTAGACCTGTGGCAGTTTAAGTCCGTTTAAGGTCAGCTACAGCAGCTGAGATAAAATGGTACATCATGAGCCCATGCAATTAGACCATGCACCTCAAATAGCCTATAGTTTATTTACCGACAGAGTCCACATCATTCCCTCTATCCTGCAATTTGAACGTGTGGACCACACACCTTGGGCTAGCTGACCAAGATATTCCACACCATCCACCCTCCTTCCTTTCAAGGCTCACATGCATCTTCTCTGCCAGTGGGTTTACAAAGCCATCAAAACAGGCACCACAGTCTTCAGGCAAATGTGGATCAGTAGCTTATTTCAAAACATAGCAATTGGTGAGTAAATCCAAATACAAACATGCAAAGATGTAGGATAGCTGTGCAGCACCAAAACACTGCTACTAGAACACAAAACTTACTGCAGTAAATTACTGTCTGCAATTGTGGTACAAACAACAAGTAGTACAGGTGAGGTTTTTTGGCCAGGATACAGGTTAAAGGTCCAGATCTCTTCTCAAGAGAGAGACTCACTAGCAGGGAGCAAAAGAGGACATAGCAAGCACATTCCCGATTCACTCGATGCAAGGGAGAGAATGCCAGGTATTTCTACCAAGAAAATGGACATAATAACCACCTCACTGAAACACTATGTCTATTATTTCCTTTACTGAGGCATTCACTGCATAACCCGTTCTCAAACCATCTTCATACAGAATTTTACTCCTGCACCTACTCATAAGCAAATAACCCAAAATACAAAATAGCAGGGCATGGAGAATGAAGGATAATGCAAGATTTCACCAATACAGATAAAACTACAAAATCACCCCGCTCTTAACAGCAGCGGATCAATCCCAAGACATAACCTCTCACACTGCAGGAGGCAAATGAAGAGTGCTGTTTTGTCCCTGACCTGATTTACAGCAAGTCTAGACAACTTAAATTGGAAAGTTAAAAAAAAAGCTTAAAAACAGGAGATTCAAATAACTGGATCTCTCACATCCAGCTTTACTGTCTAGTATTAACCCTAACAGCATGTCAGCAGTTTGAGAGTATTTGGAAACTCTTCAGTGTCAAAGAACATTCCAGAAGAGAGTCAGAGTGAAGAAGTTTCTGTCCCTCTGAAGAACTTAGAGGTGTCCAAGAATATCAGACACAAAAGGCCCAGTGATTTCCATTACTAAGATTTAGTTTTAGTTCCTCAGAGAGGAATGTTTATGCATTCTCATACAGGAAAGGTACAAGTAAGGTAACACACTGCTTGACACAAGATGTTTGGTAAAGAACAGAAAGCACCCTAAATACTCAACTGGGTAGAAGATGCCACTTGGTTTTTAACCAAGCCTTTAGAAAAGAAGAAACTGCCATGTCAAGGAGCACCAGCTATGACAGCAATGTACAGAAGACCCACCTCTCTCTCGAGTGGCAGCTGGAAGCCAAACAAGATATGCAAGGCCATGTCAAATGCTGCAAATGCTGCTGTGTGTTCAGCAGTGCCTCAGACGACTCACTACTCTCTAAGTCACAGGAAAAGCCACCCTCTGACACCTGTCTTGAGAATACATATTCTAACTGATGAGAAATTCAGGAGAAAGTTGTAGCATAGTGCTAGGTCTACCATAACCTCATGTTTTGACCTTATCTTTTGCCAGGGCTATTATATTACACAACATTACAAGTAATTCTCACTCCAGGCAGTTCTGTAAAGATAACGCTGTTATTGACTAAGCAGTGTCAGAAAATAAAGCAACTCTTGTAATATTTGGCCCAGAGACAAAAGCCCAAATTTATCTTTAACAGTGCTGCCATCAATATGACGAGACCACTGCTGCTGCCTCCTACCAATGATCATATGAAGCAAATCCTCAGCTGCTTCAGTTTGCACCAAGACTACCTTTGCTGTATGCATCAATTTACCCCTTACTCAAGTTCCCATTTTATCTTCCTCTTACCAATAAATATGATCCCAGTGATCACTTATGCCACAGCTACAATTTTCATTTTCTTCCAGAGTGCCTTCCACATTACAGAGAGATTAGCTTGCAGGATTTTTATTAAAAGTTCCCCTAGAAATTACAGCCATTTTAGTTGCAAAGTATAAATTCAGAAATTAAATTGTATACTGTCACTATCAGAGTCTCACACAGCTATACAGATTCTTAAGAGATCACAGAATCAAAAGTGAGACCGATTCACCCATTTTTGGTCAATATGGTGCTGCTCCCAGTTGCTGCCTACGTAGAGCTAGCAGGTCTTAAAGTTGCATAACCACCAGGCAGAGTGAGGCACACATTCAGTTTCTTGAAACTGCAGTTGGTAAATTGTAGGTGAAGTTAAGACATATTAATTAATATACTGTGGAAAAAGTCATGCCAGTGCTTTAGTTCTTCCCATCTCTGTCAGAAGTTCTGGTAAGCGTAATGCAGTGAAGCTGAGAAATCTTCCATTTCTAAAGAATTCTGACAAACACTATCAATTAGAGGAGCCACTTTACCATCCACAATTTGAATTACTTTACATCACCAGCTATCAACATTCTCCTTGGAGTCTTATTGTAAACTATGCACACCTGGAACCCTTTGGGGTGAAAGTGTTTCACCCTTCACTTTAGAAGGGCCAAAATGGTAGTTAGTCCTCTCTGATAGCATCCCATAATGTCTTAAAAGATAACAGCTACCCTGAAACTGCAGCTGTTCTTATGTTTGTATGTTCTGCCTCTACAGCCTACAGTGTTTGCAGTTTTCCCCTCACCTTCACATTCTGTGGGTTTCTGAAGGGGAAAAGAAGAGAAAGAAACAAACACACATATACAAGCATGGAAATAAAGAACCAGTTCCAAATCAAAGACAAGTACAAAACATACAGATCTCAGTTCACATCACCTAGTACAGATGCTTGTTTTAGTGATGCAAGTACAAATAAATCAAGATATAAAGTGACTAAATGCTCAGAAACCCAAAGATATTTCTAGCATGAAGTGTCACAGGATGCACCACTTTTTTCCAGCAGGGATATACTACATAGTCAAATCACCTTTTTCTTAACAGAGTTAGAGCTTGCACTACTTGGAGATGTTGCATTAAGGTGGATAAGAACAAGCTTTTTCAGACTACAAAATGAAAGGCAAAAGAAAAATTAAACCAGTAAAGCTAGCAAGGAAAAGACTCCTCCCAGACTGGCAGGCTCTGATTTGCATTATAACTGCAATCACCATTCATGCTTCACAGTGTAAGCCTCAGGAATCAGATACCCTTAGGATACCGCCAGTTTATATCTCATTTGTTTTCCTGAATTTTACTTCGCACCCCCCACTCCCAACAGTGAAGAGTAACACCCTCCCAATACTGTGTTAGTTAAAGCTAATTATCTTACCAGGACCATAAAGGCAGCTATCAAAGTCAACAGGACCTATGGATCTACTTGTACTGAAGATGCTCTAGCACAGCAAAGAGGGTAGACAAAAAGTACAGTAAAACCCACAGAACAGTATACTTTAAAGTATCCAACTACTGAATATCTGAAGATATTTGTTGCAACTATGCTATACCTTTTGCACTCGCTACTTCTAGATTTTTGTCAAGTGTCCTCGGTAACAGAAAGTAAGTATAAACATACATACTTTCCCCATACTGTTGCACATGCCTGTGCTATATCTGCTGTAATTCACCTCTGGTGGAGGCTTCATCCCACCTAAGTTTTAGTTGATTCTGGTCAGATGTGTGGTTAAGCTGACAGACCAGGGTCTTCCTTAGGAGTAAGGAGAATCACACCTCTTATCTATAGGGAAAGCTACCCAATTCAGTCCTCCCCCCTTTATGTGAGATCTCTTGATGCCACCAGTAACTTTCTGCTGTACTCGTCTTAGCGGAAGGAGAACTGGAACTACAGCACCCACAAGGAAGGCACAGCAGTATAGCTATCAATTTATTCCATTATTTTTATTTACATGTCCTTGTTAGTTTGGGGGTTCAACATCTGTACTGTCTTAAAACAGTTGTTATTCACCCTGCCCCACCCCCCCCAAAGACAGCTCGTAAGAAAATAAAACAGTTGCCCTTACTGTCAGTAGCCCCTGGTGTTTTGTATTCATCACTTCTCCCAGAAAGTTCCTGTTTTTCAGACAAAAATAAAGCCCATTTCTCACTGGGTTAGGTATCTGTGTGCTTTTCAAGCTTCCTCTGACCTGTCAATTCCCATCCTGCATTCTAGCCCATGGGATGTACTGGAATTAAATCTCCATGCTTTGAAGGTAACCTTCACTGCCTCCCAACAATGGAAGGACAGGAAGCCTTGGAAATCGAAACATAACTGTGTCACTTTATGAACATCTTTTCTGTTCATATTAAAACATTCTGACAAATATTTCAATTTGTAGTTGTATAAGATGTTGTCTGCTACTTGCTGCAAAACCATCCCTTTTATTTTTCCACTTACAATGGTCAAACACTCTTTTAAGACCAAGAAAAGGAAGATAAATACCATTTGCAGTGTTACTTCACCTTTGTCTTTTTGTTACTTTACCACTTCGGAACTGGGGTGCACAAAAAAGAAAAAAATAATTATTATTTCTAGGCATCAGGGAGGCCTTGCCCAAGGTCCTTCATATCAGCGTATCTTGAAAATAATGCATAATTTCAAGATAAATTCTGCATGTTCTTTCACTTCCCTATTTCTCCAAGGACACATTCTTTTTCCTCACAAAAGGTTAAGGAGGTCTGACTCCAAGTCGACTGCTGTCAGAGGAACTTAAGCTGAATAAAGACTGATATTTCACTTGCCAGACAAATTCCATTATTTATGAGGCAAAAAAAAGAGAACGTACAGCAAGACTACCTCATCAGCACCAGACAACGTATAGTTTCTCACACACATACTGCAACTTTTAACGTATGTAAGCATGAAAGCACACTGGGTTTAACACAACCTGAGGGAGTGGTGTAGCCATTACTGAACTCTGCGGAAAAGCAGCTGACGGCAGGCTGAGGTTACTGAACTACACACCTGGAGACAGCGCCCCAGTCCTGCGATAAGGGACTGCGAACGCCCGAACGCGACCAGCGGCTCCGGGGACAGCAGACGTTGCAAGTTTCCACCGAGGAGTTGAAGCCCTGTGCCAGCGCGAAGAGCTCGGCGGGGGTCCGCGGCAATAACGCTGCCCTCGGGGAGGACAGCAGTTCCCTCACAACCGGGCGGCCGCGCCCCTCCTCCTCCTCAGCCCAAGACCGGCCCCAACGGGCGAGGCTGCCCGGGGCTCGCCTCGGGGGACACCCCACACCCCTCAGGGTCCCTCACAGACGGCGGGAGTCTCAGCGGCGGGGCTGGCCACAAGCACCGCCCCGCCGCTGCGCCTCATCGTCCGCTCCCCGCCCCTCCCTCCAGCAGCCGCCGAGCCCGTAACGGCCCGGGACCGCCCGCCCCAGCCCCGGCACCCACCGCCGAGCCAGTTGGAGGAGATGTTCTGCAGCATGGTGAAGGGGACGCAGAAGAAGGCGATGAGGAGGTCGCTGAGGGCCAGGGAGCAGATGAAGATGTTGGTGACGGTCCTCATGGCTTTGCTGCGGGTCACCACGTAGAGCACCAGGCAGTTGCCGAAGAGCGCCAGGGCGAAGATGAGCACGCAGATGAGGACGAAGGCCACCTTGGTGCGCCCCGGCAGCTCTGGGATGTAGACCAGCGGCTGTAGCCCGTAGAGGGCGATGAACTGCTCCCGCGTCACGTTGTTGTCCCGCAGGAGCTGCGCGAACTGCTCCGGGGTGATGTTTAGGGACCGCATGGCGCCCTCCTCCTCCTCCTCCTCCTCCTCACTCCCTCCCTCCCTCCCTCCCTCCTCAGCCCCCTCAGCGCCGCCGCCCGCGCCCCGCCATCGCCGGACCGCCGCCCCTCCACCGCTCTGCCGGGGCGCGGGGCGAAGCAGCCGGACCGGACCCGGCGCGGAGAAGCGGAGGCGGGGACTCGCAGAGCCGTAAGCTGGGCACGGGGCGACAGCACCGTCACCTCACAGAACTGGTCAAGCTGCCGCCGCCCACAACCTCCGCCGGCTGCTGTGGCCAGCGGGCCCCCCGGGGGGGGGGGGGACGGACGGCAGCCAATCAGCGCGCAGCGCGGGCCCGCCCCGACCCCGCCACTGTGGAGCGTGACGGCCGTTAAACGGCTTTCTGGCCCGCGAGGGGGGGTCTCCCAAGGGCGCGTGCTGCTCCGCGCCTAAGGCAGCGCGCGGCGCCCCTCACAGCCCTGCCCCGCCAACCCCTCCGGAACCCGTCATTCGCGGCGGGCGTCTGCCCAGCGGAGGCTCGAAATGCCCAAGGTGGGAGCTGAAACTACCGAGCTCAACCTCTCCTCACGTTCGGATCAGGCGGAGAGGGAAATAAAAGAGATGGTGTAGCACGTCCGTGCACTTCTGCGTGAGGGGAGACTCGTGCCACCCGCAGCGTGTGACGCTGCCGCTGGTCCGTGCCCAGCCCAAACGAGGCAGCGGGGGCATTTTATCTACCCTTGCAGCCCCCTCTGCGCCAATGCCGCTGCAGGCCCTCGCGTGATGATGAGCCAAAGCTCAAACGGAAAAGCGATTTTCCAAAGTTTTGGCCATTGAGCTCACCAAGATCCCAGGAGGCTCCTGAAGATTCCTTTCCCTGGCAGACGTTCACCAGCAGTACAACCACTCTTGCTGGAGGAGGCTTGACAGAATCCCATCCCGCTCAACCTAGCTGGCTAGGCTACTTAGGTAAGGTTACGTAGGCTACTAAGGTGCGCTTAGCTAACTGGCTGCAACAGCTAGTCGTCGAGAAAATGCCACTGCAATTTAAATGTGGATAATAATGGGAGTTAAGGTCTAATGGAGAGGTCAAGTTGAAAATATGCATTGATTTCTCATCCAACCTGTTTTAAATTCCACAGTACAGCTTTCTCACTAGCACAGGTATACCCCCTTTGTACTGTATGATAGTACATTTAATAGCAACAACTTGTTTTTAATCAGTCACATAATGTATTATTGAAAAGGATCCAGAGAAGGCAATAACAATATGGAAAACTGTTCTGGCAACAACTCCCCCTCCCCACAGTAATAGATGTTTCATAAGGAAACAACATCACTTAGGAGAATGCTGCAAAATTGTACAGAAAAGGTGCTCCGTGCCCTGGGTACGTCTTTACCTGTACCAGGGAAGTATGAAACAGAATGAAGAAAAGTCTAGCAAAAGTTGTCTATTTATTAGGTATTACATTGCTGGCTTGCCAAGGAAAACTGGAGAGGGAGGAGTTCACCACCAAGTTGTTCTCAGCAAAATGAAGGTTCTCAACAAGAGCAAAGATATTTTGTGTCATCTCTGAAAGAAAACACTTGCGTTAAGTGAAAATCAATGGAGAGAGGTTCCAGTGCCTGTGCTGTTATGTATGTATTCCAATCTGCACAAGTCACCCCTCCAAATGCTGACAAACCTCTTTTAATATATAGTTCTATGGCAAAGAATTAAGATTCTCCTTATTCTATAGTGAAAGGGCCCTTTCATCACCCTTCCTTTGTGCAGTATTGCCCTGTGTTTTCCTCTTGAGACCAATGTAATCAGGCTGTCTCTCTGACGGGCTTTCCAAGCCTTGTTCTGGAAGGCAAACGCTCATCAGACCAACTTAGTTCCCAACATTCAGACAGCGCCTTTCACCTTCTCTTAGGCCTGCCTAGTTGGCTAGAAAAGCTCACTCTTTTAGTCCTATAATGATCCTGCTAGGTTTATGCTCCATAGTGCAGACAGACTTCTTTTGGGTTCAATTTTCCCAGCACCTTCCCTTGGACCATACACTAACTACACCAAGTGTAGCCTAAAGCCACCTTCATGTACTCTGTTCAGACACCCTTTCCTATACCTCTTTTTCCTTTTGTCTCTTCTCCCCGCCTGTTGGGTTAGTAACAGAAACCTCATTTAGCAGCTCTTCTGTTAACAAACAAACCAAATGCATTTCAGCAGATGTCATTTCTATTCTAAATAAAGAAGGGCCAAATGTGGAGAAGGCCAGTCTTTGTCACCGTGGTCTGCAGTGTTGTGTTGTTCATTGCAAAAGCATCCAAGGTTATCAAGAACTTAAAAAATGGGAATAAGCTCTCACCTAAATACTGCAAATAATCAGGGTTTATGGTTAATATGGACATTTGTTTTGCATCTATCCTTATTTTATTACTATGATTGCTCATTACAAGTAATCAAACAGCATTAAAAATTAAAAACGTCTGAATGGTTAATCTACATAATATAAACAAATCTTGAAGCTGTAGGCTATGGAAGTGTGCCATTACATCTGCTGCAGATTTAGCTGGTTTTTGCATGCAAAGAAGGGCACGATACAGATAATTTTACAGGTAACATTTGTCTTGAATATTTACCCACATGGAGAAGATAAATGTAGGATTTACAGACACTTTCATTCTCTATGAGCATCATCGATCCTCTTGGCTGAAGCAATAACAGCGTGGACATCATACAAGTGATACGGGAAATCACTAGTAATCATATTACCCAGCTCCTTGAATAAAATTATATTTGGAGTAAAAAGGGTTGAGTTACAAAAGGTGACCTCATCTAAAACCTACTGAGATTACTTCTCTGCTTCCCTGGGCTACAAATGATTGGTAGGTAGGGAAAAGTGTTTCTTACTTTTCAGGGCAGGCAACTAGTGTTCTGCCTTATCCTGCACCCTGTGGCCGTTGCCGGCTCCTGCTGCTTCCTGCAGTCCACAAAGCAAAGCAATATGGGGCTGCTCTGGCTCTCCCTACTGTCATTCAGCTCTTCGGTAAAATGACCCGTCGTGTAAACGTGTTTTCTCTAGAACTGGAAAGAGAGCGTATGCATGTGTAAGAAGGCAGTCCTGCCTTGGTTCTTAACAGAAGAGGTATAAAGCAGCCTTTTGAAACAAACAGATTTCTTTTCCCTTAATTGACTTTCTTAATTTGTAGATTTGAGCAACTTCACTCCTGCCTCACTTGCCAAAATATAGATATATACATATCTTGTATCCTACTGCATGACTTTTTTTTCAGTTTTTAATGATGTTTCCATATCTTTTATCATCTACCTCCAAATCTACTTCTGTTTCCATTGAAGTCTATAGAGTTTTGATATTTACGTCAATGGGACATTAGGTCATGCCTTTACATAATCTTTGTAATACTTAACAAATTAATCTCTGTTCTAAATTTGAGAAGCTGTAGTGTGCTATAAAATAAAGGCTATTATTCACCTGTACACACCTTTATAGATAATAAATTACAAGGCACTTTTCTGTTCCTCTGATTATTATTTGTGAAACTGATATGTTTACAAATATAAAGCAGGATGTGAAAAAACCAAAATATTCTAACAAATAATTGACTATACAGAAACAGTGCATTTTTCTTAACTGAAAAAATTAAGCTTCCTACTAATTAAATGGCTAGAAAACTTTTACTTCTATATCTAGAATCCCAGTGAAACAACCTTGCAACTTGAACACTGATCAAGTCTTGGGTTTGCCAGTAATTTCACTTTGACTTCAAAGAAATTATATATTCTTTTGTCACAAACCTACAGACTGATAAGCATAAAAAGTGGTGAAATATGACTTGTACCAGATTGCACTCTGTCAAAAACACTCATTTCTTCATGCCACCATATGCTTTTTTTTTTTGCCTAGATGATTCATCAGTATGACACTTTATTCTCATTCAAAAAGGACAGTGAATTTTCTGCAGACTGAAAAATACTGCCAGTCAGTTTGTGCACAGGTGGTAACCTTTTCTCTTACAAAGCTAAAATAAGCTATAATTCCAGTCTGTTTCCCTTTTAATAGCAAGCAATAAGATCCATGTATGACTGCTGTGAAAAAAAGCCAACAACAATGTGCATACATCATTTTGCATAAATTTTGTAAACTGAGTGGCAAGTTTGTAAAAACTGTGAATGGCACACATTTTGAACATTGAGAAAGCACATACTTATTGTGTAATCCTAAAACAGGAATTTTAAAACAAACTTTTCCTTCCAAATCTCTATTCACATTGTCTAGTTCAGACAAAAGAAATAGATGACAAAACTACTAACAAAAAGAATCCCTTTCCTCCTCCTCTTTCACTCCATTAACATTTCGAAAGCCTTTAGCAGAGAGAATTCCTTTCAGATCCATGTTACCAACTTTTAAACAGCCACTGCAACTAATGACTAGTAAACCTTATTAGCCTTGGATCCTTTGGTAGATATGTTGGGGATCCACTCACCTCTAAGCCATATTAGTACCACAGATTTTAGGATCATTCTTCAAAGTAACAGAACAGCTTACCAGCATCATTCGGTAATTTTAGGTTAAGTCAAAAATAAAGTAGCTATTAAAATTGTCAAAGCAGCCTTTGAAACATAAATTTAGTTAGAGCATTTGCTGTTTATTGAGAACATATGTTTGGGGAGAGCACTGAGGCTAAATCCTCATCTTTAGGCTTACATGCTTTTATACATTTAGACAAACCATAAATTCTCTTAGATAAGGGAAAACTCGACACTAATTGGACTAGAATCTTAGTCGGTAACAGAGGATACAGCTCAAGGTTGGTCTTATCAGTGTATGCCTATCTCTGGCTATTGTCTCATCTTCCTCCTTCATGCTTTACTTTCCATCGCTTGTGATGACAGGCAGCTTCCACAAAACAATATTTATTAAGAAAAGCATCAATATCTAAAATAGAGTTGCACACAGTTGTAAATTATGTTGGAATGGTTGAACAGAAAATAAATTACGTTAACCTAGTGTGTGGGCTAACTCCAAAATGTTTTGTCTCATACTGTGTGACTCTGCTGATAAACACTGCTGGCTGAAAATCTTTATTCTTGTGGAGTCTTTTGTCTCCATGGTTGGGTTCATGCACACCTCTAGATTTAGTGATCCCCACTTAGTTTTATAACCCAGCCCCATCTGTCAGTGATGTTAATGTACAGTGCATACACAGGTGTGTGTGCGAGACAAACCTTACAGCCCCATAGAGCTTACTAGTCATATTTGATACAGCGATCAAATGAGAACTGCTACATGCATGAGTGTCTTTGTTTAAGCTCGGGAAACCCAACCTCACTAGTCCTGTCTTTGAAAAGGAACCACAGATCCAGCACTGCCTGTCACAGTGGCGTGCTACACAACCTGTGTCTCCAGAATGCAGGGTGCTCGGTCAGGCAGCTGCTGCACACTTGGCATAACTCCCCTGCGTACCCTGCCAAGGACTGCAGATACACCAACAATTCACCATGGAACCATGCAACTGTAACACCTATGCATCTTAAAGAATTAACATGGAGACTAACTTTATGTCTTATGGAAAAAGTAGCAACCAACCCCAGTGTGGGTTCTTATTCACCCAAACCAAGACTTTGTTGCTAAGGTTGTTTTGACATTATTTGATTTGCAGTTTCTATCGTCTGCCCTGTATCCCGGCCCCTCATATTGTACAGCTGGCACAGAAATCGATTCATTGAGCGAGAACCTTTTAAAATCACCTTGCGAAATTGATCCCTTCTCTCAAAAGAAGACATTTCTAATAGGTCCCGATGCATGTGACACCTCCATTTACTTTTTACCCCGCTTTCTGACAATCTTCCCTCAGGTTCCTTCCTGGGTTTTCTTCCTACCAAAAATGAAGGCTTTTCTGACAAAGTCTGTGCTGGACTAGGACTTACTCTTTTAGACACTTTGACTTCTCCTGCCATTTGTCATCCAGAAATGTTTAGTGAGGAACTTGTGGAATCAAAAATAAGCTGTAGCAAGCAGAATGCTCAAAGGAAAGAATTTAAAGGTATTTGTTTTCTTCTACTCTCCTTCCTTTCCTCCCCTATTCTCTCTTGTCATGCAAATGAAGCAAAAAAAGAAGACAGTCAACAGCTCCACAACTTAAAAAAATAGATATATTATTTAACTTACTGGTTTTTATTTGAAGAGTGGTTTTAATCTAAAAAATTAAGTAGTGATTATGTACAAATGTGCAAGTATCATTCATATACATGCCAAAATGCTAAGCCGTATATTGATTAGGTTTTTAAGTTCCTTCCACGTGCGTGTGCTGAGCAGCAGTTCATCCATCCTCATTTCTCTAAATCTTTTCTCTTCCCTGTGACAATTCCAACTGGTATTCTCTTTTATTCACATACAGAGAAAACCAGCTACTTTTTGTCACCAGTCATCAACTGCTGCAGTTTCCCCCAATGTGAAATTAAATTTCCTCATCTTCTCATTCAATATCAAGTCTAAACCCTGCCCCGGTCCCATTCATTAGAAATAGTCACAAATTCCTCAACAGTTTTCACCATGGCCAGCCACAAAGCTGTTTCTGTTGTCCTTAGATCAGTTGTAATGAACGTCAGGAAACAATGGGGACAGCACCATGATGCAAATATCCTCGGTCCTTGTAGCCCTCATGTCCTTTTCATTTCTTTCAATGATTTCCATATGACTTGTATCCAAAAATCAGTTCTAAACCTCATGTAAACCTCATTTACAATTATGGTGAAAGGATTCCAATAGTAAATATTTTCTTTCATCTAAAATGTTTCAGCTAGCTGTCTGGTCAGCCCTAAATATATCAGAAATCCTGAATACCTCTTGCTTGTTCTTTCACTTTAAGTCATAATTTTTGTACTATTTTTTAAGACTTTTTTGACTGTCACACAAAGTCTCATCTACTTAGAAAAGACCTATTACCTTGCACAACTTTTAACTGTTAGCCTTCTATTCAGCTTGCACAGGAATGAATTCTCCACCTAAGAGCAGACAGGGTAATTTTCACACTTTTATTCAAGAAACAAAATATAAAAGTACCTTCATTTCCTGATAGTCCAATTCTAATTTTCTCTCTTTCTTTCTATTGTTACTAGTATTCAGCCTTGTCACTTGCAAAACATTGTATTAAATGTCTGTACTACAGTATCTTCTCTTTTTTCCGTCTCAAGTAAAGAGCCATTTATCACAAAAAAACAGAATCAGTCCTAGATGCCAAGTAAAAACTGAGGGAATCTTTGGATCTAAGCCTCTCCAGGGAAATGCAGAATATGGTGTTACAGAGATTGACAAGGGAAGCTGTACCATTTTGGAAGAAAGCACTTATTAGAACTGTCATTAACTTTTAAAATTTAAGTTACAGTCATGGTTTGGTGTATTGAATATTATTAAAATACTTTTATATGAGGATTATCATACTGTAGTGCTCTCAATAATTTTAATTGTTTCTATTTATAACCATTAATTTGATGTTGTCAAATAGAGATTTAAGCTGTTTGACCTATAATGACTATCGGACAAAATTTCAGTCACTCATTTTCAAGTATCGAATACATCTCAGGGAAAGGTCTTTCCTAAAGAATATAATGCTGCAGTTTATATGTCAAGTATTCAGTTATGTAAATGACCCTAAATGATTTCTGAAAGAGAAATTTATGTTAGAAAATGTACTTTAAAAAGTGAAATGAGCTCATTAAACTCCTGTAAGCAAGATACTAGGATCCTACCTTCTTGCCAAGTGAAAACTTACTGATTCACTAATCATCTTTTGAAAAGCTTATTGAAAACTAAGTCCATTTTCTTGTGCTTTGCATTTGTATCAGGTGTCACCAGATAATTAGTAAAAGCTATAAAAGAAAAGGTAATAAACACAGTCTGATAATAGACATGAAGGAGAAAAAGTTCATGAAAACTCTAAACCATGCCCGAAGTTATAGTCCCAAACACAACCTCCACAGCCTCACAACAGTGCGTCACTGGTCAGGCACATACACTAATTTTCCTTAACAGGCAGCTGCCAATATGATGCACAGAAGCTCAAGTTGCCTGAGTGCTTTGTGAATAATTACAAGTAGCATATGAGGTTGATGATCCATGGTCTGGCCCTGTCTTTAAGAAGCAAACTCAGTCCCAAAATAATAAGTTCTAAAACCCTGTTAATAGACAAATTAGTGTGGGCTAATGACCTATTGATCATACAGGCAATTGGTGGAAAACAAGTCAGCTTGTGATCTAGCCAAGAGTAACCCCACCACTAATGAAAGTCTATTAGACCCATAGGAATACTCTGTGGAATTTCTAGGCTGCTCCAAATTAACTCCAACTGCATTAAAGAGAGGTCTCAGCCACCTCGTTTCAAGTTCAAATACTTGCATTTTTATGCCAATCCTGCCTCCCTGCTGTTTGAGCTGTGCAAGAAATTCAAGTCCATCAAAAGTCTTCCACAGGTCTGAGTCCTCAAAAATACACTTACACCAGCTTGAGAGGAAATCTTACTTGGGCTGCTCCAGATACATGTGGTCAAGCACCAGACTCTGAAATTGAAAAATACAGATCAATTATCTTTCTTGTTGGGTCACCTCAGGTTATCAAAGGGGAGCTCAGGGGCATAATTTTAAAAAGGTCAAGGTGGCCCTCTAGCCTGCCTTACCCACTTTGGTTATTTGTCTTGCTACTGCAGCAATCATGAACTGCAGGCACTGGACGTTTCAGAAGAGGCACAGGCTGAAAACTGAAGACCTGTCCTCTGTCAGCTCCAGTAAGAGTGCTGCCTTAAGACTCAAAATCTACCCTCTCTTCCATGTAATACATCAGTCCTCTGCAGCAGAAACCCTACCACCAGCAATGGGCAAAGAAAAAATATTAACACATGTATTTTCTCTCCCTCAGCGCTTCACCCTGCTCCTATTAAGTATCAGCAGAGCTGATGGAATCAATACTAAACACAGTTCATAGAGCTCAGCCTACAGAAATCACCTCATACCGGCTGCCAGAAAACAAATACTGGAAATTGCCATCCGTAAGTAGCCCCTCCAATGAATGTGCCCTTTCCAGGGGAATAATTTGGCAACAGCCAACTGCAAACAGAAATGTTTCCATTATTTCATCTGAAGAGAGTGGAACAAGACTCTACTCCCCATAAGTCAATAATTTCCAGAGAGGGAAGAGAGTCTGTCCCATTCTGGATATGAGAGGACTCAATGGATGATAAGGCACCTCAGATGCAAGATAACATTTCCATTACTTCTCACTTAAAAGCTCAAGCCAACAGCTGCTGTCTTCTAGGAAGCCATGCTGCAGCACATGCACCCAGCTCACCAAAAGAGCTTGAGATCTGCAGCAGGGTTCAATAACTGGCAGATTATTCTGCCTTTTGTACTCTGATGCTGGGAATAGTTACCAAATGCCATGCCAATAGTTACCAAATGCCATGCCACACTGACAGTGGACTGTAGGAAACATGCCACCCATGCCCATCCGTGGCTAGGCAATAATTTTGTTACTCCTAGGAGTTCAGCACAGTTCACTTGTCATAGGTCATTGCAATGATCCATATTTTGCTTTAGGATAGTGGATTTCATGCTTTGTAGCTGCTACATCTTGTAGAAAGGCTTTTGCTTTCTGAAAAGATACTGGAAAAAATAGTTAATATATGCTCTGACATTTTAGAAGCTTTAAAGGCTTGATATTCCATAGTCTGGAGCAAAGCAATTTAATGACTCCCTTTTTACCCTCGTCTTGCAAAAAGACTTAAAAATCCTAACTCCTGTTGGACCAAATGCCAACAGTAACAGTTAAACAGAAGATGCCATATTCATTTCTATTTGTTGAATTTTTCTATGTAAGATCAATATTTGCAACCCTTTAAAAATCCTTTTACAAGTTACAAAGGATATACAAAGGAAAAAATAACCACTTCAAATGCAAGACAGTGTTGCTGTCAGCTGGAAAAAAGCTGATGAATAGAATAAGAAATCTTGCAAAGAGACCGCAACAGAAATAACCAGGGGAGATCAACATAAAAGTATTAACAAAATTTGGTAGTATTGCTTGGCCCCGTAGTTATCTTCCACAAAAGAACTTTCAGGGCAAATCCACAGATAGAGATAAAGGCTGCCCACCTGGAGATAAAATATTTTTTATTCTTTTTGGTGAAATTAGAATTAGACTCTCAAGCTTTTTTTTCATATAAAAGTCACCCTACTGTGATTAATCTGCACTTTCTCTTGAGAAGGTAATTAAAACAATCACACTTCTATGAAAGCCATGGACTAAATTTTCAAAACCCATCTGATCACTTAACAAGTACTAGTCTCAGTGAAAGGCAGTGTACACCACCACTTATAAAAATCTCAGCAAATGGCTAATCCTACCCTTTTTGATCTGGGTGATTGCTACTTTACTATGATTTGAATAGCAGCTGGATCCATCCCTCTCAACTCCAGAATAAAAACACATTCTATCCCCTAGATGTTCAGTCTGATTGGCAGCAGTTTTCTACTTTAAAGATGATCGCAATATTTCAGAAAGGAGAAAAAAAATCAGTTTATTAAATCCCCTGTACACCACTCTACTTTAAACAATCCGCACAGTATTCAAGTAGGGGTAAATCACAGGCCCCTTAATATGGCCAGGCACACGCAACGTGGGGCTTGTGTGAATGATAATCAGGCTCTTTGGTTATAACCTGTGTATCTTTTAAGCGTTCTTTAATATTGTTGTGACTGGTGACCCTGCTTAGATGCTATTGCACCATGATTTAGTTAGGTGTGATTAATTTCACATAACCTGTATTATTCTAAATTAGATCAGCTTGCTCTGAATGAGTCATTTCTTTCTTTCAATTAGAATATTAAATCATTATTCTTCCTTTTTATTGTTTTGCATAACTCCAGCTAGAAAGGGTAGCACAACGTGCTAAGCAGCAAAAGGCTCATGCTAGCACACTTCTGCTGCTTTTATTCGTGTTACCACCTGCTATCCCCAAAAATAAAATTTACAGAAGGACATATATCTGCAAAAACAAAGATTAAAAGGTACAGGCAGATTCCAGGGTATAATCCTTATGAATAAATTGGTTTAGGGCATTTAACTGAATGCATATTGAAAGTGCCAGGATCAACAGTACACAGAAGCAATTGAATTTTGTGCTTATAAGGGCTTGGGAGTTGTTTTCTACCTGGCTAAAGATAATGACGATCACTTCTGTGACAGGTTGGCTAATTTACTTTCAGTTAATGTATCTCCATGAATCCAGTGTCACAGCACATAATGTCAGCACATACATGTCATTGCTAGACAATGAAATAGGAACCAAAATTTGTCTGAATGCATTCTGCAAGCCTACACATTAATCTATAGAATATGGGTTGATCTCCAAACAAGGTTTTGTTAACATCCTAAGGGTTATGAATCAAGGGGGCAGAAAAAAAAGGCTGTCCAGACATTAAAAAGGGAGGACTACCAGTTATCACCTCCTTTAGGCAGCAGGTGTGGAAGAGGAGTAGGTACAACTTGTCACAGAATCACATCAGACTAACAAGGTGGTCAGTGGGCTGGCAAAAGCAGTGGCAAGAACGCGATTGAGGAGAAAGAACAGAAGTGGGAAGAGATAGTCTCACTCTCACAGTCCGTGTGGGCAAAAAATGAGTTAATTTCCCCCTTCAAGCACCACCTCAGCACTAGGGTATACCTTGCTTTTGAATAATAGGTTAAAAGTGGATCCAGTTCCAAAAGAATTTAAAATATTATTAAATTATTAAATAACCAAATGCCATAACCAACTAGAAGATCATATGTACATGTAGGATTTTCACTGCCAGTTACAGAATTTCAGCCTAATGCTGAAACAACAAAAAGCTATCATAGGTAGATGCAATCACCAAAGACCAGATTTTTGGACAATTTTATGTACTCAGGTGGTGTTATGCTATAGGAAGCTTTTATAAGTACCTAAACTATCCATAAGAGAAGTGAGATTTGCAGAAGCTGCTAGGTGTTCAGTTGCCATTGCTTTCACCTCTTTTGAGAGCCTGAGGAGACTTGAATCTTTGTATGCTGGTACAACATACACTTCTACAACACTTGACAAACCTGGCCTCAAGAGCCTTGAGACGCAAAAGCAACTTCCTCAGTGTAATCCAAGGATAAAAAAGGCCAAGAAAGTGGGAAAAAGCAAGTTCATTTAAAAAAAAAGCAGGAGTTTTCTGGAACAAATCTGGGCATTAAAGATTGAATTGTGTAAGTAATCCTGGGAATCTTAAATTAACTGAAGTGCAATGGAACAATCTGATTTTTAAACAGTGTCAGTATCAATAAGCATTTTGGGCACAGTTAATTTTTCACATTACAGAAATGTATTCAGGGCCACTGTGGTCTTTGTTTTGTACGAGTGTGAGTGGTTTACAAAGTAAACACCATGAAATAAATCTAAACAGTTTTCTCCTGAATGTAATGGAGACAAGAAAAATAGAGGTATGAATCAAATCTTTACCATTTAATATTTCACAGCTGTCATTATATTGTACATTGCCCACCATGAACTTTTTATATTATTTAGATCATTTTATATGAAAAAGAAAAAGCTTAGAAAATATTCAGCCTGTTAAGGAATCAATGGCAGAGAACTTTGCATTTTTTCAAGGAGTATTTTGACCATCGGTCCATGCACGATTCCAGTCCTTTGTTTGGTAAATGAAGTATTTAGTTGAAACAGGCAAAGACATTTTGCCAAAAAATCCAGTAAATCAGAAAGTCTCATGCCTGAACACAAGTAGGAGGTTTCCCAAATCCTCAAAAGTTAAATCACTTGTGTATTGAGCACCTCATCCATCTCTCCCTGGTAATGCAAAGAGTTTTCTAGAAAAGCTGTATTTGTTTAACAGCCTTGGATAAGCTTGTGTTTGATCCTGCATATTCCCCAGGACAGAGAAGAGAAGAAAGAGAAACAGATAGTTCTGCACGCACACGACCCGGACCCCAGGAAAATGCATTACGTTAATTTTTCTCTCTAAATGTTCCTGCATTTTCATACACACAGTCAAGGAAATTAAATCTCTAATCAGTATTTATGAGCCTGCAACACAAATGAGAGCCTGTTTGACCAGTCATCAATCCATTTTAATCAAGATAAATACACTAGACTATAGGTAGGGAACCACGTCCTTTCTTGTGGCTGAAAAGAAATTCTAATTTTCTTTTGGGTGCTACTTAAGGTCGATGTACACAAATCCAGCTTTATGACTTTCAGATTGGACTAATTTACCCAGCAATGTCTTGGAACATGGACAGAAGGCACATGGAGTAGTCTGACTTGCATTACCCCAACATATATCTTAGTCCCACTGGGGGATTTCAGACACTCTTCCCAACTTCAGGAGAGGGTGGAGGGGAAAAAAGAGAAAGGACACTGGCTGGCAACACCGTTTCTATCTTTGACACACCAGGTCCATACAGGGACAAGAGCCCAACTGCCCCATATTTCACAGTGCTGGTAGCAATCCCATCCATTGCCATCAGGTAGCAGTTAGCAAGTCCCTAGGAGCATGGTGGTGCCACAAGCTCAAGGCACCACAGGAGCCATGGCCACAAGGATGCAGCAAAGTGTGCTGCTGAGCAGAGGTGAAGTCAGGCACCACAGGCAAGGCCAGGGAGAGCAGCACAGGGGCTTGGGGGTACCACTCACAGGGGTCTCCAGCTGAGGGATGGCAAATTCAGATTCCAAGTCACATCCAGCCTAAAGAATGCCTAACATTTTGTTATCAAGCCTGAAGATCATCATCCCACTCAAACTGAATTTGAACAGCTGTGACGGTCTGACAAATTCAATGTCTCAAACATCCGTTAAAGAGCTTTGCTGGAGAAAACGGCCTCTGTAAAAATGCTGGAGTTTTGTGAACAGGACAATGTGGCCAGAGGAGAGGGCCCCACAGAGAGTGGGAACGCACTTCTCCAAAGCCCAAATTCCTTATCTTAAGTGACCAGGAGAAGGAACACAATTTATGCCTTCCTGGAGGAGGAAGGCCCCACGGAAGTTGGGACTGTGCTTCTATCTTAAGCGATCATGCCAGCAGGAGAAGAGAGGCAACTCCACAATGAACTCCCCCCCCAAAGCTCACTGACCGATTCCAGTGAACCCCAGGTGTGGGAACTGCGCATGTTGAGATCATCAACTAACACACTATAAAAGAAGAGAGAACGAGTCCTCAGTGCGCGCCCTCCGGAACTGGATCTCTACGCTGGCTGGACCAACGCTGGACCCAGGACTGGTGAAACCCTTCTCTTCTCTCTTTCTTTCTTTCTTTCTCTCATTCTCTCTCTCCTTCTTTTCCTTCTCTCTTTTCCACAGTCCCTACACCTCATCCTTTTAAACATAAACCATTGACCAAGTCTGAGACTAGGAGTGGATCTAGCCGCCCCTGAGCTCCTCTTTGAGAAGGAGTCCAGAAAGCAAGGGGGTCTGCTCTGAACCTCATGATTCAATGGGAGGGCTCTTCTCCTGACACAGTTTCATGTTCTTTTTTCCATTTCTTTTTCTACACCTCCCCTCTTTTCTCAAACAGCGGCTTAATGACATGTTGCAAGGTTCATATTGATAAGTTCACGTGTACTTGGGCAAGGTTAGCTAGGTTGAATAAATCTTGATTGTTGTTTGAACTCCCCTGGTGTCGTTTCACCTTAATTCTGACAAAGGAAAACCACGAACCTGAGTCGCTCCAACTTTGGGACGCGACAACAGCTTAGTCAAACTGTCTGCCCATTGTGGGGAGACACAAGCAACTTCTGTGCATCCTGGGAGCCAGCTGTAAGCAAGCCAGCTACCACACAAAAGACAGATAATCATGTTAATGTAGCACCAAGCCTAAGCTAGTATGACCTCTTGCTATTTAGCTTGAACACAGCTCTGCTGCTTCCCCAGCAGAGCTGGTTTTCAGCCCGAGTCTGCTCAAAGCTGCCTGAGAGGATCCTGTAGGATGATGCCAGGAGATGAGCGTTGCAGAGCTCCCTTGAAATCTTCCCCCCGGTTCTGAAGGTATTGGGGCCACAGATGAGGCAAGTGTTTAACTTCTCAGTAAATCCCTAGAAAAGTTTTCCTAAAGTTTGAGGTTTCCCGTTTCTCCCATATCCAGAACAAACTACTGGCTGCAGTCCCAGATGTAACATCAGTGAACAAAGATTGGTTTTAATAAGGAACCCTTCTTTATGTTAGAAAGGACAGAATAACAACAGCAGTTAATAGCATGCATGTCCCCCATGCAAGTGCTCGTGATGCCTCTGGAATGCAATATGGCACAGCCCACAGACTCTGTCATCAATTGACATTCAAATGCTTGACAACAGAGAGCAGTAAAATGTTATTGAGGGGGAAGCTGAGGTACAGAGAGAGATGATTTGCTAAAGGTTAATCCATAAACAAAACCAGGCATAGGACTCAGGCATTAGGCCAGTGTTTTGTCCACTAGACTGCAACCCCCCTGCCATGGGAAATCTGTTGTGTAGGTTTTCTTTTCTTCCCATCAGCTCTTGCCTAAGATAAAGTGTGTGCCGCTAGATGACATGTGCACGCTGACATGGGGCCACAGGGAAAGAGAGTTCGCATCTGAACAGCTCCTCTTTCTCCCACCACACAGTGAAGTATCTTGCCCTGTACAGCTGTGCAGAGGGTACCAGGCCAGGCTGGATCATGCTGGGAAGAAGGTCTAGACAAGGTGGAGAGAAGGGGAGGAAACAGCCAGGGAAAGAGGACTGCTTGCCACCTCCTGGGTAGGGAGAAGTGCTGCTCTGCCTTTTGTGAGCTGCTAGGTCATAGCAGATGAGCCTTGGGGAAAGCTCCTAGTCCCACACCCAAATACCACATCCCCCAGATAGGAGGGTTTGGCAGAGGACAGGCAAGCCCACACGTTCCTTATGTCAGCCTGTGCAGTGCAGTGACAGGTCTGTGTGTCTCTGACAAGCTGATAGCAAAGCAAGCACTAGTAGAGCCTTTCCAAAGGAGCTTTGTGCTGGCAACTTTGGTGTCTCCAAGCAACCATGCTGTGCAGATGCACTGGGCAGCCCTCCAGCCCCACTGTTTAGAAACAAGAGGATGTTTTGCATAGGACAACTCATGGGAACAGTCTTCTGTAGCCCAGCAGCAACTCAGTGTAACCTCATCTCAGAAAGGGCTTGAAATAACTGCAGAGAGAATTTGATTGCTCTTTTCAAATGCCTAAAGAACATAAACAGTGGAGAACAAGAAAAGCTGTTTAAGCTGGGAAACTCAGCTGGGCCAAAAACAGACGTCAGGAATAATTTTAGTTTAAGAATCAGGAAAAGTCAACATTTTTACAAAATCTTGCCACTGCATCAGCCTATGCTATGCCAATACGTTGAACACAGGATGCACTGATTCCTCTCAGTTTAAAAGCCATTGAGCCAAAGTGGAAAGGGCGCAGAGAAGGACGGCTAATGGTACCGAGTTTTCTCATGTCCAAAACTCTTCAGCTTGCAAAGGTATGATTAAAGGGAAGAGAGAATAGAAGTCTATAAGAAGAATGCTGAGTGACAGAAGCTGGTGAAGTGACCATGGTTGTTTCTTAAAAAAACCAAATGAAGCAAACACTAAACAAAGTGAAAAACACAGCACAAAGTGAAACTAGCAGTTAACAGGTTGAAAAAAGCAAAGAGATCTTCCTCCACGTTAACATAGTTACATGGGTTCCAAAAGTGACCAGAGCAATAAGGAAAGAAAAATTTGACAATGCATAAATACTACCTGATGTGTTTATTGCTGCAGTGGAAAACTCAGCTGAGGGAGTACCAGTGTATACTTGTCCCACGTTAACATGCTTGCCTAAACTGCTCTCAGATACACCTAATAAACTGGATGGATTTTCAATCTCATGCACTATGGCCATCCTTTACTTCTTATAAAACTTCTCAGAGTGAGGTTACTGAACAACTTGCTAACAAGAGCAGAGGATGCAAAGCTTTCAAAAGTAGAGACAGATTAGTTTCTGTACGGGATTGCATGATGTAGCAGATACAATATTGCAGACACACTGCAATATCAAGATCATTAAGTCCCATTTGCTTCCAGTCCTGTGCTCCTATATCTTCAGATTTACTCTATCACCTGAATCAACAGGTATGTTGCTTATTTGCCTGTATTTGTGACCACTGCAACACCCGACTGCAGTTACATTATTTATATAGCTTGCCCTTTCGCTGAAGGATTTGCCTGGTTATATTTTCTATTTTCAAACTGAAAATAGCATAAAATATTAAAACCACAATTCTGAGAAGACAAATAGCAGTTAGTTTTCTAGGTTATCATTAAGTCCATAGTCTTGAAATATTAAATGCCTCAACAAAAAAAATCAGTAACTTGGCCCAAATCAGAAAATAGAGATGATCATTAGTAAACATCATGCCTTGTCATTCACAACTCTGGCAAGCTGCCAAATCCTGCTCATTCAGGTTTTCATTCATTGCTAACTCCAGGTTCCAGGCTGACAGGACTTGACAAGCTTTGGAAATTGCTCTCCCATGACTTTTAGCCACAGAAAAGTAAAAATCAACCCAAACCAGGAATTATAAAAAGTTTTCCACTTCCTATGAGTGTCACTAAATGCAAAAAAAAAGCCTTAAGACACAACTATGTTCAACTGGGAGGTGTCCCTTCCATGTCACTGCCCAGCCTACTTGACATGAGCTGCTGCTTCAGTCTGAGACCCTGGCACACCAAACAGGGAAACAGCTGTATGATGGACAATGTCTGTGGTGGTGCCATTGCTGTGAAAATGGCTTCTGATCTGCTAGCGAAAAACAGATCAGTAAGATATATTAAGCAGACAAACTGAGGCCTGAGGGAGATCAAAGGAAAAGCAGGGTACCTGCAGTAATCTTTTCTATAGTGCAGGCTCCAGCTGACTTGCTGTCTGCTGCACAGTCTAAGGCCTAGGCAGAGGACTCTCTGCCAGAGGACCCATTTATGAGTTATGTTCACAGATGGCAGAAACCTGCCTCACCTTGTGTTGTGGGACAGGGAGGGATGGAGAACCATAGGATAGAGGAGAGAGGAAGCAGGAAGTGGTTACTGGACATGGAAGTACCATTTTCAATTATCACTGATTTTATATCATACAGCTGAACTTTGCCTGCATTCAGGATGAAAATGTCATTTTCTAATTACTCTGTCTTCGATATCCTCAAGTTAATGACAGCCAAGCTATTTCAGTGCACAACTGAAAAAGAAAATGATTTTTTAAACTGCATTGGTTTCTGCTTATCAGGAAGAATGTAAATCATTGCTTTTGGAAAAAAAAAAACCTGCAACTTAAACAGTTTTTCCTTAATACATTTTCTACCTAAAATTACACTTGAAATTATTACATTTTTTAAACATAACTTAGAATTTTTAGAATTGCATATTTAGCACCAACATTGTAAAGAAGGAAAACCACTGAATGAGGAAAGTCACTGACTGAAGAACTGGTAATGGAGTTTTTTGATAGCTGTCAAAATGAACTATATTGAATTGATTCTAAAAACTAAAATTCACTGCAAATCAGCTTACCATAATAGTTATCACTCAGTGCAGGTCAGCCTTTCTTTGCAAAACAGTTAAGTGTGAATGCAAAAGGAAAGTAAATTCAGTTATTAAAACATGATTGCTTGCCCGCTGCTTTAAATCACACTGGTTTATATCAGTCCTCATTATTTATTGTTATCTTTTTGCCTTTGGCAAGTATCATTGAGGACCTTTTCTTACCATTTCCATGAAAAAAAACTAAAAAAATATGTATTTTCCAGAAGACTTTATTATGTTTTTTGTAATTCAGAGGCAAAATACATACCATGACAATCAGACACTCAGCATTTAATATTTGATAACATTAGAGACCTTCAAAGAACAATCAGTCAGATTTTGAGATTTCATCTGAGAAGGGCATATCCATCTTTTCTCAGCTTTACAAAACTCTGGTAACTCTAGAGATTACCCTTCCTTATCATGTGTACTGCTACAGAACAGCACTGCAGAAAAGTTTCGGCTAACATATTTTTTTCTTGCCATCTCTGAAGATCTCCCAGAGCCCTTGACTGGAACTCTTTTCCATTTTAATATGGTTTACTGGAAACATTGTTATAGACACAAGCTGAAAGCTGAAACACTCAGGGCAACCGGATACCTAAGAAATATTCCAGGAGAAAGTGGTCCCTGTTTCACCTGCCCCTGGTCCACTTTAGTTTCCCAGTTTAAACTAGCTACTCACCTTCTCAAGTGTTCTTAGGAAGTTTGGAAAGAGCTATCAGCTTCTCTCTCAGACATTGTTTTGTTGGCTATTTGCAGGAAAGATAACTCTGGAGAGAACCTCACATCTGTCATTTGTCAGTTCTGTTCTTTTTGTATTTAAAGCCATGACTCATTTAGCTGAGGTATAAAACATAAATAAATAGCACGTCAGACAGCAAGGGGTAGGTTGGCTGGGTATCCCTTTTTGTCCTTTTTTTCCTGTCACTTAAATCACAAAAAGGCTGCTTTCTTCTGACCACTGTGCAGCTTGCAAGCCTCTGGGAATAAGAAAGCCCTAAACATTTTCCAGAACAACTGTAGTCCTTTGGCAATCTGATGTACACAAGTAGCTGAAGAGCAATTATTTTTTCATTGCCCTTTTCCAGACCTCTCATAGGTAGTCCACAGAGTGCAAGCCGAGCCTTCCTTGTCACATGGGCTGCCCTGTGTGAATGCTGGTGTAATGCATGGGCAGTTAGTACTGGCAGTGCCACCAGAGGAAAGGATACCCGAAACTTGAGTGAGTTCCTAAGAAACACTACAAAGTAATTAAAACGGTAATATTGTGATGATAGACAAAGCAAATACCTCTGAAATTGACTCCTTGATGTTGTCACAGGCTGAGCACACTAGTATCAAAAACCTGCTCTAGTTAGCTGGCATGTGGGAATTACTTTATACCACATCCCTTAAGATTTTTTTTTTTTGATAGATCCATTCCACACATACCTTTTCCACATGTTGAATTTACTATATGCTTCAAAAAAATTGCGACACTTTATATTTAAAACATTTTCAATGAATGCTTCTTTTGGCTGAGCCTGAATTCAAAGTTGCAGCAAGGGCCATCGGGTTCTTCTCTCTGTTGTGAAACAAGATAATTCACCTTTGAAAACAGGTCCATGTTGTACAGCTAGGTAAGGGAAATTACTTGCTACCATTCATCTGTTGGCCCTTATTAAACTACTTATGTTGGGACTACAGTAAATATCTTCAAAGTCTATCATAAAACCATGTGGTAAACACAAATGCCATCATTTACTGATAAAACTGAGTTTTGTGGCAATACAATTTTCATTATACTGAAAAAATGCATATTTAGTAACTTTGACTCAAATGACATTTACCTGTGACTGTTGTTCAAAAAAACCTTGAAAATAAATGGTAGGAGGACCAAATCAGCTTTATTTTTTCTCTTGTTAACCTTATACACCAGGCCTGCCCTTGGAAAATAATTCTCTAGCTTGCTTTTAGCAAACCCACATAACTATGTGCCAAACTGTGATTTTATTTGGTCAAGCTAGACTAGGTAACTGGGACTTTTCACAGATTTCTATGTGCCAAAAACTGCAGCTTGAAGAATACAGTTTGATTCAAGTAGCTGTCATAGCAACTTTTTCCAAAATTAGCAAAGTTATTTCAGTCATCTTGTTTGTTATTCCAGAAATAACAATTATGATATTGAATAATTGCCCACAGTACACAATCTGTACTTACGGCTAGTATATTTCCAGTAAATAGTTTGAACAACTACAGCTATCTAACAGTGAATATTCTTCCCAAGACTGAGATTTGGAAAATTTCAGTATATGCTACCTTGTTATTACAGTTCATTACTAATTTTTAATACCAGACTGATTTCATTCTCACTTCAAGTTTTTACATAGGGCTGTAGGTAACACATAGTGATAGGACTGATCCATTTTAACAATGTTTTCCAACCAGCCTAGGAAATGTCATCCAATCTGTTCCATAGCTTCATGGTGAATTTATTAAATGAAAAAAATAACACTTACAAAGAACATCCAGTTTTGAATGGAATTCACAGTGAAACTATAAGATATAACTCATATGTGTGCTTCAGGAACGCACCCTACTTCCAAGTGCCATGTAACAATTGCAACTTTGGCTTATCTTTCAAGCCAACCCATGAACATTCAGGCACCTTTTGGGGTAAAAACAACAGCAGTAGCAAATTTATGCACAAGTTTCCAATGCTTCTCAAAACTCTGCCTAAGTTACCATCCTGTAATTGGGGGTTTTGGAGAAACAAGAAGACTTGGCAGGCACTCAAGCTTAAAAACAACCCCATTTTATGTGTCAGAACAATTGGCAACATTTGTTGACAGGCAATTCAAGAGAACTTTTTTTTCAACTTTCAGGATGTAATTCAGGAAGCAATTACTTTGGTGGCAAACCTGGCATAAGAAGTTCTTGATTTTGGCTCCCATGCCCTGCTTGCACAGTTTACCATCCTCCCACTTGAACCAGTGCAATGGCTTGTGGATTCACAGTATAAAACCTTGCACTGAAATCATGCGCTTCAGAAATAACCCTTCACCTGCTAGACGGTAAGCCAAAGCACAGAGATTTAAATTACTAGACAGGTATCTGCCTTCTTGGCTGATGCCATTACCTTGTGAAATTATACCCTCACATCCTTCACTTACAGGGTTTGTAGCCTGCGCCTTTCAAGGCACACAGACATTGAGAACATTCGTAGCTTAAATTTGGTTTTATTCCAGTTAGCTTGGCCTCAAGCTAATACTTTTATTAAAGGTTAGGACCAAGATCTTAAACTGGCATTGGAAGCTGACCAGGACATAATGCAGGGCTGTGAATCTAGCAGCAGTATATTCTTGGAAGACGGAGTGTTGAAAGAGTCAGGCAATTTTGTTTGGTACCAGTGGACAACAGGCACCATTTTCCTATCGGGATCCAGTAATGCAACTGGAGGTGACAAATGCATGGATGATCGCTGCCAGGTCCAAACAATGAGGATTCTTACAGAGCAGAAGTTATGGGAAGGATCAGGCTATTTGATCATCTGTGGCTAGCAATAAATTCAACAGGAATTCAAGGAGTCTTGCAATTACAATCACCAATGGTTCAGTCAGCTCTGTGAGATGAGAAAAAAGGGCAAGAGCTTCTGTGCATTTGTCAATAGATGCAGAGCAAACTCAATGTGCTTCTAACCTCAAAATTTGTGTATGTGCAGTTGCCATTTCTGTCAGGAACTGGGAAAACTTGGGGTCTAAGCATGAAGTCTTTTTATTCCCATAATAACTTTCCTTCCAAACTTCAAATTATTATTTTTACTAAGAACAGGCAGCTCAGAATACATTAGAGAGCAGACACCTACATAACGTTTGTCTCAAGACATAATCACTCCTGCTTTACCACCAGCAGCCACTTACTGAAAGCAGCAAGTGTTTGGCATGCCTTACAGGGGTCACAGGCTGAGGGGACCTCACTGATCCTGAAAGTCCCAGTAGTAATCAAATCCTTGAGGCAATATCCCTTCCTTGTCTAACTTTTCAAACTTTTGAAAACGGCTAACAAAAATAAATCATTAATAGTGATTTTTGCAGGCATTCTTGGGTATGCTTTTAGTTGAAATTATTTCCCCAGAAAATAGGTTTCTTGTTCTGTTTAACAGATGTGCAGCACTTGCTTATATGACCCTAATAGCAACCAGCTGCTAGAACTGCTTAATATTATTATTCTGTCCTTCACTGGAATATTTCTTTTCCACAGTGCCCTCACATTTTTTCAGATGTATATTATCCAAACTTGTTCCCCTTAAAACTAGTTATAGGTATAGATATATAATGCCCATCCTTAGAAATTTTAAGGGCATTATGCCTCCAGAGCATATTTGAACTTAACTTGGAAAAAAAGTTGCAATCAACAATATTTTTTTGTGCTTCATATTCGTATTGAATTCAAAACAGATAAATCTGACTGTAGGCACAAAGAATATCAACTTTTAATTTCAGCACCTCTATCCTGCTTTGACACGTTTTTACAAAGAGGTAACTTAAAGGATACCCCTGAAAACATTTTGCCCCCAGTTGCATTTTCATTCATGCCTTCAAGTAAGAATTAAAATATCCATGTTGCATTGAACAAATTTATTAGACATCAAAAGAAATGCCATAAAAACAAAAACCATGGTTGACCATGGTACAGTGATCAGATGGTCAAAATATAACAGATTCTTGAAAACAGAAGTTGATTCTGTGTGGAGTAATTCAGTAATATCATGGCATATTAAATGTTGCTATTGCTAGTGAGACTGTTAATTAGTTTAATAAAGTTTTAGTCTTTGCTCATTAGAAGAGTTCACAGCCCAGTACACTGTTTCAGCAGATATGTGGCTACTGGAATATTGCGGTAGGAAAACTGTCCAACTTTTTTGGTTACATTTAAGCAATGGTATACTTCTTAAAGTAAATACAAATCTTCTCTGAAAACAATGTACAGCTTCTGGGTAAGAGATTAAAAAAAAAACAACAAGCAGTTAAATTTATCAACTAAATACCTAGTGTTAGTTACTGCCTTACTTAGGTTACCTGGATATTTACAACTCTAAAAATACAATAATCGGATCTGTGCATAGATTCCATTTACGTAGGTATGACACCTTCACTTCATTCAGGGTGATAAGCAGGGAACCTACAGCTTCCAGATAAATCCCCAACATACTCACAGCATGTATGCAGCCTTTCATATCCAGAAAATGTGCATGAATTACTAAAAACAATTGCAAGACTAAATACAATAGCAGTTTACATTGCTAGAGATGCTCCTCAGAAATGGGTCACCTTGAACACCTCTTGCCAGAATTGGCTGATATCTATGCAAGACCAATGGCCAAAGCAGCCAGAGTTGTGCCAATTTACACAAGCTGAAATTCAGCTTTTCCTGTGACAGGATCGCTTCCCAGCTTCCTGAGCTGCTGGGGGGGCACATGTTCTTCACCACACCGGCCACCAGCTTGCAAGTCTCATGGGGATGATCAGTGCTAAGCCTGCTGGTGTATGTTGTAGGATTGATATGCTAATTTATCTGAAATGTTTCTCAGGAGCATTTGGCACAGAGGCAGTACTTGAGCCTGCTCAGGGTTTGGCAACAGAAAACATAAAAGAGGAAATGACTGGCTACACTTAAATCATTAACCTCAGAGCCCAGCCAGGTGCAGTCCTTGCTTTTAGGCTGCTTAATAACTCTGCTGCATTCACCTCCGAGAGCAGTGTCCTCTTGTACTGGAACCCAAGTGTAGGAAACCTCTGCTGCAGAAGGCCACATATGAAAATTAATATAAACATACTTTGTCAGAGATAGAAGAACATGGGAGATAAGGTATCTTCAATGCTTTTGAGAAAGTGAGAGGAATTATCACCACCAGAAGAGATGAAGACTGAGAACAGAGAAGGGAAAGAGCACAGTACCGTGAATTACCATTGTCATGCATTCTGGAAGCATTAACTCCTCACATTTTCACTTGTCAGCACAGTGTATCATGGCAGGAGCAGGAACAACACAGCATTATGTTTGCATAACTGTAGTCAAAGTTTCCAATTTTCTCCTAGTTTACTGAATCAAATAATTTTTGAACTATTAGGCAAAAATACCTAAATCTATTACAAGAGCAAAGGAAGTTTAGAAAGGCTACCTTACTTTTTAAAAAAGAGATTTTTTTTTCATGGCTCTAACAGCTAAAACAGTAGGAGGAAGAAAGCTGAAGAGTAATACAGGAACACCTTTTACAGAATAAGAATGTCATTAAAAGTAAGTCTCAGGTCATCACATGGCAATACTTAAAAAAAAATCCAGAATACATTTAAAATGAGAATTTGCTACTTTTAGGAATTATGCATCAGGGAAATTGCACTCTATGAAACAGTTTTTCTCAGGGGGGAATTCTAGCGAAGCTTAAAAAAGGGGAAGGCCCACAGAACTATTTATATGATGGAGAGGAGCGAGGCCCTAGGACTGAAACTTTGTACCACCAGTCTGTGCTGCTCTGTACCACTGGTCAGAGGCAAAACATCTGCTGTAAAAGAACAGCTCCTGAAATAAAGCATGGAATTTTCTCAGAGCAGGCTGCTCCAGCAAGAGCTTTCTGATTCTTTAAATAAACTGGTAATTTTTGTTCTCTCTTCACTAAAGGGGAAACAAAAATTGCAATTATACTCTCAAAAGAAAACAGAGATAATGTGAAGACCTAGTGTTCCCTGACTTTTGAGGATTTGACAACACATAATAATTTTTTATTTTCTTCCCCAGTATGAATAATCCATCATGAATCTGACATATCACATATTTTACTTCTTCATGTAAAATTAGCCTGCTATCTGCTCTACACAGAAATGCCTCTTTTTTGCAGGCTGCATCTTTGCTTATTTTCCAACAAGACAATTTTTTATCCATAACTCACGTAAGGATACAATAATCACATAAGTTATCTATACCTCATCTAACATAAATTTACTCTGTCCCTCCCAATTTAATTTGATATCCACAATAACTTTATAATCTATTTTCCCCAAATTAAGTGTTTATACCAAAACAGGTAAATTTATGACATATGAGAAAGTAGTAGCTGTCAAGATAGTTTAATACTTTTGCAATGAAACTATTGAAGTGTGAGTTATAAGAAAAGTTTGAAAGATTTCATCTCAGTAAATTGTTGGATCTACATACTGTGTTAGCACTATAAGGTTCATTAGTGTTCTGGCAATATTACTGCATTTTTCAGAAATCATTAGTGTGCGCTAGGTGGAAGGGTTGTGTCGTCGTTACCTTTGCTTTGACACAGAATACTTTGGGCTGTTTCTCCTCACGAGTTTTTAGCAGACTAAAAGCACTTAGAAGCACAGAGGCAGCTTGCTCTGGGAAATGCCTGTGACTGGAAGGGGGAAGAGAAAGTCTCAGAGATAGATATTTCTTAATTCACCTCGGTTTATGTTCTTCTGTTCTGGAAACAGAGGACTTTTGCCGGGAATTTCTGTCTGATGATTGAATCCATCACTAGCTAAGGCACAAGAGGCAGACCCATACGCAGAGAGCGTCACAGCAATCGGTCAGAGATACTCTTGTCTCACATTTTGAGAAGTCTTCAAAGTATCAGACTGGTTTATTGGCAAGGACTGCTGGATCCCAACACCAAGTTGGAGAGGAATAGACAAGGTCCCCATGTCCCCAGAGAGGCACACCTCACCCACAGCCTACACAGGTAGTTTCAGTGCAGCCACACAAATGTTAGCTGTGAAAAGAATGTGCAAACTTGAAATACCTGAAAAGAGAGACCCCAAAGATTCAGAAAGCTTTCAGCCTTATCAAATTAATGAACAAGTAACAGCCTGTTCTGCATCTCAAAAAAATTCATTTCATATAAACAGGGGAAAAAAGCCAACACAGATGAAAACAAATTGGTAAAAACACATACAAAAAAAAAAAAAGGTAGAAAATTATACCAGTGTCTCCATTAAGCTGTACTGTACCATCTACTTATCTATAACCAAACAAATAGCTATAAAGAAGTTTAAAATTTAATACATTGCCAAAAAAAAAAAACCCAGCTACAAACTATGTGGTTCCTTGTGAGGACTTCTGGTTTCCTCTTCCATGAATTTATTCCATTTCAAGAGCAGTTCCTTTACTTTACTCCAGCAGATGTATGTGACAGAAAAAGGCATCCCTGAGTATATCTGCACCGCATCAGGCCTATCTAGCTGGACTTAAGTCATTTATCTTTCATATTTATCCCTCAGAGAAATACCAACCCTCTCTAACAACGCACTAATACTTGCATTGGCAAGCAGAGTTTTTCCTAAACCTGAAATGTCACTAGGCTTTTTATAAAGTCACATTCACTTCTCAGAAGCATTGCTCTAGAATGGCTACAAGTAATGCCCTTTCTGATTAATTTCCTTCTTTAAATCTGCACAGTGACAGATTATAAAGCCATCTTAAAAGCTGTCGGTGACATCATGGTGATCTAACTCACCCAGTGGTTGCGATGTTACAGAAAGGCTGCTGAGGTCAGGCTCCTGCCCTCTGGGGCACCTGTTAGTGAGAACTGTTCCCAGACAGAAATGTGACCATCCATGCTTTCGACAGCATTTATTTCCAATCCTGTACATGAAGAGGGCACTGCTCGTATATTAATACTCTAAGTCAGTGAACATGGGATAAAGGACAGCAGAGTAAATACTGTTTGCTGTCACAGAATTGCAACAAACTGGGTAACTACCAACTCCTGCAGTGATGCTCACCTACTTCAGTGAGCTCACCACTTTCAGGAAAGACTCCTTTTCCCTGAAAAATGCTTTCATTTTAACACTGAGCTCCATTTATTTTGAGCTAGATGCCATCCTCCTTACTGCTGAGTTGAAGGACTACTGCTTTTATTTCCGCCCAAGATTTGTAGCTGCTGATAGATAGACTCTTTTAAGGGTACTCTTCATTAGATATTTCTCAAAATTTCAGTCACAAGAAAGCACAATCATTTCTGATCTGTTACAAGAATATCTTCCCATGACAACCTAGCACCTCTTTTTCTTAAAATAAAAGACAAGTTAATAAGGCTACCCTGCTTTAAATTTATAACCATCTCTGCATATTTGAAGTTAGATCATCAATAGAGTGTTAGGAAGTATTTTAAATTGTTGGAAATACTCCTAGGTTTTTTGCAAAATTTCTCATTACTGAGCGTTACTACAAAAGTCTGTCTCAAAACAACCCTCTGGCAGCAACAGCTTTGGTGATAATTTTGTGCTATCACTCACAATTCAAACCAGCCTATAAAAAGAAGTGATGCCTCTCTGATAGGCACACTAGGAGATTATCATGGTAGTCAAAAGCTACTCAGTCTGAAAGGGCAGGTATTATTTTCTTCCAGGAAGAACTGAGAAAAGTTGAACCGCAATAAGCTGTGAAAACATTCTACCCTTTCAGTTCTTAGACAGAAATGCAGCAACACTTTTGCTTTGCCCTGTTTGGTGCAACAGAGGACTTCCTTGGCTTAGAGACTTCACGGCAGTACCAGGGTCCAGGCAGTAACACTACCTGGAGAGGACCCCTTTTCCAGCTCAGAAAGCCTTCAATACCCAGACCTCACCTTCTCTTTGACATTTTTTATTAAGTGTCATATTGGCTTTTGTAGATGCTACTTAGAAGCACCTAACTTTCCTCATGTATTGCAAATAAGCTGGTATGTTAACTTCAGGCTGTGAATCCCACAGCATTGCGGGGCACCTAAGAGTTAGGAGCTGGCTGAGCTGAGGTCCACTTTTGAAGACATCATCCTACATGCAACTGAGAGTAGCAGATGAGTTATAAGTCATTTGATGAGTTCAGAATGAATAAGGATAACTGTGTGGCCTCCACTGAGAATAAATCTGAATTAGGGAGATAATGTTGCCTGCAGAAACACGTCAAAAGAAACACTTCTGAACAGGCCTGCAGATCCTCAAATGCTTGATATTCCAGCTGCACTGTCAGGAACTGAAGCTTTAAACACCTACTGGGAGTGACTGTGATTGAACAGGAGTTTATAAGCATTAGCCATATGGAAGGTTTTGGCAATATTTTATACTGGCAGCTAAAGCCACCACAGAAATATTCAGCACAAATGTCCTTTGTCCTTCAGACTCCACTTTGGAGTCTAAACCAATGGAAATTAACTGCATAGTAAAAGCTAACTTCTGACCTCTCAAAGCCCAGCCTTGAGCACAAGGACATCTAACTTCCACCATTTAACAAACTCAGAGAATATCACAGATTTTCTTCTCCACCTGTTTAAAGAACTTTCAGCAAAACTGCTGTGTGCGGCCTCTTTCACCTGGAGAGGTGATGCTGACCATTCACTTCAATGCCTTTCCATTGCTGCAACTTCTCCTGAGTCACTTCCTGCCATTTTCCTTTGTGCTATTAGGATCACAAATCCTTGTCCTGTGGAATAAGAAAGAGGGAAGACTTGTTCTGTTGACATGTACCTTTCATACAAAACTAAAAGAAAACTACTGTTAAGTAAAAACACTATATTCAGACACTTCTGATTTACTCATGACACTAGTGGACACTCAATTCTACCAAGCAGAGGGTCATTCCACCTTCAGTCCAGTTGATTGGGGTAAGGCACTTCTCAGGATAAGTACAAGAAGAAAATCTGTCTCTTGCTTAAATTAGATTCTGTTGAAGCTTTACTGTACTGCATCATCTTATGGAAAGCTCTATCCCAAACACTTTGTTTTAATATTTGACACAGTCAGCAGAAGCTGAGTGGGAAACAATTGTCATATGCAAATTTCATCAGAATATAGCAAGTGTAATAGCTCATGTAATATGACTTGTCAAATCAAGGTAAACATCAAGATTTCTTCTGTTTATCTGGCTTCAGTATAAATACATCCTTACAAACCTTCGGAAATATAAAATCTTTGGCCTCAGATGGCTGCAGTCAAAATTCCATCTGTATTTAAGAACATACACATCAATAAAACTAGGGACAAGACATGGTTTAGCTTGTCAGGCTTGGACTAGATGTGACATTTGGCAAGTTGTGTATCGAATTGGTTTTAACCGCTCCACTGCTGTTACCTACAAAGGCAATATAAAAACTGTCTGAAGTTACACAAACACCTGATATACAATTTTCACCAAAGGAAACACACAGCAGTGACCCATTTCATTTGCATACTGTCTGTTGGCTTCAGCTTCCAGGGACATCACAAACAACATTAAAAGTTCATGTAATGTTCAGTCATGAGCATTACTTAATGCTATGAGTTCAATATAATGCTTAGTTTTGTTTGGTTTTGTTTGTTTGTTTTCTTCAGAGAAGTAAAAAAAAGCACGTTAACACGTTAGGCCCCATTGGATCTCAGCCTACTTTATTTATATGCACATTAAGAAATACTTTGTAAATTTTTGTTATCTCAGGATAACATGAATGCAAAAAAGTCACATGGATTTGAACATTTCTAAAACATGCGAAAATCCTGAGATTCATCCCTTCCCTGCTAATCACTTCAGTCCTGTGCATGTATTTCTTCTTTCCACTTTTGTCCATCTTGTCTAATTAGTAAGGCAGGGATTCACGTTTACCCTTACTTCCAAATAAAAGTTTCCAAAAACCACAGTTGACACTGCTTCCACACTTGCCACGGGTTATAAAAACATCCCTGCTTTGTCTCTTGACAGCAATTATGGGGAAAAAAAACCCAAACCTGGAGGAAGATTCCCTCAAAGACAGGATCCTATCTAGTCAGATATTGCTTTGCAACTAGTTTCAAGGTCTTGAATGATATTTTAGTTTTGAATGGCATTTTCATGCTCAGAATTTCTGGGAACTATAAGAGCTCTGAAGATGCTTCAGCAATAGCAATGCTGCATTACTCCTAGCCTCTGAAAAAGGATAGTTGCTTTGAGCTGTCCAGACCATGCCTGGTAGGTGAAAGCAATATAAATTTGAAATAGATGTAAAATTTCCAAGCTCATTAAGTAGGATGGGAGATTAATAAAGCTTTTAAACACATATGAAGTTTAATTATTGACATAGTTGGCCTTTTTCTACATGATGTTTCATGAAAGTAAAACAAAGAGATTAAGTACCAAGCATATATAAAAGTAGTCTTACAGATTATGAACACAGCATGTACCACTAAGTAGTGAAGATACTCTGTTCACAGTATCAGTGTAGAAACTATGTTGCGTATCAACAATGACCTCATGTGTTTTGAAACAAGGGATTATATTATAAACTGTAGCATTGAATTTGCTGATTTGCCTAGACTTCTGGGCGAAGAAAAAAAGATGTAATCTCTTTTTAAAAGTTTTATTCTCCTCAGTCGATACACAACTTCAGATTTACAACTTAAACACATGCTATCCATTGCAATATCCCTTGATGTCCATCTCAGAGATGGCCTTTATCTAGGTGAGCATGCTGCCATGTCTACTAGAGTATTAAAAGCACCAGACTGATCTTGTCACAGGGTTGGTACCTGCAATATCATTATAGAGCAAATAACAGAAACGCACCACAAACCAAGGTAGGTGAAAAATAAGGGTCATAAACAGTGCACATTTTCACAGTTGCAAAAATAAACCATGTCCAGCTTGAACGGGCTTCAAGGAACAATCTCTGGTACAGGTGTAAGAGTCCCACAGCTGTCCAGTCCTATTTCACCCTGCAGAGCACCACATTGTCCAAGCCTGTTAAACCACTGATCATGTACCAGCATTGGTACCTTAATGGCTTCTCCTAATCCCCTCCTCCCAGTCTCTCTGGTATCTTGCAGATCTCTTTTGGGTTTATTGTATAGATTCTTCTCAGTCTTTTTTGTTAACAGTACTGTATGCAGCCTGAAACACATTTAGAAGGCCTTAATCAGACACAGACCTAATGAAAGTGAATGTTTTTCCACCATTATTATAACTCAAATACATCTGTATTTTTCCAGCTACCTTTTCAATGCTTAAAAGTCTTCAGGGAACAAAAAGAGATGGTAGCTACAATAGGAAACCACTATGGAGACCAAGAAAGGAAAGTGAGAACAATAAGAGGAAAGAGAGATGAAAGGGCTAAGAGCAGCTAAGAAAATGAAATCATAGAATCATTTAGGTTGGAAAAGACCTTCAGGATCATCGAGTCCAACTGTAAACCTAACACTGCCAAGTCCACCACTAAACCATGTCCCTAAGTGCCACGTCTACGCGTCTTTTAAAAACCTACAGGAATGGTGACTCAATCACTTCCCTGGGCAGCCTGTTCCAATGTCTGACAACCCTTTCAGTAAAGAAATTTTTCCTAATATCCAATCTACACCTCCCCTGGCACAACTTGACGCCATTTCCTCTCGTCCTATCTCCAGCCACCTGACAGAAAAGACCAGTACCCACCTCACTACAACCACCTTTCAGGTAGTTGTAGAAGGCGATAAGGTCTCCCCTCAGCCTCTTTTTCTCCAGGCTAAACAACCCCAGTTCCCTCAGCCGCTCCTCATAAGACTTGTGCTCTAGACCCTTCACCAGTTTTGTTTCTCTTCTTTGGATGTGGAGAAAAAGACCAAAAGAAAAGGAAATGGGAACAAAGAGTTACTCTTAGTCATTAATCTCTGTTGCACAAAAATTAAAAAAAGTTTCATCAAATTAACAAATAGAGGGGGCAAAAAATCACTTATTCCTTAAATTGAAAGTTTAATTAAGAAATTAATTTCATTGAAAAGCTTTTAAGAGGGAATGCTAGCTCTGCTTTTAGAGGCCATTATTTTTAACGCTTAGGATTACATCTTATTTATGGGTGTTCAATACAGCCCGCATGCTATTTCAAGATTTTAGTTCTTTTAAAAATTCAAATACAGTTATTCATCATACCATAAAGGAAATGTACAGAATTATCAAGGTATAGAAAAGAATTAACAGCTGCTAAAAATAATTAGATCCAACATCAAATGCAACTTCAGAAAAACTCATGGGAACATTAATTTCCAATTGCTTTCCTCCGCTAATTGCCAGCAGCATTGTACAACTCGCACTCGTTAGTAAGTGGCATTTCTACTACATCAGGGGGTGCCATTGTATGAGCGACACAACACTGACTTCTGAAAGTTGTCAGCAGGTCTAGATGAGGTGTGGTCTGCTCCTTTCACAGGATTTATCCAAGTCAGTTGGCTTATAGCGCTCAGCCACCTCACCAGGGCAGGGGATGGCTCTCACACGGCATGGCACTACCACCACCCTCCTCCACAGAGATCACAGGGGGTGGGAGGCTGCATGGGTGGGCTCCAGGCTATGGAAGAATGTCCCTGGGGAAACATGAGTGTTCCACATAAGTGCACTGGCTGCCTTTGGAAAAAGTTTTTTTTTCATCCGCTCCATTTTTCTATTCTAGTTGTATCCTCTCACAAAGTCAAAGGGAAAAGACTCAACTCCCCTTTAGTTTCCCTCTGACTCCCCTTTACAAGGCCTGGAGAATTTAGTCAGTCTGAGGTGCTGCAGTTATCAGGAGGCATCTGTTTCACAGACAGAAACAAGACAATTATTCCCGAGATGGCGTAGTGGCAGGAAAGTGATTGAGTGACATAAGCCCTGACAGCCCCAGTGGGAGAGCTGCTCCCCAGGCTTCAGAGAAAGATGGAATCCTGTGGGATCCCTGCAGGGCAAATTCGTTTCCATCTTCAACTCAAAGATCCTCAAAGATGAGCATATACACGGAAGCAAAAACATCAGGCAAAAACCAGAAAAAGGATCCTTTGTGCCACTTCAAAGGACTGGCCCACAGGAGTCTTGTGCCCCACTTCCAGCTAAGATCAGCCCCAACGTGCCAGAGGAAGGCAGTAAACAGATTTTTGTACCACTCACAGCTGAGGAATGAAGCGTTCCTAGCCATGACAGGAAAGCCATCACAATAATTAATCTTAATGCAGAACCACAGTGACCAAAGTGAAGAGCAGGCAGGCAGTGAAAGCAGCTCCAATTACCAGGCATAATCATAATTTTAAATTGCTGAACATAAGAGCTTGATTCAAATCATTAATTCCAGTCTTAGTTTGCACCTGTGCTTTTTAGCAATTTTCTATTTCAAATTTTCTCAGAAACCATTGGGATTTGCAAGTAAAACATGGGCATAGCCGCTGCACTGAAACCAGCGCTGCTTTTCCCCAAAACAAGAGGGCAGCTTTAAATACATGCATGTTAAAATAGCAGTCATGAAACTCAACACTTACTTACTGCATGATCAGGTGATACTGTGTTTGTTTTAAAAAGTGCAGGTTATGTGCCAACTCTGATTGAAATTACACTAACATAAGGTTTAATATTTATAAATTTAGCCAGCACTGCTTTATGGCTGTCCTGCAGATAGTTTCTCACGGGCATCACAAGCATGCACTAGTCCCTCAATGTATCATTTTCTATTTTTCCAAACTAGGTTGGAAACACTCTGTTAATGGCCTTAGCCCAGCATAAGGCAGGATTTGTCTCATGCTCTGACTGATCCGCAGCACAATGTACAAATGTGACTGTGAACGTTTTCTCTTGGCAAACCACAGTTTCCTGGTTTAGGAGAAACTGTTATTATGCACACCAAGTTACAAATTTCACCCCTTGTCATGCACAGAGCTACTATCTTTTCCAGCACTGATGCAGGCGTGCCCTATACAGGAGATTGCTTATATGATTCCCTGGCAACCTGCGCTTTAAATTTCTTTCCTTCCTATTGTTTCTAAATGAGCACAAGTGTTGTGCGTACTCACTCCCAGCCTTCAGCAGCTACAAGGTCACCCAGATTATCTTTGTTTCCTTTATTGAGGGCTGAGGTAATTCAGTGACCTCATATTTGCCTTCAGTGATGAGCACATGCAGTTACTGTACACCCTCTGCTCCCTCATTTACTTCCAGAGTACAAGAGCTTTACCTTAAAAAAAAAAATCTCCAAGATGTCTTACATTGTAAAAAATGGCTTATATATTTTTAAGCTTTCCATACTTTAAAACAATCCACACATCCCTACACCAGTTCATGTAAACAACCCATGTATAACTTATATAGCCCACCTGCACGTAAACTAGGGATTCCATTGAATTCTCACGGAAATTAACAGAAAAATAACTGTCCAAATTTACATTATATTTAACTTGAAATTATTTATTTATCCTTTTGCTAGAATTAATTGCCTCATATTGTTATTTTTAAGAATGCCAATGATATTTTTTTCCTGCTGATAATCTTTATTTTTCTTTATAGCAGGAAAATTTTAAATATTCACATTTCTATGATTTCAGAAACTTCTCTTTGGAGTCTATGTAAAGAAACTCACCCCCCACTCATTTTAAAAGAACGTGTTGCCTGTAAAATATAATTAGTTCACAGGCCTAGAAAGCAGTATCTCTTTTCATATATTGATAGATGGCAACAATAAGAACACGTAATACCGATTAGTTGCTTAGCTTCAGCAAAGCTGACAACTACACATATCACAAAGCCAGGAAACTCACCAGAAGCACACAACATAGTACAAAATACAAGACCCTTTTTTACCTCTGTGTGGCACTCGGAGTGCTTCCAGGGGATATACAACCCACTAGGCCATTTCTCTCCCAATTACCTACTGCCTCAGCTGTAACGACACTCAGTAGAGATCTTGAGAGTGAGAAGACCAAGGCTCATCTGCAGGATGCTCTCCAGGAGAGCCCCAGAAATATGGGGCACGCTCCCCTCACCTGAAATAATCCCATGCAGGTTACTTCCCAGAAACAACACCAGCCTCCGGCCAGGGCTCCTGAAAAGGCTGAACGCCTGTTCCTGGGCAGCTTTGGAAATGAAAGGCTTCTATGGAATTCTATTTTCATCGCTGGGCTAAATCAGTGTTTTCACTGGCACTGGCTGGCAGAGTTTATCTATTGGTAAGTTTGTCTTCACACTGCTGGGCAGCAATTGCAAATCTAATTACTGCCAAATTGGCTCTTGGGGCTTGTGCATAGGTGTTTCGCTTAATATTAAATCTAAATAAAAAACACACTGGCAGGGACCAGTTAATAACAATTTGTGACAGGAATGGTCTCAGGGAGAAAAGCCACAGCTTTCAACCACCTCTCCTCCCCAAGCCCCTTGCTATTTGATTCTTCAGGCAGTACCACTGTGCAAATCATCAATTATCATCACACCATTTATAGGTAACAGGTTTCATAGCTGCCAAGCAAGAGTACTCAAGTGGGGCTTTCCCTCTCTGTCACTGCTGGCAACAAAGACCTAATTGATTTGTGAAGCTTTATCTCAACGGGACAGCTTTGTTCATTTTCTTCAACTGCTGTTCTCAGTGACACCTATGTAGTCCCACAGATGCAACTGTCAGAGATTAATAAATAATTCCACTGAAAAAGTGCAAGAAGGAATTGAAAGCAAGCCAAAATTCTTCAAAAAGCAATTTAAAATGTATTTGCTATTCTATAAGGCACACTTTTTTTGTAAATACACAAAGGTACACATTGATGGAGAAGTTGCCCTTTTAGGCATATTGTTGTGTTTCACAGTAACAACATCAGCATAAAAGCCTTGTAGTCTTGAAACAAACAAACAAAATTGACATGTTTTTCATAGAGGTTGACTCCAAAATTGTGAAGTAAAGAGCACAGCTGTGACCAATACAAAGAAAAATATTGTAGAAGGTGTTGACACTCACTGCTCTTCATTCTTTCTGTATATATTTTCACCCATGCTTCAAGATTTGATATTAAATCTCTGTGTAGGTTAGAGGAGTCTTAAATGAACCATTAGCTCATTTATTGTCAGTTGTGCTTCTCTAGCTCTCACAGCAATTTATTTACCTGATCAGAAAGTTATGCTAAGAGAGTTATTGAATTAGTTTTTCAAGGTTTTTCCATTTCTGGGGAATACAATGAGTGTAGAAGACAGCAGAAGAATAAAAATATACAATGGTTTATTTTGCTGACTTTGAAGAGTTTTTTGCTTAAATTTTACCTTCTTCAGAGTCTTAGATGTCATTTACGTATTTTAAATCAGCCAGTGATACTCCCCTTCTAGCTCCATCATTGATTGCTTTGCATTGCTTGTGCTGTTCAGAGGAACTGGAATAACCCTGTGAACAGCCTCCTGCGGTTGCTGCCTTCTACAAGCCAGATAATATTTTTATTCCTCACCCTGTCAAAAGAAAAACCTAGAAGCCCAACCTGTGAAATACATTCTCCAACCATTCTTCACCAGTGCCTATTACATTATGGAAGTGTGATGCTAGCAATTGTGGAGCTTCACAAACTAGAATGCATGACATGTACCCACAAACTCTTGAAAAATCCAGATGTTGGGGTGGGAAAAGGAGGGGAAGTCATGTCATTCACAAGTCCTGCAGCACATACAACAAAACCACCCAGGCACAAACATTTTACTTCGGTGTTTCATATGAACCAGATTTGGGTTTGTTGTTGTTCTCAAGCAATCATTTCATTTCTCCTTTGAAAACTATATTTGACAGTTTTGCCAAAGCTCATTTTGCCATAACAAAAATCTTTTCAGTTGACCTGAGGCAAAAGCCATGACAAGAAATGGCAGGTTTTGCTACTTTTTCACTCTGACATGGAAGAAAGGCAAATTTCAAAATATTTGGCCAATGATCACCCATCTTCCACAGGTTTCTCTCTAAGGTATTTAATCACATTCATTCAATCAAAATCTAAGTTTTCAATTTACAAGCATTTTTGTTTCATGAAACAGCTCTTTAATCTTTCCTTTAAATAAAACCAAACTTGAACAATCATTAGCAAAGATAACAATTTCATTTTTCAACCAGTGAACAGGCAAGGTAGTGATATACTTCAGTCTGTATATGAATTTATTATCAAGAAAAGAAGGTGTCTATTCCTTCTTTCAGAGAATAAGCTTCTCCTGAGATAAGTACCGAACCAAGATCACTTTAACCATGTCATGACTTACTTGTGACTCCCAATACCCTCAGAAGGTTAAAAAAAAAAAAAAATTCATTTTAAAAAGAGAAAAATAGGGAAACAAGATACTGAGAATATCCTCTGTAAATACCACTAGTGCTTAAGCAGTCTTTTTTTTAGGGATAGGCTACAGTTGGTTTAGTTGCTTCTTTTTTTTAATTGAATCAACAAAACAATGAGTAAGGAATGACAGTACGTATTAGAATGGCAATTATAATAGTAAGCATGTCTTCCATGACTATGAAAGCTATAGAAATGCCTTCTTTTAGTTGTTGCTGATTAAATAGTTCATTCTAATGCAATTAGTAAATTGCTACATTTATCCTAATTCTTTCAGTGGTATCAGTCACATTTGTATTGTTATCGCACCATAAGTATTTGTATTTCATTACGGTGGCTAGAAAAATATTTGTGTGTTAAAACTCTACTACTACTACAGAGAAAACTGTGTTTCAGCACAGAAAGGCATCTTACTAATAATACTTTCTTCCTCAGGGAGGAGGAGAATGTGACTTTTCCAAACTAGTCTTTCACCATCACAGGTTAATGAGAACCTGATGCTTTGCTGTTATCTAGCCAAAAAGGAGAGCTTAGGTATCTGCACCAGGGTGTGCAGAGCTTGCACCTGATGAGAAGGGATGAAGGACTAGGGACTCAAAGAAAGGGCATTTTAGTGTGAGCAGAAAGGAGGAGAGACTGTCCGTCATCAGCTTCTGCACAGAAGTGTGTGGGAGGCCTAACGCTGTCCGAATGACCAGGAGTTTTCAGCGGCAGATCAGCCCCAGGAACATGCATTCATTTGTTTCTCTTTGAAACATCTGCAGCCAAGTCAGGCTTGCTAACGATTCAGTGCTATACACAGGAGCTGACTTCAGAGATACCGTGTCACACCTGAGGAAGCACAAGGACAATGAGGCCTTGGCAGTACCCCTTCCGTAAGAGGAGACGTGTACTGCACGTAGCAGTTAACTTCTGCCACCTGATCAGGTGGGCCTGGGTATAGTCAAGGCAGGCAACAAAAGAAGAAAGGTGTCGGGGACTTGGGAAAATAGGACTCATGGGGACAAAAGTCAGGCATTTCTCAGAGAAAGGTGATAGGAGACCTGCTCTTCTACTATTAGCTTAACTCCACTGTAGTTAATGACTTGCAGGAGAGAAGAATCAGGTCCAAGACTCAAAAATGATAAATAGTAATGATGATGCTCAGCCTGTCAATGAGGAAATGTGGACTGTCTTCAGCATGTTTATGTCTGAAGAACTATAATTTCTTCTTTTCATCTTTTTCCATCTGAACGAGAAGTTGGAATGCTGTGTGGTATTTGAAGACAAGAAGAAACTTTCCAAAGTGGGAAAATGAAAACTGCACAACTGGCAATGAGATTTGTTTGCATAATACTTAGTTCCAGTATCAAATGGAAAATATTTGAAGAAGATACAGTCATTGGCCTGAAAGTGTAAGAACCAGCAGTACAAACCCATTGAGAAGATCAAGATGTTTTCCAGGAAAGCATGAAAAGCCAACAAATTTCTAGTTCCCACCGGGGCAGGAGGTAATGCTTATTCAGGTTTTTTTAATGTTTAAAATCCCAACATTTTTAAAAGGTTATAATCCAACTTATTCTAAATCCTCTTCTAAAGGAAATTAGAAACCAGTTGAGTGTCCCATCTAAAAAAAAAAGTATCCAGAAGAATGAATGCTGACAAGCATAGTTGCTTATTTGAAATTACTTGGTTGCCTCAGTTTGTAATATTTGACTAGAAGCTTCCTGACAGCTTCACATTCATGACTTCAGAGACTTTCACTTCTGATCTAAGAGCATCTTGAAAAACAGTCTTTCGTGATACTGCACTATATCTACTTTGTTCAGCACTGATAACAGTAGGTTTGTACACAGAAGAGGCAATTTTCTGCACATTTTAGAATTTCAGAACAAGTTTCAATTAAATGTGATTCTAAAAATGAGTCAAAATTAAAGTTGTGGCTGGAGTGAGAGACTCATGGTTAAAGTCAGCTAGCTTGGTTCTCAAGGAGTCTGAAACAATTTCCTTTGTGAAAGCGTCACCTTGTATGAAGAAATGGATGTTAAATGAGATTCTATGAGTACAGAAAAGGGGATGTTAGTCATTCTCTGTGAGGAATCATAAAAGAAAACCTGAAGGCATTCTACAGAGCACTGGGGGAGAAGAAAGCTCAAGACTTCTGAAGTCCCATGCACTGCTTAGAGCAATGGCATTGCCAGAAAAAGAATGAGTGAACTTAATGCAAGTCTAACGAAACAGGACTAGACAGGGTAAATCAAAAGCATGGCAATGGAGATGGAAGGTGTCCTTACATGAAGAGATTCAGCTCACCTTCTGACACATGATTTCATCAGGTGTTTAAAGATGAAGGGTTTACTTTAGGGCAATCAAGGCTGGTTTTGGCGAGTAAAAACTTGTAGCAATTTTACCACTGACTTGCAGAAGAAAGCCAAAGTGAACCCTTTCATCTTCACCTACTATCTCTGGGTAGCTGTCATTCTCACGTACTCCAAGCCACTTATTTTTAACTTTCTTTCCAACCTTTGCAACAGAATGGAAGGCTTTGAAAGTGATTGCCTTCCTTTCCTTTTTGTGTTCGGAGAGCTCCTGGTCCAAACAAATTTAGGATCAAGAAACAAGTTAATTTGATATAGCCTACTTCACACTAGTAATGACAGAACTACTCCCTCCCTGATTTCCTTATCTTTAAAGAAGTCATGGCTAAATGAGCAGATGCCTGTCAGAAATGTTTATTTGCAATGTGTTCATACATGAGGCAAACTGTTCTGAGATTCAATGTGCTTTGAGATAATCAGGTTTGCTTCCTGCCATTTCTTCCTTCCGCCTTGGCTTTATTTATCTCAACTCTGCATTTCTCCAACAACAAAGATGGATGCTTTTCAGTTTGTTCCTTGTTTCCCCTCAACCCAGTGGAATCCAATTAGGAAACAAACTTCCACACATGATCTTTCACCTTCTAGGGCACAATTTGGAGGGTTTGGGCCAACTTCAGAGTGAAAAGGCAGCCTGAATTTCATATATCCCTCCCAGTGAGCTATGAAGCCCATACTGTTATGGTTCTGCTTTTTAAATCCTGTTTCTTTGTACTTTTATGAATTTACAATGCAGGTAACTAGGAAAATATGAAAGATATTATGTCGTCTTTATCACATAACCAAATACATCAAAATAGTGAAACATTAGCAATTCATTCAAGTATTTCAGTGAATAGCTTGTCCAACAATTATTTTCATACATTTTATAGCCATTTATCTATTTCATAAAAAAATTTAAATCTAGGATCTGATTGACAGTTCTAACACAGACCTTGAGGAGGTCAGAGTCTTCACCGAAAAATTAAAAATACTGTTCAGCTTATAAAAAAAGGTAACAAAAGAAAATCCCTAATACCAAAAGCCTGAAGGACTAGACACTTTATCCATTAAATGGAAAGCACAGTCCAACGGATTTGTTTATTCCAGCAAATATTCATGCTGAATTCATCTTACTGCCAGAAAGTACTTTTCAAAAGGTACTCACCTAATAAAACAGTAAATCCAGCTTACCTAGTAGGTAGGTAGGTACAGAGGAAATAACCAGCATTTTTGAAAGGCATAAAAATTCAAAAACTGCAGTAGCCATTACACTTGATTTATGGAACCTTCAGATCTTTGGGAGCATACAACCTTCATTCCTGCAACAGACTTGCAAGCACACACCAGCACAGAGCAGGCAGAAAGCAAACTCTACCACAGTCTCTCTGTTTAGTTTTTTACTGCTCAAATAAGCAGCTCAGAAACCTGGCTTTTAATAAGTCACTATCTCCATTTTATTTTGTTTTATGAGACAAATGAGAAAAGCCGTTTGAGATGTGTGGTTGCTGACATCGCAAGCAATTAAGCAACTCTAGATTCTTCAGTTGTAAGTAGATAAAACTGCCAAATGCAAGGAGGTGGAGAAAGTAGTAGATTTGGGGGAGCGGACCAAGGATGTGTATATGCGACCCTAGAAAGATTATTCTATGGCAAGAGACCATAAATTCTGCCACCTACACACAGTATCATCCAGCCTCCTTATTCTCCTCTTCACTACTCTGGTTAATGTGTTATATGAGAAAGTCTGTTGATCAAAACAAATCACTAAGCAGCTATGGGAAAACAGAGCTTACATTCAAGAGCTACTTGCTTTGCTCTGCCTTTGCTGAAACTCTCTCATAAACACGATTGCTTTTATTCTTCCCTATAATGTACTCTGGAATGGAAAGGCTTATCAGTTATGCTGTTGCCTAATGCACATGAAAGTTGCACAGGCAGTAAGAAAAATCACCAGACTACAGGGCCAAATGGTGAGCTTGGAAAGGATTACTTTTCTGTGCCCTGTGGCAAGACCAGCTGTACATATGTTATTCTTGACGTATATTTCTGCAGCCTGTTCTTAAAGACTTCAGAGTCTGACAGAGATTTCAGTATTTCCAATCTATGCTAGCATTTCAGTATCCTTACCCTTGAAAAGTCCTAGTGAGCACCTCTGAATTTTCTTCACTTCAGTTGAAGCCTGCTCATTCTCGCTTTACCAACAGCAGTCAGGCAGAACAAGCTGTTCCCTTCCACCCTGCAACAGTCCATAAATATGTGCAAAGGATGGATGCTCTCAATCCTCTCTTCCTCAAGCTAAAGAACATTGATTTGCTTCATCTTTCCTCACAGGTCGTGTTTCCACCCTTCCAACAACTCTTTTCCTCTCTCTACACAATCCTCAATTGGTACACAGCTTTCTTGGATTTTGGTACCCAAATGCTCTAGGATTTGGTACCTGATACTCTAGGAGAAGCCTTAATAATGCAGAACTCATTCATCTCCCTCCCAGAATATATATCTCATTTACATCCCCCAAGAGGATTTTTCTTTTTACAGTCTTCCCCTGAAAATGTCATCCTTTTCCATACAAATGCTATGCAGCCAGCTCTCCCCATGCCATCGTTATTCCTAAGCACAGTGCTTTACATTTGTACCTGTTGATGAATTTTTATTCTTTTCAGACTACACCTCCAGTTTGTCAAGATCATTTCAAATCCTGAGCTTTTTATTCTCCCACTTATTTGTGGCACCTTCTCCACTTAGCGTCCTCTGATGATTTAAAAAGGCCATTATCCAGTTCTTTGTCCAAGTCATTAACAAAAACACTGAGTAGTTTTCATCCCTGTCCTGTTCCCATCTATGCTATGCGCTTTTAGACAGAAACAGCAACAGCTATCTGCAGACTTCCAGGAGAAGATGTCAGGGTGTTATACCTATGCATAAAGAAAAGACAACTGAATATTGACCACTATCATCATGTATTATATTTTATTCCCAGAAAAATCAGACATTTCTCGTACTAAGGAACACATACATTCAAACCCACCCTCCTATGCATAATTGGATTGGGAATTCAGAATTTAAGTTTTTAAGGCTTTTGTTTGTACATTATTACTCAACAGCAGTGAGATTTTAGCTTCTTCAGAACTAAACCAACATTGCATCATGAGCATTTCTCTCTCTAATGTGTTATCATTTCAACTTTTATGCTTATTCTTTCTTATTCCATTTACTGAACTGCTGCCTTATTGTATAACACCCTACAAAATGCTTCACTGATACAATGCAGTTATAGTGATTGTTGAAAGATAAACATACATCTATTTTGAGAAACTAGCTTCTCACTGACAATGAAGCCCATTGTTTAAGAAAACCATCTCCCAAAGATGCTTCTCATTTCAGAGAAACCTTACTTTTTTATTTCACCTAAAAGCAGTTTGTCAAGAATCTTTACATTGCTCTAAACCTCTCTCAAGGTTCTCTCACAGATGTTCAGACATTAATTGAAAATAGCAGCGACAAAACAGAGAAAGCATTGGCTCCCCAAAGTGGTTTTTAAGTTGCAGCTAACTCATATAACCTCTGTGCACAGTCAGAAACAGGTGCAGGAACAGCCCAGAACAATTTAAGCACTTGCAGTACTCCCAGAAACTGGGTTGTACTCAGCCTTGGGAATCCTGCAGTATAAATGGAAGATTAGCAGGCTTCTCTCAGCAGCTCAAAATAAAAGAGAGCATTTCCAAGACGTTACAGCCTGGCTGCTCTTCTGACAGTGGCCTCAGCGAAGAGGGCTGATAGAGCTGTGTGCCAGTCCTACACCACCTGGGAAGTCCACCCGCAAAAGGTGAGGTCTCAGAGCACCGCTTTCAACATTTTAGGGCATTTATATCACCAAGACAATGGTAAAGGACCATCACAAAATTCAAAATCGAATCAAATACATCCACCGTTTTATCTATCACCCCTCTGCTCCTGAGGTGAGGAGCAGCAGATATCTAACAGCACCATTTGGTAACACTGGCCAGCAGTGGACTGGCAACACAAGTATCCCACCTGACTGGGAACAAGAAGCCTGTAACAGACAGATCCATCAACCAGACTGAAATTTGTCGCCAGCACTTTGTGGCTACACGGGGAATCATAAATCAGGCCAACGAGCTGCTGCCACAGAGACACCCCAGGCAGTCCTACGGCCAAGTGAAGTACAGGCCCAGCTGTAGGGTGTGCAAGATGGGACCCAACTCTATGAGCTTCTCAGGAAGAAAACCAAAGCAAGAGTGTATGATAACGCTATTTTATTGGTAGGGGAGAAGTTGGGGAGGGGAGGAAAATTGCAGTGAGGAGAACCAGCATTAAGGTTTCTACTACAGATGCCAAACACGTACCACAGCAATCTATAAGGTTAAAGAGAGAAAACATCTGAAAGCAAAGTAGCAAAGCTCCAGTCCCACTGCAAGATGTCTGTGAAACTATGAAGCCCAAATAAACAGGAGTCAGATTTAGAGTCTTAACTCAGTTAGATGCTCTGAGAATTGTACCCTAATTTAGGCTATATGCTGTGCTAAACAAAGCTCTCAACACACTCCATCAAAGTGATCCTTGAAAAGGTTACAAAAAGGGCTGTTACCCAATGACCAGTTTTGTAATAGTCAGCTTAAGACACAATAATTGACTTAATACTAAACCTAGCATCAATTTTTTTTTCTCCCTAGGTCCCAGTACCCACTCAGAAACTTGCAGAGTAGTGTAGTGCCAGCCATGAGAGCCACAAGGACAAGGACAAATGCCCCTAAAAGTGCCCAGAACAGCTGGAGGAAGTGACTGTCAAGCACAGAAAGTTGGGCTGAGCAGGGCATAGAGTAATCAGGAAGGAGTATACGTGACACTAAAAGTTTGTATACTACCTGTATACCCAGAAGAAGTCAGTAATGAGGGGGAGGAATTACAACCTCCAGCTGACTATGTCCTGGTTTGTTTCCTTCCTTTTCTTTCATCAGCTGCAAGGACTAACAGCTTCTTCAGTTTAAAAGACACTTTTCCTCTCAGATTTGAAGAGCACAAAGGTGAGAAAAGCAACTAAATTCAACCACTTTGCCTTGAATATTTTTTCTCTAAATATCCTTTGGCTGCTAGTCTGCACAACTGAGGCAGTATAGGTAAATCATGTAGAGGCTGACTCACGGGGATCAGTTAGTCCCAGGCAGTTTGTGTTTGAAGGGAATGTTTGGTAAAATCTCACCCTTTATCTGTCACCTTTTTCAAACTAAAAATAATCTTACAAATAATGCTAACTGTTATTCAACTGTCTGTCTTTTATATCAAAAGAAGGGTCTCTAATTATTCAGAGGCAGTTTCAAATAGACATTTTCAAATCATTAAAATACAGAAATAGGTTGCTCCTGATCTGCTGTTTTGACTACTAAATACCTGTCATTCATTTAACAAGGCTACACCACAAAGTATATTTGTTTCTCTGCCCTCCACAGATCAACCTTCACAGCCACTGCAACAGGAAAACTCCCTTGGGATGTAGCCAAACCAACCAAATAAACAAAACAAGCAAGTTGTTTGTAAAACCAGTCCTGTAATCCTGGCTCACTGAGCACCACCGAGCCTCAGTACTTCCATTTGAGCTGTCCAGACACTGACAGACTGCTGAGAACAACTAAAAACTGTAAAATAGGACCCAATATACTTTTTCTTTTCCATAACTGTCAGCACATTTGTCTACTGTTAGTTCTCTGCTAACAGCTTGCCCTGCCCCATGTTTATTCCCCCTAAAGCATATGTCATAACAAGAAACAGGACTATACAACTCCAAGGTAAGTAAATGTAAATATTTTTGAGTCAATATGGAAGCCAAAGTTTTTGATGGCTGACAAGTCAGGAAACCCCAGAAGTCCAAGCTCAGCTTTACAATTGCTTTTTTTATTTTCCAGGCTGTACTATACATAGGTTTCTCTTGTTCCTTTGGGCACACAGAGCACAGAATACTGATCACTTACAGTTTCATTCAACCATCTCTTATTTGCATAGCCTGCATTTATCAATAAATACAGACCACAGGTTTCCTCCATCTGGAGGGACAGCAGGTTTGGCAAGTCACCAGCAAACTTGCAGTTGCTTTCCTGGGGCTGCGACCAGAGCTGCCATGACTCCATTAACTAGGTAAGTGGTGATAATATCCAAACGCGTGCTGGTCAGTTGGAATCAATAGCCAGACCGACTCCATTCCGAGCCACGTGCCATCATTAAACACATTCCTCCTGTCGTCTCATCACCTTCCCCACACCTGGGATTCCTTTGTACTGTTCTGAGTCTCCAACGTTTTAAAAGAAATTAAAGGAAAGCTCAGACAGTGCAAATCTTTGCTCCTCACAGCCAAGCTCCCTACATTACCTTTTTCGGATCAGTCAACACATTCATCATTGGAATCAGTTTTTGAACTGACATACTACATCCCATACTGAAAATAGAGTTTGACTCCCAAGCAACTTGATCCAGACACCTCCATTCCACTTTAACTGCTCTGGGTTAGTGAGGAAAGACACTTTTTCCACCCAGAGAGAACGCAAGTGAAGCTGAAGAACAAAACCCACACTATTTTCCATCCTTCTGACCTCTCACACGGACTTAAAAAACAACAAAGTCCATAATTCAGTTGATGCTGTACCTGGGGAAATAGACCCCAGGCCAACATCACTGCTCCATTGGCTATAAAAGGCTGAGAGATCCATAAACTTGGAAGCCAACAGCTGTACTGTAGTCTGGGCCAGGGTATAAAGATCTCCAAGCTGACTTTAACCTGGAAACCAGAAGCAGGTTGACTACAGCAATGATAAGGCCAAACAGATTAACCTGCATTGCGCTCTGCGCTGGCAGAGCCATGCTGCCCACTCCTTTAAAGCTATCTCGGCATCCTACTGAGGTGCCAGCAGTCTGCTACAGTAGTTACCCATGGTTTTGTCTGTGTTTCTGGCTCATCAAGAAAGGAAGACCAACTATCTTAACCATCATTTTAAAAGGCATGCCATTTTGCAGGGCTGCACTTCAAAAGTCTTACGCACACACCTGAACTTGGGTTGCTGACAGTTTTTGTCCCTTTTAGGGCTGGTTCATCTAACTCTAATAATTGGTTGTGATTTGGTAGAAGACAGTTGATGCTTTCAGATGACTAGCCTAGGTATCAATCATCTGAAACGTTTCTTGTAAAGCATCTTATTTTGCATTATTTTTCCACCTTTCTTTTCCTTTTTTCTCCCTCTGTGCAATCATGGTCCTTTAAGATGTAGTTCCTTTAAGTGGTAAAGAGAAGCTTCACTCCTTTCACATTCAGCATGCTGCTTTTCTGCAGTTCCTTCTTTCTCCCACAAGCAGAAAGCTGTTTTGAAGAAGAAAAGGTGATTGCAGTATTTCCAAAGGAAAAAAAAAAACCAACCACAAAAAAAACAAGTTATGAGGTTTGTCTGAAAACTTGTTTTACTGAACATTCCAGTCTGATTTTTCGGACCACAGATGTTTGAAACCTTCAAAAACCCTTATGATTTTTCTCACTGCTAATTGGATTTCAGTATTTCTGATGGGCATTGTTGTTATTTTGCCCCAGCAGTACCTTGTCTTTGCGTTTTCAGCCATTTGTTCTGCCAACCTAGATTTCATACTGGGTGATAACCCCAAACCATAAAAGTCTTCCCTGTCTCCACTTGAAAAATCTTTTATCATTCATAAGGTCATTTCCCACTTAATTCTGCTGCTTCTACTCACTCTACCTGCTGCTCGTTATCCGAGTTGTTATCTATAAAGATATATGCCAGTTTGCTTTGCAAACGGAGCCAAGAGCATATATTTACCCTGTGGCTTTACTTGCTGCTCCTACCGTTCTTTACCCCATCTCACACCATTTACCAAAGCTGCTAACACTGCAGGTAGCCATGGTAAATATAAAAAGCTGTTTTTCTTTTAGCTAAAGTGTAAAAGGAGACCATTATCCCAATTCTATTGGAATCCAATTTGTCTCTTGCTGATGCGGAATGTAGACCCCAAGGAGAGACTGCACCACATCAGACGTTTAGTATCTCAGCACCACCTACAAACAGTTGACTAAACTGCACATCCCTTCAGGACAGTTGTAAAGCTTATTAGCTTTAACTCTGGTGTTGCCCTGAGCCACATCAGCTCTAGCAAGTGAAGTGCGGGGCAGGGAATGTTTAACATCCAACGGTGTCCTGAGTTTCAGCATGTTAAGTTATCAATGTAATTAAAGCTAACCCTGTCAGTGGGTGGTGGATGCCAGCGTTGAGATACTGCACGTGACAATGTGACATACAGGAAATAGAGTCTTTGCCTGCTGGCTGTGGTGGTGTAGTATAATCTCCCAGGATAGAAATGAAAGTATCAATCAGAAATAGCTGCATTTTATAGTGTCTAATAGGCATGTCCACATGGCACCGTAGGAAACATTAAGACTGTACCAACTAACCTAACCCAAGGAAAGGGAGATACATATATTTGTATGATGGTAGATCTTACCTTTTACTTTGGCTGCTGCTTCAGCCATCATTGATTTATCTTTTTCTATGACAAACTGAGATCTAATTTACCATCAAATTAATCTGAAAGAAAACTTGAGGGGTTTATGGCATTTAGCACTTTCCAGTACTTAAAAGTCTTGACACTGACTTTCAGTCATTGATTTTCTTTTTTTTCCCTGGATATTTTTCTTGTTAGAGATGTACAGTTCATTGCACATTCTCCTAAATACCAGGAACAAAATTCTCCCTAGACTTAGTAGACTTTTCCCTTCCCTGTGCTTACAAGCGTTCTTCCTCAAGGTAATTACTATGCCTTTAAAACATTTCAAGCAAGTATCTGTTCTTCAGTTTCACACCTCATACCAGAAATCTAGTCTAGCGTTTCATGTCCCATCCCTGGCAAGCCCCAATAAGATGCCATAAATAACTTGTGTTATACCAGAGCCAGACTTTGTTTAGTCTCCCAGTCCGAGGTTCAACCTACAGCAGTTGACTCCAGCAAATATACACTTTAAATAGAAAGTCCACAGGACTCTTAATAGCATTTCTCTATATTAATAAAAATAGGCTCCAAAACTGTTCTCTCTGCTTAGGAGTATGTTACTGTCCCAAATTTCATGTTGTAAGGGGTAGTATGCATACAAACTTGCAGGTTAAGGGTAATGGCCAAACAGCTTTGTATTAAGCTCATTAAAGGAAACAAGCTAAGTGATTTTGTGATGTTATGAAAGTTTTACTGAAAAGAATCAAGCTAACAAATGCGTTCAGCATGAAATTGGAAGATGTTGTGAATGACAAGTTCTTATAATTGAAAACACTATAGCATAACAGTGGTAGACTGGCTATAAATTTAATTTAAAGTGTATTCCCAAGGATTTCTAAACATAACTAAATGAAAAATTATATTTCAGTAATTTCTCAATATTTATCTCTTTCAATTTGTGTGTTTCTCTGAGCAGAATTTTATTCCATTTGGTTATGCCACATGGGTTTGAATTTTACAGATATAAGTAATTCTTCCATCCATCCAATAACTGAACAAAACTAGTCAAGAGTAAACACAGAAAGTGAATTAGAAGGCAGAGACTGTTTTTAATCTTACCTGTATTTTACATATTACAACTCAAGGGAATTAAAATTCATTATGCAATAACAATGAAGGAGGTAAACTGGACTTGATCTTTGTGAAAGACACGTGGAAGCCTTTACACCTGACAGCAATTCATATTATATTTTCCAGTAAAAAGGAAAGCAAGCAAGGCTTTAAAAGAGTAACTAAGAGTAACCAACTGTTCCCATGTGCCAATACATCCTCAATGCTTTGGTTTTATCGGTCATAATGCTCTACAGCTGCTGTTACAAAGCCCTCACTATTGAATGCAAAGCAGTCTGCTTGCAAAGCTGGGGTTGCGACTCCTACTAGAGCCAGTACATACCTTTTACAACCTCACTGATGCCCGTGCCCTGCTACTTACCACCAGTTTCTACCTCAACTGGGTTAACTCTAATAATTCAAAAGGTATGCGGTACAATTTACAGGTGATAATACACAACAACCAGTAACAGATTTGATTACATCCACTGTTGCTGCTGCTACCCATGAAGATCTAAAGCCAATGGAAATAGAGAGAGTTCAGGGTCCTCTGTGCAATGTCTGCATCCTGGAATAAGAATCCATGCACATCGTCTCTTCAGAGAAGCACAATTGTTTGTAAGTCTACAGTCATTTGCAGGACTAATTTCTTTGGAAGCATTCTAATGACAAGACCTTTCTGTAAATATGGCAAATTCTGGCAGATTGATTTGATATGGGAAAGGAAACTCAGGCAGGATGAGATCACCCAAGCTATTAAATAATGAACCAACCACAATAATAGTTACGAGCTTTTTGGTCAACCTCCCTTGCTTTTCTTGTGCACATAAAGCTGAAACAATGACCGGCTGTGGTCAAAAACAAAATAGTTCAAACTCTAAATAGGGGAGGAAACCATGCTGGCTTAGTATCTAGATAGCTCTTTATGCTCTGACAAACACAGTGCAAGCTTTGCAAAGGCTTCCCTGAAAAGGCTGGGCTAAAGATAAGGTTGGTCTACTTCCAAGATGTTCACAAAAACCTGTGCTGTGGGATGGTGCTATATTGTCAGAGAAGATACGCACATGTTAAACACCCAGGGACGTTCTCAGAAGGTATTTGGTGCCACTAATAAGCATCACAACAATATTTGCAAGATAAAAACATGCTCTCAACACTCAGTTCATTGTGCTTTATTCCTAGTTCTTAAATGACCACATGAAGGAATACAACATGACAAAGTTTTACGGTAGCTTGTATGAGACACTGGATCATCCTGCCAGTTATTTTCATTATCTCTTGTACAGGTCATGTTTATGGGGTTTTTTAAAGATTGCATCAGCAAATACATTAGTGATGGAAAAGGCTAATTGTGTTAGCCCAAAGGATTATTTACAATTACTTGCAATGCATGGAGAAATCCATTTAAGCGTTCCAGATGAAAGATAAAAATAGAGCTTTAGTTAAAATTTGATCTAGAAAATTAAATCAGACATTTCCCACACACACACTTAAAAAATAGTATGGAATCAATAGCTTTATTTTACAAAGTTCATAAAATTTTTCTGTTAAAAAATATGCTGAGAAAATCTTTTTTAAAAACTTAGAAGTTACCAGAAGCAAGGCTCTTTAGAGTCAGAAGTCCAAGAAAAATACAAATTAAAAATAACTTCTGAAAGATTGTTCCTCATCTGTATTTCAAAATCTCACCTGGAACACAGCTTTACACAACCAAAGATTCTACTGAGGATTGCTTTTAGACTCTTCTTTTCCCAGTGATGTGCAATGAGTATTTCTTCTAGTTAAAATCATTCTAAGAGCATCAGAAAATGTGCATAAATGATTTATACCAAACTAAATTACTTTCATGCATGAGCTCAAAAACATTTTTAAAAAGTTTATGGCAATAATGTACGTTCTGTAGCTGAGCTGATGTAATAAAAATCATTAAAAAGAAATCAGTTGCAATGCAGAGACTAGCCAGTTCAGCTTTAAAGTGCCTTAGGTTTCTCAATGCCATTTAAGAAAAGCATCAAATAGATTATATAGCAATGTATAAATTAGAATTCATTTCACTGAAGTTTATCCAAAATTGGCATAAGGATGACCAGAATGAGGACATAAGTTTGTAGTAAGAAGTGCAAGTGTTGATGCTGTCAGTGACTGTGCTGTTAAGATAACAGCAATTTCCATCTCAGTAAAGAGCATTTAGCTCCTGGCATATACCATCGGCTTCCTCAAGCAGCTGCTTCTCACCCCAGTTGTAAAACGGGCAAGTGGTTTTTTAGCAGGATTCAAAGATGGGGTTTGTGTCTATGACGTTTCATTGATTGAACATGGCTAACATGCAAGGATAGATACATTTTGTGAAAAAGCTGTAAAAAAGAATACTGGAGCAGAACAGATGTACAAGATGCTGGGGGCATAAGGCTTCCTAGTGGAACTTTCAGGCCTCTTCCAAGCCTTATTTCTAGTGCTGGTTCTACACTGCTTGCAGAAAGGATGTTGCTCTGCCCACAAATATACAGCATTGGCAGAGATGCTCACTGCTGTAGGTATGGTCTTCGCTTCCAGAGAGCAACAATTCTCTTTTCACTTCCACCAAATTTGCACCTTCCTGGCCCCACCGTTACTCCTGTGCAGCCAATAGTCACCAGGAAACAGGGCACCTGTATCTCTCTATTTCTGATAAACACATACGTGTTGAGTTGCCAAAATGAAACAGAGGCAAACAGAAAGCATAGCTGTGTGGGTCAACATCAAAATGAACCCTGTAAAGAGAGCGGACTGGCTGTGCACAGAAATCCAGCCACCAAAAGCAGTTTTCAAAGAATAAATGGGTAATTCCTTTCTATTATTACAGGCTATTTCAGCTCTCACTACAGTCATGGAGGATTGGCCCGTAACTGCTCAGGGAGCAGAGAACTATATAAGTGTGTTAAAAACTGCATCCACAAGGTCAAAGAAAAAAAAAAAAACAAACCACAAAAAAACCCAACCACAAACCATCCCAAAACTTTATTCAAACCCTAGAAGCTTAGTATCATTTGTAGGCTGACACTAAAGAAGGATAATTTTTCTAATTCCCACAACAGAAACCAAAAGTAAAAACCAAATCCGTACCCTAAGTACAAGTAGCATGTACATGTGAATATGATGTCAGAAGCAAGATGACCAGACCCTGCCGCTCAATGCACAAGCGGTCAAATACCACATCTGTTCCAGCACTCACTCTTCAAGGGAAACACATGGCAGAAGCAGATCCACAGCTTGCTTTTCTGTAGGAACCTCGCTGCAAAATGTACGTCATACTTCTACTGGTCAGTGAGTACATACATCCTCCGTCAACGCCACAAAAATCCTGCTTTCCCAGACCCAGTTCCTAGGTTTTTTCCTAAATTTAAGTTCATGTTCCTTTGTATCATTTACTTATTTCTCCTATTTCTATATATTTCAGTTTTATAGCCACAGGAAGGAAAAATTCAGTTATGCTTCAGTAAGAAAAAAATGGCCAGATGTTCTGAGCTGTGCAAGTGAATCCAAATGAAAGTGTAACTGATCAAACCATGCAAAGCACTTGCGCAGATGTTAGGTATCACTAAAGCCTTCTGGAGAACAGTTCACTCTAAAGAGTAAACAGCTCATTACAATTTGTCATATAATTTGGCACTGATCTACAGCTAGATCTTTCTGTTTGAAGAAATAGCACTGAACTGAGAGACAGCTCTGTTCGCATCTCGATTTTCTATACGCTAAAAATTATTTTAGCACTTTACAAGCATGTGGTTGTCAGCTGATAAAGCTTTATACTTTTTAATAACCATTTCAGATATATTTGCCCAGAGAAAACTGGGGTGCAAATAATCACCATTCACCACATTTTCATCTATTTTTCCTTAATACTCTGAATGCTCCTATGTTTGAAATTTTAGGGAATTCTATAAATGAATTACTACACAAAAAAGTACTAGTAGTGTATTTAAGTTACCTTAATATGTACGCCTTTGTAACACACAGGGATTCCATTCTACTGCTATAAAAGGAGCTGAACTGGGCTTTGTGAGTGAGTCTGATTCAATCAATTTTATCTTTTTTACTGCTTGTGAGTCATCCTGACTTTGCCATACAACAAAACACACAGGAGCATAAAGTAACACAGTCTGAGCAGCAAGAGTTTAGTGAGTCACATTACCTCTGAGGGAATTAGGAGATCATCCCAAAATTAATTGAAATAATACTTTTGCAGTAAGTCAGGTAGGAAGTCTGTATAAAATGCATGAAGTTACTTAAAACTTTCTTTATGAAGTTTTCCTAAATTATCTGCTTACAGAATTGTCGTAGTTACCATTTATCTAGTTGTGCATTCATCATATTGAGGGATTCTAGGGGGTGATTTTTTGTTTGCTTTGGTGGGAGGGTTGCACTTGGGGTTTGGGGTTTTTTTGGTTTTTTTTTTTTACTGATGAGATTGCTTTCAGAGATAGCTTCAGTACTTCCCTATTGACAAATAAATTCTTACTATTATCTGGTATTCTGGGCCTACACTTGGCTATGAGAAGGTGCTGTGTACTGTTGAGAAACCAGGAATGCTTCCCTTTGAAAATCAAACCTCCTTTTTGAGCCCTAGCAGGGGTAAGTGACATTTTTTTATATTTCTAGGTGAAAATGCAAAAGAAAACTGTCTCTGCTGTAGAAATGAAATTGGCTTATCTCAAATCTCAGATATAATTTGAGAGGAAATGTGTTTGTGAAGAGGGGAAAACAGTATTTCTTTGACATGATTTAGCTGACAATTACCGACGCAAAATACTGCACTTTTTTGGTAGAATCAGAAGAGGTCCTTGGGTATGGGACTATAGGACAGAAGAATATAAACAATACTAATATTAACCACCATCATTTTAAGTAGAGGGTTTGGCCAAGCAAATATGTGCAATCTGCTTCAGAAAGGTAGCGGCCCTTAAGTGTTAATGACAACACTCAGCTGCAGGTGGCCTGAGCTGACCTGTGAAGAAAGGAACCACAGGCAATCACACAGCCACTGCCCCTCAGACAGGGCGACTGTAACCTTGATTAGATCACAACAGTTTGTCCCACCACATTCTAGCATTAGAAAATTAATTCTGATTTAATTAGAAAACGACTATCATAGTCTTCTGCTTTGATCACATAAGGTATTTGTCATTTATCAAAGCTCTTCCATTTGCCTCAGAGCAGTGGCATGCTGGTGACAGGGGCCCTGCCAGCCAGGGTGGATGTGCCAAGGCCCTGCTCTGTGGGGAACGACCTGCCCGCTGAGCTGGGTCCCCGTGGGCTGCCCTGACAGCCTTACAGGGTTGCCTCGTCTGACCTTCACACCAGCAACAACCGGCACTTTGAACAAGTCAGGGAACGGCTACAGTCTCTCTTTCTTGGGACCTGCGGCGAGATCCTGAGTTGCCCCTTGAATAGCGTGGGAAGGCTAGATTATGCCTTTCCTCAACCACCACCACTTCTGCAAAGAACATGGCTGAAAACCCAGATAATATTTCTGAAAACAAGAATTCCAGGGAAACAAGTACTCAGCTCTATCTGGCAAGCAAGAGATAAAACCCTGCATCCAGCTTCATTTTAAGAAAAGCTATGTTATCTGGTTCAATGGCTAAAATTGCAATTTGAAAGCCTACCGATGATACAGGTATATCTCACATTTACCAGGGATAGCCTTTGCTGATCTGGCTGCTGTCCCATAGCCCCTCTAATCCAAAAAGGAAACACTATCTCCTCCCCCAGCAACAAGTCATGCATCTACTTCCCATGAGAGATACGTTTTTCTTCAGCAGCTTACAAATCTCCGGCAACATTAGCAAATGTTGTCAAGACAGTGCATTCCAAATGCTGGCACACAAACTGCCAGGCTTAATTTATAAACACTTCTTTTCCAAAGTGTGTCTCAGACCAAGTATCTAAACACACGTGAGTTTCCATCTGTTTCTCTCACCTCACTAATTCAATGAGGAGAGGTGATCTAATTCACTGAAGTACTATTATACATGTATATAAATGGCTGCTGAAATACAACCACTGTCAGGTAAGGTCAACTAAAGGATCAAGTTAACCAAGAGAAAGCAGTGGGGAAAAAAAAATGAAATATCATAATTCTTTCCCATTCTCTACATCTTCTGGGCAGCTGGTTTTGCTAGACCTTTTCAGACTAACTCTAATGATGCAGCTTCAGACATGAAGTGACATATAGCTGCAGGTCACTGATTTAGCACTGGCTCGGTCTGCTACTGCATGACATTCAGTCATTCAAACACCTATGTAGCATTGGGCTGAGAAACGCATCAAGCACATCCCTCAGTAAGCTATAAGCAGCAACGTGATATAAGCATCTAGCTTTGAACTTGTGACTACTTTCATCCTCTTTACTTGCGTAGAAAGTCAAAGTTTGGAAGTCAGAGATGTAATGTGGGTTGCTTACTATCAAGCTCCTAACTTAAGGCACTACAGTAGTGGTAATTAATACACTTTGGCAACAGAAATTGTGTCTAAACTGCCTGCGGAGGATGAGGATATGGTATCTTTCTTAACCAGTGTCATCAGTTCACCAAAAATCTTAGAAATGAAAGGCGATTTGTTTTTCAGTGTGCTTTCAGAGCTGGCACTCTGCAGTTCTGGTCAGCCACACCAAAGAATATGAACCCAAGCTAAAACGATGAAGAGGAAGACTGGGAAGCAGAGCAGCTACCTCCCCAAGAAGAGAGTTAAAGATTGTCTTTGTGCAATCAGCCTAGTAAATTAGTGAGTGGGAGGCAGGACGTGACTGCTTCCTACAAATACGCTGGCATGAAATACTGTGGGGAATAAGCGCTGCTCAAGCGGAAAGACAGCACTGGCCCAAGAAATGGGAACACAGTGGCTGATTTTAAACCAAAAATTAGAAGGTCCCTAATCAGTAGAGCAATGATGTCTTGGGACAGCCAGGACAGCGGGCAATGGAAACAAGTAAGCTACTTTTAAGATGGAGTACAATACATTTACAAAGGGAACTGTATGGTGTGGTGGCTGTGACAGCAAGGAACAGGACTTGATCAGCCAGGATCTTTTCAGTCCGGTGTTCTTGAATATAGATACAAAACAATGCAGAATTGTTTTTCCCCCCCTGCTTAGATAAAGTACAAAGAAAATGTTTCCTACACAGATAGCTACTATATTGCAAACTCCAGGTGTGGGAGAGCTGCCTTTCACTAACAGATAGGCTGCAAAGCTAGAGTCATTTAGCAAAAAAGACAAAACCATCTTAATTATAAAGTTTCACTTTAAATTTTTCAATCAGTGTAGAAATACCTTCCAGAAATACCAATTAGCTGCATCAGAACAGCAAGCAATCTATTCCCATTTATGTCTATGTGACACTCAAAATCTCAATTCATGTTTCATGAGTTTCTCTGACTCTTCTGCTCTGCTGTATTTTAGAAATAAATAGCTTTTTAAGTGTCAGTCAGGAAATTACAAAGCCACCCCATCATAATGAGACACAATTTCAGCTCACTTTGATTGGAATTGCAGGTGCCGGTTCTGACAGCAGCCAGTTTCACTGCTCCCACAGTGAAAGCCTGAAAGCAGGATAGCAAATTCCCAGTGTTATAGCACAAGAAAATCTCATTGGCAGGATTCAAATGTGTAGCATGTCTACCAGCTAGACACAGGGGTAGACAATAGGCATATCTATTAGCCTTCCTGGACAAAACACAACTCTTCATGTTATATTTTCTAGTTTCATTCTCCTCACTTGAAAGAATATATTACCATATCAAATATCTAGCGTTTTTTTCAACAGAAAGTTGAAGCGAGATTAGCCCAACTGTACTTCAACAGCACTGAAAGCTATTTTCAGTTTTAAAGTGCAGAGAGCGTTGGCCAAAATCCAAGCTAAGATCCTACATTTTTGACAGTTACACTGCATCTAGACACATCTCTCACCCACAGCTTCATTCTAGGAACTGTCAGGCCTTAAATCTTATTTGCTTCCCAAACCAGGGCCTACCCATGCCATTCATTAAAATGCAATGGTTACCAGTACAGAGCTCACAGAAGATGTTGTTCTTCATCTGCTGAAGCTGCTAAGCACAGTACTACACCAGTGTTAATAGTTAGAGATTAAAGGTAAGTATTTTCTCATAGCTGCTACAACTCTCAAGTAATTGGGGAAGCTGTGATAATGTAGGGAGATTAGGTATTCCAAATGACTTTAAAAACGTCTCTGAGCAAGAGAAATTAATTCATGTTAAAGTATCCTTGGTTCCCTGATAATATACAATTAAAAAATAATTTTAAAACCGAACAAGATACAGAGATCAGTATCAACCAAAAGCTGCAAGAGCATCCAGCACAAGCGGATTTGCCAAACACCGACAGTCCCTCCTGCAAACTCCCCCTGCTCACACTCAAACTCAGCCCAGCCTTCAGTACAACCTCCTTTGCAATCGTGAGGGCCCACAAGCAGAGGAGATATCTCTTGAGCAAGAGGCTTCTGAGCAGCAGAATCAATCCCAGCCATTCCTCACAGAGGAAAGCTAGTGCACGTTGGTTCAAGGTGCTGTTCTTGAACACAGGATATTTTAGGTTCAGTTCCTAGATTAGATATGTCTCATCCTGAAGCACACATGTAAAACACATGTGAAAGTCATGCCCTAAACATACATGTTTCTCTCCGTCAAGTGGTGATGTGATCAGGTAAAGACGTTCAAACTTAGACCTGGGTGAAGGAGACATTACAAGAGCTGATAAGCAACATGCAGCAATATTGATGGGCAAGTCTGAAGCAAATGCCTCCCTCCTTTAAAACTAAGAAAAAAAAATTGCCAAGATCTGGAAAGGGAAAAGGCAACTTTTCTTCAGAACTCAGTGTAAAAGTCTACACAATGGGCAAGAAAAAAAAAACAAACCATGAAAGATGTTTTTTCACCACATGAAAAATACTCCCCCTAATAAAGATGATCACAAACACTGTTCTCTCTGCAATTATTTACCTCGGCACCTGCTACCCATTTAAAAAGTGCCTTTTCTTTCTCATAGGTCTTACTGGATTTTCAAGAACAATTAAACATATTTACAGGTGGCAGCCTGGTCTCATGGCTGTTTTTTTTAATGTCTCAGAAGCATCTTTTCCTATACATGGTTACTGGACTTTGGACATAGAAACATCAGCCAAGAAATCAATCACCCCAGCAAAATGTTTTCTTTTTTTTTTTAATTCTAAGTGGATATTGTCCCTGACTGCAGGCAAACTAAAATTTGAGTACTTGCTAAGTACAGAATTAATAAACTGTACCTGGTTTGCTAAATATTCTTAATTCTCTTTGTACTTAAAGAAAAACCTGCAGTTTTATGTACTTCCACTCCTTAGAGAGAGTGCCTGCCCCTGTGTGGGTCCAACCCCTTCCCCAGCCATAAGCTGAACCACACTCCAGCTTCAGCTGCCACACAGCATATCCATGGCAACTACATTTAAGCAAGCTTATTTGATCACACAGACACAGATAATACCGTACTTCATGTAATAAGGCTAGTTTGTTCCTAGTCTCCTGCTTAAACAGCATCACGATATATACTTGGGAAATCCAAACCATCTTCATATGCTTCCAGGATTGACCTTTTGCTGTTTTAGGCAAGTAATAAAATTGCACAATAATAGTCTGAAGTTGGGGCAAGAAAGCAAACTCCTGATACTCTTTTTTTTAGTGCTGAATGGTTTGGAGTAATACAGAAGGTTTCTACAGGTCTTTACCTCTGACTGAAGCTCCAGTTTTAAGGAAAAAAAAAAAAAACAACAACAAAAAAACCCCAACCACATAACTCCTATACAATTCCAGGGCTTTTTGGAGCTTTGACTGAGGATTAATTCCTGGATATTGACTTCAAACTCTGGACACTAAAACACTTCAATCGCATAAAAGTGCCTTCAGTTTACTATTAAAAAAAAAAAAAAAAAAGAAACCTTATACAAATTGAAACAAGAAGTACCAGAGATCTATTCAGTGTCTGACTATGTTTTATGGTAACTGAGAGTCTGGTAAGAAATCAATTCCTTGAAACACGCTGTATCTGAATTATTGCTTATGAATCTCTTGCATAACTTGAAAGGGAGAACTTGTTTAATCTTCTTGCAAATATTAAAACGTCAGAAGAATAAGATTTAATTCTATTGAAATTTATATTTCATCTAACTTTACATCTTCATACTGTCATTTTACCTTGTTCTTCATTCTCTTTCTCAGAAGCAATGCTAGTTTTTCATCATACTGAAAGCCTTGTTTGCAGTCACTCCTTACATAACGCTTTCCATCATTCAACATTAATTTTTAGAAAACAATAATAAGGTGACTAGACCTGATTAGAGCTAATTCTACAAATGCATCACTTCATCCTGAGAACTCAGATGAAACTATGTACATAAAACACGTTTCAATGTCCATTCCTTAGTTCTTTGGAAAGATGAATCTCTTATTCCATACTATCTCAGAAGTGAAATGAAAAAGCCTGTTGTTTTCAAGATTGACATTCGCTAATAAAAATGAGCCTGTCAGTAAATAGTATCTGGGGATGCTCACAAAGTTACCACAGGCTGCTGCTCACATAGTTACCATAGGGTATAAACTTAAAAACTGCAACCTAGAATACTTTCTAATCTATCAGAATTTACACGTGACCTTTCTAAGAAGAAGCTGGACACTAACTTTTTAAATGTTCTCAATAGAGCAGGCATATAGTTTGCATTAAGTCCTTAGGAATAGATTTTAGGATAAACAATTACAAATATAAATCTCTCTGAAGCCTGCAAATTCATTTCTGTCTTTTCTTGTATTCCTTCCACCTGACCCCAAAGCTTGGAAGGAGTAGTAGGTCCACATTACTCTACACATTGAAAACCTGCATGCGCCCATGTCAAAGGCACTGGATTGAGTCAGAAGAGCCAGTTCCCTCTTCTGCAGCCCACACAGGACTACCTCTTAGGCAGAGGCATATTGAGAATGCCATTATTAAGATCACAAGCCCATGCCTTACTGGCAAAGGAAGAGGCTTGCTGCTCATCTCTGCATGGAGCTGAACTGAGCCACCTCAAGGAAACAAGTCATTATATTGAACTAGGCAGGAAGGAACAGCCAAGAAGTCCTGGTACCATTCCTTCCTGCACCCATATACCCACAACGCCCCGTGAATAAAGCCCACAAAAAATAATTAGCAACTCCTATTTACTGTGAAACTAGGGATGCTACATTCAGTAGTTATCCTGCTGCACTGAGCAATGAGAAGTTTTTGTTATACCACTGTCTCTCCTTGAAGTATCAGCCTACACGAGCAAAACTGATTTTTACTGAGGCTTTAAGACAGGTACCACTTATTTGAATCACTGGGAAACAGCTAAAAATATGAAAGAAAACATTGGGAAGCACAGAACTTGTGTTACTTTCTCTCATCAATGCAATAACCCTTGGTCTCAGCTGCACAGCCCTCGCTCTAAGGCAAGACCTGTTTACCTACAATAGGTTTTTCCCCTAGACATTTCATGAAACTTTTCTTAGTGAAGGAGAGGTAGAACACATGTGAAATCAAACTAAAATTTATGCCAGTTTAAAATGAAAATATTTACCTGTAAAGCCTTGCTCTGTTGAATTCCACTCCCTCCCACAAGCATATAGAACTAAAATACAATATACTTTGTCTGAGATACAAGTTTTATTTTCTGCAAGTCAATGAGCTTTTTTCATTCCCAAGATGTTGCTGGTTTGGTCTACACAAAAGGACAACCAGCATTAAATGTAAACAGTTCTTTGACCTTTCAGGGGCTGCACACAAAGCTCTCCCAACTTGAGTCTCAGCTCTGCCCCCCAAAGGACACTTGGCCAATCCTCAACATCACCCACAAGCTACACTCTTGACGTAAGGCTGGCTGTAACTCTGCACAAGTTCTAGCCCTGACACTCCAGTGAACAAAAACATCCAACTTCAAAAACAAATGGCTGCTGCCCACTCAGTCATCATCCTAGTCCTACCAGCCTACAAGGAATGCAGTTTTTCAGCCTAGCCCTTGACCTAGCCCTTAACACCAGCTTCAACATTACAACCATATGCATAGGAGCCTTACCTGTACATATGTGTCTCATAACCGATCTTAACATTCCCTACCTTACTGCTGATCACAAACTCTCTCAGGCTAGAAATAAGGAATAAACCAAGCTCTTCAATCCCTTGTGTTTGAAGACCTAACACTAACCCTGACACAAGACACAGCCTTACACAAACCTGGCAGCTCGCAACAGCAGCATCTGATGGCTGGCTGACCAGGATCATCTTTACCTTAGTCTTGCAGGCTTAGAAGACAAACAATAAATGTAGCTCTTCAGCTCTTATTACATAAGAGCTCTTATGAGCTCTTTAGAGCCCTACTCTAACACCCAAACCTACAGCCAGCAAAACCAGTGATCCTCCCCTGCATAAAAACTAGCTGCAAGAGAGTTGGATCCAACACAGGCCGAGAAACAATCATCTTGGTTCTTCTTAGTGTCTCGAGCCTAAATCCTTACCACCCTTCTACACCTAAGCTTACAGAAGCCCTAGTGACATAACTAACAATGAATAACATAATCCCAAAGAATTTTACCCACCAATTGTCTCCTCACGTTAGCCATTCTGATGTCCTAAAGACACCTTTTGTGTCAGACCCAATCATGGCAGACCAAACCAAACTGGTTGCCCCTACAGAAGGTACGTAATCCACCGAGAAGCTTTGCTGTCTGGCTACTGTCACCCAAAGCCTTAACCCATACTCTCACTTAATCCTGCCTTTTAGAGACACGCAACCCCAGCTGTACCAGAACACATCCCCATCCTGCCTCTGCACGCCTTTCAAGAACCAACAACAAACTTAGCTGTTCAACCTCTCCCTCACCTGACACAAACCTAATCCTGTATTCAGCCTAAACACACAACTCTGTGCACCCTAAACACAGTACTTTTAACTCACAAACTAATTGTCCCAATTTGCAGCTGGATTGGAAACTCTAACCCTGACCCCAACCTTGCTCACAGGTCAAGACCCACCTACAGCACAGGAACAGGCTCTAAAAGAAGCTTGGTCTGCTGGCACTGTTCCCATCATTGCTGCCTCCTCAGTAAAATGTAACTATAGCCTCTGACAACACCCCCAAATTTATCTCTAGCTTTAACCATAACCCTGCAGCCCACGTGTACAGTAGTCATTTTGCTTTCCAGAATCAGGCTTCCTCAGAGTCCAGCAAGCCTTTAAAGAGAACAGCTGTAATCCTGTTTCTTTAGCTTCTGCAGCACCAAACTGTACCCGTGTGCTTTGTAGCCTTGACAACTGCTGACTGACTCATGTCTGGTCAGGAGCTAGCCAGTAATCCCTCTCCTCTACAAGCAGCAGCCTCCATCCTCACCCTCTGATGCTACCAAACCCCCAGCCTCCACCCCTCATGCCAGACGAACGAATGCTAGCTCCGGCTTTTGCCAGCACTAGGACCTGGGGCTGCTGAATGCCACGCAGAGCTGAACCCCCAGGCGAGCTCTACTGCTTCTCTGCTGTGAAACACTAGCTCCGTGTTGGCTAAGCGCACAGTGCGCGTCTTCTAAAAAGCAGCATCCTGCAACTCGAGTAAATTGTGTGTTCAGTGTCCTTAAAGCTCAGAGTTAATTATGCAAAAAGTAAATTGAGATTAAAGCAGCCACCCATGGGGTGCAGAAAGGGAAATAAAGCTATTAACATCAGACTTCTGAACATCTTAATTACAGAACTACACTAGAGTGGAGAAAGAGAGACCTGTAGGCTGAAAACTAATAATCAGTAAATTAAAAACAGTCATCCCAAGTCTCATGTGCAACCAGCGCCATTTCCAAGCAGCTGGTTTCTGTGGTGCAGTTACTCAGAGGAGGCAGAGGCACCAAGGCTGGTGCCCTGGCTGGAACAGAATTTCACTCTAAAACTCTCTCAGCAGTTAACCATCCACTTCTGCAAGGAGTCTGTTCAAGCCAGTGTTCCCACCAATTCCCATACCATACGCATTACATTAACTACCATGGTGTCGCAAGTAACCATTTCTCCCTTGAAAACACGTAATCAGCAAAATATTTTTCTGCTGAATACGGTACTTAATTTTCCTGTAAGAAATTAATGCCAGTGAAAAGAACATGCTGCTAGTGTGAAATTATTAAAGCTAAGGGAAAGAAACTTTAAATTTCTAACAACACAGACTAACAGATCATGCATAAAGTACAGCAGAGACTCATCTAATAGAAGATTACTAGCACAGCAATTGGCTTCTTGGTAATGTTGACCTCAACCATTAAATATCTAGTTAAATACTTAATGAGTAGCTTTTAGAATTAACATTGGAGCTCTGATTATACTAGGCTTTCCAACCTAGTGCTATTAAATTCTGCTATAATACTTGCATGTCACTGAAGGCAAAGGTTAAACTTGCTATAAAGAAAAAGCACAGCATACGTTAATGTATTTAGGTTGTGAGCATAGGCTGGATTTTTATATTCCTTGCACGTCACGTATTTATACTTATGCCCAAATTGTACAGCCCACTACATATGTATTAAGTATCATTCTACTGCCACTTTTTGCAAATATAAACGATAGTATGATGCAAAAAGATGGAGAATTAGTAGGTCAGACTCTCCAGCCCTTCTGTGTGGCTATAGCTTTTCCAAACGAATAAAATATTCTACTTGGAATAAAATATTCTACCCAGAATAAAATAGTGGGGAGAAAAAAAAGGCCCTATAAAGAAAAGAATCAAGGTTTGAAATAGCAAGAAATAAAGACTTTCACGTACAGAGAACAAAATGAAACAATGAGTAAACTTCTCACTTTCCACCTGGCTCCCCCATAGGGTTGTCTGCATGGGCCTAGAGATCTGGCGCATGACCTCCCCTGTTGGGTCCACCACTGGCAGCCACAGTTGTTCTGCCCAGCAGGCCTAACAGGAGGCACCAGTGCTGAGGTTGCGCAGGAAGCCCAGAGACCCCAGACTAACAGGGAAGTGATTGCCCAGCTCTGGCTGCTGACTACATGAGGGAGGAAGGGAAGAGCATTTTCTCTGCTCCCACCAGGCACCAAGGATGCTCTTCTATCTTTGAGTATGAACTCAGTAAGACCCAGCCTTCCAGAGAGATCATTCATCAAAATGAAAATGGTAACATCCTACTTAAACCCTGCTTTCAGTAAAAGCACCTCTTAGAAATGGGAATAGGGTATCTGTACTTACAGGGATGAATGAGGAAAAGATGTATCCTTCTTTGACTTTCTAGAGGTATTCAGAAAGGTCATGAGCAAGGGAGAAGCATTACCACTCTAGAAGAACACTCTCCAGCACCCACCCTGCTACCTGGAATAAGAAAAATACATGTGTTTAATATCATTATAAGATAAGTAATATCTAGAACACAAATTGCATTTCTTTCAAGCTCCAATTTTGCATTGGTATAATCTCCAGCTTTACCAGAATTATAAAATAAAACAGCAATGGTTATTAAAAAGGAAACACAAGTATCATTTGAATGGCAGGTCAGTAAGTAGACAGTGGACCCTGTACACATCAGATAAGCATCAGATTTTATATGGTATACTATGAAATAGATCTTAATACAGCCCTCCTCTTGAAAGTACAACTGTGAATGCAACAGGTCTTCTTTCAGCTGTAATCTAGAGCAAAGATGAAAGCTGTCACAAGGCCAAAGCTAGAACAGAAATGGAACATCAGCACCTGCTCTGCCATGAGGGGACTACTATCGCTCTGACAATTATTCACCTACTGCTAATGAGTGTCACTGGTGTTCCTTGCCAAAGCATCTGCTGATCTGTATTTGGCTATTAGCTAATGGCAGGCCTTGGGGAGGTCATTTAACTATGTCCTTTGTATAGAGGCTTTCAAATAAATTTCAATTAAAATGTGACTGAGAAGATCCACATTATCCATTTAAAAAAAAGATACACTACCATCAAAGCTCAGCTTCACAATTGATACCGATAATAATCCAAAAGTCTTAACTGAAAGGTTAAATAAGTACGTGAGCTGTTTAAAGATCCAGATCTTCTGCTGTATGGGAAATTCCAACAGTGAATTTTTTTTTGTTCTGAATGAAAATGTCAAAAACAGGAGCCAAAAAAACCCCCCAAAAAACCCAAACAAAAAAAAACCACTCCAAAACAAACAAAAAAAGAAAAAACCCAAACTTTTTTCAGAACTACTGAACTACTGGTTCAATTCAGAACTGCAAATGCATTTCATTTTACTAGTGAGGAAAAATGTTTTATAGAAGTAGAAACAAAGTAATTGAAAATGATTGAAAATTAAATAGAATAGAAGCAATAAAATAGAAGGCAGCCATTTCAACATAATTTAGATGGGAACAGGTTCTATTAAACTTTTTCTAAGATTGACAAGTTCCACAAAACATTTTGCTTTTTTTTTTTAAAAAAAACAGTAAGAGTTAGCATAGAATCTGTTCCACTGATTTATTTTTCCACCACGTTTCACTAAACATGCAGGAAAAAAGGCAATCAAAGCAGAGACAGAAGTATGCCAATTAAATTCAGATGAAGACTATAAGCATCAAACTCCATGTTAACTATCACAGATTAATATCACCTTTCTGCATTCACCTTAAACTTTTACTTCAGGATTATATAACCAAATTTGTAGCACCAGCATAGTGAGGGAATGGCACACATTTTGTCCCGATTCTCCACTGCTTTATACCCTGTGTAATTATTTACAAGTGCACAACTGCATACTGTAAAGAGACGAAATACTTTACAGCCACATTGCACAAGTGTAAATCACTGCACGAAGTACAAAGAGATGACTAATTGGGCACTCAGTCAGCAGTATCTGAGGTACAATGTATGAAACCTGTATTTTTGGGTGATTTCAGCTATGGGAGGCAAAGCATTTGGATGCAGCCGTTTCCCAGCTCTCAGCAGGATAGCATCGGTGCGTGCCCTCACCCAGCCCTGCATCTGCCACCCAGCAAGTGTAACTGTTGCCCCCCCTAAGAGATATGGCAGATCCAAGTCTTTAATAATTAAAAAAAAAAAAAAAGAGAGAGAAGACAATTCATAAACTGCAGGCTCTGGAGAGGATCCTGCCGTGTGTCAGTCACATCCCGACAGAAGTTGAGCAATTAGATTCCCACCCATGGGATTTTAGCAGCCCCCAGACTGAGCCCTGAGTGAGCAATAAAGACTTTAAGTGAACATGTATTCAATGTTTTTTATTTAACTGAACTCGCGGCTAATGAAGGAACACTTAGAGAATGAGCTAATTTATATGTTTATATGGCACTGAGCAGAGCAAAAAAACTTGGGGTTAATCCCAGCAACCCACGAGTTTATTGGAAAGAATAGAACAAAACCTAAACAGATGTTTCGAAATCAGGGTAAATTAACCACATGCCTGCTTTCATGAATGCTCATTAACATCCTTTCTTTAGTCAAAGAAGGTGTGTGTAAAGCTTGCTTTCCTCCCCTACCTCTTATTTGAAAGCTCTGAAAAGGGACTGTCTCACTTAGAGGGAAAGCAGATCTGCTTCTGTTTTACTGTAAAACTAGGCTGCTCTGAAATCCCTTGTATTTTCCTGACAAAACCCAAATATTTTCTGCCACCTACGCTGTCATCCTAACTCACTAGGCAGCACCGAACGCACGCTGTGAGGTCTCTGAGGGATTTTAGCTACTGGAAGCAAACATCCAATTTGGTTTTTTCACAGAAATTCTGCATTCTTGATCTAAAGATCTCTATCACCCACGCTCCTAAACTGCCCCCTTCTTGCAGAGGTCACCATTCTCACTCGTGAATTGGTGATTACATTGTCCCTACTTTTTAAATTCACTCCCTATTTGAAATGAGCACCATCTCTTGCTTCCCCTACAAGCACTCTAAGGCAGAATTGTTAATGCCCCATGACAATATCCCATTCCAGAAGAAGCTTTGCAGCATTTAGGTTTTTTTTACATAGCCCAGTGTGAAACACCAGGCTTTGTTAGCTTTACAGGAGTATGTAAGCATTTACAAACTGTGGGCTCAACTAATAAAATCCTGTAAAGCAGACTGAATCCTCTGAGAAATGTTCATCAGGAAATCCTTCTCCTTCCCATGTTGTATATGGCACACCAGTAAAGGAGGGCTAAACCTGAGGAGATTGGGGTCGTTGACCGTTATTTTGCATTTCAGATTCAGGCTTTCTGAATAAAGACATCACTAAAGTCTGAACTGAACACAGCAGGTGTCATATTTCCCTTTACCATTACAGATCTGGCTTTAACAGGTGTTAGTAACCTTTAATGCTCAGTCATTGCCAATCTGACTAAAACACTAGCACTGACCAAGAGAAACGCTGTTTATCCCACTTTCAGAAAACTCTCTGTAACCTGTCTGAATGGGGCAGAAAAGTGCTGGGACTCACCCAAACTCACCCTCAGCGAGAGATTCTGCGTGGTAGGGATTCAGGTTAGCCTTCAGTCTGAAAGGCAATATGCAGAAAGCACCTCTTCGCTTAATTTACAAATAAGCCACACGGTGTTCCTCCTTCTGCAGCTAGATAAACTCTTCACAAACAACCTTGATTAATCCCATTGTCAGTCTATTACAGCAATACTAAAGAACAGCTTTCTATGGCTTCCAGAAGAATACTTTAATTATCTTTGGCTTGTACCTTTTAATTCCTTTTAGGCAATTACTAAAAGATCACAGCTCATTTCAGATTAGGTCCAGACTGCTAAATCACCGCAAGTGATGTTACAGCAGTTCCACGCCAGCGAGACCTAGCAGCCTGTAACTATCTGCCTTCCTCCTCTGCACATCATTTCTTAGTATTTACAGCTGAAAGTAGCAAAAAGGGTAGTTGCTCTGTGAAATGCATATTAAAACTGAATGAAAGTCAAAGCCAAGAAAGCTAACCTATGTCAGTTTGATAAAAAGAAATAGCTCATCATCATCCAGTTACACAAATTTCTTTATCATAATATTTAAGTATATCACTCCAAGTGTGAAAAAGGAAATATAAACAGACTGAGATCCTCATCTAGTTGTGATCCTATATAAACCTATTGTATAGGTTTATCTATACAGATCCTCTGTTACATACGTACTTCTATACAGCTAGCAAAGCTATTTGAAAAAACTTGCACATGCCACTAATAATTAAAATCCAAGTGCTCCCCCTCAAGGACAGAATATCCCAGAGTAAGTGGGATTATATAAACAGTTTTCTACAAAACAAAAGAAGTGTAACATATTCAGCAAAATGCTGTAAGAGATGCAACAAGAGCTATGTTCACAGATTCCTGGATCTTCCCAAGAGACTCCTGGATAGGGGTTAGAAAGCAAAGGCAGAAGTATATATCATCCTAATGACTGCTCAAATCATATTGCTATAGCACTAGGGAAACATCCCAACTTACAGAACTGAAAAAGAAGGGCAGTTTACATTCTTGCACCAGGTACAGGCTTTATGGATATAGCTACAACAAAAGAAAATATTACTTCTGTGAAACAGTACTTGAGGGGAAAATATTGGAAACCTAAGTAGAAGGAAAGGTCTAGAACAGATGAACTGAGAAAGGACTTTTGATATAATACATATTGTTGAAAGCACTAAGTGTGGGAGAATATCAAAATGTAGAGTCAATAGAAGAGAAACAGAAACCTGCATTTTTTTTAGGGAAAACATCTTCAAAACGTTAATGTTATCAGCATACACATTAGCTAGTCACACTCCATAATGCTGACTTCAAAATTACTAAACTTAAATTTTGGTTCATTCTTAACATACCACCAATGAGTTTCCCATAAACTACAAAAAGTAGCCAAAGCCGCAACCAGAAACAGAAGAAAGATACCCTGTATGCTCTCTATAGGTCAGGTCACTACCCTAATACTACTATTAAAGGGTTGTAATTGTCATATCACTAAATAACCATATCAGTATGTTAGTAATAAAATACCTGTTTTGAAGGACTGTCACTTCACTCTACAACAACATTGTTCATGAGGTTCCAGTCTTCTTTCTAAAATTACTAAGCACACGATAAATTTAATTGGTAGAATAGCCACTCGTCACTACTAGAAGGGGTTGAAAGTGGTAAACATATCTTTTAGGAAGGATTGCCATGTGTTAAAACAGGCTTTCAGCATTAAAGCTTTCAAGTAACAGCACAACGAGCACAACCCTGAATTTTAAATGAAATCCAATAATGAGTATCCAAGGTTACAAATTTTAATGACAGTCCTTGTTAGAGCTGGATAAATAAGCTTCACCTATTGATGTCCAGCAGTCTCTGTTAGCATGGCATTAGGCTGCTGGCATCTACATGCCCTTCCAGGGCTGCTTCTCAGGTGCTATGGCGAGCCTCAGAGGCTGTCACTGCTCATCGCCTTCCTGCTACAAACTTTTCTGAAAAGGAAATGATGGAGCAATGAAGGAACGACACTGAACTAATAAAGTGCTCCTCATTTAGGCTATTGGAACACTCATTCACTGGCCCTAAGCAGGGGAAAGTCCTCAGAACGGAGCTACAGCACCCCTGTCTCTTAACAAAAGTTGTTTTTCTTTATTGTACCTTCACCAGCTTTTCATCCAGCCTGGTTCTAAAACAGGCCCAGCAGTGAGGTTTCAGCACTTCCCAGGAAGCCATTTACATAAATAGTAGTTCTCATCATGAGGAAATTTCATCTTAAATGTTCAACCTAAATGTTGTACCTGGCTCAATTTCGTCCCATTATTTTGGCTGTGACCAAACAAATCAGTCCTTCATCTCTATTCTGCTTAATCTTTGTAACACATCGGTTCTTTCATTACCTTCCAATTTGCGTTAGACTCCAAACCGTGTGCCAAAAATCTTTGTCTTACTGACATCTACAATCCAGTCTTCTAAATTACAAAGATGTATTAGCAGAAGAAGGGTTTGCTCCCTGCTTAGTAACAAGGTTCCCAGACTAGCCAGAATGGCTCCTGTTGCTGTTATACAACACTGCAGCTGCCATCCAGTAGCCGGTCCTTAAGTTTCTTTTCAGATGACTTCATTTTCCAAGTTTCTATCCCAAATATATCTCCTCACTTCAATTATTTTCTTCATTTCACATGCTAGTTTGCACTTTTCCTTGTTAACTTATAGTAGCCTATTTTCTGACCACATAGCTAGATCTCTGCCCCTGAGCTATTACTCTGTCTCTAGAAGTGACCTTCTTACACATGTATTAGCTTTGAAAACTGGCAATTCCCCCCAGAGCCAGAAGCATATACACATCTCTTATCAGTAAGCACTAAATCAACTAGCCAAAAGTTTCATATTCTCAGTATCAGAAGTAGATTTTTTTATTTCAATGAGTCTTCAACCAAAAGGAAACAACAATTCTTCTTAAGTCTCGTTATAAAAAAAAAAAAAAAAAAAGTGGAGTACTTCTTGCTAAGACAATGTCTTTCATCTCAAGTTCCTCAAGTTTCTTCTAACACATTAAATGAGATAGCAAAGTAGGATAAGAAGATCCCAACACAAAAGAAAATGCTGAATATTGTACATCACATTGCAACTTAAGCACATGTGAATAGGTACTAGAAGATTCCTTATCTGCCCCCCAAATAGTTCCTCAAAACCAAGAGCACACTCAGAACACACATCCACTCCAAAATAGCAATGACCAATGGGACACTTATGTCAGACGTGTCACACATGTCAGACTCCATGACTGGTCTTCATCAAGAAGTTACTTTAACCTAACCCCACGCAGCTTGAACTTGGTTCCCGTTCCCACCAGTACCACAATTTTTATGATCTTACTGCTGCCGTGTGTGCTTATGGTCTGATGTGCCCTTTCTGCGTGTTGGTTGCAAAAGCCTACGGCCTGGACAGCTCTTACTCTGCTGAGGGAAAGAGGACATTGTGCCTTTGAGTATCAGTGTTCTGACCCCATGACACAGCAGCAAGCTGCTCCCTAGTCTACAAAGTACTTCATCATTTCTTTTCACTAAAAAAAATCCCCCCATCTGAATTCAGAAAGCCTCAGAGGTCTTGAGGAGCCTGTATTTATCTGGTCTGAAAATCATAGATATTTTCTTGAAAGAGCAGAACAGCTAAGGAGAGTAAGCTCAATTCTTCCTCCAGCTCCCTAGGACAGCGGGGAGTCTGAAGTAACTGCTAAACACGATGAAATGCCTTTAGACATACAAAAACAGAAAGAAAAAAAAATCACCCTCCCTGCAGCATGATAACAGTAGGGAAAATAAGCTTGTTTATACTTATACCTTTCCTCTATGTGTTACACAGTTTATTTGTTCTTGGGACACACTGATTGTTATGCACAGATATATCAGTCATTTATTGCAATCATTGAATTCAGAGATTATGAAAATAATCCTGGAAAAGAGTTTATGAAGCCAGCTAATCCTGGAAAAGAGTTTATGAAGCCAGCTAGTCCATTCCCCAGCTTCAGGGCAGGACCAGCTAAAATTTCTCACTTCTGATATATTCTAACCTATTCTTAAAAAATCTCCAGTCATGTAGAGCCCATGACCTTCCTGTCAATCCCATATGACAGTCTGTCACAGTTCTCCATCACACTACTACCAGTACAACTTTGAGAGCCTAATTAAAAGCAGAACTGGCTTTTTGTTCGTAGAGCATATCCCAGCGTGCCAGCACTGCACCCAGCACACTAGCTAGCACAGTTACTAGAAGCAATTATCACAGCACAGCAGAACACAGCATGTGAGAAAAGCTTGTTTTTTTCTGTAATTCAAGAGGCTGCACTTCCACTTGAGAAGCAGAGATCTCGGCTCCCTCTGCAGAGCCTTTCCACCCAGATCCTAAGTGTGTTGCACTTCACTTTCCAAAGGCTGGAGAAAAACTTGCATTTTCCTATTGTTCTCATAAATGGATTGCAGCCCAGGGTTCAAGAGCCAGAATGAAAGTCAAAAATACTGCAGATAGTTACATAAGATAACATCTTGCTGTCCAGCTTTTATGTTTATCATATGCAGAGCTTTTCTGAAGCTTACATATTAGACTCTGGATACTGCAGTGTAATGCTAAGCAGAGCACCGAAGGTCACCTAATCCCCAGCCACCACCTGCCCTGATCTCTGAGCAGGCTGCTAGAGGAAGGGCAAAACAGCAGATTAAAGGATTTGTAGATCACGACAAAGTAGCTAACAAACAGGGCTATGGCCATACCAGGCAATTCCAGAGTAGACAGCTGTTTTGGATGGCATGGCAACAAGTTGCCAAGACCACATTTATGCAAAACTAGGCTTATCAAACACTGCACGCAACCTGCTCTGTGACAAAGCTCTGTGCTGATGTACTTGTAAAACACAGGTCTCTAGGTGCACTGAAGTAAGAAGTCCTACACTGACAGGATATTAGAGAAATGTAAAACCACACTCCTAAAACATGTAATTTGGCAGGGAATGATTGCTTCTATGATCTTTTTTTAAAAAAGCGCTATTTTATAAAACATTAATTTAAAACACTTCAAAGTACTTCCTTATGATAATGATTAAAATGCATGTAATTAGCCCTTCAATTTCCAATTCTAATACCCAGTCTATTAAAAGCCATCTCTGTGAATTCATACTTGAGTTTCTCAGTTTTATTCCATTTGTCTTTAACTTCAGCAAATTCTTAGTAAAAAAATTGACAGAACTAAATCCTTTCTTCTAGGCCAGCAATTCATACAATATGCAGAGAGAAGCCATGCTACTGAAATCTTTTTGCAAACAGAGAAGTTTGGAACTGGTTTGGTTTTTTTCATGTAAGCCAGTACAAAATGGAAACACTGCTTTTCACCAAAGCACTTTTGCTACGTTATGCATCACAGCAGATAATTAGAGCCACGGGGTAAGGCAAAAACGTTGTTTACTATGCAAAATGTTTGCGGCTTAAATCACACCCAGGGGATGAGCGATTTGCACAATCATTACGATTTTGAATGTTGCTCTGACAGGTATTTTCGGGAAAATAGTTTGAAAAATCCTGGAAAGATGTTTAAGCATTAAAGCTGATGCCTATTTTTTCCATCTTGTAATTGTCTCTTGAAGGCATAAGAATCTATATACATGAGCCTGAAGTTTGGCCTCTAATTCTATGCTTCACTGCCAGTGCCTTTAAAGAGTAATGAACACTCAAAATATTCCTGTGTTCAGACTTTCCACTAGGTTGATATCTCAAGAGCCCAAGTCTCATCCTATTTTGCAAAGTTTTAACCTTGGAGTGTTTTCAATCAATCTCGTAAGCAACCCTTTGACTTTGTTCTCATTAGACCATGAATCTCCACCACGCTGGTCTCATTGGGAAAACAGAGACCTGCCACAGATCTGAGAGTCTCTTCTTTTCATATTAGAAAGGTACAGGGTACAGCAAGCATCTAAAATAGCAATACGATGTTGAAGCCACAGTACTTTCGCACCAGCTGGGATAACATTTTCAGTAAGCTAGCAAGTGTAACAGAACATGCTCTCCAGAAAATTGCTTTACTTGAATAAACAACTTCAAGATCATCTTTCCTTAAAATTATGCACCAGAATATAAATGCCAGAGAAAACAAGAAAACACGTATATAAGGTTTTGCTGATTAAGAACCAAAGAAACGCATACAGTCAGAAGTGCAGGACTTAAGTCAGTGTTATTTTTGTGCAAAACTGAAACAGCTTCTACACGAAGCCTGCGCAAGGGAGAGGAGGACAAGAGAAAATCTGTACTTTTCACAGCAGATGTAAGGAAACAGATAACTGGTCAGGCTGCTCATTGCTCTATGAAATGTTGGAAGTTTGCATGACATCCTTTCTGACCAATAGCATTAAATCCTGCAGATTCCTCAAGGACCTCTTCTGTCCTCACCCTTTTATGCCTGTTCTATGCCAGCCAGCAAATTCCAAAATAAATTGCCTACAGTGTCTACCTAAAATGAACCACCATAACAGCTGTCTTTACACACAGCACAAAGAAACAGATTTCTTTATCTGGAATTTAATTTTGGATTATTCATTACAACTCAGGCAGGAACTGCCAACAGCATGCCAACAAAAAGAGAACTGTGCATGGCATCACACAGTGTTGGGGGGCACCTACAGAAAAGAAAAACGAGTAGCTCTTCTGCAGCTATCCTAGGAACTTGCTTGACGCAATCAAGTTTAAAAGGACAGCTCAAGAAATATCCTGGAATTCAAAAAAAAAAAAAAAAGTCCTATTGGTTATCAGGTATTTTGCAATTTATTGTTAGGGTACAGTGTCTATCATTTAGAGCCATATGTTGGTTACTTCCCTTTACAGGTTCACCATCCAGATTAGCACCCTGTATTATGATCATTAAGAATTTGCATCATTTGTGTTCAGTTTCATTATAGGAATCTGCACAAATTTGTGAAAAGTTATTTAATGAAATTCAAGTGGAGAAAATAAAGTGTTCACCATTATTTGCAATTTGCTTTGGAAACACACCAAGCAGAAAGTCATTTCTTTCTATTCATAAATAACACTTACTGAAGCTTGGCTTATAACTAGTCAGCCAATATGAGGCAATAGAAAGAACTTACTGACTTTTTTGCATTTTACATCTTTGTTCACACAAAGAAAAAAAAGACCCAGCTGGACCTTTTTGAAGATGTCAGACACTTTGATGTGGGGGTAAAAAAAGCAGCTTTCTCCCTTCTTACAGTAAGAGCATTTTCAGAATACACATTCAATTGTCACCCCCATAGTTCTCACCACTTTCTCCTACTGTGCCATTATTACAATATTACTTTTACCTTTGTGTCACATCCATAAAATTGTGACAGCTAAGAAAGCCAGCATTAATTTGTTCCAGTAAAAAGTATGAACTACTTTTTCTTCCTCTAAGCAGTTGCAAACTCATATATAAAACCCTGAATTAGATCCCCACACAGCAGCAGGGAGGAGATTAGAGAAATGGGATTGACTGATTCCTTTTTCTTTAAGTTTTCCCTGTTTCAAAATCCAGAACTACCTAGTGTGATTGTTTTAAACTTTGCCAGAATTCATTCCATTTCAGAAAGCTTGGAGTCAAAAATGCCTTAAAGACAACTCAAAGCTATCATTTAAAGTGACTTATGTAAAGACTACTGCATCATAACCCAACCCAAAGGGCCCACGATGAGAGCAAGAGAGAGTGTGCAAATGCGAGCACAGGATGATACCTTGCAGACCTCACCCCAGTTTTACAGCCTCATTTCCTACTTACATTGTATGGATTTCTTTTTCCTTACTCAAATATATCTGCTTACTCATTTTTTTAAGCAAAACAGTTTTATCGTTTCGCTTTTCGCTAGAAACAAGCCATTTTTTCATAGTATTTACTCACAGCCAATGAAATGTTTTTACATTTTTATTCGTAATAGCGTAATAAAAGAATCCAGAATTTGCTCTCCTGCTCTTCAACCATTTCTGCATGCTTTTATATTATTTAGTGGTTTTATCTCTCCCTCTGTCTTCCTTTCTCCACTCTGCTTGTGCTTTGTAGCATCCTGTTCCCATTCGCTTGTCCTTTAACTACTTCCACTTTTTCTAACCACCTTCTCTTCCCACCTTTTTCAATTCCTGCTCTTTCCTTTCCTCTCCAGCAGAATTTCCTCCCTCTTTCCTAAGGGAAACACACTGCACCCAGAGAGGCAACAAGAAGAAGGTTCCAGCTCCCTTCTGCCACTGGCCTGGGACCACTTTGGTGTCTCCTCCCCTACCTCAGCTCTTCCTCTCACTACTCTTCGCACAGTGGAGAAAGGATTGGGACTTCAAGCTCACAAGTTGGGTCACCATGCAACTGCCAGGCTCTATTGGTCCTTGCGCCTGCTCACTTCTGACTGTTGAAGCTGGGCCCCTGGATCCAGCCATGTCCTAGTCTCACATTACATCAAGGCAAAAGCCTGTTCCTCTGCATTGGCTTCCTAGGAAAGAGATCTAGGAAGAGAGGTGAAAAAATAGATATAATCACTTCTTTAATCTGAATGGCAGGACTGTAAGACACTCCGCCACGGGCACTGACTGGTCAGTCTACTCAGTCTCTAGCTGTTTAGATCAGATCAGGTTTGATAGAAAATCCACCAGATGCTTCTCTAAGTTTTACTTTATCCATGTAAATAATAAAATGTTCAAGAACACAAGATACCTTAAACTTCTGCTTACCTTTGGTTGGTTAGATATCAGAGGAGCACTGCAATCAGACATGCATCATGCCTTTACACTCTGTCCTGTGCCCACCGTCAGTGAGGCTGGTCCTGCTGGGAGCTGCCTGACTGCTCTGACACTTTGTGCTGAGGGCAGTGCTGCTGGGCTCCTGGGACACAGGCTCTTGGCACCCTCCAAGAGCACAAGATCAGGGTGCCCAAAATATCGTTAAAAGCCAAAGGGAACATACATGAAGCTAAGAATGTGTTGATAGTCCAAATACTGTTTTAACAGCCTAATAGTCAAAATTATCTAATTAATACAGAATAGCCTCATGAATAATATAATAAGAATTGATATGCAAAAAAAGCCTTCAGAGTGTCAACCCTCTTCCACCTCTGTGCAGGTAAAGGCGTGAGCAGAGCATGGGTGGCCAGCTTGCACAGGGGCGCTGCCAGCTACCATCACAACCTGGCTGGCTTAAGGGACAGCAATGGGAGAGGAAAATAGCCCCAAACCACTGTCTTCTGCCTTACGCCATATGACTTTAGGTATGGGTGCAATACGTGATGGGCTTGACACAAGCAAGGCAGAAGAGCAGGGCAAAGGCTACAGAAATCATCAAAGAAAACTGCAAGACTCATGTGAAGATGTCATGTCCTAGGGTTTCCACTGAGCCTGTGCGTTGTGGACATACCTAAACCCATAACAGGGAAGATTTTTGCACACTGTTTAACAGAAGACAGATGTAATCATTGATTTTGGAGTAAAAGAGATTTAAAAGCAGAGATTAATACAAACGGGCACAAGCTGCAGCAAAGAAAATTCTGACTAGCCATAAGAAAAAAAAAAATATTTAGTGATAAACCATGCAATGCAACATCATTTGTTCCTTGCCACCTTCTCCCAAACCTGCAATAACTTTTGAAACAACTGAGTCAACATCAGATAGATTTGATAGACAGAGGTCTCAAACCTCTACATATTTCTAAATGTTTCAAACTATATATAAACATTCATACACACTAAGTGGTCACACAGCTGGAAGGAACCAGAGCACATGATGCCCCTTGTCCAGCTAGTAGATGGAAGACAGCAGAGGTACCATAAGAGTATGAAGGAGAACATAAGATATCGTGGAGATAGTGGTACAGCCATCAGGAATACAAAGAGCTAGGGTTTGTTCTAGGGACAACAGTACAAGTTCACAGGAAACTTGATTTCAGTCTACTGTTTATGGAATACCTTGTTATTTGTGTCTATTTTGTCTTACCAAATGAGTAGCAGGTGATTCAGAGGACAGTGCAAGAAGCCTGCGATAGAGGAATGAAAATTAACCTTCCCTCCATATAGGAGACATTGAAATTCAGCTGATCAGCACATGGCCCATGGTGCCTAAGCCATTCTTCCCACAGGGGGAATTAGGCATGTGAGAAAAGAAGAGTATATTAGATCTTTAAGAATTAAAGCCATGTACCTACAGATAGGATGGACACCAAAGAGGAAGACTAGAAAGTCCACAGAGTTTTGTTGATATCTAGCTGAAGAGAGCAAATTAAAAAAAAAGCAATGAATCCACAACTGCTGCATGAAGACTTATAGCAGTGAATAAACAGGCAAAGCAAGAGATTCTGTTTGAAATGGGAAGGTAATATGCCATCTCCTCTCCACTGTGCAGATGGCAGCTGCAGCCACCGCGAATGCCGGGGGCAGCTGACTGCATGCCAAACCTTGCTGTGCCCTGGAATGCCGTGCATGGTGTACGTGGGGCAGTATAGCTGGGGCTCTGCCATTAAACATTTTACAACATTCCTGTCTCCCTGCCTAAGGGCTTCATCTTGAATGAAAAACAGGCATAAAAGGATTGGCAGAGCAGGTTGGCTGCAACACTGAGGTAAGATGTAAGACAAAGAGGGCAAAGAGTATACCTGAGAGGTGTACCTGAGAGGTATCAAAGGAGTCCAAGAAAAAAAATTGGGCAGGAGAACATGGATTTAGTCCATGTGTATCTGCTGCTTTGTCTCCTCACATGTCAACTTCCTTTACATCTTCCTATGTCTTGGTAAATGCCTAATATTTTATAAAACAGAAAAAAAAACTTCAGAAAGAATCTTGCTCAGTAGAATAAGAAAAACCAATAGCACTGCAATACACATACAATCTTTCAGCAGGACAGGTCCCTTGTTATTATCAGGAGGGTTAAATCGGCACAAACTGTATGCTAGGCTAGTATGCAGCTTTTACTGATTTTTTTGTGTGGTCCATACTGCACACAGGAATGGTATTTTAAACAAGACACCTAAGTGAATCTTCAAGGTTCCTGCTCCTTCATGAGAAACTAATTCATTGAACAGGGGTCCACAATCCAAATCACTGAAAAAGTAACTGAAAAGCAGATTGTATTAGAGAAGCAAGGAACACAGGCAAGAGGCATTTACTGTGCCTTTCCTTTTAAAGCTTCAGAAATCTAAAGTGCTTCTGATGTTGTGTCCAGCCAACAGTATTTTACAGGATACACTGGCAAAATGCAATAGGTCTAGAAAGCTATTAGCTCCAGTTTACCTGCAGGAGGCCATTTTCTGCTTCTACATACAGCTTTCCACAGTAAACAAGAAAGTCTCATATGAATCAAAGAGTGAGATCCACTTCACTGCTGTTGAGAAGAGAGATGCTTTTGGGTTCAAGACTTTACAAACACAAATACATCTGTACAAAGAAGAAACTGAGTAAAGGTTTTCCCTCTGCTGCACAAAATTTTAACTACTTCAAGGTCATATAAATGTGAAATCTTCTTTAAAACATGGATTCGTCTGGTTTTCAACAAAAGAGTGACTTGAGTCCCCACTTGGAAGAGAGGGTTCCAAGTAATGCATTTCAATCTTTTCTCAAAAAACATCAGGCTCCAGTCCAAATTCAGGGGCCAAAGACTCCTAACACTGCAAGATTTCAGATACACCCCCTCTCTTCGGGATTCCCTACCACCAGTTAGCCAGATCCTGTTCAGCATGCTGTCAGCTGAGGATCACATACCTTCCCCACATGTAGATGCACAGGAGCCTTGCAGATTTGAATACAATCCTCATCGCTTGGGTTTCTTTGTGAACTTAGCTCAAACTCATCAGATCCATTAAGTGAATCAATAGATTTCACTGTTTAACATAGGAACTCATCCTTCGTGCATAGCAAAGGCACGCTACAGACCTCTCTGTCAAATAAGACTTCAGATTTACCCATTGATCCATTGTTACAGTGACTACTGACACAGCATAATGTCATTGAGGTACCCTGCAGGGCGCAGAGCAATTGAGTGCCAATTAGCTCCAAGATTCAAATCAGCCTACCTTCAGTGATAAGACATGACTCAAGCAATTGTACATGCATTTTCTCATAGCTTTTCTGTTTAACTATTCCATTTTCAGCCTTTTGGATTGTTAAGTTGTAGTCTTGTGGATCAGCTGGCATTCAATAACTCTGCTAAAGATCATAAAGTCATTTTGCATTTATGCCATTACTGCAAGCAAGTTTTTACTGTGCAAAATCATTGCTTCAAGCCTTCTCTTACAGAGATCGTGAGCTAACTCCTCAATAAACGATAACAATTAATTAACTCTGCTATGCTTACCATAAAATCAGGCCAAGAAATCTAAGAATCGTCTGTTCAGATATATCCAAACTAACAAACTAATTTCCTCTTGTCTACTGAGTGACTAATTTACCAGTTAAATTCCGGTTCAGACTAATTTGAGCTAGCAACAAATATTTCTTCAGCCTTTTGTTTTTATTCCCATGAGACTTCCATTTGCCTCAAATTCTGGAACAAGAAAAACAACACCCCCCAGTGCTCCCCCAAAAAAATTTTTTTGAAGGAATATAAATTAAGACAGACTAAAAAATTGCAAGAAAAAAAGGCCTTTTCCAAAACCTTGGTATACAGAGGAAATTAAATAGCCCAAGGGTACCATGTTCTGTCTTTTTTTTTTTTTTTTTTTTAACATTATGAAGGAAAACTTCAGTCCTTGATTTCTCCAAGTGCTTTCTTAATATACACTGTATTAATTCATGTAAATTTAATCATAAAATCTAATTTAATCTTGCTTATTATGCATTGTACCAGCATGTTAGCATTTCATTTTCTGAGTGTTTTTATATAACAATCTAGAAAAAACATTTTCTAACACTCACATTTTTCTAACACTCTTAATTCAAAACAATATCACTTTTTCTTAATCTCCACTGAAGTCTCCCTCACATTTTTCTGTGTACTTATTTATTGAGCTGAGTTTCACAGAGCAGGCTAAATATCTGTGACCCCTTAAATTATTTCTTTTTCAAAGTTCCAGATGGCTGTAAACTAAAGAATTATAAGTCTTTTGTGGTACCACCATACAGCTTCATGTATTTCACTGGAACTCGCAGAGATTACTAGAGTGGTAAACACATTACAATCATCAAAACAAAAAAGACAATTTTGATTCATTATTCAACCACGTTTTTTCAGACCATTATGTAAATGCATGCATTAATTTTTTTCTGTCCTCTGCCCAGAAAACTTTTCTCCACTCCTCTCAAAATAAAGCAGCTCTCTTGTTCAGTGCTGACATTGGAAATACATTGTGAGCATGAGACTGCCATAAAGTAATATGGCATTGTAACGGTGAGTCCCTTTCCTTCCTGGCTTGCTTTCTCAGCTCTGCTTTTGTAAGGCAGAGCTCTTCCTTGACACTTCCCTCCTCCTGGCTACTCAATAGCCTGCCAAGGGTGCCACCTTTCTTGCTTAGTTCCGTCTGCTACATAAACCAAGTGAGAGATTGCTGCATGTGCCCTTCTCACATGGGTCATATTTACCAGCACCAGGTCCTGATGCTGCCTACTCCTCTCCTTACAGCCATTCTGGGGCACGCTACAGTGTATTCTGTGCTGGTACCTCATTTTTCTGGCTTCAGGATATGGTGGTCAGGCTGATTAACCTGGAAGTACCTGATGACAGAATGGTCACACTCCCCCCGATAACAGATGTGCCTGATACTCCTTGATACGTGACTGCCAGCCCAATACAAAAGTTAACATGTTCCAGGTCTCCTGTTTCACTGTTTTCAGAACTTCCCATCTCTTCTCTCGTTTCCTTCCCTCTTTCTTCTCTGCAGGTCCTGGAAATAGTCATATATTTGAAAAAGAACGTTGCATTACATCCTAAAATCTCTTTAAAATATAAATTGTGACTGCATATTAGAAGTCATAGAAAAGAAATTTAATTCAACCTTCAGCCAGGAATGGCCTGTTGATTATCTGCATTTGTCTTTTCAAGAAAAGCCACCTTTGTATCTCATGTGATTATTTAAATGTGAATTAGCCTGAGGGACCCCAATCACAGTGAAGTCATGAGGAACTGCAGTTGCTGCAGGCTAAATTTCTGCTCTCAATTACTGTGAGGAAGTTGCTGTTGTAGATAGGCACAGATTCTCACAGATTTTAAAAGTCGTCATCATATTTGAGAACATTTTGTCTGGCTGTTCAGTGCTCTGATGCCAATAACTACATGAGGCAGAACATGCTAAGGTCTGATTTCTAGCTATCAATGTGCTATTGAAAGCTCCTGAAAGATATTCTGGCAAGTTCTGAAGCCAGAATAACTTAAGGTGCATGATTTCTTGTTGGAGCACCTCCATCTATCTGTCTTCACAGCTTCAGAGCTCACCATCAATATCAAAACCAAGGAGAACTTTTATCCTCTGTGCGGGCAGTGGTACCGACTCCAATGGTGCAGATCTCTGTCAGAGATAGATAAAGCAAGCTCTTCTCTGCCTCTGTGCTGTTTTTCCACATTTAGCACAGAGTGACTTCCACCAATCAGCAATTTTCTAAGGAAACTGTCTTTATGCTAGTGCCCTATTTTCAAGACCCCCCCCCCCCGCTCTGCTGGGAAAAACATGACAAAAGATAAGCATTTACAGAACTTGCTGTTGGGGCATTTATGAGTTCATTCAACACTTAAGATCTCTCTCCAGTTGTACACAGCAGAGATCCATAAAGTAGAATATCCATTTAGCTTTATCAAGTTCTATTAAGTATATTACACAGAAGGAACTAAATTACATATCACAATAAAGCCAGATGAACCAATGCCAAAAGCGAGTCAACAGCTGAATAAGACTTCATGCAGAAAAAGTATCAGTTCAGTGTATTTTCCAGCTCAGCAGTTTTTTCTCATCTATGCATAACAGTATTGCCATTAAAATGACAGATAAGATGATAAAAGTTTACATCTTCCATACTTCCAATCAGAGTTCCCACACAACACATGACCATTAGCAATTCACACACAATATTGCCATCCCAGGAGTCATCAATTAACATTTCTGTAGCATTCTGAGCATTTTGTTGGTTTAATAACCATGATGCCAGAAAGGGAGAAACTATCACTGACTTGCTGTGTTGAACTTGGACAAGTTACTTAGGCTTTTGCTTCCATTATCGCAACCACAAAAATGACAAAATTCAATTTTCATTTGTGAACGGCTGTCTCATAGGTTATGCAGATGGATAAAGAAACATCTAAACATCTTTGTTGCAAATTCCATTTGGGAGAGCTGACTGAGCTATGACAGGAGTGGTGCACTTCTGGGCATGCCCAAAACCAGATATTAAGCATTTAAGCAGCTTCATTGTAGATTTTCAATATTTACTTTTTTCTGCATCTGCCTAAGAATGACTAACTTTTGCTGAACTTGACTAACTGTAACTTAAAATATCTCTTCGGTGACATCATGTTCTAAAGGTTCTAAAGGCAGTACCTCTCTAAAGCAATTATGACTAGAGCTATTCAATTAACTGTTCTGTTAATTATACACAATGTTACCAATAAAATGTTCTTTGTCTTCTCCTTTAAACTGTACCTGTTCAAATAATTGTGTGTTTCTTCTTAGGAAACACAATCAATGCCAAACCCCAACTAGCAAAAGAGAAAGCATAAATTTGGAGGAAAGGATCAAGATGCAGATAGCCACTTCTTCAGAAGGAAATACAGAAGGTTAAAGAAGAATCTTACATTTACATCAGTTTGCTGCAGGATAATGGCCGGGACTGCCGGTAGATTTTCCACCAATAAACACAGGAGTGAATCAGCACAGGATCAGGCTGCAATTCAAACGTGCAGTTATTATTCTTTCAAACCTACCAGGATCCCAGGCATTCCTTTATTTCACTAATTCTTAAAATCATTACCTACTTGGATTTAGAAATCCAAAGTCAGCCTGAGGTTTAGATATGATCATGTCTCATTTACATCAACTATTTTTCTTCTTGCGCTAAAAGTCACAATTTTCACACAAACATCTCCCAGACTTTTAGCACCAATCTCCCTATCCAATCATTTTGGTTTCTGAAGCAGCAAGGTCACAGGACAGCCACAGAACCCTGGCCAGAGCAACAAAAAATAATGAATCGCACCTATGCTGCTTAGGCTACCTACAGGCTCTTATTGCAAAAAGCTACATTAGGTTCTGCTCTATAAGTACTAAACCACAACAATAAACTAGTACTTTTCCGAATGATTGATAATTCGGAATGGATGTTATTTCTCCCTGTTCCCTTCCATTAGTTTCTACAACATACACTGTCTTAGTGTAACTCTTGCTAGAAAAAGATGAGTGAAAAAATAAGCTCACTCAGTCTGATACCAAAAGTTTTTTCAGGCCAGCCATGGTGTTCTGCAAGGTTTTCATTATCTGAGGATCAAACGAGAATGAAAGGCGATCAAACGAGAATGAAAGGCAATCAAAAAGTGCCATAAAGTCTTGATTGTTCCCATCACCCAGTTCTCAAGAAACTTGCCCATATTACAGCTTTTAGTGGTTGTGGCTTGACACAATTTAACCCTAATGATGGCTCTCTCCCTGTAACCACTTTGCCACACTGCTTTCTCCAGGACTGACAGCATGTTTATGGAATCAAAACCACCTCTCCTCATCCATCCCAGTTCTCTGTGCAAGCCAGCAACAAATGATCACATCCCTCCTTGGAGCAAAGAGACATCAGGGAAGGAATGAAATGTCACCAAGTCAGTGTTTCCCAGGATAACTTCAGGGTAGCGTAATACCCTGAATACCCTAAATTGCTCTGATCTAAGGCTAAAGTCAAATCATACCTCCAGAATTTAGAGAGGGATAATCCTTTGCTATATATTGCTCTGGTCATTCAACTTCCCACTAATAGTGGCCCAAACACCAACAGTATCGCAATGGACATTCCTCTTATATACAAAAACCTTACAACCTTCCAGGAAATTTTAGGTGAAAGAGGTATGCAGTTAAGCATGCTCAAAGATCCTTTTATGAACAAAGGGTAATTCTGAATCCTCAGACATGGTCCACTTAGACTTTGCTATTATCAGAGGAACAAAGAACAAAAGAACTTCCAAACAGCAAATTAGCAAGCAAGCCACCTATTTTCAAGCTTGCCTTTTCCACCACTACTGTGAAAGCCAGCTACACTTGCACTCAGGGAATGCAGAGCTTACAGCTCCCATGGAAAAGAACATCCAGACCTTTTCAAAGGGAATAAATGTAACAATTTGCAGCCCAGGCTCCATCTCCCTGTGTAGAGTTTGTCAGTCAATTACAGTTGCACTCAACCATGGAATGCCCAGAGCCTCCGTACCAGTGGGCTCTGACCAAAGTTCAAACTTTTTAATCCTGTACCTTTAATGCATGTTGCAGCCTAACTACTCTTTCCAACATGGGACTCTGTAACAAGGCGTCTTAAAGTCTAAACCACATCCAAGTCTTCCAATGTTCTTCTTGTGTGCTTCAATCCACAAGGACTACAAGCCAGATAGTGTAAATACAGGTTTTGTGAAAGCTTCTGAAGTGTTGCAATCAACATACACAAGATTCTCAGAAATTTAAGGTAACAGATACAAGCCTGTGCACTGCCCTCCTGTGCGAGGCAGTGCCAGTAGCCACTGGTCCAAAACACTCAGGCAGGCAGTCTCTTCCTGCCTCTTCCTTGCCAGGGCCATGGTGTTTGCAGGCAGCTATCGGCCACTGAGTCTGTGGGGAACTGGAATAGATCCTGCCCTTTGAAAAGGCTGGTTTCCCAATGCACTGGAAACAGAAATGACATTCAAAACATCTACCAAGAGATACTAGGGGAGTCCTGGTCTGCAGAACCTTGCTGGGGAAATAGACATCTGTTGAGCTTGATCATGTCATACAGCAAAACCCGTTGCTCCAGGGCACAGGTGTTGTACAGCAAAAACAAAATTTTAGGGAGCAGGGCACTGCAACTGGAAGACAGTCAATGTCAGGAGCTCGTATTAGTCCAGCAGAGAAAGACTGGGCTCTACAACACAATTATGTCTCAGTCCTTTCTAAGCACTTACTATTTCAGATTGAAAATGGAGACTGTATGTTCAAAACAGTGGTTATAATGTGAACAAAAAAAAAGCACACTTTGATATGGTCATGTATAAACTTGACTGTATTAAACCAATCTGCTGCAATGATAACTTTAGGTGTTATCAGTACTGACTATGGCAAATACCCTAAAGCCAAACCAGTGCTGAAAGAACACACTTCTGTCTACATGAATATTACTCCTCTTACACTCCGAGTTCCACATCTATCAGTTTAACGTTCTCATTTTAAAAATAACAAGTCCCTTGCCTCAGGAGGCTTTGAAAGCTCTATGTTGCTGACCATTTGACCTTTCCCTCGCTGTTACTGGGGGAGGCAAGTTGACAGACTCAAAGAAGGGAGTTCAAAAACCAAACTGTTCAATTGTCAGGCCTTCAAAAGTAGATACATCCTTGAGGAAGCAGTCTGTGAGGAAAGAAGGGAATGCAGCTGGAGAAGAACAGTTACAGCTTTCAGCGTGTGCGTGGTCAAAAATAAATGTGGCTATTCCCATTGGCAGTTGTAAGTAGAATTTAGTCTGTTCATTTATACCCTAGTGTGGTTGTTATAGGCCAGCCCATTAGATGCTGGGCAAGTGCAGTATCCTGCACCGAGAACTGTGGGCATTCTGAAATGTGTAAACAAGAAAAAGAAAGAGACAGACCTGCTTCTGTTGATGTCAAATCTTTACTTGTCCATCAGTATTTGGCATTGCTCCAGACCAGCGCAAGCCCTGGATGAGACCGCAGCGGGGTCGGATACCTCTCCTCATCTGTTGTTTCTGAGACTAACAACTGGCAGAAGTCTGCTTAAAACAAAACTCCTTCAGAACTGAGGTGTTTCCTGCTGTAGCCAGAAAGGAAATAACAGAGAAGGCAGTTACATTACTTACCTCTTTCCATTTAGTATAGTTTTGAAAAAACTAGTAGTGATACTACAGTTAGTGCATTTTGTGAACAGTAAGAAAACTACAATGCTGCATTCAGTCCTGCAAGCGAGCTTAGGGAAAGACGGACTGAAGGGTTAAAAGCCAGTGTCCAAACACTGTAGGTGCTTATGTGAGACTGACACATGCGTGTACCTGCCACCACCACCTTTGCACTGCAAAAGATGGGCCACTGGATTTTTATTGTCCCCCTTCACACTGCAGAAGAGGTAGGCCCCTCGAGCAGTCAGTATTATTTCACAGAATTACAGAATACGGCCTAACAAACCACTGCAAACACTTCTTAGAAAGGTCTCGTCTACACACACATATATACCCCCATGCAAACGAATAAAATGGGAGGGGGTCAGAGGGGAGAAACAGTTGCATGTTCAAAGCTTTCCTTCATTTTGACTGATTTGCCACCCCCCCCAAATAGATTTAGGTGAGTCTTCAATTAAAACAGGTTGAGAAACATTGCCTTGTTTTCTCCCCTCCCCAAAGCAGGGCCAGCCCATCTACAACACACCTGACAGATAGCTGTCTCCACTAAATCACTTCAGCTCATCTAGGCATTCATCAAGGTCACTCCCAAGAGATCATTAATTAACAACCACCTGACAAACGCAGCACTTTCTTCTGTGGAGAAAGTAGTATGGGAATATTTTGCTTTTTTAACATGGGACTTAGCAGGCAGCCATGGGGGAGACAAACTAACTGCTAGCCAAGGAGTTAAGATGGGGAAAAATAAAACCTGCCACCTAGGTCAGAGGATGGGCCATTTAATCCAGTAACAGGTTACCAGCGATGGTCATGAAAGAGCATCAGAAACAGAACAAGTACAGGGCTCTCTGCTAGCTCCCAGAAAAAGCAGCTGGGAACAGTGTGAGCTAGACACTGTATCTGGTTTAAAACGTACCAATGGACTTACCTGCATTAATTTGTCTTTTTATGTTTTAAGTGTCATTTATAGTCATGGTCTCCATAGTACCATGTAACAGCAAGTTCCATAATTTAATCATGTCATGTGAAATTTTTTTCCTTCCATTTTGTTTCTAAACTTACTACCGGCAATGTTGCTGGGGGCCCCTGGCTCTCCTAGTACGAGAACAGTAAATAATGACTCCTCCTCTTCTTCTGGTCATTTATTAGTTCATAGTCTTCTCTCATCCCTCTTCCCCACCAGTCATTTTTCTTCTCAGCAGCAGTCCCTACATCCTTTTGGTCTCGAAGCAGCATATATACCTTACAGGCCACAACATCACCAAGGCTCTACCTGCACATGGAGTGAAGCAAACCGTGACAAGTTATCTTTTGTTTAAATGCAGTGTTATCTTGAACAATGCATGCTGGGAGGGCTGCTTGGATCCTTCTCTGTAACAGAAGAGCCTAGTATAAATCAGAGAGAGAGAAAGAGACTTCAAATAAATAAAGATTAAGATACACCAGCCTTAAGCAAAGGTGACACAGTGGGTTCTGAGCCAAGACAAAACATTATGTAAACAGGTTAAATAATTAAGCAATCATTTTGACTGTTTTCTGTTTCCTCTAGCCAGAGGATGCCTTTGATGGATGTCAGTATATTTTTCTTACTGTAAATAGCATTACAAGGTGGCTGTTATATTATATCCTTAAGGTTAACAGATGTTTTATACCCAGCTGTATGGGAGAATCACTGCATACGCTCTTCATGAAGCAGCAAGTTAGATTACCTGAAGATAACAGGATCCATAAAAGGTTTTGAAATTTTAACATAAAGCAGGAGGAAAAAGGGGAGGGCAGGAGGGGGATTAGAAAAAAAAAAAAACCCCACCAAACCAAACCAGCTTCATTCTTCTCTTCACAAGTCACGTCAACTATGCCTCTATCATTGCTATGGAAAATTTTGGCTGCCAAGTAAGAAACAACCTGAGACAGATCAAATAAAGTCTGCATATGGGTCTGCATATAATGCAAGCAGTGCTATTGAGATGGTGAATACAATAAAAACGTAAGCTGTGATTAAACACTGGCTTACGGAGTTTATTTGTTAGCAGCAGTGGATGGCAACACTGTAAAGTCAGTTCTACTTCTAAGCTGCCGTTGCTGAAACACAGTAAAAATTAATGCCCCCCCCCCTTTTTTTTTTTAGTATTCATATTCACTTTGTGGTGCCAGCACAGCTAGGATCTATAAACTCTTAATTTCTTCCATCCATCCTTATCAGAGAACCATTTTTTTAAAGTAAATATCAAATGCCAGAAGGGCGAGCACAGATAAAAAGGTAAAACATAGTTAATGAAGCTTTAGAGGCATCCACAAAGTAACTTCATTATTTTAATACTTCCACATACAAAGACAAAGCAGTCAGTGTGAAACAACGTATGATAGGATGAATACTTGGCAACTAATATAGAGCAGGACTTCTAATGACACTTCCACTAGATTTCAGAGATACTATTGTGCCTTTTAGGCCTCATTATATGCAGCCTGTAGCCTGTTATTACTGAAGGAGGCTTTGAGAACAGGAAGGGTAAGAGGAAAGTACATTTACTGCAAGATGCACAGAAATAACCACCTACACAGGTTGGCTTTTTATTTTTCTTCCTCCAGGTTACCTCACTGTCATGACACTCTTCACAGATGTGTGTAAAAGAATGACCAAGACTGGGACCCCTTGTTCTACAATACTGCTACGTATTGAAATTAAGGCTAGAAGTAGCCAAAATGTTAAAACTATTAGACTATTCCATGCATGAAATTCTATTAGCACGTGCTCTAGATCCAGGAGGATTTAGGAGCCCACTTCCCATAGATATCAATGGAAGATAAATGCTAAATACCATTTGTTGTGGACCTGGGCTGAAACTTTTGCATACCCAGAATAACACAGCATTATTTAACCCCTTGAACCTAGAACATCCGCTAAGAAATTGCAGAAAAACCTGAGGATATTTATTTTACTATTCTTTCTGGTAAGAGACAGATGCTTTTCCTCTGTGCATCAAAAACTCTCCAGAAGTTATGCTGGGACATGGGTCAGCAGCTCTGATCTAGCTGATTAGAAAAAAAATCAGGCATACAATTCCTCAGACAATAGAAGCCCATAAGAAAAAAAGACCAAAGCTTTCTTGCGGTAGCAGACTAGATTAGTCCGTGTTTTATGGCATCCTTCCTCTTTCCTGCTCTGAGAGTTTGTCATCACATCGTACAATTGCCATCTCTGTTACCACAACTGGTTGAAATTTAAAAAAAATTCAAAAACTCATCTTTCCACTCATTTCTGCTCCCTGAGAGTAATGAGTTTTTCCTGCTAATTACACAGTTACTTTCTAAAATATCAGATCCTCCACGGCCTTACAGTTTCTCTAGACAGTGCAGGGCAATTACACTGCTGCTTGAAAGATATGAAAGAATGCCACAGGCTTACTAAGACATGGTAGTAATTCAGGTACTGGAAGTTAGAAATCTCTGTATATAAAATAATACTGCACAGCAAAACATGTTCCACTAAACTCACAAGTTGTAAATGCATGAGTTTAACAAAAAGATTATTTTCTAACTTCTCATAACTGTGGCTGGGGAGGAATAGTGGATATTGTGTATGTTCAGATTGCAGAAGGTGAATGTTCAACATTAAGAAAGATGTCACGTGCATAAACCCAGCTCCTATTTCTAATACTGTTCATTACTCCCCATACACCAGTGCTCTCTGATTTTATACTGAAAACAAGATTGTATTAAAGGATTCTGAAAATATAACAACAAAAAATTTAATTGTCTGACCCATGCTTTAGTTGAGGAAACCAGAGAAAGCAATCTGAAAAGAGTACCAAAAAAACATTAAGCAAGCGATTTGAGAGAGAGTGAGAAAATCTTGAGCACCACCATCGTCTGCATGAGATTACTTGGAACAACACCACCATCCACTGCCCACATGGCGAATGGCAACAGGCACCACCTGGAAATAAAGACACTCCGGTCCCATTGGGGAATGGGAATTGAACTCACTACCTAGACACACAGAGGAACCTGCGCTTTAACTACAGACACTAGAAGACTAGAAACAACCTTTCCAATTAGCTCTTTTTGCCGATTATAGCAGGAAATATTTCTTGAAGTCACAACTAGAAAAACCTTTTGTGGTTTATTTGCTTTTTGAAGATCAGCGCACTGCCAGGCAGAGGGAATTCTTGCTGGTTAGACACAGAGGACACTACAGGTGCCCTCCCTCAGGTGCCAGGTACAGCTGAGAGGGGTAGACCCATCAGTGCTGCACCCAGCCAGACACAAACATCACAACCATTAATACCTGGGATTCAACTTGGGCCTCACAGCATATTCCAGTGGTTGCATTTTTGAAAATTAGTGAATTGAAAGCCATGCAGAGAGAAGCCTGTCTGCACGGCAGCCTTCATGCAGTACCACCAGACACATCCCTGAATGCAGGAAGCATATGCAGCTGCTCCCGCAGGCACCAGCTCAGTCCTCACCATCTTCCAAGGCATTCCTCACACAGACGTGGGCCACAGATTACTTACTATTCGCAGGCCTGTGACTGGAAGGCTCACAGCACCCTTAAACCGTGAGATGACTAGTCCAGAGACCCCTCCGTGAGGTTTCAACATTTCTGTAGATGCTTTGTTGCACAGGGACAAAAGTAATCGTATGATTAAAAGCTTTACTGAGTCAAAGAGATGAAGCCTTTCATTTACAAGTCAGAAACGCAATGTCAGTAGTAATGAAGTACAGATACTTGACAGGTTAAGTTATCTACAAAGTGTTTTTTAGTCACATACCACATACCTATTCCAGGCTCTGGATTATTTTCAACATCATCATTTTTAACATAGTCTTTTTGAAGATGGTTGGGTTTTTTTTTCATCTAAAACTTGCAAGGTACAGAAAGGATTCATTTTAGAGGAGAAAGTTACTATTTCTGACAAAAGCAACTCAGGGCAGCTACATGTTCTGCACCAGCCACCTCACCTCTCCTTGAATGCCAAATGGAGGAAGGTTAAGAGCCTGCCTGTTCTGCCTGTCCTAGGCATTGGAGTGGGGATTTTACATGGAGAGTAATTAATTTCTTTAAAGAGCAGATAAATGTATAGCTATGGTCACAGTGATGAAATGGAAGAAAAGAAACTAAATGAGCTCTGAAAAGGTCCCATTTCTGAGGCACTTTGTTATACTTCTGACAAGACAAAAATCACCCTCAAAGTCAGCATCTCTATTAACAGCTTCAGCAGAGAAACCAGCATCTGGATTAGTTAAGGACTGATCTAATCTAATTTCTTCATATTCAGTCACTCTCCAACAAGCTTGAAATGAAGATGCAGTAAAAACTTCGTACCCTGTCACTGGTCCAGCAGCCCCACCTCTGCCCAGCCCATTCCTCTTTGGAGGGTCAGAGGAAGAAAACATCAGCTTTGAATGCTATCTAGTTGCATTTCTAAAGGATCCCAAAAATACCTATACAGAACCAAAAGCTATCATCCACACTCTTCAATGTAACAAGTCACTGACTGATACACTGGGCATACCTTGCTGATCTATGACTTTTAGATGTATTGTACACAATCAAAATGGAGAAAAGTTATTATTGCTTAGGCTTTTCACACATAGTATTGCCTTATTCATAAATTACTGCTTTCAAGACTGAATTTAATAAATAAATGCCCACAGCAATTCCAGCTGTCATAGAGTTGAAATGGGATGAAGAAACAATATGAAGAGCACCACATCGGGTGATCCAGTGATACACGTCCACAAAATCCTGTTTAATTCTTAAAATTAACTCAGCACAAGTCTTTTTTTCTATTTTAGTTTTAGATTTAAAGGCCTCAACCAGAATATTTTCTTTAAGTGGCTGGATTATCTAACAAGGAAATAAGCAGCTCAGTTTAGTTTAACGAGCATTTATCATGAATCCAAATAAAACAAAATTATATTTTTATATGCATCAACAAAAAATTGAGGAAAAAAAAAATCAAGTAAGCAAGCTAGTAAATTCCACCTTTTTTTGTCCGATACACTGTATGTAATAGTGCTAAGACAAACACTTTGTGATGAAAACAAATAGATAAAGAGTATCATATTTCTAATCATAAATAGTATCTCCTAAAACACTTGTCTGTGGGGAGGGAACAGAGACAAAGAAGGAGGGAGAGTAGGCTCTTCAGGCAAAACCAACATTATTTGATTTCTTGAAGTTTGCTTTAAAATAGATTTTTCATAGGTAAGAGGGTAGATTTTAGTGCTCATGTTACAATTTGCTTGTGACTTAGCAAAGAGGTTGGTAGGACTTCTCAACACTTCAGAATTGTGCCAGAAATGAACTGAACACACATTTTCACGAATCAAAATAAGAAGGTGGACAGAAAAAAACAAACACACCAATGATTAACTATTGCCCCAAAGGAAGTAATTAATTCATAGGCAGCTGTAGTTTAAAGTTATCTTAGGATTGTGCCGTACTGGAGATTCCATATTTTGTATTCCTAAAGGGAAGTCACATACCAAATACTAGAAATATTATAATACAATAAACTTCTTTCCATTAGACTTCTTAGAGAAAGCATAGGTTGTCAGATTTTGTTTTCTCTGTTTAATTACTTCAAAAAAGGGAATTTCAAACACTTCCACACCATTTGCACCTTAAAACTTTCTGTAGATGACTGATATTATACTGACCCCTAACACAACTCCTGTTCAGAGTTACTATCTATAAATTTTGGCAGTAATTTATTCAGTTCAAGCCATAAGCATCAGGTTTGTGACAGTGGTCAACTTTTGCTGGAATAGCTTCACACGCAAACCAATTATCACAGATTCTTCTGCCTTTGGTGAAGGAAACACAGCAGGAGCCTTCTTTACACAGCACATGCTGAAGGATGCATTTCAAGCATGGAAAGAAAATACGCAACAAAATCTACAAAAGGACCAGTAAAAAAATCATGAAGATCAGATGCTATTTTCCTAAGAATTCTAAAGAAACTGAAAGAAGTTGAAAAATTAAATACAGTGTCTAATCTCTAGAGCAGTAGAAAGCAGCAAATGTGGCACCTTAGCAAAGATTGTACAGAGATCTACTGGGCCGAAGCTACAGAGCAGTAGTTCTGACATCCACACTGAACGAAGGGATAAAAAAAACATAATAATGAATACCAGGAGTGAGGACAATAAATGTGATACATTGCAGAGCCAGCACAGCTTTTGGGGGAAGAAAGTCTTGCCCACTACATCTATTCAAATTTTTTGAGAAGCCAATAAGCATACAAACAAGGAAGACAACTATCTCTAGGTAGATCTGATCCCACGCAGCCATTTTCACAGCCATTTTCATAGCTGCTCACCAGCAATTATTTTGTACATGATTTTACCTCAGCAAATACTAACTCAACTAAAAACAAAAAACAAAAAACCCAACAACAAAAAAAGAACATCCAACCCCCAAAAAACCAAACCACCACAACACCAAAAAAACTTTCTGTCGTCACAAGATATTTCTAGGCAGTGGTCATGCTAAGCTTGTAGTATGTGCTGCTGGCCATGTTACTCAAGGATGACTAAATGCAAATTAACGCTCCTTGCTAACACATTTTGTAAAGACTTGACAAAAAGCAAAGCTGAGAATTAATCCCAGGAAAGAGGAGAAGAAGAAAAAAAAATCTGAGCACATAATACAGTTTTTTCTTCTGCCAAACACCTAAAGATCTAAATAAAAACATTACTGTATATCGTATTATTTGGAAAACATTTCATCATATTCCAAAACACTATACTGTACCACCCTGACAAGCTGGTAAACACAATATAGACAGACAAGTTTTGTAACTGGTACAGCAGCAAACCATACAAACAGCTTAGACATATCTAGACTGACTGTATTTAAGTCTTTATGCATGAAGTCTTAAATATATTTTAAGCACATTTGGTTTAATTTTTAAGTAGTTTCTCTACATCTGGATCCTGCCCCAGTCTTCCTCACAGACAAACAAAAATGGAAGAGGAAATGTTATGATTGAGGCACAGTCATGAGATTCATGCAATTCGATTTCAAGCACCACCTTTGACTTTACATTCAACCTAAATTTCTTAATTTGGGTCTGTACCTGCAAAAAGCAATGCGAAGAATCCCTTCGCTAATATTGTGAGGCTCTTGTAATCCAAGGTGCATTTTGTGACAGCAGACAACAATCCAAAGCTTGAGTCCCATCTCCCTTTCCACAAAATTTCTGCTCACCCTGCAGATGTTCCTAGCCCTTCCCTCCACCAGCAGCAGCCCTCACCAGTTGCCCCAATGAGTTATTGAGGGCACCAGGCTGTAGCTGTGTGGTTGGATTCTGTGAGCCCAGGGCCCTGCATCAGGTCACCCAAAGGGTCAGAGGAGCTTCAGTGCCAGCATGTGGGAACAGGTAGCCTGAAGACGATGGCAGGGTAGGATTACAGCAGCACCATTTAGATCAGTTTAGACTACAGTGGAGAAATAAACCACACCCACAGCCATCCCCACATACAGCAGTGACATGGAGAATTCAGTAAACTGTCCGGGAAGAACAGAGGAAAGCATTTAACTGTCTCATAAAAAAAAAAAAAAAAAAAAAATCAGTCGTGCTGTTTTTAAGTCTTTAAGTCTTAAATTTGGAGAAAAAGAAGCAGGGAAGAGAGAGTGAGAGCACATGAGCAGGAAAGAATGAGTGCATGTGTGTGAGAGAATGGCAAACAAAGGTTTTAGAGTGGATTAGGCTTTAGTGAACATATTTACTTATTTAAAGAGCTTTCATATTTTACATTGGAAACCAAGTACTTATTAGCAAGAGATCTTGACAGTAATAATTCAGAAATACAATATTAAAAAATTAAAACTTTACATTTATTAAATATGAAAGTTTTAAAGCTCTTCATCTGTGAAGAATCAATTTCAACAGGACTATTAAAAGGCACAGTTTCTACAGCTGATGTATGTGACTAACCGATAAGCTAAGTTTAGAACCATGGCGTTTAGACTTTATAATGCATGAAACATAAGTCTCTTGATTCTCCTTCACACGTGTCAATTTGATTTTCAGAGCCAGTCATAAATTATGAACTAAAGCAGTGAATTTAAGCCAGCCTATATAACAGACTAGTACTTTTCTTGCACTGTGCTTTGCTCCCTGCTAACCTGATGAACAGTGGTGCTGCAACCATCCTCTTTTCACCCAAGATCCCTGAAGTACGGATCACTGTCTTCCCATCTCTTCTTTACCTGCTTCCATCCCAGAAATCTTCAATTGGTCCTACAAGTGCAGCATATCTGCTCTACTTTGGCACTGTGCAAACAGCTCTCCTTCCTTCCCCCAGCTTTGGAGGAAAAGAAAAAGACAAAGCAGCACAAAATGAGAATGCAATGCCCAGAAAGTACCAATAATTTGGTATTCCAGCTATATTGAACAGCAGCATCACCACAGCACCCCTATACTAGACTAGACATCAAGACATACAGCTGCAAAACATCATATATACTTAGAAGCCTGCATAATAGTAGGACTATTACACCAACAGTTTGAAGCAGTGGAAACACATGAAAGGTAAAATCAATCTTTGCCCATTAAAAACCACATACAACTGTGCTGAGAGGGAAAAAATTTATTGGTCCTTTAGATTTCCAATGATTGCTTGTATTCTGTTCAGCAAATTCATTCAAATATTACATACAAAGGATATCTTTTCTTCATTTGCAATGTTAGAGCTAGCTTAACATTCAGTGGAAATGTAAGGAATAAAAGCAAAAAAAGATGTTCAAATTATTAGTGAAATACATGATTATTTTTTTCCTATTTCAGCGAAACACTTGCAAAGAACTGGGTTCTGTGCTCAGTACCCATCTTCCATGAAGATGACTCTCACATACTCAGAGAAGGCACTTGAAATTCCTGGAAGTTGGGATGTCAGGAAGAGGAGGGATCAGCTATCACTTGGATAACAATATGCTCATTTTTAGTAAGTGCAATACTAGTATAAATTCAAACAGCCACAAAGCATTAAGATACAAAAACTTAGCTAGACATGCTAACTAAAGGGCTGCAAAGCTGGAGTACAACAAATCCTTCTTGTCACTGTCACCATTACTCATCATCTCCACCACAGAGGAGCAGGAGTGCTTTCCTGTAGTCCCCAGACGTATCTTTCTGTTAATATAACAGACCAGTCAGCATGAGTCACAACCACAGAAATGTGAAGAAAAGCAGCAGCCAAGGAGGACTCCAACAGATTATACATTTGTCCCACCCACAGGAAATCCACTTGGATGACTCTTCACTCAGGAATGACGCAAGGAAATTCTGTCTCTTATGTTAGAGCTGTATTTGCACAGACAAGACTTTCAGAAAAACAAAAAACCTCTGAAATCTTTACTGGAACTGAGCTACCCATTGCCTACTAGAATGCATTCATCTGCAAGTACAAAAATCCAGACAAAGGAGAAGCCCAAAGCAGCACCAAAAGCAACAACCTTTAAATGTGCAAAGTGGACCTGCCATCACTTAGAAAGGCCCCAGCCCTGCTCCCTGTAATTCATGGGAAGCTCTGCTACTAGTTCCGCAGGACAGCTGTATGGGCCCAACTGACAGTGTCAAAAGCAACTCCACCCAGCCTAAGTAAGGGAGCATAATGCGAGGAATGATAACAGAAAAATCATAAAAAGCAGCGTTTAAAAATAAAACAGAATACCCCCAAAAAACTCCTAGGAAAAAAAGCATTTTGGCTTCAACTTTGCAGCAACAGCTGGCTCTGCATTTCTTGCTGGCTCTTTCCCTTCCTGCTCCTTCCCATCCACTCAAAGGAGATTATGATTCAGACTGATTCCACAGTGAAATGCTTTTCACTTTGAAATGGTGCAAAAGGTTCCACACCACAATCCAAGATTTAAACTTCAACCTTGTGATAATTCAGACTCCCAACCCCAATATCATTTCTCTGGAGCCAGCACCCTCTCTGAAGCACTGAAAATCAGAAGGAAACCAGACAAGAAAAAGGAAATGAAGCAGTAGCTAAAAATGGTGTATGAGTAATTATAATTTCAGAAAACCACATCTGCTCTCCTAGTGAACACTGGAAAGAAACCTTTAGCTTTTCCTAAGAAGCGTTGCCCACTTAACTGACTCTATGTGGGACTTCACAAAACTGCAGACCAACCACCACTGCTCTCAGAATGCCCTGTGTTGTGCAGCTCTACTCACATCCACCCCCTCCCCTAAAAGTAAACAGTGGAAACAATGACATCTCAATCACCCCTGTTTTCCCTGACAACAGAACAGTAATTTTACCTGAATCATATGATGCAGTGATTTTGCAAAATTCTTTCTGAATTCTTTTCTAATATCCAACAGATCAATTTCACTTCTTGAAACCATGACTCTGATCAGGGTATCATCATCAGTGCCAGCCCCCTATGGAGAAAAGTTTAAATAATATTAAAATATGAGTTTGTTCTGGACAGATGCTGTAACAAAACAACAAATACAAACCACCACAGTGCAACATGAAAGCACCAAGTGCAACAAGTGGTGTCTCAAAACACTCCTGCATTACATTTCTACTCCAAAACAGAGAATATTTGGGACAGTATCACAAGACATTCACACTGCAATGTGGAGAACAGAAGACAGACCATGCAAGGTGCTCTAATCCCTGGACTTCTGTGAAGTGCCATATTGTCAGACCTCTTATGTCATGTTTCATCTCACAGGCCTCAACCGTGAATGACCATATAAATTTAAAATAATCCAGTTCCAAGATTACACAGTAGTATAGCTGACCACCACAATCAGAATCACATGCAAATCACCCTTTCAATGTAGTCTGAGACTCCGGAATTGCAGTCAGTTCTGGAACTGGGTACATAAACCCTAACAATGACTAATACAAAGCATGTAACATCATATAGCAAGACATAGCAGAGCAACTCATTCCACAAATTATCCAGCTGCTTATTTTGAAGGCAAACTTCACAAACCTTTTCCAACCATGCAAACATCCTCCACTCTCTTATTCATCTTTATTACTTTAACCATTTTAAGTTCCTGTGCTGGCAGGCTGTGCCAGACTAACATCCTGTCCCCTCCTGCTCAGACAAGTCAGACTCCACACAAGCTGAAGCAATACAAATTTTCACATGCTGACCTGCTAATGCACCTCAAGGAAGGACTTGGCAGAGCCCCCACAATCATCTTTAGCCTAACGTGCAGGGTCCCTCAATCCTTCAACTGGGTGTAATATTCTTGGATTACATCTAAAAATGCCCTAAAGCTGCTCAAAAGTTATGCCATGAGTCCAGTGGTTTCTGAGTAGGATTTGACATTAGAATCCAGTAAAATCCAAGCTCTGCCCCACCTAATCGTGAAAGTAAATTCTACTCATTGTAGAACTTTGTCATGCCAAACTGATAAATCAGAAGTACAAACTCTTCTGTCAAAGTAATAATTGATGAAGATCTTTCTTATCTGAAGTACTTAATGATTTTTATTTATATTTAAAAAAAACAATTGGGGATCTCACCAGCAGACATTAATCAGGCCCCTCCTAATAGAAATGTACAAGATTCTAAAACAGGAAAAGATTTTCTACTGCATTCTTTAAAGAAAAATTAATAAATACAAAAAAAGTAATCCTCCTCATAAAAAATATTATGCCAATATGCTGAGCTGTATTTTCCGCCTGAACCTTATTTTACATTGGTATCTATAAAAGCAGTAAAGCAGCTTTTAAAAATTAAGCTATCATTTCATCTCTTTTCACTAATTCTCATGCTGACACCTCATCAACACAACCATCTGGTGACAAACATACTTCAGTGCTTTTCAGCAAGGGGAAGGGAGGAATTCTTCAGGGAAGCTGATAACTTGCCTGAAAACAATAGACTACCTACCTCGGTTTAATATTAGCAACTATGAGTTAAAACCACAGTTTTCCCTGCTTATCTCTTCCCATCCAAGAGAAGGCGAAGCCAACAGAAACGCAGCTGTGTCGCTGTTGGGTTTCCCCTGCAGAACCTTTTGTAGCTGTTTAAGCCTCTTTTTCTCTGATGAGTTTCTTTTCCTTCTCAAAATGGGATGGATAGTCATCAAAACCTGTTTCAAAGCTAACTACACCTTCAGTCTGTAAATACTCATCTCCAAAACAAAAAGCACTAAATTTGCACAATCTACAATTTAGGTTTTGGTCATCTTTACTTCCTCAATATATCCACCACCTAAAGACACTGTAGCCTTTATTTAGCTGAAGGTGCCCAGTGTATCTAGCCAGATGTTTTCCAATATAAAAAGACCCAGGTCCAAAAACAGGTGATGAGACTGATGTTTCCTGTAAAAGATTTATGGTCTGACAAACTTACGATGAACACAAAGTAAAGCTTATAAATTGTTTGGATGCTCTCCCAGATCTGCATTCCCCAAACCTTTTGAAGATGCTTAGCAATACAGTATGCTGTTGGCATTTACAGTGAAAGAAAAAATTAAGAACGAGCGAAAGGGAGAGGAATTGTAGCAGGGGGAGATGGAAAGTGAGGTATGGAAAACATGTACATACCTTCATGGAATAATAGAGAGTCTCAGCAAAATAGGCAGGCACGCTTCGGATGCATTTCACTGAAAAAAGGCAAAGGATTGAATTTCTGATTGTTATTCAATACGGGACAATCTTTCACTGTCAAGACAAGGTGTGTGTTACTGGATCATTCTCTCCTATGTGGACAATTAAGTATACAGCTGTCAGCTAGTCTGTTCCTCTGCTACAACTCTTTGGGTTCTAGGAGTTAGAACGCACCGTATACTTCTAATAGAGAAGAGACTTTGCTAGTCAAATTCTACTCCCAGTTACAAATCTACTATGACGTTGTGCTAAATGATATGCCAGAAATACAAACAAAGGCAGAGTTTTGTCTCACTTTCTCACAGAGGTGCACATGACTGAACAGAATGCAGTTCACCACCACGCTCCGTCCCACTTCCCCCCCATTCACCCCATCTATTAAAGGAAGAATAAAGGCTTATTCTCTAAATACAAAAATAGATCCCAGGTGATTAACTTTAAAAAGGTACCATGTTTTCATGCCACTTCCTATAACAACTGCAATTTAAGGAGGCCAGGGAGTAAATGAAGGCAGCCAGTTCTAGATCTGTTAAGACTTAATTACCAACTGCCAAAAGCAGCTTCTCCAGATCACCAGAGGTTTCACGGTCAATGGTCTCTTCAATCTGAAAGCCGGAAATAGTCATGTATTTGTCAAACACTGCAAAACAGAAAGTGTGCTTAGTCATGTGTATAGACAGCATTTCTCCCAGTATCTTCCTCAGTACAGGTTAATGCCATCTGTATCTCATTATCCACAGTTCAAATGCTATTGTCCGCTCATTCTTCCCTGTGTCTTATTTTAAATACCTATTTCCTACCAGATTGCTACTATACAACGCATACCTGTACCTGAGGGCCATTAAGACGATTAAGGGACTGGAGCATCTCTCCTAAGAGGAAAGGCTGAGAGAGCCAGGACTGTTCAGCCTAGAGAAGGCTCAAGGGGGGATCTCATCAATGTGTACAAATATGTAAAGGGAAGGTATAAAGAAGATGGACCCAGGCTCTTCTCAGTGGTGCCCAGTGCCAGGACAAGAGGCAAAGGGCACAGGAGGTTCTGTCTGAACATCAGGACTTTTTTTCTGTGTGGGTACTGGCACAGGTTGCCCAGGGAGGTTGTAGAGTCCCTCAAGATGTGCAAAAGCCACCTGGACATGGTCCTGGGCAGCCTGCTCTAGGGTAGCCCTGCTCAAGCAGGGTTGGACAAGATGACCTCCAGAGGTCCCCTCCAACCTCAGCCGTTCCGTGATTCTGTGCACACATCCAGTGAGAGGGTGCAGGGAGAAGAGGGAAAGGGAAAGAAGGGAAGTTTTAGGAAATTATCAGCATTTTTCCCAGGGTGCAGGTATCATTTAGCCTGAACCTAAGATCTTGTCTACACTGGGCTACTACATCAAATTAACTTCACACAAACTGGTCTATTGGCAGTCTATTGAAGTCTGTGTTCATGAATATCTGTAAGACCTGAGTGTTCTATGAAATCCTACATTTCTATCACACTAAGTAAATGTTGGGTGCACCAAAAAAACCCCTTTAGGATTACTTTAATGCAAATAATGGTAAAAAAAACTAAACAGTAAAACCACAAATCAAATTACCATTGAAAATCCAAATTAATCCAACAAAGATTCAAAAAGGAAAACAAAAAGATTGGAGAACCAAGAAAACTTTCTGGTCATTATTTCGAATGGCCTAAACAGTTTGGTAAAACAGACTTATGAACGGGTAAGGAGCAGGGAAAAACATTATTGTCTCTATTAACAGCTAATAAAGTATGCACCTATAAAAGGGTTGATCTTTTCAGGGCTGGATCTCCATCAGATTATGATGACTCATAACAGACTCTCAGCATCACTTCTATTGTCATGACCTCTTTCAAAAGGGAAAAATAAAAATAATAAATAAGAATCTAGACAGAAACACCCCAGCTGTCCCTTGGATCTATTGCACCACTCCTTCAAAGAGGAGATCACCACTGCTAGGGGGGAACTGAATTACAGGAAACAAAATTAAACTTATTAAGTAGAGGGAAGAGGTGATTAAAGACAAATACAGTACCAGAAACAACTTTTCTACCATTTCTACCACCAGGCGGGTAATACTGAGACTTCAGGCAGAAGTTTTCAAGCACAGAAGAACCATACTACCTACCCCTCCTTAAATGGGAAACACTTCGGGTTCCCAAGATGGTGATGAACTTTTCTTCATCTGTTCCCCATTTCAGCTCCCCAGCTCTAAACAAAACCTGTTGTAAATTCAAGAGATCAAAACAGCAGCATTTGTTATGTGTCCACATATCCTGTTGAAAAGCGCTATTTGTCTCACTCTAAGAAGCATTAAACTTACTAACAAGCTATAGCTGGAGGCAAAAAAAAATGAAATAAAATTGCCAAGTACTGAACTGACTTTAGAAAAAAATAAATGATAAATTCTGAAATTGACTGTGAAAGCATTTACATGAGTAATACTGCTTAAGGCCCCTAAAATTGACTATGCGCATAGTCCCTTTCATAAGCCTGATGTTTTCTGAAACTCTGATAATACAGGAGATAAAATCCATTCCCAATACTGTTTTTTCTGCTTTTTTTTTCCCTTATTCTTTTTCAAATCAGATTAGCAAAACTTTACTGAATTATGACTCTCATCAATGGCAGAACCATGCTAACTTGGCCCAAGAGGAAGTTTTCCAAAAATGAGGGGAAGATGGATTTAGAAACTCTCAGAAACAGGATTTGCAGGCTGCTAAATTCTTAGTCATATGAAACAAGATTTTAATCATTTAATTGTTTTAGCACATGCATGGCTCTTCAGGCAAGTCTTTCTTCAATGCAGACAATGACAGGCCATTAGCAGCATTTAGGAAAGTAAAGCACTTCTAAAAGTTGGAATAAGCAACAGGAGGGAGAAAATGAGAAAGAAAATAAATTCAGAAAATTAAATTAGTTCTTTTTCCTGACACTCAGAAGCTTTTTTCCAAATAGTGTGCTAAACACCATGCAAGGAGAAAGGTTTGTACACATTGTAGTATATAGTATTTTTTCTCCCTCCTCAGTGAGCAGAGGACAGGCAAACAGGTTACCACCTATATTCAGGCAATCAAATATTTCTTAGAAAAATCCCCACAAACAAATCTGCTGTATAGCAATGCTGTTGGCCATCTGCCCATACTGTAAAACCTGAATGGGATGTTATGAATTTCCTGCTTCTCCTACAATCCTATTCAAAACACATTTGTGAATGCTGCATGCTCTTTTAATATTAAAAAGTACAGAGTACAAAAGAGTGGGGTTAAAAAAAAAGCTATTAAGGCATTGCAAGGATATTTAGTTCAAATAATATACACTAAGCTCTTCAAATTAATACCAGTACTCTTCATCCAGTAGCAAATGTGAAGTCCCAGCAGAGCATTTAGAAACACTAGGAATGCATTTCTTTAGGAATACTAAAAGTTGTAAATGGCATTTTATGTGAGCTCTAAGTGTCTACCTGCCTTGCCACTGTGCAATACCCAAAATGTACATCAATTGCATAACTTGAAAAAGTGATATTCACAAAATCTCTTCCAAGAAGTTAAACTTTCTCCTTCAGGCACTCTCAGAAAAGCCTTGCAACTTCCCTGCATATTCATACTATCTCTTAGAATTAATGTTTCGTAATGATAGACCCCAAAAAATTAAAAATCACCACTGAGCAAAAAGGTTGCCCTCTAATACATCAAATCCTTCCCAGAATATCATATTAATCAAGAGAAACATTGGGGAGCCAAAAATAGTCTTACACTTGCACAGTCACATATCTCAATTCTGACCATCTGTACCTGACAATAATAGTTAGAAAATTCTCTGAATCTGTTCCAGCTATGTTACATGTTGAATGTAAAGGTATCAATACAGAGAAATGTGACAGAACACTTCTCTGTTTGGGTCCCAGCTCAAGCCAAATGTACATAACAAACCACAGCAACCATTTAGGAAACCAGGACTTTTTCAACATTTAGATATGGTGCCTCCTAAATTCAGATGCTCATTTAAACTCAATTAAAGAGGCCAAAAGGAATCTATCTACCAAGGCCTGTGGTTCATGGGTTTCCTCAATTATGTAAGCCTAGCTAAAGGCAAGACTGACATAATTTCATGAAGCAGTCTAGTTCATGATTCAAACATTTGCCTCACTAATTTTCAAGCTCCAATTTCCACAGGATTAATTTTAATAGCAGGAGAACAATGCTTTCTGAATCTACATAGCAAAGGATAGGCCTGTGCCAGTAAAATACATTTTGTCAGTCTGTCTCTCCATCTTGGCCCGCTACCAGGAGAATGTTTTATTGATTTGGTATTCTACTTCTCCTCCTTGCCACCTTGAACAATTCATATATTTTCTTTCATCTCAACTGACAATTTATGAGAGGAAAATGTCTAGCCCAGAGTTATCTGAAATAACCAAGAAACATGCATTAAATGAGTTCTGTAACCAAATCACTGAAATATTGACCATCACTACAACTAACAACAAATCCAATAGCATCCAGCAAGAGACTGCATCAAGGATACCAATTAACTGGTGGTTTTCCTTTTGCTGTCTAGAGCACAGGCTTAGTGATCAGTGACAACATTATGGACAATACTTGCAAAGAGCAATATGCAAGTCCCTAGAAACCCTTTAAAGACAATTCTTAGACTGTCATCTGGTTACAGTAAAGCAGAGTATTTGATATATTTTCTCTTTTTAGTATTTCACCCTCTGTGGAGGCATGCCTCACTGAATAGCATTAACATTTCACTATGACACACATGACACATGATATGGAAGGACTGAATTCAGAGAGAAGTTCAAGTCAGATATTAAGGAGTGAACTATTAACATCTCTGAGTTTTCCAGCAGTGGGTCTCTCAGCATCACAAAGCCTCAGTAATCATAACTCTCTCTTCCAGTGATCCAATTACTGTTCCATTCATGCACCTCATTAAGTAGAAAGCAAAACAAGACATGCTTTACACTGAAACGTGAAAGTGCCAAAAATCTTGATCTCAATGTTTCAGGTTTTGACACTTTTGTCCAGAATGTATAAAAGCACAGGAAAATGTATTAAGAAACACACACAGAGAACTTAACAATTTCTCTCTCACATTTGAATTCTAGCTGCATAGTCTCTTTGCAAGACAACTTGTAGAAATGCCCCAAAAACCAAGTCATTCACCCACCTGGGCATCCTGCTCAACAAGACCCTCATCAACTCTGCCGTCAGGATCTCTATTTGCCTGAAGAGAATTTTTAAAAGTTGTTAAACTGAAGAATCAAAAGCTGAATCAAAAAACAACTTATCTGTTATATTGAGCCTGTAAGAGTTACTGCGAGAAGTCAAACCCTAATGCATCTTCTCCAAAATCACCTTATTTTTCCCCTTCTGCTCGCATGTGTCTTCTTGAAATAAATGTTCTCTTCTTCTATTGCCTTCAAAACCCCACATAGCAGGCATTCTGCTATACCCATAAGCATCACAGAAGCTTGTCAATTCAGTGATGTGGAAATGACCCATAACAGAGCTCAAGACTGACCCCGGAAGTCAGCGGAAGTGACTCAGTTTCAGAAGCAATCCTGCCTATTACCAGGTCTTTTCAGAATCCCAGCTTAGTCAGCAGAAAGTGACAAGTGTACATCAGACAGGAAAACAAAAGTGAAAATCATACACATATGTCTGAACACAAAGAGATTCTGACCTGCAGCAGGACCACCAGCAGTCTCTGAAAATAGCCTGATGTTTCTCCTGTGATCTTATCCTCCAAGTTGGCCTCATACTCTGCAAAAGAGCAACACCCATTCACCACCTTACAGACTTCCTCACTATTTTGAGGAGAAAGCAAGGAAAATAAAAAAGTTAATTTGACTCGCAGCTTGTAGAATCATTTATCAGAAACAGCTTTACCAACTAGGACATATTCTGCTTTCACTTATAACCTAACATTATCGTAAAAGAGGTGAAAATATAGCATCTCACACCTAGTATCAGGAGCAGGTTCCTCAAAATATTTTTAAATACAGGGTGACATGCATAGGTTCAGCTCTTTAAGGAACTAAAGAGCATGCAGATCTGGAGTTATGCTAAAATATGGCAGTCTCACAACTGTACAACAACTGTGAGCCCAGAAAAGTCTAGTACTAATAAATTTTGCCCTTGGAGACTCTAAGTTTTGCCTCAAACTTTATTAAGACATGAGAATTTCTTGTGTGGCAGGAATCTACATAGAGGTAAAAGAAATATGTTTTAATTCAAACACTGCCTTAAAAAAAACCAACCCCACAATCACAGGGTAAAAGCACATACTCCTGTGGACAACCAAAAAGCTGCACCTGCTTTAGCACAAAAGCATTTGAACAGAACGCTGAGCAGAAGACAAAAAAAATCACTTCTGGTTTTTTATGTGATACCAGTTTTCTAGTTTCCAATTACTAAAAATCCCCTTTCAAAGGGATGAAAATAACAGGTGAAAGAAAGAAAAACTATTTTAGTTTACAATCCAAACTCTAGTTTCTCTCAATATGAAGTTTTGCAACACAACAGAACGAAATCCCACTTATTGGACACACCCATCAGATCACAGATAGACCTTATTTGAAAGATGAGCTACAGTCATATTAAGAGAACTGAATGGAGACCCAAGAACTTTATTTTATGCAGAACTTTACCTTGCAGATAAACCTGTTTAATATTCCGCACTTCCGCAGGTGTTCTGGAGGCAAGAATTTCAGTCAACACTTTCTCATTGGTTCCTGCTCCCTGCAGGGGTGCAAGTATAAATCAGCTGATGGAATAACAAAAGGAAAACAAGAATTCCCTTTGACAATCAAAAGCAAGCATCAACTTATACACTTGGACCAAATAAAGAAAAATTATTTTCTTCTTTCTGGTATATTGTGGGGGTTTTAGAAAGAATTTCTTCCAGTTCCAGCTTGATTGTTTTCAAAACCAACCCAACACTTAATAAAGGCTCACTGCTGCAGGACTCAGATGAGCCCTTCCATGTTCAAGCACACTCAAATATGCCTCAGTTCTTCACTATTACAGTCAATGACATCAAGGTAAGTGAATGAATAGAATAACAGGTTCCATCTTAGCTCTAGTTTATATACTGCCTTCATTAACCAGTACACAGATAAACATAGAGCCACCCAGCAATGATCTTTACCCTTCTATGAACTGTGCTATGTTAAACGCACCCTCTCTTCCACTGCAAACACACACATTTTACAATAGAATTGCTAACCCAGACAGTTAAAGGTGCTGCACTCTACTTACAGCAGGCACAACAGGCACTCTTCACTTTTACAAGGATAAAATTTACAAAAGTCAAGCCAGTATCTTGTTTCCACAAGTCTGAGTCTACTTTGCCTGTAAGAATAAGCCATTGCTCTTTATGCTTCCAAAGAAGTCATTTCACAAAAGCAACACTGAAATACAATACTGTGTATTTTTTGCTTCAGTGTGTTATTTACAACCTTTCCTGTAAGGAAAATCCAAATACTAACTGCATACAAAGATATCCAAAATACAAATCTGCCAGGCTGCATGTAATAATTTTCAAAATACAGACTGTTTCAAGAACATGCCTACTCAGCAAGTGAGGCGGGCACAGTTATATTAGTTGTAATCTAAGTAGAAGCAGTGACAACTGCTTAGACAAGTGTACTCTTCGCTGGGTAAAAAACTGGCTGGATGGACGAGCCCAGAGGATTGTGGTGAACGGAGTTAAATCCAGTTGGCGATGGGTCACAAGTGGTGTTCCCCAGGGCTCAGTATTGGGGCCAGTTCTGTTTAATTCTTTATTAATGATCTGGATGAGGGGATTGAGTGCACCCTCAGTAAGTCTGCAGATGACACCAAGCTGGGAGGGAGGTTTGATCTGCTCGAGGGTAGGAAGGATCTACAAAGGGTTCTGGACAGGCTGGATTGATGGGCCGAGGCCAATCGTATGAGGTTCAACAAGGCAGAGTGCCGGGTCCTGCACTTTGGTCGCAACAACCCCATGCAATACTACAGGCTTGGGGAAGAGTGGCTGGAAAGCTGCCCAGCAGAAAAAGACCTGGGGGTGCTGGTCAACAGCTGACTGAGTACGAGCCAGCAGTGTGCCCAGGTGGCCAAGAAGGCCAATGGCATCCTGGCTTGTATCAGCAATAGTGTGGCCAGCAGGAGCAGGGAAGTGATTGTTCCCCTGTACTCGGCACTGGTGAGGCCGCACCTTGAGTACTGTGTTCAGTTTTGGGCCCCTCACTACAGGAAAGACATTGAGGTGCTGGAGTGTGTCCAGAGAAGGGCAACAAAGCTGGTGAGGGGCCTGGAGCACAAGTCTTATGAGAAGCAGCTGAGGGAACTGGGGTTGTTTAGTCTGGAGAAAAAGAGGCTGAGGGGAGATCTTATCGCCTTCTACAACTACCTGAAAGGTGGTTGTAGTGGGGTGGGTACTGGTCTCTTCTATCAAGTAACTAGTGATAGGACGAGAGGAAATGGCATCAAGTTGTGCCAGGGGAGGTATAGATTGGATAGTAGGAAAAATTTCTTTACTGAAAGGGTTGTCAGGCATTGGAACAGGCTGCCCAGGGAAGTGGTGGAGTCACCATCCCTGGAGGTATTCAAAAAGCATGTAAACAAGGCACTTCAGGACATGGTTTAGTGGGCATGGTTGACGGTTGGACTCAATGATCTTAAAGGTCTTTCCCAACCTAAATGATTCTAGGAACTGATAGTACAATCTTCAGCACAGACTTCATGCTCTTAGCTGAGTTATCTTGCACTGAAGTCTATGCTATCACACCTTCTTCACTGTTGTTACCCACCTTAGCTGAATTGCAGCTAGTATCAACATCTTTTCCTGTGCAGACACATTGTCTGAAATCCCATGATCTTGTGCTTAATATCATTTTTTGTGACAAGAACAAAACCACTCCTGTTTCACTATCTCTTATTTTCCCTCCTACACCCATCTGTTCCATCATTTCCCTGTCAGTCTTTGACTCCTAAGTCAACAAGAGGAGCTTGGGAATACATTTTTTCCTTTTAGTCAGCAAGGCCTTTATCAGCTGCTTTTATCAGGTGCCATCTTCCCTTCCCCCACTGCATATAAAGACATTACAGAAAATTTCCAGGATTAAAGTTTCTGTTATCTGAGATACTATTTGCTGGGTCATGGGTTCATGAGCACTAGCTTGCACAGTTACTAAAGCCTACATATTAACCAGTTGGTCATCAAGGCTCTTGGGAGTTTACGTGTGAGCATGACACAACCAAGCACTACCTGACACTAGTCAAGTTCAATGTCCTCTACTTTAATCAACAGGTTCTGTTAATAATCCAAGGACATCCAATTCCTGAATTTCCACATGCTGATGGTATCAGACAGGTGTGGCGGGCGAGGGGGGGGGGTAGGACCACATGGAAGAAAACACACTAAAATATCTACACATACAGATTGTAAATGGCACTAAATGCATTGAGCGAAAGAGAAATGTTAGAAAGGTAACACCAACAGGGCTATCAACTCTTGCCTCTGTATTACTGCAGGCAACTTTTAGAACACATTCAATAATACAGATAATACCCGCTCATAATTTTGGTGGACACCAGTTTACACAAGTACCCTAGCCCATCAATTTTGGAGTTGCACTGTAATCCATCAGGGGCAAAACACTCTCTAGCTTAAATAACAAAGAGAGACATACAAATAACACCACACTTTCATGAAATACCTTGAACTACTTTGCAGCCCATGCATACAGCTGTATAGCTATAAAACCTAGGCTGCTCACAGCAGAAAAATCTAGTGTCCACTGGACTTCACCACTGCACTTTAGCAGCAAAAAGAATTTAAAAGCAACATGCACATCTATTCATTGTATTTAAGTCAGAAAGAACAAGTCTTATGCTATGTAGATTTTAGTCTGCATCTACAGCAAAACTGTTCTCTTAAGATTACATAGTTTCTCATGAAAATAATTTCACATAAAACATATACAGACTAGATTTCTGAACTACCTCTAATGCGTTATTAGGATGAATAAGAAATCAGGCAAAACCATGGAATTAGCAATAACAGCAGGTGTTAGCATAACATTCATAATTTAAAAAAAAAAAAGGAAAAAGAAAAAAAGGCTACTTCTATTAGCATTCCCTTTACCAACCAAACGTTCATTCCTAAAAAACAACAAAAGAGCAACAAACATTTCATACAATGTATTAATTACCTTCCCTCACTCCTCTTACCTTGATAGCGTGCTTCAGTGCATGAGCATCAAAAATATATGTTGGTCTCATCAAAGATACCATCAATGTTTCAAATTTGCCAGTAAGTTCCGATTTCAGGTCATCTACAAGATCCTAATGCAGAACAAAGAGTGCTGTAATGAACAAGGCCTAACCATTCAAAATGGAGGCATGTGTGTCTGCAAGCTAGAAGACTCTGGACATACAACAAAAAGCACAAGGGACAGGGCTCTCTTTGTTTTAATTGGTACCTGAACTGAAACAAATGTAGCCAAATAAGGCAGAAGAAAAGGATATATGGGCATTTGGAAAACCTGAAGTGTATTGCAATTATTTCGCCCCCTCTCCAAGACAGAAATTCTCTAAAACCTAGGTGTTCACTGCACTTGGTATTTGAAACAAAGGTTACCCAGCCAGAATATTAAAGGATCCAACAACGCTGGAAGAAAGAAACAAGCCATCTTTGCTTTTAACTCACTTATGGCTTTATCTACCAATATATTTGGTTTTGCTCTCTCCTATGCTATTAGGCCACTGTATTTCTTCCACATTTTCTAGCTCCAGAAAAATCTTTTCCTGCTATCACCTTACATTGCAGACCTTGCATCAAAATATTTGATAACTCCTTCCATAGCAAGAATAAGATCAATACTAAAAGCACACTAACAGGAAACTATAGGAACTTTTGCGCAAAAACCCATCTAAAACATATTGGGCCAAAATACAGAAAAAGGAAGTAACTTCCTTGCGCTAACCTAAAAGGAATATTCTAACCTAGCCAGCAATTACGGACATCACAGCATGGGGAGAGGGGAAGACAAAAGCAAAACTAGATTTTCTTCAAAGGAACATTTTACAGGGAGTGTGATGAATGTGCCTCACAGTTTTAAGTAATCATCACAGGCCACATTCAGCTTATTTCTAGAGGTATTTTTCTTCTTCTCACCCTGCCAAATAAGGTTTTAAAGGCAGATGCAATTTCTTGACGCTGAGCATTGTTTCTGGTGGTAAGGATCTTCAGAACAGTTTCTTCATCAGTCCCTGAAGTTAGAAAGAACAAAGAGTTACAAACACTCTAAAAAACAAACACCAGTGGCACAAACTCAAAAGGCAATGAAAGATGTTTTGAAAATAAGTCTACTGACAAACAGCAGAAGCATTTAAATAACAAATGTCACCACACCCCAAAGCTGAGCCACCAGGTTTGGTGTTCTGCTGTTGCAAAAATATGACTGGAGGACCTATGTGTTGTTTGTTCTCCATTAGTGCTCTGTTCCAGACACTGCTCCTAGCACCCCAGGCATCAGCTATAACATTTAGTCACAGTCTGTATTCTACATAGGAGCCTTAGAATCATAGAATCATTTCAGCTGGAAAAGACCTTCAAGATCATCGAGTCCAATCATTAACCATGCCCCCTAAACCATGTTCTGAAGTACCCTGTCCACTCCCTTTTTGAATATCTCCAGGGATGGCGACTCAACCACTTCCCTGGGCAGCCCATTCCAATGTTTGACAACCCTCTCAGTAAAAAAATTTTTCCTAATATCTAACCTAAATCTCCCTTGCCTCAACTTGAGGCCATTTCCTCTTGTCCTATCTCCAGCCACCTGACAGAAAAGACCAACACCCACCTCACTACAACCCCCCTTTCAGGTAGTTGTAGAGAGCGATAAGGTCTCCCCTCAGTCTCCTCTTTTCTAGACTGAACAGCCCCAGCTCCCTCAGCCGCTCAGCCTTGCCTTTGAGCTCACCAAGGGATGTGCTTTAGAATAAACAATCTGCTGACTCCCAGCAAAACTCAGTCCAGTAACCCCAAACACCCCAGAGTACAGAATCATAGAATCATAGAATCATTTTGGTTGGAAAAGACCTTCAAGATCATCAAGTCCAACCATTAACCATGCCCCCTAAACCATGCCCTGGAGTACCCTGTCCACTCGCTTTTTGAATACCTCCAGGGATGGTGACTCAACCACTTCCCTGGGCAGCCTGTTCCAATGCGTGACAACCCTCTCAGTAAAAAAATTTTTCCTAATATCTAACCTAAATCTCCCTTGCCTCAACTTGAGGCCATTTCCTCTTGTCCTATCTCCAGCCACCTGACAGAAGAGACCAACACCCACCTCACTACAACCCCCTTTCAGGTAGTTGTAGAGAGCGAAGTGTGGAGCTATTATCCATTTTATATACAATAGTTTGCAAGGTAGCCCTCACAGCACAGCACCTTACTAGCCCTACTGAATTTGCCAATAGGTTGAGGTGTATCACATTTCCCTTCTTCCCTTTCTTCTGCTTCCTCTGGCAGGCAGCTTCAAAGAAAGTAGCAAATCAGGATTTGTTCTCACACAGAAGTTTTGGGGCAGAAAGCTACAGTGTGAGTTTACAGACCACTTGTTAGTCTACATTCATGCTGTTTGCTTGTATTTTTTGCTCATAGTAACTGTAATGTGCTTATGCACTTCCAGACCGAGGGGGCTGTCCCACATTTTCCAAGCACAGAGCTTCTACTATACTGTCATAACTCTCCACAGTTGTCACCTGTAAATCCACAGGCTAGCTTACTGTGCAGTAAAACTCTGTGTGCAGAAAAGCCTGTGGAGTACCAATTTTTAACGGAGAATGTGCACGCCACCTTTTTTTCCCTTATGCTAACCTAAAAATAAACATCCTCGAGAGCAGCACAGTCAAAACTAGGACACGCCCAGACTCATGAAGTCCTGCAGTTGTCATTCCATGGCATGTAGACGCATGCCCTACCCAAACCTGCTAATATAAAAAAAAAGGACTTCAGAAAGGATGTTTTCGAAGGACTGAGAGCCCTTTCCTTTTCATAAAATAAATTATTCTTACCCATTCCCTTCATGGCCTTACGAAGGGCTTCTGCATCAGCTCTGGCATCAAAAGGAGAGAAGGCTGTCACGGTGCCTCTTGTGTACTAGAGGGGGAAAAAAGGGGTAGGGGGAAAGGGAAAAGGGCATGAAATAGATGATAGCATCTTTCAGTTCCCCATACACGAGCTCAACCAAATTTGAATCCGCAATCCAAAAGATGATAGCATTTTTCTTGCAATTTTCCAACTAAACAGCAATCTGTCCGTATTTTAAACACAGCTCACTCAAAAGGTACTACTATGGTTTTACTCAGCAGTACACCAGCTAAGGTCAGGTATATTTACATAACGGTAGTTTGCAGGATTGATATTTACAACACTGGAGCCTGAATACAGGAAAATTACTAAGAAATTATCATTTAAGTAATTTGGGAAATTAATTGCACAAATCACGTATGCTAGAAAAGCTGCACAAAGATCCAAGACACATTTGGAAATAAGAGCTTCCTCTCCTGAAGAAAAACCTGCTGGAGCTCTCAACCAGTATCACACTGATTTTTTTTTTTCCCATCACATTGCAAATGAGACCTACTGAACTTTGCAATGGCTTTCAATTTTTCATCATGTTCCTTTTGACAGAAGCAACTTTTTTCTCAAGTGACTCAGCTACATTTCTCATAGTTGTTTACAGCTAAAAAGAAATAACAGCTCAAACATAAGGATAAAAGATCAGCCCGTCCAAAACACAAAAATAATTCCACTAGGTTTCCATGGAACATGGCTCTTCAGGGACTTTCTCTTCAGGTCAAACACAAAAGGATATTCATCACCCTTACGGAATGGTCTTGCCTATATTTAAACATGACAGTTCAAGAACCTATATGTGTATAGCGCAGTAGTTAATTTATAAACTATAAAAGTCAAGCAATGGCCAAAAGGGGAAACAGCTGGGGCTTGGGAATAGGGAGATTTTTCTAACAGCTGAAGAAGGGAAATTTCTTGTAAGCATTGCTGTACAAAAGTATCAATCAGTACAGGCAGGGCATTTTTCCACTCTCAAGAAAAAGCATGAAAGAAAGTGCCAAGACACCTACTGAGACTGGCACCAGATTATTACACAGACAGCACAGCCATCTGGCCTCTGCGATACAGCCTTTCCCTCAAGTTAGCAATTTCAGCCACACAGTGCTTTGGTTTCAAGTCAATGGACTCATCCAAGACAGGTCAGCCAAAAGAGCACAGACAGAAAAGAGCAGCCGAGCACTAACCAGAAACTGCCCTGAAGCACTGCTGCCTCTCAGGCCACTTGTGTGTTATTGCCATCAGAGACTCCCTACCCCTCCCACTGCCGAAGCAATAATGAGTTATGTTTACCTCTGCCGTATTTCAGCAAATCAGAACGCAAAGTATCATGGTGTTTAATAGCAACAACAAACTTCTTTCTCGCTGATGCTTTCCAATATCCAGCATACTTCAGAGGCATGGCAATTCCCCTGAAGCATTCTGCTTTTCCCATTACAAGCAAATTTTTAGGCACTACTTCAAATTTAGGCACAGCAATATGTACTTATTGTCATTCTCCTAGCTAATTCCAAAGGCTATCATGAAAACCTCTCAAAGATTTGGGACTCAATTTTATAAATTGAATTTAATTTGGTAAAACAGATAAAGACTGAAAAGCCTCTGTATTCCTCCTCCTCCCTTATTACCACACCAGGCAGCATGGGGTTATTTAAAAGTGTATTTCCTGCTATTTTGTTTCATATCTTAACATAACTAATATTATAAAACTACCACAATTCTCCTCTGGAAATGACTAAAGGTAAACAGGTCTCGGAGGAAATAGTTATTGATCTTTGAGTTAAAGTTTTCATTTGCTTATCTCGTTATAAGCAAGTGGAATTCCCCTTCACAATTCCTAAGTCTTATGACAACAGCCCAACATTCCTCTGTGGCTGTTTTAGACAACATATGTGTGAACACTAAAAGCTAGATTAAATCTATCTCTGCATCATCCTTCTCATTTTTGTTAACTAAGAAGAATCCTTCCATAACTCTCTTCCAAAGCACAGTGTGAAAAGCCTCAACATAGTCTAAGCTTGATGAACAGTTCCTGAAATTCTTCTGGTGCACCTGTAGTCTGAAAGAGTTTTCTTGATGTCTTCTCGCCATTTGCATTCCAGGCATTCCCTTTTGATGCACGGTGTTTACTGGATTTTGGCTATCTACCTGCCACAATCACCCTCAGTCAGTACTTGAGCTGCACCTAGCTTGCAAACCAGAAATATCGCTGCAGCTCTGCCATCTAGCATAATAAAAATCCATGTCACCTGGGTACCACAAAGACAGCAGCTATAACGGCAGAATCTCCAGTTACATCTGCTCCCCTTGATACTGTATGCTGGTGCAAATAGAGCACAACCACAGCAGAGGCTGTTAGTATAAGACACGCTTGGATACAGCTTTGCGGACCCGAGTCCAACCTACAGTCTAACTGCCTTCAGAAGCCACATGCGGGCAGATGTGACACAGACAATAGCTGGCCCATCACTGGGAAAGCGTCGAGCCATCCTTAACTTTCACATCAGAAACCTACTCGCCTAGCTCTTCAGAGCACTGCAGCGTGGCCTAGCAATCGGGGTATGGCAGGAAATACTCAGGCACACCATGTTAACAACCACAAATCTGTGTAAAACACCCCACTGTCCAGAAGCACCCTGATTAGTTACTCCAGTCCCAATTTCTCATTTGCAAAATCAACGGACAATGGCAGAAAGCTCTGCAGTGATAACAAATCCAGTCCATGAAGGGAAAAGCACTCTCCTCCTTCCCAAACATGGCACCTTTTGGCCAGAGAGAGGGCAAGCACCTGTCCTAAATCACCATCACAGCCTGAGCCACTGAAGTCAACTTTCAGTCACGCAGAATCTGAAATAGGAGCTATGAACCAGACATTTCTACCAAAATAACAGATCCATACAAAAGAGTTTCTGACAAAAGCCAGACACTCATTTATCAGACAACTCAGCTAGTTTCAACATTAAGTAGAGTTTAAACAAACTGGTTCTTGCAGATGGATCACAGCATCACAACTGCTACGCCATCCTGACCTAATATGAAAACGATAAACTGAAAGACAACTGTTTATTTACAAACTTAATAACTTTTTTTAGAGGTAAACAAATTATCTTATTTTTAGTATCTCTAAGAATGTTCTTTGTCATTTCTGCAAACAGATACACAATAACACTACAGGCTCATAGGTCGTTTTTATTTTGGTTAGTAAGTTTCCCACTCAGTAGAACCCAAAGCACATCAATGGAAAGAAGAACACAAATAGTCTTTGATAATAAATCCTTTTGTAATCTGGAGTGATTCCCTTACTAAATAGCAACACCTTACACTTAGCAGTAAAATATAAAGAGAAGCACAACACGCAAGACCTCAACAGAAAGAGGATCACAAGATTATAACACCCAAAACCTACCCACATTCTCTTCTTTCTACATTCCCCAATACACTGACTATTGTTAAGCCATCAGGTGTAGTGCAAGCACAGTTTGTGATTATAGACTAGAAATAAAACAGCAGCTTCCATTTTCTCCAGACACCTACCAATGAGACCAACAAAACCCACAGATACACAAAATTAGTATGAAGAGGAAAGGCAGGGGGGGAAACAAACAAAACAAAAACCAAACACAACTTCAAAGCAAGAGATGATCTTGCTTTAGAATTTATGCCCCTCCAAATGAGGAGATTCACATTCTCTGTTATTTTTGTTTATTCTGCTCTAGCAAAAGTTTGCAGAAGGAGAAGATACAATCTCATCAGGCAAGATGTTTCTAACCAGCACCTCAGAGCTACATTAACTTCTCCCAAGAGATAACTTTGCTTCACAATTTGACGCCACGTGGCCACATATCCTGGCAACAGCATTGTCTGTAAGATCAACAATAGCCACTTAGCGAGGTTCCTTTTAATTTTTCCCACCAAGCACACAAAAAAAATCTCCCACCCACAAGATCCCATGTTTAGCCACTGTTAAAAACAAAGCATTCATTATCAGCAAACAAAAGACCACACTTGCACTTATTCAGACTTCTTCCCAGCTACCCTTGCCCTATACCCACTCACAGCAAGTTCCTACCGCTCAGATTTCCCATAGATTAAGAGCTACCGCCTTTCACAATGCAGCAAAAGTAGCACTTCATCAATTTGCCACTGGAAAGCCCAGTGTCTGGCGCAGAGAAGGTGGTATGTGGCTTTTTTTTTTCTTTTTTTTTTTTTTTTTAAAGCAGCCACCTGTTTACAAGATGGCACAGGAAAACAGTGGAGTGGTAAGAATGGAAATGGAAATATTTTCCAGCACACAGGTTGACAAACAGAGAAGGTATGTTATTTTCAGAAGACAGCCCAGAAGGTCACGTGCTAGAATAAATGGAAGACTGCCTTAAGATTTCTTACACAAGAATAGCCATCTTGCAGATAAAGCAGAACACAATGTTCACTGATAAACTGAAAACCTTTGTGGCCATTGAAGACCACATAGAGATCCCAGTTCAAACTGTGCTTTAAAGCTAGCATCATGTAAGTAATATATAATTGTTTCATGACATCCTTACCGAAATTTCAAGGGCAGTAGGATGCAAATTACATTGTGAGTGGATGAATATAGGTGCAGAGCTGATGCAAATGCACAACCATAAAGATGTCTCTACAAAACACCTCTCTAAGTTTAGCATCACTTCAGGTTGTTCACTTAAATAGAAGGAGTCAGCTCTGGTCAGCAGACTATATTCACATCTGCCCCATTAAATTTAAACTCCTGACAAAAAATGGAATTACACAACATCTGTGCTGAACTCTGAGTCAGTACACCATGGAGATACCAAAGATAGGGAGGAGAGAAAGAAAAAAACAGAAAAAAAAAGAGAGAAAGAGAGGGGGTGAAAGAGAAGAGAAAAGCAAGCAACAGCAATGTAGGAACCAATGCAGGAACATCTGCAAAAACACACAAAGAACCTGTCCTCACAAGTAACCTCAGTGAAGCCAAAGAGCTGCTTAGGACCCAATTCTGAAAAAGCATTTGTACTTTGGAATGTGAGACATAATCCTCTGAAGCACTACTGGAGTTGGCAGTACTATTCCTGTGCTCCAAGTCACACGTGCACATTGGCAGAACAGGAACTCCAGATATAGCACACAGCAGCCACACCTTCACCAGCACAAGCAATCCTTTCCTGGCATTTTACAAATGGATACAGAAAACACTCCCAACTTCACATTCAGGGAAAAATTTGGGAGTAGCAAACCAAAACAGATCAGTCCACAGCATGCAAGCAGAAAATAGTCTTGTTCCTTTCTTTCCCGATTTCCAAATCAGCAAACACAGGGTAGCATTTCCAAGGCAGCTTGTTCATCAAGGAGGAAGAGATCCTACCATGTGCATCTATGCATTAACAAAGACCACTACACATATAGACGTGTGAAAAAAGGCAGCTTGTTAGGACAGCAGCGTTCCTCCAAGGAAAGCAGATAAACACAGGCATGGAAAGACCAGGCTGCACAGCACATTACGGCATGCTGTAGTTTTCCCACAAAATGAATGAATGAACCTTTTTGTCCTGGACATGGATCACACAAAATCCCCCAGGTCTTTACTTCATGGTGCAACAAAATTTAGAACAGACACCTGCCATGAGCAGCAGAGCTTACTCTTCAACTTTTTTTTTTTATTTTTACAAAATGCTTTACAGGCTACAAAGCTTTAACACTCCCAGTCTTTTGTGGCTGCATTATCGCACAGGCAAAGAATACTACTGGAGCGGAAAACAGCCCTCTGAACATGGAAATGGGAGGACAAGGCCTACCTAGTACAAGACCTCATCATTCCAATGACTTCAACCTACCATTATCCACCACAGTTAGTAACCCAACCCCAAGTGTTACCTCAGGCAGTAGAAAATTCTACGTGAAGACAAGAGTAACTGGTTTGCACTAGTGAAGAATGAAATATTGCTTCTACAAAGATCAAGAATTAAAGTTTGTGTCTCTGTGGAAGAGACAAGAGAATTGCAAATTTCCATGCTTTCACTAAATGGAATTTGCCCTAAGCCTATAAGCAATGCTACATATACCATAATAAAAGGCTGTCCAAGTAGATCTGTCTGGTCAGATGCCTGCACTGGCATGGGTAGCGGTCTCTCTTTTCCTAAGATGCATCCTACAAACCAGGCCTGATGTTTAAAGAAAGAAAAATCTACTCTTCATCCCTCAAAAAGAAAAACCCAAACTTTAAGGATTTAGTGGAATACTATTAAAAATAAAAACTTTTTTTTTTTTAAATGAAGTACCCTTTCTTTCTTTTAAAGCTCAATCCAGACAGAATACGAGTAAGTATTCACAGAGTGTTAAAACACCACTGATCATTCCACTCATTGTTAAAATAATGAAACTACTACAGCATTAGTGTGCAATTACCCTGACCTTTGTGAAGGCACTCATACCACTTGATGGCTTTCACTTCCTACAGCAGTACAAAGCCCATAAATAAGCCATTAAATTCTTATTTTACTTTCCAGAGCATATGCATTTGATGCAACTATACAAACAAATGCTGGAGTCAGCCCCGTTTTCCAAGCCTTCGTCCAGGGTCAAACCACAGCGACCCAAGGGCTGCAAAGTAAAAAAAACGTACCAGACGAAGCACTACACCATAGCTATAAGGCTTCCAGAAAAATTCATGTCAGAAATGAGAAAGCTGGGGACGGGACTACCGAGCCCCGAGCCTCCACGGGACACAGCCATGGCAGTATTTTTTTTCTCCTTCCTCCTCCAGTGGAAGGAGCCTCCACCCAAGCACTATATAAACACACCGTACCGAAAACTTGGCCAAATTAGTGGAAACTGGCGGAAAAAAAAAAGTTGTCCCTGACGCGCGCCTCACATGATGAGCTGCTTTCCCCGTCCCCCTCCCCTCCGCGTCTCCCCAGGCTTGGGGATGGGTTGATTTAAGGCAGACCGAAAAATAAATCACTGAGGAGTAAAGTAAGGAGACGGACAAGACGAGGGTGTCCCGGGACCGCCGGCGGCCGGGCAGGGACGAGGCGGCCGTTAGCCCCTCGCGGCGGCCGTTAGCCCCTCGCGGCGGCCGTTAGCCCCTCGCGGCGGCCGTTAGCCCCTCGCGGCGGCCGTTAGCCCCTCGCGGCGGCCGTTAGCCCCTCGCGGCGGCCGCCTCACCTTCGCCATCTCTGGGATCCGCCGAGTCGGGGCTGAGTCCGAGTCTGCAAAGAGAGACGCGACAGTGAGCGCCCGCCCGGCCCGGCACCCTCGCCTCCCCTCCCGGCGCCCCTCGCTGCCGGGCAGCGCCCTCACCACAAGCCGGTCCGCCGAGCCGCCGCCGCCCAGAGCTACCGGGAGCACTGACTAAGGCGGGAGGGAGGGGGCCCCGCCGCTGCTTGCCTCACCGGGGGCCGGGCCAGGCCCCACCCCGGGCGGGCGGCGAGCCACGGCCGCCTCCCCCGGGCCGCCGGCGGTTTCATCCCGCAAGGCCCCGGGGCTTCGAGGCCCGGCCGGGCCAGGCAGTACCCGGGCCAGGCAGTACCCGGGCCGAGCTCCTCCTCGCTGGCTACTGCAGCTGCACCTTCACATGGGGAGCCTCCAACAGCTGCTCCAGCCCCCTCCTGATGAAATCTCAATTAAAAATCAGTTGCCATTAACCTGAAGAGACTCATAGCCCTAAGGGGCTATCACTAAAGGACAAGGCTGTACTGAATTTTAAAGCAGGCATTTTATTAGCTGGCCTAAGTTAGCTTCCAAGTAAGCTAGGTTAGCAAAATAAGCACAGTGTTGGAACAGAATGCAAGGGCTGTAGGTCTAGGCTATCAGTAGGGCAAGCATTTTGGGTGATGATACTTTTTACTTCTCAACATCTTACAGCAGGACCATGTCACTGGCCTGGGTATAAAGAAGATCTGTCCAGTTTGGGAGAGCAATGAGGATGCAGTCTGCATGGCTGTTCAAGGAGCATTGTCATCTGTAACACTGAAGACTTGCTCCCTCACCCATACAAATGCAATCCAGCTGTGTGTCAGATGAAAGAAGGAAAAGAGACTGCAACACAAATGGAATTTAGTGTCTTTGCCAAAATAAAACATGAACATAATCTCACTATGTGAGCGTTTTAACATGTAACGGTCACTTGCCTTCAAGTGAGTTGTGTTTACCTCAGAAAACAGACAGAAATGCAGATCGTGGTGTAAATTTAAATATTTTGTCCAACATTTCTTGTTGCCCTAAAAAGTGCACATACAGTTCAGCAAAAATGTGAGATCCACCCAGCTGGCTTCCTTTGCAGGACCGAGGATCAAATGGTTTGCTAAAATGGCCTGATTTACTTATTAAAGTCTAATGTGAATCTACTCCATTGAAGTGGCATTCCACACACGCTCAAAGAAGGGAATAGGGAGCTGCTCATAATACGCCCGTAGAAATGCACATATGGATTAGATGTAGAATAACAATATTTAAGAAAACATGGGTTATGAAATGGTTTAAAAAATAGTGGTTGACATTCAAATGGGTTGCTTTTAGTTTAAGCACAACCTTGCTTACACACACACACCTCTTTCTGCAAAAGTAAGTCTTTTTCTCCTTACACATTATATCCAGAGCAGATACAGGCCATGCTGTGATCATGTTTCAAGCTTTACCATCTGGAAAGTGTACACATGCACACACAAAGAAATGCAGTGGGATCTAAATCTGCCCTCTTTAACACAACCCAAAATTCTGTCGATCACATTGAGGCACATAAACACAGCAGTAACTGCACACCAAGAGCCAAACGACACAGGTGCGAGCACAGACAAATGGAATTCATACCTCGTTAGTGACGCAGATGTGTGATAAGGAAAAGTTATGGGGTAACATGAAAGTTAAAAAAAGGATCTATCAGTATCATGTGAACAATTAATAAGGTGTCTAGAAATTAATGAAGCTGTAGTCCTCATCACTTTGAAACATGTTAATAGAATCTCTCTACTATAGCAAATGGCATATGCAAAGATTGGTACATTACCGATACAAATGTATCTATTAAACTTCACAAATAAAACAAACCCTTGAGTAATTTGAAAAAAGGTGTATATTTGTCTAACACATTATTTCGCAGTTAGCATGTGACTACCTGGAATGCAACTGCACTGCCTCAGAAAGACAGGAGTCCTCCCTTTCCTCTCCTCCCCTCTGCTGCGGCAAGCCCCTCCTGGCTCCCAGCGCAGCAATACAAGCTTTGAATTCTTGGCTTCCTATAATGCCAAGTATAGTTTAAACCAGGCAATGTGACATACAATTTTTGCTAGCTTAATGAAAATGTTGCTTGTGTGTCACGTGTATAATAGCACACTAAGAAGCTGGGGGGGGGAAAGCTTGTTTTCTCCCCACCTCTTATCATACCTTCCGATTTACGAGGATGGATTTTTCTGGATTATAGGATTTTTGTTTCCTATGCCTTAGTTAGTATCTTTACTAATTTATAGCAACTCTCAAATTTAAGGAAATTATCAAACATATCTTTAATTCTATTTTTCCCTTTAAACTTTGTGTTGGAGGTTGTGGATTTGGAATCAAATTAACCCATGCCTTTTGTTCTGCAGTAATTGTCTCTGTGTACACTTTGCTTCTCAGTTCTAGTGGAGGAAGTCTACCTTCTTCCATTTCAAGGTATCTGAAATAGTTTTCTACTCTTCTATCTTTGAGCAGCTTACAAATAACAATAGCTTGTTATTCTAATCTATGTGCACAGTCTTACCCTCAGCCAAAGATGAGGTAATGTTTAGTCAATTGAAGGTAACCTCTGGATTTCTAATCGGTGAAGGACCGCAAAAAGAATCTTGGATGTGAGAACACGGAATATTTTCCTGCTCTGGAGGGGGTCTGAAATACATGATCCAAGATGAACTGCAACTGTAGGAAAAAGGTTAAACAGAGGAGAGGAAAATGATCTTCTTGCCAATAGATGAAGTTAGGAGTGAAGTCTACTCTAGTCCATCTAAAATGTCATCAATATTTGTTTAAGCAAGCAAATATTGGCATAACTTCATGAAGCAAGGAGGCCTGGGGGCATGGGGGGAAATGTTAGAATAAAACCATGTGAAAGATTTGCCAGTCCATTTGGCAAGAGTAGATGTTTGGGGAAAAAAAAAAAAAATCTCCTGATCATCACAGAATTTTAGCCTTTGCATCGATTTGAATTCAAAAGGAAGAGGCAGAAATAGCTATACCAGCAAATCCAGAATGAACCTGAAGACATGAATGTATCACTGGAGGGAAATGCATATTGCAGTGACTGCCTTCACTGGAAACAATTATAGTTAGGTTAAGAGAGTTACAGGTGGCGACTAATAAGCACTGGATGCAGGACCTTCATGGTCACCATGGGCTAGTATTTAACCTGACAGCAGCTCTAGTATTCAATAGTGTTCACCCACAAGCCACATATAAGACTTCCAGATTTAGTATAATTCTTTTTCCTTTTTTTTTTTTTTAAATTTAGCTAAATTTTCACACAAGGAAAAAATCCGCATTAGGTGAAAGCAGTCTTTCCCCCTTACAAGCCTCTCCCTGCTCTTTGCATCTTGAAACACTAGCAGAATCATACCAGGACATAACAGTCTGCTTCCCAGTGCTGCTGCTGGCGCGGTGCACTTCCAATCCTTCCTTAACACAGAGCTGCAAACACCTGGAACAATAAAAAGCAATAAAATATGATGAGAAACAGAGTGGCAGTGCCTTAATGATGTATTTAGCTCTGACACACATTGTGACATTGCAAGCAAGGCCCTGTCAGTTCCCCATCTGCTTCAAGGCACAGGTCTTGTCCATACAGAGTGAAATTCTGGGGTTGGTCTCAAAGTCACACTTTCAAAGAGAAACAAAATGCTGATATATCACAGTGAGGCTGAACATACCTTGAATGAAGCAACCAGGAAGTGTTCAGCAGCCAGAATGCCAAAGTAACCTCAGAAGCACAGACTACATTAGCAACCTTGCACTTCCTCAGGAGGCAAAGATGGGGTTGCACCCATTTGGGGATAAGCTCAGGGGTCAGTTTTTTTGCTCTGGAGGTACACTGGCTAGTGCTGCTGTATCACAGTTTACCACTTCCCTGACCTAAGTGCTTGAAAAGGGATTTTTAAAAGCTACATGGTAATCCAAAACTGCATCATGACAAAAAAATGAGATGATTAATCTGCATCAGGGCTTGCTCACTGTGCGTTTCTGTTCCTCCCAACGAGGTGAGGACCTGGGAGACACGTGGCTAGCCTGAAACCCTACTTTATGGGATTTCACAGCATCTTCCCGCAGAGGAGGTGGTGACAGAAGAGAAGAAAGGAAGACTATCATGGGAACCCTTCTTCATTTGTCAAATATTTCTCTACTTTTCAGAGAACACAGGTTTTGTTGCCTCCCACAGAAGTGCTCCAAAAGCCACCTTTTGTTCTTCAAAGTTATTGCTCTGTATATTGTTTTCCTTTAAAAAAAAAAAAAAATCCCAAACTTCAGTATAACCTGCACTCTTGGCCTAGGTTCAAGAGCCTGTAGGCAGGATTGCACATTACATAGGACAAAACTAGTATGCACATGCTACCCAAAGAAGTGTAATTGCAGTAAACTTTCTCACTTCTGTATGAAATTCAGATATGCAGGTAGGTCTGGGCATATTTAAAATAAATAAGCAAGCAAATTTTCCTTGAGCATGACCACAGTATAAAGTCCAAAATTGCCATCACACCACAGTTACACAACAGAGTCATTACAGTTGCAGAAGGGAGGCAAAGATTGCATACAAGAATCATACAAGATATGTGAAATAATTAACTTGATATGGGGTTTCTAATAAGGGCTGGAAAAAGTTTTCAAAGTCTGTAGCACTAAAATGCATCTGCATGTTTTTCCAGAAACAATGTAAAAGTCTTAGAGAATGAAAAGTTAGCACAAAAGCAGTTCCTTTCAAAAGCATGCCCTCTTGCAGTTGCTGTCAAGAGCAGGCTGCTAGATCACAGAAAGATCAATAATTTCCATTTTTTTTAAATAAATAAATAGAAGGATGGATGGTTTGCTCTATCAAGACAGCCTTCCAGTGCGTATCCTCATCTCCTGCCCAAAAGCATCATACATCATTTTGCTACCAATAATATATCTGAGCTATTATATGACACTACATAGCTACCTTTAAGTGCATCACAGAAGAGAAAAAAAGAGCAAGGCCCATATTAAAGGAAAGTTTGCTTCTGCTATGTATATGATGGCTGCTGAAAAGGGAACGGTCCTTCAATTTGTCTAACAGAGCTGGAGCACAGTAATCACATTAGACCCCTTTTCACATGACATAGAAAGGCCAAGGACAGTTAGTGTCCTAGTTAAAATATTTTTTCTTAAAAAAAAAAAAATCCCATTGCAAAATATTTTAAAAGCCTATTGTAGAGGCACTGAAGTGCAATAGGCTTACCAAGGGAGATTTTTCAGGCTTGGGAAATTTCATGGAGCAGGCAGTTTCCTTATCAATTTATAACTGAAGATCTTAAATGCTTTTCCACATTTCAATGTCTCTTTCGAAGTGAAACAGTCAAAACTGCTTGATGAACCACAACTGAGAAGCAAAGGTGAGAGAGGAAAAAAAAGACCAATTTCAAGTTAATGCTTTGATTAATACTGACAGAGAAAAAAAATCGTTTCTGTTCCAGACTGGGTGCCAGTGGACGGCAATTTCTCAGTGCCTCATCTCCCTCCGCTCTTATACGACAGCAAACAGTTCAGCTATTAGCACAAATGAAGAGCGCTTTGTGCTGCACTCTAGCACCTTGGGTAGAAAGTATGAGGCAAACACTAAGCAGTAACGCTATTAAAATAAGGGAGAAGAGGGGAAGGTGATACTGGTTTACAGGCAGGGTAAAAAGTTCAGATTGTAATATTGACAGAAAGTTTATTAAATTCTTTCCATACTTTATGTGCCAGCATCAGGGGGCTGCTGAAGGACAGGCTAAGAGTACAGAGTAGAAGATTTTTTTATTATTTTGTTTTTAAAGCACTTTGAGACTTGCTTTGGAGACTAAATATTGGCTTATATTCCAGCAAAGACAACTTCCTGCAAGTGATTCATTACTTCTAATCCACAACCAATTACAGAGCAGCACTCTGTCAGATTCTTGATTTCTCTTGGGACACCAGTACAATGTGAAAAGCTTAATAGGAACTAAGAGCATTCATACCAGTTACAGCATCAGGCAGATGAATTCATCTTACTGGAAAAATTTTTATTTTCTTTTAGTCAGAGGAGGTGCAGGTTTCTATGAAATTGTCTTTAGAGTAAGACACATCGCAAGGATGTCATCAATGCAATAATCTCAATTCAAGCAAAGATAAATCACTTGAGCCAGATTCCAGTACTTGTCTCAGGCCCTGGATGCTAATCCTGATTACTAGGACAGCTCTACAGCACTATGCTAAGGCAAGGCTTGATCTCCAGGCTGCCTAATTCTTCCTGAAGAACAGAATTTCCATCCCTGATGACTAGCGATATGGACTCCTCCTCTGGGACAAATGGAGAGAAAAGAAGCCAGGTGCTTAGGTTACATTTCTTTATCTCCAGCTGTTCTGCACTACAATTTATCTTGAGCAGATCACTTAGGCTTTGTGCTCTACACGCTTCCACACAGTGATGGTGTATGAGGGGACAGCCCATCAATAATAGCAGAACACTTGTTTTGTCCCCCATCCGGGAAGTTGAAGCATTGTGTGAAGAATTTAAGAGCCATCGCAAACCTTTGGCATAGCGCTAAGTAACTATCAAGAGTAACCAATGCAAGTTCAGAAAAAATATTTCCCTTAACCAGTTAAGCCATTAGTTCTACTTAAGAAAGAGGAGCAGACATAAAAAATAATTCAGTTCTGTTAGCTTAATGGAAATTTGAAAAATCTGAGGGAAGAAAATTAAAATCATCCATGAGTGGTTGTCTCCCTCTCTGTGGGGAAGAGAAATAAGAATCAATTTAGCTGAAATGAACTAATATAACATCACTAAACAAGTTTGGCCTTTGCAGTTCTTATTCCCAAATACTTCTAACTGAGGTCCTGTAACAAGACCTCTTTCTCATCAAGGGACCTACCATTAGCACCCCCACGAGAGTCTTGAAATACAGGAACACTATTATCTTCATTTTCAAATGGAGAATAAAGGTAAGCTGAGGCTCACTGGTTTCCCCAAGGTCACAGCCAATGACTGGTAACCGAACCCAGGTTTCAAGTCACAAGCTACCGACTTTGCACTGCTCTGTTCTTTCTCTCTTTACTTTGCCAAAGGGCCTCCGTGTCACTGAAAACTGCCTCCTTGGTTTACGTATTCACTGATGAAGAAGAAAAGAATCCATAAATTATTCTAAAGGTACCAGGATAAGAAGCACCCTCCCACCTCTGCATGGCTGTTCTCACCTGAAACAGCACAAGCCTTGACTCCCATAAGTAAGGGCAGAATCAGGCCCACAAAATTTTAGTTTGATTATGAGGAAATAAGTCTGGAGGCAAAACCAAACAAAGCCTACACCGACTTGTTTTCTCTTCAGCCTTTCATTAAGTTTCTAAACAAGTTAATCTCAATCTGCAAGCTGCTATTCATCAAAACCCTGAATAACAGAGTGCTTCGACTGCAGACTGCATGCAGCCCACACCACCACCTAGATAATCCAACAGTTTTATCAGGAGGCACTAGTGTCTTACAGAGCTTTAATAATTTGTCTGGAACTTAACTTACTTCCATTCTTTCTTTCCATAACCTTTCATATATTCCCCTGACATTCGATGTTTAGTGCTCCTGTAAACACAGGAAACATTTTTAGCACTTAGCTCAAGATCTCTGAAGTCCCTTTCCTGGTTTCTACGATACATTTTGACACCTGAACTACGACAAATCTACCTAAACTGCCAGCACATAAGTCAAGTCTGTTTTAATTGCTCCTGATAAGTCATTGCCAACCTGCGCCCAGACACAGACACTCTAGATTAAAAATTTTCTCAATTTCTTTACTGGATTTTGAAACTTTAAAAGGTGAGCAAGTCACTCAAAGGTTTATGCATGGAGAAAGCCACGCAAACACGAGACATTTCATAAACCTTCTCTCGCTCACTCTCATACAAGGTTGAAGGGCCTGCCACAGTCTAAACCCCAAGCCTTACCTCAAGAAAAAAATTCAAAGACATTTTTATATAGTATTTCTTAGCATTCGCCTGTTCACACCTTGATTGTTGCCAGGCACAAGGGTTTTTTTCCTCTATGGATCACTGGCCCTGCTGTTCAAAAATAGGACTAGGTTTCAAGTAGTGTGATACGCATTTCTTTCATAATTCTCTCCGGCTCGTATTTTCAATCCCTTTCTCTATAGCAACAAATGATGGGTATTGGGGGTGGGTGGGATGGGTGTTGTTTGTTTATTTTAATGAAAGGTGAGATTTCCAGGTAATAATACGATTTAAGGAGTCCAAGATTTAACAAAGCAAGGCAGTAAATATAATGGACTTATCAGAAGTCTCAACATTGCCAGTAGTTTAAACTTCTCATCCCCATCAAGTTTTTAAGATCTGGCTGTATGACAGAATATTTCTGTTCTTCCCAAACTAGCTGTTTGTCTGAAAATAAACTATTAGTCTGGGAGAAATGCCCATGGTAACATTCCTCTACAAAGCCTCAGTGCCTCTGCGTCTCCACTTTTGGTGGAGTTTTTGTTACCTTAATTTGCATTTTCAAGCATAAAATGATTAATACAGCACTTCCAGTAGCAGTAATCAAAGCAGAGCTCTAGGTAAACTAGAGACAGGTTAAGGTCCAGGAACATAGTAACAAATTACATCCTGATGCAAACTGCAGTGGTGTTTACTCAAAGGAGTTTCCCCCCTACCCCGGCAAGAACGTATATTTAGGTATTATTCAGGTAAAGCACTATTAAGGGCAAACCTGTTTTTCTTGATCATATTGACAGCTTTTTGTAGTGCTTATTTTTCCAGAGTAGAAGGATGAATTGAAAGCCAGGGGCTGTGAGTCCTTTTCAAGATCCACTATTAGGCTACTATGAAACCCCAAGTCTCTTTTTCCAGGAGTGATATGGTTAAAATAATATTTATTCTTCATAAAAGCACATTGCTAAAAATCTCCACACAAGAACTAATAACAAGCACTAAATCCTAAACTATAGATTAGCATTGTTTTTGCAGTGTGCATGCAGCTACTGCCACGTATCCTGATCCGTTACCAGACCAAAAACCAGATTGGTTTTTGGCATTTACATGCTACAGGATGAGCACATTTGCAAGGGGAACCACAGACCGCCTTATGTTAAATGCCATTCCCTGCCGCCTCCTTGTATGTCCCAAGCTCTTCATTTTGTTGAGTCTATTTCCAATCAGTGGTTTGAATGTCGTCTTGTAGGTTGCCTGCAACACAGCTTGCTTGCCCATGTCCCAAGTAATCAAAACCCTACAAATAAAATTGCTATTACATTTCAGGTCTGGAGGTCATTGGTCAAAAAAGCAAACACCCAGATACATGCGTGGAGCTAAGAAGGAATGAGATTCCATGACTGAGGCAGCCAAATCATCTCCCCAGAATGAGAAAAGAGAAAAATCCAGACCTCACTATCCCCTTGCATATTTGCCTGCACTTTTAGCAGCTGATCAGTGAAACTGAGGTTTGAGAGCACTGAAGTTTTGACACACAGCTTTTCTAAACATGGCAAATCTTGTTCCTATATAACTGCACACCTCCCAGTGTGAGACCAAGGAAAAGGGCAGAAACTTCTGCCCCGATCCCTCCAACACTCTTTTAAACATCTCAGGCCTTGTAGTGTCACTGGCAGAGAGAGGCAGGATGCGCAGCAGCAGGCTGTGAGCTGTGGGAGAAGGTGGTGCATTCACATCTGTGCAATGGCACTAGGCAAATCAGCACATTTAAACATTGCATCCAAACTACCAAACATGAGCAGATGCATTTTATTCTTTTAATACCTAACTTATTTGCTTCCTGGTGTTCTATTATTTGCTGAAGACAGCTGGAGACATAAATTACCTTTTTTCCTTCAGCCAAAATAAATAAATATTTATGGCTAATTAGGACTTCCCTTTCTTGGTTGTGAGTGTTCACCTGGCTGAACTGCTGCGATAAGGGGCAACACGGCGAGGCTGAGCCAAGCAAGGCAAGCAGCCCTATGTCCACGAAATGGGTAGCAACCGCTGTGCCTCTAACCACAGGAGGAAACCAGTAAACAGAAAAACTTCATAGCAACACCAGCCTCCATCTGCACAGTCATTAAGGGCAAGCGACACCCCTCCTGCCCATATCATGGCTCTGGGGGTCAGAGCTGCAAAGACAGCTTCAGCACTCACGACGAGGGGTCTCAGGACAAACTTCCAGGGGCTTATGGCAAGAGGATCAAGAAACAGCCCTTTGGGATCTGGAGGCCAGAAACACATATTGGTTGTGCCTGCCTAGTTTTGGAGCCCTAGTGTATATAATCGGCATGAAGGCAGTGGTGAATATCACCATCTGAATGTGCACTGGTGGTATTTCACAGTATAATTCATATACTGCTGCACAGAGGCACAAATCCTCTGCTCAGACCTGCAGAGATGCAACACACACTGCAATTCATGCATAGCTTTGCCTCAAAATTATTTTTAAATAAAAGGAACCCACAAAAAAAGTACTTTATGCCAAATATCTCCCATTGTTAGCAGCTACAGAGCCAAGGGCTTGAGTTTTGTACAAGGATTTCATTAAGATGTATATCCCAGTATAGCAGCACTGCTATACAGCAATTCAAAACCAAGTTACCACAAGTTATTCTGCTGAATACAGCAACAAAGGATGCCTGCATTTTGTCAGACCCACATTCCCAGCCTCAGCCGCTGTAAGAATTTTAAACCACGTTAAACCACTCTTAGTGGCAAATTTTTCAAAAATAGCTACAGTACTAGTCAAAGAGGAAGTAAAAACATGAATAATGTAAATGCTGACTTGCTGAAATCCCTTCCCATATTTCAAACACAAAATAATACCAGTGATTTTGAAAGCAGCATAAACCTTATAGAAAACTGGACATCTAGTGGCACTGCATGAGAATTGCGGCACAGAGGAGAGATGATATCTCCTCAAACCCTCTTCCATGAAGACTGTGACAAAGTATAGGAATAACAGTGACGGCACATAAGAGTCCTCCAAAATCCTGACACATGACAAAATTTTATTGCAGGAGTTCATGCAACAATTATCCTTTCTAAATAATTAAAAAAACCCACCACCAAGTGATCAGGCAGGTATTCTACTTGATGGGTTTTTCTTTTATCACACACTTGCTCTTTGCTTCCCTTTTGTCCCCCCAAAACAGTCAAAAGGTTTACATTATGCCATCCTGCTACATCTGAATTATGGATTCCCACTTTGAAATACCATGGTTTTGCCATTATTTGTAATAAGTTAAGCAGAGAGCTCTGGTGTTGGGGAAAAAGAAAAGCTTTGTTTACCTACACTATCCCCTACATATCCTAGTATTTGATCCCAGAATACTTTTGTTTATTCAGCATTACCAGCAGCTGTGGGCAGATCCCCTGCTAGCTCTGCTCTTTTCAGTATGAAACCGTGAACAGGTTCCTGTAAGTAAAATGCTCCATACTGATAGATAATCTCATGCTAAGAGTCTTCAACACAGGAAAGCTTATTTCTGAGCTGGAAATGGGCCCAATACAAATGCAGTAGAGTCAATGGAGAAAAAAATAAAAGATGCTGAGGTTTTCTTTTTTTTTTGTCATCAGTCCTTAATAAGACTTTGCATTTAAGTTTGGATTATATGTTACACATTGAGGAAATGTATTTCATGCTTGAGAAACTGCATACTAGCAAATCCCACCATAGTGATGAACAAATAAGGAGAAAACAGTAAAGCCCACAGATCAGTCAGGTTACTTCAGTACAGACTGCAACCAAAACCATCACAATTCATAAGTGTTTAATTTCTCCCTCTGTACTAGCATTGAACAGAATTTCAGTACCTTCTAGCATTTAATAACTTCCTTTGAAGGAAAGCTGAAGGGGGAAGAATTTTCACAACAGTGAGCTGTCTGTACAGTTGAGTCAGATTTCAGTCAAGCAAACCTTTTTTAATTTGATATTCTTAAAAGACGTCAAGCAAAATGGCTTTCAAATGATGAATGAGAAATCCAGTCATGCATTGGCTATGCTCAATAACCTGGAGATACCAGATTTAAAAAAAAAAAAAAAAAAAAAGACTACTTTAAATTTAATTTCTCTTTAAATGAACATTGCAATTGCACAGTTCCAGGATTACGTATTTACTTTAAAAGTTGAAGTATTTCTACAAAAGCTCCCAGGTAATACTTCATTTCTCATAGCTGCAGACTGAGACAAGCAAACAGATTATTTTGTTACACGTCTTCTCACATCAAATATCTCTGCTCTGTCACAGGCATTTGTCAATGCTTGAGGTCTTTTACCTTCTAAAACGTTGTCACCTTCGGGTTTTCTATGGAGCCTGCTGATACTTATGGTGCTGGTGGCAGAAACGGGGGGTTGCAAAGGAAATTTGTTTGGGGGCTTAGTGCTACCAGTAAAAGCCACCAACTTGCTATCAAAGAGGGGGAGTTTTGTGGGTTCATTAAGCAAGTTTCCTCAATGCATCTCCTAGTAACTAGCCACCCATGTGGCAAAACAAGCCTGCATCACAGTACTCTCCTTTCCCCCTAAGCGGTTTCACCTGCCTTTCACACAGCAAGGGGAGAAGGGGAAAAAATGTTGCTTTTTCCCTGAGCTGAAGGCCAAATTGCAAGCTTTGTTTACCTGGCATTATAACACACTTTCTGGCAGGCTTTAGGATTTCTGACCAGCTTTTAAGTGGCAGATAACAGTGCACACAGGTGTAGCTCTGAGCCCATTCAGATTCGGCTCCGGGGACCCAAAATTTTGGCTTCAGCCACAAAGGGGCTCAAGGCCAGTGGGTCACCTCAGCCAATGCTCAGGTTTTGGGAGGCACATGAGCTCCCCACTGGCGATCCCCACCAGCAGCTTGTGTTGTATTCCTGCCAGTAACTCTGACTTTCTGCATGCTCAGAGCCAGTTTATGCCTCAGTTTCCCCATCTGAGGGATTAGGGTAGCAGGGTTTTGCCAAACACAGCAGTGAGGAGATAACAAGCACTGCACACACAGACCAGGTGTGGTACAATTCCCTCCCAGCTTTTTTTAGCCATGTACAAGGTGATTGAATTTAGCTGAGTTTGAATGAGTTACATGAATACAGGGCTGGTGTAGGGCAGTGATGAATCATCTTTTCCTCCGTGCTTATTCTTTGCACAATAACGTATTACAGACCTCTAATTCCTCTGCTAAACATTCATAATCTTCTGACAGCTGAAGAGTCTCCAGGGATTTCATATCTGAATCAGGGCAACAGACAGAGACAGGTCAGTTAAAGCAGACTTCAGTAGATCAGAGTTACAAAATGTAAAGACTTCTATTTTAACCAAACTGTGCATTTTAACATGGAAGTGGTTTACATCACTTCAACAAATTACCATAAATCACTCTTAACAAGAACATTTTGTTAGGGGCTTATGAAAAGACCATAAAGATATACTCTCTCTTTTTCCCCAGTTTTAAAACAAAAGAGGGCACCTCACCCTAAAGCAAGATGTGCCTCCCTCCGGCAGGCTTGCAGACAGAAAAACCTCTGCGCAGACACTGAAACCCCTATAGAAGTGCTGGGGAGTACGTTAACAGATCCCTCCATAGCTCCCCATGTGCTGGCTTGGGGTCCCCCTGCTAGATCCAGGGGCGTGAAGGGCCTCCCTTGCCATTGTGATGGGTTAACCCTGGCTGGACGCCAGGTGCCCACCAGAGCTGTTCTATCACTCCCCCTCCTTCTCAGCTGGACAGGGGAGAGAAAATATAACAAAGAGCTTGTGGGTCGAGATAAGGACAGGAGAGATCACTCACCAATTACTGTCACGGGCAAAACAGACTCAGTTTGGGGAAAATTAACTTGATTTATTACAAATCAACCGGAGTAGGGTAATGAGAAATAAAACCAAATCTCAGAACACCTTCCCTCCACCCCTCCCTTCTTCCCGGGCACAACTTCACTCCCGGATTCTCTACCACCCCCCCAGCGGCACAGGGGGATGGGGATGGGGTTTACGGTCAGTTCATCACACGTTATTTTCTGCCGCTTCATCCTCCTCAGGGGGAGGACTCATCACACTCTTCCCCTGCTCCAGCATGGGGTCCCACCCACGGGAGACAGTCCTCCACGAACTTCTCCAACGTGGGTCCTTCCCACGGGCTGCAGTTCTTCACGAACTGCTCCAGCATGGGTCCTTTCCACGGTGTGCAGTCCTTCAGGCACAGACTGCTCCAGCGTGGGCCCCCCACGGGGTCACAAGTCCTGCCAGAAAATCTGCTCCGTGGGCTCCTCTCTCCACAGATCCGCAGGTCCTGCCAGGAACCTGCTCCAGCGCGGGGTTCCCACGGGGTCACAGCCTCCTTCGGGAACCCACCTGCTCCGGCGTGGGGTCCTCCACGGGCTGCAGGTGGATATCTGCTCCACCGTGGACCTCCATGGACTGCAGGGGGACAGCCTGCCTCACCATGGTCTTCACCATGGGCTGCAGGGGAATTTCTGCTCCGGCGCCTGGAGCATCTCCTCCCCCTCCTTCTTCACTGACCTTGGTGTCCGCGGGGTTGTTTCTCTTACATGTTCTCACTCCTCTCTCCAGCTGCCGAATACCCCCATCCCAACTTTTTTTCCTTCTTAAAAATGTTATCACAGAGGCGTTACCACTATCACTGATTGGCTCGGCCTTGGCCGGCGGCGGGTCCGTCTTAGAGCCGGCTGGTATGGGCTCTCTCGAACACAGGGGAAGCTTCCAGCAGCTTCTTACAGAAGCCACCCCTGTAACCCCCCCTGCTACCAAAACCTTGCCACACAAAACCAATACAGCCATGCCTGGCACAAGGTGGCTGATTCCTCTTCAAGGATCCAGAGGCAAAGATGAAGGCAGCAATTCTCCTGCACAGCCTCAGGGTCTGCCTCATGCCCAGATTTGGCAAAGCATGAGAGGTCTCATTATCTAATACTTTGTAAAATCTCACTATTTTCCTGGAAATTATTTGGCTGAAGAAGACAAAAAAAACCCCCAAACACATTTCCCTTCCCTCTGGAGAGGTACCTCACCATACAGAGCCTCTGCTCTTTCCTACACATCAGAAACCAAGTAAAGCAAAATACATATATATGCCATCTGCTTTTCCTGGATCTCCTCTGCCCTGAGCCCCTCCATCTCTCTGCATCCTTACCTGCTTCTCTTGACAGACACCCACCAAGGCTCTCCGGAAGGCATCACTACTGCCCAGGTCAGCAGGCAACGGACACCCCTCCCCAACCCTCACCCCTCTCCAGGAAACCCACCCAGGTGCTTGTCCCACTCCTCTTAACCTCCCTGTTTCTGCCCTCTCCTGCAAGTAAACAAGCCAGCTCCTCTCTCTACAGGCAACACCTGTAGTTTGTCCTGCTCCCCTCCACCTCCTGCCCACCCCTCACTCCCCACATGGCTCCCTTTGGCCGGCAGCATCCCGCAGGGCTCACAGACGCAGCCCTGGGCTATCCCAAAGAGTCAGCAAGCTGGCGACACTGTCATAATATGAAGTCTGAGCGGGGTTTTGGGAGGCTTTTATCAATTTCAGCATGGGAATATCGAGTTTCATCACATGTCTGATGTTACATGGCATTCACATCATGTGGAAAGGACTGGTTTGAGTACATCAATCACCCCAAAGAAAGAGAAAACAAAAGAGGAAAAGTATACACCAGCAATCCTTTCTCACCAAGCAGAATAGCTAAACTTGTCTTCAGCAATCAATCAAGGCTCCAGCAAAACCTGTTCTACCAAAGATAGATGATCTTCTGCGAAAGAACAGATACCTCTGAAAACTTCATTACCATTTGTTAAGGCAAAGAGTTGCCTCTTGACAGTCTCCTTAATGCAGCATAAATTTTAATAAGGCATGCGCAAATGACCAGCTACAGTGCAGCTCACAGACTGCTGAGCTTTAGGAAAACAATTCCCTATAGCTCCTTTTCACCTCCTGTCTTGGTATTGTTGAAAATTTGTCCTGCTAATCACACATGGGAGAAACAGCAGCATGCGTTTATAGGCTCCAGGTCTGGTTTTAAGTTTACATCCATCATGCTCTTTCTAATAATCACTTGTCTCACATCAGCTGCTACAAAGTCGCTTAGACAATCCAAATTGCTTTTTTGAATCACTAACTGGGTACCCCAAACATTATTAAAAGGGGACAGTATTAAGGTCAGAAGCAATGGATAATTTTTTTCTACAGATACTTGGTAGGATAAGGAGATAAGGAAAAAAACTCTAGGTCATTCTGTGCTTCTTAGGTCAATACACAGTTATTGCAGCCAAGTCATGGAATTAATTTTTAGCATTATATTTGTCTTTTTTTTTTTAATCTTGGTGTATTGCATGTTATGGATCACTGTGCAAAAGTTTTGATATAGCTGACATGCTTTTAAATTTTCTACAAATATTGGTACTATACCAACTGTAAAATTAGGACTTGTACTATATTATCAGGCACATTGATTATTAAATTCTGATATCTGATATACCACTGATAAAGAAACAGCTCACAGTAACATTAATCTGTATGAAGGATACTCAGGCATGTGCAGGCTTGCTTCGTTTGGAAGGAGAGCACAAAAAAAACTAACTTCAAAATGAAAAATAGCTATGCAGGAGTGTAACAGAAACGTCTCACCTTAGTGCTAAGAGTTTCCCTTGGATTCAGCCTCCACCACTGCCTTACATTAACACTGCCTTACACTAACACAGTTCCTGTTTAACAAACCAAAATAAGGTTCATTGCTTTTAGTCACTGTGCCTTGTAGGACTGCCTGCACCCTGGGAAGATCATGAAGCAGCCTCTGCATGACCGCTGAGGTACTAGGAGAAAGTGGCCTCCCAGCACAGCGGGTACGGCTCACATGGCACACAAATCACCCCAGTTCAGCAGTTCATGCCATTTCAGCATATACAAGGCTCCAGTCCGAACAGGCCAGATGCAATCTGGGGTCATGAAAAGCTAAAGATGAGAGAAAGACCCTTGGATGAGATCAGTCCAAAGCACCAAGCAGGTGGTGGGAGAGAGGCAATGGAAGCAGTCCTCACGTTTGCTGTTATCATCTTTTAACAACCTTCCCAGTTCATATTCTGTCTCCTGGCTGTGGTATTGAAAATGAAATCAAAGGCAAGCAACTGAGTACTTTTTGCTCTACATCCATTTATGTTAAACAGAGCATCCCTCACTGGCACAGGAACACACCAAGCTTGTGATCACCCCATTGCAGCAGTCTGGAGAGAAAGGTTGTATTAGGAGCTATTTCACTAACTGCTTCTAGAAAACATAAGCACAGGGAAAATAGTATTTACAGCAAGGAAAGCAAGGTTTAACATTCAGCAGAAGATGCAGGAACTTGGCCTTTTAACCCTTTTTGCAGAGTGCTGTTTCTGTAAAGACAGGTTCAGAAAAAGGGTACAAAATTAATTTCTGAAAAATACACATAAAGACAGAAATAATAAACTAAGCAGAATGAGGATATACATTCTATCCTTGATTATTTAAAAAAAATACCCAGAAAAAGTGGAATATCATTTTAAGACCATTGTTATTGACATGCTGTATTCTGAAGTTTTTCTGAAATCAAAAATAAAGTACATGCATTTTCAGAAAGGAGTCACCTGAAGCATATGCTGCTGAATTTCATTGAAAGTCACACTGAAAATATGTAACATTTGGATTTGTGAGGCTTTTCTTAAACAATTCCTCCAATAATGGTCTAGATCTCTCATAGAACTGAATCATACTTCAATTTTTGTAACTACATCAAGTAACATATTCCCCATTTTCTAAAACTTTCAGTCATTACCATGAGGGAAACTAATAGATCAATCTAACAACAACAAAAAAATTTATTCTGTAAGCCCAAATCAGATGGACCATCATATTCTGTACTGAAAGCTTTGTGCATTCAGAGTCCTTTCCAGCTATCTGAAAAAAGGATCAGTTCTTTTCTGCACAAGGAGTAAGATGCAACCTCAAGACCTTGGTTGACGACCTTCTTCCCTTTCAAACTTCCTTGCATCATGGGACCTAGAGAGCTTTCTGAAAATAGAAACAGATTTGTATCCACCCACCCGAGTCCAGGAGCTGGGACTCTCAAACCAGCACTGAGTCTTCTGAGCATGACACAAGCAGCAGGAGTGGGTGGTTCAGCTCAGATGTGCCAATACTCCTGAACGGAAAACCTGTTTGGCTGAAGTCCCACCAAGGCACCTCAAAACAGGTCTTAAATGACTGTGGGAGTTTTGATAGCCCTCCACAGAGGCAGGTTTTCAAAGTAAAATTTGAGAGATGCAACAGCATTTGAAGGGAAGCAAAACAATAAAAAGTTTCTCGGGAATGCTGAGAAATCAAAGCTACTGAGCAGGTCTTGCAAGCTGTGCTGTGAGTAGAGCTACACTACATGTTACTGTGAAAATATTCATACTAGATTAACTACCAGAAAAAGAAATAGGTTGTTGTATTTGTTTTAGAGTATTTGCAAATGCCCAAAGCAGGACATTTCTGGCATAATTTTTCAGGCCTCACTGGAAATGATTTTGGTCCACTGAGCCTTTGTGTCTTTTAATGTAGAGATGGGAAAAGAGGTGATTACATAGTCAGTGCCTCTTCAGAAAAGCACATCTTTATTCCTTCTTGTGCACTGTCTAGTTTTCAACATACAGACATTGAACTTTGTGTGTTTTCCTTGGGAGATTATTTCTTGACTTCACGCACCTTATCCTCAAGTACCTTCTCCTGCTATTAGTTTTACTAGTCCCTACCCGTATTCTGTGTCGTTATGCCTAGTTACAGATTGTGCTAAATAAATCATATTCTTCCTCAGTGTTTATATCTTTTAAGTATTTGCAGATGATCGTGTTCCCCTATAGCTGCCAGCTAACAAAAGCACACATATTTAACTATTTTATTCTTTCCTTCTGAATTCCCCACAGGCTTTTCATCGCTCTTATCTGAATTCCCTCTGGTTGTCAACAACAGCCTAGTAATGAGGTGTCCTGACAGTGCCCAGCACATTAGGGCTGAAAAGAAAGGAAACCTTACTCGCTCCTAGGACAGGATACCTATGCCTATGCAGTTCAGCAACACACAGGACACTTTTGTTGCTTTGCAAACTCAGAATGAATTTACTACTAATGATCACATCTTGTATTTCTCTTGCCCTGCTGTTTATTTGTTTATGTCTTCCCAAGACGATTCATATGGCTAATCTTTTAGAGCCTTCAGCTTACTTCTGACTCTGGTCACTGATTAAACAAAATGATGCACATCTTCTGTTGTGAAGTTGGACACTGGGAATTTAGAAACTTCCCAGAAGAGCTCTGGACTGTGGGACAGGCATTCTTTGTGCAAGAGGTGGCCTGCCCTCCTCTCTGAGCAAAAGGACAAAGGGCTATCAGCAGCATCAATCTTCATTTGGAAAAACAATCAGGTACAACATCTGCGCAGAAGAGCCTGACCTCCATTCACCTTTCTGCCCTGTGACCATACCACCAGAGGGGAAGGTGTTACCTCCAGAGCTGTGCCCTAAAATCCATATCAAGAAATGGAAATTCACTTGAATGGTGGAGATGTTTGATGCCCCTTGCGTGTGTGGTGTCAAACAACTCCCCTGGTTGTCCTTCCAAATTACGCTGCAGGTGAGAACATTGAAATACGAAGATTACTTACAAGGAGCACTCATCTTACTTGCATGGGAAGTTTCGGGTATTTATTCCTACACTACAGGTATTTGTGAAATTAGGACATCTGAGATGCAGTACTAGTACCAAAACAAGACAAAACAAAGAGCTGATAATCCTCTGACTTCTCAATGTTTAACTGAGTAACCCCCCCAAGCTTTTCTATTGCACTGTGTTGGTGTAAAATGCATATATGTCAGAGGAAAATCATCTATTATAAAGGTAACTCAGCCTGTGCCCTGTCAGTCACGCTTGTGAAGAGTCATTACAAAAATCGGATTATCTCTATTCCATGCAATACAGTAAGTATGAAGTGCTTCTGCAAATCAAGTTATTAAAAGTGCCCCAACCATTCACCTGATTTGAAATACTTCAGGGGCACTTACCTGCAAAGTCAGCCGGGTATAAAGGTAATCTCTTTGTGCTCACGCAGAATATGCTTTACAGTTTTCTGGCTACTTATATTAATTGAGCAAAACCATTAGCCACTCTTCTTTCTAATCACTGACGTGAGGCCAAAGTCATTCCCACCACTTTCACAGAGGAAGAACCAGAAAACCATACAGATACAAGGTTGACGGGTCACAGGCAGGAAAACCTACACAGTACTGTTTCCTCATCATTTTCCCGTGACTTTGAAAAAGCCCACCCAAGAGTGCAGAAGGGCGGCTGGGGCACCAGATGCTAGGAGGAGGCACGGCAGGACTAGAGAGAATTGAGGCTCTGGCCCTCGCCTGTGCACCTGCTCTGTGGGAATCTGACAGATACAGTTCCCTTCAGCCGAGCTGAATTTGTCCTTGTCACCCTGTGCAATGAAATCCTCCTGATGCAGGAGCACACAGGGCATGGGGGAGCACTGCCATTCCTACCTGCGTCGCCCAGCTATGGCCCCAGGGTCCAAGAACCACAGAAGGGCTGCCATAGGCAGTGGAAGCCACAGTCCTGACTTCACCAGCTCCTACCAGCTGGCTACAGACAGCAAATCCTCGTGGCCCGAGGTATGTGAGGCAGGATGGCATCAGCTCCAAGCCTCCCATACCAGTAGCCCAAATAAAATGTCCTATATCTCGCAAAGCCCCTGGCAAGCAGGACTGCATGTTGGGACAGTCTGTATAGGAGATGACAGGGTCTATAATGATGCAAATAAGAGACTGACATAAATCACAGGGTGTGCAACAATTTCAAAAGCTTGCAATGAAAAGCCAGGGCCAGCCAGATGGAAGAAGAGCCAAAGCAATGCCAACACTCTATGGAGGAGGGCCTCTCCCACTTGTTTTAAACATTACCCCTGCACCCTCGACAGATACTTCCCCCCATGCCAAGTTACCCATCAGTGAGCAGAAGGAGAGAAGGGCTCAGATTCACTCCAGCGAGGGCTGGGGAGCCAGAATATCATATGGGCTCTGTGGCCTTTAACAGTGGCCTCATCCTCGCAGCACAACACCTCACCACAGAGAAATGCACAGCAGGCATGAATAAGGCAGACCGAGAGGCGCTTGTTTGAATTAGCAGCCTTCTGCCCTGTAAAATACACCCCACGGCAATGCTGAAGACCTGGCTGCCTGCTCTTCTGCAGCCAGACCGCCCCCAACAGCTGCCTTGCAATGTGACCCAAAAAAGAACCACCAAACCCCACGCATTTAAATAAGAACACCAGCTCTATAGTATTTATAAAATATTTTCCTTTTGCCAAGCTTACTGCACAGTTGTTAGCACCTATCCTTAACTTCTCCATGTGTCCTTCCTCTAAGGACAAATCTGTGTCCACCCTTTGCCACGGTGCAGAAACTCACTCAAGAGCTTTACCTCCTTGCCCTGCCAGTTGCCACCCCGATGGCTCAGTAACCTCAAGCCTAATGTAGTGCATCACCGAGCAGTTTGCCTTTGCCTCACGGACCCAGCAGGTATCCACGTGCCATTTCAGCCATCAAAAATCCTCCTCTCATAGATTTTTGTACTGATAAACACGGGAAAGGTGAGAGGCTTTTGTAAATAAATGACTGGATCAAAACTTGTATCAAGGTGCAGGTCATACACAACCACAGAACTCACACTTGCTTGAGCTCTCTCTCCAAAAGCCACTATGGTACAAGAGAGCTACCAAAACCGATGCTGTGAGAGGGCAACCAAAGGTCTGCCTCAAGCGCGAGTTTCCTGAAGGCCCAGTGGCCGAGTTGCTTCCTCCGTGCCCCCCTGATGCCCAGCACAGGGTGGGGGCAGCTGGCAGGAGGGTGCACCATGCCCCAGGGTGATGATGGACACCAGCCCCAGGCAGCGCCTGGGGAACCACAGCTGCTGTGCTGGGGCCAAAGCGGTCCCTGGGGACATCAGGGATGGGGAGAGGTCAGCCGTGGGATGTTGCCAGGTCTGTCCCCACCTACAGGGAGTGAAGCCTACTTAGCATTTTAGCCATACGAGGGAATAACTCCTGTGGAATAAAAGGAGGAAAACTGGGTTAGATGTGGTTAAAGTTTAAAAAAGTTAAAAAAAAAAAGTCATTTAAAAAGCGTGAGCATAGTCTTCTGCGTTGGAAAACGCTAAATTGAAAAATGCTCTAATCGGGTCAAATTCAGATCTCCGAATGCCAAAGTAAAGCCAACACAATCTCTTCCGCAAAGAGGGCCAGAGGGGAGTTTTATAATACTTTGTAAGAAAGTAGAAGCTGCAGGGCGAGCTCACCTTCAAATTTCCCCTGAATTTTGCGTTGCAAAGGCAGCCACTCCAGTGAGAGCGGGGCACCAGAGGGCTGTCGGGACGGGGAGCGCTTCAGCGGGGGAAGCGGCCGGAGCAGGACCCGCGGAGGAGCGCGCCCAGCCGGTGCCTTCCCAGGGGACGCGGTCAACCGGCGGCGGCCCCCGGGGGCGGCCACCCCCCTCTCTCCCCCTCCGCTTCCCTCCCTGCCTCTCGCCGCCTGCAGAAGCGGCGGACTCACCTGCCGGGCGGCCCGAGGCGGCGGCGGCGGCGGCGACGGGCGGTTCACAGCTCCCGGCACGCACCCCAGGGCTGCCGCGGTGGCGGGCGGCGGCGCGGGGGGGCACCGGGGACGCTGCCCGCCGAGCCCCGCAGCTGCCGGAGGAGCAGGCAGAGCAGCAGCAGCAGCAACAGCAGCAGCAGCAGGAAGAGCGCCAGGTAGAGGAGCAGGTTGAGCTCCCACTCCATGCCGCCCGCGGCTCGGCTCGGCTCGGCACGGCTCCCCGCGGACCGCCCGGTGCTGATGCCGGTGCCGGTCGAGCCGCCTCTCTTCTCGCCGCCCGGAGCCTCCTCCCCTGCGGCAGGGAGGCCGGCGGGCGGAGAGGGGTACCGGGCGGAGGGGCTGCGACCGGGCGCCCGCGGAGCCGGTCCTGCCTTCAACCCCCGCCTCTGCGGCACCTCCCTGCCCGGGCAGGGCAGCACCGGGCAGCACCGGGAGGGCACCGGGGCGCGGGGTTGGTGGGGGCAGTGGGCACCGTTGCCACCCCGCGCCCGCGGCTTCTGGCCCACGGTCCGAGCTGGGGCGCATTGGCCGTGCTCCTTGGGCACAAGGTCCCCCGTCAGAGCAACGGTGCTCCGAGACCACCCGTCGCTGCCAAGAGAAGTTCGCTTGGGTAACTCGCTTCGAAACTGAGCGTCCCGTCCGAACTGAAATGCCCACACGGCGGTACCCGCAGGCAGCATCCATCCTCCCTACCCCTCGTTTCACACACGTCCACCAGCACAGGCCAACCAGCTCCGAACTGCATCAGTGTGGGAAAATGTCTCTCTCCCCGAAGACCTTTGAGAACTGTCCCCTTAGCCAGTAGCAAAAACACTTGTCAGATGTTGCCATGGGAATAGGAAAGTTACTCAGATTTTTGGCCCCTTGACTCAGATTTCAGTGAACGATATAATTGTGATGGACCCGCCATGACTTTTGCTTTGAAGGCGATGAAAAAACATACTTTAAAAATACCGGATGCCCTTTGTCGTACCGTATTGCTAATGTCTGGCTGTCGGTCAGGTAACAGAGCCACTGCCCTTAGAGCCGATGGACACACCAGGGTTAGATCTGGCATGACCCAGTGGCTCCCGCACCCACTTTCGGAAACGCTCTACTTAGTGCATGAGCCTCCAGACTTAACAGACAGGTTACTGAAGAGCGCAATCACGGCGGTGGCTCACTGGCCCCCTCGGGACAGCGGCACCAATCGGAAAAAAACCCAGACATATTTCACACTCTCAAACTATTACATCTAATCTCCCTCTACTTCTCCCTGCTCCCCAAAGACCGCTAGTGCACTGAGGCTGCAAGAGAGCAGATGAGGCGAAGGGGGTAGAGGGATGTCAGCTTGCTGCTATCCTCAGGGAAAACCCTACTTGCACTTTTTGGGTACCATCTGTCCGCTTGCCCACATGATTTATCTCGGCTCAAGTCATATCCCCAAGGCCTCCACGGATTTATAAGCATCAGAACTGAAATTTCACAGAGTGAACATAAGCACTGCTGCATATATTGCAAATTTGAAAAATGATCATTCACCTTTTCTTGAAGTAGCAAAACTTCATTCTGATATCTTCATCAATACTGTAGAAAACATTATCTGTCAGAAGAAGGAAAGGCCAGCATCCATCATTCTCCAGTGCTCAGACATCCCGGCTCTGTATTCTCTCAGGCACAATAATTAGCACTTTCCCATTTTGATTGTATTATTAGTGAGGAGTTGAACTACCCAAAACACAGTTTTCTTATCAGCATTGATTCAGGAGGAATTAAGAATTAGGATCTTTGGGAAATATGGCAAGATTAACACTTGCACTTGATGCGCACAGAATATTGATCAGAAGCTCCACGAGAGACAGTCTGCTTTTGTGCAAGAGACACTGGTGATACAATGCCTTGTGAGTGGCTGTTGTACACGATAGCAAGTACTTCTAAAACATGCTTTTAACCTTTAACAATGACTGTGCTTTAAGATCCAACTGTAAATGTGAAATTGTATTTCAAATCAGCTGAATCAACAAAAAGATACATTGTTTTGGGGTTGTTTGTGGTTTTTATGACCAGAACAGAATTCTGAAATTTCTTAAAGCTGTACAGAAGATAAACAGTTCATCTTCTTTTACTCTTAAAACATTTTGCTTAATCCTATAACTAAATAGTGCAGTCTGGTTCTTGTAGTCTAAGCAGGACAGTATAACACACAACCTAAATAAGCAGGAATGCTAGAATTCCTCCCCAGTCCTTACTCCTCATATAAAGAAGCAGTCAGACTCTACAGAACAATGGCAACACAATTACTCAGAAGAGGCATATGCATAAATTTTCTAAAATGTATCTCCTGATTTAAAAGAAACATTTTGGTATCAAGATTTATTAGTTTCAAAAGAGGTCGTGCGTATACAGCAACAAAAAGACTTGCTCTGAAAAGATTATGACTTTCAGCATTTCAAGTAACCAGGCGGTCAAGATTAATTTCTGGTTTCTAACAGATACTTTGAAGCTGAATAAGCAGGAGAAATAATTGAAAAGAGCCGTTCTGATTTAATGGTTTAACCTGATCATTTATTATTTATCCCGCTTATCCTGAGGCTGATACCATCTTCCCTGTAATTGCATCAAGACACGCTGTTCTAACATGCTACAGCTGGCGAGGCTGCGCGTGCACAGTCAGATTTTCCTCGCGCGTTTGTAACCAAACATACGTACTGATTCAGTTATCACTCTGAGTCACGATGGTGGAGAATCTGGGAATGGGGATGATACTGGTCTGTTAGAGCTGCAAAGCTGGGCAGATTCAATTCATAGGCAGCAGAAATCCAGATCACGTTATCCGAGCGTTCCGTAGATACTTCTTACACCAGTACACCAGCAGCAGCGTGATGTGGCATTCAAGACCAATAGAACTGTGGACTATGAGAAGGGTGGCACAACACTGAAATGAATTATTCAAAATAATCCAGGTTTCAAAAGAGAAAATTATCCCCCAATTTTATTAAATGTGCTATCATCTCTTACAGATCAAATGTGACCTTTAAGCTTTTCAGGACTCTGGATTTCCAGGATTTGCAGGAGTATCGACATGTGGGATGAGATCACACATGTGTGGTACCAGTAAACATTTTCTGTCTTCTTTTCCAATAGAAAAAAGTAAGTTTCCAAATTGATATTCACTTCAGTTTCACACTCCTGAGTTCTTGTATCAAGCCAGTATTTAACCTGTCTGCTAAGTTATACTGAAGACCAGGATTTGAGAAAGTGATTTTTTTTTTTCAACAATTTTGATTTATTTTTGCCTACTCTACATGAAAGCAAACTATAGTTTCTACTTTAACATAAACATTTACTTTTTAAGAGAATTTGAAGATGCTTCTAAAAGGTTTGAAAATTTTAAACAACACTAAAATCTTAATCCAGACATTGGTTTTGTATGTTCAGAGCCTTCTGTAACAATTTCAGAGCTGTAACAATTTTGGCTTAACATGACACTTAACTCAGCAACTGTTTTCACTTGAATCAATAAAAATCATGAATGCAGCTTGGCTGGAGACAGAGAAATTGAAGGATGTGGAGACAGCAGACCTCTTGGTACTTAGCTATTGTGCTGAGACTCAAAGCTGCAGATTAATTAATTGCACTCACATGGTGGCAGGACAGCACTTGAGCCATTTCAGTAGCTCTTTGGAAGACTACAGAGCGAAACAGGCAGCAGCAGTAAAAAAAGAAGGCGTGTAATTTCTTTCCCCCAACTTTGTTGCTTGTCTAGAATCGAGCCTTGCAAATACTTCCCACTTTCCCAAATGGATTGCTGAGAGCTGGGAAGTGCTGAATGCAGCACTGTCTGCAGGATCAGAACTTTTGGCAGGACTCTTTGGTGCAAAAAACTTCTTTCACAAGAATAATAAAACCCAAGAGATTATGTGAAGGTGAAGTATGGGTGGAAACAGCAAGAATATTTTGGGGTTTACTCAGAAATCCAGCCTGTGAAAGACGATCAAACAAACATCCAGCAAGTAGATGAAGCAGAAGTTACTACCAACTTGCTTTAAGCTGGTATTTGGATGATTTGCTGACAGTTCCGGGTCCCTTTTTTGGCATAAAATTACTTTAGCATATATATTAGGCAACTGTTTTCCTAAATTTTAGCCATGCAAGCTGTGACACCTTCCTTCTAATAAGTAAGGGACAAAGGCACTTACGGCTGTGCTTCAGATAAAGAGCTTGTTTAAGTGCTTCTCTGGATCAGGGCCAGAGAACCCCGCTCCTCACTGCATCAAGCTGGTACGCAAGCTGTACTCTTCATGCTTTATTTCTGCCAGCTGCACTGCTTGCAATGATTACCTATCCTCCCACCTGCATGGAAATGTATCTGTTTCAAAGCCTCAGAGGCTCTCATAAAAACAAATTATAAATTATATTATTGCATCTCTGCAGAGCCTTTCTTCCCAAATAATCTTGTAAACTGAAATACGGTATACATCATGTTGTGCATGCATGTGCAAACGTGTATACTGCAGGCACTGGAGAGCAGGACTTGCAGCTAACCATCAAAGGGGCATTACAGTTAAGGCTACCATGAAAAGGGAAGATAAATTTTTTATTTACTTTTATTAGGTCATAAAATCTGGTTGCTGGAAGCTTGCTGTCAAGATGCTGAGATTCTGATGCTGTTTGTTTTTTTCTTCAGTCCCCAAATGCGATTTTCCCTCATGGCTCAGTTCGGTAAGGTAATCCAATTCAAGCATTTCAGCCTACAGAGCATTCATCTCAAATGAAGAAATGCTTCTATGTGGGCACAATAGATCATTAGGCTCTTCTTTCTGACAATTCCTGCTTTAGCGTAAGTGCCTGTGATTTATTCACTCATTTATTCACGCTGCAGTGTAAAACACTCATTCCTTTTCTTTCTGGTTTCGAACACCCAGAGTATTTCTATGACTTGATTACAGTTGTAACTCTGCCTTTCACTGTACAGAAATGTAGTAATTGCTCAACTTCAATTTAATTAACCTATTATATTGACCTTATTTTCCATGTAGCCTGCTTTAGATTTCCAGTGCTGTGATTTTATGCCTCCTTAATTTGTGCATGAAATTCTTTACCCTTCCCAGCACATGTGCATGCACAAAATCTGCAAAGTAGACTTTGTGCAAAGAAGGTGGCATGAATCAAAGGAGATAGCTGATTTCCAGCCCCCACACACGACTTGGTTCCCCTGGAATCACATCCAGCTCCTCCTGAAGTTCACCATCAACTTCTCTGTGTACTAATCGTGACCAGGACCAGCATCAGAAGCAAAAATCCACCATACCTGCCTCCCCAGCAATAAAGTTATAATTAGCACTTCTGGAAACCTAATGCAAATGACTGACAACACTGTTGAATGTTCTGGTTTAGTGTCAAAAATGTGAGTCCTTTGAAAATACTATTTCATCGAAGCTGTTATAAAACTTCCTTTGCAAAAAAAGCTATTGCTGTTATTTGCTAAGCAGCAAGACCGCAACTCCTCACCAGCCCAAACACTCAGTCACTCACTTCTGTCAAGAGGAGTGATGCCAAAGGGCACTTTGCCACTAGCCTGACAGATCAAGGCACACGATGGTTCACTGGGAGAGCCAGGACAGGAATTTTTCCCACTCTAGCCCCAAGCACAAATCTCAGCATATGCCCAAGTAGACATTTTTGTAATTGATGGAGAGTAACATAGTTTAGAAGGCACCTACAAACAATACAAACCCTTCCAACGTTGTTGATAGTAACTGAAGAGTTTCAGAATTTAAGCCCAAGCCTTCACTAATGAATATTATCACTGAAGTTAAACAATAAAAAAAGCAAAACCAGACAGAATTTCTACCTAAAGACTGCCAGTTAAACTCCAAGGAAAATACCCAATCAACCATATAGCTGCGATGAGAGAGAACCTTATGCCAAATGTTATCATATTCATGGCTAGAAAAAAAGTTGCAAGTGTTACATCACTTTGTTTCTTATTGTTGCTTCACATGTAGTGCCATTTGGGAAAACTGTTTTTGTGATCTCATCATTGTTCTTTACACTGAATATTTGTGATGATATTCATTTTATCCTAAACGGAAAATATAAAACCAGCATGGAAAAATCAGACAGCACTCGCCCTCACTTGCACAAACTTGAAGTTTCTGAAATGTGACTCACTTTTTAGTTTGCACTAGAATTTCAGTCTTAACAAGGTTTAAAAAGACAGTATAACAGATATTTCAACAATTTTGTGTGAGAAAAGTCAGAGTGTCTGGGGCTTAACATTAGTGGGAAGATACAGTAAGTGATTTTCTCGTTTCAACTCAAACTAAGCATAAAAGCCACTTGTAAAGGCCTCGAGTTTTTACTTACAGGCAACACTTCAGAACAGCAGGAAAGGATGTTCTTCTGGCAGATTTGAAAACAACAGGGAAGGATGTTCTTCAGACAAATTTGAAGCTTTTGCTGCATTTTCGTCTACAGCACTGCCTGCCTCGCTCGCGCTACCAGCTTGGCTGTTTTCTAGGGGCTGTAGGAGCACGCACATCTTGAAGACTGGGCACTACAACAGCGTTAACCACTCGAAATGCCTGAGACGCGGGGTTTTTTGTGTTTGGTTTTTTTTTTTTTTTAATTCCAGACGGTTTCCCCGACGACCGGCACTTTGTTACAAGCCCACAGGGCCTCTCTCCCTTCGGCCGCTGACGAGGCGCGGAGAGCCGCCATGGTGGGGGGCGGCTGCTGCAACAGCCCCGTCCCAGGCCGCGCTCTAGGCAACCGAACCTCCGAGCCGCGGCTTAAGTTGCCCCTACGGCGAGGCAGACCCCTGTGCCCACCATTTAGCGGGCTGTAACGGAGGATGACCGATGGCGGACGGAATCCCCCCGGGGCGGGAACACCGGCTCCTCACGGCCGGGCGGCCTGAGGTGAGCCACCGCCCGTGGGCGGGGTCGAGGGCGGGAGCTCGGCGCCTGCGCGCTGTCACTCACACCGCGCCCGGTGAGTGACGCGAGCGCGGCGCGCGACGCCTCGCCTCACGGCCTGCCATGAAGGCGACGCCGCTTTCCAACTGCGAGCGCCGCTTCCTCCTGCGCGCCATCGAGGAGAGGAAGGTGCGGCGCCAGCTTCCTCTTCCCCTTCCCCGCACCGGGAGGCGGCTGTGCGGGGTTCTGCCGCTGCCCGGCGGAAGGCCAGAGCCTCGCCGCCACCCCCCCCCCCCCCGCCCGGCAATGGCGCATTAACCGTGTGTGTGTGTCTTTCTCTCTGTGGGCCCTCAGCGCCTGGACGGGCGGCAGTGCTATGATTACCGGAACGTGCGGATCTCCTTCGGTGCCGACTACGGCTGCTGCATCGTGGAGCTGGGGAAGACGAGGTGAATGCGGGGGCCGGGGGGGCTCGGCCGGCGCCGGGCTGCGGGCAGGCCGCGCTGCCTATGGCGGCCTGAGGAAAGCCTTTCAGGCGCCTCTGTCGTTCTGGCTTTAAAGCGTTACGTGTCCAAACCCGCGGAAGCGAAGGGAGTGCATGGCGTTGAATGTTAGGCGTCTGAAAGCCCGCTGAGATCCCGGTAAACAGATTTTAAGGACTGGAGCCTAAAAGTAGCTTCTCCTCTATAGGAGGAGAAGTGGGAAGGGAAGGAATTGGGAAGGGATGGGGTTTCCGTGTTGACTGTAGATTACAAATAATTTATAAAATACAAAATGGTTATAATTTTTCATCCCTTTATTCGCTGATCTCACGTTACATTTTGCGTCCTTCCAGAAATCAAACGGCTCTTTTTTGTATGTGGAAAAGTGGCATATATGCGCTTACGTAAACATTTACTTACACATTCTCAGGTGTTTGAGCCTTATTTTTAATGCTAAAAGGCAGGAGGATGCTCTGATTTCTACATTTGGTTCGCTCAATTGTTGACCAGAGTTTAAATACATATGACAGGCATTGAAACAGAAACTGTCAGGAGTGAGAAATACAAACTAAAAGCCTCAGCGCGTGCTTTTTCAAAACATGTATTTGGTTTGTAGCGGTAGGAGTTTTCTCCTGCTAAATGCCGTGACTTAGCGGTTTGTTTACCTTTGCAGGGTTCTTGCACAAGTCTCGTGTGAACTTGTTCCCCCCAAGCCAAATCGGCCCACAGAAGGTATACTTTTCTTTAATCTTGAGCTCTCACCGATGGCTGCACCTGGTTTTGAGCCTGGCAGGTATGTAGCTTTCTTGAAAAGACTAAGCCAGGATGACATAAGAGCCACTGTTCTGATACATGTAAGTATATAGTGTAATCATACTCAGTTTGGGTTAATTTTGTTTTAACAGGCAATCTGAGTTACTGGTGAAACTGAACAGACTAATAGAACGATGCCTGAGAAATTCCAGGTGTATAGATACTGAATCTCTTTGCGTTGTTGCTGGTGAAAAGGTATGAAAACCTACTGTGTTGCTGGTGAAAAGGTATGAAAACCTACTGATTTCAAGTGGCTTTAAACTAAAAGATACATATAGTCTGTTTTTAAGGTGGTCTCTCTCTTGTTTTGGACACTAGAAATTCTGATCTTAGGTTAATGTAAAGATCCACAGATCTGACTTCACAGGTATTTTTAACTTGCGTATCTGCACAGGCTTTCTGAAGTAGTTGGGACCCTGCACACTTGAATATTTCTTGGCAGAATAAAGTTTAATTTGTACTTCAGAGTTAACGTATTTTGTCATAATTAAATGTAGCATACTGGGTATCTTGGAACGTACCGAGATCTTTCATCTTCTTAAGCAAAGACCTGAAGAATATATGCTGGTTCTTCTTACGGTTTGAAAAATTAAATTGTTTTGGAAAACAGTAACTTGTGTAGAATCATGTCACAAATTACCAAGCAGTTATGTATGCTTTTTCTCAGGTTTGGCAAATTCGTCTGGACCTGCATCTGTTAAATCATGATGGTAACATTATTGATGCTGCTAGCATAGCAGGAATAGTAGCTCTGTGTCATTTTCGCAGACCAGATGTGTCTGTGCAAGGAGAGGAAGTAACTGTGGTAAGTTGCACCAGATTATAATAAGTAATGTGGCATCGCGGGTAGCTGTTTCTTTCTGTCTAAAAGGGAGAAGTAAATGTTTGTGTAAGCAGATAAACTCCAAGATAGTTAAGTTTTAGGATAGATGTGTTGCTATTTAAAATGTGAAAGGATAGTAAGGAAGCCCGCTGAATAGAGAATTTTACCAGCCTCAGTTTATGGGAATATTAATTGTAAAAGATAAGTGTTTTACAGTATTTCGACCAAATCAAGCATAAGGCTGATGAATGTGCTATATTTACCTATGTAGGTAGTAAACAGTAAGAATTGCACAAGAAGAGTAAAAAGGTTTTAATATTTAGATGACTAAACATTTGTTAGCCTTTTTTTCTTTTTTTTATTTAACTATCTTTGTACAGAACATAACTTTAAAATTAAATGTTTTTCGTAAATAATTGTCTTCTGGGCCAATTCTTTTCAAAGTACACTCCTGAGGAACGTGATCCTGTCCCCTTGAGTATCCACCACATGCCTATTTGTGTCAGTTTTGCCTTCTTCCAGCAAGGGTAAGATTTTTAAGTTTTTTGACAGAAACAGCTTATTGTAAATCTGCAGAATTGATTTTAAACATAGAAAAGTCCTAAAAGTATTTGTATTGACAAGCTGATTTCTTACGACATTTTATCTGAAGTGAGATGCTATGGGGAGATATTTACGTGTTCTGCACGGTGTAACTAACCAGCTGGCTTTCCACAGATGATGTAGAAAAGCTTTCTGGGGGGAGTATACCCATAATTTCTAATACGTAAACCAATTCCTTTGTTTAATTGTTTTAAGGGTAGTAACTCACCTCTAACTTTTACTGTTGCCTTATATTTAAAAACTTGATTCTAGGACCTATTTATTGGTGGATCCAAGTGAACGCGAGGAACGTGTAATGGATGGCCTCCTTGTAATTGCCATGAATAAACATCGTGAAATTTGTACCATCCAGTCCAGTGGAGGGATTATGCTGGTAAAGGATCAGGTAAATCTTTGCTTTGACCAGTCTTTCATATAAAAACTCGTTCCTGTGTTATAATCTTGATACTGAAATATCCTTGACATTGGAAGCTAAGAAATCAATTACCTGTCTGATTTAATTGGAAAAGATGACGTATTTTCAGTCCTAGCGGAAGAGTGTAGTACTGTGCATCATGCTGAACAAGAAACGTAGAAAAGGCGTATTGCTTGGTCAGATACGCATCCTTTCTTTTCCCCCCTGTGATTTGGCTGAGGGAGTCTGTAAATTAATTCAGACTGCACTCACATGGGTAGCTAGAGGCTGTTGTCTTAACCTTTTGCATCAACTCGTAGTGTATCCAGTCCCTCATACCAAGATGCCATGTTTTATTTTCGTGTTTGCGACTCCTATGATGTTCTACAGTTTTAGTTAAAAACATCTTGCTTTCGTGATCGTAAACTGTTGTTGTACGTATAACAAACAGGTTCTGAGATGCAGTAAAATAACAGCCGTTAAGGTTGCAGAAATAACGGAACTAATCCAAAAAGCCTTGGAGAACGACCAGAAAGTCAGGTGAGTGTTTTGGGAAGGAAGGGAAGTGGGTATTTTTAAGAAACATACTGAAAAGTAATATCAACCTGTACTTTGCACAGCAAATTATTTTCACTTGTATTTGTTTTAAATAGCAAGTATTTGTATATTTGAACTTGAAAAGAGAAAGCATTTTTAAGTGTGAAACATCCTGAAATAATGTCTGTCACGGAATGACTAGGAAAGAAGGTGGCAAGTTTGGCTTTGCAGAATCTATACCGAATCAAAAGATCACCGCCTTCAAAATGGAAAGCGCTGCTGTCAATACTAACAATGTGGAAGAACAAGCAGAAGAAATCATCACTAAAGCTGACCCTCCTTCAGAAGTGTATCTTTTCTGTTGTATTATTCAGGGGAAACCCAGGCTTCCCATCCCCTGCGTTAGCACTACTTAGAGGCTAAACACACATCCAAGATTGCTCACAGCTTAGGTAGCCTTACAGCCTTCAGAGGAAGCATCAACATCATATTGGGTTTGGTTCTCACTGCTTTTAGGTAACTTAATTCCTAGCGTAAAGTGCAAACCTGAGGTCTGAAGTGACTGATTGTTACAGTAACTGGAGATGTAGTACTCTCTCTCAGCTCCCCTTTAAGGATGTTCTCCCCTGGGGAGTAAAGGTACAGCTTAGAAAACACCTGGTTTGCTCTCAGAATACACAGAGTTTACCAGCAAACACCAAGATTTTTCTTAACTACTTCAGTTTTGCCAAACCAATATTGCACACTCCTGGGACAGCCCAAATTGGGGAAGGAATAGAGAACTCCTGGGGAGACCTTGAAGAATCTGAGAGGGAAGAAGCAGCAGAAGAGGAAGGTGAAAGCGAGGCTACTGCTTTTGAATGTCAGACAATGGAAACCGAGGATACAAGTACAATGAGGGAAACTAAGAAGGGTAAGTATTTATTTATCTTGATATCTGATATGCTTTATTAGCAGTCTACAATTGAAATGTGAAAGAGGTCCATAGCAAAACAGGAGAACCATCTAGCCTCTTTCCATTTGAGAGTTAAACCCATTTGCTACTTTCACTTCATCTGGTCACTTTTGTTTTCTTCAGAAGAAGACTTGATTTCTGTAGTATATGGAGAGCTCCAAATTAAGCACTAGCCACTCTGAATGTTTCTTTAAAAATGCTGTGGTTATTAGTTACAGAAGTTGTTTGTACAGAACCAATCACCAGTTTGTGTTTTTTTCGTTTGGTTGTTTTTTCAGATGAACCTATTGTACTGTCTGACAGTGAAGAGGAAGAAGTTGTCATTCTGGAACCCCAGGAACTACCAAGGAAAACAAGGTAACCATCATGTGAAATTAAGAGGGGAACAGAGTTTGTAAGGAGTATTTTCAGGAAGCGGAGGATTTTGGCAAGGCCAGGAAAGGTCTCAGTTGATCAAGGGGACTACATAAATAGCCAGGAGCGAGGAATTTTAAAGCTAGGCTAGTTTGCTCCTGTCCTAGCAGCTGTCTGAAACAGTTATAGATATTTGACTAATCTTAATCACTCCAAAGAGAGTGAGAGCATAAAAGTGGATTTGAATCAGCTGCTCCTTAGAGATGCTGCAGAGATTTTTAGAGTATGCTACAGCTAATCTTAAGTTTTAACTCCAAGAAGTGAATTTATTGCTGTATCCCTGCATGAGACATGGAAGCCTTCGTTGTCATGTGTAGTACATTTTCTAGAAACTAAGTTTGAACTTTGCACCAAGTATGGTGGATGATTGCTCTGTTACAGATGATCAGCCCATGTTCTTTTGAAATAAAACTATTCAGTATGTTTCTTTGATATGAATGTTGTTTGCTCACAGAACACAGACCAACTTGAAACAAGAAAATACAAGTAAGAAGGCATTTAACAAAAGGAGAAGAAAGAAGAGAGCTGCTTATTAAAGCCATTGTCCCTCTTTCAGAAATGCTGTATAATACATAATTTGATCTACCATTACTGAACTTATATTTTTGTAGATAATTTTATTTTCTCCCACCCCATATCTGATCCTGCTTTTATGTATATTTTATAAAAGTGTTGTACACAGCTTTAAATAAAAATTTGCATGTAAGTGAAATTCCATGGTTAGCATCCAGCTGCAGCAGAAAACTCACTAGTTCAACTTGAGCTGACTCAAGTTCTACAGCTTTAATTGCAGAGGTAAGATGCATTGTTTTCTTAACAAAACAGCCTCTGCCATTACTGAAGTGAGCTGTGCGTAGTCAGAGTTCTGGTGATAAAAGGAATCATGGCTCAAGTTTAACACCTTAGGAAAAGCTTCTTTTAATTAAGGTAGCTATTACTACACCTTGGAATGTTCTTCACAGAGGGAAATAGTGTGCTGTGACTAAGAACACCTTGCCCACATCACTCCCCATCTTGCCTTTCAGTGAAACTGCTTTGTGTAAAAATCAGCAGAAATGCCTGTACTTAACAAAATAGCGTAGAACTTCTGCAAAACTTTCAGAGATAAGCAACTCATACTCAACAATAGAGTTTCTTAAAAAGTTTAATTAAATATTACATGCAACAGACAGGAATGCTTCTTGAACTATATTCAAAGAATTACGCTCTGATTTTAGAATCGGGCAAAACCAAGAGACAAGGAGGTTTCCAAAAATATCTGACCTAGCTGCTTTGTTCAAAAACGAAGTCCAATTGGAAACATGCACATATTTACACAAGCACAGGAGGACTATTTTACGTGTGACCTTAGTATTTTGTGAAATAAGAACAGGAGAGAAGTTACTGTTGCAGATGGATATTACATTCCCCAAATCAGATTTAGAATTTAATGTTGGGGGGGTAGGGGAAATGCTCCCAGCCAAGCAAAGCTTTAATCAAGTTGTGCTCTTTCAGAAAGGGACAAACAAAGAAAGCCCCATTCCTCCAGGAGCTAAACCAGTGTGTTCGTTTCTTAGTGTCAGTTCTTCCACCTGAAAGTCACTGTCAGGAGTACAAGGATGAGTGAAGATTCAGTTTCTTCTTCTGCAGTACTATGAGACCTTGGAATGTCTTCAGGAAAAAGAACGGTATTTGCGCTGCTTTTTCTCTCTTCACATGTAACATCTCACACCCTACTTTCCTTGGAGGCTTTACTTTCAAAGGACTAGAAGTTCAAGGGGATTGGCAAAACAGTAGTACAGTACAACCTGGGATATTTTGTTGCAAGCTTAGTAACAAGAGCTGGAATCGTCCCATGTTAACTTTGGAAAATGAGAAGATGGAAAAAGATGGTACTTACTGCAGCAGCGAGAGCTGTCGGTGAGGAAGGAGGAAGATAGCCTGGGCAGAGATGCCAGCCCATGACTGAAGCATTTTTTTAGGCCTGTAGAGGAAGTCGTATCAGTATGTTCAAAGTAAAGCTCTGGGAGCAAGGGAGAATTTTTCTCAGTGCTATGGGAACACTAACAGAACAACCTCCATTGAAAATAGAGCAAGGAGACATTTCATGAAGCAGTAAATTAATACTGTAAAGCACTGAAGTCCTTTCACTTAAGTACTGCTACTTGCTTTTTTCCAGGAAAAATAATTTGTAATCTTCCTTTAAATTGCTCCTCTTCCAGTGTTCGTATTTCTCAGTGGTTTTGGAAGGTTTCCAGCATATGTCACAAAAAAGAAGGGTAAGGCAGAACCCAGTTGCGCAAGAAGAGCACCATGCTCTGTTGTCTTCAAAGAATAATTGCCAGTCAGCATTTTCAGTTGCCCTTCCCAGGTCACAAACTGACTTCATAACTGTGGCAAATGTGTTCTGTATATACAAACTCCCTGTCCTGCAAGGTTAGAGCGTTACCAATACTAAGCACCAGACATGATATATGGCATAGGTTTTTTCCCAACTAGCTTTCGGTTTTCAGTGGTAACCTACTGAAATTAAGCTAAATAAAGGCTATTGGAGAACATGGTAGACCAATGAAATAACAGTTCTTCATTAAACATTAGAACATGTGTAAAAGTCAAAGTGCGTCCTAAAAAGCTCAAATTGGCCAAAAAAGGCAGCCTCTGCTGCTTACTTTTGTCTTGACTGGGTAAGCCACCACCACTTGACTTGATCACTTTTTTAACTGAGTTCGTTCATGGAGAGCTCAGACTGCAGCACAGGGGTGGGGGCAGAACAGCAAGTTTGTAGCAACTGAGTCAAGACACATGTTGTCTCACTATAAAGCATGCTTGTCAGCTTGACAAAGGACTGATTTTTAAAAATGTATTTCAAGTAGCCGACACCACAACAGCTGTTTGACACCTGTGAAGAATTTATACTGCTACCTGCCAGGCATCCACATAACCAGACAGACAGTGTTGAATCAACTTCAGGTTGAAGCAGCACAGGTTTCACAGGGCAGCCTTTGCCAAAAAGCTTTAGAAATGAATGCCAGTTCAAGATGGTAGTACTACCCCTCAGTAGTTTTAAGGTATTGGCAAGACCACTAACATCAGATGTAAAAACTGTTTATTAGCCAACCTGGAAATGGCTCGATTAAACCCACTTCCATGCACTCACTGCTTTACATGCAAAGAACAGCGGGTACAGGGCAGCATCACCCCATTTACACAGGTTGAAGGTAAACGTTCACTTGATCTAATGCTGTTTATGTGCTAGTTTGCTCATGTAAGGGGTCTAGAACTAAAGAAAAATAAGACCAGTTGGTCTACATTTTTGCCGTGTGCTGCAGAGGAACCCTTCCCAAGAGGGATGTACAGAATTCATACCATTCTGCACGTAGCCCATCCACACCAGAAGACATTCCCTCCTCTTGAGGGCAAAAAGCAGTAAGTAGTTCACCCTCCTGCAGTTTAATCCCTCTGCTGCCCCTGAAGAGGTACCAGGTAAGCAGACTGATGACTGTTTATTTTTTTTAGTAGATACTGATGGGCTGTCAGGCCAGCTAACACATTGGTGGGAACTCCATGGGTTTAAATTAGTACCAGTTTCACACTTTGACTAGAAAATGCCTATAGCAAGACCATTTTCTACATACTGGAAGAGAGAAGTATGAACTGGTATACTAGTTTTAGCTGCTTGCAGTCCCTGGAGCAGAGCGTTCAACCTTTAACCTGATGGAGATCAGGCAATACATGACATAGCAATCAAGGCTTCCAGTAACTGGCATATCCTAAAGAGCCTCACAAGAGTCAGTTCCAGCAAGGTGTTCTCAGAGCTATATAGTTTTGTTTCTTCCAGTATTATAGCCATTAAGCCACATTTTGGATCTATACTAAGTCTCAGTTTAAACTAGACAGTACAAAAATGCTACAAATACTGATGTGGAGTCCAAGTCATTCTTACTTGGAGGGAGAAAAAGCCCTACTATAATGCACTGCTAATATTAATGTTTAGTCTATAATTAGATAAGCAGTCTCAGACTTCACTTGGTCTGCATGGTTAATTCCGTGCTCAAAGAGAACATTTTTATAAAAACCCAGCTAAATATTTTAACAAGATTGCATGTACAAAAGATTTACATTAAAACCACATAAAGCTAACTTCATAATTAAGCTCCTCAAAACCTGTATTAATATTCCAAGTGATCACATCTAGAATTTTGAACCATGTTTAAAACTGTACATCATTTTCTTGTAATATACATCTTTTTAAAAGATCAGTCTCTTGATTATTACAACAAGTTTAGTGTCTCTGGTGGGTCAATAAGCGATACTCCATGGTACCTAGAGAGGGGGGAAAAAAAAAAAAAAAAAGATGCAGGATGTCATCTTGCTCAAGTGCTCTCTGCCGTGAAGAACAGCATACATACTGCAGCAAAGCACATTTCTCACAAGGCGAGGAAACATTTGGGGGCTTGTCAGCTGGATGCCGACACAGATTTTTAGAAGCATTAGGTACCACCATCTCCTGCCCACCAACTGTAGGAACGTCAAGAACATTCCTCCAGTTTCTACCCCACAGTTCAGGTAGTAATAGCACAGGCCTGGTGGTGAACACAAAGTATTGCTCAACAAAACATTGTGCAAAAACCTGGGGAGTCTTGCCACCATTTCACTTAGATGGTAGATTTGGTTACTTGAGTCTGACTGAAGACTCAAGATACACCCCGCCTCATTAAGCGGTTACATACTAGGACAACTCGGGCGTAACATACCATCTTACCATAATGTCTCTACAGATACTCACTTTGTACTCTTGTACTTTTCCCTTATGGACTGTTGTGTGTGCTGTGCTGCTTTGAGGTAGGTCTTGTGTAGGTCCACGAGGCAAGGCTTGATGTCTTCAAGGGTGTAGCCTGTTACTTTGCACAGGGATTCAGGCTGAGGGAAAAAGGAAAGGGGCAGGGACATTTGAAGTTTTTCTGTTCGCTTATGCTGATGACCACTGGTGGAGTTTTTAAGCTTCCTGTTGAAACTACTGTTCTAGTAGCTTGGCAGACTGTCATTTTCTCAAGCACAAAGTAGTTTACTACTCACCCTTCAGATTTTTTCGGTTCACATAGGTTTACATTAATCCTGCAAACTATCATATTCTAAACAAGTATTCCTTGCCTCCAGTGCTTAGGCTTTCTTACTGCCCCCTTCCTCATCACAAGGAAGCTGTTTACAGCTTTGAGGAGGATCACCAAAAGGGAGTGCATCAATAGATGCCTCTTCCTTCCAAGAAAAGGTGTCGCCCCCTCCCCACCCCATTTTTCAAATACCATAGGGAGCAATCCCTAATTAACAGCCTAGGAGTGCAGGGGGGCTGCGATTCCTGCAGCCCAGCCCCCAGCATTCAGAACCGTGTACGAATACACTAAACACGCATAAAGGTGTGCAAAGACTCAAGTTTTAGTGCTACGTACCCAGGTTTGTCCAGTGATTGTATAGCTTGCTAGATGAAATGCTGCAGCAGCAATAACTGATGGCAAGTATTTCAGGTAAGGATCAGCATCAATTAGACTCAGCTCCCCAAGGTACTGCAAGGGGAAACGAGAGAAAGGGAATCGTCTCCTTCCAAAGGGAAGTAGAAGAGCATTCAACAGTTGCACTAGAACCCTGATCTTTAAGCTTCCAATCTTGCCATCAGTTGGAAGAACGGCTTTTACTAGTTTCCACTTACCTTCTCTTTTAGCATCTACTGTTAGCTACCGTCAGCGTTCCCAATGCATGCTTTTTCAACACCACGTTTTGTATTTAGACGTATACAAGATCTAGAGGGAGGAGTGTAGTCGGGTCTGACCTTTGCACAATGAGACAAAGGCTTCTATTGAGGAGCTGTGGTACCTGCCGTTACAGTTAGGATTTAATAGAACTTTAGCTGAAACGTTATCTGTGCTCTGCTTTAGAAATTAGCCTCTGGATTTAGAGCTCGCTGCTTGTTGAGGGGAAAACCAAAACAAAAGTCCTTTTTAGCCAAAGTGGGTGAGTAGGTGTGGCAGTCTTCGATAAGAAGGAAGGAAACATCTAGCAGTGAAACAACCCCCAAATTAAAGTTTGTCAATCTCTGCCTGCTCCGAGTAAGCGTGCGTGCTTGAACCAGGCCAAGTGCCAGCCTGCAATAGGAATGGAGTATCTCCAACAGTAAGTGGCAGTAGGAGTGTTAAGCTTCTAGTGGTGTGGCAGCACTTCTGGAGGAGCACACGTCATACCGCATGCACTCTCCAGAACTCTCCCAGAGAGACTACGCGTTTAAAAATTGGAGGAGGCAGGGAAGCCTGGACTGAAGTATCCTTCAGCATTTCTCTTCTAGCACGATGAGGAAACAGAGCTTGTAACATGCTTTAATAGTAAGAGAACTCTCTAGTTACACGGGCCAAGCTAGGAATTCTTAACTTACCATTGATAGGCTCTCCACTTTAGCATTTGCCTGCTGATGTAGGAAATACTGAGTGAGGAACTGGTTGATTGTTGGCGCTGCCAAGTCAAATGATAAAACCTTCAAAATTAAGTGCTCCATCCTTAGAACCTGCTTCTTGGTATAGGTGTCATCTGTAATGTAGACAAATTCTGCTACTTCAGGAGGGTAGATTTCTTCAAACTTTCTGCCAGGAGAAATAGTTATGAGCAAATAATTGAGTACTAGAAAACCAGATAATCAGCAACATTTAATGAAAGCCAGCATGCTAATTTATATTCTGACTTGTGAAGTAGCTGGACACTGTTACTGAACAAGTTTGCTGCCCTTGGTTCAGTAGCTCTTGAATCAGCAGAATTTGAAATTACAGAGCTACAATAGCCTGATATTTTAGTACTAAGCAATTTGGGACTCAGAGTTACTGAAGTTCCAGAATAACCCACTGAACAAATAACTGGTGCAAGCAAAACTTTCTTGTCACATGCCTTCTGCTTATTCTCTCAAATACTGTTTAGAAGCCACCTGCTGCTGCAGCTAGAAATAATGAATCCTCACATTAGGGCACTCAACAAAGATAGCCTAGAACCTTGCTTGCAGAGTTTCACACAAACTGCCAAGCTTTTAGGTGGATAACTCCTGATTTTTCTTCTGATGCGAAGCCCTTCTGAGTTAGTCTGGCTATAGGCAACAGAAATGTGATAGCCACAAGATTTCCATCTGTATGAGAACAGCAGGTGGAATTTTAAATTAAGCAATTTCACTTACGATGCAAGCAGCATAGCTGCAGTACCCACAAGCTGAAGTTTTCCTCTCAAAACAGACATTGAAGAAAGAAACCTATCAATGTAATTTACAGCTAAGTGCAGGGTTTCATTCTGTAACTTGTATTCTTCTCCAACTTCCACCAGCCAGTCCACAAGAATAGCCCGCATGTTGTTTGTGATATCAGGTTGCTTCTTCATGTAACCTATTTTAGGCTTGCATTTCACCTGTAGGTTTAGATGACAGATAAGATTGAGTTTGGACTAAGTGCCGGTAGGGAAGCAACTGTTTAAGCTCTGTTTACCACTGTTTAAACAGATCAGAAGTAAACAATGGTTAAGTCTAGGATCAGTAAGTTCTATTTCTGTAATCTTGCTTTCCAGCTTCTGTTCAGTGCATGGCACAATCAACTTTATCACAAGAAACCAGTCTTGTGTTCACAGCAGTGGACACAGCATCTTATATCTCTATTTCTAGTAAGCTTTAATTTAGTCACTGCAGCAGTAGTAACTAATGTCTAGATGCATTTCTCAACTCCAGATTTCTACCCCGTAAGCTGTATGCAAGTAAGAAAGGAGCAGCTTACCTCCATTTCCCTAAGGTACGAATGGATATCGCTGATATAGTCTGGCACGTTATTAACGTTTGGTTTTTTCTCTTCTGCTTCTGAGGTTACTGAAATATCCATAATACTTGGAGAATCTAAGCAGAAGATAATAGCCATGTTAAAATGGGCACCATCAGACCATTCCCTCACAGCACAGGGAACTACCCTATTCTATAGTATGTGGATGGTGGCTCTCCAGGACTGCTGGGTCTCTTGCCTCCCAGGCAGGCAGAGAGGGCAGACTGTCACTCAACTAGACTGGTGGGAGTTGAGGAAGCTCTAGGGAAGCCAAAATGTTACGGCCACAGGGAAGCTTCCGGTTCCCCTTTCTCTTCTTCCCCCCAAGAACAAAGGGATGGAAACTCTTTTGCAATTATGTAGTGGTCAGTGCATCCTGTGTTACTTGCTACCTAAGTGTGAATCCTGTAAGCTTAGCTATTGTGGCTTAAAACAGGGCTGGAGTACCAGAGCTTTTTTTTGGACTGCAGAAACAGACCATGACAAAATCAGCCCTCAGATACTCATGCATGTGTTACAAAAGATGAATCTGACAGCTCCCATTCTTTACGCACTAGGAAGAGCTCAAAACACTTGTACCAGTACAGCGTATTGCCTGGGAGAAAAGTCTATTAAGTCTCAGGATTTGCCTGAGTAAAGGTCCCTTCTAACTCTACAGCAGTAGCAAAAGGTGAGGCTTCAAGGGCTGCTCTTGTCTGTAATTTGGTTTCTCTCACGAGGTACCGACAGTTAAGGTTAAAAGCATAAAACTACCTCCAAAGAGCATGGGATGGAAGCATAGCGGGTCAAGTAATTGATACCTCAGCTGGACTGAAAAGCTATTGTATCATAATGGTGGGCTCAAAGGAACCAAATCCGTTTCAGCAACTGAAGAGGTGTCTCCCGAGTCGAACCAAACCGGTCTATGCCCCAAACAACTGCAGGACCCACAGTCCTCCTCCAGTTCGGTCTGGAAATCATTCCCTAGGGTAACACCTCAGCGCAACCCTGCTCACCTCCCTGCTTCCCGGGGGAAGGACCCTGCAGATTCGGGCGCTGCCCGGGGCTGCTGCAGAGGGGAGCAGATGGGACGGGGCCCACAAGAGCCCGGGGCAGCACTGCCCTCCCAGCGGGCACGCCGCTCGGCTGCCTGGGCAGGGGGTACCTGGGGTGTGTGTGTGAGTGTGTGTTGTGTGTCACGTACCGAAGCTCAGCTCCATGGCGTTGTTCAGGGGCGCCAGGGGCCGCCGCTCCCCCAGGGCGCAGACGGCAGCACGCAGCCCCAGCGCCACCTCCTCCTTCTGGGTCGCCGGGCCGCCCCTCCGCCGCTGCTCCCCGTCCGGTTCGTCCACATGGATGGTAAAGGCCTGTTGCCCTCCGACCGGCCGCCCCACCGCCGCTCCATGGCCCTCACCGCCGCCCCGCTCCGCCTGTGAGGAGAACGGCCCGTCAGCGCCGCCGGCGGCCCGGCACTGCCCCGCCGCTGACAGCCGCCGCTGACAGCTCCCGGCGCCCCAAGATGGCGGCCCCCGCCACCCACACCTCCCCCTCCCGCGCCGCTCCCGTCCTCCCGCTCCCCTCTCACCTGCGGCGGGAGCCCGGGCCGCTGCTGGGCGCCCCGCAGCAGTCCCAGCGCCACGCGGGTGCCGGCGGCGGGCGGCGGCGGCGCTTTGCCGCCCGGAGGGACGTTCTCCTGGTTCTCCTGCTCCGCCAACATCATGGCGGGGGCGGCTGAGAAGAAGAAGGAGGACGGGGAAGGGGGTTGGGGGGGGGCGCCGGCGGGCGGGGGATGGGCGCGACTCGTGCCGGCGGCCGCCGAGTCTCGCACGGCGGCGCCGCTCTCGCCGTTCAAGTAGCCCGCGACTATTGAATCGGCCAATGAGAGGGCGCGGGGCCGCGGCGCGTCACGCGGCCTACGGGCGGCGGTGGGGGCCAAAGGGGGAGGGGGCTAACAGCGGGCGGGGCCTGAGGCGAGGGGCAGGGCCATCCTGAGGCGAAGTGGGCGGGCCGGGCCGGGCCGGGCCGGGCCGTTCCGTTCGGCGGGAGGCCAGAGGGAAGGGTCCCGGCGGGCCGGGACAGGCAGAGCTGCTGGCCCCGGGGGAACGGAGGGGTCGAGGGGACGCTCCTCCCGCTGAGGACGTGCCAGCGGTTTGGCTCTGGCTGCCTCAGGCTGGGGCGGCCTGCTCATGCCCGGCGGCGGGAGGGAGGGAGTGAGAGAAGCGCCTCGTCCGTCCGCCCCCCCCCCCCCCCCCCCAAACCAGGAAAACCCGTCGCCCCACTTAATGGCGTAATGTACTGGTTTTTTTTTTTACATCGCTTGTGAACAAATCTCTCGCTCCACAAGCTGGTTCCTCTCTTCTGACTTGAAATGAGCGAGAGGTAAGGTGGAGTTTTGAACGAAAGAACGGAGAGAGGGGAGGAGCACGGAGGACGTTTAATGGCACCCGGAGCCAGGCCGCAGCTCTAACAGCAGCTCTGCTCTGCTCTGCTCCACCCGGGCTGCCCGGAGGGTTCTTCCCTTGAGCCACCTCGCGTCTGGTGAGATTCCCCTACCCCCTCTCTCGGTGGGGCAGGCACACACCACAGTTAATGAACAGTTTAACACGCGAATTTCTTCTAACGCTGGTCAAGGCTCCCACAGCCAGTTTCTTCATACCTTCTTACAACTGGAGAGCAGCACACGTAGTCTTGAAGAGTAGGGAAAACATTTGTGCAAAAAGGGTATTTGGTATTTACACCTGATTTGCGTTTTCTTTAGCTATGAAGAACATTATGTACAGAGAAACTCGGCGCACGCTCAACACAGACAACAGCTTATATGAACCAAAGTTGACTGCTGTATTCAGTATGACAATAAATATGAACAAAACCTAAGAACTAACAGTACAACAAAAGAGTAAAAGTGGGTTTTGTTTTGTTTTCTTAAAGATATTGAACTGCCTTGATTTAAAAAGAAAAAAAAAGAAAAATTACTCTGCTTCTTCCTTGTCAGGCTGCAGCCTCAAAAAAAGCGATTAGTCCATCTTCATCACAGCCATCCAGAATTTCCAGAAGAAGAGGAACTTTAGTTTTCACATTGGTGCCTTTAAATTTAAATTTATCTATGAAGAGATCTGTGATCATACCTGCAAAAGTAAAACCCCAGGACTTATTATTAGCCTTGTTTTCATTGTGAGGTGCCTCTACTTTTAACTCATCATTATGTACCAACCATTCTAGTTGATTCTGGGTTTAGAGACAAGACTCGTTTTAAATTTCCCATTTTAAACAATTATTTACTGTTAAACAAACCCAAAACGCTGTTAGAACAGCCCAGATTCCAGCTTCATTCCAACATGTGTATTTCTGCCTTAGAATTACCCACATCTGAAACACTGAAGAGAGAGGAACTACCACAGGATGGTTGACGAGGACTCTGCTTAAGCTGTATATACATAGGCTTATTAAAGCTGGTGTCTGGCAGAGATTCTCTGAGCTGAAAGCTGCACAGGGAACACCACAGAAGGCTACATAACTTCCTTCACTAAATTAGTTCATCTTCTACGAGTCTCCCTTCCCACCCCATGTGCACTTTTCTGTTTTTCTGATGTTTTGCAAAACTTAACCACTCAGAATTTAATCACTTATTTAACTTGTATCCATTCTGAATTTGAATACGATCCTTAATCATGTCCATAAAGACAAGGATCACCCGAATGTAAGAAGCTGTCTGTTAAACAAAAAGTAGAAAAGTCACTTGCAAATAATACTGGTATTTTCATTCTCTGTGATACGCTTGTGACGCCAAATCAATTTTGGAAGTTCTCAGGTGAAAATTCTTGCAAACTTTTAGAGAGTTACTCAAAGTTTGTAGTAGCATACAAGCCATTTTCAGTTATGTGCTAGGTTTTACTGCCTCACCTTTAACTTCAGATCTTTATGATCAAAACCGCTGTGTAAACATGCAGCCTCGGCTGTATGACCAAACAGACATACATACTTAACATACCTATTGTTGTCCTGAAGCTACCCAAGTGTACCCACCTACCAAATTATTTCAATTCTGCTAATACTGACTTTGTAACTACTTCAGTTATGTCCAGCATGCTCTCTGGACATTGAGTTGCATGTAAATAAAAAGTTGAATTGATCGACAAACCATAAAGTCTCTCGAGATGTGCAGGTTGTCTCTTGTATTCCTCAAGCAGCTGATCTGCCTCTTCCAAAATGCTGCGGTATTTTGGTAGCAGGAAGTCCACATTTCCTTCATGAACTTGTAATTCCTCAAAGACATTTTAAATCATAAGAATTAACAGCAGTTAAGGATCATAGGAGAATAAAAGTAAGAAGAAATTAAGCTTGGTCCGACAGGATGAAGTACTTCAGAGACAAGACAATCCCGTTCTAAACTAGCAAGAGTGATTTTCAAAGCGCCTCGTTTTCTAGTCTTCTAATGAAATGCCAGGTGTTTCTTGTCACTTCATAGACTAGATTCTCCAAATCCTGTGTATTACAGTTTCCAGCTCCGAGTACTGCCTGAACAGGATCACGCCACAGCCCAGACCCTACAGAATCGAGTCTAATGAAGGCTCAAAGCCTTCACCACATCTTCATTTTTAGAGTAAGTAAATTCCTAAAAAGTGTAGCACATGCTGAAGTCTGAATGTAAAAGTAAACTCTGAAAGTATCACTCAATTCGTAACAGCAAAAGGGTTTAAAGACCTCTTCTAAAATGCCCCAGTCTACCGTCAGACCAATTTAAGATGGTCGATAGTATAGAACTTTTATCCCCCACAGAAGGACTGTTCTTTTCTAGATGGAAGGTAATTATGCTATGCATCATGAGTCTGCTGGGATAAGAGCTTTCATCAATCATCAGATTATTTTACTGCCTGAGAATAAGTTATTATCCAAAAAATGAATGACCAAAAAATTTGTCATAAAAGATTTGTCAGAGAAGATTTTCTGCCTAAAAAAAAAGCCTAAAGCAAGCAAGATGCGCAACATCATTATTATTGCACAAACATAACATGCATTAAGAATAAATTCTCTATTATTCTCTACGTCCCCTGTTTGCCAAATCAAGCCCAAGTAAAATACTTTTAGTGATAATAAAGATGCACGCTATTCTCATTGGTAGTCAGTTTTTCTACTAACTAAAGAGTTCTAACAAGTATTTGATTCCCCCAAAGGACAAGAGACAGTTGGTTGTCCATTTTCATCTGCCCTGCCCCTCAAAAAAAACCCCAAAAAACCCATACCAAAAGAGATGATGGCAAGTTTTTGACAGTAAAATGCTGGTTGTTGGAAGAAGTCCAAAAACTGAGACAAGCTGCCTAACTGGTACCTCCCAAAGACTAACTGCTGAGGAGGGTATTAAGCAAAAGAATAATAAGCAGATAATTCAGAAATTATGACACACTGGGATGAAATTCCAAAGCAAGGAAGTCACATCTGGCCTGGATGATCATCCCCAGATCTAAAAAACTTTTAAAGGTTAGTGGAAAGAGACAAAGAAGGAACTGGAAAATAACAGCAGGCAAAAAGAGAACATTAGATGATAAAGCTGGCTGCCTTCTACTGTCCGATTTAAGCATCCTCAACATCAGTCAGTAATCCCACGTTATTCACTAGTTACATAGTACAAATGGGAATTTTACTTGAAGAAGTCTGTCTCCTAGATAATTAAAATACATGTCCTGGGAATAGCAAGAGAACAGATACCAGTATGACACACATCTGACTTGAGCCCTACAGCTTGGTATCTGACAACGTAATCCCCCATAAAAATCCTTCCACAGGAGTTCAGATACTTACTCTCAAAGCATCTATTAAGTGAACCTTCTTGGCCAACAGCTGCTGATACTCTAATTTAGGGTGGATAAGCTTTAATGTGTGCCTCACAGATTCTTCATTTATGTCTGGTAGGGAGTAAAAAAAACCCAACAAGCAAATGAATACTACATATTCCGTTTATAAGAATATAAAATGAAGTCAAGGACAACAAAATAGAGAAGAAAGTTTTACCATATGATATGTTGAGATTAATCTTCCTTTTAGTAGCCTCTTTGGAAAGCACATCTTTTAGGATGGATATTGTAGAAATGTTGTCAGACATAAAACATCCCTCACCTTTTCTATAAAGGAAGAAAAACTTTAAATGAACAAACTTAAACACCCATGCATGCACTAGATTTGTCCCTATGCTAAAATAGAAGGCCTGTAAAAACAATTCTTGACATATCAGGTGGCTGTATACACACCTATGCTATTCCCTCCTTTCCTATTCCCAGTGTAATCCCGGTGTCAGAAAACAGTTTGTTCCAGTAAATAAGATAAAGCAGTATACACAAATGCCAGGTATACACAAAGCAGTTATCTTTATCGTATGGCACTAAGGTTATACAACTAAGATTTCTGACTGTATTCATTCCTCCTAAGTTTTATCATTACCTTGAAGCCAAAGAGCAAGCTTCAATACCAGAAGGGAGAAGAAAACACTCTCCCCTTCCGCCCCCCAAAACCCACCACCACCAACTTTCTACATTATGAGTAGACAACACATATGGTAGGCTGGGAGCAGGCTGGAATCTGTATAATTACAACACTTCATTTTTCCCCACTTAACAGTTCCATTTTCAGGTGGATGTACATAATTTGCTGAAGGAAGACATAACTAATTGATTTGAGAACAGAGTATTAAACACAGAAATAATATTTGCCTAATACAAGTTGCAGAAAAAGGTTTTCAGTTTAATGCTTATTCACATTTTTGTTTGCATGAGTATTAAATGCCTTTTAAATTATTTCTGCTTGTCAATACAAAAAAAAAGGAAGTTAGAAAACAATAAGCATTACAAAATAACTTCACTATATTAGTTAGCTAGGTTCTTTAAATCCTAAAAGCAAGCCATCATCCTAAAAATATATCAAAGCTTTCCTCCCTGGCAATTTTGGTTTTTGGACCAACTTCAAGAAAAACTCTATTCAAGTTACAGATTGCATTATTACTGGATAGTGCTCACCCCGGTCATGTTTGACAGTCCTTTTTAAGAGAGATTGCTGTTCTCTTTAATGGGAGTTTTGATGGGGCTGGGGGTGGAGAAGTGAACAGTAGTATGTGCATGAAACGGTACTTGCAGAATGGTCAAGAATGAAAAAGACAAAAGCCCCAGCATAGTCACATTGCGCTTTAGTAACTGTATTTTACCTGTAAGTACTTTCAAGCTGGGTACCCAGGAAGGTGTTCTGAAAATAAAAGGTGATACTTTCTCCAGCGGGAGTCTTTTCAGGCACCTCAGGCAAGCAAAACACAACCCACGAGTGAATTTCAGCAAAACTGAACTGGCCTTTAAGCGTCAGTGTATTCATGGGTCTATGATGTTATGAAATTAAAAAAAGAAAAAAAAAGTTAATAGTTATGAAGGAGGGGCACTGCCAGCGCACTTGTTATCCACATGAAAAAAGTTTAGCTCCACATGGTGATTTCCTTTTGATCAACACCCTGTAAAAAGTCAGGTATCTTGCTAAGTAGTTACGTACTGCAGATTACAGCTACTTTTCTGTATTTTGAGACAAAAAGCTATGCGTACATTCAAATTTTATCTCATAGTAGGCATGAGTAAAATGAGGCAGAACTGGATTAAGAAACTGGTTGGAAGTTTTTGACATACCCTGTTTCAAGTTGTTAAAACCTGAAACTTATGACAAAGGTAAATAACTGACAACACCGCAAATATGACTAAGAGCCTCAACAGTCTCCCATGCAATAAACCACAGGCATAACATTTATAATTAAGAACGAGGGAGCTCATTTGCACACTGAAGCATTTGCACATAAAAGCATTTGGTATCATTCCTTCAATCTTTCAGTTTTGTTTTGAAGCAAGCAATACCTTGGTGGCAAGACAAGATGATTTTTCCCCACTCTCAGTTAACAAGTAGAAATTGCATAAAGTACTAGGTTCCTAACAGAAAGATAAGGGGGGGAAGAAAGTCTTGGCTCAGTTTTGGAGCCAAATTAGCTATGGGAAAGAATTACATTAAAAGGGTGGAGGGGAGAATGAGGCTGAAACTGAAAAGACTGCGGTTGCTAACACAGGAGAGTTTCCTTTCTACCACACCCTCAGCTGTACCAACACATGGGGCTGCACTACAACCCAGGTCAGTAAAATGAAAAATAACCTGAAAACAAGGATAAAGAATGGCAAGGAAAGCGGGAACCCATTAAATCTGCATTTTCTGTCAGAAAACCCATAAAATGGAACTACAGGCTCAAAATTTAGAAATGTAGAAATGACATACTTAAGTTTATAGAGTAAACGTTGTTTCAACTGGATTGTGTCAGTTTTTCATGAGAAAAAGTAATTGATTTTTCTTTGCAAATACCTGTCATGGTCAATAGAATGAGTTCTCTGATGAAGCGAAAGTGGTTTAATTTGATATTGATGAACTTGGCAGGTTTTTGGTTGAATTCTTGGAGTTACATATGCTTGAAGGGTCCCGTACTGTCCTTCAATCGATCGAACCTGCAGAAATAAAAGCAGAATCCACAAAAAGAACAAAAGGAAAAAGATTAATTTACCACGATTTGGAAAATCAGTGCGAATTCAAAATATGTTAAAGAAAGACTGTAGGACTTCAAGAATATTTAGAGTACTTTATTTATTTGATAGTGCCACTATAAAAATGGGGCAGATCAAGAATGTTTTAAAACTAGATGAAGTAGTGTCCAATGAAGTGCTGCTGTATTAGGTGAATGAAATATTAAGAAAGCAAAACCTGCTAATTTACTTTCTGATCAGTTAAAATAAAAAGTCTGTAACTTGCTTCTAATTCTTCAGTGGCCCTATTACTTTTTTTTTTTTTTTAATTAAGGAAAAAATACATTCTGTAGCAGCTGGCAGCAAAGAATAGATCAAAGACTTTAAGAGAGTAAGTACACTGAATTTCAAAATATGTGTTCATCTCTTCGTAACGATCAAAGTTCTTCCTGAGCTATTTTAGGAAACGTAAGAGGCCAGATTTAAGTTCAAGTCTCAGAACACACAACAAGCAGGACGTACAAACACATTCAAGACACAGTAGGCACTCTCCACTCCTGGGGACGCAGCAATGCATCAATCACTTCTCTGCTGAGACCAGTTACACAGACTGCACTAAGAAGTCTGCCACTCGCACAGAATTGACAACACACAGGAGTGTCCCACCTATAGCACCAACGTGGCCATGAAAGTAGGCCAAAGAGCTACTGAAACAGCTTTATACAAACAAAAGAGCAGACTGGAGTTCAAGTACAGGTTTGCTTTATAACCTTATGTCCCCTATTTTATAGGGTCTCAGAACTCAAAAAGCAGTGTTTTGCAGCAAGACATCCACTTTAATGTTTTTAATAAAGTAAGTTCTCTTTGGAAATAAAATCACCAAGACTTAAAAGTTGTATGGTCTGCATGTGCATAGACAAAATACAAAAAGAGAACGAACTCCACGTGGCAGGTGTAAAATCACTAGACACCCTCAATGTATTGCAGTGAGGTGGCAGTAGAACCTGTGCAGATTGAATCCATCACCTCAGGATCCAAACGCAGGAATGATGGTACAGTGTTTTGATGACACACTGCACCATGATGGCGCACAACAGCAAGTTTGTAAGTGTTTTTAGTGGGAAAGTAAAAAAACCCCTCTTTTTGTGTATCACGAATGCATTTCATTCATTTTTCTTGTGTTGTTTACTCTTTACCTAGTATTTTCAATATTAAAGGTGGCCAGGGTCATACCCCTAAATTAAAATAAGAGAACTGAGACACAGGGAGATAAAGTAACCTACTCAGAACCAATAAGCACACTAATAGCATTTCTTAAGAAGGGGACCTGGGAAATAAGAGTCTTTAATTCTGCGCACTAGGTCCATTATTGCAACCTCACCAAAAAACAGACAACCACCCCCAGCTTCCCCACATTTGATACATCTTATGCAGGCTTAAATTTCTAATGATAATCTTTTGACTGCGAGTTTTACATAAATAAACACTATCAGATTTGGGGGCTGCAGTGTTAGGTGAATACACAAAGAGAAAACCTAGAGCCTGTGTGCATGTTGAGGATTTTCCTCATCATAATTTCCTTCATTACTTCCCCTGGTGGTAGCCACAAAATGCGTGAATTTGGTGGATCGTTAAAAATAAACCCCCAAACACCCACATGCCTCTAGTATAACAAGCATGGAATGACCGGATTTGCTTCCTCTCCAACATACAAATCCAGTCTATACTCCCTGGTTACTTCCCAGTGTAACTTCCTTCAAACATTTCCGATGACAAACAGTGCCAGAGCTTTCTTTCCCACGCCTCTCTCCACTTTAAGTTCCACACACTGTCTCCAGAATCAAGTATTTTCACAGTCTGTGATTTCCCCACTGTTTTCATCTTAGGGACACCCGAGAAGGACCCCAGGCTCTCCTCTGAAGTAACACATTGTTAGAAGCCTTTAGAAACCCTACAGGCAACTATAAAGGAACACAAGTCCTAGATTAGAAGGTTCTCAGGAAACAACCAGCAGTAGAAACTGGACTTGATCATTCACTCTGGCTAAGCCATCAGTCCAGGTAGAGATCTCTCCATTCCTAAGCAGACATCTACATAACCATTAGTTTATTATGGAAAATATTTTGGAACATTTTACCTTAAGTTCAAGTCTCGTAGTATTTGCTTGGCATCGGTAAGTTGCAAGAAGAAAGTTGCTATTTGGCTGTAAACAGTAAAAAAACAGAAAAATAATACAAAACAGGTCTGTGGATTCGCAAAAGTTCTACTGGTCTGTTTGAACTGTAGACATGTACAGTAAAGTTTTTGCTATTTATGTACAGCTATTTTACAACAGTTAAATACAAAAAAGTAATCTTTGGTTCCCCTGAATATTCCAATTAATTTTAATTATGGTGGAATTCAAAAAAATTCTCTATATGAAGAGAAATCAACTGAAGCCTCTTATACTCTTTAATACCACCATAAAAATTACATAGGTATCTACTTTTCATCTGAAGAATGCATGTCAGCCTGCCCTACTCATTTGCAATATTAGTCCAACATCCGAAAACTAAAGTAACATACGTAGGGAAAACACACCCCCCAAAAAGCTAAATTAATCATCATAAATGACAAGAAACTTAAAAGTTGATTTCTGAAAGCTCCAGGGTAGACCAATGATGTGCAAATTTAGTTCTTAAAATTAAAATACTTAGAGGACCGTTACAAGGAAAAAGACTTTACAGAAGATTTTCATAATGCTAGGGTAGTTTCTGGATTTTGCCCCTGGCCCTAAGCATCATTAGTAATTCTGTAAGTATTTAAGTTTATACTTATTATTCCAGAGAAAAAGAGCAATACTGAATGCATCTCTCACATTCCTGATCAGGCAGGAAAAAAAGCAAGAGAGCAGTTGTGTATATTTAGCTTTGCCTTATGTTAGGACCTGCCACTAACTCCTAATTCTGCAGTATCTCTAATGAAGCTGAGCTCTCCAAAATTAACAAATGAGTTAGTTTAACTCAATATATTTAAAATTACAAAAATATAAATCCAAATTCTATTTTTAATATACAGTATTAAGAGATTTCATCATGCAATCTCAATAAATATAATCTCTTTTGTTTCACTTACCTCAGAATCACAGCTGCTAAAACTAACAACAGCAGAATTTTTATCCACATCCAGCAAGTCTATTGGGACATCACTCTGCAGAACATATGAGGAAGGAAAAATAAAGAGCTTAAGTTCCTGAGTAGCTTCTAATGCATTTATCCTCTAACTGTCATCAATTATTTTAATAAGGGAGAGGCAATGATTGCTTCTTCCAAGAGGTAAAAGCCTAACAGACACGCAGCTTAGTACTTAATCCTGGAGTAACATGATGATCTTTCTCTTATTCTTTTACGGAGTCCTGAACTCTTGTGTGGCTGGCTTACAACAACTTCAGTATAAGATGTGTAACTACCTCTCAGACATGAAAGTCTATTCACGTCTTTCAGACACAAAAGCATACTTCATTCATATGCATGAAGTAGGTTAATGATTGAAGTGTTTCCCTACTTTAATAGGGGGATTACAATATTAATTCAAGAAACCAAGGATCATATTACATAATTATTAATGATCCTTTTACTTCCAGTAACGCTTCTGACACAGACCACTTCTTATCTAGATGTGTTTTCACTGGAATTAAAATTAAATCTAACACTGTTTTAAAAATGAGATTACAGGATATTAGAATGATTAATTACTGGATTTGGTACCGCTTTATAACTTCACAGAAGTATCAGGAAACATTGATAAATAAGCAACATACTTCCTAAAAAAAAAATTTTTTTAAAGTTTTATTGTTTTCTCACAGCAGAGGAATACCAGATACTGCTTTATATTTCTTTAAAGAAAAAGCCATGACTTCTAAACGCTACATTAAGTTCAGGACTAGATTAAACAATTTCATTATTCCTCACTTAGCTATGAAAACAGCAGATACTATAGAGCTGCATATTAGCTGTAGCTTAGCATTGCTCCAATAACACCCTTAATAAAAATAAGATTTTTATTAAGAAGTGAAAAATAAAATCCGACAGCAGTTCTCTTCCACCTGTTATGGCAAATTCACCTCACGAATCCCACCTTGTCAAATTTTTCTTCCCATGCATATCCCAAAGGAAGGTAATTCAGTACCACTACTCTTTCTGACTACCAAAGATAACATTAATTTCAGCTGATGCAGTAGGAGGACTAACAAATGAAGGTTGCTCTACTTGGCAGGAGTATTTATCACCAATTGCACACAAATCAGATGCTGTTCCACACTGGAAGTGCACAGGTGGCCCGTACCATTCTAAAATTAATATTCCAATACAGAGGGTACTTAACTGGTGAGTGAGAACCTGCACCTCATTTAAGATTTACTGAGTTAATTGCTGTTTAAATAAGGAGGGACATTCAAAAGCAAACACAAAAGTTACACAGAAACCTCCTAGTAGAGCAGGCATTTTGGTAATGTTGCTATGTTCAGTAAAGGTTTAAGTTGTATCTGTTCCCTAACAAGCATTTACCACAGTTACTTCAACGTTGCAAGGCTATACGCTTCAATTCCCTCTTAAAACAATTCAGATATTTAAAACCCCATATACTTAAGATATTATAACTCAGCTTCTTTTTAAACTAGAAAGTCTCTGAATGTTTTATTTAGATATCAAGAAAGCCAACAAGAACAAAACCACACTCACCTGTACCAGGACATTATCTATAGCTGTCTGCACCTCCAAGATGAGGCTGTAGCTAGCATCATCCTTATTTAATGTAAACTTATCATTCACACTAAATGCAGGTACTGATGAAACAGCAGTACTGGATTGAGAAGACTGCTGGTATTTTTCACGTTCCTGAAGTACTTTAATCTGTAAGTGTTCCAATTCATTCCTAGAAAAGGGAAACCACATATAATGTCTTAAAAAAAAAACAAAAACAAAAGCTACCCTAGAAATTAAGTAGATTAAGCTTGCAAGGCAATCACGTTTATCTTCTGTCCACAATTTTCCAACCAGAAATAGCTGGTGACTCCCCTTCCACATACGTAACAAAGACAAAATATAAACTGTATCACATGAAAATGTGGATTCTATTGTACCTTGCCAAAAGAGATTTCTATGAGTCATAGGAAAGGACAACTTTTTTCCTTCAAGAGTACAACGCATTTTGAATTATGTGCTAGTGACTACTTTCCTCCCATCATTTAGAAGACACAAGCAGCATGGAAGAAGGGAATCTTATCTTGCTGATACTGAGGAAGGCAGCATTAAGACATCATCATGTGAAGGCAAGATAGAAAAAGACTGTGAAATGAGGCTGCTATTAATTTCTACTGTGAAAAGGCTTGATTCTACTTCTAGATACATTAACGATACAGAAAATCCACTGAGATAGGAAGGAAAGATGACATTTCAGCTTTTAACATTTCAATTCTTCCATTTAAATTTCTTTCTAGTGCAATTACCTTAAGGATGAAATCTTGCTCTGCATTTCTTGACTTAATTTTAGTTCTTCACCTGATCCACCTTCTCTATGGACAGGTTCTGTAGTCAGTCCTGTCAGCCAGCCTAAACCAATATATGAAGTTTTTATTCCTTATAAGCTATAAAGAAAAGTCTACACTCAGCTTTTGTATGTGTGGAATGATGTTTGTTCCAGATACTGGGTAGAGAGAATCAAGACTTTAATTTAATACTTGCTTTGGAGGATTAATCTAAAGACTGAGCATGATTTTTTACGGGTTTCATTCTTAACTTACAGATTGGAAAACATTACTTATTCTTTTTCATGCAGTACTTTGAGCAATAAATCCCTCTGCAACAGTTTTTAACCTAGCGCTTACATTTTTCCCACCTCTGTTTCTCTGACAAAAATGTGTTTGTAACAAACTGTATGTTGCACAGTGTGCTTTGAGATTGAATGCTGCCAGTTGAAAAGGGAAAAAAAAAGTCATCTTTTTGTTTACTTAATTATATTTACTTATAAAAAAGCAAATACTCATTGATTATATCCTGACACCTCAGGTACAATATGCAGACTTGAGGGGCTGTTTAGAGCTCTAGTTACCTCACCTAATGCATGCAAACAGTATGATGGTGTTATTATAAAATGCACCATAAAAGCTGACGTCCACAATCTTTCACACTCCTTAGCTATCTACTTCAAGTACCAAGAAAGCCCAATAATGGAGCATGAACTTTAAAAAAATCCACAGAAATCCTATGCTGCCAGGCTTCAAATGTAACTTTTACTGCTCTAAGCACTACTTCTCCTGATCTGCCAAAATCTGCCAAACTCAGTTGACTGCACATCCTGCCAGAGTTTACCTTTGAAAACCCACAGCAGAACATGGGCTCTCACTTTTTTCTTTCTTCCATGATTCACGGATCTTTATAACATTCCCACTAAAAGAAGCCACAAATTACTTTGGCCACAGTATTGTTGCAGCCTATCATACCAAAACAATTCATATCAGGTGAGGTACGAGTCCTTTAATCATCTAAAGACTATTTAAAAGAGGTACTTGAACACCATTACTTCTCAATAACTGACCAGAGAATTGTATCTTGCCAAATACATGATTTTGAATAGGAGAGGTTTCAGTAGGCTCATTTTTTAGCTCATCTACGCAAAGATGGAGAATTAGCAATATTTTAGCTCCCAGCAGTTAACGTATGCAGCATGTTTATCGTGGCCTCTGTGACAGTCAGGCCAATAGCTTGAATCCTACAGAGGGGCTGCTGAGACGCCTCACATGGGGAAGCTTTACTTTCTACTAAAAGCAAAATCAACCCCATTTAAAGCCATATGAAGCTGAAAAAGAAGCAAACTATAAAAAAGATGGGAAAACAAAAAAAAGATATGCATGTCTGTCAATATTTTTAATTAAAAAAAAATCATAAATAATTCCTTCGGACATAATGTATTCATTATTTCATCACAGTTAGGCAGCAGTCTACACCAGAGAATAACCAGCCGCTGTGTTACACAGTGGAACACATTATGAATATCTTAAAATATAAAAACATAGCTTAAGTGTAGGAAACATTTTTTTGAAGTGTAAATATTAAATTACAAGAGATCTTTTCCACAAAACATTATCCTGCTTCCAACCAAAACAAAAATTTTAAGAGATGCAAGCTGCACTAACAACATAGCCTGCTTAATTTTTATCACATCACCATATGTGACATTTAATGAGTAAATAATATGAAGCTTACCTGAATATGTGGATGCTAAAATTTCATCATACCCATCTTTTCCTACACAGCCACCCTGGATTGATGCAATGCTCTCCGATAAAGCCTTCAAATAAATACATTCAAGCAGAGGGAAATATCATTTTAGAAGTTTGGGTTTTTTGTGGGGGTTTTAAGGGTTGCGCTCTTCCTCTTACCTGCATCACAAAATACCTACATAGATGGACAACATCTAGACCTAGAAAAGAGTAAGCTAGCTGATGACCATCACAGCTATATCGGGGGGTTTTAACAAACACATTCCGATTCTACTCTGCATAACAAAGACATTAAAAAGGAGTTTAAAGCAAAACACTGATGGACAGTATTTTTCCAGCAGGAATTAGCAATCTGACTGAAGGCTGAAATAATCACTATGGATCAAATCTACTATTTTAAACAATTTATAACCGAAGTAATTATGCTCAGTAAAGTCCTGACAGCTTACATTTATCATTTTGCATGTAAAACACAGACCACACACAACACGGGGTTGTTTTTTCACTGAGAGAGAAGCACTGTATTAGGTTTCACCCAGTAGAGACTTCAGTAGTCAACAGAGCTGGAACTTTAACATACCCTTTACACTATTTTGATATTTGCTCAAATCAGGACTATTTCACTTTCTGGTTCTTAAATATTAGGATACTGCTTTGAAGTTCATATTGTCAACATTACAGAGCTCATCAAATTAAAACCCATACATTTTAGTAGTAATGATCTTGTAAATACTTTAAGTTTTGAAATACAGATTTTTTTTTTTAATTCATTTTTCTAGCAAAGAAGAGTATGATGAATGTGGGCTTACATGATCATATCGAAGGACAGGATCATCTGCACTCTCAAAATTATAGATTTCTAGCACTCCATCATCTCGTCCAACGAGTAATTCTTTAACTCCATCTCCCAGAATGTCAAAACTATCAATACATAAAATACCTAATGAAAAAAAAACCAAAACCGTTTACTTCATCTTCATTCATTTATGACACAATAATACACAGGCCACATTCAGTTACATAAAAAGAGATTCTTGGTCGGCTTTTAAGGTTTCATTAATGCTATTTCTGGATGAGTCCACTAGAGGGCTGAAGTCCCTCACCTGTGCCTGAGGTTCAAGATTGTACAGTGGGTTTTACAGCAACTAATTCCAAACCAAAACCACTACAGCCCCCTTGGTGAAAAGCACTGAACAGAGACCCTTTCTGATGTTCAAACAGCTAACTTTCGAGGGGTTTAACCCTCACTCGTCAAACAATTCCCCAGATTAACTATCTGTCTGTCCACACTACTGTAACTTTGCCAGCTGAAGAAGCAAGCATTCTTTGTTTCCTATAACTGACTTACTTAAAGCTACTAGTAAATGGACTGACTGCTATGAATTCTGGCTAAGGTTGACAGAAGGAGGGTTCTGACTCGTGCCAGACCTGGACTAGGTACTGTTACTTGACACCTTGCTGGACAAACCCACTACTAGCACTTGTGGAACCAGCCTATGACAACTAATCACATTTGGGCAGGAAAGAGAGTTAGGGTCTAGAAGGAAAAAGCAGTGAGAGAGTTTGTACAAGAATTAATATGAGTAACGAGATGGAATTTAACTTTTATGACTACTTCGTATGAAGAGTAAGGACATACTAGGAACCATTTTAAGAAACTAATTTAGCAATAGCTTTTATGAGATAATTAAATTTAAAAAAAGAAAAAAAAATACTCTATTCTTGGTCTTCTCCTTAACAAAGGAGTGTGGGCTAACAGATGCTGCAGAAGCAGCATACGAAGGCTGGTATGTTTCCCAAACAGGGAAAGTGTCCTACTGTGCTCTGATCAGTTAAGCCTCATTTGTGGAGCTTTAATGAAAGCTTTATTCCATCTTCAGACAAAAACCCTTATAATAGCTTTTTTTTAAAAAAAAGAAGAAAAAAAAGTCTTGCAGAGAAGATGCTAATCTTTCCTCTGAAGAGACTTTAAGACCACTGAACATCTGAAAAATCTGGCAGGTATATTTGCACTTAGAAATAATCACCAAAATGATAAAAATCTCAAGTAATCGTATGTGAATCAACACTGTTTTACAAATGCCACTTTAAAAATACTGTAAAACAAAAGTATGCTAAAGTACTGGAAATAATATGAACAGAAAACCCAAAGCAAGACAAACTGATTAGAATTATTTGTAAGAAAATCAGAAGAATGAAAGAGACCTTACTCATATTAGTATCACATACTGGCATAATTACAATATGCCTCCAAAGTATCTATGAATAAGATTTCCTGATTATTATACTCGTAATTGTCGTGGTTTAACCCCAGCCAGCAACTAAACACCACGCAGCCGCTCACTCACTCCCCCCCACCCAGTGGGATGGGGGAGAAAATCGGGAAAAGAAGCAAAACCCGTGGGTTGAGATAAGAATGGTTTAATAGAACAGGAAAGAAGAAACTAATAATGATAATGATAACACTAATAAAATGACAACAGTAATAACGAAAGGATTGGAATGTACAAATGATGCGCAGTGCAATTGCTCACCACTCGCCGACTGACACCCAGCTAGCCCCCGAGAGGCGATTCCCCCGCCCGCCCCTTCCCAATTCCTATACTAAATGGGACATCACATGGTATGGAATACCCCGTTGGCCAGTTTGGGTCAGGTGCCCTGGCTGTGTCCTGTGCCAACTTCTTGTGCCCCTCCAGCTTTCTCGCTGGCTGGGCATGAGAAGCTGAAAAATCCTTGACTTTAGTCTAAACACTACTGAGCAACAACTGAAAACATCAGTGTTATCAACATTCTTCGCATACTGAACTCAAAACATAGCACTGTACCAGCTACTAGGAAGACAGTTAACTCTATCCCAGCTGAAACCAGGACAGTAATAAAGCCTCAGATATGCTGGAAAACTAAAGAGGGAGAGATTGAGACACATACCTCCTCTCTTTTTTTCATTTCCAATTTCCCACTTAGATACAGGCTTGGAACCAGTAATCTGGGTAAGACCCAGTTTACCATCAGAAGTTCCATATACAATTTCTTCTCCAGAATCACCTAAACACATAAACTGCATTTAGAATTGATAAAATCAAGTACACCAATTTAAAAGATTTGAAAGTATTGTGTAGTTACACTCTACAGCCTGAGGGAAAAAGAAAATACTAACACTAGTGTTGTGTAACAGAACTGTCAGGCTTTACAAACAAAAACAAATACATGAAAACTGCACCTGTTCTGATAAGTTCTTCATAGCTATCACTCTTCTGTGTATGAATGCCCCCCTGCAGTGGAGTTCTGCCTAAACACCATTCATAATCCAATACTTTGAATTACAGCAAAGATAGGCTATTAAACTGCCTTTACAGAAGAGGAACAAAGAGATTCATTCAGAACACACATCCAATAGTGAATGTTGTGCCAAGACATAAGCAAGAACGAGCAACTTTTCCAAACCAACTCTCAATGTCACTGTCACACCACCTAACCGAAACTAAATTAAGCACCAGATCAACACACTAAAGCGATTTCTATTAGGTTAGAACAGATTAGCAAGAAGGATGATCAAACTATTTTAAGCTTGATCCTTCCACAGTCTTAAACTTATGTGAGCTCTACTCTATATTGTCATCCATCCACGGACGGATGCAACTAGCAATTCTAGTTATGGAAATCCATGTGTAAGAGAAACCCAAACCCAGAACTTTGACAAGGCCCCCAAAAGTCCAGTTTGTATTTACACAATGAGACCACCTTACATCTCACTGCTCTTGTAAGAGGCTTTCAATTAAATGTGAATATCATTTAGAGCTAATACAGTTATATGTGTGTATGTATTTATTTGTAGGTAAGAAATGACTTCACATAGTCAGCTCTCTGCTGCATTTTTAACATCAGCTTAAAAATCAAGGCAAAATGTAATTAACAAATACAAGCAATAAAATCTTAAAAATATAGTAAAATAACATTATTTAGATATGTGTATATTCAAAATCTTGTTACCCCCATTTCCATTGTTTAGAGCAAGAACAGTAGGTGGTCCAGGAACTTCTACTTCATACAGTAAATCAGACCCCTAAAGACAAAGAGAACTATCTTGAATGAGTTTTGTAAAAAACAAAACAAAACAAAACAAAACACAAACCAAACAAAACCACACCAACCAAAACAAACAAACCCCAAAACACCAACCACAAAATAAACCATAACAAAATGCCACAAACATAAGGACAAAATTATTATGAATAACAGTAACAGATATGGTTCACTTATGCAAACTCCCAATACCTATGGGAGAACCATTTCTAAGCCAAAACAGGGCAAAGTTTATATAAATAAAATATAGGAGTCTTGAAATGTGTTATTATTAAAAATAATCTTTGAATTTATCTGGTAAATAAGGTTGTTAAACCACTTAATATCACTCAGACTTGCTGTAACAGTAATTTGTGAGAGCAAGAATTTCCAAACTGATAAAGACTTACACATTTAATTCCCTTATGTGAGCACTTTTTGTTAGAAGGGACCAATTTGTTATCTACTTCCACCTATGAATTCCAAATCTTATTTATAATGGTTTTATTAATCATCATTTTGCAAGTTGATAATCATGATTTTCTTTAGGGGAAAAAAAAAAAGAAAAAAAGGACCAGCATTATAAGCAGTAATGCTACCAAGTAAGATATAATATGCTTATCCTTACGATGCTCAAGCCATGCAGATATGCTGATTGCCTTAAGAATTACTCCAGTTCTATGGCATCAATACATAAAACATAAACAAGCAAGTATTTTAACCTGTAAAACTCTGAGGACTCTATCCTGACATGCAAGTACCGGTGTAATGCAATTCACTTTATCTACAGGAAGGCAGAGAACATCATTGATTTTATCTCCCGATAAGTAGTAGTTCTGGTCTTTGCAGTCGCAGTAATGGTTATAGATATAGCTTGCACAAAGAAAGAGATCTGCTCCTGAAATATGCCTGAGAAAAAGAAAACACTTCCTATAGCATTCTCCCAGTATAGTTGCAGTGATAGTCTTTTAGCCCTACTATATGCATGCACTACTGCTTACAGATTCAAGGCATTAGTGGGCCCCACAAGCTGCTCCAGCTATTAAAAAAAGTTTCTTATGAATGCTAAACCCACATGATTTCTACAGCTCTCAAATTTCCTATTTTGTCTTCACGTAAAATCCTAAAAATACCTTTATAGAAATGTCATTAATATATTTTGATTATATTAATTCTTCTCAAGCCAGTTTATATGTGGCAGCATCTCACAACACGATCCAAAAAGAAAAATAAAAAATTTGTTCCTGTTCTGCTACAGGAAGGGTATATGGACATCATACGCTATGGCAATAACCCCTGCTCTGCTCACCGGCCTTTGCACCAATGTGAGTGCCTCCAGACCCCTCCCAAGCTCCCCTGCACTTTCTAAACCTCACCTAAGTTCCTTCCTACAAGTCACGGCACAAGCTAAAGCTGGTCTGGCGCTTAGTGTTCCCTACAAGCACACAATACAGTAAAAAATTACTTCATAAAATCATAAACTAACAATCTGCTATGCCTATGAAAAATGCAAAATACCATACATACATAGCTTTGATGCTTTCAGTGAGGTTAGTTTCAAATGAAAGAAACTGCTTCCCTCTTTTTGTGAAACCTCTAACTTCTGATCCTGTAGCCACAAAAATTTTCTCTTGTGGTGTATTGAGAGCTCCTCCCAACTCCAATCTTGCAATTTTTTGGCCTGGCAGTGTTTTGAACACTGGCTGTAAATAGAAAAGCAATTTTCATCATAAAAGTATCGTATTTATGGTAATCCTTTAACATAAAGGATAATAAATTTGTTTTACAATTTCTGGCAAAACTAAGGATACTACGGATTATATGCAGACAAAAATAATCTGTGCGTTTCTCTTCAGAATCACAAAGCAATCAAGTATTTCATAAGTCAATAAACATAAAAAGCCATAATATAATAAATTAAGACTTTATTATTTCAGTGTTATTCATCCATAGGAAAATTTCAGCACTGCTAGTAGCTATTTTTTGGTTGTTTTTTTTTTTTAAAAGAACACACATATTCCCTCCCTCCCTCTTACATGTTGCATTCTTATTCCAGAAGACTACTTAGATTTCTTTGCATCGCTATAGAGTCCTTATGAGCTGGCTACAAACTTCCTCAAGGGGAAAAAAAAAAAAAAAAGATAAGTTTTTATTAAACTGGGCGTAAGTCTAGGCTCATAAAAAGCAATCTGCTTGTCAAAATCCCTTAAGGTGACTGACTTCATGAATCACTGCAGGTTTTTCTCCAGTCACAGTAGCTGAGTATGCGTACAGGCTTAAGCCCAACTGAACTGCAAAGCAAAAGGTGTTAAACTGACATTTTTGTGATGATATGCACTAGTGTCTGACTCTACAACTGTGGAGGACCATGTGCTCGTCCAGGCATGAAATCAGCACGCCCTCATCACGGCCAGGTACAGCTCTACCCGGACACCTTCCACAGGTATCTTATTTCCCATGTCAATAAAAACAGACTTTCAAAGTTCATTAGGAAGAGTTTTTAAAAAACAAAAATTTAAATGGAACATTTCCACTTACCACAGCTTCTCCTTTTTTTATGCCAAAACATGTAATGACCCCATCTTGATCTCCAACAACCACCTTCGAAAGTATAAAACATAATTATTTTTTATTACATGCGTAATTGTATTTTAAAATAATGCTTTTCCTATATTAATCATATTTGCCTGTATTTAAGTACTTTAAAGTCTACAGTACTTAATTTACACAGCTGGATGTAGAAAAGCTAGATAAACCACTACAGTGAGGACACTAAAGTCTAAGAGTAATTTAAGCGATAGCATTTACAATCCTTTTTCTGCTTCTCGGTGTAAACGCCAGCAACTATTGGGCAGAACACTCCAGAAAGATGTATTTGGGAATAGTTGTATTTTCATATTGAGAATTTATTACTGAAACAAAAAATGCACCATTATTTCTACTGAGTTTTCCTAAGTTTCCTTAGCTTGGACTTGTATTAAGGAAAATTTAAAAAGAGAAGTATTTCATCTATACGAGGCGTTAGCAAAACAGAAATAGAGAGATACGGAGGAGCTTCCTTGCGGTTTCAGCAATGCCTTAAGTTTTGAAAACGATTCCGTATCGGTTCTTGAAGTTTTCCAGAAACAAATCCAGCCTTCCCTATTTTTGCAAAAGTTGTCCAGAAAGTTCCAAGACCTTGGTTCCAAAGTTTTTTCCCCTCGGACGTACTAACACCTGAAGAAACTCAAGAGGTGACTACTACTCGTGTTACCACGGTACACTCCACGGCCAGAGAGCAAGTCAGCGGGAGCCGGCGGAGCCGGCTCTGCCTTGCCGACAGCCGCTACCTTCTGCGTCGCCTTTCTCCCCGAGGCGGGAAGAAGCCTCATCGTCTTCTGGGCTGTCACTCCCACCTGTGGGAAGACACGATCTTTAACCGACGGCCTTTCGGGGACCGGGAGCCCAGCGCAGGGCGGCGGGAGCGGCAGGGGCCCGGCTCTGCAGCCCCGCACCCGCCGGCCCCGCGGCCCGAAGCGGGAGGCCTGCCCGGCCCCGGCCCCACCGGGAGGCCCTTCCCGAGCCGGTCCCGCCACCGAGAGCCTCCTTCGGGCTTCTCACCGGCCCCGCCGCCCTCGCGTGGGGCCGCCGGACGGCTCCCCCCTCACCCACCGACCGCCTCGCCCCGCGGGCCCCGGCCGCCCCCTGCTCGCCCAAGCCGCCGGCTGCCTGTCCGGCCGCCCCCCGGGGTGGAAGGAGCGGAAGGTGGAGGCAGCCCGGGCCCACCTGCAGGTAGTCCACGCGGGCCAGGGTGAGCTCCATAAGGCCGGCGGGGAGCGGATCCCACCCGCGGCCGCTGCCTCAGCGCTGCCACAGGCTCCCGTTACCGCGGCAACCTCAGGCGGCGGCCCGCATCGCCCCGAGGCGGCTTCCCATTGGCTAGGCCTGACGGCGAGGAGGCGGGCCCGCAGCGAGCCGCGCGCCGCCATTGGACACCGTCTGCCGGAGGAGACCGGGGCCGGGCTCTCGGCAGCCGTCTGGCGGCCTGAGGAGAGGCTTGAGGCGAGGCGGCGGGCGGCCCGTCGTCCCCCCCCCCCCCGGCACTTGGTTGCCAAACTCGCGGGACGACGTGGAGTTATCAGTAAAGTAGGAATATTTTATTTAACAATGAAGCGTCGGAGGCATTGTTTGGAACAGTGTAACAAAATACCAGCCCTGGGCGGAGTCTGAATTTAAAAAAAAAAAAAAAAACAACATTTCTACCACATAAAGAGTAGCTTTGGACTGAGTTCATGTTACCTTCCAAAGTGGTTGGTGGTGTTTTTGTTTTTTTTTTAAAAATTCTAGTCCTTCCTCGAGAAAGTCAATACGCTGAATTAAGAAACGGTAGTTGTGGGTACGTGTACATACGTGTTAAACAGTGCTACTACAATTCCATTCACACTTTCACCCGATTTTCATTAATTCCTTGTGATTGTACCGCGAGTTCTCAGCTTACACGCATTACTAGCATCGCTAATAAAGAACAAAGATTTCATGTAATCCTCCACTGATCTCTAGTTGATTTATGGTATTACAAAAAAATCTCTTCATACCCAGTTGCAGCAAGGAACAGAGTACTATGCTGTATATCTGTTATTTTAATTTTTTCTTGCAAACTTAGTGCAAAGAATTCTCAATATGTATTCATAAACCTGTTAAAATATCAGCAATTCATACCATTATACCTTTTTAATGCATAAATGCAAAAAAAAAAAAAAACACCCAAACCAAAAACCAAACGGATGATAGTTCTTGCTTTCAGACAATTAAAATAGAGTGATGTTTTTGTGGTGAGTTAATAAAATTTCCTAAGACTAAATTCCAGAGAAGCTGTACATAAAGTTATTTAGTGCTAAAAATCTACAATACGTTTTTCAAGTATAAGATACTGAAATATTATTGCCAATAAATAGTTGTGCTGTAGTCAAAGCCATGGTTCCTCTGTTGAATCATTCACATCTCAACATATTAGGATTTAGTTTCTCACTGAGTTTATGTATTAAAATTGCTAACTCTTCTGTTGCTTGGGACTTATCCTCCAAAAGTTCGTAGCGAAGACTGGAGATATCCTGTTTGATTTCCTTTAATTCACCTGTATTAATCATTGAAAGAAATACTTGTTAGCAAAGTTTAACATTCATTCGATAATGTTAAGTCACATCAGTGCATATTTCAGATTATTATCTCAAAATGTTCACAAGAGCAGGTACAGGGGTGGGGCAGGAGGCTTTACCTCATCATTCTCAGTGAGATGTGAGTGTCTCCACCCCTAAATAGTACCAAAGGCATTTTAATAGTACATTGAACTCTAATGTTGTGCTCCACGTGTATACAGAACATCAAAAAGTGCTTTACATAGGTTAATGAATTAATCACGGCAACACTGCTGAACAGCTGGTAAATATTAGTATCCCCCTTTTAGAAAGAAAAGGCAAAGAGATTTTTTCTGAAGTGATGTGCCAAGATCACACAGAAAAAGTGTGGCAGAGCTGGCAGTAAAACTCACAGCTTCTGAGTCTCTCTCCTCTTCCTTACCAATATCCTTTGAATTAGAAAAAGTCAACCAATTTAAAATTATGTTACAAATGTGACACAAGTACACAAGACATTTAAAAGAAAACAATTGTCAAGGCCAGGGTCGTAACAAGCAACAGCATGTTTTCCATTACAGGATACTAAGTTCGAGAGAAGTTTTTAAAATATTCAAATACTATCCTTCCAGCAAGTGTGAAGTATGTGAATTCATACACAACAGCCACCGCAGGAGACTATTTGTCCTATATGAAATCGAAGACTATGAAAGAATACCTAAATTCTCTAGTGATGCAAAATGGGGAAAAATCCCTAGACTTATGTTTAAAATAGCTGCAGTACCTAAGAATGCAGAAGTTTTCTGTTTAGCATATAGCAGACTTCAAAAATTGTATCTTCAAAGGCTGGATCTATACTTTGGGTACCAATGAGATGGGGATGACACAAAAAACACCACCTCTGCTATGCAGCTGAAGACTGAGGTTCAGAGGTTAGCTGACTTGCTCAAAGCGGACTTCCCTCCATGAAAATTGGTGACAAAGCAAGAACCATGATGTCCACGGACCACAATTCTTCCACGCTGTCTTGCTTATCTACACACGTATATGCCAACACCAAAGAGGCATCAAGAACTGGAAAGACTTGTACACCCTGGCACTGTTGGTGAGAGAACAGTCTTTTCATCAATTGCTAGATAGATGATTTCCCCCACCACAGAGCAGGAGGAAAGCAGTGGGAATTCAGGAGAGGGGCACAAGGGGCACACTGAGAGGAAGACACTTTTAGGAGCTTCTCTGCTTTTGTCACTCACGAGCTCAGCTCTGTACAGCCACATAAGATGGGGAAGAGTCAGGATAACAGTCAATGCACAATGCTGCCTTTTGAAGGCACAGAGTGGGATTTAATTTATACCTTCTTTTCTGCTCCCTGCTTGTTGCTGCAGAGTTACAGGTAAGGAGAATAACTACCAAGCAAAACAAAAGCTATGCCGCCTTAGCCGAGAGTGAGCGCGTTCAGGCCCCTCACATCACATATGCACGCAGCCGTCTGATGCTTCCATGCCAGTAAAAGCTGTTCTGATCCCAAGTTGTCACTGCACACCAGCTGGAGAGCACAAGGCTGCCAGCAAAGTGGCTTAGGTAAACGTTTCCAGTGCACCGAAACCAACTAAACTAGCCCAGACAAGAACTAGGTATGCCAAGCAGGTATGTTCTTCTGGTGGCGGTCACAGAGATTTCTTACTGGCTGAACCGTGATGGTTATAACCTCCAGCCTATGGGGAACAAAACTATAGCTGGGGTGTTACCTTTCCAAGAGCAAAGCCAGCCCTGGAAGGGACATCATTCTACTGCCTGATAGTTTTAGCTAGAGTACAGAGTAAATAATGACCCATGTTGCACACACCCCTATTATTTTGTTTGGGGACCTGCCCAGAGCTCAAGAGTGTCATTTTTGGCCTGTAGGCCTGTGTTTCATTCCTGGAAGGCTGGAGGAAGGAGGACAGCATTCATCTTAGTGTCATCCCAATGGGGAGTCGGGGTGCGTGTCTCGAGCATGCACCCCTCACTGCTACAGGGAAGTTCTGCACTGTCACCAGACACCAAGCTCAGACTTATCATTGCTCTAAAGATCTCCGGTCGCACACTAAAAGAGTGGCTACAGTTGTCATTTTTCTCACCATGCAGCTAACTCTATGCAGCTTTGTTCAATGATAATGCAGCTTCACAGATGAATATTCCACACAGCTTTATGAAGGAAGGTAACACAAGTAGTTAATGGTGTAAAGTGGTAAATTGTGTGTTCAGGTGCATGAAACAGAAAGATGCCCTGCAGCTCTGACTAGGACTCTGGAAGTGTGAATGCAGTTAGCGGCTTCCTCACAAATTTCCTCTGTAACTGTACGTCACGTCTGTGCTCTCGTTCTCCACCTGTAAAACGGGGCCCATAATACTTCTCGGTTCTACTTTTTTGGTCCTGCTCGTCCATTTTTGTTGTCACAGGCATACTTCCATGTCGTGGTTTAACCCCAGCCAGCAACTAAACACCACGCAGCCGCTCACTCACTTCCCCTCCACCCAGTGGGATGGGGGAGAAAATCGGGAAAAGAAGCAAAACCCGTGGGTTGAGATAAGAACGGTTTAATAGAACAGGAAAGAAGAAACTAATAATGATAATGATAACACTAATAAAATGACAACAGTAATAACGAAAGGATTGGAATGTACAAATGATGCGCAGTGCAATTGCTCACCACCTGCCAACCGACACCCAGCTAGCCCCCCCGAGCGGCGATTCCCTGCCCCCACTTCCCCATTCCTATACTAGATGGGACATCACACGGTATGGAATACACTGTTGGCCAGTTTGGGTCAGGTGCCCTGGCTGTGTCCTGTGCCAACTTCTTGTGCCCCTCCAGCTTTCTCGCTGGCTGGGCATGAGAAGCTGAAAAATCCTTGACTTTAGTCTAAACACTACTGAGCAACAACTGAAAACATCAGTGTTATCAACATTCTTCGCATACTGAACTCAAAACATAGCACTGTACCAGCTACTAGGAAGACAGTTAACTCTATCCCAGCTGAAACCAGGACATTCCACTACTATCTATCTGAGTTCAGTGCATTTGAAGTAGAAATAAACCATCTTTTTACCTGAGACCCCCATGCACCACTGTAATAACGATTCCTAATACGACATGACAAAAATTGTCTCTGAATATTGCAAATGCAGCCTCTTTCTTACCTTCATTTACTTCATCATTTTCTTTGTCCACTTGTGCTTTCAGAACATAACGTTTTATCAGTCTTTTCATTATTTGCTGCCAGAATAAAACAGTTATATAATCAGGTGAGCATACATAATTAAACACTAGTCACTTTTCTTTCTTAACGATCTCCCTCACATCTGTGTAAGTGAAAGAATGAACAGCCCCAGAACAAGCAGTTGCCTCATATGGGCTTTTTTGCTGGCAAGCCGAGATTCATCATTACAATAAAGCACCTTTCTCATCCAATTACCTCTCATTTACAGAGCACCACAACTTTTTGTGGCGAACAGGACAACAGGAAAAACACACCTAATTTAGGCTTTAAATAGCTTCAGAATAGGTTTACTCTTTGTTAAACTCAGTTCACATGTGAAAGGATGTGTAATAGTAAGAGATAAATATTCACCTTTCAAAAAGAAAAAAAGTTGAGATTTTACAGTATGACAGTGCAATGTCAGTTGAGAAGGATTCATTAAGATTATATCTGTATTTTTATACCATAACTGCCAGGGTTCCTTGTATGTACTGATATTCTTGTACTGTGTTACCATACCTAATCTAACGTAGCTCGTCTAACAGAATTTGCACAGGTGGATTACACACCTTCAACGTCTTCACTAGGGGAACAAGAGCTCCTATTTACTATTTCTGAGCTGGAAAGAAGACAGGAAGGTAACATCTGACAGACTCCTCTTACCAGAAAGGCGCATTCCCATCTGCAGGAATGTTGAATGTCACCTCTCAGATCATGAGAAGAAAGGATGGGAAAGTAACGCTAACCTAGTCAGCTCAATGCTTTCACATCCCTTCCTCAGAAATCAGCTTCAGATATTTGCTTCTCACACTTTCCAAACTGGGACATCAAAGGAAAATTTAATTTTGTATGGGCTAGTTTTTAAACACTTCAAATAATGGGGCTTGAACAATAACTGTCTTTTTTCCAGTAGCATCCTGGAGTTTGATTTCTACAGGAGGTTTTCTTTGTCTGGTGAAGGCAAAATGTACTTGAAACACAAAATTCTGCTAGTACCTTCACACAGCTCTGTTACTCAAAACAGTGACCGCTGTATGTACTTACCTGATAGCGTGTCGGCTGATTGAGAATGCTGTTAAAACTGTGTGATTCAAAAACTCTGGAGTTGGACTGAGTGAAAAGGTTTAACTAGGAAGAAATAAGACAAAATTAAAATATGCTATGGAATTAACCGTTAGAATTCAGCTCCATTTTTTTTTTCTTGGAGACATCTTGGGGATGTCTCCATAGTCACTGTATCAGAATATTATCTCCAATAAACTGAGATTGCCTTGACTTATTTGTTGTGGTTTTTTTTTTTTTTAAACACTGATAATTTTAGCCATCCTGTTGCCAGCATAGTTTCAAAGCAGATGTGCATGCACAGCTGAGGAAACAATGAATTATGACTTGGAGGCAGGGGTAGAGTGGCCAGAGCAAGGAGAGACTCTCTAAGCTGGCTTTAACAAAGAGCTGTTGTGGATCTGCACTCTTAAGCATACTTTTAACTACAAATACGTGCTCAAAATAATTTCTGCTTAGTTCAAAGTGTTTTTCCAAAGCACCGTTTTCAGGAATAGTAATACATTTAGAAAAACGGTCATTCTTCATTTATTTGAGGATCACAAAGCTGTCAAATCCCAATTGAATATTTTTGTAGAAGTGGGCTAGAAACAGAAGTGAAAAAAGCCACCTTGGACAAGATGGCTTTGTGACCAACGCAGAACGTTTGTTACTACCAAAGCAGGGACCTAACTGTTCTGTCAGATACACTGGTGAGGGTGAAGTAAAAAACATGTATCCATAGAAGAAGGTTCAACCCCCTAATCTGCATCTGTCATTAATTTTCTGTGTGGCCAATTAAAAGTCACTGAATTAACAATCGCTGATCTCTCTGGTGGGTTAGGGGAGCAAACTGAACTCAGCCTGCCTCTATATAGTAAACCTGATGCTTTCCGTAACTGCTGTGGGTTTTGTGCCTATACTGCATACAGCCTGTCACTTAAGCTGGGCCACAAGTGGGCTATTTTTACCTACTCCAGGTTGCCCACCTTCTTGTGGGCAATGAGACATCAGCTCAGCCACCATTTTTATTAGGGAGTGGGACAGGATTATGCGATATGTAGGGACTATATAGTTGATACACGTGATACAGAGGGACTGTGTGATACATAGTGTGCCAGCCCAGCCTGACACAGAGGAGGCTGTAGGCTGCCTTTCCCAGAGAAAAATAATTTGGTTTGTAGTTAAAGAAAACTAGCTCCACCTGACCTGTCTCAGCAGCAACTCAGGATTTTAGTTCTTTAGTGACTAACATTCTAAGTATGATAGTAAGTACTGCTGCATGATATATAAGCACTACTGAATATTTTGTTATAAAAGTATATCTTAGGGTGTTGATGTTTCTTTGTTTTGTTTTTTAAACACATCTTCTGTACAGTGACTGCAGAGAACTAATGCAGTTCAGGCACCTGGAGCACTAAAAAGCAGAAGATGAACAGTTAGTACCAAAAAAGTGCTTCTAGCTAAACTGATTTAAATTGACATTTTTATAAACATGTATCTACTTCCATTGCCTACCGAAAACTGGAGAAAATGTTTTCTTTACTGAAGGTTCAGTACCATCAACACCTCAGAAGTCCTAGGCTCCAGAGAAATCTTTCAGAAAAGATGACTAGACTTGACATTTCTGATAATTTATAGTGAAACAAATAAAAATTATTTTCAAGGTATTGCTTTCAGTCTTTGTAATACACAAGGCCTTGAGCCTAACTTATAAAAAAAGCCACATGTATCCTCTTTAACCCATCTGTGCCCCAGTTTGCCATCAGCAAAACGAGGCAAATTATTATCTAACTCTCACAAGGGCATTGTGACACTGCATTCCATTAATATTTGTAAAGAACATTTAGATACCCAAATTTAGAATGTCATGGAAGTGCTGAAAATTATTATTACCACCACCACCCCTTTCCTGTTGTCTTCTGTTGAGAACATAGCTTTTGACAGGAGAAAGTGAATATCATACTGACCACACTTTATCCTTTTCCTGTCCTAGTGAAAGGAAAAGTTTTCTCTCCTTATCCTCCCCACCCCCCCCTTTTTTTACCCTGAACTAAAAATCTTTCTAATGGAGGCTGAAAGCATCTTTATTCAATATTTAGGTCATTCCTTGTGGGAATTATTTGCGTCTTTGAATACTCAGTTGTTTTTTAGTTGTATTTTTCCAGTCATTGGACCTTGTTGTCCTAAGAAAATTTATAGCTATTTTTTGGTTTTATGCAGTACATTTAGGCAGTCTGAAATACAGATCTATGAATATAAATGCTTGATTAATTATTGTACTATCTTCAGAAGCACATATTATACCCTAAAAGTTAAAGAAAAGCAGAATGCTGGAATGGACACACAATTCTTTGCTGCAATGAAAAGATTTCAGTACCTACCCTAGATTTGGAATTGCCCATTCCCATTTCAATGTCCTTCTGTAGCCGTCTCCTCCTGCACTTAGAAAAGTTAATGATCTTCATGATGAAATAGAAAAAAGATTTGGGGCTTGGTACAAGACTGAATGGTGGAGGTAATGTTTTTCCATCATCAAAATACGATAACCAAAGTTTAGAACGAGCAAACTTCCACTCTACGTCACTGTCATCCTGTGTTAAAATATAAAAACAGGTATGTGCTTTGTTTTTATGAGATGCAAAACTTCTTCCAAATGAAACTTCTTTTAAATACCAACCTTTTCTGGTTTTACATAAAATGTTATTTGCTTGCTAGTAAGACTCCCAGTAGTTCTGCAAAAATGTAACCACTTTATCAAGTCTATTTTAACTAAATTTCACTTGTCTCTTTATGGCAACATCTCATTGACAATACTTAGTTAAAGCATGTGAACCATTTAAACAAGTGTTATTTTTGCACTGAGTGAAAGCCAACATACAAACTCCTTGCTATTTGAAGTGGAACTTTTTTCTTTTTTTAAAGTCTTGTTTTTCTCATTGAAGTGGTCACATGATTTTGGTACTCACACAACTGACAAAGCATTAGCTTCAAGGCAGACATGGTCTAAAATGTTAGTACTCGCAGCTTTTTCCATAACCATGAAAAGTAACTCTGATTTATAATGGAGTACAGAAAATACAAACTTTGTTGTCATGAAGAAATCGTGTTAAAAAATGGACAAATTGATTTCGTCCTAACACTTTCTTACTTAAGTATTCCAAGGCTGGACTTGGTTTACTCCAAAGGTGAGAGCTTTATTTATTGTAACTAGTTTTCTCCTGCTGAATTTCCTGACATTGCCCAGAAGTCACTGAAAATACTGGAAATGACATATCCACTTGTACACTATGTCTTAGATAATCTTTTTTTTACCTGCTAGTGTGGGTGTGCGCCCACATCTATGTGAATGTAGTACTCTTTGAATAACATCAGAACTCATGGTCTGGAAAACTGGCAGTATAAATATATTTTTACTTTCATTTCAGCAACTTGGGATTTATTTTTAAAACCCAGGTATCTTCTCTACTTTAAATTTTCTGAATTTTTTAATTGGAGTTGGATGCTAAATACTCTAACTAATTCTCTTTAAAAATGAAGATACTTTGTCATCGTAATGAAATTCACATAAAATATATCTCTCTTAATAAGCAATGCAGCCAATAACCTTGTGTGAAATTCAAGTATTCATTCAACTGAGCCATTTGGCAGATTTGGAGAAATACTGCCACTGTGTTTTCAGGGCATATGGCAAAGCTCAGTAAACCTAGAATCAAGTTTTAATATTGTATCTAAAGTGGAAGAAAAGCACATATTACAAACAAAGCGTGTAAGGATTGTGCAGTGTGACTCAGTCACAACAATCTTGAAGGTAAGCACCTGTATCATAGTCCGTGTACAGAGGCATATAAATGTAATAAAGTATGTCCACGTATCACTGCTGTGCATAAGTGTCTAACTCCTGCACATTTAGCTAAAAAGTTTGAGGACTGGAACTAAAAACCAGATTTCCATGAAAGAACACATCAAAATACATTTAATCCATATACTAATGATCTGTCAAAGACTGAAGTGCGCTACATTAAGGAAACATGCGAGAAGCACCCTAGCAAACTGGCAATGAACCACCCATGTCTAAAACGTTACTCTCAGTAACTTTGTTTTCTACTTCACAGCAGTCTTCATTTGTATATTACTTTAGATTTTAAGATTTCTGGATGGAGGACATCTCCTTAGATGCATATACATGGCACAACATGAACTACTTGTTCAGATCCTGTAAGGTTCTGCAGCTTGGCTGGGTTGTTAGATAGTGTCAGTCCTAGGAACATGGTATTTTTGTGGTCCTTTACTGAGGTAATCTCTTCACTGTACTTTTGCCTATCAAGATGTGCTCATTGATATAATTGCTAGTAATTCTGCCCTTTTTCAACGTAACAAAAGAGAACAACTTGAGAACAGAGCCCACCTCAATTTCTTGATACGAACTGTTGATCATAGCAATCAGCATGTTGAGCAGAACTACCACCATCGTTACATTATATATGCCATAAAGAACATAACCAATGTTCTCTATGAACTTATGATCATATTTGAGGACAACAGAGGTTACTTCAGACAAGCCAAATATTGACCAAAATAAGGTCTTGAAACTTTCTTCCACTCTGTAGGAAAAAAAAAAAGAGGAAGGCATTATTACTAACTACACAAATAAATATATCAGTTGTGTTTACAGTAAATGATAAACAATCTCAAGTAATTTGTCTGTGAGCCAGCTTTGTAGAGCGCTAATCAAAACAACAAACATGCAAGCAAATATTTTTCACAGTATGTTCAATTTCTCCACCTATCCATCACAGATAATAGAGTTGTAATAATACATGCAAAACAACAGTCTAGGAATTTGACAGGTATTCTATTTCCAGGGCTTGAGATGAAGCATATTCTCATCTCATTATTTTCCAGTCTAACTCCGCAGGGGGCAGGCCTTCCCTGTCCTAATAAAGCTAAAAATGGGGCTGATAGGAAGGAAACTGCTGCACTCCTTTCAAGAACTTCTGATTAAACCTTCCATTAGGAAGGGTGCGCTCAGAAGTGGGTAGCAGCAGGTTCAGCAACAAAACTGACAAAACAAACAGATTTCATGAGATTTGTTCAAGACTTGTTGAAATCAGTGGGAGCCAGGCACTTCAACACGAGGCAGGCACCTAGACACCCTTAAGGCTCTGGGTCCAGGACCCACTGCCTCTATGCACTTGTCTCCATCCCATGGTCAGGGCAATTCCTGGGGAACTGAGCTGCCAAGGGCTCTCAGACAGCTCTACAAGCCTTCAGGGCATTTGAGAGTGGATCCTCTTCAAGCTCTCCTCCTCACCCTGCCATTCCTCTTTCCTCTCAGGAAACATTGCTACAGGTTGACCTGTCCTGCAGTCAGGACACAGCTCACTGCAAAGCTCTATCCTGCCTCACTGAGAGGTGGGCTAACGAATGCAAGCTAAGAGATGTTGATATTCAATAAAGATTTTGATGTGCCTTCCATTGTACCCTACAGAGTTTACTGGAAATGACTTCTTCCTCCGTGTTGCCAAAAAGTGAACTATCAGCTGTATTTTAGTAAGTGTAACTAAAATACGCCAGTACACGTATCTTGAATCACGTGTTTTAACACTGATAAATGATTTTTAAAAGCAAATAATATCCGAATGGATGTATAGTCTAGTAAAATAGCACCGCTGTTTAAGAAATGAATATTAATAAGCATTCAAATAGTATGCATACTAGACACCCGATATCAAATACTGTAACTAAAGTATCATTATATGTCATTATTTATCTAAAGAAAAGACAATGAGTAACAGCAAGGGCAAAAATCAGGCTCAAATTAAGGAGAAGTCATGGAATCAACTACATGAAAATATGGCAGTTTTTACAGAAGTCATGTCTCCTGTAGAAAGATGGGAGAAAAGGAAAAGTTCTGAATTTCACCATCCTGTGGAATTACTTCTGGTTTGGAACATCCTAAATATTTATCACTTCCAGCATCCCCTTGTTTCAGGAAGTAAAAAAACCAAGCAAACAAAAAAAAAATTTGGAGATCATCGCAAGCAATCTCATTGCATGAAGAGAGACTTGTAACTACCATCCTGCTGTACTCAAGTGACTAACAGTAATAAGCAGTTATCATCTAGACTGTAAACCAGGATCCAAAAGAGTCCAATGCAGTTTATAGGTTTGTTTCAGTACTAGTCTAAAAGACAAACATGCCGTCTACAGAATCACTATCTCTGTTTCCTGACAAATTAAAATTATTTGGAGGCCTATTATTAATACCTAGGCTAAATCTCTCTGTGTATCGGTTAGGTCTGACAGAGCCCAGTTAAAGATTACAATGCTAGCAGTTGTGTTGGGAAAATGTCATTCAGAAGATATCAGTAATTTTTTCTTGCATTTGGTTGTCCATAAGTCTGTGTGATTAACATAATATACAGGTAACATTATTTTAGACTGTAATGAAAGCTCCTGTTATACAAGTAGGAAAGAATTGGTCTTTTGTATTCTGCTTTCTAAGGTTCCAAGATACCTGATTTTCCACTGACTTCAACTGTCCTCAGTTTTATTTTAACGCTAGGAGACAGCATGCAATATCTCGCAGACTTTGCTACCTCAGTGAAAAACCTGAAAGTTTCATGTGGGTTTTTTACTTAAACGTAACTTCATACTTACGTTGTAAAGGCTGGGTTTAGTTTAGCTCCAAGGTAGTAAGAATACAGTATGAACATTCCAATCATAAATGCAAGAAATACCATAATAAAAAGGACCATAAATTTGAAGATGTCCTTAACAGTCCTTCCAAGTGAAATCTGCAAGGGCCCAAAACTCTCATTTGCAGGCAGGATGTACGCAATCCGAGAAAAGCTAAGAACGACAGCAATTGCATAAAGGCCTTCAGATATTATCTGAGGATCTGATGGGAGCCATTTATCTCTAGCTGGAAAACACAAAATATAGCAGTAAATATAAGTATTTACTCATTTATCACAATGTTGAAAAATAATTCTTGATAGGATTTTTCCATGAACATGTCTGAATTTACTTGAGACAAATATTTGAAGAGTCTAGTAGTTGCTACTCTATTCCTATTTCCTTTAAGTCACAAATGATGAATATAAGTTACATTACCTTTCGCTAGAAGAGAAACTGTACTTGAAGAAACACGACATTTTCGTCTATAGTTTGTATTTTAACCTGAACTATATAACAATAAATAATTCCTTATTGCTCTTCTTAATACAACTGCATTATTAGTTATCTTAATAAGCACTATGCTAAAGCCAGAAATTTATTCATGTTTTGCGTTTCATTGATGGGAAGTTAACAGTGTTGGTTGATGAACAATTTCATTTATTAATCACACCAAGCTTTTGCCATTGTTACAAGTTCAGGATATAAACTAGTTCCCATTGAAATAATGAAGATTTTTGCCATTTACCTCAATGGAAGTAGGATCATGGTTTTTACAGACAATATGCACAGAAACAATTGAGTTTATATATAAATTAATAAGTTATTATGTGAATTAATGCACCATCTTAGCAGAATAACACTAAATTAAGATGTGTTTCATATCAAAATACCATATGTTTCTAAATGTGTATTTACATATGTACAAATTCTGATTGATTATATAGCAATTAATGTAAACAACAAAACCAAGTCTGCTATTATAATATATTGGAGTTCATAAAGCATATGCTAAAATACACCGTCAGCAGCAAATACAGCCTTTGCTGGCATTGCAAATGTAGATTCATCACACCTTTAATTACAATTCCTGCACTGAAGTAACTATTTAGTACTTTTATTCTATTTGAGATCTTTACTGGGCCAGCATCCTTCCTTCAACAGGAAATGCTGTTAGATCTTTATGAATATGAATAACTGTATCAAGCAACTGAACCAACCAAAAAAAATTTCACATCAAAATTTTCTCTGTTGTGCACTAAGCCAAGAATAAAATACACCTTGCAAATGTTTAAAATCAAGAGGGTGAAATTTAGCTCTAGGATAAACAGTTACAACAAAATTATGGACAGCTACATTTGAACTGACTTTGTCCTTATGCCTATTGTTTGGTTTTAATATATTAGCAAACTTATTTGTCAAATTAGCATCATAACACCTATTGTTTAAATAGCATAGAAACAAAAATGTTGAGGCAGAAATGATTAGACAATGCTATAAACACAAACACGTGGAAATACATCTTAAGGCTTCAAAATGCTAGTGCATCCTACCAGGTTTTTTTTCTATGTTCAGATCTGTGTTGCAGAAAAGTTAAACTCACCGTAAGTAAAATACTCTATTTCTGGAGGAAGTGTGACCTCAGAGAGATCATCCTCCTCAATGTAGTTGTCCACATATTGTTGTGCTTTTGTGGCTTGCAAGAATGCCAGAAGCCTCGCTGTGAAAGCAGCGATGAAAATGGACAGCATCCCAAAATCCAAAACATTCCATAACTGCAAAATGTATTCCCTGGGTCCTTCCAGCCACAGCTCTTTGCATTCTGACCACATCATACCTGCAACAAGAAATGAAAAAGACATAGCAATCTTGGCCAAACTCTCTTCATTTAAACTCTCTGCATTCTCCCGTTTCATGAAACCAGGTGGTACCAGTGGAGCAAAAATACACTTATTTGCAGTGTCACAGTGTCATCATATACCTTGAGTAAGGCTCTCTTGGTTTCAACAGGGTTAATCAAATGGCAAGGTATTAATTGATATGCAGGAATAAAGCTCAGACATCTCCACAGCTTTGCAGTGGAAGTATTGTGGCCTAACAACATAACAGTATGTCGTACTTCTAAAGAAGGAAAAATGTTAAATGTGGAAAAAGAATTCCTCTCATTTCCTTACCACTTGCATTCATAACACTCTTCTGAATCAGAAGGATTAATTTTTACAGAGGAGCACAACTACCCAACTACACAGATGACCAAATATAAATGGCACAATTATACTACTGGTTCTCCACTTTACAGAATAAAATGCTTTTCAGCATCAAAAGTGGAATTTGGCTATGTGTAATTCAGTTTTCTTACTCAAGGTTCTCCTCAGAAATTCATTTATTGCGGAACTAATCCAGACCACAGCCTCATCATAACCTAGATGCAGTTGTTGTGAATCAAGACTTTCTCTTCAAAAAAATTTCTTAGGAAAAAAACCCCTAACAAGAAAACCACAACTCCACAACTTTTTTTCTTGCTTCCCTGGCTGGGTTAATTCAGAGGGGTACTGCTGCCATCCCAACCATACGCACAGCAGCCACGCACTGGATTGGTTTGAGGCTGGTTGTCTCTGAGTGCCCAAGAAATTTCTCACAGTGACCGAGTCCTAGAGACCACCGAAATCTCAGTCCTTGCCTTCTGTCAAATAAAGAGGCTGCTCCCCACAAGTATATGCTGGGACTACCAAAAGGCAGCATAGAAGGGATATGCATCTCCCTACACTAACACAGGTTCAGATAAAGCCGTGCTTAAACCAGGAGATATAGGTGATTCAAAAGGCAAAGCGAGGCACCTTCATGCAGCAGCCACAGTAACACTTCCTTTCTCTTCCACAGCCTGTAAAAGCTGAGCATGCTACATTATCATGTGGCTAACAGACATTTTGCTACACAAAAGCACCTGACTGGCAAAATGCTAGAAGATAGCATTTTCTGCCGTACAGTTTCAAACAGACTGACAGCTGATCAGGTTTTGTGAAAAAAAAACTGAGTAATGAGAACTGACTCATTAGACCCTTGGCACTGGTAGAAACTGTAATTTCCCCAAATGCTACCTAGGCAGCAATGCCACATAAGCACTGATGTGCTAGCACATTAACACCGAGCAGTAGGAACTCCTGATCTTCTGGCACGTAAAGCAGAGTAGGCTTCCTGATACTATTTAAGAATACCACTTCAGTAAAGTATAATTTCTGTGGCGTTCTCTTTGGCAAACGTGTGCTCCTGTTACAAATGCCAGAATTACCGAACAGTGCGGCAAATCAGCAAACAAAATTTTACCCCATGCTGCAAGAGGGTGCAGCACAGAGATGCTCTGATGGTCTCACCAGTTCTAATGCGCTGTTATCTGCCTTAAGGGTTTATCCTAACCGCGCAGCAGCCGGAGCAAAGGTTAGGGACCTGGCCTTCTCTCCTTTCTTTTAAAATTAATATCTGCAAGAAAACAGTTGACATAAAGATGAAGGGGCAATATACCTACCAAGTACCCATACCATGATCAGCATTTCTGTCCAGGTGAACTGGGTAGTCTTCACCCTAAAGATCTGCTTAGGGTAATCAGTAACAGTGACATTCGGTAGCGTTGTTATACCTTCAAATCTGTCTGAAGCATTGAACACCAGCAGGCCTAGGAAAATAATGAAGGATGCTGCATGTGCCACAAATTTCATAAATGGGCTTCGAAGAATTCTTCCAAGCTGCAAAGGCAGAACAAAAGCAGTCACTCAGTTTTCTCAAAGAAACAAACTCTTTCATCAGGCATTCCAGAAGCATAAATGGGCATTCAGAGCTCAGGACAGTCTGAAACCTCATTTTTAAAGTATGCTCTTCCAAGTGCACTGAACTGTGATGCTTTACCATTTCAGACAAAAGTCTCAAGAAGGCAGCCTCATGGAGTGTGTTGTCCTGTTAGTGAGTGTTCATGTTATTGCATAAACTCTAGATGGCAATGTTTGAGGGGAAACACTCCAAGGAATTACAAATGTACAATGGCTGTGACCAGAAAGAGTTTCATCTAATGCCCACAGATAACAATGGGGGAGGCAGAAGCAAGCCCATGGAAAATAAATAAAATCTCCAAGTAGCAAAATGCTTTCCCTACCAACAAGAGCGTACTATTAGTTTGTCTATGACTATAGCTCTAGGAAAAATTAGACTCATCTTCTCATCTCTGGCTAGTGTATTCCATCCACAGAATACATGTTCCCATCTCTGCACAAGGTGTGACAAGGTAGATGCTAGACAAACTTCTTCATCTTAGTTGCTGCACACCTTTTAAGGCCAAAGGTCTCCTGTCACCTTCAGTACAACAGAACAATATACTGCTCCGCACATAATGCCCGACCTTTATTAATGTTAACACACAGTTCTAATGTGATAAACTATCACATACATCACCAATATTATGCAAGATTCCAAAATCCCCTGTGAAGAGCTGCATTATCAGCAGTATTGTATAAGAAGAAAAAAACCAAGTTCAGCAGATGTGGAACTGGAAGTAGCATTCTTATTTCAAGAAATGGTCTTCCTGAAACTGGGGTCAGCTACTATGAACTAAGCGGACCAGCACACACTAAACGGCATTTACTACCTATGTAAACAATCTCAGGTTCCCTTCCTGTTCCTGACCTTTAGAAAGCATTTTGAAATTACAATATCAAACAGCTGATCTGAATGTACAGTACTTTTATTTGACATGAGCATTAGGAAAAATGTCAGGTATTTCTGGTACTGGGAATCAAAGCTCAAGGACAAATGTCACTTTTCCATATTAGACACCAGCTAAAAATATATTGATACGTTTCTATGATATGGAGCTGTGAGTGAGGAATGTCTTTACTACAGATATTCATGGAACGTGACATTTCAGAGAATAATGAGAATAACTATTATACTATTTTCATAAAGGCTTATCTTTAAAGTAAATAAATATTTAACCCTGAGAAAACATCAGGTTCCCTTGAAATATGCAGCAGATGAGCAAAATCTTACCCTTTTTGAGGTGAACTACAAGAGCAAAATATAAAATGAGTGAAACTCACATTTCTTTGCTGTACACTTGTTAAGGAAATAAAATTGAATGACCACATTCAGCACAGAATTAGATTTACTTAAAATTTAAGAAAAAGTTAATGTAACAGAGAAATATTCCTTCTTCTGATTTACCAAAGATCTATCAATATGCTTCATTTGCAGACAATTCACATGCTACAGACTGTAAAGATTTCAAAGAAACTGCTGTTATTTTCCTTGTGAGATCATCAGGAAAGCTGGAAACACCCATATATTTTCAACAAATTTTAAAGAGGTAAAAGTTTACAGTTGTGCTCTTTTACAAATATACCCTACCACATGGTTGGAATACTGTGTTTAATTTAATTTCTGCCCTATGGTTTGCCTGGTAAACAGACCTCCTAGGGCAGGAATAACAAATATTTTACTTAAGATTAAGTTCTGCATCAGCGAAGTCAACAGATGTTCTGCTAATGGTTTATATGGGAACAGCATCAGATCTTAAGATGCCATCATAGGAGACCTAATACAGAATCTGAGTGGTGACTCTCAAAAAACTCCATGTTACTAATACAAATACAGTTACATAGCAGAGATTGTGAGGTGAGCACGATCTATGGAAATTTAAAAAAGGAAAAAAAAAAACCTCTCAGAGAAGGGTTTTTTCTTTCTTTACTCTTAACAACAATTTATTTTCATGCTTCATCACTGCGGTCCCCTCTTTACAATGCAAATAAAACAAATAGCATCTCAAGACTAGAGATTACTAAAAATATAATTAATTAGTTAAAATTTGGAAGCAGCAGAATTAGAGGTACAATGTTGCATTTTGAACGCCAGAAATTGAAAAACAGCTCCCAGCATAGTACAAAACACGTAATTTATAAAATTCAGTACCCTGCTACATGGTGCAATCCAATAACCAATGGCTAGAAATGGAAGGCCCAATGCCACAACCAGCACAACCAGACACTTGATAGCTATGGTCTGCTCCCGTAATCCTGAGAGATTTTCATACCAGATAGTCAGTAGCTGTTGCTGACAGTTTGGATGGGCCACAAACTGTAAAGAAAAAGAAAGAAAACCAAGACATATAATTTGTAAGAAGAGTTACATAACTACTAAATACATGACCATGATCGCCTTAAATATCTGGTGTTAATTTAGACCTTAAGAACCATGTTTTTTCTCCTTTCCTTTAAAATAAAGGTTAATAAATAAAGAAGAAACTGCTGAGCTGATTTAAAGCAGCACTTTGGGGACAAGGTTGCACATGTGGACAGCCATCACTGATAGAAGCCTTTTATGCATTTTTAGAACAGCTTTGCATACCCAGCTGGATCTTGTCAGAGTTGAACCTCAGTCCTGACTTCTAACAATTTCTCAGCAAATCAAGCTGATCCAAGGTATGTGCAGAATTTCTGTGGAGACTGAAAGTTCTGGTCTGACCACAATCCACCATTAGCCTCTCCCCCTCCTGCACATGCTCTTCACAGACCTCCTCAAACATCATTGCCATTTGATCTGGTTCTTTGACAAAGGCTCCAAACACCTCCTTAACCATCTACACGTTTTCAGCCTAAAACTTACTGAGGCAAAAAATAAATGAAGCAAAAGTACAGCACAGAATTTTAAACCTTACCAGAACATACAGAGATTAATACTGAAAGGGTTTCTGCTTTCTTACTACCAATGGTGCTAGCTATCACCTCTACTTAGATGTACTTGGGATTTGAAAAATAATCAGAAGCCGCTTACTAGAAACACATTTTTATGTTTGTGGAAAATAAAATTTAGCATTCAGTAATACAAGTAAATTCCATTTGGTGAACCAGATGAAAAGATGACCTTATGGTTTTGATGATGCTCTAAGGACTCTGTAATAGATTGTATTTTGCTGTACAGCTTTGTATTTTCTCTAAGTTCGTGCCTATCTCAGCTGAAAAATACTAAATCCTCAAATTCGACAGTTTTCAAAAATAACTTTTTCTTTTTCACTATTTTAAGATTTTAAAGGACCCTGAATGTACAGATTGTTATCACTATACAGTCTTATGCTATTCTTTGTGTTTTAATGAGTTGTTAATAGCTTAACAACACACTGCAGAAAGCTCAAATAAGATCTGATGGGTATACTTTAACTAAAAATATAAACATTTCAGTCATTTATGAGCAAGATAGTTTTATTTTTAATGAATTCTTTTATGAGATGTTCCTTTTATCTTTGCTGATTAGTTTACATTATTATTTATCAATATTAAGTATTTGCTTAATTTACTTCTATAGCAGAAGAACTAAAAGGTATCAAACATAACAGAGGAAGCCACAAGAGTAGATGTGTACAAATATCTGAACAAATATAGTCTCTGATAAAATGACCAAAAGTTGACACTTTCAAATTTGAGCACTTAATTTTATAAGATAATATTCAGGCATTTAAACAAGAAGGTCCTGATTGTCAGTAGTCTAAGCATACACAGCTACCACCGGATTTCAATTCATTGAATGTCAGGCCATTTTTGGCATGTTCAACCCTATCCAAATCTTGGTACTTACTTTTCTTGTACCCAGACACAGACATGTGAAAGACCGTTTTCAAATATACTTACTCTCTTTTGACCTAACTCCGATGCCCGCTGAAGTCAATGGTAAAATTTCAACTGACCTTAACTAAGCAGAGCCAAGACATCATCAAGGACTTTTGTAACCAAGTGCTTTAAAGTAAGGGGTAGGAAGCCAGACAAACATCAAGACAAAGAAATAGGGCATCAAGTGAATTTACTGGGATCTAGTCATGAAGAAACAACCAGACAAGTGGAAAAATAGGCTTAGGATTAATGCTCAGCTTCTCCGCAGACAGTTATTACAACACAAACTTGCTCTTCTGAGCCTTTTGTATAAGTTCCGTCCATCCATAGCTTCCACAGATTCTTCCTTACGTGTCCCAAAATTGAAACGGAGCAGAGATTAAATGTTAAGATACTAAACTGGCGTATATTAAGGATCTAGTACCCAATAAAAAAAAAAAACAAAACCCAAACACCAGTCAACTTCCATCTTTCTCCTTTGCAGCAAATACATGCAAATGTTATTTTCCTAGCTTCAGTAAGATTTCAGTATGTTCACAGGGAAAGGGAGTGATTCCCAAATGGAACGATAAAACAAGCTGCTAGCAACAACTGCATTTGTTTAGATATGCTTTAAGTTTTATTTTACTAAAATCACTTTTGGTTGAGTTTGTTGAAGGGTGAGCATGTATTGCTCTATTTTTAAAGCACTGTTTTCTTTCTTTATTTATAGTACTACTTTAGCATGAAGCAATGTGGACAAAGGAGACAGTGCAGCCACGCCATCAGGATCATGTAGTGTAACCAGTAGTGTGTAGCTTATGTTGGGTGCTGCTACTGAAAAAAACATAAGGGGTGGGAAGAAAGAAGAATTCTATAGCTCCCTATGTTCTTTGCCTGTTATATTTCTGGTTAAGTCCATTTCTAAAGTGTTATCATCATACTCATCATTATCACCATTACTATTACACCATGTCCTGTGACACTGCCACATCACAAGAGCATGTGGGACATCAGTTAAGCACAAGGGTAAACAGCCTAGTTATCACAGCAATTTGAAGAAATCTGGTAATATACTTGTCACATTGGTTGACAATAACTAGTAAATCAGAGTAAAGAATGCTAGGCAGTTTCACAAAAAGGATTCAAAAATAATTCTGATAACTCTGATAATCCATGTTGGATTAAGAGTGAGATTTGATCTGAGTTGCTTATACTTTAAAAAAAAAAATACTGTAAACCTTGGATAAGCATTTTATTATCCTTTGTACTCTGTTGAGATCATAATGTACTATATATACTGTTGTTTGCCAGGTCTTGCCTGCAAAACTCCATTTATATTCCAAATCTCATTAAAAAGTGCATACAGTAGAACAATAGGGCAGACTTCTTAAAAAAAAAAAAATCAGATTAAATCATTGGCAATGAAAACAGGGAACCTTAAAACTCTCAAGAGGAGGAATCCGAAGCTGCTTCATGAACTTTAAAATGGAAGCAATCTTCATATTTTAATCTATTTTTCTCTAAAATAAAAGTCCCAAAGTATTTTGGTGTGATTCATTAACCAGTTAGATCACATATTAATGCAGTTTGTACCTACAGGGGAATGGCCAACAGAAATAAATAAAAAAAAATTTTAAAGTCTTTTAAGAAATTAATGTCACCTTGAACTATGTTTGTATTCTTTTTATTAGGCTGTCACCTTTGAAGCTTATGCACCATAAAAACTGCCAGCCTGGCCCATTTGAAAAAAATAGACTGTTTTCTGTGTGTTTGTGCATTCTAACCTATGCCCCTGGTCTCTTCTTTTGCTGAGATAAATTTCATTCTCAACTCAGGACATCAAGGGACAAATCCCACAGAAGATAAACTGTGGCCATAAACAGGAAAGTAAACAATTATTTCAAATTACAAAGACATTTTTAAAAAGTTTTAAAACTGTAGAGAAGAGGAGAGAGAAGAAACACCCACATCACTCCTCCTATTACCAGAGGGAATGGGAAGAAACAGCAAAGGAGCTTTAAGGGAGCTCGCCTAGGGCTATGAATCGGCCCACAGGCCCTCTTGCATCTCATCCAGATCTGTGTGCTAGTTATTCCTCCTGGTCTATCAACATTTTGATCTGACGCTAAAAGGACATCTGCCTGTGCTATAATTTCCCCAGAAAAGGGAGGAGTTAGTGAATAAGATGCCAATGGTTATGGCAAGTTCTTTGGCAGTAAGTCTAAGGGCCCTTGAGAACATCTTAGCAACTTATTTAACTGTTGGCACCTGCACAATATGCACCACTTTGAAGCCCTCAGAGCAACTCATGTCACTTGCCTCATCCATATAAGCTCTGAAATTCATCCTTCTCTCTGGCTCTGCTGAAATATTTGAATTTATGATTATGTTATTTTCAGGACCTGCAACCTCTTCTGTGTTCCCCCGGCCCGGTATATCTGTCTCCCCACCAGCTTCACCTCCTCCAAGGACAGTAGGTTCACATCATATTTCACCTACCAATCACATCATCCTACAACCTTGTTCCTTCTGCATTTCTCTTCTCTCATCCTACTTTCCATGCAGCTTTTTACTTTTCATTACATGTTGATCTTATTATCACATTTATCTAATATTTTAGGATCCAATCCAAACCCCAGTGAACAACAAAGATGCATGGGGACAGTATCTGGTCACTAAAAAAAAAAAAAAAAAAAATCCCGATTTTAACTTAGCTGCTCTTCCAGGCATAATTGACTGTAACACTTCAGATGCACTCAGTTTCATGACCATGAACCAACTCATCAGTATGTAAATATTTTTCTGTATTACTGGGAGTGATTATAATGTTGTTTATTCCTAACATCCTAATGAATGAGTTTAGACATAGCAGAAACAGATCCTGGCACGCTCTGATACACAAACACACAACATACAAAGAGAATTTTGAATCTTCTTTCTTATCTGCCAATTTGAAACTTCAGTGTTTGAAAACTAAATCCTGTGATTTTTCTCAAACTCTTATTGATTTCACTTGGAAACTCCACTCTGATTTTTATCTCAGCAAGAACTGCAGAACTTGGCCCAGTGTCAGCAACTTCTCTGAAATTTTGTTGGCAACCTAAAGACAGAGTTAAGATACAATACTAAAAGCACTACTTGCAGCAGCAACTCAGCATACAGAGCAAGACTACTTGTTCTAACTAGTTTTTCTTGTTAATTCCCTTAGTCCTTCACTATTGGGGCTGCAGTTTCAGTCTGAACTGTAGCTTCAAACTCATATCCTGTTTACCCAAAGGGTTACACTTTAATGCAGTGCCTAGGGTATTAAGTGCAAGAGTTTCATTACTAATAGAATTAAAAACTCCATTTCCCTAGTAGTGAACTTCTGAGCACATCTGCTCACTTGTCATAGCTTTTCCTGTCTCTCCTCCCTCTGAAAAGGGCATACAGCTCATTAACCATTCCAGGGACCTGCAGTTCTGTTTGGCTGTACTATCTGTCTGGCAACAATGAACTGACCTTAACGTAGCTGACCCAGAAGTGCAGCTATAAATACTGAAAGCTAAGAAACATAAGCCACATCCTTGTCGTCTTCCTACAGTCACAGGGTTAAAAGCATCCCATGTGGAGTTCTGAATCTGTTCTACAGTCAGAATATCGCTATAATCTGCCACTGCTGTAATGGAGCCGATCCCAGCATCAAAGGACCACCATGGCAGAGACATTTCCTGCCTCAATCCTTGTCATCCCCTCTGTAACAGCCATTCACAGGGAACAGCACATGTAAGAATATGGTAACAACTCTGCACCATCTATTTATTTCCTTCCACCAAGATCATTAGTCTTGTAGGTTCTGAACTGTATTTGTCATGAATTGGAGTCAAAACTTTGAGTTTATCTACAAATAATTAATCTCTTGCAAGAGAAGAGGTTTGCTACATGGAATTGCCTTTTTTTGCACTATGTAGGTTTTTGTTGTTCCTAACAGACCTGTGTGTTCCTTTGCTCAGCAATGAATTTAATCAGTGACAACGACCTCTTGGAAGAAAACCAGAGTCTTCAGCAAGAAAGCTGACACACGAGTCTTAGCAAAGGTTTGGTACACATTAATATGCAACAGCATAAAGAATTCATATTTTATTTAGATATGATAACATGCTTATGTACTTTCTTTCCCTGTTCCATTCTTTTTAATTAAATACTTGTATATATTTACCTTGAATTTTGTTAATTAATATGCATTTATCTGCTGTAGACCAATTCTATATTGGAAACAATGATTTGCTGTTTGGGATCTGCGTTTACAATTTTTGTTAACCATCTTTTGGGGACATAATAAACACCAACATTTCCCAGTTTTGTGGCAGGTTGCTTACAATTAATTTTATATGGCAGACTGGCTCAACAGGTGGCCACAGAATACAGTGTTATTTATTCTGAAAGACACAAGACTTCTTGCAGAGATAATGAAACTATAATGACTGTTAAGAATGGAAATGATGCTAACCTTGTAAATAGGTAGCTGTAAATAATACATAGGCATTGCAGTATTTCTTGAGTCCTCTCACAGTAGGACACAGTATTAACTATTTTCTGTGCTAGGGTAGCGGGATCTTGAAAAGAACAACATAACTATATATTGAAAACTGCTACGATAAATGGATATGCATTATGTCAGATGTGTGATACACAGCTCCATTTTTCAACACATTCATTCACAAAATAACTGTTCATTAAAAATTACTTTGAGAGGCATCAACTGAAAACACATTGCACTTCACAAAACACCAATAAATACAGGTACAAAGATGAAGAACTGAAATTAACTGATTAACTAGCCACAAATATATTCCATACATTTTCAGGACTGAATTTGAACTATTTTTTAAAGGACACACACAGTAAATCATGTAGAATTTCTCACTACAACCCACACAGTTGCAGATGAGCCGTTTGATTTACTGTCATATTTTTAAATAAATTAAAAAAAATATACTTAATGACAACTTAGATGTTCTCTTTTACAAAGTAGTAAAAGGAAGACCTTTTTTTGAAAAAAAAAAAACAAAACAAAAAACCAAAAACCAAAAAACCACCACCAACAAAAAAACCCTAAGCCTATGTGATGATAGGAACACTAGTAGAAAGCTGCAAGACTTACTTCCCAGAATTTAGTTGCCCAATTAAGTTACTTAAGGTAGAAAGCAAAGGTAATAAAAAGAAATAATGAACAAACCAGTTCTTTTACTTGGTTGAAACCAACACTTTCACAAATACAGCCTTCTCTTTGGATTAGATATTATCACACACACTGGCAGGAAGACACATCCTTACCTTCAATGAGTGAAAATCTGGCTCCACTGAAATCTCTTCTTTTGGCTTAATCAGGAGGAAGATCTGACCAACTGTGTATAACCTTGCTAGCACAGCTGATTTGTCATTAAAATCTCCTGCCAATTCTCAGCTGTGGAAAATAGATTAAACTAAACTCCTTCACTTAGTCCCCTTCTGCCAGCTTCTGCCTTGTGAGAATCTTGATTACACACACTACGTCTCATTAATGCATCTGACCACCAGTTCATAAGACCTGTGGAATAATGAGATGACACTGTGTTCCTATCACACTGTCTGAAAGCACTGGCTATGAGAAGTTACCTTTTTGACTTCATACTTAATGGCCAGCTTCACACGGCTCAGTGACGCTCTGTGTCTCTGGGCTTCAACTGGCTCAGAGTTTAAATCCCCATTCAGAATGGCCTCCACTTCTTCTGAGTCTCGGCAGAGATCAAGAACACCAACCACAAAATCCTTGCACTGCATAGACAGCTTGCGATAGTCATTCTGAAAAAGAAGTGTTAGAGAAAATGGCCTGTGATTAACATGCTTAAGAGTCATTAGCAAGGAAAAAGGAACGTGTACAAGCTGCTAAAAATTAATAGTGTTTGTCTTTCACATACTACGTCAAGTTAGCAGCAGATCATTATGGAATTTTTGTACAGCAGAATCATCTCTTCTCTAACACGCGGCAGCCACTTGAACAGAGCTTGGTAACATTATCTCATAGCATGATGAATATAACCCAGATGGGCAGCAAGGGGAAGTTGAATGGACAAATAAGAATTGCACGAACAAACCAGGACCAAAACTCTTGAAATATTAACATCACTCTTGCAAAAACTTTGCAGACAATTAATGAAATAATTCTTACAGGGTTGCCTCCCAGGCTATGAATGTATTTCTGCTCTTTCTACGCTGCTAAAATGGCTGCTTACTCTTTACTCTGATGTATGCCGTATTCACTTCCCCGCTCTGCTTGCCACTTATCCTTGGAACTGCTTCACCCCCAACAATGTGTACAGTGGGTTACAAAGCAACTGCAAAGAATAACTGTGGCATGAACTTGGACACCAGTCTTGTGCACAAAATACCCCAAATTTCTTGTATAGGCAACATGGAAACCAGCTTCTTCAAAGGAGAGTTCAAAGATACTAGGCTCCTGAGTCATTCTCTAAGAGACCACCTTTCCATTGACAACACAGCTGAACTACAGAGAGACATTTCTTAAAACCTCAACCCTTTTATTTAAGAGCTCTATCGACCTATCCCTTCCTCTCCCTCTCTTTCACTTCCCTGCACCTGTCTCAAACCATTCCTTTTCCAAAAATCACCTATTAGTTTAATCTCCGTCTTGTTTATTCTCACTCCATCAGCTTTCCCTTCCATTACTGCTGGAGTCAACAGCTCTGCTTGCATTACCTTCTGAAAGTATATAAAGCCAACAATTGTTTTCTGTTATTAAAAACATTGCCCCTCCTCCTTTAAAAGTGCTTTTAGTAAAGCACTTCTTTTTCTTCCTCACTACTTCCATTTTTGCACAATATCATTGGCTGTTTCCAACTTGTAGCTTGTTGACTATAGCTCTGAAGTCTTACTGTGTCACGTTGAAAAAATAACTACATTTTGCTGGTCCTTACTCTTTCTACCTTTCCTCAGCTTCCTTCAACACTTTGGGACCGTGTCCTGAGTTTTGCCCATGTGCTGTGATCCTTTCTGTGCAGCTATTAAACTACTGCATCTAAGGTGCAGTGGTACTGCTTTTCTCTATGTTCATGCCTTATGTCTGGCATGCTGCTCGCAAGTTTCATGCTTTTCATCCTTACAAGCAAGTTTATGTCAATCTTTGAGGTGCTACCTTTAAACTTCTCAGTTGCTCGTATATGTTGACATCGGAAAGATTTCCATCTATCTAATAATCTCTCTCTTCTGACAAAACATTTGTGGCTACATTTCAAAATTTTAAGATAACTCTGTAAAGTATGCACATGTGAATCTTTGCTTGCGCTTTTGTTTACGCTTGTACACGTCCTCCACCACTTCTGTGACATTACCTACAAGTTCTTATCTGATATCTACTTCAGTAGAAACCTTGGTCTTCATTTATGTGTCCATGTCCTCTCAGCTAGATTGCTGGGACTTCTTTATCTGAGATACAGCCTCTGATTTCCTTGCATGAGGCTACAGTTGGAGGAGGAAACTTGATTGAACCTGCCAGTTCTACCTTGTTGCATCAAGTGTTTCAGTGCCTAACTGAAAATAGCATAGCCTTCTTTTTCAATTACTCCACAGCTTTTCTTCATTTTTTTTCCCCCCCACTAGGCCACGAAAAGACTAGTCTGAGTCCTTTGTCCCTCCATTTTCGGGTGTTTACTGTTCATTTTCAGGCACTACCTTTTTTAAAATCACTTTTGGGGAGTACAGATTTTTCCTTTGTGGTTCCTGCCTTTTCAAAAATGTTTCCTTACTGCTTCTGCCCTCATAATTTTCTCATTTAATCTCAATTTTTTTCCTGAAACCCTCACTTTTTCCCCCTTGCCTAAGTAACTTTTACCTCCTTGTATTGCTAGTTTTGTTAAATTTTCAACTTAGCATCTATAAAATGGGATAGAGAAACTAACGTGCTCCCAGTAATTGCAAATTGTTTTGGGAAAAGATGGGAAAAGAGGCTGCATAGGATAACAGCAAGAATCAGCTATCAATCCCATAGGTCAGATTCAGATACAAATCAAAATGAAACATTACTGGAGACAAACAAATACTACTAGGAATTGTGTTATTATGGAAGACTAACATCCCAGATGCAGACTTGGAAACAACCAGTCCTAATCATAGACCTAAACAGGACCCAGTTATTTCCTTTGGTCATAGATGACAAATTAATTCAGTTGTCAGTGAACCAGCAGGATGTAAGGTTATTTTAGATTTGGTTTTGGTAACCAACCAAGGAGAACAGTACAGAATAGCCAATTATAAAAATAATACTGGGATGCGTGATTAAATTCAGTGAAAGGATAAGCAAGCATATGTATGACTAAGATTTAGGACTTTTAAAAAGGCAAAGTCTTGTAAGAAAGCTAGTCAAGGGAGTGAAACGTACTTATAAGCATGGAGGTCCAAATGCAGAGAAGGCTTTTAAGTAAAAGATGTGAAGGTGATTAGACATCAGATCCTACAAAAATAAAAACCTTGCAGAGGAAGACTCCAGAACGGTGGCTAGAATAGCAGTCTTCAAGAAGACAAAAGGGAACAGTCTTTCTTGACAGTCTAGTCAAGAAGGAAGGTTTCATCATAGAGGCCATGAACTTTAAGTATAAACTGCTAGAAGTCAGGCTTGTAAAGGATATTAAGCAAAGCACAAATAGGTAAGACAATACAAAAAGATGAGACGAAGTAGAGACTAAAGACAACTCTAGTAAAGCCAAAAACAACACTGTGCCTTCAGTTTACTGAAGACCTATGCTCTTAACACTGTTTATACTGTTTTCACAACAGAATTTCAAGCAAGAGTTGCTTACACATTCCACTACAGCTAAAGAAAGTCATTTACTGAGATGGCTGAGCAAAAACCACAATATTAATTTCATGTAGTATTAATTCAACAGGAATAAGACTGGTAATCGATTTTTCTTTAACACTATAAAGTAGCTGTAAATCTGCTATTTGCAGCACACGGGAGGATACCCTAACTTCACTAACTTCAGTAGTAGTACTATGTAGTTAAGAGAGAAACTACATTCTTTCTCACTTGAATTTGCAGGCACTTACAACCTTACAAGAAAGTCTTTGTTTTAGTATTATTTCTATTTATCCTATGCTCAAAGGTGAAATCTCATTAAGGTTTAATACAGTTGAGTAATACAAAACCATCTGAACTTAAGTGCTTTGTAACATATCACAACCCAAATTTTTTCCATGCAAGCATGAATATGGGCTGTCCAGTTAAGGGTAGTGGCTTCATTTACAATGTCTTTTCTCATTCCTTTGCTAACTGTGAAGAAAGAGAAGGAGAAATAGTGGACTTCTAATAGTTAGGAAGTAACAAGTTACTCTTGCTAACGGTTCACTCCATTTTCTTTACCATTTAAGTATTCTCTTTTTCCTCAAAATAACGCAGAAATGTAGTATCAAAAGTTACATTATCAAGAAGTTACTCCTTAAGAACTTCCAATATATAAGACAGGAAAATCTGTTTCCTTGTGTTTAAGCTATAACCAAGTCTCTCACACACACAAGTGCACAAGTACAGCCTAGCATCAGGTTCATAAAATGTAAACATTCAAGTAAGTTTCTGCTATAGTCACACACACAGTTACAACAAAAGATCAATTGACACAGTTTTCTCGATTAGTACAAACTAAGCAAGAAGAATATGTTTTCACAGGCAGTTACAGTTGTGAAACATTGCCTACAAATGTCAAAGTGGTGTAAAATCACCTTTGGCAAAAGATGGACAAATTGTGATTACAGTATCATCACATGAAGACTGCTATTTCAATGGACTACAGATTGTTTCCTTTCTCTGTTCTCTCATGAGTGGAGACTCATCCCCACAAGCGTGTGAGAGCTCCTGACTGATCCTGGCAGAGGGTGCAAAGCTCCTGACCTCACAGCTCACACTGTATTAACTGGTATCCCGAAAAATACACCCATCCACTCTGCGAATAGCCTTGCTGGTTCCTGAAGGACAGACTGCTTTGCATGGACTATTTGCCTACTACACAAGAGCTACCTACATTTTTACTGAAAAACTAACAGTGCTACATGTTTCTTGATAGGTGGATAGACCACTTGCTTATAGAAGTTATGCTTATTGCCAGATAAAATTCAAGATATGATGGATTAAGTTTTATGCTGTCAAATTTAAGGATTAAATACAGGCTACATTACTTAAAAATGCTGTTACAAGAACTGAAAACCAGTATGTGCATTGTTATCTGACTCAGGTGTTGAAACTCATGCTAGGAAAACTTGTCAGATTTCTCTCTCCAGGTCTTTACTTACTTATGTATTAGCAAATCAAATTAATCTCAGTCTATCTGATTGCTTTACAGAATTAAATAGACAAACACTACCCACATTGCAACCATGGGACCCAATTCTCAATCTTCTACCTCCAGGGTGTTATGTGAATAGCAAAAACCAGAAATCTGTGGTCTCAGTCATCCACATACACCTCTGCTTACTCTTGAGAAGATACAAATGAAGCTACCAGATCACTCATCTCTTCCATGTCCTAAACAAGACTACCAGAACTCCCCATGTGAAGCATGCATGTTTGAAAAGCCCTGCCACATACTGTGCAAGTTGCCGATTCATTAACATAAAGCTACTCTTCAGGGGTACACCAAACAGACTAAGGCACCAATAGACCTGCTTATATAGTGGGGTTCTTTGCCTATTTTTGTCATAATACAGGAACTCTGCCTCCTTGATCAACAAAGTGCTTCTTCAATTAATTCACAACCTAACTCAACCAGTTTTACTAGCTATATCATCTTAAATTGTACCTCTCAAAAAAATTAATGGTAACACAGACATCTATGTAACATCAAAAATATCAGCCTGTATTCTGCATTTCACAGATACTGTAGCTGACATCGGTACATAGTGGACAATTGATGATGACTGGAATTGCAGAACTGTGTCTCACAAGCAGTTTTGGAGGACCTTGGCACACATTAATGTTGGATCTCAGCCTGCCCAACTCTGTATATTCTCCTCTCACTCACAACATTAAAGACTACCTTGTATGTTCATCCAGAATTTGCAAAGAACATATCAATCTGTGCGCAAAGAATGAAGCATATGAACAAGAAATCTTCAGCGGATTCAACCCATACGATTTTTAATTTTTTAAGATTTTAAAAATTTGCATCGAGCAATCACATGCAGTCAAACAAAACGTATATATCTGTTTTCTATTATGAGAGCCACATTCCTGTAAGCACCACAGTTTTGTGACTGTGTACAACTGCATAACTAGTTCACACATATGATATGCAATCATAGATTTGAGTATTACGTATTAAATGGCCATTTTGAGATCACATATATAGTCAGTTTGCATATATAACTGCAGGAACTGTATATGCAAATCAAGCACATAATTGCACTAATGATTATGGATCTGGGCCCTGTCCTTTTAAGAGTTGGACCTAAACGCAAATCAAGCTTGAACACTCTTTGTTAGTTCAGCTGAGATAACACTATGTAAATTTACTTGGAACAGTGACAGATTCCACTTTTAGATGCACGTCCACATCTTCCGTTGGTTTCAGTAGGAGCTTTTAGCAAAGCTAGGAACAGGGATTTATCCTATATAAAGCGGGACTACAATCTTTTTGATCCTTGCTGTGATGAACCAAATTCTGACACGGTATCAGCTGGCGCAATTTTCACTGGTAGAAATGAGCTTGCTTACACAGGACAGTATTTAGTTGAAAGCTCGTATACAGAGACTATCATGTGGCTTTTTAGCTACCTTGTCCTGCTTTTTTCTAGTGACTCCAAAGGAAAGTTCCATCAGCTGTTCTGACTGCTAGACATTCTCCCATCACTGTGCAGTAACAGTTTTAAAGTTCTCAGGGAGGAGGGTAAATATCAATTAACTTTAGTAACCCACAGCAGCCAGGGTCTGCTAAAAATAGAAGAACAAGAAAACATAAAAATTGGGAATATTTGTATTGCAAAGTATTTTGTGGTTCTACTGGGATTGGAAAACATAATTCTCCAACTATGGTAATGAACACTTTTTTACATTAAGACAAGATACAGTTCCAGGCTGAGCTTCCCTAGGCAGTCTATCAGGTACAACACAGTATACCTCAGAGATCTCTAACCACTCATAAAGACAGATGCCAGTAGAACACCACTCCAAAACTTTTTCTAATTTAACAGGTTTTGTCCTTTTCAACAACAGAAAGAATTGAGCCAGCAGATTTGATACGCTTTGAAAATGCTTTCTGATCAGGCGCATTGGTTATAAAAGCCCTTATAAATACCAAAATTGGTGAAGAAGCCCAGAGTGAAGCAGAACTCTGGTTTTGCATCTTAGACACAGAACTTCATCAACAATGCTGCTTTCTTTCTAATTATCTCTACTACAAATAAAACATCCCTAACAACCTGACAGGACAGAATCTAATCAGCTGCTTTAAGAGACTGAAATTTGGTGTGATAGCAGTAGGTATGGAAGAGTGAAGGACTTTTTTACGATTTGGTAGCAGTCGACTCAAATAAAACAAACTGAAGTTTCTGACATCATCTGACATTCTGCTGTCAAGTCCTGGAATGGGGACTAGATCACCAAGGAAGGTCAGAGAAATACTGTAGTTCCTACCCTGGCCACAGGGATGATATGCTGCTATACTGGCCACTAAAATGATGTCTTGCTGCTCTGACAGCCAGGCACTGATAATCTCTGCTGTTCCCTTAGCTGGTTTCCAGACCTAAAAGAGAAGTCACCAGCACGTTCAAACAAGCCAGCCATGCTTTACCAGGATTAGAAAATGCAATAGAGAACCTAAAGGGAGGAAGATAGAGAGGAAAAAAAAACCAAAAAGAAAAAAAAGAAAATTAGGTGAGCACTTAGAAGTGAGACAAGAAAAAAGGAAATCCAAAGAGGGAACTAAGAGGGAACTGAATAGAAAATACGGGAAGAAGAGAACACGACAAGTGGATGCAAAGTAACAGTGCCAAGAAGAAACTACAATAAAACAGATGAAGAAGAGCAAAAGAGGCAACAGGAGCTTGGAACAAGGATTTCACAAAGCAGCAGGAAGTAAGGAAGCTTGAAAATGAAAGTAGAGTGAAATGGTCTTTAGGGCTCCAGTTTCCCCATCTATTTTTACTCATTTTCAGTACTTATTTTTGGCTACATGTCTTTTATCTTCCAGGAAAAATGAGCGTTCACTGGTTTCTTTGAATCCTTTCTCCTTACTTCTGAAGGGGAAATAAAAAAATTAAAAATCAGTGTAATTAATAAGTTTTTTTAATACTCACAGGGAACTGACTGTCATAAATGAATGTCCTAAGCCACATTCCCACATTTCTAATACACTTGTGCAAACTCAGGTTTGCACAAAAACACCAGAATTTGTTAGTGTAAATCATAAGTGATAGAGGCAGACTGGACTTTGCATATGCAAAAGATGTAAGGTTCTATTTAGCAAGCATTTACTAGGAAGCTTTGCCCTCAGGTGTTTTTAAACAGGTTCACCCTATATTCTCTCTCTGTAGGAAAACCACCTAGAAAAGTATTTTCTGTACGAGTGCTCCACATCCAGTAAGTGCATTGCTGCGAGCGTGCACAGGAAATGCTATTGGGCTTTCATGTACCACAGATACTTAAGAATAAATCATTAATATCATTGAAAGCCCCTTTAAACAGATTTGTCCATTTTTTGTGGGAGATGAACTATTTTGTCCATTTTTCTTTACCCTGAAACAATTCTGCTCAGTGTTGTGCTGTAGATTGAATTTGATTGCAATACTTAAGCATTTCCAGTGATGATCCTAAGGGAGAGTGCACCAGAATTCTATCAGGCATTCTGCCTCATAGGGAGTGCAAATGTCGGACTAGAAGCCTTCTCCTCTGGGACATGACAAAGGACACAGTTATTAGCAAAACACGTTCAGATGACATACCTATAGAAAAGAAAGCACTGAACAGACAGTTACACATTGGACTTACATCAAACGTGGCAAGCTCTCACAATAGGCTTCTGTTAGATGCAGAAGTGCTGCTTGCTTTCTCCTTGATCTACCTCTACAGCTCTCAGTGGAGCATCTTGTGTTACATCCGTGCCACGAGCAGCCCCATCATACCTGCCCACAGCCCCAGTGGAATACAGTCTTTTTGTCAGCCGTACAATTACAGCCCTTCCTGGACTTGATTTAATGTCCAGGATGCTAAAAAATTCCTTGCCTCCTCATTTTCCTCTTCCCTCCCTCACTCTTCCACTACCCCTTCTCCCCAGGAAGGGCAGCCAACTATCGATGCCAGAGGAAAACAAGCAACTCTCCTACCAGGCTTGGTAAAAACAGAAAGAATGCCCTGAAACACATCAGAATCAGAAGGAAAAGAGATAGATGTGAGGTCAATGAGGAGAATAATTATTTCACTGGAACATTCTGATGTTGATGAGAAGCTGGAATTTCCATGCTAGTAAGGAGCCAGGAACAATTTCTACTGTAGGTGCAAAAACTGAATGATCTTATACACCTGGCAAGGTTAGAAGCCATACAAGCTCTATCCAAAAATACTGAAATCTGTGAAAATAGTGGATTTCTTGGGTTCTTAGGCATCCCAAAATATCAATGAATAGAGCCTTAACAGGTGAGAAAAAGGGGAAAATTAAAAAAAAAAAAAAAAAGGAAAAAATTGAAAGCCAGAATATTTTATTCTGTGACAATTTAACATTTTAAAAACTGAAGTAATTGTTTTAACTTCTGGTTTGAAATGAGAAGTCCAACGAAAAAACATTGTTTTTTCTCCTCCAAAATTTCAAGCTATTTTTTTTCTGATTAAATTTGTATTCATGGTATTAGTACCTATGATATGGGAGCTTCCCATGAATTTCTATTTTTACTGAAATTTTTCTATTCAGTTCTAATCATCTACATTCTCCCCTTACAAAAACATGACACAGCTTGCCTTAATTTAGCTTTTGGTGGCACAGATTGTATTTTGGATTCCTAGGGAGCTGTGTAGCACTGAAATTGAGTCCCTAAGCCCACCAGTGTTTCTGAACACAGGTATAACAACAAAATTTGTATGCAGTATCACAAAGAAAAAAGATGGATGGTAGAGTTTCTAAGGTGCCAACCCAGAAGAAAAGTTCTCTCTAAGAAACTGCAGGAGAAAAAAGGAAAAAAAGAAGGGAAGGAAAAAAAAAAAGCTTGTATCCACAACCACCAAAGTGTTACTCAGAAAACCCATAAATCTCCATCTTGGGCACGCGATTCTGGAGACCCTGTGGCTCTCGCATTGTTGGCCTAGTTGAAAGGAATCAATGACAAACAGGACTGAGTTATACACATCAGAGATTTAACCTTCTATAATGGTCCCTAAATGAGGCACATTAACTGTAATGCATTGCGTGAAGCACACAAGCCAACAGGCTCTGCGCATGTGATAAAATTCTCTAATTCTTCAATTTTATGTTCACAAGGAGCTTTCCCGGTTCAGTACTTTTTCAGCAGAGGAAAAAGAAAAATCTGACATTCTTCCTATACTCATGAATAAATACGTTGAGGAAGTACTCAATCCTTTTGCCAGATTACACAATACATAGCATGGTATGAGGGGGTTCCTTCACCAAAGGAAGGAGAGGAAAGGTTTAAGCTGACTTTTACACTTTATTAGTGCATTGTATAATACTTGAATCCTTCTCAGCACCAAAACCTTATTTTTAAATTATATTTTAACTCACTTAGCTATATCTGGAGCTATTCTTTGTCAGAGGTCTAAAACTGTTTCTTCCTCTTCTCGTAAAGTTCACTTTATTAATTTCTGTCTATATTTCTCCAGGTTGTTGCATATTTCTTCTGAGTACTCCACAGCGTTAGCAATACTTGCTGTTGTTTGAAAAGGTTAACGCATCTTTTGCCTCTCTCAGATCATTTATGAAGATATTAAACAAACAAATGGTACCCAACACTGACCTTGCAGAACCCCATTAGATTTTTTTGTTAAAACTAGATGCAATGCTGTTAATATCACTACTCACCGAGAACAATCTGTCATTCCCCAAGCTGAGCTTTTCTTATTACACGCAGAGTACTGGGGTTTGATTTTTTTGTGGGGTTTAGTTCAGGGGGAGCGGGGCGGGCAAGAGGGAAGGTTACTGTACTTTTCAAAGTATTCAACAGAACTGCAAAATCATTAAAAAAAAGCACTGGGCAACAGTTAACTGAGTCACTAATTGTCTGATAGAGAAACTGAAATATATAAAAAAAGTCAGGGCACTGACTTACTAAATGAGATACAGCTCAAAAACAGATAACAGGACCTACATCTGTAATCAGCCTAATATCTGGTTTTGAACAAGTGACATTTCTAAAAGGTGCATCAAAAACACCCACTTTCTGTATTCTTAACAATTTGGAAACATCATTCAAAATTAGTACGAATAAAAAAGGAGAGAATAAGGTCAATGCTGCAGTATGCTCAAGAAAAGCATAACGTTTCTACTTTCTGCACTTACATTACTCAGCACCTGTAATTAAAGATGATCTTTGTCTGCTACAGCAACCAAAATTGTTTTCCATCAGCTGCAAGGTTATCAGAATACACACAGCCCCTTTTTCCAATCTTCTCCGTACACAGTAGGTGCAAAAGCAATTTCATTTCATTAAAAATTCTTTTTTGAAGGCTTATGTATTGAAAACTCAAAATCAAGAACAGAAGAGACATTTAATAAATATCATGAAAGCATTTGCAATTGAAAAAGTAAAGACACAGGAAATAATTTCAAGCATCTAAGGACATCACGAAGTACCAGCAACTTTAAAACAATAACAGAGAGAAACAGGAAAACACCATTACCTTGAATTCTTTTTCAATGTTGGCCAACTTGGCAAGTTCATTGCTGAGTTCTAGAGCAGTAAGTACTGGATCTTCACTGGAGAGGGACAGATAAGCCGGACTAGCCAGTCCTTTGTATGCATTTATTCTTGACCTAGAGTGACTGAAAGAATCATGCTTTTGCTTCTCTGTACAGTCATTACATTTACAGAAATAATCATGAGGTCTTTCTATCCTTGCTCCTTTCATCAACAGCATGTGCACGACTTCGTATTTTTGGCAGTGGGCAGCTAAAATTATGGGAGTGATATCTGGAGAAAAGCGGGTACCATCTTCATCATAGGAATAAAAATCATCATCCTGGAGCTCCTGCTCACAAGGGCTCAGAGTCAGTCGCTTGTTTACTGAAAACCCAGGATGATTCAAAATTGCTTCCACTATTCTAATGTAGCCCTTGCTGATTGCAAGCAGCAGGGCATCTCCAATCCGTGCCAAGTTCTCTTTTTTTAACAGAAGTTCTGTCACTTCCAAATGTTCATTCCCTACAGCAAGCTGCAAGGCGTTTTGGCCCATGTAGTCAACACAGTTGACATTCAGTGTTTTTGACTCCTCCAGCATTTTGCGCACCACAGGTATGTTCCCATACTCTGCTGCATCTAGAAAGCGCTCTTCTTCAGCCGTAAGACTGGTGCCCCTGTTGTTGAACATGAATGCTGGGCCCCTAATGGCCTGTCGCCTTCCCTTTTCCCTCATCATAGTCATACGTCTCAGAGATGGACTTTCTTCAATGTACCTAATGAAAAAACAAAAAGGTAACAGAATTTCACTATGTTGGTTATTTGCAGTTTCCATTTCTCCTGTGGCCACAAAAATAATGACTTTTGTCCCTTGTCATTTGCCCATCTATTGACAAGAAGTATTCTTTACTGTGATCTTTCTGCCTTTATGCTTGCTTGCCTGCAGTCTAAAGGCACTTACAGGTTCAATGCCACAGGCCATTTCTGTTTTGTAAGCACGGTCAAGATTTTTTTTTTTTTTTACTTTATGAAAGACATCACTTTTCTTCAGAAATCCCTCCCAACTCACTTCAATACATATATAAAACAAAAACACAACTACTATACTACTTTCAGTAGTAATTAATACTGTCTACCATAGGCATTCAAGCTGATGGTTTAAGGAAGGCAATATTTATGCTTACTGTATTGTAGTTCACATAAATGAGAGGTGAAAACAAGTTTTCTTTCTGATGTCTTGCCAAACAATACGCAGTGAAGCCTGATCTCATGCCTTCTAGCATTACTACTAGAAACATTAACCAAATCTGGAAGATTCTACCCACAAATCAAAAACAACAGTTCATGCATGTTCATCAGACTTTCTAGATGCTAGTAACTAAACTGCTCACAGATTCCAGACACGGGGCATGATCCAGTATAGACTGGGACCAGCTCTCCAGCTGGACTTTGGCAATGCTGTGGGTTATGTTGGGCCTATTTCTGTTATACATCTATCATTCCAGGCGCTGAAAGGAAGAAGCTATCTAATATTAGTCATTACATGAGTGTATATATTTTTTTAAAAGCCCTCACGCATTCTTGTAATACAATCAAGAAAGATGGCAAAGTCAAAGAGCTTCTGAATGAAAATGAAAATTGGGATGGCAGGCTGCACTGGAAAGAGGAAACCTGGGTGTAGGAAAGTGAGATTGTTTGGGAAAGAGGAGGCTGTGAAATCCCCTCAAAAACTGGATGCAAAAGCAGAAAGAGGGAGAAAAGAGAAGGGGAACAGGAGAAAAGAAAGGGTGAGCAAGCTAAGTCAGAAAACACAGAAATTGGAATTATAAACCAGTGAAGATACTGGCCGAGAGCAGTGGGGAACAAACAGGAATGGGCTGAGAGAACAGACAGATCAGATGCTGAGCTGGATTGAGCTAGGTAAGGAAACTAGAGAGGAGGTTCAGAGAAGCGAGACTAGGAGTTGCAAAGAAAATGGACCTAGGACAAGACATTGAGGAGCAGATGCTACCTAGCTGGAGAAAACAACAGCAGGAAACAACCGCCTGGTGAGGTCTGAAACAACAGAATAAATGGGATCAGGCTAAAGTGGTCATAGCTGGGGAAAGAACAGAAGCATTTATGCCTGCCAGAGCAGAGGCCAAAGGCCTGAAAAGATACTTGGGATACCATAACCTTCCTGCACTACCATCTGCAAATAAATGTGAAATCCATCAGCTATCTCCCTTTTTTCTCTAGTCCAGCTCAATATTGAGCAAGACAGCCTCCAGCTGCTATCAGTTAATCCATTAGCTCAAGGGATAGAGATCACCTGAGCTGATTTGATGGGCACAGAGACACCAGCGCAGCTGATAAACAATATATGAGTTAATGGAGGGTGTGCTCTGAATACATATAACACTATATATATATGCTACATAGAGACAAACAGGCCTTATAAATTTCAAATTTAGTCCTTAAGTCCTATGTGCCTCTGTTCCTCATCTATAGAAAAAGAACAGTTGGCTCCCATTTTACAGGAGCATTGTGAAAATTAATTTATTCACTTCAGTGAAAAACTCAGATACAAGAGTAAAAAGCCAGACAGAAATACTGAAGATTAAATTAATCCTTCTACCCTCAGTGCAAAAGCCAGGTAATGTGCATTAGGAGAGATGTGGGTCCACGTAACGAATGCGGAGGGCAAAACAAAATATTAAACAGCCCTTTTTAAGCAAACCCCGTCACTCTGTGAAAGGACAGAACCAAGGGAAAAACACCACACACACATCTTTGATGTGCACAAAGACTATGCATTTACGTGTACATAGTGGAACCTGCACAGGCAGCTTCAAAAGCTGCATAGCCTAATTGCTGCAGGTTCAAATCCACAACCAGAGTGACAGCCTGTTAAATGCAAGTGGGTTTTTTGGTGTGCGTGTGTGAGATCTTTCAACAATGAGCTTAGCTATATTACCACTGCACAAAATATGCCTGTTGACATGACTGGATTTCTCCATATGCAGCAATGTCAGCCCTAATGGTTTTCATTGGGCATAACTAATTCCCTTCAGGTTATAAGACTATGTCTGGCCTTCCAGCTATCTGCAGCAGTTGTAATAAATTCAGCAAAACATAAAATCTTAATCGCTTTATCACAGCTACAAATATCATAAAAGCTAGCCCATGCTCCAAACATTTCACTTAACACAAATTGGCAGTTCCACTGCAGACCAAGTGAAGAGACTGTAATAGTCATTACTAAGGGCAGGTCTCTCCTGGGATGAAGCATTTGATCTTTTTACATTTTCATCTGTGGTTGGTATTTCTGGACTACCAGAAATGACCTGGGTGGCACTACAGTATAACCAATGCTAACTGGTATTTACTTTTTGAAATACGTGCCAAAACTGCTTTGCCAAACGTGACAGGATCCATTTTTTTCCCCCCACTTCTGTACCACCTTCTTTAAGTCTATGAAAAAGGCTGCATACCAGAGAGGATTTGTGACTCTGTTAAACACAGAATTGATTTAAAAGTCTTAAAGGTCAGGCATCTTTCACATTTGCGAGTACTCAGATATAAAGATTCGAGCCTAGAGTGCATGGGATGAACAGCCACAGTATGCTACTACCTTATTCCCCAACAAAGTCAGAAGTAAAACCAGAAATACTATCTTTTCACAGTTACCTTTTAAACAAGATCTTATTGTCTGGTAAGCTGTTACGTTTCTATTCTTCCTCCACATCTAAAAACATACAGGTACAGAAATGTAGTTGTTTACTGTAATGTTCCGAGGGAAAAAAAAAAGTATGGGTATTAAAAAAGTAAAAAAGACAGAGAACAAATTGACTCATGCTGACTTCTTGATTTAAGACGACTCTAAACTGCCATCCTGAATCTCATTTATCTTTTATGAAATACATAACAATACATTTTCCCCTATATATTCAGTTTAATTTTTCAGATTATTTTGAAATATGACACTTATTTTCTGTTTTATCTATCTATCTATCTTTCAAAACTCACTGTCTGACAGAGGTGACTCATCTGACTTCTGTAAAAAGAGATATATCCTTCCAAAGGTGTTGCATTAGAATATCTTCCCAATAAGGAAGATATCCTTAGCTACAAATCTTGTGACAGAAATGATGTATTTGAAGTGACGGCAGTATCGTCTCAAAATAAAGATGAAAGTTGCTTGGTATTTTAATGACTAAAATATTGTCAAGACCTCCCAAAAAAATAAAAAGCAAAAAAATCTTGTACAGCACCACACAGCCAAAAGACCAACAGGTTCATCCATACCTCTCTCCTCTCTTCTTCCCCTCTTCCCTTACCAAATTCAAAGACCTTGAAGCCAGTGCAGCTCTGGTCAGAGTACTGCATGCAAGAAGCATCAGGTACAAGGTCTCCTATTCCATTTTCTGCTCTCCTGTTCTTACATCTAAGGTTTTTAAGTTATCCCAAAGCATGAAGAAAATGGTTAAAATTTTAGTTTTAACTACTTAACTATTTTCAGCACATTTTATACGTAATATTTGCCAACTGAAATAATCAAAACAACAAAATCTCAAGTCACATCTCTAAATGTCATTAGACTGGCTTAAAAATTATTAAAATAGAACTAAGTGTGCATTAATTATTTGTGTTCTATTTCCTAAAGCCTTTAAAGTTCATATTCTCAACCTTGTCTCCGTAAAGAGCTGAAAACTTGCATTAAAAGAGGGAAGAAGAAATGGAAATCATGATACTTCTCTTCCCAACTGTTTCCAATAGTTGAAAGAACACAAAAAATTAAAAATCTGTGGAACGCGTGGCAAAAAATCCACAAGAACACGAAGCAAGAAAAACGCCCAATTATTTTATGTTAATTCTTCAGCAGAGATACACCACAACATTAAGTAAGTTCTAGTCCTAGTACAAGGGTTGCATAATTACACTACGTGGCACATGGCAGGAAGGTGAGATGACAGAATTCAGTCCTCTCTTGCCGACATGGAGCAGCAGCTGAGCCCCTCCATTTTTTCCAGAACTATTTTTCACATTTCACAGCAGAAAAATGGCCATGGGGTCTACAAAGCCTCAAGCCTGTTTGCTGCTCAGCACAAATAAGGAGGATGGAATCGAAGAGCAATCATGTTAACTGAAGTACACCAGTTCCACCACATCTGGACACATTTCACTTGGCCCTAAGCATGCACCAGTTAGGCAGCTGTTTCGAGGAACCAAAGAGCTTCACTGGCAAGAAGGAAGAATTTCAGAAACTGTGCAACCACCTTCAGAATCATTCATTCATCAGTATAAAACAAGGATGGTCTCAAGTTACGAGTTTTATTTCCTAACTATACTGCTACCATCAGCCATTTGCCAGCTTAAGTCTAGTTCATTGCTTCCTACTTCAGCAAACTCTCAATAACTTCAGCAATAGCCGTAAATGAACATAACTCACTACAATTAACAATTAACTAAGATGTGACAAGACCTTAAGTCAGCCCCTTGTTGAATAATATTAAAGCAGGACACCTCCATTTCAGCTTTGCAGCAGAACTCTCACATTAATGAGGCCATGGCTCCTAAAGGAGTATACCACCTTTCAAGACCTTTACCTAATGATAAGTATCAGAAGCTTTCAGATACAGCAATGTTATGTACACTCTGAACAACTAACTGGTTCGTTACATACCAGGTAATGCCATAAGACACAAAAACCTGTCCTACGTTGTAACATATTTCTGTTTACCTTAAATATTTTCATGTAAAATGTATGACCTTCATATGTGCAATAAAAAATATTTTTAAAAAATTCCCACTAAACAAGCAATGGCCACTTGTCTCTTGTGTTTTGCATGCCTCAAATTTACTATGATCTTATATCACATCATATTGTTACCTGGACAAGGTTACTCCTACGTACAAGGCTAGAAATTTGAGCAGCACAGCAACTGCAAAGGACTGGAGTAAGCATGATGATTCCTCTGCTTCTACCATGGACTGTTTCAATTACAGACTTCTACTGTTAGCCTACCTATCCCCTTTCATGTTCAAACTTCCAGAATTGTAGCAGAAGGACAGAAATGTGGGGCAAACAGTTGACCTGAGAATTCCTTGTGTTCTCCTGTTCATTATTTCATCAACAGCAATTCAAAAGATTTATAATCTTGTTTCTAAGTCTCTTTTTTAACACTGCAAACTGCATAAGCAATTTTAAAAGAAAAACAGAGAAGCTGGAAACACAGAGGTTTTGTTCTGGGCCTTCTCAGATCCATAAAGCAATTTTCTAACATTTGTACTGAAGAACAGGCTGTTATTCTCCTTTAACTATTAAATGCAATAAAAGATAGCCTCAACAATTTACAAGCAGTTTACCCCTGCTAAACTGCAGTACAACATTAGTGATCTTGATTCCATTCTAGCCCTGAAAAGGAAATGCAGTTCAGTGCTTATAGACAGATCAGATGAGTACATCACGGAAACAGCAACGCACATGCACATTTAAAAGCAACAACACTGGAGTCGGCCGCACGGGAGATGCGGATTGTGCCTCTTGTTCTGCCAAAAGTAACCTCTGAGGTCCCAGTTTTAAAATTAAAGAATGATAATTGCCTTACAAAAGTAAGTGCTCAGACATGCACATACATACGAGCAGCATTTTAGCTCACGACTCCTGAGATCTCTTAAACTAAGCATTCTCAAATGTTTGCTTTGTTATCATCACAGGAAAAGACTGTGCCATTCCATGTGAGCTAGCAGCTCCTGGCTCTGTGTAGGGCCACAGGCAGTGTTAGAGGGGCAATCCCCCCAGCCTCACTGCCTCTCCCAAATGAAGGCTTTGCCATCCCTCCAAGCTCTGCTTACAGCCATGGGCCAGAAGAGGCTGCTGGTAAATTTGTTTCTTCACCAGTAAAAATAGTGTCATGTTAATGTATGTTTGCACGGAAGCTTGCGCATGTTCCACACAATTTGGGAATCCCTGCAGTAAATCTAAAATCTATTAAATGAGAGCTTCCTTCTCCCTTCTGTGAACTACTGCCTGGGCTTTCCAGAAGAGGGAGGCTAATTCAGCTGAACAGCAGAACATAAATCAGGCCAGCTGCAAGCTCTGACTCAGGTCTATACTCTCCCACTGGTTTGAAATGACACAATCCATCATCCAAAATGCCCTCATGTCAGCTCACAGAAGTTCTGGCTCCAAACTGGAAAGAATTAAGTCAAAAAAATGGAGCAAAGCACAATGAGATATCAGGAGGAGGTGTACGCACACTTAGTTTGTTCCTTCTGCTCCCACCCCACAAACTATGCAGAGCTTTTTCCTACCAGTACTCTTCACTAACTCCTCACAGAAAACATCAACCATCTGAATTCCTGTGGGAAAAAAACAGGACTATATTTTGATGACTGGAGTGCATCTATGCACACACAGAAAAAGGCAAACATCTCACCAGGAAAGAACCAAGTTAACAGGGCTGCAGCAACAAGGAATTTTAAAGCTTCTTTTACACTCAGTCCTTTATTTGTGTTCTGTCGTTCCACTCCAGAAACTAAGCTACGATTTTCAGAGAAACTCAGGAAATCAGGCATCCGATGCCTGCTACATTTAATTTACAGGTTTTGTCCACATTTTTCCCACTGGGACATATAGTACCCTGTGAAACAAGTATTACATCCAGTCTGCAGCCTTAGTGAGAATCTGAGGTTAATTACTTTTTCCAGCAATATTTGGCACAGGAGGGAGCCAGCTGTACATTGACGGGTACCTTGCACAGGTTACAGCTTTCAGAGCAAAGACGTTTCAAATACCAACCAAGTGCATCTTCTTGTGCAAACTACTTCACATCTTCCTGCCTCTTTCCCCCTTGCACTGTTTGTCCGTACTGAATATTTAGACCACAAATTCTTACAGTCAAGGATTCTCATACTCACTTTGTGCACTCTAAAGCCTTATGTGCGTCAATCCGAGCGCATTATGAGCAAACTGATACTCATATTTATTTCATTAACATATGCTATGATTTTAGGCATTAGCAGCAAACACGAAACGTTACTCTAGAAGAAGAATCCCACTGCTATGCCGAGGATGACCATGGGCACATAACAGGGGAAATGGTAGTTGTGGGTCTTTTTCCTCGATGCCCTGTCAGTTCAATACACTCCTATTACATTGATTAATGTCAGCCCTTTTGTCAGTCCACTGGACAGTGGCTCGCAATCACCTATTACATTGATTAATGTCAGCCCTTTTGTCAGTCCACTGGACAGTGGCTCGCAATCACTGCTGTTATAGGCTCCCAGGACAGGATCACAAGAATTATATACCAGGAAGCAATTCCAACAGTCGGACCTCACGCCAGGCTCAAATGCCTACAGCTGTGCAAACTGAACTCCAATTATTAATCCCTGGTGGCATAATACCCATTTCTTAAAGAAAGAAATATGCCAACAGTTCTAGGAGGACACTAACCTAAAAGGGATACAGAAGTTTAGGACTCATAGCTTACAATTCATCTGAGCTAGCTTCAACTGTCTAAAAATAAAGCATCCGAGTCTAAACTAATCCTCTAGGCTCTTTTTATGGTGAATGGAGAAACACAAGGCACCTCAAGAAAAAAGATAAATGATTACGCTGCCTTGCCCACTGCTATTTCCTCTCTCATCCCATCAACTACAGAGGGAGCCTAGACAACCAACTTAAGCGCAACTAACTTCCAGACAGCTAAAGACATACGAAAGACTCCCTCAGTTGAAGTCTGGGTTGCTTGGTACAGGGTACTTGTGAAGAATTTCTGCACTGGGATGGTAAAAAACACTTTCATTTGTGGTTGTCCCATTCTAAGCACTACTCTAATAATTTCTGTACTTTACAGTTGTCTCTAGGGTGATTTTAATTAAGGCTTCTTCTATAAATGCTGAATATGTTATAACTCAAACTAAAGTGTTTGTCATCTGTTAATTAAAATATTTAATTAAGAACTAAATATTGTCCTGAACATACAAAATACTCAAGTAATCCTCAGAAGTAAGTCTATCTGAACTACAGTGTGTTATAAAAATAAGTGAATAATTCACAGACAACCTATATTAAGTGAGAGAAAAGAAAGTTAACAGCCCTATTACTAAAATTGAATTTCTCTTGCAGTAAGACTAGCCATTGTCAGTATTTATACATACATATATATATATGATCGGATCTTGAAAACCAACAAACTGAAATTTCTGAAGACAACATCAAACAGGGTAAGACGCATCTCAAGAACGGAGGCTTTTCCGCACAGGTGTCCTAGATTTCTGTGGGGAGTCTGGTTTTATCACAGCCTAGATTTTAAAAAAACATAAATGGGCTGCATTAGCACTCCTAGCACAAAAGGGTGCAATGGGTTCTCCAAACCTTAGCTGAGCCAATAATTAGGTGAAAAAAAACAAGAAAAGAAGAAAGAGATGAAATCTCTTATGCCCCGGCACACCTGCATGCCTTCTGCTACGTGCTGCCCCCGCCTCACTCTGAAGGAGCAAAGCCGAGGGGTTGGGGAGAAAAGAGCCGGGGGGGGGGGGGGGGCGAGGGCAGGTAGCGACCGGACTATCCCCTCAAGACACTTTCTCCGAAGTCTCCGCACCTCAACCGCTGCAAACTCGGCCCCGTCTCCCGCTCGCTGCCACCGGTCACACCCGTTTGCTGCCAGGCCGGGCGGGCTGCGCTCCGGCCGCGGGGCCCGGGTCGGCGGGACGGAACGGGGCGACCGGCAGCCGGCGGCTCTCCCCGGGACCGAACGCACCAACTTGCCGGGGACAGGCTGCTCCGGGGAAGTTGCCGGCCAGCACCCTCTTCACCCCCCCACCCCCCCACCTCAGTCCCCGGGCCCGACTTACATGGTGCTGGAAAAAGGGGGGGGCGGGTAGTAGCCGTAGGGCTCCCGGAGGGTTTTAACGGCTCTTTGAGGTGGCGGAGGGGGCTCCGGTCCCCCATTGACGCCTCTCCAGCCGCGGCGCCGGCGCTGCTGCTCCTCTTCTTCTGCCCCCTCCTCCTCCTCCTCCTCCTCCTGCTGCGGGGGGAAGGTCACTCTCCCCTGTTCCTTGCTCCTCCTGCTCTTGCTCGACATGGTCAGGGTCCCCTCAAGCAGCGGTGACGGCGGAGGCGGCTGCTCCCGCTCCCGGCCGGCCGCGTGTGACGGGGAAGGCGGCGGGAGGAGGCGGACGAGGAGGAAAGCCCTGCCCGGCGGGGGACAGAGCACCTGGAGAGGACAAATCCCTCACCATAAAACCACCGCCGCCCCTCCGCCCTCTCCTCCCGCCGCCCGTCAGGAAGGCGGCGCGATGCGCAGCCCGGCAGCCGAGAAGTGCCGGGGACGCGAGCAAGAGACAGGGCTCCCGGCGGCAGCAGCAGCGGCGGCGGCGGCGGCTCTGCCCCTCTCCTCTCCCTGTCATCATCCCTCGCTAGGACAGCATCGTTACTGAGGCGGAGGGGACGAGCCGCGGCGGAGAGGAGCAGCCGCCTACCGCAGCGGGCGCTCCGGAGAGGAGAGGACGCCTCTCCCCTCACACACACCCCTACCCCGCCCGCCCCCTTCCATCTCCGCCCGCCCAAAGGCCGTCTCCGGCCCGGAGGGAGGTGAGAGGGAGGCGCAACGGCCGTTACAAGTCTCCCTCAGCCACGCCCGGGCCGCCGCCGCTGAGGTAAATCCTTCTCCCGACACGCTGGGTCTTCAGGTACTGGTATCGCCGCTGCCGTAGGGAGTCCTCAGGAGGTTCCCGCCGGCGCACGGTGCCTGCAGAGACGGTACCGAGCCTTTCCAAGGGTGCCCGCCGTGGGTACGAGCTCCGAGGGAAGCCGGGGCTGCTTTGCTCAAGTAGTAACGGCGTGAGGCGGCGGGCTGCCCGCCAGCAAGGTAGTTTTCGCTAAAACGGCCCAAACGCAAAAGCGGTGCACATCCCGCGTGAAGCTCGGTCATTATTTTGAGAAATGCTCAGCCCTACACTGGAAACGGTTGAAGTTAAAATTTTCAGGTAAAAAGAGGCTCTTTTGACTGGTTTACCGATGATAAAAGTGAGTCAGGATTTCCAAAGTGTTCCAGACGTCTCTGCCTTAGACTGGACTGGTTTAATTCTGCATGGTGTCAAACTAAAAAACAGTGGGAGGATGTTAAGACGCCCATTGCATGTAATCAGAGCTAATTATACTCTAGATACCAGTCACAAAGATTCTTGCTGTACAGAGATGTATTACCGCTTTTCTTATTACAAGATTTTCAGTGCATTATGCCATAGGGAAAATTATTCTATGACAAAACTGCAATGCCCTTAAAATTGGGGTAGAGCATTTGTGGTTTTATACACAGAGTATGCAGAACAGTAGGTACACAGAGACTACATGTGTTGATTTATATATGCAATAAAGCTATTCCTTTGTCTACATACTGCTGAGATGCCATTTTTCTCTTGCTTTAAACTTTTCTGAAGCATTATGTGGCTATCAGTATAAACTTGCATGAATCTGTATTCAAAAACGCAGGTCCTACTGAAATTGAAATTCATATAAGTTTTCCAATTACTTCAGAGAAAGTGGACTTTAAATCCACGTATGACTGCTTAGATAGAATTCTCACTGCCGAGCATCATTAAGTAGTCTCTTAGTATAAAACACTCATTACCTCCCACTGTACGCTGTTTTCAGTATCAGCCATAGTTTTGCCTTTGTTGTTTTTCATATGTACAAAATTTGTGGTCATGAAGCACAGGAAAAGCCAACCAAGTGTTTCACAGAGATAATTTACTCAGCTACAGCTTTGAAGAAAGAATTGGGTTTTGTTTTGTCAGTTTAATTAGTTTGCATCTTGAACTGTTTAGGGAAGTGGTTTTTTGTGTCTTTCGTCACATGCAAAAACCTATTGAGCTTCAGTGGAATTACGTACATGGCAGAGCAAATTTTGCTCTCTAAGAAACTAATATATTGTGTAGCTACTGTAACTTTGAAGTACTCCGGGTTGTTCATTTAGGACAGTCTAGGTGTCTAGCCTAATTATACATACTGTATCAGTGTTACATATTTTAGAGCATAGCCATGCAATGATCTGTTTGCACCAAACCTTGTATTCTTGCAGGGGCCCTTTCACTTAAAAAATGATACTGCCCATCTTGTATTCCTTTTTCAAAAAAAAAAAAAAAATCCTCTGTTATTACAGTGGGCTACAGGAATGGACTTTCAATTGCCTCTAGAATTTCCCTTGAGAACAAAACATAAAAGTACAGCTGAAAGTAGATGAGAAATGCTCTTGCTTCCCAAATGTATGCTCAGAGCAAGGCTTCCACATATCAAGATTTATTTTCTTTTCAGAAATAGATGAAAGAAGGGTTTAATATTGGTTCTTAGTTTTTAAAAAGTCACATTCTTGCTTTTTATGTTGCACTTCCCAACGCTAATTTGAATTACGTGTTCTATGGGCTGTGTTTTTCATGATTTGAGTATTGTCTAAATAGAGATTATTTTGCTGTTTCTACAATGAAATGTAATGACCACTCTCTATTCAGTTACCAAAGTCACTGATAATACTCGACTTGGAAGTCATCCTTGCAGAAGCCTTCACGATACATCCCTCCATTTCGAGGGCTAAAATGATGATAACTCTCCAATTACAATACTATATGTTATGGTATATATTTCATGCCATAGAACGTTCAGCTAAACTGTTTCTGTAGTTTGCTTCTGAGAATGTCATGTGAGAGAGTGGCAAAAAAACCCTTATTAAAGTCATGGTATATCACTATAAGCACCGTGTAGAAGGCCACTCTCTCTACTACACAATATCCCTACAACATGGACTTCTGACAAATCTGATTCCCCTCACTGCCTATGTTAGAGAGGAAATGCCAGTCAAATTTTTCAGGGAAGTGAGCATTCCTTCTTGATACTGAAGGAAAAGGATAATAAAAATTGACCAAATCCTTTTTTCTTTCTCACCATACCGTTACAAAGCCACCAAGCCAAGATACATGGTTCCTAATGTGCATTTAGATTAAGTGCTTTTCTTCATCCTACCCTTCCTAGTTTACTTGCTTTCTGGACAATTTTGGCCAGCACTTGCTTGCATTTGAACTCTACAGCACAATGATAGTGGAGAAATTTTCCCCTTTGTTTATTTGAAGGAGATCCTACCTGAAAATCAGCCAGGTTGGCAACAAAAGAATCCATTACAAATCTCAAATGTACTTTTTATGCTTAGAGTCGTAGAAATATTTTGTATTTCCAACTGAAATGTGTAGGGAAACAATCACAGTCACAATAAAATTATGTATAGAAAATTTACCACAGTTTGAAGTAACAGGCTGCTACCAGAACACAGTATCGGAACAGGGATATGAGAATCCTTGTCTGATTAAACTTCAGCCATCACTACCTTACCTGACAGTAAGAATTTTAAAATCATTGCTGTGTCTTGGAGGTATGGTTGAGGCTCTGAAATGCCTTATTCAGGCAAAAAAAATGCATGAAGCTACATTTCCGAAACACCAGAACAAGCGAGAAACCTAATAATAGTGAAATTGCACCTACAAAATCCTGGGCATGGCCAAATGTTCTCGAAAAGGGATTTCTGTTCATGAGTCATTTACCCATTTTTGAAAACATTAATAATGTCAATAATGCAAATGTTCCAAAATAATTATTCTTCTCAAAAAATTGTTAATGTTATCAAAGTATCAGATAGATCTCAACAGAGCCAAACTGCAGAAAGTGAGGAAGGAAGGATGAGTAGATTTGAAATACCAGGCAGACCAATACAGGGAACCTTGTGCCGTCTGTTGTTTCAGCTGCATAAAGACTTTACAGTCAAAGGCTGCCAATCTAGTACATTTTGTGAACGCTGACTTGAATTTACAAGGTTTTGAAGTCATGTCATTTTAATTTAGAAAATCGCTTCCTGGAAGTTGCTTAGACAGGAGTAAAATAATGAAAGGTATACTACTATAAGGACAGAGACTGAACAGAAAAGCCTGAAAGATTTACAGCAAATAGTGAAACATAGCAGATATGGTATTATATTACTGAACATGCTAGATTATTCTTCATAGTCTTTTTTTTTTTAAGGAGATGGATTTAATGCCATAACTATTTCATGTTCCAGTTGGAATTGCAGCCAGAATACAATCCCTCATTCTTATCACCAGACTGGCTTGATCAAGATAGGGTGGAATTAGACTGGAACAGTTTTTTTTTTTTATATGGATCAACTACTCTCTGGTGGAATTTTTCTGTCCTCCTCAAAATTATGAGAAATACACAATTAAGATTTTAAAATTTCTATTGGCAGTATTCTTCAGCTGGAAAGAAGAGGTAAAAAAATAGGTTTTCTAAATTGAAATAAGGTGTCTAAAGAGCCCACAGCAGTAAATTTCCTTGAAATATTGTCACAACCATGAGTTCTGTATTTCTCTTTCCCATTTTTTTCAGCTTCTTTAAGTTAGGCAAATGAATGGAGTAAAGATCTGAAATATGAAAACAGATAGCGCAGCTGGCATTCAGCGTACAAAAGTATCAGGAAATATATTCAGATTCTTAGACTGAGCTAGCACAGCAGTAATACTTTCCAGATCTATGAGGCACCTAACAGAGTGGATATGCAAATCAGTAGGAGTGTGACAAGTGGTGGGGAAAAAGGTCATTTAATGAATATACTCTGGGGTTTTCTCTTATCAGAATTTCTCCGAGAGGTACATTTCAACAGTGTTCATTTGAAAATAAATCTAACCTGCTTGTTGAAAATTGGATTGTTGACCCTAAGACCTTCTTGTTGAAACTAAGTGATTCAGATTTAAGAATCAGCAAGATCCAAGAAACTTCTAGTAACAATTTCTCTTGCAGAACAACCTTGTATGTCATATGATTACGCCAAATGGTTATTTTCCTGCTTTATAAAAAACTAAGGGTATCTTCTCTCAAGAGACAAAACTGGTTTTTATTTGCTTGAAGTGACGGATGAAGAGAGGCAAAAAGACACTCATGGTAATGCCAGAAATAGAATCCAGGTCGTGCAGTACACTGAACCCTTCTCTAACGTGTGTGTGTACTACTTTCATGAAAATTGGGAAGTTGGTGGGAATAGCAACAGTGTAATGAAAGCAAAATTGGCCGCCTTTGCCTCATACTGGGAATTTGCCTACTTGCCAAGAACCCAGTGTTTTCAAGGACATTTAGCTCATACATCAAGGACTTCTATGAAAGTCTAAACAGGTTAATCAGCATGAAGAAGAAAGAAGGAGTGATGTGATGTCACTGATCTGTAAGCAGATCTCAGCCTCAGAACTAATATTATGGTTTAAGGCTTTTAAATGAGATGAGATGAAAAGATAAATTCCTGAGACCTGAGCCTGTAATTTCATGCACACTGTGCAGCCATTCAGGCCCATGCAAAGGGATGGGTATAAAATACTGTGAAATCACCTACTGGAAACCAGGCCCTCAGAGCTGTGTCTTGCAGTTCTATTACGTGGTCTACTTTATGATATTAAAAGGCTACTGAAGTCTCCTGCCAATAAAACCATTAGATAGATACTAGCTACATTTTCAAAGGTCTGCAAAATGTCTGTCTAGACAAAAATGGACAAATACTCTTCTTTTTTTTTTTTTTGCATTAAGTGGCAACTGTGTGTATGTTTACATATTTGCACCTGTTATTTCCTTTTTTCTAAGGCAAGCCAGATATGTCTTTAAACAAATCTGATGTCTTTGCACACTTTTGAACAAATCCACAGGATTCGAAGCCTATGCCAATTAAGTTTTATTCCTCTCTTTTCAATCATACTAGCAGAAATTAGAAGTTAACAGAAGTGCTACTAGGAAAGGGACTACAGAATCAATTGCCTTATCTGTACATTGCCCTGGGGACTGTATGTAGCTTATAAACTTTAAAAAGTGTACTTTCATAAGATTTGCTTTACTTATCATTTTTTATATAAGGCTGGATTTTCTTCCTTAAATTAGTTTCCCTGTCACTGTGTCAGTCAATACTCCTTGAAAATATAAACATGAATCTTAGCCTATTGCTGAGTGCTGGCAAATAGGCAACCACGTGGTAAGTAAATTTATTGTCACAGGACAACATCTTTAACAACTAAGTTTTCTTTTTGACAGTGCTTCACTTATGGGTGGATGAATGCAATGCACCCTACTGTCCCCTTGCTGGTTGAGAGAAAAATTTATCACATGGATGTATTCAGTGTTTCAGCTAATGAGATTGAGAGGTGCAATGGATGTATGGAGTGCAGAGTAGCTCTTATTTTAGCAAATTAGCAATGATTTCGGTCCTGTGCAAGTAATTAAGTCTGAATATATTTGGACACAGTTCAATCTTTCTGTAATTGGGGGAGCAGGATTTGAGTCACTGTGGGGATCAGAATGGGGAAGCAGGACAAAATAAAAATAATAGCAAGAGACAAACAGTTCATGTGATGAATTAAAACAGTTCACAAGGATTTTTAAACTCAGAAACAAGTGGATTTTTCACATTGTTTTGTGAATTGATGTTGTAATATATTTTAATTTGTGGACACATTCTCCCTTGTGACACCTTGGCAGAAAGAAATTTAAACAGCAGCTTACCATTATGAAAGACAAATCTGAGTGACAAGCACGGCTCCCTGAGGAGGAGAAAATCCTTCATCCTGGTTTGCACCATTCAAAGCTCCGTTGTCCAGGATGTCTGGTGATTTTGACTGAAAGATTACCTGATTCTGTCATAGTTCAGAGCCTAATTTTCTTAAATCGCATCAGAACCCTTGGATAAATACCATCTGGTACTAACTACTTGCCATACCTCAAAGCATAAATTCCTCTTGTTGGAAGAGGAGCAAATACCACAGCACACTGTGTTGATTGAAAATGTAATCTTTCCTTTCATGGGCTGCTGTGGAATAGGTGATAACACTCGACCACAGGTGCTAACTATTTGAGTGACAGCAACTCAGTGGGTCATCCAAAACTGCTTCTTTGCTATGTTGGAGGAATGGGCAATTACAAGGGGAGGAGATTAAAAGAAGATCCTGCTAAGTAGTGTAACTATGCTGTGAGTGGGAGTACATCCTCCTGCAGAGCTCCCAAGTCATTTGTGGCCAAGTGAAAAAATGGTTCAGTATCTGGTATGGCAAAAATTGCGTTTCCAGCTCCACCAAATAATTCTTACCCTTGAAATTTTTTGCTGTTCAGTGCACAGTGAAGCACTGGGCACTTTGAATATCATCATTCCCAAGTGACCAGGAGATAATATTGGCAACTGGTGGATTAGTCTTAAGTCTCTTGGTAATAAACTTCTTATGAAGAGGCCACATCTTATCTCTGAAATAAGATGCGCTCAGAGACATTCATTAGGAATTAATCAGAATCGATATGAGACACAGTGAAGCTATATACTTGTCTGATTAAAGCAGCCACAAGATGCCAACAGCCTGCTTTTGCATAGCACACAATGCATTTAACTCCTGCCAAATTCAGGTGTCCTACAAGGCTGGGGATCCCATATATGTCTTCTGTGTTACGAAATGAAAAAAATTCCTATATAAACTTTTGTTGCAGTTTTCCTGCCTTGTATGTAAGAAAAGCCACAGTTCAGAAAAGGGAGCAAGGAAATGCCAAAGTTTCTAGCAGTTGAGAGGTGCTCAATAACAGAAAGAAAGAAAAAAACAAACAGGATGTTTCTGTGAGAAGAGACTATACTTACTGATAACAGTCTTCAAAGTGACTGACAGGGAAAATGGAAAATTGTGGAAAAAGGGAGACATGACAGTACTTAAATTATTCCCTGAAGCCAATTTAAAATATAGTGAAGGTGCAATATCTTTTGCCACGAAAATTAGAATAACTCTACTGTTGTTGGTAACAGGTAGATGTCCCATTCAATTAATATGTGTTTTGGGGAGGAAGATGGTTATAGAGGTGAAAGTAAGGGTTAAAGAACCTCAGCACTCCTGTCTTTCAGCAATCCCTGTGGTACCCCAGCATGTGTGACGAGGTGCTGACAGAGAGGGATGGAGGTCAGATTTCTGACTTCACTTTCCGACTTCAGGAAAGCAAAAACCTTTAAGGGTATTGTCACTTTTTTTGTGAAGTCAGGTCAATGCAAACCTTGCGATCACTTTCAGTGGAGTTTGAATTTCATATTTGGCTTTTAATAAAAACTGTAACCCACGTTCATGAAAAGCTGGAAGAAATTTTCCCAGGGTTTCGGAACACAGCCAAATCCAGCTGGACTGGTACCTCAGACAAATTAAGGAGAAAAAGTAAATCTCAGGAGACTCTCATAGGTTGCATTAATTTTTAAAACACCCATGTCCTGGTTTTTAGGAGTAAACAGCAACTACAGTTCTCACTAAAACTCAGAAAATGAGACCAAATATGCTTATTCAGCAGAAGAGCAGTAGAAGGCAAACTCTTCTGCAGTAACAGGACAGACAGACATAAGGAAAGGTCTTTAATGCAGAAAACATTTCAATGCCCATGATAGAGGTATTTCCATCTCCCTCAATATTTTTCATTACATTACTACAGCTGCTGTGTGGAAATTGTCTGCAACAATGAAGTCTTTGTCTAGGAATACCACCCCCTGGCTTCTAGATTCAACTAACAGGGATTTGATACCAATAGAGACCTCAAATAAAATTTCATTTTAATAGCAAGAGGTAAACACTGAAAAATTGGAATACTGAGCATCAAAATTAGTCTATAAGGGAAAAGTGATACATATGGTTTCCTTATCAGATGAAACAGCTGATATGTGCCTGGCAGGTCAGAGATTTTGGAAAATTAGGAATCTGCACATTGTGGACTTTGATGTGGGCATGGAATTCATTTGAAGAGACCCAAAGATTGTTCAAGGGCTTGTTAAAAACACACGTGTAAATATACATCCTGGGTGTAAAAGCAGTATGTTAAAAGACATACAGGAGTATTTTAAAAAATTGCAAAAATAAAAATGTGGCCAAAATTGGATTCCAAAATTAATAAAATCTCTTCTACTTACATAATCATAAAAAAATAACTAACCTGCAGTATTAGATTAAAAAATTTCAAGAGCCTTACACACTCAAACTTTCTATTTTTGAAATTATATCATAAGCCATCAGAGGGGAAACCCTTTAACTTCTTAACAGTCGAGGCACTTTCACTTTAAAACAGGCTATTAGCTTTGTCCATTTTTGAACAGTTCATTGTCAGATTCAGATAGTTCTTAACATAATTCTGTATAATTTCAGGAAACCTTTTGGCAAGAGTGAATCTGTTAGGTTACCCATTCTGTCTGACACTCAGAAACGGAAAGGATTGATTGCATGTGAGTATAGGACTATCTGATAGAAATGGTCTCTCAGTCGTACATGAGTGACAGAAATACATCTTGACTACTCTGTTCTTTCTTCTTGACACTTTGTAATGAAGATCCTTGTATCAGATAAAAGATGCCCCAGATTACATACATTTGCATTATAAAAAGGGGAGGGTGAAAATTATTGTGAACGCAAGCAAAGTTCTAAAAAGGCCAACAATGATACACAGACTTATCCAAAACCAATGAGATACATAGGAGAAAATGAAAAAGATTTTGGGAAGGAGGCAGCAGTTTGTTCTGGTCATCTTCGGAGATGATGTCACCACAGAAATGAGGTAGATACTGAGATGGAGTGGAAGGAAGAAAGCACGAGTGTATCAGCATTTTTGTCCTTTTCTCCCCGTGACACCCCCACAGTTAATACAACACAGCTCATTAGATCATGAAAAGACTGCTAGACACTTTCCTTAACAGTGTCTCCCTGTAGCCCTATTAGATTCCCCATTGTCTGGTTATGCTGAGCCAATTAAATAATCAGCATTCAGTTTTGTGGAAACCACAAATAAAATCCAGATAAAAGGCACTAGGATATCCTTTTGCAGGAACTGAAAGATCCATATGACAAACTGAGATGTTAAACCTGACTCTTCATCCCATGAAGAAAAATAAGTGGGAAATTTTGTGTACCATGGAATATAAAGCTTGCTGTTCCCATGTAAGTTCCCTACTTGCATTCCTTTACTTTGCCCATCTTTCCTCTTGTCCCCTACGCTGCCATCCCGACTCAATGGAGCAACAACTATTAGTAGTTCTCACTGAGGCATTTGGAGCCAGTTCAGCAGCAAAGCCCTGGCAGAGAATACCTGTCACTGCCATGGATTCTGTCTGAAAGTGGGGGAGGAGATGTCAAGAGAAATGTTACCTCGGCATTTTGGATCAATCCTTGCTGCATCTGACATACCATTTTACTGGACTTCAGTCAAAGTTTTGATTGTTCTCTTCTGCCCTCTCAGCCACTCTCTGTTTTGTATAAACTTTTTCTTCCATTTGTCTCCTCTACCTTTTACTCCTCCTTGTATTATATTCTTATATTTGTTTTCTCCCGTGGTCCCTTAAAGCTATCAGATCCCTCAGATAGATACTCTCTGCCATGCAGTGCTGAAGAAGAGAAACTCTACTCAAACTAGCCTAGATAAGAAAAGAAAAATCTGTATTTTGTAGTATCCATTTATCGTCTCTTTTCACATACTTATCTTGAAAGTTTTTTCTTTCTGCTTCTTATACAGATACACAGTCAGTATCTCATAGAGTCCTCTTTTCCCTGTTGCAGGGCCTTGGAGTACAACAGTACAGAACATACAATATAATCCTAGACTATAAATACATATATAAACATACCAGTCACTATAGTGCTGGTTCTGACCTTACTTTCCAGTCTTCTTCTGTCGCTTTGCCTTCTGATACCCATGCGTTGCCCAGAATATAAAATACTCTTAATGTAGGAGGGTGGACCTAACCAACATGTCTGAGATGGTTTGACAAACCCTGATTCCTAAATTATAACCAAGATGCAAGACAGCGAAAGGAAAAGAAAGGTGAAAACATTGCAAAATACATCGCAGGCCCTCAAACGGTGAAGGAAATCCTGAAAGAGAACAGCAGAAAACAAGAAAACAAAAATGTTATGCCCAGGAAGTGATAAATAAATAAATAAATAAGCAACTTATATAAAAAGAAATAATGAAAATATCTTCCTGTGGTTTCTAGTATCTGACAACACACCAGGTCCCTTAGCCAACAATACATTAGCATTTGCTAGGCATGGGTCAAAACTTCGAAGTATCGAGATCTGAATTAGAAACTTTTCTCACCTCAGAAATTAAAAGTTACTCCCTTGCAGCAATAGAATATAAATCAAATGAAGGAAATTGGGTGGAGCACTATTGCAATGCTTTAATCGGTGCATGCTGTTTTGTTACACCAAGTAGCTGTTTAATAGAAATACCCTCTGATGTCTATTTACAATTATAACTGATTTTAATACTGATGCAAAATTGTGGGTATTTGTGAATACTGTCAATTTGCTTAGCTGCTGGATTGAAGTAGAGTAGAAATAGGAGATGTAATGACAACAAATGTCAGGAGCATTGTACACAAACCCAACGACAGTTCAAGAGAAACAGACCCAATCAGAGCATAAACATAGCCTTAAATATTATTAAAACGGTACATTGGGTCATTCATGCCACTTGATTACTTAACATTTGTAACCATATGGGACAAGGACTTGACATGAAGAATGGAGTGGCTTTTGCACAATGGACTATTCAAATTGAAAAATTGGCCAAGTGCATGATGGGCAATTTGCCTTCCCTTGAAGCATCTTGCATTTGCCAAGCAGAGTGAAGAATATTGGACTTGATGGATCATTGGCTTAATGGAGCATGGCAGATCCTATGTTCCTATTAAAACTGACTGGTGGAGGGCATTGTTCCAGACACAAATTTGGTATTAAAAGTAAATGTATATATTCTTCTGAGCTTCCCTATATTAAAAAATTACAAGTTGCCCGATTTCTGTTAAAACTTATTAATTTTATGTAGCTTGATTTTTTTAGTGCTGCACTCTGATTTACAGATGACCTCAGAATAACAATAATTTCTTATGAGACTGAGAAGAAAAAGAGCTATTCTGAAATCTAAAAGGGAATAGTGGTGTTGCTGGATTATTTTGTATGTCAAATTTCTATCTCGCTTTGCTAGAACAAGATCATGTGACAGGAGGCTGTTTTTCTAAATTGCCATGTAAACAAGCAAGTAAGGTGTTAAGATTTGTGTAGCTGAGAAATGCAGGGGTCTTGTGACACAAGAAGTACTTCTAGCTAAAACGAAGGATACAGTCTCGGGAAACCAGAAATCCAATTCAATGATCACTGTCTTTATTATCTTTCAGCAAGTATAATGCCACAAACCTACTTAGCTCACAGCCATAAAACCTCTTATCAGAATTAACCCAAAATTAAGAAATAAAGAAACATTTAAACCTTTTTACAGGCAAAGACAGGGCTGGAATGGATAAATATCTCAGAATTACATCATCCTCCACTGTAATCTTTGTGGCAGGTCCACACCCTCAGAAAAAGGGCAAGGAAGGGCATCTTGTATTGTTGCCTGTCTGCCAGTTAGTGCTACAGAATCCTCTCCCTAAATTTACAGGGACCCGTCTTGAAAGTATTTAGGTGTTTTACGTGCTCCCCTCTCCTCCATTGTTAGAAAGCTATTTTAGGACCTTACCTCTCCGTCCAAATAACTCCTTTTCCGTGGCCGGTCCCCTGCTGAACACCATCGTTGTGGTCTGGTGACTACATGCGGTAACACAGCACCATACAGCTGATTTGTGCATGTCATTTTTTCAGGGCACAAGCTACAAAACTATTGCAGTAATAAATGCAAAAAGCCTTTAAAATCCATCTACCTCCAAGTCATTTACATCATAATTATTAAATTACTTCAGAGCTCGGGTGAACATCCTGCAGTGAGCAGTAATAGGAGCGAAGGAGAGTATCTCACTGCCTAACTTCTGGTATCTAATTTAAGTAATGAATTAAGAGTCTGTATTCTTAGCTTCTTTACATATCAGTGGAGAAAAGGAGCGGCTCTTCCAAACAGTCATTCTAAATGCCCACGTTAGGGAATGTAACAAGAGCTTTCCAATTTAGCCACCTGTATTTGGTCCCTAAAGTCAGGTGGTGCATTGTAGTCAGGAAGGGGAAGCTCTAATAGGAATTGAAAATCCTTGCTCTGACAGAGGATATAACTTTATATCAGCAACAAAATGGAGATGGGAGAATTCTAGAATTTTGTGAAACACAGAAGTGCCGAGGTCACTGTATTTTAACATGGATTTTATGTGATGTCATAGCTGGACTAATAGAGATCATTTGTAACGGCTAACACTCAACTTATGATTCTATCTTGATCCTTTTACTAACAAATCATATTTTAAAACCTTGAAATAGGAACAGAAATGAAGCCAAAACTGAAAGACTGAGGCAATTTTTTAGGTCCAGAGCTCACTTTCCAAAGACTTGGTTTCTTTTCTTAAATACATTGCTAATCATGTTTTAATTTTTAGCGAGAAAAAAGAAGAAAAAAAAGTTCAACGCAAAAATTTATGTTACTCTTGATACTTCCTTTTTTCTCTGTGCTTTCCTCTTTATCCTTCTTTAAAAAAAGTATATATATGGTTTTTTACATGTATGCTATATATATATATAAACTTACACAGAGGTTTTGAAAGAACAATTCTGTCTGACATCCTCTGAACTGTCAGCTTCACAACATCCTTGATGGGAAGAGGAGCAATTAAATTTGGTAACTTGTTTTTTTGTCAAAGTGAGTTCATGGGTTTTTTACTGAAGCAAAAGAGAAGAATTTACAAACATGGAGAGAAAGAGGTCAAGGGCTATCAGAAGTGAAGAAAAAACAGCTACTGCCAATGGTGCTTGAACTTCAGCCATTGGTAAGTCACACAGAACAGAAGAATAGAAGGTTTGCTTTTCCAGCTTTATCTAAGTTTTTCTGTATTATCACAGGCATACGAGAGGCATATTAAGCACTTTGAGACACCAGCTCTACTAGAATCTATTGCTGGAAGTGGGTTTTTAGATGGCAAAAGGGTTACTGTAAGATTTGTTCTGACTCCTATCAGATTTGGACACTTCCCTGGGAGAAGGATGCAAGGAAAACGTAGGTAGAGGGTGTGAGGAAGAAAATGAAAAAGAAACATATGTCCTAGAGATGGTATATGAGATTACCATCCTCTGACAGAAAAGTCAGGAAAATGCTGATGGCATCTGGTTCAACATTTGCATCTGAGTAGCGTATCTGTCAGCTTCAGATAAATGAAAGCTGAACAGCATTATGGTGACTCCTGGGATGGTATGGTATGTACCAAATTATTTTTTTAATAGTGAAAGATCCAGAAAGGTGTTGGCCATTTCTACTTGAATCTGATAATAAAAGCAAGCTTCCAATGACCAGTTTGGAAATTTCATGAAAATTCTGGCTTCATGCTATTTTATAAGCTCTTCAAAGGACTTGAATACTCTTAAGTGGCAATTATTTCCGCCAGAGCACTCGCGTGCTTTTTTGTTCCAGTAATGGGCTTCTTTCTAATCTAAAATTATATAATATATTTGCAAACAAAAAATATTTTCAAACACTTCCCCTCTTTTCTGGACATTTAAAAAACTCACTCTAGACTACTAGTTAACCATTCTGTTGCTGTTCAGAGCTGCAGAGATAATTTAGCTGGATGACATTTAGATGGGCAGAAGAAAATTGCCCTGATTCAGATTTCATGTGAACATCACAGCATGTGGAGCCATTCCAATGATTTTAGCTTCAAAATGCCATTTTTTATTAAGAAAGTGCTTCTGTCCTCAGTTTTTACATAAGATAAACAAGAGTTTATGGGAATAATAAAACGCGGCTTTACTTAATTGTGAGACCATTGTTTATGATGGACAAGATTTATTCTCACTTCAGGTGCTAAAGAAGTATTTTTGAGTCTTGTCTGGAGAGATCTGGAGCAGGAAATCTGTTTTAAAGCCTATTAAAAATCTGTTTCTGGACAAAACTAGTTCCTATGTACTTGCCTGTTGTAGGGCATGCATACTGAAAAGGGATCACACCTTCATTTGCTGATGACTCACTTCAACGTAAAAAGCTTGCAGGGTTTAGCTTCCACCATCCGGTAATACCACACTCAGGCAAAGAGCTTCACTTGCAAGGAGTGACATGAACATGATGAGCGGGCATTGCTTATCAGGGCCGATGAGCAAAGTACAGAAAAGAGACCTGAGTATATCTGAATTTTGTGCTTCTTAAAAGTGTTTCCATTTTAGGCCTTTCAACTTTGTGCAAGTATTTGCTTGGGAATGGTCATGTTGCTGTAACATACAGATGATTAATGCTTACAGAGTGCTTTATTTTTTCGAAGAGCTTGAAGAACATAAATGATTGCTATAGTGTACCCACTACTCAAAATGTTAAGCAAAATCTAAGTTCATAACAAGTTTAGGGCCAGATCATCTGCTCCACGGCAAAAAGGCTTGAAATTGCTTTCAAAAGCAGTCATATCTGGTAGCTATAAAGAGAAGATGATCACTTCTTCTCTTTACAGCAGCCAGAGAAGACACTGAAAAGGCATACACTGTCACAAATAACAAATTCCCTGTCATAGGACATGCAAGATTTTGGGACAGGTGAAAACGATACGCAAAGTGGTAGCTTTTCACACTGATGACATCTTGGGCACAAACTTAAGTCATTTCTGAAAACCCTGATGGTGAAAGTGGAGATAGCAAAGAAGATTGTGGGTAATAAGCCAAGACAGTTGCGTGAAGAGGTTGCTTCTCAAATTGCCTGGCGTGATGCCTTCTGCTTTCTGAATGTGTTTCTTTGGAGCATGTAGGTAAACAGAGTTACATCCCTTGGTGCTGCATATGCCTGCAAAAGCCTCCCATCTTCCAGAACACAGTTAAACCTAAGGTTTACTACAGCTTTCAGGTTGCAGGGATTTATGAGAAGCTTGCCCTCATCTGTGCAGTTCTGTGCAGACAGGGAATATGAGGTCTCAAGGGCTTTCTTTTTTATTAGAACAAAAACATTAGTTTTATGAGCTTTTAAGTAAAGCATTGGCAAAAAGCAAAAAGTATTAGTTGATATAAAATATGCATACATCTTTATCTCTGCATGAGAAATTAAATTATTTTCATTAATTTTCAAAGATAAAAAATAACTTTGACATACATTTAAAATCAGGACAGGCTGGGGATAAGGAAAATACAACATCCTGTGTGAGAGCTGATCTCAAACAACCAAAATGTTCATTTCTCATTCACTAATTCACAGCTCAGGAAAATATATTTGGGTCATTGCCCAGCTCCTTTTGCCCTGAATTTGGATTGGCCATCTTGCTGCTGTATTAACAGCTACTGCTGTCTTCCAGGGAATGCTTCTGGGAATACATTTTTGTATTGTGATTGCAATAACAGTAAATACAACTGGTCTTTCAGATTATGAAATACTGAATGTGTACAGTTCACTCCACTTAGTGCTGGCTGCTTTTTAAATGTATTTTCTCTCCTGCCTTTTTAGACAGTGAGGTCAATAGGTTGGCCAAATGTGATGAACGTTTCTTAGCTTGTGGAATTTGCGTATTAATATACATCCATTACTAGTGTACAAAATAACTTATAAATTGTGCATTGAACTTTCTTACCTAGGAAACTATTCAATGACCAATTTAAGGTAATAATATAGTGTAGCGGGGATTGATTGTAAGATGCCACATTTAAATGAAGATCTACTTCGCTACAATAGAGGTCTCAGAAACCGTAGAAGTTTAGGACTAGGTATAATCCCAGCCATCAATTCCATTCTCTGGGCTCAAGTCTAGTAACTCACTGATATTTGTATAGCCTGTTCTTAGGCACGTCCAGCAATGCAGATTCCACAAATTCTGTAAATAACCTCTTTTAGTGCTAAAATGTAGTTAGAAAGTTATTCCTAATATTTAAGATGGATTTTTCCCTTGCCATAAAGAAAGTAGATTAATTCTTGTTCTGTTCTTGCTGTCATGCAGAATAACAGTTGGTCACCATGCTTTTATGACAATTCTTTACATATTTTATGTCACCCATCTTTCTCCACATCTTCACTTTGCCATGCAGAAAAAATTCATTTTTTCAACTCTTCTTCAGAGGCCTTATTTTCTAAACCTCTCACCACTTGCTCACCTCTCCAATTTATCCTTTTTGGCACTGAGATTGGTACTCAAATAAGGAAGCATTATATTCCAGTTTAGGTCATATCAAGTTCCAAGTACAACAGAGTACCTCACTTACATGCTATATTTCTGTGGATACCTCCTAGAACAGTTGCTGTTTTTCTGTTAGAAAGAGTTACATAAAAGCATTCCCTATGCTTATCATTTAGGCCGTTAATTAAAGCATTAAATAAGCCCACATCCTGGTCTGACACAGTCAAGAGCCAATTTTGAAACTATTATTTTGAATATGAGCTTTCAACACTTACCTAATAACAACATCATCTTGTCCAGTGTTTCTTAGTTTTCATGTGAGAATGACACTCATGTCTTGATGTAGTAAAACTGTATCGACAGTCTTAATTAAAGTGAAGTTATACCATACTTACAGGTTAACCCCTATCCATTAGGCTGGATGTTCCATCTATAAAATAGACCTGTATTGGTCAAGTCCACGTTGGCTGATTTTATCTCCTTATTGTCCTCTGGATGAATACAAAATGAGCACTCTATAATTTGTTCCATTATCAAAGCACCATTGGCTGGTCTGTAATTCTTCCAGTCCTGTTCTCCTGACCTCTCTCTAGTGAATATTAAGAGGTAATTGGGAGCAGCAGGAGGGGAAATTGAGCCAGAAACTACGGGGTGACGACAAAACAAGCAGGGGCATTGACCTCACCATCTTGGCTGCAGTCCCCCAGGACGCCAGCAAGGCAGGGCAGGTCTGGTAACACTCACCAGGGTCAGCCACAGTCCCGCGGATTGCCAGGCAAGCCCGTAGTGATGGGGCACGTCCAAGATCAAGCCAGGAAGCCAATTCAGCAGGGCAAGGTCAAGACCAGCCAAGTACAAGGCTGGGCACAGGCATACCTACGACATAGCTCAGGCACAGGCTGAAGATGAAGACCCTGACCATAAATGAGCCTTCCAAGTGAAGGAGGAAGACCTGATGTGGCTTCCCACAGCTGTCTCTCACCTAAGCCTGACCCAACATTATACAGCTATGGGTAGATGGCATTTCAGAGCTGGCCTACCTTTCTCAGATGCCTCAGAGGGGTGTAAGGGGTTGCAGAGTCTCTGGTGCATGCAGGGCCCTCGCAATGGCTGGCTCTTGGTAACTTATTTCCCTCCTCTCCCCCCTTTTTTTTTTAATTTCATTGTACCATGTGTAAATTGAAAATGGAGTTTTTCATGGAAACCATTCTGACCTCATTTGACCTAGTCTGAGTGCAGCCACGGCACCTTAACATTACAGTTTTCTGGAGTCATAGGCTTCAAGGACATTCTCCCTCCAGGTAGCTTCCACTGGTAGCACTTATCCACATGCCCATATTTCCACAGGTTGGTATGTACATAATTACATTCACACTGGGAGGACTGTTATACTTCTATTATCCAAGCCCAGTGATACAGCTTTTATGTGTAAAAAAAGTATTTTAAAGTCTCTTTCTTCTTTTTTTACCCCAGTTACCTCTTGCCTGCAACTCATCCTGTAAGGAAGGGAAGTATCAGGCTGCTTCAGTATCTCTAGACAGGTAATATAAACAGAGAGGTTGTAAGTGTTCTTACGAACAATGAAACTATTTTTGTAGCCATTAATAATAAGTAAATAATTGTTGAATTGGTAAGAACAGAAGATCTAGCCTATTCAAGCACTATTTTTAAATGATCACAGTTCTAGCAGCTTGGTATTGGACTGCTTTGCTTTTGCATATGCATTTATCAACAATTTTGAAGGTAATATAACTGGTTTAGCCAGAAAAATATTGTATGTTTTCATTGGCAGGCATGCAACATTTTTTCACTAAAGATGTAAAGACCATATTACCAGGCATGGGGTTGAATGTACAAACTAAGATTAACAGTATAACTTTACCATCTGATAAAGCTCGCAAGCCCTTATATGCTAACCAGCTAGCTGAAGGAGATGCAAAATACTTGGCCGCACAGAATATGTGCACACCCTTTATAGAAACACATAAAAGAAACTTTTATTAAAACAACATTTCTTCAGAATCTGGAAGAGGAGACTGCCTGCCTCGGTAGACAGATACATAGAAAGAGGCATGTGAGGGCTGTCACCTGCTTCAATGTGGATGAAGACGTTAGTGACAAAAAGTTGTTACCACCTAATGGTTGTTTAATCCTCCACGCAGAACTACCTAGCAGTTAGTTTAGTTCTCTGTGGACAAATAACCACCTTACAAAGATCCCGATTCGACACTACCTAGCAGTTCTGCTGGCAACTTCGGTGAAGCAGCTGAGTGACTTGGTGCGTAATCTGTTCTCCCAGTACTACTTCCAGGTGGCTTAGAGACCTGCCAGCAGGTCACAGCCGTGTGGGGCTGGCTGCAGCACTGCTGCTTCTGCTCTACCTGCCCGTGAAGGGGTAGACTGAATCGATTTCCAGAACTATTAGTCAGGCTTTTCAGAATTAGTATATCCGCTCCTCCCCAGTTCTGAGAAAAAGTGCTTGCTGGGGAATGGCAGCTTTGCCTCATTCTTTCTTCCTGTTTTGCCACAAGTCATAGTGATGGGCTGAAATAATGTCAGTTGTCCTGATAATAAGAAATGCTTATTTCCTTGCCACTGTGAAGTAAAACAATAAGTTGCTTTAAGATAATATTTGCCTCTAACCACACTTAGACAATGCACTGAATTTCCACTGAGAGGCTAAACTAATGCTTTAAACTCAGCTCCGTGGGTTATTTATAGATCCTCTGCTGGCTGGTGATAATGATCCTCCTCAGGCTTAAGTCACAGGCAGAATAATCCCTTGAATTCGAGACCTTTTATTAATCGTTCATGTATTTTTGCTTTGTGGGAGTAGAGCTACGTCCTACCTGCGTGCTCGGATGCTATTAACAAAACACCTCAAACAGCGTATTGTATTTTTCCAAAGGAGTCTTACTTCAGAGAACAGGGACCTATGGTACTTTGGCTCCTACAAACCTAATCCCAAGAAATTGCACAAGCAATGGGTTTTATCTTGAGAATATACTTGCTCAGAACCACTATTACTGTCCTCCACATGCCCACAGCTGCAACAGTCAAGAGTAGTTGTCTCAAACCATACCGTCAAGCAGCTGTGTTGTTTGAGGTATTCAACACCGTAAAATATGAAAATAATTATTTTCCTCTTTTTTTTAATTTTTAATGAATTTGGACAGTAGCAAGCACTAATCAGATAATAGGAAGGATTGCTCATTATTCACAAAGAAGCAGACACAGAACAAACGCTCCCCCTTCTTTAATGTGCCTTTGGGAACAAAGAAGCAGGCAAATTGGAGCAGAGAGTCTTATAGTCTTCACAAGGGAGGAATAATGAAGCCTTTGCTATACAGCTTCTTTTACCAGCCTCACTCAAGTCTATTCTGTGATGTCCTCGCTAACAGAGCAGTGCAGGTGTTACACAGGTACTTGGGAGCAGGAGTGCAAATGGCAGAGAGAGTTGTCGCTGTGTCCCACTGCCACGCCAGCAGCCATTTGGATGCTGTGGCTTCAGGCTTCACTCTGGGCTGTTGTCCTGGTTTCAGCTGGGATAGAGTTAACTGTCTTCCTAGTAGCTGGTACAGTGCTATGTTTTGAGTTCAGAGCGAAGAATGTTGATAACACTGATGTTTTCAGTTGTTGCTCAGTAGTGTTTAGACTAATGTCAAGGATTTTTCAGCTTCTCATGCCCAGCCAGTGAGAAAGCTGGAGGGGCACAAGAAGTTGGCACAGGACACAGCCAGGGCACCTGACCCGAACTGGCCAACGGTGTATTCCATACCATGTGACGTCCCATCCAGTATAGGAACGGGGAAGTGGGGGCAGGGATTCGCTGCTCGGGGACTGGCGGGGTGTCGGTCAGCGGGTGGTGAGCAATTGCACTGCGCATCATTTGTACATTCCAATCCTTTCATTATTTCTGTTGTCATTTTATTAGTGTTATCATTATCATTATTAGTTTCTTCTTTTCTGTTCTATTAAACCGTTCTTATCTCAACCCACGGGTTTTGCTTCTTTTCCTGATTTTCTCCCCCATCCCACTGGGTGGGGGGGAGTGAGCGAGCGGCTGCGTGGTGTTTAGTTGCTGGCTGGGGTTAAACCACAACAGCTGTGATGCCACTGCTCCTACTGCTGCAGTGAGACCGGGAGGCTCCAGAAGACATCGGTTTCTGTGTATTGCAGTGTCTGACCCCTCATTTCTTGCAGAATCTGCTGAAAAATGGTTAAGAAAGTCATTCTCTGCTGTTGTTCCCCTAAGGCATGTATAAGTTTCTAGGAGGAAAAGAATGTTCTTTGTGCTGATTTATAGAAAGAGGATGCAATTTTAAAAAAATTTTTTTTAAATGTTTAGGCAGGTTTTATTTTCAAGCGAACAGCATACTGGAAAACTGGTATTTTCCCATGTTATTAAAATTCTCATAATTTTATTTCCTTCACTAAATTTTACCCAGTTTTCTACATATGTAAGCATAGGAAAAGATAAAGCATTCAATGAAAATTTTGAAGATAGAAGCATTTGAAAAATCATTGGCATTACAGATTCCTTACCAGCAATTCCACTGAGAATGCAATGAGAAAGCAAATGGCAGATTATTTCCCCTCACTTCCCATGCTTCTAAACCCTGCTGAGAGTTACAGGTGAGAAGTAATACCATAATAAAGTCAGTAAAGACAAGTCTTACACTGCTCCGCAAATTAAGTAGGGTCAAAACATTGTTAGAGGATCAGGTCCTATGCTAAAGGTAGGCAACAAAGTATGTTTAATTTGTTGACCGGAGATTAAACATACCAAAACCAAACAAGTGTACTGAAAACCAGATCAGAAAATGGAGACTGAAAGATCCTGCAAGGTACTCAGATCACACAGTGCGCAGGGAAAGCTGAGAAAGGTGAATTGTCAGATAATGCTGCAAAGTATTAATGCCACAAGAACAAAGAACACAGCAGGAAATACAGATAATGATCATGAAATTCTCATGTTACTTCATCTGCCTTGCGAGGGACTGTCTCCTCAGCAGAATGAGCCTCTGCGAGTATAGAAAGAACTTTTTCAAATGGTCTTGTCTTTTAGTCAGAGCTTTTTGGAGTGCAGTTGGTTGGGGCAGACAGGTTTTAGGGACATCAGCAATGGCGTGCCTTCTGGTGTTTGTGATTTTGTCCAGTTGTGAACATCCCAAATTTTGTAATCAGATGATTCATTGGTGACAGAGTGTTACTTGCACCACCAATAGCTGCTAGAATGCAGCTCCATTCAGGAAAATAAGTTTAAAATTAATTTATGATAGACCATGCCTGCCATACAGGAGCAGATAAAAAGTTCTCATGGGATTCCTTTAGAGAAACATCTTACTAAGGGACCCAAAGAGAAATCTCTTTGGGAAAACTCTTTTAAAATTGCATTTAAAATTAGAATGTTGTACTACCAGATAAAAAGACAAAGATAAAAGTACTGTTTGTCAGATTTGCTGATACGAAAAGTACCTACTGAAATTTCCTTATAGTCTCTCATAAAAGTTGAAAATACACATATTCCAAATGTTGAAGGAACCAATCTCTGTTATTCTGCTTCAGTATTTCACACAACGGGAAGCCAGAAAGAATAAATTGCTCAAAGCGTGGCTATGTGCAAAATATGGACTAACTCTCAGAAGAACAAGTGCAGACTGCAAAGTTAGGAACTGCCAAATGAAGCTCTGAAGGTATCAGCCTAGCCTCAGTTCAGTCCCTCTGTATGCACATATTGTGATCCATTTTTTCATTGGACAGCCTTATGCTGTTTTTTACCCCGTGAAGCAGGGAAGAGCCCGCGTTGTAAATTGGGGTGTGCTTTCTGGGACCCCTGCCTTAGCTGCTACAAGGTTTGAAGTGAGGGGGTGCAGGGCTGGCAGAGGTGTGCACACCTGCCATGGGCAGGCTTGGGGGCAGATGGAGGACGTTCAGGTACTCTGTGGTGACAGCACGTAACCCTTCCAGCTAGTAATGTAACCTTAGCAACAGCCTCTGTGGAACCTTAAAACTCACTGAAATTTAGCTCAGTTTCTGTATGGAAAGCAGAAGGCCCATCTATGAGACACAAAGAATAATTCCCAAAGAAATTTAAACCCTTAGGCCACAGGATGGGGAGATGACTAGGACTTTCCAAGGAAGAAGATATGTTTTTGGTTTTGTTTTTTTTTTTTTAATACCAAACAGCAACATTTTCCCTGTGTTCCACTCTGAGAAACAGCAAAATGGAATTCTCACAGCGAAGAACCCCATTAATCTTACATGCGGGCTATGTTAGCAGTTCAAATTTCATAGAATTATAGACAGTTGAAAATGGACTTTTGTGATAAGAACTGTTGGATATTCTTAATATAGGTGCTGCTGTTAGTCTTCAAAGTAGCGCTCACCTCTGCAGGTGTGTGCACAAATGTGTGTGTGTGTGTGTTTACCTACAATAAACACACTTTCTCTTGTTTTAATTCTGCTTCCTGCAGAAAGGAAGATGGTGATTTCCAATGGGAATAATGTTTAAGAACAGAGAACAGGAAGATTATTTAGAATAACTAAACAATGGATACTGATAGTGTTTGAGTAGGTGATCCATTACAAATACTTTGTATAGACTACACAGTATAGCAGCGTACAGATGAGTCTATCAGTGGACCAGACGCTTATGCTTAGAAATGGATGTTACAAAATAAAAAACCAAAACATACTTGTAACCACATTTGCTGTATCCGTGTTAGTTTTGCAAGACTGCTGCTGGTAAATATGAAAAGGAATCACGTAACCAGCCGCCTCATTTGATTTCAGAGAACTAAGGTAGTAGCAATACAGTGAACCCAAAATATATTATTCAGTCACAGTTTTGCAAAGCATCTGCAAAGTAAGTAAATAAATAAAAACCTGGAGATTTTGTTAAAATTCTTCAAATGAGCCTACAAAACAACACTTGCCACAGAACTTCATTAAAGAGAATTAATGACATAATCTCTCTGTGTTTACTTCTTCAGAACAATTACTTGAGGCAGGAAATCTTTAGATAAAAACCTCTAATGATGCTAAGTCTCCTATCTAACCTCCTTCCCGAAAACATTACAGTTAATGATGACAAATTCTTTCCTTTTGTATCATAATAAAATTCAGTCTTTGCATGTGGTTCAATAAGAACAATAGATGATTTGGCCGCCTCCTTTCTGATTTAAATTTAAAATGGTAATTAACTTATGAGAAGTTTACAAAGGTGGAAAAATGTTTTTCTTCTTTTGTCGCTGTAGATTTCATTTGTTCTGAACTTGCAATAAGAGATCAATTTAAAAAAGGCTAGCAAATTCAGAAGTTTGGGGGTACAGTGAATGAGAGCCTCTGCTTGTGCTTTTCTCTCTCATAGGCTGCAGAGAAAATAAGATGAACCTACAAGATACAGCCAGAAAGAGCAGGCCAGGTTAGAAGGAGAAAAGTACAGCTACAGATGGAAGAAAAACTGAAGTACCATAGTAGGTAAAACTATAATAAGTAAGATATGCCACTGCTGAAGTGATGATAAAGAGCTTTACTGGAGCTAGCCATAAACCCCAAAGCAGTGAGTTCATGCTAGAGGAAAGCACATCTCCGTAGCACCCAGGCTACCGTTGTCCACTGTGCAAGCTGAGCTCTGAGTCCCTGCAAACACCTGCATCTATGCTGGCTGCCATGCTTCGTGGACTGGTGGTGTGCACGATCCTGTGAAAGGCAGGAGCTATGAGAAGAATTTACAAACCAGTAAAATGGAAGGGAAAGCAAATACTGCCAGTTAAACCATGTGCTTTCTGTGGTGCATTGCTGTCAAATCTAGACTGCGGTATGTAAGTATTCAGGCGGGAGAGCTCATTTCCAGATAATAGAGTCTAAGGGCCACATGCTGTTTGGAAGCACAAAAGTGTCAGCTGATCTGCTTACCCACTGATACCACTAAATATAATGCGAGTTTATCACAAATTTTCAGTTATTATGCAAAAAATTAACTTTGGCCAGTGCTACTTGTATCTACTGAAGAAAGAGTCACAGTTTTGCAGAAGAAATTATGGTAATGGGGATTATGCATACAAGTAAGGATTGCAGTGTTATTCTTCAATTTAAACTTTATGATTTTGCATCTGAGTCTACAATAAGTACTATCAATAATGTTAGTGACAGTGAGTCCTCTACTGCTTAGGGTATTTGCATGAAACTTTTGCCCTTTAAAGTACCCACTATTAAGAGAACACATATGTAGAGAAGTCTCTGGAAAATACTGGTACACTATGATGATATCATGAATTCCCAAGTAGATGATACCGGGGTTTAAATCCCAACAGTAATTTAAGCATTTTTTATACTAAAGCTGTGATCTGATAATCATTGCTGGAAAGGTGGTGGCAGCTTAAGACATAGCTATCCACAGCTTCTTGTTACTTCTCTGCCAGAAATTACCCTGGCAGTTCGGCTAGTGGGACAAATCACTGGAGTGCTCCTCATCAACAGCATCGCCGAAGTCAGTCCATCTAATTCAAACTGCTGCCGTGGCTATGTGAAGTATCTTGGCTGATTTTACACTAGAGTAGGTGAGGAGAGCTCATGTAGTCTGTCCCCTGGCTGCATTGTGGGGATGTGACTGCCTGCAGATAGCTGCTGCGGACAAATAGGAGAGACCTTCTGCACAGATTGTCTGATGGTCGCCTAATGCTGCTGCTGGTGCTAAGTTTGGCAGACTGGAATCAATAATGGTTGCTGTAAAGACTCCTTATCAGTCTGGATAAAGCCAGAGACTCTACAGAAGCAGTATCTTAAATGCTTGAAAAGCATAAAGTTGACATTTGAGGCGATGTAGGTCTACTGATGCTGGGATTCATTATGAAAGCTCTTACTGAAACAGTCAATGAAATTATGCAAAATATTTTGTCTGAGTATGCCCCTTAGCATTGCACATTCAAAAGAAAAAGCAGCACGTTTAATTCAATATTGCATGTCTTTTACAGGAACTGGGTAACAGTAAGGCATTGACAAAGCTGTTAAAAGGTCATCAGAAAGTTGTTAGCTGAACAGAAGGTTGTGGTAGTCACTTTGTTACTGGAACTGAGCCAGGAGGGCTGAGGAAGAACTTTCACAGCTCAGGGAACTGCTGATACTTTCTTATAGGTCCAGCACAGAATGTAAAAGAATATATGATAATCTTTTGAAGTACTTGCTGGAGCTTTCTACTTTCTGAATTTAAAATACATAGCACTGCAGTTCAGGCAAGAAAAACAAAACAGCACACATGAGAACGGACTCTCTTGCCTCAGGGCAAGCACCCCCCAAACAAATAACACCCCCATGCCCCTCCGAACGCCCCAAGAGCAGCCCTTCTGAGTGTACTGAATTTTGCTGTTATCTACAGATGTTATCAGCTTTTATTACCTCCTTCTCAACAGTAAACATGATGCTTCTTAATTTCAACTCTCAGATAACTGTCTTTCGCAGGCTCTCTAGAAAGAAACACCCGAAGAACTAATTATTGCTCTAAAACACAGGAGCTCTGTTTTAAAGTAATTTTCCATCCCCATGTGGTTTTCTACCCTGTTTGAAAGCATGGGTGCCTCCTGCTCTCCTCATATCACAGTGGCAGGGCTGGGCTGAGGCAGAGGTGACCATCAGAGATGATTGGGGAAGTAGGTAAGAAGCTGGATGCTCATCTGCTCATGGTGATTAGGTCTCAACTGTGAGATCAAGGGCTGCAGTGCGCGTGTGTGTGCTCTCACCTCATCCCAGTTGTGTACCAGGCACAGCCTTTCTGGGAAGGAAATCAGTGTATTTTGCTCAGAGGTGAGCCTAACACTCACAGTGAGATCCCTGGTTCTGACTGGTAGCTCAGAGCTGGAAGTTTTCACCACATGCACCTGCTAGGCAGAGCAGACATCCCCTCTGAGTCCCAGGCAGACCCAGACTGAGGCAAGTGTGTCTTGAGAGCAGGAAGACTGTCAATACCACTGAAAGGCCGTGTCAAGGTCCCAGGCTGGGACTGTTTGTTCAGAAGACAGATCAACAACGCAGCTGGCAAACATCCAGGATGCAGCTTGCCAGCCCTTTCCAAGCTCCCTGCCCCCATCATCACTCTTCTCGTCTTCTTTTTTGGTTCTGCAGGAGGTGCATCTGCTTAGCGGTCCTGGGAAGGGGGAGCAGGGGCTGCCAGGTCACCCTGTCAGAAGGTCACTGCTCTGCCAGTGCGCACTTTCTCCACATCCCTGCTCTCCCTGCCTCTTTCCAGTACGTCAGCATCGACCTCCTCCATCCCCAAACCTTGCATATGATCACAGATGCCCAGGGCTCTGGAGCTGGGGAGGGGTTAGTGAGAGATGCAGCAGCAGGTAGCAAAGAAGGAATTGTGAAGAAAATGGAGAACAAATATTAAAAAATAAATCAGCCTTCAGGAGGATTATATGATTGCAGATAGTTATACCCAATCCATCACTTCTGTCATTGTCATCAGAGCCCTGTCAAAGCCTATCTTAAATGGTTTCAGTGGCCTTTGGATTAGATCTGGAATCAATATAAAGTATTAAAAGAGCTGATAAAAACAGTGGCAACTCTAGGAGCTTGGCCAGTCAAAAGCCATCTTGGTGCCCGACTGATGCACCCTGCTCAGCAGCCAGCTGCATCACTGTTGGGCTATTTGCTTCCAGAGGATGTGTCTGTGGGTGACAGTGACAAAGAGAAATGCATCCAGGGGACACCATTTGATCTAGAGTTGTGACAGGGCCGCTCCCTGCCAGCCAGAGCTGACTCTGGACTGACGAAGATGGTCATTCTAGATTGAACTACTAAATTGGCATCTACAATGCGGTAGGCCAAAAGAGAATAGGTTTGCTTTTTTGTGGAAGTACTAGTGCTGAAGTAAGCTGTTCTCCTTTTTGGTAAGTCTGCAAAAGCAATGACTACGATGGTCAAAATCAAAGGAATACTGTCAATTTAGCAGAAGCCCAGTTTCTAAAGAATTTCAAGTCATACTTGTAAAATCTGGTAAGAGCAGAGTTGTTTATATTGCACAGTTAATACTGAAAACAGTTTCCATAATATGTTTGATCTTCAGTTTCTCTCCTTCCTCATCCCTTGTAAATGTAAATTTAATAATAATAAAATGTAAACTCTGTAAACATGTTTCAAAGCAAAAATCTAAAAACCTCCAGTGTTCCCTAAAACCTCATCTCACATCTTGTCCGCTGGTAGTGTCTCTAAGGGAAGTTTGCTTTAGGAACTCACCAAAGAAACATACAGCGGTTAGGAAATAAATCTGTAGACTTTTGAAGAGTTTTCTACCATTTTTTGACTCATGGCAGATCCGGTATTTGTTGGCTCTTGTCTGAAAAGCCTAGGTTTGTTTTCTTGACTCACAAAATAGAAAAAGGTTGCATTTCTTTAGCTAACTGTTGGGCATCTTCAGGAAAATGTGTTTATTTTTGTCACATTGCTGTCACATTTGCCACAATGCAGCATTGTCTAAAGCACAAAGAAAATCTGTCTGGGAAGAATAATATGATATACTCCTGTGCATGGCCAGGTAGATGCGTCCATGAGAACTCACAAATGTTTCTGAAGAATACTTGAGAAAGAGGGATGCCTAAACACAGGTGAAAGAAAACAACTCACAGACCCCCTCCCTTTACAAACTATCTGGCTTGATGCTGTGCCGGGTTCACAAAACGTTCTGCACACTGCTTGGAAAAAAGCACAAACATTTCCTGAAAAGGCACTTAGAGATAGAGTAACACTTCCCAAACTGTTGCTGACTCCTTCCTCGCTTAAAAGAAAGCTTTGTGGCCATCAAGGGGAGGAGGGAGGGGAGTAAGTCTGTAGACAAACCCTTCTTTCCTGTGCACATGTTGAGCCCGGGAAGCAGGCTAACCGCAGGCTGAAAGGGAAATTGTCCAGCTCCTTCTGCTAGAAGATAGGCAGCGCTTCCCTATCTCCCCCGAGCCAGCACCAGGCACTGCTGGAGTTGGAACCGCTGGAGAGAGCCCAATTCAAGCAGATCAACTGTGCTGTCTTTTGCTCTCTCAAATAATTTCAGTGGGTTTTCAGTTGGAGTTTCTTTTATGTCCTTCCAGTGCTAGGGAATGAGCTTGTGGTCAGAGAGGTTCCCCTTCGCCTCGAGCTGAAACTTGCTGTCATAACAGGTGTAAAGCCATTTTCACCACTGCCATAAGAAGCATCCAGCTTTTGAGATAACAGCTTTTGAAACAGCACAGAAATGGTTACCAGTTTTGCCTTTTTAACACTGACAGTTTAAATAACTTTCACCCTTAGTTCAAGGATACTTGCTAGTGTTAACTGTTCTCAAGGATGGTTTAGGACCTTCAGGTAGATGGAGAGGACACAGTGTGCAAACAGAAAATGTTGAGCTATCATTTTCCAGCTACACATGAGAAAGAAAAAATGAAGAGAGCTGATTTTTTTAAGGCAAAACCCAACACAGTCTTGCACTGTGGCAAACAGCAGAATAGTATAGTCAGAATACAAGTGGGGAAGCTGCGTAGTTTAACAAATGCAAATGTGATAAATTGCTTGTTTATAAATTCCTGCTTGTAAATATAATTTGTGAAGTATTTATTAGGTAAATCATCAAAATCATATGTCTCCAAGGTTGTGATCCGTGTATTAGCAATGACACTCAGATTATTGCTAAGTGTTACCACCGGCCAGTTTTCATCATAATATTTTATTACCAATAACAATACATTTATTTGTACTGCTTTGTGCACTACCCAGGCTAAGTGGGATCTGCGATGATTACACTGCAAATGTGTCAGCAGTATTTTGTCTGGATCTCTGGGGAATACTAAGGGCATGCACCCTGCATCCACAGATGTCATGGTCAAAACTTTCAGTAATTTCACCCAGAACAAGACCAAGCCTTGCATGTGCTGCTCTGCTCTCTCTCCCGATGTGATCCCACTGCATCAGTCTCCGTGGTGAGGGCTCGGGATCCCTCCATGGGTTAGAGCTCCATGCCTGGTCCTGACTCCTCATTGATTAATTAACTGAACGCACTACGTCTTGAAGTGGTTCCTCTTCTATTTCTACTGCTGCTTGTTATTTTAGCAACATTTTTAAAGTCACCTTGCTCATCCTTAAATGCAGTAGGTAAGATGCAGTATCTTTCCAACACGACACTGTAGCCTTTACATGTGGAGGTATCCACAGTGAATTAAGACACTGTCCTTACAGCTTTGTCAATGCTTCACCTATATTTTTCCCATTTATCCTGGAAGACTCTCAGAAGACCTGGAAAATGCCTATATGGTGGTCGCTTCACCCGCTCATAGGAGCAGGCACTGCTCTAGCTGAGTGTGGTCACCTCTGTGGCCTCGTAGTAATACTGCACAAGCAGCTATCCCCAAAGGATTGGAAACAGATGACATTATAGATGTATAATGTGTCAGAGGATCTCCTAGGCAACTTCCAAAACCCTTGGTCACATAGGGCACAAGATTTCAAGCGCCCAACACACATAAGTTTCATTGCACAATTATTTGTTGCACAGCTGACCGTCGCTGTCTCCTGTGTTAAATGGTTCTCCATCTGCACAATTTTGAAAGCCTTTGGCCTGGTTCTCTGTGCCACAGTTACTGCCTTTACATAGATACCTTTTTTCTCCTTCCAGTATATGTTTGATTTTTTTTCCTCTTTATCTCTTCTTTCACCTCTGACTCATTTTCCTAAAAACTGCACTTAAGAGTGATTATTCCCTCAGTTGCACAATTACATCACCCCTTAAAATCCATGTTATATTTGTGCATGAAGAATTCACTGTTGGATTCCCCGACCTTTTTTTTTTTAAACCAAAAAATGAACAAGTAATGAAAGGAATAAACCCCTACAAAGTCTCAGTATTATCCTACTACACAGCAGTCATTGAGACAGCAAGTGAAAAGTAGCTTCTCCAACAAAAACGCTAGAGGAGGTTAAAAGAAATGTAGGTGGGTATTTGTCATTACAAAAGGCTTATTGTACAGAGCTGGTATTAAACATGGGGTGATATCCTGCGTATGTCTTTATACACCCAAACTTCAAGTCTGTGGGAATTTCTAAAGTGCAAAGAACACAGAATCTAAGCCAGAATTATTTGTAAACACGGGATACATGCGATTTATGTAACAGGCTACTGCAGGTTTATGAATCCAGGAAAGGAAATAATTACAAAGGAAATTAAAGTTAAAAATAGTCATGAACCACCAAAAAGACTGTGCTTTCACCTCTTTCTCTGGCAACAGTGTTACACCCACTTGCTGTGTGTCACTTCATTCTTCTAGATAACTAGTAGGGCCAGGAATGGGGTCTCCAGTTTAAAAAAGAAACTTTACTTGGTAAATACTTCTCATTGTATGTTTAAAATAGGTTTTAGATTGCCTAGACAAAAGGCTTATACAATTTGCCTATACATCTAGCACAAAAAGTCTTCTAATAGTGTGTTTCAGTACAATGCGCTTCTTTTGAGAGCAGGAATAACAAAAAATGAGAGAAATTTAAGAACGAAAGCTAAAGCTAACCTACCATCTGATGACATTTATTACCAGCAGAACACCGTAAAATGCAATGTGTTGTTAATAAAGTGATGCTGTAGAGCTGTAAGACGTGAATGCTGAAGGAATGGACATAACTGCTTCTAGTTACCCTACAGACAATTATTTGTAGGGCTATAGACACCGGATAAAATCCAGTATAAATCAATAACACAACTAGACAGAAACAAAACAGGGAGAAAGAGTCAAGATATAGCTCTACGGCACTGGATATTACTGTTACCTGTGGTACACATGGTGGCACTGGGACGACGTCAGGGAGCAGGAAGGATGCCTGGGGTCTTTAGGGGCTTCCAAATACACACCCAAAGGTAGGCACAGGTTTTTAACGGGTTCAGTGAACAGATCCTAGGAAAACATGACAGGCTAAAGGAAATCTCTGGGACCGTAATAACAGCAATAACTTCCTTAATAGCAACCATTTCCTTAGTAGTAAGGAAGTTATAATCCATACCAAAAAAAATCCATACTGAAAAAGGAAGCAGTAACATAATTAAGCTTCATGTGTGCATGTCTAGCGAGTGATGTGGGGGACAGGTGAGAAAGGTGGGTTTTTAAAATATTAAGTGAAGGATTTTGCGAAAAAAACTGTGCAGGTGCAACATAAGGACACTCAAGTGTGTTTTAGTAATTGCCAAGATACAGTGATGGGACATCATGGGATCCCTACCTGTTTGCTTGTTTGCACCTGTCATTTTCTGAAATTAAAAGTAACAATTTTTCACAGAAATAGGATTTTTAGTGCTGTCTGAAAACAGTTTTGATAGATGAATTTTAACAAGTTGTCGGTAAAAGCTTTTGGCTTCTACAAGCTAAACCCTGGGCTTGCTGAAATCAGCATTCATTTTATGTGGTTTCATGCCTGTTTCCTCACCGGATAATCTGTATGCAAGAGGTCTGAATGAGATGCACGAGATCTTTCCTGTGAATTTGGCTAAATGGCACCTGTTATAAAATGCAGATTTTATTATCAGTGTTGGTTTACAATCACACTCATTAATCACATCAGAAAGAATAGGTTTATTAAAATGATTGTTTGAAGAAACTAAAATAAAAACTGACATGTTTTGTTAGTAATTCTCATACACCACTCTGCTGATCAAAGTGAAAACTATATTGTTTAGTTTAGAGGAATATGACAGCATATCCCTTATGTAGGGTAAATTATATTTTCCTTTAGATTTTATTTAGGGATTTAATGAAGAATAGCTTGATCCTTCTACATTTTTCCTATATTCACAGAAGATCTGGGTGCACAGATCCAGATACCAATAAACTATTCTCAGAGCAAGGAGGATTTCTCCCAGCTCAGGAGGAACCTGTTTGGGAATCAGTTTTTGGGTACACCATGAGATGGACAACTTCCATTGAAAGACTAACAACCCTCGGTGAAGCATCTTGGATAAATATGCTTTGGAAGCAAAAAAGACACTGCGAGTACTGAAAGGTCAAGTATGGAATAAATTAATTCTGTAATTGATAACAAGTGACTTCCAGCTCTGGCAAATTATGTACTTAATACCAATTATTAATATTTGTTTGTTTTCTGAACTGAGTGTCTGTGATTTTATCCTAGATGAAAAGAACCAAAGAATTTAAGATTTTGCCACTAAGCTAAAGGATGTGGGTGTTTCTGACCCACTGGCTGCTGGCTTATGTTATAGTGAGTTTTTGCAGTGTCGCAAATATTTTGCATAAGGAGTATTTATATTTATTTATGTCTAAGCTCAGTGTTTGTTTTTAATGTAATCTAGAATGAACTCTTATAGTAAACACTGACGTTATTTAGAGAAAGCGTAAACCAACTGGTACTTCCATTTATACACTCACAGCTCCAGCAACTTCAAAGCACTCACTAAAGCACAGCTGAAGACAGAATTTAGTTTCATAATACACAGAGCGGTAGTAACAGGCTTTTTTCTATTAATTTGTGATCGTTTTCTCAGAGCTGGGAGAACAAGGGAAATATTTTAAATTCTGAGCTGGTTACCATACTGCTCTTGGTCCACCTGAGCCAGAGCCCAGCCTAAGGTGCGAGACGCCCGTGTCTGCACCCTGCAGCCTCCTGTGATACTGAACACAGCTCCAGGAAAACAATTCCCCAACAATATTGTTAGAGAGTTCCCTGCAAGAAGATTGTCTGACAAGGATTTTTCAATCCGATAGACTATGAAGGGGCTCTTTATGATTTCCTGATTAAATGATATGTCTCACGAAGTTACCGATGCTGGTGAATCAGCTTCTAACTCATTCCAGAGTTAGAAGCTGACTCATTCTGCTTAGTCGGGCTGGTGGCAGGGGGGCTGTTGCAGGAGTCTGGTTGCTTTGGGGGATGCAGATGGAGCGTGGTGATGGGAGACGGGGCAAGGACAGTAGCGGCAGAAGGAAGGGAAGGCTCAAGGCTCTGCGATCACGTCATCTGGGACTGGGTCCCTGCTTGCTCTCACACTGCTTGGGGAGGGGGTCCCAGATCACTGCGAAAGGACATCGCCCACATTAGCGGGCTGAGAGAGAAACAAGATCCTTGCTACTTAAGTGATGGCATATGGCAGTTCAGAAAGAAGTTGCTGGCTTAATTGCAAGAAGAAAATAATGGGTGGTAAGGGAGGCCTCCTGCCGCGTTACTGAAGGAGGAGCGCCGGTGTGACCAAGCCTGATTCTTAGAGGGGTCGTGCCTGTGAGTATCCAGGTAGTGTCAGCTGGAGCAGTGACCACTCCATTCCTCAGGAAAATGCCAGGAGTATCCAGCTGCCCTAACAAGGTAGATAGTGTAAGTCTAAGAAATAAGTATGAATGTTCCCAGTCACATTTTTGCTTCTGTTAAATAGTGTCATGTACCCAGCAGCTTCCAGTTCTGTATAAATAAATTCTGGCAGCCTCAACATTACGTTGACTTTGACCCTTGGGTGGTATCAACCAAAGGTAAAGCATATGAGTTAAAAAACTTGGGAGCTTTTAGAACAATGTTCAGAGAAGCATCTTCCACTGCAAAACAGAGGAGTTATAAATAATTTAAAGCTGATGCTTTTACTCAACTGTGCCTCTTTCCTTACAAAGAAACTCTTGGAATTTTAGGCATAAAAATAAACATTCTGAGACAAATGGGAATGCCACCTAATGTAAAATAAGTTAAAGCGTAGAGGACAGGGTTATAATTTTCCTTAAATTGAAATTTATATGATGAGACAACATTTATAAAATCTCTTTCCAATTCCCATGCTGATAACTAAAGACGCAACATCATACGCTGCAGAGAATCAACAACGAACTATTCTCTGTTTTACAGCCCATGAGAAAAATTTGGGCAAGCTTGCAAAGTTATACCCCAGGGACAACATTCAAGCCAGGGCTGTTCATGCTATGTGGATGTACGTAACGCCATGAGAAGCTGCCAGTTTCCCCCCAAAAGCAAATGAGCCTCTGGTACATTAGACAGCGGACAGAACTCTAGATATGACAGTCATTATGTTACTCTACTTTTAAGGTATTGAATCATATTGCAGTGCATTATATTTCATCTGTTAATCTCAAATCACCTTGAGAATGGCTCAATGTGTCGGGAGAGGCTTTCTTGGTACTTCAGATCTGAATCATTGACTGGATTACAGAAGACAAAGGCAATTAATCATCTCCTTTCTCTTATCACCTGAGCTTTTTGATTTATCTGGATAACATATCTTGAAGCTTTGATTATTTGTGTACCCTTTCAAAAATTTCTACATTTGTATTTCTGCAAATAAATTTCAAATGTCAAATACATCAGCGTACAGAAGGAAGAGCTCAAAGAAGCAATCCAGCATCATTACTTATTGGGAAGAAAATTAAGGGAAAACTCCTTTAAGATGAGAGAGAAGGAAAAGAAAGCAGGGGGAAAATATCAGGAGCTAATTTGTGGGCACTCCTCCAAAGGGTCATGGGAGGCAATGGAAGGAATGAAACTGGTGATGGAAATCAGCAACACAGACAAACATCCCAAAAAATGCAATCTTCAAAAAAGCAGCAGGCAATCGGGCAGGGGTGCTGTGAGAATCCACAAACCTCATGTCAGCGCAAACCTACGGCAACCACCAGCTCCACTCCCCGTCACACCCATGCAGCACCCCTGCCTCCAAGGAACTGCGCTCATGGGGTCAGAAACTTCAACTAACACCAAATGCTCACCTCAAAAAAGAAAAGCCCAGCACCCAAGGCTTTCCACAGCTCCAGGCTGTGCCACAGTGACCCGCTGCAGTCATCCATGTGTGAGGTTCCACACTTTGGTGAGAGCCTGTGAAGACCGAATTTGTTTAGACTGAGACAGATGATGCTGACAAAATAACTCTCGGGTATAAAAAAACGGGGGATCTGAAAACCGAACATATACAAATCTAATAATTAAATAAGACTGTTGCTGCTAATTGCTAAAATTACTCTTTGTTATCAGTTTTGGAAATAGTTCTTATTATTGCTGCATTAGCAAAGGGACCAAAGACATTTAAAATAGCAATGCTGCTATCATAAGGCAAAGTGAAGCATGCTGTTAGATTGCATGCTATAAATACGCACATGTACTAATTTTTTATATAAAAACAGTGGCATGTTGGACTTAAGATGGCCTTTATGTAAAAATACTGTGTGGAATAACTTCTGTTCTTGATTTTGTCTGTTGCACAACTAGACTCAAAACCTCTGCATTTCTTCCCCACCACTGGAATTGTGATAGGACCCAGAATTTCAGCTACCCTGGCTTTTCTGTTTCAATCCTGGTAACCTTAAGTTGTGGTATTACACGAAGTACAGAAACCATTTCTCCCTCTGCCTTATTTTGGTTGTTCTGGGACACCTTCTGCCCTGTAATTGATAGTTTAAAAATAAATCTAGTTTTGGCCTTTTCAAACATAAAAATATTTTCTTGAGAAGAAAGTGCATGTTTCTTTTACAGAGAAGGTAAATATTAGTGCCTTTTGTGAAACAAATAGGTTCAAAGTAGTAGAGAGGCAAATATTTTTCCTCCCGTTAACTCCATATGTCAATTTTCTAGCCAGGCCTGTATCAGCATTAAAGCTTTTCTTTCCATCTCTTACACCAGGCAAAGGCCCACCTTCCCCAAGCTCTAGTGCTAGTTTTGAGCTAAAATTTCTTCATGTGACCTAGCTGCATGGTCCTCATTAAAGCCTTCAGGCACCATGTGGATAAAAAAATTTGGAAGAGCCTCCCGAGACCCTGAGCATCCATCCCCTTGGTGCAGCAGGTCAGTGCATCGCTGGAGAGCACGGCTCTACCAACAGTGGGAAATGAGGCGGAAAGGGGGGGCTTCACTATGAAAACCAGAAGTATTTAAACAATATTTTTCTTACTATGCTTAGTATGATGAGAATGTAATAAAAAACCACAAAGGATAAACCTCGTTAGGTAACACTTGCTTTGATGGGAGTTCATCTGCTGGGCGGAGGATGCCTGAAGCTGTTCTGAGCACGGCACTGCCCAGCCATGCTGGTCAGGATGCTGGGGTGCAGCCGGGGCGAGGGTTCGCCTCTGGTTTGTGGCACTGCAAGATCATGATGCCGGTTGAGGGATAATCCCGCCGGTGCCTTTCTGCGTCGGGTTAAGAGCTCTCACCAGGCGCCATGGGGCATTTGTGCCCTTGTGCAGTGAGCAGGATCAGCTTGCTGTTTGCTGATCTGGCTGAAAGTTGGCTCTGCAGCGACAACTGTGTGGTCTGCTCGAGCCAACGCGGGGCAGGAGGCAAGAACATTTGGCTTGTAGAGAGAAGCCACAAGCCCTCTGCTCAGCTGGGCTCAGTTTCACTTTGGCTCAAGCAAATCCACGTAGCCCATAGACAGGTCTCACTGTCAGGCCACTGAGAGCAGGATCCTGGCTTAGGGGATCTGTGTTTTCCCTCCAAAGGATTTATTTTGCAGGTACGAAGCAGTACAACCAGCCTTCTAATCTAGGTGCCCAAGGCTGGGAGACGCGGCATGCTGCAGCCTCCGGAGGCCTCGGGGGCGTTGAGGGAACGCAGAGCTCAGCACAGGTCTTAACAGCGTGCAAGCACCACATGGGAAGAGGTATGCACACATGCATGCACGCTCCGTTACTGTTTCGGTTTCCTCTGATACGCCACTGAAGTCTGTAGGGTGCACACCTGGGTGACTCTAAAGAAATCTGTGTGTTTACCATGTTTTACTACATCTGGCAGTCAGGTCACAGCCACGCGTGTATTGGAAAATGTCTGACAATTAGCTTTTTATCTGCCTGTCTTCTGGGGGCGAATTTTGTTCACCTGCTTTGGAAGGAGCACACAACAGACAGAAAAACCAACAGCCAGAACATAGAATTACCCAGCCACTTGGTAAACACAACACTTCGGGGCCTCCCAATTAAGGAATGATGGACCTGCGAGCAAATGGGAAAGCGGGACGTGCTGTGGATTGACGGGCGCTCGGTCCCTGGGCTCCACAGCCTCCGCTGACTGACTGGAGGCCCGACGGCAGCCCGGGCCAGCGAAGGCCGGCAGCCCTTCTCCTCACGGGACGCCTCTGCACGGGGTTGTGACGACGGCGGAGAGCTGCGTCTGTTGCAAAATCCCTCAGATAAATTAAAATTTAGGGGCTGTGTTTATCGGCTGGAGATACCAGCAGGCAAACCCACAGCACCGGGACCCCGCCAAGCTGCGCCACGACCTGCGCATGCGCGGCGCCCCCCGCCCCCCGTGAAGGGGCGGGAGACTCTCCCGGCCCCCCCCATGCGATTGGCGGCGCGCCCCCCTTCTTCCCGCCCCTTCGGGGAGCCACCGCCCTTGCCATTGGCCCCGCGGGTCGGCGGCGCCTCGCGGTTGGCTCCGGCGGCGCTGCGGGCCGGCGGCGCTGTGGGCGGGGCGGCCCGCCGTTCGCCGTGAGGTGCGGGAGGGCCCCGGCCGCCGCCGCTGCCGCCGCTTCCGGGTCCGTGGTGAAGCCGCCGCGGAGGACGATGGCGTAAGTGCGGGGGGGGGGAGGTGGTGGGCGGGGTCGTACTCCCGTTCCCACCGCGTTGGGCCTGGTGCGGGTCCGCCGCGGGCTGGTTGAGGAGGGATCGGGCCCCGCCGCCGGCCCTGGGCCTGTCGGGCCCCGCCGCCGGCGGCGGCCTCCGTGAGGGAAAAGGCGCCCGGGCGCCGGGCGGCTCTGAGGGGCGGCAGCCGCCCCCGCCCCAGGAGGAGCTGGGGCCGGCGAGGGCCTCCGCCGTGTCGGGGTAGGGGGCCGGGGGGCCGGGCCGCGCTCCCTACGCGCTCGCCGATGCTGAGGCGGGGGCGATCGTCCTGTGCCGCCTCTTCCCCCCCCCACTCCCCCTCACAACGGGGCGTTGTGTTACCGGTACCGGTGTGTCGCCCCTTTCCTCCGCCGGCCCCGTCCGCTTTCCCTGGAAGCGGTGTGAGAGGAAGCCCCTCCGGTTTCACAGGTTCCTGGTTTTTTTTGTTGTTTTTGGTTTTGTTTTTTGTTTTTTTTTCCCTTTGCGTATGTCTTTTGTAGGTTAACGCCGTGCAGAAAGGGTGTCAGGTCAGAGGACGGGAGTTCAGGCGCTTCCAGTTTTGTTTGGCCGGCGAGGAAAGTTTTGCTCTTCCTTTCCCTGGCCGGTGAAAGACGGATCTCTGCCAGCGCCCGCGGTCCTTAGGGAGTTTAAAACACACACACGCTCATCTGACACAAAACGCACCTGCTTTTTGACATGTCCAAAGCTGTAACGATAACGTGCTTGCGCTTCACGTTGTCAGTAGAAAAAATCTGAGGTAATTTATCGATATAACATGCTCGAACACATTAATACGGTGGAGATGTATTTTGAAGATTAGCGTATAGCCGGTATCCTGGTCATAATCTACGTCCGGATTTGTTTCCCGTCTTAAGGCACATCTCCACAGCAACCTTCACGAAACTTTGGGAAAACTTCCAAAGTTGGTAGTTTGCTGCAACAGATGTATCTATCTATAGATAATTTTATCAGGTTTAATATGAAAAAAGACCACGATCGTTGCCATGGGAGTTCTTGTGTTGTGTAATTTGATTAGTTAATTCTACTTTTCTGGCTTTTTTTTATTGTAGCTATGCAGGTTTTTTTCCCTTTTTTGTGTGTAAAACGTGATGACCAGATAAACAATCGGGCCAGAAATTTTGGCAACTGAGAAGAAAAACTGAAGTGTAGGAGGGAGTAGTCCTGTTGATTGTAAAAGTATGTTAATAGGTTATTCAAATAGTCATTGGTAAAAGCAGTATTTAAGGTCTGATTAGGCAGCTGGCTCCAAATGGATGTTCAGGGATGTTCGCTTAGGATCATGGCCTGAATTTGCACAATTTGACAGTGTTCATGAACAGGTTAATGCATGAGTAGATTTTGCTCATGGTGCATCGTTTTGGGTTGATTGGGTGGAGGTACATGCACGTCCGGCACTTCTCTAGAGAGAGCTCTCATCCTTGTGTGTGGCATGCTGAAGTAACTCACCCCTTTTGGGTATGCCTTTAGAAAACTTTGGCATGTGAAATATGCATCAGCTGCTCTCTGGTAATTGCTCTTTTGCATAATTTTGTCCTGTGGGAAATAGGCAAAGTTTACTGCTCTTCATTAGCAGTGTTGCAGAGTTATCCTGTGTTTACGGTGATGTTGAGACGTACTACCTTCTCCTAGTAACTTTTTATCTTCTTGCATAACTTCTTATAGCACTTGTTGTTGTGCCAAAATCTTTGGGTTGACTGTAGACTGGGACAGACACTAATGAAGACCTATATGTAGTTCACTTAAGGATGGTGGTATATGTAGTCACAAGACTGATTTTTAGTTTGATTTATGGCAGACTTCCCCCTTTCTCCAAACCGTGATGGTGTGTCAGAGGAGAAAGTTAGAGGAAGTACTTTTGGAAAAATTCATATGTAAGGTGTAGAAGACTCAATTTCATAGAGTATTTCAGAGGTACAATGCTGTAGTTCAAATTAAAAAAAAAAAAGGGGGGGGGGAAGTCATTGCCTTGTTGAGACCAGCCCCAAAAAAGAATATATATATATATTATTTTTTTTTTTTTAAATAGAGAAGTTTGCATAAGGGAAGTTCTTTTTTTTTTCTTTTTTTTTTTTTCCTACTGTTATGAGCCTTTTATGTTGTTTGGGTTTTTTTGGTTTTGTCCTTTTTTTTCTTCTGCAGCATCAAAAGCTGGCAATGTAAGCAGAACAACCCCCTCTCCTGAACAAGTCTGGGAGGCAAGGTTAAACAACATATTTTTATTTTTTAAAAATTAAAATGAAATGAAAAATCATCCAAAGTTCAGTTAGGCATTCCTAGGCTAGCAGTTGAGTGATGCAAGGAGTACTGTATGTTGGTTGCCATAGCAAGAGTTTGTCTTTGATTTCTTCTGTATTAAAACATGTCCTGTACTACTAAAAGTAAATAAACAAAAATATGTCACTTCTGTGGTTTTGGACACCGGATCAGTAGATACTAGATTTTTCTTCTGTTTTCTCTCGCTGCTCTCAGAAGAGTGTTAAATTTCGTTTTAATTTTTTTTTTACTGTAGATGCTTCTCTGGTGGTTTCAGTTTCTCTGTTAGGTAAAATAAATCTCCTCAGGTAGGCTACTGTAAGAATGATTTTTATCTTATAGTTCCTTTGAATATACTTTAATTTTCATTTAGTTAATTTTTAAGTAAATGTGTTGTTTACTAACGTAAGCTACTGTAGTGCAAATGTTTTTTTAACTAAGGCTGTTCACACACTGGTTTAACTAGGTGTGACTCTCTTCTGTGCTCTGTTTTTAGTTCAGCTGTTTCAGCTGGAGGTGGTAGCAAGATTTCATTAGTATAATTAAAGCATTAGTTTAATTTGTTTACAGTTTACCGCTATTGTTACTTCAAGCACTAGCAGAGGGGGAAGAAAATAGGCCTGAATCTTAGTTATTAGAAAAAGAGCTGCTGGTGTTTAATTTGGTGTAAGTTATGAAACCAATGCAACATGTCAGATGGCAGAATTCCTGTGCAGCTGCTGTCACTTAGCTTATTTTTTGTGTACATGTGATTTTTGAGAACAACTTTCCTTTTCTTCCTTCCTCTTTCCCTTGTTTGTTGATTAAAGAATAGCTGAGCTTCCTAAGCTGTGCTGGGATGGGTTTGAAGTCTTCGGACCTAACTGGAGTGTTTTGGGAAAGGTGCCAAGGTTGGCAGCTTTTTGTTTTGTGAAATGTGCCTAATGTGCATCTGGGTGCTGACAATGTCATGATACCTTCAGAGGAAAATTCAGTTGAGTTGTGTTTATGTTTGTGAGACTCCTTTCTAATATCATTTAATTATCTAAAGCTCTGATTTCATAGCAGCTGTTGCTGGAGACCCTTTGAAAGAAAGTGATGGAGTTGGTGGGATGCAAAAATGCCATTTCTTTCCTTTTCTCTAAGGAACCGTTGTGGGTATGGCTCCTTTACTGGAGATGTGAAGCATCCAGGTGTATTATCTATGTTCACTTATTGAGACCAGGGGAATTTTCCTCCTGTTGTTTAATGTATCATTTTGGGTGTAATTGTGACTCCACTGTCTTGTAATTGCTGTAGAGGTTGGGAATTGAGTATCCTCAGAACGGTAGTTAACCTCTAATAACATCAATTAACATATATTTGATCAATGCTTGATTTCTGTGAAAATCTGAGGAATATGTCTGACGAATTTCAGCTCCTGGTTTATTCCCCCCCTGAATTCTAGTAGTAATAAGGGGATTGGCAGCATCCATTATTTCCCTACCTGCTTCATAACCATATTAAAAGTGTTTCTTTTCAATATCATGAAATGCTAGTTATTTTCCGCACCTTTGGATACCATTTTTATTCAGCTGTTTCTACAAGGTGTGCCAGGAAAAGAGCGTTACAAAGGATGTGATAAATAAACATTTCTTCTTCTTTCTCCTTTTCTTATGCAGCTCAAGACCCCTATTACCCTAATGCTCTTGGGCACTGAATAAAATATCTGTTGCCTTCATCCTCAGCTATAGGTACAGGACAGACCTTTTTCAGGTGGGTTGTTGCTCCCTAGGCTGCAGCTGTCTGCCAAGCAACTGCACTCTGGTGACCAAGAGCCTGATGACCGGGCTTATGGTTTTTTGTCTGTCAACTCTTTTCATACAGGCATGCTTTCTGTAAATTTTTAATGGCTTTGTTCAAGCAGTGTTTTTTTTTCCTCAGTGTTAATCTGTCAGGCTGAGGTTAAAACTAGTTTACCTATTTGGTGTGATTTAAATGTATTTATAAAGATTTGAAGCAGCTGCTTTGGAGTATTTGGTGCTTTAGGGATAGCATATTTGCTGTGAAAATTGGATCGAATTTGGTATACTAGAAGCAGGCTGGAAATGAAGTGCATCCCCCAGGATTATAACATCCCTTGCATCTTTTTAGTACTGAGGAAAACAGATCAATGTGTGACACAAGTAATTAAAAGTCACTTTTTTAAGTCTGTTAAGTGTGTGTTTCTGCTGTAAAGAAAGCCTGTCTGATCAGGAGGAGCAAATCTACAGCAATATCGAACCCTCACATCTTCAAGCCAGTCCACTGTCTGCTTTGAACAGGCCAAGTGCTCTAAACATGCACAACCTGAAAAGCAGGCCCCAAGTATTCCATTTTGGGCATCATAAATAAAGGATTTGGCCTTTATCTCTCCTTACTTCAGATATCTCATTTGCAGAAAGAAGACTACATAACCCCTTAAAGGACTGCTGTGAAGATAAATACAAGTATTGGGATTCTGTCACTTCAGTGCCACAGAATCCTCCTCTTCTCCTGTCCTCCTCCCAGGAGAAAGCTAATATGTTTTGTATGTATTAACATGGTATGTGGTAAATGAGAGCCATGAGTGACATACTGAAGAGTAAAGATGTGCTTAAAAAAAAAAAAAAAGGTGGGGGGAAAGGCAGGTAAACCAAAACACTTGCCATGGTCTTGGACTATTCCAGCATGTTAACTGATCTTATTGTCACAAAACAGTAGAGACCTTGAGAAAATACTACAAACAAGTGTGGAGATGTAAATGTGGAGTTCTGGGTTTCTCTTCCTCTTTGATGGATTTTCTTTCTTGTATTAGCAGGGTTGGTTAAGACTCAGTTTCCCGTCCAGGCTTAGGTCTCATCCTTCCAAGAGTAGTCAGTCCCTTAAGATTTGGAATGTATACTGTTACTTTAGAAGAATACAGTAGCAGTATGAATGTAAATTACAGACTCCTCAACCTATGGGTCAGTGTTAGAGCGCAACACTTAATGTTTTGTCTGCTTGCAAAGTTATTTTGCACACAGGAATAAATGCAACAGAGGGTGGCTTGAGTGCAGGCAGCTGAGAAGTATGCATGATTTAAATCTATGGGTACAATATATAGGACATGGAAGATGAAGGCAGTTAGGTGCAGAACGGTCAACAGAAAGAAATGCTGGTTACTGAAAGCAGCTAATATCTGTCCTGAAAAGACGGTGTCTCTTCCTTGTAACAAACATGATGATCCAGATCTTGCTTCTCCATTCTCCGTGCTGTATAAATGCACAAGGGCATTATAAACAGTGTGTACTACTTAAGTCTCTGCATGCATCCCCTTTCTATTACACTAATTCATATGGCCAAAATTGCTTCATAATTTAAGTGGATTAAGCACCTGGTTCATCTGAGATGCATACCAAGAGCCCACATCTAGTGCAGGTGTTGCTTCTGCCTGTTTCTGAGTGGTTAAACTTTCATTGCCATCATCCTCTTCCTCAGGTGATTTGATCAAGGCTGAAGGGTGCCCTGACAAAAAAAAAACAAACCAGTGGGGCAGCATGTTTAAGGATCAGCTGTGGAGCTCCAAAATGGTGTATTGACATATGATGACTGATGGGGGATTCCTGAGTTTATTTGCCTGCAAATAGCAGATGTATTCCAGAAAAATTCCAAGGATATCCAATTTATGGTTCTGGGTAGTGATGACAAAAAATGATGAACACTGTCTTTGTTTAAGCAACTAAGTATCAGGATCCCATGACTTGCAGTCTCTGAGTTGTCTTGCTGCAGTCCTATTTGGAGCATAATGATATTTAATGTCCTGTCTCAGTATCGTGTAACATTGGGTGATAATTTCTTAGGAAAAAGCACCACGTTGTTTTCTTGAGAGATTAAATAGTGTTTGTGTTTGTTAAGGTGGTAGGCAGTCCTCACCAACTGACAGCACTTCCACCATGGTCTTGATCACAAAAGAGTGACTGTGTTGCCTCTTTGTAAGAAAGGGAAAAAACCAAGTTCTTTCTTCCTTTTTGCTGAAAGTGTTGATTTTGGTTTCTCTGGTTACCCTGTCATTCACGGGTTAAAGGCTCTTACAGGCTGCCTGCAGAGGCATCGTCTGCTTCATAATACAAGTTGACATGTGGGTTTTTTATTAAGGTACTGCGAATGTCTTGAAGCAAATGACACTGCCATTATGTGATTTAATTTGCTGTTGTAACGTCCCTTTTAAAACAAAGGCTTATTTTTTAAGGTGTATGTATGTGTGTGTGATGCTTATTATTCCTCTTTGTAGGGGAGCTAAGTTAGTAGCTTCTTTATCATCATTACTGGAAGCAATGTCTGGTGTTTTGGTGTTTGGGGGTTTTTTTCTTTGTTTGTTTCTGTTTATTGCTTTCATGTTCTTTCCTCCCTATTCTATTCCTTCTTACAGAAGAGGTAGCAAACAGATTGTTAGCACTTATTCTTGGGACTCTACTTGTGTTTTAGTTCAAAACATAGGCTCTTAAGTCAAGGTACTGTATTTACCCAAATGTAGGGGAGAAACAAGTGCATTAAAGGCAGGTTTTTTCAACTTTTTCCACATTTTGTTTTCAAGTTATAATAGTGAGAGGCAGTATGGATATCACAGGAATAACTGGATAAATTGTTAGTTTATTGCTAACACTTCTAAATACTGACTATTCCAAAGATGTTTTGCTGCTCAAAAACTAAGGTCTTACCAATGTTATTTAGTTTTATGTTCTAGAGCTCTTGATGGAGAGCATCAGAGACTTCATAAAGAAAGGAAATAAAGTCTACTAAGTTTTTTTGAGGTTGAATACTGACAGGAAGACAGGCTGCCAGGAGCTGGAAGGTGTTTAAAAAAAGGAGGGGGAAAAAAAAAAAGCAGAATTAATGCTTATATGCCTATCTTCCTGTAAGAAGGCTTGACATAACATCCAAGGGAGAAGACTTCAAATGAAACTAATGCAAGTAAAATATTACTGTGTAATTACAGATGTTATGGAGTTGAGCTACTCCCTGTTAATCACACTTAATTAATATAACCCAGTTGCAAAGTGATTTATGGGTGGTTTGAGTAAGTGTGTAAGATAAGAAGGACTGGTTTTCTGCTCTCTATAACAGAGATACTATGTAGTCACTTTTTATAAGATGATGCAAATCCATCCTTAAGCAGAAGAATTAATGGACACAGTGGATTAGGAGGTTATGGGAATTTTCCATAACTCCTGAAAGTGTCTGCTTCGGCCTTTCCTTCCACAGGGGCAGGGGGTTCAGTCTCATGTTGTCTCATATTCCCTTTTTGAATGTTAGAAGGCTTAATACAGACTCATTTTTACTTGTATGTTCAGTTACCTTTTGACTTACTGCTACGGTACAACAGTTTTATAAATTTATTTGTTATTATATGCTGTATAGTGCATTCAGGGTACTAAATTTGGAGAGCGTATTCTCGCATTCTGTAATCTGTTTTAGGGAGGCACATGCCTGGAAACTCTGTTTGTTTCAGCAGAGATGAGTGGAAGTGTTTCTGGAGCTCTAGAGTAGAAGAAAGGGTAGCTGAGAATCATGAAGATGTTATTGAAGAAATAAAACCAGTAAATTCATATTTGTGTGAAACAGACTGTTAGAGGTTACTTAACAGGGTACATACTCAATTTTCTCCAAACTGTACTGCGCTTGTTATTAATTTTGGTTTGTTTTTGTTTTTTTTCTGTCAGTTCTATAGGTGCTGGTGCAAAAACAGTTTAGCAATGGATCAAAGAAAAAATGATAGTTTTGTCCCAAGTATCACACAGTTGGAAGACTTCCTAACAGAACATGACTCCAATGTTGTTTGGCTGTTAGTAGGTAAGGTGAATCTATTCTGTTTTGGTTAAATGTTTTTTTGTGTGTGTACTTTTAAACATGGTTCTCTAAATGTTGGCATACCAATATCAAATTTCTTACCAAATTACATCACAATGTTGAAACCAGTTTTTTATTTGTCATACAGCTGCTTAGTGAAGTATGGCAATGCTGCTTAAGTAATTAGGAAAGAAAAAGTAAAGAACTGTTTCCAATGCTAATTGTGCTGCAACACTTGGGAGATAAGTCCAGTGTGCAAAGGACGATGCTCTGCAATTGCAACTCTGCAAAATAAGAACTCAGTGAGAACTTCTCTCCATGAAATAAGTTTTTTCTAACACCAGAGTAAGCTGGTGATTAATTGTAATACCATAACAAGGGATTAGCATTGTAGCACATGACAGGCAGATACAATAACTTCATTATACCAATATGTACCTATCTGCCATTTAATATCGTATAGTTTGAAAAGTGATATAAAGACTATTGTGTTTAATGACATAACTTCTAGACTAAATGGTGTGCCACAATAAGCCTTTAAGCCAAACTATTGTGTACTCGGTTATGGGCTGCTTTTGTAAATGTGCCTGATTTAGGTATGCTCATTTTTTTATAACACTAGTGCTATTGTTTATATTTGGGTAGGTGGTACTTTTATTTTCTGAGCCTATGAACATGTGGGTCAGGGACAGCAAAATAAAAACTAAGTTGTATTCAGGTCTGGATGAGAGTGCTAGAAGTGTGTGATGAATTCGGACTTTTCTGAAGGTAGAGAACACCTGCTTTTCAGCCTTGATTCTTGGACCTGGAATGAGGGGCAGCACAGGAAAAATAACTTTGTTTTGACTTCTGGGACGGTAAAGCATGGCTATTGACGTATTGGAATTATTTTTCAGTAGGCCAAACTGAATGAAAAGGACATAGGCAAATTAGCTAAGGGTGCTTTCTGAACATTATTTCTTTCACTTTTTACTATGTTGACATGGAAAGCTTGTACTCAACGTAAAATTCTAAGTGTAATCAAGATGAAAATAATGGAATGACCATGCTGATAGTTGCTCATGGTAAAATGTGGAACAGATGCAGAACAGATCTGAAAAATTTGTCTCTGGAAGCTTTGACTTGAGAATTAGAGATGTTTGGGTCTTTTGTGAAAGAATAAAAGTGTCAAATTGCAGCCTGCAGAATTTTCTTTTTCTGTTTTTCCCTCTCTGTGCTGGATTCCTAGAGCAAACTACTAGTAATTCTACCTGGAAAGTATGTAGGATATAAGCAATTCCATTTAACAGCTATAATTTAAACCAAAAGCTTTGCTTAGCTTTCTTATTATCGTGAATATATTAAACTTACAAATTTCTGTTTCATAGAAGGGTGGATGGAACTTCAAGAAATAATATAGTCCATCCCCTTTTTCTACAAGCAGAATGACCTATATAGAATTATGCAGTTTTGGGGAGCTGCTGATCCCTTAAATTGTAAGAAGCCACCTGCTAGTCCAGAAACAATGACACAAACAACAGAAAAAGCTGGGTAGCCTCCGGTTGTTATGAGGTTTGGATAGAAACGTATTCAGGTAATATTTATTAACTGACCCAGTTTCAACCAGCCTATCCTCCTTTGCATTCATCTGCTGACCTATGGCATCCTGTTATAAGAGAACAAAAAAAGTCAATAGTTTCTTCTCCTGAATCCTGGAACAGCTACCTATTCATCGCCATAAAAGAGGTGATGAATTCTAGAAATGAACATGCTCCTCAAAGAGCTGTTGCTCCATTCTAGAATAATTTCTAAAAATCACATGCAGTAAAACTTTCCAAATGTAATTTCCAAACTGTAGTTTCAGTGAAGAGGCTTTTAAAATCAAGAATATAATAGTGAGATGAATAGAGTTTATGGGATCTGTCACTTAATAGCAGAGACTAGATTTGCTGAGGGGAAAGAAAAGGCTGCAATTTGTGGCAGAGGTGAGACTAGTGGTAAAGGCAGCGGATTAGGACCGTAATGCCTGGAAACTGCACTAGTTTGCTGATTTTTCTCAGTATATGTCACCTTAAGAGGGTACCTTTTTGGCTTTAGGTATGTAGAAGTTAAGTGTCTAGTTGAACTTTAATCTCGAATTAAGTTTTATTACTGGAATGAGACCCTCTGAGCATGAGTCATTCCACCTTTCTCCCTACATTGGTAGAGGACCAGTAGTGAGTAGCTTACTCATCCGAAAGCGAGGGGAGGTAAATGCTGTCCTTGCAGTATGCCTTCACTGAATGCCAAGAGCAGCGTCTTTCCTGGGGTATAGCTTTAACCCTCCCTGTCTTGTTCCTGTGTAATCACCCACACAGATTTGATTTGTTTTACATGTCAGGTAGCTTACCTGCCCAAGTGTATGAGCTACTTGAATTTTGGCCACACTAGATCCATTTTCCAGTAAGGAAAAGACAAAGTCGTGCAAGTCTGTCTCTTCTACCTTCTCCTCATCTTTCAACAAAGCACAGGTGTTGTTACAAAGCAGTGGAGCATCCCACTGCAAAAAAATTAAGGGGCAGTAAAAGGACAGGTTGTGTTTGTAACTTTTTTGTGTTTTTTTTTTTTACTTTCTGCAGAGTGAAGGCATCATACCTGTATGCCTTTCTGCACTTCAGATTTCCCATAAAAGGCACAATAAATCTGAGCTTTTCAGTATAAAGTGTATACATAAAGGAAAAACTTCTGTTAAAAAGTTCAGTTAGTATAATGAGTAGAGTTACTGCAAATACAAAAATTGCTTTCTTTTCTACTCTGCTTTGGATGAAACAGAGTGGTAATTATCAGTAAAATGAGTTAGAACTAGTCCGTTCCCTGGCAGTCCCATTCCTTTTGGGTTTGTCCTTCTGGAAGCTTTCAGAACCCTTGTAGTTAGAAATAGGTTACTAGCTCTTAATCAACTAAAGTAAAAATTACTTTGGGGATTAGCAGACCTAATTTTTTTTTTTTTAAAAACATGTTTCTCATTGGATTGCTATTTCCTTTTTCCCCCTATCAAATTCCATGCTTGAACTGTTAACAGATTTCTGCTAACCCAAGGACTGGTACATTTCTCTCAGGATACAGCAACTTAGGAAATGGTTTCAGATGTGATAATGTTGTTTCCTGTGCCAAGATATGAAAGACTAGAAATCTATTTTACAGTTCATGGTGTGGAGAAGGCAGGAGAAGGAATGTAGTATGACTTTTGTGGTGGTTTTTGGTTTTTTTTTTAGGGTGTTATGAAATAAATGACCACGTGGGATAATCCATGTTATTATTTGATCTATGAAATTTAACTACTTGGATGATAAGGGATGTAATGACATATGTGGTGCCTTTTTGCAAGTCCTCTGGAGGACAGGTTTTTTAATATTGAGGACTGGAAAAGCAGTGAAGAATCTATATTCTTCTGAACTTCCCCTTTCCCCTTTTCCCCGCCTCCCATGTCTTCACATCCTTCTCATACCATCTCTCTGAAAACACTCATTAAAGTGTCCCATAAGTTTCAAATTTTTTTTGAGAGTAGAAGAACATTCTTGTGCTTTATAGTCTTAATAGGTAAGGCTTTTATCTAGGTCAGCATACTTTAAAAAATAATTGAATTCATTTTAATCTTTCAACAGCTACAATATTGTCTTGTGGATGGATTATCTACCTAACATATTATAATTCCCGGAATATTGGACTCATTTTAACATTGGTTCTTAACAGATTATATAAACATGGCTACATCCATATTGGTAAGTTATGATTACAGTAATGCTGCTGTTTAGCTACTGCTTTTTATTATACCTCAATTTGCTAAAAACTCAAAGTAAAATCAAAGTGTTCCTTTGTTAGAGTAATTTGAAAATTATAAGCATGGATTTAATTTAAGAAGAAAAAAATTCAATATCATGCTTTAGGGCAGGATTCTTGGTGTAGGTAGAAAAACACCCCCTTTTTCGTTGAAGTCTCATTATTTTATATTAAAGTTCACTTGACAGGTTTTTGAACTTTGAGTCAAGTTTACTTTTTTTTGTTTGGTGTCTCTACTTTGTGTCCTTAAAATCTGTACATTTTCCATTACCCCTTTTTCAAAGCCCTGTAATCGTAATGGTTAGTGTCCTAAAAGGAGAAGATTGACCTCAGTCCCCCATGGGACCTGCCTGATCCGCTTCTGAATTTGCCTCATAATTTGGTGTTAAGGGGTGCAACCTCCCACTCCCCCACACCTTTGAGGCTGGTTATACAGCATCTGAACTGTGGGTTGCAACCACTGGAGTGGGCTCAGAGAGGCACAGTGGAGCCTCAAGCCTCAACTCCCTGTTATGGCAGTGTCCTTGCTTTCTAAATAAACTGTCAGAACAACTAATCATGTTAATCCATACTGGGACTGTGATATGTAGAATTTATACTGTCTAGAACATTTGCATCAAAATCCATTAACTTTTTTTTTTATATTTTAAAACATTTTTGAATAAAACAGGTCAGTACAAATCACTTGGGCACTCACCCACATTACAAAAATATCTGGTGCTGAGTCACAGAGGGCTGTATCCCACAACCTCACTCTGACTGCACTTTTAATTTTCTTTCAGTTATTCTTCCACGTCTTCCTCTATCTACTTCCCAGAATGACAATGACTTTAGTTCTGGACTTTTTCTGCAACTATTGATCATAAATGTAGTGAAAACTTAAAAAAACCCACCCACCCACACCCGCCTGCCGAAGAGACCCCTGCAATAATTTGCTTATGTCCTCAAGAATTTAAGAACTGTAATCCAAACCATCTTCAAATCCAACTTTTTGAACAGCAATGTAGATGAAATACTTATTGGCTGCTACACTTGATCTATGGGCTTTTATTAAAATTTCTCTGTGAAATTGCTATTAAGTAAAGACAGCTGGACATAGCTGACCAAATATATGGTGTTCTTTATAAACTTAATCAGTAAGAAGAACATAACATTAATTAAATCCCATGATTTACAGCTTGGCTTGAATCAATTAATGGTGGGGTTTGGGGTTTTTTTTTTTGTTTTTAAATCAGGGTATACTTAACTTCCGGTGGGTGAGGTGAAGAGCCTTAGGAAAAATATGAGCTATTGCATTACCTGCTGGTCTTTTCATGCTTATTAATCCTTCCTGCTGTAAACACAATCTGTCATAATAATTGGACTGAAAACTTTATAGCCATTTAAAATTTGAAAAATTATTCTGTCAGGAATCTTTATTTCTCTAACTATGGTCTTGCATACAATGGCTTGATATTACAAATGTTCAAAATAGCTTTCCTAACTCTTTTCACAAGCTTCGCAAGGCACCTGAATGTCCTGAGTGACTAGTGTGTCTCAGGGGTTTGCTTGTATTCTTGAGTGCAAATCCAGCACTTTTTAAAGTTTTGTACTTTTTGTCTTATATGTTCTGAATCTCTGACTTCCCTTCTCCTCTGAAAGTCAGTGTGTTTTCAAAGGGAAAACTCAAGATACTCAGTAAACCCATTTCAGATAATTGAATACTATGTTCTTCCTGTTCAGAAAATAAAGCATCAACAACTTTAGGCTAATGTCTGATAAACACTGTTTTGCGCACTAGGTTCCTTTTCATTCTCTGTGCTGTCTGGAAAAGTCATGGTTCGCGAAATCTATTTTATCACAGAAGACATGTCTATCAGGTACAGATTTCCAAGGGGGTGGCTCTTCTAAATAGCAATTTCACATATCAAAATACCATCTTACTAATGAGCAATAAATAGCTTTATAAATGTTAAAAATAAACTGATTCTTTTGATGATAGTATTTAGACATTCTTAGATACTTGTTAGCTCATTTGCTGGTTGAGCATTATCAATTCGAAGTGAGTACTGGACAAGATTCTAGTTGTTCTTAATATCTGAGAAAGAAAACACTTTAGAGTTTGAAGGAGAACTGTTTTTTCATTAATGTCTTTCACTCCCTCATGCTCCCGCTCTTAAGTCTGGCAGATTCATTTTGGCTGAGTAGTTTGCATTTGTCTACTGCAATTGAGAATAATTTGTTTCATGAACGACCCACTAGTGAATAGTTTGTAATTTTGTTTCTTACTGTTAAATTTTGAAAGCCTTGAGAAGGCAATGGATATGGGGTTGTATACAAGTTCCGCTAATGCAGTAATTGTATAATATTATACTGTATGCTTTATGCTGTAATGCTTCATGCTTTAATATTGCTTGTACGCTACTGCAACTGGAGATCTCTGCACTGCATAAGGCAACATGTCATGCAGCTGCATGTAGGATTTTGGATTATCACTCTCTTAACTTCTGTTTTATCTGATTTATTTGATGTAGAATTCAAGATGGATTTATCATATTTCGCTGGTGGAAGATGTACAACCCTAAGCAGAAACAGCATGGTAAGTTTCTCAAAAAGGTTTCAAAGTTTAAGTTTACAGGTAGCCTACAGAAAAATACTTTCTTTGCACAATCGCATGTGTGTAATTGGTTTGTTAATATGTACCTGAAGTACATTGAATCATCAGAAGGTATAGGTTCTTTTAACTGGTTGATCTGTGTTAGTAGTCTAGAACACCACAATGAAATAAATACAGGATTCATTATCAGGGACTTGAACCCTTCTTAAGACAAACCATTAACCTTAATAGTAGCCTTCATTATCTGTAGTCTAAGCATAATTGACCCTGTGTTGAAGTTTGTAACTATAATAAATGGAGACTTCTTATGTTCTGGAAGTGATTTTAGTTTCAAGTTTTAGCGTTGTGCTGTCAGTATTTTAGCAAAAGTGTTACGGTGGGGGATGTTCTTTAGTATTTGATAACCCTGTGTCTTGATGACATCTGTGGTCATAGAAGTTTTTCCTTATCTCTGGCTGAAGAAGGACGATTAACACCAGATGCAAGAGATTAATTGTATCTGCGAGAAAACATGAGTAGCCTGGTGATATGTGCTTAGTCATTTATAGGATTAGAATCTGGTTGAATGAGTCTCAGGTCCTGCCTCTCTTGATTTTTGAAGTGTCACAGCTCCATTACTGATTCAAGGAGGTCCAGAAATGGCAACTGTCTACAGTTGAGGAGGGCACTGATTGAGAGCGTCATTGAACTTTGGAGGGCTTTTTTTTCCCCATCTCCCCTTTGGAAGTGGCCTCTGATGGTGTGAAGCCTCTTAGACTTGTCAGCAAGCTTGTACAGCTGTTGCTTTGTCAGTACCAACTCAACAGTGGTAGGAGTACTGCATACACATTATGCAGGTAAATAGGAGACGCTGTTCAGTAAGGTGATATGAGTTGGGAGGAGTTGCTCACTTCTTTTTATTGAGGCATTACTAAGCCTTTAAGGTGATAGGACACAGTTCAAGTTCTTTATACCGTAAGATGACTAATTCAAAAAGTGGAAGCTAGTCTTAGAGTTAATTAGATTTTTCCGACCACAGGTCATTGTCCAACAGGTTTTCATAGAATTTTCTTCATCTGCTAGTTAAAACATATTTCTCTAGTGGCTTACAGAATGAAAAAATGAGTTGAACTTAATGTAATAAAAATAGTTGTGTCTGTCTTTATGGTGGTATTTTTGCTTGGCAGTATTGCAAGGCTTTAACCATTTCTGCTGGCATTTAAGACTGCGTAATTAGTGGACAAATAATCCAAGTAACCAAGGAGGTCAGAGGTGTATAGGTCTGACAACAAAGTAATGTGAATAAAATACTCTCTTAAAGAATTACTCTTTTTCCTAGGAGAAATAACCTTGCTCACTTCATGTTTTGATTATTTAGCAGAGATGCTTTCATTTTTTACCTTAAAGGAAAAATAAAATCTTCAGTGATTCTTAGCCTATTGTAGTATATTCTTCCTGATACTTTTCAATCTTCTTGATTGCAACAGAAATACCTGTACCTGACCAAACGGTGAAGGCTGCTGGTAACTTGCGTCTTAAAGATTTGTGTTTTGTTCAAGGATTACTCCCTTGCAGCTGTCACACAGAATGATTGGAAAACCTGTTGTAGCTAGATATTACTGGTGCATACTTTTGTTTCAGATCCTTTTTAATAAAACAAAAAATCAAAATAGCGGTGAGACTTTCCTATAGAAAAACACATAGGCTGAATCAGGGCTATTAACAATTTAAAAATCCCACCAGATTTTTATGAAAACACAAGCCTTAAATATATTAATATTTTTGCTTGGAAAAAATACATCTTATGAAGACTTACATATAAGCAATAACGATTAGTTTCTGAGTGTTTTGTTTTTTTAGTTTTTAAGTTCTGTAACTGAAGTGCAGAGTGCTCCTAACAATAACGTGAAACGCAACAGGAATGGGATTTTGCTTTTCATAGTGCTGATAAAGTCCTGTTAGTGTAGAAATAATGTAACCTCATTTGATTTTTTTTTTCTAAGAGATATTAGAGTATTAGAGGAAGGTTTTTTTGTGCACAAAGGGGAGGTTAGTGAAGGATCCTGAAGTACTTGGAGATCTTAATAAGGGAACTCCCTTTCAGGTAATTTCAGGTGTCCAGGGACACCTTAAATTTCCTAAATGCTATCTTTGTCTGTTCAAATGCGTATGAAGCTTGTATCTGTCTCCATCTCCTGAAGGAATGTGCTGAAGGTAGTGCAGACTCCATTCCCTACTGATCTTGTGGGAGGAGAACAACTAGAAATACATTCATATAATCAGAGGTTTTAGAACCGGTAAAGGCTTCAGCGTTAATCCAACCCAGTCATACAAGTTGTAAAGTTTTCCCTGGAAGTGAAATAAGTGACCTTTTAAAAAGATGGAGTGTTGATGAGTACTTGACATGTTCAATAATTTATACCAAAGTAAAATTGTCTTTAATGCTAGGAATTACATATTCAACCTTGATATAACTACAGCTTCCAGGTTGTTGCTCCTGTCAGTAATAAAAATCCAGTATTGTTCCACCTGTGCATGGAACATGTTCACGTTATTGGGAATATTCTTCCCTGATAACTGCTTTCTAACCACATGGCTTCTCAGCCTTCTTCCTGAGGAGCTGAAGAATGTGGCAGTGCCTGCCAGTCACTGCTGACCTGCTGAGATCCACTGACTTTGCAAGTCTTATGAGGATACACAAAGAAATAAAAACTGAGCGAGGAGCAGGATCTGAGGTTTGTCAGAGAAGAGTGAAGGTTATTGGGAAAAAGAGGGCAAACTCGGAGAACAGTTTCCTTTTTTCTGGTGTATGTGCTTTGCAAAATGCTTTATGGTATACTCTTCCTATTGAACTTCTGGTAGTCAATATGTGTTTATGATCAAAGGGTAGATTACAGTAAGGGATGCTAAGAAGCATTACTATTAAACCTTTGTGTCAGAAAAAGGAAAAATAAAAACGCTTTGCATTCGGGGTTTTTTTTCCCCACACTTTCTAAAGCTAAGAGAATTATTTTGTTACCGTTCTTCTGAGAAGAGGAAAAACTAATCTATCAAAATTGATGCATTGTCTACCTGCCCACTGGAATCTAAAGTAATGTTGCTGTAAGACTTGGGTTGCACTGTAATTTGTGGATGCTTCTCATGAAGACTTAATCACAGTGCCTTGCATAAGAGAAGGTTTGAACCACAAAAAGTTTGGATAATGATTATTGATAACCTGTAGTGAAGTTGCACTTCCTGCTCTGGTTTTTTAAAAGTTCCTCAGTTTGACCTAGCAAGTGCAATCTGTTTTTCATCACAGCACTATGTTTGTACTAGGCATGTCATACCAATGTTGAAAGAGCTCCATAGAAAAAGTCAAGCATGGGGGTTGTCTTCCTGTCTGGAGTGTTAAGTTAAACCATACTGGGACTTGAGAGTTGGTTTTGTACATACTTGAGAAATGAAAGTGGTTTAGAAACAAAAATTGGAGGATTATGTTGTGAATAGGGCACACCCAGATGTCTTGGCTTAGGTGCCACAGCAGATTATCAATTTTCATATTGTAAAACTATATAGTGTAGTTTGTGAGGTGTTTTTTGAAGGGGGAATACTGTTTTGAGAACCGTTCCTCTACTTCTTATTGTCGGGAGTGACTTGTTTCATGTTCCCATTAGGTTTTATTTAGTGGGTGTATTTATGTTGAATTGTTTGGATAGGTGTGATACAAACATTTGAATAAATAATAAATAAATAATACATCTTGGTTAAACTCTGTAGGAAGCAAATGTCAAAACCTTGGCTACATTAGTAACCTTGATTCCAACAAATGTCGATAAAACTTCAGTATTTTGCTGTCAATCTGGCACTTAGTTTTACATGATCTATATATATGCTGCTTTGAATCATTTAACTATATGACATTCAGATGTGCTTGTCTCTTTTTCCTTGACTTTTTTTTTTTCTTTTCCAAAAGTGTCTTAGGCAACCAAATTGATGTGTGGAGGTCAAATCTTATTTTTGTTATTAGGAAAAAGAGATAGTTGTCTCTTTAAATCCCCTTTAAAGAAATGAATTGCTACATATAATTTCATTTAGTTAATGAAGTCAAATGCTTGCCTCCAGGAATTGAAAAATTACATTTATTTGTGTTCTTGATGATACTGAGATCTCTCAGGTGAACAATTGTGTATCCCAATCTTTGTCCATGTCATCCTTTGCCTATATCTTACTGATGCAAGTTAGCATTACGAATGAACAGATTTGATAGTGCTTTTATGAAAACAGGAAGGAACTGAAACTGGCTCATTAACTTTTCTCTGTCTCCTGTTCAAGAAAACTGTGATGTCAGTGCTTTCTGGAGACTTATTATACATTTACTTTTTTTTATAATGATATGGAAATTTCTGGTAATTTAGGTGTGAGGGTTAAAAGGTGGGTTGTTGTTGTTGGGACAGAGCGTCGTATAGATGCGTAACATGGGGGGACAGATGAGTTTGTTGGCAAAGAGGGCGCATTTAATAAAGCAGGTGTGTCTAAACTTTGCCTCTTGGGCAGCTGCATTTCTTTTCTTGACCCTGACAGCAACAGCAGCAGTGTTCGCTCTGACTTTTTAATTTCTAGTCTGTGGGAAATGTTGCCTTCGGTTTGTAGCCCCTGAGTTACCGATTGGGGACTGCTGTAATAACCGTTGATGCTTCAGCTTCCTAAAGTCTGCTTAACTTAGAAAGACCAGATCAGGTTTTAGAGCAGCTCAGGTCTCTTGAGTGAATGAGTAACAGGCACTCTTTCAACTGGGTAATTAGGGAGAAATTGTGCGAGCTTTTTCCTCACATTAACTACATAATTAGGTCATACTATCTAAGGCAAAAGTATGTCAAAGTATGTCACAAACAGCTGTGTATGTGATCAGTAGATGTTAAACTAGTTTTTAAGTATCAGAAAGTCAAGCTGATATTACAGTTAAAATTTTAAATTTGTGAAAATGTTGACCAATTGTGCAAAATGAGTATGCTTCTTGTTAGTTCTGCATATTAATGTTTTCTGTCTCTCTGTAAAAGAAAGCTTTTTCCCAGTTCAGGCCTGCTGTACCACAGAGCTTGGCTAGAAAACCATCTGGGTTTTGAGATTGACTTGATCCCAAGTACTGATATCTGTGCTAAAAAGCAGAAGTTGGTGCCGAGGCTTCTGTGCTGTGCATCGAGAGAGATTTTTATTTGTTTGTTTTTATACGTGAGACTGAATAAACCTTATTTACCCTTTTGTGCAGCTCCTGCCTGGATTTATTTTGGGATTGTGACCTAAGGGTGAAATGATTTTCTGGCTTTATATTTTGTATGCAACTGTCCTATTTGCCAAGTTTTATTGATTTGCTTGGAAAGGTGTAATTATTTTGTGGAGTTTTTTACTGCTTTTTAAGATGTACTTCCACAGCTGTTCACTACCATGTAGATTGTTTTTGCAAAATGTGCATATTTGAAAAACTGTAAATATTGCAAGGGAATGTTGGAATAGAATTAGAAACTCTTTTCCTACTATTTTTTTAGATCCAAAGGCAGAAACACGACTGTATATTATGGTGAATGACTTTGAATTTCATGTGTACAACCGTTCTGAGCTTTATGGACAACTTCAAGAACTGTTTGGCTTGGATCCCACAATAATTCCAGCAAAGAAAGATGATGAAAAAGCCCAAGTAAACGGGAGGCAGAGAACACATACCAATCTTGAAAGGTAAATTATTATTCGTTTTGCTATTTTGTTGATGCTTTGTTCTGCAAAGTGCTGAACTAATTGGGTAATGTTTTGTTAACGTACGCTCTGGAGACCAAATGGTTGAAGCACAGCTGAGAGAGAAATTGCACTGACAAGCCTGACAGTCTAAATCTTTTTCCTTTCCTCAGACTTTCTACCATAATAATTAAAAAACCACAACCAAATAAACCAAACACTCCTTGTTTAATGATCAGAGGTTGAAAAATCTACTTGAAGCACAGTGTGGAAAGGGAGCATGTGTTGAAGAGGATTATGCTTGTAGAATAATGGTATTGCTCAGTAGAAGTGATAGCTGCTCAAGACATTGAATAGACAAAATGTGAGCATCTGTATGGTGTTGGGAGGACTTACTGGTTTTTGAGCTTTAAACTCGGGCTGATTTCACAAGTTGTCTTTTTAGGGGTGTGTGTTTGTGTATAGCTACACAAACCTTCTTTTCTTATTTTATTCCTCTTTTTGGAGTACCCCAGAAAACATGGTGCGGGTCTATAAGGAGCTCTTCTATGTGGCTTATGTGTAGTGGAGTGAGATGTTCAATAATAAGCCTCTCTTTGGGTAGAATCACACCAGACTGATTTATTGGCAGGAGCAGAGAAGATCTAATGAGACATGAGTCCTTCCACTGCTGCTGGCCAGGCCAGTACGTGTTACTAAATTACGTAGTAGGCAGCTGCAGGATGCTGTGGCAGTCCTGAGTTTGAGTAAGGGCTGTGCCTCTGAGCCAGTCTCTTCATGTTTTCATCTTACACCTTTATTGACAGGTACAGGAAGGACTTCTGCCTTCGGGGAGGATATGTCTTGGGAAATGGAAAATCCCACACCTAAATAGGAATATTTAGAACAGACCAAGTTCCCCTGAGGAAGATTTATTTAACTATTGCTTTGTGCTAAACGTGGCATGCTTGTTTTCTACCTGTGTCAGCTCAGTATACCAGCATCCAAGGCATAGCTGCATATGCTTCCTGCTGTTTTTCCAGACTCTGGAGGAGTCTGCAGTAGACTGCTAGCAGGTCCCTTACAGGAGGCACCCCTGTGGGAAGGAGTGTCCCCTGAGAGCTGTGCACTGAAGATCCCTAGAAGAAAGGGTTGGTTAATTCTTCTGTGGAAAAGACAAAATAATAAACCCCATTTTTTCCCATAGTGTTAAAGTAAAAACAGAATCTCAAGACCCTTCTTCTTCATGGAGATCACTTATTCCAGTCATTAAGGTCAATGTGAGCACGGTAAGTGAAAAGACCCTGATAATGAAAATATTTAGCAGTATATGCTTAAAAAAATCAGGCTTGCCATTCATTTTTTTTATACATTCTTCTTGAGTTTTTGTGCCCCTTCATGCTTTAAAAAAGTTTTAAAATGACACCACCAGCACTCCCCTGACATGTTCACAAATCCTGCTGGTGCTAATGGAAACATGATTATGTTCTCTGTTTTGGGAAATGCTTGTGTCTTAGGCTTGTAATGATTTCAAGAATATCACCAAGCAATTAAGCTAGGTAATGGGTGCTGTACAATGTGTGGTGCGTTGGGTTTTTGGGAGGTGTTTGGGGTTTTTTTTTCTTCTTTTTTTCTTTTCTTCCCTGCATCTTTTATAGGGATATTTGGACACGTCCCTTAAAAGTTGATGATGTTCCCCCCAAAAAACAGGAGAACTGTTATTGAGGTGATAGGAGATGGAGATAGAACGTTGAGAGTTTAATGTACAAGGTAGTAGTTTTAGATATGCGCAGATTACGGCTGGGATTTTTGTCCACGGTCTTTATTTGCATATGGCTGGTTAAACTGCATTATTATAGGTAAATATACACATACATATAAGAGCAGTGTATAACGAGTAATTGGGTTTTCTTTTTGATTTAGGGTCGCTTGGCATTTGGGAATCATTATCAGCCACAAACCCTTTGTATTAACTTCGATGATGCTTTTTTGACATATACCACAAAACCACCTTCGAGCCACCTTGATCAGTTTATGCACATTGTGAAAGGAAAATTGGAAAATGTTAGAGTCATGCTGGTTCCAAGTCCAAGATATGTTGGTCTTCAGAATGATGAGTAAGTTTTGGGGTTTTTTTGTTTCCATATTATTTTATTCTTTATTTTAAGAAAATGAAGAAAAGAATGTTGGTTGTCTTTCTGTGACTTTATTTTTCTTAGTGTGTTCAGACAGTTGGCATTTTTACCACTTCAGAGGTTTTAAATGTTGGATCTTTGAAACTGTTTTATTAATGGAGAAATGTACTGGTTTTCTATCTCATTGTAGATTTTTTTTTTTTGGTGTGTTCTGCTCTATGATTAATATCCTGCATTCAACTTCTATTTTCCTTCCCTCAGGTACTATAGCTGTATGCAGGCTTTGACAGCACTAGATTTCTAGGATAAATGCAAGGTTTAAGGTTGTTGACTTCACATATGGTTTGGAAAGTATTTTTAAAAAATGGGCAAAAGCTGTGCACTCTTGCTGTGGTAGAAATCATGTTATCTTCTGAAAACAGATTGCTGGTCCTTTTACCTCTGTGTATTCCGCATAAGCAGGGTTATGCAGCGTTAACAAATGGAATGGTAGTAAGTCAAACAAAAGAAACGGTGCTTGCATGAAATGATTTGACACTAGGATTCTTGTTTTATTACAGTTTAGCCAGCGAGACATTTATGTGCATACTATATTAACAATCTTGATTGCTATGGTGTGAACAACATAGCCAGAATTTTCTGCATTACCTTACTTAATGCTTACAATGTTATATATTCAACAGATAATTTGGACAAAACTGCTAAATTTCAAAATTCTTCATGGGAGTTATTTGCTCAACAGAAAAAAAATAATGCATACTCACCTTGGACAATTGTGTGTATGAGTTTATGTAAAATGATTATACCTATTTTATACCTCCTAAGCAACAAGATCCAGAGAATGAATTATGATGTTTGGAAATAAACTGTACATCATTTGACTGTGCCTCAATTGGCTTTGTATCAGCCAAAGACTGCTGTCTGTAATACCTCTTTATATGTTTTCAAATAACATTCTGTGGATGTGTACAGAATCTTACTTTTCCAACATGACGACAAAGGAAATTTCTCCAATTAATATTGAAAACAAACAAGATTAAAACAAAATAGGATTAAGATACTCAAACTATTAGCTCTTTCTCCTGCTTCCGCTAAGTATTTTCTTTTTATGCTGTTACCATCCCTACAGCTCCTGATGGCTGAAGGGTGGCACATATGCAGAAAACATGCCCTAATTTATTGGGTAGATTCAACAAACGACCCAGTTCACTGGAAACTGGGTGTGTTTGAATCTTTAGAGCCTGCCCTCTTACACTTCTTTGGCTTAAAAATTAAGCTGCATGTCTTAACTTTCAGAAATTCCTGCAGGCAATGCACATATAAAAAACTGCTAAGTGGCTCGATGAAATTTGTAACAGACTGACTAATCAATACAAACATCAAAAACCCACCTTGAAAACTGTCATATTGTATTACAAACAGACATTTCAATGTCTCCATCCCTTTTTGCAAATAAATCCTCCAAAACCCAAGGAAAAAAAAATGTGCTAGGAAAAACAGATCAAAGCAGAACAAGTTTGGAGAGCAGTTAAGTCAGCAGGCTCAAAGTGGAGGTTTAGGATAGATATTAGGAAATGCTTTTTAACGATGATGGTAATCTCATTATCATTCATTGCCATTACCTAATTTGGTTTTTGCAAATGGGCTGTGGTGGGCTTTCTAGGGTTCTGCCACCTCCATCGGCTTAGTCCAGCAAGGTTTAACTATTCCTGCTGAGGGTGGGTTAGGTGGCCTCATTAGGTACCTTCCACTCCCATTTTCTGCGGAGGTAGTTTCATGTGCACTTTAAGCTGAGAATACAACTAAAAGAAGCAGTACTGTTGTCTTTTTTGCATGGCTGTGCAATGAACACTGATCATGGAATTCATCCCTATTAAGAAAAATATATGTTGGTCTTAAATCTAAATTGGTTCTGCTACCGGGTTCACCACCTGTCAGTTATCACCTAACCTATGACCATCCTAGGACTAGCATAAGAAAAGATAACTGCTTTTCTTGTCTGCTGTGTTTGCTATGGCCTGTGATGCTTTGATAATGTAAAACTATAAGCTGCTTCAGTCATCTACTATATATTTTCATATTCTTCTGGAAAAGGGAATCGAAAAACTAGTGACAAGACATGATGATACAGAACTTTCCTCTTTGTGGAAAAAAAGCACGTTGAACGCACAAAAAGTTTTATACAAGTGTAATGAGTTCAGAGAGATCAGAACAAGAACATGAAAGATAATTACTTAATGGAATACACAGACATGATAAAGATGTACACTAAAAGAATTGGAGGAAAAGGACTGAGGAAGATGTTTAGCTACTATGTGGGGTTTTGGTGTTTTTTTTTCTCCCCCTCCACTTCCATTAAACTTTATACCTTTCCTCCAGAAAGTGGAGAATGGCAAAGGTGATGAGGATGAAACGGCAGTGGGTGTTAGACAGGAGGATTTGGCCATTCTGTCAGCTCCTAATGTTTTCCTGTAGATATTTCTTTCTTTCCTACAGCTGAATGACAGTTTCTGTTAGGCCATGGTGTTAAGTCAAATTGTCCATCTTGCTCTATTTGCATGTCATGGGGGAGGCCAATTCAGTTTTGGACAGAAAAAAGAAATAATTGGAAAATTTGGAGTGAATAGAAAGTATTTCATCTTTCACTGCTGTCGTTACTCTCAAAGTAAAATTGATATTAAGGTTCCTGCTCTGTTGCTTCTGAAGAACTTCTGGCAGTACCTGGGATCTGCACCTGCTGTTTTCCATATTTTCCAAGCTTTCCTGCATTTGAGCTGTGGTAAAATGGGCAATGTGCTTCTAACAGGTCACACTCTTAGACTGTGTATTTCTGTCATTGGAATGTTCTTTTTTTGTTAAGAGATGACAATTTATAAAAGTGGCAAAAAAGTCTTTTGCAGTAAAAATAGAGTTTTCACATTATACTATTATTACTACTATAAAATGTAACATTATGTAAATTAACATGTGGTAACGGTGTAAGAAAGGGATTGTAATATACCAATATAATACTGTTAGGAGAAGTGTTTTGTGTATTAGTTTCATCACTTAGATCCTTTTATATTGAGGGAAATGTTATTAAGGAAGAACAGCCTTTTTTTTTTTTTTTTTTTTTTAAACTAATGGTCTAATTACTGAAGATGTCATGTCCCTTTGGTTCAGGGTGCTATTTTAGTAAGAAAACTATTAGCAGGTGAAAGAATAATATAGGACAAGGAGAAAGGAACTCTTGATGGAAAGAAACATCGAAAGTAAAACTTTGGTAGTTGGTTGTGGTTTATAATACCTGAGAAATGTCTTTGTGGAGAGGAACCTGGTATCTTCATGCCTGAGTTATATAAAGTAACTTAAAAGTTGAGTTAATAATAATAATAATAATAACGTAATGATCAAGTATTTTTTGCAAATCAGGGTAGACATAGCCTTGCAATATGACAGCTGCCCTTTTGTTAGGGAACTTGAGACCAGATAGATTTGAATATTCACAGTGTTTATTTTCGGAAGCTCATTTAGTCTGAGGTAGCAGATAGACCAGAAATTACAGCATTACAGGGAGGGAAAGACAGGAGCTAAAGTTATAACCTGCACTTCAAGTTTGGCTTACAAACAGCTGCATTTGGACAGACTGATGTGGCCCAGGCACTTCTGTCTATTCCGTCCACCCTTCTGGTAATGTGACAAGACCGATGCCTGGTAGATAAGGTAGCCTGTGGCTCTTGCAGGCAGCCTGCAGTCAGGCTGCTGGCAAGACCTGTATAGACACATGGAGCTGGTGTCTTGGGATCCTGTCAAACTGGAGTCTTGTCTACAAAATCTTCCTGGTCAGGTACCGCATACACTGTATCTCCACTGTTGGCTTGCTTGTTACAGATAGCAGTTTTATTGATGTTTCCATCATTAAATATGTACTACTTACAAGCTACAAGTGAGCCTGACCTATGTAATCTCTTCCATTATGCTTAATATGTTGCATTTAAAATTACTTGAATTCATAAAGATTAATCTCAGCACATTGCTTTTTAATTTTTATCTTTGCACTCTTTTCCATTACAGACCACCGAGGCTGATGGGTGAAGGCTTTGTTGTAATGCAGTCCAATGATGTTGATATCTATTACTATATGGATGAACCAGGTATCTTCTGTTAAATACAAGCATAAAATTTTAAGGGATTTGAAGGCTATTTGTTTATTTAATTGTCTGGACTTGCTAGACAATTTCTTTTTTTTTAATGCTGAAAAATCTCTATGCTGAAAGAGTTAGTGTAATGTTTTGGAGCCAATAAAAGCATTCATAGGTACGCTATGAACACTTAGAATTTCATAAGGTTTTTTTTTCTGCAAATGAAAAAAATTTCCACTGAAACAAATGGGATTGAGTTCACGTGTTTCATATTTAGAAGGGAGTGAAATTTTGAGCTGCATTCTTTTTAATGGTTGTTGTCAACTCCTAGACTGTTTCATGTAAGAGCCCTGGGGAATTGCATAGATGAAATAACTGTACCTGTAGAATTAATGTTTTTATCAGCAAGTAGTTTTACATAGATGTAGGTACTCTGTCAGCAGTGTCTTCTGCAAGTCTATATGCAACATGGAAGCAATTAATCTTGATATTTATTCTTGAAACAAGCTATGTTTTAAGCTGTAAACTTAAATGATGTAGGTTTCCAAAAGTACTTCAGGAGTGGGGACAATTTGTAGTCAATACCTACTGGGGTTTTTGGATGTTTGATGCATCGATTTCTGAATATTGCAGGGTCTGCCTTTTTCACTTTAAATCCAGTGCCTTATATTACCACTTTGTTGTGCTGGATTTTTTTTTGGTTTGCAAAAGCTTTTGCTCTGACTCTACTTAAAGTATTGCCTGAATCTTGAACAAGGGTAACATGTTCAATAGTAATGTATACTGGTGTAGGATAGGTGGCAATTTTGGATCATTGCTGAATGACTGCTTGAATTTTTACTAGTAACTCTGGGTCTCCTGTAGCAAGTCTTCCTTTTTATTTGCTTGCTTTGTCTGTAGAAAGGATTTTTAACTTAATCTTCTTTGTTTCAAAACTTGATTTGTAAGTAGGATTTGGAACTGAATGTGCATGTATGAAAGCCTGTATTGGTGAAAAGCATACTTAAGAGATAAAGCTGCTGTGTATGCCAGCATTTCACTGACATCAGTGAGCAGCGCTTCAGAAAATCCCAAGGATTTTTAGTTACATTCTTGCCCTTCCACTGAGAGTCTGCATTGAATTGTGGCTTGGTATTTACGTACTGTAGTCATCTCAAATAAAACTGACATCAGGACACTTTAATTGTCTTGTGCTTAGCAAACATTTTTCATGCTAATTTGAAGCTGCTTCCTTTAATAATTTGTTTATTATATTATGTAATATAGGTCTTGTACCAGAGGAGACGGAGGAAAGTAATGACGGAGAAGCAAACAATGAAGACAGTAAATTACAGGACCTGCCACCATGTTGGGGTTTGGACATCGTTTGTGGAAAAGGAACAGACTTCAACTATGGACCTTGGGCTGATAGGCAGAGGTATTACAATGATTTACATCTTTAGTTTTTATCTTTAATATCTATTATTATTGAGAAAACATTCTAAAGTTTCCAGTATGCGATTGCTCAGACTTCTAATTTGTATGGGGTAGTTTAAGATTAGTGAATTCATTGTTTATCTTGTTGGCCTTCCTAAGTTAGGATCAGTCAGTGAATTTTTATTATTAAACTAATAAATTACATTCCTATTTTTTGTGAACAAAGTAGTTTTACTATTTATCAAGTGTTACATACATAAAGGTTTAACCTTTTAATTGGTTACCTTTAGACTTGTCAAGCTCCTATTAGCTCATGGATAGGAATACACTGCGTATTGATGAGAAAATTTTGTGGAAGTACAAATCTGGCTATGAAAATAATGAGGGAGGAATCATTTATCCCTGCTTAGGAGAATCAACCGCTTGATGCGGTCTCCAAAGTTTTTATTATCTACATACTTTAGTGACAAAATATTAGGCCAGAGCTCTACTACTATTCTTCACTTAGCCCTCGATGTTTAGCCCATGAGTATTTCGGGGGGAGTCAGTGGTATTGTTTAGAGAGTAAAGGACTGTTAAGTAAAAGTGACATAATCAGTGCTTTCCCTCTTTTCCTCTATTAATTACAGATTGATACTTCTCTTGGCCTCCATTAATTCTCCTGTGAAACTATTATGAAACTGTCTCTTAGGAGCGTGAGGATGACAGACCAAAGAGTAGTCATTAGATACGACAGCGTCTTAGAGAATTTAGAGAAAATGCCAATTTCTAGAACAGTGCTTTGCTAGGAACATGAAGTCAGTGAATCATTAATGATATTTTTAATACTACCAGGAAAGCTTGCTCTATGATGGTATTCTTTTTATAATTTTAACTGGCTGGGCAGAAGGCAGTTTGGTGCCTCTGCAGAGTGCGTAGAGTTGATAGATACATACCCGGGAACACTTTCGCGTTGTGCCATGGATAGAAGATAGGATTTTGAAAAGTGCCTGAAAGTTTTATAAACACAGACAGGAGTTCTGTGGACTTTGTACTCTCGATTCATATAAGCACTTCTACAAATACTGATCTTTAATACATCATGCAATAAAATCTTGGATTTCCCGAGGATTTTGACAGTGGGTGCTGTGTGGTGCTTGTGGGGGGTGTGTTGTTGTGTTTTTGGCTTGTTTGTTATGGCTTTTTTAAGCTGCTGTAGTGGTCAGGTGCTGGGTGCAGGAAACTGCTGCCCCCCCTTAAAGACTTACTTCCACCCCCTTGAGACCTATATAAGCTATGCTGTCTGTGCTTCATTGCTGTGGTTTTCCTTTCATGTAGCAGGCTTAGATGTAAGTCTGCAGAAATGTAGGCTTCATTTCACTCCCATTCTGAGGTCCTAAAGTTTTGTATTTTGTTTGTTTCTGGGCATTACATCAATTATTTATGCACAAACCAAAGCATAAACAGATTACTTCCTACTATGTTTTTGTAGCAGATTTGTAAACCAAGGATTGGGAATAAGAAGAAAAACATAGCTTGTTTGCCATCTGAATTAAAATATTTTTGTTTTAAATCATTTATGGTCTGTCCATTTATGGCTTTTATCCAAAAGTCACTTCTTGTCATTGAAACTTTTGGAGATTTCAGTAATGAGTTGAAAGGCTCCAATGATGAAGACTTTAAACAAACATTCTTTCTTATCACATGCAGTGGTTGTCTAAAGACTCAGCTAACTGGAAAATAATTAAGTGAACCGAATAAATGCATAAACATGTATAAATATATATATATATTTCTTCTGTGAATAAAAACAACTCTTTCTTTTTATCTCCCCCCCGCCTCCCCCCCCCCAGGGATTGCTTGTGGAAGTTTTTCTTCCCACCAGACTACCAAGTTATGAAAGTCTCAGAAATTGCTCAGCCTGGGAGACCAAGACAGATTCTTGCTTTTGAACTGCGGATGAATATTATTGCAGATGCCACCATTGATTTGCTTTTTACAAAAAATAGGGTAAATAATGAAAATTTATCTAGAAAATAACTTGTCTACTGTGATTACACTGTGCTTTTTGTTTGTGCGTGTTTTTACTTGTCTCAGGTGTTTATTACAGAACTATGGTTTTAAAAGCTAGGCAATTTTTGGTTAAGTCTTCCCTAAGTATGAGCAAACTCTTCCAAGAGAAATATTGGCTGAGAGGCATTAATATTTGTTGGCTTATTTTAAGTTTCTTTTAAGCCTTAAAGCTACATCATAAGCCATGCTAGCTCGTACAGTCTTGGGAATTCATGATCTGGACATTTCCTGTGCAGTCTTCCATTATGATGAAGCTCACCATGATGAAGAGATAATTTCTTCTGATATTGGATGAATATCTAATATTACTGGAGAGATGACAGTGGGAGGAACAAAAGATGTATATATGTAGGGGTTTGGATTTTTCTTTCCCTGGTTGCTGCTCTTATAAATGGGATATAGCATTACTTCATTGTACACCTGTTTTCTTCTTTTTTTGTGACTGAAAGGGTTAGAAAGTGTAGTGTTAGAAATGTATATTCATCTGGCCTCTCAGGTCTTGGATCAGAATATCTTTTGCTGTTTCTATTCATGGACCTAAGTCAGCATTTGTTAAGCCTAATAATGTTGTTATTTGGCATCACTGCACATAGATAGTTCATTAGTAATTTTTCTGAAGGCAAGAAAGACTTCAGTCATTGGGTGCCTTAATCCACGTGTGGATAATGATAGCCAGAAGCATAAAGTACACTGGTTGATGTGGTGAGCCTAGAAATAATGTTTGGACTTTTTTCCTTTCTTGCAAAACAGGAAACCAATGCTGTACATGTAAATGTTGGTGCAGGATCATATTTGGAAATAAATATTCCCATGACAGTAGGTGAAAATGGTGAGTTAAGGCTAAGCTTAATTTCTTTTCCTAATGTTTTTCCTGAACAGTTACCTTCATTCCTTTGTGTGTGAATGTCTTGTAGTGGTTTTCCTTTGTGACTGAGATGTATATTCTTATGTAAAGGAACAAAAAGTATATCCTTGCAAGATATTAAAGCATGTACGTATCTAAATAGTTAAGTTACTTCCATGTTTGGGTTAGGAAACACAAATTCCTTAACTACTAGACAGTATATCATTTAACTCTGTGTGTATTGAAGCAGATTACAGATACATTGTCAACTCACAGAAGGAAGACTTCTTCAGTAGCATTAGTGTAGTAGTTGAATCGTGCTGAGAAATGCATATGAAAACTAATTTAACAGTAGTTTGTTTAAACAAAGCAAACACCAAAATCCAAGGTGAAATGGAGATAAATGTAAAGTTATGGGTATGTTCCTTGCTTTTACTCATCTTGTTGGCTGGTTTGAAGCCCTTTGCTAAATTGTTTGTTCTCATGATTCTTTCTGGCATATTTATTATTCTGCAACTTAAACCAAGATCTCCAGAACCTGAGCATTTCCAGACCCAGCAATAAGACTTTTGTCATCCTACATGAAGGCAGAACATGTTAAGCTCTTCGTTGACAAACAGTAGAGGACAGAATTATTATAGTACTAATTTCCATCATGATATTTCTTGATTGTTAGTGAATTGCTGAAATCACTGGTGAAAATTATTTAAATATTGTGTAACTATTATATCTGTATGATTGTGTGTTATATCTTTTGTTTGCTAGGCTATTCACCTACAATTAAAGGGCAGCTTCTACATGTTGATGCCACCAGCAGTATGCAGTACCGGACTCTTTTAGAAGCTGAAATGCTAGCTGTAAGTTTGCGTTAATAAGCACAAAGCTTCAGTTTCTACAGGACTTCTAATAAAGAACATATTTATTTGTCTGTAGAGCAGTTCTTTAGGTTCTTATGCAGAAATATGCCTTTTGAATGGGTTTTGCAAGACCTTGATATGTAAAGAACTTACGTATACACACATAACTATGCACATGTGTAACTTTCAGTGACTTACATAATTTATATGCCAAGTTATATGTGTTTTGAAAGCAGTGGAGGGATTGGAGTACCATTTACAAATATTGCCTCATTTACTATTTGTCATCTGTTCATAAGGCTTTACCTTAGTAAATGATTACACTTGCTAGCTGTGCTACAGAATGTGTGCACATAAGTACTTAAAAGTACTACAGAGTGCTTAAACTACTTGAGACAGATTTAATACTGCATTGTTCTTTTGTTTGCCTAGTATTTCGCTTCTGCAATGCTGTATTTCTGTAGGTTACCTTTCTCACTGGTTTTTAAGTGACCGTATTAGAGTGATGTTTTTAATGTTTAAATTTGAGCATCATATCGATGGTTGAAGAATATTCTGAGGGATTTAGTCTTTAGTTTATTATGAGAAGTGATGGTTTTAATGAAAACTTTGGTTCATAAATTGCTTGGTACGTCTACTGCAAGATGTATCAGAAGCTCGTAGTATACCTTTCCAAATAAATGAATACACTAACACTTGACCTTCAAGCACAGAAAGAGAGATTAAATTATTAAGGAACTGGAGAGGCCTTCTGTTCATCCCAGCAGGAAAACAGTTTTAATTATTCAGCAGAGTACATATGTGAAAACTGCTGAGCTACAGGGTCAAGCATTGTCATCTTTTCAAGTAATTCTGATGTTTTAATGTCTTGTTCACAGTTTCATATTAATGCCAGCTATCCCCGGATATGGAACATGCCACAGACATGGCAATGTGAACTTGAGGTTTATAAAGCAACCTATCATTTTATCTTTGCTCAGAAAAGCTTCTTTACAGGTAACTTCTTTGCTAAATAAGTTACATATCAAATTAAATATTCTTTCTTTAGTATTTCTTTTCAAATTTTGCAAAGGTGTACAAGGTGAGGTACCCTGATTTCACATAGTTAGGATAACAAATTGTTTCTGAGGACAAAGTTCTTGATGTTTTCTGTTGCCTGTAAGCGTCTAAGTACATGATATTCTTATATTTGAGTAGAGATACCAAATAATTTTCTAACATCTAAACTAAAGTTGATCTTCAGTTATGTTAAGTGATCTTAAATTTCAGATGAATTTATTTCTATCAGAGCTATTGATTTGTTTAATATTTGTCACCTAGGATGTTGATTTCTCTGATCTCTCTCTCTTTGGCTGACTGATTTTCAGCTACTTAGGCTTTAGGTCATGTCCCTGTGGCTGACAGTTGATGAGAGAAAGTAATTTGCTCCTTAGGATTTTGGCTGTGAGGAGAAATACACGTGCACAAGGCAGTACAATGTGATACAGCATCACCAGACTGTTGCTGAATGTTCCAGCTGCAGTAATGGAGAGAATATAGCCCCATCAATGTGGCACTGCCTGGGCTAATTAGCCCTGCTGGGAGGAAGGATTAATTAGTGCAGGCATAGTGCCATGCTAATAAAGTTATCCTCCTAGTGAGGCTGGAGCCATTATCTGTATAGTGTTGCAGTACACAGCATAGTCTACCAGTCTTTTCAGAGCAAACATGAACTTTTACAACACCACTGTTTTGCTGCATTAGAAAATAGTACTAATGTACACATTCAAAGTATCAGAGTGGAAAACCAAAGGAAGGCAGTTGGTAGTCCAGTGCTTTTAGTTCAATATGTAACTTTGCTACTGAACAAAACTAAACCCGGAAACTTAATTAAATTAAACCTATGGCCTTCCAACTTAAAAAGGAGGTGAGAAGTAGGAGGTGGATTCATAGCAAGTATTTGTGAAATATCTGCCTAAGAAGTGGATACTGTGTATTGTTCTTATTTTCCTTTTTCTGTAAAGGAGCAAACGGTTAATATTTACAATTTATGAAAAGCCAAAAACTTAAACCAAGAAATCTCTCACTTGACTGCTACTAACTTGTCTTTTATTACTTTATGTGGGTTTAGATTTGATCCAAGACTGGTCCAGTGATAGTGCACCTGATATTTTTTCATTTGTTCCTTATATGTGGAACTTCAAAGTCATGTTTCATCAATTTGAAATGATTTGGGCAGCAAACCAACACAACTGGATTGACTGTTCCACCAAACAACAAGAAAATGGTGAGGTCACTTTTTTTATTTGGAAGAAGAGCACATACTACAAAAATATGTATAAAACATAGAGTATATATATAGAGAGAGTACAAGAATTATAAAATTTTTACTAGAAAAATGTGTGTTCAGTGATAACTACCCATTTTGCTACTGTTGATGTGCATAAACCATGCTAAAACTGTTGTAAGTTCTAACTTCTTACAAATGCATACTTTTTTGGGGGAGAGTGCAGTTCTAGATCACATTTTAGCATTCATTTTTCAAGACCCTTTGAATCTTTGATTTAGTACAACAGTTTGCAGAGAGCAACCATGAGTTCTTGACATATATTCAGTAAGCTAACTGAAAGCATTCACGTGGGAATAAGTTTTTAAAATAATGTTGGAAAAAATACCATTTGAACTCCACATAACTAGAAATGTCTGTTTCCTGTTCATTTCGGAATAGGAGATAATGCTGCTAATTCTAGACAAAACTAAGAGCTACATTTCAGAAAGCCAAAACTTTGTTTAATGTGCAATTCGGCTTATATGTATTTCAGTGGTCTACACTGTACTGGAATCTTATTTCAATGTGGAAAGAGGATGGTTGATTAAAAATCATGAAGTTATGTTCCAGTTAAAAATAAGGCTTACTAATTCATCAGGAGCCTGACGAACTTTCAGTGTGTGTGTTCTTGTCCAAAAACTGGTGTGTGAAGCAATAAAGGAAGTCATAAGATGTTAGTTACAGTTGTTTTTATTGTCTGCTTGCAATTTCATCATGTTAAGTACAGTGTCTTTCTATAAAAGACAAGCTGTAGGGAGTAAATACTTTCAGAATACTTTAGTACGATGTGCTCTAAATACACAGGAGTTAAAATGGTGATTTCTTATGTCATGAGTTCTTGAATATCTTTTCATTATTTTTGGCTGTATGTGTGATGATTTGTTGAAGAACAAAATAGGGAGTAATTTTGACAAATTTTTTTGTTTGTTTTTCCTCTTCTCTCCCAGTTTATCTAGCAGCTTGTGGAGAGACATTGAACATTGTTTTCTCTCTGCCTTTCACTGACTTTGTTCCAACCACATGCAATACTAGATTCTCTTTAAGGGTAAGTTCTTTCTCCCCCTTGCTCCTTTTGTCTTCCAAATGTGAGATAGTTTCCCTACCTTCTTCAGTCAGGAAATTTTAATAAACTCTTTCCTGAAAGAAAAGTACTCTCTTTCACTTCGGGTTCATAGACTTTTTCTTTAAGTAACCCAGAGGTAAATGGTTTCTGCTGCTTACATGAAGCATCCAGTCATAGGTTGTTTTAATTTATATATATGTATATATACGCAAATAAAAATATATTTTAAAAATAGATACACATGTGTGCTTCATACATACATGTATACACACATTTAGTATGTATATTTACTATATATATTTAGACCATGTGTGTCTATGTATGTGTTTTACCATTCGGAAGTCTGTTCCCATTTATTTAGAAAATGTGAAAATCTAATGTATGTTCAAAGATAAAAAATCAAATACTGGAATGGGTACCCCCAAACCATTTTGGAAAGCCATCTTCCAGATTTTTAAGAGTTTCTGCAGAGTAAGCAATGATGATAAAGTGTTTTTAACAGACGCAGCTAATTCTTTGAAAGACTGTACTTCTTGTCTTCCCTAAAATAGAAGCAATCTACAGCTACTAAAAATAAAAAACTAGTTGATGGTGATGTTGGTAATTTTGTGTAATTTGATAGCAAAGAAAGCAACGTTTTATCTAATTTTTTAAAAAAACCCTGTGGTTTAGTTGAGAGGTAGGGTAGCCTTGTGCCAGTCACTTAACTTTTGCAGTATGGCTTGAACAACAGAAGAACAGGAATCACTAAAAGCCATGCCCCTGTATTTTACACATTGCTGTGGTGTGTTGTGATGTGCAAGTTACTGGACTTTTAACTGCTCAGAACTACAGAGCCCTTGGAGTTGCCCTAGAAATTGTTGGGAGCTGTGGTCAGCAGTCACATGTGAAAATTGGGATTTCTTGCCTCATTTTGCCTGTAAAGTGAAGATGATGGCACATACGAACATGCAAATAGCATGAACGTAATTTAACTTTTCTGTTACTAATGTTTGATTTTAGGGAGAAGATGTTGATCTTCATTTGTATCTACCAGACTGTCATCCCAGTAAATATTCCCTTTTTATGTTGATGAAAGATTGTCAGCCTAATAAAATAAGTCCTGAATCTTGTATTTCTGCCGAATGTCAAAGTGGTCAGAAAACGGGAAAACCCAAATGGAGGAACATTACTCAAGAAGAGTGAGTTTTATTGTGATATATATTTATGTCTTTATATTGGCTCTTCATGTTTACTTATTTGTTTGTGATGAAAGCAACCTCATATGTTCATGGAAGATATTTAATGAAACTATTGTACTTCAAATAAAAAAGCGTGATGTTTCTTTTTGAAAGGGCTGGATGGGTTGAATGCTGGACAGTCCCGAGTGTTGTGTTTACAATTGACTACTCATGGCACCCAATTTATCCTCAGAAGGCAGATGAGCAGTTAAAACAATCCTGTAAGTGTCACTACCTTTTTCTTGTTAGCATGTTTCATTTCAGGATCTGCTGTGACTTTGTTGGATCCAACTGCTTAAATTTGCAGAAATGAATTTTGAACTGAAGTACTATTACATGTCATATGGGAGAATGCTAATCTTTAGAATGTACCAGGTTTGATTTAAAAACTGACAGCATCTCGTAATGCAAAATTTCAGAATGTGTCCCAGTTCCCTGTGTAAAAAGAGGATACTGTCTGTATTTCACTTCTTGTTCTTAACAAAGTGGATCTCTTAAATGGGTTGTTGCATAACATAAAATATGACTTGGTATATTAAATGTGAAGTACAACATTTTTGTCAGTATCATGTTCCTTAGCCTTTCTAAGCCTTTTCCCTTTGAATGTTGTAATGTTGTCTTATGATTTAGATGTTTAAGTACACTACATATGAGATATAATAACATTGTCTTACCTTTATGGATATGAAACTCTGAGAATTCATTGTAGCTAGCACTGTTGAAGTGAACCATGGCCATCAGATACGAGTGTTAGACTGGTCAGTCTAACACTAATTTCTAAATAAGAATTTTTAAATTTTAAATGTCTAAACAATATTTCTAAATAATAAATATTCTGTAAGTATGTGCTTGCAAAAACAAGTTATAAAATACTTAAACGCAGAGATGATAAAAGTAAGTTATTTTAAATGCAGGGGGAGGTATTCAGGAAGTTATGGGATTACGTAAACGTCTTTCAGGTTGAGATGCTAGAAGCAGAACTAAGGAAGGAGAGGTATTAGAAGAATAATGAGGGCTAATTTGAATGGCCCTCAATCAGCAGGTGTTAGAAGACATGCTAGATAGCGGTTTTAGGTTTTGAGTTCCAACAATTTAAGTCTAAAAGACTCAAATTTTGGAGGACGAAGCAGAATAAGATTCATTTTGCAGGTGTTCATTAAGTGCTCTTGTGAGACTCTGTTAGCTTGTGTCAAATATGCATACTTTGAATTTGAAAACATTTACTTGTAATAGTAGCAATTGAACCTGCATTTGAAAGTTTGTACATACACAGGTAATTTTTTTCTGCAGCTTCCTTCAATGAATAATCCAGCACAGTCCAGCTCGCTTCTAATATGTGATGCTGATGGAATGTGTTTGTTACAGTAGCAACATCTGTACTTTATTTTGAGTCAATTCATAGAAGTCTTTAAGTCTCTGAGAAACAAGTATGTTGTATTACAAGAGATGCAGATTCCAAAAAAGTGGTCATCTCACTGCGGCATTTAGCTAATTTGTAACACATAAAATAATTCGAGCACTGAGCAAGCATTGTAGACAATAATGGTAAATTAAAGCCTTGAAGGTTTTCTGGCTACAGGTGTGTATTCACTGTAGTTCTGTATGTGCTGGTTCTTCCAGTTGAACTGGCATCTGAAATCTTACTCCGTCTGGAGCAGCACTTCTATATGGTTTTCCCACAGAGTTCTTTACTTCCCAGCAATTGCTTTACATCTCCAAAGCACTTCCAGTTATTCACTTCCTTCTCGTCGCCTTTCCTCACCTAAAAAAGACAAAGCGCTTTCTTCTCCCTAATTCCAAATAAAAAGGAGGGATAGGAAATAAGATTTGAACTTCCAAACTGTTCTGTGACTAGAGTAATTGAGTTGTTTGAGAGGAAATTTTGGCCTACAGAGCTACCAGTTCAGAATAGGTTTTTAGTATAACTTTTGCAATTTTCCTTTTTATTCACTTTTGTTTATTCTGCAGTAGATGTGTGGTTGTGGGAAATCTGTGACACTGAACTGAAAGCATGTCTCTGTTTAACTTGAAAAGCAAGATAAATAAATGGAATTTTTTTTCAGAACTTGAAGGATTGTTTTTCTCTTGCATAATTAACATTGACTAAAATATTCTATATTTTCCTGTCTTCCCATAGTTACTAGATGTGAGAAACCAGTTCTGTAGCATAGACATATTAACATAATTATACAATCCAAACTGGAAAGCTGCAAACAGTTGTATATTTAATACACATTCATATCTGCAGAATTTTGTCCATCAGAAGCCTAACTTGTAATCAAAATCTGTTTTCTTCTTTATTTTGCTCCAAAGTGTCAGAAATGGAAGAAACAATGTTATCTGTGCTAAGGCCATCGCAGAAAACAACCGACAGTGTGATTTCATCTCCCACAGCTTCAACCCGCCTTCCCCTTGACCCCGCAGAGCTGCCCCCAGATAAGCTCCACGTGGAACTGGAACTCTCCCCAGATTCCCAGATAACCCTGTATGGACCTCTGCTCAAAGCCTTTCTGTCCATAAAGGTAGGCATAGGAACACAACTCCTGAAATTTATGGATGGCTACATGTTGGAAAGTGAAATAATTCGTTTGAAATGGAAAATTATAATTCTGCAGAATACATGAATTTAGGTGAAAACTTTCTGTAAGTACTAGTCTGGAATTACTTCACTTGGTGATATGGCATAGCTGAGATGAATTCAGTTGGCACAGGCTTATGAGAAGACTTCCAATATATGTATGTAGTCCCATATCAACATAGTTTTCCTTTCAAGGAACAGTATACGCTCTGGACCTAATGTGCAGAAAATGTCATCTTTGACTTTTGCAGTAGTAAAATTAAATAAAATTTAAAAAAATTGTGATTAGGGCTAGAGCTTATATTAACAGGCACTTTTATGGAAAGATGTATCAGAACCCATGCTTTCAGTGTATTTTAAGTTCTGCAGAGTGTCCTAGTTGTTTGTTTGGTTTTGTTTTAATTAGATTCTGTGAAATTTCAGGAGTTAGGATCGTGGAGGGGAAGGACATGAGAATAAGTTTAATTTTAAAAGCTACTTCAATATTGAAGAATTTCTCATCCTTTTCTTGATGTTAATATGCTTTAAAATGTTTGTTACTGTTGCCTATGTTGTGTCCTCTTCTGTTACTGATCTTCAGGGAGGCTAGAAACAGTTTTAATTTCTTCCCACCTCCTTCACCCTGCCTCGTTGTGACAAAAGCAGAGGTGATTGAACATGTTGCTTCTATTTGACTAACAGTGAAATGCTTGGGTTTTGTGTTTTGTGGTTGGTTGGTTTTTTTGGTGGGTGGTTTTTTTTGTTTGTTTGTTTTTTAAAGGTCTGTTTTAGCCTATGCAGATCTAGACTAAGGTAATGCTTCTGGAGGCTTTCATTTAGGGTCAGGGAATGAGGAATTTTGAGACAGGTGATCACTATCAGGACTCATACTGAAACAGTCATTTTTATGACTTTTATATAAGGTATTGCATGTAAGCAATGAATAGCAGAAAATATTCCATTTTTGTAGAGTATAGGACTTGCAAATACACTTATTTTTTCATGTTGTCACTAAAGTAAATAAGATTAAAATTAGGCGAGCATTGCATCTTGAGGTTTTCATTTCTTCTGATACAGAGGAAATGTGCCCATGTTTGAATTGTTTTTTGAGCTCCTCTTTTGGAGCCCATAAATTCATGAGATGGTTCTGTGTTTCTAAGCAAAGCAGTGCTTCTTTGGTGCTCTTTGCCTCTGGAAGTGTATGTAAACAGTGCTATGTTAGATCCCTTGATTCGATGACGATTTAATTTTTTTAGGTGCAGATTTCTCAGATTAAATCTAGCTTTTTTTTAATCTTCTAAATCTCAAGAGAAAATTTAGATTAATAGCTCGTTTTTGAAAATGCGCATTTATTGTTCTTTTTAGTATTTTTGTGACTGTGTTTACAACTTGTCCAGCTGTGCTGGCAGCATCTCTTAATAGATTTTGGGGGTGTTGGGTGTTATGCTTGTTTTCCTCATTTGTGGTTGAATTGTTTTTTTCAGTTTGTTTTCATTGATCTTTTTTAATACGTGCAGGAGAGATTCCTGGACATGCATTGTTCACGCAGTTTTGTTAAGCCTTCTTATTCTTGGGAGGTAGTTTTTTGGCGTAGCACACTGTTTCTTTCTGAAGGGCTTACTGGCTGGCAGTGAATGATTTATAGGTCCTTGTATCCCCAGCAGAAGGTACCAGGAGTAAGTTACTGGAGTTCTTAGCACCCTCTGCCGGGTCTGCCTTATGAAAAATATTTCAAGGTCTGTATTGTAATGTCAACTTTTATCTTTTCCCTTCGCTAAAAAGCAAAGCAGATTAGCTTTGCTTAACTTCTGAGGGTTTTTTGGTTTGGCCACAGAGCAGTGCTTAATTCATGTGCGTTAACACCAAAAATACTTCAGTACAAGATGGTAAAATTACATGTCCAGAGGAGTGGTTATTTCAAGGCCGATAATGAGCCTGCCTTTTCTGCAGACCTTTTTCAAGGACATGGGTACTTTGCAGTTGCTTGCTTGCTTTCTGTTGTACACTTCCTCTTTGCTTGCTTGCGCTGCAGACTTGTGCTTGCAAAAGAACAAAGAAGTTTTGGAAAGCGAACGAGGCACAGAAAAGGGAAGGAGGGGAGCAAGAAACATCATAAGATTCAAATCTGTTTCAGTTTAATCTTCAGTCTAGCACTTATGTCTGCATCTCGCAAATCACCAGTGGAGTTTGTAATAGTTGGAACATTTCTTGTCAACATGAGAGGCCGAGGGACTGAATTACTTTCTAAGGACAAATGAGGGAGGAAAGTTTGATTCTGTGTTGTAACCTCTTTGGTCAGAAAGGATTTTGTTCCACTGAATGCTTAGTCCCCAACACTTCCCACGTACTGAATTAACAAGACAATATAACCTGCATAATTCAGAAAATTCTTCTTGAGAGTCTAGCCTTTTATTTTTAAGGTGGGGAGGAGGTGACAAAGTGACAAATTATCAGAAATCTGATTCTGAGGCACTTAATAAATAAAACACAGGAAGTTGATTTTATTTGTTTTTAATTAGTGATGGATTTTCTGTTTCCCAGTAGAATTCGTCAAAGTTACTTTGGTCTTAGATAATTGAGAGGATTTGACTTAGAAACAAGGTGGGGTTTAGACCCAAGGGGAGAAGCATTTATGAACCAATATTTTAGAAGCATGTTTAAGACTTTGAAATATGTTGATAACAAGTTTCAGAAGATTGGATGAGAGTGACCTCCTGCAGGATGTTTTGGGTTTTCTCTCAAAGTTATCTGTCTTTAAAAGCACAAAACCTGTTTAAAATGTCAGTAGTAGTACTTCAGAAAAGTTGTGTATTGCGTGCATCTAGAATACCGGTACTTTGAGAACTACTGAGAGCCCCTTCTTTTCCTGCAAAGCACATGGCCTAAATTAGCTCACTTAAGGTATCTGTTTTTCATAAAATAAAAGTATATATGTTTCTTTAGCTATATGTTGTAGCTATACCTCTTATTTTAGGGAGGGCTAACATGCAGAAAAAGGTTGGATTTGTATTTCATTACATTGTGTATATATTTTTAATTTGTTTTCCATATGGTCGTAACAATTCCTTTTCCTAGGAAAATTATTTTGGAGAAGATGACATGTACACTGATTTTGAAGAAGTTATTTCAAGCCCTGTTTTGTCACTGTCAACATCTTCAAGCTCTGGATGGACAGCTGTTGGAGTGGAAAATGACAAAAAAGAAAATGAAAGTTCACTCAAGCCAGTTCACCCTCTTACTTTACGCCCATGGGATATCACTGTGCTTGTTAATTTGTACAAAGTGCATGGGCGATTACCAGTGGTAAGTACTTTAGAATCTTAAAATATTTTGCTTCATGTAATTTTTTTTTTCCCCTAGTTTCATAATCTGGAGTTAAATTTAACTCCCTGGAACATTAACTTAGGGTGGTGCTTACCAAAGTGTGTGTATAGTCTCTAGTAAAATTGTGGCTATCTAAACCAATTTGAGATGTGATTTATTTTGCTTATCTGGGAGGCAGAACTGGATAACTTTTTATGTGATTTTTATTCAATGAACTTGATTTTGTGTGATAATATTTTTGATTGACCATTATGATTTCTTTGCTAATTAGCAAAACTGTCTTCTAATGGTGCATTCTGCTCTGTGCACCTGCATTCTGAGGGATCCCCAGGAATTAAAATAAGAATCCAGATACAAAATTGGGTTCACCCAAAGGGGTTTGAATTGCTGTTGATGTAATTGTTGAAAGGGTTTTGAAATTGCACAGGCTTCTTTTTGAGTATCCACTTGGAGGAAAATTAGCATACTTCCTGCTCACAGGTTTGCTTCTAATCTTACGATTTCAACCATGTTGTGTATTTTCAGTTTCTGAAACAGATGTGTTTAATTTTTATTTTAGCATTGCAGTCCAGATGGTCCAGAGTGCCCTACAGCTTTCTTGGAAAGGTTGTGTTTTGAGATGAAGAAAGGATTTAGAGAAACAATGCTTCAGCTTGTACTGTCTCCAGTGAATTTGTTTCTGAGTGACAACTATCAGGTAGTAGGCTGTTTTTTGTGTGTTTGCGTATGTGTGTGTGTATTGTGGAAGTTGTGATGATTTTAAAATTGAATTAATTTTGTTAGGAACTTTTCTATTGTACACTTATGAAGTTTATTAAGGCTTATGAATCATAAGAGGTATTAAAGAAAAATCCAGTGCGTTTTTTTTTTTAAATCTTTATTTCTGTCCAGTTTGCATTTTAGTGAAATGTGCAAAAGAAAAGATTGTATTTTCTTAATTTTGCTTAAAATCTTTTTGGAGAAGGTCATTTAGGAAACTGAGAGTAATAGTCAGACTCGTCTTAGGACCAAACCATTGGGTGATCTCTGGTTTGTGCGTGGGGATTTTTTGTTTTTGTGTGGTGGTTTGTGTTTTGGGTTGTGGTTTTTTGTGGTGGGTTTGTTTTTTTGTGGGGTTTTTTTTTTTTTTGAAAGGATTTGGTTTTAAAAGATACTGTAAATACTGCCACATGTAAATTTTGTGCAGTGGCTGGGTATGTTTCACTTTTTTAAGCGTATAGTTTTAAAACTACACATGTGTTAGTAAATAGAATAACTGCATCTTAGACTAAATCACACAGCTGGATCTGTATCTTATGGTCAAAATATTGTTATGACCTACAGTCTTCCTCTGGAGCAGGAGTCATGAGGCATACTTCAGAAAGTACTTAATGAGACAAAGTTTAGTGTTGTTTGTGTATGCTACTTTGATTTTAGTAAACTTGCAAAAATTGCCCATGTGGATGAATTTAGCTCAGTGAGAAGTTCAGGCTGAAATTTGTTAACACAAGAAGTTATCCTGATTCCGTGCAGGTTAGTGAATAGTTGGAGTTCTTATTTTGTTTATGCACGTATTAGTTGCATTAAAAGCACTATGATACTTAGACTTTGCCTTAGAGATTATATTGTTTTCAATGCCTGTGTCCTGAAATACGTTGCTGCCAATGGCCTGTATGAAATAAAATTTCAATTATTTTTATCTTATGCACATTCCAGAGTTTGAAAACTGGAATACTGTATACAGATGATGATGTATGTCACCCTATTTTTTTACTCCTATGTCAGTAAGCTAATGAAAGGAGTTGGTTGATGCTTGTTTAGTCTTTCCAAATTTGGATCCGCTGTGCCACAAGCACAAAAGTACCTTAAGTATAACCACTGACTGTAAACTAATAGATAAAGGAATTGGAAGAAATAATGAACTTCCTCGATGGCAAAAATTTAAATTACATTTTAGGAGGTTCCATGTTAGCCCTCATATTTTTGAGATGTTATTCTGTTGACCTCTGATTAGTAAAGAAGAAATCCCCGATGAGAATGTAGAACCTAAACATCTTGGTTTTTTGGTTGCAACACTGCAATTGTCTTTAGCAGCAATCTGAAGAAAGCAATGGTGTGAAGTCGCAGGAATTGCAGATGCATAATCTATACGGGATTAATAGAACTGTCTTTTTAGAGAGCTGGGGAAATTGGACGTACTGACAGCATGGTGGCAGGCAAAAATTCCATTTTCCTCATAGGTTTTTTCAGGAGCTAAGTATCTGGATTGCATGGCTTATTTTTCAATTGAATGAAGTTGTCAGAAGGTGCAGTTGAAGCTGATGACATTTACAGCTTGAACATACAAAACTTTACGTAATGAAAAATTGCATCCTATGAATTTCCAGTTATGTTATCCAAGTCTGCTGGAAGGTTTTTGTATATTATTTTTTGTGGTGTTTTGGTTTTTTGTTGGTTTTTTGTTTATCCTGTGAGGAATTCAAGCATTTGAATAGCTGCTTATTTAAGAACACAATCTATTTTGTGCACTGAGACCCTTAAATGTTGTTCAAACCTGTAACTTAATTGCAATTCATATGTACAAGGAAGCAGAAATGGGGTTGCAGGCAAAACCTTAATTTTTTGGATTTTGGTTTTTTTTATGATTTAATTTCACAGCCCTGAGATTACTGCATGACTTTTTTTCCAGTATTTTTACTGTTTAGACTTGGTAATGCTGTGGTTACATATTTTTCCCTTAGGTTTTATATGTTCTTTTTGGTTGGATTTATTTTACTACAGAAACATTAACTCAGACAAATAAGACTTCTGCCTGGGAATGTCTGTTGTTTGAAATGATAAACATGCAGGGTGACATGTTTTTAAAAACACTGTGAAGAAAGTTTTGATCAGTTATATGTGTTACTATTACCTAGTGTTAAACTTTGTATTAATTCTTGCCATTTAATGTTGGAAATGTTAATATTTTGGGTTTAAAAAAAAATTACCCTTTATTCATATTACGTATCTCCAAAATGCAGTTTGATACTTCCCAGTTCAACCTTAAAGTGAGAAGTTCGTAGTACTTGTGTATATAGAACAGGAATCGTCTCTCTGCCTAGCTGGGCAAGTATTGTTGCTTCATGTTTCTCATTCGTATTGTTTTCAAATAGTTTCTGAGTAAAGACATAGGTCGCCAGTGATATCAAAAGAGTAGGGCATGTTTCTTCTTCATTAAGCAACTCCAAAGGGTTTGCTGACAGTGGAAAACAAACCAGGCAAGATAAGTTGAAAAAACTGAACGAAAGAGAAGTTTTGCTGTTTACTTTACTGGGTTTAATCCACAGTTTACCTCCATGCAGTCACAAGCTTGTAGTGTATGCCTGTGCTGTTTTTATCTTTTCAGGTTGTTCTCTGGCTGGTGGAGTGATATTCTTTTGAAAAGTATTACATCTGGATTTTCATATCTGCAAACAAGTAGCTTTGCTTTAGGTAGCCGAGAAATACTTTGGTGAAAAGTGCAACTTAGAGGACAGCCTCTGATGTTTGTTGTTTGGGGTTTTAAATTTACTTTTAATTTTTTTTCTATAATGTGTCGGCTTTCTCATAGTAGCAAACCTTCATAAGTCGTGGTTTTTAACCTCTTGATCACTTCCATTGTTAAAACGCTTTTCAATTCCTTTGTTTATATTTTATTGCAGTAATATTTAACACATGGTGTCTAGATGACACTGTGTGGAGTTCACCATGGGAAGGTTGTTGATGATGGTTGCTAAAAACTAAAACAAACTTGGGTTAGATAAACTTCCCCCTCCTCTGTGAGGGTTGCATATATGTTGTTGGGTGGGTAATGCTGAGAAGTCTTGGGACTGTCTAGCTGTACAGAAGTCAACAGGATTTAAGAGGTGAAGATGAATGCATAATGAAATACCTCTGGCTACACAGTTTTTGCACTTTCTATTGATGTATTCTTTGCAAATATTAACTTTAACTTACTTGTCCTTAACAGCGACCTGCAGCAGATGAAGTTCTTCGAGAGGGTCACATCAGCCTGTCAGGTCTGCAGTTACGTGCTCACGCAATGTTTTCAGCAGAAGGTCTGCCTCTTGGAAGTGATACTTTGGAATATGCATGGCTGATAGATGTACAGGCTGGCAGTCTTACAGCCAAAGTTACAGCACCACAGGTACTGTCTAGAAACTATTAGCTTTGAAGTATTACCTTTCTTCTTTCTTGTAAAACTGGCGTAGCATGGATTTTTGGAAAGCATGTGATCTCGGCTTAATTTGGGTAACCTTAATTAATTAAGTAACCTTAATTTTATAGTTTGAAAATCTAATAATTTCTGTAAATGGATAGGAGATGCTAAATGAGCTGAATCTGATATTCGTCTTCAATCTAGGTGTAACAGGGTGGTTAGTGTTATATGAGAATTTGAAAGGATGATGGTAACAAAGCACGAACAAATCGGTAGTGAATACTGTTGTCACTACATGTATGTTACATCTGTGTATGTTAATGTACTTTAATACTGATTAGAAAGGCAACCACACTATCTGCATGCACTTTTAAGTGGTTTAATCACAGAGTAAATAATACTTCTCTGTAAATAGAGCAGGTGTTTTGGGATACTTTCAGCCATAAACTAGGTAATGTGATGAAGAGGAGAAAGGAAAATCTGTTCAAAGGGTTTAAGTATGACACGACTTAGTTGTCTGTGACTTCCTCTGAGGTTACTTTTATTTCGTGATGCTGACTTCTGGAGATGCAGGTTTGTTACCCCTGCTGGTTAACTCTCTGGGAAAGACAAAAGAAGTATTCAGTTGTGATTGCAGCAGTCTGAAAGACAATTTGACCCTCGGATGTAAGGTTCTTGGAGATATGTTGGCATTTGCATGAAGGGGTGCAGCCAGCAATAAGGATATCAAGATGAGCATCTGGCAAGAATTCAGCTTGCAGATAAAGTTCTGGCTTTCCATAGAAAGCTATGGACAAAGCCACGTTTTAAAGTAGGAGACAAATGAGATAATTTGTGGGAGTGTAGTATGGGCAGGCCTCAACAGCAAAGTGGCTGGTAGCTCAGTCATGCTGCTCACTGCATAAATTCTGATGCTTGGTCCCACTGGAACATAGTTTGCTTTCACAGTATTGGATTCTCTTAGGTCAGTCTTAGCACTAACTCCTCCTAGTTTTGCCATTTGTTGCTTTTATTTTTCCACATCTAATAATGGCTCCAAGTATACAATAGGCAGATAGCTTCGATTTATTTCTGGTGTGGGCTGCCAGGTCTTTAAAAAAGGTTGATTTGTCAGTGTATTCTGAGACATGAGACAAGTACATAAATTCTGTTTAGTAGTTACTGTTTGGGTTGTTTTTGTGGTTTTTTTTTTATTATTATTTTTTTAAGACTTCTACATCCTCTTACTCCTCTAAAAATTGGCATTTTTTTTCTAGGATTAAACACATATTTCATTAGGAGACACCTGCAGCAAATAAAGTCACAAAAAGGCATACAAGCAATTTCAGTAAACCTAATGAATAGACTCCAGATATATTTTCATGCTACATATACAGACTTTTGTGGCAGTATTTCCCCAAATGCTACCACTGTTTTAGATAAGCTTTAGTATTTACTCCACTGCTCTACACTTCAAAATCGAACTTAGTTGATTCGAAGTACTCTAAGCTTAGAGAACGTTTCTAAATGCTTGATGCAGCTGAAGGATTTTCTTCCCTTACAAAGCCATTCTTGATTGTATGCTTCATACAGGATTTTTATTTTATTTTTTGTTGTCAGTACTGCTATGGAGCAGAACTGGAATTTGCTGTTTCAGGGTCATTGGCTTTTTTCCTCCCATAGTGTGATGTATTGCAAGAATTTGTGAAGGGACAACACTAAAGGGAGGAGGAGAGATTTCGTGCAGGACAGTCATAGCTATATTAAATTCCATTTAAATTACTGCTGATTTTAAGTGCCCTTTCCTTTGGCTAGCCAAAGAAAACCCATTACCCTCGCATAATACAGACAGACAGTCATGAATCATTTCCTTTATGAATGAGCTAACTATACAAAAAGATTTAAATCAACAACAGGCTAATTCCTAGGTCTAGCGAGATTCAGCGGTGTTCTGGTTAGCCAGTTTCCTCCTATGCTTTCTAAATGTAACTCTGTTACTTATATACAAGGAAGTCTGACATTTAAATTATGAATGGTAATAGAGTATTTTGAAGTAATTTTTTTGAGGTAAAAGGAGGGGAGCTCTGTCTTTACAATGAAGTTCTCAATTGACTGTAATAGCAAAAGCTGTTTCCTTACATTAAGAAATAATTTGGGAAATTGTTTAATGTCACAGTGTTTTCCATGAAAAACTACAGAGACTTGCATGTTGTGGTGCACGCAAAAATAAAAATCAATCTTGAATAACAGGAAATAGACTAAGTGTAAGTAAGGTAGTGCAGCCAGGATGTTATCGTGGGGTCTTTTGTTTGTTTTTGCTCCTGCTCATCTCCCAACCTTTGGTGATGTTCTTTCAGTACTCTGTGGAATACCAAAAGTTCATTTTGCATACTTATTATTAGGCAATGTGTTGTCACTTGCTTACAGCTTGCATGTCTTCTGGAATGGGGACAGACCTTTGTATTTCATGTGGTATGCCGGGAGTTTGAACTGGAAAGGCCAAAATCTGTAATAATATGCCAGCATGGAATTGATCGTCGGTTTTGTGACTCTAAGGTAACCTTTCATCCATCTTAATTGTTTGCTATATTTGCACAAGTTCTTTGGAACAGTTTAGAAATCCAGCCTAAAAGTTATAAAGAGACACGGAGTTTATAGTCAGATTGGATGTTCCCTTTGATAAAGTATAGCTAATTTTGCTTTAGAAAGAAAAGCAGTTCTCTCTGGATTTTCCTGTGGATATGCACAGTGGTTTTGTGCTCTTTTAATTGTTTTGAGAAACGTTATCCACAGAAGTCATGCCTAGTTTCTCACCTCTACTGTGACAGTTAAGAGCCAAAGGTCATACTCTAGTGTCCCTTAAGAGACAAAGGTCATACTACCTCTTGTGCTCCTGGCACATTTCCATGGTACTTTTTCATCCCCTATCCTCTGTTGCTGAAACAGTGCTTTGCTGGGAGACTTAAGCTGACAGCTTATAGGCTCCATGCACCTTTTTTTTTAAAAAAATTTTTTTTAAACATTGGACTCTTACTTAACCATCATGTCACTGTGGATTCTGCTTTTGGTGCTTGTCTCTTAGAATCCATGTGCACGATCACTTGAAGACCAAAGGAGGCTTGCCATATATTAAGCGTGAATCCTGGATTTCATCTCTTGACAAAAACTGGAACAAAACAAGGAGGATGTCATGTTCTCTATTAGGAGACAAGACTTGATTTGCCTTTTGCTGGTGGAAGCCAGGAGAGCCACATGGGTCCCCTGATACTGCTGGACAGCAGAATTAAACATGCACTAGTGAAAATGAACCTCAGCACAGAAACACCCTATCTCACACTCATGTTGATAGTGTAGAATAAGTAACTTTTTATTGCTCTAGTTTTAGGCCTCTGTTAAGCAGAACAGAAATGAAAGGATAAGCAGAAGTTAAACTAAAACTCCTAATGTACGTTTAAATCTTTTTTCTATTTTTTCCTCCTTTTTCTTCAGATGAACTGTGTCCCTGGGCCATGCCCAACATCTGATGACTTAAAGTACACTATGACACGCTTAGCCATGGATGGAGCAGATCTGTATGTGGTAGAACATGGCTGTGCCACCAATATAAAGGTAAAAATATTTCTCTTTACAGCAATTAAAATACTTCTTTGTCAACAGAGTTCTTGGTATTTTTCTGATAGAATAGCTACCTGAATTTATCGCTTGCTTACATGCAATAGACTAAGCAAACCTTCTGAAAATTCAAGTGATAAAAGGTTGGCTTGAACTGAGCCAGGAGTAGGTCGATTTGGCTTCTGCTTAGTAATTCCATTAATGATCTTGGAAAATGGTAAGGAGGAGTGGATGTCTGCCAAAATACATGTGGAAGCTGCAGGTTTGGTGTAAAAAAATTAAGAAAACACTGGGCAATATAAATTTCAGTGTCTGTACCTGAGAGCTAATAAGAACTTGTGCTGTAAGCTAGTAACTCAGCAACTGGAAATGATTGATATGGATTGCACACAAGTCAATGCTTGATAACTCATGATCGTCTTATGTGATACAGCTGTTTGAATTAAGATTTATCTTGGGTAGAGATGGGAGAATTGTTAGTGCCACTGCCTGACTGCTCTAGAATACTGCATGGTGTATCCTCTGTTCCAAAAAGGATGTGCAGAGAAGAGCTGATATTCTCTCCATTATCCTATCATACAAGAGAAAACTGGAATAATTTACTCAATGTAGCAAAATATAAGTTAAGAGACAGTTAAATTATGGTAACAACAGAAAAGGAGAAAAGTGCTATGCTGGTATAAGTGACTAGTAGTTGTGCTGTCCATTAATAAATTTGGTTTTAAAAGGTAGAGTTAACATCTAAGGTTTTGGGGACAGCTTCACAGTATGAGCAAGAATCTAACTGAAGGAAAGTGGTAATTGTTTTAGACTTTTTTTAAGGACATGGTATCTTGTCATTTGAATGGCTTGCTACCTTGTGGCAGTAAAACAAATGCGTTTGAGTCTCCAAATTCTTTTAAGTCCAATATTAAAAAGCACCATCACAAATATTAACTGTGTTTGGAGGCATAAATATGAATGGCAGCATTTTCAAAGGCATCTTAACCTAGAACCACTGTAGAAAATTATATCCTGAATGTGTTTCATTCAAATTTAAAAAAAAGGTTTCCAGTGCTCTTTTATAGTCTGTGACGGAGATGGGAAGTAATAATTTAATATTAAGCCTGTGGGTAGCTCTTCAATGGCCAGGTTCTCTTTCAGCTTTCCTTCTTTTCTCTGTGAAAAGTTTGAAAACTCGATCTGAAATTTCAGGTACTTCATGGTGGCTTTTTGGAGAGCACTCAAGCTGTGCCAGGAACTTGGTCCAATGTCTTCAGATTATTTGAAGTTTGAAGACTTAAGTATGTGTGGCAGGGCTATGTCATCTTTTATTAGTGTACACCAGTGTCGGGGAGGATCGATACTGTGTGGGCAGGTGGCTTAGTTGTACAGTGACCAGTTTCCACAGCTAAGTGCGGGGGTAAAGCAAGAACTTCTGGTTCATCTTTGGAGAGGATTGGCTCGTGCTGGTACTGTGCTTTTCATAGGAGAGGGGCAGCCTCCTGTTTGCTTCAACAAAATCCTGGAGTTATGCCAATACAAGAAATGGAGTGTGATCTTGCAAGGGCTACTGTAAGACAATTCATATGGAACTCAGTTAAGGTTTAGGATCTGGAATTTCCTGAGTTTTTCAGTGTTTAACATGGCTGTCTCACTGAGGTATTTATTAGTTGTAGAGTTAATACAGCTTTGTATTCAAAGTATATAATCAATGTTTTAGACTAAGGACGTAGAATGATATATGTCATGTCAAATCATATATCTGATTTTGAAACTTTCAGATTTCTTGGTTTTTAGATGGCAGTGAAGAATTTAATAATGATTTAATTTTTTAAAGGTTCATTATAACATCTGTCCAAAGTTGAGCTTTTTTTTTGGATCCCCTTACAAAAGGAGACTCCTAAGTAAAGATTTTATTTTTGTTACTTAAAAACTGGCTGAAACTAATTTCTAAGCTTGCCTTCTTTTGTATGTGTGCACGTGCTTGCATATAAAACTGGTTCTTTGTCGGTTTTGGAGAGAATAGTTTATCGAGATCTTTCTGCAATGTAGTAGGTGGTGTGTTAACTGGTTCAGGGCTACCCTTTCTTTATTTCACTCATGACTAATCAGAGTTCATGTTTTAAATCATGTTTTCAGATGGGTGCTATACGTATTGCAAACTGCAACCTCCACAACCAGTCCGTTGGAGAAGGTGTAAGTGCTGCTATTCAAGACTTTCAACTGCGACAGTATGTTGAGCAGGTGAACAATTGCAGAACTGGTCTTCAGCCAATATTAAGGAGGGCATATTGGCTGGAAGCTGGCTCTGTCAACTTGGGGCTCATCACTGCTGACATTGCTTTAGCTGCCGATCATCCTTCTAAACATGAAGTGCAGAGACATTTCTTAGAAACACATGATAACCGAACTAAGAGGTAAGAGATACAATTGAAGGAGATGCATTTGAATGTTCTGGGGTGTGTAAGTTAATACATTCATCTAAAGATGGAACATTTTTTGCTTTTGAGGTTTTTTTGTTTACATAGATTACAGTTTCTTGTAAATTTTTTTTAAAGTATGTTGAATGCTTAGCTATGGGGTTGGTGGTTTGAATGTGCTTGGGCTATACAAAATCATATGATTTTTGGCAAAACTTACTTTTCCCTCTGCCTTCCCTTATCCCCCAAAATGAAGATCAGGGAGAAGAGGGAATCAAATTTGTCCTTTGTTCTCAAGCTGAACTGAAAACAGACCTTAAAGAGTCCTGAGCAAGCTGATGAGCAGCTGTGAACAAGATGCCTGGTCTAACTATGATTTGTGTCTCCCCAAAGAGCAGTTGCCTCTGGCATAAGCAGCATACACCAGTGTGGAGTGTGTTTGCAGTGCTTGCCTCCGTGCGGAAAGAAAGGGTTGTTACTATTAACATGTATTGTGGCAGGTGGATGTAATCTATGCCTCAGCACAGTTGCTTGAGCACTGCATATACATTTGTGATTTGCTCCTTTGTGGAGCTAATCCTTCATTTTATGTCTGACATCTGTGTTTCAGATACAAATCTTACTAACTCATTTCATGCCAGGTGAAATAGGAGCTCACATACAAGAGGGGGATATCTTTTAATCTTGTTTTCACTGAATTTAAATGTACTAAGGCTGATGTGGTCATGTTTTTGTTTTGTTTTCTGCCTTTGGATAGGTTGTGGTTTTTGTGGCCTGATGATAATTTGAGGAACAAGAGAAGTAAGAACAAGTGTGGCTGTCTTGGTGGTTGTCGATTCTTCGGTGGCACGTTAACAGGACTAGATTTCTTCAAACTTGAGGAACTGACACCTTCAAGCAGCTCTGCTTTCTCAAGTACAAGTGCAGAATCTGATATGTTTTATGGGCAGTCTTTACTGCAGCCAGGAGAATGGATAATTACTAAGGAGATTCCTAAAATTTTAGACGGTGAGAATGCATTGTACTGTAATTTTACTCTATTTTGCCCAAAAGTATAATTTCTTAACTACATGTTAATATTTATAGTCTTCCCAATTCTGAGTAATGAGTAGTACTTGTTGCGCCCTTGTGCAAGAGGTCTTGTAGTGGCATGGGCCCTTTTAAGAGCTGACAGTAGCTTGAAAGTAGTGAGTAAGCTTTCATATGCTAAATTTTTATATTAATGTGCAACTCCTTTCTGAGTAAAAAGTAATTTTTTGACTTGCATGTGTTCTACTTATATAGAAAGCAGTCTACCAAGACAACCTGATGTCTTGCTGCTATGATTTTATTCATTTTTGTTAATACAACATGCTACTCTGTGTATGCATTTCAAAACAAGGGCTTTTATTTAATAAGGGGTTGGTTTTTTTCAGCGGGTAGGGAAGACACCATTGCTGTTGTGTTATCAGATGTTCAATTTTTCTTTTCTGTTAATGATCCTAGGTAAAGGAAATGGTGTAAAACGAAAAGATTGGGATTGCAGATCTGTGGGTATAGAAATAGAAAGAAAAGCACAACATCTAAGTCTACAAGTGCCATTGCGCTCCCACAGCTCCTCATCATCTTCGGAGGAAACGAGCAGTTCTAGTGCTGCTCTCCCCTTGCTTGCAGGTGAGAAGGACAGCCCATCATCAACTACTGAGGATCACTTGGGACAGAAGGAGTTCTTGTCTGGTGCAAAAAGGGAAGATGGTCATGGAAGGTTAGTACTCTCTGTCCAGGTAGAAATATAATTCGACTCTTGAACATGTTGTGACAGAAAAAACCCTTATATTTAGCAATTTATAAAGTGTTGGTTGTTCCCTAATGCTACTGCTGAAATGTGTATCCTGGTTTGAATGCAAATTTGGATCCCTCATAGGGGATGATTACCTGATCTGGGTAGAAAATCCAGCATGTAAAACAACAGCACTTGCCATTCATGTTTGTTTTTACATCCTCTATATGTAGACAAGTGGACTACTAAGTGGCAGAATTTAGTATGTAATCAGCATTATGAAAATAATTGCTATGCTGATAGAAAGTCATGGAATCACTGAAGCGTTTGGCAACTTCTGTAATGTAAAAAGAGAAGCATTATATAATAAAATAAGCAAATGAACCTTTAATTTTTGTTTCCAGTGTTCCAGTTGAGGGTGTAGAGGGCAGCCCTGCATCCCCTGGCAACCAGGAAAGGCCTGTTGGTCAGTCTCCCCTGAGGTCTCCACTGAAACGGCAAGCATCCGTGTGCTCCACCCGGCTCGGGAGCACCAAGAGCCTCACGGCAGCTTTCTACGGAGACAAGCAGCCTGTTCCAGTTGGTGTGCAGTTCAGCAGCGACGTGTCTCGCAGTGATGAGAATGTCTTGGACTCCCCAAAGCAGAGGAGGAGCTTTGGTTCTTTTCCATATACTCCATCTGCAGATTCAAACTCATTTCACCAGTATCGCTCAATGGATTCCAGTATGTCAATGGCTGATAGCGAAGCTTATTTTTCTGCAGCAGAAGAGTTTGAGCCAATAAGTAGTGATGAAGGTCCAGGAACCTATCCTGGGAGGAAGAAGAGAAAAAAGCAAGCTCAGAAAATTGAATATAGTAGAGGGTCTATTTATCACAGTGTAGAAGGGCCCTTAACAAGCACAATCCATGGAGAAATTAGTCAAGATGTTAAAACATTGCCAATTAAGACTCATCCTTCACAGGCTTCATTTGTTTCGGCTCTGGGAGAAGATGAGCATGTTGAGAACATGTATGTCATGGAATCTGAGAGGACTGTTGAAAGCGAGCAAATAACTTCCCAGCAGCCTGTAATGGCATGTTACCAAAATTATCTTACACAGTTCCAGGTGATCAACTGGTCAGTAAAGCATCCAACTAACAAAAGAACTTCAAAATCCTCATTACATCGCCCTTTAGACCTTGACACGCCAACGAGTGAAGAAAGTTCGTCATCTTTTGAACAACTTTCTGTCCCAACGTTTAAGGTATGGAAGATGGAGGAAGAAGGAGTAGAGAAGGGATAAGAATTCAAAAGAAGTTAAAATTGCTTAGTACACTTGTGTAAATAAAGCTATGAGAAACTTAGAACTTCTTTGTTTTTGGTTAAGGAATACCTTGGATTTCTAACTTCAGATCATGGGCTGTGTGGCTGGGAGGTTGTGGAAAAGAAAAGACGGAGTTAGAATTCTGTGGATAAGATTTGTGTTCTGAATTGTCATTATTGCACTTAAAAATGCTGCCTGTTGAATGATATGCAACTGAAGGATATTTATGTGAGTTTTGTTTAAAATATATATTACACAGAAGTTCAGTAGCAGTACATTTAATACTCATAAAGTATGATCTAGGCTGTAAATGCTTTATTTCAAAGTAAAATTGAAACTCAGATTTAGTGAATGATTTTTGTAAAATAATGGAAGTTACTTGGTAGAAAATAGGTGCCTAAGCTCTCGAATTTAATTTGTTATCACTTCACAGCAAAAGCTTTGTGTGCATGCAAGCCTGTCGTAAATTATTATTTGAAGTCTTTTTTTATTAAAGAAATTAGTCACTATCTATGTAAAAACTTCATAATCTAATCTCTCAAGCGATTTAAGAAAAATAAACCTAGGAGTTTCTATATACTGTATTGGAGAATCTGCACATGAGGCATTCTTTTAATAAAAGAACTGTAAGGAGAATCTTTATTTGAAGATTCCTTGGATATTTTTTTCATATATAGAAAGAATGTAATAAATATTTTTGCACTTTTGTCTTAGATTGTTAAACAGGGTCTCACAGCTAATGCATTACTGGACAGAGGCATGCAGCTTACAGGATCAACATCTAAGTAAGTTAAATACTGCATAACTTTATTAGCATATTTTTTAAAAGTACTATTTTCCTCATACTCTTGTTAAATATTTTTTGGCTCTTGCTAGCCCTTCCAAAATTTGATTTGTAGCACTAGTTTTCGGCACAGATCGATTTTAGAACAGAGTATTCTATTACAAAATCTTTGGGTTCGGCTTGGGAAAGCATTAAATGATGTCACTCATATGTTTTCAAGATTACGAATTGCAACTTAATTTAAATTAATTTGGGAGGTGCTTATGGTGCTTATGGCAAGTGTCCATTGCATTGCCAAAAGCTGAACTTGAATCTAGGGAAGGGCCTTGCCCTGGGATTATGTTTGTGTGCTTTCTAAGCTGTGCAGTAGAAAAAACCTGCCATTATATGCGTTCTTTTAAGAATTACAATGATACCAGGACACTTTTGTATTTCTTTTACAAACCTACATTATTAATATGTACTTGACTTGTTTAGTACACCTTATACTCCTTTGGAAAAGAAGTCTGCAGAAAATACAGATGATGAAACAATAACTGAAGAATGGACATTGGATCACCCTGTCTTCCAGACACGGACAACAGCAATAGTGGAAGTAAAAGGAACTGTAGATGTAGTTCTGACTCCTCTTGTAGCAGAGGCACTGGATAGGTAATTAATTCTACTTTTACTACTGCAGTGTTAATTGATTATGCCTAAAATTTTCTAAAATCAAAGCTGTTTTGTTCAGCAAAGCTCTAGATAAAAGGATTGAATGACGTGACTGATGGAACAGTAGGGCCTTGTACCCAGTGAATGTAACTCTGCATTTCCCATGAAGAAGCTAGAACAGTGGTATGCTGACCTGGGAAGTGCCCTTTATGTCTGTCAGTGCTTAATTTTTTTTCTTTTCTCTGTAGTGTTAATTGAACATTATTGATGGTATGCCATGTGAAACTGGAAGTTTAAATGGTCTGTTGTGGGCTTGTTTCCTCTCACAGGTATATAGAAGCAATGGTGCATTGTGCTAGCTCTCGACACCCAGCAGCAATCGTTGATGATCTGCACTGCAAAGTTCTTCGAGATGCTGTACAGAACAGCAAAACAAGCTTCTCAGAAAATGTAAGAAGGGGAACAAGAAAAATGCACAAAGATTTGAAAGAATATTGTTTTCTATATTTTACATAGAAAAAGTTTTAATTCAATTCAATGTTTTGAGGTATAGTAGCTAAATGCTGTATTAATTTGGAATACATATTTATTTTTCTCTCGTGCCTACTATACATGCATTTTTCTAATCAACTGTTACATACTGTCTTTCAGTTACCAGAAATCTCTCTTACAGGACTGAAGTGAAGTTTTTCTAATTTGGACGGTCTAGTCAGTAGCTACAGTAATTTGCATGAGATCATACGTTCTGTTCTTAGAAATTACTATAACTTATATTCTTATGTATTATATTCATATCAGCAATACATTATTTATTATTTTACAGTAGTTAGGGAGATAGTCTCTGTGAGGTAGAGGAAAGTAAGCTGTGAAAGTGCACGTGGTTTTTTTGCAGTTCATCTGATACCTTAAAAAATTAATTTAGCTTGAAAAGAATGGTATGGTAGTTCTACAGGTTTAGGAGTTCTTTCTGTCCAAGTTAATGACCACATCTATATTGTATGATTTCTTAGACTTCACAATGTAACGGACACTAGTAACATACTTCATAATAAGTTGTTCTATATAACTTGTATATGCAGAACTCAAACTTTCAGCTGAAATCTGGTCATTAGAAAGTTTATTGCAGAACAGCATTGCTACCCTTATGGATTTAGACCTATTGTATCTGTAAGTGCTATGGTCCTTGTTCTAGAAATCATGGTATTGTGCTTTAAATAAAGTCAGAATCTCTTGCTGCTTCAGTGCTAATAAACTGTCCTGTTACTCTTTAGCTTAGCAGCTCTGAGTTTCAGTGAGAATAAATTATTTTTTTCTCCCCTCCAAGTTATCTTCGAAGCAGGATATTAGAGGAACAAAAATAGACACTACCACTACAGGAACAACAAACCAGGGACCAGCCCAGACCAATCTCTCACTTAAGCAAGATAATGTGACAATTAAAGGTCTTCAGGCCAACGTTACTGTACCAAAGGTAAAAGCTTTTTGTTTAGCTTATTAGTAGACACATGCCTCAGAAATTACCCTTATTTTGCATCCCTACTAGTTCCCCAAAAGCTTAAGTAAACCTATGTATTTGTGCTAGGTAACCAGTGTTTTGAACAGGATAGACTGTTTTGGAGCTGCTCAGTTTTATTATGGTAGGTGTGCAAGTTAAATAACAACCACTGTAGGGATAACTGGCTACCATGTCTTTAAATTATGTTTTTACATCTTCTAGGTGTGATGGTTTTATCTTTTATTTTTTCATTTTACTGAGAAGTGTGAGACAAGATTGTATTGGAAATTAGTGATGTATACTTAATGTATACATGTTTTTCTAAATTTCTTTACTCTTTGGGGGAATTCCACATATAGGTGAACCTGTGTTTACTACAAGCATCTGTTGATGAATCCCCAGGAGTGTCTTCTGGCAAAACCGTGACTCATGTTTCATTAGTAGCTTTGTGTTTTGATAGAATTGCTACGCAAGTTCGTATGAATAGGTAAGAATAGTACATATCACTATTTGTGGCTCTTTCTTGTTAAGTTAGTTCAAAGGCTTACAATGATGCCAAATTTTTGCAGTTCTGAAGAGTATTTGAAAAAGTTCTCGTGACTGAGTTAAGCAACGAAATGTCTGTGTTTTATAAATTAACATCTAATATCTAATCAGAATTGCAGTTTCTTTAAGAAGTGGAGGAACCCTTCTGTAATGTTTTTGGAACTTTAGTTTTAACTCTTTCTTGCTTATGTCATGCAGGATAAAATTAAATTTTTCAGTACTTTTCTACCAAAGCATATGTATCTTCTATCTTACAAAGAATTTGTTGTAACACTGCTGTGCCAATGTCACTGGAAATTTTAAACAAAAATAATCAAATTAAATAGGTCTATCTTAGATTTGCTTAATTGTTTTTTCTCCCTTATATTCAAAGGGGTATAGTTGAGGAAATGTCAAACAATGCAGAAACTGGGAGGAATTCTGTCACATTTGATCGTTACATCCAAACCAGTAAAATGCAGCCCCAGTCTTCTGGCTCACTGAGATCCAATGCTGGAGCAGAAAAAGGAAAAGAAATTGCTGCTAAATTGAACATCCATCGCGTTCATGGACAACTTAGAGGCCTTGATACAACAGGTAAGCCTTTTTTTTAATTGTGGAAATGTCAGTTTTCATAAAACCAACTGGTGTTATAATTGGCCTTGAACTTGTATTTTGGTTGTGGTCTTTTTTTATCCACATAGATAAAAAGACACTTAACATGGAGATTTTGCAGATACTCTAAAAAGAAGTTGAAGATAGTTACCCTGAATTATTTTCTGTTATTCTACTAAAGTGCTAGATTTAAATGTAGGCAGAGTGAAAACTATCAAGACAAACTTCTAAGCAGTTTGTGTGGCAGATGAGTTGCATTTTAAATATTGACATACACTGGTAAAATTTACGGCCTGGGCTCCCTTTCTCCCAGTTGATCTCTTTTTAGCTACCATTTTCTGTCACCTGGTGCGGGGAATGAATTATGCTTACTTGCTTTCTTACTGCTTTCTAACAATTTCAAGGGAGGTATAATGTGCTAGTTGTACTGGCAATTTCAGCATGACAAGCTGTAGATTTTTAACTATAGTGACTGTAAAACTGAAAATGAGATCTAGCCGATTGTCTTCCTTCTTGTTTGTGTTAAGGGAATTCCTTCAAGAGGCTATGAATTAAATTTAGCTGCTATAACCCCTGATCTGGGAAAAAATGACAACAGTAGAGGCAGTTTTTGTTAAAACTGATTCAATTTTGATGGAATCTATACCAGTTAGTGCCTTGTTTTTCTCTGTCCCATAAAGAATAGGAATCTTTAGGACATGATGAAGTGCTCTGTGAAGCAAGTATGATTAAAAACCACACAATAAACAAAAAAACCAAACCCCAAAACCACCACCGTGCAAAGATGAGTGAGCACGTGAAATGGGAGGAGAACAAAAGCAATAAGAGAATGTTAAAATGGTTAACTCCATTTTTACTTAGTTACGGGTAGAATCTTAGCAGTAGTGTCCTGTGTTAGGTATGCTGCAGACATTCAAGAAGGCCAAGTAATTTTTTAATTCTAACCAAGAAAACTCAATCTTCTATTTAAAAGGTTCGAGGAATGTCTTTCTAGGGATCTTAGTATTTCACATATACTTCAAAAGTGATTGCGGTTATAAGTTGGAGGCAGAGAGTGAGGATTGGAAGGGATGTAAATTGACTCAGTGTAGTTCTTTTCCTCAGATATTTGACATTTAGCTCTGTGTGTGAGTTAATAGGTAATAGGTATAAAATTATTTAAAATGTTCCTTCAGAAATGTCACTAGAAGAAAGGATTTTTATGTAAGCTACACCCTAACATCAAAGAAATCAAGGTGGCATAGTACCCTCCTGGATCTTAGACAGCAAAGACCATAATGAATTAAAAACTGCTTGAGTCTGTATTTTCTTAGGAATCACTGAGACTTAGTGCTTTACATCCTCCCAACACAGACATAGACATGCTTCCAACCAAGAAGCAGTCTTTGAATTAAAATGAGAACTTTATTTCTAAATAATCCTTCAAGTATGCTATAGTTAATATCAAATGCATTTCTACTGAAACACACTATCCAAGAGCACTGTCAGTGTCACTGCCATTTGTTGCTATTATACCTTAGGGATTTATTAGGAATGGGTTTTTTTGGTAAAGTAATTTCAGCCCAGTTGCCAGTTTCAGAGAAAAATCTGAAGAGCTTGTTTGTACAGATGTCTTTGGAACCATGACTACAAAAAGACAAAGGTGGCAGATGTGTTAGGATTGGGAATGCCTCGAAGCTTTAACTTTGTGTTGCTCGGTCCTTGTTTTTTCCGAACTTAAAAATTACCCCGCCCATATTAACATAGCAGGAGCAAGGTTTTTCTTCCTCTTTCTGTGCTTCTTTTTTTCTTGCTTATGCTGCAATTTTTTTTTTCTTCCTCCCCCACCCACCTGTTTGAGGAATACTAAAGGGATACCACTCCCAAAACACTGTGAACTTCAGAGAGCTTTTTGAAGATGTAAAGTTTTTTTCATTTTGTAATAAAGTGGTAAATATGTTTGTTTTCACAGATATTGGAACTTGTGCAATAACAGCTATTCCTTTTGGGAAATCAAAAGTTCTTTTTACTTTGGAAGAGTTGGATGAGTTTGCTTTTGTGGATGAAACAGATCAACAAGCTGTTCCAGATGTAACTCGAATTGGTCCTAGTCAAGAGAAGTGGGGTTGGATAATGTTCGAGTGTGGAATTGAAAATTTAACTATAAAAGGTAAAGCTTACATAGGCTTTATATTATTTTGTTTTATGAAACTGCTAACAATTCTGTTGTTAGGTCTTCTAGTTCAGCAATTATTTGATTAGAAATTGCTGAATATAGGTAATACTAAATAGTACAAGTCTGTTCTAAATAAATTATATCACATAGATTATACAATAAAGGAACTTTTAGTAATCAATACCACTTATAGTAGTGTATGAAATAATTCCATATAAACTGGTTTCAGCAGTTTCTGAACTTAAGGTAGAAATTGACACTTTCACTGATCACTTAAATCCTGACCTTGCAATCATACGCACAGTAAGTGTCTGCACATAGGGCCAGAGTTTTGCTTTGGGAGGGGAAAGGTAGCTTTAAAAAGAAAAAAAAAACCCCAGTATATATATGTATTTTCTGTCATCGAAGTTGTTATTTTCAGGGAATAGTGTTTAACAAAAACATCTTTATGTGAGTACTCTTCATCTACTTGGAACAAACTATCAGGAGCTCTACAACTAGCTGTTAAATTGTATAAAAATTGTAGTGATAAATCGTTCTGTAAAATGGTAATGCATCTCATTTAACCAAAATCGTATGTATTTCTCCTCAAGTGCAGATCTTTTCTATGGGACATAACTTGTAGATATTTATGGATGGGAAACATTTACAGTCTTGGTATGTGTGCTTTTATAGGAGGAAGACAATCTGGAGCAGTATTGTATAATACGTTTGGAGTCATGGGTAAATCAAGAGATACAGAAAGAGGTGGATTGCTTGCATCAAATAACTCTTCAGATTCTCCAACTGGTAGTGGTTATAATACTGATGTGTCTGACGATAACCTTCCTTGTGATAGAATAAGTCCCTCTTCAGATATTAATGGAAATTCAGTTTCAGATGAGCAGGTATGTATATACTATGTAGAAATGACTGGTCTTTGGTTGGGTGTTTTTTTTTTAAAGTTATTAACATTCGTAATAAAAAATTGACAATTTAACAGTTGTCTTGTTGTGCCAACTGCATTCATGCTGTCTACTTGTACACTGAACTTTCAGCTCTCTGCAGGGTCTCTTGGGAGAGTTGGTGGACAGCATTAGTTTATTTTTCTTTACCTAAATGCATGTGAAACTATTTTTTATGAGCAGTGCACCGTATGGTATGTAGTGCCTTTCAGTGTAATCACTTTGTAAAACAACTTCACTTTCGACTTTGTGTTTCCTTTTTTAAGGATGAAGGCGTTGAATCTGATGATCTAAAAAAAGATATACCCTTGATGCCTCCTCCCCCTGACTCCTGCAGCATGAAGTTAACAATCAAAGAAATTTGGTTTAGTTTTGCAGCCCCTACCAATGTGCGCTCTCCAGCCCATGTATTTTCAAGGTATAACTTTACCTGATTTAAAAAAAAGAAAATGATAGTTTTGCTTTCTTAAATTGCACTTGTATTTGGTAGATTCTGAATGTAATCTCATTAATTTCTGAAGCTTCTCTGGAAATGAAAATTTTGGATTTTGTATATATCACAGTAACGCTTGCTTCGATTTTTTATTGTTGTTATTTATATGGAAGTATTGCTAGAAAATTTTTAGTTAGGGATGATTAAAAGAAGAAACATTAAAAAAACCAAAACAAACCTTGCAGTGAGACTGAAATGTATGAAGGAGAAAGGCAGGGGAGGGTATTTTTTCTGAGTAGGAGAGATGCTAGAGAAAGAGAACCATTCAGTGCTTTTGGTATTCAGCCTGATGCTTAACCCATGCATGATCTTACTGCCATTGCACTGTAAAGTTCAAGATAAATCTTTCTAAGATAGTTTTTCATATTGTGTTCGTGGAACAAGTCAAATATTCCTGTCTGTCAGTAGTTTAAGCTCAGTATAGAGCTGTCAATTAGAAAATACGCTTTGTGCTTTTCCTAATATTCTTGCCTCAGTCTTTCAGCAAAAGTCCTTTGTGACGTATTGTGTGACAGTTAATGTGGGATTCAGTCAGTGATAAGAATTTCGAACTGTATGATTTCAGTAGGGAATACAAATAGGAAAAGGGGGGAATAGTGGTAGCAAGAGTAGATGGAATCATGAGTGTGTGAGTGAGTAAAACAAAACCTGCCTTAGGTACTTTTTGCCAATTTTCATTTTTGGGGCAGTAAGTCTGTGTTTGTTACTTTGCAACATTGTTCTGTCATATTCCACCTATTTGAATGTCATTCATAAAGCCGTTAGAAAATCTTGCTAATTGCTGCTGCTGAATGTGAATACCTAATGCTTTTTATTTTTCTCAATAGGCAGCTGAACCTGCTGAGTACTGCAACACCTGCAGTTGGTGCTTGGCTTGTTCCCATTGATCAAGTGAAATCGTCATTAAATAAACTAGAAACTGAAGGAACTCTGCGAATCTGTGCTGTTATGGGTTGCATTATGACAGAAGCTTTAGAGGTAAGTGACCCTTATGAAATCAATAGGCATATCAATACACAGAGCAGCGTAATGTGTAATAGGTAATATATATTTGTTTGGGACTCTGGATATTTTCACTGACAAACTTACAGCATCTCTTATGAGCCTTTAATTCCATAATTGGTCACAAGAACTCACTTCCTGTGCTTTTTGTACACAATCTGAATTTCAGTGGAAAAAATTCAGCTGTTACTAGTGAGGAAGTCTTGTACTTCTTACAGGAGTGCATCTCCATGTAAAACAACTGGAGATTCTGCCTCTTGAAAGGAAAGAGTAAGAAATATGGCTGTAGCAACTGGTATATTTTATGAAATATGAAAGTGTGTTGAATTATGAAATATACAGGGTATCTTTTGGGAGAAAATGTGAATTTCTGTGCTCCTGCAGCCTGTTGAATCATTGTGTTTATTGGACCTGCTTGTTAGAGGAGGGGAGGAAAGCATAGCGAGGGTGAAACGTTCTACCAAGAAACACAAAATAGACAAATTTTTTATCAAGCTAGGATTGGTAGAGCTTTTATGATAAATTGGGTGTTTCTGTGAGTTGCTAAGGAGCTTTCTTGTGGGTAGGCGGTTTTCTGCTGTTCATTTACTTAGCACCATCTAGTGGGAAGATTTTGAGGTGATACCCGTTGTTGAGGTCCCGTCTTGCATTTCAAGATTGACGACCTTAGTGTCAGGCTAGTTTTCTGGTGTACTCAAAAATCATCCTTCGCAGCAGTCTCTTATTGCAACCTCCCTTCGTATTTCTTTTCCTACCCTTTTTCTAGCATTAAACCAAATTAGAAAAGTGCCCGGTTTTTCTTTAACTGGAAATAAACAGTTTCTTTGAAAATCTCAGCTAGCTGCGCATATATGGCTGTTGGTCCAGAAGTAACTTTACAAAGTCTGCGATTTGAATCCAGCCTTCTGTTTTATAGCTTCATATAAATAAATAAGCATCAAGTATGATTTTTCACATACACTATTTAAAATAAGGCAGGTATCCATGTGGCAAGTCTTTGTTGCAGAAGTTCAAAATGGGGCTAGAAGTTTGTGATATCATAGGTAAAATCTTGTAGTTCGTGCGCATGTTCTGTTTGCAAGTATGTTCATATGCGAAAAATTGTTGTATTTTAATCTAGAATAAAAGTATGCACTTTCCTCTGAGAAGCAAGTACAACAGGCTTACGAAAGTGGCTCGCTTCTTGCAAGAAAATCCTTCTTGTTTACTGTGTAATATATTGCACCATTACCTTCACCAAGCAAATTACTCCATTATTGAGGATGCTACCATGGTGAGTTACCCTGTAAAAATGGAAATAACTCAGTGTGTTAGTTTCAGTTGTACCAGTTCTAATGTCTTAAATTAGGTAACAGTTTAAGGAAAGTTAGCAAACAAGAAAATATAACCTAAATTCATATATATCCTTAAATTAATAAGTAGATGTGGCTTCTCTCATTTCATTATCTTTCAGATCTGCTGGTTTTGTTGTGGTCTGTGTATATGCATAATTTTTATCAAGTTATTTTATAGTAAATACATGAGAAATCATAAACCAGGAAGGTATGTCTTTAAAATTGTTAATGGCCGTTTTCTCAGATATCATTTTTCTTAAAGATAACAGCAAAGTAGTAAAAATTTGCATCTGTAGTTTTACAATTGAATAAATCTCAATTATTAAGGCAAGTGCATGCACTGATTAGCTTATTCCAAACTGTCTTCTCAGGACTAGTTTTAATGTCTTTTAGAAATACTTGGATAATGCAGACAGTTTAAGAAAAGAGCTAGAATTGTAGAAACTCTAAGGCTTAAGAATCTAATCTTTTTCTTGGTGGCTTAAGAATGTAAATCTCTGGATTGTAGTGGTAAATAATTGTTTGAACAAACATATCAGGCATAAGGAGGAGTGTTTTTCCTGATTTTGTGTTATTTTCATAATCCAATTCCACAGCTGTCAGATTTAAACACTGCGTTTTTCAACATACTCAGCTGAGAGCCCAGTGATCAGAAATAGCACAATTTGTGGCAGAAATAGCACTGTTTGATTTGTGGTCAAAATAAGAAGCATTTTTTTCTTTAGCACAATTCAGTGATACAATCAAAACAATTCTTATTTTTTACCTCAAATTTATGTTTTTAAAATACTGCTTACCAACAATGGAAAGCCCCTCATCTTTTAATCTCAGTTCTGTTTCTACAGTCAATCTAGTGCTATTGTGAATTTTAGTCCATAGTTCAGAGCCTTGTAATTACTTACGTACTTTTAGTTTCATATTTAATAAACCTGTTTCCTGTTGTTTATTTTTGGCCCCTTGGGCTAGATCCTCAGGTCATGTAGTTGAACGTTTTCACTGTGTTCAATGAAGCTGTAATTTTTATCTGTTAGCACTATGGCTTCTTATATCTGAGTGGATGTTGTGTGGTGCCAGCATGTTTCTGTCGTAAGTCTCTTAAGCACAAAGATTTAAGGGAGTTCTGACTTTTTTTTCCCCCCAGTTTACTTAAAAATGCATATCACAGCATTTTAATTTTTTTTTTTTTTTAAGAGCGATGGCCTTCCTGCCTTAGTGACCTTAAAGAAAGGTCTAGTTGCCTTAGCGAGGCAATGGATGAAGTTCATTGTGGTGACCCCAGCCTTTAAAGGAGTCAGCTTACACAGACCAACTCAGCCAGTGAAATTGCAGACAAATGCCTGCCATGAGCATGAGGATGGACTTGGATTAGACAACGGAGGGGGTCTTCAGAGTGACACAAGTGCTGATGGAGCAGAGTTTGAATTTGATGCAGGTATTTTTGTGTTTTTCTGTCTCCATAAAAATTCACGGGGACAAGTAGCTCCTCTCGGAGCATTTGTATCTTCTTTAGTTTTAACGCTTGAATACATTATAGTCGTCATCTTTTGAGTCATCAGGCTTCTTTTTCTAGATTCATCTTCATTTTGAAGCTGCTGCTGACAATTATAATTATAGTATTATAATAATTATTACTTGTTGGGGAAAAACAAACCAGGAGACCTTCACATGCTTCGTTTTCTTATTTACTGCACAAAATATATCAACTTAATTATTTCCTAGCTTGGAATTAGGATTTTGTTGTGCAGCTTCTGACCTTAGTTAAGAATTGTAACATGCAATTCTATGAACTCTCCCAGGAACAGCTTCAAACCTACCTTCTTATTTGTTCTTTGTGAAGACATATTTTCGTGGGTTTTTTTTTTTCCCCCCCTCATTTTTACTGCTTCGTATGTGGTAGACTTCTGTTGCCAGCTTACACATTGCCAAGTTCATATAAGTTACTGATTTAGCTTTGTACTTGGTACAGAGCTGACTTAACTAAGAACCACAGAAAGGAAGGCCATAAATAAATAGATGTTGTTGCAGCACTCTTTTTTGCTGTCTTCAGTTGACTTAGTTATTTTGTGTTTGTAGCATCTATGTACAGTGCTACTGTTCTCAGGAATACAATGTTTATGTTTTCTCAAGTAACAATTACGGAACATTGAGGGAAAAATAATTTTAAAAAATCAGGAGGAGAATCTGCTCTTAGATAAAAGCCAGGCAACAGTTATCACCGTAAAGAGAGGAAACCCAAAGATGTTCGTGTGTGAAACTTGTATGTAATCATACAGTATGATGGAAATTTTTGCCCCCCTCCTCTAAAATATCTCCTTTGGTTGAGCAGCAACAGACGATAAGAACCAGTGAAGTATTTTAATTTTTTTCCCCCCTATGTACATTATTCTATTTTTCACCAAGAATTTTGGAAGCGGCAATTTTGCTGCCTTGTATACATTTACTTATAGATGGAATTTATGCCAATGTAAGCATCTTAATTCAAAAAATGAACAGCCATGCCAGAGTCAGCAAAAGGAAGTGAAATTTGGCAACTTTCTTTTGGATCTGTAGCACAGAGCAACAGTTGTATGACATGAGAAGGACAAAGATTTGTACTTGGATTATTAAACAAAATCCAGTAGGCCTGTGTTTGAGGTTTTCTTATTTGTCTTAAAATTCCCTAGACAGCCGTGTGTAGTTGCATGTCAGAATTTGGAAGCTCGTGACTTCTTGTGAATAAACGTACCTAATAATAGATAATCTTGGTTCCCCATATATCTACATATACACAAATGAGCAAAATTGTTTGCTTGGTTCCAGCTACTGTCAGTGAGCACACAATGCTCCTAGAAGGAACAGCTAATCGCCCTCCACCTGCTGGTGGCTCTTCTGGGCCTGTAACTGGTGCTGAGATCATGAGGAAATTATCCAAGACTCACACTCACAGTGATTCTGTTCTGAAAATAAAGGTAAGTTTCTAGCACCATGCATGAGAGGAAAGTGATTTGTAGCTGGCCTGTTTAGAAGCAATTCTGTAGGCTGCAAATCAATAAATACTTGTCTAAAAAGTAACTATCACTAACTGTAACTAACATGTGGAAGGTATGCTCCTTGCCTTATAAAAGTGATGCTCGATCAGTTGGCCTATATTCTACATCTGTTCTTTATTGGTTTTCTTGCCAATTAACTTCAGAGGCACGCTTAAAAACTATATATATGTGCATAATTTAAGGATGTGCATCAACTTCTATGGCTTTTCATCTTTTATGGAAGCAGAAATGAGGATTTAACTATCATTATACAAAATCTAAGATGGACAAAGCTCTTCTATAACTTGTAGTAAAATTAGTGTGGTTTTTTTACTCCACAAGCTGTTCAGAAAACTGCAAACATCTGTTTTTTATCTCTACTTTCTGAACAGAAAGAGTCTGTGACTGTTTGTGGGGTTTGGGCTTGGGGTTTTTTTGGTTTGTTTTTTTTTTTTTTTTAAAGTAATTTTTTGTCTTCTGTATGTATGTCAGGCAGCTCAGTAGCTTGTACCGATTCCTTTTCAGCTGTGGTTTTTCACAGAATGATTGAGATTGAAAGGCACCTCTGTAGGTCATCTTCTCCAACCCCCCTCCTCAAGCAGAGCCACTTAGAGCCAGTTGCCCAGGGTTATGTCCAGATGGCTTTTGAATATCTCCAAGGATGGAGAGTCCGTAACCTGTGACAGTGCTCAGTCACCCTCAAAATAAAGAGGTGTTTCCTGATGTTCAGGAGGAAATTCCTGTGTTTCAGTTTGTGCCCATTGCCTCTTGTCCTGTCGCTGGGCACCACTGAGAAGGGCTCCGTTGCCTTTGCATCCTCCCTTCAGGTATTTACATACATTAATAGGATCCCCCCAAGCCTTCTCTTCCCTAGGCTGAACAGTCCCAGCTCTCTCAACCCTTCCTCATATGAGAGATGCCCAAGTCCCTTAGTCATCTTAGTGGCCCTTCGTTGGACACTCTTCAGTGTTTCTCTCTTGTACTGGGGAGCCCATAACTGGGCACAATACTCCAAGCATGGCCTCACCAGCACCGAGTAGAGGGATAGAATCACCTCCCGTGCCTTGCTGGCAGCTTACTGCCTAGTGCAACCCGGGCTAGACAGCCCAGAAAGAGCACATTGCTGCCTCACATTCAACTTGGTGTCCACCAGGACCCCCAGGTCCTTTTCTACAAAGCTGTTTTCCAGCTGGTCAGAGCCCAGCATATACTGGTGTGTTTGTCCCCTCTAGCAGATAGTCACCTGCTACTACCACTTACTGCTTCCTCCTGGTGCTCTTGCATGGTTTAGGGTTAAATGGCCCAGACGCTTTGCTTGAAAGCACTTCTGGCTCTTCTTCAATTTTGAGGGCCGAGAACCTATTTCTTTGTTTTAAGCCATTAGGTGGACCAGGAGCCTTCCTCTTGGTGCCAGAAGCCCCCAGCTTCCGTTCTTCACCTTGTCCAGAGGCTGTACTTATATTAGGCATAGAAGGGATTTGGTCTTCAGATGAAGACCAAATAAAAATGAGCCTTATATTCAGTGGCACACACTGTTCCTTCTGCAAACTTGCTTTAGGTGAATTCTACACATCTGCAGTTCCATTTGTTACTTCTTTGGCTTTTTAAACTGTTTTTACAGATAAAATTATTTTAATACTTAAGAACTCAATAGCAACTTTATGCACGATGCCTGTATGGCATATAACCTGCCCCAAATAAAGTGCTACTTGTCCAAAAGTTTGCAGGAATGAGAATTTTGTAGTTATTTTGTTCTGATCTCATATTCAGACCAAATGTTTCTACTTTTTTGCAGTTTACACAGTACTTCATTAGTTTCTTTGTTTTCTCCACAAGGGTATACATCCGTATCATTCCTTAAGTTACACTAGTGGAGATACAGCTACGGATTCACCAGTGCATGTTGGCCGTTCTGGAATGGCAGTCAAAGAAAGTCCAAGAAAAGAGAGTCTGCTTAGCTATCTTACTGGGAGTTTTCCTAGTCTGCATAATCTTTTGGAAGGGACTCCTCAAAGAAGTACAACTGCAGTTAAAAGTAGTTCTTTAACAAGAACAGGTAAGATGTAGCGTAAGTAAGCTAAAGGGAGGGGAAGGGAGGATTGATTTTATTTTTATGATTCAGAAAAGGTCCTGTATTTCAACTATGAGTAATCATTTCTGTTTAAGATATCCCTCCCCCCCCCCCCCCCCCCCAAAAAAAAAACCCCAACAAACCAACAGAAACAAAACCAAAAACCCCATAGTTTAACAGCAGTTCCTAGACACCACTGCACCATATTTCCTGGAAGCAAACAGTGAGTACATCAGGTTGGGAAAAGAAATGACAACTAACAAAATAAATAAAATACTTTCCTTTTACTTAGCCTTACTACTTTTTGAGTATAATACATAGTTACTTAAGTGAGTCTTTTTGAATGAATAAGGAAGCGATCATTCTGCATTTGTCATTTTTTTCTTGACCTTGTAAGTAGCTCAAAAAGTGGACTAAAACTAATGTTCCAGTAATTTAGTTTGTGTATAATAATTTGCAGATTTTTAGTAATGGCCTTTTGAACAAATGTGTTTTATAGAAGTTTGAAATACGTACATTGGAATTTTTGTCCGATATTATTGTTCAGAGTGCACTGTTATAAATTATATAAAGAAAAACAGAGAAGATTGATACTGCGTTTTCTCTAAAACCTCTCTCCTTTGCTGTCAGGGCATGAAATACTATTCAGAAGAAAAGGTATTTTGGTTTCTTAATTACTCTTTTCCTCTAATTAATGGTAGAGATGAACAAATGCAAAGACACTTGTAGTGCAACATCCATTAGTGTTATAGTATAACTTCTGCGGTAGAACCTGTAGTGCTGCTTGGCACATAATTTACTGGAATAAACCTTGAGGATTAGGCTTACTTTTATAGTAAATAGGTATTGTCAGTAAAATTATGCTGCATTCCTGGTTTTTGCTGCGTTTGGTAAAACAAATGCTAAAGCTTCTGATTTATCTGTATAGGAAATACTGTGGCCACAGACATGTTATCTGAACATCCTTTGCTCTCTGAACCATCTTCTGTGAGTTTCTATAACTGGATGTCAAATGCTGTGGGCAACAGAGGAAGTGTAGTACAAGAAAGTCCGGCCACCAAATCTGGACACAATAGTCTTCCAACAGGTATTGCTAATTACAGCTGAATTTAAGAGATGATTCTGGGTTGGCTGTTCCTGGGTTTACCATGTTCTTTCTGAAAGTAATTGAGCAAGTGGTGCAAGTTCAACAGGCATAAATACTACTTGTGGGACTTCTCAGCAAACTCGAAAATGAACAAATGTGACTTAAGCAAAACTGTTTCCATTTCCCTCACCCTGCTTCCAAAGCAATAGCTTTTTCTTACATTTGGAACTGTAAATGTAGCTTCCGAAACCATGTGTAGCTGCCAAAAGCTAAGTCATAAAATCATCCTCAGTTGCAGAGCTCCTTGGATTTTTTTAGTCGTTTTTAATCTAACTTGCATATACTGTTTTGTAATAAAGATTTTTGTACATTGGAATTCTTGCTCTTTCTCAGTTCAATTTTGAGACTAAACATAAACATCTATTTTGAGAGTAACATTCTTCTTCAGCAATGGGAAGTTATCCACTGGTGTAAGGGAATGGAGAAAGAAAATACACATTACCGAAAGTCTTAAGTGTATTAAAGAAACATGTGTTACAACTTATTGCAGCTTATTTATTATTCTTGTAAGCCTTTCATCATTCATAATCCTCAAATGCGTGTATCTTAATTTTCTTTTTCACTAACACTAAATTAGAATGTTTCTTCTATTAAGTCTTTCAACTGAATATATTAATCTTAGACAATAATAAGTTTTAATTTGGTTTTAATATTGAACAAATAGTCTGATCCTACAAAACATCTTTGTGCTGTACATATTGCTTAACTGGTGTGGCTCCTGTAAACTGGAATGTGTTTCCCTGCAGAAAGAATCATAGGGTAGAAGTATAGCTTTTGGGTTTTGGTTTTTGTTTTTTTTTTTTCTCCAGAAAAAGCTGTGGTTTTTCCTACTGAAACCATGACAGTTTGTTCACAAACTCACTTTCCTGAAACTAAGACTTAGTGATTTTAACTCGGACACAGATCTATCCAAACCATTTTTCTGTGGAGGCGTGTAGTTGTGGCTCTCTGATAAGTACTTGAGTTTTGAAGAATCAGGATTAATTTATATTGGCAGAGCAACTCTGTGTCATGGAGGTTGAGTCCAGTCCATTCTCAAGATGCGGGTGATTCAGCATCGCTCTGCCCTTGTGCTGCAAGTCTGATTGTTTGTGAATAGACCAACTGCAGGGAAGTGGCTGTCCATAGTCATTTCTATGAAGAGCGTATTTGGCTAGAGACTAATCTATAGCTATCTAGTTAGTGGATCTTGCATTGGGACTACCAAAACCCAGAAGCTTATAGCACATAGAAAGCTAAAATCAAGTATCTGCAACTGTGGATAATCTTTCTTTTTGTTGATGGTATAGGCTACTCAGTATATAGCTCAATATAGCTACCTATTATTTCAGTTTAAAGAGGAGTTAAGTGCCCTATAGAATGCAATACAGACAAAAAGCCTTGTGAAGGAAGGCAAAAAGGAGGAGATATTTTTGTGCTTTCCAAATATGAGTTGGACTACCTCTGTTACCTGTTTCAGCAATATCAGACTTTTTCTTTATCCTGAATGCCACTTTTGTGAGGTTATAGACCTTACTAGGGCTCTGACTTTGTGTATGGCATGTGTTCCTTTCTATATAATCTTGCTGAACTAACAGAGTTGGTGGTGGTAAAATTTGCTGTGGTGTTAGTGTTCCATAGGTATTTATTTTTCAGGTGTGGCACCCAATCTTCCTACTATACCCTCTGCTTCAGACTTCAACACAGTTTTGTCTAGTGACCAGAACACCCTGGATGGCACACACTCACAGCACAGCACCAGTCAGGATGACATTGCAGGTGTAGAAGAGGGTAACCAGGGGTTTCCTGCTGTCCAGCTAGCAGATGCACAGGTAGGTGTGGTTTGCTGATGTATTTTGGAGTTCTGTAGGGAAAAACTAGTTATTACTTTAAAAAAAACCAAAACCACAACAGCCTTACAACGATGAAAACGTTATCCTGTTTTTGTACACGTTTCTTGTGCATTTCTATGCAAAGATGAAAGGCTCAAGAAACCTCTGAGGTGTCCCATAATAAACTTTATGAATGGTAATTAATAGACCATTGTTTTATAACTTTAAAGAACATATCGGAGCATTTATGAGATTAACCTAGTTCTCCAGAGTACTTTTTACCGAGAGGAACATGCAGAAATTTTGCTCGCATAGCTAAGCATTCATGCTAGCTTGCTGTGTAATCAATCTTTTTACTCAAAAAGTCCACAAAGCTTCTCCTTTTTATCCTGCTTCTTTCTGTTTTACAGCACTGTCAATAAAACTTTAAAATGTTCTGTATTATGTAGCTGACATTGTAAATATTGTAGATCAACAAATGGTGGAGCAAGAATATAGGAATAATCTAGACAATAAGTAGTAAATCAGTGGGTTTTGTTTTGTAGGTTGTTTTCAAACCTCTTCTAAGTTACACGGGAATTCAGTCTCAGGATGCAATGCCACTCTGCTACAGAATGTACTTTGGAGAGTACCTTTCATTCTCAGGAACTTTGGACTGCCTAAGAGCAGATATTGTTGATTCAGATACAGCAAAGGAAAGAAAAAGCAAGCGAGCTCGAAGGTATGTTGTGAGACATTTGAAAATATGTATATTGGTTAAGGAACAGAAACTAAGTTTTTCATGTGAAGATGTAGAATTCCAAAGCAATTCCATAGAATAAGCAGCAGTCCTTTATTCTTTTAATCTTATATGTTTTATCTTCCTGTTAGAATTTTTTTTTTTTTAAATCTTCCTATGGAATGGTTTGGAAATTTTAAGAATTTGAATCTTGGCTACTTTTGAAAATTGGAGACTGGGGAAGGGAGAGCTGGTGGGAATAATAGTGGGGGAGATTTGAGAGGCTCTTAAATGCTGTTTTGTAATTAATCCTGTAAATGAGGTTGTTACTTCTTGGTGTAAATGCTGAATTTCCCCCCTGCTCCCCCTGCCTATTTTGGGCAAAGCTTTAGGTTATGATGGAAATACTGCATGCCAAACTAAGCTTGCACAGAACTGAATGATTACTGTGTTAGTAGCATGCAGTATGGAAGTACAAAATATCATTTTTTATATTTAGAACTATGGTAAGAAGGTGATATCCTAAGGGAAATAAAAGGTTGGATTCAGTGAATCACATGTACCATGGTGTAAAAAAGTATTTGACTCCCATAAAAAAAAAAACCAAACCCCAAAAAAACAAGTAGTAACTTGTACCTTTTCTTTCCTTAGGCAAGGAGCTGTCAATCTTCCTCCTCTTGAATTCAAACCAGCTTTGATGTTAGAAACTTTCAGTATTAGTGCTGTTGTAATGGAGAAATCCATGTGCACACCTCATAACTCCACCAATGCCCTTTCTTTTCATGACTTGAATAAACGCTATTATAATACTTTTCACTGTAATTTTACAATTTCTTGCCAGTCCATAAGCCAGCACGTAGATATGGCACTGGTTCGTCTCATTCATCAGTTCAGTACGATGATTGATGATATCAAAGCCACGCAGACGGACATCAAACTTAGCAGATACACAGCTGGATCAGCCTCTCCAACACCTACTTTTAAAACCCGCAAACACAGAGACTTCCGCTCTTCTGATTTCAGCCGGAGCTCTCGAGGAAGTCTTAATGGAGGTAACAGAGTGAACAATACAAAGAACAAACGAACAAACAATGAGAACAATAAAAAAGAGTCTCGAAACAAGAATTCCTTGGGGAGGTCAGAAAGAAGAACTTCTAAAGTGTCCAGGAAAGGTTCAAAAGATGTAGTTGACCACATGACTATTCATATGGATGACTCTGACTCTATTACTGTGTCGGAACAGAGTGAACCTTCTGCTGAGTGCTGGCAAAATATGTATAAACTATTGAACTTCTATTCACTTATTTCTGATCCAACTGGGATTTTAGAAAAGTCTTCTGAAACTTTCGGGCCAACAGGTAAACTAGTTCATGAATCCAAATAATTGACAGTGCGTGCTTTTGCTCAAGTGTATCCTTCTAAAGCTTGATCATAAGGTGGTTTTTGAAAGTTGCCCACCCCATCTAGCTTGGATCAGAGGGGCAAGTGGTGAGGATGGGGGGGGAGCTTGCAAGGAGTTCACTGAGATGGTATGAAAAAGAAACAAGTTCTTTTTCTGGCTCTATAGTATGCTTTGATTCTTTCAGTCCTAGACTTAGTCAGATATGTGTTAATTGGTTGGTTTTAAATTCAGTCCCTTGATAATTTTGTGCAGCTCTGTTAATCTGGATTTGCGCTGGATGTGGAACTGTGTTAAAAGGTTAACTTTTCTGGTTAATTGTGTACAGAGTGGATTGAGATTATTCCTCCCTAGGTGCTACTTTGTTTTCAAGTGGCTAATGGAAATGCTGTATATTATCATTCTGTGAAAATATGTAAGCACATACATAAGCCATCCTGAGAGAGATAATTTCTGCCCTGGAAATGATGGAGTAAAAAAATAATCTGTGAACCTAGCTTTGAGAGAAGAAAAGGCGAAATACTGATTTTGGTGAAGTCCAGCAAAGTTTACAGGTGTTTGGGCCATAATTTCACCCAAAGCTCGGAGATCTGGGGTGATCATTGCTCCTTCTTTCTAATGTATTTTAGCACAGCAGAGTAAATTTGAGAGCTGACTTAGCATCATTCTTTTTGTTGGTGAACTTAGGTTGTTGTAAATATGCAGGGGATGGTACAGTTACTAGTTAGGCATGTTTTCTTTGGACTCCTTTTAACTAAAGAATGAAAAACTGAGAAAGTGTCAAATGAGAGCTTCTGTTAAACAGAGGGCAGTATCTTTCATGCACAGATTATCATACCCACAGCTATGATATCTGCACAAATGTAAATTTTCTTACATTGTTTTTATGCTCTGAGTGTTGAGAAGGAAAACTTGTTTATCCAAAATTAAATTATAAGAACCTTTGGCTGTGAAATGATCAAAAAAGAAACAGGACAATGGAAACTGTCAGAGTATTTTTGTTGTATAACAATAAAATCACATAAATATGAGTATTTATATAATGTACATAATTATATATCTATGAATAATAATGAAATCACATCACTCATTATTGTCCCCATTGTGTCTTGGATTTGGTTCAGTTGCAGTGTTGTTAGAGTGGAATAAGCAAGACAGATAATTTGCCTGAAGAGTTCACTTGATGTGCAAGATACGTGATCCTTGGTTTCAAATACAAACGAGATATGCCAAGGATTTCTTGGAAAGTATCCTTAAATAACTCCTTTGTATTTTTGTAGGTGTTCGAAGCCCAACTGAACCTGCTTGTAGAGTGGTGTTTGAGAATGAACAGGATAATGGCAGAGACACACAGAGGAAGCGCAGCCTGGTGACTTCGGAGCCACAGCATGTGACTCTCATAGTCTTTGGAATAGGCATGGTGAACCGAACCCACCTGGAGGCAGACATTGGCGGTCTAACGATGGAATCTGAACTGAAGAGAATCCATGGCAGTTTCACCCTGAAAGAAAAAATGAAAGGTGGGATAAGCTAAAATGTACTCTGTAATTGAATTTAATGGCAGCTTTACATGTTTACGTGTGTGTGCATACTATACCAATGCATATGTACGTATGTGCATGTGTAATATGTTTTGTTTGTAAATAGACGTACCTTATGTCTGTGTGTGGATAGTATAATAATGTTCAACAAGTTCTTTTAAAAACTCTTACTAGGATGCTGAAGGATTTTAAAAGGATGCAAGATATTCAGAAAATGCCATGAAGGAAATTCTTTTAGATAATAATCACTCCTTTCATTTTCAAAAGCTGTCTTCTTGTCACAATATAAATTTGATATTACTTAAGGTGACTCCTAAAACTGTAATGTTTTAGTACTTTCCTGGTACTATATTTTTGAAAGCAGTAGGCATACCTGGAAGTATTTTACTGAATGAAATGCTGTTAAGTATCTTTTTTCTTAAAGATGTACTACATCAAAAGATGACTGAGACGTGTGCCACTGCTCACATAGGAGGTGTCAATATCGTCCTGCTGGAGGGAATTACCCCAAATATCCAGTAAGTATGAAGCCTGACAATTTAAAATTGTTCAAGTGCATAGAAGTGGTATCAGTTGTGTGACAGTAAAGGTATGTAGCTTAATACGGAGAAAGCATTGATGATATGTCTTTAGTTAGAATCCGTGAAGTCGTAGAGTTTGGTGGCGACTGTGCAGCTGTTGCAGAATTGGGCTTGAGTTTGACTTGTAAAGCTAACTGCATGTGCCCATTGACAGGAGGCTTTTCTATGAAAGGCGTATCTGAGTAAGCTGAGAAGGAATACGGTGGATGTATTGGTAGATTTCAGTCTAGGGCACCCAATTGCACAAGTCTTAGACATAGTTACCTGAATATGAATACTCCTTTCTATTTCTAGTAAAAGATACTAGTAAGTTCAGAACTGATTGCAGGATCGCAGTGTAAATGGGTAAGTGACCTGACTGAAAAATTGTAGGTGACAGATACTCTTGTAAAAAGAAAGAAATTACACTTCAGGTAATCGGAGCTTTCTGCACTAATTTTATTGTGTATGGTGTACGCATAGAAACTTTATCACATGGCGTGTATTTTTTCTCTTATGCTTCTAATTGCTTTTTGAAGCTTACAGGTTCCACTAAACCATACGAGATTTTTAGGGAGTATTTAACCTACTGATGCTGATTATTCCCATTTAAGATCTGTATTGTTTCTTTAATAGATATCTTTTTGATCTCCCATTATGCATGATTCTTTGTGTTATTTTTACAGTTCTAATATCCATTTTCCACTCTCTCTATAATTGACACAACTTGGCAGGGGTGGGGGAGAGAATCACTTTTTGTGCATGAACATCTTGAATGACTTGCTCAGCATCCACATTGTTGGTTCTTTCTTTTTGCCAGGTTCACAAACTCAAAAAGGGCATGCATTATTTTTCTTTGTTTCTAGCTGAACTTTTTTCTGTTTAAGTTGCAAAACAGCAGTTGAACTACAACTCTTTGTAATGTAGATCACCCTCACGCAGTCTGAGCGTTAGCTGGGTAACCCTCAGTATGTGATCTGGTTTTAGGATATTAATGTTGTAGAAAAGGGTCTAAATAATGGGACTTGAGTCTCTCTCTTTTAATTCCTGTTAAGTTTGGAAGATGCTATATAGAACTTAAAACATATAGAATTTTATTAACATCCCTAGCTAAATTGTTTCCAATAAGTGCGTTTCAGATGGATAAATAAAAGTTCTAATCTGACAGCCATGTAGCGTTTCTGAAGGCAACTGATGTTCTTCATGTCTGTTTTACATCATAATCTTACTGAGCTTCCATATAAGGAGGGTAAAAAAGGAAAGGGGGGAAATTAGTGATAAACCTTTAACAACAACAGCAAACAACAAACCCTAACAAAACCAAAACCTTCAACTTGGTAAATTTGGAAGTAAGTGTCATATTGTGGGTTACAAGTAATTAACTGACTAATTTTGCATGAATGTTTATTCTTTATTTGCTTTGTTTTTGTTTTTCTTGCTTTCTCTTCAATCTTCATCTGTAGACTGGAGGATTTTCCTACATCTCCTACAAGCACAGCCAAACAAGAGTTTCTGTATGTCATATTATTATGTTTAATAGTCTTGCAATTAACTCTGTGTTGTGTAGCTAATGGCTGCATTCCTACTGTGTGTGATTGTGTAGGCAGATGTTGCTTGACTACGTTTTAGTTTAACATCTAATATTACCTAGATAAGCTTTTTCAATGTAGCCTGCTAAATATCTGTCAAAAAAACCCCTTGTAAATGTTAACAATCTAGCTTTAGGGGCAGATATTACACTATACCGTCACTACTGTAATGCTAGAAGGGTTTCACTGGCTGTTAAGTTCTTTAGATCTGCTTCTGTGCTTATTTTAATGAGGCAATATAATGCTGACAAATGTAAAGGAGCAGGCAGGTTAGATTTGCTTCGAAGTTGGTAAGGAACTGCTGTGTTTGGAGTGATAGTACCTGTTGTGATTTCAGCCTGAATAGAAGCATTCCTTTTGTCTTTCTTTACCTCTGTGCTGGGTTTAATTACTAGTTGGTTATGCTGACTGGGTTATGTTACCACAAAATGTTTTCCTTAAAACCGTGCCTGTGCATCTACTGCTAATGAAGGTGACCCTCTTCATGTCCCCCAAATCCGTATGTGTGAATGTAGGTCTCTTCTCTCACAGAAGATGCAATGTTTTCTTTCTAGTTGCTTGCTTTCTTCCTGATGCTAAAGTCCAGAGGGTCTTACTGGAGTAGTGGTCAAGGTGGGAAATGGTACACTGGCAACCTAGAAGCCCTGCTACACAGTGACCCTGCAGTACTCTGAGGAGAAAAGTTATATAGCCAAAAAATGTGAGGCTGCTCTTCTTTTTTTTTTTTTTTTTTTTTCCTCCCCCCCCCCATCCTTCCCCCCCCCCCCCCCCCCCCCAAGCAGTAATCTGAGCATGGGTTCTTTTGCTGCTTTAGACCACCAGTGCATATCTTTTAGAAGGACTTAGTACAACTGCTGTTTGTTACAGCATTTTTGTATATTCATTGTTATGATAATACAGGATTAACTTTAAAATGTCCTCCTTATAGATGGTAGCTCTGGAAGGAGAGGTGATGGGCTGTAAAACTGCAAGTGATGTAGAGAAAATATTCAGGTTTTTTGTTCCTTTTTGTCTGGTACCAGCATTAAACCAGCAAAAGAGTGTACTTTTTTGTATAGTGCATCACTGAACAGTTGAGTTCACGGCCATATGACATGGTCAACAAAAGCATAAATGATTAAAACAATTGGACAAATCCATGTAGGGTAGGTCTGGTGGTGAGTCATGAACACAATACAGCCTCTGGCTCAAAAAGTAAACCCCTGCTGGCTGGAATTACGGGAAGGATCACTTTATTTACGTCCCAAGTATCTGCTACTGCCTGAATTTTCATCTCAGTGTAGTAGTTCCTGTGCGTGTTATGGGCCTCCTGCTGACTTTTTTTTTTTTCCCCGCTTGTTTTAACATTCCTAAAAATCTGTTAGGTTGAGTGGTGGCCTTGTAGCCAGTTCTGTAGTGGGACAAAGGCTTTTTTCACAAGTTTGTCTGGAGAGTGTTTATTTATGGAATTGATGCGAGAATAGAGAATTACTTCTGAATGCATTACTGGTATATAACTTAAATATCGATTAATGATTTAAATAATATTCAACCAGATCTGTTATTAAAATCCTTAATTGATATATAATATTCAGCCAGATCTGTTACAGGCATATCACTGTAGATAAGCAAACTGCAGATACGTAATGTGCAGTACTTGTTCCAAATGAATGTATAGCCATACAGTTGTTCTGCATTCCATTCTGTCATGGAAGTAGGCTTTTTGTAGACCAGACAAGTGACAGTGGAATTCATTCATTGCATGAAATATGGAAATACCTTAGCAGAGAAGTACAGTTAATCTTGCCAAAATCTGATTCTCCTGTGACAGCTATATTGGTGTAATTTTTTAAAATTAAGTAAGTGCGTAAAATAGTATGAATTCCCATGTTTGGAACTGATTGTAAATTCAGTACAGACATTAACTCCAAGTACATTTACTTTTAACTTCTACACAAAGATAGGTTAAGACTAGACTGTCTGTCTGGTACAGGTCAGGAAGAGACCTTGCAACTTCCCTTAAGTTGAAAGTTGTTCTTGTGATGCTTGAATAGCTAATGTAGTAGTGTTTTGTGTTATAGATGGTGGGGGGAAGTATTCTTGATTGACTTCACAATAGTTCAGTCAGAATGGTAGCAGGAAGAGAGCAGGAAATAAGTAAACATCAACAGAGAAATAATTGTGGGGGTTTTTTTTCTTTTGAAGAGGTGGATTAAAATGTCTGCCCTTTTCTTAAGTGATGTTTATTTGTGTAATGTTTTTCTGAAAATACTTGTGAATTAAGATTTGTTTCCTCCTTAATATTTGTGCAAATTCTTCAAATATTTTGAAATCATTTCTACTTGACAGTCTACCCTAAAATATTAATTCATAACCACTTTAGGTCGCTTGCAGCTCTTCCGTACCTGTAAAGATCTGAAAGTGTTTCTAGAGCTTCAGTAAATTAATCTGCTGTTGATAGGCCTGTGGTTGCATTACAGTGCTGTGTATTTCTTTATTATAAGCAAAAGGATGATGTGGTTTTGTTTTGGTTTTTTAAATGTATTTCCACACCTGGGATGCTATGGGCTAGCTGATATTTTAACATCAGAATAAGGAGCCCTGTGTGAGGGCTTCATAGAAGAAACATTACTTAGGGAGTAGAATTCATAGAATATTGTAGCTTTCACCATGAAACCAGACTGTCTGTAGAACAATTTAAATCACGATACAAAAAGTATTTTAGTTAGGCTTCTTAAAATTTAGTATTTGAGAAACTTTTCATTGAATTGCAATTTTATAGAGTCTATCTTTCAGACATTTTAGCTTATGTACTGCATCTTCATAGCTATGTCTTTCTGTTTGAGGCTGTAATATTCTGTGCTGGCTACATAATACACTTCTGTTGGGTAACCCTCCGGTAATTGACCTTAGATGAAGAACGTTAGTGTTACCCTGTGTATCTTTTTTTAGCAGGAGCTTAGTGAATTCTGATATGCCAAAATTTTGGCATAAAAACCTGTCAGCTTTGTGCAGTTGTATTTTTATCTTGGGTAACCGTTGTGAACCATATCCTCCTTAAGATTAAAATAAAGTTTAGGCTTCATATTTTGGAATAGTATGTGTCAATTAAATGTCGATATTAATTCACAAGCCCATTTATCACTTGCTATGTATTTATTGCTAAGTGAGTATTTCTTCCATTGACCTTTTCGGATGCTAAAATTGGATTTTAATAAGTCTTCATATGAAAATGATGATTCAAGATTATTCCTGAAAAGGAGTTGAAATGGAAGGCTCTCATTTGTTTCCGTGTGTGAAAATTTGTTCTGTGTATGTGCAGCCTAGTGTGTATAAATTCAAATGATCTTACATTATGCAAGAGTAACAGTTTAACAGGTATTTTTGCCATGCATGACTTGTAGTTCTCTTAAATGTAGTGTAGTTGTTTGTGGCATGTAGTGCATCTGTGTGTGTAAAGTGAAAGAAAAAGGAATGTGTATGTAGTGTATAAACAAAATCACTTATATGAATACTTTAAAATTCAGCTAACACTTAAAAACCCATTTTAACATAAAACTGTAACTGTTCTGAAAGACGTGGAAATAAATCCTGTTTCCTTGTCTGTTAGAACCGTCGTGAAATGCAGTATTGCCAAATCCCAGGCCTTGTATAGTGCCCAGAGAGGGTTGAAAACAAACAACGCTGCTGTGGTCAAGGTTGGAGCCATCAGCATCAACATTCCTCAGCACCCTGCCACGCTGCACAGCATGATGGTGCGCAGTTCTCACCAGCTCTCCAAGCAGATTTCGGATCTCATCAGGCAGCCGTCAACTGCGTAAGTGCTGCTTGCATGGCACTTCTGAATGCCGCTGGCTGCCCTCCGGTTATGGGCTTGTGCTACTTTGAACGTGATATGGGAGAGTCAGGCTAGTCATATATCATGTTGGAATAACAAAAAGTATTTTCTGATCTTTGTCTTGGTAAATAGGCCCCAGCCTACCAAAGAAGATGTTGCGACTCCTTTGCCCTCTGAAAAGACTCCAACAAGTATTAATCAAACACCTGTTGAAACAAATGAATTTCCACAGCTGCCAGAAGGCTTAGAAAAGAAGCCTATAGTTCTTAAATTCAGTGCCATGATAGATGGTATAGCTATTGGAGCAGCGCTCTTGCCCTCCCTAAAGGCGGAATATAAGATGGGAAGAATGAGGAGTCATGGAATGACAGGTAACAGTTCTCTGAAACTTTAAAAACACTGTGGGTTTTAGTTTGGCCTTGCTAGAAGGATCCAAGATGACTCAATATTTCTGTTGAATTCTAGATAGAGCTTTGAATCTGTTGCTTGTTGGCGTATGTTTTTGGATGTGGACTTCAATCAGATTGGGCCATATAGAGAATTTACACTGTTGTTGTTACACACAATTGCCAGAGGCAGAATACAAGAGCAGATGAAGACATGTATACATTCATATATAGCTTCCTCCCAGGAAGCTTCCCTCTGACTGCTCAAACCAGTTTATGATCCTTGATTAATTAAATTCTGATTTGTAAGGCTACTTGAGAATACTCTTATAGGGCCTCAGTACAGATGAGGTGGTTTGTATGACTCCTTTCTCCATCTAATTACAGTGAAGTCTTCATTTTCTTTAAAAATTAAGAAAACCCGGAATCACGTGGGTGGATATTTATAGCTCTAGAGGTCTGTGCACTTCAATAACATTTTAAAGATTTTTTTTTTTTCTTTTTAATTCCAAAAGTGTTCTTAAATTTAAGGATAAATAAAAGATATATTTTTTTTTTGCCAGTTCATACCTTTTCTTTCTCTGTCTTCCTTTTACAGGTGCCCAAACTAGATTTAATTTTGAGCTTCCAAGTCACAGATTGCGCTTCACTTCGAAAGTCTCTGCCACTGATATGTCAACCATTCCTCCTTCGGCAAGTCTCAACCTTCCTCCTGTCACTATGTCAGGCAAATATATCATGGAAGAACATGATACTTACTCAGACCAAATTTGGAGCATAGATGAACTACCTGCTAAGCAAGGCTATTATCTACAGGGGAACTACTTGCGTTGTGTGGCTGAAGTAGGTGTCGAAGTCATCTTTGATAACTTTTTGAGTTATTTCCATTCTGTTACATTTCTGTATGTGCATCTTCATATTATTTTAATAATCTGCCTACTCCAGAACTCTCAGGTTTACAGGTTGATCTAAATATAGCATTTGTAATTGTGTGACACTGAAATAGAAATTTCTCAGTCCTTAGTTTGATGAGCAGCCAACATATTAAGCATTCAAGACCACTATATTGGAGGATCTTGAATATGTTATTTCGTGCAAATAAATAACGAAGATATGTTTAGAAACTTTTTTTTGGAATGACAATATTTCTCTTCAGTGAAGTAGACAAAAGTATATTATGCTGATGATTCAAGTAAAGTTTAATTTTAAACTGAAAGCTTATGCTAACACATCAGATAATGTCATATATATTGCAGAAAGAAGTACTGAAAAAATTAAAAACTATTTATTGTTTTATAACTGTTTTAATTTTTCATTATTAGATAGCTCCATAGATAGAAGCTATATATAACCTTAGTCAATGATATAAAATTTTCTGTTCGACAGAGTTTTCTACTCAGAAGTTCTATTTGTGTACCAATTTCCACAGTTACTTTTCACAAAGAGAAAAGTGATGCTGCTTAAAAGAAACCTACCTTGTGGGGAAAAGCGGGGCTTTTCTGCTAACTGTGTTTCTTCAGTCAGAAAAGTAGCGTAGTGTGTTTGTAATTGAGACTTCTGATGTTTGCATCTTTATGGGAGAAGTTTAATTAGGTGCTGCTTTTTGTTAAACCCATTTGAGTTATTTCCTGGCTGAAGAAAGACCTTAAAGTCTTGGAATTTGTTCAGCGTGTAAAACAAAAGGGAGGGACTGCTTAGCAAAGGCAAAAGCCAAGTCCAAGTAGTTTTAGAAATTACCTGTATTTTAATTTTTATTTAAAAAATCTTAATGGCAAATCTAAACAATCTTAGGCAGACTCAGTTCCTTAGGAATATTTTTTAAGATTAGATTAGACACATAATAAGTTTACCATTGAAGATATCAGTAGACTTGTTCATCTATAGTAACTAGAATAATGTACTTTTAGAGGTTGACAGCTCATTTCTATTTTGTTCTGATAATGATTTACTATCTGGAATTAAGTAGCATTTCGCATACTTCGATGAACCTTAATCAAGTCCTGCATTTTATTGTCTAAGCTAAACTTAAGCAGGAGAATAAATTTTTTCATATAATAGCGTATGTCCTGCAGTTTGCTGATAGGCATTCACAGTAGAAAAATTGCGAGACCAAACTATTTAATGACCTTTTTTTGGTCAATAACAATATAATTGAACTTGAAAAGATGCCTGAAAACTAAAAATGCATTGTTTTGAAAACATAGGTATGGTAACTGTTTTAAAGTTTTTTGTTTTAAAATTTTGTATTTCTGCAGGTTGGTTCCTTCGAACATAATCTCACAACTGATCTTTTAAATCATTTAGTATTTGTGCAAAAAGTGTTCATGAAGGAAGTAAATGAAGTCATACAGAAGGTTTCAGGTAAGCAGAACACTTAAACCCAACCTTAAGTAAGATCCTTAAACCTTGTTTGATGGCAACATTATATAGTTCTCGGGATCAGCTATTTATTTCACAGACACTATCATTTCACATCTAGCACTCCAAGCAGCAGCAAGAAACAAGCACCGGAGCTGGAGTTTCAAGTAATAACAGAGGCTCTGGAAATTTTTGTAGCTCTATCAGAAGCAAGGCATTTTACTGGGAGGCAGGATAGTTTGTCTTTCTGGGCACTAGCCTCTGTGTCCATCTGTGATGTGACCTTGACTGGGTTACTTTCTGTATTCATTTTGTTCGCCTGTAAAATGCAGCTTATGGTACTGCATTTTGTAAAATAATGTCAGCATATTCTTTTAAAGGAAAACAGCTGTGCCTGGAGAAAATAGAGTCAGTATTGGTATTACTTAGTGTTTCCCAATTCCTAGCTCTTTGATTCTTTGCAGATAAGATGTTTCAGAACTGTATGGAAAAAGGCGTTTAGCTATTCATTATATTGTTTTGTGTATCATGCTGTATACTGCAGAAATGATAGTTTTATTTCTGTCATTTAGGCTGGCTTCTGTTCTCAAAAATTTTTCAGAAGAAAAACGGTGTTTTCCTTAAAAACCCTATTAGAGAACAGTTGCAAAATCACTCAGTGCTGTCTCTTTTGCCGTATGCGATGAAAATAGCATACTGAATTGTGCGCTCATCTGTTTGAGTAGACAGCCAAAGTTACAAAGCTTTTATTTTCTTACATAAAAAACTCTGCCTATCTGAATCACAGTTTGTGCAGCATTTAGAAATAGATCCACTCACTTTCTAGTTCTTACTATTAGAGACTTGTTCTGTGTTCAAGAGCTGAAAGCAAACCAAAAAGCTGATAACTTGTGCCATGCAATGATATTTCACTCAGCAAACAAGTTCTATCACCCTGTGCACTGGAAAGAATAGTACCAAATGATACAATTGTTTCTGATATGTTACTGCTCTGAGGGGAAATGTAAGGACTGGATGCTTTGTTTGACACAGTTATTGTTTGGTAGTTTAAAAAAAATACAGGAATACTTTACTGTGGATGTTACATGACGGATGAGGATATGAAGAGAAAAGCAAATAAGTAAAGAACTGTAGAAGTGTTTTGTTGTTTTTTAGGTCAAAATAAGAATTGGCAGATGGTGATAAACAGTAAATTAATTAGAAAAAGAAAAAGCAATGATTAATAAGAAGTATTGTCTGTCTATTAAGAAATAATAATAAAAAAGTAAAAAAGAAAGTAAAATAACCAGAGGAAATAAAGGGAGTATGAATTTTATTAGTAATATTTTCAGAGGAAGAAGGACGTATGTTTGAGAGAGAATGTTACAGGATGACACATGTGGATAAATATTCAAAAGCAGGTGAAATTTCAAGTAATTTGATTTTAACACATTTTGAGTTATACTAAAAGGCTATTATAGAAGTATAGCTAATTTTTAGTGGAAAGATTCATTAATAGTTGGAAACATCATGAGGAAGGATAAACTAGTGGTAACTAAGTGAAAGGAGTGTCTGTGTGTGCATCTACACACTCCTTTCATATACCTCTGTGTGTGTATATATATTCATGCATACAAATGTACATAAAAGAAATATGCAGGTCCAGATGACGTGCCCTCAAGCGAGTTAGAAGATGCAGTGGAGAAAATGGAAAATGTCAGAATCCCTGAAGGATGAGAAGAAACAAATTTTAAACACCCTGATGTTTGTTCCAGGCAAAATATGTTAGCATTGGGTAGTAAGAAAACACTTAGGGGAAGCATAAACCTTCAACAGCTGTCATTATGCTATTAGAACAATTTTTATAGAGGAGCATAAAGCGGTAAAACGGGAAACCTATATTAGATTTCTTTTACAACACTTCTCAGTCTCTAGAGTTCGCGCTCTCATCTGTTTTTATGTGAGGAATTTATTACCATTGCTGGTTTTTTGTTTTTCTAGACTATAAATTTGTATTGCAACTAGCAGCCTGATGGTTTTTGAAATGAGACTGCTACCTTCCATATTGTGGTAATTCAGCAGAAACATGGTCAGGTGCCAGCAATCCATGTATCTGGGTGCTGAATGCAGAACAAGGGGGACAGAAGGCAGCTTCTGTCCTGGCTTGCAGCGAAGTAATTTACACGGCTTGAAAATGTCAATGTAATATACTAAAGTGGTTTTTCTAATTAAGGTTTCTGTTGCACTAAAATATTGATTGCACATTATCCTTATATAAAAACTGGGTAAGTACCAGTTACTTAAGGTGAAGTTGCACAGATTAAAAGCTAGTTAATGAACAGAGCAGTTCGTGGTAATTCTGTCTGCAAGTTGAGGGCAGTGTTGATTTAAAGACAGCTGGTGTCTGCTTTCAAACTCCTATCACTTTTTGCACTGGTTTATGTAAAGATTCAAACCCAACTTCTACTGTAGTTTCATTGAAGAAAATTGTGCTCCCTTAAGTGAGAGGATAGATGGAGAAATTTTATTTAAAAGTAATATCTCTTTTATTTCTTTTTTTAACTGGCAAATGCTTTACAAACTTCATGAAGAAATGTCATTGCAAAAATAGTCTCTAATATGTGTGTGGAGAATATATGAAAGATGAGTTAATTCTCTTGCTCAGAACCCTTAGGTTGCCGTTGTAGTTTTACATGGTCCTACCTAAGAATACTGCAGGGGGAATAACAGAAAAAGGAGGAGGAGGTTATTAAGACTATTTGGAGAAGAAAAATGTCTGGATACAAAATGGAGTGATAAAAATTTACTGTTGTTTGTTGGCTGTTTTTTTTAAATCAATGATTTAACTGTGTATTCTTAACCACCAAATAACTGTAACTAGAAGAATTGGCATGTATGGACAGAATTAATGGCTTGGCCTTTTCCAGCAGCAAGCCCTTCCTATAAACCAAGATTGAATATAGATCAAATCTCAAGGAGAATTTAAACCAGGATTGCTCCTTCAGGTTAGGCCTGTAGGGATATATAATTTAGGATTAAATGTGCCAGGATGAGGAAGTAAACACAAAAATAAAATAAGCACAGAACAGTCTTTCCTCCTGTCATTGAAAAATACTGGTATAATTGCAATTCCTCTTTTCATGCAATTTGCACAGTATTCGGGCAAGTGTTTAATTTTTATTGTCAGATAATTAGGAGGTACATTGGTGTAGGAGACAGTATCTTTTTGAAAACTAGGTGTTACTCCTTACAGGCTTTGAGCCTTCCTATGGAAAGTTTCCCAGGAGGGAGGAACATGACTCTCTGCCTCGATTCTTAGTAGAGAGCTATTAACTATATGTAACAAGCTGAATCTGCACTGATGTCTTCCATCTTCAAACTATATTTGTTTTTATAAATCTTCAACTAGTCACTGTTTAAAATGAGGCTAAATTCACTGTCACCTTTTTTTATATCTGTTTGTTTTAAAATGTTTTCTTTGTTAAAACTCTGAATGTATATATTTAATGTGTGCAGGAGGGGAGCAGCCAATACCTCTTTGGAATGAACATGATGGCACAACTGATGGAGAAAAACCAAAAATTCTTCTTTATTCATTGAGCCTACAGTTTAAGGTAATCTTATGATGACAAAACAGTGGTCGTAGATGCTATTAATGGCTTTCGGGTTTTTACCTCAAAGCTTATTGATCAGGAATACTCTGCATGAAGAAATAGACCTTGAGTTTGGTTACTGTAATCTTTTAAAATAGCTTAGCGGCATTGCATTGTGGAAAACTACTATGTCCTCTCTTTTGCTGTACAGTGAAGAGGGTTTTTTCATGTCCCCCCCCGCCTTTCTCTTTACCTCTCTGAACCAGATCCTAATAACTTTGTACCTTCCTTATTCATTAGGGAATTCAAGTGACAGCTACAACTCCCTCAATGCGAGCTGTGAGATTTGAAACTGGATTGATAGAACTTGAACTCTCAAATAGACTGCAAACCAAAGCAATGCCTGGAAGTAGCAGCTACCTCAAACTGTTTGGGAAATGCCAGGTGGATTTAAATCTGGCACTAGGACAGATTGTTAAGCATCAGGTTAGTGCTCAACATCTTTGCATGTGGTGTTCTTAATAGTGTGTGATTTAAAAATACATAACCAATCCAAAAGGCTGTCTTACACTGCTGGGGTTTTTTTCTGATCTAGCTGTGGAGTGAGGTGTAAAGTATAGGGGGGGCTGGGGAGAGTGTTGGGTTTTTGAGTGGGTTTTTTGGTTGGTTGGGTTTTTTTCAGCTTGTTTTCTTTCTCTTATAAAAGTTCAAGCATTCTGCAGCACACAGACTGGAGATGACTTTTCAGAACAATTAGCAAATCTTCATTATGAAGGCCAATGTACATGCATAAAAGATGGAAAGAGTCAAGTATAGGCTCTTTTTTTTTAATGCTATTAATATCTGAGAACTTAGCCCTTTGGAACAGCAATGGCCTTGCTACTGGGTCAAATTGAAAATTTTCGTTGATATTGCTATTGTTTTTAGGTTACATGAATGAAATAACAAGATCAGACATGATCCAAACTTGACTAGCCCTACATTTTGACCTAGTTTGTATTAGTTTGACAGCTGTATCTCTTGGATTCTTATACCCACTGTTACCTGGAATCACTAAATCTATGATACAACAGTATTTTGTGATGCCTGGAAACAAACAAATACAAGTCTTACAACCTGTAAATGTACTGTCACAATAGAGAAGCTGGATAAATAAATAGTTATTTTAGTTAATGCTTTATGATAAATAAGGAAAATAACACTGTGATCAGAATTTAATGTAAGAAAATTAAATATCCTCAAAGGAGCTTTGGCTAGAAGAGAAAAAGGGGAAAGGAGACATCTTTACTTGTTGTAATTTTACATTTTGTCAAAAGCAGTAATTTGATTATTTTTTTCTGTGCTTGAACTCTTTCTTGCTGCAAAAACCCCTCACCCTTCCCATTTTTATGAACATTTTAAGGTTTATGAAGAAGCTGGCTCAGACTTTCATCAAGTTGCCTATTTCAAGACAAGAATTGGATTAAGAAATGCCCTCCGAGAAGAAATCAGTGGCTCATCAGATAGAGAAGCTGTGCTCATTACTTTGAACAGACCAATTGTTTTTGCTCAGCCTGTGGCCTTTGATAGAGGTATCGAAGAGACAGTTGTCTTCATACTGAGGAAGCTATATATTTTTTTTCAGAGAGGCTTGATTGTTCCAAGTTTAGTATATTTCATATTAATCAAAATGTTAGGTAGCTGAGAAATTTAGGAGATCTACTGCATGCCAACAGGTTAATAATTCCCAACATCAAAAATGCCATTTGTTGAGGTGATTAATTTTCAGGTGGTTTGGAGGAAGTTGCTTTTGTAAGTCTTCACAGATGAATAATACTGAGAACTGCATTGCTTTCTGTATTTTAATGTGTTAACTTTGATGCTAAATGATCGGCTTTGTCCATCTTGTCCTTTGCAGCATGAGCCTCTTCACTACATCCTAAATATGTGTGTGTGTCCATTGTTGCACATTCACTGTCTTAAAGTAATGGAGAAACCATAAAAATGAAAAAAATGAACTTTATTGAGTGAATGTGCTTTTTGGTTTTTGTATGTGTTGATTTCATTTGAGCATTTCTGGTTTCTTCATAAAGCTGTGCTATTTTGGCTGAACTACAAGGCTGCGTATGATAACTGGAATGAACAGAGAATGGCTTTACATAAAGATATTCATATGGCCACAAAAGAAGTAGTAGATATGCTACCTGGAATCCAACAAACATCTGCGCAGGCTTTTGGGACCCTCTTTCTTCAGCTGACAGTCAATGACTTAGGAATTTGCCTGCCCATCACAAACACACCTCAGGTAATCAAAATGTCTGGAGCAACATGACTACTGATAGTCTGTTGAAATATCCATTTGTATGTGGTACATGGCTTTTATGTCCATAAATGTAATTTTTTATCACACCGATGCAAAAGTCATAGGATGCTAATAATTGCACTAAGTGACATTGCTCGTAATAGAAATGGTGCTCTCATTTAGAGAAGAGCTAGGTTATGCATGTTTCAATTAGTGTGCATGTTTTGGGGAAACACTACATATGAGCTCAGCGTTTTGGAAAGTCCTTGGAAATGTTTTAAGTGGAACATATTTTCATGAAAGCTTCCATCACAAACTCCAAGTAATCCTTTTTTCATATAATTATAGATAGAAAAAGAGAAATTCTCAAAACTGTTGGCTTTAACGTGATGTTCTGATGCTTTTGTTTTATTAATTAAAACAAGGAATGAGAGTATGAATAACTATTTGAGATATATAGATATATGCTTTTCAAACGGTCACTTTTATTTAGGTACTCAGAATGGGTTAAAGAAAGATACTTAAAATGCAGTCATTGACAAAAAGTATATCATTGTAGTACAAGGTAAGTCTTAATACGTTACACAGGATGATGTATTCTTTAATGTGCTGTTAACTAGTTTCTGTATTAAAGTAATGTCTACACGGTGCATTGTGCAGTGTGTTAATGCAACTTGTTCTGTAAGGGAACGTACGCTGCATTATGTTTCTGGAATACCTTCGAGTCTTAAGTTTAATGATGAATGGCTCAGTAATGCATTTCCAGGGTAATGCTTTGTGGTCCATGCAGCTCCTTCTTCCCTGGCTGTGCAGTTTGCTGAGTTTCTTGACAACCAATGCAGCATGATCCAACACATTCCCCAATTTGACGTTTAGCTCTGCCTGTTTGATTCTTTCTTCAGATAGATAGGAAAGTACCTAAATCAGTGGGCCTAGCTTTCTTGAAAATCTCTGTGTTTATTCTCAGTTAAGAAACAACTCTGTGCAGACCTGTATTCCCTCTGTTCTTCCTTTTTTAGAAATGACTGCAGTTATGCTTGTCTCTTCATTTATAACGTGAAGGTGTGATCTGCACCTCTTATGTATAAAATTGAAAATAATTACATTGCCAGTTGATAGCAGTTTAAAAAACACACAAAGCAGTGGAGCATTATTAGGATGGATAATGTTAGATGCCTTTGAGAGAAAACCTTGGATTCAGAGACTGTTCTGATGTTGAACTGGGAGTATTCTTAATGGGGATTAATTCCAGAACAGGAATGAATCATTTTAGTGATGGAGAAGGAAGTAGTCATAATATATAGAAATGTAAAGGAATAACAAGGGCAATAACCTAGGAGTCACAATGACGTGACATTTTGATTGTGAATCTTCTATCTGGCAGCTACGGACAAAGCAGATAGCATTTAATGCTCTTATGTGTTACAAATGATAGTAAATTATGAAAAATACATTCTGGCTTATGAAGTCTTAAGCTGTATATAGAATAGCATGTTTACAATACTTACACTGGATCAAAAGAAGTCTAGCTTTATAAAAGGGAATATGTGGGCTTTTTTGCAGATAAACAAAATTACAGCCCTTCATATATGAAGGGCTGGAAAATAATCAGTCAGTCTGTGTATTTAAGACTGCATAACTGTAGATATCAAAATAAGCACAAAAACACATGTAAAAATTAAAGCTACTTTTTGTCATTGTTCAATCAACTCGTCTGCAACCCTTCTTGGAGAAAAGAATCAATCCTGGGCTTCTGCTCTGTGGTCATGGGGCCATATGGTTCATAGCCCTTGATCATCTAGTCCTTGATCAAACATGGATTTTCTTTCCTTTTCCAGATGAGCTTGACTACCGGTACCCTAATATATTTACAATGTGGGCGTTGCATGTAGAAAACAACAATGCAAGACATTGTATGGACAGATGCAATGCTTTTGAAACTTTCTGCAGAGAAGGAAAAATACAAAGAGATAAGAGAAGGGGACCAGTTTTCTAATAGGAAAAGATAAACAGCATTTAATGCATGTACAATATCACTTTGACATTGCAATGACCAGTAAATTCTCTTTGTGTTTTTGTTTTCCAGTCTAACCACACTGCAGATCTTGACACTGGCTCTGCTTTAGTCCTGACTATTGAAAGCACGTTAATCACTGCGTGCTCCTCAGAGTCTTTAGTTAGCAAAGGTCATTTTAAAAACTTCTGTATCCGCTTTGCTGATGGCTTTGAGACAAGTTGGGATGACTGGAAACCAGAAATAAGAGGAGATCTAGTCATGAATGCATGTAAGTGGTTGTGATTTCATGCTGGACAATAGTTTTTCAGATATAAATCCACTTTTACCCTTTTCCATGACTTTTAAAACTGTTGAACTTTCCCCAAAAAGATAAAGACTTTAGCCTTTTGAAAGCAAAATAATATGGATCTAAAAGGTTGCATTCCTTTGTTATTTTCCTTTATTAACTTTGTTGCTATATGTCTCATTGTAAACATTTAAGTTCTGTCTGAGAGATGTTGGAAGAATTGGATGCATTGCTTTTACATAATTTCATAAGATCCCAGTAAGTTTTTAATAGTTTAATGTAGATGATTTTCAGTTATGTATAAATATTTTTCATTATGGTGAAGACTGTAGAATTTATATGGAATTTTAAGTCAATATAAACTTGGATGTTACCAAGTAGATTCACTTTACTAAATAAGAAAAGTCGTTCAATGGGAATTAAAACTAAACCTTCTATCCAACACTACTCATGTTTTAATTGCGGAGGGCAAGAGGCTGAGATGGAATTTGGAAGGGCTGGTCTAAAGCAACTTTGTCTGTCTGCCTGCCTAATGAGTGTATATGCTTCATACAGGTGTTGTGCCAGATGGTACGTATGAAGTATGTTCTAGGACAACAGGACAGGCTGCAGCAGGTAATACACTTTTTTCATAAATCAAGTCCTTTATAAATAAAGCATTCATAAAACATGAAATTTAAATCCTTTAACTGTGTGTTAATTTAATTGGTGGTTTGGGTTTTTGTTTTGTTTAGTATCTTGTTTTCCTGGTAAAACTCCTCAATGTTTTTACCTGCTCCATCCTTTCAAGCTATTCCATGTTTCGAGTCACATCAGCAACACTGGTTTTAGATTTTTACCTGCAGGAAAACACATGGTGTATATGTGTTTGTTCCTTGGCTGGAGAATAGTCCTTTATAACAGCAATGTTGTCCTACTGCTTCCTGTCCTTGAGACTGCTAAGTCTTCCAGTCCTCCTAATGCTGAGACTTTGCATCGTAAGCTCCCATTCCTCCCTCACCTCTTCCAGAGACCGCCTCTGTTCTTCCCAAACTCCCTCTCTTCCCAGTCTGCCCTACTGAGTTGTTTGGACATTCTCCAGAGGCTTTAAAATACCTGCCGATCTCTGTCTTTAAAGTGAAAGAGGGTAGATTTAGATTCGATACAAGGAAGAAGTTCTTAACTAGGAGGGTGGTGAGGCACTGGGACAGGTTGCCCAGAGAGGTTGTGGATGCCCCATCCCTGGAAGTGTTCAAGGCCAGGTTGGATGGGGCTTTGAGCAACCTGGTTGAGGTCTTTAAGGTCCCTTCCAAGCCAAGCCATTCTCTGATTCTATGATCATACTTGCTGCTTGCTGCTTCTCATCTCTTTGCCCAAATGTTGAATCTACGGTGTTTCCTGCCTCCATAGTTTTGCTCATTGTCCCCTGCTTGCTTTTTGTGCTGAGACATAAAAATGGAACACATGCTGCAACTGTTAAAAATTTACCTCACATGGAATTGTGAATGGTGAAAAACAGGATGAATCCATTTAGAAGGAAGAACAGTATCTTGTGTAGTTCTGCTTAAAGCAAGTTCTGTATTTTGATGCTGAAAGGTGGCACTCATTAGAAAAATCCTGGGAAGACAGGGTATTCAGCAGGCACATTACACATCCAGCATCATTATTCAAGACTTGAAACTGTAAGTAGGTCAACATTTTTACATGCAGATAGACATCCTTTAGGTTTCTTACTGTTAGAAATCCTGTTCTGGAATATTATACTTGGCTGCAATTGTAAGAGTGGAAGTTTGAGATGCTGTCTCCTGGTCATCAGCTTGGATGAAGGGAATGTATTTTCATTAGGTTTGTCTGTGCACATCACTTGTTAAAGAAATATCAACTTCATAGCTGTGAAGTACTTCCAGCAAGCATTTCAATTGTGGAATCTGTTTTCCTCAGAGTGGGCAGAAAGGACAGTTCTTTGTAACTGATAAACACTGTCTTGGCTAACTAATACATAACTCAGTATGGGGGACTTTTTTAAAAGAGGAAAAACTGGGGGGTTTTTGTTTTTGTTTTTTTGAAATACAGAAAGTAGTAGTGCTGGAACCTGGACGCTGAATGTGTTATGGAAGATGTGTGGTATTGATGTCCACATGGATCCAAACATTGGCAAAAGATTGAATGCTTTAGGCAACACCCTCACAACACTGACAGGAGAAGAAGATATTGATGATATTGCTGACCTCAACTCTGTAAACATAGCTGACCTTTCAGATGAGGATGAAGTTGACACTATGTCTCCCACTATACATGCAGTAAGTGAATCAAGCAGAATAAGTGCTACTAATTGGAAAAGGCATGACAAAGTCTTCAGTCAAATGGAAAGATCTTAGTCTAGAGTCTAGCATGCTACTCCTTATAACTCATATAACTCTTGTTGCAAATCAAAAAAGTTTGTTTGTTAGTTTTCTAACTCTCTTTTTCAAAGGCAAGAAATCACAGATCATATTTCCACTGGTGTTATGTGGAAATACTGATCTCGATTTGAAAACACGGAGACACAATACCTAACTTCAGGTAACTGAATTGGAAAAGCTGTGGCTGTAGATAGGTTTTCTTAACTAGAGAGTAAGTTACTAACACGAGCAAATTAGAAAAAATTCTTTTTCAGTACTTCTACCCAATATGCTGCTGACCTTGCTTTTTGGTTTCACATAAAAACTTTTTAACATATGTTCTTTAATGGCTGTCTTAAATGTCTCTTGCCTACCAACAGTGAAAACATTATCCCAGAACACTAATGTTCCTGTTTGTTGTTTAGAAATCAGGTGGAGGTTCATTATGTGGAGATGCACGCAAGCTAACATTTGGGCAGCGGATTGTAAATCACCTGCTGGGTTTGAGCCCCCCAAACCATCGACACTCTGTTCCTGTAGAATATCTATTGGGGTCAGCGAAGTGTGATTCTCTTCAGTCTAGCAGATCACATATGAAAGCAGGCAGATCCTGCTCATGGGGACATGTATGTAGTAGTCACAGTGTGTCTAACTGAATGATGGGGTTTGGATCACTGGAAAAAATCCAATCAGCTGCCTTTTGACATGAAACTGATTCTTTTGCATGCAGAAGCCCAAATTTTAAGGTGTGAAATTTACTTTGCCTGTTGTTAAATCATACTAATGTCCAATCTTAGATGAGGGCGTTAATTAAATGTTTATTTTAAATAGGAGATTGTTGATCATCGACGGCAGGGAGCTTCTAGTATCCAAACTGGAGAACAGCGAGGAAGAAAATTTGTGAAACGTTTAGTCGATATTAGAGAACTCAATGAGCAAGCTAAAGTTATTGATGACTTGAAGTAAGTTGGGTTTTGCTTTAACTCGCACAAAGTTTGGGTATAACAAACCGCAGCTGTCTTGTTTCTTTTCTGTTCTTATCACATATCTTGTGGCATTGTGATGGTCAAGTGGAAATTGTTGTCTCTATTTAAAAATAAAAAATTGCCCTTTTGGATTCCGTAAGAAAAAACTATATATGCAAGTATTCTCTCAAATTTCTCAAGTTCTTCCCCAAGTGTCAAATTAGTCTACATTTTTTCTGGTTCTGCATTACAATGTCTGATTATAATCAATTTCCTATTGATTCAAAATCGTAATTTCATCTTGATTTTATTATCATGGTGATTACTTTAACAAAATATATTACTTTGTAACTGTAATAAGCTTAGTCTCATTCACTGGAAGAATAATAATAATATTTAATAGACTATTTTTGCATCTTGTAGGTGATATTTTAAAATTAAATCTCTATGCTGCGCTTGAGAAAACCCTGAAGAAAGAATTATTTCAAATTTCATAAATTTCATCTGAACTTCTGTGAATTTTATTAATAATTTTTTGCAGTCATGGTCTGTTAGGCTTGCTTTTTTTTTTTTTTTTCCTTAGCCTTCCCTAAGACAGACTTACTATAAATCAATCTGTCTGGGATGGGAATACAGAGCTTGGTAATTATGTGTTAAATAATGAAGAGGAGACACGTTTTACTGCTTGTACTTGGAATAAAATTGCTGTCACCATTCAGAGGGCAATTGTATCTGAACTTTGGAGTTTAGGTTAAATGTTTCTTCTAATACGAGTTCAAGAATCAAAATTATATATTGTGCCTGCCTTTTCTCAGTTTGAGTGCTTCAGTAAACTGTGATTCTTTCAAAATAGCAGTTGCTTTACCGAGTTTTTAAAATTATTTAGCGGTGTGTTTTTTCTGCAGGAGGTAATCTGCTACAGAAGGCTGTCATTGGTGTGCCAGGGCTTTGGACTGTTACAGCGGGATGATTTTTCTTCATGCTGCTGGGGATTTGCAGATTTGCTCATTATATTTGTTTTTAATTAAACAGCTGTCATGTGATTTGAAAGTGTATAGGAGGTCCTTAATCTAGTTGTTACAGCTAGGGCTTTTTGAAACAAGAAAGTTGCTGCATAGCCATTCTTACTCTCCACCTTAGATAGCATCATGGTAGCACTGTTGTTTGGGGGTCTCCTTGTACCCTAGTTTGTTCTACATCCTCTCTCTGCTCTGCTAAGTCACTTGGAGACAGAAACCTTGAAATCAAAGAGTCCTCTTAAGGACAAAATATTATGCCTGACAGAAAGTTGTAGCATGTAATAAGGATAAATTTTCTGCAGCTATATTTGGCACTCGTCATAAGTAACTACTGAAAAAAAATGAGAAAAAGGGATAATTCCCAGGGAAAGTAGAACATCATTGCAACACAGATTTTGAAATGCTGAAAATAACATCACCTATTTGTAAGATAACTCAACCACGATTTATCTGCAGAAAATTAGGTGCGAGTGAAGGAACTATAAATCAAGAAATTCAGCGCTATCAGCAGCTCGAGTCGGTGGCCGTGAATGATATCCGCCGAGACGTTCGTAAAAAGCTACGTAGATCCAGTATGAGGGTGAGCAGTATTAAGTAGCTTTAAAAAGATGATAGCACTTGCGTTGCATATCTTTTCTGCATGTTGATTAAAGGAAAGAAAATGTTAGTAATGGAAAAGGAAGGTTAAGAATATCAGATAGTTCGGCAACCCCTTTATCTTTAGGAGGGGGTGGGGAAAGGTTTTTCTCCCTTGTAATAATGGTGATAAGAAAATTGAAATTTCACAGATGCTATAATGTAAGTGGGTTTATTTGCACGCTAACAAGAAATAGTCAGAAAATGTCCTTTACTCCTCGTATCAGATTTTAAAATGATTCCTTAGTGGACTGATGAATGCAGATGCAGAGGCAAGCATGTTAACTGCCTGGGCAAATGATAGATACCTATTGTATTCCACTTGGCATGTGTGCTTTCTATATGTGTGTTCTACATATAAATAAACAGTATATTTGCAGAGTTAGGTGATGTAAAAATAAAAACAAGCTACTAGGTGTAGACGCTAGAAGAAACTGGGCAAAAAACAAGCAGTGTTGCTGGTAATCCACAAATATATGTGGTTTGTTGTTCCAGACCCTGATAACAAACCTGGCAAAACATTATTTTCAGTGTGTCCTAGTGCATGAGCTCTTAAGTATGATGCTTCATTAATAAGAAAAGATCTTTCAAATAGTAATCTGTTTGGAGCTTTTTCTCAGGTTCTCTCATTTTAGCTCATGTTCTTCTGTTACTGTGGTGGTAGCTAGCAAGGATGTCTGTCAAAGTGGTCAGATTATTAGCTTTGGGTATACTTTTCTCCTGGCAACAGGACGTTACCAATTCCAGCAAGTATGAAAAGTGGACATGTTTCCACAGGCAAGATGAAGATGCTGGCAAATGCTGATAAGAGATGTATTTTAGCTATTATGGAACAAAAAAATCGTTTTACTTTACTGGCACACGTGTACAAAATAGTATTTTAGCTTGCCAGAGTTTTTATCTGTGTTCGCAGTTGTTGCATTTAAATATTATTTTTGGTTTAGGCTGCCTCCTTGAAAGACAAATGGGGTCTCAGCTACAAACCCAGCTACAGCCGATCTAAGAGTATTTCAGCATCAGGAAGACCACCTCTGAAGAGAATGGACAGAACAAGGTAAGCTTCTGGGAATTTGAGATCTGTGATAGCAACAACAGCATATGTAACAGAGGATACACTGGACTTCGGCCATAAGAGTCCTTTTACTATAGGCAGTGGCTATATGTGGTGGAACTGGATAGGAGAAGGTCATTTTGGAAGACAGGCATGTTCAAAAAAGCAACTTTTCACCTTTTTTTGAAACAACTTTTTTGACAGACTTAGTAGCATGTCAAATGAGGAGAAGTTTCCACTTCTACAACAACTTGGGGTTTTCTACAGAATCCTGCTTTCAAGACATACTGAAGAAACGTATATAAGGAAAAATGGCATAGTGTAATCATTTTGATTTCTACACTTCATTTGCAATCATCTGCCTTAAGGGCTGTTGTAATGAGAAGAAGAAAGGGAGATTTTTTTTTTGTGAATGATGATTTTTTTAATCTCTTCACCTGTATAATGTGTATTGGTTTTGTTTCATCGTTTAATGGCTGCTGAACAAACTGTAGTTGTATAATGATGCCTCCTAGTAAAGCATTTGCTTTGGTTTTAGAATACATGTGTTTGAGTCTATTGTTCCTGTAGATCCAGCTGAAGCATTCAAAGTTTGGAATTAAAAATGTGCTGCATTATTATGTATTAAATATAAAAGATTTGAAAATTAAAAAGGCGGAGAGGAGTGTTAGAATTCTTTGGACTTTTTTCTATGAGAATAGAAATTCTTAATCAAAATTTGCTTCAAATTTGATTACTTCTGTAGAAGTGAATGGAAATTTATAAATAATCCAGATGTGAAAATATCAGAAAGCAGATATTCTAGCATAAAGACAGCTTTATAACTACTCTAAAGAGAATTTTTCAAGGTGCCCTTGGAAAGGAATCTTTCTTCTGAATTAATTAGCATTCTTGATAATTAAAGCAGAGCAAGTGTCGAAGGCATGAAGGTTCTAGTTCAAGATCTGTCAGATGAAAACCACCTTCATTTTACCTTTTCACAAGGTTATCTGAAGAGAACCAGAAACTGTATGGAAAAGATAATGGGGCTTTTCTGTTGCTCTGTAAGAAACACAAAGGTCTGAAAAACTTAATGAGTACTGTGGTTCTGAAAGAAAAGTAGTATGCATATACTATAAGGCCAAATAATTCATTTCAGTTGCATCAGAGAATACATAATCTGCCAACTTGCTTTATGTCCCATGTAGTAGATCATGAATTTCTATATTCTATAATTTCTGCTCGTTGGCTCAGGATTCAGAAACTTGCATAGAGAAATAAGCAGTGGTTGGCTAGCGGTAGACTACTGGACAAGTACATGTAGCTTCTTTCTCTTTCCTTCTCCCCCTCCTTTTTGCTTTTTGTGTACCTTAAATGCTTCAATTATGATTTTATACTTTCTTCCATAACAAAATCATAAGTACTGACTGTACTTTTTTTATTGCCTTACATTTGTGTAGTTAAATGTTTATATGAACATAAAATCCTGTAGTAAAACTCAACAAGCTGTTGTGTTTTGTTTTTACTTACAGCTCTCGACTAGGAGACAGTGAAGACCTCCCAGATATCCGTGTAGATGCTGCATCTCCCGGGCCAAGAGTAACTTTCAACATACAGGATTCTGTAAGAATTACTTTATATGCCATATAATTATATTTCCTGTGCCATTTGGTCACCAGTTCACAAGATAGGTATACCTAGGCAGACCTGAATTGCTTGTATGGTTTTGTGTGTCTATTTCTGTTAGTGTGTGCCTCAAATTATGGATGTGTTTTTGGAAGATAGATTTGGTTTGATAGAAGACAGATGTGTTTTGGTTTCTTAACACAGAAATTAATTGAATCATTAGAGAAAATATTTGAAAATGGTACTCTCTTGTTTTTTTAGGCTGATGCAGTAGTAATACAATTGGTTTGGAATTTCTATCTTAAGTGTGCAAAAAATCATCTAGTATTTTTTGTGTTTGAATATGTTTAGAGTTTTGGAAATGGGTATTAGTTACTTAGCTGTAGCCCTACAGGTATATCCTTCTGTGTGCTTGAAATGGATTGTTGAATCTTCGGTTTTGCTTGTTGCTACATTTCTCATTTTAAAAATGTTCCTATTATGTTGGTTTTGCATGGCTGAGATTATTGTAATTGTTTTAATTTATATATTTTTTTCACTTCTAATTAAGTTGAATAAAACAGCTTTGGGGATTGCACAACAATCCAGCTGTCCAGGGGAAGGGTATTTTCAGGTATTTCTGAGAAGAAACAAGTATTCTTTGCCAGCAAACTAATTTATCTCACAGGGAGCTGCTTTTCAATGTTTCATCTCTTTTGCACTCCGCTAAACAGAATGTATACCAAATTTGAAAACATTTAAATTTAAATATGTAAGCAGAATGTTATTGATTGTTAATGAACTTTCTAGAGTGTTTCTACACCCTTATGTAGACCTAGAACTTGCTAGTTTCTGTAAAATGAATTATTGGAATTTTGTTTGTATATTTATGAAGCCTGATCAAGGCTGATGTAGAGAGACCTAAGTCTGGCCTTGGAATGTGCTTTAGAAGAGGATTTTAGTGTCTGTGCCTTCGTCTGTTACATTGTGTTCCAAGACTGCAGGCATCAACTCCAGTACAAAATAACTGCTAGGTGGGATGACATTTTCTTACACTCTTATTTTTTGCAATTCCTGTATTTAATGTGGAATAAGATATTCTCAAATAGTAGCGAGTAGGGAATGTGCCAAAACTTCATACCCAGAGAACAAACGGTGGAGTTTAACTGCTTTAAAAAACATGTTTAGGGAAAATAGTAAAGACTTTTTTTTTTCCTTAAAAAAAACCACAAAAAACAACCAAAACAAAAAAAACCCAAAACAAATCCACAAAAGCAAAACCAAACCAAACAAAGAAGAAACCAAACTCAGGATATAGTAATGTACTTTTTCTCCCTTCCAATTCACCTCATGCTTCCAGGAAATAAATTCCTATTTCTGAGAGAGAGGTGGAAATGAAACGTAGAAATGTGCTTTGCACATTTAAATACATTCACATTTAAAAGCTATCCTACCTGTTGTTGTTGTTGTTGTATATTAACCCAATTAGCTTAAGTTTTGTTGCCATAGCAAAATACTACCAAACGCTTAGAGGTATTGAATGTTGAATATTAAAAAAAGAAAAAAATCTTACTGACATTATAATGCTAGTTCCTCAGCAGAGCTCTAATTTGAATTTGCAGACAACTGTGTAGCTCTATAGTAACACTGTGTAGGTAGTGCTGGTGTTAAACTAACACTTCTAGATAGTTTTCACAGGCGTTTTAAGAAGTTAATGTTCAAAAATTGCTTGTGTGGTGATTGTGGCATGCTTTATGTGAGAAACAGGAGGCCTATTTTGGAAATTTGGCCTGAAGTTTGTTTCGTGTTAAAGCATGTGTGCCCAAGAGCGCAGCCCAGAACTGCAAACCGGTGCCGTACATTCTGTGTTAGCATTCTGCATGTACGCCTCACTAACGTTCCTGGGTGCTTCACCCCTCGACAAAGTTCATGATGATTTTTGCTGCCTTTTGTTCTTTTCTTTCAAAATATTTCTTATATTTAAATCAAATGTTTCCATTCCTTCCGATCATGTGAATTGGTCAGAGCATGATACGTATTTAGCTAACAGATTGAGCTCAATCACTAGCCAATGGCAAACGCCTCCCCACCAAGCTTTCATTTCTTTCTTTTTCATAATCTGCCTTGCAATTTCTACACCTGCTGTATCTGTATTATGAGGGACTTGGGAATCAGAGTTTCTCATAGCACTCTTGCTTTTTTATTTCCAGAGCTATCTAATGCATTCTCGATGGAAATGATATCTGTGGAAATTTAATATCTTTTTGTCTTTTTATAATCAGTTTCCAGAGGAGACAGAAATGGACCTTTTGTCTGTAACTATTGATGGTCCCTCCCATTACTCATCTACTAGTGAAGGCTCATGCTCAGTATTTGGTTCACCCAAAACTCCAGTAGTCTTCTCACCCGGCATTCCCTTCCAGCCTGAAGAAGGACGCCGGGATGACAGCTTATCATCAAGCAGTGAGGACTCTGAGAAGGAGGATGACCATGAAAGAGAGAGGACGTATTTTTATAGGAAACCACCGTAAGTAACGGTCCTAAGGAAGAACACAGAAATTAAGAAAATACACTTGAAATATTGACTTGAAAGCTACAAAATCTGTTACTGATGAAGGCAGAGGTGACTGTGAGGGAAGGAGGAATTCTGATCCGAAAAGGAGGCAACTGTTAGAAATTTCAGGGCTTGGAACAGAACAAAAGAACTTGGAAAGTGAGGTTTTTGAGGCATGGGGCAGGTTTTAGTGGACCAGATGACAGATTTGTCAAATACAGCATAACTTTTAGTTTTATCCAGTGATTATACCTCTACAAAGCATGTGTAATAATGTAAACATTTACAAATATGAAAATTATTGTATATATCTTTTCGTTCTTTTTCTTGATTGACAATTTAAGAAAGGGTAAGTTCTTTATAGTACCCTGTACTAAGAAAGGATACTTAGTAATGTGTTAATGGAAGATGGATCACTGTATTGCTGTGTATCAGATCAGGCCTTTTCCAGAAAAGTTCTTAAAAGATTAGATACTGAGTGTGGACATAGTCTAAGAATGCCTCCTACTGTCTGTTCAGGTAAATGTCATGCTAATATCTAATCCACAATTGTGCCTGCGCAGGAGTACCTCTCGCAAGAAAGCAACAGGCTTCGCTGCTGTCCACCAGCTGTTCACTGAGCGCTGGCCAACAACACCTACCAACAGAAGTATGACTGGCACAACCACGGAGAGAAATATTGACTTTGAACTTGATATCAGGGTTGAAATTGATTGTGGAAAATGTGTACTGCACCCTACAATGCTTCAGCAAGAACATGATGACATTAGTTTACGAAGGTAAGAAACGTGTTCCATAGTCACCTTATGAAGAACAGGGTATGAGTATTTTATTCTGCTTTAGCTGTTAAGTCTGTCTGATATTTCCATCACTTAAGTTATGACCATATGTGCAATATGTAATGACTCTTAAGCACTGACCTGTTTGAAAAGCATAGAAAATGTATGCATTAGTTACCATCACTTTATTCATAGTAATTATCACTCCTTTATAGCATCACCCTAAGTTGCAATTGTTATGGCCGGGTATGGCATGGGCAATTGCATTTGTTGACCAAGAATCAGCATATGCCTCTCTCCTGTTTTTATTTTTTAAATCATGCTTTATCTTTCATAAACAAAACGTTAGGCTTTCAAAGCACTTGGATTTTTTTTTTGTCAGCTTCCAAAGAAGTAAGTTTACAACTTAGTAAATCCACATAACGGTTTGACTAATAGTGGGGCTGCTAGTGTATTTTCTCATGATCTCTGAGGGCTCCCATTATTTTCTGAGTGTATTATGTATCTTTCTTAATGAAATGCATTTTTTTTAATTATCTGAGGCAAAATGAGTGCTTTACATCTGATCTTAATGAGGTTTTATCTCATTCTCAGTCTTTAAATTCTCCTTTTTTCACATGTATGTGATTGGGGATATAATGGCAGCTTTACATTACTTTTTTAAAATGCAATATGTTACTAATGTGGTGAATTTTAAGAAACTTATTTGTCAACAAAAATAATTTTTTAGTAGTATAGTGTAAGGAAATGAGATTTACTTGTTTTAACTCTAATTGTTAGAAACAGGAACGAATGAGAAATACTTTTTCTTACTGAGAGGTATACATAAGAGATCTGTAATGAGAAAGCAATTTGGTTTCTGTCTTTCCAAGACGCTTTTTTCTAAGAACTGATACAGAAGGAAAAAGAATCTCTTAAAAATTTATATGAAGACAGGCTTTACAGCAGAGAAGGAAAATTGATAAGTGTTTTCTGCATATCAAAGAGTTTTCACAGATCATGTTGGGTAATGTAGATGAACTCGACTGTAAGAGTACAGAGCACTGGAAGGTGTTTCTCTAATGACATAACAATAATTTTGTAGATTTTATTACCTGAAATAATCTCATAATGAAAATGGCGAAACCAGAGTGGGCAGACAGAAAGAGAGTAGAGATTACAGAAAGTAAACAGTAAAGCAGATTGAAATGCTTCCTTATATAGTTGATGCTATGAATTTGTTTTAGACAGGCTTTTTAATACTAGAAAATATACTCTTATTAGTAAGAGTATTAAGCTTGCTTTAATAACATGCAGTGTATTTATTTTAGGAGCTATGATCGGAGTTCCAGAAGTTTGGATCAAGAGTCTCCTTCAAAAAAGAAGAAATTTCAAACTAATTATGCGTCTACTACTCACTTACTTGCTGGCAAGAAAGTGCCATCATCTCTACAGACAAAATCTAGTGATGTGGAAACAACAGTGTTTTATATTCCTGGGGTGGATGTAAAGGTAAAAGGAGGGTATAACTCAGCAGGGAAGCACTTGCTCTTTCTCTCTGCTCAAGTAGGGTTGCAAAGCAAATACATTGTTACACTATGTGCAAGTTCATATATACAGAGCGCCTTGGCAAAATCTCTTTTCAGTTGTGTAGATACTGCTAAAATAAGAATAACGATTTCTGTAATACTGCACTGAAAACTGATAGATGCTTTTACCCTCATTTTCTTGGGTGGGGAAACAGAAAATCTTCTATATACCATCAGAAATAGAACTATGTCAAATGACGCTCCATAACAAACAGTGTATGTGATATTACATAATTTTATGCCCTTTTTAAATAAAGGAAGATCCATTCACAGTTGGTTAATTCATGGGAAGGGCAGCTTAGTAGTTGGCCCAACTAAAAAGCTCTCTTACTATGTCTTCTGTGTTGCTTACTATAGCAGTCAGAGTCTTGGTATAGAAACTATTTTTTTAAGGCAATGTTCTCTCAAACACCGTCTAACTGTACACTCCCTTGTTTTTTAATCATTGTTTCTATATCCTAGTAAGAAAGGGTCACAACAGAAATGTTCTTGTATTTGTGATTTGAAATCCTATCGAGTAAGAACAGGAAAAATAGGTCACTGCTGCATGGAAACTTCATTCAATTCAGTTGAGGCAATGCCATAAATCAAATGCTCTTCACCTGAGACAGCCTGGCTTTTTTAGTCTTTCGATGTGGAGGGGCTATGTGTGTCCATTTTATAGTATTCCAGGCGATCTTCAGGGATAACAGTTATGCCTCAGGTCCTGCCCGTTGCTTTTAGTCAAATTTAGGAATAACTAAACATTCTCTACAGCTTTTGTTATGTTCTATATTTTCACTGATAGTGTATTATGCACACAGAGGAGGTGTGAACTCTTGGAATATTTTATTATTTTTATTTTTTAGGCAACTTTCTGTATGCCGGTGTTTAGCAGTGGAATAGTTCCACCATGCACTAAGACAGAAAGCAAGCTATGCGGACAGGAACAAATAGTTGGTGGCACAGCATGTGTATGATGTAACAAAGCGAGGAGCAAGCTTTAGGCATTGTTCCTAAATAGTTCATTTCCTCTGTTTCTCTGTGTTTCCTTGATATTTTTTTTAATAGTTTATTAATTAATCTATTTTTTTGTACAAAGATTTCAGATCTTTGTGTGCACCAGCTATATCTGTAGAACATGAATTGGAATGTAACATATCTTACAATGGTATTTTTGTAAATAATGAAAAAATAAATATTTTTGAAGGGAAGGAGTGACACCAAACTGCAATATGGAAATTGACCTACTTGTATGAAGTAAATTGATCTTTCTTTGCTTTCCAGTTGCACTACAACTCTAAGACTTTAAAGACTGAATCACCAAATACTTCTCGAGGATCCTCTTTGCCAAGAACCCTTTCCAAAGAGTCCAAGCTGTATGGTATGAAAGATACTGCCACATCTCCTCCTTTATCTAGCACTATCCACAGCAAGACTAACACCTTACTTCCTCCCCAACCCCCACCCATCCCATCAGGTACTTAGAGACAATAACCTTCTAAAACTATCATGGATATATATCTTTCCTTCATGTAATCTACTAGCTTTAGATCTGTCTGCACATTACCTGAAGCACTGTTTTTATCAAGTCTTAATTTTGGCTGCAGAAACCTGATCCCAGAAGCATGAATGCAGTTCATAAAGCTGCATTTTTAGAAATCTCTTGCCAAACCAGTTTCAGTAATATTTCTGTCATAAGTCACCATATGCCAGTGATGGGCTGCCTTCTCCTGTTTTCATTTAACAAAATAATGCTTATTACTGGAAAGCATTAAGTATCTGTACAAAAAGTGAATGCTGACTGCTTTATTCTTCATAATCCAAGGAAAAAAAATTCAGATGAATCCTTGCTTCCATACATTACACTATTCAAAGAATACTTGCAGCTTTTAAGTGCCTTCTGCTGCACAAGTAATGTGTAAATTATTGCTTTCTGGAACTGGGTTATTTCTTGTAGTACTGAAGCAGCTGTTTAGATGTATTTGTATTAATCAAAATACCAGACAAGTGTCCTCAACTGTTGCAGGCCCTTAAATAACCATGATTTGGAGTAACATGAGTTCTAGTACTTAAAGTTTTGTTTTATTGCCAGTGATTCCTGTTTTCAAGCAGGAGTCCGTTGTTACATCATGTCAGATCTAGAGGTATGCAGATTGCACCTCCACACCTCCAACTTCTGAGACATTCACTCTTCTCTTCCTTGGCATTTGAATATCAGTTTAAAAACAAAGCCAAAATTTTGTCAAAATTTGATGAGCAGGCAAAATTAATAACTGAAAAAAGTTGTGTGGATGGGTTGTTTGTTTTTGTTGGGGTTTTTTGGTGTGTTTTTTTTTTTTTTAATAAAAGCAGCAGAGATGCTGGAAGAGAACAGTGAAATGGGGACACCTTCCTCAATTATCTGTGCTGTTGAGCCATTAGCTCTTACTCCTTTAAGTGTCCATCCTCTTTATGATTACTGAATGTTGTATAATCTTGTTTTATACTGCTTTTTTTCAATTTTGTTATGTATTGTCCTATCCTCTTTCCAATCATTGCCTTTTAATTTTTACCATGTCACGTACAGTTACTGAGTCTTGTTGGTTTTATGTCTAAGTTCTACATTTGGTGGGGGCTTACGGAAATTGCACTTGTATGATGATATAAATGTCTCCCAAAACTAGGGATTGCAATTACTGTATTTCTTTATGCCTTGTATTTTTATAAATATTTATTAGTTCTGAATTGTTTTGAAACACTTTCATTGTTATCTATATTACTTTTTTTATAATACTTTTTCTCTGGAATGGAAACCACCTTGTCTTATTGTCTTCGGTCTCCAGTAAGAGCAAGATAGGACAGTCTAGTCAGAGGCACTAGACAGAATAGTTTGCACAGAATGAAAATTCAGTGCTTGGTTTTTTTTAGCAAATAAAAGGATTTTTAAGCTCTGTTTTAGTTTTTAGTTAATGTTTATATTTTTATTGGAGAACTTAAAATCAATATCTTCATTTATCTCCATTCTAATAGCTGTATTTCATAGAGAAAGTAATTGAGCTGGTACTAATACCTTCTGTGCATATTTATATTTTGGTGAGCATAGATCCACGTGCCAGCCTCTTCCACAGATTTAGAAGAAAAGTCTTTTTATTAGTTTATACTCTGGCTAGCTCCGAGCTTTTAAAAATGCTCATTTAGAATCTTTAGTTATTCTTTGCATTAATATAGTAGGACTTGTCATTTACAGTTTTACTTTTTTGATGTATTTTCTCAGTTTAAACTGACATTCTTCCCAGGCTCATGTATTTGTTTTTTCGTAATTCCACTTTCATTTCCAGTCAGCTGTGGTTACTTTGCATTGTGTATTTGGAGAAGAATTGTGTGTGTCCAACTTCAGTGCTATTTTTTAAAAAGCAAAGTGGTGACAATGATGTAAGAGTGCTTCGTCAAGAACATGCGCAATGGAATTACAATCAAGCGTGACAGACTAATAGTTGGTTTTGCACAGTTTCTTGGTGAAAACTTATGGCTTAATTTTTTCTAACTGATCTGATTTATGCCTTTTCAGATGATGATAGAGAGAATTAGAGGAAACCACTGTTAGTTATGAATTACCTTCTAATGTTTATCAGTTACTGTTGAGTGGTATTACATGAGACAAATTTATCTTCTAAATGTTGCAGCCAAAGGGAAAGGAAGTGGTGGAGTGAAAACCGCTAAACTGTATGCATGGGTTGCGCTCCAGTCGTTGCCAGAGGAAATGGTGATTAGCCCATGCTTACTGGACTTTCTAGAGAAAGCTCTTGAAACCATTCCAATTACACCCATTGAAAGAAATTACACAGGTAAGCTGCGTATTTGTATTCTAGTACTCTAGCCTTTTTCTTTCTTGTCTTCTGGTGGCATTGAGCTGCTCTTCCCTTTAAATTCCACATTCTAATGAGTTCTTGTACTTGTTAAAAGCTGTTAGTTCACAGGATGAAGATATGGGACAATTCGATATACAAGATCCCTTAGAAGAATCCACAACATCGTTAGTATCGTCCTCGACATCAGCATATTCATCCTTCCCTGTAGACGTGGTGGTTTATGTACGAGTTCAGGTGAGGTTTTAACTCAACATTCAGCATAGTAAGTAACTTCAGTCACAGTCTTTGAGACAATCCATGCTTCTAAGTTTGCATTTTAAAAAATAAAAAATGAACAATATTTTCAAGTGTCCTTTCTGAGATATTAATGCCTAGTGTGATGATAAAATAGGACTTATTTCTGCAGTTCTGACATATTTTGGTCCCATGGAGACCAAAGAAATGAGCTATTTTGAGAAGTCACAAAAGCTCTCAGGTTTTTTAATCATTACTTCTTAGTAGTCTCTTTTGGAGGTTTTTTTTTTTAAATTGTCTTTCATAACTGGTATTTCTATCCATTGTTTATAGGTACCATTACAAAACAAAAATAATAATTAAAGATTTTCTCAGTTTATATGGAAAATGTAGGAATGTACAGTTATCATCTACAAGGCATTATACTGCTTAATATTTGACGTGTCTGGGCTTTTTATACGTGTAAGAGAGAAAAGTGCTACCACAGAGTGATTCAGAGCATTCGAGCTTGATCTGAGCATTGCTATTACGTTTTTTCCTGGTATAAATTTGATTATGTTCCCAAATTGAACAACATATTCTAACGGATGGGGGGGGGGGGGGTTGTGCCTATGAAAATTAACCACAACAATCTGTAGCCTCTCTCAGCTTTTACTTGCAAATTCATCTGGCCAAGAATATGTTGAGGGGAGCTGAGGCTTTTGGCATCACCTCAAGTGATTCTGTATAGTTCTCACATGAGATGAGATATGAATGGACTTGGGGAGGAGGAAGAGAGGGGGATGTACATGTCCTCTGCTGCATCCAGGCTTCCTGTGTCTAAGTTTTCCAAAAACTGATCCAAATAATAGACCTGGTGTTGGAGGGATTGCCTGAAATTAATGTATCTATATCCGTTTGTACACAGTCATTTTACTAATTCTAAAAACCAGTCTGAAAAGGCTGTAATTTGCTTAGATTTAAAAAATAAATAAATAGCACTTTATAAACCAAATTTGGGATGTTTTTAGTATTTCGTATTTGTTCATTGAACGCTTTATTTTCTTTCTGTCTTTCAGCCCTCTCAAATCAAGTTCAGTTGCTTGCCGGTATCAAGAGTTGAATGTATGCTGAAGTTGCCTTCCCTGGATCTTGTTTTCTCTTCAAACCGAGGAGAACTGGAAACATTAGGCACAACGTACCCATCAGAAAATGTGTCAATTGGTGGCAATACTTCGCAGAGTGGCTCAAAGAATTCAGTTAGTAAATCTGGAGCACCAGGTAATATGTATATGAATGTTTATACTATATACAGCTCGTAGCATAAATAAATATAATGTTCTGTTGTCTAAAATTAGAGCAGAAGATAAGCTTTTACACACCTTAAGGCTAGACATTTATGTATGAGTGAGTTCAGTAGGATTTGTTCATGTTGTATCAGTTTCCCGTAAAAGCTTGCACAGATACAGTATATTGGAGTTTTTTCTTGCATTGGTTAAGCAAGTTCAGTTATCTCTTATAGAAGGCTAGCATCAATACATAAAATATTTAAGCTGCATTGCTGCTACAAGGGCATAATTCGATGTGCGTTTGGTCTGTTTAATATTGCTGTTAACAGTCAGTATTCTTTCACGTTTGAAAATGCTTTCATACTAAAACTAACTTTTGAAAAAAAAAATTTGTCTTCAGGTTCATCACCTGGACTAGGCAGCCCTCTTGGCAGAACACGGCACAGCAGCAGTCAGTCAGACTTGACTAATTCTAGTAGCAGCTCTTCAGGTCTGAGCTTTACTGCCTGCATGTCTGACTTTTCCCTTTACGTGTTCCATCCATATGGAGCTGGAAAACAAAAATCTGCTGTCACTGCTCTAACCCCTGGATCAGGAGCTTTAGGTACAGAACAAGTTTTTGTTTGCTTTAATGAACATTGTTCAAGTTTGGCATGGTTTTCTGAACTGAAGATTTGAAAAGGTCACAGAAGATTAAATTTTTTCCTTTCTATTTCTAGGTAATGTGGATGAGGAACCAACTTCGGTCACTGGCCGGAAGGATTCTTTGAGCATTAACCTTGAGTTTGTGAAAGTCAGCCTGTCACGAATAAGGCGTTCAGGAGGTTCCTCCTTTTTTGAGAGTCAGTCTGCAAGCAAAGCTACCAGCAAGATAGATACTACATTGATAAACATATCTGGTAAATGCTTGTTTCGTTTTAATTCCATCTGTTCGGCTAATCAGAGAACTGCTGTTCCAGTGACAGACTTTACTCTCAGCAGCTTTTGTAGATGTTATATGAGAGCCATCTACTTGTAGTGTGTAGTAAAATTTTTGCTTTTTTGAGTGAAGTAGGGATTGGTACATTGAATTTTAATGGTACTTGGAGTACCTATTTGCAGATGCACCTTTTTTAGCCTCTTGATTCATTTAATATAACTAAATGGGCTTGCTCAAACATGTCCCTGACACCAGTCTGTGTGACTTAATGTGACCATTGAATGTTTTGAGATTGTACTGGCTGTGGCTAGGATAGAGTTAGCTTTCTTCATAGCCGCCCATATGGTGCTGTGCTTTGAATTTGTGGCTGAAACAGTATTCATAACACCAATGTTTTGGCTACTGCTGAACAGTGCTTGCACAGCCTTAAGGCCTTCTCTCTTTCCCGCTCTGCCCAGGAGGGGAAACAGCTAGGACAGCTGACCCAAACTGATCAAAGGGATATTCCATAGCATATGAGGTTGTGCTTAGTAATAAAAGCTCAGGGAAAGGAGGAGGAAGGGGCGATATTGGTGGTTATGGCGTTTGTGTTCCCAAGCAGCTGTTAGGTGTGCTGAGGCCCTGCTTTCCAGCAAATAGCTAAATATCTGCCTGCCAATGGGCAGTGAATTCAAGCAGTGAATAATTTTTGTTTCTTCACTTGCATGCACAGCTTATGCTTTCCCTGTTAAACTGTTGCTACCTCAATCCACAAGTCTCCTTGCCTTCCTTCTGTTTTTTCCCTTTCCCACAGGAGGTTGGAATGAGTGAGCAGCTCGGTGGGCATTTGGCTATTAGCTGTGGCCAACCTACCACAGAGATAAAGCCTAAATTGTTTGTGTTTAGTCAGCTTCAAGTTACATGTCATTTTAGTTGTATTGTAGATATTTCTGTCACGTGTTATCAGAAGGAAGTGATTTCAAGTCATTATTTCGGAGTAATCTTAGTATGTCAACTTTATTATATGGTTTTAGCACGCAGAAGAGGATGGTTATTTTCCACCTAACGGCACAATGTACGTTTTTCTTCAGATATAAAATCCCATAGTATACACTAGCTTTGTACTTAAGAGACTAGAGTCTTTGAACAGTATTGTTTGTTGAACAATATCTATGCCCTTCATTTTTTTAACCCTGTTTCTTGAGAACCCCAAAAGTCTGTATGACTGCAGTGCAATAATATATGACTGCATAAATGGCAATGAGATGGAACATGTAATGCTAATCTGTTCTCACTTACATAATTTGTTTTAATGACAAACTCAGTAGCTTGGTTAGCTTTTAAATATTTTTATATTAGCTACACCAGTAGTTCTTATTTCCCACCCAAAAAACCAAGAAAATCTTCTTCCCAAAATACTTCATTTATTCCTCACTGTCACGCATCATTAGAGTTAAAATAGTGTTTTTGAAATCCTCAAACTCTAAATATGCCATTTCACTTTGTGGCCATTGCGGATCTGTTTTACTACTGGTGATCAAAAAGAGTGATGGTCATCCAAAAGTGTATATTTCTTAGAGCAATCAGTTGAAGGGACTACAAATCACTAAGAAAAAGTGTACGATGAGGGTTGGGCTTTGGGCTGGGTTTCTTTTCAGCTTGTTTGGTAGAATTCTGCTGTGTTTTCTCAATGTGTTACACTGCACTAACTTGCTTGCTAAAGTTAGAAAGCAATCGCAGTATGCCCACAGTGTCTGTGTAGTATAGCTTCAATAAGTCTCCGCATACAGGAGTGAGCAACAAGGGAATGAACTTCAGCAGGCCACCCGGTGCCCTAGTGTGAATGCTCTTTTATGTCACTGTCCCATCAGAACAGAAAGATGAACAAACTCAGATTCTCATTGCTGATTCATCTCTTAATACATTTTATAACAGAGATAAACTAGTATAATAATAGAACTTTGTTAAATTTATTCCCAAAGTTGGTTAAGCTTTCAGTTGGACCTAGTTTGGTAAACACAAACAATGGCTTTTCATAGTCCTCTCTTCAGAAACAGGTATTTCACAGATCTCTTTTGTTACCTGAATAGGGTAAAATCTTTTACACTCGCCCTTTTTCCCTTTTTTAAATATGAAAACTAGAAATAGTCTAGTTTTCGGGGGGGGGGGGGGTGTGGAATCAAAATGAATTATGTAGCACAATTAAATGTGGTATTAAATCTCCAGGATCACAAGCTGCCTTTTTAGTGTTCTTCATTATCTTTTTCTTGGGTTTTGTTGTTGTTTTTTCTTTCTTAGTCTGACATTTGCTGTGTGTTATTATCTTAATTCTGGCTGTGCTGCTGCATGTCTAACTTGGTGAGGTAGTTCTGCAGTCTGTGTTGAGTTACTAGTTGTCAAATTTCACCACCTTGCCCCCTGGTGCCTATGAAGCTACAGTGAGAGCTGGACTCCTGAATACTCAAGGAACCTTAAAGTAAAAGTGGGGTTTAAAGATTTGTTATTTATTTATTTATTTTCCCCCACTGCACATGAGATCTTGACTTACTGGGCAAACAGCAGAATGGTTGTGACTATCTGCCATTAAAGCCCTCAGATGAGGAGTCTGAGGCGCATACAACACAAGTAGGACCCAACATCAGTTACATTCTTAGGCTCCATCTTGCCTTTATAAAATGTGTTTGTATCTAATATTGGATTTGGAAAAATGGCAACACCTCAGGAAAAATATTTTTTCATTACAGCAGAGACTATACTGCTATGTAAAGAAGTATTTGACTGTATTGAACACCTATTAATTAGATTTGGTTACCAAAACCTGTTACTACTGAGAGTTTACAGTTGTGTGTGTATGCTTTTTCTTTTTCAGCTGTCTGTGATATAGGGTCTGCTTCTTTTAAATACGATATGCGCCGACTCAGTGAGATTCTAGCCTTTCCAAGGGCTTGGTACAGGAGAAGCATTGCTAGACGGCTTTTCCTAGGTGATCAAACAATAAATCTGCCAGGTAAGATGCTGCTGCTTATCATGAAAAACCTTTTTGTACAAGGAGTTATAGTAGGAATTTTATAAACATTTATTACCTGTGTATTATTATGTATGTGACTAGATATAAATGTATTATAATTTACTCAATATGCAGTCACTCTAATAAGTTTAATAGAAAATCCTAGAAAGAAGAAATGGAAAAATTGTAAAGTAGGTCATTGAATTAATTAAAGAGCTTATATTAATGAAGACAGTAGAAAACCTTTAGTTATGATAAATGAAATATATTTTGACACTCTCCAAATACTTCTTAGTATATGGGAGGATATTGTTAAACAAAAATGCATTAGTTTTTGTGCCTTTCATGTGCTGCTTTTTTTTCTAGTAGCATCGGGTCCTGGAACACCAGATTCAATTGAAGGGGTAAGCCAGCATCTTTCTCCTGAATCATCACGGAAAGCATACTGTAGGACATGGGAGCAGCCCTCCCAATCTGCTTCATTTACACACATGGCACAGTCACCTAATGTGTTTAGTGAACATAATGCAAGCAGCAGTATGTCACCTGGGACAGCATCTCATAGCTTAAAGTCTCCAGCTGTTACAAGATCCAGGAGTGTGTCTGACTCTTCAGTGCCTCAGAGAGGTTAGTAGACAATGATTTCTTCAGTTTATTAAAGTATTTCCCTCAGTTGTATGAAAAAAGTAGTCATTACTGCTTTGTAAAAAGCAACCATAAAATACTCTTTTCCACTGTGCTTGGGAGTGGACAGTCAATGGCTTAGAGAAAGGAAAATGTCTGAAATGGATGAATCAAAGTGTAGTTTGTTAGCATACTTTCTATGAAATTGGACTTTCTTTTACTAGAGCAGGAGTTGTTTAGCTGGGATTAGATGAGTTCTCCAGCTTAACATGATTGCATTGTCATCTTCTTGGCTCTTCTCATCCAAGCAATTACCATGCCCTTAGCAGAGGGTCAATGTCACAGCTCACAGGTGAGGTCAGTTACTTCATTTCATCTGAGACTTCGGGCTCATACTAAGAGGTCTAAATAAGGATAGTTTCTATATAAGAAATAAAGTAACTTTTACTTTCTTTTACTACAAATGTTATTGTATTGTATCTTACAGCAGTGTAGCACTGGCTGTGTGGAACCATGACATTATGGCATTAGATATAGATAGGAGATTTAGAAGTACGGTACTTATTTTAGTCTAGGAAAACTATGTGTGAGAAAAGAAAGGACAGGTGTTTTGTCTATTTAGAATGCAAACAAGATGTTATATATGATTGGTTTTTAGGAGAAGACACAGTTGAAGAAGGATTTATGGCTGGTAGAGTGGCTTGTTAATAGGAAATGCAATTTTGCACAAGCTTATAAGTGTATTGCCAGGGTTTTTGTGAGAAGAGCAAGGAAAACCCTAATACTTGAAATTCTGACTTGGCACTTGTGCAAATAACTGCTATCTGAATATTCAAATACTAATAATTGATTTTCTGAATACACTGGTATTTTTAAATAGCTAAATAGTTTCAAATACACTCTTGTATGACTGACTGCAAATTAAAAATTGTTTCTCTTAAAGATACTAGTAAAAATAAATGTGTAAAATGAGTCAATTTCTATGATAACTAAAGCAACGCATATTGCAAATCCTCTAGTTCACACTTATCCTCACTCGTAGTTTTGTGGTGCTCCTTAAATACAGTGTTAGTCTGTCCTTTTGTAATATGTAGAATGGATATATTCTGCCAGTTTTTCCTACCATGTGGAATAATTAAAATTTTTGTCTACTTTTTTGTTTAGATACTCTCTCAAAAACATCAACTCCATTTAGTAAGTCAAATAAAGCTGGAAGCCAGCAAGGAACACCATGGGAAACACTGGTTGTATTTGCTATGAACCTAAAACAATTAAATGTTCAAATGAATATGAGCAATGTAATGGGCAATACCACGTAAGTATAAAACAAGATCAAGGATGTTTTAACAGATGGTGTTGTTTTGGGGGCAAAAAGACATTTTCCCCACAGGCTGTTAACAGCCTCTTGTCTTCTAGCTTTAAAATCCTAAATTTTCCAGTTTTGAACTGTGAAGCCCCTCATGAATACTGGTAGATGCTTAATCCTAAAGTCACATATGCCTAAACCATGTTATTTACTGCTTTCCAGTAAATAATTTTCAGGTTCTCTTTCGACAGCCTGGAAAACTGTTGTCTGTTTTTACCTCTCTTCTAGGTGGACCACCAGTGGTTTGAAAAGCCAGGGTCGTCTATCTGTGGGTAGTAGCAGAGATCGGGAAATTAGCATGTCTGTTGGCTTGGGAAGATCACAGTTGGACTCCAGAGGCGGAGTTGTTGGAGGTACCATAGATGTTAATACCCTGGAGATGGTGGGTAAGTTAGAAAGCTGCCTGGTATTACTATATGCTCTAGACAATAAATGTGAAAAACTAAAGAATATACACAGTACCTCGCTTTGTGAACCTGCTAGTATATAAAAACTTTGGATTCTTACTTGTGCATTCTGACTGTGAAACACACTTTGAACTGAAGGGATAGCCTTCTGATCAGGGGCTGATTCAGTCTCAGGGTTCTCTAAAATTACATTGCCTAGTTGTGCAACCCTCCAGCCCCCTTCAGCTGTTTGGACAAATGGCAACTGAAAGATTTGATAGCATTTCAGCTCCTCCTAGAATTTCACAAGTGCTTACGATCTGGGAAATGCAAAACTGGCTTTGGAAAGAGGCTGGGTGTTCTGGCACTACACCAGAGTCGTGACCTCCTCATGAATCTGAAAAAAACAGTGCTTTCTTAGCCCCTCTGTTTCATGTGGATGGCATAAGGGTGATATCACTGGAAAAATGGTTTTTCTTGTTTTTAGTGCTATATTTCTGTATCGCTTTGGTTCCATTTCAGCTCATATTTCTGAACACCCAAACCAGCAGCCCAGTCATAAAATTCAAATTACCATGGGTTCTACTGAAGCACGTGTTGACTATATGGGGTCCAGTATCCTAATGGGAATCTTCAGTAATGCTGATCTCAAACTACAGGATGAATGGAAAATTAATCTGTATAATGCTTTGGACTCAAGCATCTCTGATAAAAGGTAATACTGCTTCCTGTGTTTAAAATGTATAATGTTTGATAAGGCCAATGTCTGCCTATATGTTTTCTGTCCAGTATTGCTAACCAAAAATGTAAGCATCTGCTAGAAAGCAAAGGGTTTGTTGGTGGTTTTTGTTTGGGGTTTTTTGTTGTCAGTAGGAAACAGATCAACTGCTAATGTTTTTGCTATTTTTAATATCTAGTGAGATATTTGTCCATGGGGACTTGAAATGGGATATCTTCCAAGTGATGATTTCAAGATCGACTACACCAGACCTAATAAAAATAGGAATGAAACTCCAGGAGTTCTTTACTCAGCAGTTTGATACAAGCAAGCGAGCTTTGTCCACTTGGGGACCTGTTCCTTATCTCCCTCCCAAGACAATGGCCAACAACTTAGAGAGAAGCTCACATGAGCAATGTAAGTGGTACAAAAAATAGTATACTTCCCAAATAGGATGCCTTAATTGCAAAAATTTAACTGAGTGACTTTATACATGCAAGGATATCTATTTGACTTGAAATAGTAACTTCAGTACATTTTTCCTGTAAATTTCAGCTGGCAATAACCTTTCAATGAAGAATGCAAATATCTTGAGTACCCTGCTAGACCTGGGGTACAATAATGACTTAGATTATCTTATTTTCGGGTTTTAGTTAAAAAAATAAAAAAAATCTTTTTTGCAGTTTTCAAACTATTTCAATAGAGTTGAAATAGTTTTCAAAGTCTGTTTTGAAGTCTATTTCATAAAAAAACATTTCTACTTTGAGTAGCAGTGGAAGTGTGATGTTACTCTTACTTTCTGTTAATCATGAGCTGAAACCATCATTTGTCTGAACACAAGGAGTCATTGATTTCCAAGTATGCTTGTTCAGGTACTCTTAAGCTACAGCCACCTTAGACCACAAAAATGAAACAGTGTCAATAAAACAGATTAGAAAATATCACTCATAATTCCACATTTTATTAAAAATATAAATATGGCACCAATCTTTCCTGTATATTTCTCTTTCCTAAAGTTTGTTCTTACTCTTGCATGTTTACTTTCTAGTCTTGGATGCAGCCCATCATCGCCATTGGCCAGGAGTTTTGAAAGTGGTATCTGGGTGCCATATATCCTTATTTCAGATGCCATTGCCAGAAGATGGAATGCAGTTTGGAGGATCCATGAGCCTGCATGGAAACCATATGACGCTGGCTTGTTTTCATGGACCTAATTTCCGCTCAAAATCGTGGGCCTTATTTCACCTTGAAGAACCCAATATTGCATTTTGGACAGAAGCCCAGAAGGTTTGGGAAGATGGTAATTTAAACCATTTCCTCACTTCTCTAAATTCCTTTAAATTAGTTTGAAGAATGTATTGATACATAAGAAGAAATCAAAGAAAAACTTATTTTCTTTAAGTCTGAATCAAGATTATTTCCCCAAAATATACCACTTACCTAAAATAATGATCTGTTCCCTCTCCATCTCTACCCAGTTTGCTTTCTTTGGGGAATAATGCAAAGTACTTTTTCAAATATACTAGATATGTCCCTGATAATATGCCTACAAAGTGGATTGTCTGCCTTGTTAACGGCATGTCTATGTTTATGTAGTCCTTTGTTTCTGTATGATGAATTTTGAATGGTCGTATTGCTTATATTTGGCTTCATATTGAGAAGTTTTTACTGTCTGTAGCTACTGAGGATTTGATTTTTCTGTTTTTTGCAAGCTTTATGCCAGTTTTTGATGCCACTGGCTACTAATTATTCATGTTAAATACCTGTGAGAGGAGAAATCCTACTACCCTTACCAAGCTGCTTTTTCCATTTTTTTCTCTCTTACCCCATGCCACCCACACCTTCAACACAGGTACTAGTGAACACTCCACGTATATCGTGCAAACCCTGGACTTTCATTTGGGCCATAACACTATGGTCACCAAACCATGTGGAGCCCTCGAAAGCCCTATGGCAACAATCACAAAGATAACAAGGCGCCGCCACGAAAACCCCCCACATGGAGTGGCCAGCGTGAAAGAGTGGTTCAATTATGTTACAGCCACAAGGAATGAAGGTCAGATTCATGTTCATTACATTTTGGGATCACTCTGCTGGCCAGGCAGTGCAGATTGGGCTGTTTAAAAGCTGCTAAATTTCAAGTGGGCTACAGGGAGAAGGGAATTTGAGATAATGGAAGTTGTTCCTACTCGAGAACCTTATGGTGAACTGTGGAACGAAGCATAGCAATATGCTGAACCGCTGGCAGTGTTACTGAACTGTCCTTTTTCAAACTGTGCAGTAAAGCAAGCGAAAACGTTCTGTTAGTGTACAGGATGTTTATGTGTCTGGCATTGCAATAGTTTTAGTCTTTTCCTCTTTCATTATATATGCAAAAAATGTTCTTGTTTCATGTCCGGTTGTGATCTTGTAACGTGAGGATATATTTCACTGTATATGAAGGGTTTATGGATTAAGTTGAAGTGGGAATATATTTTAGGCTTCTGTTACCATTTACGACTAATACTTCAAAATTACTCATCTGCCTAAAGCTCTTCAACCTTCAGCTGCTTCTAGGCCTTAAAACATTTTGAATCATATCTTTAAATCATTGCTAATTGGAAAATAAAGCTTTCAAGATAATGTTAAAAGAAATCTTAAAATACAGCTGTTGCTATTTCACTCACAAACCATAGAATCAGTAGATCATACCAGTAGCATTTCTGTGAAAGGGCGAATAGCAGAATACAGCATATAGCGAGAAATGAGCAGATGATAGTTTCTTGAAAAAAAAAAATTTAAAATTATTGATATATTATACTAATATTTATTCCTTTTGAAAGACACAACAGGATGTAGTGGCTGAAGTTCACAAATAGAGGCACTGTCTGTTAGATGTTTTTATGCAGCCCTGTTTTGCTACATCCGGAGCATTTAAGTATATAAACAACAACATTTGATTGTTGGACCTTTTGTAGCCATGCTTTTGGGAGCGGGATAAAGGATATGATCTTCATAGTAATCATACACCAGCAGTTTTACAATGAAATAGTAACCTTTCTTAACTTTTTTGTCTTGTCACAATTTTAAGAACTGGAAACTAATTCCAGTTGTTGTATGTGTACTATGGTAAAAGTCTTGTGACAGATTTGGATTCCTGGTCAACAGTGATTTCTGACAGCAATGCTGCCTTGGTGAATTTAGGTATTACCTATATTAATCAGAAACATTTATTTTCATTTTAAGTACTACCATATTTTCTAACATAAGGGGCACGCTTTGAACCCATACGGTCTATATCTTACTTAACTGAAAGCTCATTACTAGAACAGAGTTGTGATGGGGTGGTCAGAGGAATCAAATTTGGACTTTAAGCTTCCAAAAAACTAACAAAGAGCTTAGATGTGATGGTACTGACACTTATTTGCTCCCCTCTTCTTATTATGAGATGTGTTTTGTGAAAATTTGTCACCCTCTGTGCTGACAAGAACCTTTTTTTAATAAAGACTACTGAATTCAGGAATTTCCCATTGTCCATGTAGAGTTAAACCTGCTTCGAAATGTGGATGCTAACAACCCAGAGAGCAGCACAACAGTGAAAAGCTCAAGTTTGCTAAGTGGCTTCAGAGGTGGCTCCAGTTACAACCATGAAACTGAAACCATCTTTGCATTGCCAAGAATGCAGCTGGATTTTAAATCTATTCACGTTCAAGAGCCCCAAGAGCCTTCGTTACAAGGTGCAGTAAACATAATTTGTTTTTTCTTGATCCAAAGCTATTTCTCGTAAATGAGGGGTTAAATACAAAGCTACCGTGCTGATAAGAGGATTTAATCTGAGAATTACTGCAGATCTGCAAGAAAGGATACCATTTCATAATAAAACGTAGAGGGAATTCTGTTGAGAGAGTGAAGATCTAGTCCAGAGACTGGTCACTGTAGAAAAAACTTACTAAGAGAAATGAATATGAACATTTCAGCTAGGTTGGCTGTTTTTAGGGGGTTGACTTTCTTATTTTTATTAAAATGTTAAAGAGGAGGGCCATTCTGAAAAAGGGAATATGAGCTAGGTACCTAAATTTTATGCTTGTTTTCAAAATGGTATCTTCAGACTGCAGTTGGAACTGGTGGGACATAAGACTTGTGAAGGTATAAGACATTAATGTAGATGTTTATCTTGGCTGAGCTGTGGTTTTACTCCATACCTGCTCCTGGACAATACTACTAGATAAGTCAACCTGTTGGGTTTTAGTTGTTTTTTTAATAGCCAAACTAGCAAAATCTGCTATCAGCTTTTCTTGCTGTCTAAAATCATGCACTGTTAGCACAGCACAAGCTAATGATACTGCTCTAGGTTGGCTTTCCACGTTGAGGATTATCCAGGTTGCTGCTTGGTAGTATTTATTTTCAACATCCTTTATAAAATACCAGAAGTTACTGTGATGGGAAAACTGTTTAAAAAATGTTGAGGCTGCTCAACGCAGCAGATGTTAATTGTGGTCCTTCTTCTCTTTTAAGTCTCTAGTTCAGTAACAGCAATGTCATTTGAAAATGATTTGTATTCAAAATCTGTGTACTTTCATGTGTACTGTCTGTACTTATAAGGGTATTAATACTGTTTTTATCTGACTGTAGATACAAGTGTTAAACCAAAGGTGGAATGCAGTGTAGTAACTGAATTTACAGACCACATTTGTGTAACTATGGATGCTGAATTGATCATGTTTCTGCATGACTTGGTATCTGCTTATCTAAAAGAAAAAGAAAAAGGTAAGTTGTTATTTATGAGGTAGCGCTTGTCTGACAATCTGCAGTTGTCAAACTTTTTGATGGTAGGTATCTCCATATTTTTTAATGGAATTGACTCGTTAAAAATGGATTTAATTTTAAAAAAGTTAAGCCTGATTTTGCTTCCATTGAAATCAACAGAAGTAGTATTAAATGTTCTTGAAATCTGGGCTTAATGCTATGAAATGATAGTTACCTCTTTTTCAATCACTGATAAGTGAAACTTAACTACACAATAGCAAAACGTTTTTTCTGGGTTATTTTAGACTGAAAGCCAAGAGGTATTTTGGCACTTCTCAGAAAGTGCAACATTGTTCAGGAAATAACTTGAGCTGATTTTAAGTCAGCTGCTGTAGGACTGGAAGCAGAGTAGTTTTGCATACAAACTTACAAACCTCGTGGTGTCACTAGGCTGACGTGCCACCACTGTGAAGGGAGCTGTACTAGTAGTACCTCTGCGTGGCACTTTGCTACGCTGTGCAGGTACAGCAGTTCAAAACCAGTTCAGTCACCTCCAAGGCAGCACCTATGAGCAGTATGCTGCAGAGAACAGAGAAAACTCCTGGATTTCTGTTCCTTACCCACTACTGATGAGCTTCTGCTTAAGTCATAATCTTGCTCCTATTTTGACAGCTGGTGTTTAGTTTAACTTTCTTTTTGTAAGATGGTACATGCAGATGAAAACTGTTTTAGAAAGCTACATTACTTTTATTGCAGTCCTTTCATCAGTGGAGTTTCTTTAGAGACATGCTTTTTTGTGACTTCAGAATGCTTCACTTTTCCACGAGTATGTTCAGTTGCAGCATTCAAATTTGGTACATGCGTTGTTAAGCAATATGTGGTCTTTGCTAAGAAGAGCAAATTGAAGCCAAGTGAGTTTGATGTCTACGTAAAGTGTGCCAAACACAGAGTGATTTTTGTTGTTGCAGACTTAAGGTGAATAAACAGTGCAGTACTGAATGACTGACTGTGCTCTACTATTACCTGCATGTTGAAGGGAAGGTCATCACCTAGTGGCTTTAACGCTTTACAAGTAATTGCTGCCAGGAGCATCTAAACCCTACTAAACTAATTAAGATTTGGAAAAGATCGTAACAGCACTATTGATTATAGATAAAATTATTTCAGATGTTACATTTACTATAAGTATTATATCATTCCGTATTATATCAGAAGAGATGTCATCACTGAAATTAAAAGCTGCTTATTTGTTTTACAACTTCTGATCTTAAAATTTTCCACATTCTGCCACAGCAATCCTACTCTAGACTCTCATTTCTATATGTTTTTCTTTAAAGGCTGCCACAAGAGTAATGTAACACTGTAATGTATGTGTAAACGATGAGTTACTACCATAGTGAAAGTCACATATTTTGTTTTTCTGGTGTGTGTGAAATTGTGTTGTGCGTAGTAGTTTGCATTTATTACTGTGATGTGACATTTATTCATGTGATGTAACATGATGTGATGTATAAATGTAACCCTTATATGATGTAAAACACATTAAATTCAGTATTTTGAAAGTTTATAACTAACGTATCAAAATCTCTTTACGTGTAATTGTGTACAACAAAGCTAGGAGTGCTTTCTAAAAGCACTTTATAGTAAAATGTCCAAAAAGTGCATAAACTAACAAAAAGGGAAGATAAGTATTTTTGGTTGAACTTTGTAAAAAAATTTGTTTTCAAGATATCTTAAATCAAAATTCAATCCAAATTCACAGATTTGTTTTTATTTTATAAAATACGTTGTTTGGAGGAGAAGGTCCTGCTGTTCCTTCTCTGTATCCCAGGATGTAAAACTCAAGACAGACATGCGTTCAGGTCCCCTTGATGCCTTTGGACAAAGATTTAATTGAACTGTTCCACCACCATCTTCCTCCTCAGAGATTAACTACTCTGTCAATCTAAAAAAATTCTCTAAACTAGGAGCATGTCTGAATTTTGCTTATGGAATGTGATGTGCTTTGTTGAATTTGAAAGAAAGCCCCTGTATATGGATGCTTTGGGCTGGCAGAGAGAAGGAAGAATCCCACATTCCAGTGTTGTCCAGTGTCTATTACAGTTTTCATAGGCTATTTTTTACTAGCACTTTGTTCAGACCAAAACTGTTTGCCAGAAATTCTGTAAAACTGAAACACAAAGTGGTTCTCTCTTTTCTGAGATTTGTGCTTTTGTTTTATTTAAATGATGTACAAAGAGAATTCAAGTGAGATGCTCATGACTGACTGGTGTGGGGTTTTTCCTCTCTCCACTTTGTAGCAATTTTTCCTCCTCGCATTTTGGCTGCTCGTCCAGGGCAGAAAAACTCCGTTGGTGTTATTGAGGACAGCTCCACTGACAAAGAGGCAGAGGAAAGCATTACCTACACTACAGTTGACTGGAGAGAATTTATGTGCAATACTTGGCATTTGGAACCTACGCTCAGGTAACAAGCAGCCTTATCTGCTGTCTCCTTCTCTCTGCATTTTATCTGTGGGTACTGTCCTGCAAATGACAAGTGTTTCCATGCTGATGCTGTTCAGCTCCTAAGAGGATCAATCGTGTGGATGCTGTTAATGCATTTGTCTTTGGCTATTAGTGCTGCTAGGAAAGATACCTGCTCCAGGACATGGCGAAGCTGGGTAACGCAATTATCTATTACATCAGTTAACTTCTAGATTAGAATTTATGCAGATTAAAGATACTGTTGGAGGCTCTTCAAAATTAGCATACAGTAAAATTAAACTAAGGACCACAGATGACTGTTTCACTCTGTCATACAAGAGTCCATTCATTTTCTGCCACATGGTTTTTAATCTTGCAGTTTTCCATTTTCAGCATTCGTTTTAGTTCTTTAAGCAGTCACCTTAAAATAAAAAAGCACTATATACTAGTTGCTATATGGCAGCTTAAACTTAGCACAGAAGAATAGCGTGTATAGCAGCAACTCACTGCTCTCAATACACACTTTCAATCACGCAAAATGACTTTTCTGTGTGTCAGAGTCTGTTTGTTTTTTAACCTCTGCTGACACTGCTGGAGCACCTGTGTTCATTCACATATCAAAACAACACATCAACCCAGGCCAAACAAATCTTGACTGTTGGCAACATTTTGTGTTGGCAGTAATAATAAATCAATTTAAATGTGATCTGGAGGCAGCCCAGTCTGGTTTTTTTTGCCTCCTTGGGCATCCTCTTCGGGAGGATGTTCCATTGGTCATCTTCAGCTTGTCTGTATAAATTAAGTTTGAAACCCATGTTTGCTTGTTGGACTTAAGCTGGTCAGAAGTAACAGTGTTAAAAACGGATGTTTTTTCATACAAATGCCAGTTGCTCTATTTATATATTTGAGATTGAGTCCCCTATTTATTGTTTTTTAGATTAATATCCTGGACTGGGAGAAAAATTGATCCCGTTGGCGTTGACTACATCCTCCAAAAGCTGGGCTTTCACCATGCAAGGACTACTATTCCTAAGTGGCTGCAGCGTGGTGTCATGGATCCTTTGGACAAAGTTTTGTCAGTCCTTATAAAGAAACTTGGTACTGCACTACAGGATGAGAAGGAAAAGAAAGGAAAAGACAAAGAAGAATACTAGAAGTATAATGTGACAACCGTAATTCCGTTTGATTTTATCAAAGTGTTTTATTGTAAGAATTTAAATATGGTTTAAAGAGAAACCTAACAGCTTTTTGCTACTCTATTTAAAACTTACATTGTGAGTAACTGTTTACCGTGGTACATGATACCATTCTGTATTTGAAGTTACTGCATGATGATGACCAATGTATATTCTGTGAAGGAATAGCTGGAATACTGTAAATCTGCTCCTCAGTGCCCTCCGTTTTATCATGTGCAATACAATTCCTGCATCTTTAAAGTACTTGCAGATTAACTGTGAATTTTCATAAACTTTATTTGCCATAACACAAACCCCTCGTTGATGTGACCGGTAATTGATTTGTCAATGTAGACTTGTGTAAATTATATATATATATATATAACTTATGAAACTGTGATTGCCTTAGTGCTAAAAATCATTGTTTATTACACTTGTAATAAAATTTAACTACTGTACAGGGCTTTTTGTTGTTGTTGTTTCAAGTTCCTTGATTAAAAAAACAAAAAAAAAAGGCGTTTTTTAAGTGTAACTTTTCATCGAATTATCACTTACCCTGAGGCGCGCTTTACACACGCCGGGGCGAGGCGGGGGCCGCCTCACACCCTAAAGGCGGGAAACCGGTCTTCCCCCCTCGCCTCCCCCGGGGAGCTGGAACAAGGCGCCGCCAGCTCCGGCTCCCGACAGCTAGGAAACTGTGAGCAGCCCTCCCAGGCGCCCAGCCGCGGGGAGGAAGCGGCGGTGGCGGCGGCGGCGGCAACGACGACGGCCCCGCCGGCCGGTGCTTCCCCGTGGCCCGCTCACCGCTACGTGCCCCTGCCGCAAGCGGGTCGGGGTGCGGCTGCGGCCGGCGGAGCCGATGCCGGCCCGTGACGCCTCTCGCCCCTCCCGGTTGCCGCCTTGCTCCGGTGGGTGGCACGGGAAACCGACCAGACAGCGTGGGGTGGGGGCCGGTCGGCGGCCGCTGCTGCGCCAGGAGGAGGCTGGCGTTCTCCCTCGGCCGCGCCGCGGCGGGCGGAAGGGCTCTCGGCGGAGGCATCGCCCCCCGCCTTTTTCCCCTCGACAAAATGGAGGGGCCGGCCAGAGGCGCCGCCGCCTCTAACATGCTGGCGGTGGGGGGGGGTCGGCAGCTGAGGGACGGCTTTGCGCTTCGGCCGTTAGAGCCCACCCCTGAGGGCGGAGAGGGGGGAGCTGCCGTGCAGCCCCTGCGCCTCCTCCTTCCATTTACCTCAGGCGAGCTCCACCTACCCGTCGGGTGTAAACCCTGCGGCACCGCCCGCAGCGGGACGGTCAGGGCGGCCGAGCCCGGCAGGTGTGGGTTTTCTCACAGCACAGGGAGAGGAGAGCGGGTACTAAAGCCTTCTGCTCCAGCGCTAGCTCCTCCTGGAAACTTGAGAGGGATCAGCTTTGCTGCTGTAGTTCTTGCCTCGCTCCCCGCAGAGCCGGCTGGGGGGTTGTCTTCTCCTTGGAGCCGGTGGCAAGACGAGGTGCAGAGGGGCATCACGCGTGGGGGAAGGTGGTTAACTAACCGGAGAAGGGTCTTCGAACCCTGCGGTGCCGGCTGGGGAAGGGGAGGGATGGGAAGGACGCTGGGTCTCGGTTCTTTTGCTCCGTTGTGTGGGGAAGCGGAGTGCGAGTTGTTGGTAGTGCTCTTGGGAAAACGTCTGAACTAAGAAAAACGGAGAAAACATCTCGTAACTTTACTGTTAAACTTATTTAGGTTGATCCAAAATGACTAGCAGCAGCGGCTGGTTTCAGAGTGCTGGAATACCCCCCTTTGACCCCATGCAAAAGAGGACTTTGCCAGCTCGGGCTCCTAGGCAGGCACCTTTAGAGGTGCTTTCTCAGTCTGTGAGCGTAAGGCCAAAACTTCCACCTTCTGAGAGGTGTGCTGTACCAAAGGTGACGCAAAATCCAGGTATACTTCTCCGTTTGTACACTGAGATTAGCTATTAAAATACACTGTTGATGCTAGTGAATAAGTAACTTTATGATTTTTTTCTTTTTTGAAAGGTTGCAACCCTCTGCTGCTTTTTTTTACCGTTGTACTTTCTTAAGTGACTTCTTTAGCATCTGCTCGACCTTGTTTCTCTCTTTCCTATGTCCTTTACTGGAAGTTTGTTAGAGTAAGAGATTTGTTGTAGGGTGGGCTATATAGTCTGCTGTGTTTCATAATTATAAATTCCAAGTTACACATTAAAAGTGCGGTAGAGGTTGCCAAAATATAGAATACGTACTGCCTCATGAATTTTCATAGAAGAAGTTTTAGCTGCGGTTCCAGATGTCCTGGGATGTTTTTGAGTTCTGTCTCATCAAATAGTTGTATTGAGGTGAAGGCACCTATTTATGAATTTAGTTTACTTTAGTTCTTCTTGGCTGGGAGATACTTATGCCTGAGTATATGGCAACCTGTCCATCCTAGAGTTGATACAGGGCAAAAGATTTCATTTTTTTCTCTCAAAGCTAACAGAACACACCGATCCTTCACAGAAGTAGATGCTGCAGGAAATGTTAATTGGTTGTTCTATAGGAGATCGCCAAGTCAAAGACAACTGTCCAGATATAGTGTGCTCCTTGAAAGAGCTTGTATTTTGAATGAAACTCAGAAGTGTGGGTTTGCCTCAGGACTACTCCTCAGAATTTATAGAAGTCTTTTATGACTTGACTAACTTGCTTCATATTGCCCTCTGAAGAGCCTAAGGGCTCTGTGCTAGGACAGATGAAATATCCACCCACCTGCTCTCCTGGTTCCCAGTGTGGTTAATCATGGGCGTGGGGAGGACCTGGAGGGTCAGGGTGGGTGTGCAGTGCAGCTCTCCCCGTGTTCTGTCCTGGCCACTTCAGCTAGAGGCGCTGTCTCTGTATTTAGCAGCTCTTTGTGGGTGGGTTTCTTTTTCTTTGAATGAGTTATCTGCTTTTTGAATAATGTGTGTGGTTGCTAAAACTTTTTATAGTGTTTTACGACAGGGTGTTCACTGCTTCATAGTTTTGTGTGAAAAAACCACATGCTCCATTGTTTTTAATCTGCCATCAGCAACTTTCAGTTGATGGCTGGTTTGCAGGGGAGGGGAGGGGGAATATATGTTGTATTTACATATAATGTCTGTCTATATTCAGAGGTTAATGGATTTAGTACTCAAAGCTTTGATGCTTTTAAAAGAGGAGGTACACACCGTTTCTGAATTGCTGGCGTTGTTAATGTAGGATTCAGTACAAAGCAATACTGCTCTAGAGTAAATGTTTTGCTTTTTGTTCTTCTAAGAAGCATCGAAAAAGCATTTATTGTAAACAGATTTAAACTGTCAGTGTGTTCAGTTCTTTTCTTAATTTTGATTCAGAACCTTTTCTTTTGAAAGCAGCCCATGCACCGCCATTATCAGCACTTCCTCCAAAGAAAGACCTAGAGGAGTTTATTGCAAGATATGAACAGGGGGTAATAAACCCAGTGTCTGCCTTGCATCAGTTTGCACAAATGCACCATTTACAACTTGAATTGAAAGAAACTAGTGTGGCAGGTAAATACTTCTTCTTTTCTTAAATAAAATAATATTTGCTTGTCCTTGAGATGATTTGGCGTTCTGCAGTTAGTATTGATGGCACTAATACAGATGACTTTTTTTTTTTTTTTTTTTACTGTTGGTTGTACTACCCTACACATATGTTGCTTTTTGGCTGCCCTTTTTATTGTCTACACAGCTGTGTCTCATAATTAATTACTACAGAATTTGATCAGATGAATTGTATAAAATTCTGGCTGCTACCAGAACTTTGTGAAAAGTGCATAAAGTGAAAGCCGCTACAATTCTTCTGGAAGTGAAAGGTTTGAATTGTATTTGCTAAAATTGTCTTTTTGTTTTGTTCTTGTCCTTGGAATGAATATAAGCACATAAAGCTATGGATAAAAGTACCTTAAAATAATTTCACTAATTGTGTCTGGGTTTTTTTTCTCCTTTAAAGGCAATATCATAAGGCCTTATTTTGCCTTTTGTGCTGTGGTAGATGGTGTTTGCTACAAGACTGGACTGGGAAAAAACAAGAAGGAATCTAGATTAAATGCAGCTAAACTGGCTCTTGATGAGCTACTTAACTTGGAGTATACAGGGGTGAAGGCTTCTGAAAAGTCAGGTAATTATTCTAGCAACACCTATTTAGAATTTGAAAAGCTTGGTTTAAAGGTTTCCTATGCAAAATCTCTGTGTAGTTTTATTAAATGCTTCCGTATCAGGGCCTCTGTTGGTTTTCTTGAATCCTTTGGACAGAGCTAACTGTTTTTTTCCTTTGTCTTTTGTGTATGAGGAGTTGCATCAGTTTGTAGCCCAGAGTGGAGATTACTGAAGGAATTAATTTATTTGTTGCTGTTGCACTTGATTTGCTACTCACTAGCTAACAGCAACATGAAGCTGATCTTATGTGGTTTTGAATTTTTATGATTAAAAGGCTTCAACACTGAGTTACTACTTTCAAAAGAATTCAGTTACCATAACGTTTATCTTCTTTTAAGTGTTGCTGCCTAAATAGTTCTATGCTTATAAGGACTTCAAAGTCAGAAAAAAAAATTCTTAGAGAATTAGAAACTTTAACTTGCTGGAAATAGTGTGAGATCCATGCTTTGAAACTTGGAATGTCCATCACAGTTTGAAATTTTGTTAAATTCTTAGATCCTCTCTGTACTCCTGCTGAGCCCCAAACTCCAGCAAACTGTGTTCGCGCCTCAAGGATCTGTTTTGGTAAGGAATAGTCTTGGTTTTCTCTATTGATTCCAATTAGCCAGCAAATGCTTGCTTTTTTTTTTTTTTTTTAATTTGCCTTTTTTTTTTTTAATTCTTCTTTTAATACATTTAGTGATCTCTATGGAGTTGCTGTTATTTTAAACCTCTCTGAAGAACGCTGTAAGAATTAGTGTCACTAAAATAGGAGATTGACCATTGGTTCTACAAATGGACACAACTTAAGTAAATTGCTTGAATTTAAGTGGTGAACTGGTGACAGAAATAGAAACAGTATTTCTGTCCTTACTTGAAACACTGTGTGGAGTAGTTGATCAAACTTGATCCATACCCCTGATTTATTGTCATGAATAATAAAAGCATAAATTGTTTAGGTGTACTTGTCCTTTATTTATTTATATTCATCCTGATAATCTTCAGAATCCCAGAAGTGTGTGTTGATAGTGCTTTTACCATGTGTTTACAGTTATAATTTGTCAAGTGGTTGATCATGTCTGTTCCCTCTCCCCTGCAAATTTGTGTCTTGCTGGTTTTTATTGTTTTGTTTAGGAGGACAGCTTATATATCAAAAGCTTTCGCAAACACTTGGAGAAGTATTTAACAGGCTGACTACCGCACATCCTGAGTACCAAAGTTGCGGCAGTTCACTGGCTGCCTTCATCATTGAAAAAGGTAAGTCTGTTTTGATCATGAGTATCGGGGAGTGGAAAACCTAGGCTGTTTGTGTTGCCAGAGAGCTTTGATTAATGCGTTTCTGATCCTTAATAAATGTAAAGGGTGGGTCACCTTCTTTGAAATACTCTGTTTTGATGGCTCTGTCACATGCATAATTATGCTACAGTCATGCAACTATTCAAGACCAACATAAGCATTTCCTTGTGCTGTCTCAAAGAGGAGTAAGGCTGTATGTATAGACCAGTATGGGCCAGAGCAGGTGGATATGCCCTGAAGGAAGCTGCAGCCTGTGGAGGACCCACGCAGGAGCAGGCTTCTGGCAGGAGCTGTGGTCTGTGGAGAGGAGCCCACGCTGGAGAAGGTTTTCTAGCAGGACCTGTGACCCTGCGGGGGACCCACACTGGAGCAGTCTGTGCCTGAAGGACTGCAGCCCACGGAAGGGACCCACGCTGGAGCGGTTCTTGAAGAACTGCGGCTGGTGGGAAGGACTGTATCCTGTGGGAGGGAGCCCGTGTTGGAGCAGGGAAGGAGCGTGAGGAGGAAGGAGTGGTAGAGACCCAAGTGTCAGGAACTGATGCTTCCCCATACCCCTGCACCACTCGGGCTGGGAGGAGAGGAGGTAGAAGAGTCAGGAGTGAAGTTGAGCCAAGGAGGAGGGGGTAGGGGGAAGGTGTTTTTAGTTTTGGTTTTGTTTCTCACTATCCTGCTCTAATTGGTGATAAATTAATCTTCCCCATGTTGAGTCTATTTTGCACATGATGGTAAATGGCAAGCCATCTCCCTGTCCTTACCTTGACCTACGAGCTTTTTCATTTTGTTTTTTCATAGAATCATGGAATTGTTTAGGTTGGAAAAGAGCTTTAAGATCATAGACTCCAACCTGCTGGGGGACAGGGGCTGTGAGAGAGCAGCTTGGTGGCACCTGGCAGCCAGACAAGGCTATCCCACCACAATGATGTAAAAATAAATGTTTTTTCTTTTTAGGTGGACAGCATGAAGTTGTAGCTCTAGGAACAGGAGAATATAATTACAGTCAGTGCTTTCAACCTTGTGGAAGAGTGTTGCATGACAGCCATGCCATTGTTATTGCAAGGCGTTCTCTACTTAGGTGAGAATGTGTGTACAAATAGTTATCAGTTGTCTTGCAGCCAGTTCTTCTCAGTTTTAGTTTTGCAAATGTAAATATAAGTGCACTTGCATTTTATAGTTAGTACCTTCTGGATTGTTTTCAAATTGTGAATTAAATGTGAATATCCATGTATTTGTAAACAAAGTAGTGCTTTTCACATGTACTGTTACTTAATGCTTTCTTTTAGATATTTTTATAGACATCTTTTGCTCTTCTATAATGAAAATCCAGCAAGGACAGAGAAATCCATATTTTGCACAGCACCAGGCTCAAAGCTGCTTACCCTAAAGCAAAATACAACCATCTTTCTCTACATGAATCAGCTTCCAAAAGGAACTGCTCAGTTAAAATCACAGATGTAAGTCCCTTGGTATTTTCGGAGATGTTGTGGTGGAAGATTAATTTGTTTGCAGTGACAAACACATTGTCACATTGTTGTGAGTGTGGGAAAATATGTATTATGCATTGTTACATGTTTCTAAGGTGGGAGGAGCTATTCTGAATTTTTTTCATGTTTTGGAAGCTTTAATGTACAGGGTGGTAGTGATAAGTGTATGAGAGACAGCTCAACATGACGATAAACTTTTACATGGGTTATAGCTTCAGGATGATGCTTTGTTTATTATGGATACCCACTTACTTGTTAACCCCCCTCCCAAGATACTATTAAAATACTAAGAAATGACTAATTTAATCACTGAGCAGGTGGATGTGGTGACTTCATGTCATCCTTTGCACCACAGGACTAGAGTATAAAAAGCCTTGAATTGAAACAATAGGCTCCTACTCTGCTTTGTAGAAAAAAGGTAATGAGAGAAACTTGATGGGACAGTCTTATGCTTATCTTTCCACTTGTAACTTCTGTTAAATTTCTGAAAGTGGTTTTGGTTTTTTTAATAGTTTTGACATTTAAAAGCAGCAGTCACTGGTTTACCAGGTTATTATGAACAGCGTTATTTTGTGTCCCTTCTAGTGGTGCAGTGGAATAATGTCCCTGAAAGTTGTACAGTCATAAGTTTTCCATATATACAAGACAGCTAGTGACTTCCATACTGTATTTGCAGTGTTGGGAAGGCAGACTTGTGAACTAGAAGTCACAGCCAATTCATTGCAAGTTGTGCTGACTGGGGGAGTCCCTCCTGTTAGAATTGCAGAAGGTTTTAGATTACTTTCAGTGTCGCAGCCTGCTCTTACAAGGAAATGGTTGATGAGACTGGGTGCAGTTTGTAAGCTACTTTATAATAGTTGACAGATCACAGATTCAGCGCTTTTTCTCTTGTTTTTTGTCCATTCTGGTGTGCGCTCTCTTGAGACGAACTCTGGGAAGTATTTTTTTCTAACACAGCAGATTTGCTTATGTATAGAGTTATTTAAAGAGTTTTTAGAAGGGAGCTACTTTCAAGTAATCCATTGAGTAGCAAAATGTGGCCGCTTATTAACAGGTGGTAGTATGTTACTTAACCCAAAATTAAATGGGTGCTTTATAATAATGTAATAAAGCAAAATCACCTTTGATCATAGCATTATAAGTTACGTTATTGTTGGGGAGAGTTAGCTCAAAACTTCAAGCTTTGACTTCTCATCCCTCTTTAGTTAAGGGGGAAACCGTTTTGCTTCAGAACTGTCACTGTTCCGTCTCCCTGATGTGTTGGCATCTATTAGTTTTAAATATTTTGAAGAATTGCAATGTAAGTTATGTTTTAACGGAGATTACCAACCTTACAGCTGCTTTTTTACAAGATGAACAGCCTCCAAGTAACTTCTGTCATAGTGCAAGTAGACACAAAGTGATTGCTTGTTTGCAGTGTATGCTGATCTTTTTTAATGTTAGCACAACTGATGGCTAAGATTAGGTTGAATTACTATTTCGTATTTAAATACTGATTTTGGTATTCCAGTTACTTGAGCAGCTGAATGTGGTGTTTCCAAAATTTACAAATATTGAACATACTGCAAGGCCCAGATCTGTTGATACTGTTTTCTGAGAAACCATATTAGATACCACCTTACAATAATCTCTTATTAGAGTACTTTGTCACTGAAATTCATTTTCTTGTCTTACTTTAGACATCTCAATCCACAATCTATATCTGCTTATGAAACTAATGAAGAACTGAGTCTCCATGTTGCTATAGAAGGCAAGATTTACCTAACTGTTTGTTGTCCACCTAAAACTGTTAGAGCAAGCAGTATGTCCGCTAGTGACAAATTAACAAAATGGGAAGTGGTTGGTATTCAGGGAGCGTTGCTGAGTCACTTCATCGAACCAGTGTATATAAACAGTATTCTTGTAGGTAAGCTTAATGCAAATTTCAGTGGGTTTTTTGTATGTTTTCATGTTCAGTTTGATTACATTTTATAAAACATGAACTAAACCAAGATGGTTCTTTAAAGAATTACAGTACTTTTCTGAAAAGGTACTAAGTGTGTATATTTTTTTTTCACTCATCTTTGAAATACCCTGATGTAAAACTCAGTTATGCTCATTCTTTTGTCATTGTGGGCTTGTTTTAGCTTGCCAGATTGTCGTTCCTTTACTATGTATTAAGAGTAACAGAAGATATTCACCATTGTTTTATAACAAATTGTATTTTAGATATTGAGAAAACGTCGTGTGACAAATGCTGTGTCTGTTAACTGTTCAGTCAAATAATGGTGACTTTAAGGTGACAATGTTAGTCACTTAACTGTAGAATGGAGCAGTGGTGGAAAAACTGCCAGTATTTAACTGAAAATGCTCAGTTTCACCCTGGGTTATCTTATGAGCTCTATGGGAAAGTCTTTGTTCGGTTTTGTTTGTGTCCGTGCTCTGCGCCGCCCTCCCCGCTTCGTATTGGTTTGTGCAGATAGGCATTTTGTTGAGGAATAGGGATTACCAAGGTGATAGTGAATTCCTAAGATTTTGTGGCAGTCAGGAAGACCATACTATTATCGGAACTCATTTCAGTAGCTTTTATTTATGTGGTGGAATTAAATTAAAGGTTTTCAGGTGTTTCTTCCTCTTAGTATTTGTATTATGAGACTTAGTACACAGGTGTCTGAGTTCCCCAGATATTGAAGATGACCCAGCTTTTCCTTTTCTAACACAGAACAAGGTTTTTGAAGTGCTCCAAAAGATCTTGGAAGAGTTGGTGAATGCCTGCCAGTACCTTCTGAGGAAGTCTGGGCACTTTAAGTAAAAGCGATAGAAAAATTTCTAATATGCTCACTTAAATGGTATTCAAAGTAAATGTAATCTATAATGTATTGCCCTTTTATTTAGTATAAATTCTATGGCCATTCCTTGAGATACTATGGACCAAAGTATGTTTGTTTAGTAGGCAGTCAGAAATACTGTTGGATGTGGAGTAATATGAGAAAACTCTGTAGTGCGTTTTCAAATCTAGAACATCAAAGTTTGTGTTGCAGCTTTTATTTTAATGGTGTGTTCTGCAAGGACTGTAAAGAGTTGATGAAGAATAATTATTCCAGAAAGGAGGTATGCAATGAAAATAATGATGCCTCCGGAGAAGAAATTGTGAAATCATTTTTATTTTGTGAACTGAATATTGGAACTGATTTTTCCAAATATCAATTTTGTGTAGAAGAATGATTATAATGTAGACTAGTGGAAACATCTGCATTCTTAGATTCTTTAATTTTTCTTTTTTAATTTGATGTACTTTATATGTGACTGATTTTTTTTGTTTAATAGGAAATGGAAATTGCAAGGGTACAAGAGGGCTAGAAATAGCTATAAAACAGCGTGTTGATGATGCACTTACATCAAAGCTTCCCATGCCTTACCTGGTCAACAGATCTCATACTTATGTGGTGAATGCTGCACACTCAATTCAAACAGACTTTCAACAGAGGTCTCTTAGTTTGAATTGGTCATTGTCAGACGCATCACTGGAGGTTGTGGATGGGTTAAGTGGAAAAACCACTGAAAGGTTAGAATTTTTTTTCAATATGTTGGAAATCATGGTTAGCCCTATTGTTCTGTGCTGATTCATTGGAGTATTCATTTTTTAAGCTATGCATGGAGGCCACAGCATTACCCAAATGAGAGAGATTCTCTTCTGTGTTAGGTGAATGCATCCTGTGATTAGATGTAGCTTTAGAGATCTTGTAACTTTACAGTGAGGTGCTAAGATGTGAAATTGAACAGTTCTTTGAATTGAGATATCTTTATTCCATTGTCTGTTGTAGTGGGTGTTTTAATGCATAAAACCAATTGGCAGATAAATAGTTCAGATAAATTCCAGTTTGAAAACCATTTTTGGTTTACTTGTTTAAATTCTCACAGCTGCTGATTTGCATTAACTTTGCTCATTGGAAGTGGAAGTAGGATCATATTATCATATTCACAAAGCATTAGAGGGGAAAAAAATCCTGTAATGTTAAAAGCAATATACCTGTAGTGTATTTGTTACTGAGTTTTATTATTCTTTTTTCATTTTGACTGCAGTTCGCCATTCAAAAGTGGCACTTACATGGCAAGTCGCCTCTGCAAGGCAGCAATGTTCAGTCGTTTCAGATTGCTTGCTAAGGAAGCAGAACGGAATGATTTGCTTCAAGTTGCAACGTACCATGAAGCTAAGGTAAGCTGGTACAGAATGGGAGAGTTTTAGTAAGGAGTCTTATTATGGCTACTCTCTAAGCTGGTTTGATAGCCAGGGGGGTCTTTCTGTTTTGTGAAGACTTCACCTGAAAAGCTGGATCTCTGTTATTGCCTCTAATCTTTGTCTGAGAATGGTCTGAAATTTTTCAAGCAAAATTAATCTACTGAATTAATCTTAAAACATTCTCTATGAAAATCTGCCATGTTTTGTCTCAGCACATGGAGGTTGCTGGCCATTTTTCTCGCATAAGATAGTTTCATATTAAAAAGATTGGGAGCTTTTTGTTCATTAGTTCATTTCCAATCTCACTTTTTATATTTGTTTCATACATCCCTGTTTGGGCACCAGCTGAGAAGGGGGAGTGATAGAACGGCTTTGGTGGGCACCTGGCCTCCAGCCAGGGTCAACCCACCACACGTGTAGATATTTTTCTACCACAGTGTAGTCTTGTGGGAGGATTCTTATGTCATAGAGGAATAGGAAAGTAGGAATCGTTCATCAGATGACAGCATTAGGTCTCAGGCTTTCCTCTGTGTTATAAAAATACAGAGAAACTACTTAAAGGAGCTGCTGCTGTGATTCTTGATCGCTTTAACCACAGTTCACTCGCTTCTGTCCATACTTGGAAATATGTAGGCTCATCATACTTCTCTGTACTCTTCCAGTTTTTTCCTCTGCTTGGTTCAGGAGATACTTATTTCCAAAACTGTTACGTGAAACTTAAGCTTTTATAAAGTACATGTCTTTTTTGTTCTCCTGTCAGAACATGCAAGAGATCATTTTTTAAATGATTCAAAAGCTACTTTGAAATAGGATGGCTTGCTAATTGACTGTTGAACTGCTAACACTGTTCACCATGTGTTTAGATTTGCATTGGATGATATTGAATGTTTCTTTTCAGTGTAAAGATATTATTGGAACTGAAAAGATGCCAAAAAAAATAATGTTTAGCAGAACAATTCTCTCATCCCAATAAATGCCCAAATACATAAAAAGAATATGTTTTGAGAGTCTGTAACACCTTCTCTCACTGTCAGCAACTGAGGGAACCGTAAGATTTGTAGGTATTGTTTTCTACAAGGTTTGTGCTTGTGCATATTATATGCTGGTGGTAAAGAACAGAGATCTCTGTAACCATAATTCTTGAGATCTTTCAAGACCTTTCTTCTTTTTTTAGATTCAATCTGAATTGTACCAAGAAGCTAAAAATTTGCTGCAAAGCTACTTAGAGCAACATAGTTATGGATCCTGGATTGTGAAGTCTCCACATATCGAACAGTTCAGTGACTGACTGTGACATGGATTGTATGTGAAGTCAGTGTGGATGATTTCTTTCAGTAAGATGTAATTCTGATTAATAAAATGTTTAACTGTAGGGTTCATGTTTGCAGCAAGAACATCATTCCAGAGCTGTCAATTGAAATGTGGTTGTTAAACCATCTGTAACAGTTTAGTCTTTTCCAAAAGTTGGTGTTTTCTCATGGGTAGGAGTATCTAACAGCTTTGCAAATCTGTTCTGTTTTGCCCCTCAATGCCACCTCATTCTGCTCCCTCACCCCCCCCCCCCCCCCCGCCATGGAGTTATTAACATGGTTTTTTCCTGTTAGTTTCAGGATTGCTGTGTATTGATTTCTTCTTTTTCCCTGCCTTTTTCATAACTGTCTTTATAGAAAAGAAAAAAAAAACAACCAAAAAAACCCAAAACAATAAAAGTTGGGATTTCTTTAAAAAAAAAAGTATTACAATGTGAGAATCACTTTCAGAAACAAAAATTGGCAATCTATGCTTTATCTGTAGGCATCCTTTGCTAGTCATTTTAAGACTTCTTTAGCATGGGTTTGCCAAGTGGCTTGTAGTTCACTGTATATTGTTTGTGGTAGAAGTGTTAAAAAATAATCTGTGTACTTCACGTGTGAAAGTTTGAATTGCCAAGCTGTTACTCAACTGTTCTGTGACAACCACTATTTTTGGTAGTGGACTTAAAGCATTTTAAAGGTGTCAAAGCTGTAAATAACAAAATAGTGTGTTGTAGTACAGAAGTCACCAGAAACAAGGTTCCTTCAACTTTTGTGGGCTGCCCCAAAAGCCATCAGATGCTAGTGCTTGTAAATTAGTTGGACTCTTCTACCCACAGACTACTTTATCAGTACTGACGAGTTCTTGCAAAATTGTCTGCATGCATAATAACCTGAAAAATGTTGCCGAACAAGAGGGAAGTTGCTTCCTTGTAAGTTATGGTAAGAAGATGGTAACATCATGATAATGTTTAAAAGGATGTTGTTAAGTACCACGCTTGGGTTTTGTGTGGTGTTGTGAAACATTAGTGTATTTAAGTTAGAGAGTACACTTTCATTATGTTACTTGATTTTTGTATATCATACAAAAGCTGTTAGGTAGTGTTTTCAAACACCAGTAATAGTATAGTGCTGTAGTCATGTTTCAGCTTCATATCGTAAGAGGATTCTAAAACAAAAACCTCTTTCTGTTTGTTTTTTTCTTCCCCTAATCTGTTTTTCTAACTAGTATGTGGACTCTTTACTAGAGACAGCCTTATGTTGATTTTCAGGTTATTGAAACTCACTGACTTGTTACAAGCTTGTCCTTGACTTTTTTTGCTGTTCTGCTATTTTGTTTTCTGTTAGGTTTTTTAAGATGGGGGGTGGTGGTGGTGTGGTGGTGTTTTGTTGTCTTTTTGTGGCGCATGCTCCACATAATATTTGCTCCATGTAATGTTTCCTTTCTAAGAATGCTTGAGAATGGCTGTCATATTCCAGGCTAGAGCATAGTGTTGCCTTTTTTCAGGGGTATTAAAACTTCAATAAATTTCCTTGACGGTGTGTTAGCGTTTTATACACTTTGGACCATTTTTCTGTATGGACTTAGACTTTGGCTGAGACATCATCACCAAGGTGTTTTCTGTGGTTAAGCCAGAAGCCTTAAATATGTACAAGTAACTGAGCTTTTTTTGTGTACTTCAGCCATTTTATTAATTGAACAGCAAACCAAAACATCTATGAAACTTAGGTTCCTTCTTTGGAGGAAAGAGGTTCTGTTGTGAAAACCATGTGCTGTGCTAGGCATGATAGCTGTATCCTTGAGAAATGAGTTGATGACAACAGCATGGATCCAGTTTTGTATCTGGATTGTTCTTTGATTAAGAAACAGCATATGCAGAATGCACTGGGCTAGTAAATATTAGCATGTAGGTGTTCTGTCCAGGTTTTTCTCAGCTATTTCTGTAATTCCAAAATGCAGTTCCAGTAATGAGGCTGAAGATGTATTACTGTCAGGTATATGAACACAGAGCACATGTACATTGTACATACATACATGGCTGGCTGCACAGACCAGGGACAGGCATGTGAACACAAACAGCACCAACAGCCTCTGGTTGAGAGCTCAGCCTCTCCGTCCCTTCCCTGCTTGAGAAGAATTGAGGTCCACTGGTGAGACTATATATACACATGCATAGATGGCTGTGCATGCGTGCATGCGCTCTCTCTGTATGCATACACACACCTGCTATACCTATACGCATATACTTGTCACAAGTGACACATGTCAGATTTGACGTGTCACATAGCTGTAATATGCCACATGTTGATTCTGACATACATCACATCTGACGTCACATAAGTCGTGTCACATGGCACATCGCATGCATGTCATCAGTCACGTGTTGTGTGCCATGTCTCACGTGTGTTGCATGTCACCATGTCTCACGTGTTGCGTGTTACATTTCATGTCATGCATGTTGTCACGTCTCAACGTGTTGTGTGGCACCATCTCACGTGTGTTGCATCACCGCATCTCATGTTGTCATATGAGTTTCATGTTATGCATGTTGTCACACGCGTCACATGTTGCATGTCTCAACTAATGCATGTCATGTCATCTTGTGTCACGTGTAAGTCGTGTCACATGTAAGTCACGTGTCACAGATATCACATGCATGTCCCATCATGTGTCATAGATGTCATATACATGTTACATGTCACACATGTAATGTGTCATGTCACATGTCACACATCACATCATACATGTCGCATAAATGTCGTCGTCTCATACATGGTGCATACATGTCACATGTCAGATGTGTCATGCATGTCGTACATGGCACATACATGATGTGTGTCATGGTACATGGCACGTGTCATACATGTCACATTTTAATTTGATATTAAAGCTGTGGGATCAAGCAGACGAGAGCTCAGGAAATTGATTGACGTAAGTGTTGTAAGGGGTTCTGCTGAGGTGTTTCACAACTTAGAGGAGAAGGTATGTACAGTGAAGTTCACCTTGCTATGCGTTTTCAGATGCTTGCAATATAATATCCTTTTTCTCTAAAGATTTCTTTTAAATTTTGGGCAAATACAGGAGCTGATCCTGCAGCTACTATTTCAGTATGTGAATCTAGCTATAATTGGTTGCAAATTTGACAGGCAAAAATATACGGAGAATTTGTTTGCTGTACGTAGAATTTTTATCAATATTTTAACAACTTTAGATGTTTTTTCCTGTTTTTTAACAACAGGCTAAAGGGCTACCAAATGGACTAAAGTGATAGTATCACAAAATAGGGAGGAAAGTACACTTCTCGTTCTGTCAAATTGACCAGAACTTGACAAATGTTACATTTCACATTAATATCTACCCAGTCTGTATTTTGTAAATGTACAAATTTTAGTGAGAAATCCATTGTGTGTTTTTTCTGTAGATTTTATGAGCAAATGTAAACTGATTTTTTTCACTGTCTTTGGAGCTATGCTATTTACTGCGTTTGCCAACAGTATATTTTTATTTAGTCTAAGCTTTACCTTTTATGTTACGCTCAACGTTATCTACTCTTATCATGTGCTATGGCAATCTGCAAACCTCTTTGCACACTGAAGTGTAGTGACCACTACTGTGTATCTGGGATTCACAGTAAGAGTTTTTTCACAAGATTCTGCTGCAGTAATGTTTGTCACACTTACTTTCTGTTGCTGCTTTTTGTCATTCAGTGGCCCTTAGAGAATGCAAAATTACAGTGACTTGAGCATAAATCTTCATTTTTGCATTGCTTTGAGCGGACCTTGTTCTCCGAAACCTAATTTAGTCAAGAAACTTGTCGTTTAAAAGAGTACATATTTGCAGGCATTTTTAACTGCAGTGAAATGAATACTTGATCGTTAATCACTCAGGGTTTTTTACCTACCCTTTGCCTTAGATTTTTCTACAGAATGGCAGGAGTGTGTTTACATGCTTTTCCAGTGTGCCTTTTGTTAATATGACATAAATAACTTTCATCAGCTGCTGACATGCAAAATGTTTTGCAAACGTCTTGCATACTTTTTAGGAAACGTACAGTTATGTATGGCTGAAACTGAAATATCAACTTAAAACATTAATCAGAATCTAAAAGGCCTCATGACTACAAATATGTGCAACACAAACAACTTCCTCTTACCTCAACTAGCTGTATGTATCAGCAGTCTTTATAGTCAAACAGGTACTTCTCTGAAAAGGTGTCTTGAAGTGGTTGTTGGAGCTGCTACAGGGGGAGCAAGCCAGCCAGCAGATGTTTTGAAAATCCGCAGCAGAGCATGGCTACTGTACAGAAGTCACGTGGCAATCCCCAAAACAAGTGCCAGAACAGCCAAAGCCACTGCTTCCCGTGACTGTAATCGTGCAGCTGTCTTGGAATATTGCAGCCCAACTCCAAAGCAGTTTGTGCAGACCAAAACCTCAAAAAAGGTGTATATATTCTCACACTACATGTGTTTTGTTTACGGAATTATTAGTGAGCTATGGCTTCTTCTTTTACTTATGAATACGTGGGTATCTCTTCACCATCATTTCTTGGTTTCTGAAGTACTTGACTGTTCCTGCCTTATCTAACATTTACTGTTTAGGTACTTAGAAAAGGTCTTGGTTATTCCACATGGGATGTCTGCATGGATTGACCCCAAGGTAGGTTTTACCATATCTTTAGAGTTGAGGTTTCTCACGCTTAAGCAAATGATAAAGGAAGCCTAATTTATTAATAGAACTATGTTCAATGAAAACTGCTCCTGTACTCTCTTTCTGATTGTTGAGGCCTGGGGAGCGATGCAGATAAACATGCATGGCCTGATACTGGCACATGGTTGTCTGCAAAGCCACATGTTTTGTGTGATGCTGTTACCTCGGGGTGCAGCTTTCTGCTGTAGATTAGAGGCTTTAGATGTAAACAATTCAGAAGGTTATAATGTTTATTAAGTAACCTGATGAAAAAACTCAGTGAAATAATGGATATTCTAGACCCACATCACTATTACTGAGTTACAATTACATTATGTAGTACGTTTTTACAGCTGTAAATCTATTATTAGCCTTAAATCATAATAAACTGTGTATATTTACTATCAAACTGTAATTCTATTTCCATTCTCTCCCTAATACTCGGCACTAGAGTGCAAGTTAGCCCCTCCTTGGACCAGCCTCCTACACTGTCTTCAGACACAGACCTGATGGGGAGTCCAGCAGGTGTTCTAGGAGGTTTCTAGATTTGACTCTGCAGGTTAGCGTCACTGCTAGGCAACTTCAGCCTTGCTCAGTTTTACTGCTGTGGTCACTTAACGTGTGGGTGGTCTTGCAAGATTCTGTGTGCTAAAATTCCTCTACGTTGGCAGTACTAGTCAGAAGTCAGTAGTACTCATATCATACTTAGATTCTTAAGGGTGTCTTTAAGACTAGTCTCTCTTTATTTCATAGGCTCAGTGCTTCCTATGTCTTTAAATATTGTCTCACTTTGTTTAAAGGAGAATTTTTCATTCTTTTTGCATGCTGTTTTAAAAATTTATCAAGCAAGAAGGAATCTATGTAAAGAGAAGCATTATTCTACAAAGATTGACAAGGTAGAAAGAACTTCTATGAATAAATTTCTTGCCTGTTTTCTCATCTTCTATGTCATACTGTATTTAGGTATTACTGTTATTATGGGCTGTCATTTGGAAGGCATCTGATTTGAGAAGAGGGTGGAGCTGATCTTTTTGTGGCTGGGATGAGTGACAGTATTTTGCTTTTCTGAGTCCTTGTGGGTGGGGACAGAGCACTCCTTTACTGTGAGAAGAGAAGATAAGTAGAGCAACAGATACCAGCGCTGTAAGTATTTTCCCTGTTTTGGCAGAAAGCTATCATTAACACCTATTTTCTCTTTGCAGCATTCAAGAAGACTGCTGTTTTTTCCATTGTTAGTCTGTTTTTAAGTATAATGTGAAATACTCCATACCACACCCACCAGCAAAACACATCAAAGACTAACCGATAGGCTGATAACTGTCGTAGTAGGCTTATTTTCATCGATTACAGCTTGCATTGTTAGCATTGAGTGGTGGGTTTTGGATTGTAAAAGATGCTCTTATTAGTTGTTTCTTTCTGCATAAAACTTGCAATGTCACACACAGTCACTTTCAATGACTGACTCCATCTTCATTTGAAGCAAGCACATTTCTGAGATTCCTCAAAAAGATCTTTGTGAATACTTAAGGCAGTATATGTTCACATGGATTTATACATTAATCATCAATTTTATGTTAGTTGTTGCTGGAAAGAATTGGCCATGTAAGTGTTCTGGGACATTGGTACCTCAGTTACCTGCATAGTTATTAGTTCAGGTGCATTGTTGTTTTAATAAAGTTTCCCTGTCTCTGAACAGTTTTGAGAACTACATGTTTTGCTTATGCCAACAAGAAAAATGTATCCTGCAAAAAATATCGCAGAAAGCTTGTGTAGCTAAGGAGAACAGCTCACAAAAAACCCTTGCTGTTTTGGGTCTCTTTTTTGAGGGAAGCAACTTGGTACTATTACTTCTATACCTTGTGCTGTATGCCAGTGTAAACTGGTATTTAATATTGCTTTGAAAATGATATCTTGTAGGTGTCTGGTTTTGAGTCTGTTACCTGTACGCTTGTATGCTGGTAAATGCTTTTGGGGGCTGCTTTTATTGTGTTTTAAAAAAAAAAGCAGAGTAGTAAGTCACCAGTGAAAAAGACAGTATCGTTTAACAAAGAATACTCTACACATGATTTTTGTATGTTACTGAAATTTATTAAATATAATCTACAGGTAACTTTTAATAATTTTTTTCAATAAATAGTTGTCTCTCTAAGTTTATTGACAAAGTGAGAACCAATTAGTTTTCCAAAGTACATTCTGAGCCCGTAGGGCTTACGGAAAGGATCAAATGTGATCTTAAAACAGACTGTCTTACCACCCAGACTAAGAACATACAGTGGTCCCAAAATAGACAGCAAGCTGGTAAGCCACAGGGCAAAATATATAAGTTAGTGATAATTAAATATTTCAATAAATAATGTAGCAGTAAAAATAAAAATGGTTTTCTGCTTATTTTAGCATAGATCTCAGAAGGTTGTTCAGTTCTTGGTGAAATGCAGGAAAGTTCTTCTTGTCATTTGCTTCACAGATCTTGCATCCAGTTCCTTGGGGAATTAGGCCCTGCAATACAAATATTTTTGCTGATTGGTGATAGCTCTCTTGCCAGCTAGTTTAGCAGTAATGCATCAACTTCTGTATGTTAAGGTTTTCTTTAAGAAAAAAGAACCCTTAATATTTCAGGGGATTGGCTTTTTTCAGTTGGTAAGTGTTAAGGGATGATATGATGAAGCTGCTGCTTATAAAGGAGATTTTTGTAAATGTAAAACTACTACAAGCTAAACACATTCACTCTCTATGATAAATACTGCAGTAGAGGCAGATCTTAATTTCTAGCCTGGAGAGGATTTCTAAAATGATCCAAGGATATCTCAGCCATGGAATTTGTTTATGTAGTGTATCAAGGGGTACTACATTCATTGTTGGGTCCTTTACAGTCATAAATTTATGGCACAGGTTTTGAAGCCATTGCTAATTGTTATGCTCCTCAAGGCAAGTTTTTGTCAGTGTAAGATGTCTTGCATGATTCAGTAAAGAAAATAAATGTCATATTTTTTCAAATGTTGACTTGTATAACTAGTACGGCTCAAATCTGGTTTACTGTATTGGATTATCATGCAAATAGATGGTGTCATATAGTTTAATGTTATGATATTTTTGTATAAAATCCTGTATTCTCAAGAGATGATAACACATAGACCTTGAGGCATAAAAACACTGATTCTGGCATTGTTTTTCACTAACACTGAAACACTTTTTTTCTTCTTTTTGTTTCTTAACTGGGTAAAAAGATTGCCTACCATAAGACTCTGGAGATTCTTTTTGATATTTCGAAGATTATCAACATCCTCATCTTCAATTTCATTCTCCAAGGTGCCCAGTTCTGTCAGGTAACATTGTAGAGATGTCCGGCTGCACTCCTGAAACAGTCAGCAAAATCATTATATATGTAACTTGCTTCCTGAGGAAAATTGATTTGATCTAAAAGAATCTCAATTACCCGTTGTTTTTATCCTCATATCAGGAATTAAGCTGTTGGTTTTCTACAACGTATAGTTAATTTATTCCCCCCTAAAGTCGTGTTGTAAGGTGTTACATGTGGCCTTAGTTCTATGGTAGATTATTGTAGCTTTTGAAAAGTGAGTAATCTTTACAGGGCACTTGAAGTGTTGGGATATCTCTTGGGAACACGAAGCTGTAGTATTTGCTCCTAAACCAAGCCATACTCGTACTTGTCATTTGGAAATCATGTCTTAGCAAAGGGGTTAATAGTCAAAGCCTCTGTCAGTTTTACAGTGGCCTTTTTAGAGCCATCTTCAGTTAATACACTTTGGCTGCTCTGTCTAATGTCTGCATCTGATCTGGCTTTTGAATATGATAAATAACTTTACGCATCAGTCTTACAAGCTATTTCAGGCACTCAGTGACAGTATGTTATTGCTCTGCCTCATACGTTTGCATTTAAGCACTGGAGCTCTGAGATAGTTATGTCTTGATGTTGCCAGCATATGAGAAAGATGACTCAGATAAGGAAGTGGTTGCAGAATCTGGCTTTAAATCGTTACTGAAACAAAATTACTGTTAAGTGAGAATTCTTCTGGATTAAAAACTTAACTGAAGGTTCAAAGTAGTTAACAGATAACTTGCATAAAGTTTTTAACTACTTCCCAATACTAAGTAACTTGATGACTTGATGCTCTTGTTTGTTGGTCTACTTGCCCGCTGAACTTAAAAGTAGTACAGATCAGCAGCCTGTCGATGAATAGTGGTAAAGCTGTACTTAGAACACTATCTGCACTCTGATGTGCAATTTTTTAGAAAGAAGCAACCACGATGCTAGTATTCTTGTGGAACTAAGTCTTAAGCATTAACTAAATACCATAAAACATGAGTATATAGCTAATATATCTAGAATGGCTTGGTAAAGTTTTGTTCCTGAAAAGAATTAGGTAGAGCATAACTGTGTTTCATCATTGGTGGGATATAGAAGACACATAACATCTGAAAAAGAACCGGCTAGTGGCTCTGCATCTAGTTTAGATAAAATATGGGCAATTTCATATAGATATTGCTTTATTTAATCTATTTCTAAGTCTAGTTTCATTCTCAAAATTGTTCTTGTGTTAGTGTTAATACAACAGTATTGCCTCCTGCAAATCTTACGCAATGCTTAAATGATTCATAAAATGTTTTTTCCTATGAATGCAACCGTGTATTAAGCAGGATGAATAGGGAGGATTCCTTTTGTGTTGCATACTGCACAGAACAAGGAGGTAATACTGTACATCAGCCTGTTAATGTTTGAGCATACACATCAAATGCAGAAGTGTCTTTAAGAAACTGCACTCCCCACACTGAATTCAAACTGTTCAGATTTGTCTTTTATATCTGCCCCCCTGATAAGTGAATTGTTTTGGTGTAACTCAATGATATATCATTTTAAAGTAGCCATACCTTAGAAATCCTTCTGAAAACAGAAGACTTAAACTCACCTGTTTCTCATTTGGCGTGTAAAGGTCAAAATGAATCTTCTGTAGAGAAGGGGGAGAAAAAGTTAATTTTTCAGAAAAAATACGTAGAAAAAAACTAAATAGAAAAGGATCTTACAATAGAAAATCAACCACTTACGTCCTTGCTTTTTTCCAGGAATTTTAAATCTTCTATTAAAGCTTTAAGAAGGCGCTCTTCTTCTTTTGATAGAGATGCTCCATAAGCTGCAGTCATAAGCATTACTGCTGAAATACAGCTGAAGATCAGTACTTTGCACATCATGTCAGTGTTCTGATTATCTGTATGCTAGTATTTGAGTTGTGATATATGATGAGAGCTGGTAAGTTGTCATTAAGTTGTTTAGTGTATTTATACTCTTCTTTTGGGGGGGGAAAAAGGTGGGGGCGTCATGTAAAAGAGGTTTTATTACACATTTTTTCGTATGTTCTACCTGTATGGCAAGAATCATTACTTTTGTTTTTCCTCCCCTGATGACACTTTGGAATTTTTATAAAGCAAGAGGGATTTTACCTACATTCACTGGTGTAAGAGAAGCCCACACTTACTTTGGCAGTCTCTCTTTGTGCTTTCTGCATGAAACACTTTTTCCCTCATGTGCTGTCCCACTCCCCCATAGAATATGCCATAGAATAGGCCACTGCCACACAAAATGTTGTTCTGAAGTTGTATAATTTAAATGTTCTATTTGTTTATCTGTATATATTTATCCTTTCACAAATCCTGTGGCATTATTTAAGTGAAGAAGAAAGAAGCATTCTCATTTTAGTAATTGTTGATTAAACAACAGGAAGAAAGTTGGCTTCCTGTCTGAAGGTGGTTTTACCTGTCATCTTTTGCAAAGACAGTTAGTGTAAGTTTAGGTGCGTAAGTCAGTCTTCATACCATCAAATTTAAAATGTTTATGAAAAAAACTCCAGCAGGATTCTGTTTTTTGGGGTATTAAACAATTTTTTCTATTACTGTGTATTTTAATGCTGTTCTTTTTTCCTTGTGTGTACCTTTCACTTTTCTCCAGCTTATAATGAAAATGCACTGCTTTTTAAAATATTTACAGATTTTCTTACTGATACCTAACCCACTGCATTTTGCGGTATGTATCACAGTACTAAGTTGAGAAGCAAGCAGTCATTTGACACTGAACTCTTGTATAATATTGCTGAATTGTTTTTCTTTTCTGATTCAGGGATCTGTTGGGTGGTATCTTTGTAATGCGATGTGCAGTGTTTTAAAATTCATAGTTTTTTTTCATTTTGAGTGTAGTTCTGAGCCAAATACTCCCCCTACTGCCCAGAAATCTCTAACATTAGGTGAAATATGGTTCTTTTGCTCTGTGAATTTAGCTGCTGAAGCTGTGTGGAATAAATTCTGAGTTTGCATGCTACTGTGGTTTGGAGTTTTGTAGCATTCAGGATGAGCAAGATCGGATGGGCAGCTACTTCACCCGCCATTATATATAAAACTACACGTGGAAACCTACTTTACATGTTCTGATAATGTAATATGGGAGGGGGGGGAGTGGATCTGATCAAAGTTGGTTAGAATATGCTTTTGCTTGGATTAAATACAGTCCATTACTCCAATTCTTTTTACTAGTATCTGTCTGCTAACCATTAAACTGGTGTTAATTAGCAGTGTGATCCCAACTCCTGGAGAACTTGGTCTTTATTTCCTGGTTTTGAAGTACGTACAAACATTTAGTATGTATGGTCATACAGAAGTCCTAGTAGCTATTGTAGCTTGCAATATGTAGTATTTGTGCAGGTTGAAACCTTTTTTGGCACTGTATCTTTTGTCTCGTATTTATTCTTGATAATAACCAACTGCAAACAAGAGTTATGACTGCAGAGGTGAGCTGCTGAGCACTGGGTTGTCAGCTTTTCTCTAGGGTGCTTATAAAGTTAGGTCATTTTACTCAAGGTTTTCAGTTGTTTGGTTTAAGTTAATGTGTTTTGACTGTGTAAAGTATTGAGAAATACCTCAGTAGTGAGCACAAGACGCTTTTTATTTTTTTTAATTATTGCTTGCTGTTTTCCACACTATTCAGTCTTTCCTATGTCAGCTTTATAAAATTACAGAGGTTTCTCTCTTCTTTGTAAAATATTCCATGGAAACACATTTGGAAGGACAGAGTTTGTGGTTCTGAATCTGATGCCTTTCTGGAGTAGTTTGTAGCAGTTTAGTTTAGAAGTTGCTCCAAGCACTTCCTTTGTGCTGGAGTGTTGGGGGTTTTTAGCATCAGTGCTTAAAATACAACACAGCCAGCACTGGGTTACTCCTTTATTTTCCCAGCATTCTACTGTTTTCTTTTGCAAGTCTTGGAGAACTTAAAAAAGAAAGCCTGAGCATTCTGTAAAATTTTTCAGTAAGTTAGCAGTTAGGTCTGCTAAAGAACTAACGCTATTTAGGTAACTATCTCCCATGCATCTTTGGCCATGGGGCTTTTAAGAACATTTTCTGCTTAAGCCCTTTATAGGCCATAGTATACAAAACTATGATTTTAGTTGTAGTCCAGGTGTAATTGGAATCAGATCTTTATCTGTTAATTGTTTTCAAAGACTAAAAGAGGCTTGCATTTCAGGGGCGGGGGGAATCTGAATATGCAGTAATTAATAAGTTGTGCACAGGACTTTGAGTGATTAATTTTTCCATAGTATTTTGCTGCAGGCTTTGTGGTCCAGTGGGAGAAATCAATGGATCTTCTTTTGACCATTTGTATTGGATGTGCCAGGTGAGGGGGAGATGGCTTGGAGTCTGTTGATAAACCCAGAAACAGCACAAACTCAATGTTAACACACAACTTAACGTTTGGATTATACCTTAAGTTTTGGGAGAATGTCCAGCTTGAAAGTTTTAATCTTCACTGTGCTAGCTAAGCAGTTCCCAAAGTAATTAGATTGCTCTTACAGGCTATTCTGTCTTTGCTGTCTACATGCAAGACAAACCAAATCTGACCACAAGTAGTAGAAAGAAGTTGAATCTAAGGGACAAAGGCAGAATGTTCATGGTCATGGTACTACTAAGACCGTAGGTCGGCTGTACAGCAGCTTTTGTGTCATTGGTATGCTGTCAAGATGGTATAAGCCCCCTGACAATTCCCAGCGGTACTATTGTGTTTGAATAGACTTGTGTCCAAAATATCTTCATCTTTTTTTTAAATTAGGTTTTTCTTACTTGCATATTTTTCACTTCAGTGCTGTCCGTGAGATTACATCAAACCATTAGTTCAGTGTATGCTCAGGGGCTCATGTACTGTCAGAGATGGATAGCTTTTTCAGATGAGAATATGCTGATGTGCTATAACTTTTAAATACAGTAATAGTTCTCTCTGTATGGTGCTGGACTTCTGCGCTGGCCACATTTCAGTAATTACGCTCAACCTGAGCTTGTGTTTTTTACTGGGCAAGGAATTACTTAGGGTTTTATTCAGGGGTAGAGTGTTTTAGATAGCCCTCCCTGCTTCACCACAAAGTAGATTGCATTTTAACAGGACATGAAATTACTCCTTTAAATTGCCTTGGAATCATACAGGACAAAGTAGTGCTGCCAATGCTGAACCCCCAAAATCCTGCCTTTAAAAAGAATTGGAGCAAGTACTGGTCACCATGTTATACTGCGGATTTTTTGTTTCAGTTTGGTTTTGGTTTTAATGCACAATTATGAAAGGTTAGTTCATTTGTATCTCATTTTCTTTCTAAATAAAATAGCATTACCCTAAAACAACATTGTAAGAAAAACACTGTAAAATGCACCATATCTGAAAAGCTTTAAGGGACACTTTAAAAGCCTCACCTAAATTTTCAAGGAAGATTAATTAGCAGTAAAGCAATTACATTAAAGGGAAACAATGTTTGTGGATCAGGAAGCTGGGAAGGGAGAAGAATGTTTGTGTCTTGCTGTTGTTTTAGTAGCTGTTTATACTTTTTGTAGTACTTGTGCCTAATATAAAGAATAAGGGCTCATTTTCTCTTCTAGAAAATGAGTAAAAGTAAATGACACATGCTTACTAACCCCTGATCTGTACAGCTTCAAAGTCTGGAAAAGTTTTTACATAGGATCTGACTCCTCGCACTTTAGGCTTGCATTTTTTGTGTCTTTCTGAACTGAAAGCTTGCATATTTTCCTTTTTTTTTTTTTTTTTTTTTTTTTTTGTTCCTTGCAAACTTGATGACTGGTGAATTTTGGAGAGAAGTTTTGGTTTCATTGAGGTGTTAGGCATCTTGATCAAGGTACTTGCCTCCTTTCTCCATCACCAGAACAAAGTCGTATTCAGCTAGAGTCACTGTGAATGTTTTGTTTGGTATACTTAAGTTCATGTGCAGGTGTTTTTCAGACTCCTACTATAGTAGCATGCTTTTACAAGATTACTGTCAGCAGAGTCATAGGAACCGCTGCAGAGTTCATATGTCTGATGAAGGTGATAAACATTGATTTTTGATCACGGTCTGTTGATTTTACTCTTTCTAGCTGTGTTCTAGGCCCGTTTTAAAGAATTTTGAATAGCAGAAGTTGTCTTCTGTTTGCAAATCTCCTAGTTCTAAGCAATAACCTGTGGAAAGTAAGCCTTTATTATTCTGATTCTGCTCAGTAGGGAGACTCATGTAAACATGTTGAAGTGAAGATTTGAATAAAGCGTTGAGTGACATTGTTTTTCATGTGATTTTAAGCCATCAAAAGGAGATAACCACCTCTTTCCTTCTTCAGCCTTTTCTCAGTCTTTCTCTTCAGTCAAGCAGTAGCAGACATTCGTGATCCTGCCTGCATTTAAGAAATGGAAAATTAATTTTATTGAAGGTATTAGGTTAATAACAAAAGAATAAAAGTTTAAAATAAAATTAGCACTAAACTGTATGAGTGTTGTACACTGTGTAAAATGGAGCACTTGCTTCCTAAGTCCCTGTGATCCTAAAACTTAAAATCTCTAACCTATTGAATAGGTGACTGCTCTGTTTTCTGTTGAGCAAGAGCAACCACAGCAACATCCAAGTTACAGCCAGTAATCTGTCTCACATGTTGCAGTACATTTTTAATAGATACTACAAGTAGAACAGTTTTCAGATAAACGCAATGGATTCCTTAATGTGTTAGTATTTAAATATAGGAGTGAACTGATGGCTGTGTTTATAAGGAAAGATAAGAAGCAGGAGAAAACATTAGATGTTTTTTCTTTGTTGCTTCTAATGGGATTATAGCATGAATTTTGCTGATTTGCCAATGCATGTGGTATCATCTCTGTGATGATAAAGGATGATGTGGGATGGTGTGACAAGGACAAATGAAGCAAAGGGTAAAAGGGGAAGCAAGGAGTTGCCATATTGGATTAGAACAGTGGTTTTAACTAGTTGAATATTGTGCCTGATTAGGGCAAGTGCCCACTGTTTCAGGGGAAAGTGCCAAAAAAAAAAGAAAAATCCCAAAGTGAGTAATTCTTAGAGTGAATTTTTCCTGCAAAAATAGCAGTGCGGTTTTGGGGGTTTTTTTAAAGAAAGGATTTTGGGTTTAGAAGGTTAACTAAAATGATCTGAAAATAGTTGACAATTGGGAATCTCTTCACAAAACCTGTGTCTGAAGTGATTTTTCATTGAAAGGACCAACATTAAGAGGGAACACTTTAAAAAAAAAAAAATTCTAATAATTATAAACTAGCCAGTCCTTGGGGAAAGAATTTTAATCTTTCCTTAGGAACTGACACACGAGTTTTTATCCTCCTAAAAGTCTTGTTTGTAATTGTTTAATAGGTATGGATTTAGTTAAGGTATGGGATGATGGACTTTTGGGAGCCTTGGTGTTTCACGGCACCATGGTTAGCATCAGCTAAGTGCATTCTTCCTAACAGTGTAGTGAGATCTCATAGGATAGGTCTCTCCCCTCTGCATACTTAGACTGTCATGAATCTGCCTTGCGCACAGCTGTGTGGCCTGATTTTCATTTTAGAGAAGTGGTGTCTTACCATGCATGACTGCTCAGTCCATTTTTTTCAATGCAAGTCAATAAATGCTGACGATGCTGGTTCTTCCTTGAGAGATTAAGAATTATCTCTAACTGAAGTTTTCAAAAGCAAGCTTCACTGAGTGTAGAGCATTTGATGTACTCGCCATTACCTGATTTATTGTTGACAGCAGTGTGTTTTGAATATTCATTTCTGTTGGTGTATGAAATACATACAACCAAAGATCATGGTGATTGTTTATCTCCACTGACTAGTAAAAAGCAAGAGCAACTACAAAAACAAAGGATAAGGGGAAGGATCTGAAGAACTAGAGGCTGGTCAGTGTCACCACAGTCCCTGGGGAAGTTGCAGAGCAAGTCTTTGGGGCCTTGAAGGACTGGGAGGTGACCAATATACCAAAGGGCACCTTCTGCTTTACCAGCCTGATGGCTTTCTGTAATGAAATGATTGGTTCTGTGGGTGAAGGGAGAGCAGTGAATGTTGGTTATGTCAGCTTTAGCAAGTACAGTTGCTGATGATATCCTTTCAACATTGCGGAGATACGGGCTGGATAGGAGGACTGCAGAGTGGGTGGAAAAAACAGCTGGACCATCAGGTTCGAAGGGTAGGGATCAATCATTTGTAGCCTGTAGAGGCCTTGAGGTGTTTGTAATAGTCATCTCTTGTGGTGCAGGTATTGAGGAGGTAGATAGGCTCTTCTCTTGACCTTTTTATATTAACAGTTGATGGTACCTGCTAATGATCCCACTAATTGGTTTTACATGTGTATAGAATGGCCAACAGGTTTTATGGACTTACTATAAATCAGTATTTTTTTAGTCACACAAGTGTCATGACCAAACATGCAAAAATATGTATATGGCAGAGATGGGTCATTTGATACCCGAATTATATTTAAGCATTAGAGTAGCAGTCTTCAAAAAGTTACTTTTTATACTGTCATAATTATTGGTGTAGGAGTTGCTACAGAATTTTATTAGAACAAGAATCTGAAATGACTAAAAAGTCAGATAACAGTATGTGGTAAATGTTGACCATCCCCAACTTTTTTCCTTTAATTATCAGCCACTGTAAATAGAATGCAGTTAGGGCATTACAGGAAGAAGAGCTTCTTCATTACACATGAAGAGGAGCAACAGAAATTAAAAAAAAAAAAAAAAAAATCTCCTTTTCAGAAAGTAAGCTTACTAAGATTATGAAGTTCAGAGTCAGCGTTTTCATTTTATGGTAAACTTTGGGGTGTTTGCAAGTCTGAATGAGAAAATGGATTACTGTGAGAGTTATAGCTTAATGTAAAGTAAGTAGGGTTGATAAAAGGGTGAGGATTAGGACTGGATGTAATACACAGGTTAAGATGGTGTGCTGTATTTGCAGAGGCAGCAGTTGAATTTTTGCAAGATTTCTAGGTGAACTTGAGTGACTTCTTTTTGTGTAGGTATAATCTATCTTCAGGAGGTCCAGCATACATTTATAAGGATGATTAGTCCTGTTTGTTTGTTGTTTCCTTTTGTATCCAAATGGATTTTTTTAAGAGCTGTCTCCACAGTTAAGTGTTGCCAGTATCAAAACTTCAGTTACCAATTTCCTCTTAGTTGAATGTACACCAAACCTGCTAAAATTGTTCCTGATATACCCACAAAATAATACAAGTGTTAACCTCTACTAGTTTTGTTTCACACGTCTTTTTAGGTGAAGAACTGTAGAGACCAATACAAATACACAGCTGATGAGACACGGTTCTGTGAGTTTGACCCACTGATTTCATTGGCATATGGGTGGAAAACTGAACAGGTTCTTCAAGTGCTTGTTCTTTATGATTTCCAGGGGAAAATACGTATTCTGGACCTAGATGTTGTGTATTTCTCTGCTTAAGAAAAGGGAAGGCAAAATGGAGGTATTGTGAAGAGAGGAAATAAAATCAGAGTGTTGTTCTTGAATGGTGTCACCATGGGTTAACTATTACTGGTGCAGTGTGGTAGGGAGGAACTGCAGAGTGAAAGTGTCATGAACCCTCTGGGTTTTTTTGCAGAGATTCTTTCTAAAGTTGTTACATAATTACTTGTTGTTTTCATGTATACCAAAACTCTTAAATACTTAATGTGGTGTTCTATGTATGTAACCTTTAGGAGTAAGCATTGGTGACCCCTAAGCTGTTTGGCCACCAATATAATCATCCTGGTGGGCATAAGACAAAGAGGTGCTTTATTGTGGCTGGAAAGAAACTGAGATCTGGCGAACATTCTAGGTAGCTCAAATTGGAACCATACTTGTTTTCATTTTGGAATGGGGCAGGTCACTTAAAGGGTAGGGACACTTTGGAGTGCGAGATAAGGGTGCTTTCTTCCATACTTCGCTTTCAAAAGCCAGTAAATACTTTCATGTTTTCAGGGCAGAATCAATGTGTGGTGTCTCACTGGAGCTTCACTGTAGTGGTTGGTGAGTGGTGTCAAAAGTTGAAGAAATTCTCATATACTAGCCAGTAAGCAACCCCACATGAAAACCTGTTGAGCCATTTGCTGCCGCCATGCAAACTCTGACCTTGATTTCTCCTTCAAATACTTCAGGAATGTGCTACAGACTGCTTTTGAGTTGCTTTAGAGAAATTTTAAGTTGCTGTGCTGAAATACAGTTACTGCATTTATCTCAAGTGAGACACTGGGTGATGTAGAGCTCACATCTCTATTATTAAATACTGCTTGTTAGTTGTGTGACAAAAAACAACTAGGGAAGGCTATAACAGTAATTCTTGAAGTGGAACTTCATATGCCTTTATTCGGTGCCAGTGACTGCTGTCATCGTGCATGTGCAAAACCAAATAGGTTGGGACAGATGAACTTAGCAAAATACTTCCTGATCTATAAATCAAAGAGAAGATGTGTCGTCATTTCCCCCCCACCTCCCCAACACCAAGTGTTCTGGAAATACAATTAAATGGCAGATGATGTCATATATTACCCAAATAAGACCAGTCTTCAACACATTACTTTGTGAGAAAGTAAGTCACGCATTCCTTTAAAAAATGTGTTAGCAGTTTAAGGTTTTAGTACTGCAGTAGGTAGATTTAGGTCCCACGTCCTTTTTCAGAGGAATTTATCTGAGCTGCAGACTGAGTGTCTTTGCCAAGGTGGCTTCTTTCTATGGTTGGTGGTGAGCTTGGAGTATGGTAGAGGGATGGACTTGAGCTGGTTTTGTAGTGATTGGGAAAGGCAGATTAGATATTGGCAAGATGGACAAGGACCAGAATGGGAAGCTTCCTGTTTCAGACTCCTGAAGTGCAAACGCCAACTGACTTTCACAGATGGATTCATAACCATAATAGAGAGACCTGGGAAATTCTCAGAAGATCATCTTGTTCATTTTAAAGCTTGTGTTTTTTCACTGTATCTTTTAACTTCTGTTACGGTCCCTCTAGGATGTCTAGGTGGTCTGTGTAGGCCCTCCTGTATGTACATCTCTTGACAGTCTGGGTGCCTGCCATGTTGTGATGCAGTGTCATTTAATGAGAGTAGCACTAGGATGGGGATTCAGTTCTTGTGTTCTGTTCTTTGTCTTGAGGTACAGTTACTTGAGTGTATTTATTTATGGTATAAATGCTAATGAAAAAAAGCCACCTTTATTCAGCATACAGTGTGTTGAATGAATGTTGGCTTTTAAGGCAGTGCTATCTTGTCTCAGGATGATAACCATAATGCTGTTAATTTCAGAGAGGGCATTCACACACCAAAAAACTCAAAAATCCTCCCTGTTTTTTTTTTCTCCCATCATACACTGTGTTATAGGGGACTGAATATGAAGTTTTCTCTGTCAGATCTTTGTCAATTTGAGAATCAGCCACAGGGGGAATCCTCTCTGCATTTCTGTTGCTCAAGTTTTACAAACGGGCTTTAACAGACGCAGGTTACATGTTTCAACTGTGCAGTTACCTATTCGGGAAGACTAGTGCAATCATGTATTCTTTTTTTGTTTGTTTTTTTTTCTTTCTCATTTTAGCTATTGGAGAAAAAGTCTGAAGGCAAAAGATTTCTGGTTTTCTATACTATTGTTTTGCAGTGGGAAAGAGGCTGGTATATACACTGGCAAACTAAGTTGTTGCCAAACTATTCTCAGTCTCTGGCTTTAAGAAATACACAGTAAAATGAAAGTTGAAATTCCCCTACTAGGTCAAAAGGCCAGTGTCAGATTATAACAATACAGGATGTTAACAAACCACAAACAAAGAATATTGTTTTACCTTACTGAATGCTATGATAAAGCACATGCTAAGCAGATGGCCTAGATTCATCACTAAATAGGGACAAAAGCTGTTGAGGTACAACAACAGTGCTGGCTGGCAGTAATGAAGGCTCAAAATTGTATACAGGCATTTTTATGACAACGTACCTGTTCTCTGAAAGTTCAGTTTCTTGATGGCGTTTTCTTTTTGCTCACTTTTCCCACTTGCTTCAGACTGGTTGTGTGGGATTTACTGGGGAGGGGCAGGGGCTTCCCCACACGTACGTACTTTGCCTACTGTCATACCCACAGCCAGTATTATGTTCCTGTATGTCCTGTAGATCCTGCGTTCCTGGTTGAGTGTTACAAGCGTTAGTGCAGTAGAAGTGTGTGATCAGAGACTGTGTTCCTCTTATTCTGTCCATGTTAGGCAACCCTTCTGTCTGTAGAGACCCTGTGGAATCTAATGGAGTTCTGTTGAAGATACAAGGGATTTGTTTTGAAATAGTCTAAACAACAACATTGGGAGGAGAATAACAGTTTATTTTCCTTAAATTCTGGAGCTATGCTTCATCACCTGAAGAGTCTGTTTAACTCAATTCTTCCTCCAAAGGTGGCCACAATCAGAATCTTAGGGCATGTGATACTCCAGAGTACTTTCCTGAATGCCAGCTCTTCTCAGCTCAGATGAATTACTCTGTCAGAAGTGGTTCCTTTGTTCTGACTAACCCACAATGTATGTCCAAGGCCTGCCTTGAACCGTGCAAACTCTTAGCATCCACAGCATAAATGGTTAGCAAGTTCCACAATTCTGCCTACTGTGGGTTTGCTTGTTTTGATCCTGGTTCCTGCTAGGTTTATTTGATGGTGTTACCTTTCAGTCCTTGTACTGGAAGAGGCAGTGAGTCTTCCTGTCTGCCTCTGCTCTGACACTCAAAATTGTATAGAACTTTGTCCACAAGAATTGCATCTTTTCTAGGCTGTCTCTCCTGTCCTGCTTGTTTGTTGTACAGAACAAGAGAAATTTGATAGTTCTTGTTGCCCCTCCTCAAGTCCTTTGAAGTTTTCCTTTGGAAATGAGAGGACTGCAACTGATTTTTTTTTTTTTTTTTTTTTTTGGTAATACAGTTGCATGATAGTATTTTCTGGTTTGTTCTGTTCCTTTGCTTATAGTTCCTGACATCAGATTTGCTTCTCTAACATAGGCTGTACACTGAACTGACATTGGCATGGCACTGTAACTCCAAGATCTTGTTTCTAGTTGCTAATTTTCAGATTTGAGGCCATCTCTTGTTTTTGTCCTTCACATGCTATCTTGCTTTCTTTGGTGAAGCTTCTCCAACTCTCAGCAACACACTGGTATTTTAAAGCAAACAGGTTTTAACAATTGAAAATTACCTGTATCATATCATTCAAAATCTGGCTATAATCTGTCATTGTCAAATAGATGGCTTATACCAAATGTTTATTTGTCATACCCTTGATTTCTTAAGGAATTACACAAACACATTTTATCTCTGTAGTGTTTGGGTTTGCTTTCATTGTCGTGCTAACATCAACTTGGGTGTTGCTCTTAGTTTAGTTCTAATCCATATACTGAAAGAATTCTGTGGGGTAGTGTGCTTTCTTCTTTCAGTCATCTTTGAATATAAGTAAAAACCTGAAAGCAGCATCCTTTTAGAATGAAGACTTTATCTAGATGTGCATGAAAAATATGTGATTCTCTTTACTTGCCAATAGTATTTCACAAATTTCTTCTTTCTTTTATTTGGTGTTGCAAGGCTCCCTTCTGTTCAGTGGTAAGTGATGCTTGTTATAGCCACTAGTCAAGCAATTTATGATGTAAGTTGAGGCAGACAGCATTTCTTAACTTTATGCTGTATTTGTCCCAGTTATTGAAAGATTTTGCTTGGAGTTACCCTAACCCCAGAAAGAGGTGGACTCTTTAGAGTTAGTTGGGTGTTTCCTTCAGCAAAAAATGGGACAGCTGCTATTTAGAGAGAATAGTGTAGCTTTCATTTGTCATCTAAGCAATCTGTCATTCTGTGTAAGGAAGTGTGACAGTGAATCTAGTTTCTTAATATCTAATTTTAGGAATTTTTGTAATGAAATAACAACTGAAAAGGTGATGTCATCTCAACTTTTTTCCAGGTTCAGAGGTAAAAGGAATTCCATTTTCACTGCTCTTGTTAGATGATGTATGTCATAGTCATAAAGAGATTTTTTTACATGTGAACCTGTTGTTTGTGGTCTCCAAGGACTTAATATTTTCTTGGTGTCTGAAAGGTATGTTCTTGCTCATTTTTCTGGTCTATTCAAGACAAATAAATGATGTTTATGACATTGTAAATGCCATTAGGCACAGCTGGAACTGTGAACAAATGAGACCATTGTCGAGACAGCTGATTTGTCATTAAGGTGGCTTTCCATTATGGCTTCTGATAACTACGACGTAACTAACAACGGTAAATTATCTGTCGCAATGTGGAGGGGCAATATTGCCTTTGCCTGTGGTGATGATGTGGTGTTGGTCTTGCTCCCTGCTTAGTTTCAAAGAAAAGAATCACACCCTCATTAAATTTACTTTCAGTGGATGGATGATGGCAGCAAAGAGGTCTTCATCCTTAAAATGAAGATGTTTATCTAGTAAGAGGCAAGTGGTCTGTGAGCCCCTTCTGAATTCTAAGAATTGGGTATGTGCACCTGCATGCAGGAAGGTGTTCAGAAACTCAAAATAGGTGGTTACTTGTTCCTGCTGTGCTTTCAAAGTCTAAAATGTGGAAGGCTATACAAGCGTAGAGTGTTCTAGGCATGCCTGTTTCTTCTTAGGGGTTTTTTGAATGTAACACAGTAGTGACTAAATATGGTATTTGCTGGGGAAGAAATTGATCCCTAAGTCTTTGTCATCCAGTGTCTCAAAATGCTGGACAGTGTTGTCTTTTTCTGTCTGTGCATTTGAAATTAATTCTTAGAGGAACAAAGTGATGAAACAGTAATAAATACCAAATGCATCTTGACCCCTAACAGAGTTTAAGGCTTGGTAGGAAAAGATTGTGCATATCCTTACTGCAGTTGCCATGAGGAAGAGGAGACTACACAGTAGCTCTACCCAAGCTAAAATTAACATTTCTTCATGCTTTGCTGATTTTCCTTGCCTGTTACATGTTCAACAAATTATTTCCCTTACAGCTTCTGGAGTGGAAGTGCTCTACTGTTGAGTATCATCTTCACACCTCAGGTGCTGTGTGACATGGAAGGAAGGGGCAGGTGACTAAATAGGACCTAGCTATTAGAGTAGGGTTTATTTTCACACAATGGTTGAGGTTGGAAGGCACCTCTGGAGATTGTCTAGTCCAACTCCCTATTTATGGTAGCGTCAACTAGAGCAGGTTGCTCAGGTTCATGCCTAGTCAGGTTTTAAGCATCTCCAAGGATAGAGACTCCACAGCCCTTATAGGCAGCCTGTTCCAGTGTTTGACCACTGTTGACATTTTGAATAAAATAAAAAATTAATAAAATTTTAAAAATCTTATGTTTAAGTGGAATTTCCTATATTGCAGTTTGTGCCAGTTGCCTCTTGGCCCGTCACTGGGCACCACCGTGAAGAGTCTGGGGTCTGTATTCTTTACTCCTCCCCCAAATCAGATATTTATACACCTTTATAAGATACCATGAGCCTTATCTTCGGGGGGGGGGGGTGGTATTCCTCCCCACGTGCAGGACTTTGCATTTCTCTTTGTTGAACTTCATAAGGTTCTTGCTGGGAAATTTCCCTACCTGTTAAGGTCCATCTGAATAGCAGCACAACCATCTTGTCTGTCAGCCACTCCTCCCAGTTTTGTATCCTCTGCAAACATGCTGAGGGTGCACTCTGCCCCATTGTCCAGGTCATTAGTGAAGATTTTAAATAGTATTGGCCCTGTATTGACCCATTTGAGGGTTAATGGTGCCATCACTGATGAAGGTACTTTGTTGGGCCTTCCACCTACTCTCTGCAAATAGAAGCAGGCTATCATCTGCCCAGTGCATCATAGCTAAGCTGATTATGTGAATATAGAGGGTAGTTTAGATGCCAGTTGGGGATGTCAAGTAAGACTTCCGCTCATACTCAACAGGAAGTTCTCTATTAAAAAAACTTCTTTTGAATTAGGTCTTAGTGGCCTAAAACTAAGGAGGATTTGAAAAATTGTCCTGATCTTACGTGGGTAAAATGTAGCTGGTGCCACTCAGGACGGCTGTCTTGGCATTAGAGTAGTTCAATTCAAATTTCACGTCAACACCCAGTATTAATCAAAAAGCAGAATGCTAGGTACTACTAGGAAAGGAGAAAAAAAAGTCTGCTGTGTAAATCTGCACCCACATCTTCAATAGTGTGCGTAGTTCTGCCCCGCATCTCGACACAGGTAGTGGCAAAGCAGATGACCAATGGAATGAAAACGCAAGAGACAGCTAAGTAAACTCAAACTATTCAAGCCAAAAGAGATGTGAATGAGGAGAGATATTAGAGGCCTATAAATTCAGTGAGCTGACAGAGGGTAAAGAGGGAATATTTCTTCAGTTGAAGTATAAAGAGTGAAACAAGTTGGGTTCCAAATGAGATGAAGATTTCCTTCTTCCATCTTCGTGTAGTTAAGCAGAGGAACTCCTTGCTACAGGATGTTGTGGGTACCAAAAGCTTACATAGTTTCATAAAGCCATTAGACAAGTTTATAGCTCCAATAGTATTTTTATTCCTTTAAAAACAAAGATGCTGTCTTTTATTCAAGAATTTCTTAAACCACAAATCATAAGTGACTCTGAGACTATACTGAAGACGTATCTTCCATAGGTATCCTCTGTTGGTCCTGTCAAACGAAATGTTAGACTCAGGAGACCTTTTGGAAAGAGAGTTGGAATGCATTATTCGCAGCTGTTGTTTGTAGCAGAACCCTTTCTTAAGATGATTGTATCTACACTAACCCTTAATGATGCAGGTCAGGGACACAAGGATGCTGGATCAAATGAGGCAGCTGTTGTTTCTTTTTCACTTAGCATAGATGGTGTGTAAAATTCTGCCTTGCAAGTATATCCATTTTGTCCCAAAGACAACATGTGAGATTTGTGGTAGTGCCTTAGTCTTCTCGTAGATTAATTAATTAATCAACTTTAAAAAAAACTAAAACCAACTGAAAGTTGCAGTTTGCTTCAGAGTGGGAGTTTTAAGGAATACGCCACAGAAATAATGAATACAAATGCAAATTTAATAGTGATTACAAGGGAAAATTTCCATACTGGTGACCTGGCACGATGTGAATTTGACCATAAAACCAAAGAAAAAATATCTTTTGCTAGGAAAATCCTCTGTGGGTGTCAGTGGCTGATTCAGAGCTAAGGAGCTTTCCTGGTTCTTTCCCTTTCACTCATGTTGAAAATCATTTCCTTACTAACATAGATGGAGCAAAGCCATCTTTGGTCCTAACACAAATGCTGTAATAGAAAAGCTGAATTTCATATGTGTCTGCGATGCTTTGTAACTATTAAAAATATTTTTCCCTATCTAGATCACAGTTTTTATGAGTTTGCTCTACATTTATTCCTATCAGGCACAGCAGTTCAGTATCTAGTTCATTTCAAAACGATAAGCTCAACACAAGTGATTTGTTTCTTTATGTATAGAAAAATCACAAAATCAGTTGATTTGGCATAAGGTCATCAGTACAGTGATCAGAGCTAATTTTTTATACTGCTCAAGGTCTCAGTAGTGTGTTAGCACTGTGCCTTTTTTGCATAACACTAAACACTTGACATGCATATACTGCTTCATATTGCAGTAGGTCAGAGGGTTATTTTCTGAGACATTCTACTTTTGCCATAAGGGTTAATTTTTTTTTCTAAATGGACTGATAAGCTTTTCGAGATAAGCATCTCTTTACAACATGATGATACGGAAGCTGCAATTTCACCCAGCTGTTTCTAAAGTGCTGACAAAAGCTAGCTAGCAGAAATAGCTCTTCTGCTGTTTGTATGACTTACGTTCTGGAGTACTTCTCATATGTAGGCTGACTGATTGGGACCACCACGCTGTGTATTTCCAATAGGATACAAGTTATATCTTCCCCATTTAGATTCCATTGAATTACTGAATCTTGAATCATCTTTGTTCACTTGTTCCCAATGACATGGCACTGTTTGACTCGCATTAGTGCTGGGAGTTGAAGAAGGCAGATCTTGCTAAATCAACCACCAGAAAAAATGTTGTAGTTATTTTCTAGCTGTGATAATCTTGGGATGGAAGGTGTGGTGAGTGCTGTGTTCTGTTAGACAAACTGATGGAAGGGGACAAACTGTTCAGCAGTCCTCTCATCAGATTTTGTTTACCTGTACCTGCCTGTGCAAAGTTCTGGGCAGATAGTGCAGGCATATTGGATTTAAGGCAGCATAAACTTTGCATAGCCTTACATACAGAACAATTGGTGCAAATCAGATAATGTGCATATTATCATCTCACAATAAAAGCTGCTTTGTGTGTTTGCAATGACACAGAAGTGTTTTTCTTTCCAGATACGTGTTCTGTGATCCCGCACTGCATAGTATGAAAAATACTTTTGGATAGCCATGGATTTCTGGAGACTGAGACCAAAGCAAATAATGTCTGTAGTTCCTCTTTTCACTCCATCTTCTATCTGTTAATGTCATTTTCAAAGCAAATGTTGCTAGACAGCACAGAGTGAAGAATAAATACAGCAGCTTCTGTATAGATCTCTCCATTTGTGTAATGAGTTGACAGTCAAGACAATATAGGCATGAGAAAGAGAAGGCTGAAATTGAGGACAGACCTCCTTCAGGTCCTGCTGTGCAGCCCCACTTTGTAGCGTATTACTTGAGACTTAGCAATCCAGACAAGGACAAGATGGTGTTGTGCCAGTTCTCCTTAGCATGGAGAAATACTTGGTTGCTGCCGCCCAGATATTGTTAACCTCTAGACAGGAGGTAGGAACCAAGAGAACTCAAGGAACCAGTTTCAGCAAAAACAAAGTACTCCAATGAATGGGTGTTTTCAGTAAAATAAATTTAAAGTCAGTTATGGAATACAATAAATGAAATAGCGATGTGGTTTTCATGAATATAGTAGGAAGAATAGAATCTTAGTAGGGAAATCTTTATGGGTTTTGGGGATGCTGAAAACATTATCAGATGGGTAGCCTATCAGGAAGAAAGTTTCAGATGATGTGAGGAAGCAAAGGTATTTTTTAACTGCAGAGGAAAATTGCCATACCCATCACAAAATTAAGGCTGCATGAAGCCCCCTTCGGTGAAGAACCCTGTCTTACCTAGTTCTACACATATAGATGTATTTTTGTAAGTGTGGCAACAGGATGTGCCTAACCTGTTCCATTCTTTCTGGGCAGATAGACTTCAGTTTTATAATCGTATTTAAGCAGCCTGATCTTGCTCTGTGGACACTTCTAGCTGTAGACATGGTTCTACACTTAGGACCATTTTCCTTGATGTCTTTTGACTTAATTTAGGGCAAAAGCTTTACTTTATCTTAAGACTATTGAAAGGTCTGCAAAAGTCCTGTACCATTACTACTTCTCTAGCTTTCTTAATATATTTCCAACCTGCTCTTTAGGTTAGGAGTACTCATTTTGTTCTGTTTGTAAAGCCCTTGGGATAACAGGAACGTGGACTGGGTTTACTTTGTTACGTATTCAAACAGTTGTTACTGTGCAATTGTCGGGAGGTAAGGGCGTGTGCTACTGGATCATTAGAGAAGTTGGTGGATTCACACAGGTGATCTCCACAGTTGTATTGGGGTCATTTTGTACTCTTTTCTGCAATGAAGTAATGAGTGTGTTTACCTTGGGTTTTTGTGCGTGTTGCCAGTTTTGCTCTTTTGCAACTACTCTGTGACCCAGCTTACCTTGTTCCCTTGGTTGAGGAACCCTTTTACTAGCCACAGGGATAGTAAAAGGAGTCTCGTCACTGTTAACTGAGTACTAACAGAGTACAGAAAAGCAATGGAACCTGCATTTGTGAGATTGAAAATAAGCTTGTCATGTCTAACGTCTAGAGTAGAGACCAGTGAGAAGTAGCTAGGTTAGCTGTTAGCTGTGCATAGTGGTTTTTACAAGCTTCGTGCAAACAAAGGGGAGAGCTTTGGGGCTGAGCTGGAGGAGAAGGCTGGGAGGTGTCCTCATAGAATGCCTAAGAGAAGGCTTCTACCAAGTGATTCATCCACTCAGGATAGCAGTATCTAGGATATGCTGTGCACCTAACTCTGGGGAAAGTAGAAAGTATATGAAAAATTACAATGAAATCGTTACATCAATAGAAAATAAAAATTATACGTCATAGGATGGTAACAGCATATTTCAAAATTGAAGTCCTGTGGTAATTTTAAAAGAGCACATGCGCCTAGAACTGCATGTCTGCCCCAGCCACGTCATGACCCCGTACCCGTGCAAGACCCATACGTACGTCACCTTCCCTCCCATACCTTGGTTTTCTCAGAAAGGAAATGCAGTTGCGTGGGTTGGAAAGGAGATGCTGTGCATTCTAGCTAAGTTGTGATCTGGACGATTAGTAGAGCACTCCTATCAGCTCACACCCATCTCTCAGTCTAAATGGAGAAATCAGAAACTGTAGTGTAATTCTTCCCTTTAGTGCCTAAAGAGCATCATAAAATGCCCTGAATAATTGGTGGATCTTGGTAGAAGCAAGTTTTTCCAAGATTTGCGTTAGAATGGGGGGAGTAAATTTCTACGGTACTGAGCTAGTTAGGCGACTGAGAGTATTAAATTCCAAACCAGTGGAGACTACTTATTTGGGAAAATTGCAAGAGAGATCTGAAACACTTCAGACCTCGAACATGTTTTCTATTTAAATGCATGCACTATTGTTTTTTTATTCATGTTATAATAATGCCCAGGCATGACAAGTGAAATCCAAATCGATTGTGTTAACTACATAAATGTAGAAGGAGAGAAGCTACTGTTGTATTACATTGAACGTGCGCCTAAATAATGATGGGTAATAATAACTCCTAGAAAACTTGTGTTCAGTAGGGTTCAGGTGTTAAGTCCTGCACATCTAAGTTTTCTGGAGTTTGGGAAAGATGTTTTTACATTTGTGGAGCTCTGGAAGCAGTTTTCAGCGAGGAAAGACTGAAGAGCGTAGTAGCAGAAAGAATATGACTGATTTTCACAAGAGAAACTGCAGTCCTCTGAAGCAATGGATTATGATCTGAGGAAAGTGGGCTACTGTATCCAAATACCATAAAGTCATTTGGTCGTGACCTCATTATATCTGTATATTATCATTTACTTTTGCTCATCAGTAATAAAAAGTGCAGGAAATTGAAACTCTGATCATGTAGTTAGAGGTTTTCAAAAGGACCACAGTGATCTGATTAGAGTTTATTCTCTTCTTGCTCTATTTTTGCAGTCTTGATGGAATATGAGAAGTCTATTAAACCACAGAGTACGAGTTCAAATTGCATACAAGCTCTGCACAAGATGTAGGGTTATTTTGGGTGATTCCCTGCTTCAATAGCTAGATACGAAGGTCAGTAGACTGTATTGTGGAAAGCAAGGTTGAAATTTTAGCGCTGAGTTCTTACTTGGTCTTTGGACTTTCTTATTGACAAATTTGGCAATGGAAGCAAAAGTGATGGAGAAATTTGCTTGGGTATTGGTCTTCCCACTGTTATTCAAATTACTGTACTTTTTACTTTCCATATCTTGCTGAAGGAAAGATTGACAGTGATTTATTGGTGGCAAATGCATCATAGCAACTTCAGTCATATATTCCATAACCAAATGCGTGAGAGAGTAAGCATTTTGTCCCCCCGCCCTGTTCAGATCCCAGTTTAAAAGTTTTAGTAATAGAAGGGTTTTGATATAAATGAATAGGAGCAGAGAGGCCCTTGAACCTGTCATTTTGTGCCTATTCAATTTTAAAGCTTTTAAGAAAAACATCTTTTGGATTTGCTCTGTAGTGTTAGCATATCAGTAATATCAGCACCTGTGAAAGGCTGGCTTCCATGAGATAAAGTGGGGAACAGTGAATGTGTCATCAGTGAAAAGTTCCCTTTTTAAGCACAGAGAGTACCAGTCACTGAAACAAGTATAAAAATGACTATGGCTTACTTAGACTGTAATCACCTAATCATGCTTTCGCCTATGGGATGAGCTGTCAATGGAATGGACCTGATATTCACATCCAAATGTTAAGGTGTTGCTTTCTGAAAGGCAACACTGCACAGGAGAGAGACCAGGGTGGGAGAGGAGAATGGGATGGACAAAAAATACCATGAAGACAGATAACGTAAATGCACCTTCCACCTGTGGAAAATGGAAAAGCAAAGAACTTTAATCTGATGCAGCATATAGCCCATTAATACTGCAAATACAAATAGAATGTAAATATTTTGGACACTTCAGGATTTCACGTAGGGATAGTTACACCTTAGATGCTCAATGCATGAAACTGCTACCATGTATTATCACAATAATGATAAAAGGACTTTTCAGTGCATTTGCTTCAGACTGAGGCTAGAGGAAGAGAAGTGAACATGCAATATTGTCATTATTTTGACTCTGGGAAACTGTTTGCTATTATTTTTATGCTGATTTTATATAATATATTCTTTTTATTGCAAATCATTCTTCTTTTTTCAGCCTTTAATGAACAGAGTGATCTAATGCAAGGCATTTATTCCTAAATTGAGGTGTAAAGATTTGAGCCAGACTTCTGCTACTGGCTTGTAATCCCTACTTTGTAGCAGCCTTTTCTGGTAATAAGCTTTCTGTGCAAAATGGGAGGCTTTGATCAGCCTTCGAGTGCCCCAGGAAAAGCTCTTGGCATTTCCAGAAGGAAATGAAACATTATCTCTGTGAAATAGCTCCTGTTCAAAAGATTTTGTGATTCTGTTTCAGTGTAGTGTGATTTTTTAATTTTTTTTTTTTTTCATATTTTGACATGAAATTACCATCAGATTTTGATTCCTGCTGTTTTAAAGAGATTTCTTACTGATGGTTCTTCCTGATCCTGTCAGGATACTGTAATTGGTTATGGAGTGTAAGACTTGCCCATTGTTAGCAGGAGCATCTGAAAATTGAAGCTGATAGAATTACATGTATTTGTGGGTGATTTTCTTCCTTTTCTGGTGAGATGTTTTTAGTTTTGGAGTTCTGAGTCAGTAAAACACTTCATGGCTGAAAATTACTTCCCCTGATGGCAGAGGCAAATCATAGTACCCTTTGAAAAAGGGAGTTGATATCACCTGGTAATATTAGACATTAAAATCTCTTAAAAATACTAAGCATTCAAGAAAATGAGAAAATTTACTGATGCATCAAACTGACCAACTGTTCCCTAAAACAAAGAAGTAGAGGCAAGAAGCATATGTAGTGGAAGGAAGAAGGGAGTTCTTGGGAAGGTGTCACTTTTCAGGATGCCAACATCTAGAGGATGGGAAGAGGATTCTCTGACTTTTTTAATCCAATAATCCATTCCCTGGTTTTTTTGGAGGTGTGAAAATAAGCTGTTGAATTCTACGATTTGTTCTAATACTGCACCTCTTTTCTTCCATTTTGTAAGTAATAGCAAAATTCTTACAGCAGTTGCTGCCAAAAACATGAAAAGTGACTGTCATGTTGGAACAATTGTGATTCTGCTTTATGTGAAACAGGAATCAACTGCTGTAGAAAATAGAGTAGTAAGAGAGATGGATAGTCTTCAGCGTGCTTTTCTGAAGCACTATGTGACATTTACACAAAACTTACAAAAGGTCATGGTAGATTTTTTTTTTTTTTTCCATTTATCCCCAAATGAAAAATGTCACGCCTTTGAAAACAGTGGTTGAGGCTTCAAAATTTAAGAAAAGAGTTCACTGCCTTTCCACTTTTTAAACCTAGACTTTGACTATGTTGCCAGATTCATGGAGGAACCCTGTTATGTGAAGCCAGTTATGCTGAGAAATTCTAGTTTATAATGCACAGGCCAGTGGTAATGCAGAAATGGTTATGTAGTGGAAATTTGGATCAACTTTCAGGTGGAGATTCTCAGCTTGAATTTTTCAGCACTTAAAATTTAGTCAATTTTTCTGTGAAATAAAACGTTGTAGTGTATCTCACGCTATTTAGTGACCGTAATTTCAGGAGGCTTGCTTAGAAAGTGGGTATGCATATGGGCAGTGTGAGTATGGAGTGCAACATGCAGGTGAGATGTTTTAACAAGAGGATGGAGACAGGTTCTTTCATCTCATGGGCTGCATTTTCCCAAAATAAAATCACCACTTTGAATCCTAGCCAGTACCTGGACAGGTGAAGGCTAGCCTGTGTGTTCATGGTGTACTAGATTGCAGGTTTTCTCTGCAGCTGTGTTCATAAGCATTATTAAATAAAACCATTTCGGAGTCTTGAGATACTCTCTTTCATGTTGCAAATACACCACAACTTAAATGATGTTGGTATGTAGGGACCACAAGGAGTGGCGGTTCCTGTGGCTTCACAATCAAATGTGAGACAAGAAACAAGAGAATGAGAGAAGGACCAAGGGCTTCTGATTCAGGTAATGTAGGGAGCTCTAGTACAATGAAAGTTTTTTGGGTTGGGGTTTGGTTTTTTTCCTCATTTATTTTATACCAAATGGTTATCCTTGACTTAAGCACCAAGAAAACCATCTGTCTAAAATTTTGTTTCATTTCAAATACTTACTATTCCAAATGCTGGGTTATCTTCCCATGCTAAAACTGATCTAGTATCTCACAAAATTAATGTACAAAGTCTGTGGGATTGAGACAGATTTCTTTTACAGTGCAAGAAGCAATAGCAATTTTGACCCCATTTCTTATCTTTTTAATAAAAAAAGTTAGTCAGGATGAATACAGAATATCTTTTGTGGTTTGGGTTATAATTTCATATTAACAAATGTGATTCATATGTATAACATAGGGGTTTCCCCCTATGGTGTATGGTATATCCTTGCTTGTGGTAATTCAGGGTTTTTCCTCTCCTGCCTGTTTAGTTGGCTATATAGTCTTAATTCTTCCTTTTCTCCTAGATGACTGTATATTAATTTCTTCCTTTCTGTCCAATCCTGATAGGTTTTTGTAGGATTACCTGGTGCAGTGAAGTATGACCTTAATTAGGGAAGTGGTTTAGAGACTCCCATGTTGTCATTCTAGCTATGACACTGCCTCCCCCGTTACCTGGGGAAGTTTCTGACTCCTGCTTTAATCTTCCTCATGAGTAAATGAGAGTGAAATTTCATCACTACATTTTGCAGGAACTTTGTGCCAGCTTCTGAATAATCCAGTCCTAATCCTGATCTCACAGAAACCACAAAGTGCTTTGCATTGATGAGTTGCTTCATTTTGATGTACAGCTTTGGAGCACTTACAAATACCTCCTAATTTTGGCTCTAGGTTTTTTCCCACTGGAATCAATGATAAAATAATGCATTTTGGCTTAATGATAGTAGCAAGGGTGACATGTAGTTCTGAAAAAATACACTACTTATCTCTGGAGGGTATCTTCTTCCACTCCCGAAGTAATTTTGTTGCATTTAACTCCTGGATTGCCATAGTAAAAATGGATTTTAGACACCAGCATCTAAGATGTGGTTGATTATCCTGGCTGCACCATCTTACTGCTTTAGCAACTAGGCAGTGATCTTCCAGGGTCGTGTGTAGAAGTTTGCATAATCCTATAAATGATTCTTTAAAGTAGGAATCGGGGATGTATCTGTCAAGGTCCAAGGTTAAATTCTAGTTCATAGCCCCAAAAGGAAGGTATGTGATATTTTATTTTAATGAAGACTGTTGTAACGTATAAGGTGTGAAAAAAATGAGCGTTGTGTTTCAGAACAGTTTTTACAGTGACACCTTATATTTGAAATTACTCCACTGCTTTTGCCATAAGTGTTGGAGATTTGAAGGTCTGGTTTTCGGTTTCTATCTTTCTCCCCGTGGCTTTCTCTTGTACTCGTTATGGCTCTGCTTGAAAGCTAGTAGCATGAAGCCTGCATTGTCTTTTTCAAGGAAATGCCCCGAGACTTGCAGTGAAGGTGGAGAGAAGAAGGTGGGTTTTCTAGTTTGGCTACCAAACCTCTTTCTGAGCAGCATTATCTTGAGAGTGAGGCAACTTTTGAGTACCAGGAGTACTTGCATAATTTTACATGTATGCAGAATAACTCTGTGCTGAGTGCGCTGCAAGTTTCTTGTGTGTTCTGAAGCCACACATACTGTACCTGTTCAGCCAATTGTATATATCCATCTTCAGACCATCAGAGGGCTTTTTCAAGCTGAGAACTTAGTACCTCATCCAGGGACTGTTGGCTAGAGATGCACTGCTGCTACCTTCCCAAGCTAGTCAATGTGTTAATGACATTGCTTTCAGAGCATTTTCTATTATATGGCTAAATTCTTTTTCCCTAACACTGATTTCTTTATCTATGTAAAATTTTACAAGTGGTTACTGTGTTGCTTGTGTGGCAATAAGTAGTTCACTCACGGCTATTAAACTGGTTTTCATGAACTGTTACATGGGAGAATCCATATAGTCATAGTTTAAAAAGAGGAAAAAAATCACAGCAGTCCAAAGGTCAGATCATAGTCCTAGCAAGCAAAATTATGTGCTTTTCTCGCAAGGTACTGTTTGTCAAATCCTGTTAATTCAGAGTTGACATTATACACAGGGATCATGTAATTGACTGCTTCCATCTGTTGTATGTATGGTTAGTGCCTAGAGAAGGAAAGGGGAAATTTCTTTGTTAAATGTCTTTGCAAGACTTAATTCTCCAGTTACTGCCTGAAGTATAATGAAGTCTGGTACCTATGAAACCTATACATTTAGATTCTACGTTCAGAGAAACTGGAGGAATGTTTTATGAGACATTGTATATTTTATGATACATCATAGAGCAGTATTATTACTGTGCCTCCAAAAATCTTAGCTGTACATGGCTAAACAAAAATGTCAAAAGGTTCCATTTTAAATGCCTAAGAAAAAAAGGCCAAGGGTGAAACCAAGATCTGGGGGAGACAAATTTCCGATGTTCAACAGGAAACATAAATATTCAACACAAATGTTAGCAAAAGCATCATTAATAACTCTATAGATGTATACATGTTAATCTTCTCACTCATTTTTCCCCAACGATTATTATTTTGTTACTGGGGAACTTAAAATAACCTAAGCTATCTCGTTTAATATTAAAACTGGAAGTCACAAAAGTGAAAAGAAATAATCTGTGTGTTTACCAAACACATAATGGTGGGAGGAGAATCAACCAGTGCTGTAGCCATGTAGTTTAGCCACTGCTAAAAAAGGAGTTGTGTTTACTCTTTGCTGAGTTCAACACTATCAGTGTTGAATCGTATCAAACAATCTGAAGTTTGTGTTGTAGAGGTAACATCTTGCAGTTTCTTATTCTTGATGTTCTGTAACAATACCCAACTGTTGAATAGCAGTGTTAATTGGTACATCTTAACGCATTTTACAAAGAAAATTATTAGTGGTTTTCCTGTTTGCCATGTGTAGAATTTGAGAGAGGTAAAATGAGTTTCTGAAATGCCAGCAGCAAAATCAGTAAGATGGTAGCAGTCTCTGAGGTTGAGTATGTTGCTGTATCTGTCGTGCTATTTTGGCATTTATATGGAAGCAAGTGAGTTTCTACAAATAGCAAGCTGTTGGGAAATTCCTATATTTAAGACTATTCACTTTTAAACTGATGTCTTTTATGGAGGGGAATGTCAGTTTTACTATTGATCGAATGAAATTGGAGCAACATGGCTGTAGGCACATGGGAATTTGGAATGGGAAGAATTGGTAATACAGTTAAAACAGAAAGGTCAGGACGTACGATTTTTTTTGCCAGTTTTGCCATTTGAGTTGCTGTGTAACCTAATACAGCTAATGTAAACTGTCTGTGTCTTAATTTAATTGTACATGGAATGGGGATGATAATTCTTTTCAACATGCAGGTTCTGGGAAGAAAATTTAAAGTTGTTCAAGTGAACAACACTTCTACTCACTACACCTGAACTTACCCAATATTTCTATTATATGACCCTGGTCTTGATAGTTCAGCTATTTATAGGTAGTTATAGCTACCTATAAGTTGTTTGGCTTGAAAAGCTGAATAGAGTTCGTCTGTTATAAAAACATAGTTGCTGCATGATGCGTATGTGCAATTTCTTGGTCCTGATGGATGACTAATACCTTTGGGATGCCTGTGCTGATCTGCTTTTGAAAAGGCAAGCAAGAATGGGTCTGCCACTTCCAGAAATAAGGCCTGTATGAAGTATTATATTATTTCATTATTATGTTAATATATTCATTTTTACCTTATCTGAGTGACGACTTCTGGAGGAAGACACACATGGTTGTGAGATTTTTAACAATGTTTAAAAAAATCTTGAATTCTTCATGTTTTAACTTGCATTATTCTGTAGTATTTTTAAGTAGCCTGTAATATAAACCTAAACCTTTTCAGCTCCTAAAGATTTTTACTACTTTTTTTTTTTTTTTTGATGTCTTTGCAGTTCCCCTCTCTGCAGAAATGGTTTAGCACCAGTAAAAGTTGAATACAACTTTTTTGGAGGCCAGTGAGTTGAAAAATAAGCTATTCATATGCTACTTGTGGTGTTCCTTGAGCTTGATTGAGATGCAGATGAGAACATGTGCCAGCCCTGGCTGCAGAGGAGACCAGACTCAGACAGGTAATGGGGTGTAGTAGTGAAGGGTTGAGAGAGAACAGCTGAGACTGGAAGAGGAAATGGTGCAAGAGCTGTGGGGAAAAAAGACGTGGAGGGACGCTTCTAGGGTTCTGGGGGACAGAATGTGGCAGGAAGCAACTGGCTTCAAGAAAGGTGAGAGATTGTGGTTGGGGCCAGCTAAGGGTGCGGGGAGGGCGGTGGATGTAGCTGGGCAGAAAGGTGTTACTGGGAAGGGCTCTGGCTGTGGCATGAGGGGTCTGGGTGTGAAGACTGAAATACTGATTGTCTGTGACAACTGCTAGGAGATGATGGGGAGATGAAGTGGATCGTACTATTCAATGAATGCGGCCGTTCTCAGAAAATACAGAATTAAAGCCCTTATAGCATGTCTGCACAAGAAAGAAGTTGGCAATCAGTAATGTTTGAGTTCTTTTCTTTTTCATGTTAATAATCTTTTAATATTCCTTTTTCTATGCAATTCATTGTTTGCACAATAACATGGAATGCCTAAAATACTGAGGAAGTGGAGAGTACTAATATTAAGCATTTTGAAACATACTAAAATATACTTCAGGTAACTGTCATTGTACCTGTGATTAGAAGCTCAAAGACCAATTGCTTTGCATACCCACAAGCAGTGACTGACGTTAAAAAGTTTGCCCCTTTGTTGTCAATATATACACACAAAGGTCCAAATATTCATTTAAATCTATGTGTGTCTGGACATTCTCTGCAAATCAATGGAAGCAGAGAGAAAAAAAAAAAACCAACAAGATCAAGCTCATTGGATTTGGGAGAACTCCAGAAGTACCATATAGTGCACTGGAAATGGAAAGCGTTTCCCTTGCTGCTATAGACAAAGGGGTGCGTGGGGCCTCTTGTACTGCAGTGCTTGTGAGAATCCTGAATTCTAAGTAGAAGTGAAAGGACTTTTACTTGTATTCAGAAACTAACCTGATGTTTTTTTCCGTCCAGAAAATGATTGAAAGATTGTAAAGAGAAAACAACAAAAGAAAAAATCAGAGTAAGAAAATGAGTAGGCCTTGACTCAATGTTTTATTATATTTAAAAAGTACAGGTACATTAGTCATATTCTCTGAAGGATTTCTTGTAAAGGAGCTTTGCTGTTTGTAAGCTTTTCCTGTGATTAATTTTTTTAATAAAAGTATTTTTTAAATTAAGTGAATTGGTACTTCGGAAATTGATAATTATGGAAACTGAAATTATCTGCTCCTGACTTTCAGGGACACTAAATGGTGAGAGTACGGTGCAGAAGGCTGTGCAGAGGAAGCCATTTCTGCTGAGGTTGAGCTGGTGTGTGGTTCTCAGCAAACCCCAGGAGATGATACAGTACCTGTTGCAGGGCACCATCTGCTGGTGCCTCCTCATCTGGCTGCTGCATATGGGTATATGTCATATACAAGGTGTAGTCTGTATGTTCTCTTACGGCATGGAGCACCTGCAGTTCTCATTGGGGTCAGATCCCTCTGCTTTCAGTGAAGGTGGTTGATGTTGCCCCTGGTCTTGGATAATCATGTCCCATGACTGCTCCACGGCAAAGAAGTAATGGGCCACTGTGTATTTATTTCAGTCTACTAATACATTGTGCCAGTAATGTTTTAATATTTTCTTAAGTGAATTTACAGGAGAGAGGAACAGAAGATTGACTCCAGTGCTCCCAGATGAGGAAAAATGTGGTGGTATCGGAGTCAGTAGACTTCTCCATGCGATGTGTAACAAGTTTTGACGTATTGTCATCCCCAAAAGGCAAGACGTGGTATGCGTAAGACTGCAGGCTGCTACAAGGCAGTTACAGTACTTACACTCTGATGCACCTGCGAACTCATGAATCTGCTACTCTTTCCTCTTTTGTGCTAAAGGGCTGGATATTGTAGGAGGCTGGAAGGCTGGAGACGGTAGTCTGGAAGTTGATTTGAGAGAGCTAGACAGTCAGAGTTACGTGAAGAAGTTGCCTGCTGCTGAGAGTGGAAGAAGTAAATGAAAACAGAACCACCACCATGAGGCAGGTGTGAGGAGGGCAGTTTAAAGGAGGAGTGTAAAGGTGACTGCCATTGAGACTTCATGGGGATGCTTTAGCTGAATTGGAAAGTCAGCAAAGGGTCCCTGCAAAGCCAAGCGTGCAGCAGACTTGTTGCACTTCAGTCTGAGATTGTAGGCTACAGCATGTTTCAGTAACCATTGGACACTTCCCAAATACCCGTATCCTTGCTGTCATCCCCTGCTGAGGGGCTACTTGCTAAGTTTTGTCCTGCAAAGTGTCACTTCATCTGAGCAGCTTATTGCCTGGTTAGGCTTTTAACCATAGTGATAGAGATACAGGCAAAATAAAAAGTCATTGCTGCTTGAGGCCAGACTTATAATGAGATCGTAGTACCAGGCAGGGAAGTTTGAAATTGTGGAACTTGAAATCTCAAGTTGCTTTCTCGCTTCGTATCAGCTTACAGGAGTCAAGAAACATGGAACTGCATTTATACCAGGATACCAGTCTGTCAAGCCTGTCTGCATTTACTAAAATCAGGGTTACCCTGAACCTAAGAACTTGCATGTTCTGAACACTGTAACCGTGGCTGTTGACAGAAACAAGCTACCCTCTGGCAGTGAGACATTTTACCTTTCATTGAGAAGTAAGCTGCTGCAGTCTTCAGGCTAAGGACATGCACAGGAGCAGTTGCCATCAGGTAACCCTCCCTTTACTGAGCTGTAGGTTACAAAGGAGCAGCTGATGTAGAATACTTTGTTCTGTTGCCTCTACTGAGTGCAAGGTCTTTGGATATGACCTTTTCCTGGTCAAAGCATCCAAGACCCGTATCTTGATTACTCGCCAGAGATAATGATGTTGATCATTTTGGAATAGTCTTTCCAGAGGCTTTAGTTAACAGTGTTAGATAAAATGGTCTTACCAGCAGAGAACTAGCTATTTATAGAAATGACTACATCATATTGCTAATTTCTGAGAGTCTGTGATTTGAGCTCTCTGACAATAGCAAATAACCTGTGTGAAAAATGGAGATTCATGACAAGACAGCAGTCCTTGTCCCCTTGCTACCTCCAAAGGAATAGAATGCCACATCATGCTGGTGAGGTGCTGTTCCCTTAACTACCAAGGCATGAGATATGCCACCAGCACAGCTGCCTCATGCTACTCAGCCTCCCCTTGTAGTCTGCTGAGACCAAAAGTGGTGTCTGATTGCATATATTTGCTGATGCTGCCTCTGTGGAGAATGCAGTTAATGGAAGCAGCAAAGGTAATCCCACCGGATTATTTTCTTAGTCTGCCTCACTGAGTCCTTGACACACTGGTAGTGAGGAGGTGACAAGAGCGTCATCTCCATCCAGTGTCATCTTTGGCTTGCTTGGGGCCACCTCCTGTGTTTGTTAATTTCTAGGGCAGAAACGAATGTTGCTGCAATAGGTAAGCCTAAGCAGCATTCTCTTGTCAGATGAAGTTAGCCAATTTGCTCTGCTTCTAACACTAGTGACTAAGACTTGCTTTTTTGAGAGATGTTGACAGTGGTGCTTCTATTTTGCCAGTGAGGACCTATTCTCTTCATTTAAATCTTGAATGATAAGGTAGGAATTAAAAGTCGTACAGTGCAAAATAAGGGATAAGTATAGAGTAACAGGGAAGCTGCTTCCAGGTTTGTTATGTTGCAAAGCAGCTAAAGTCTGTTGAAGCTGTGTAAATAATAATAAAAAAGTGGGCCACATCTAGTATGATTTTGGATATCAAAAGTCTGAGATCTAATCAAAGTCTGACTCCTTCGAAGGTCATGTGCTAGAACCCATCAACATGACCAATTTTTAGCTGGTTATTTGTGTCCATTAACTTGGGTATGGTGAAAAGGGGAATTCGGAACTGCAAAAACTGAGTAACGTCAAAAGGATGCAAAAAATAAAGTTGGTGATTAGCACCGAATTGCTGTTTCTGCAACTGTTGTTGCAGTAGGATTCAGAGTGTAGAATTCAAGCTAGGTCAACACTGTGCTGTTTTAAAAATTCCCCTGTAACAATACTTCAGTTTATCCTTATAAAAACTCACATCCCCAGGCAGAGAGATATCCCCCCTTAGAGAGAGAGACCTCAAAAATGTGTTAGAAACAATTATAAAAATATGAATGTAACCTTTTTGCACTAAGTATTAAACTAAAACAGCAGGTTACTATGTAATACAATTTGTAGACTATGTGTGGGCCTGGTGACAGTGCTTAAAGGAAAAATGGTGGTTTTGAAATTACATTGGCTACACAATGAGTAAAACTGCCAACTTCAGCAATCTAATGTTAAACATCAAGTTTATTTTTCACTGTATAGCATTGATTGGGTTTTTTTCTGTTTATTTAGCAGTGTAGTACTGTCACTTCGGGACACTCGTAACTAGTCTGGTACTACCTGTTGGACAGGCAGTAAAAGAGTATGCCTCTGACAAGTGAAATAGGGCACATTCAGATGAATTTTTAAATTGTCCATCTCTAGGATTAATAGGATCAGGGCATGCGTATTCTGTATGTGTGTGAACTGTGTGATGGTAGCAGGTCACATATGTCTGGAAAATTTTTTATATATAAGCAGCATTCAAATAGAGTAACAGAAAGAACCACAATTTTAATCATAGTTTATGATGACAATTATAAAATATTACAAGTGTATGGAGCTACATATTTGTCTTAAACTTACGGAGTTTAAAATATGTTTATCATATATTTTAAAGCATAAGACAACATTTCTTTAACTTAAAAACTGAGCATGAATTATCCAAAGTCATGTGACTGCTGATATCTGACTGTTGGTGCAGAGCAATTTCACTGAAATGAATTAGTTGTGTTGGTGCTTTGTCTTGATGGAAAATAAGGAGATCTGTGGGGGCTGGGAAAACACCTTGGGTGCTTTTGATTGTGAAATGGGTTATTGATGGATCAGTACTCATACAGAAACTTTCATAGAGGGAGAAGTTTTAAATGAGATTATTATCCATTTTTGTTCTCCCATTGACTTTTCAACCTACAGTTTCTTTCATTCCATAAAGGGATTTACTGTTTGCTGTATACCTCTGCTGCTCTTCATCTGACTTTCATCACTGTGCTGCCCACTGAATTTGACTTAAAGGCTAAATAAGGCATATGCATCAGACTGGGAAATTTGCCAGACAATTGTCACAAACACTGAGATAAATCTTACGAGAACCAGATAGAACTAGCTAGAAAATATTTCCCTATCTCACAGAAGTGTCATTTTTTTCAATTTTGACCTTTTTTCCCATGTCACGCTGAAATGATGTTGAAAACTTCCAACTATTTTAATAAAAAACACTCAAGAAAGAGAGAGACTGATCCATAGCAGTCAGTAGCCTGTTGAGTAGGCACCTCCTCTGGCATCTTGGTGGAGCACATCCAAATAGAGAAGCCAAATCAAGCAGAGTGGGGATTGGACCCCAACTCCAGCAGTCGCTTCCCTGGTGAATGCCCATCCTAGAAGCCTGCTCTCTGCTCTGCTCTGCTCTTGTGCACGTGCTCTTGTTTTTAATAGAAATTCCATCCTGGACCTGAGAAATGGTTTTTGGTTAAAGTTTTGTCAGACTGTTTCAGTGAAAGTTGCAAAGAAGAGTTTCAGTTTCAACAAAGTATTATCCTCCAGTGGAAAAACATTTCACTGAAAAATTCCCAGCCCAGTCTACTTCTGAGTTTGCCTTGTACAGCATCTTTTTAAGGAAAGTCTTATAATGCAGAGCATTCATGCTTAAGGAGGACATGTTTTAAAGGCAGTTATTGGTTCATCCCTAACAAATCCACGTGAGGTTCTTGTCTGAGCACTGCAGTGAGCAGCCCAACCTGGTGTAGGTGCCATGGGTGTCAGGCCAGGGCAGTGATCTCGCCACAACCGGAGCTCCTTGAGCTGACTGGGCTCATCTTTATCCTGATGCTTGATTCTTGTTTACATCCTCTGGCTGCTTGTGCTGTTGTGCTAGTTCATGTCGTCGTGCAAGTTCATGTGGTGGTGCAGTGCATGTGTCTGGGTCAGAGAACTGACCCAGATCAAATACAACATGCCTCCTTGCCTTCCTACACCCAAAAAATGCAACTGTTGGGGGCTGGTAGGGGGCAGAAGTGGGAATGGTTTCAGCCAGCCCTGCTCCAGCGAAACGCAGGTGAAAAAGGAACTTGAGGCACTAGCTACCCAGTACTTTGTTCTTCAGTGCCATAAAAAATTCTTGCTGCCAGGTCAGGTTGTTACCTGGTATTTGTTCAGCAGTTTGTAGGGCCATGGTGTAAACCAGGTAATGGAAAGAATCAGTCAGAAAAACCAGAACCCCCCCCCCAAAGCTGTTTTCAACCTGAATCATTTCAGGTTTGGAGAGCAGTTGCAGTTACACTTGCCCAGCTAAGACAAAAGTAAAGGGTTGGCATTGAGTGAGCCGAAAGAGTGGATGAGGATGGGGAAAGGAACAAGAATTTCTGAAGCTAGTCTCACCAAACAAAACTTCATCATATACATCTGTCTAAAAATATTCCTGTGAAGGTAGGGACTGAAGAAACTAGGGGGGGAGTAGAGTTTAGCATCTGTCTGACAGAACGTGGGACACCTGAAGAGACTGAGAATTGAAGCAAAGATGGTATGTCCACCAAGAAGGGAGGCAGTAAGCTGATAAGGAACGCTCGGAACTATCGTTCAGCTGCAGATGCTAGGTTAGTATTTCAGAAATGGGCCGAGTGTTCCACAGCCAGGAGGGCAGCAGCACTCCGTGCCATGGGAAGGGTGGCCACTGCAGCACCAAGCCCCTTGGAGGGCAGGTTTAGTGATGACTCCAAGAGAGGCCTGCTAACCACTGAGCCCTCCCACCTCTTCCTGCCCCAGCGGCTCCCTGCCTTATCTTCTAACTCTGGGCTGACTCTGGTCCAGCTGTTTCCTCGCAAAAATCAGCAATTATGTATTAGTTGCAGCTATCAGAGAGAAATTGTGTTAGAAACTGTTAGAAGGGACGTGTAAATTCTTCCAGGGATAGTAAAGAGCCTGTAAATTTTTCTGCTTGTTATTTGTGATTTATATGCATATTTGTTTTCAAGTGACACTTCTCTTAATGGTACAGTGTAGCATTGATGTTTTTGAGCTTTCACCAGTAGATTCTAAAATCTGAATGGCTTTTGCTGTTTTGTGATTAACAGGCTGTATATAGCTGAGAAGCTAGCAATGATACGGATTCTTCCTAGCTGTTCAGTATCCCAACGGCAAAGGTTTTATGTGCTGGTAACGTGCCATCTTCAACCTTTTATGCAAGCAGACTGCAGTGGCAACTGGGAATAATTTTAGTGCTTTTCTGAATATTAAAGGACCTGTGACATAAGGTGGGGCAAGATTTGCCAATACTTTGTCCTGTATGGCGTTAATGCAAAAGAGTTGTATATGTCATGCACCTTTAAACTGGCTTTGTCTAAAGAAGAGGAGGAGGGTAGAAGAAAAAGAGAGTGAAAGAATGAATGAGGAGGGAATAAATTAAGATTGGGAAAGAAATTAATATAGGAAGATGAAATAGAAATTACTAAGCAGATGGCATCTGAACTGTGCCTGTAAAAGAGAACACAACATGGAACCAACAACAAACTCTCTTAAGAAACTTAGTAGGTAGGTTTATGCCTATTTTCAGTTTAAGTAAATTGATGTCAAAATATTTTTGCTTAAAAATACTAGTTTTCCACAAAATGAACTCTTACTCAAAAAAACCCAAAAAGCCAACCCCACCACACTGCAAAAATGTTCAGTCTTGTCATAGAGTATGTTTGAGTGGTGAAGTAAATTGTGATGGGTGTTAAGGATTTCCTGTGTGTCTTGCTCACAGAACCCAGGCACAGAGCCTTTAGTTTTCTTGATACTGCTTTTAATATACCACCAGGTAAGCCAGATGTTTCTGGCCGTGTTGACTTGGTTCACTGGTGTCTTTATATACTCCATTTCTTAAGCAGCCTTGAAAAGGGAGATCGTATGTGTGGGAGGGAGCAAAACATTGTAGAAACATCCAGCTTACTTCCTTACAGATACTGAATTTAAAATTGGCCTCACCATTACCGAGTACAGATTGTCTGAATAGCGTGTCTTGTGCCCTTGTGAAAAGCATTCATAAGATACTAGGTGAGGTGTTAGGAGGATGCATGCATGCATGCTGGGTGTCATATGTACATGTCTTCATACATGTCTGGTAAAGGTGCTGGACTGGATTCATTAGCATCATTTTGCTTCACTCTATGCCTCTGATACAGAGTTCATCTAAAGCTTTGGGAAAGCCACTGATTACTTTGTGCCTGACTTATTTTCCTGTTGGTAAAATAGGGAATAATGATATACTGATGAGATGAATTATTTATGAGGTCCTGAAACACAATGATAGTAGGCTTTGTAAATACCTGATGCATAAAATAATGTTTTCTCTTTTTTTCCTAATATTATTCTTTGTCCCTGTTTTTAACCTGTTGGATTTAATAATGTCTGTGCAGACATTATCCTGTTAACCAGATAAAATTATCTTCAGGACTGATCAGATCTGTTTCACTGAGTTTGGGCCATTGTCAGGTAAATGTTGGATTTTCCTCCTAAGAAGGAGTTTACCCAACCTTGAAGTATCTTAGTTTGTATTGAAAAAGTCAACCTTAAAACTTTTAATCATTAATTCTTTCGCAGAAATGGGAGCATTGTAGCTCTTTTTAGTAAGTTACCTTTTTGAACATTATTTCCCCACGTTTGAGGGTTGGTGAGATTTAATCTTTTTAAAAGCTGGGGCGGGGAGGGGATGTGGAGGGGAAGGTCTGTTTTACGTTCTCAGTTGCCTGCTGCCCTCTTGTGCTATGATCTGGTCTTTACATTGGTGTGTTTACTTGCCATCCATAAAGGCAGTTGTAAGCTTGGAGTTGCTTCTTAAACTGGCTCTGGCCTTGACCCCTTTTTTATTCATTGTCTCTACGTCTGTTTTAAGGTTTTAAGGGATGATGGAGAGAGCTGCTCTGTCACAGTGTTAAAGCATTTGTCTGATCTGTTGTGATAAGCTTGATATGAAAAGTACTGCATCTTCTGTTACACCTGCTTCGTGAGTAGCCCCCTCACTTCTGTGGCTTAAAAATTAAAATGTTTCTGGCTTCCTTGCTGTACGGATGTTCTCCCGTTGGATGATCCTTTGATATTCAGCCTAGAGAGACTGCCAACAATTGATGAGCCATACTTTTTTGTGTGTGATTTTACACTGGTTGATAAACAGCAGTTGTGATGAATAAGGAGTTTAATACTGATGTCTACTGGCCCTTATAAAGTTATGTTCAACTGTTTTTCCATTTTGATGGAATTGTACAGCTGATGTTGGAAAATCCTTGAAAACAGAAAGGAAATTGGAGGAAGCATAACAGAAGGAAGAAAGTGAATTGGATTTGGAGAACAAATGTGGGAAATTAGGACAATAGGAAGAAGAAAGATGGAGAATCAAGGATGGGCATGGAGAGGGGGACAAGAAACAGTAGAGAGAGGTTTAAGAATAAGGTCATCTTCAAAAAGTGAAAAGAGATAAAAATGAGAAAGCTCTTTACAAAGAAACTAAAAGGGGCAGGAGAAATCCTGATAGGTTGTTGGACAGTTAATGAAGGGGAACACGAACACAGCATCCATTTGTACAGCCTTTTACAAAAGGAAGGGAGAAGCTAAAGAGGCTAACTGGCATGGTAAAGGAGGCTATTGACATCCTTCAGAAAACTGGTGATGTATTCAAATGAAGAAAATAGGATGATGAACTGGCAGATACAGTGTAAAAAAATTAATAAATAAAAGATGGGCTAAAAAAGAGTTTGAGGTAACATCTAGCAAAAATTAATACTAAAATCTTCTTTTAAATGTAGGAGCAAGAAGTGCTGCAAGAGTGTTCGTAAGGTGATGATCAGCTCTGAAAGGACTGATGAAAGAGGATAAGACTATCAAAGGCGAGCTAATTAATTATTTGTGTAGAAGAAACTAAAAAGTTCTATTTGGAGTAAAGTGAGAATGTTGGCAACTTTCTTCATGAGGAAACCATCAAAACATCTCTCAGGATCTGAAGTGGCTAAAAAAAAGTGTGTGGAACAATGTTTTAAAACAAAGAGTAGCAGTCTGCTGATGATATTTGCCCAGGAGTTCCGAAATAACTGAATTGCTAAGCGCGGTATGTAACCTCTCACTCTAAACTGCCATGATAGCTGAGAACTGGGCTGCAATGAATGGGAAGCCGACATTTTAAAATAGGTTCCACAGGGCATTTTGGAAACTGAAAGCTAGTAGACATTACGAGAAAAAAAGTTAATTAGTAGGTACCTGAGTAAATATAATCTGCTTAAGAAGACTCACTGTGGCTTCTGGAAAGAAAAATCCTGCCTTACAAAGTATGTTGGAAATCTTTGAAAGGATTAAGAGTCATATGGGTAAAGGTGATCTGACTTCCATAGTCATGTGGTTTTCCAAAACTGACAAAGTCTTTCCCTGAAGGACAGTAACTCTAGGCATCAGTAGACTTAATACGAGGTCATTGCATGGGAAACTAATTGGTTGAAAGATAACAAACAGAAGACAGAACTGATTGTGATGCAATTCTTGTAATAGAGATTACCTTGGGAAAGTTTGCTGATGGTAGGGCAGTGAGGACAAGGGCAGAGCATAAGAAGCTCTGGAAAAACCTTGCAAGACTGACTGGACAAGAGAGTGGTGAAATTCAGTGTTGATAGAGCTAAAGTCATGTCTATGTGTCTGTGCAGGGGAAATCCTAACTTAACGTGTAAAACAGTGAGCTCCAAGTTGGACATAACCGCACATGAATGACACTTTTGGGTAACATGATACTTGCACAAAATTGTGAACTCATGGCTCAGGAGTGCTCAGAAAAGCAAGTTAAATGTTAGGAATTAAGAACAGAGAACAGAAAACATCACTATGCTGCTGTATTTGAGCAAGCAATCACAGGGAGCGTTGCTGGACATAAATATGGCAAGGTGCCTAAAGGCAGCGTGTGGTGAATATTTGGTGTTTATGTACATTCAGAAGTAGGAGTCTTATTCCCTTCTTATGACAGCAATAAGAACAGGGATTGTATTCACTGCATACCATATCAAGTCCCTGATTTAGGAGGATTGTCTTAAGTTCCATATACAGATGATATGGAGAGATGTTCTGGATGATCTCAGTTGATTGTACAGATAAATTGTTATCTGTTGGCAAGTTGGTACCAGCAATGAGTTTTGAGGACTCCATCTGTATTCTTTTGCCACAGTATGTAAACCTTTGTCATAATCAGTGTTGCTCCAGAAGAAGTTCTGGGGGTATTCATTAAAGATTCTTATCATGGTATTTTGTTATACCCAGGAGCGTTACTGCCCAAGGGCAATGCTACCAGTAGCTGCTATCCTTGTCAGCTTCACTGCGAACTTCTTTACTTCTTGGGGCTACAAGCCAATGTCAGGATAAACACCAAGTACCGTGACCTGTGAGCCAGGTTTGATCCAGTTCTATTTTGAAGGTGATTCTTTGGAAAAATAAGCCAGCTAATGCTGTGAAATCAATGTATACAAGCTAAACTGTATTAAACCCAGTGAAGATGCTCTTGTCCAAAAGAAAATGGAGACCTTAACTTAGCCTCAGAACATCTGTATATAGATAGTGTGTTTTATCTTAATTTTAAACTAACTTTTAATTTTCTGAGTGACTCCATATTGCCATACTTTCAATCTTCATCCTCTCTAATTCCTTCAGAAGTTTTAGCTACCATGTAAACCCTTCATCCTCTGTAAGTTGTTTCTGATACTTCAGTCTGTTCAAGAGTGGTAGAAAATGCAAGAAAGATGCTGAAGTGATGGAGTCCTGCGATACATAAATAGGTAGAAAAGTGAGATACGAGAACAGAGAAACAAAGCTTCTATCAGAAATAAACAAATTATTCTGTATGAGTAATGCCCTGTCTTTTGGGTTCTTAACATCTCTGGAGCCTAGAAAATAGAAAGTTTTTTGAGTATTTTTTCAGGTGCCTTCATTCTGGGTTTTTGAAACATAACACTTCATGATGTTACAGCAGTAACACGATTGGACAAGAAGAGAATATTGGGAAGTCTTCAGCTGTGTAAGCAAGAAAAGGGAAAACTAAATGGGGAGTAAAGAACTTAGTTATTATCTCTGTAGTGCATCTCAATGCAAACTGTCATGAGAATGATTTCCCCCCCCCCCCAGCTTACCTATTTTGTATCTGGAACTGTTTTGAATTTCCGTGCAATTATCAACAGGTGGCAGTACAGCAATTCAGATCATTAGCTTAGACAGAGAAGATGTTTGAATAGGAAATGTTCTCTTTCACCTTTGCTCCTTTTACAACATGGATCATAAGCACAAGTGCAAAGTAAAGAACACTATAGGACAATTTTGTTTTGTTCCCCACCCCCACAGCTGTTGGGACAATATGCAGGGGTTGTAAAAAAAAAAAAAAAATTGAGAGAAAGAGCATAGCATTTCTATGCAGTACAAACCAACATATTTGAGATGTTCTAACTCTGAAAGGGTTCTGAAAGGGATATCTGTATAGATATCTAGGTCAATTTGGGCAAAGTTGTGCCTAGACTTCTCAGCAGAGTTAAATAGTTGAGTTGTTCTAGCATCAGCACAGTTTTCCTTGGTTTGGGGGGCTCTGTTGTTCTCTATTGCACCAGCACATAGCCATACAATGCACAACCTGCATTGTGTGCTGTGCTGCAGCAAGTACTTCTGAACGTACCAGAAGCCTAAAGCCTTCTGTTAAAGCTTCTGTGTGATCTATTGCAGGTTCTTTGAGGTCTATAGGATTACAATTGAAGTTACAAGAATATGTCTACACCATGAACCATGTACTTAGGAAGACAAAGTAGCCTGGCCACAGGGCTTCAGGGTCTATTTGTTTCCCACAATGCAGTGTCAAGATATTTGCACACTGTGAGTTGCCCACAGCAGAGACACTGTTAGATCAGCCACTAACAATATTTCTGAAATCATACTTACATATTTGATCTGCATTTATTTTTTAGTTTCCTGAGATTTTAAAAGCAAAGAAATGTCTACCGCAAGTATTCTCCTTCCTGTATTTTCTAATGTGATTGTAGCTGTAGGTAGACATACTGAAAGATGCAAATAAGAAATAAAAGCATTGTGTATGTGCAAAACTAAATATGTTATAGCAGGAAAGAGAGGTTGTAGTGTATTTAGCAAATACGTGCCTGGAGACACTGCATCAGCCACAGAAAGTTTCCTGAACATTTTAGTTTGCATCTAAATCCTAGGTAGTTTGAGTGAGATTCATCTTATCTAGTAATAGGCATCAAATATGTAGTTATCTGAGTGAGAACTATCTCCTATGCTTTTTTCCAGTCACCTATATTACATACCTAGTTTGGAGTGGGTTGAGTTGTTCCTGAGTATGTCTGCGTCTCTTCATTGAGTGGACGGATGGCTCAGATTTGACTGATAGTTAACTCTGGGTGAATCCCAGCACACCTGACTCCCACTGGTTTCTTGTGTGCCAAGATAGGAGGAATTGCTTGGATTAGACCCTATTGTTTTACTCTTCCCTCCTGGCACTTTTACAGGGTGATGTAGGCTGCAAATTCAGGTGTTCACCACCACTGAACTATTTGGGAGCCAACAGGAGGCAGCTGGCACATCCAGCTCCTTGGGAGTCAGTCTGATGGCTCTTTTTTGGAGAGGAAAATACCTATTGGATGGAGCAGAACTGCTTGTCTTCTAGGAGAGAGATCATAGCAGCATTGTCCTTCACATTGGCCTCTGTCCTGGATGTTGGAGCAGTTTATGCCTGAAGACTCCAGTGTTTTATGAGACTTCCAACTTGTTTTTATTTATTTTTGAAGGATTTTTTTTTTTTCTTTTTTTACGAAAATCAGGCCCAACAGATGCAGATGTGTGGTGACAGGAAACATAATGGAAGGAGATACTATTTGAGTCAGTGTTTTCTGAACAGATGAAAAGAGATGGAATAGCTGTTCAACTGTTCAGTCTTTGTTTTTGTTAGAGCTTTGTCGTTGTTTGTTGGAACAAAGTCCATTTTTGTTACATTGTAGGGAAAAGGCATTTTTATAAAAGATAAAACACAGCTACCCTTATAAAGTATAATAGCTAAAAATACTCATTTTTTGAGAACTTCAAAACATCCTATCAAATTGGGATGTGAAAGAGGATTGATATTTCAAAGCTAGAGAAAAGTAAGATGAGGAGAGAGAACAGTGAAAAACAGACTGGATAATTGTTACTTCTAGAGTTACGTTTTCAGGTGTTTGACTTTATTCTGTGTAGACTCAAACCATGAAGTTACCTGATTTTTGTTCATGTCAGTCTAAAGAAGTCTAGGTGACGTGATTGAACTTGCTGTGAGGTTCAGTTGCCAAAAGGAATTTATTAAGCTTGAAAAGCCTATTTTTTAAAAGATTTTCAAATGAGATGGGAACAATAAAAAATTAACACCACCTTCTTAACGGTTATATAAGAGCGGGGGAAGATAAACTTTGTATACCATGTCCCTGATCTGATCTGGCAAAATCTATGACAGTGCACGCTAGTAAAGTTCACTGAGGGGTCTTATGGGCCACTGTCAGGGTAGGAATGGTCAGAAGTTTTTAAAGAACAAGAGAAAATCGTATTAGCTAAAATTATTTAATATCACAGGCATATAAATAAATCAGACCACATAGTCCTTAGTATGAACATTCCATTCACAGAAATGAAATAAATAATTAAATTAGATGAGTCAATTGGTATAAAAATAAAGAATCTTCTCAGGAAAAGTAAATAATATACAGAATTATATATACATGCTAAAACACATCTTGAAGTGCCTGCAAAGGACACTTATGACCAAAATCATAAATACATTGTAAAACCTCCCTGGGAGGTAATGAGTTTTATGGCTTACTCTATGTACTGAGTTAATGAAACATACGTTGTTTCTGCAGAGAGTGCAGTTAGTACAAAGAGAGTTCATCTTACAAATAACAATAAGTCAAGATTGTGTACACATCTGGAATTGTGATAACTAGTTCTTCCTAGGGTCACAAGTCCCTTCTGAGGCATCTTCATTTTTTCTCCTGAGGACGGTGTCGAAGAACAAGATGATGTCTTCTTGAAGACGGATCTGTCCTTACTGATTTCCTGTTCTTCATTTGGGGTTCAAATAACACACCCCAAATAATGCACTTAACCTTTCGTAACTCTGACAAATCAAAGAGTTAGCAGGAAGTCTCAGCATTGTGTAAGTCGGAAGTGTATTTGAAGTGTACAAAGTTGCCCACAGTGATTGTGCTAACACTGCCCAGAAGCGTGGTGTTAACTAAAATGAGCTGTGATAATTTTGTGATTATTATTCTCCACACATACCTGGACTGGATTGTCCAATAAATACAGTTTCCTGCAAGATCTCAGAACAATTAACCCTCTAAGTTACATTTGTTACAGTTTCTCACTAGTTTTTTGAATCCTATGAATGACCGTTTTGAATTAAATGTTCTGCAGGTACAAGAAATAGCCTCAATTAACAAATGAGCATATTACATTTAAAACAACAACAAAAAAACCCTTTAGCGCTATGCTTGGTGTGATAAGATCCATAATTCAAAAACAGTTTGAGCAAGTCTCTAAACAGAAACAGCTACATTACGTACTGCATTACATGCTGCCTTGTCTACAAAACCCAGAAATTGTTCCAGTGTAGGCAGGAGTAACTAGTTAGCTTATGACATTCTGGTAGGAAATTGCTTTTCTGTCGTAAAATATCCATCCCAGGTACAAAAGTTGCTTCTCAATGCTTTATAATGATTACTAATAAATATATAATGTACAATGTTCTTTTCGTTAGGGCATGCTAATCACATTTCATCTGTGCAACAGGAATTATAAGAGGCTCTTTTAGAATATTGGTTTGAATGCACTTAGTGAATTACTGGAAAAGACATTTACAAATAAAAAAATACATACTGTATTCTTTGTACAAAAATAAAGCTCTTTCCCTAAAACTCTGCACATGCAAATATCCCGTGGAAGTGAATGAAGAGTGCTGGTTTATTGGTTGGCTGCCTTGGAGTCACCAAAAAAAGCACTTAGTTCATGATAAAGGCATTCAATTAACTCCTCCGTAAAAATTTAAATGTAACATTGTGGAAACATCAGCAGGTACTCTGCGATTGCAGGACTTGCTTTAATATTTTCCCAGTTGTTTTTATCAAATCTGAGATTAGGTTTTACCCTAACTTTCTCTAGTTCTGTAACTTTAAAATCCATTGCAGTCACAGCAGCAGCTTTGCATATTGCTTACCAATTGGTGATCAGGAGACTTTATGGGTAGCAGAGTCAGAGAAACAGGGATAAAAGGTGCAGAACACCATTTAAATTTAGTAGCTTGATTACTTACATATGAGTGGTAGTTCATGTTTATAATGTTAATTCTCATGCAGTAATGTGGAAACATTGAGGTATGAGATAGAACATTACTCAGAGGAAAAGCGGTTTTTAAACAGAAAAAAAAAAGAAAAAAAAGACTATCTAAATCAAAATGGTCATCACTAGAAAGAAGGGGAGTTCACGGTGGAAGCTGGGTTCATTGTTGCCCTGAGGATCTTCCTTCCTCCTCTGACATATGTTTTTGAGGAGGTTCACATTTCAGGACAGCGAAAATGCGGAGGAAAAAAAGCTTTTTGTATTAGTTTTCCTTTAGGCCGACATTGGTAGGAATGGAAATATTTTTAATACTACCTCATTATTTTTTGAGGTAACTAAGCTTGTCATTTTCCATCGGAACACTAGATGTAGTTTTCCAGTTTCCTCTCTATACCACATTTCTACTAAGTAGAGAGAAAATTAGATGGAAGATTAATTTTTACTGGAAGATTTTACACTCTCTTCTAAGATCAGTGTCCTCGTATGGGGCTAATATCTGTTTGGGGGTAAATTAACAGTTACTTCTCAAATGGAAGAGTCTAGAGGTACAGAATCATTGCAAGCAGAATATGATGGTTTGTAATTAAGCTGCTAAAAACTAGTTTTAAGTGCTATGATACTCACTTTTATTCTAAAAGTTTCAATGCTATCTCTGGCTATAGTTCCACAGAAATGTTCAGGACTCAGAAGCTCTACAGGCAGGTTTCCACATAACAAAAAACTTGACTGATTTTAAAAAAAAAAATTGCAATTGAAACTTAAACCGTTAAAATGAATCGAGTAGAGAGAAGGAATAGTGTTACCGGTACATGAATATGAGTGTAAAATACTGTCTTCTGAGAGAGCAGTATGCATTTGAGCTGCTTCACTGTGAATAATCATCAGTTACTGCATTTGTTGGACAGTTTGCAGTGGCTGATCGTACCAGTCAGTCATGCCTCTGCTGTATTTATCACATTAAGTTGAGGGAGTCTAGGTGGAATTCCGTCTTCTGAAGTGTGTTTTTCGCCACAGAATCCTGTATCTCCACTTAGAGCATGTGGGTTACTCCTCTCCCTATTGAAACCCATGGCAAATGTGCCATTAACTTCAAGATGGACACAGGTCAGACCCATGCCATACAGTATGATCTGTAAATGTTTTTCCAGTATTCATAAGACAGTTAAATGTGGGATATTTTTCCATAGTTAGCTAAGATACAGTCTAAAAACTTACAAATAAAATTGTGTGTGTGGTATTATTGCAGATAAGGAAATCGGTCCAAGTAGACAACTTCCGAGGTTTCAAAGCCTCTGATAATTTTTTTTGTTCATTTTCTTTAAAAAGTTTCAGACATCCTGTATGAGATTCATTTAAGATCAAAGCAAGAATAAGGAGTAGCCATCTCATGTATTTCTAGTTCAGCAGAAGGTGATAGTTAAGTCCCTTAAGAGAGCCTATTTTTGTGAAATTACAATTTAATTTTCACTGTAAGGTGAGGCGAGGATCACTTTCAAAACAGCATCCATCTTATGTACAGCCATCCAAGTAAGACTCCTTAATATTTTGGAAGAGGCTTTCACTTACCACACACAGAGCACAGCATAGTAGCAATGGAAGATATTTACATTTTTCACGTTGTCTTAAATAACATAGTGTCTGCTTTAAATAGTAGATTTTCAGTAGCCTTCAGCTGTGGTGTGTCCTAGATTAGTCCTTGATTAACTGTAAAAACAACGCATTGTTAGAAATAGCGTAAAATTAGGATATCTAATTGTTTGCAAAATGTCAAAAAGCACCCAGGAGGAATCAATTCTGATTACCTTTTTGATCAGTTTTGCTAAGCTCTTCAAAAACTCTTTGGGGGTTTTTTTCTCATAAGATTCACATGAAGACTCACACTGCTGAAAGATAAAGAAAATTATGCTACTTCTAAACAGCACATCAGAATCATAAATAATACTTTGAGCTTTCTCACTGAAAAATCAAGAGGGTTGTAATCAAAACCTTTTATAAATGGAAAAGCTGAGACACAGGCTGTTTCAGAAAGGGAAAAAATACAGTAACAACACTTTTTGTTCACATTTTTTTCAGTAACACCTTGTCCTTTCGTCTGGCACGTTGCATGGTTGCCAAGTGCATACATGTAATTGACTGCTAGGATCAGAGTGAACGCCTTTCCAAAAAGTACAGAAAATTGGACGTTTTTAATTTCCGAAGTAATGAAAGGCAGATCAGTTTTTCTAAGAAGTTTGCTTTCTGAAATTCTGCCATTGCAGGTGGTGTCTGCTATAGAAAATAAGGAGCAGTGATCATGATTATGAGCATTGTGAGGAAATCCTACCTTTCTAGGGTTGATCAAGGTGAATCTTTTCAAGACTTTAACAGTTTGGGTGAATGTAGAATTCACTTGGCTGTTTTCTGGTTGTAATTTCAGTATGCCTTTCTGGAAGCAGGTCACGGCTGTGAACAGGCATCCGTCCTAGGGCAGGAAAAGAAGGAACAGTTTTAAAACGGATGTTGCAGCACTTTTTCCTGCATCTGTTAGGTTGTGGTCCACGTGCAAAAGTAAGTATCCAGGATATTAACTGAGAAGATTCAGCTGTACTCTTTGTTGTTGTTGTTGTTAGTTTTAGATATGCAAGAGAACTTTAACCTTTACTCTGCCTGTTCTTTGATAATTACTTAAGTATTTCCTCATAAAATAAATGCCTAAAATATCCACTTGGATATTAATCATGACAGCAATTGAAAGAAAATGCTACTGAAGAGTAGATCATGTTACATGTAGTCAGTTTTCACAAGCACAGGTATGAGTATTTTGCTATTAAAAAAAAAATTAATATCACTCTGGACTGTTCCTCAGTGCTACATGTGGGAATATACTTTTTTGTTCCTAATTGTGCCCTTTCTAATATTACCTACTTAATAATTATACTTAGAATTGATGTAGAACTGCGTATTTTCAAATACTAGTGAAATGTTCTCACTTGATAGCGTGGGCAATGAAGGTGAAGTTAGTTAGTTACATTACTAAAGGGCTAAGAGGGATTGAGGAGGAGAGGCAGGATAAGGAGCCAGGCTCCTGGCTTGAATTGTCGTACTGTGTTGCTTTAAATTCAGGTGCACGTTAAACCTAAGTCAAGGAAAGTAAGCATCATCTATACATAAATTGAAAAAGAAGCCATCTATTCAGATGATATAAATTTTCTGTTGCTGCTGCTTATCTGGAATTAAAGCAACCTGCTGTTTTCCTTTCATGGTGCAGCTGCATATTAATTTTACTGATGCTAACAGAAAGACTACAAGCTCTCCAGAATCTCCTTTTCTGCGTAGTGGCTGTTTTCATTCGCTAGGCACGCAGCTATGGAAAATATCACCAAAACTAACGTATAGTCAATAGAGAAAGAAAAACAATGTTTACTGAAGCCAATTTGTAACTCGCTTTCTGTTTTCCGAAGAAGGAAACGTTTAGAACTGCTGATTACACATATTAGAAAGGCTCCAAAGCCATCATCCCTGTTTTGCATGCCAACTGCCACCGAAGCTGAATCTCATCTGGTTTATTAGATGCCGCTGCAGTTCGCTGCTTTGGCAAGGACAAGGCAACCTTCATGTATGTTGCTTACAGCAAATTTTAATAGCAACATTTTATATTGGTTAGATATAACATTTTATTTTCCTTAAAAACCACACATTTATGTTTGTTTCAAGCTTCTTACCGTAACCAGTCTTGCTTACTGGAAAAAAAACACTCGTTTTTAAAGAGATCAATTTTCCAGCTGAAACTGAAAACATTTTCTGCCTCATCCGTGATGAGCTGAGAAACCAGCATTTCTCATATATGCTGCCTTTTTTTTTTTTTTTGCTGAGTTAACAGTTAGCTGTAGGCAGGCCCACAGTCAGAGGACCACAAGGATTGTGGTTTTCAGTATGTTGTGATGGGTTAGGCACTTTGATGAAGAGCTTGAAAAGCATAGACCACTGGTAATGTCAAGAGGGGGCCTAGGCAAATGTAAAATATTTGTATCAGAGGCAATTTGCGGCAATACTCTACATCTGACTGAAACTACCTTTACAGATTAGCCTGAAAAGCCCTCACTTCCTGAATTAGCGATCAGTGGGGTTAGATGCTGATCCGATGTAAATCAGCATTGTGTCACTAGCTCCATCTGCAATGTCAATCACCAGCAATAAATCTTATTTTCCCTCTGGTCTTGCATCACTTCAGTCTTAAGACTACTTTTTTAGGCTCAGCATATTTTCCCTAGAGTTGATACCCTCTGAGCTTTTAAACTTCTTACCTCCCTTTTGTTAAAAAAAAGGTATTTCATTGCTAAGTGTACAAGGAAATTGCGTAGGATTGAATTGGGGCTAACACTTAGTCCACTCACAGGAACCTCCAGGAAGTCAAAACAAATAGTGATAAACCACTGAATTATGAATGTTATAAAAGGTAGCCTTCCTCCTGAATATTCAAGGCTAAATGTAAATCTGGCATAAGCAGGTTATCACAGAAGAAATACTTAGATATTTGAAATACAGTTCTATGAAAGACTTTTTATTAAATCCAGAGTCATTAGGGTGTGATTGCACCTAATCACCCTGAGTGCAGCTCTAGCACACTGTAATTCATATCTTAGTATTTGGACAATTCAGTAGATGTAAATTTCACCCTGTAGGATGAAAAGTTTGTTAATGTGGTTGCTGCTGATAATTACGATTAGCACACTAATTTTTTCTTTCAAGTTTTTCATCAGAGGTTGAACCTGTATCAACTTAGTACCTTCTAAATATGTGAATTCTCTGTCTCCTCTAGTTTTCAGCGGAGGTACTTGGGACCTCCCAGAATCAGACTGTAAAGTCCTAAGCTGCAAATGAGCTGTTGTCTTCCTTCCTGAGGTGACCATGTTTTTGAGAGAGAAAAAAAAAAACACCCAACCTGATTAAGCAATTAGTCACTAGTTGTATTTGCTTTGTTTCAGAGGTAGTGGCAAACACTGCAGTAAAATGACAGCTAATCATCTACTTTTCACTTTGACACCACAAGTTAGAAAGAGTGTTAATGAAAAAACCCCAGCAATTAGTTAGGGTGCATTAGGTTTTTGCACTGCAGTTGTTTCTGGCAATGAGAAGGAATGTATCTGTTCTGGTGATGCTTCTCTATTTTTTTGGCAAGTAAAAAATGCAACAACTGTAAAGCCTAGGAGGAGGCTAACAAAACCTGTGTGAAATGAGGTGAGTTGTTTTCCTTTCTTCTTGTCGTTGTTTTGCAAGAGTTTACAGTCCTGAGTAAATAGCTTTACACTCCAGGCGGTTTTCAAAAAACTATGCCTAATGATCATTTTTGTACGTCAATCAAAATTGTTTGCTTTCTGAAATAGTTGTCAGGACTCAGAAATCAACATTACGGGTAAATTTAAGACAGCTAATAACAGGAGAAGTATAACATTAGATTAGCCATAGCTAGCTCTAGACCTTTGTTTCATGTTGGGGATTATCAAAAGAAAGCAGGACGCATTTAGCTTCTAGACTTTTAAGACATGCTGTTACTATTATTGGTATTTAATTTCACGGTAAATCCTGCATCCTGCCACTTTGAAGTATGCACAGGCTTTCTGTGACTGGTGTAATTTACTGCATATAAGAAGTCCCTGACCTTGGAACACGCAAAATATCAGCATTAAATAATGTATAAATAAATATCTGTATTAGGAAGGATTTGCAGGGACCTGTTCCTGTAATTTTAGCTAGTTATAATCCAAAGAGAATACTTGCAGAATGCAGTTCTATCTTCCTGTTGATAGCGCAACCCTTGCATGCGAATAGTCTCTGAGAAACCAGTGTGACTACATATGAGAGGAAGCGCTATGTAATACGGCCTTACAGTGCCACTCTTGGCATTTAGCTTCAGTGGGAGGGAAAGTGGGGTCCCTTTGGGTTCAGCTCAGCAATGCTCCCAGTGCGGCTGGAGCTCATGGCAGCTGGAGGCACTTCCACTCCCACGACCTGCATCCCCAAGAGCACTGCTGCTTATCTGGATCTTGTATGAATCCTTACTCTTAGCACCATTTCTTGAGTAAATGGAGTACGTACGAATTTGAATCTGTGGGTGTGTTAGAATACACACACAATAACAAAGTAGTAATTAAGATTGCATAATATAAACACTTCTGCCATTAAAAATCCAGAAATAAGGAACTTTTATCAAAGTATTTTCTTACTCACTCTAGCTTGCATTAAGACTACTAGGTCAAAGATGTGAAAAAGAAGATGTCTGCTATTTGTCAATGGAATAAACCAGTAGAAAATCAAATTGATGTAATTAGAAAGAAATGTTAAAGCAGTCTCACCGCAGGGTTTTCTGGTGTATGCAGCAATTCAACATCCTACAATAAAACAAATCTAAGTTAGAAAAGTTTAACATTTGAAGGTGATGTCTCTCACAAGATATATTCTAAGCAATGCATAATGCTTGAAAATAACTTCAATATTACAACAAATACTTTGCTTACCTTATCTTTCACTGCAGTTTCTAACAGGTCAATTGTCTTCAAAAGCTGTTTGTATTTTGCTATTTTGTATGGAGCTGCAGTCTGCGCCATACTGGAACAGAAGAAAAGCATACAGAAAATAATCATCCTCTCCATACTGATGAGTTTTGTTTTAAAACGTTCCAGGAGCAAAGTTGTTCTATTCAAGATGAACACTTCAGTTTGAGTTGTGCTCAGGTATGCTACGTACCTACCTATATATTGGTCCTTGCTGGAGATGTAAAACCCACCCATTTCAGTTTGGAAAGCTTTGTAGAATGGATTAATGAGTAATCCTTTTTTCTTTTCCACTGGCTAGATGCATGTATGCAAGTTTGTGCGTAGGGGGCAGGGATTGATGGAGTGAGCAAAAATATGCCCCATCTGCACATTGGACAGGAAAAAAAGAGAAAAGGGTGAATTCCCATTTTCACTTTGAGTCAAGAAATGAACGTAGTAAAAAGTAGGTACTTAGAAACCACAGACGTAGGTAAACAAAGATTCTGCATTTTTTTCCTGTTTCTTACAGCAACGAATCTCTCCAATCCACCTGAAGCTCTTCTGTACCATGCTGGAGAAATATGACAGGACTTCTTTTCAGAACTTAAATGTATTTATCCTACTTTCTTTATGGCTCCAAGGGGTGTTTGTTAGCTAGTTCCCTCTGATGTCTGTGAACTGCCACTTTTATATTCTTAGCTTGGTTTTTGCAACAGCTGTGAGTAAAAGCTCGTCTTAGCGCTTAAGCCAGCTGAAGTTTGCTTTATGTATACTTGGGACCAGTACCAGATATTTTAACGGCATCGTAGAGAGTGTGTCCACTGGGGCTGAAAGTTGCAGGGAAATGCATTGCCCTGGGAGGGGTGGATCCCCATACCATGCCCGTTCCCCAGATGGGAGTGATATTGGAAGATCAGGGACTGAATCCTGGTGAGTCCCAAGGGACGCTACCACTTTGCAGTGGTGGTCCAGTGCTTGTAGCAGCTAAACACATTCAATTACATTCTGCAGCAGCTAGGCTTGAGGTTAGTTTCGCAATTTAATGCAACCCCTTCAAAGGAGATGTGATACTGAGACCTGAGAATTCTCTTGAGAATGTAGAAGTGCATTTGTTTTGTGTGAAATCCAAACAGAAGTGCGTACTTGAAAAAATGTAAAGCCAGAATAAAACCAGCAGAATGATATGAATTAAGAAATAAGGCAGACTCTTGGCATTTCCTTCAAAACTGATGCCTGTTGTAATTAAGTATATATGCTGCTTTTGAGGAAATTTATTTAATATTTAAAGATGTGCATTAGCGAAGGGATTTTTTTCCAGCAAATGCTGGTGAGGAATGTTCTCTTATGGGGACTTCCACAGCTGCTTTCTTTCTAAATGACTGCCACTGAAGTTAAAGGTATTTAAAGGTATTCTTCTTGAGTATACTCCTTTTTTTTTTTTTCAGTTGCCTTCAGCCCAAGCCCAGTTTCTCTCACTCTCGCTGAGCTGCACTGTTCTTAGTAAGGTGCTCTGCAGGCACTAGGGACTTACTGGACTGCCAGCTCTAGGAATCAGTTCATTTTAAAATCAATGTTCCTCATACTTCCTCACAAGGAGGAAAAAAATGATTTAAATGGCTCTTATGTATTATCATTACTAAATGGTTATCAACACTGTGGTATTACCATTAAAACGTTCCTGTGTGGAATTAGTAGAGGGCAATTAAAGTCACTTGGACACCTTCACTGTGGTGAATAAAAAGATGCTCAAGTGTCTTTCAAATTAAATCTTTGCCTCTGGAAGTCTGAAGATTTCAGATGGCTTTGGAGATGCTTTACAAAACCTACACAGTGTTTGGACTTCAGTTGGGTGTCTAGAATGCTAGTCTGTGTAATATGCTGACATCATATAAAATGCACCTGTATGCTTCTGTCTGGTGGGTGAATCTGGGTAGTCAAGTTGGATCACCTGTTTCTTGTGGTTCATTTCAAAATGAGCATTTAAGCTGATAAGAGCTCTGTCTGGCATACTCAAGTGTTTTCTGTATACAAGTGATTATTTACTGTATGCTGGTTTTGTGCTTAAGACATTTTTAATCTTTAGAAAATGGATAGCTTAAAGGAATAGATTTTACAGGTGGATGCGTGGATATACATAACGCACTCACGCTGTCATGTATGCACATACAAAATCTCTCTTGGTGAAAGGGATAGCTAATCACACCTGATAGAACAGAAATCCTGAAAAATAAGAACTGAAATAAGTAAGAAAAAGAATACTTTCTTCTACCACACAGTCTAAAATTTAATTTCTTCAAGAAAAGGTAGTATGATCATTTTTTTTTAATTTATTTATTTTGATGAGCATGTCTTGAAATAATTTTAGAGAAACAGCGCAGCTGGACTGTGAAGTAGAGGGTATCTCAATAGGTTTTATTCAGAAGTTGTGTTTATCTATAGCTAAGGCTCGTTAATGGAAATCAGCAGCATCTTTTGTTTAAGGAACCATGTGGTGACCAGTACTTATTTTTATCCCCCTTTCCCCCCATCCCATTCATGTGAAGTTTTGCAAAATTTTTTTTTAATCTGTTGTTCAACACCTCTGTAAGGCTGCTGAGAGGGCGGAGAGATTATTTCTGATAGTGGTATTCTTTACATGAAGAACTTGGGTTCTTAGCTCTGCTCCTCTTTACCATAACTGAACCTTTATCTTCTCTGTAGGCTATTGACTAGTAACTTGGATGAACGTGCATTGTATTCTCAACCCAGTTTTTGACTATGCTGTTGGAAGTGTTGAGAGTCAAGGAGCAGGCTGGTGATGATTTCTGCTGCTACTTTTTATTGTCAGTATTTCAACTGTGAATTCTTTTGAGAAGCTCCTTGGAGCCCAGCTACTGTAGATGATCATGCTAGCCCTGTCAGCCTTTATTGTATTCATCTTTATGTGGTTGATAGGTTGGAAGCTTTCCACTTGGATGTGGAGTACAACTCTATTAGCTCTGTCCTCATTAGGTGGTTGGCAGTTACTCATGCAAAGAGATCACTGGAGATTGTTTGCATTGACCAGACAACTTCAGGACCACTCAAGAGCTTCAGCTAATGCACGATGTGACTGTCCGCATATTTTCAGAAATGCAGGACTTGAAGGGACAACATAGAGGGCATTGGCTGCTGTCATTGTACAGCCACATTGTACGGTGGCTTTAATATTTTATCATATCAACTAGAAATACTTCACCTATTATAGATGAACATTGCATTTTTCTTTGTCCTTGGTGATTTGCTAGACAAGAGCATGCATAACAGCATTCTGGATATAGCTATGACTCTGGGAGTCATTTCCAGGTACTGGTTCTGGTCTATATGGCCGCACATAATGAGACCCTACAACTCCGTAGCAGAATCATACCTGTGTAGCTAACAGCCATCTTAATTTTCATCTTTTGGGTTTTTTTCATAAACTTGTAATAATTATGGATTTCATGGAGCGACCAGGTCTGCTTCTGGAGATAAAATCTGAATAACAAAAGAGTGAGATAATCATAAGGCTCAGCATGTTACTAGCCTGGACAGTCGTGAGATCCTGTTGCTTTAGGGAACAAAGAAATATAATGGCAGGCAAAGGCAGCTTTGAATCCACTGAACCAAGCTGAAGCCTGGTGAGCACTGTTTTGAGGAGTTTGAGTCATGACAAGCTTCATGTTTAAGCAATACTGTTATGTTAGGCTGTGGTTATCCCTTCATGTTTAGGTTTACTCAGTGGTCTTGCAAACTGAGTCCAAGGGGGGGAGCCCTGCTGATGGCTGCCGGGTTGTGTGTACTGTTTGTGGTCCTAACAAAACAAGCCTTCTTGTACAGCACTGCACTGCACAAGGCAGTTTCTGATACTAGAGGAGATAAAAAGGTTGATTGCGGTGAAGACCACTGCATATTTTACAGTAAAACCTACTGTGTGAAAGAATGGCTGTACACTAATACAAGAGACTGTTTGGGCGGTAAGTAGTAAGTGAAGCATCGTCATTTTCTACCAGAAGCATCATAGAAATATGGCAGACTTTATTCATTTGCTGGTCCAGCAGGATAATTCATGGATTTGGTGGAGGCAAACCCTCACCAAATTAATGGGACGCAAGATGGCTGTATCTGAGATATTCCTAAATTAAGTCTGTTATATTGGAAATCAGTTTTAAAGTTGATGGAGTAATTGGAATGGGAAGCTAACAATAGGTATTTGGCAATGTGGTAGTGGGTGGTTGCATATCATGTCTCTAAAATCGTATCGTCTTCTGTTTTGTGTTAGAGGCTATAAGGTCACAATAATTGCTTGAAGAAAGGCATGCTGACAGAGAAAGTGAAATACAAGGACAAAGAAGGACTTCCTTTTTGTCTAGGCAGTGGAGAAAACTCCTTGATATCCCTCTTTATCAGATAAGAATGAGCAACATGCTTTTTATATACGTCACTTCTGTTTTGTGGCTTAGGAACATGCTGAGTCAAATAATGACACTCTCTCTCACACCGTCGCCTGCCCGGACCCAGAGGGATGGCTGCAGAGTGGAAATCTGAAAAACCTCCCATCCCAGGCCCGCGAGGCTGAGTCCTCCTCTTTCCTCTTTGCGACAGTGCCACCCAAGTGCTGAATGACTTCGACCCTGAAAGCCCAGTTCCCCCACCCACATTTTCCTTTACAGTATAGCTGAATGGAGGCTTTTCCCATAGCTTAGTCATTGCTATGGCTCAGCCAAAGAAACCTGTAATGTACAGGGCTGCTTTCAAAGAATTTTTATAACTTACGTACGTGAAATCTCGTGTGTATACTATCTGTGACTTGGGGGGGAGTTGTAGGAAAGCAAGGGGAGAGAGTTATGCTGGAATATGGGAGACTAGGAAGAAGACTCTTGTGTAACAGATTTAGGAAACCAAGTCTTTAAAATATTTCTGACAACTTTGCAAGTTAGTTCCACCCTCTTTCAATCGTATTTTCTTATTATAAGCTTTGGTATAATTCTTCTGTCTTTTAACCTTGCTTTGAAAAGAGAAAATCCAACCTGGGAAGAAATCTATTTCTAACTTGTAATTGTATTTGCTATAAAAATAAGAGTACATACAACTCTGAATGTGGTGATATAGACACTAAAAAATTAATAGACTTCATACAGCAGTATAAACCCACTGACATTCTCCATGATGTTCCTCCAGAGTTAACGTATAGCCAGTTTCTAATCTGTACTGAAGTGGGTCTAACATTGGCTAATAAAAAGATCCTATGCAGTAAATGAAGGAATTGGAGGAATAAATGGAGCAGCTCTTAAAGGAGATTGTGCATTTCTGTCCTGAAAGAAAGTACTGAAGATCAAAGAGATGCCAAGCAAAAGCTTTTATTACAGAAGAGTCTTACTATATCATGTAAGGGTAATTACCTTGAGCAAAATATTTAAGACAATTTGCAGTTGCTGGAAAACAAGGAGAAGAGTATGACAAATGCTCAGCTGGCTGGGTTGTAAAGTGAAGTGAACTGTTCTATCTTCAAAGGACTTGTGTGAGTGCCAAAGAAGCCCGTCTGCAGTTTGTAATAGGGGCTGGAGTGGTACCTGGGTATGTGGGCTTGCTGGTGTTCGGCCTCTAGCCATTACCAAATTTAGAAATCATTATCTTACAGTTCTACCAGTGAACATCACTGACATTATAATCTGTGGTTCCCAATTGCAGTTAAGGCTGAGATGCAATGCTGCATAACAGAAAAAGAGGCAATGTAAGAATGAAAGAGACTTGGTGGGTGGAAAGTAGAACCTGCTTTCAAGAGCAGACAAAATCTTTCTGAATCTAGTACAACCCTGCTCATGGTTTTATCTAAGCTTTAGGAACAGCGTCAGCTAGTGAAGGTGCATGAGAAATGGAAAGCCATTTGCAAATGTTCCTGTATTGCCTCATTTGTTTGCTACGAGCCATTATTGTCTTTGTTCTCCCTGGTTCAGCAGAAGTGTGTGACTATGACTATAAAGCAGAACAATTTAACATTAACAGCAATTGCATATACGTTAAATACCAGGTGCATCCTACTCCTAGGTCAACCCAGTGATGCTTGTTATGCACGTAGTTTGATTGATGTATTTCTAGCCTTACCAACTACCTATAACAAACCATATTGAGAAAATGTCTTGTCAACATCCAGAGCCTGAGACAAGCCAAGACCCACTGTGCACAGAACCAGATATTCAGAAGAACCGTTCTCTTGTGACCACGTCCTTTCAAGTCTTTCCTTCAATGTTGGAGCAGCCTCCCACTTCCTGGGTCACACCTTTCTCTGCATGTAGGATGGAAGAAGCCTCGCTGGGTCACCAAGTCTGGTCTTCTGCCATTGCCGGCATCCACGTCATATAGTTCCTTTCACATCTCAGCTAAAAACTCCTGCGTAAGGCCTTATCAGTTTGATCACTGTAACGATAAGAGCTTAGAGCTTTTTCTGTGCCTGAGCTGCGTTCCAGCTTTTATAGGGCAGCTTCATTCTTATTTACAGTACTACTAATAATCTTTCCCCACTACCAGAGGACAGCCAAGTTCAGAAGACAAGGCAGCAGTTGACAGGAAGTCAAGCTACCACAGTTCTCTTAACAATTTGAGGGCAGAAAGTAGTTGTTCAGCTGAAAGCCACAGGCGGGGAGAGGTGGGGACAATAAGCAAGAAAAGTCAGCGCTCCTTTCTGAGTTGCAACAATGACTTCTCCTGCAGCTCTAGTGCTTGATGGCATCGCACTGCGGATCCTCAGGTCTCCTTGTGAAACATGGCCCAGCAGTGTGCAATCTTTCTACCGCAGAAATGTTCTCTGTATGAAACATACGTTTCCTGACGACTCCCCTAAGAGTATGGGCTATGGTGTGAAAAGCAGTGATGTGGCAGTCCTGAAACCCAGCAGTATATGTCATGTTCATTCAAAATGTTCAGAAAGAAAAATCCAAAGAGATACATGCAGATGTTGGACAGTGAATGGAGGAAGCAGAATGGCACAAAACAGAATGCTGCCTTTGTTCATTTACTAATGTTAATGAACAGAAGGAGCAGCAGTGAGAAGAGAGTTACTTCTATGTTACAATATCAATAGCATAAAACAAATAACCCCCAAACCATTATAGGCTCAAGATGGACAAGTTTGGTGCAGAGTCTACTGCAGCCTGTGGGAATGCATTACATGCATAACTATTCCACTGGCAGTTGGACCTTCCTGTATCCTGACATGCCTTGCATGGTGATCAGCATGACACTACAGCTTGTGTTTCAGTATCAGAATTAAAGGTTTGATGTTACAGATTCTTTTGGAAGTCACTCTCGGGATTTTGGCAAGGCTGCTGTGCTGGTGTGGGATCTCCGCAGCAGTACGATTGTCCCCCTCTTACATAGTCTAGAGCAAAATACAGGGTGCAGCCACTGAGGGGCTATGGCCTCTCTTCCCTCCTCTCCAGCAAATCTACCCCGATTTAAAGATCACTACATAAAGTTATCTTTAAAGTGCAGTTTTTCACTTTTTATTGTGCTTTACTTTTTGGCATGTATTGGTAGAAGCAGATGACTGAATACCACTTTTATTTCTAACTAGTTTCACTTTCTGGTTCTCAGGTACTACCAAAATACTACAGATTGTACCCTTCTTCCTACATGTGTATATGTTTACTGTGTATACACAGTTTCTATTAGAATTATTTTTTTAATTATATTGTCGGTTTTAAGTTCTATAAACTCATTCACATTGTTCTCCTGACCTTTTTTTTTTTTGTCTTCCCAGGCCCCGGAACAGTGTCATGTCATACCACACTGAGGCATCTCTGTGGCCCAGCAAGAAATAGTGAAGACAGAGGAGCAGCCTGAGATTGCACTGGAGGATGTGGTCTGCCTCCCCTTGGAGCGACTCCCAAGTACCTGCTTGTAGACCAACTCCTCAACTTCTCCTGTGCGCTGCCGTTATGTGTGCTGCAAACCACTGCATCAGCCATCAGATGCTGCTTGTACTTCAGCTCCTGCAGCATAGAAGAGGCTCTGGTGTCATGCTGCGTAAGCAAAGGGAAGGCTGAGGCAGAAGCCACCTCTGTAGGTCTCAGGATGTAGTAATACAAGTGCTTTCTTCAGCAGCAAAGCTGTTTAAAGAACTTTCTACTTCAGGTCACTGCCACTCTGCTGTATCTCTGCATCACAGTTTATTGCAGTCTGAGGAGCCTCTGTTAAAGCAGCTTGGGTCATGAAAATGATCCAGGTGAAAAATTCCTCTTGCAAAGGCCTTGAGAGTTTGTTTCTTTTGCTTTGTTTTGACTGGAATCATTTCACTGTCAACTCTACTTTCTCCTTAGCACAACTGCCAGATTTGCAAATAGCAATGAGTTGCTATTAGTCAGAAACTCCTCTTCTACTGGCTTTACTACTGATCAAAACTGTGGATCGACTACACAACAAGTACCTCCTTAGCACACAAGGCTGAGGGGGCCAGAAGGTATCGCTCAGCAGCATCATTCCAGGAACAGCAATTTGGTGCCAGTGCAAACAGCGTTCAGCCCTTCAGCTGTGGCTGAAATGCAATTTCTGGCAGAATCATTTTAAGGAACAGGATTTAGGGAAAAGTCTTTACTCTGCAGCCTGGTCTACATTTTGAGAGTCTTGCAGGTATAATATTATCACTCAGGCAAGATTTGTTCTTACCTTTCAGGCAGTAACACTAATACAATCTCTGATGTGGATTTAACTATACCAGTATAGAATTATCTTAAATAGGAATATTAACTATTCTGTTTTTCATATATGAATTACTCTGTGAATATGATGCACTTTGTTATGACTTTACACTTAAATAAATCTGCTATTTAATTGTTTACAGCAGGTTAGGGAATGCTCTGAGGTGACTAGCTCATACTGTCCTTAACAGATAAAACTTTAATGTAGTATCTTTGAAAAAACAGCTTTTCTCAGTAAAATTTTTTTTCAGACGTCTCTCTGTCTTCTTCTATAACTAGACATATATAACAGATACAAATGTGTGTGCCTGTGCCTACAGATGTATCTTTTATATACGCACACATACAGATTTGAAAAGCTATATAGCACAGTTGTTTTGCATAATGAGTTTCATTTTTTTTCACAGGTCAGCACCTTAAGCGAACCTTGGAAAAACTATTGTGTGATCAGTCATCGCACTGAAGCAGCAGCACCCGTTTGGTAAAGGTAGTCTTGGATAAAAAGCTGAATGCTGTGGTTTCAGTGACTTATCGTTGAAACCTTGTGGTTTCTGTGTAGGAGGCTGTATAAGCTGGACACGTTTGACATCCTTGTTTCTAAGCTGTGAAATCTGTACATCTAATTTATGAAAATAATCTCTGGTTTAATTTTATTCTTTTTTTAATGAAGTCAACATATTTTCCTTGCATTCAGTGGAAACAATAATGGAAATGTTTTAAGATGTACTGTGAGCCTGTTTTGACCTCAAAAAGGGAGAAGAATCAAGATATTCTTAATTACGATTAAGGTCTAAGAAGGAAATTAAAATTAAATACGGGGAGTTAGCAGTGAGAGGAAAGCATTTCTCAAGTGTGGAGACAAATAGAGAAATTAACTGTGGGAAATGACATAAACATTATAAAATAAAAAACTTCCAAGTGAGAATTTGATTGAAAAAATCCAAACAACTAAGTAAAGTTATTTAGAATAAACCATGGTACTGGCACCATTTAGCGTAACCAGAAGTATCTTTCAGGTGGTCTAAATAAACAAATAAGCTTACATGTAAGGTAAATCCAAGACTAGTGAATCTAAAGGTAGGACAAAGAGGCAGCTGCGGCAGAAGCAGTTGCAATCACAGAAAAATGTAATTGAACATTAGATCAATTACATGCTTTTTTCTTTCGTAGTTGAGTTTTATGCTACGTTTAGTGAATTCATTCAGTTTATTGAGGGGTGAAATGTGCTAATGTTGGTGCAATGGATATGGCAGGTACGCACAGCTGGAATTGGAAGAAGGGAGGGAGAGTAAGTTTCTGGGCTTTGGTATGCTATGTAGGTGTAGCAGAAACAAATCCATGTCTGCATTGCCAAATTGGAACCAGGAGAGTCACGGACCCATCTGCATTAGCCTTCATTCCTTCCCTTTCTCTTCTCCCTTCCGCTTTGGTGAGTACCTACCATCCTGTAACTCCCCAGAAAGCTGAGCTGTAGCAATACAGGATACTCGAGCCTCTAATATTGGCAAATCCTGTTCCCTTCACTGTCATGAGCAATGACTGCCCAAACCTTGAGTTTTCACCAGCAACAATTTTGCCCCTGGCAAGCAAGTTCCCAGAAGCATATACACCATTCCCTGTAAGTGAACCTATGGAAACATATTAAAAATGAGCAAAGACCTCTGAAAAGAAGACAAAGGAGAAGAAAAAGAACATTCAAGGTACAAAACAAACTTTGTTGCAGAACTGTAATTGAAATGACTACTTGTGTGAAAATAACTACTCGATGCATTTGTGGGAGTATAAAAATCTGTCTGAAAAGATTAGTCAAAGACTTCTGTGTGAGCAAAGATAGAAAGTGTGATCACCCACTGTCAATTAATTTCAGAGGGATGACTGCAAGATTCATTGTAATAATTTTCAGTAATTTCTACATTGAAACATCAGTAGAAGACCACAGATTTTAATTCCTCGCTACTGTCTGATTGGTCCTGGTAGGAGAGTTGTTCCTTTTCAAGCAAAAAAAAAAGTGTTACTCTAATGTTGTACCTTTGACTGGAAAATTAAGGTGTCTTGTCCTGCTTGTGTTTTCTTTCCAGAAACCTGAGCCAGTAAACATGATGACTGCATCTGTAGGTGAATATACAAGAAAATAGTAAAATTGCATCTTAAAGTAGTCTTCTGGACAATGACATTTTTATTGCCTGTTATCTATGTGCTTCCTGCACACTTAACACTTGATACCCCATTCCTTGAGCAGACAGTGCTGCTTCTCTGAACTAACTTGTGGGAAACCAAGAGAAGAACAAGGAGGCACTGAAGATGCTAGTACAGAACAATGGAGGCTTTTGAAAATCACATTTTTCCCATAATCACTGCAAACGTGGGATATACAGATAACCAAGGAAGAACTCTCTTGGGCATCCAGAATTTACCCAGAAGCAATATCATAAGATTCAGCATTCCTCTCCATATAGCTGAATTTCCAGTGCTGATGCTCTTCCTCTGATTATTATAGGGATTACACAACTACTTTTTTATTGAACCCATGGAAAAACTCTATCTATGCCTCTGTTTTCTCTTTTTCTGTGTAACTAAGCCTATGGTTCTTAGATCCCTGGTTGGTGGCATTTTTAGGTGGTTTGTTAGCCACTACATTTCCATTTGTATCTCCGAGCCCGTCTTCCTCCTAACTTCCCTGCCTGTTGCTGGCCAGGGATAGGGAGTGAAGCACTAGTGCTGCACCTCTGCCGCAGGCACCCCTTCTCCCTCCCACGATGGTCGCATCCCGGGTGCGGAGGAGCAAAAGCAGCTGCTTAAATCTCTCCCTTCTGCAGGCTTGACCCCCCGGTGCTGAGGGCCCAGCTGAAAGTCACAGGCGGTCCTTTTTTTCCCCATCTTTCTAGCAGCAGTCATTCACCTGCTTTGGTGTTTGCCTCTCGGGGAACAAGTTAGGTCACTGACCCAGCCAAAGGTGTACCTTGCTGTGGCAGGGAGCTGTTAGGCTGGACCAGTCGTCACGGTGGTGCGTATCCTGGGAGGTGCTTGGCTCCCTGGGCACAGAGACACTGCAGGTACCTTGCCATGCCTTCCCAGGGAGATATGCTCTTACCAGCTGAGAAATGCTGGTTTGCACTATGGGCAAATGACTAAGATAACAGTGGAAGCTTGCCTCAGTGGTATTTTCCTAGTTTTTTAAAGTCATCTTTCATTGTCCGACAGCCTAGAAGGTTACACCTCTTCTGTCACCCTTCTCCCATTTTGTGGAGTACTTATTTTAATGCTCATCATTTCAGGCATCTGATTTACGAGTGGACCATAGGCAATTGTTGCTGCACCACTGGGCATGGTGGGCTATGACACCCAGCAGGCACAAGAAGGAGAGGGTGGCTGTGACTGTGTCCTACCCAGCCTTCACCTTCAAACCAGACCTTCACCTTCAAACCAGACCTTCACCTGCTACTGCCATCAGCTGAGCCACTGCTGGCAACTTAGGTGCTTGGAGCCCAACCACAGGCAAAATAAAATGTTAAGTGCTTAAATCACTAGGAAGATTGCATTTTACTTGCCCTTTTTACTGGTCAAAGAGTGCACATGTAGCAGTGCTTTTAGCCTCAACACCTTGATCTCCTAGAGCTGTGTGACTGTATCGTGCATCACATGTAAGGAGTTGCTTATTGGACTCCAGAGGCTGCAAAATAGTTGATATTGCTGCACAAAGGGTGACAACATGAAAGGAAATGGAAACATTCAGGCTGAGAACAGGAAAACTCATGAGAATGTAAGAAACGGCCTGAAGAAAAAAGGAGACAAAAAATGTGATTTCCAAAACAGTAACCAGAGATCAAAGGAGGCTGATGTTCTTTCAAATCACTGTTTGTGGTGGATCTGCAGGAGAAGGTTTAAGAACATTATTTTGAAAGGTGCTGTGAAAAATACAGAGTATTGCAGAGAAGCAATCGACCCTGTAGTTTTTTTCTTGGCTCTGTTCTTGCCGTTGCCCTCTGCATTTCTGTGTTGGCCATGCTGAGTTTTTCTGAGACAAATGCCACCATTCGCTTCACTTTAAATTGTCTTTAAATTGAGCAGAGATCAAGCAGTTTTATCCTCTGATACAATCATATGCCATGGAAACTCTCCTTACTCATTCTCCAAGCTGCCTTGTTTTCTGCTCTGTTGCTAGATCTAGTTCAATGCTTTTAAGGCTCGAACTGCACAGATTTTCCCTTTTAGCTCTATTCTTCATCATATCCTGATTGATTTTATTGATTTTGTCCAATTTCTGTCAAAACAAATAATTAGAAATATCAAAATGTTTCATGCTGACACTTTCATATGAGCATTTCAATTTTCCATTTATGATATTTCATTATGAAGTTTTGTTTTATTTGAAATAGTTTAAAAGCTGGGAAAGAAACATTTCTTCATAGTTTGATGCGGAATGACTGACCTGAAGTGAGCTTTTTTTTTTCCTTGATCATCTCAATAATTGCAGTGTGTTTGTGCCACTTCATATGTCTTCTGGCAAATGAAAAAATCAGATGCTCGCCCTATTTTAGGTAATCAGTCCGACATATAACAGTCATTCTCTGTGCTTTCTTAGATCTTTATGATTCAGTATACATGCTCTGAAACATTTCTATGCTTGATTTTTATTTTTTCACAGGTGGGAAACAATGCCAGGTTTATATACAGTGGGTAATCAGTATTCCAGAAAATGAAGGACAAAGAAGTAACTGTTGAAGTACACAAGAAAAGCCTGACCTTTGGCATATACAAACTCTGAAATTAGTCCTTGTCCTTCCTACTTTATGCATGAGGGTTAAGTGATCTGGTAGAAAAAAGGGTGCCAAAGTAGGACTACCCAGGCACTTGAAGGCAGTTTGTAAGGGTCCAGGATAACGCAGGTTGAAGAAAATACTGGGACTTGAAGGACTCCTGGGAAGAGGGGGCTGGGAAACTGTGCACTGGGGAGAGGTCTGGGCCCCTTACCCTGAATTATTTGCTGTGGCAGTAAGCCTGGCACTGCTCCCATGGTCACTACCTCCACTTCCCCGGTACTATCCTTACGTGCACCTGCCCCTGCTGTTCGTCCTCCCTCTAATGCACTGGGTGACATACTTGGGTGACCAAGTATGAGTGACCATGAGGAGCTGTGGAAAATCTGTGAAATGTTTGTGCAGCTCAGGGAATAGCTAGCCAATGCATATCTGCTTAGGTCTGGGGACTGGAGACAAGGCGATGTCCTTCTATGTTAATAACGTGTGTCTGCTTCTAACAGGGCCAGAGCAATTTTCTTTAACTTACCAGACCAGGCTAGGGAATCTGGATTTACCAGCTGTTTTGACAGGTAGTAGTTTCCTTTATCTTTTTCTCTTACATAAAGATAAATAGTGAGGCGCTTGGAATTTAAATGGTGTCTTTGTATTTAACCTGTTCCTTGATGTTTAAAGAAAGACAAGTTTAACCTTTTTATAGGGTTAAGAGAATGGTCAGGAGAATCCAATATTTTATACAATAAATTGTCTTCTCTATATAAATTTGTATTTTATAAAATACATTGTCTTCTCATTAGTGTAATCATTCTTCAGTGTTATTTAACATCCTCCATAAGTTAGATGGCCTAATATGGGTTGCTGTGGACTTCTATGCCTTACTAGTTCTTTAGATGTACACAGCACTCCTTTGCACCTAGTGGAAATGGGGTAAAAGAGCCTTATTTAGCTATTTTTCAGTTCCCATTTTATCCACTGACTGGAAAGACCAGGCCCTTTGGCTGCCTGTTGCTCTGGACCTTGTCCTGTACTTCTTCCCTTCCTGAAGAAATTCAAGGGAGCTCACAACATGTGGCACTCAAGGCTTGCTTAAGGAAAAACCTGTAACTCAGCCCTGCATTTCTTCAGTTTAAATGAAATATCCCAAACTAGAATATGAGATTTCTGTAAGAATGATGTTGTGCATGAACAAGACCAGATCAATACTGAGAGAGAGCAGTGCATTGGTATGAATCAGAGTAGCCTGAAGCCACACCTCCCTTGCTTCTCAGTCTAGTACTGAGAAAGCTTTTCAGGTCTGATTAGTCATTTGAGTTAAGTGTAATAAATGTCAGAGAAACTAATTAAAAAAAACCCTCAGTAAATGTGAGGCATAGCTGCTCTCTAGTGGACTGGTGAATAGTGTCAGCAATGTAAGTACACTTAACATCCCAGAAAATAATCATGTAGATATCTGCTGAGAGACAGAAGATGAGAACTTCTACACGTGTGAGTTCAGCTGCTGCTTCATTTCCTTGCTGTCTCTCCCCTCCTTAGGTGGCTGACTTACACCAGGGTTACAGTGAAACAGCAGAATGCAATAGCAACTTCAAAAAATATCTCCTGTCCAGTGCTGTGGCGAGCAATATTTCATGATCTGTATGTTGTAGTTTTGTTTGGAGATGATGGTGTTTCCATTTAGCATCATGCGAGAGTGGCAAGTATCTTAGAGCTAAGGAAAACTGCTTTATCAGGAAAGGGGAGGTGTACAAAGTACAAGTTCTTCTTTCCTTATGCTGTACAGAAAGCTAGCAGAGAAGAAAATGCCTACAGCACATGCGACCTTCACATTTGGGAAGGTGAGATCCTTTCAGTCTTTCTTGGGAGAAAAACTACTGATTTCAGGGGGACCAACGTCAAATGAAGTCAGCACGCCCAGGCATAAGTGCATGCACACAGAGGACCTTGGGCAGCCTGGCTGCCCAGCAGGGTCTGGGGCTGGCTGTGTACGGAGCAGTGCTCAGCCTACAGACGCTCCCAGGGACAGCAGTGGGCTGAAATGTGGCACTCCTGTTCCTGACTTCTCCAGCAGCTTCACTGGCTCAGTGTTTAGCTAGCTGTCCACTCTATGGCAAGAAATTCTCCTACATCCACCAAAATGCCCCCCAGAAGTAATCTTCTGCCTGTATTGATTTCTTGATGGGTAATCTTTAAAAGGATTTCAGAACAAACCTATCGGTTACATTCTTTTATTGCAGTAACTTCAGCAAAAATCGGTGACAGATTTCATAAGGAGCCCTGAAATAACTTTGGGACCAAATAACGTGATTCAAACCCACTAAAGGTTTATGGGAGTGACTGAAAAAGTTAGTTACTAATACTGTGAACAAAATTATTTGTGCAACAAAATAGCCTGTACTTAACCCAACCTTGTTTTTATATATATGCAAGAAGGTTTGCTTAAGATGTGGTGTATTTCAGAAGCAGCTTTAGAAATAACTTGGACATTCCATTTCTTAGATTTTTAGTTAAATTACTGAGGATAGTGTTCCCACTGTAAAGAAGTCTGGCAAAATACTGAAGAAGTGAAAAGAGTATCCTCTATTATGAAGTCTTACACAACCGTAATCATTTGTCTGTGTGCCAACAAGTTATTGTGGTGCAATGGTAAAGACAGTGTATTTAGAGTTGTATTACCTAATTAAATTTTAAAGTAACAATACCCACCTTAGCCTACAGAAAGTTATAAAAAGAGAAGAAAAACAGGAAAAAAGGTAAAAAACAGAGTTGGTAAATGGCTTCTTTTGGTGGTCCTCTGGTCCCCTCCAAGGAAGAGTCCAGTATGCTGGCTGGATCAAGTCTCTCAGCAAGATACTCCTTGCTTGGTAGTGTTGTGTTACACGAATACATTTTAGTAGTAGTAGTGGTAAGTACCTGCTTATGATGGAAAATAGACGTTACAGTAAATTTATACGTTGTATTGCAATCACGTGCAAAACTGCTGGAACACAAGTGTGGAAGATGAAGGGTTGAAGTCACTTTTAGTAGACATAATACCCCATGTTGATGCAATTACATAAACAAAAAATGTCGATCAGTATAGCTCATTCTACCTAGAAAAGGGATTTAGTATGTGCTGGTGGAAGAATTCAGCTATAGGTCATCTGTAGTTATACTAGCAAGTCCTATTAAGTATAAAAGTGTAGCACATCCTTCTCCCCAGTGGTCTGTAGCCCAAGAACAAGCTGCCTGAATGATGACTGGGGGTCGAGGTGGAATTTCACCTGAGTTGGTGCTGTTAAAATCTCCATCTAGTATTTAGGGGTTTTTTTATTGTCCTTGAAAGGAAACACAAGGGAAAAATGCCACTACGTTCCCTTCTCACACCAGCAGTGCGGAAGTACATGAGGCATGGTTATGTGGGGGTCAGCGAACACCCAGAACATACACGTTACTACCTCAGCTTTTTCAAAGCACCAAGCTCTTTCCCACAGTGGTGGGTTGACCCCAGCCCGCAGCTAAGCACCCCCACAACTGCTGTCTCACTCCCTCCCCTTGCAGAGTGGGGGAGAGAATCGGAAAAGCAAAAGCAAAAAGACTCATGGGTCAAGACAACATTTAGTATTAAAGTGAAGTAAAGGGCGGGGGGAGAAGTGATGTAAAGGCAATCACTCACCCCTTCCCACAAGAAGACTGATGTCCAGCCAGCCTCCGAGCAATGGCTACCTTGGAAGACAGCCCCCACCCCCAGTTTTTATTGCTGGGCATAACTTTATTAGGTATGGAGTGTCTCTCTGGCCATGTCCCCTCCCAACTTCTTGCCCATACTCAGCCTAGTTGCTGGGGTGGGGGCTGAGCAAGGGAACAAGAAAGCCTTGATGCTGTGCAAGCACTGCTCAGCCCTAGACAAAGCACTGGTGTGTTATCTGCACCTTTTAGTCAAAAATCTGAACTACAGCACTATATGCACTGCTGTGAAGAAAGTTAACTCGATCCCAGCTGGAGCCAGTACACCCACAATGATTTATGGTTTGATTGGTTTGATTATGGATCCTCTGATTAGACTAAACCACATGCATTCTTTTCTGGCAGGGACAAAGTCTAGGATTTCTGACTGCTAATCTGTTGCTCATTAATAATTATTTGCATCTCCCATTGGGAAAGAGTTCACTGAGTCCTTGTCCCATCACGTACCTAGAAAGAGGGTGGTATTTGGTTCTGTACCTGAACTGAGGATCTAAGCTAAGCATCTGGAAGGGTTTCCACCTCTGCATCTGAGCACAGGTATTAAACACTTTTCTTTTATTCAGACTGAGGAGAGATTTCCTTACCTTATTAGAAGTAAAACTCTGGATTTTGTAGTGTGTATCCCCAAGTAAATGTTGCTTATTTTACTTAATTGCAGCACTCCTCTCTTTTGTACCTGGTTGCCAGAATTTTTATTGCATCCCTTCTTGGCCAGGTTTCAAGTCTATCACAGCTATCCTTTGAGGTTATGGATTTGGAATTTGTTTTTAAACTCATATGTTGGCCCTTGCCCCTTCCATTATGTGCATGTTTGAAGATGTGTGTTGTGAGGTGCAGATCTTTCGCATTACACAAACACCTAATCCTTAATATTGCAGTATATATGCCATTTTCAGCTGATGCATGGTCTCCCCTCTCCAGCAGACAGGTTGTCGTATCTTCAGCATGGGGAGTATTGCAGCTCCATGAACTGGCATGGCAGTGCACACAATCGTTGGTGATGCCTAAGCCCCTAACCCTCCACGAGAGCTGATGCTCAGGGGGGCACCAAGGATTCTCCTGCCAACCTTCAGGCTGTGGCTGTCCCTCTTCCCCAGGCCCAGAAACCGTGTCAGCTCCGGCACACCAATAGCCTGCTAGTTAGGAAATGCCAACCAAAACCTTAGAGATAAGAGGTGACAACATCCCATATCTTAAAGGCACAAAAGAAAGAAGTTATGGGTGAAGACATCTGCCTTCCTATTCATCTCACTGCCATCAGAAGCATTTTTGAGTACCTTATGATGGCACCATGCTTTCCCAACTAATACGAAAGCAATTTGTATTGCACTGATTTCAGCCTTGTAAGCTGATTGTGTTCATAATCATCTCAACAATATTACAGCAAGTAACGTACCAACTCCATGCAGGATGGGGAAGCATATAAGTCTTGCTAAACCAAAAGAAAGATGCTTGGAAAAACTGCATGCTCATGTTGGTTATAGCCTGGGTGGTTCTGGGTGGCTTGTTATGAGAGAATGGGAAGTAAGTCTGACTTTTGCTAACCTTATTAACCACCTGATACATCTTTTAGTTCAGTGGGATTGAGGTAACAATGGTTTAAATGAAAAAGGCTCAAACTTGAAAAATAAAAGTAGGAAATGCTTTTTGTCTCCGTAGTGAACATAACAGGCTCATCTGAAGGATAACCTTGATCTGTGAAAATATGTCAGCCTGAACTGTGCAGAGGTCAAAATATATATATATGAAAAGTAATATTTTCTATTTCCTTTTTGTTCAGCTTCCTGTATGCTGAACCCAGGTTGTTTATTCTTCTGAATGATGCAATGGGTTAACGGATAGTATGTGGGTTATCAGTAAGGAAATCTGAAGGTATAAGGACCATAACAGTACCTTATGTTTCACTTTGATTAAACTGGTGGAATTCCGTGTAAATGGAAAATTGTGAAGGCGTATAGCCTTCATTTTATCAAGAGGATACAGTAGGAAGTAACTTAAAACACAAACTATCGTATTATTTCTTATACCTAAATAATGAAACGCCTTGAAGTCTTTCCATTCAAATCCATGCAGTCTTTTTACAAAAGGTAAAATACATGTGTAGTCCTTCCTGCAAAGGCTGAGATTTAGGGAGATGTGAGGCTCAGGGGAAGGGTTTGGTGGACTTACTTAGGAACCAAGATAAGGCTCCAGGAGGCTGCCATTCTCTGACTTGGCTTGCACAAGCTAATGAGTTGAGTTTCCTTCTGGAGACTTCTTTCTATGGCAAGCAACCTTTTGCATGGAAAAGCACTTTATTTGCTTTAGAAATCTAGGTAAATTGAGGATATTTTAAATCAAACTTAAAAAAAAAAATCTCTCCTGTTTTGTTTCTTTGCTTCTTTAGAGTGTGTACAGCAATGCAGGGTAAGATCAGTTGCCTTTTAGAAATAAAAAGAGTTGGTGCACAGGGAAGCTGCCCTCAACCCCCCCCCATGCCAGAGAGCTTCAACACGCGTGCAAGTGACACACAAGAGCGTGGCAGAGCTCTCGGAGACCCACACCAGAGCAGGCATCGTCCAAACCCTCGTGCAATCCAATCTGCTCCCCTCCAGGTAAGCCACAAGAGATGCCTGAGTACCTGTCCACAGGTAAAGGCAGACAGGTGTACCAGCAGTAGGAACACTTCAGTAGTTATGTTCACCATCGTGCAACTTGGTGGTTCTGAAGTACATACAGGTAGTAGGAACATGCCCTTTGTGTCTTATACAAAAATAGTTGATACTGTATGTGGACAGCAACAAACATTTTCTTTGAGGTGGGTCTGATGATACACATTGTTTCTTTGCTTAACTGCTGTTGCTTGAATAAAGATCAATAATAACGTTTCTTAAAAAACAGCTGGGAGGGAATGCCCTTGGTTTACCCCCCCTTAGCACTGCATGTTGGTGTTTTGAAACTAGGGTGGGGTGGTTTATATTTTGATAGACCATTATCTAGGAGGGAAGCAAATAACCTGAAACCTCGACCTTTCATGTGCTTGTGATCTGAATAGTGTTTTGTTCCTCACCAATGTTGTTGTTGTTTATGTGCTGCACAACTGCCTGTGAGGGCAGCCAGGGGCTAAGGAGGGTCGTTTACACTGAAGGCTTCAGATGGCCTTTTATGTGATGTGGCTCAGGATGGAGGACAGCAGCATCAAATAACCATCCTTCACCTGAGTTTTTTCTCCATATACTCCACATACAACACAGTGCTGAGCAGGTCAATAAGTAATCGTAGTAGGTCACACACAGGGGAATAAATGAGCAGCAAGAGGTTTAAAAATAATGGAGAAGTGGCAGCAGGTAAATCTTGTGCAAGCTGCTTACAGTCATTGGTGGTTCATGCCTGAGCACCTCATGGGGCCACTCAGTCCCGTAGGGCAAACCTTTTGTGCCTCTCCTCTCTTCCCTGAGCTGTCAGAGGGGAAGCTGTTGGACTTCGTTTCCTCTGTGAAGAGCTTTGAGTGGAAAATGTTACAGAAGAGCCCTGGTGTTACTGTTAATACAGGCAGTCTTTTACATGACCATGGACCAGACCTAAATGAAGTGTACTTAGTTCAGGACATAGAAAAGGAGCCTCTTTTCCAGAATTCCTTGACTCTGGTATTGACAAAAAGTTATTACCTAACTTTCAATGTGCTGTACAGTAGAATAAGCAGGGCTCAAAGTATATAAGCTACAGCAATCCTCGGGGCAGTACTGTACTGCAAAGGGTGAGTGGAACTGAGCCTGCTCTGACTTCCCTTCTCGAGGAGCCTCGCTGTGCTGATTTTATGTAGTCCAGAAATTTGTCTCCAAGCTCTTTGCATCGCCAGAATTAAATCAGTCTTGGACCAGGTTCCCAACAGCTGGCTTGCGGTAGTGTAGACATCACATCAGTGCAAGAGAATCAGCTCACACTCACCTCTGGTTAAATAATCCTCTAGTACCTGGCTGGAAAGCTGAACAACCACTGTACAAATTTTGCCTGAATGCAATACATATTAATGGTTTGTTGGACAATCTTGGCAGAAGTTTGTAGATGGAGAGGTTTGATGAGGAGCACAAATAGTTCCGAATGACATCAAAGCCACTCTCCAGACTCCTCCTATTGTTAATTTTGTTGCTCACATGTGGGGCAAAAAAGGAAGTACTAGGTCCCACGCAAGTACTTTTGATGCTGCCGTGCCTGTTTAGAAAAAGGATACATCACTGGAAATATTTGGGACATGACTTAGGACAGGACTGGAAGGAACCTTGAGAGGTCACTTCCTCTTCCCCATGTCCGTATTTGGTATGGTTTTTTGTGTTTATTTGTAATAAATGGCAAGAGCAGACAATCTAAAATGAGAAGCAGGGTGCTCAGCTGTCCAGGAGATGGAGGAACATACTACAGAGTGCTAATGCTAACAGAGTAGATGAAGGCTGCCATACTCCTCTGTCCTGCCCCTGCTCCCCAAAGCTTGCAAGGTACACAAGTATGAAGGTGATCACCTTATAAATGGTAAGAGGGAAAGACAGGAGCTATAGGTTAGATTTAAAGGGACTTTTCTGATAGGAGGAAGAGGTATCTTGACCTCTTGGAACATGTCTCTGCTCATCTCTTCCCATAATTTTCTTCTTGCCCCCATCCCCCTGAATTTCCTGCCTCTTTCAGCTCTCAGTTGTGTGAGGAGGACTTTTTTCCTTCTTGCTTTTTGCTTTCTTAATGTTACACTGGCAGCACTGGGGCACTCTGGCGTCTTTCACCCTTGCACCAAGCAGTAAACGTCCTTCTCTGGGTTATGTGAGGTGGTAATTTTTTGCTGGGTAACTGTGGACCTGAGATGCTGTCTCTCACGGTCACGAACATTGGTCTCACCAGTTGAGAGAAGAGCACTTTCCAACGGTCTGAGATTGATAAAGGACCTGTAATGCTCAGGTCACCTCCAACTGCAGTTCAAAGGGCTGATGATGTGGTTACGGTGGGTGTCTTGGAGAAGAGAGGGTGACACTAGAGAGGTGGAGTCCAAAATCCTTTGTTCCTGGAGGAACACCATCATGACTCAGGAGTGCACTTGTAGGAGACAGCTACCTGTAGGAGCTGAGCCCTGTGTTAGATGACCAGAGAGGTTCTTCAAAATTTGGGCTCCTTGGCAAGATTTGCAGACCAGCAGGCAAAGGCAGGCCCAGGTCCTGGGTGGTTGCAGAGCACGGGATGTCACCTGCTTGTTCCTGACTGGGCACGCTGGGCGACTGCACCTACCCAAATGCCTGCCTGCCTGTCTTGCGTTCTCCAGGAGGCAACATCTCCAGCACCTCTCGGAACAGCTGCTGCAATGGAGGTGCCAAGCCACCCTCTTCTCCTTCAAATCCTTCCTGGCAAACAGTTTTCCTGGGATGACTTCACCAAGTAAATTAGTTTACTCAAGGCTCTGAGAATTAAATGTACAGGCAGTATTTTTCTCCTAAATTTATAGGCAAGAGGTACACAAGTAAGTGACTTCAGCGCCTAGGATGTACCTCCTGCTGCAAGACACAGGACCTGCATGTTCTCAGCACCGCTAAGAATCTCTATGGCATTAGTCACAGCTAGCTGCTACCCGCAGTCACTCTGGCTGTCTGAGCAAGAAAACTTGTGGTTTTATTTCAACTTCCTTGCTAAGAGTCTCAAAGCCAGGCATCCCCATTTTGGGCAAGAGATACACTCCCAAACCTGACTTATCCCTCTTACTACTTGTTATTTTACATCTGTTTCCTCCTTGGCTTTGATTTTACATTCCCCTTCGCTTTGGCCCTGTGAGCACGTCAGCGCTTGGTGCTCCCACAGCGTTACGTGCTGCCTTGATGGTATCGCTGCATCCTCATCCACCGCTTCCTCCCCCCTCGCCCCAGCTCCCGCCGCCCCGGTGCATCTGTGACGTCACCAGCTGGTGGCTGCGACAAAATTGGCGTGTCCGCATCACAAGCCCTGCAATCCCCTGATGGCTAAGAAACGGCTCCCAAATGCCTCACTGTTTTTAAAGCCCATGTCTCCCAATTTCTTCTTTTCACCTAATGCTGACCATTTCTCTCTCTGCCTTCAGAATCTTTGTTTCTGTTTTAAACAGATGAATTTTCTTTGACTTGAGAGAGGCTTTTTCATACAACTCTGCCGCATTGATTCTCCGCTCCTTCCTAAATCTCAGATGGAAAATGCCTTTTCCTGTCCCCAGACTTGTTTTTCTCTTCTGCTGGGACTGATTTAACTGGTTGTTATTCCGCACTTCCAACATTGCTCAAAAGATGTTGCAGAGAACAAAGTTGTATTGTATTGAAACAGAAAACAATTTCAGAATGGGATGAATCACCCTTTCTTCAACCCCCAGCTAAAAATCAAAAAAAGATGATTCACTGTAGAAAGTCTGTATGAGGTTTCTCAAATTCAGTTCTGGTTTATTATCTGTGAGGCAATTCTGTGCTTGTCATTCTGGCAATGTGGTATCATTTTACTTGAAAATGGCCTGGCGGTTTTATTGATTCATTCTGGGAGATGACTTTATTTTGTTGGTAAATTTGAAGGCTATTTTTGCTTATTTCATAAAGCATTTGAAGCATAGCTTGTATTTCAGACTATAGAGTATTTTGGAAAATTTAAGCAAATACATAATAAAACATAACAAGAAGTATAATAAAAATACAGCACACTTAAAGCCAATGAAAGGCAGTGCTTTTTTACGCAACACACAATCAAGCTGTGGAAGTTTTTGCCTCAGTATCATCAAGGGCAAGGCCTGTGTGAGATTCAGGACAATGAGGCACACTGATAACACCGTCTATAGTTAAATTACAGAAAATAGATAAAAAGAAATCATTGAAACGGGGGGATAGTGATGCCTGCAGTGCATTCCTTAGGATGCGGAAGTAGTGCCCGGTGCCGCGGGCTGCCAGTGCTCCCTCGGCTGGGCGCTGGGGCTGGTTTTCGGTCCCCTCAAGCTGGATCCAGCCTTCCAGTTCCCTTGGCATGGCCAAAGGCTGCAACTGCCTCTGCAGCCTCTGTAACGCAGTTCCTCGGCAAGCAGGGTTGACACCTGGATGCGATGGGCCATTGGCTGACTTGCAGTTTGTTGGGGCTTTGAGGGACAGTGATCCTCCTACCTACGCCAGAATTCCTGGCCCTGTTGGTCAAATCAGACCTAAAGTCTGGCTCGGCATGAAGTCTGTGTTTCTGACCTCTATGTGGTGAGCGGGGTGAGTGTTTTGTCATCTACATGAAAACATATGTTGTTCACATGACCTTTCTGTCTACTTCTCTGTTATCACACCATTCCCAAAGAGGAAGACCACAAAACAGCTTTGGTAGAAGTTGAGTTGTGTCCATTAGCTGCGGGAGCACTCTGGAGACCCAGCAGCTCTTTTGTGGACTGGAGGGGATTGGGTGCATTTTGGGGATTGGTCAGGGAAGTTCCTCAGTTTACAACAAATTGCACTGGCTTTAAATAAAAAAAAAAAGGTGTAGTATTGAAATACTCTTTATTTTGCATTTCCCTAACAGGCTTTTTTCAAAATGATGCCAAAAAAGATTGTGAAGTGACCAAGCATTGCTACCCAGGCAGGAGCAGAGGAGCCGAGAAGTGGCACATGCCTCCTCCCGAGCCCCCCCCAGCATGGTTCCTGCAGGCTCGACCCCGAGCACAGCAGGCAGCTCCTCTGCCAGCTCCTGGCTCCTGCAGGTCAGTGCAGCACTGGGTGACTTCAGGAGGAAGTGTCATTAAGAGGGTGACAAAAGTTAGTGAAGACTGCCATGAAGCCCTGCCACATACGAGGTGTGGTATTTATGGCAGTGCTGACACGCATGCTGTGAATTGAAGAAAAAAGGGCACATGAGGTCAAATGGCCCAGCTCTTTGACTCTTCCTTGCTGAGGGCTCTCTGGAGTAGAAATCAAACTGCTGCATGGTGAAAGCTTTTTATGAATGACTTTTGATTAATACTTGTGAAGCTGGTGGGAGGGGGAAGGATGAGGAGGAATCAGCACTGAGTGTGGCCAGAAGCACTGCTGCTGACAGGGCAAACTTTCCCTGTTGGCAGAGGCACAATGGCAGCAATGCTGTACAAAGATGTCCATGTCCACATAAACCGTATGTGCTGGCAGCTTCCCCAGACAGACTTTGTTAGGATTACCAACCAATCAAAAAGCCTCTTAACCTAATTTTCACAATCTACACACTTTATTAGAGCTACTTTTGATGTACCTATCAACCCAATTTACTGTAAGGCAGCAAAAGTGGTAGACGTGATTTGTTTACGATTTATTTAGAAATTATTTCATATAAGTTAACTAGTGTGTGCTTTGTTCTGGGGAATTTGCTTTTCAAAGATACTCTTCCTAGTGTACTAAGGGTAGTCATATTCACGTGGGGAAAAATGAAAATCCCTCATCCATGACTGAATTTCAAGCTGAATATATCACAGAGAGAAAATAAGATATATATTTTTCATGCCTTTGGTGTATTCTAAGTCTGTGAGATGTCACAGCAGTAAATGACCATCTCTTAGGGGCAGAATTGGGAGTCTCGATCCCACTTCAGAATGTAATGCTTGGCCAAATGCTTTTACCAGGCTTAAGACAGTGAATTTTAATTGTGAGCATTGCTTAGAGCGTGGTCAGCTTGCAAAGGAAGTACATTACTTCCAGAGAAAGTGGGGACTGTTAGGAAGACAAAATGCTGGCTGTTGTTTGGTGCTTCATGGATATCCTAGTTTTGCCATGAAGAGGTACAGCACCGTCAGGTGAGCGTTGGCAGTTACAGTGCTTAGCTGGAGCCGTGATAGCCAGGCGTGTGAACACTCCTGGTTCACTTCAGTGCTAAATGAGTTGGGTAGCTTCAGCAGCGCACCAAGGTACTGTTTCTCAGCTGGCGAGCGCTTGCTACTATCATCATCTTCCTCTCTTCTCTTTGCTGGCTGTTAAAGATAGGGGACTGGATCTTTGGTTAGATCTGCTGTGACCATTTTCATACTTAGTGTATGCTGAATTGGTAAAGCCTAGTGAGGCATAATAATGTGTTAAACATCTTGAATTACACTGCATGTGCTCCTTCGGTGCCACCTCAGTCAGTTCTCTTGGGGCGATGGCTGAGGTTGGCGTATCAGATGGGAAATCTGGCTCGCTGAGAAAGGCTGTGTCAAAGCCGAGATTTCTGTCCTGGAACCGACACCTCCAGCTTCCCAGGAAAGGAACTATTTCTGTTTGGGCAGTTGCTGATATTGAATCTTAGTATCAGCTATGACCGTTCCCCAAATACTGCAGCCACATTCTCAAACTTCAATTTCCCAAGCAATTTTGTACATCTGTCTGCTGTGCCAGTACTTAGTGGTGGTCTAAGCCAAATGTGTTTGTGCTACTGGTGGAGTGGTTTTTCCAAAGCACTGTTAGATGATGGCATGCCTACTCAGCGGAGGGCAACAGAGCCCAGAAAAAAGATGCTAAGATGAGCTCAGACAGCAAATTTTAGATGTATTTACTACACTGTAGAGCAGCAAAAGTGGTGTATAAGTTTTGTCACACACAAGAGAGAACTAGTGTGCTTTGTTCTGAGGAATTTGCTGTCAGATTAGAGATGAGGGAAGTTCAAAATCGGCAAGAGCAGCAATAATTATTCAGCCTGAAAAGAACTAGGGGGAGATCCAATAGAGGCTTCCACCCAGCTTCAGTCAGGCTGACAAGATACAGCTTCCCTTTACAAACCTGGATTCACTTATACCCATAGGTCATCACAGCTACAGCAACATGTGTACTGCAGTTTCTACCAGGGTGCTAGCAGTTCCTTTCACGTGCACATTGGTGCCCCTTTCCTCAGTGACAGAAAACCTGGGAATATTCAGAAACTGTTAGTAAACAACTCTCTGTCTACAAGTGTCAAAACCCGTGCCTGCAGAAACCCCGCTGGGGTTTGTGGTCACAGACGCTCACACCTGGGCACATGCTGGTGTCAATTTGTTCGCTGTTCAGTGTTTTCAAAACGCAAACAGTGTGCAAATTTGTGCTGTTTTGTGGCAAAAGGGAACATGGGGTCATTCACACATCCTTTTTGCGGGTGCTCAGGTGGTGTCTTCTGCTTAGAAATGTACCCCTTTAACATCAAATGATGAATTAAGATATGACCAAACCTCAACTCTGTAACTACCATCAAGAATATTAAGCATGTGAACGGCGATAAGGTGGTGTTTTAAAAAAGAACTGTTATGAACAAGGCAGCATAAGAAGGGATTTAAAGATACCTTGTTTTAATGAAGTGAAATATAAAAATGTAGGCTGATCTTCTGTCACTTCTACTGGTTTGCCTTACATCTTGCAATCCAGTGATTGCAATGAATAGCAGTATATTTTTATCCTAACAACAATTTGCTCACAGATTTGAATTTCTGAGGATCAAATTTGCTCCTCAATATACAGACAAGTGTTTTGTAGATTTGGCCTTAATTATGGGCAAAGGCAAACTTGCCTACCAAAGCAGTGTTCAGCCATCTCAGAGTTTTCCAGCGGCCAGTAATTCTCAGATACTGAAAAAGTTGACAGGTGTCAAAGCTTCTCATTCAAGACTGCCTTTAAAATGATATTGTCTGTCTACTGCAGATGTTTTCTTCCTGAAGACTAGTGTTTGCTTAGGTATTATTTCTGCAACTGGAAATGGCATAAGAGGTTTTTACTTGGTTGCCATTGTAGAAGGTCAAGTTTCACTAAGCAGAAAAGCAGACTAGGATTCAGATATTCCATGCAGTTCTCAATTGAATTAAATAAAGCTACTTAACATCAATGAATGTGAAGTTAATTTAAATTCACATTTCTGTGAATTTAAGGCCTAAATAACCTAAAATAAAGAATTTTACATTTACCAAGTCAAAGGAATAGCAGCAGTCACCGTACAGTTTGGAAAGGCTCCTTGTTCTGTAGCATAACCAAATGAATCCCTTTCCATTGCACACATAATCAGGCTTAGGGTAGAAACTTTGATTTCAGACTAATTACTTCCCCTAAAAGTACTTAAATCTGTAACTTGATCTTTGTAGTTTGCCATGCTGCTGCTGTTTATATTACGTGGAGTTTTACTTTAGTATTCGTTCTTACAGATCTGCCCATTGCTCCAAATCATGCGTAAGTCACTTGCTGTAGCAAGGATGAAAATATCTGCAATTAATTTTGGTACTCAGTGTTTAAGCATTTGGACAAAGTATGAGAAAACATTTGCATACGTTTTATATACACAGTAATAAAAATGAGAGGGGTAGCAGAAGGTTTTGCCAGACCAATGCCAACCATGTTATATGACCTAAAGAATGATCCGAACAATGGGATACGTTCATAAATACAGCAAAAAACTGTTGAAGAAAAATGTCTTTATCCACATGCTCATGGAGTAACATTATAACATGGCCAATCTTACCAAGTTTCACAATGAATAGTAAGTGGGAACTGAAAAAACCAAACTGTTGCCCAAACATCATTACCGTAAATGTAAAGGAAAAGAAACACTGTAGGTGGGGATAGTAGTTCTGAGCCATTCCTTTGGTGTCTTATATATAACTGTCCCAAAAAACCCCAATAGGACTTCACCGGCAGAAATCTCCCATTCTGCAGACTGTCTGTCTGTTCTTGCCTCGTTGGCCACAACCCCTGAGCACTTCTGACGACAAAAAAAAAAAGAATATCATTTGACGTATTTCACATTTCCACTTCTGTTCAGTGATCTTTTTTCCTTCTGTCTGCGGTTGTTTAACCTTGATCCAGTCATTCAGGTGAGAACAGAGAAAAGCGGAAACAAGTCGATGTTTTTTCCCCCCCGCACGTTGAGACGCATCACAGCTACCATCTCAGCATGGTCAGAGAGGGACTCAATGGCCTTGAAGCTAAAGTGTCCCTTAAAAACAAAACAATATTTCGATTAATGCTCAGTGATATTTAATTTTTTCAGCCAAAAGCAATTATTTTACCGACTGGCTGCTGAAAATAGTGACTGTTGAATTTTCCCCAGGGTATGGCTTTTGAACCATGGAGCAGAGTGTGGGAAAGCACCGTTCAGGTGCCAAGCTCCAGAAGCTACGGTGCAGCCAACGATCAGTCCTACATTTTGCAAAATCTTCCTTTGCATGAGGTATGTTGTGCATGTTTAGGCCTTCTTATTTGCAAGCTGTTCAGCTGCAATAAAACTTTTCGGTGGAGCAGGGAGCAAAGAAGCATGCTTAGGGATAAAAGCCAAGCTGGTCTTTCCAGCTTGCAAGTTGGCTACATTGCACTGGCAGCTATGAATTGGGTGACTCAGTCCTGTGCGGTCACAGTCAGTCAGAAAATAGCAATGTTTGTGGCACACAGGGTGGTGTGGCCAGTCCCCTCCTATTCAGCAAATCAGTATTTAAACTGAGCACTGCACTTTTTCTTTCCCTGGTGCAACACCCAGACCAGCCTGCTTAACTTTTCAATATCCAAGTGTAATGGGTGACATTTGGGCCAGTGCTTTCAAAAGTAAGTCTTGGAAATTGCATGTGAAAATTGCCCCCTCAATTTAGACACCCAAGTAAAGTGCCTATCTTCAGAAACACAGTTCTGAAAACCCCGGACTTTATCATTAGTGACATTTTGTTGAGATCTGTTATCTGTGCGGTTCCACAAGTGACCTAGAATAAGAAGAGCAGAATTCTTGTTCTTAGAAATGGAAAAATTTGCCCTTTAGGGAGTACTCCGCCACACAGAAATATTCAGGCATGTACAGGGTGGCCGTTTGCCTTTGCTTCGACTATCATTTCATAGGATGCTCTTTCTAAGCAGTAGTGGAATCGCCCAGTGGCGATCGACGAGCTGCAAAAGCAGCTGGAGACGATTCAGGATGGTTTTGTTCGCAGTGTTATTTTCCCGGGGTGAGCAGGGTTGGGGAGGATAAATACAGTGCAGCGCAAGTCTGCAGCAGGGCAGCAGAGCAGGGTGAATTCGTGGCACACCACAGCATTTGTAGCGACTGCTGCAGGCCGCAGCCACAGTGTGGATTGAGGTTGCCCTCGGATTTGTCAGTGATTTAGCGTATCTGCAGCCAAAGAATCATCTGTCTGGCTTTCTTTTAGCTTCACTTCAGAAGAGCCAAAGCAGATTTCCTCGTGTTAGCTGCAGAAGGGTGCAAAGGCTTGGGACGGGGTTCATGATTAATGTCTGGGAGTGCCATACAGGTCCTGGGTGCTTAGCACAGTGAGGGGACTTGTGTGGGCAGCTAAGGATGTCAGACGGGTTTTGGCTGTGTATGTCTACTGTTTCGTGTTGCACAGAGCCTGGCTGCATATTTATATCAATTGGGAGTCACGCAGCATGAAAATACCATACAACCATTTGCTTTTATCATTATATTATCATTATAAATACGCCACCCCAAAGATCCTAATTCTGGGTGCTAGCTTATAGGAAAACTAGATCCTGCCTAATCTCCACTAGGAGTTCTCTTCAAGTTAGTCAGCTCCAATTAAGAATACTTATTTTTTCAGAGGTAAGCCAAGGCAAGCCAAGAGCAGAATGTATAGCTCTTACCAGAAGGAGTAGTATCTTTGAAATTACTGGTTGTGGAGGGGTGTTATAGGACTCAGTCCGTATGTTGAAGGGTTGGTCAAAGTTGACTGAGGAACGGGTCCCTAATTTGGATTAGTATCTTCAGGTACAACCTTGCAGTTTCCCAAACATAATCTTTTTCTGATTGAATAATGAAGGGGAAATGGTTTGCTGAAATGGCATGTGAGAGGCAGAGCACTGTCTAATATTTAGTCTGGACAAAGTTACATTAGGAAAAGAAAGACATACAGGAGACTATGATCTATTTTTCTTATCAGAAATATGCAGAAAGAATTGCCATGCTAGGCAAAGTCTGCCTATACATCCTAGAAGTTCAATATTTAGAAGAGGTAATCACCAGCGCAAGATGTTCTTTCTCTCTTTTGGCAACCTACACAAGAAGGAATAAGAATGGATAAACTACATGGGGACCCATCACTCTTAATCCAGAATACACCTGTCTTCACATGGAGCTATTCAGAAAGATCTGCTCTTCAGCAGATCCAGATTCTGCCCTTAGAAATGCATAGCAGGAACATCAGCTTAAACAATAGCTAGAGTCTTCCCAAAACTAAACAGACACTGTTCTGTAGTCTTACCTTTTTAGTGTGCATTCTCCCTCTGAATTACTCATCCATAAAAATGCAAATGTCAGTACTGAAATGAAAGCTGTTCAAGGGAAAAAAATAATGATTAAACCATTTGCCTCTGTCAATGGCTTGAAGACGAAAGCCCACATCTGCAGTTCTGCATTTCTTTGGTATAGGAAGCAAACAGGTCTGCAAAGAGGCTTCTTAAAATAAAAAATTTTCAGCCTAACCGCTGGTTCCGCCTGTGTATTAGTACATCTGTTGGCTTGTAGGGGCTTCTCTTACTCAGAATTGAACTGAGACTGACAGTAACATTTGTTTACTACATATCTGATCAACCATATAACCTTTGCCAAAGCAACTGAATTAGGAAGAAGAGCAATGCATTCAGGATAGGAACATAATTTTTAAGGATTACTTAAGATTAAAAACATACAGAGGTCATAAGCACACGTTACTGGAATGAAGTTTTGCAGAAACCAGAAGACACTTGCTTTTTCAAGGCAAAGATTGCTAAAAAGGAATGCATGGTATGACACAGAAAAAGGTTACATAAAAAGAAAATAAAGAATATCAGTACAACAAGATATAAACTCTGAAGTCTCCAGCTACAGATCAGATACTTTACTGCTTAAATAGACTCTGCTTGTTTCCTCTAAATTCAAATTTGCAGTGTTGGGCTTCAGAATTCCCCAAATTTCCATGAAATGGAAGATGTGCAGCTGAGGGCTCGTATTGTATCAAATGAAAAGGAATTAACAGTCAAAGACCTGCTGAGAAAACCTGGCATCATCCTCAGGGAATATTTTTCCTAAAAGCCTTATGCCTGCTTTGGAGTGAATTATTCTGAACAAAAAAGTAAGGGGTTTGCTTTTGGGGGGAAGAAGAGGGGTGGGGTTTTGGGGGTGTGTTTGGGGGAGTATGGATTGCAGCCAGTGCAGGTTGAAGCACCCGCTGTTACTTCTGCCCAGCACTTTGTTTACAGCTCACACTGGCAGAAGTTTTTATGTCAGGCAGCAGAGCGATTATCACTATTATTAAACTTCACTTCCAATAACCGATCCATTTCTGAGAATAAGAAAAAAATATGTATGTATTTTAATTGTTACAGCTCTTTCACTGAGAGCCTGTAACAATTCCAACCTCTGGAACAAGGTTGTCATGCTTGTCTGCAGGAGAGGGAAGGTGTCACCCATACTAGTTTCACAAAACCACCTTCCTCAAATGCAGACAGGTAGCAAACCCTGAGCATCTTGCTGGCGGGGGCTTTCTAGAGGTTGACAGCAAAATTGCCCAAAGGACCTTCCCCTCCCTGAGGATGCTGTGGCTGAAGGTGGCATGGCCAACCAGCGCGTCCTGATCGGGGGAGCCAGCTGCAGCTTCAGAATTGAAATTAAGACTTTCTCCTAATATCCCCTTTTCCTTAATTTCCATAACAGAGAAAGTGGTGGTGGTAGAGGAATAGAGATCCCGAGAGGGAGAAGGCTGGAGGGCAGATGTGTCGGGTTAGGTGAGGGGGAGCTGGACAGGCAAGGGAGCTGGCAGGGCTCTGGGGTGGTGGGGCCAGAGGAGGACAGGAGGCATCTGTGCTGCAGGGGAGGGGTGGCATGGCAAGGCAGAGCTGGTGCATCCGTCCCTCCTGAGGCAGGTCCACGCAGAGGATGAAAACCTTTGTGCTTTCAAGTCAGTCGCTAGCTCCAGAGGCAGAGGCCAGCGCTGGGGCTGTCCATAATCCCAGCTACCCTGGTCACAGAGAGCTGGCGTCCGCCTGATTTCTGAGCTGGGGATGCAGGCTTCCCTTTTGTTTTACATGTTAGAAATCAAATAAGCAAATCAACTTTTACCTTGCCTCAAAAGACACGCTGGTAAAAGCTTGTTCAGAGTTCAGAATCCTGGGTTCAAAGTGAAGAAATTCCCTGACAACTTTACAACTCCTTTCTGCACAATGCCGGTGTGTTTATGTCCTTCCCACCCACCTTTGCTTTTTAAGGCTGCGGCTATGGCTTGCACTGTGAGAAAAGCCTTTACAGGTCCTCAAAGTTTGAAAATCATGAGTCAGAGCCCTCAAAAGAGTGGGGAGGGGGGATTGTTTTTTATCTGCATAACACTCACTTGATACCTTTTATCTATGCATGTGCATAAGGCAGTACAGTGCTAATTTTTTGGCCTCTGGGTAGGCGATATCTGTCGATTTGATGGTGTGGGGCTTTCAGCTGCTCCCTAGATTACCAAACCTGAAGTCAGGCTATGTCCTCTCATTCCCCTCCCACCTGTCCCTCATCATCCCAGCAATTAATCCGGTCCCTGATTTTATCATCTTCCACTGACCTCCTCTAATAAGGCACTTACAGAAGCCATTTTGTCTGCACAGGTTCCTAGTCTTCACCTCACAGACTGTGAATAATGCCTAGCAAGCTGAAAAAACTGAGATTTTTGCAACACGGAGCCAGAATTTGTGTATTTTCTAGGTGCCCAACTCAGAATGCCTGGGGCCTTGATGAAAAGGTGAGTACTAGCAGCTCTCAGAAAGCTGTACCTGGTGCTAGGTATTGGCACAAAATACTAGATGCTCAGGAAGATTAGGCTCTCAGCGTGAAAAACTCACTAATTTTCTCGACTGTATTGCCTGTACTTTCTCTCTGGATGTCTTGTTATGAGTAAAATAGGGAAATACTGTGATGTTGCTTTTCAGCTGTTTGAAAGTAAACGTGTTTGTGATTGTAAGGAATGAGGAGATTTGGATGAGTACACCATGTAAAAGAATGTGGATTTCTTTAACAAGAACTTATGCTGGATTTACATGGTGTACAAAATAATGCAAAGAATGAGAAAGATCAATAAATTGAGTAATTTTTCTGTCAGTAGCAAGAATCCTATGGAAAAATCTGCAAGGTCATGTAATTAAAAACTAATAATGGAACTCAGCAACAGACTGAATTAAGGTTGAGCAAGCGAATATAGCTATTGCTCTTCCTAATTATGAAAATTTGGCTTTGCAAGTGTACTGCCCTTTCCTGGCAATGTTCTGTGCCTCCAGAGAGCTATTGACTCTGTTGAAGACAGGAGATTAATTAGTTATGCCACTCTTGGATTTTGAGAGAGATTTGCTTGAGATTCCAGCTTTATTCCAAAAGTGAAATGGTATTCTCTTACATGAAACCTATAATATTAAATCATAGTGTAAAGAGGCCTGTCAAAGTGGGAAGTATATTATTGAAATCCTATGCTTTTTCACCTCTACTTTTCACAGGACCAGTTCCAAAATCTCAAGAACTTCTCTCCCATTTTTAATTATATTTTTCAGCTTCTGCCATTCCTGTCAAAGAGTTATAGAGATTTCATTTTTGGGTCCTTTGAACTGGCTAAAGTAAAACTTGAGACATTGTGCTGACCTCAGAGTCCTCCTAGGTCTGGGAGCTCTGAAACAAGAGTTGTCCTCTTTGAAGGTAGGAAAAAAAATTGCACATTTACAGCTTTCATCTATCGCAAAAAAACCAAAACCTCCAGATACATCACCCAGTGTTGCTATAGAAATGCCTTTGTAATGAACCAGACAGATTCTGCTCACGTTGAAGATGTTCTGCTCTGTATCTGGATTTTTCTTCACAAGCTGTCTGATGTGGAACAACTAACCTTATTTACAGCAGAGCCACAGGCACAGTCGTGGTGTATGCCCGCACAGTCTTCTCTTAACTTTTTTTCTGCATTAGTGTCTCACTGCTAACCTCTGTTTTCCTCCATCTTCCCATGTTTTTGTACCAGAGCAAACCTTGGTTTTAAGAGATGGGGATGAAGAGGAGGTGCTTGAAATGGTTTTACAGGGTTTCTGTGTGCAAAAGCATTTCTGAACCACTTACAATCCTTTGGTTAAAGTAGATCAATATCTGCCAAAAATAATCCCTCATATGCATTTCCACAGCAACATAAAACAAGCAGCTACCTGTGACCAAATTGTGCAAGTGGTGCAAGCTGCACATTACCAACAGGATCCTCTTTTTCCTCATCTATTGCATTCTTAGTTATGCCATGGAAGTTGCATTTGACAGCAAGTGCTATGATGTGATATAAATAAATCAGCCATTCATAAACAGTTCTACAAATTATTGTTCTGTCAGCTGTTAAATGTCAGCAAATGTTCATTAAAAAAAGCATTGAGAACAATTTAAAAAAAACTAACAGAGGAAGGGCATACAGTCATCAGATGGCGTGATATGTGTTGTTTTAGCACCATGATTTTCATATTGTAATTAACATACCTTGTCTGGTCTGCTGAAGAAGAAATTATCAAGGGCTTCCATCTTTTGATCATTAATAGTAAGAGACTGACTTAAATTAGAAAGGAAGTAAAGAGTATTGATGGAAAATTATCACTGAAAACCACATTGTCCTGTATGCCTGCAGACTTTACTGGGTATCCGATGAGCTGCTGAGTCACTAACGTCAGACATCGGGCTGCAAAAGGATCAAGGTTGCGTGCCAGTGTTTAAAAGGTCAAATGGAAAGCTTGACAACTGATAAATTTACCACACAAGTGTCCGTTGCTGGTCTGAGCCAACAGATCAGAGGATTGTGTGTAGTTTTGTGCTCAGTCTTTAACAATACTTTAACCAAATGGCTGCTCCCTGTCCCTTTCCTTTAATATGAGAAGATAAACCTTTCACTGCACGTGTGTGAAGCTGTCAGCTTGTTACAAATGGATAAAGAAAGTGTGCGTGTCATTGGAGATGCTCAAGAAATTTGTTGAATAGTACTGTATCTCTGCTTGCTGCCAGATCACAAGCCAATCCTTGAAATCGTATGGCTGCTGTTCGTTTCAGAAAAACATACTATTTCCCTGTGCTTTGCTTGTGCATGTCTGAATTTTAACACAAATTATCATATCTCTGAAGCCATGGAGGATGTAGTATTTGTTAGCTTCTGTTTGGTGTTTCAGTGTTCTGACCAGAAAGCTTGTTGCTCAGCTGAAGAGTAAGAAAGGGTAGCGTGTGGCATAGCCAGCCAACGCTAGTCATTGTAAACGCAAGGAGTGAGCGACTGACATGAACTGTTTCTAATCCATTCCCAGGAACGTGGCCTCTAGAGGGGGGAAGAATGGTGATGGATGTTGTTTGCAGAAACCAGTATTGGTTTATGAATAATTCACAGATCTCTGGGCTGGGGTGGGCAGGTAGCGTATTGGCAATTAGTAGTTTTGCAGTTCAAATAGATCAACCCTCTGCTCTTACCCTGGAGGCATCCTACATGAGTTACACCCAACTGAACTCCCGCTGAGCCCTGTTTTCATCTGGCTCTTAGAATGGGAGAGGGCAATGTCTTGCCTTCCTAGCAGGAAAGCGGTTTTCCTCTATCAGACTGGCAGAGGGAGGTCTCTGGGAGCCCTTGGTTTCCAGACAGGGGATGAGTCCTTTTCAGGTTTGTTAGTTGTCCAAAAAAAGCAGAGCGGAGCTAGGCCTGGCCGGAGAAATGGGGAAATTATGTAAAATCATCTTAGGAGAAGCTACAGCAAGGATTTCAGTCCTGGTTCTTGCCCTGAGAGAGGGCTGGGAGCTCCCCCTGGGACTGGCCGGAGAGGCCTTGCTGGAGGAGATTTTCCTTAAAGTGGGGAGGAGGGAGGAAGATGCCAGTCATCTGGCACCTACTTTAACAGTAGATCAGTATCTGCCAAAATTAATCCCTCAGAGGCATTTCCACAGCCACATGAAACAAGCAGCCACCTGTGACCAAATTGTGCAACACATCATGTGTTTAAAGATGGTTTATACCTTTGTGCCAGTCAGTTTTGGGTGTTGGAAGGGATTTGGATTCAGAACTTGCTCAAGTGACCATGACAGCTTCCCTCCTTTTCACTCTAAGCCTTGGAGGAACTTCCTCCATCGTTTTGTTGTGTTATTCTTCAGCTAACGGTAAAAATTCTTCCACATCTCCTTTAGAATTCAGTTTTTAACCTTTAAAAAGGAAATCTGCAAAAATGTCAGAGATATTTACCATTAGGAGTCAGACTGAGAGTAAGCAGAACTTGTGCTTCTAAATCCTGGAGGCGTCTTGTAACTGTTCCTCCCCACTGACCGTGAGTGTGACTTTGCCCTTTGGGCAGTTTTGAGTGAGGGGAACACATGGAAGTATATCTTGAGGTAAATATTAAATTGTAAGAGTATGGACTGTGAAGAACAAGCATATCCACGCTTATCAAAAACAGCTGGTGGAGAAGGGGAAGGACAGATAGGAATGGTAAGCAGGAGCCTGGTGTGCTTGCAGTGGTAAAAGTGATGTCCTGCTGACACACAGGTATATAGAGGACCTGGTACTTTGAAAGTCTGGCTTCTGGCAACTGACACCCGTTGTTATCATAGTTCAGGCAAACATAAAGATGAAGGTTAGACATATATGTAATTCTCCTCTTCCTGCAGAGTCAGTATATAAGGAAAGGGGAAGCTGAAAAACACAAATGATTTTGACATAAATTCAGATTAACTACATTACCTGCCTTAGATCATAGTAAAGCCAGGGTCATGCAGACATCTTTGTGTTGCATGAAATGGCTGTCCTGCTGTGATTCCTGCCTTGCTCGGATCAGGACTGCCCCAGGTGACCTGTCTTTGCTTGGCTGCCCATCTGACCATGGGAAGGGGCTTCAGTTCACCCGTCTCTTGCCTAAGGCTGGGCATTAGGTGAGGCTACTTTGCACAATTCTATGCAGAGTTTCTTACTGAGTGTTTATTGAGTTACTCACTGCATGCATGACTGCCAAATCCTTTTCTTTAGCAATCTAAGGGGACATGCTCAGAATCGGCTGCAGCTCTTCCTTCTCTACAGCTCGTCCTGCAGGCAGCTGCTAACAGTGGGTTTTGCCTGGGCATGCACAGGTTGCACTGATCAAACTGAAACCAAGTTAAATCAAGTAGTTGGTTGAAGTATTGCAACACCTTCAGGGGTCTCTATAGCATCAGCTCAGTAATAGTTAGCTCTGGTCATCTTGCCATCATAAAGGACACAGGTAAAAAGGGCCCCTGTGCTATTCTGGGAGTTTGTGTTACTTTACAAGAATAACATGATTCTTGAAATTGGTGCAAATCTGTGTGTAGTAGAGGTGATGTGAAGCAGCTGACAGTGTAGGAGGAGGTGCAGAATGAGGTGGAAAAAGAGCCAGGCTCACTGAGGGCGAGCTGAGCGCAGCGATGTGAACAGGCAGGGGAGCTGCTGGCTTCAGGGCTGGGCTTTGGCTGGGACAGCAAGCACCGAGTGAGGAGGAGTGAGCAGCACCTATGAATTGCATGGCTTTGGGGAGCAGGAGTGATTATTAAACAGCATTATGCCAAAGGCAATGAGGAAAGTTTTAGGTGTGTGTATATGGCAGCAGGCTAGCAGAGAAATAGTAAGAGTAATCTGGTGCTGGGGAAGAGCTTTGCAGAAGCAACAGCAAAGCTGGCTGTATGTTAGTGTGGATTTGTTCAGGGATATATGTGCACAGTCGTAATTTAACAGTCGGCTGAGCAAAGTGACTGTGACTGGGGAAGCAGGAGGAATTGGCAACCCCATTTCACGTACCCCCCTTTCTGCCTTGCAAAGGGCATGATAACTCCCCAAGGTGATACTTCTCTGCAGTTTGCTGTAAGTTTTTTTTTCCAAGGCGCTCTAGTATATTATGTATGAATTGCCATTGCTGCTGTCCATGCTTCTTTCCAGCTCCCTGCTGGAGGCTGCATGGGCTTCGCAAGGCAGAGAAGGAGACTCGTGCCCTTCCTGTCCCACCTGCTAGGCTGTCATGCTTAGGAAAGGATCTTACAGTTCTCATGAGCGTGGCGTGGTATATCACGTTAGTCATAGCCCTGTGGTTACTGACAGCTCCCCACTGCTAAACCCAGGAAGGTACAGGAAGCACGATGGAGTACATGACCCAGCACAAGGCAGTAAGAGGGCACCTTTGGTCCCTGACATTGTAGCTGCTCCAAATTCTTGCTAGGTCACTGTCATGCTGGGTGCTTCTAGTCCGAGGATGATGAAGGCAGTATCTCGTGAGCTCAAGCTCAGCACAGCTAGCATGTCTTAGCGTTTACCACTAGCGTGATGTTTACGTTGCAGTCCGCAGGTAAAGAAGGGACTGGGAGTGTGGTGACAGAACCAAATAGCAGAGGGTATATCAGAGAGTGCAGTGTATGGCCATCTTGGCCAGTCTGCAGAGAGGTGGAGCAAGATGGATCACACCTGGCTCAGCTTTCCCCTGCCTGGTGTATTGGCTCTGTGGCAGCCCCCTGAGTGTCTCCATACAGATCACTCCCATGTCCATCAAGGCTTGTCATACCACATGTGCTGCCAGACCCACGCTGGCTCCGTGTGGTTGCTTTCCTGAGTGCTCCAGGAACCCAAAACTCTCAGCAGCCTTGGTCAAAAGCACCCAAATGTTGGTTTTTTTTTTTTACATCACAGCAACTAATCTGCAAGTCAGTAATCTAGGAGTCGCCCTGCCCAAAAGCACAGAAACTGAGTTTAGCCCTCTGCAGACCTAGAGAGCTGTACGGCTTTGTTTGCTTGGCCCATGCCCAAATCTGCTGGCTGTGCTCTGGGACTCCACCAGTGTCTCCACACTTGCAGTATGGCTGATCTGCAACATGAATTAGGAACCCCCAGACAACTGAGAGCTGGCTGTACTTGCTGTTTGATTATTAAAGCGCCGGCATCTTGCTTCTCACTCAGACTTGCAACTTGGGCATCATCTTCGACTGGGACTGCTCTGTATCCAGATAATGTTTAAATCTGGATGTGTGTATTCAGTAACGTAAAGGTTTTATTCACAGAGCTAAACTTTCTTCTTGTATCTTTGTTACTGCAAGATTCTGCTTGGCTTTCACATAGTCCTTGCCTGCTACTGTAAAGCTAATTTTCCAAGTCTACCGCTGCTTAAATAATTTCTGTGATATCTCTGTACTGTATTAGATGCAAGTAACCAGCTGTGATGTACTCTCAGCCTTGCAATCGTCTCCCACTTGCTGTCGGTACGTTCTCTTCTGCCTCTTACTGATGTGTGCTCCAAGGCTCTACCACCATCCTGTTACGTATTTAAGAGTGCATGTTTTTTGGTATTTCCAAAGCATCCCAGTTTCAGTCTTCTTCAGATGGCTTTATGAAATGCCCCTTTTCTAAGAAATGTCTATCAGAAGGATGTTAATGTTCCTTGGATTTCTGGCCAATACTGCCTTACGTATTATCTGTCTGTTACAAGCTGTCTTCCGCTGAGGTCAAAAGCTTTCTAGGGCATGGGGCTATTACTGTTCTGCTTGGATAGTCCCTAAAAATCTCATATGCAAATAATAAATAGCGGTAGTTGCTAGGAACTCAGTGAGCGTTATCAAGTAAAATCTACTGAAGTTGATGTAATGTTTTTAAAGAGATGGTGCCTTGAACAAGCCAATTTCTCAATGGAAACTGCTGAAATAAGTGTCAAATGATTTCATTTTTGTCGAAGACTTATGCCGCCTTCTGAACTATGAAAGTTTCAGGATAGCAACAATGCCACAAAAATTACTGTCCTAGACTCCATTTTCCATTAAATACCTAGATTCAGTTTGAATCAGTGCTTTACTCTTAAAAACAAATTATTTTGTAGGTTAAAAGGAACTCATCTGCCACCTTTACATGTTCAGGTGGCATTCAAAAACCACCTTAAACTTTTGAACTCCAGGACAGCTCACACACTATTCATTGATACAAATGCATTCTAACTCCAACCTGTAAAAGGCAATTCACCCCAAGAGTGTGGCTATAGATATTTAGAAATGTCCCAGATGGTGGCCATGAAGTACCTGTAAACAACTACTTGGCCATCGCTATAAAATAGTTTGCATGATAAGCGATATGATGAACCCAGTGAAGGGGGAACCTGTAGTGTAATCAGCTCCTCCCTGAGCCAGGCCAGCGGTGGAGCCAACCCTTACGACACGTCTTCAGAAGAAAATGCTGGTGGTGAACACCAATGTTAAAACATCCAAGTGGTGACCCAGTCCTGGTAAAGATTCGTCGGGCCTTGGTTCTCCCTTGTTGGCATAGATTACAAAGGCAGGCTCTCCTGTCTGCCCTTTGAGCTGCATCAAAGGCACTTGGTCTAATAAATTAATACATGCTGAGACAGAGTTAGGAAAGGCTGGTTTGTTTTTTCCCTTGACATGTAGCTATTTTCCCCTGTCTGTGCTTTCCTGTTTTGGTCAATATGAGCACGGAACAAATGTGACGGGGAATGGATGCCAGGAGAATTTTTCTCTCCTTTATTTCCTGCATGGTCTCACTTCTTAACCTTCCTAGGAGAAGTTCAGGTGGCTAAACAGAACAGGAGGACAGTGCTGGAGGCGCAGGGGCAGTGGCTTTGCTAAGGAGGCATAAGGAGGAGGAGGAGGAGAAGCCTCAAAGGAAGCATGGCACTGGCGCAGAAGGATTGTGTTAGGGTTGTGGGGTTGGCTGGGAAGCTGGTGCCAGTTCTGAGCCAAGTGGCTTATAAGCCATTGGAGACTTGGGGTGGGAAGGCTTGTAGTGCCTAGAACTGACAGAGGCTGTTTGATTGCTTTCCCAACGCAATCCCTCCTGGTGCCAGCTCTGCTGCCACCTGTGTGTGTGAGCACACATTTGGGGATGACGGGTCTTGTCAACTTTACAGGAGCGGCTTCTCAAAAGAGCTTTTGTCTGGAGCAATTGCCCAGACAGCTGGGCAAACCCATGTCAGTCTGCTCCTGTGTTTTCTTTCCCAAGAGCAATACTCAACCTTAGACTGGAGCGCCAGGCTCTGGCCCCTGACCCAGGATGCTTGCGGTCTTCTCAGAATAACACCACCTTCAACATGAGCTTGGCAAGTGCCACGGGGAACTCGTAGAAGGAAACAATACGGATCTGTGAGCAATGTCTTGAGTTGCTTTCCCAGCGGTACGCTTGCAGGGCGATCATCTGAAGCAGTATTGGCAGTATTCACCTGGTATTGGCAAATTCAGAGGTCGAAGCCACCCTGGATTATTGCACCCATGTCTGCAATCGTCCGCTCACGGAGAATGGCTGAGAGCAAGCTGAGATGGGTGGGAGGTGAGAGGAGCATCTCTGGTGACCTTCACTGGAGCCCACCAGGGCTCTGCTGGCCACAACATCATGGCAAGGCTAGTGACTTCAGTAAGCCCCTGAACTTGAAGGCAAACAGCTTGGGCTGGATGGCCCGTGGGGAAGACCATTAAGGGCTGGGTGCGACCACCCCTCACCGAAGAGCGGAGAGACGGGCCGAGGCGGGACAGGAGAGGTGGTTTCCTGGTGGCCCTGGCAGAACCCCGCGTGGGGAGGTAGCGCTGGTCGTGCACCTTACAGCATCGGGGTTGGCAAACCAGCGGGGCTGTGGGCAGGAATGCAGGCAGCGCCGGCCGCGGGCTCTGCTTGCCGCTCCTTGTACCCCGGGAACTGGGATGCTGTCAGCGAGGTCCCGGACGCTGGCCCTGAGCCCGCGGACGCCGCCCGTGCCACAGTCTCCCCTTTGTTTTTGGTGGCGAGGTATCCAAAGGCTGTAGCTGCTTTTCCTACACCCACTGGGAGGATGTGGGATTTTCCTGGCTGCGAGGCAGAGGACGGCTGTGAAACGCAGCAGCAAGAAGCTCTGCAGGCTGGGCCAGTGACTCAGCTGCTGGCGATGGGCAGGGGACCGTACCGGCGGGCTCTCCCCTCTCGGTGCGCGCAGCAGCCCAAGCCACAGCGCCTTTGCAAACCTTAATCCTTTTGTTTTCCACCCTGCTCTTAGTTTTGCCGCACAAGAGGTGAAGAAATTAATCTCGCCAGCAGGAGATACCCTCACTGGTTTGGAGAAACAAACACATGATTTTTATTTTTAAAATATTTCATTCCTTTCATTATAGTCATTTCTGCAGAAACACAGTCAGAAGTTGCTGTGTAGGAGTATGGATTTCTGGTAACAAGGCCACCTACACAAATCCACTGCAGGAAATAGGAAGCGCATACCTAAAGCCTTCATTGTCTAGGGCCCAATTTTGCAGAAGTGCTAAGCACCGCTTAGTCCTGCTGAAGGCAATGGGAATAGATGGTGCTGAGCCCATAGCAGGAGGTGGTCAGGATTGAACCATCCTAGATCTTGACTCAGTGAGTCATAGTAGTGCATGGCATTTGATAGTCAGGAGAATTCTGAATCTTTGCACAAAAATCCCCACATAATAAATAATATCCTGTTTAATACATGTATTGCATCTTGTTTTGGTACTAGGAAGAATAAGAATACTTGTTTCTTCCCACCCCACCTTCTGAAAGCTGTTTCATTTCTGGGAAAAGCTCCTTTAATTTTGATACACGAGTATTTTCAACTCTTATTTTCTCTTGGATTTGTAATATTACTTTTTTTAATAGCCTAAGCAATAATAAAATTGTTTTCTGCAGAACAATCCTAAGCATTTACTTCACTCAGGTAGTGACCTAGTTTATCAGGATTTGACAAAGTATATTTATTTATTTCGCAGCATGAACAGAAATAGTATTCAAACCTGTCAGCCATTTTGTTGAATACTTTATTGGTTCCTAATATGAAGGAGGAAGCTGAAAAATGGCCATGTAAGGGATATGTTTACCAAACACTACTCTCAACTATGGTAATTTTCTGCTTAGAGAAAATAATTGTAGTTTTTGTACCCATTTCACCTCTTATTTACAAAAGCATAGGTCTGCTCTAGATGGACTGTACCTGCACTGACATGGATTTTTTCATCTAGAAGAAAAATCTTGTTCTGTTTCTGCAAAATGTACCTGTTGTTCCACAAGTAACAGATGAGACTACTGGAACTGAAAAAGTAATTGAAAAAAAATCTTTGTTTGCTTACTGTGCTCATTTGGTGTTTTAAGCAAAGCTGGTTTCTGTTTCCTCATGTAACTGATTAGCCATCAAGAACTGAGTAATTGAAAAAGAGCTTTGGAAATGGTGACAGGGAGAAACGCTTCAAAAAATTATGGGCTTTAATATTTGATTTAAACAGGACCACCAGTGCTGCCTACTCCAAGTTGCAGAGAGGCCTCATCAGACATCTGAAACGGAACGAATAAAAGGAATCCAGATGTTGAGGTTGGTGGATCCCTGTTTAAGATGAAAATGATAGTTCTGCGTGACCCATTTTTTTGGACCTCATCAATACGTGGGTCCTGTACTAATTTAGTTAACTTGATAGGATTAAAAAAAAAAAGAAAAGAAAAAAATGACTTTGTTAAATTCATATACCTCCCTTTCCAAAAGGAGCTATTCTGCAGCAATCATCTTCAACCTCACATAATTGATTACATTGTATGGACAGATTTAAACAGAACATTCAAAAGATGTGTGGAAACTGTGCTTCTGTGGATTTCTTTGGGTGATCATGGCATAACTATCTAAAGAGGAACCATCTGGACCCACCACCTTAGCTTTTGTTTTAACATGGGGAACACAGACTTAAAAACTGAAATTGAGATGATCTGATAGCATGTTTTTAGAAGTCAGTACAAATGTTGCTTTTTTGCATTGAAATACCTTCTAGTGTTTATAAATCAGATCTGCAGTGTTTGCAGTCAGTTTTTCCTTGATCTTTCATGGCACTTCTCATCTGGAGGGCAGAAAAAATTTACAGGAAAGCATGTATGTTTTCTCTATGTTGAGGGTATTGAGCAGAGGCAGGTGAAGAAGGAACCATACTAGGAAAGAACGTCATACAATAGCATGGATGTGTAAATTTTGCTGGTTTTGTTTGCTCTAAGCTACGGTTTTGGGCAGAGAGTGCTTTAAAATAATGCTGGAAATGGGCTAGGTTAGCTGTTGTATTTGTTTCCTATGGAAACCTTTTTTTGTTGTTCTTTTTTTTTTTTTTTTTTTACTTTATTTCATAGTGTGATGTTTTTTTATAGTGAAACTTATGTCCCTACTAGAACTGGTCAGAAGCTTTCAAAGGAAGTAAAGTGGCCTTGAGAACAAGGGCCGGCTCACTGAGACTGCACCAGTTAGTTGCAGACCCCGAACCTGGTACAGGGAGTTCCTGTACCAATTTCCACAGCCCTTGCTGGCCCAGTGGGAAAGAAGGACTAGACTTCTGCTCCATGATAACTCTACAGTCCACAGATGCTATCCTATTTGGGACTAAAATGTTACAACAAATCCACCATCTTTCCAACTGAAGCTTCTAAACATACGCTCTCACATTTGTACTTTTTGCATGTCAGAAGTATGTGAAACTCTAATATAAGACTGCAAGATTTGCATATGCGCATACAGTATGCGTGTGCGTGCACATGCATCCAGCGTGAGGGGAATAATAAATGCATGTGAAACTGTTACGGCTGTGCCCAGAATTTTGCACGTTTGCAGTTCAGGTTTGACAACTTTGCTTTGCTCTTATTCACTGCATCAAATCTAATTCAGACAAACAAAAAAAATGACTTGAGCAATTTCAAGTTTAGTAATTAGTGGCTGTCAAAACTCCAAAGAGGTCAAGAGCTGTAGCTTTAGGTCCCCAACTCCACTCCAGCGGACCCCTGAAATCATCAAGGGCTGAGGCTCTTAAAAGTAGGCGCCATGTCGGTACCATTTGGGATGAAGCCTGAGATGCTCACGCATGTTCTGCTGCACTGCATGGGAGCAGGTTTGCTATGAGCCAGCTCTGGCTCCTGACTCAGCAGAGAGATTTGGATCATCGCTTTCAGACCCTCTTTCTCTCTGTACTGCTTAAGAAATTGGGCATGTATAAATCAGGTTTTGAAGTGTCAGACCTTGCAGGTCCTTTGTCTTGCTCCACCCTAATTCCACATCTCTTTCTCGCAGGCCCCCTGTATTTTTCCAGCAGTAAATGTGAGCTGTCAAGCTCTTGATACTCCAAGCTGCCTTTAAGAAGTGAAGGCAGGTGTCCATCTATCATGCTTTTGACCTCTGGCCAGGCAGTTGGCCAAAAATGTATTTCTTGGTCATGATCCACCCCACAAGGCCACTGGAATAAGACACATCCTGGTGCAGACAGTCTCCTAAAGGTCAACAAACTCACCTCAGGGACAAGAGTCTAACTCTCAAATCCTTGTTCCTTTCGACGTGAAGCAAGGCCATGATTCCAGCTTTCCCACATCCCAAGGGAGGGCCACGAGCATCCTGCAGCGGGGGCTGGCTCTGTCTCTCTGCTTGAAGTGGTTCCATTTGATAGCAGTATTCCCAAAGAGAGAAAGTAACTCTATAATAGAGCAGTGGTCAGAGCACTCAGGGGGACTGTGCGAAAGGCAAGTTCTGTTCTCTGCTACCCTGAGAGCATGTGTGTAATTATTGATACAGACAGAGTGGGAGTTTCAGAAAGTGTGGTTTGGGGGTTTAGCTTTGAACAACCAACTAATAATTACAGCATTTTGCACTTGAGTTGTGTGAGAAGCCTTGTGTTGTTTTTTTCAGAAAAAAATAATTCTGTATCCAACCGCATATTTCAAGTGCCAGCTGGATGGTGTTTGTTAGCCTACTTTCGATCGTCATTAAAAGCCACAGAGAAGGGAAATAAGCATCACTCATCTTACACGTTAGTAACTGGATGCCCTCTAGCGAGACTGTCACGCTCTCAGATCTATTGGTTCTTTATTCCCTTAAAAGAGAGAATGAAAAGACTTTTATGCCTTTCCTTAATGTAAAATTTAGGAGTGCATCCTGTAGTTAAGCAGAGTGTGTCATGCCCACTGAAAGCAGAATTTTATGCCTGCTCAGCAGAGGTTTTCACAGAAACTGGGGGCTGTAGTGAAGGGGCAGTCCTGGCCGCCTGTTCACTGGAGCGATTCGGAGAGATGTCTGCCTAATTGCTCTGGGCATTGGCATACAGTCTGTTCACAGCTATGCTCTTTATATTGATATATATGGCAAAAAGGGAGCTATCTTTGCAGAATTATCCTCATAGGGATTCTTTGCTCAAGTGTCAAGGATTATCCCAGCCTATAGACCGAGCAGTTTGTTTGCTGCCCTGCGCCAGGAGGTACGTGGGTTGTTCCTGCCCCATCACTCATGTTGAAGGATGTCTGAAGAACATCCCTAACTGATTGTTTGCTCTCCCTGCCTGATTTTTGTAAAATGTGTCAGACAGCTGCGGCTAGTTTCTGTTAGCATATGTAACTGGGTTTTGAAACAATGCTTGGGTTTTGAAGCTTCTCAGGAGCAGTATTTTTCTCCATTTGTTTTTATCAGTGTAAGGAAACAAAAATAATTTTCAAACAAATGTAGCAGGGAGAATAAGTTCTGAGTGAGCAGGAGGGCCCCTGGCAATAACACCTGGATGCAGTCTCAATGGTCCTGATTTGGCTTTAACATTGATATTTTGGGAGAATGGATGTTTGCAAAAAATGCACCACCTAAAGGCAATACATCGTGCCGATACGCTTGCAAAGATTGCTAAAAGTTCCAGCCAGTACATGGAATAGACTTAAGTAGTATGGTACTGTAGAGGTTTTGTCAGGGTCACAGAAGGATTTAACCCATGTCAGAAAAACGTGTTCTGCCAGCGTTTCCATGTGTCAAATGTGGCAATGGTGAATTCTGGCCCACAGCACTTTCTACTGCCCGAGTCTTTCTCAAAATCCACTTATGCTATCCAGAGGTGTTTAAAAGCAGATGTAGTGTGGTGATATTTGATTTATATGAACTCAGTGACAAGATTTCCAGGAATTAATACTTAACGTTTCAAATATGTGGTGTGACTTCACCAGATAGTTTGCAGGGCGTGAGAGTTTTTCTTCAAAACTGTAAATGACCAACTTAAATATTTTAGTATTAAATGCCTCATCAGTTTATTGAAATATTTGGGCTCTGTTAGTAGGACTCTTGGCATGTGAAAGTACACAAAGTTTCTTCTGTTGCTTTCCCCCCCATCCTCTTTTAAATACCAAGATTTGGCTTACCTCTGAAAAGAAGCTATTATTTTTCTGCAATGTTGGAAGTTGACCCTGTGCTTATTGCTCTGAAAACAAACTCTCACCTAGAGAAGTGAGACCGTAGCGCTCGTTACCAGTTAACTGCATGAGCACCTCAAGCAATGCAAGACTCCACCAGTCTTTTGCAGTCACCTGTGCCTGGCCAGCCTGCTGTTTTACACCCATGTGGCATGGGTGTAACTGCGAAGAAGTGAACGGCCTTCAAGATGGCTGCCTTTATCCACTTTTCACTGTGATGTGGTGAGAAAGTACAACAGTCACTCAGTATCTCAGGTTGCCAGCTCAGATTACTTAAAATGTCTTTGCGCACTAGATAGTCACATCTTGTTTTGTTTTGTTTTTCTAAAGCCAACTGAAGATTTGCTTTACTGTGGGACTGGCAGGATGGTGGGACTGTACCATGGAGCTGAGAGATGATAAAGAACTTAAAGTTGCACAGGGGAGATAACAGCAAAGGTTAGTTTAAAATTGCCATGCAGTTTGCATATTTTGGAATATAACTTGTAAGTGTATTTTTTTCTCTTGAACTATTTCGTATTCTATTAAAAGCCCAGTACATTTTCATTTAAAAACATTTTTCATTGGAAGTCAACTACAATATTACGTCCCAAGTAGCTATCATGCTTATCAATGCTTTGATATTTAGGTGCTTGCCAAATACAAATTGCGGTTCCACTTTCCTTTTTGTACAGTGTCTTACTAGCACGAACACTCAAACTGAAAACCGGGCTTCACTGACGTCACAGAAGGAAGGGTCTCAGCTGAATGCACATATTGCAGCATCTGAATGGCAGCCATCAGAGGGGAATTTGCAAATGCCAGGTAAGAACCCAGCGTCCCTGGCGGCATGAAGGGGAAGAGGGATGCAGAGGATGAGGTTCACAGCCTTCTGCCTCCCCCCCTGCCCCTGGAACTGCCCAGGTCAGTCTGTAGGGAACGTAAAGCAGGCTTGGGACTGAAGCCTTCCCCTCCGCACCAGACGCCAGTCAGTATGCACTCACACTGGTGACCACTTGGATTCGGGTGCCTTGAGGAATGTGTCCTTTCATCCAAGGCAACCCAAATCACTGCTTTGCCTCCTTTTTGGTGCTTCAGTGGAAAGGAGTTGAATCTAAGTCTCCTGGAAGTGCCCCACCTCTTATTTTTGAGAATAGAGCGAATGGGAGGAGGAGGAGGAGAGGGGTGCAAGTGATGTGTCTCCTCTAGTGAAAGCCCTCCATTTAGGGTAAACTACTCCAGTAGGCACTAGAACAGAGCCCAGGAAAAATGTCTGCTGGGTACCCTCCCAGTTCATTGATGAGAGTCGTGTTCTCCAGCTCAGTGAAAGAATGAAATTCTGGAACAGGCAGTTCAGCACCTGTTTGTTCCTCACACAAACCGAATTCTTGAGTTCTGCCACTGGCTTCCATCAGGCTCCTTTTCCTCCACCACATATAGAAATGTAAAAGATAAAACTCTAGAAGGGACAGGAAGGATTCACAAGGGCACCGAAAATAATTCATGCAGAACCACAGCACTGCTGTTGGCTGCTGTCGATACTGTCGTGTTAGTAGTCATACTCAGTGCATGGGGCCAAAGAGAGGACAAGATATCCCTCACTATCACACAAACTAAGGCAGCATGACACGCTTGTTCTATTACGTTAACACTTGCAATTTTTGTACTAATTCAGACACTGCTCGACATTCCAGACTTAAGAAATTAATGGGCAAGCCAGAAATAACATTTCATCATTGTAGTATATATAGTAGGCATGATTGTGTGTCATTTTCCTACCTTCATAAGTCAGGTAATGGGATTAGAACAGGAAGAGAGAAGTGACATGCATCATAGGTAAACAACAGTCATCAATCTCTTCCTGTGGCAGCATTAAAAAAAAGTACAGTCACTCTAATAGGCTCTGGGATTCCCCATAATCAACTAGAACTTCAAATTTCCCTTTCTGAATATAAGTGGCTAGTACTAGAAACTTTTAATCAGCAAAGTGGAAGACGGAGAGGAATTATGTGATAGACTACTGCACCCAAGAATTTCTCTCTTAGAAAGAAAAGATAAATGAAAGTGAAAATATACTTGGTGAACCACTTAACACTTAAATTATTTTTGAAAATTTAGTTTTCATAGTAAGCACACCAAGTTATAAAGCACACAGTCCTTAACTTGCAAAACAGTTTTATTTCACACTTATACAAAGTTAATAGACATTTTAAAACACTTACTGTACTATAGGTTACATCTACTGCCACTGAATATGTTAATCGGGGACTTCACAGGTCTCTTGAGTTTTCCAGGGTGCTACACAATCCCTGTTCTCCCACAGGTTTAAGCCCGCTTCTGTACAGGTTAGAGAGGGGCTATTTAGAGTTGTTCAGAGTACAAAACTCAGAGGACTGGGGCAGAATGTGCCAGGTCCGCAGCTGCACACCGAGAAGAAGATAACATAAATGAACACTTCTTTCTGCTCCTGAAACTAATTCTCCCCCTGCTGGGCCCTTACAGCTCATGAGAGCTGAGGCAGCTGTAATGAGGAGCTAATCCAGGAGTTGGCTCTTCCGTCTTCTACAAACCTTGTTAGTGCTGTCAAGCAGCAGAAGCTGCCTGAAGAAAAGAGGGATCTTAACAGATACTGGTGAAATACTGTTCCTTCCCTCCTCCTCCCATTGAACCCTTCTGACATTTTGCTACCTACCTGCCACTTCACTGTGAGCAGTAACAAACTCTCCTTTAGGTGCCTTATTAGAGAGAGATGCTATTTAGGATTATACCATTTCCCTGCAGTTTTGAAGCTGATTGTCTAATCAGGACCCAAGGATAAACCCTCCTGCAGCACCACGTAATTGGATGTCGTGTGTCACTGCTCTGTCACCATAACACAGGAGGAAATGTGGGTCTCCAGTAAATCCTAGACTGACGGTATATGCAAGAAATATTCAAGAAAATGAAGGTACTCCTAAAAAAACCCCAAACCTGTGATGTCTGAAATTAATTTGGATTGCATGGATCTAAATATATTCAGTGTTCCATGAATGTCCGAGGTGAGCTATTTTTTCACTTCAGATGCGAGTCCTCCCTGCAGCTTGACTGTAAATAGCCAAAGACAACACGTACCCTAGTGTGCCACAGAACTGAACTTTTTAGATACCTAAAATCCTGGCGTAACAGCAGCTCTGTTATGTCTTGGGAATGAGAACAATGGCACGGGATGTTGACTGGTCATACGATAAACTTTGATAATCCAAGCAGGTTACATTCAAGTAAACTAGGTTTCAGATGGTCAGATAAACAGAGGAACATCTACTGATGGCGCACAGTTCCAAATGAAGAACCAAATCTGGTTATCTACATTTGCTTCCCATTAGGTCCCAAAACAACTTGCCATGGGAAAAGGGTTTCATACAGAAATGAAGACAGATATGCAATTGGTTTTAGAGTCTTTCATGGAAATAAACAAAAGGAGATAAATACCAAAAGATAATCTAAAAGCCTTAAAAGAAATAAAAATACTGTGCTTGTACCTTCATTCTGTAGCCTTAGGAAAAGTCAGAAGTGCCCTTTCCCAGCAGCAGTGGGAATCTTCACATCTCAAGTGAAATGCCTTTTAGTTAAATAGCTGAAACACAGCATTCATTATCCAAAATGGCAATCAGTGAAATTGTCGAGGGGGAGGGGAGGGGAAGGGACCCTGTCTTGCAGGTTCAATTCATCCTTCCTTTTCACTTCTGCAATATCTCATTTTAACAGTTCTGGGTACTGAACCCTCCCTTTTCCAATTAACTTTGTTGAAAAAGAAGAATGAACCAAAAATCTGTCCTTTCAGATCTTTATATGGCAAAAAGTACACAGGAGACACAAGCCCAGTTTTTAAATCTTTTCCAGGTTATCTTTTGGAGCAGCTGTATAGCAAGGCAACAAGTATTAATATAAGCTAGTTTTCTTCATGATTCTCAAAAATTCTTGCTCACTTACTTCTCCATCTCCATCTCGATCAGCTTCATCAATCATTTCCTACAAAACACATTGTACATTTGATCAGGCACTGAACTCTAAACGCAAGACCTTATATTCATTAAAACAACAACAAATCAGAAGCACTTCATGTGAAAACATAACTACGTATTTGATTGCTCTTTGTATTTCTGACCTCTCGGCCCTTTTTGTATAGGCATAAATTTCCACACAATCCTTAGGGCCTATGGGATTGGTCTGTGCCTGTTAGAAAAGCTCTAGCAAATTGGAATTTACCTGAAGTTCTTCATCTGTTAAATTTTCTCCCAGCTCCTTGGCAACCCTTTTCAAGTTTTTGAATGAAATTTTTCCTGTCCCATCATCATCAAATAATCTGAAAGCTTTCAAGATTTCTTCTTTTGAATCCTTTTCACTCTAAAACAAGAGTAAAACGTACATTAATTAGAAAACACCTGCCACCGAGATACTCCTTTTCAATATTTTTTTTATGCTGTCACAAGAATTTCTATTAAGAATTCCTACCATTTTTTGCGTCATCATAGCCAAAAAGTCTTCAAAGTCAATGGTGCCACTTCCTTCTTTGTCAATATCTGCTATCATTTTCTTAATTTCTTCCTTCTTTGGCTCAAAGCCTAAAGCACGCATCGCAACCTGTGCCAAAAACCAATTCTGTTAGGAGGCCGCCAGAATTATGGTGTCATCAGCTGCACTAAAGCTTGTTTAATTTCCTCATCCAAAACTGTAATAATAACTCACTGCAATGAAAACATCTTGATATATCTTACCAGCTTGTTTCATCTTTCCAAACAGTAATAGTGTAGGTTTGATATCCTTAAGACTCAGACCTATTTTCTCTTTAGATCCATGTGGAACGTGGATATATTTCTGAAGCTAAGAGAAACTTTTTGTGTCCAAATTAGGCCAAGGTTCCAATCCACATAGTTCCTAAAGGGACTGGATTATCAAAATGGGACTTCAAGGGAGGTTGGAGACCAGGGATGTGATGATGTTCCATTTGAAATTGAGGGCAGAATGCCTGTTAATTTTGTCGGGTGCAGAATTACATCAGTTAACTTACATAATCCAGTCCACAGAGACAGAAGAAATCCATATGCATAGCTCTTGGCACTTCTGGCTAGGTGGTGGGGAGGGCGGAGCGGGAGGAGGTAGGAACTGACAATACTCCCTAAGTGTCTCAGCCTCAGCAAAGCAAAGACTGACTGCTGTGCTAGTTGAGGAAAAGAAAAGCAAACCTTCTGAGCCTTACAGAGCACAAGCAAAGTATTACTGTAAAAACAGTTGTGTAAATTATTGTACAAATGCTTAATATTAACATTGTTTAAAACCAGGCTCTGGCATTTCACCAGCCTAGAACAATTATTTTGCTACTTGGGTGTTTATTAGTAATTTCACAATCCTGGTGTACCAGATGATTACAGCGTATTTAATTCAGAGACTGAAGTTTCAAGAAAACATAACTAGAGGAAGATTTGAAATGTGAACATTCATTTTTCCTATGTGCTCTAGTGGAAATCAATAGTTAATATTAGGCAGAAATTTTCTCGCTGAACACTCTTCTACTGGAAGGTGCCAACCCACCAGAAACTTAAAATTTAACTGAAGTGTGTTTTCTGACCAGTTTCTTGTGATGGGACAACTGAAAACGTTCCGTTTTGTCTTTCAGAGGGGAACACTTTCTGTTGTAAAATATCCATTATTTTGAATTAATTTTGAAAAACACAGCATTAAATGGTTGATGCTAAAATGTTTCAGTCCATTTTAAGAACTGTATTTTAACATGTACCATCTGTGTTCAGAGAACATGCTTTCCTTAACCAAGGGTAAGTACTTCCAAATAAATCCTGAGATAAGCCGCAGGCTTAGGTAACTCATGCTTCTAGGTTATGTATGCAGAAATTGAGGCAGAGTGTGTGTATGTGAGAAATCAAGGTCAAGGAGATAATTAAGATAAAAGGTTCACGCTTAAAAAAAGATCAGACACGTAAAAATATAGGGAGAGAACTGAAAATAATCTTCTGCCTTGTACTACTGTGTGTATGCATGCGCACACACACACTGCCTGAATTGCTACTAAAATGCAACTCAGATCTCTGTTTTGTTCTTCCTTAAATTAAAAAACAGGTAATTTTTTGGTTATGTATATGAAAATATGGTTGTATCTTTCCTGAGTGTGTGCAAAATCTGAGTGTTTAGTTCTGAGATGAAGAAAAAATTTGATATGCTGACATTCATCCCAGAACAACAAAAGTCCACTTCCCAGAAACAAGATCTTAGCCAGTCATGAAAATTGTGTACTGTGTGTACCTAAACAGAGGAACTGTTTAGTTCCTCTAATGCTCAGATATTCAAAGCTATCTGACCTACTGTCCATGCATTAGAGAAGCCTGTCTGCTCTGAAGTATTACATACTGAGCTTTCTCAAGTTAACTATGTAGTACACCCCAAATTCAGTCATGACAGCAAGCCATTACACTTGTTTGTACTCCAAAACTATTTTAAAATAGTTAGGGCCGGACAAACAGGAAGAGCAGCTACAATCTTGAGACCATTTTTCCATCCAAGAAACAAAAGTTTGAAAACCTTCAGTTCTTTTATGTCGATGCTTCCAGATCCATCAGTATCAAACAAATCGAAAGCTTCTCTGATCTCCTGCTTTTGGTCTTCTGTAAGTTCAGGTTTCAAGCCACTTTTCTTCCGCTGGGCTGTACCTAAGCCAGGTTTTCTATAGTTGGATGCCTTCAGAAAGTGAAGGAGAGAAAAGATAAGAAATAGCTCACTCTAGGGAAAATTCAAAACACAACTAAATTATAAATAACAACAGTAAAGCTGTAGCAGAAGTGAGAGACATTCTTTGCTGCAAGTGGTAGACACTGGGTCTCTGTGCTTATTTTCTTACATTATTCTAGAAAGAAAACAAGCTGAAGACTTTGTTACTGGGGAATACGCATTTGGGCTTCATGGTTTCTGTTTTAAACAGAAAGATCATCAATTAAAGGAGTAATGCCAGAAAAACAGGCGGGCAGCCTGAAAATGAACACTCCACTGAGGTGATTAAGACCCTCTGCATGTCCTGCTGGTTGCTTTGATGTGTCAAGAGTGGTTTGACCTGGAAAACAGGAGTAAATCATCCTCACAGCTAAAAAGGTTGGTTGTATAGGGTCTTGACTGTAAGTGGGACTCAAATTCAGCCACTCCTCAAAGTCAGCACTGAAATGGGGCGTCTGAGAGCATCAGCTCTGTTGGAGCAAAGTTTAAAGGGAGCTGCATAGCTCTAACCTGTCTGTCCACCACCGAGCTGTGGTGCTAGGTAACAACATGCTGTGGCAGTAGTGAGATCAACACAAAATCTGTCCCATAAGGAGAACTAATCTGCTTGTGCTGAGCTGGTGCATTATTATCCAGGACACTTCTGAGACCGCCCCCCCCCCTCGCTGAGCAGCAAAAATATTTTCCTCAAGTATAGGTTTTCTTCTAAACCAACAGCAGACAGATTTTAGTCCTTCAGTCTTCAATCTGCACAGATTAATGGGAGGAAGGGCAATCCCTCCCACCCCCAACTTTAACTGGTTGGACTTTATAAAAGTAAATAAATACCAAGAAAGGAATTTGTTTTCTAGCTACTGCTGAGCAGTCTCTTACGTCTGCTGAATTGTTACCATTTTTTGGATCTGTCTTTTACATGCCCAGTGTCTAACACAGAAGATTCCATTTTGTTGTATTCGGAAATGAAATTTCACATTTTAACATGATTTATCCCTCCTGGGTTGGATTGCAAACCAATCTGTCTGGCACACCTCTGACTTCTCCCTGCTATTAACACAGGCATCAGATTTTTACTACTTCTATTCTGCTCTGGGAGAAACCCATGTGAGACCTCTTCCTGACCATAAAGAAAAATATACCAACACGCTACCTGAACCTCTTTTCTTGCATCCTGTGTATGCACCTACAAATCTGGTGAAAACGTTCAAGATCCTGAAAAATAGCATATGCGTTGCTTCCTGTTCCATTTACTTAAAAACTTGAGTTGCTCAAAATCCATTTTATGTTGCAGCTTCTCGCCTGGCCAATGCCATTTCAATCTGCTACAGGGGACCCAGTGAAGCGGAGGAGGTCAGTAAGCTGCGCTAAGATTAACCAGGCATATTTCCTCCGGCTTAACCCACACCCTGAAACGGGGTGACGTATTTTGCGATTCTCGGTGTTTTACCGGGGGTGTTTTTCCATAGTGCCGAGGGTTTTTTTGGGGGGGGTGGGGGGTGGAGGGGTCTCCTTTCCCTTTTTGGCCGGCGTGTCGACTTCCGCATTGTGTGAGGAAACCGAGCAGCACAGACCGTCTCGGCAGCCGCCCGCGCGGTCCCCACAGCCCTTGGAGCCCAACGGCTGCCGGCCCGCCCGAGGCCGGGGATCGAGCAGAGGGCCGCGGGGCCCCGGGAAGGCGCCGAGGAGGGGCTCGGCGGGTAGGCGGCGAGGGGAAGGGGAAGCCCGCGGCGAAGGGAAGGACGCTCACCATCGGGACCGCCGCTCCAGGCTCGGCCCGCTCGGCCCCGCCGCTCCTAACGGCCCAGCCCGAGCGCACCCACCGCCGCACGCAACGAACACGCGTGCCGTCCAATGAGCGAGCCGGACGTCCCGGAGAAGCCGCCCCCCCTTCCCTAGCCCGGGCCAATGGCAGCCGGCGGGCTCGCCGCTCTCTGATGTCAGAGGGGGAAGCTCCGCCCGCGGGGTGTACAAACAAGCGGCGGCGGTGGTGTCCTAGCAACGGGGCGCGCGCGGCGGCCGTTGGCGGCGCGCGGCGGCCGTTGGCGGCGCGCGGCGGCCGTTGGCGGCGCGCGGCGGCCGTTGGCGGCGCGCGGCGGCCGTTGGCGGCGCGCGGCGGCCGTTGGCGGCGCGCGGCGGCCGTTGGCGGCGCGCGGCGGCCGTTGGCGGCGCGCGGCGGCCGTTGGCGGCGCGCGGCGGCCGTTGGCGGCGCGCGGCGGGGCTGCCCGTTTGCCTCGCCTCAGCCCACCTCACCTCAGCCCAGCCCAGCCCGGCCGCGGGGAGCGGGGCCAAACGCAGCCGAATCGGTGAGAAACCAGCCCCCTGCCTGCTGTGGGGACGGCCGGGGGCCTGGGCCGGCCCTCCAGCTGGGTTGGAAGCGGCCGGGCCGCCACCAGGCCCGAGTAGGGCAGTTGCGGGGCGGCTGCCGAGCGGCCTCGGCTCCTGCCGGGGTGCCCGCCGCGAGGGGCGCGGGGCTGGTTCAGCGTGGGCGTTTGGTTTCGGCTGCACCAATCTAGGAAGCTCTTTCACTTCCTAAGTTAGTGATAATAGTGCTGGCTCTGAGGTAGACCAGGTAAGTCGTGACAGTTAACCTGAACACTCGGTGGTTTAGTTGCAAGCGGGGAGTTTTCTACCCGTTTCCCATTGATTGTGCACCAGTGCTGGCTCAAGACAATGTGTGCGCATGCATACGCGCGAGCGAGGCTTTATTGACAGTGTTTCACAGAACTATGTTAATTTGGAAAAGTGATCTGAAATTTTGTTGTTGAGGAGCTGTAAGACAAAGCGAGTAATAAGTGTTTAGCATACCTCTTCTATCCCAGAGTTTTTTGCTTCAGACCCCTAAAACCTGTGCGTATAAACATAAACTGAACCTAAGGTCAAGTCTTATTTTGCTTGCAGAGAGGGGTGATGAGGCAGGCAGCAGTAGGTCAGCATGCAAGTTGGCTCAGCACAAGCAGTAGTTGGTGTCTCACACATGGCCATCCGTCGCTACCAGTTTGTTCGTTCATTCTCTGGGATGCCTCCTTCACTTTGCTGACCTCACTTGTGTTTGACTCCGAAATGTAATGCCGCTTGACCCTTTACCTTTTCCACCTCAGACTGGATGGAAAAAGAGGTAAGAAGTCAGGGGATGGGGGGATGAAAAGTTGAATTTTGGGTCTGCTGTATATTGGTTCCTACAGCATAGGATAGCGTGGTGTTCTTGCCAAAATAACACGTATAAAACAAAAGATGGGGGGGAGTATCACAAAATCCTAAATCACACATGCCAGAGGTTGTGCAAGCAATGAAATAAAAACATTCTTTCCTGTAAGTGCATGCTCTGCCTTCATCTGGTTTTGCAGCCAAGCTCTGGGTCCATTTGGTTCAGGTTTATGGATCTGCAGGAGTACAGGCTGGTGTCCAAAATGAAGCTACAGTTTTGAAGTATGAGTTTAAGCTGAAAGTAAGGGGCACATTTTTCAACTTAAATTTCAGAGAAAATTTTAGCTACGCAAGTTGTAGTTGGTTGCGTTGAGGTTTGGTGAAAGTGCACTGACTTGATAGAAGGTGCTGGACTAACTCTAATCTGTCTCATAACCAGTCTTGGTTTCGCATTCGTTGAAATAAAAATGCCATTCTAATAGGACAGTGGCTCATATTGCTGAGCTGAACCCTCATTTGGGACTGACTGGGGAGTAAGAAGTTCACTGAAAAATGGGAACCCCTTTCCCACCAGTCCTTCCATAGTTGTCTCCCATCCAAACTGCAGCATGGCCTTCTGCCCAGAGCTATGTGTCAAGGACCTCGGTAGTGAGAGAGCATTACGTGGCCTTTCAGCATAGCTAATTTAGCACTTTCCTAAATTGTATTAAGAGAACCACAAATTGGTTATTTGTTCTTTTTATCAGAACAAGAGCAGGTCGAGAAGTGACCGTTACTAGTTGAAAACTGCTTGAATTCAGAAACAGTGATCTCACAGGAAAAAAAAGAAAACAAAAAAAACCCCCACCAAAACCGAACTGAAAAAACACCAAAAGCGATTGTCTTAGTAAATCCTTAAGAGAAATCAGATGAAATGATGAGTTTTGGGGAGAGTGGGGGAAACATGTTTCATGTTAGATTCCATGATCCAATGATTATTATTTAATCACTTCAATTTTTTTGTTTGTTCATTTCAAAACAAGCTACCTGCGATATTAAGCTAAGGATTCCAATTAAGAAAAAAGATTATTATTATTATTATTATTATTATTATTATTACTGGAAGTACTGATATGGATACATAGCTTAACTAGACCACTATCGCAAGACATTGCCAAGAAAAATTTCCAGAAAAACCCTTAAGCAGGTTGGATGGAGGTTTTTGGATGGGCATTCCCAGTGCAGTTTTAAAGTCAAAAGCACTTGCTTATCTAAAAGTCCTTTTCTTAAATTGTTGATTATGGATAACTATAGACTGAAACAATTTCTTGGTTAATGATTCTTTTGGTACTTCAAGATGTATCTAGCAACTGAAGGGAAAGTCTGTTGTCAGTTTGGGCTAGACTAGAACTTCAGGTCTGTCAGCATGTAAAAGTTACTTCTGACTGCCTACTCTGCTTTTTAAATTCACACTGTCTTCATTTGAGATAATATTCAGATGGACTTTCACTTGAGTGGGACAGAAAAAGAGTTTTTTGGATTTGGAATAGCTATGCAAAGGGACCTTTAGGGAGATGAAATAAATTATTTGAATCTGAGCATAAAAGGTTTATGGCTAAGGGTTCTTAATTCTTGGTGTGTATACTTTTTCATTCAAAAATGAAAAAAAAAAGGAAGCTTTAGTTTAATCCATGTGGTCTGCCACAGGACTGTGGTGTGGAAGGGATTTCAAGGGAAAGAAGATTTATTTTTGGCATGTTAAAACTGAGTAGTAGATCAAAACTTGACAGTCTTGGCAGTTTGCTTTGTGAGGTATGAAGAAGTGGTATTCCTTTTCATGCACATTCAATGAAGTATTGATGTATGCTAAATGGAATAAATTGAATTGGAATAAAATAAGTTTGATTATGTTTTTCCAGATATGAATGTTAAAAGTCAGTGACATAACTATTGGTACCAAGATGGATCTGTACAGAGCACTTCTGTTTTGCACATAATTGTCCATTCTGCTCTAATGAACTTTTCCCCTAAGTAAGGCAAATAACTGAAATTCCAGATAGCAGGTCAGGAGAGAAATGGTAGTTCTATACAATCTGCAAGTTCTATACAATACACTGAAATTAAGAGCACTTTACTATCTGCCAGCAAGAAAAAATTCCGTGGTGTTTTAGCAATGCACCATTTCAGCAACTATGTGCATTGATGTCTCATAATAAGTGCACGGGATGAAGAACTGTTTATACAGAGCACCTCACAGGAGAGCTGTGTTCAGTGTTAGACTGTTAATTTAATTGTTGGTGATACATGCTCTGGAGTGCTGTGAGAATGGGGCAATAAGTCTGTGTTCTGTTCACAGATGCTGCCTGCTGCCCATGGCTTTCCGGGATCTGAATGCAAGAAGACATATTGGACTTCAGCAACTCTCATCCTTAGCGTTAGCTGGAAGAACATTATTGGGGCCAATGAAATCATGTAAATTCATTGTGGATGAAAGCACCAACCAAAGCACATTGATTGGTTCTGCTGTTAGACTGATTGAAAGTTTGGATTTAACTAGCGCTGCTGGACAGCTTCTTAATGAAACCATTCAGGCACAAAACAAAGAGTTTAAGACTGGGTTGAGTACCCTGTTGTTTCTCATTGGTGCATGGAGCAATGCCGTACTGGAGTGCCTCCAGCAGAACGTTCCTGTTTCAGCAATAGTATCTGTGATGTCTGAGGGCTTGAACTCTTGCTGTGAGAGAGTCCAGTGTCTTCAAATACCAATACATGATGTAAATAAAGAGCTGTGTTCTAGCAGTGTTAGGCCCAACGCTTTTAAAAGCAAAACTTGCCAAATTGGACACGACAGTCTTCTAAATCCTCAGATTTTCCTGTATTTTCAGAAAGATATTTCTGCACCAGAAGAAGTAATTCCAATAAGTTCTTGTTCCTATCAAGAAGATGATTGTAATTCTAACAAGTGCCTGGTTTCACCTTTGGCTGGCTTTGGTTCAATAGCTTCTCTTGTCAAACCAGCGGGTGACAAAAGTACATCTGTGATTTCTGGAAGCGGTGTTACCACATCCAGCTGTAACAAGTTAACCCATAGCAGATACTTCAGCACTCTAGGAAAAAGCCATTTTTCAAGTCAGCAAGGTAATTTTCAGGGACACCTTTCAGGACAATCAGCAGATCCATGTGAATGTTATGGTTTAGGACACCTGGCAATGGCTCTGAGCCATGGAAATCAGGCTAGTGTGAAACTGTTACAAAGCATTGTTGCGTACCAACAAGAGAGAGCAGAATGCGGTGGCTCTTCCCAGTTTAATATTGCAGAAATTGTGACGTGTTGTTTACTGGGCCTGCCTGAAAGCTATTCTTGTGTCTCCCCAGGCTTTGTCACGTTAGTATCATCAGAACAAGCCACAGTTATCAAACACTTTGAAGACAAACCCCTTCGGATTCTGCTAATGGATGGTGACCTAACTGAACAATATCGTCACTTAGGTTTTAATAGACCGTGTAACGTAAGGACCATACTGGAGCATCCTAGCCTGTGGGAAGGCAGAGCAGGGGACTTGTGGCTAAGCAGTATGTTAGATATTCTGATAAACTTTGAAGTAAACTTGGTTTTGGTCAAAGGAAATGTGTGCAAAAACTTAATGGAAAGATGCATAGCAAACAGTATATTGGTAATTGGTTTTGTGACTAGGGATGTGTTGCGTGCCTTTGGGGAGGTCACCAGCGCCCAGCCAGTGACATACCTCACCCAGCTGAATGCATCTTATGTGGGGAGTGGAGCCCAGGTGGAGCTGTGGAAGGCCTGCGATGGGCGTGCAATGGATCTGGGTGAGCTTGTGCCGGTCAGGATAAAAGTACAAGGAATTCCCCTGCTCACGGCTGTGCTTACCACTGCTGTAGCTTCGAAGATGCAGCTCATTGAAGACCAGTTCTGGACTTTAGTGTATCGACTCCATCATGCTTTAAATGACAAGAATATTTTTCTTGGTGGTGGTGCAGTGGAGCTCTTGTGCCTTAGTCACATTCAGATGCTTGCAGAACAGCCTTTACAGCCAGCAAATAAAAATGCTGTGAAAGAGTTTCACAATCCTTGGCTGGCAGCATCTGCGACAGAGTATAAATCAGTTGTGCTCCAAGCATTAGCAAGCGGCTGGAAGCAGTATCTTTCAGTGGTTATGTGTAACACTGCAAAAGCTGCATCGGAGTTGGAAGCGTGTACCACAGTTGATCATCACCTCAAAAAAGCAGCTGACTGTGGCTCTCCCTCAGCATATATATTGAAAGAGTTTAGAAGAGGTGATCTGCTCAGGGGCAGTTCTGGTCCCTTCGCTGACCATGGAGAGGGTTTAAAGGTTTATGATAATGTTACAGCCAAGACGGAGGCGTGGCGGAGAGCTCTAGACTTGGTGCTACTAGTGCTTCAGACAGATGCTGAAATTATCACAGGTCCCAAAAGGAATCAGCTATTGAACTCACATATGTCAAGTGAGTTTATGTTTTTATAGGACTTGCAGGCTTTATTTATAAGTCCATGAGTCAGTGGAAGAAGTCCAGGTGCAACCTACATTTCTTCATAGTTTATAAAGCAAACATTTAGATTTGGTTATGACTTTATAGAGTGTAATCGCGGAAATCAGAATGTGAGACAGTCACAAGGTAAATATAATTTCCCATTTCTAGAAATGGGAGTTAAATAACAAACAAAAATCACTTGTGGGCTTATCTCTAACCCCAGCCATGCATTTCTAACTAATGATATTGACTGTATGGATAGATTAATCCAGTCAAACTGACTAATCTTATTTAGCAGAGCAGATGTGCAGTTCTTTTTTTCATTATAATGAGGAGCACTGGGCAGGTGGGTACATGTCAAGTCTAGTTGGAGAAAAGTTTGATTACTTGGATATGCTTGTGTTCTGAACATGTGCTGCCTGTATAAGGTATTTGGACTTGTGTTCTGTAAATTATTCTTGTTTAATGTCTTTTAAGGCCTTCTAAAGAAGGGTAGGGATTTCTTACATAACATTGGCATACTTGTGTTAAATGAAAGAATATATATAATGTAATTAATCTTAAGTTAATATCTTAATTTCTGTAAGTTGCAAATGTAAGATTTAAAGTTGCAATAATGAGCATTACATTTTACGCTGTGAGAATGTATTAGTAGATGCTACTTTTGCATATTTATGTGGGCTATATATCTCCTATTTTCAAATATATACTCTTTGGAATTTCTGTCATTTTGACATAAATTCAGGCTGAATCCTCCTTTTTGGTATTACAGTCTGGATGTATCTCTACACAAAGTTTTCTTTTACATTGCGAGTTGGATTTTTAGGTTATTTCCTTTGGGCTCTTTCAGTTACCCTTGCAGAGAGAAAAATGTTGTTCTATGTTTTAGCTGTTGGCTAAAAACTGAAAATGAATCTATCATGATGATTGAGGCACGGCATTTTTACTGTGTTTCAGCACTTAACATTTGAAAGCAGATCCATGGAGAACTGGCACTTTGTTGTAAGAAAAAGGTGTGTAACCATGGAGATATTTTTTTCTGAACTTGGCATTCCGAATCACACTTAAAGTGAAATGTCTCACCAGTCCGGTGAAAACAGCGTGGAAAAAGGATGGAAAGGGTGATACTAAAGCGGATTCTTGCTTTTAGGAACTTTTTCATTAAAATGCTAATGACCGGTGGTACTTGGGTTAAGCACTTCTTGTGATTGCTGGTGCTGATGGCAGACGGTCCTTTTGTGGTGAAAGCCAAGAATTGGGGTGGGCTAAAGAGTGTTTTCTGAGATGTGATTTAGTGGAAAGGCAGACAGAAAGCGAGTGGTTATTTTACTGTTAGAACCTTCACTGCTACTTATTTACTATTTTAAGTGGATGTTTTTTCTTCTGGACTTATTTTCCTTGCTGTATGTCCTCACTGCAGAAGACATCTTGGAGAAGAGCCATCAGCTGCCTCAAACCCCCATGACCACTAGCAGTCCCCCAGTCGACTCGTACTGAGCCTTAACACAGTTCTCTGTCTCTGTGCCCTGTTGGAGTTGCCCTTTCCTCCTGGGAAGGCCCTTCCCTCTACCTGTGCGTTTCATGGTGCCTAACTGCAGGGGGCTTGAGTTAATGAAAAGGAAACAGTTCCTAAAATGTTTCCCATGTGGTGCTAACACTTCAGCATTATATCCCATTATCATTGTCAGTAGATATTTCACAGTATCTGACACTCTTCTACCTCCCTCATGTCCTCCAAATTTTTTTGCTTCCTTTGATGTCTTCATCCCCATAACACATAATTCCATAACCTACAATGCATTCTGCTAAAAATAGCCCTTTTTGAGACTTGCTTACAGCTTATGGGTCTCCATAGCTGGGAGTTTCCTGGAGAGGTGGGGTAAGCTACTGAGGTTCTAAATTAACCTTAAGCATGAGATGAAATTGGGATCCTTATGAACAGCTTTTGAGTGTTGAACTGACTAGAAGCCCTAACTTCATTTTTATGAAGAAAAGAATCCATCTAAATGCATTTTATCCTGGAGCTTTCTTCTATGCTAATATATATTGTATGAAATTATATACTTGGATCTTTCATAGAGCTGTGGTTCACACTAGGTGAACAATTGATATATTCAGTATATAAGGAAAATAAAGACAGAGATAATGAAATTCATCCTCAAATATGGTTTAGATACATATAGGTATACATGTATATTAAAGTAGTGTTACACAGTATATTTTCAAAGGTTTCATTCTCCTTGCTGAATTGCATGTTTTTATTTTTTATCTGTATTTTACTCGCGCGTAACTGGAAGGCTCTTACGGAGGTTAAGGGAGCATATTAATAGCAGTTGCCTTTTAGAAATATGAGAAAAACTTTGTGTAGAAAGCTATGTTCATAGTATTTAGCCGTCTCTGACTTGAAACTGTAAATATTTTGGTTTTGTAACAAACTGCAGGATTCAGTGGATTTTGGCAAAATCTCATCAGTACTGTAGGGGTTTATAATTTTAATTGGAAACAGTAGTTCCTGGCAGCATAGGGATCTAGTTATATTCAAGTTTTGATCATCCTGCAATTATATTTTCATTATTAATCAGTTGGCAAGTGATGTTTAACTGCTTGGCCACACTCATGGTGTACTAAGACATGAGGGAGAAAGAGTTTGGTAGATCAAAAGAGGCAGAAGGAGCTAGTGGCTCTTAGGTGGAAAAGAAATGGAAACGCAGCATATAAATAAATATATAACAAACTCTGCTGCTCTGCAAGTGTTTGCAGCTCATGTTTGGCTTTATACTGTTTTTCTTGAACCTCCTGTACTGAGCATTGCATAATCCCTGTTCCCAAGAAAAGATCCAGTTGCACTTTATTTGAATAATAGAGTTAAGTGGATTATGGAAAAAGTGCATACATGAATTGTATTGAGGTGGTCCAAACATCTATTTATAGGGCTCTTAGACACTGAGAGCTGACGCACCAAACGTTGAGAAAATCCAAAATGATGTAATTTTTCCAATTAGGCTTTTAAAAAGCAAATAATGATAGATTTAAATATTGTGATGCAGAGGTTTTCTAAAAAGCTGTCAGACATTATATTTTGATTATTTAACACTTGGTTTTCTGCAGGCCAGTGGAATGGAAAATCTTATAAACTAGCTAGATACTGTATCCTGGATTACTTAAAATTATTTCTTTGATATGTATAGAATATTAACATGCATGCTGTCCTCAAGGCATGCTCCTTCTGCAGTGTGAAATACAATATACACATGTGGCTTCCTCAGCTTCAAATCTCTCAAACCTCTTTGCAATATAGAATGGAGGTCCTGTGCGTGTCTGCCATGGCTCTCAGCGCAGGGAATGATTTCAACAACTGCCATGGGCAATTTCAACTTCTCCCAGGGAGAGGCTCCTCCTAGGGTACACAAAGGCTGTTTGTGTAGAGTATGATGTGATGGAAGAGCTAAGCTTGTACATGCCTGGGAAATTGGGAAATGGCAGAGATTTTAGGGAAGGGATTGTCCCAAGGAGTAGGCAGCGCCTCACTCCCTGCTGAAACTCTGTCCTAGTCAGGTGCCTCGTTTCTCCCTTGCATCCAAGTATCGTCATTCCCAGCTCACTCCTTCTCTTTAGGGCTGATGCCATCTTATTTAATGTTTATAAGGCCAACTTTTTAGGCCTTTCTTCTCCTTCATGATTTCCTGAAATATAGTAGAGGTCTTAATCATAGCAACAAGACCCTTGTCCCAAGCTGGGCTAGCCTGGAGGACACAGCCTGCTTGCAAATACTGGACCCATAAGGACTGACAGCCTGGTGATCAATGGTTGTCAAGAGGCATCTGATAGTTTGCCAGCTACCAAGTATGCTGAAAAAAATGAGCTAGGAAATGTAGGAGGCAATGGTCCTGAGGCAGGCCAAGAAATGACTGTGGGAGGGTGGAGGCTGGCAAGGTTAAGGTAGTTATGGAGCAGGAAGGGCTGAAGGAGAAAAACCTGAGCTCGCAAGAGAGTTGGGAGAGTTGAGACAGTTTAATTGCGTTGACTGACTTGATATCCCAGGCCAGGGCTGCTGAAGAGGCTGGGAGGACATTGCCCTTTTTTAGGGGATGGAGGTAGAGACAGGGGATCTAGTCTAGGAGAAGAGTTACAGAGTGACAAGAGATTTTCAGCTCTGCTCACAAGGACGAGGTGACTGGTAGACCTGAGTTACCCATCAGTTGCAGGAGGACTGATGTGGAAGGTGCATCTCTGCCCTGAGGGGTGAGTTGTCCTGTCAGGGGAGACAGGAGACGCCTGCCAGTAAATTGAAGATTCCCACTTTGGTTCTTGTGCTGCTTTGAATAGAGAAAACCAAGCATAGGCTTGGATGGGGAACAGCTAAGGTGCTACCACTAGCATCAAGTTTATGCTGAGGTATTTTGAGATGTGTCAGCTGTAGCTTCTGAGGCTGTAGTAGAGGTTAGCAACAAGAAGGCTAACAATGTAGATTCCACGTGCTAGGTGAATGAAATAAACCCCTGACCTTTACAGAAGTGTGCCCATGCCAAATCTGAGTTAATTCATGGTTCAAGTGTTTGTCACCCTCACTCTGTCACTTCCTATATATACCTTTATCTTCTAATAAAAATAGAGCTTTACTGAAACCAAATTTTACTAGTGTATATCAGATGGCATAACCACAAGTATTATAGAGGTAGGAATGTGCTACAGAGCACTAGCTAGTGAGAAACTGGTGAGGTGTGTTTTAGTTGTACTGCTGAAGTTGCTTTCCTAGCTGTATTTCTCTAGAGTTCACAGTGCAAGTAGCACATCAGGGGTTACTGGAAGGAGGTTTGTTGTGTTTTTGCAAAGCCCAGTTTTCTGGAGTTAGGGTAAATGCTGTCTATCACCCCAGCCACTGGGAAGCCTGTCAGCTTTCCTTGCATTTCTTTTCAGTATTTGAGAGAAAACTTCATCGTCCCAGCACAAAGATGTTAGCTTAAATCCCAAAGGCAGAAGGAAGTCTTGATTACAGGGTTTTCCTCAAGGGTTATGTCTACTGTAAAGTGACCCATTAGCATCATCAGAAGATTTATTAGTTTCTTTGCCTTGCTACAGCACAGTGGCTAAAGAAAAGAAAGAGCAAAGGAAGGAGAACTGGGACGGTCTGTGTCACAGATGAGTTCTGCTATAGCTCTTTCTCTTCCCTTTGGACCTTCTCTGTAAATTCTCATGTGGAAAAACTGAAGTAAGAATAAATTCTGTGTGTGCATATATTTAGAGAGAGGGATGTGTGCGACTGGTGCTCGCAGCAGGCCAAACATGCTACTAGGGCATGCAGCAGGTGTCAGCTTGCTGCCCCAGCCATCCCTACCCGTGAGCTCTGTTACCCTGACTGCCTGCTGCCTTGGCCGGCTGTGAGCTGGCTGCCCTGCCCTTCACCTGCCCAAGTGGGGCAGGCAGGGACTGGGGAGCTTGGTGTCTTCCAGCAAAAGCAAAACTAAACCTCCCTGAGCCACGCAGTCTGGGATCATGAATAAAAGGGCTTGTTTTTTATCGAGCCAAGATGGTTTGGAATGGCTTGGTGGGAGGATATGGAAACAGACTATTTGTGATGCTCTTCTGGGCTGCCCTATCTCCACTTCAGTTTATCCTGGGAAAGATTCAAATATGGGGAGCAGAGTGGAATTTTTTTTGGAGGATTCAATGTTTTTAAAAAATCTGCCTGCTGTCCTGTGCTCCTTATTCGGGGGAATAACAGGGTTTGCTCTTTAGCTTAGAAACATCACCTGTCCAGTATGTTCCCTTTTCACATGTTGGGGTCTGTAGTTAGTGAGACTAGAAATTACCCTTTGCCATTTTACTTTAGGAAACTGATACAAACTCACACAATATATTTTTGAACAATGTAAAATGACACTAGCAGCTATAAATTTTATATATCTTCTATGCTCTCCGAGCACTCCTAGGCCCCCATAAAATGTTTCTGGGTGGAGTTAGTAGTAGTATTATCTAATTGAATAAGAAGCTTACTCTGGTGTCTGTGTATGGAAGCTGCCTAACCTCTTTATTTCCTTTTGAACTTCTTGATTTATTCCTGCCAGTGTTTGTTTTAGAACAAATGTTCTCAGCATGCGTCTTGCCTAGCGATGTTAAGCAGTTTCCTTGTCTAAGGCTTTCTGCAGTGGATCAAAGTAACTGGGGATCTTGCAGCAGGCCAGCATCAAGAACCGACCTCCTTCTATGAAAAACAGGTCGGCTTCCCATAACCAACTCAGGCAGGACATCTAGAGGAGTTGCACTAACTCTAGCAGGTAACAAATGAATGAAATGTCTCATTATTGAATTTTTTAAAAAATCTTTTTTGTGTTTAAACTCCATAACACCCTGCTATATGACATTGCCATACCCCAGTGTGACAGCTGGTGCTTCACGGATGTGCTTGCTGTTACTGGAACCTACAATGTTGCCAGGACTGCTGTGCACAACAGGTGCTTTTGGGAGAACCTTTAACAACAAAGACTTATTACCAGCCTTACAATTTGTATAAGGCAAACTGACAGGGAGTGTTAAATTGTTCAGTTGTTGGTTAACTTCCAGAATGTGACCATCCATGCTGCTGTTTCTACAGATATTTCCTCAAAGTCACTTGTAGAAGTGTAACTTGCTGATAGCACTTTGAAGCAGAGGGATTATATTCCAGTTTTATCCCTCTCTCCCTGTAGATCAGTAATCTTATTGAGATCAATTCCACACCAATACAGTTAGAGCATAGTTGGTATGACACGAATTTGGAAAAATCAAAAAATCACAGACTAAATTCTGCCACTTGCTACCAGCATTGCTGCATTAATTAGCCATTTATTGCAAAGCTGCAGGACCAAGACCCTTTTCTTTCAATACAGTGTGTTAACGAAGTGTGAATAGATCCACAGTCTCAAAGGGCTTTTTCTTTGTAGATAACATTGCTCCAAGAACTGATGTCCACAGGGATGATTTCAGCACAGTTGAAGGGAGAGTGAGAACAGCTCAGGCATGTGCACAAACTAGAGACTGGTTCTGATTCTGAATGGTGGAAGGAAGAAAAGAACACACTGCTCCATCTATTTTGGCTTCCTATCTGTTTATTCCGTTAGTAATATTCATTTCTTTAGACTTTTGAAAAACACCCATAGTGGTGTCTTTTAGCTGCATTTCAGTGACGGTTTGCTGTGAGTGCTGGGATTCAGTTTGTTGCGTTACATTTCTGAAAACTTTATTTTTTGCTGTTTTTTCCATTTTGAAAGATGCAGTTGCATTTGGGGCTGTCCATGTGTGCACATTTTGCAAATTCTGGACTGTGTATTCCACAGTGCCCAGCAGAGCTGGAACTGTTATGTGCATTACGGTAAGCCTTAAGAACATCACCTGAGCTGGAACCTTATGCAAGTACTTCCGCAAGTCCTTACAAATGCTCGCGATACTCGCAGATACAGCAGGGACTGGACAGGAGTGTGTAATCAGAGGAAAGAATGTCTGAGGTGCAAATGCGCTTCTGTTCTCCTGCAAGCACTCCCTTTTCCGGGCATGTAGCGTGCATTTCAAGATTTTGCAGAGGAATAAAAATGAAGTTAACAGTCGCATGTCTGCAGTGTTGAGTACTTTGGTGGCTTCTGAAAAGCCAGTTTTTCTTAGAAGGGAGTTTCAAGCTTTTGCTGCTTGAAGACATTGCCAGTGTAAACTAGTCACAGGGAAGCTTCCTGCAGACTGACTAACGCGTGATCTCTATGGGCCAAGTGTTGACCACAGCATTCACCATCTCCCTTGCATTAATGCCTTTGAGCTCAAAGCACTGAATCCCCACAGAGGACATGACAGGGAACATCCTGAGCCGCCGTGCAGAGGGACGGTACTTAACAGCCTGATGATTCAGCAGGCCCATGTAGAAGAGTGATCAGTGAATTCATCAGTGCATGGATTTGCAGACAGAAACCCTGCATTGTGGCTCTGGTAGTGTACAGAGCAGTCGCTGGAATAGGGAGCTCACAGAAAACCTGTACAGGCTTCAGTGCCAGCTGCGGTGGTTGAGAGCAGGAGGGGAGGGAGTGACAGGGCCTTCCCTGTCACACATAGTTCAGGGACGGACAAGAGCAGTTCGGGGAAGAGGTGCTTCCTTGAGTAGAGGGGAAAAAACAGTTCCCTAGCTTCTCCCGCCTCATTAGGCTCCCGATGGCACGTGGGGAGTGGCTTCGTGTCGCATTTAATCCAACTCCAACTTCACCAGCACCATCCGTAGCAGCCACGTGTCCCATGATGAGATATGTTTGAGAGGAATCCTAGTGTGCTGTTCAGAGGGGTGGAAAGAAAAGCTGGGCCATGATCATGCACAGATGGTGAAAGAGCTCATGGGAAGTGGGGGAAACCAAGGCCTGTATTTGGTTTCCCTGCCTGGCAGAGATTCAAAACAAAAGTAGAAATCTGTTTAGATGGAAAGGAATTCTTTCCTTGGGGAACAAGTGCTGCTCCAAACAATAGGATTATTTTTTAATTATTGCAAGAGTATAAAAGATAGCATGCAGTTTTTATTTAGAAGTAATGGGAAGACTGGGCCCTGACTGTCTTGTATTTCAGCTCAAATCAGTAGATTGCGGTTTAGTGCTATTTGCAACTTTTGTCTGCTGTGTTGTGAGACCAAATATTTAACCAGTGTTGCAGATTTGCAGAGATGACTAAAAATAACACAGTTGGTGAACTGATTTATTTCCAAGGTGTAATCTGAGTCGCTGCTTTCACTAACTAAACTTAAAATAAAACCAAACAACAGAAACCCCCTATTTGTTAGTACTGGAGAGCCAAAATAACTCCAGAGGAGTTGTATAAAATAAATTTTATTTATATATCTACATATATACATACACATTCTAGAGCAGAACAGACACAGTTTCTCAGTTAGCAACATTGATGTGTAGCCTAGTCATACAATCCTGAACTAGGGCAGTTAATCCATTCACCTCCTGTTTATGCCAAAGAAAACCATCAAAATACCTCCTTTTTCAGAATAACTATTATCAGTAAATCCAGATTTTGTCCAACAGCTGCCTTGTACAAAAAGAACCCCTCCTGTAAATTGAAAGGAATTATGTCTTGTTTTGGGTATTAATTCTTGTATTTCATTTGCTGCTCCCTGCATTTACAGTTCTGTCTGTGGGTTGCAGCTCAAAGATCCGCATATACCATGCACATACTATTTCAGGGGAAGCGGTCATGGGTGCAATTACATGTGTATAGTTCTATATCAGTATAATGTCTCTGATTCCTACAGTGATGAAAATTAGACAGTACACCTGCAACAATACAGATATGTTGATTAGATCAATTTAATTAACTGGCAAAGTCCTCCTAATATAACATTATTCCAGTTCCTTGAGTATGCCTTGCTCAAGGTAAGGGGCAGTCAGTGTTCAGTACCTCACCTCTCTTCATCTCTTGGTTTATGTAAGCACTGTTTAAATAACCATCCCAAGTAATATCATTCAAGTTCTTCTGGTTCAAGGATCCTTGTTTTCTGAAGCCATTTAGCTGTGACAGTATGCTGATGGCTGCCAGGAAACTCAGATGTAATTGGTAGTAAAGTGGTGGTGAAGAGAGCTTTACTGGAAAAGAACCCCAAATCTTTCTTTGTTTATCTGAAGTACCAGGCAATTAACTTAAATTAACTTAAAAAATGGTTTTACGTGTGACCCTGGCTATGCAATTATTCTAGCTTGTGTTTTCAAAAGTATTTGACATCTCAGAGCACTCAACAGAATTGCCAAATGTCAGATCACTAATTACTATACGTGGAGTTGCTGTGGCTAATATGGGAACAGCTCTCAAATCTCTGCTCCAGTGCTGGATACTCAGGACTGTTTCCCAACAGAGCTTGAGGAGGACCTCCAGCCTTCCAGATTCCTCTCACAACCATTCATAAGGCCAGTGAAACTGTGGAAGAAGAGAGGAGTTTCAAGGACAGGAGAGGCTGGAGGAAATGACTTAAAATTGGTTATTCCAGTGTCTCTTATTTGTTCAAGTCTGATCATTAAACAAACATTATTAAACTGCTGAAGAAAGGTCTTCCAAAATACAGGGGCTAATTTAAAAGCATGTGACTTCTGTCTGTGCCGAGAGGTATTGCTTTAATTAACTGTGTTTGCTTACCTGTAAAATAGAACTTTAGACTGCCCTACAACTTGATGCTTAGAATTTAATACATGGCCATGATGTGAAGAGACATTATACAAATAAGATGTTCCATTCCCTGCCCTCCCTCAAATGCTCACATCCATCTCTCGGCTAACAAGTTAAAAGAGGATTTGTTATGATTTGGATTTTCTTTTAAAAGGCCAGTCAAGCTGTTTTCTTTCTGTTTTATGTGTTGCTATGAGCCACTACCACAAATTCAGTTCTTGAATGAGAATTTACAGATGCTTTTGCTGATGTGCATGTGTGACAAGATGTTATTTCGCTGATATGTTATTCTCAGGAGACTGGAGGGGAAGGGGGAATCATGCTTTGGTTGTGAATTAATACAGGAACCAGTCCCTTTTTCATTAAAAATGTCAGTAAATTTTCCATTGCTTTGGGGAGTTAAAAGGCTTGGTCCCTAAGAAACAGATTATTGCAAGAACATCATCGTCCTTCCTCACTCTTCTGCATACTGGAAAAGGGTGTCTTTCTGATCATTTCTTAGTGGAAGGAAATGTAAAACTGAGGACTGCTAATGCTGATAAGGAATGCAACCTTCATTAAAAGCTGCTCTTTCTTGGATGAACCTCTAATAAGCTTTAATAGCAATAGCAATTGAGTACTTAATGATGACCCGGAAAAACTTTGCTTCAGAGGTGCAGTAGATTGAGCCATCCTTTCCACTGAAGAATTTGATGAGGATTAAGAGCCCAGCATCCCGTGTAGTTAAAGGATGTCTCCTGCATGGAATGTCACTTAGGGAGAATGGTGAGCTTTGGAGACAATCATATCTAGCTCTATCAATCTGTTTCTAACCTCTAAAACTGCAAACCCTGTAGAGAAGAAATTCTTTACTCTGTTCATACAGTGTGTAACAAAATGAGGCCTTGGATAACAAATAGGAGTCAGAATTATTGTAGTAATGAATGAATGTTTGATGTCATTTAAGATGTGGGCTTCTTCACCTTGAAAGACATTTCCTTGATTTGCAAACCTGATAAAGCTGATGGAATTTCTCTAAAAGCCTCCTGCATTGCTTGGCCGTACAGAATTCCCACAAGTCTGGACTCTGTAAGGATAATATCTAGGACGGGTTAGTTCTTGGAGGGTAGTAGTAAACCTTGACAATGAACACAGTAGCTCTTTTTTGGAATATAGGGTGAAGATTAAACCACAGTAGTTATAGTGTGCCAGGTACAGCTACTAGTAGTCATAGAACATACAGTGCAAACTCAGTAGAGCAGAACGGTTCTTCTACATACAAACTGGCATACTGGCAGGATGGAATGAATGTCTTCTTTTTAAATATTCTGGAAATGAAACGAGACTGCAGTATGTGGGGTTTTGAGTTTCACTAATTCTTTTTAGTACCTCTTTTAAAGATAACCTGCAATAATTTACATAAGATCTCTTTATTTATGGCTTTAATATTAATCTCCAGTGTCGCATCCTGGTCTGTTTATTTGTCTTGCTCTGAGAAAAGCGTACGAATTTGCCTCTTGTCATGTTTCCTGTTTTGCTGATGTGATGCAGTGCTGGTTCAGGCATTTTTGAAAGCAATGGTTTTAATATTGCAAGGAGAAAATTAACAGACATTATTGCTGCAGGTTTGAGGAAAATCCTTACCTCTTCTGTTTGGTTTTGGTTGGGTTTTTTTGGTTATTGGTTTTCTTTTTTGTTTTTTTTTTTGTTTTTTTTTTTAAGTGGAAACAAATTGCTTTTTTAGAATTGTGCTTTCATCTGTGTCTGGCTCTTCCCCTGCTCTGTTTGCTCTTGAGTCCCCCAAATTAGCAAGAATAATGTTCTAGTTTGCAGTGCAGTAGGAAAGAATAACTTGACTTTCTAAAATGTAATAAACAGTGCAAGACCTGGAACAAGTACAGACCTTCAGACAAGGTGAAAGCCCCCAGAAGAATACCTCTATTCAAAATGTCTGTGGATGTCTGTAAATACTGCCAGGAGCTTAAGTCTTGTCCTTTCCCTTTCCAAACATGTGTATTAGGTTTTTCTTTAAAAATACATACTGTATCCTTGAACTCTTCCATGCTTCTAGTCAAAGAAGGTAGTATTTCCATTAGACTAGTTGATTCATACATAAAATCTGTGAGACATTATTTTGGTCTTGGTTATTTCCCTCTTGTGATATTGGATGGAAAACAATCTTTTTGAAATACTCAAGCTTTGAAAAAGAGCAGAAGTTTCTAGCTATTGCGGGTTTTTACTGTGGGCTGTAAAAAGAAAGTCCTCTTAATTATGCTTCCTTTAGAATAGATTCATACCCTATTTTGCCTTCCCTTGTTTACAAATTCATTGCTTTCAGCAGGAATTTTAAATAGATGAAAACCTACGTGCTTTACTTTAAATATTTATCTGAAAAAACCCCAAATTTCCTGAGGAGAAAATACACTAGAAGTTACCTGGCTTGACATCTCAGGAATTTCACTGGTTTTAAATCCGTTTCTAACTGAACTGATCCAGCTTTGTTTAAAATGTCACTTATCCTCTAAGACCTGTATGTGCTATACAGCAAATCTCCTGTGGGTAGGTTGTCGTCTCCCGGAGGCCGGTTGTCAGCCTACTGGGATGGCTTGATTCCCCAGAGCAGCCTTGCAGACCCGGATCTGGCCCAGTAAGGGACCTCATTCAGCAAAATATTCTGTACTGTGCCATTAATAATAGTCAGATAAATAATCTGATCAACTATCAGGCTCTATGTCTGTCTCTGAACTCTGGGACCCATGCATGTAGTGGCTGTAAACTCAATTTTTTAAGCCCATGTGCATTGGTCTGCTGATGCCTCTTCATAAAGAGAGAAGCACGGTAAATCTGCTGAGGTAACTTTACCTTCATTCTGTTTCTCTTCTTTCATTGCACTTCATTTCTCCGTTGTGTTTTGTGTTTTACTTTTAAATGGCACTAATTATAATCTTCCCTCCTCTTGTTGTTAGCAACAAAATATCTGCTTTACAGACAGATCAAAAAGGTTTTATTTTGTGTAGGAGGCTCAGCTGCAGACTTATCTTTTCATAATGCCTGTAGGTTAAATTAATGTAGATAAAACCCTTCTATCCCACAATCTGTTCTGTACCTATGTCTCTAAATGCACATGGGATAACTTACATATAATATGCATAGCAGATCACAGTAATTTCTTCCTTAAATATGAACTTTGTCATTCTTTTGGGGTCAAATATGATGGAGTGAGAGACTGACTGTTGCTTAATGTGTCATCTGTTCCACCTGGGTGACACCCATCTGTTTGAATGTCACAAGCAGAGGCTAATTTTGTAGCTGTGCTGTTGCCAGCAGCCTAAGAAGGATTCTTTGTGGCATTTATTTACTCCTTTTTATTTGCCTTGAAATCACTGCTGATTACAGCCAAAGTTTCTCTTTGCAGCCTGTTGAGAACAATAGCAAAAGTCTCACTGAAATGTTAACTTACTGGGAAGGAGTCATAAGTGGTCTAGGATTTATTCTTGGATTGCTCTACTGTGTCACCATCTTTTATTAGCTGATAATGTCATGTTCTGTAACGACAAGACAGTCAAACAGCATATCTTCTACGATAGAGGTTGTCTTTACATGAGTAGCTTTTTGTATTAAAAATCTAGGCAAGAGAGAATTCTTCCTAGGCCTCCAAAATGTGCATGGAAGGAAAGGATTAATATAAAGATGACAGCCTTGTCATCTGATCTAGCCTCTTAAATCCTTTAGCATGTGCCAGCTCCAGAAATTCTTCCAACTTATTTTCTTACAATCCCCTCTATATTCTGTTTCTAACAAAGTCCTGTGAGAATGACTGCAACAGACCAGAAAATGAACTTGGTTTTGAGTCACATTTGAAATTGGCAGGAAAGTGAGAGACTTAAAGCCAAACCCCACAACATCCTCAAATAAGAAATATTTGGGATCAAGATCCCAGTGTTTGCTTCTGAGAAGAACTAGGGCTACTTGTGATTTGCTGCAATCAATCAGTCCTGTAAAAGAAATGTCACTGAAAATGAAGTGAATGTAAGACAGAGTCACCGTGTAGCCTTGTCTGGAGGACAGTACCAGCAGCAGATGGGACTATCTCCCTGACGTTACTCCAGTAATATATAAGGCAGGCTGTAGAATATCATGAGTTGATTTTTTGTTGCTGTTGTTTTGGTTTGGTTTTTTAGTAAGTTGATTACCAGAGGTTGGCTACGGTTGATATTGTTGATATTTGGGTACTCGTGGGAACCATGTGACCTTCTCAAACTACTGCACTGTCTATGAGGACTCCAGTGTATTCTATAGGAAACTGCCTATAGGCTGTGCAGTCTCAGAAATAACTACTCTGGGGAAGGATGTATTGCCATTCTTCCCTTTCAGGGAGAAAATCTCCATTTCTGTTTTTCTAGTTTTCCGGCATTACCTATCTTTTGTTAACCAAGTAAGCCCACACCCCATGCCTTGCCTCCAGGTAGGTCTTTAAAGGTTTATTACTTCATTGTAATAATGAATGTCTGCTCATTGCCTTACAGGTAGAGGCAGTAGAGATCTGCTGCTAACAATAAATGGCAATTTCTTATGAGAGGTTTTGTAGTCATTGCAATTACAACAGATAATCTTTTACCGTTACATCAGACATAATTCTGAAGGCATTACATATTGCTAATATTTCAAACTACGCTTAGAGATTGATATGATATGTATGTTGCAGACTTTGCATTAATCTGAAGCAACTCAGTTCCACAAGAAATTCTGGAGACAAGTAACCCCTTGAAGCCTAAAACTGTTCCACTGTTACTATTGCTTTTTCTTTTCATTTTTAAATCATGCAATTAATATTAAAAAAAAAAAAAGCAAAAGGCAAATACAGACCATCTGTGAAACAAAGAAATTGTTAAAAGCTGCATCCATGAGGATCTCTGGGCAGAGCGCCATAACATAACTAAGCATTCAGCGAGCATGATATAATTATAAATTAAACATCTCTAAATAAAACAAATTCCATGTTGAAAATAAAATAAAAATCCACCAGACTTCTGCTTTTTTCTTTGTGGTAGAGGATCATGTTAATCTCGGTTTTCGAAATTACCATCTATCCTCCTGCATACTGCAAGGTCTGTGGTGTCTGCATGCTCTCTACATGTGGGGTTTCTTGGAGGGGGACCTCATCAGGCATTGCTCAAGTCCATATTTCAGTCAAAAGAGACTGAATTCAGGAGGATTTAGAGCACGTCTCGAGCTTACCAATTTTTTTAGAGATACTACATAATGGCATGCAATGAAATTCTCTGTTTATGACATATATAAATGTGCCTCCTGTTCTGGAAAATGGTATATTCAGTTGATATCAGCTGGATTCATTTAAATAAAGGGTCATTGACAATGATATATTGAGACATAATCTTTTTACACTTAAATTAGAACGCAGCCTCTAATACTTTCTCATTTCCTGTAGGTTTTTTAATAACGTATCCTCTATCTTACTTTTATCTAAAGGAACATTTTGCATTTAATGATGTTAGACAGAACCCTTAAGCCAAACTGGATCTGATGACTCTTGGGACATGCTTGAGGTAAATACTCTTTCAGCAGTGTCATCTAAGTATTTGTAATAACAACCTATGTTATTGTTTACTGTTGTATTTCCAGGAGGAGCAAGAGTAACAAATGGAAACTTTAGTTACTGAAAAAGCAAAGTCCAAAAAAGAACTTAAATCTTGTAAATAAATGAAATGGTTGCTGACACAATGTTTAAGATTATTCCTGAACATTTTTTTCATGTAAACCAGATTTATTTTTTAATTTTCTATGCATGACCCTATCTTTCACAGAATGTTACCCTCAGTTTTAGAGGTTAGATCCATATGTTAAATAGATCTGTCTTCTCCATCAAACCCAGAAGTATTCATTAGAATTGAAGATGACTGTAATAGAACAAAACTCTCCAGAATAAAATTTCTTCATGTGGATCAGATTAATCATGAGACTGAATAAACAGATTACTTTATCATGGAGGTTCAAAATAGCTGCAAGAAAATGGTTTGACCAGTCAGGTACAAAATAGTACACCAAACATTACACAATTTTTTGAACCTTCATAATTAAAAAATAAAAAATAAAAATCCTTTCCCTCATAGATAATCAGTTACTAAGACATTTGGAGTAGGAAAAACTGAATTTTGTGCTTTGGAGAGGAGCATAAAGCAATGGGTTTTAAGGGAAGGCTCATCAGGTGAATTTTCTATGGACATTCAAAGTCAATAAAGATGTCCATGGTAAACACAAGTACTGTAACAAATGTAAAAATTCAAGCTTTTGTGCTTGCTGATTAGAAGTTTTTTTTTTCCATTATGACATAGTTATAAAAATAGAGACCATGTATTTCATTGTGAATTTCTGTACTTGGTTTTGGAATGTTAACCCTAAATTTTTCTTAGATTTTTCAATACCTGTGAAGGGATATGATTTAATTTCAGAATTCTGTCTGATATGTATTGTAAGCTTTACTTTGATTGTAACAGCTTTTGTTTCTGATTGTAAGCCAATTAACTGAGATTTCTTCTGTTTTGTGATAAGTAGAAGATCTGCTTTCTTCCTCTTTCCCTCCTGTTTTTAAAAAAAGCTGCAGCATTCATAACAGGTTATTACTGCTCGCTCTCCTAGAAAGAACAAGAAATTAGAGCTCTGAAATGAAAGTAATTTAAAAATAATAATAGAAAAGTAATGTAGTGTAGTGATAAAGGTCATATTTCATGATCTGCCAAATACGTAATTCTGAAGCACTGAACAGGTGAGATTCTTGGTCCTGTTTCAAGGTGGTGTAAGTATACCACCAATGTATTTCTTTATTAGAATGGTTGGCTGGGGAAATCATTGTTATTATTTATATCCAGTCTGTTCGTCTCCATACTCTCCTCCCACTTCTCAGCTCTTCCTTTGTTTCCTAGGTGTGTTAAATCAGGAAGTCTTAGCACTGCTGTCACCCAGTCTGTACTTTCTGGCTCTCTACCATCTGAAAAAGTAGTCTCTGGACAAATTGGATTCTGGAGTAAATCTTCTGTGTGCCTCATGGAATAACATGAACAGCAGCAGCCCAGAGCTGTTGTGCTTAGTCAACTTAAAATGACAGCTGCTGTTAATAACAATTAGAACTTGTTAACACCAATTGCATTGGTGATTTTTATGAAATAAATGCTGGCTTTTTCACTGGCTATTTAACTGAAGTGACGTATAGACAGATTATCAAGCAGCCAACAACAGCAGTAACTGGAGAAAGACTATGAATCCAACTAACTTCCCCCACTTTCAATTCTTCAGAGACTGTTTATTGAGATTATTCACTCTCCAGTGAATAAGAAATGCTGAGTAAAAGGATATTACATAAATTGGCTGACATTTGCAGTGGACTAGCTTATTCTCATTGCCTTCTGTGTGTGGTGGCTGTGTGTGTATGCTCACATGTGCCTGGTATTGTCAATGAGCTCCCGACCCACTCCCCTCTGCTCCCAGCAGGCTGTTGCGAGACTGAGTTTTGGGGGTTATGTAAGAGACAATCCAGGAAAACATGCCAAGCTATTTGGAATTTACCCTCAGCGCTAACCTCTTTCCTCCATTGTGTTGTACACTTTAAAAAAAATTTTTTTTAAAATGTTTTTGTTTTGTGGAGTGCTGGGTTGTGTCTCATCTGAAAAAATGATGTCTGTCTGTCTTGGGGAAGGAATTGGGTGTACCAAAAGACGCTTGCTTCTGCTTTCCATGGGCTGTGGCTGTAGTCCCTGTGGTAAAAAAACCTCTTCTTTCTCTAAGAATTGGGAATTGAAGATTAACAAGGGCAATAGTGCACCAAAGGGAGATTAAAAAAGAGTTGTTAGGGCCGTATCTTTACCCTAACCTATAGAGTGGTACAACTGCCATGCAAATGACAGCTGCATCCTGGGAAAGGGCTAGCAACAGGTACTATGTATAAGAACAGTTACTCTTTTCTTCTTTCTGACAAATTATTTGCCTTAAAAAGTAATGTTGTGAGATTATGGCCAGTGAAGATGGAGTCATTTCTAGTGAGAATAGATTGATTTGAAAATCATAAAACGTGTTCCAGTGAGAGAAAGCACATCTCATGCATTTCAATACGAACATCATTTGTTTGCTATGTGTAACCCTCCTCTGAGTTGTGCTCATTCTGAACACTGTTTTATATTCCTACACATTTGTAAGGATTTTTTTTTCAACAAGTTTTGGTTGATCTGTCTTACAACACCAGAAGCACACCAGAAGTAGAATTTTCTTATAGTAGTCTGGAACAGTACAGTGTTACTTTATTGCATGTGATCTTTCTCATGTGGCCTAGAACCTTAATCCCGATTCCACTGCAGTTTCATAGCAAAGGTCTTCCTGACGCTTGTTTTTTCATTTAAAGGCAGTTGGGATCAGGCCTCTGTGCCCTGCCTCTGCTTTGTAATGTATTGAAGATAATGCTTTTAAAAGTGAGGAAATTCTTAACCGTTCTGAGCTTGATCTTCTGCAGGTTGAAGTCAATGACAGTTTAGTTAACTACAGCTGAGCAGGAATTACAGCTAAATTACTCCCAGTACAACTGCTTTTCATATGCTAAGATCAATAGATCAAACTCAGACATGAGAGAAGCAAATGCAACTCCTTTGTTTATACTGTTTGTACCACACCTGAATTCTGGCCAATTCCATCTAGTCTAGTAAGCTAATTGCATAATTTGTTCCAGTCTTTTCATCTCATTGCTTACAGCATGATTTGCCTTTCTTGCATGTAACCATCCTGGAAAAAAGCCTTGTGTCTGAGAGGTAATGTAATTGTGTTTTCAATTATCCCACATGGTAGTAATCCAAACAGCGTAATACATGCTCATCTTTTTTTCAAAGACAGTGCATAAAGCTGACATAAAGAGACTGAAATAAAAATAGTTAGAGACTATTCAGTGCTGATCTGTTTTGTATGTGAATGGAAGAACAAAGGTAGTGTGGTTTACTAATTTTAATAGCCCAAACTATTCACCTTTGTCACCTCCTAACACGTGATATAGTTACACCCATGCTGCAGCTTTTTTCCTAGACCACTAGGAATTTGGTGGTGTGTCTTGGGCATGTGGCAGCCAAAAAGCATTTGTTCACCCCCTCATAAAATTTCAGGGGCCTCTTTTTCTTCCTCTTCAGAAAAATTACTACCATCTGCTAAATACACTTACTTAAAAAATAACTGGATAAAGCTACAAATTATGGTTTGTTTTTTTTTATGCAAGTCACTTCATCAGTATTTCTGTCACATCTTTACTCAGTTGTCCTTACTGCATGTCCTAGACCCAAGCAGTTTCACACGTGATGCATAGGACCAGGACTTCTAGCGAGAACTGGCTGGGAACTCAAATGTCTTAAAACCAATGGCTACCATGATCAGTTGAAAGAGTCCAATAGATTTTTAACGGATTTGGATCGAGGCCTGAACTGACTCCAGTTTTAGAGTGCTGAGATGCTTTATTGGTGCTTAACTTGGAGAGTATGGGAGATGCTGTCTGGGAATCAACTGTTTAAAAATGGTAGGCAAAATGGAGATACCCTAAAATATCTAGTTTCTCTAGAAAGTTATGCTCAGGGTATTGAAGGTAAGAATGTAAGGGAGAATGACAGAAAAGGTTTGATTTAAAGAAGCTTGTCATCAAGCTAACAACTCCAGTGAAGTGAATTTAATTGCAATCATCTAAACTTGAAAAAAGTTTTAAATAGAGCTCCCAAATAGGTCCAATTGACTCATGAAAACACTGACTAATTGTGTATGTCTGCCAGTCATGTGATACTGGCTGGGCTGCGTTAAACATGGAATCCAGTTAGCTCAGAATAATAATTGAACTAGTCGTTTAATAAAATCACAGACTTTGTTAGCTGATTAACCTAACTTTATGTTTGTTACAGGCTTTGGAGAAAACATGCATTGGCAGTAACTCATTCCTTATTTTGCATTTTCCGCTTCTTCCCATATATACTTCTTCCTGCTCTCCTACTCCTAGCTCCTGAGAGCTTTGTTATGATACTTGTAACTGTCTCATCTATTTGCCCTTATGGCACATGGAGACTTCTAGAAACCAGACAACAAGAGCACACACTATTAGATACAGCAAAACATGAAAACGGTTGCCTCTAGTGCTTACAGAAAAAGCTTTTCTGGCTTTCCTAACCAACTGTCTTTGGGGGGTACTCACCAGGTTCACCTTTCTTTCCTTTTCTTTTTTTTTTTTTTAACTTTCTAATACAGTAGGAAGCTTGCTCTTCCCCTTCTGGTGACTGTTGGGATGAGAAAACAGACTGCATTCCTCCTGCTTCAGAATTTCAGAGTCTTATGTTTGCTAAAGATCACAGTTCTCTGCTGATCTGTTCTGTTCTCCATTCCACAGCCACAGCTGGGAAAACTATTTGTGCTTATCTGCGTCTCTGTGGTGAAACTAGCCACTAGGAAAACAACCTATGTTCCCTAAAAATAGCTATGCTCAACAGTAAATTTGTGCATGAGATCGTATGCTTAATCTGAAAATAAGTATCAGAGTTTTTTACGTTAAAAAAAAAAAAAAATGTCCAAAATGGTAGCAAGCAGTAAGGAAGAAAGGAGAACCATTGCTCAGCAACTAGTAATGACTTTTAGGCTACTTGGTACCACTGTGAAAAGGAGGTTGGAATACATAATTGTCCTTGAAAGTCATCTTCACAGATATCTTTTATAAAAATGAAGTAGTTGGCATGGCATTGGTGTCATTGTACAGTATTTATAATGGTAGGGATTGTGACAAGACACCTATTTAGTGAAAACATGTATTACAGGAATTCTGTTCAGCACAAGCTGAAGTAATTTGATGTCGGGCCATAAAGGCTTTTGTATACTTTTCTTAGGAACATACAAGTGCCGTAGGTAAAAATCTGGCTGTACCTTCATGTAATTGTCATCTATATGCACTAAAACCCAAAATCTAGAGAGGACTGCCAAAGAAGTCAGTGGGGAGGTGCTATTTGAGGGGTGTGAGTAATCGGTAATGAATATTCCACCCAAATAGGTGAGGTAGCCTGGGGATATATCCTGTGCACATCTTGTTCTTCCTTCCCCACACTGCTATGCAGGGAGACTTTTGTAGACCTGCTAACTATGCATTTAGCCTTTTCTGTTGCCTTCCCCGCTTTGAGGAACAACAGCATGGTAGCTTCAGAGAGGCCAGGGAAGACAATGGGTTTGCTCCTGTGGGAAGTAAAAACTTAAAAGAAATTATTTCATCACTTTCTCCTTTCTTGTATTCAAATCATTCCAGAGCAAATTTTCTTACGTCAGTAAAAATGAGAAAGGATGTTGGCTCTGAAATTTTCATATGCTACTTAATACCACCGCAGTTTGGCTAGCAAACTCTAGTCTGTGAAACTGACTGCCACTACCCTCCCAATTCTTGTTGGAACAAACAGAAAGTTTTCCCTTGTTGCGTTATGAAGAGCTGACCCCCAGCAGCTGACACCCACAAGCGCACGCTCTGGCAGACTGAAGCTCCTCGAGGGATCCATTTCATCTGCGCAGCTGAATACGGATTGTTGCTGTTTTGTACAAAGCTCACCATATGACAGATTACATCTTGCTTTCTCCGGGCCCACACAGATGGTGCGAGTGACTAACTGATGCCTTGATTTTGCACAGCCTACACACTGATGTCATAAGAAAAGGCTAATATCTCTGAGGTGAGTCTCCTTATTTGTTTGTATTCCAAGAACAACAGTGGGAAGTGCAACAATGGGGAAGAAATTAATAAAAGAAAAGCCCAACTTCCTATTGGGAGCAACTGACATAAAATGTGATGTGTAACCCACTGAAAGGAATCATCGATATTAATTTGGTCTTTTTACAATAAATGAATCATTAGATGACAAAGCCCATAAATTGATTCATAAACTGCTGTCACTTTAATATGAAAACTCTGATATTATTCTGAAAAATTGCAATTCAATTATGAGTGGAAATAATAGCTAAAATCCAGCATTCATCTTGGCCCGGATGCCCAGTGAATTTTACAAAATAGACTTCTGAGCATTCATTTATATGCATCCTTGCATGTATAATATATGCACGCAAACATACGCACTAAAAATGCTAGCTGGCCACCTTGATTTCATTTAATTCATTAAAATCATTAATTGCAATTTGACTTGCTGGTCTTTGAGGGAAAGGATTTTATCATTATTTGCTTACTGAGTTGTTTGTTGTTTTTACAAGTTACTTGTTGACTTCAGTGAAATTACTCAAGGCATGTGATTAGTCAGAATGAAAGCCCTTAATATTTATGGCAGTAAAGTTAGCCACATATATTTTTGTTATTTTTCCCCACAGTGAAGCACTCCTAGATGATGTACAAGTTTGTGATTGGTTGCAGTTGCTGAGGTAATCTATGTAATAGTATCTTCTTTAAAGAAGAATGAAGAGTTTTGTGATAAGAGTTGTAGGAGTTAAAAATTGTTTCAGCATTTCAACCTTTTTGTCAGAAAGGAATTCATGCGAGCTTGAAACTGATAAGTTAAAATTTCATGTAGTTCCACAAAATTTTAGAGGAAGCCTTGTGACTGATTGCGTTATAACCACTAAACTTGTCCAGATGCTTCAGAATAGCCTCTGTTAGGACTTCTATAACCAAGGGCTGGAGAATAGTTGAAAGGGAGGTACCAAGCAGGGCGAAACAGCCTCCCTCTTCCTCTGCCCCCTCCTTCACATTCTGGGGACCGCGGGGCCGAAGTGATGTGACAGTGTGGGGCTGTGTTGGGTCTCCTGGGCCGGTTTGTGCGGGAAACAAGGGCTGATGGATGGCCTGAGGAGCAGGGCTCCCAGCAGAGCTGGCTGGAGATTGTCCAGTTACCTGTTGTACATAGGCAGGCATGCCAGCATGATGGTGATGGGCAATCTGATGGGACTGGAGGCTACCACCCTGCAAGGAGAGTGAAATGGGGAGTTGGGAACTACTGTGAGGAGGGAAGGTGGTTGGGGAAAGAAAAATGAAAAAGTCTATTGAAAAACTAAGCTACAAGGTTACAAGGATTGGCTGGGGAATGAGAACGTGGGCTTTGAACTTCAAGAAAGGAGGCAGGCATTAAGAAGAAGTGGGAAAGGAAACCCAGCTATGGAGGACATGGCTTGGAGCCATAGTGAGATACAAATGACAAGTAGTCCAGAGGACAGAGCTTGGCATGAGGAGCTGAGGAAAGATTTAGAAACAGGCTAGAAACCTGCGCCTGACAGCAAGGGAAGGGAAAGGAACAGGGTGGGGACAAAGGATGAGAAGACGAGACAGGCTGGGGGTGGAGGGTGGGGCAGACAAGAGAAAGGAAGCTGAGTCTGTGCCTATTTCAGTGTCGTCCTGGTTTTCATTCCTGGGTCTGGGGAGGATTACACAGCCTTTCCCTTCGTCTGCTGTCAGAAGACTGTGAAGTCCACTGATAACCTGCATACATTGACCCCTACTACTGCTGTTCAATGTTGTGGGGGACAATCTTTTACTGTTAATGTCACAGAGTAACTGTGGCCTGTGGCAAAGCTAGTGGGTCCAGCTTCATCTCCGTTACCAGCTGATAACCCCCTTAGGGTATCAGTAGAGAATTTGTGAGTTTTAGATTAGGGCAGATGAACAACATTAACAGACCACTAAGGCTTCAGAGCAAACATTCAGACTGGTAATGGCACCTAGAACTCTTGCTTTTCACCCTTAAGTCTCTGTTGCTTGGAGTTTGCACCTTCGGCATTCTCTTTAAGGTACAGCTAGCTTTTCTTGCATGTCGTTGTAATGTTACAGGGGTCTGTAGAGAAGTTTTCCCAAACGCCATCTGAAGTATGAAATGGCTGGTATTCATGCTTGCTGTTGAGCAAGGCAGAGGTCAGTAGCTGGCCACATCAATGTCAGAGCAAACGTCCTCTTTAGCATTCACTGGTGGTTCTTTGACCAGGTAATACAGCTTCTACGGAGAAAATTAACATGCAACCAGTCAAGTATGAGCAGGTCCTTCTTCTACCACTTTCCAGATTGTCTGCTTTCATGTCTGTAAGCAGTGATATCTTTACACGGATATTTGATTGGTGGTGAAAAAGCAAAATCCGTTTGCATATCAATTTACTATCACTGGGATAAGGACTATATAGCAACATACAAACCCTTTTCCCTCTTCAGGTTGCTTTCAAAGATCAGCATATTCTCATAAAATTTCTATCAAGTGCTTGCTTGGTGGAAGATTGCACTTAATAATATTAATAAGGGTGTAACAAAGTGGTTTATGCAGGCATTCATTCTCTAATTTTTCCTGAGGGGGAAAAATGAATTTAAGCTAAATAGTGATTTTCATGTAACGAGTATTGCTTTTGCATAGAAAAAGACAGATCACTGAGCAATTTCACCTCCCAGATGCTTGGAAGTTAATTATTGCAGGTCAGGTTTGAGATAATACCCTGGACAGTGTTGGCAAAGTCATTTTTTTGGCAGATAACAAATTCTGTTTTGGCTTGCAGACAGCAGATTAGTTTTTTAAACTACAACAAAGAAATGCACTAAGCGTCTCTCCAAGAAACAAACAAGATTTCACAAGAGCCAGTTGGCTTAAGTTGCACTTACAGTACTTGTAACTTCAGATGTAGGAGGTGTAGGTTTGTGTGCAGTAATGGCAAACTTAAAGACATATAGGAATGATTTCATAGCTGAGAAAGGGCAGAATCGCAGAAAGCGTTTCACCTAAGCTAGTCATTGCATGGATGGATGCATTGGGGTGTGGTGGAGCAATAATAACTATATCCACCCCAGCACTAAATGCTGTCTCAAACTCATTTGGGATAGTTCTCCCTCCCTAGAACTAAAACCTAATACAGCACAAGGGACTGCATAATTTATTTGCACTTTTAATAGTGTTCCAGGGCCTGTCTCTCCTTTCTCAAATACTGGTGTGCCAATACCCTGAACAGTAAACTGTATTTGTGAGAGGTTTAATGTGTTGACTGTGCTACTGGAATTCTGTTTGTGTTCTGCATGTGATGCTTGGTCTGTGACCTGCTGCTACATGGCATTATGCGCTGGGGAACCCTTCAGTGGGGCCTAAGTTTGGGGATCCATGGAAACCATCCTGAAACAAAGAGAAAACAAACGGGAGAGTTGTTGTGACATTCCTTCTGGAATACTATCAGTACAGATTGTTACCAAGAGAGAGGGTTTTGGTTTTGTTTTTTTATTCTTGCTATTTTCCACCTACCAGCTAATATATTCTACAGAAATAACGCAAAGCAAGATTTCAGTTGAGCAACTGGTAGAAACTAAATTAATGATCTAGTAAAATAACGTTTTTTTCTTCTTTGTAACGTCTCGCTGATCTCATCTCTCCTTGCCCTTAAATGTGAAATGATGAAAGCTGCATGATGTGGTAACTCCTGCTCCTTGGGAATAGTCTCTCTTTGCTATATTACTTCATGAAGTTAGTTTGGCCTTGTACTGTAACATACCAGTGAACCGAAAGAGTATTTTCCTCACCTCCACCTATATTTTAGTTTCCAACTGCAGTCCTTTCAATAATTTAGCATTCGCCAGAATTAGCCCATATGGAAGTTATGAATCTTATGACCCTTATAAGACAAGAACCTAATTTAAAAGAGGATAAAGAAGAATCTGCAACAGATCTTCCACTATTTCCTGATCACTTGCTAGGCAGTGTAACACAGTGAGAGAGACAGTTTTGACCCAGAATGGTTTGTAGTTGATGTGGAAATGTTTAGAGTTAAAATTGTTGGAATTGTTGCAAGTAGACTTGTTGCAACCCGTTCTAGGTGGCCCTGCTTCAGCAGGGGGGGACAACCAGATGATCTCCAGAGGTGCCTTGCAACCTCAACTATTCTGTGTTTATGCGAAGATCCACTTCTTAAATGTTTGTATGTGCTCTGTTCAAATGGCTTAATGGGTTTCTTAAATGACAACAACAACAAGACAAACAGACATTGGCTGCATTTTTGTATCTGCCTCACAAGCACTGATTTCTCCCCCCACTACAGGGAAAAAGATCTCCCTGTAATCTCTTAACGTGTGTCCAAGCATTTCCAGTGCAAGAGCAACTACTTTACCCTGTAGCAATAGAATGGAATTGAAAGGTGTCTTGAGTCCTGAGCAGGGGATAAGTTACTTTGGGACAACTGACAGGACTACTGACTTATAACATAACACAACATAACACATCATAACATAACACAACAGAACACAACAGAACACAACCTGCCTTGACCCAGAGCCCACGCTGGGGCAGCTCAGCCACCGCTGTCCTGGAGACAGGAAGGACAGCTGGACCACTGACCTTTTCAGCCACTACCCTTCCAGTGGCATGAGATCAGGAGAGATAAATACCTAAATCATGATCTTATGGTTATAATGCAATGCTGCAAAAAAGAGATGTGGTTTTATGATTGTTCCCACTAAGGAATCCCTTACCTTAATAAATTTGGATTTCTCTGAAATCCAATATTAACTTAAATTCTTTGAGGTCATGATGTTTGATTTCAAAATATTTTTTTTTAAATTGTCTTTTTTTCATTAATATTATCAATCTTTATATTGACATTGTTTATTTTCTTAGCCTGGAGTAATTTTGCTAATTTATATGTATTACTCTATAGAAATGTGGATACAGAGAGAGAGTGCGTATATGTATTTGTATATACATTAGAGAGAGGGAGAGCGGTGATTTTGCTAATTCTGAACTCTAACCTCCATAAATATTTGTACTTAGAACACTATTTCTTGTTTCTCATAAGTTGAGTTCACTACTATATCTCTTATATCTGCAACAGTTGTCACTGCTTCTAGACAGTTCAGTTCTTTTTCCAAATGCAATCATTTTGGACCATAACAAATTTGTTTTACTTCCAATTTAAGTCTCACTGGATTGCTAGTTCTCTTATCTTCAGCCATCCTGGGCTGTTGTTTCCAACATCAACCATTTGTAAAGACAACCCAGAACAAAGTTTTGGCCATCTGTGATCATATTCGGATTAAGCATATATTCAGAAAATTTTACTTTAGAAAGACATAAACAAGTGTCTACTGGTGCTTTACAGGAATAAAATACTCTTCTGGACTGGAATGGAGACTCTAAGAGGTTTATAATAGGGAGGAGATTTTTTTCTATTGTTGATGTGATTTCTTTCTATTATTTGTACCAGAAAAAAAAGATGAAGAGGGAGGAAATAAGCTTTTGTTTTTAAAAAAAAAAAAAAAAATTGATGAAGTGTTATAAAGTCATCAGAAAGGTAAATGAAAAGCTGAACTTCTGTTACAGATTTTTTTTTAAAAGTGGCCATGCAAGAAGACTTTCTCAGGCTCTTAATAATATGCATATATACTTAAAATACAGAAACTTTTTCTCATAAGCTGCACTTACAAATGTAAGTGAGCAAAAAATGAGACTGCTTTCTATAGTAACTAATATTTAGAAGAAAAATTCAGTCTGTTATAGACAGATTTGTGGCTGTATGCTTCCATCATACAAAGCAGCTGAAGCATGCATTTAAACTCCTGAGTGAGCATATGAATATTGACCCAGAATATAAATATCAGCTATTCATGGTGAAAGAACTAAGAATTCTGGGGAATAAATTGCTACTGAATTCTTAAACTCATGCTCAGACTTTGAAGGAAAGACATATATACATAAAGTTAAGCAGTAATTTTTCCCCAGAAGTGTGTTATCTCAAACATAAATAATTCACTAGAAGATTAAGACACTTACTATATTTAATCTATCCAGATGTCTGCCTGGACTGCCTGCACAAAAGTAGGATGCCTGTGCTCTCTCACATTAAGGTTATCTTCCATTTGGAGGGAGCACTGAGGTGGATTTATCCAAGGGCCACCTACATAATGCCTATTTTGTGTTTGTTTTTTTTTTTTTTTCCTAAGCTGGGGGAGACATCTGGAGCAGAGAATTGTAACATCCAGAAAGTAGAAGAAAGAGAGAGAGAGAATGCTCTTTCCCCTTTCAGATCCTAGTACAACTCTGTTCTTCACAAAACACTAGAACTACAAATTGCCTTCCTCTCACTTTGCAAGCCCCTCTTCCTGCAGGGTTATTTGGAGGAAGAAACAGCCTGCCTTAATGCTAAGGGTTAACCAAGTAAGGCTGAATTAGAAGAACTGCAACCTGCTGTCAAGAGAAGTCTACCTAAGTCTTGGCTGTATATAAGGTTTCTTATCACTGCATTCTTAAGATTCAGGACAGGGTGTGTGGTATAACATTGACCTATATTGATGATTTGGAGAGCATGAGGCTTACCCTTACTGAGGCACCGCGCGAAGCCAGCTGACATGGAGGCTATTCCCTGCTCCGACCAAGACTTGGCACTCCCCGGTGGCGTGTCACCAGCTGTCTGGCAGCTCCTGCGCTCCTGTAAACTGAGGGCCAGACTGTGTGCTAGCGTAACGCTGAAGTCAAAGACACTTAACAGAAGATTTGGCCACGAGTCTTGAACTCTGTGGAGGACGTTGCCTTTGACAAGTGAATGTCTGAGAATTTGGTGGGAGGCATTCATCATTGATATGTGCTGGTGAAGTGAGAGCGATGTTTTTTCCACTGCTAGCTGAGCGCTAGACAACACAGAGAAAACTTCAAAAGAGGCACAGCTTATCCATCTCTTTTTGGCTAATCGTTACTTGGACATGCACCAAAGAGGGGGACTGGGAAGCCAAGAAACCCAGAGAATCAAGAAGTGCTGTGATGGACTGGAGGCCGGGTTACATTTCAAATAGTTGGAAGCATTTCCTGCTGCTGTAGTGATACAGATCATCTGCTGATATGTCTTAATGGTGGGAAGATGGATGAGCTGAGGTGTTCCTGTGTGTCTTTGCTTTCCTGTAGTTTTAATTGCTTTACAAAAGTGAGGGCTTTTTTTGGTTTGTTTTAATTTTGTAGTAAATCAGGTCTTCTGCAGATTAATTTAGCATGCTTTTCGAACACCATCTTTATGACACCTGTGTGACCAAACACACTGTAGAGATGTAGTCCTAGCAAACTGTCGGGGACATATGGCTGAAACCCCTCTAAAAGCAGCTTCCATGAAAGGTGGTTGAAATTTTTTGGGGTTGTCGTATGGCAGGATTTGTAGTAGTAACTGCTGGGAAGTCTGGGAAAGTTGTAGGCTGAATTTGTGGGACCGACCTGAAAATGTACTGTTCCTGGGTATCATTCCTGGATACATGAAGCTGGACATGCTCTGGTGGACAGAGAGAAAGAGATAACACTCCTACCTGTCAAAACAGGCAATATGGTTTTGCTTGTTGCACTGAATAAAAGGCACCACGGTATGGGAGGGAGACTGAGCCTCTCCATGGAGGGGAATTGTGCACAGTGTGCCTTGGCTGTCTACCTGGCATCCATCTGATGCAGGACGGAAGCAGGGTTCTTTTGGGTTAAAAATGAAAAACTGATGGAGTTTGTTACTCCTAATTTAAAATACCTCAAAAATTACTCTTGCATTTTTCAAGGTTCTTCTGTAACCAGGCTAACAATATAATTTAGGTTTGGTTGTGTGTTTTGGTTTTTTTTTTTCCTTTCTTTTTTTCTCCCCAGATGTTCTGAGTACGATGCTACTAAGGGTCTCTAGAAATTTAAGCAGTATATATTGAATAAAGGCGATGTTTGGACATAGAGATGGTCCAGTTACCTACTGTCGGAATGGGGTGTCTGTCTTGTTTGTGAAGTGCCTTGTGTTCAGTATGACCCCTAAATATGAGAGCAGCACTGGATAAACCAGTTTTTTCTCTCTAAGAGGTAAGCTTTTCCTGTGAGGAGCAGGGAGTCGGACTCAATGATCCTTATGGGTTCCTTCCAACTTGAGAGATTCTATGATTCTATTAAAAAATCTAGCTGGTTACAAACCAATGCAAGACAAACACAAAAATGTAGGTAATTTAAATAAATGGAACAGGTTAGAGAATATGTCTCTAAGATTTATATTTGAAGTAGAAGGAAGGTAGGGTTGAAGGCATTTTAATGTGGAGTATGTTTTACGCAGGCCAAGAGATGGCTTATGAAGGGGGTTGGAAGCAGGGATAATTAATGGTTTGGGTGGAGGGGAAGTAGCTGTATGGCTGTAATTGTGCACAAGATCTAAGCTGAGGAAGGGTGGTGGTAGGGGTAACGTGGTTGAGGCCACAAGAAAGGAAAATGCTACTGCCAAAATTGCTATAGTCAATGTTAAGAGGAATATTAATGACCACATTAAGAGGTGGAGTGCAGAAGAAAGTAGAATGGAGAAAATAAAACTGCTATGTTTTCCATTTGAAGAAGAGAAAGGAAAATATATTTTAAAAAAATCAAGAAAATTGGCAGATCTTGAGGCAAGTACAATAGCTTAGGGAGTATGACCGTTCATTTTAGCTTTGTTGTCTCTTACTTCTAGGCCCCAAGATACAAGCCCCAATGACAAGCTTCTAAAGAGCTCTCAAGCCCCATAATTTTACTTGCAGCTGCACGAGTTTTTAAAAGGATCATTTGATAAGGAATTTGAGCTGATTACCTTACCCACCCTGCCACCACTGGGTTGGGCCCCATCATGGGGGCCAGAGCTCAGAGGACTCTCAGAAATACCAGGGTTCCTGTCCTGTGAAACCTGGTGTTTAAGCTGCAGGCAGCTTGGTGGCAGCGCTTCTAGCCGGCCAAGGCTGTGCTCGTGTGGTGTGCTCCCAGGGTACAGGGGCTTGCTCCTGCCCTGCCGTCTGTCCGTGTCCCTCTTCCCAGAAGATGGAATGCTGACCTGTGAGATGCTGAAGTGTGATTTCCCAGGGCAACGCTCAGGGTTTGATATGTGAGAGCTGTGAACAGCCTGTTGTGTGTGCAGGGGAAGACAGAGTTACAGAAATGGTTGAGTGAAACTGTGGATGTTTAGTCTTTAGAAAAGTTTTTTGGGTTTTGGGGTGGATTTTGGTTTAAAAAAAAAAACAAACTTCTTACAGGTTTAAGAATTATGTTTTCACCCCTTCCCTTCATCTACCTGAATCTACCTTCATCTTCCTTCCAAGAAAGAGGCAAGGACTTTGGCAGACTCTACAATGCAAGAATGCAAAATGCCCTGAACGCAGCTTCTGTTGCAGAAGAATAGCAAGAGGAAATGAGGAGGGTCTTCGCTGTTGGCTGTGACTGTCCAAAAACTCTCAGGTACAGCGGGAACAGCGGGTTTTCCAGGAGAAATAGGAGAAAGTGTCGTAAGTGGACGGCTGGCAAGAAGCTGGAGAATGTAATGCGGGGGGGGGGGGGGTGTGTGTGCTCATGAGCGACGGGGCTGAAATCCCCATGTGTGGAGAATGACAGCAAGTGCGTGACACTTGGCCGCACCTGCGGTGCTGTGAGCGGGTGGCTGGCTGACACGGGGGTGAACCTGTGCCTGCCCTGCCTGCTCCATTCATCATGATTAAGTCTCTGGACTGAGGAGGTGGGAAGCAGTGTAATTGTCACCGATTCTGGTAAAGATTTACAATTTATGGCTTGCGAGGGGTCAGAGTTGGGAAGGCAAGTTGGCCGGCAACAGAATTCCTTTATGTACATGCTCGCAAAAAGAATATTGCAAATTGTGTATGCTGGACGGTGTGTCTTGCTTTGGCGTTTATTTCCTCGTGCGGGTTGCTGTATGTTGGCTCTGTGAAATGAAAAGACCAGCGTTAGCTGTCCCGGTTGGGATCATCCGGGGCTGCTTGTGCTGCCTTTGAAGTCAGAGAGCTTCCCAAGGTACAACAGGCATGAACAGCCCGCTGCTAGAGGGGAGATTTGGGGCACAAAGCATGGATTTGGAAACAAACCCCTTCATCCTCTTTCGTTGTCACCCTCAAGCACAAAATGTATTTGATGGGTCGATACCCTTTATAAACCATGTACGCGTTTGTTTTAGAAACACTAGTAGCCTTGTTAGAAGGCCGGTGCCAGAATTTTCACGTGTTGCCTTTTGTAGATACCAGTTGATCAGTTCGCTGCAGTTGAATGGGACCAGAACTGGTTTCTCTCTGGTAAACGCACAGAAGCGAAATGGTTGCCACGTGGATTTTAAGAGGTCAACACGTTTCATTGTACTGCGAGTTAAACAATTTAATAGGATAGAGAGGCCACGTAACTTCTTCTGGTTGAAAAATAACTCTCTAGTTATTTTATTCCTAAAGCCCGAGGAGAAGATGTCCGACCTCGAGTCTGGCACGTTTGCTGCATCCCCTTTCCAGCGCTGCCGGAGCGACCGGCGGCGGGGGCCGATGCGCAGCGCGGCAGGGCCGCGCTCTCACGGAATGAAGCCCCGCGATTCAGGCGGGGATTCCCCCGCCCCGCTCCCGGGACGGCCCGGCCTCGGGACGGGACTCGCCGTGCCGTCCCCGGGGCCAGCCGGCCCCGCTCTGCCCCTCGGAAGCAAGCGCCGCTCCGCGCCCGCCTCCCCCGGCGGCTGGGAGCGGCCCCCGGCGCGGAGCGGGGGCGGTCGGGGGCGGGGCGGCGGCGGGGGCAGCCCGGTGCCGCCGGGGAGCTCGTCCCCGGCGTGCTGGGCTCTCCCTGCCCGCCCTCCTCCTCCCGCCGGCCGGCAGCGCCGTTGCGCAGCTCCCGCGGACGGGACGGGACGGGACCCTCGGCCGCGCCGGGCAGCGGGGCCGGCCGGGCAAGGGCTTGGGGCGGGCGGCGGCGAGGCGAGGCTGGACGGCCGCGGCAGGGGACGAGGCCGCCCGGGGCTGGCGGCGGGGGGCGGCGGGGGCCCGGCGCGGCGGGACGCCGCCGGGGCCCGGCGCATGGCGGCGGCGGCGGCGGGGAGCATCACCACGCTGCCGGCGCTGCCCGACGACGGGGGCAGCGGCGCCTTCCCCCCCGGGCACTTCAAGGACCCCAAGCGGCTCTACTGCAAGAACGGCGGCTTCTTCCTGCGCATCAACCCCGACGGCAGGGTGGACGGCGTCCGGGAGAAGAGCGACCCTCACAGTGAGTGTCCCGCTGGGCCGGGGCCGGGGCTGGGGCCGGGGCCCGGCGGCCCCTCCGTCCCGGGCAGCGGGGCTCCCGAGAGGGGCCGGCGCCTCGGCGGCCGTCCTGCCCTGCTGAAGCCTCGGCAGCGAGCTTAGCTTAGAAAGAGTGCATAAATATGCATACACGCGCCTATAAATAAACGTGGATATGTACGGACGTGGGGTTTATTCATTTGCACGTACAGGTGTGTATCGCGGCTGGTGGGTCCAGACCGCGCCGGCCTTCCCACCGCCGGGTACCACCACATCAGCACCGGTGGGATGTCCCGCCTCGGTGCAGACTCCTGTTGGCATCTCCTCATTCAACCTGCCGCGGTCCAGAGCTTGTCAAACGCACAAAGATTTGCTTACGTGCTTGAAGGTGTCTGAATTTGTTTGCGTGGCTCTTAAATGGCTGTAATGGCACTTGATGGCTTTACACGGCAGTCGTAAATGTGTTAGTTGCATGAAGGTAGAAAGAAGGTTGGTTTTTCTCCCTGGAGCGGGTAAGTCCTCATGAATAGAAGTGCTCTTAGCGTACAAGTACTCTCAGGAACAGAGGTGTAAATCTGTTCAAGGAAGCACTGTTTATAACAAAGTACTGTCAAAACACCTTTTTGGCTTAAAATGTTGCATGTTGTGATTTATTTTTGTTTTAAAGTTAATCAAGGATGGATAAAATACAGATCAAACAAAACCTATGGATTCCAGCAGAAGCAGTTTGTCCCCTGATACCTGATCTTCTGAGGGAGGAAGAGGCTCCTGAACTGGGAACATAGCCCGTGGGTTGAGGGGTTAGTGCGGTCTGAGGGTCCGTGACCCGAGCTCGCCTCTTGCCGTCTGCAGTGCCAGGTGCCCGCTCTCCGACAGGCGGTCTCACATGGAGCGTGGGGGCAGGTTGCTGTTACAAATGCAGGCTGTTCTTTGTCCCAGGAACAAAATGCCTTTTTGCAGACCTCAGAATATTTTGGAAGTATTCAGTATGGAGTTTTGCGGATGTAGCGGCAAGTTTTTTAAATGCCCATGAGGTATTTCCTTCAAAACAGGTACAAGCAGTTGCTGTATAGATGTCTGTCAGATAGATAGTCTCAATGCAGTTCCTGGTTTGAGAAAACTTGTTATTGTACAATGCTTGCACCTAGACCAAGCAGCAGCCTGCCTGCAGGTGCTTGGCATAAAGAACAGGTGAAATGTCTGTGATTCTTTGGCTTTTTGCACCTGTGCTCTGAGTGATTGATGCACAGATGGGACTGAAGTCAGAGGACGAAGAGAAAAAAAAGCTTTTCCAACAATTCCAAAGAAATACTGTAACGGACTTTGCAAATAACAGTATTGCCAAGTTGGGCTTCAGTCTTGAGGCTATTTTGTGACTCTGGTACAAATAACGTACGTGACATGGGCTGAAGATATATGTGGAACAGCATATTTTGGGAAAGTTAGCATCCTTTATTAGGCCACCTAGCCTTCTTAGGAAAAGGTGTAGGAAGCTTTCAGACTTGGTCCTGCGCGTTTGCATTTCTCTCTTTCTCAGATACTGGTTTAAAGGGAAGCATAGTTGATGATGTGCGAGTAGTAACAAAATAAGTTTATTGCCAATGCAGTGCAGTAAATCATTGCATGTGGACTTTTCAAATGTTGACGCCTAAAGCAAAGCGTTAACTTACCATATAGGTAAGTGGTTTGGTTTTCACACATACTAGTTGGTTACTGCGCAGGATCAAGTCTGTGCTGGAAAGCGTGCAGTAATATATTCAGCTTGCTTTAGCTTTTTGTATTTGGGAGACATGGGAATTCTTACAGGATATAAGTCTCGTTAGTTTGTCAAACATGTCATCTCAACCCCTAGAAGTAGCTGTAAGAATGTGCTGGAAACTTGTTGCAAAGGGAGATGATGTTGAGTCGAGGATGTACAAGGCTGAAGCTGGGTCTCTGGACGTTGCCACGGCTATCAGGTTCTTGTCTCATTCAGTACTCTGCTGTTTGTGGTGAGAAATGCCAGTAGTGGTGTGTGTTCTGTGCTCACCTGGCTGGGCCAAGCTGCCCTGAGTGGTGGTGGTATTCATTGTTGTCATCTTTTTCATCACAGAGCTTCCCCATAATCATCTCCCCTGCCCCCCCACCTTTTTTAATTTTTCTGCAAGGAAAACTAGTACTAGTTTTATGTTCTTGAGTCCATCTAATACATGTTTTCTCTTCCTTTTAAGCCTTATCAATGCTAGAAATTTTTTAACTGACTTCTCATGCTGCTTTCCTAGTAGTGAATTATATTTGAAAATCTTTCTGATGTTGGTGATACTGCCTTACTCTTTCCCTTTCAAGTTTCTCTGTTCTGCTCTATAGCTTTATTTTTGCTGTCTTTTCTTTCTGGCTCTCCATTTTGTCTCTGTACTTTTTTTTTCTCTGCCTCTTCAGTCTTACGTGATCACTAGTATTCTTTCCCCTTTCCTTTTGGCACTCGTCTCCCTGCAGCCCCTCTCTTTTCCTACCATTTTTCCTCTTGAGTGAGCGGTGGCAACAGGTAAAGGAAAACCTGAATTATAAATGATTGGCATGGGCTCTGCCCTCTGCTGCAGAAAGTCAGCTGCTGGGGAGCTCCTCAGGTACCCATCAGCTTGGCACTCTCTGGCCATCTGCAGAAAATCTGTTTGTTTAAAAAGAGAGGTTTGTAAGCATGATACAGCTGGAGGGCTGGTGGGATTCACTTCCAACAAGTGCACCTAGGCACAGGAGTGCCCCTGTGCCCGAGCTGCTCCCTTGTCCCCTGCTGTCACGCTCTCCTTTTCTCATTACGAGACAGCTCTTTTTTTTTTTTGTGTGGTTTTTTTTCCTTTCTTTCTTTTTTTTTTTTTTTCCTGGAAGAACTCTAGTTCTAAGAAGTAGAGAAATCAGTGCTTGAAGCGTCAGCAAGGCATGTTGCTACGGCATTACATGGTTCACATCCTTAGCATCTTTGTTGTGAATACGTCATTCGATACGAATCTGCATGATGGTGAACTCTGACCTGGTGAATGCTGCTCTGTGGAAGTCCCTGTGAAATCTTGTGGTATGCCTGGCAGGTCACGTTGGCATGGCAGATGGCAATAAATCTTGGAGAACGTGAGAAGACTTTAAAAAAGAAATAAACAAAGAAAATATACACTTCAAATAACTCATGGTGTTTTTCTTACTGAAAGGTTTTTGTAAGATGGTTTTGAGAAAAGAAATGTAATGGCTGCAGAGAATTTGGTTTAGAAATCTAATTAAAGGGCAGTTAGGAGAGATTCTTGTGGTAGCTGCTGTTCTTATGAATTAATTGTACAAAACAGCATTTGATTAGCACAGCCTCATTTTTACTTTTAAAGGAAGTTCTTATTTTAGAAAGCAAATGACTATCTCCTTATGTTTCAGACTAAAGTCTAATACTGTAAACAAATTTCCATGATCCATGTCCTTTTTTGCTCCCCTCCTGCCTCTAGTACTAAGGGACGGCTTGTTCGAAATATACGGGCTGGTTTATGTCATGGCACTGATTGTTTTGACTGTTTTACACTCACCCCATTCACCTTGGTGTATTCATAATTGTGTTGTTAGTGAAATTGAGAATGGAAGTTGACGTCCTGTGTTCTGGAGGATTGGAATCGTATGATTCATGCAGCTAAAAAATAGGACAATACGTCTTACGTGGTCAATATTGCCACATCTGATGTGTGTTGAACAGTGACTTCAGTGAAGTGCCCCTTTGGACACACCCTGGGGACTTCTGTTGAGTTTTTTTTCCCTTGAAGAGGTATGTTTCAGACAAACAAGAAACAGAAGGCACTTTCTTACGAGTTTTGTTGTTTAAAGCAAAACAAAAAACATGACTGTCTGTTGTTGTTGTTGTTGTTGTTGATCAACAACTTTTGATTTATGCCCTGGAAAATGTACAAAGAACGCAGTCTTTTTGGAAAGGCTTTTAGAAACTCTCCTGAGGTGTTTGCCTCAAAGAGGCTGCAGTGTTGGTGAAGGGGAAAAGCAAGGGGAATGGACAGGGAACTCTTATCCATACATTTTAGAAAATGTCTAATAGCACAGCTGGTTCCCTTCACAGTTCCCCTCACTGAGGAATGGTTGGTATTTATATATTTCCATAATTTCTCAAGCAGCTTTATTTCACGGTGAGCATAAACCAAGGCGTCCGAGGAATCCCGAGCCGTTCTTGTCCACTCTTTAATGAGGTGACAAGGCTCCAGCCTGTCACTCGGAAAGGATTTAGCAGCATGAGCTTTTATCAACCCTGCAGATGTCCGAAATACCTTCTTCCTGCTCAGTAGCTGGCTACTCTTCCACAGATATCTCAAGAAAATGTAAAATACGGTAATACTGGTCCACGAAATTTTCTTCTTAAGAAAGTTCCTTTCATAAGTAGTTGTTAGTGTTATGATTTTTACTTGTATCATACACAACATTTAAATGGTTACGCTGTAAATGTTTTGAAAAGACTGTATTGGAGTATATGCAGACTTCTAGAGCATACCAGCTTAATCAGGAAGATAGAAATCTGATTGCTGTTTGTGCAAATGGAAGAAAACTAACTGCGATCCTCAGAAAGAAAAATTTGAGCAAATGTCAAGTGTTTTAGTATGAAGGTTCAGTACCTGGTGCTTAGTTTTTTATAGGTGCGTAAGTTATCTGGGACTCAGAAGATCTCCTCTCCCATTTCGGTGTCCCACAGATGTGGCCAGAGCTGTTGACAGGGTGTACTGTTGCAAATCTTAGCACTAGTAGAGATTGACTCTTTTTTTAAAAAAAAAAAAAAAAGCAAAACCTGGCCCTAAATGTCCAAATATATTGCTTCTATTCAAGTCCTTCTGTAAACGGACTCTTTTTGCATTACTTTTGATCTATTGCACAGACCTTAACTGGTTTGCCAAGTACTAATGCTTTGCGACATAGTCAACACAGAAATTCCTCTTGGCTCTTAGATGTACCTGGTTTTAGGGAGTGAGGTAGCAGAGAGCCCCTGTGCAAAAAAGTTGAGGATATGCTTCCTTTGCATCTTTCGCTTATCTTGTCATAGAAATATTGTCATACTGTTTTCTGCGTGGTCCTGCAGGGTAAATCAATGAAATGAGGGACAGACCACCTGTGTTGGCTGGGCATGCTGAGGGATGGTGCTGTTCAGGGGAGGATGCTCTCTCCGCTGTCGTGTCTGCTAATCCTCTTACCCAGATTTCAGTGAGTCTCACCCACCCCAAAGGTGTGTGACCGAGTAGCAGGTACAGTCTGAAGATGAAGCAAGGCAAATACGAGATGTCTCTGGTGGGCTATGAACTGTCCTGTCTCTCCCAGCTGTTTTCCGCCCGGTTTGGAAAGGGCTGTTGGAAGAGTGTGGAAGGTTCCCAGGGCATCACCATCCACAGGTACACTAGAGGGCAGGATTTAGCCCTTAAATCTTCTCACAGGCTTTAGAAATCAGGAGCGCTTATAGGTACTTACATATTCATGTTTACAGAAAAAAAAATAATCCAACTCCTGCTTAGCCGTTGCACAGCCATAGCTGAATGAATAAGACAAATACAGATGACATATAGTAGTTTGACAGTATACAGTGAAATTATGGAGATAGCTGCATAAATGCAGATTCTTGCAAAAGCTGTCTTTGTGTCCCCCTTATGTGGGTGGATTAAAACTTTTGGTAAAAACTGCGGCGACGCATGTATGACATTTAGTGAAGTCAGTATGAAGACTCTGGGACATTTGGCATCTTGATAAGATGGGGCTGCATATTCCTGAATTGCTCCTCAAGAAAAGGAGATCAGGTGGCTGCTGATGGTTTTTATTTGGGTAATAAATGCTTGAAATTTGTGCAGCTGGTTCTAAGAAAGAGTTTATTGTGTGGTGGAGATATATTTAAAAGCATTTTGAAGAAGGTGAACTATGTTAGTAATGTTTTTTTAAGATATGATTTCTTTTGACATACTAGATGAAGAGACTAAATTGCAGTTAGTTAAAATCAGTGGCTTTGGGTTTTTCGCTTTTTTTTTTTTAATGTGTTCGGTGTATATTACTGAAGATTTTTAAAAGTTGTTCAGATTCATCTTCTGTAACAAAAGCAGGTTCCGATTCTGTATTCTGTAATGGCAGCAAGAGAAGTGCTAAGTGCACAGACAGTTGAATGGGCAAAAAGAGGTAGCACTGGTTTCGGCAGTAGACTTAACAGTCACAGGGTTCAGAAGGTGCTTGAAGGTAGATCCCAGAAAAATGCCCTCTTCTCATGGTCTGTTTCCACAGAATACATACAGCTGTCATATTTTCTAGAAGACAGGGACCTGTTCCACTGCAGTTTTTTGGGCAGACTTCTGTTTAATTGCTGTTTAATTTATCAATGGTTTCTATACACTTCAAGTTGTTAACACACTGAAGTGAAACATTTAACAAGAGTTTCTTTGAAAGTTTTTCTCCAAGCTTAATTTTTTTTGTACCTTTTTCTTCCTTTTTATTCCCCGGAAAAATGTTTTTCTGATGTTTCTTCATTTGCTCAAGCAGTTTGAACTAAGTCCGTGAACCCATCCATAACTTCTGATGTGACCAAAAGAAAACTGAAATTTCTGTTTTGATTATTATGTTTTTTAGCACGCTTGGGAGTGTTGCCCTGGGATCACTGGCCATCTGTTGTTTCAAAATACTTCAGAGGTGATCGATTGTGCTAAACTGGTTAATAATCCTAGAAACGGGAGCATTTTGACTGTCGGTGGCAGCGTGTTTAGTGCAATTATCTAGTAAAAACAAAATGGACTATATAACCTTAATGCAATCCAGTTTTGAAATAAAGGTTATCTTGAGAATGCTGGAGTTACTGAAAAAAGTACACACTTGCATGAAATCTGTGAATTTAATATCTATAGCAAGTGATACTTGAAATGTTTATGGCATGACTTTGGAAGTTTAAAAGTCAGTAATGAGATTGCATTTCAATTCTGATGGAGAATAATAGCCTTTACTTTTATTAGTACTTGTTTAAGACTGTGCATTTCAAACTAAAGCAACTCTCTCATAATTTGTCATTTTCAGTAGTGTGTTTTGTGACAATATATTGGTAAACTTGAGTTGCTGTCTGCCTCTTCTGCTGCCTCCTGACTTCTCAATAAAAATATTTAAAGGGTGGCACTCTGGAGTGCTGGTGGCATTTCAGGATTATTATCCTATGTAGTTTTTTGTTTGTTCAGGGTAGGGCCAGATTTTGACTGGAGCCTGATACGATCATCCCAGAATATAAATGAGATGATGTCTACAAAGTTGGGTGGAGGTCGTCTTGCACAAACTGTCATGGTACACTTTGGGTTGAGTGTTCCTGTCTGAACCTATCACTCATATTTGACTTTTAGAGCTTGAAACCACAATGCTTGAGTGATTCAAAGGAGAAAGATATTAAGGGTACTAGGAAAGGGTGAAGTAGGAACTAGACTCTGTAGCCATTTGCAGTGGCGATGGGGTGAAATTATGTTCTTGTATTTTGGGGCTTGTTAGCTTGCCTCTTACCTTGTGACAAGACTTTAGCAGATCTCATAAAACAGCAGTCACTAGGATTCTGGTTGGAATGTGCAAGTCACAAAATCATGGTACTCATGGCTATGAAATACTGTATGGTGTTGTGTTTTGTAAAAGCAAGAGAGATGTCAGCTGTGATACAGCTTGAAAATATTTGCAATCTGTTTCTTGGCTCTTGCCTTTCTACTCTCAGGCTCATGCAACCTGGTGCCCACGATGCCTGGTGTCCATCTGCAAACCTTTACCCTGCAGATGTGCTTTATTAGATGTTCTGTTGCCATTCTGTGGTGGTGTAGCTCTGGGGTTATTTTTGCTGATAAAGGATGTCCTTAACATACTCAAGTGTACAGGTATTACAGCATCTTAATCTGCGTTTGGTACACCTCTTCTGGGGAAATGCCTGTAGCACCCCTTGGAACTGGCACCATTTTTTTTGGCAGACTGTATCTTTTCTTCGTGTTTCTGGGTACTGGGGGAACAAATACTCAAGTGTTTAATCTCTATCCACGTGTCCCCTTTTTGCCTTTCCCTCCAACTCCCAATGTTGTGTTTTAACATCACCTGCTATGCTGTGAGTGGTGACTGGCCAAGGGATCCTTTGGCCAGACATTTCAGCTGATCTAACAAGTCTCTGCTGCTAAAAGGGATGGTCTCTTCTCTTCTTTCCCCCAGTCTCAGCTGTGCTGTAGTTGGCACCACCCCTAGCACCCAGTTCAGCAAAGGGACAGATTGGTTTGCTGAATTGACAGAAAAGCATTTGCTCTCTCTCTCCCCCTTCCACTGTATCAGTTTCTGATGGGTTTAATGCATTGAAGCAGCTCACTGAGATGTCGAGAAAAGTGCCAGAGCTGGTGCGAGGGAGGTGGTAAGAGTATGCAGCTGGGAGTGTGGGATGGAGGGACAGGAACTGCCCCTTTCCAGTGGCAGCTGGCAGTTCGGTTGTCACTGCCCGTCGTGTGGTACCACGTCCTGAACCTCTCGTCTGTTAGAATGTAGGATAAGATACAGTGTCTTCCTTGATGGATGTCTTGAAGACAATGAACAGATAGAGTCTATGAGGTTGTCGCCTATGGTGCATTTCAGGTTAGAATAGTAATTTTGGGACCCTATTACAATGAGTGTTAATGCAGTCCCACAACCCTGGGAAGACCAATAGTGAGACTGAGATTCCTGGCTGTAGAGAACCACACCTATAGAGTAGCTTTGTTCAGTGCTCTGCTAGGTCCTGTTGGTACCTGTGGCAACAGAGATGGATACAAAAATGAGAGTGTTTTTTAGTGTGGCGAAGCAGCCATTGAGGGCCATATAGAGGCTGTATGGGGAGAGGCTGTCATCTCTATTTGGAAGTCACTGAGGGTATCCTGCTGCAGAGATTTGTTAGGCTGAGCAGTTCCTGGGAAATAGTATATGGATTCAGTTCACTGGGTTTCTCCAGCTGTAATGGAGCAGTTGGGATGAACAGCTAAACATATGTCTGGCCATGCCTCTGAATGTGTAAATATGAAGGATTCATTTTGTGGTTTTACAGATGTTTACAGAGTCACTATGGATGTTTCACTGACAGTAATGTAGTTCATTCAGGAAAATTGATGAAGAAGACGTACAATGCTTGTGTCCTTAGAAGTGCAGGAATTCCCCAAAGCCGAAGAGGTCTACAGAAGTGTCCCCATGTTACCAGTTCTAGTTTATTTCAGTCCCAACCTTCTGCTTGCTTTACTGCTTCAAAAAGCAAGGTCTTCCAGAGCGTTTAACTGTCTGTGCTTGAGCTAGTACCAGTGATTGTAAGGTGTTACTATTTGCTATTGAAGAGCAGAGCAAGGTGTCTCAAAATGAGGCTGAATTTCAGTGATTAAGCTCTAGTAACATGGATCAGTATTGTCTATGTGATATTATATTAGGAGAAAGCGCTGTTAGGAGTGAGAGACGTCTGGCCTGCCTGCTGATTTGATGTGACGTAAGGCAAGACATTACGATTGCTGGTGCTGGTAGCCATGGCATACTTTGGGAGCGTGCTCTTGCAGTGAAGTCTGGAGCAGCATGGAGATTTAAATCAGCAAATAGATTTCAACCAGCATAGTTGGTACTAGTAATGGTCTGGCTGAAGCAGCAGAGAGCCAAGTAGGTTCTTCGAAGCTGCAGATTCTGAGGTTTCTCTTTTGTTGCCAGGAAAGTGCTCATGTCCCTTCTTAGTATGGTTTGAAGGTATTCAGAATAAGCAGTGGTTTTTTATTTGGAGAGCTGGACGCTGGGGAAGTGGCTACAGCCTGATCCCTCTCTCTGTGGTCCTGCAGACCCAAGTTCTTGGCTCCCCAGTACAGGCTGGGTCCCATGGTGTATACTGTCTGCTGCCTCAGAGTGATCATAGGGGTCTGTAAAAGTGAAGAGTGTTACCCAAATGTATGAAGGGAAGTCTAAAAATGCACTGTGCATTTTATTATTCGGTGTTAGGGAATTTGGTTTTGTACAAAGAACAACTATTTATACTCAAGCGAGGCTGCATTCAAAGGCGAATTAGAGCCTTTTTGTGAAGTCTCTAGTTCACTACTATTCTGGGTCAGCAGTGATTGACAGCTGTTGTCCTTCATGGCAGCTCGTGCTGTTCCCCTGTGGATGCATTATTTAAATGTCAGCATAGGGTGGTTACACAGCTTGATGGAAGGGAATAAAATAGATGGAGGATGAAGTAAGTCTCTGGACTTAATGTTGTCTTTGCATTGTCCTTGCAGTAACTGAGGTGGACAGGCACCAGTAAAATACTGTATGTGCATGTGTATGGATTTTGGTTGGGTTTTTTGTTAACTTTTTGCAAAAATATTTATTAAAGACTCCGTGATTAATTCAGTTTCATTGGTATTGGAGATGGAGGAAATGGAAAACCAGCGTAGTCACTCACTATCTCTTAACCTTTTGGCCAGATTAAGAGCAATCAAATCTAAAGGGCAACTTAATTCATAGGAACTCCTCCTTATCAGCTTGTTATTTCTTCCTACTCCTGTCTGCTATGCCATCTCCCTGGCACCCTGGGTGCCTGACATAGTTCCTCTTTCACCACTGTACTTCAGACTCTCTTGAAATCCAATTTGCTGATCCTTCTTGGCATTTCTAAAATTCAGCTTTTCCTTTCCAACTGGGACACTAAGGCTTATTAAGCCTATGGGTTGGCAATTTCTGACCACTGCTCTGGCAGCCTTTTCCTTTCATCTCATCAAATCTGTTACTGCTCCAACATCAGTTACAGCCCTAAAATACTATGTACTACTGAATAGTTGGTGTGAGAGTTGTATGTGAAGAAGAGCACTAAAAACACCTTTTAAAAATGGTACATTTTACCTTCTTGGTCTTTTGAAGTGACGTTTTTGGGCTTCTCTCAGGTCATCCCTGTTTTTATGTATGTTTATTTTGCTGCAAGTCAAAAACAGGTCATAGTTAAAAAGAGATTAGTGAATGCATGGTAAACATAAGGAGCAGAAATTGTGCAAGTTCTCTGTGCATCTTCTGGTATTAGTCAATTACATCATTATGTTGGCTAAACAGTTGTGCCAGCTTTGTTCTAAGGGTGAACAATTGAAAGTGGTTATTCTGTGATTTACTTCAGTGAATAGCAAATGAAGTGAAAGCAGTTGAAAGAAACATGATGGATTACCTTACCCTTGTTGAGAGAAGCCCTTTGGGAAAAGTCCTAAAAAATGTGTGAACATGCATTCATTGTTTTGATAAGGAAACCCTCAAACATTTTTCTAAATCAATAATTTGGGATAAAAGTATCGGTAACTTGGAGACTAGGCTTTGTTACCTGTACCCAGTAATGAATGAAGTTCTCCTCTGGTAAAGTTAGTAATTTTTTCTGCCTGGTTTTGCCCCCTTGACTTTAAATGATGCAGTCAGCTCATCTGCAATGACGACAAGACTGCAAACAGTGTGGCAGCTAGGTATTTAGAACAATTTTATACAATGGTGTACTTGCAGTTTCTGGCATTTGAAATTCTTACGTAATGCCAAGCAATCGCTGTTTACTTTACTCGGCAGCACAAATACCCAAGTTGTGTTTTGTAAGCAGAATACAGAAACTCTAGTGCTTTTAACATTTAAAGGACTTGATGAAGTTTGATCAACCAGTTTGTGCAAGCCATGTGAAATGGAGAAATGTAATTGTGTGTGTTTGACACGCGGGCACATAGGCAAGGAGCACTAAACCAGACTGTTGCCAGAAATTATGTATGTCACATTATTCTGAAATTGTTCCTCTGTGAGATGACTTTAATGTCCTTTATATGAAATGTATAGGGAGCATTTGAGGATGCTGTGTATTTGGTAATCAATGTTTCCTGGGGAGGATTCCCAGTGTGATAGGTGTGTGTTAGGTGGAGTTGGATATTTGTAGGAATTGAGGTTAAGATATAAATGAGAACAGATGGAGAACCTGAATAGGGAAATAATTTTCATTGTATTCAGTATTTGTACTACTTAAAAAGATGAAAACTCTTAAAATCTGTGAATGTCCACGTTATGTGGTAGACTAGGTTAGCGGGTTGGTATTTAAACAGTGACACAAGTTACTATCCTGTTTAAAGCCTTGGATTTACTTTTAAGTGTAACCGGAACTTTTTGAAGTGTTTATATTTCAGAAGTGTATATTTTTGTTGTAGATGTTTACATTTTAAAGACCTTGGGTCTGTCTGCGAGTGGTTTTATGCCTCTGGCTGGCAAAAAGGAAAAAGATACACTTACAATGTTGTCATGCAAAAGCAAAGAAATGTGCCTTTGTGCGGGAGCGTGACTCACTATTTCTCAGTGCGACACTTCATTTGCTTGATTGTTTTTGTTGCTGTTCTGTGGTTTTTGTTTATTAAAAGACCACCTCTTCCGCTAAGGTTGGCTTGCTGTTTTTCATATCTGTTTCTCCTTTCTCCCACACACACATGTGTTCCAGGTTTTAGGCAGCATGTACTTCAGCAGCTCTGGTGATGGCACAGTTGTTTCACGACGAGCGTATGAAAGCGAGCAAAGAGTTGTTTTCATGTTTGCAATCTCAAGACTGAGGATGGCTCATACGTCAATGCAAAGCTTATCAGTTAGCGGAAGAGATTAATATGCCATAATATGTCTTTGAGAAAGAGACATCAAAAACTGTCAGAGACTAGATGTGGGGAAGAGCGAGCCAAAGATATTTCTAATTCTTAGAGATAAGTTACAGTGGGCATCACCAGCTCATGCGCCAGGGTTTGGATCCATCCCAGTGGGCAGGTTTGGCTCTGGAAATGCCAAAATGGGGGTATTAATCTCCTCTGTGTGTGTGTGTGTGTGTGTGTGTGTAGATGCATGTGTAACTTTGATGAACCAGCACTTGGGTTTGGGAGGGTTTATTATGTTAGGTGTGGACTCTGTGTGTGTCTTGCTTGCACACCTGGCTGGGAATAGATGTTGCCCCCAAGCATGAAGGACTCAGCCAGCGTCAGCCACAGAGTATGCGGGAGTGGGAATTTGGTCGTAGGGTGTTGCACTTCATAAAGCATTGTTGATTCTTGTTTTTCCCCCATTTTTTGTGAACTTCCTTGCATTTCTGATACTTACTCCCTCCAGAGGTTGTCCACCTCTGTAGCAGTGAGACCGCAAAATAGTTGCTGCTTTATTCTTTTCTGTGGGCATAGAGGTGCAGGAGGACGAGTGATGGGGAGCTGGCGCAATAGCTTCACCACAGTGTCATTCGGGGGCCTCATGGAAGGATTTTCCTTACAGGGCCTCTGCAAATATGTTGGAGGTGGGCCCTGAGCCTTTGGCTGGGGTTTAGCTTTTCCACAGCAGAGAGTGCAGTAACGCTAGTCATTGATCCAGAGACGTGCAGCCTGGGATTTTTCAGGGGGTACATAAACTCTCCCTCCTTGTAAACCAAGTGAGAGGTGTTTTGCTAATGACTTTTTTAGTTCAAATAAAGCAGCTGTATGTTAGTGAAAACAGGGGTTGAAATAGTATCAGATTCCTCCTCTCTTTCCAGGGTCCATAAGCTGCTCTGTTAGCTGCAGTGTCTGGGTAAGGTATGTGTTTGCTGTTGAGAAGTTCACAAACTCCAAAACAATCTCTCGGAGCATTGGCTGATCAATGTTGTTGGGCCCAGAGTCCTCTTGGTAAAATGTATTTCACATGCCATTCTCGCAGGGTATTGACGGTGATGTTACAGTCATGAAAAGGGCTTCTCTTTCCTGCTGCCTTAAGAAGGTTATTTAAGTGAGAGAGGCAGAGCAGTGAAGAGCGGTGTAATGTAGGTAGTGTAATGTAGGCGGTGTAATGATGCTGGTGTCTCACCTTGGGGTATTCAGAGCGGCGTTTGGGGTCCTGCAGGGAAGGGTGGAGGTACTGAAAGTGGATATCCAGCTTGCGTGGTCCTGCCCTGTGAGCAGCATTTCGGTGTGGTGGGAAAACTCGGCAGAGCATGAAAGCAGCCGCTGCAAGTGTATGTGTGTGTGGGGCACTGTGGTTGTGCCTTACGGCGGTAAGAGGTATAACTGCAGGAAATATCGGTGAACCCTTGTGAGCTTTGATTTAGCTTGCACGTACGTTTGACAGTAGTGAAAATGGGGCAGCAGGGTTTTCCCTGTGAACTGATGGAGACCCTTGAGCAGGAGGCTGGACTAGATAGGGTCCTTCTGACCTGAATTTGTGTGAGATTCTGAGACCGTGGCTAGGTATTCGTGGTTTTAGGCCGCACTGAAGTCTGTTCGTAGGGATCTTTACTAGGTAGATTATAGTGGAAGTATAGCTTAGGCTTTAATCATACACTTACACAGGAAATAAAGGTATCCAAAGCCAGGAGATCATGGTTGGTTTTTATTTTAGGGTTTCTCTGCTGTCATGATTAGATTTCCTATTTCCTTGTGGAGGAGTAGCAAAATTGGGATTTTATGAATCTCTTTGGCTAATGCGTCTCAAATTCCACCAACTTAAGGTGCGGGAGTTTGCCTCACGCTCCAGTACAGTACCCTCATGTACTGCACACTTATACTGCCCCGTCTTCACTGCTGCTTGCTCTTTACGTCTCTTGTCTTTCATTTTTTCCTAACGCGTTTCTGTCCCTTTCTTTCCCCACTATGACCTTTGCTTTCCCTCTTCCTTAGTGATACTGCGGCATACTCCTGCCCCAGAACATCTTAGCCAACGCAGCTGCTATGAGTAAAATAACAGCACGTGGCTTCGCGCACACTGATTGCCCCAGGCAAAGGACTTGGGCTGCAGGAGGCTGGTGGCACTGCTCCGCTGCGGCTGCCAACACCAAATGTCCGACTGGGAGTGTGTGAGAAAGGTAGTACAAGCCCAGCACTGAGTAACTTCCAAAATGCACAGCTCTCTTTTGCTAAAGTATTAAGTTGCTAGATGTTGCCAAGATCTTCTAAATAAACCAATTTTGAAGGAGATTTTTGGCCGAACCCTTTATGATGCAGAGCAATGAAACCATTTGGGACCATTTAAGTTAGTGCAGTATTATTTGGTCTGGGCCATTAAAAAGCTTTGCTGGGTTGGGAGAACTCTAAAAGGACTGTAGAGTTTTCATTGTACGTGTAATTTTTCAGTTCTAGCACTCAGGGCAATAAAAGAACTTTTGGAAAATGTACACATTTTCCGTATCCTCCACATTTGCTAGCATCTTTTCTGTCCGTGTTGTGCTACTTGTCCATAAAATTCTTTTCTCCACTGGTGTATGCAAAACTGCATTGGAAACACTTTTTTGAGCTCTTTAAGAAAAGATGGGGAGGATCCAGTTCATAATAGAAATCTGAAACCTTGCCAACCACAATGCTATTAAACAGCACTTTTCAACTTCCATATTCTTAGAAAAGTCTCTCCAAATTGTGAAATAAATGCCCATTTGTAACTCTCTCTCAAATATGCTGGCTAGTTTAACCTACAACTTGCAGATCTGTCCTGACCATATACACTGTGAAAGAGGGATAGTCGTGTATGTGTAACTGTAATTTTATGTCCGCAATCCACTAATTACATGAATGCATGCAGAAATCTGTGCCTGCAGAGCTCTGCTGGCTGCAGGGGAGGAACACATCAGTGCGGTCAGTGTTTTGTTTGTGTTTAGCGTCACAGGATCAGGACCTGATCTCAAAAAAACCCCACCCCAAACTGTTGAACCTGTTTAATGTATATATCAGGGAGTGGTCTTGAAGAGGTTTGATCTCTGTAAATTGTCTTACAACAAAAAGGAAAACGACTGTTTAGTCATTCTGCTTTTCAGATGCTGGTAAGACTCTCTCTGCCTGAGTGTCACTGTTGGAAAGGGTGCACCTGCAGATTTCCTGTGTTAATGGAAAGGAAGCTGGCAAAAACCCCCAGGTTCATCTTGTATGATCATTTGTGTCTATATGCAGAACAGCTGTATTTGTCCAGGAGGGGCTGTGTGTAGTGGGAGGTGGGAAAAACCCTCTACCAGGCATTTTGGTGCATGTTGCAGTGTGGTTCAACGTCTTGTAATGCCACGAATTGTACTGGTTTCAGTGGAAATTCAGGTTAGGCTGTAGCTCGTATTGTTCTTCAGCCAGAACATCAGGAAATACGTATTCTTAACACAGCCTCTGTGTGTTGTACAGAAAAAATGTCCCCTCTCTATCCTTTTTTATATTACTGGAAGGCATAATAGGTTCACTCAAGCTACATCCAAAGTGATGTGTTTTCCTAATGATCATCTCCTTAGGTAAATGTAGCTGTTTGGATAATCTGCCATGTAGAGATGTAGATGATATTATAAGCAAGAAGACATATGACTGTAAAATAAAATCTGGAAATTCTGAATATTAGATTACCCTTAGAGCTTTAGAAGGTCGTGTGTGTATATATAAAAAAATATAAACAGTCTTTAATGATAGCTCTAACAATGTTAGACAACTCAGTGCTGAGTTAGGACTCCTTTTGCATGTCCTGTCAAAAATGAACATGGTCAAAATTTTCACAAGATGAAGTCTTCCTTTATTTTGGCTCAGCTATGGTTCACTGACCTTGCTGTGAAAGGTTGACAAACCATTGATGTTCGCTGTTTTGACTGTTGCGTTGAGGTGCAGAGGTTGCCACAGATCCTGGTGGAAGAGCTGGGCTCAGTGAGCTCTCAGCTCGGCTGCTGTAAGATGAATTCCCATGTTCTGGAAATGGTATGCACCACCCTCAGCAGCTGGAGACAGGATTTGGACACAGTCTGCCTGTGGAAAGCATTTTGCAGTTCAAGAGGATGACAAACAGTTTGTGATTTTTTTTTTTTTTTTGTATGGGAATCCTTTTGCAAAACTTGAGGAAAAACTCATTGTCATAACAGAATGACTTAAAATAAATCTCTGGACCCATAATTAAAAATTTGATTTGTACATTTGCATGTTTTTCCTGTGCCTGAACACTTAAGTTTTATGATCTTACCTGAGGGATGGTGGTGCTGCTGCTGTGTGGGTGAGTTAAGGGAGGAAGGCCATGGCACAGCTAGTGGTATTCTACTCCCGTGTTTGTTATGGCCCAGAGGAATTGGAAAACATGGTTCTAAGGAGAAGAGTGTGATGGGATCTCCTGATGTCACGGGCAGAGTGAACAAGGAGAGATTTGCTTATTGCGTACTGTCAGATACTGTATATCTTCTCCCTACAACTGGAATATTTATAGGCATTTCTTGCTTTTGAGCCAGGTAGCTTTTAAACAATCACCTTCTGGTTAAAACTTTGTTCAATGCCTTCTGTCCTGCAGGCTATAAATACCTATTGATTAGTTTAATTTTGGTTTGAGAATTTTGTCTTTATGTGGCTTGTTCTCTTTCCATGTTAACGATACCACATCTGTTTTTGTGCTTTTAACTGTGCAGCTTGTCAGAGGGCTGTATGGTGGCTTCTTCTGGGACAATCTTCACTGCAGTATTATGAACCGTGTTGTTATATCCATAAATTGCATTTTGTTAACTGATTCATTTGTTCAGGTAACAGGTTTGTGATTGTGCTAAACACAGGAACAAGGAAATGGCTCAAAGGAGACATTATTTAGGATACTCTTATAATTTTATCTTACAGTATTAGAAGTTTGTGTCTTGAATTATAGTTCAGCACCTTAACTTCATTCCATTCATGTGTTCTAAACCTTTTTATATCTTCCCAAAGATGCAACTTTATCCTTCTTCCTCAGAGTTTCTACCCTGGCATGAAATTAAGTTTGTATGTCTTACACTTCATTACTTCTTACTTGGTAGAAAAAGGGAAGATGATCATACTTCAGCTTATTATGAAGAGATACAAAAGAAAGTCTTAAGAGTAGTAAATTTAATGAGTCCTTTTTAGTTGTCAGTGCATAAAGGTCGCATAGGTTATAATTGGGGATAGGACATTTTTTATTTCCAGAACTTTGTGGTAACTTAGCCTCAGTCCTTAAGATACTTGCTCAGCATGCTGAGTTCTCTCTTGTCACAAAACCAGCAGGCATCGACCATAGCCTCGCACTTGGTGTTCATCACAAATTAAAGGGCATGCTATGAATGTGAACAGTGAAATAAGTTACTGCTGTGCTGGAGGGGGGCCCTCCCAAAGGACTGCCAGAATAACTGGGAAAATGTGCCTTTTTGGCCTTCAGTTTGTTAATTAGCTGTTTCACAACAATCTGTGCTACTTTTTTTGATTACAAGCTTCTTAATTAGTTTACTTTCATTTCTGGTTTTGAGGTTCAAGTATGCTGAAAACAATTATTACGAGTAGATCTGAAATGATGGCCCCTGCCTGAACTGTTGCTATTGGTGACCTAAAGGCTGGAAAAGCTATGGATCATCGGTGGTGTTACATTTCTCTTACCACTGATTGTACCAAGTTGCACTGAGCTAAACCTAAAATTGTTGCTTCTGGTGATTATTGCATGGGCAAAATATGTTTGATTAATAAGGCTGTATTGTATCTTGTCATCTCCAGTTCAACATAACACTGTGGCAAATACTTACCTTGCATTAATAAAGCCATAAAATAACGCTGAACCGGAAAAACTTACAGTACTATTCTGGCTCTGTTTATTCATGGTTTTTTTCGAGTTGGAGGGGAAGATCCAGTGAGGCTGATTTTGCTTTTGGGGCTTTCAGTATTGTAGCGCTTTTCAAACTGCAGGAAAATCTTTTTTCTCCCCCCCCCCCCCCCCCCCCCGAGTAACACTTCTCATAAGCTTCTCTGAACTATACAAATATTTTTACAGGCTTTAAAAACCTTTACTAAACGTTTGTTTTTACAGAATCTGAACTTCTGGCCCTGTATGACACTGTAGGAGTTGGTGTGCTTTTTTTGTCAGGAGAAAGTCACGAAGCATAATAAGTCTGTACTGCAGTAATTAATACTACTTTTCAGATATTTCACACAGCTGTTTCTTGTTAAGTGTGTGGTGAAAGCTGTATGCTTGGGCACATCTCAAAAGCCCATTTCCCCCAGTCCCTGCCCAGAGCACTTCTCCACATTCTTGCTTCCCCAGAGGGCAAGGAGTTGCACTGAAGGCTTTTGAAGCTGTTCACAAGTCTGATTTTGGCCTAATAACTTGGGAGGGCTGTATTTGGGATGCTTGATTCTGGGATGAAATTAAACATTTCACTTAACTTTTTACAACTACAGAGCTTTCTGTATTCCTTGAAGTCTGAAGTTATTAGTGAGAGGGTTTGTTTTTTGTTTTGGTTTTTTTTTCTTTATGGAAGATGGCCACAGACACAATTCATAAACCATTTTATTTTCTTCAGAGTGCAGCATTTGTATTAATATGGCTTCGGTTGTGTATACAAATTAGTGGATTTATAAGCAACTCTTACTGATGGCTGTCTGTATCTAGGGAAAAAATAAGATGAAATAATTTCAGTGCTTAAAAAAGGGTTTGCAGCAATTATCCTAAAGATTTCATGTTCCTGGTATTCTTATTGTTGGAGTTTCTTCAGTCCTGTCCTTAGGAGCAACAGAAGTAAACGAAGTAAGTTTTCATTTGTATTGCAAAAATCTCTTTTTCTCCACAACAAAAACCCAAATAAGCAGCAACCACCCTCTGAATCTCAAGAGATGCTCCCACTCCAAAATTTGCGGTCACTTCAAGCGTTTATTCTGGTGGCTTAAAAGGTCAAGCTTTTTAAGGCTGCATGGTTAAATAGAAAAAACTATACACTCCACAAAAGCAGGCAGGTGAAGGAAACTCATGTTTGAGATGATGTATACCAATATTGCCCACCAGACTTTCCCCCCTAAGCTGTAATACCAGTCTTACTGTACAGAACCAGGTATGTGTTTCTTATGAACCCTTCAAAGAAAAATCGGAAAACACAAACTGATGCCGAGTACTTTTGAGTGAATGGAGCACAGGTGTTGGTTCCTCTAGCTGGGCTTTTATCACGGTCAGATCTCTGTATCGGGTGTTCAAATCAGAAAAGTTTTTAACTAATTCCAAAAATAATTTCTGGGATGCAAGCAGAAGCAAGGATAAGTTCCAGCCTAGTTAATTTTTGGAAATACCAATAGTCTCGCACCAGATGAGTCATATCCTTCATTCAGACACCTGATGGACACATAACCAGTACCAGCTTTTGACATCCTGCTTGTTCCTTCTTTAGCTGCTGCAATTTTTTGGCAAAAGTCGTCTTTGTCTTTATACATCCCAAGAACGTGAGAAGCTGTTTCTCAGCTATTCCTCATTTTCGATGCCTGTGTTGCGATGATCTTGCTTCCTGTTACGGAAGTATAGCTGCTCTGAAAAATCCCTGTTTAGTGGAACTGTGGAGGAAAGCACAGTATTGTACAGAAAAACAGTACTCAGCTGGGCTTGCTTCTAATTGCTCTTTTTTTAAGTGAGAGGGTTTGCAGATGCTGGTTTCACTGGAAATGATGGCCATCCAGAACAGAGAAAAACCTAGGAATTTTGGGAGATCCAATTCCTTGTGCTCTACTGTTACTGAAATGGTTGTGTTTGTTTTTAGCAGAAATGAGATTGAATCATACTGCTTGTGCAAGCTGGCTTGATGGGATGGAGCTGCAGGGAATGGGCATTTATTTTCCGTGAGGGGGAGGAGAAAGGACCATATGTCAAGCTGCAAGCAGTCCAAAGAGCTTATTTGAGTTGCTGTATGGGCCTTTTCCCCTTTTTAAAGCGATGTTTTAAATAACCAAAGTTAGGTTTTCAGAGGGAGATGTTCTAAAAATGGTTGGAAGAGTACTGCAAGGTTTCTGTGAGGTTTAGGACAACATGTACCTTGCTTCCTTTTCCTCTTCCTCTTCTCTAGAAAAATGGCAGTTCAACAGAGTGTTTAGATTTCTTTTGAGCCGCAAATACCTAAGTCATGTAGAAGGTATCTGGTGAACTTTTCTATGGTATTTGGTGTAGTTTCTTGTATTGTAGTATTCCCCATCCTGTGTAGCTGATGGTTGAAAAACCTGAACTTTGAGATACAGTGTCACAGATACTCCTGTGAAGGTTAGGCTGAAATGAAGTGTAGATGCAACTTCCTGGCTCTGCTGTTTTAACCTGTTAAAGGCTTGATTTATTTCTCATTCTGAATGCAATGACAGGAATAATCAGGGAAGAAAAAAGAAGAAAAATAGCAACTAGCTCTTTTGCATTTAGGTGGAGGCCACTTTTGGCTTACAGCTTGAAACCGGGCAAAGGGGAAAACATTTGTGTGTTAATCTAAACTACTGGATGTGATTTGTGGCTAGAAAAATCAGTTTAGACTTTGTGTTAAATCACAGGCAGTAGCTAAAAGCTATGTGATATAACCTTACAGATTAAAAAAAAAAAAAAAGACTTTTTTTAAAAATAATTGATTCAAATAGACCCACTTTTCAAGTTCCTAATTCGTATTACCCCATTTCTTGTGTCTTTGCTATCCTCGTGTACTTCTGCAGTTCTTTCTGTTTGTTTATTCTAACCACTTGTTGGATGTATGATGTAAACTAATAGATACTTTTCTGTTGGGAACTGCTACAACATTTAGCAAGTGATACGGTCCTGAGTGGTCCTAATCATAGTCCAGACTCATGCCTCACTGACAATCTAGCCATATAGAGCTGCATGCATTCAGTGTCTGATGCTGTTCTATAAACATTAAGAAATATCTCCGTAAGAAAATCGCCATGAAAATTTTCCATTTTCTATGAGCAGTTGACCATGCCATACGTCATCCTTCAAGGAATTGTATGGGTTTTTAAGTTGCTTTTATGAGAAACAGAGATAAAAGAATGACTCACACTTATTGTTGCCAATTTGACAATAGCTACTTTCTTTGTAATAAGCATTTTCTTTGATGAAAAATGAGATCAGAAAGCTAGAGGTTGTAAGTTTACTATCTTCGCTGCAAGCTGAAGCTCAAGCTCTCTCTGGTTTTAGGTTTGAAGCAGTAGGCTTCACTGTCGGTAGCGGTAAAAATTTACTTCTGTCTTTTTTGTTCGCAGTCAAACTGCAGCTTCAAGCAGAAGAAAGAGGAGTGGTGTCAATCAAAGGTGTAAGTGCAAATCGCTTTCTGGCTATGAAGGAGGATGGCAGACTGCTGGCTTTGGTAAGCAGCGGGGTTTTTTAATGTTTATCTCTGTATGTGTCTGTATGTGTTGGTAGGTCCTCTCCTCACTCTGTATTGCGTAACCTTTCCTCCAGCAGGACTTACTCAGCTTCTCTGCGTGGGATTTATCAGGGAGAAATTAGCTCTGCAAAACTTTTGTCAATTAATTGAACTATGAACTAGAAGAGATGGGTATGTCTGCCCTCACCTAGAAGCTGCAAAATTTAACTAAATGGCCTGTCGTGAGAGAGAAAAACCATAGTGATCACGTATAGAAGGAAATTGAAAGAACAAATGAATAAAGTATCTCCCCCCCCAAGTAATTTTCTCCTCTTTCACTTACTTTCACATGAAGTGATTGTAAAGACTCTTTTAAAGTAGAAAGTAAAGCCAATTTTTAAAAATTTTGACTTTTCTGTTTTTGATAGTAATCTGTATATATTGTTTTCTCATTTTCCTCTTTGTAGAGAATCAAGTTTTTTTTGGTCATGCATATTTCCAAAACTGGCAAGAAAAACATTTTTGAAAATGTGATGATAAAATAAAAAAAAAAAAGTTATGTAAATGTAGGTAAATTAAACTAGTCTCTAATGAGAACGAGACTAGCTTTAGTTTAAACTCTGTGTATTTTGTTGGTATCAGCTTAATTTTTAACTGTGTTTTAAAGCCAATATGTTTAGCAGACTCTGAAAGTTAATAAGGTCTCCTAGAGTACAAATGTTGCTTTAAGAGCTGCAGTTACATTCATTTTGCTTATGAGACACAGACGCTGTAAATCTCTCATCCATATTTATAACCTTCAGTGCAGACAAACTTCCAGCACTTGTGAAGTACCACTGTAGGGCATCCTACTAGAATTTCAGTTTGAAATAATCCCTGATGCTTTGGTATCTTGAACACAGCCCCATTCAGCTTCTGTGCAAGTCCTCACCGGTAACCGGTGTTAATAAAGTGAATTCCTAACCCCAGCTGAACAGGAGCTAAGGAAAGACCTGTGCCAAGGGCTGCAGAAATTACTTCTGATTCCCCTCAGTTCTGCCTGTGCCTAAGTGAAATTAGTCTGAAGGCAAACAAAACACCTCAGCAATTTTACATGAGCAGGCATCCCCTGTGTGCTCCTCAGCACTGCGCGTTGCTGGCTCCCGGACGCCCATTTTGGTTATGCCTGCGAATACAGCTAAAGAACCTGTTTCAAGTTACAGCATTATTTACTCAGATATTGTGTGACAGCTCAGTTGAAGAAAATGTGAGTAGTCGTCCACTGTGCTATTCTTGAATTAAGGATAATTGGGAATTTCCTGTGGTGCTGGTGTGGTGGCATTCGGCTTCCCGTGCAAATTGCCCTCCTTACCCTGAGCGACAGTGAATGGTCAAAATAGGGTGTTTAGCACCATTTGTAAAATTATAAACACCTGCGTGTGTTTATATTTGGGATTTCCAGCCTACTGTTGCATGGTGGGTTTTGGTTGTAGAACATGCTTCCCTTGCAGCTGTATGCAGCAATTTTTTCTGCTTAGCTCTTGTAAGGCGATGTGCTTGGAAAGTATCTGCCGTTCACTCGGAATTACTCTCTCAAAACCTGGTAAAGTTGGGTCACTTTGTGCTTCTCACTTTTGCTTATAAAACATTTGTTTTGCTTTGTTTCTGGAAATGAGTATTACTTGATTTGTGTTTACTGCAAACACTACTTTGTACAGCTCTGCATTTTTGCTCTTCGTAGGTGAAAACTCTCTACTCCTAAGATTTTGTTCTTCAACCAGCCTAATGAATACTTCTGCAATTTCATGATTGTTTTCTGCAGCACAGGCAATGTTTTTTCCATGAGGATTTCCGTACTATTACTTCCAACAGTTTGTGGCCAATTGTGCCTCTACTGTTTTCTGCCTATAAACACATTCATGAAACTGTTCCTAATTGCCAGCATTTCTTTTTCAGTTTGAGCAGTGTTGTGTTTCAGTGAGAGCTTTGAAAGAGCATATGCTGGAAATCTTTGTGGTGAAGTGATCTCGTCAGTGCACATGAATTTGTATCTGCTGAAACCTCTGGTTATTTCTTTTAAAACATTATGGAACTTTAATTTCTAAACACCTATTTAGTTCTCTAATCCATAGTCACTCAAGTACTGTTCTCTCTGTTTTAACATCTGTTTTGTTTCTTCTTTTTTATTACTTTTCAGTGTCAAGCATCAATTTGCGTAATATCCTTGTTTTATAAATATATCAGCAACTTCAAAAATACTTTTGCAAATTATTATTCAGGGCTGTTTTTCATCTAGTTGGATGTTTTTGTACTTGCTTTGCTGAGACATGTCTTTGTGGTTTGTTCCGAGTTGGGTTTTGTAAAATGATTTATTGCATGGCCAGCGTATCGCTGCTTACGCTGGTGATTTGTGTGGTGGTGCAGTGAATCGCGTTCTTGTCTTAAAAGCTGGATGATAGTGACTTTTAATTTAGCAGTTTCATGCTCTGTTTATTAACAGCCTCAGTTGTTGTGGGGGAGAGGTAATCTTGACCAGTTCAGTCGCTGGAGAAAATGGCTGGTCATTAATGCAGCTAGTCAAAACCTCCCCTTGGAAAATGCTGTTTTGACTAAAAATATTTGTGCAGAAATGTATCTATTCCATCAGATTTTTTAAGGAAAAATTGAAACATTTCACTTCCGATATGGCTTATTTTGACTTTCCAGTTTCATTTAATTATAATAATGAAGTATTTTCACTTTATGGAATTAAATGTCTTTGATTATTTCATTTCATGAAGAAATTTCTCAAAATTTCCCATGACAGAAAGAATTGCACTTTTGACTAGCTTTTATGTTTCACGAGAAATAATTTGTCATTTAAGGATATGACCTGTTTGTTCTGTCTGTCATGGTTATGTGGTTTTGCTATGACCGGACAGGTTTTGCCAGACTGAAGGACTTGACTTGAAGGGAAATTCTTCTCTTTCGATGTTATGGATTAAAATCGTGGTACAAGAATATTTGTGAGAATAACCTTTGTTTCCTGGCCCTTGGGTAGTTAGAAAAGGCTAAATAAAATAAGATCACCACCTTTCTTGGGCCATACTCCATCTGCTGTGGTAGTTAACAGGTTAACCCTCTGGCTTCAGTTTGGAGAGTGAACAAACTTGAGGAATTTTAATTCCTAATCTGAGTCCCAAATGTCAAAACTAGTTAATTGGCATAATGCGATACTAAGGCAGATGCAGTTTTGAAAAAATCAGTCAGTGGGTGGTGTTTGGCCATGCAAATAAGGGAGGAAGAACTTTGTCGCAGGAAGTTGCTGCCTCTTTTGGTCAATTAATCTGCCCTGGGTGAATCACCATGAGGATTTCAGTGGTCGTTATGGTTTGGCTACTGTAAGCGGTGGCACACTGCAGACCGTAGTACAAGCGCGGCTATGACCAACATTGCTAACGTTGAAAACTCCAGCACTCAGTGTTTTATTTAGTTGCTCAGACTTCTTCTGGATGGAGGTCTTGCTTGGCAGCGGATAGAACACGGACCGGTGGCAGGGCAGGCGCCGAGTGGCACTCGCTCCCTGCCACTGCCCCAAGTGTTTTCCCTTCCTTTATCCTTTTCATGAAGGACTGTAGAGTTACGGTATTTCATGATGTGCTGTGAAAGCTTTTGCTGCCAGATCACCGCTTTGAATGCAGCCTAGACCAAAGTATTTAAAAACCCCATTGATATCCAGGGTTTTTCCAGGGGCTGCGGTTCACAACGTGGTGGCTGGCATCCCACTCCCGCTGGACAGCAGTCCAACTTCCGAAATGTCGCCTTTGGCAGATGTTAGGGAATACAGAGTTCATGAAGCCTGAACCATCATTTCTCGCCTAAATGTTCACTTTTACGTCAAAATATTTACACTGGCAACGTACTGTAGGAAAGCACTGGTATCACGTATGCTTTGTGGAGACAAGGACTTGAGTGTCCAGAGCGAATCGCATGGCACCTTTCAAAATATCTTTATGAATGTAAAAAAAAAAAAACAACAAACCACCTTTTAATTTTTTTTGTTTTTTCACCTTTTTTTGATTTTTTTCTCTTTGTAACGCCCATAAATCACCTGAAGAATCTGTTTGAGGAGTTCAATTTATTTTACCTTTTAAACCTGAGGGATAGGAGGAAAGCAAAATAAAAACGATGCATTTCTTCGAGTTGCGATTGCGTTTACTTTGTGGGTTTAGCACGTAGGAGAGGGGGTTGTGCAAATTTGCCTTTCATCCGTTTGTGGGGTCTTGTAGCGGCTGCTTAAATTCACTCTGGCTGCACTGGAAGCCATTTCCTTCCTAGTGGTGGTCGCAGAGGCTCGGTTCCCGCTGGTGTTAGGCAGCCAACTTACCTTCCCAGCTCCACAGCCACACCCGACAGGGATTCGCAGCCCAGAAACCAGGTGGTGCGGCATTTGGAGGCCGTGCTCTGCCTGGAACCTCCCCAGTGCCCGTGGCGCCCGTTCCCTCGGTGCTTCCAGAAGTTCGGGTAGGAGGCGAAGGCAAGGTGTGAGCCAGCTGCCATGGTCTCTTTGCCAGAATTTCCAGCTTGGGCGATTGAACTGAACTTGCCTAACCTCTGCTTAAAGTTTGTTTTTGTTCTTAAACACTTCTTTTCTTCATACGGTTTCTGTGCCCTCCTAAGGCTGCTGTAATCCATTTCAGGCTTGGATCTGTGGCTTGAGATGATTAATGGATCTGTTTTCACATTGCTGGAACAAAAGGCATTAAAATACAATTTATCTTGAGTAAGATTATTTAAGATACAAATCACAAAAACTGTTAATTTGATTTCTGCTATTTGAAATGTAAAAATATTAGTGAGTTACAGAAATGAGAAATTGCATATGGATTTCCTCTTATAAAAGTTCTTTTCCTCAGAAACCAAAATTTGTATCTGAAAATGGTTGAAGTGGAGGAAAAGAACTATTTGAAGACATACGTTTGGAGACAGATCACTTTATTCCAGACTGCATTTGAATGACTTAATTGCTTGTAGCTACAGAAACTTGGCATATATGAGGAGTTACTCTTCTCTTGTATGTTTTCATGCATACTGCATGAAGTCTAGTTGTTCCAAGTTCGCTTTTTAGTTCTAGTTGCATAATTTATGTATTCGTGAATATTAACAGAGGATTGTAACAAAGAGTAGCCTGCTCATTTAGAGAATTGCTTCACATTCCCTGCCTCCTCTCGAAGATTTTACATGCTTTCTTTTTAGTGACTAGCTTTTCTCCTCCTCTGGCATTCCCAAAAATTTGCTGGATAAATGAGTATGACTGAATCGATGGACTGACAGATGGTGTATATGAAAAGAAAGTGCCTCCCCGCCCCCAGCTCCAATAAGTTCTGGCAGTGTTGAACTTCTGCCATCTTTGTATTTGAGGAGATGATTTTGAGAAAATAATTTCTGTTGATTAAAGCGTGGGTTCTGCAGGCAGGTTTGCCACTGTGACCGCTATGAGAGCAATGCTATCCGCTGACAGGGGTTTTCCTGTTGCGAATATGCCTTGGGATAAATGCAGTTAAACACCCATAGTCATCCTCTTCCTATAGAAGGAGATGTTATTTGAAGCTGTTTGTACGTCCTCTGATGTTTTCGATACAGAGGAACCATGTGGTGTCTTGGTGGTGGATTTCAGAAAGTGAATAAACTTTCCTGTTTTCAGCTGACTGTGAACAGCTATAAATACCAGTCATAGTTAAATTAGCTGGGTTCCAAGTCCCCCAGGCAGTAATAACTATCCAGGAAAATTTGTGGGTTGAAGTCTTGCAGTAGATAATACCTGCCTTAGATGATCTCACTGATAGGAGTGGGATCATTGGAAAATGAAGACTCTTTCTCTTCAGTAGAGTCAGCCCGAGGGATCAGTGGTTTCTGCTGTGTGTGGAAGAAAGTGCATCACACAGTATTCGTTAATGGCAGGCTTACCTTTTGAGGGCTTTATATGCAGTCGAGTGTCTTCTATCTGACGGGGATCAAGTGCAGCGTGTAAGAAAAGATATTCATAGTAATTCCCTGTATTGGTCTCCCAGCCTCCACCCAATCTCAGCTTTGGGGCCTTTTCAGCCAAGAATTTTTTTTACCTCTTTAGTAAATTTTAGTGAATTTCTTTTCCATCAACTTGCCCAAAAGTGACCTGAATCCGTGTGAGCTGGGGGAAACTGTAACTTCCTACAGTAAGGAGCTCCACAGCTCAACTTTTACCCGTTGTGTGAAGAACCACCTTGGTTTTTATTTGTATGTGTGAAGGCATGTTAATTCTATGTAGGTGGAATTGTTTTTGAAGACTTGCTTCCAGAAGCAGAACAATTCCATAGAGGCACTTCTAAACACTAGTAGAGTATGCTTGGTTTCTATGTGGAATAGAACTCTTTGCCAGGTCTGATCTTTTCTTAAAAGTATTTTAAAAGTTTTGAATTTTAAAAAATCTTGAACAGATGCAGGCTTGGCACTGTTTCACAGTGCTATAAATACAGACTTGAATTAACTTTAGGAAAGTTAAATCCCCAAATTAGAAAAGAATAGGCAAAGGCTGAAAGTCTATGCCATGCTATTTATTTAATTGATAAAAAGATTGGTTTGAGGAAGGCAAGGGAAACACTGCCTTTTCTCTTACCTCCTGCTTTTCTTTTTGGTTAAATTATAACGTAGGATGAGACAGCAGAACTGCTGAGCTTGGAAGTCAGTAAGTGCCAAGGGACAGAATTCTTCATGTAATTGTCTGAATTGCAGATCAGAACATTACATGGTGAAAACAAACTAGAATCTGCTTGGTCTGTGCTAAAGACAATAAATGAACCATAGTTAAAAACTCCTCTTCTTGTAGGTGTTTTTAACAATATTTTCATAATAACTATCTTTCTTCAAACATGAACTGCTTCATGTGAATTTCTTAAAACCAAACCTACTGCTAACTTATGTTTTTGGTAAGTTAGTCCCATGAATCTGAAGAATTGATTTGTGATGGAGTATCAATAATCCTTTTCTTTTTCCCTTTCAGAAATGTGCAACAGAAGAATGTTTCTTTTTTGAGCGTTTGGAATCTAATAACTATAACACTTACCGATCACGGAAATACTCTGATTGGTATGTGGCACTGAAAAGAACTGGACAGTACAAACCTGGACCAAAAACTGGACCTGGACAGAAAGCTATCCTTTTTCTTCCCATGTCTGCTAAAAGCTGATTTCCATGGCGGATTCCGAGCACATACGCCACACTACACTAAAGATGTTGAGTTTCCTACTCCTCTCCGAAGTAGCAGAAATATAAGCAATTATTTGCTGATACCAGATTAAAAGATGAATGTTTCATACTGTCTTTATATTGCTCTTTAAACCTATTGTGCCAGTGTGTGTGGAGGTAAAATTACTTGGAAGACCTATTTTCAGGATGAGTAACACTTGTTTTCTGCTAGATCTCTGTGTAGAGCTATTTTATTTACCTTATGTTTGCTTTACAGAGTAAAGGAAGACAAATCTGATGCACGCTTATAGCAATATTTACCTTTAAAAATAATTTATATCTCTATAGCTTATTAAAGAATAGAGTAAATAATTACTTTCTAATAATTACCTAAAAAGAAGTCCATGGATAATTTTAATATGGTCTAAATAACAATACAATAATAATTCTAAATTATTAACATAATGAAATGTGAAATGTATTGCTATCATGTAATGTTTCTGTAGGACTCGGGCAGCTCCCTGTGGTACAGTTTGTAGAACAGGCCTGTGTAGACAGCCGGAAACTCTCTCATGGTTATATCAATCTTCTCAAACCCTTCCCGGTATCCGTAAAGTAAGAGTTTAGCTACGTTGCTGGTGATGGGAGTAGCGTGTTTCGTCCTAGCAAGCTCATGGAGGTCCATCCATTCGCACCTCAGGCACTCCTGCTGGCAGAAGCTGATGGTGAAGGAGGAGGGCTCCAGGCGACAGATGATGTACATATCTGACTTCCCAAAGGCTCCGGGGTGTTTGTGTTGCTGTCTTATGCTTAGGATGGACTTGAACTCTGACTTGATGCCAGTCTCTTCAAAAACCTCTCGAACTGCTGTGTCTCCTAGGTGAAAGAGCAATCCTTATAACACATGTAAGAATAGCTTAACACTCTTTAAACCTCTTGATCATGGAAAATCTCTAACTCGAAGCGTTCTCTGTTCTGCTTTGTAAGCTTTTCAAAATGTAGGCCTGTTTGTTTCAACAGAAGGATAAGCTAATTTTTTGCTCCCATGCTACATGCCTTTCTTGTGTATATCCTACAAAATGATGAAAGCAAGAAGCTTTCGATAATACTGTACAGGGTGTGGTTTTGAAACGGACTTTCTGATGGTTGCTGGCTCCACTGATCTCTTAATCCAAGAGAGCATTGCACCCTCTTTTCAGGCCTTTGAATCTTAACCCCCCGTCTCTCTCCTTGCCTCTGTCCAGTTTCACATTCAGACCCTGTGCAGCTGAACACCTTGGACGTATGTCAGATCACTCGATCAAACCAGTTTCATTGCACTTTGCCACAAGGTGTAACAAAATGGGTAAAACTAGTGTTTGAAGAAAGTGAAAGTTGGCACGAAGTCCTTTTCAAGATCTATCTTTAAGTATCTAGCAACATTTCAAATATGCCGTAATACCAGTATAGCATGTAGCCTGTTCTTGCAGAATACATCTGTGCTGCAGGTGTACATTTTGTGTACATCAACCAAAGCGATGTAAGTGTTAACATTCCTCATGACAAAAGTAGCTGTAACTTCAAGGGTCTCGAGTGTCTGTGTACTGCAATTACAGCCAGAGAATTACCCATCTATCCAGTACTCTTCAAAAGAGAAGATTTTTCTCTTGAATAATAACTTAAATTGAAGAGCCCAAATGAGATTTTTGATATTCCACTTATTTCCCCAAAGTCTGCAGTTTCATTGTAGTCAGGTCAAATCCTACTTGCCTGGGGTAACTACTGGTAGGTAAAATACTAGATTTTTCCAAATCTGTGTGTCTTCTTTGAGTGGTAAATGCACAAAACTGTTTTGCAACGTTATCTGCTTCCGTTAGTTCATTTTCAGTAAGAAATGGGTGTGTTGGCTTACTTCCAAAAGCACAATACATTTTAAAAGACCTTGTAGAGATTCACCTCCCTATGGAAGCTTGCATCTCGACGTGTCGGAGGTGAAAGATACTCAGTTACCCTGGGAGAGATTGCATTTTATGTTGCCCAGAGAGGCCTCTGCGGTCCTCTGGGGTCCTCTGGTTTAAAACAGTGGTTGCGAAGCAAACTCCCCATGGCAAGTGTTTCTATTATTCGGCCAGGGACAGTATTACACAGAAGTGTTCAAAGAATGTAAACAACTGAGAACACGAGGAATGCTGAGGCAGGCTATGGTTAAGAAAAACTGAAATAATTAGGAGTTTCATTTAAGCTTTGAGCTTTGCTTTTAGATAAAGTGCCTTTTTCTGTTTCCCTTTTATTTAAATGTGTATATATATAAAAAAGTACATAATGACAGTTAAACTAGAAGAAACACTAGGACTTGAGTTTGAGAAATACTCAAATACAAACACGTGCACTTTGCTTAATCTGCATTATGAAACTATTCAGATTACTTGCGCGAGTCAGTTTGTACTCATTAAAGTAAGCAGCCATATATTTTGTCACTTCATATAATCACAGGATCTTCAAGCATTGTAATTGCAATTTGTAATTTGAAATTTAGTCCCTTGAACGACTGTGAGTTTGTAAGGTTTGATGTAAGGATAGAAAAAGGGAAGTTAAGCTCTCTTATATTTTACGCTTCACTAATTTATATCTTGTAATATTAAGATGTGATGCAGAGAATCCTAGGTTTCATTATTATATAGTTTAGTAGTGGCAGGAGGGGAGCTATAAGAGACTTGTTTCCTCCCAGTCGTTTCTCAATACCTACATCCAGGCTGCAGCCATATTCTCACCTGTTACATGGTTATTTGAGGGATGGCCACTGGCTTACTCAGTAACAGTATTCCTCTGCGGAAGCTGTTGCCAGCAGTGGTCATTCTTTTCCCTAGTACAAAAATTCCTCCGGTATCTCCTGGCCTACAGCTGCTCTCTGTTACTAGAAGTGAAAAGGAGCCTGGCTAGACAACAAATGCAGCATTTGGGATTCTTCCGAAAACGTGAATCCGTTTCACTGTGTTACATGTATTTGCGCTGTCAAGCAAAGAATTTTGATTTCTATCACCATGTTTGACAAAAAGAATTAAAGCGTGACTTGTGAGTTATGAAAACTACAACTCGGCCATATCCCACTAACTAGAAACTTTCCCCATGTATGGAAATAGCGAACTGGAATACAAGCCCTCCACACGTTGTTGCAGAAGACTGCTGAAAGAGTAGATATTTCTAAGGTATGGAACAGTCAGGAAACCCGGGCTCAATACCCAGTTTGCCAGAGCTGCTGCATTGCTCTGGGCAACATTTCCGAGTTCTGCATTTGTGAGTTATTGGAAGGATATATTCGTATCTGAATACTGATGTGGGGCTAAATTAATGTGAGCAAATGTAACTTTGGAAAATGAGACCTACCTTATCACTGCAGTATAACTTAAGAATTAACCGGTCTGTGGGTCGTAATTTTCAGGGGTGAGAGAAAAGGAGAAAAAGCACAATTTTCTAACTCTTCATGAACACCCTTGTTCATTCACCTCTGAACATAACTGCAGCAATGTTCATCATCACCTGTGCTACGCTGGGTAGAAACGATAGGTTTCCTCACATCGGCATTGTTTTTTAATACAGAAGTGCCGTACGTCTCTGGTTGAAAGTAGGTGCCCGCAAGACTGAGGCACTGCACTGAACGCTGGTCCTGCGCCAAGGAGCTCTTAGTCTAAACAAATCAAATGAACAAGCGTGGAAGGAAGCAAGTGTATTTATTTCTGTTTTGCACATAAAAAGGGAGAGTTGGAAATTTCTGCTCAGTACATCATTGAGCTCACTGCCCTGGATTCCAGTGTGAGCTGAGAGCTTGCTGTTTCAGTTTTATTTGGGTTATATACCGATTACCTTAATCCTCTGCACTTTTGGCTCCTATTACAGCATATCCAAGAAGCCTACAAAAAATAAGCTGGCTTCAAGCACTCACTTGAGAGAAATTGTGGAAAAGGGTAAATGTTATAAGTGCAAAACTTCTCTGCCCTGAACATAATGTTACCCCATTACCATTAAGGTCATAGGATCATGTCACTTCATCTATTCACCAAAGCAGCGATTAGTCATGGGAGCGATGTGGGTCACGGTGTATTTTAGTACTGTTAATGTCTTTGTAATTCTGTTGACGTCTAACCTGTTATCCTAGGACTTACCAATGTCTTCGCCTGGATTAGACAGACCTCCTGGAAATTTCCACGCATTTATAGTCTGTATTGGAGGAAAAAAATATTAATGAAGTATGCAGCCTGTGTTGTACTCTCTAATACGAAGGAGACAATTAACGTGCCTTTTTTTGGTTGAAGTTGCAGTATTGCAATTACTCTTAGAAACATCAGTATGGCTTTAAGTAGGAACTTCTCTGTTCTTGCTAATGTGATGATCAGAGGTATCTATAGTCTGTATGAGATATTGGAACAAAACATCTACTGATTGAAAATACAAACTGTCTAACAGTCATTAGACAACGTTGCTGCTAGATAACTAGATAGAGTAGTTGAATATTAAAAAAAGCTGCTATAGACTATGTAATCTTATATTTAATCACTAATGTATTCCATTTCCATGGTTTTGGCTTTTAAAAAATGTATATATATATTTAATCTTACAAACAGGTATTATGATTGTAGTACTGTTCTATACTGCACTGGCTTTAAGATGACTTCGTGTGTCTGTAATAACCATTTAGCATAACTTGTCGTTTGTTTTCACGGAATAGAAAAACTGAGGCCTTGTGTGTGATTTATATATAGAAGCATTTATTGAATTGCAATAAAGTTCAGTACTTCAAACAGAATGTGACGTGCAGACGTGGTGCTGTTATTGATACTGATAAAGGAGTCCCAGTTCCTACACCTCTTGCAAATGCACTAAGATTTACAGGCCTTACCTTTACATCTATGTACTACTATTTTTATTTCTTTCCTTATTAAAAGTTTATGTAGGAAGAAGTTAACCTTCAACTAGAAATTAATGCAGTAAAAAGGTACAATGGCAAAAAAAGGTAGCTTTTCTTGTACCTGCAGCAGAGAGAGGGAAGTCGCATGCTTTCCAGTGATTTGAAACCCCACCGACTACACTGGAAAATGTTGTTGTTTTTTTTTTTTTTTTCTGGGCACTCTTAAAGGGCTTGGATAGGAATTTAAAGTAATAGATGAAAAATAGTGCAGATGGAAAATATATATATTTGCCGATTTGCTTTCAGTTCCTGGAAATCTTTCTTTGTGTGCTGTGGAATTGTCCTTTCATAATTAAACCCAAATGGCTCTTAAAATTCCACTAGTAGTTTATTTTTTTTTTAGCTTTCAGAACACCATTTGTATATTAAAAGTCACCATTTCGGGGAAATTGTTCATTTCGTGGGGAAGGAGAAGGGAGAGTAGTGGTGGAACTCATGGTGGGAAACAACCGTCTGAGCCAATTTGCTTGTACTGAGATATTTTATTTGCTCACTGCGCAAGAAATGTGTGGGTATTGATACACTTCAGGTTCTACACTTGATTTTATCCAGTCAATAAAAGACAGCTGTAAAGAGGGGAGTCAGAAACAATTACTTTTTTCCTTTCACCTTCCTCACTTGCTGCGCTGTCAGCTTCGTTCTGGAAAGGTACACTGAAATAGTTGACCTGACCCATCCCACTTTTCAGAATGCACTGGAGGGAAGAGCGGTGCAAGACTGGTCCTCTTGTGTTTTGGGGCCAGAGGCTACGGAGGTAATGCCTGGGGAGTACGGAATTGGACCGAGAACCTGAACAGAGCATTGGATGTCTCACTGTAACACTACATAGAGATGTCTGCACTTAAAATGGCTGTGGGTGAGCTTTAACAAAACCACAGCGTGAAGAAGTTAAACCTTAAGCCTCCTGGGCTTAGGAAACTACTGTTTCCTTCTGAATATGCAGAATGTGCAATTTCCATTTTCGAGACCTGCTTAAGATACTTACTAAAAGGTAACCATGCAGTTTTATAATTTCTGTGTGCATAAAAAGAAAAATAAAGGTAGCATTTCTGAAGTGCTGTTCTGTTCCTGGAGACTCTCTAGAACTGGAACCACTGCCGGAGCCTATAGCTTGCATGCTGGATTTATGCTTTAAATGGTAATTACTGAATGTAGGCCTGAAGGTCCTGCTGTAGAGGAGTCCTTGAAATTTTACTTTATGGCAAGTAAAAATATAAAATTAATAGTTTAGAGGAAAGAAGAAAAGGGTGTTTCTCTTCCTCTGAACTCTTGCCTTAGAAATTCAACATGCTGTATGATTGAATCTGCCTAGGAAAGCACCCTTTCATTGAAGTTCATTAGCTGTGTTGTTACCCATGAACTGAAGTGATGTTTTGGGTCCTGAGAAGAAATCTCTTAGTAGCTGGTTCAGGAAACACAGAAAAATGTAGCCAGTGAGATTCTGGCATAGTTTTAACCATATAAAATGAAAACGATGCATCCAAGTATACTTCAGTCTATGTATGTAAGTTTTGATTGTTACCATGTTAAAACTGCAGTTAATCTCGCTGTACTAGAGACGCTTTAATTTGCAAATGAAAGCGTAATGGAAGCTAAGTATATTTTACATGGAAGAGCGAGCTAGCGAGCTTTCTGCACTTGCTGTGTTACAACCTAAGTTAGCCTGATAGAGGCTGGAAGACGTTACCAGTGATGGATGCTTGGTTACCTCAAGCCACATCACACGACCCACCATCACCACACTAATGTGCTCTGGTTTGGCATTCTCGGTAGCGAGGTCAAGCACTTCACTTTGTGAGAAATTAATGATCTTTACACCTGCTGTACTAAGGCGGTCACCAGGTCATGGCCAACCATGTTACCGCTTATTTAAAGCCACAGATATGCCTGGAATTTTTGAAAACAAACAAAAATCAAAAGTCTTCTCCCAAAATCTGCTCTGAGCCATGGGGGTTTTCCAAAGGATCCAAACACAAGATCAGGGACTCTTGGGTCAGTTACAGGAGAAAGTGGAAAACTCAAAACAGAAAGGGTACTTAGTTCTGCTGATTCAATTGCCAGTTATAATTAACAATAAAGCCATTGATTTTCAAAGTCTATTTTTCTTTTTCCTTCAAATGCAATACAGCAATCTGCTGATAGATGTGTTCCAAGCACTCATAAAAGGAAGTAACTTTTAACGATCACAGTTTTGGACTGGAATAAAAATGTCTTTGTTTTATACTACAGAGTAGGCTTATCTAGATGAACTTCTCTGTTTTATAATCCTATAACAAACTTACCCGATTTCTGTCTTGTACGACCAACACCTTTCCAGTGCTTTCATCTAGAACAGCACCTAGTAGAGAGATAATATTGAAAAAGATTAAGTGTTAGACAACTATGTTCAGTCTTAACCACCATAATTTAACATGTTTTGATAAAGCATGACAAACCCCTAATGATACTCGGTTTACAGTTAGCAAGATTTGTATGGATGAGTTGCAGAAAGTGGTTTGTTGGTGGAAAGCTGATATTCAATAAAATATTAAAAAAGGTTAAGTATTCTGGACAAAAATTCAAAGTTAGCAGTACCAAGATAAATACGTCCTACATATCAGTCCCAGATTAGACAAGAAATGAAAGGAATAATTCGCTTGTGTTACATGAGGAGAACTAAAGAATGCAAGATCAAGATGTCATCCAAATAATCGAGCAAAGCTGCTTGCTTCAGCAGAGACGTGCCTGTAGTCTTGCTCAAATAACAGAAATTTTTCCAGTGACTCTGGCCGAGTAGCCATGATGGGTAAGAACTTTTCTCTAGTGAAATTCATGACAAAAGTCCCTCCTGCTGTAGTGAAGATTTGAGTGTTTTCTGGTTAATGCACACAAGGTTTAGTACTTGGTAGGCTGACTGTACTGATAATGTTCAACTGGTTGACTACCTATGAACTCTTACCGTACTACCCAGCTAACAACTCGTGATAGGAACTGCACAGTAATCTGAGTCAACTCGTTAATCAAAACGCATTGCTTCCAAGTGGGAAAGTGACATTTTCACTTGGCTAAAAAAAATAGATCAGGATGTATGACTGAAAAGTTCAGCTTTTCCTTGTGTCCTCATGCTCAGCCCATGACTTTCTCCCACAGATTACAAGTTTTCCTACTTTTTAAACCCCAAGTGCTTTCATGTTTAATCATCATGTCACACTCATTGGTCATACTTTAAAAACGTCTTCCCTTTAAAACAGGTCTTTTTCTCAGATTTTCAAGTGCGCTGCGGTGAGCAGAATGAGTACTGTGGTGCCGCTTACCAGGCTCTTTTCCACATCAGTCATGCATGGGTTTCAAATTAGTAGTTCACGATAAAAAAATGCTTGTCATTTTACAGCAGGAGGAAGAGTATATGGCCAGCTCTGTGATGATATATGCATTTAAAATGCTATGGGGAAGTATTTCCATGGAAGGGATGAGTGTCCAGCTCAAAACATCCTCTGTTTTTTAATAATACATGGCAGACTTACGTGTAGGAGGAATATTTAAAAGATGAAATACCAATCTTCCTTCAAGATATGTCAAAGGACGTGCTTTAAGAGGGTAGTCACATATCTGCCTCCCCATGGCTTGTGACTTTATGATTTCATTCCTCCTGTAAATATTTAGCAGTGTCCAGGTTCAAGTACTGTACTGATTAAAAAAGGGAACAAAAGGAAAGCAACAGCAACTTTGATGCATGCTGTGATTACAGGGATTACTTTCTAGAAAAGCCATTCTTCAGCCAAATGATTTGCTGAGACCAAGGAGGACTGCCGAAGACAGGAAAACTGCAGTTTGAATCAAACAGAAAGAACGTTTTCTCTCCTCTGTTCCCCAGAAATTGATGCCTGTGAATGTAATTTTTGGCAGTGAAATTCTGTGAGATGTCCAGAATCTCTGCTAGGTGACACCTAAATCCAAAGCAAGAAGAAAGGAAAAACACTAATGGGATTTGCTGTCTGGTCTCATTTTCCCATGTGTAACTCGGGAGTCCCTCTGCTGAAGCTCGCCGGGCCGCACCTGGTTAGTATCAGTGAGATCAGAGCTTGGCTGCAGGCTCTGAACGCTGGTTTTAAAAACTCTCCCTCTTGCTACAGATGTGGTACCTGGAGCTTTAAATCATCCAATGCCAGGATGACTTTCTGGAAAGGTTTACACTTGAAACCTAACCAACTAATCGCTATTGCAACACTGCTTTGTTTTGAATGTTCTCTTTTGGGAAATAGGTAAGGGAATTATTTTTAAAAAAAAACAAAAAACCCCAGACCCCTTAGACAATTCCAGACAATGAGTAATGGAGGGGAAAAATATCTTCATTCTACCTGTTTTATTTATGACTGATGTAAAAGTGTATGAAAAGATGTTCAGTGTTGAAAAGCACTTGTCATCCATGTAATGAGCGCACACGTGACTGCCTGCATTGTAAACATGAGCAGACAGAAATAGATATTACTTTGTAAAACAACTTGGAAGCTGCTTTTAAATCACTTTTGATTCCTCGGACCACAATAACCTACCTAACTCCATCTTCCTGTGCAGTTGGACATTTATGCAGCCGCTCATTTTACACATTTCCTTAAGTAACAGGACTGGCCAAGGCTGGTGATCGTGCGTGTGTACGCGTGTGTGGAGACCCTTCTCGCTCTTCAACTTCAATGACTTGTTTAAACAACCAGACTAAGGTAGGTAACAATGAAAATAACAGCCACGTTGTAAGGCTTATACTACATGGGAGGGAGAAGAGAATGACTTTTAGTTTTCTTCCTCAACTTGTCTTCCTATGCCATTGTTATGTGGCATATTTACAAACACGTCACTTTCTGGATGGCAGACCACTTCCTCCTAGGAGGCGGAGAATTTTGGAAATGCTTTTCAAAAACATCTTAATCATTTCATACACCAAAAGCTTTTCTGTACCTTTACATATTTGGAAAATCCTGCCACCTACAAACGGATGCAGTTAAGTTAGTTGGAAGACACACCACATATTCCACTATTTCTAAACAATAATGGCCAAGCCCAATGAGTAACGTTTGCTACTCTCTGCTTGGCGACTCTGATCTAGTCTGGCAAAATACGACCTGACCTTGCTTATTCACACCTTTGTCATCATTTGGCTGGATGATGGCTGAGGCACTAGCCCTGGCTGCGCAGCGTTCGCTGTGTGGGAAACTCCAGACAGGATGAAAAGCAGCTGCTGGTCTACTTGGCAATGCAGGCTCGCTACCTGTTGTCTGCTCCCTGTGCTGGCTTCCCGCAGGCTAGCAAACCACTCCCAACGTCTCCGTATTTTAGGATGCACAAGGGACTAAGTCCTGTATTTAAGTGATTGGCCACAGCTTTGAGATGAAGACTCTCATAAGCAAATTTGCTTTTCTTTACCACAGAAACTTTCTAAAATACAGTTTTTTGTTCAGGAAATAAAAATGCCTAGGGTTTGGCACACACACTATAAATGCACATATTTAAGTAATTTAATATTTCAATAAAATTAATTAAAAATAGAATGAAGCCCTACCACTACCCAGGCTCTTCCTCCTGAAGTAGAAAGATAATGGAATAAACATATGCCAGGTGGTAGCCACACTGCTTAGTGTATTCTTGGGATGTGTTCCAAATCCACCGAGAGCGAGTGGAACCGAGGAAAAAAAAAAAAAAATTGCATTCATTATGTCACACACAGAAATCTGTTTGTTTACCTGCCCAAATGCCTTCTTTAAGTCTTTACCTCTTTTAAAGAAACTCCCAATAATGAATAAAAATGTACAGGTTTGAAAAACGGTAGCAAAGAATACATACATTATTTGTTGTGCATTTTTTAAATCTGTGCGATAAACTGTGAAATCCATATACCTGCATTTATGAAACTTTTTCTTTCCTCAAAGTTTTTTCCTACTTGCAGAGTGCCAAGTGTTTCTCTCAAAGTACAACACCAAATTATGCTCTGAAAGTGCATTTTTTTTTTGTATTTTCAAATGTTTGAGAGTTTTTCAGAGTTACGTTTTTTCTTATATTAAGTCCCTCCTGATAACCATCAGGGTCACAACACATCTATTACATTATTTTCTTTTAAATAGCACTTTCAGCTATGCAAAACCTACTTCAGAAAAATCCCCTTTCAGTTAGTCATGTTTCCTCAAACATGCAAGTTTTAACCGTAAGGAGTAACACGGTGCTTTTGCTAGGAGAATGCATTATCTTACTCGAGTTTAATGCCACATATTTTAATGGTGAGGTTTTCATGCCTCAGGAAAACATGCTCTAACATGTCCATTGAAAAAATCCAAGCCTGTCTTCAGCTTCTACCCTGCCCTCTGCTGGCTTTGTAAATGAAAACTCCAACTGCCGATAGCAGCAGCACTGTTTTGCAATTGAAGGCTTTGTTTTTCCAAAACTTACTTTCACCTGACCTGCCGCTACATAGAATAATCCAGCTTTTACGAGTCCTTCCTAACTAGATTTTTCAAATTGCTGTTTATGGGTCTTAACACCACTTGGTGAAGAATTAGTGTCCCATACAGTCCCTGCAAGCCAAGGACAAACAAGTCAAGCTTGTAATGAGAGAGATTTACTGTCCTTCTGCCGTAACTGCCGAGGGTTATATAGTCTTTACCAGTACGTGAGGGGTCCAAACCAACCTCCAGATTACAGGAGATTACTGAGTGATGGGACACATAATTGCAGATCTGTGGAAGGCTGCTGAGAGGGCAAAAACATTCAAATTTGGTGAAGCTGAGTTCAAGTTGACTGTATTTTTGGCTCACCATCAGTTCCTTGTACTGTGCTGTATTAAAAAAAAAAAAAAATCAGAAAACCATCTTATCTAGTTCCTTAGGAATTTCCTCAGTTTTTAGAGGAACTCCTTTCCAACCGTGGTTGTGGGAGGTCTAGATGGGTAAGAGTATGGTGTTCAGATGTTTGTTTGTAACATACATTTGTCTGGGTTGTGGACTTCTAGGCACAGCTTAGAGCAGCTTTTAGACTGTTGTAATTTAGGCTAACAGTTGTGCTAGCTCCTGAGCAATCCCTGTTGGGTCAAGTCTGCCCCATCTACAGACCTTAACTTGAGCATAGTTTAGGCAGGTGCATACATCAAGCATCTACAGTAAGGACAGGGAGCAGAGAAGTGATTTTTTATAAGAAGTTTGTAGTTACTTTTTCACTTTTAAAAACCTGCTTAAACCTTGAAATCCTACCTCTCTCACCTGCAAGGTGAAAGCCAAGATGCGTTTCTCAAAATGGCGTTTGATAAAAACAATATTCGTGAGTTAAATTTTAAAGCTCCAGGACCACATTTTCTTCTCCCCGAGCTGTTATACAATTTTTTCAAGCTGGAATTCTTTTGAACAACCCCCTCTCTTCACTGGCCTGCTCTTAGCAATACGCACCGCTGCACAGGCCCATTCATGAATGACGCGCTTCACTCCGTAAAGTCACCCCAACAGTAAGCCGCCGGTTTCCACGCAGTGGTTGTGGAGAGAACCAGTCGATTTCCTACTGAACCTGGTCCTAAGGGCTCCTTCGAAAGGCCCTTTGTGGGCGCAACCGCTTTTGTAACTAACCTGCAACTCCCAGCTGGTGGCTGGCGTACCCCGGCAGCCTGCTGGGCCCTTCTCCCAGCCACAACGTCAAGGTGGACGAACCCTGCTCGGCGTGGTGGAAGGTGAAGCCTTGTGAAGCGGCCGCCGCCACAAACCCGCTCTGGAGGATGGGGACGCGCAGCCAGATGGCAACGCGGCCTTCCTCCCGCCACCGGGCCACCGCATCTGCGAAAGAGACCAAGGGAAGGAGGGTAAGGGCCGCTGCCGTCGGGATTAAGGCGTGAAAAACTCTGTATTTTTACCTCGTTTACCTCAGGGTCAAACTATCGTCGGTGTGAGAAACGTGTCAGCAGCGACCGGAGAGGAGGCACCGCCACCTCGGCGTTTTACGTGCTACGGTTTGGCGTTTACACAGAAAAATGGCGGCCTTCACCTCAGCCTCTGCCCTAAGGCGCAGGGAAACGCGTCTTTGCTCCCTTCTGCCAACGCCCTCCACCACAGGGCTGCGGCTGGCGTGTGTGTGTGTGTGTGTGTGTGGGGGGGGGGAGACCGGCGACCGCCGCCCGCCCCGCGCAGCGGAGGCGGCTGAGGGGAGCCCACTCACGGGACCAGGCGCCACGGGGGGAACCCGCCGCCCCCCCACCCCGCCCGCCCCGGCCCCCCCCCCCACCCCGCCCGGCACTTGCCCCTCAGCCACCGCCCGAAGGCGGCCCGCTCCGGGCGGCGGGGGGGACCCAGCTGAGCCAGGTCCACGCTCACCCCCCCGAACTTGTCCGGCCGCTCCCGCAGCCCCGCCAGGGCCCCCCTGCCCCGGGCCAGCTGCAGCGCCCGCCACGGCCTCACCATGGCGCTGCGCAGGGCAGAAGCGGCGGGAAGCGGCCGCCCCCCTCCTCCCCGCTCACCCGGGGCGGTGCCGGCCTCTGCTCCCGGAACCGCTCGGCGGCAGCCGGCGGGGAAAGCATGGCCGCCTCCTCCAGAAGGAAGAGTAAGGGGCGGTCGGCCCCGGGAGGAGGCGGCGGTGGCGGCAGCTCGCCGCGGGCCGCCCCGCTCCTCGGCCCCGCGGAGGGCGGGCTGCTGGCGCTGGGTGTCGCCGAGGCGGTGGAAGCAGGTACGGGGGTGCGGGCGGCGGGGCCAGGCTCACGCCTGTCGCGGCTCGGCGGGCTGAGGGCGGCTCGTTTAAAAACGAGTTGCTGTAAGAAGCGCGCTCCCGCTCCCCGCTCTCCCTCAGCCGGCCCGGGCCCGAGGGGCTGCCCCGTCCCCTCACGAAGAGGGGCCCCGCGGGAGCGGGGCGGGGGGGGAGGGATCTCTCAGGTAAGGTCGGCTGAGACCCCGTGAAATTTGCCTTTTTTTGCAGCGTCGAAGAGCGGTGACCGCCGCAGAAGGGTCCCGCTGGTAGCTAAAACGGGGTGGAAAAGTCAGCAAGCAGCAGCACGTAACCGTGGGTGTTTTCAGGCCTGTCAGAAACAGTGCCCCGTTTTAGCACGGTTTCCCCCCAAGAGGGTCCCTGCGCTTCCCTCGCGGCCGGGCACCGCGCCTCACGAGGGATCGGAAGGGTTTTGTTAGTTGTACTGACTGGGGAGCGCGAGAAATACCGATTTCGTCCGATCGGTAGGGAAAAAATGACGTGTTTCTTTTCTCCTGAAAACGTTAGGAGATGACAAAGTTCCAAAAGTGTTGCGAAGAGCCCTGGCCCAGCTGTCGCTGAGCAGCATGAAGTCCGCAAACATATGCATAGGTCGCCCGGTCTTGCTTACCTCTGCTGATGGGCGGCAGGAGGTGAGACTCTTTCCTGTTCCTACAAGTGCTTTTCTTGTGCTTTCCGTGTGTTTCTGTTGTATTCAATAGGGACCAAAATGGGTCATGCGTTGAGAAAGATAGTGAATGTGCTTTTCCGTGTTTTCTACGCTGTAGTTACGTCTTTATTCTCAGTACTGAGAAAAAGTCCATGCTGTTGATTTTTTCCAGAAATTTGTGAGTCATGTGTGTGAATATATGTATTATATATGCACCCACATGTGTCTTAGTAGCAAAGGAAGAGTATAGCCGTTTGCTTTTCTTTTTTCTTTGATGTGTAGCATTTCCTAGTCAGCACAGTGTATGCTTTTGTGTCATCTGCAGAACGTGTAAAGACCCGGTGGAATTTTTTTATCTCCTTTGTAGGCAAAATGTAACCCCTTCTTTCTTGAAAAGCGTCTGAGATCGTATTGTAAGAACTCAGTGCTACTTGTATCTTACTCTGTGGCACCAGGTTTTAACCTAATCCTTCTTCCCCCTCAGCCCATGTTTTTCACAACAAAACATGGCTTACTTTAACTGAAGGACTGGAAAATAGAGGGGGGGAAATCTCAACTGACAGTTGTTTGCTTTGAAACTCTTCCTAGGTCTGTACCGCTTGGCCCACCACAGGCTTTCCAGGTGGGAAAGTTGGGCTGAGTGAAACCACACAGAAGAACCTGAAAGTAAATCCAGGTGATGCTGTCACTGTGCAGCCTGTGACTGGTGCAGTTATCCAGGCAGAGGAAGTCGATGTGAAGTTGAGGTATGGAGCTTGTTATAACCTAGTGACATACCATGAGGTGTCTGCTTTGCACTGCAGATTCTCTTACCTCTTAGAAGATGCTATTTTTCTCTCTTGCTTTGATGGAATTAGTACCCGCACAAAGTCAAATGTGCAGATATTTGTAGGATTAAGACTAAAGTTTAGTAACTGGTGGCTAACTGCTGCTACCTCCTCTGTGGGCAGTGGAGCAGCTCAGCTGTTGTACAAAATCTCAACTGAGGAGTGGTGCTGTTGTGGAGAATATAATGACGCTAAGGTTGTTAGTCTTAATTAAAGGTTCTTTGTTTTATGTTAAGTAGTAATGATAGTCCAGCACCTGAAGCAGAGGTCAAGCTGCCTGTGTTGCATTTGCATTAGGCAAAGCTGTGTAACTGCACGATCAAGGCAGATTCTTTAAACTTGTAAGTCGCTTGTAAAAGATGAGGATGATCTCTGTGCATAGAGTTGATGTCAGGTTAGAAGGAGCCTGTGTTGCTGCTGTTGTCATTAGGAAGTATACTGCAAACTGCTATCTGAGAAGCTCTTGTTGAAAAGTCCTGTTGCAGTTGAGAGAACTACTGGCTGACAGGCTGGGGAGAGTGAAGTGATTTTTTTTTTTTTTTTTTAACCACTTCCCTTCAAAACTTCATCCATGTATATGCGTGGTTTTGTGCTCCGCTTTTATTTACTGGAATATTTTTTTAGGATTGGAAACTCTCAGAGGTATGTTTTTTTAGTTGAAATTCACCCAAACAAGGGAACAAAAGGTGCAAGTCAGAGTTGTCTTGAAATCATGAATGCTTTGAGAAATTAGCAGTTTACTGATCTGCTGAATGACTTCCCGTATTTGTAATTTTCATAACATTCCACAGAGTCAGCATTTGGCTGATGGAGAATCTGATTATAGTTATTTCCTAAACAGAGTTATTTTACTTTTGAAAGTGTCCCAACACTTTAATTTTTATAAATTAACTTCATTTCCCTGTCAAACCTCTGCCTTCAAACATGGCATTGTCATCCATTTTAAAGGGCAGATGCTGTTTTCCAGCATACTGACTCTCAAAAAATTTGGTGAGGCAATTTTGCTTTTTGTCAGTAATATCAGTTTAGCTTTAATCATAGTTTTACTGATTAACTTGGCTGCGCATTGTCTGCTGACTTCCTGGTGTCAGCTTGCTTTGCCCTCCATGCCTCTCTTCTCACCAGAAAATGAAAAAAATGGTATCTTTACGGCTTTTTGTTATGGCTAATTTAATCCTATAGGAAGTTTTATTATTATTGCATACTGTTTGGTTATAGAGGTGGTTGAAAACGCTCATTTTGTTAAAAAACCAACCCCATGTTAAATTAAATAATTAGACCTAATCTATTTATATTTTCCTATGTTAATATGCAATGCATTCTTTCTTTAAAGCTGTGACTTTTACTGAAATCCACCTAAGGATGAGGTCAGAGGGATTGCATGTAATTTCTGAAATACTTACGATTACTGTAATTTTTGTTTTTGAAACTGTTCCACAGCCAGAGTTTTCCCTCTCAGCCAGTCAGGAGTCAGGCTCTGAGGATTGTTCCATGTATGTACCATCAGATTAAAAGTCATATGAATGACTGTTTTTCTAGAATTACTCTAGGAGAGAAAACATGAAAACAGTAATTGGTCTGGCTTAAGCCTGTTAATTTACTACAAACCATAGTGCCATCCTATCATGTAAGAATATAAATTATTAAAAGAATAAATGGAAATCCCATTTGAGAGCTGCCTAGGTTTCTAGACAGTACAGGTGCAGTTCATTCTCTGCAAATTAATACCTCTGGGGAGTTGCTTGCATGCATAATTTAGCTTTTTCTTCCAGTTAAAAAAATGAATCCCCCACCTCGGACCCCAACAACGTAATTGAGTATGTGTTTACTTGTCGGGAACGGCTATGATCTTTTGAGAGCTCTCCTCTAAATTAGCATAATACTCCTCTTTCCCTCAAGTCGCTTTCTGGATCGTAGAATTGAGAAATGGGTTTTTATTTCTAGGTTTAGAGCTCCCCCCATTGATCACACTTTTATTTGCAGCAGCTGTATCTGCTTTAAATGCCTTTGGTGCTGCTGCTGTTCAGCCCTTGGTGTAACGCTTTTCATCATACAGGTGTAAGTACTTAGGTTGTGGGCATTCATCTGCAAAGTGGATGTAGTGAAACCTTTATTTTGTTGTGAAAACAGAAGGGCTAACGTGCGAGGCTCGTACAGATTGGCTGAGGGGGGTAAATCCTAAGGAGTTAAAATAAAACGGTTTAATGGGCTTTAATAAAAGGTAAAGTGGCAAATGAAACAGGAAAAAGATTGTATGGATAAACCATCACTGAAAAATGATTGAATCACCACAGCCTTGTATGTTGCAGTGTATCTGAGGAGCAGGGATTGTTAATGATGTTTGTCCTCTCAGTGAGTTGTAAATGTGATGTAAAACGCTTTAATATGAACACCAGAGAAAGACATTCGCATAAGACACCTTTTACCTTTCATTTGCTTTGGGCTAAGAGCATATGTGTTCAGTCATGTGTTAAATCCCAGTGATGAGTTGGTGTTTGAGAAAATGCTATAGGTCTGGCCGGAGCTGGTGAGGGAAGTGGCTTAAGGCTTATCCGTTGAGTCAGTTAAACTCAATTAAATAAAAGACTAGAAAATGCATTGTGGGGAAAACTTGTACTGTTTTGATAGTGAATGTGCAGTGCTTAAGACATGCACAGTTTTGCAAGTGCTCAAGGCACTAGTTCAATCAATAGAAGACGTGTACGTGCGTTTGCAGGGCTGGAAGAGACCTACCGTATCTGTAATTTTTTCCAATTCAGTAAATGTAGCAATGGCCATTCTGCCTGGTGAGATGAGAAGCACGCATTCCATGTTTGTAGTCTTTAAGAAATGACAAATATAACTTATGATGTTGTTTATTGCAGCATTTTCTGTGGGAAAAACTAACCCCAAATTAAATATATACTCTTCTTTTGTTACAATGCGTCTAATACCTTCAGAGTTAAGATGATAGGATCTGAAGACTGTAAAGTGCTCATTGCTCTTTTCTGTTTGTGGGGTTAAATCATATACTGTAAAATAGGTGGTATTCGTCATCCTGGTGCCTTAGTGGTGTGGACTCTGTTTTGGTTTGGAACTAGTTACTGCTTGGAAAAACAGTTTGTTTTTTCTCTTCCTACCACAGGGACAAAGATGCCACCATTAATGCTGAGGAAATGTCTGTCTGTCTACTGAGAAACCTAGGTACAAGTTTTGTTGCTTCTCTTTTGACTGTTTAATTTTTGTGGTAGATCATCAAGTTTTGGATAGAAAAGCAAACAGTTTCCTCTTACATTCTTAATCAAGGGCTTATGGCAAAACAGAGGATGTTATTCTGCTCACACTTCTAGGGATCTGCCTTCTTTTGACTAAATAAGTTTGCCACGCTGTAAATATCTAATTTGCATTAATTGTGATTCCCTTCCTTCTGTCCATTATACGTATTGCTGGTTGAAGTTACGGTTGTTTAGCAATTGTTGCTGGCCTTCTGGCTGATATTGTGATGCATTTCAGAGTTTACTTGCACTATGAAGAAAAGAGTGCAATACTATGCATTAAAAACAAGATAAGGGATCAGTATTGACATGAAATCCCATACTCTGAATCTTTTTTTTCTTATGTTGGTGCTAAATACGCAAAATTGCTCTTCATTGCGTGGTAGATATGTGTAAGGCAGGCAAAAAAGCAAGGTAAGTTATTCAAGGTAGTGCTACTCAAAGTACTCACTACAAATAGTTCTACTCAAAGGGAATCTTCTGGTTTAGGAATTAATAACAGTATTGCTATGCTAAGAAGCAGGAAACAGGAACTGCATTCCAAATTCATGAGTTTGGCTGGAAATAATAAATCTTGTTTACGTTTTTGTCTGTGTTTTTTGTGCCTGTACGGTGCATTCAGATCACATTTCATAATCACAGGCTAAAACCTTACCTTTTTTAGGCCGAGACTCTCAAAGAAGGTGGGCTAAACATGAAATACTGTGAACCTATAAGGCACACGGCAAATACAATATTTTTACTTCTTACAATACTAATTCCATAATCTCCCTTTGTATGGTGTATGAAATTTAAAATGCTCAAATTAATGATGGGTTTAGTATGAGAGATTACATATGATACTGACAAATGTTTATCCAGTTCAATCTGCTTGTGTACAAAAGGATCATTTAAATTACCTGAAATTATCTTGAAATTGCCAAACTACCTTTTGTTATGTTAATTTATAGCACTCTTTAGGCTTCCTGATAAAGAATGATTCTAATACAAGAATGTCTGAATGTTCTTGCTGCCAAAGTAGATTGCAATTTCTTCTTCTTTGTCTTTTTTTCTTTTTTTAATCTTTTCATAGACGGGAAAATAGTTTTACCAGGAAACTTCTTGGCTTTCACTTTCTATGGCAAACCTTGTAACATCGTGGTGATGAAAGTGAAAGGAACTGATGGTGCAGAGCTGACTGCACAGGACAGTGCCATTTCTGGTGACATGCATGAGCCAGACCTTGAAAGATCTGATTTGGAGACAAGTACATTAGATTTGTCCTTACAGCTCAGCAAGATGGACATTGATGGTAGTCCAGAGGTTGCATCCATGAGCACACCAAGCAAACCGATGGATCCAGGTTCACCAGTTACACCCAGTTCTGCTGTGGCAGCCAGTGGTCAAGACTCTGGTCAAGGAGATAAAACCTACAGCAAGGGAGATGGTACAGACCTCACCGATGATTTGGAGTTGGCTGGGAAAGGAGGCAGTAAGGGACTCCCACTAACTGGCAAAACTGGAGCAATAAGCTGTACAGACAGTTTTTATTTCATTTCTTCAAGAACTAGAATCAATTTTATTGAAACGAGGACCAATGTAGCAGAAGATGTTGATTGTGAATCCCGAGTCACCTATGATATGATAGGAGGTTTAAGCAGCCAGCTCAAAACTATTAGAGAAACAGTTGAACTGCCCTTGAAGCAAGCTGAACTGTTCAAGAGTTACGGTATGATGCCTAAGAGTTTGCTTTTTTCATTTGGTACTCGTTTTTTTTCTTAAACATGACTCGTTTGGTATTTTGTTTGTGGTTTGTTTTTTTTTTTTTTTTAAACCCAAGTTATTCCAGGAATATGCACTGAATTTTATGTAACACTGATCTGGTATACTTGTGTGTCCAAACAATGTCAAACTGTTTTATAATTATACTGTATGGATACTATGAGAATGTTATGATTGGCTCGTGTGAAAAATAATTGAGTAGGAAAGAAATATGTGTGTCTAAGAAAATTCAGGTATGCATAAGCAGAATTTATAGTAAATAGGAAAGACTTCTATACTTGGGTATTTGAAAGGTGCAGATGTGTATGTCGTCGTAAGACTTTAATTTGTTTTGGTAGAGTCAACTAATTATATTTTTTTAAGTTGAGAAAAACGCAGATTAATTATTCTGCTGTTTTTATCCCTGTGTGTTGTAGGGTTTCTGCAAAACTTTAAGGAAGTGTTTGAAGCTGTTTACTCAAACTGCTCAGTGTGTTTAGTATGGAATTACAGAGTGGAGAAACTAACACAATTACTGTTGCCATATATAGTTATATCTAACATATATATGAACTTAGAGGATTTTTGTGACAAAGATAAAACCGTACTGTGTATTTATCACAAATCGATATGTACATAAGCAGGCATGTCTGCTCATTGTACTTGTCTAGGTGTGCATCACTGTGAGACAGGGCTCTTGCCTATAAATATTTCTTTAATATCATGTCTTTGAGGCTTTTTATTTCTCTGCCTTACATCTTCCCACGCATACGCTTTAGAGAGGAGGTGATTTCAGTGATCGCTGGGGCAACTTCCATAAAACACAGGTAGCTCTTTGTGCGTTGCTTGCGCATGATCAGCAGGTGTCAGTGGGATGGTGTGAGGTGTCTTCATCCATGTGTGGTCCAGCTCAGTTTGCTGACCTCCAGCCTCAGCATCACCGCATGGTTTTGTGTTAGCAGAAAGTTTGCTTCAGCATCAGTGATTTTCATACTTAATCCCAAAAGTGCTTGATCAGATTATCTACTAATTACATGAGAGATGATGATGTTTCCTCACTAGTTACAAACCTTTAGTAACCATCCAAATGTGGAGAGTTCTTGTCAGCTTAGGGGGAGGGAGGTTGTTAGCTGAGGTGAGACCTTTGGTTCAGCAGTTCTATTTCTTGCCAGTACCAGAAACGCCACATGAGGGAGCAGCACATGCTTTAATGGACTGTTGTGAAGTAATCTGTCCATAAAGACACTTCTATCTTCTGTCAGTTAGCAGCTAATTTTTTTCTTTTTGAGTATATTAGTTCCTAAGATTCAGCCTTTCTGTCCACGCCAGCTGTATTGTTCTCTGTCACCACTGGGATGTGACCTGCCCTTCGAGCATCATTCCCTGTCTGGTATTGCAGTACCCAACTGATGTTTCTTCTTTGGTCGTATTTCAGCAATGTGTTTTGTGCCAGGGTCAGTCCTTTGTCAAACGTTTGTCTGTTCTTTTTGCTTTCTAAATTTTAAGCTTCTCTTTTCAGCTTTGTGCCCATTTAATTTGGCTTGGCTGGTCTGAAGCTTTTTTTTTGGCTCTTTACCTGGGATCATAATATTACTTCATGCGGTTACCTGTAGTTTCTGTCCAGTTTTAGCTGTACACAGTGGTACATTGTTCTTCTAGTGTCCCTTATGTTCTGTGCCTGAATGTTTCTGTCTGTTTTGGCTCTTAACATTTGCCATTAAATCCTTATCCTTTTGATGTGTATTTTTCATCTTTTTGTAAGTATTCTTGAATCAAGCCTCACAATCTTTCTGAAGTTTTTTGGAGTGTTGAAGAGAAGTGGTTTTCTGATGTTGGAAATTTGTAATAATGACACTGTAAGAATCATGAATAACTTAACGTCCATCAATGTACTGTATTAGGTACTCAGTCCAATAATTTTTTGGAAAAAAAACCCCAAACACCACAACGCATAGGGAGCATTATAATGTTGAACTACTGAAAAATATAACGATTTAAATAGTTGCTTTTTAAACAGAATCATTTGGACTTTAAAAAATGTAGACGTATGTCCCATATAAGTGTGCTCTTCCCACTGAAAGCCTACAATTTTATCAAAATGATATGTCTGTTAAAGAAGTTAATGCTGAGGTCAAGTTATAATCGGTAATAACTGGGACAGTGAAATGTGCAAGTGCAGGTTGTTCAGTCCGGCATTTACCACAAATAACTTTCTTCTCTGTTTGTGTGCATGTGCTTGTTTAAAGGAATCCCTCCTCCTAGAGGAGTGCTGTTATATGGCCCTCCAGGTACTGGGAAGACTATGATTGCCAAAGCCATTGCAAATGAGGTTGGCGCTCATGTTACCGTTATTAATGGTCCTGAAATAATAAGCAAGTAAGTCCACGCAATTTATTTTCATTAATTCTATAACCATATTAGCCCCAAATCTGCTCTGGCATCTCTCCATTGTGGGTAAATGTAGATGTAGAATTGGCTATGGGCTATCTGCCCAAGAAAGTCAAAAACAAATGGGAAAGGGTTCTCTCAAGTAGGGCTTATGTTTCTTCTTGTAATAAAAGAGGTTCACTGGATTTGGCCAAGAAATTTGTGTAAGGCATGGACTAAATTAAAGAGGGGACTAAAACTGCATGTGCGATTGTGTGTTAGTTCTGCAATGAGAAGAGTGACTTCTTAAAGCATATATGAAATTAAGATGACACTGCACAGACTAATGTCTCCAGGGAACTAATTTTTTTTTGTTCTTTAAAAATACAGATAAAATTGTTTCTAACACAGAAGAGATAAGCTTTTCCCTTTAATCTTTCTTCTAGTTACAAGATGGTTATATCTTTTTCTGTGCCCCATTTTACCATAATTTCTCATCCTTGTGGAAATAAAGATTATTATAATTTGCATACACTTCAGGACTTTAAGAGGGTGCGCTATGGCTTTTTGGAACACACGAGCAGTAATTTTCCAAGTTGCCTGGAAAAGACCAAAAAATGTTTTTTATTAAAATATTTTAATTATTGTAGGTTTTATGGGGAGTCTGAATCAAGATTACGTCAGATATTTGCTGAAGCTTCTCTGCGGTACGTTCTTTTGGATAATTTTATTCGCGTTCACTTATTTGCGGTATTGGTTCCAGCGTCAATGTTCTTAAAAGAAAAACATTTGCAAGAATCTTTGAATTGTAATTTTTTCCTGCAGTGGTTGTTTAAAAGGAAATAAATTTGTTTATATAGCGTTTAGCTAGAAGGAAAGCAGTGAAATTCTAGTATGCCTATTAAGTGCTTTTGGACACTACCCTTTTTAAGGGACTTTTACAGATGGTGCCAATTCGCTCGATCTTATCGTTAGAGCATTGTACTTTATTTCAACAGATGGAAGCATGAGCCAGAGTTTCACCTGGATCCAAGTTTTTCTGTCTAGTTTTATCTTTGGAGACCAATGTAGTACTGTGCTGAGACACGGAAGCCAGCTATAAATGAGCTAGTGTTGGTACTGGATATAGCATGCCTCTGGATTAGGGTGGCATTCTGCCCAAATTTATTAGACTTGGTTAAGGAAGACTTTAGACTTCCAGATGGTTGGTGTTCATAATATATCAACAAAAGACTATCGCATACTGTATTTATAGAAGTAGCAAATAAAATGCTCTCTTTTTACTCATGAAATCAGTATATTCAGTGGTGAATCTTTGGGAGAGAGTTATAGAAAAGTAGATTGGTAGGTCATCTTAAAGGTATTAATTGTCTAATATATATAGTCATTTTAGTTATTTCTTTGAGTAACATCATATTCAAGGATCAAGCTTTTAGTTGCCTAAGGGAATGGGACACTTGTTAATTTTTGTAGGAACTGGATGTTTTCCATAAACAGCTTTGCAATTCTCTGCCTTGGTGTTTTAAATCTTCCTGAACACCTTAACTTTTTTTTTTTTTCCCCCCCCAGTCGCCCCTCCATTATATTTATTGATGAGTTGGATGCACTCTGTCCAAAGAGAGAAGGGGCTCAGAATGAAGTTGAAAAGAGAGTTGTTGCTTCATTGCTGACATTAATGGATGGCATTGGCTCAGTAAGTAGACTGTATTGAGACAATTAATGTGTATGGGGACTAGCTGAAAAAAGAAATTTTGCTTCTATAATGCAGCCAATTTTAGATGTGTCATTTGGGAGAAAAGAAAATAGGCTTAGGTGAGACTTTATATAGTAATCTAATGCTTTATTGGATGCTAAGCAGAAGACATAGGAGGGGAATGTCTCCTGATAACTGTGAGATTAAAGAAAAGTAAGTTTTCTTCCATTCACTGTCTTTCCTTTGCCTTCTCCCACTCTTGTAATTTTGGAGATAAAACTGAAATTTTAGTGATAGCCCATCATTGAACAAGCCAGGTATTTTGAATCGCTCTGAAATCAAAGTCATCAAAATACTTCTGGTGATATGTAGGCTGCATTATTAAAGGCAACAACAGCTATTTCAAGATTGCTATAGTAATATTTAGGACATAAACAAAAGCCTACTGAAGAAACAGTAGATTTAATTGACTTGAGTACATTATGGACTAAGCCCATAAAGTTTGCCAATCTCTCATCTATTATTTTATGATTATTAGCAGGAAAGATGAAAGAAATCTGTCCACAGCATGAAAATGAGTATCTCTGTTTATGTAATCTGCAAGTTTCTTATTATTTTCCTGCATAATAATTTCAGTTGCCCAATCTGGAGTTGTTCACAGGCAGAACATACTTTCTGATGGCAAAGGCTGATGGATATTTCTGGAGAAAGTGCTTCATTCACAAAAAGAGAATGGCACTGCAAGAGACATCCTAGCTGATTTTGCCTCACTCTGAATGTGAAAAAGCAGAGCTTGAGGAAATTGGTTAGGATTTTTGACCTTGCTTTTCCTACTGAACCTACAGGAAGCATTATAACCTCCTGTCTCTGCTGGTTTTGATACCTTAAATGATTTGTTTCCCAACTTTGTTTATTCAAGGTCTGCTGATACCTCTTTGTTCTTGTGCCAATGCTGCCTTTTAGCTTAAACACTTCTTTTTCTTTCCTTGGTGCTTACTTTCCTGATACAGGAAAGCAAGTTCTTGGGATTAAAGTGGGAGACACTGGGATGAGGGCATCTTGGAGTAAAGTTTCTCTTGTATTATCTGTATGTGCGTGCAGCCTATAGCATTGCTAAATTGTGATTAGGGATAGGTTGGATGGGATTACTCGTGGGGTATATATTCTGAAAAGTTTGCTTTGTTCCTTTAGAGCTAGCAACAGGATTTTAGTGTCTGTAATAGCTGGGAAGAGTAAGCAAGAAGTATGTTTATAAGCTGCGTGACATTTAATTGTATTTTAAAATTAATATTTTGCATTGTTTGATGCCTTCAGGAAGGCAGCGAAGGGCAGCTCTTGGTACTTGGGGCCACTAATCGTCCTCATGCACTGGATGCAGCACTGCGCAGACCTGGGCGTTTTGATAAAGAGGTAGAAATTGGGATTCCTAATGCCCAAGATCGTCTGGACATACTCCAAAAGCTTCTCAAGAAAGTTCCCCATTCGCTCACAGCCACGGAGTTGGCACAACTGGCTGATAGTGCACATGGTTATGTGGGTGCGGACTTAGCAGCCTTGTGCAAGGAAGCAGGTAAGACTTTGTGCATCTTATTTAGGATCTTTACTTTATTGTTAGTCTCTTTATTTTGTTTAAAAAAATAAAAATCCACTGTCTGTACTAATAGCTTTTAAAACAATGACATTTATTTAATTTTTGTGTCAAAGAAAACATAGACAAGCATGGAATATGAGGAACAGCAGTCTGCTCCTGGGCAGGTCAGAAAAACTCTTTTGAGTATTAATAGATTTTAAAATTGAATATTAAGATTAATAACACTAGGGAATCCCCTGTGCCATTTCTAGCATATTAGATAGCTAGCTGTCTCTCAGTAAACCAATGGTTTAGTGAGTTAACTGATACATCCCTTAAGAGTTTTTCTACTCTAGAGCCTACCCCTTCCGTAGAAAAATCCCAAGTCACTTAGGCTAGACAGCTTGTCCTGCAGGTCCTTGTTCCCAGGGTGTTGAGACTGTGGTGTTTACTGTGGCTCCCTTCTGTATTTTGTGCCTGTATTTCATTTGCTGGCAGATGAGGAGCTTGTGGCAGGGGCTAGGGGACTGTACGCACCTGGGACGGCTTGTGCTGTGGAGCTGGGAGAGCTGGAGAGCATGCCCTGAGCTGGGGGCTGGAAAGCGTCCCTTGGCCTCCAGCACAGGCATAGCCCTGGAGAATTATCCATGCATCATGCAGCCAGGGTTCAGTATGTTCCAGGGAATACTTAAACATGAGTTCACTTCTGTTTTCATTGGATGAAATATTGAAAGTATGCTCTATCAATTCTTACATTTTGCTCGAATGCATGTACGCAGTTTAAGTGTTGGACCTTAAAGCTACCCATGAGCAGCCTTTTAAAACAGCCTAGTCAAAACACGACTCTTCAGCTCTGCTTACGCATATTTGCTCCCTTGTAGTTCGCAAATATGTTTGCTGTATGTGCTGGTTACTTTTATTTCCTTTGGCACTGGGACAGCTTCCTCTGGCAGTGGCACAGTGCATGGTTAATTCTTGCATCAGAATCAACTATGAAGATGACAGAAGTTTTATTAGGGGTGATGGCACCCGGAACAGTAAGGTTTTTACTTGCCAGTATCCCAGGGATAGTTCTCAAATATGAATTTGTAGACTTTTGTATGGGTCAAAAAGAAAAAAATATGTACGGACACAGACTATTCCTTTGTAGCGCTCCCCTGTTGGCTTCAGTTGTGTTTTAAGCTCTGTTTTAAGTTAGCAAACATTCTTTTTAAAACAAATATATACAAACAACAACAAAAACGATAAACTCCCATTTTATTTTCCTTCCTCTGAGTTTATGGAAGCTTGTCAGTCTGCCTGTGTCACAGCCCTCACATAGTAAATACTTAACTAATGTAATCTACACTTTTCAGTGGAAAGTGTTGTGGTTTCAATTCCAAACATGACCCAGCCTAGGCTTTACTTGTGCATGTGCACATCGATTCTGGACGTTTCATAATCCAGCTGTAAATAGGCGATATTTACCCACTTCATGAGGGCCTCTTAGAAAACAAATTTTGAATGTTGTGCAAATTGAACATTATGTGCTATGTAGATCCAAAACTTCTGGCATCTACCTATGACTGATTGCAGGACACGCTGTTATCTGGGAGCTTTGCATCCAAACCAGTGGTAGGAATGAGGGAAGGAGGATGTCCCCTTTCTATTCATCATCTTTCCTGAAGTCTGAATCCATGCTGTTAAATTTCCCTGTGATTTGTTAACTTGGAGTGACCTCTGCTGGGGAGAATACAGTCCAGCGCCGTTAACTCTTTGCAGCCCACATGTGTTTTTCCTTTTCAAAGAGTTGTGGAAGCATGATTCGGTCAAAGTATTACATAAACTGAATTTAAGTTGCTCATGGTTAAGGAACGTTCTTAGTTGGATTCTTTTTTTCTGATTAAGCTCTTGATATCTATTTTTTTTTTTATATATTACATTTTCAACGACTTGTAAAATACTACTGCTTTCACTGGAGTTAAACTTAGAAAAGACTAGCTTTTATGAAGTAATGTTTCTCCTCAGCAGAGCAAGGTTATTCCATATGGCAAATTTTCCAGTGTTTTGTCTAGTCTTGTTTGTTGTTCCAAGCAATGGGCTTCTATTGCTTCACTTAAGAAACTGCGCTGTGGGCCAAGATAGCTTGCTGTCCAGGAATGCTCTCTGATATTCAGCCTAAGTTTTCCTTGTTTAGTTTTATCCCATTATTTCTATTTACATCCTTGTATAACACGTTCACTCTCCCTCCTCAGTGTTTACACCCTTCAGATATCTCTAGGCTGTTCTCATGTCCCCTACCTCCTCATTCATTACTGAGCCAAACTGTAAATATTTAGCTCGTTTAATCTTTCCTCATAAATAAGTCCTTCCTGCCTTCTGAGAAATTATGTTGATTTTCTCTGAACTCCCTCCAGTTTGTCAATAACCTTTTGGTAATGTAGGGCTCAGAATCGAACATAGTATTTCGTATGTATTACAACATAAAACATGATATAAACATACAGTTAAGACTGCTGGTGCGCATTTCTAAGTAACCAAAATGCTTAATATTCAGACAATAGCTGAGTTAAGAGTTCTTTCACAAATCTTAAGGTTATTTGAGCCACTTACACACTATGTGTGTGTAAGTACAGGTGAAACATGGAAACTAATTTAGGAGCAGGAATTCTGAACTCAGAAATACATGTTCAATTTTTGGTACAAGATTATTGTCGCTTGCTAATCGTGTTGCAGTAGTGGTCTTTGGGAGACTATTGAGTCCTGGTTACCCTATTTATATCTTTAGGTACTTCATTTGAGGCTGGAAAGCCTGAAAGTTTACAAGCTAAATATGTTTATATTCTTAATACAAAGTTTAGATCATTTCCAAAGGACTCATGCTTCCTTATCTTTATACTTCAACTCTGCTTTTTTAACAGATTTATAATATTGTGTCTATACAGCTTATATAAACCAAGGGTGTAGTAATTAATGTAACATGGTAAATGTAGTAATTGTAGGGCTATGACAGGCAAGCCTTTCACTTTTGCATCTGTAGTTAGGTTTCCTAAGATTTTCATTATAAAAGCTTTGATGTTTGTCTTCTATATAATTCTGAAGAGCATGTGTTAATGAAAAGTAAATAGCTATTGTAAATATATTCCAACTGTTTTCTTGGCAGAAGTTGTTTGTTCTCCGGTGCAAGAATTGCTTAGTGGTACTTCGGGGGTCAGACAGTCAAGTTTTCTGTTCTGTTCAGCAACTCTGTGCGTTTTCATGGAAGTCATTAAGAAGTTTTAGGAGCTTTTAACGTTCAGCTTGTGCTGAATGTTTCTAGGCCCATGCGTATATAGTATGTACAGAACTGTGGTGTTGTGTATGCTGGAATGGGCAAGGAGAGGAAAGGTGGACAAGAAACCTGGAGAATCTGTGCAGTGTGCTCTGGACTTTTACAAACAGGGTATTATGACCAAACACCTGTGAAATAGTTATATATAGATGGATATAATAATCAGTTAAGAGTGTTTTTATTTGATCTGCTGAATTTTGAAAATATTAGTGGATTTTTCTTCAAATACCTTATTTTCCTCTACTAAAGACACAGTTCTAGCTTCTCACAAAATGAAATCACAAAGTTTTGGGACTATATAGGAAAAATGTTAGTATCATGAAGCTTAGTATTGTTGCAAGAGTTGACAACAGGGTGACAGGCATCAGCTCTGTATGTGTATCTATCTCAGCCTTAATTGTTGCGCAGAGTACTGGTATCCCCCCACATATGTTGAGCAAGTATTATTTGTCTGTTTTACAAATAACTATGGTCATTCCAGTAAAATTAAATGTAAAACTGGTATTTCTAATGTGGCACGTATCACTAGCTTAGACGCAATGCTTTCAGAATTAGTGTACCTCATCTCTGTTCAAGGTTACATTGTCTGTAGTGACTACATTGAAGAAATTGGGATTTGCTGTGATTATCTGCTGCCTAGCAATATGCTTGTGATTTCCACAATTAACTGCATGCTTTCGTATAGGTTAACAGCATAGTACAGAAAACCTGCAAATACCTTTATGGGTACTGGACCACATCCTGTGGACATCAGCTTGCAATGAGCTCCTCATGGTGGACTCTTGAGGACTCGAGTACCCTCTGAGGGATTTACATGGACAGAATTCTTGACAAGAAAAGGACTTAGTTATCTGTGCAGCTGAGAAAGTCATATTCTTAAGACTGGGAGAGGCCTAGTGTGTCCTAAGTTATTTAGTAGACTACCTTTTAGTGTGAGCAGCTGCCTTCTGAATTGTTTCATCTCAAACAGAGGCAGTGTCTAGAAGATAGACTCTGCCGTATCCTTGTACATAATGTCAGTGTTTGTATGCCCCTGAGATCTTGTTGCTTCTGCTTTAATTAATTGGCCACACAGTCTTTTATTAATTCCGTAAAAAATTATAATGGTTTTAATTTAACAACAAAGATAAGCACTGCGCTTTTTTTTTTTTTTTTTTAAAACATATGAAATGTTAATTATGTAGCAGGGACATGAATGGTATAAACTGTACTGAATGTTAGAAGATGCTTAGCAACAAAGGTTTCCAAATATAGCAATTTATTATAAACTTATCCTTCTATGGCTGCCTGTAGCATTTCAAGAGGGTGAATATAAATATAGCTTGATTTCTTCAAGAAGTGGGTTCAGTCATATTGTTTACAGAGAAAGGAAGTATTTGCTTTGTAACTCTTAAAATTTATCTTGAACATCCTTGTTCATTACACATAATTTCAGTGTGCTGATATAAAACACTTGGACTGTGATAAGATAGCATCATGAGGAGAGGAAGAACAAATGTCTTTGTTTAAATAGTGGTCTCTCTTGCAATAACATCTATTTGGTTCCAGTGAGGATGCTGCGTTACAGCCACTGAAACTTTGAGACTTCTGTGAAAGAAGCACTAATCACTTTGTTTTGCATCAAAGGTTTCTTTTCAATTGCCTGATTGTAATACAGTTTATCTTTCACCTTTCTTAGCCTTTAGGATTATAAGGGTTCACTGGCTTCAGCTGGCTGTTACAAAAAATGTTACAGAAATAAGAAATTGAGCTACATCTTTGACCAGTATGAATCAGCATTACTCTGCTGAATCTGTGAAGCTACTTGCATAGACATATGATATGGTCTCTTGTCTTATGTTCATAATTTTAAGAGTCCTGTTGTTTGGAGATCTTACTGTCTATGGTGTTCATTTGGCCCTTTTATTACCCTTGCATTTTGATGAATAATATAGCTAGGATGGAGAGTCTTTATGCTGTGCAATCGGTAGCTCTGTATATTGATTATGTGTAGATACTAGATCTGTAAAAGTGTAAGTTATTTAGAGGGATGCTGGACTTGGCTTTTGTTGGAGCTGAGAAACTTCCTGCTGTATCTTTTATGACCCCAAAAAGAATTTCTGCAATCCGCTTGCATTAGAAAGGGAAAAAAAAAAAAAAAATCAGGCAATTGAAGGGCTGGCTCCTAGTTTTTTTTTTTTCCCTGTAATTGACAGGGAAGTAAATTCCCCTGAAACCCAGGAATGTCTCTTTGTTAGATCTATGTGGGTTTCCCCCCCCCAGCTTCTGCAGTTTTGGTAGCCTGGCCACCTGCAGGAAACGTGAGCCATTTGGGCTAATGGGATTAACAGTGAGTCTCTGTGCACCCTGAGGACCAGCCACTGACTTGTCTTTCAATTAGACAAACGCTGCGTTCAATATGTGGCTTCTCAGCCTTGTATCTCAAATCTGAGCTCTTCGTTTCAGCTCAGTCACAGTCTTGATGAAACAGCCTAGTGTTAGGGCATCAAGAATATCTATCCTTTCTTTAAGCCATAAAGGTTCAGTCTGAACCTTTCCCAACAGGATTTGGACCTGAGTTCTGCTGGGGGTGTACAACAAATGTAAATATTTTTCTTGGATTATAATCCTAAATGTACGAATGTGGGCTGAGACACTGCTGAAAGTGTAGATTTTGACAAAGGCAATTGATGGCCAAGGCAATAGGATTGTTTGTTTTGCAGGGTGTTTTTTGGTTTGTTTTCAAATTAACTGATTGCAGTTACAGATTTTAAAGGGAAAGCACTGCTTGACATGCTAGAGTTATCTTATTGCCTTATGGAAAGTGACTGAAAATACCATGTCTATGTTGTTATTTATTTATTTATTTTTAGCACAGATAAAAGGTTGAAGCTATGCTGTTGCAAATGATCTGCTATTGCATTCTCTAACTGAATACTGGTTCCCATGGGACATTCAAAATGAGGTGGGAAAGGCTGCTTGCCTTTTCATAAAAAGGTCATGTAGAAAATGTGGGGGTTTTTTGGGAGTGTTAATAACACGTATAGTCAGATGGTCAATACCAAAAAATGTGTTCTTATGAAATTGAGAGATTTTTTCAGAAATGGCAGAACACTGGATTTTGAAATGCACTGAAAAGTCCAGACACAATACAGAAGTAAAGCTACATATTAATTTTTGGACTGGAACAATTGAGTTTTCTGACACTGTGTTCCATCATGTTAATTTATGGTGTAAGAAGACCAAGAAAATCCAATCCCCATCTTCAGCATTTGTGAGTTTTAAGTTAGTGCTGTGTTCTGTAATTTTAAAGCTGGGTCCTTAATGCAGAAGCTGTTTTTAAACCAAAGCAATTGACCTAGTCTTCCATCTTAACAGGTTATGAACAAATGCATCCTCGCTTGCACGCATGCATAACAAAGCAATGTGGCTTTTTTGGACTCAGACTGTAACATATGTTTTTTGATTGTTTCTTAGAGCACTAACTCAGAATGATGGCTTTCGTGCAGAAGTGGCTACATCTGGATGCTGCTGAGCGGCTTGAAGGACTGGGTGGAGTGTGTTGACCTTATTCTTGTCCGTGGTATCCCTTGCCCTCTTTCTTAGGATTTCTTCCCCCCAACATCTCAGGGCAAATACAAAGTCAGAATTGGTTTTAAAATGGCTGTCTTAGTTGAACTATTTTAAATGTCTACTTTCCCAAGATTCCACAAAAATTGTGTTATTTTAGCTGCATAAGGTTAGATTCTCACCCTTTTACTTTGGTTTGGTGCCATTCTGATGTGATTGGAAAATTTCTGAATCTCCTTTTTTCCCCCATGTCTTTGCATATGCTGAGTGCACAGATGTTTCCTTAGTGCGACTGTCTTTGTATCCAGAGAGAAAAAGTCTTGCTCTGTTTGCCTCTCTGAAGAGATGCTCGTGCATGTTATGCTGCTTTTTGTAGTTATTTTCTCTTACATAAAATCTTTTGCTTTTTTTTTATGTTTGTTTGTTTTGTAATAGTACTTGATTTTTGTTTTTGTATGGAGAATGTTGCACTTACTGCTGTCAGGGCATGTGAACTTTTGGTTTTCATCATAACTAATTTTAAGTGTGTTTTTATCTGAAACTGGCTTGCAATTAATTGGATGATGGGCCTGCTGACTTCATATACCCAGGTGTGTGTTGAGTACTTTATAATCTGTTTAAAGCACATCCCATTCTGTCTGCTGATATTTATATAAGCAGGAAATGAAGAATATTTTCAGAAGAGTTGATCAATAACTGTTAGTAATATTTTCAATTAACCTTCATGGCAGATAGACACTGTGTTCTTGCTTTTGCAGCTTCAGTGGTACAGAAGAAACTATATTATTAATGTGTGGCAATACATATAGAAACTTCTGCATTTGAATGGGTTGGAGGGTCAGCCCCAAAACAAGTTGTTCGGTTTGAAGGGTGAAGGGGTGCAGGACGCCAGAGTAGCCTGTGTGGGTGCAGCCCTACCTGTGCAGACCAGTGGGCTGGGAAACGGCAGTCAGAACGTCATTCCTCAGCTTGCAGATCCTGAAAATTTAACATTATATCATTTTGCTTAAGAACAGAATAAATTTAGGGCAGACATTAGGCTGTCTTAGGCTGGGTCATTGGCCTAGCTGTGGTGCAAACAGATAGTTCTGTGTGGTCCCTGTTTATTTTCTAGACCTGGGAATCAACGCAGTGTTGGTAACCCAGCTCAAAGTCACATTGACAGGAGTGGTGTGCTAGTCTCTATTCTGCTTATCGGGTTTTGCGTTCCTCAGGGGCTTCAGCTCCCAGGATGCGAAGCTGGATAAGAGCTGTGTGCCAAGCAATGTTATTCCTGTAGCAACAGCAGAAATTCTCAGTAGTCTGTATAGCACCTTTGAATGAATGAAAATGATTTAACTGAGACTAAACTGATTTTTGAAGACACACTTCAGTCCACTATCTTTTAAATTATCCTATAGGTTTGTATTTTTTCTACAATGATCTGAGCTGCTTGCTCCCCTGTGTTAACTTTAAAGGGTTTGTACATCTAAGAACCGAAGACAACTTCCTGACCTTTAATCTCTGAGAAGGGCTTGGCAAATCCGTGGACTTTTACTTGGTAATGAAACATGCTGTACATGGAGTCATTCATCTTAACTGGCATTTTGCTAACTGGAAGGTATTCTGCAGACTTACACGCTTCCTTCTTCCTCTCTCATCATGTCTTTTCTAACTTTCCACCTCCTGCCAGCTGAAGTAGCATAACCATGCTCACTGTTATTGCTGACCAGCACACAAGCACTGCGGTGTTTTTCTCTTACTAACAGAATTCATGCTCACTGCAGCCCTCCAGTAACGTGGCATTAAATTATCGCTGGTGATTCAGACTTGGTTCCTTGTGATGCAGAAAGTTATTTTATTTCCTGGTTCTGGAGCAGGCTCCAGTTATGAATTGGAATTACCTATTTGGACTAAAACTATTTTTTCTCCAACATAGAAGCATACTTTTGGGGAAATTATTTGTTTGAAAGGCGTATTACATTTTAAGAAGCCTTTAGTAACTTTTTTTAATTTTGGAAAGGCAATCGTTTTTTATTTTGTTCTCTGTTTTGCTTTTTCATGATGTGTCTGGTACTCGTTTATGCCACTTTGTCTTGTTTTAGGCAGAATTTCATTTGACGCAGTTGTGTTTTTAGATAAGGTATCTTTTGAATTTTGGCTAACACTTCTCTCCTTAGTTGTCTTCAAATTTTGTTTAATCAGTTGCTTTGCTCTTATGTTCTTTGAGTGACCATAATATGGGAACGTCTAGAGCTCAAGTACAGTGTCATCTCTGTGAAGCAATTGGTATGCATTTTTTTTCCTTTCAGCTTTTGTGCTGAGTCTGGTTTCAAATGTAACTTGAACAGCAATGGTAACAGACTCTGTTTCAAATGCATTTGAGATGCAGTTCTTCCCATACTAAAAATCTGTAGGAGTTATGTTCCCCTCGTAGTACATGGGGAGGGACTGACTGTGTTACGGTTCATCTCACTCCATCTTGCTCTGCTGGCTTTAGAAAGATCTGATCTAACCCGTTTAGAGTAGATATTCATCTTCAGGTTGCAAAGATGCAAGCTTTCTCGGTATCTGAGTAAACGATGTTTTCCATAGCTGTGCTTTTTTTCTGAGTAAGCTAGCATCAGCTATACTTCAGGCAAGCTATTTGTGTAGAAATGGTACTATAGGAGAAAAGTTCAATGTTTTCTAACTCCCTCTCAGGCTCCAGGTAAAACATTTTCCTGGAATATATAATAGCAGTCTGAGGATCTGAAAGCAGTCTTAGTTCTTTTCTTTAATTGATAAAAGATCATAAAAGATCCTCTGGTGAAATGTAGCTTCATTTATATGTCTGTGTTAGTTATGTGGGAGTAAAATCAGTTAGCAGTAAGCATTTGTATGTAGAATGAATAGCTTCTACTGGGGGGACAGAGCTTAAATATTTTCAGGCAAAGTTTTCACAGGTCTCCTGACTTTAAATTTTAGCTATATTCTGACTTGACAACATTCCTAATCACAGTTAGACCGGCATTTAGGCACTAACTGTTGCTTCTTGTCTTTCTGCCCTTCCTATTCTGGTAGCATGGCAGTCCTTATTTTCCTTCTGACACACATATGACTAACCTTAGCTTAGGTACATTTATGTATGAGAGCAGGCTAGAAACAGGCAGTCTGGTATTCCTTATTTCCCTCTGTTGTCATTGTCCTAGGATAAATGATGTGTGTGTACCTGATCTGTGAATAAACTGTTTCCTGTATGAAAGAATTTTTGAAAATAAAGTTCCTCCTTCCTTCCTTTCCCTCCCGTCGCACCTCTCAGCAACTTTTAGCCAGCTCCATAGACATGTTCCAGCAAATGCCGGAGCTCTTCACGAAGGGCTATAAATCCCGTACATAATCCCTACAGTAGATTAGTGCTCAGGTTAGCCGAGTGAATTTGCAATGTTATAGTTACAAGGGATTTAAGGGCATTATCTTTCCTGTGCAAACAGTATATGAAAGTTCTTCAGAGATTTTCCTGTATAGCGCTGGCAGCTAAAGACAGATTGCAGAATATGGTTTCAAGAGCAAAAGTAAGGGTTTCTGCTTCCCGAAATTTTTTCTAAATAGGCATGCATTTTATTTACAGATTAAATAAACAATAAGTAAGTTTAAAAATATATTTATAGGAGTCTGGTGCATGGATTTATTTTTTTTTTAATTCCTTGGTAAATATTTTGTTGTGTTTGATTCCATACTTATGTACCTTGGAGAAAAAAAAAAACCAAACCAAAATCAACGAAACAAAACAAAAAAACCAAAACAAAACACACCAAAACCCCCTCCAAATTGTAGAAGTTTCTTAGGATGCAAACGGAAGAACACATCTGAATTTTTCAGCTATTGGGAATGGTGGTTCTGCCTCCAGGTCAGAGGAAAGCTTGCTAGTAGTCCACAGACATCAGGTGCTTGCCTGGTACTGTTCCATTATCTGGGGAGTAAAGGGAAAAAGAGCCTTTGCCTAGACACATCCCTGCTGTCCCTCAGTGCTTGTGGCAGCTGCTCTTGTTACTACCTAGTGCTGTCTCACCGTGACGGGTAGGAGAGCTGGTTTGCTGGGTCTGCACAGGATGAAAGATTGACTGAACAGGGGAGGATGTGTCTGTGGGACGTTCTCAGTGGAGCAGTGATCCTTACCAGGTGATGGCGAGGCTTCCATCTGCTAGGCAAACAGGCTTTGTCTGTGTTACTGTATATTTATGTGTAACTGCAAACAACATACCTACACGTGTTCACTATTTTTTTTTCTTGGATTTGACCATCCAATATCTTGATATAATGAAGTGCTATAAATTCCCTTTTGTTTATGATGCTATGATATGTTCAAGAATACATGTGATTTGTAGTATATGATACTTGAAGTTCTATAAAAGACCTCCTAGTATGATTTTGGGGGTTGTTGTCATGAATGAGCGCAGAAGGCCATGCTGATTAAAAATTGCCAAATATAAAGCAGAAGAGCTCTTTATCTCAAAAATATTAAACAGTGGAATAACTTCTGTATCCATTGCCTGTGAAGTCAGGTTTCTAAAGGTTTTAAGTTATATGAAATGCTTTTTCTATGCATAAAACTGTTAAATTTTGAAGTATAGTATGTAAAGATTTAGAAGGTAGAGGAAGATGCCCCATCCAGTGCCATTAGGAAGCTGAAATCTTTCTATGTGCTATTGAGCATTCTACTTCCAGCCATGCAGGAGAGTATCATGTTGGATCTGACAGCTGTTACAGGGAGAAATGGGATGCATCTTCTGGATTTGGCCACAATAATTTGAGAGGGAAATGCCAGATTAGCAGTGAAAGAAGAAACATTTCCTTTTATAAACAATCTTCAAGAACATTACAATTTCCTTGAGGCTACTTACAAATTCTTGTATTGGGATTCTGGTAGAGTAATTCCAGACAAGATGGATTTGCAGAAGAAATAGCTGATGGGCAATGAAAGATGCATGATTAACAATTCCGTTTTGTTCAGTTAATTTCCTCAAGTGTTGTGTATATTCTGTTTTTGAAATCTGAAGTATATATATGTTCATCGTTTTACGTGGATGCTTTCTATTATTTACAGTAGTGTATAATTATACACAGACTCTGACAAATATAGCAGTGTCATAGAGTCTATTTTTAGGCTCAGACATTTGTGATTATGATCTAATGTGCCAGCACTTAGCCAAGCTATGAGCAAGAAAATCTTACAGGGAAACAATGGTATCGACCTCATGCATAGCCTGGTACCAAAGAAGGATCATCTGTTCCAGGACAGGGCGTTCTGCTGTTTTTTTTCCCCTCCGTCCACTTGGTTTCCTCTGTTCTAGACAGACAGGATGAGTTGGTGAGGTAGAGCACACAGTTGCTGGACTGGAACAAATTGTTTATTTTCCATTGTTTGTAATCATGCATGACTTACTGTGCTTTTTTCTTTTTTTTTTTTAACTGGGATTTTCCATTTATACTCCACTGAGAATCAGTGTTGTTCACTGTTGCAAAGGCTGCCTTCCGACTTAAGTTTCTGCTCTGCATAGGGTAGTCCTAGGGACCAGTCATGTATCCCTTTGCTAGAAATAGGTAGCCCACGCCTGGGCAAACAGTCCCACTGACCATACGGCAGGGATTCATGCTGGAATAAAACAGTGAAAACCTACTCACCCACTTCTGAGCCTTGTCAGTCATTGCCAAAAGGCTATTGATATTCATTAATCCTTAAGAATGAAGTAGCATCTGAAAAGGAGCAAGCAAAGCTGAAACAAATGCTGTGCACAGAGTCAGTTTACAGCAATCACATATACTCAAACCAAAACGTTCCCATGTGAAAGATACTTAACAGCTAAGCTGAGATGCTCGATGTTTTCTGAGGTGCTATGTCTGAATCTTCAGTTTATCTGAGTTATAACTTCTGTAGTGATAAACTTGGGTTTGCTGTAGTGTTTCACCTCCTTCGCCTCTGTGTTGCTTCTAGCAGCATGTTTTGCACCCTACCCTGCATTTCCCTACATTAAATACATCTTTCAGAGTCTCGAGACAAGGATGTGTTTTTCTGCCTCCAGCAAGCCACTGGCTGTATCCTTCTCCTGTTAATAAGACTTTGTTCCCCCCTCTGGTTAGAGGTCAATCTGAAGTGCAGGAAAGAATGATTATGATAACAGGAGGAAACAGGAAGACTCATGCTTTCTTTTTCAATCTGTTTTTTATTATTGTTTTAATGTAAAACATTGTTTCAATTAAAAGCTGACCTGTGCAGTGGCGTGTGCGTGCACATGCCGAAATGAATTCAGGCTTTGTTTGGAAAGCTGTGACCTCTTTATTCCTGTTCTGGATCAAGGCTGTTGCATTTCAAACCCACTGCTGAGGACTGAAATTTCACTCATACTCCTAGTAGCACTGGCAGTAACAATCCTTAAGAGCAGTATTCTCCTTAGCGTTTTTATGTGCTGTTCTGTCTCAATTTTTAAAGTAAACTTGTTTGGTTTTAGGAATTCCTCATGTCATGGAAAAAAGATAACAATGACACGATTAAAATGCATCAAATGGGCAGTGGGCTAAAATGGTACCTGGTGGAGCAGATATGTATAGAAATGAGGAGCAGAGATCTTTATCAGTTACTTGCTTTCTCTATGACTTAATTTCATGCTATATTATTTATTCTTTCATTTTTTTAAAGCGAGAGTGCCGTGTGAATTGGCTTCACCAAGAAGAAAACGTAGGACTCAACCCCAATACCTGCTCCCACACCCAAAGTGTTAGCTGCAATGACACTAAAATAAGACGCTGAGTTTGCTATTTGCTTGGATGTAATTTTTAAATCTGGGGGGGGTGAACCTATGTTGTCTTGCTTAAGTTTTTTGTTTGTTAAAATGAACTGTTTCAGAGGAAGGAAGAAAGGGGGGGGAGGAATAACATGAAAATTGTCTGGGTTGTTAAAATGAGTCAGTTATATTTTATACTTGTCCTCTGGTGACCAGATTTTCATTTTTCTCCTTGGCCTCATGGAATGTTTTTATTTATATATCTTATTAGTTCTGGATGTTCTGTGCAAGGGGAGACCTGAATTACAAACTTTTTTTTTTTTTTTTTTCCATTATTGTATTAAGAGCCTGGGTATTGAATGCAGGTGCTCAGACTCTGCCATAATTGGCAGTTTATGGAGGGACACCAGCTGTACTGCTTCACAGGGGAGATATTATATCTCTTCACACGTTGTATATATATTGTAGGAAATGCAGAATTCCTGTCATTGTCAGAAACTTTGTGTGTCTGCATCTACCAGTGCCTCTGTAGAAAAAAGACAACAATCCGCTGAAAGTTAAAACCACGTCTATTTTCAGAAACAGCTTATCCCTTTTATTGTCCTTTCATGTAGCACTGATTGATGTTTTGTTTGGTTAAATATAAAAAAGATTTAACAAATGTTTGTCTTTTTATGGTCATGCAAGGCAAACTGGTGTTCTACTAACTGCCTTTTTTTTTTTTTTTTTGGTAACACGTGACAACAGATGATACATATCTGCATGTGTGTGGATGTGTGTATACCTGTATATAAGATTACACTCATCGTGTAAAAATACACCAAATGACATATTTAACAGTTTCAGTTCACAGAACAGGGTTGGAAATAGAAGCAATAGAACTCCAAATTCTATTAGACCTTAAAAGGCATAATTATACAGTGGGAAAACCGTGATGCTTCTGGGCATCTTACACAACAGGCACCATAGTTGCTCTCACTTGGGAATGCCTGGGAGCTGCAGATGGTACCACTTGGTCCTGCTTGAGGAGTATTGATATATTGATGTGTGAGTAGGTGGGACTTGTGTGGCTTTTGAAGGATCAAATTATAGGGGGAAGTTAGGAATTATTATCGAGATTTATAGGTATTGTATGTGAGTGATTTGGCCAAACAGAGGAGAAGGTAAAAGCTATGCCTGCATTTGAAAGGTGTCATCGCTGAGGGGAATGAAGAGCCATTGAGTGTTGCAGGGAACATTTGTGGCGTATCAAGAAAAATATAGGTATCTGGCATCTTACTAGGTAGCAAAATAGGGTTCCAATGAAAGTAAAAGAAATCTCATCAGTTTAAGAGCAGCTTGGAAAACACAGTCCTAATAATAGAGGAATGGACAAGGTTGCAAACGTCTTATGTGAGCTGACTTAACATTTGCCTTGAATATTAGTTATCCCTCTTCCTCTGTGGTTTAGAAATGTGTTCGGATCGATGTATAGACATTTAGAGGTTTTGCCCTGTTAGCTTCATTGCCAGGAACACAGGGACAAGGCTGTTTCATTCTGTCTTTTGGAACAGATTTAGTTTATATTCTGTCTGTGGTGATTAAATGCCCTTTTTCTTGCTCTCTCATCAGAAGTGTCTTGCATGTTCTTTGACCTAGTTAAGGCCCGGCATTGAGACATTCTTTTGAACATCATTTCCTTTCCAGTGCTGCTGTGTGTTTGTGTGTTGTACACTTTATGTTTGTGAGAACCAGGAGGAAGTCTACATATTTCCATGTTTTTTTTTGTTTTTAATAGGTTTGTACGCATTGCGGAGAGCACTGGGGAAAAGACCTAACCTATTAGACAACGAGGTGGCTGGGTCAGTGATGATTGCTTTCAATGACTTCCTGCAGGGGATGAATGATGTCAGGCCCAGTGCCATGAGGGAGGTGGCAGTTGATGTGCCAAAAGTAAGTTATTTTTTGCACTACGCTAGCAACATTGTTAGAGCCACGTTAAGATTTGCAGTTAGGTGTTGAAGTGCCCTACCAAAAGAGAGGAATTTTGTGAAGTGGAAGCCTCAAGTTACTAATAAGTGTTAAATATGATCTTTTTGTTTGCATATTTGTCTATTTAATTATAATTTTGAAGACCCATTTACAGAAGCTTAAGTTCCTAATGCTTTAGGAAGAGTTGGTAGTGCAGGAGCATATCTCCTGATCTGTAGTTTTATATGCTGAGTGCGTTCAAATGGAGTAAAAATTTTAAGATGTTTGCTCAAACCAGATCCTGAATAGTGGTGAAAGCTGGAGCCTTTTGTAAAGCAGACACAAACTTAAGCAGAAACCAACTGCTGGCGGTTGTAACCAAAGTGTATTGAAACAAAGCTGTGAAGAGATTGATTGCTGTGATTTTTATGTAAAGCAGTTGAGTCATTCTACATGTAGTTCACACTGCTGTGATCTGAATGTCTGCAGTGGCATTACGTGGTTTTAACTGAGGGCAGAATTAGGTACTGTAGGTAGGTTATCACTGCCAAGCGGTAACCTGTCAGGGGCTGTCATCATATGAACAGTTCTTTTGGTGGTGCCAGGTTCATCTTTACCCCGCTCACTGCCCTCTCAGTTATGTATTATAGTAGTTCAGTAGCAGACACAATGTAAATTGGGCTGGGGAGCTGATCTGGTTTAAGCCTCTGATCTGGCTTAAGAATATTCAGCAAAAGAAAATGTTGTATTTAATCTTACTAAATCTTGACTCTGCGAGCTGTTGTGCTGGTGTTTCTCAGCAGCTCCCCAAGCCCTAGAAGAAAACATTTATGTCTCATTGCATGAAGATGAGTCATCTGGGAATTAGATTGCACAACTGTAGACCCTTATTCCCAAACTATAGGAATGGGAAATAAAATCTGCGAACAGGATGCTGCACACAGCCAGCTCGGATATCACACTTGGCTTGTTAAGAGTCCACGCTGTGCAGTGAAGTGCTAGTTGGAAATGCCTGGGCTGGCCCCTGGCAGCTTTTCCTGGAAATGCTGCAGTGGCATCAATATCTGCAAGGGCTAATTAGTTCTGCTGAGAAACAAGGGTTACTAATTCTCTTGTTGCTTATTGTGCTACTGGCTCTTGGGCTCATGTCATTATCACTGTGCTGTGTCTTTTAGACATACCAGCCCATTTGGTGCTGGATAGAGTGCTGTTAAACAGCATGATAAAGACAGATAGAAGCAGGGTCTCAAGGTACTGCAGGAAATCTGTTCTGAATCCAGGTCAACGTACTACTCAGGCTCCTGTTGTCCACTAAACCATTCTGCCAGTGGCTTCCTTGATTGTCACTTGTTTTTATTTGTTAAACACCAGCTGCGTCACTGGAATACTACTGAAATTTATTCCCTTATTGAAGGGAAGATAACAACATAGTGCAGATTACTTTTGTGCTGACAGGACCTGTGTTTTTACGAAATAATACATACTCTCTGAAGATGTAGGGTAAATTTCAGGCCATCTGCTTGGTGCCTGGGGTGAGTTTAACGTGGAATCTAAAGTAGTGGATGTGACAGTTTTTGTGCCTTCCCATATCACCTACCAAAGGAGGTGCTGGAATTCAGTTTAACCATTATTTTGCGCTGCAGAGCTGCCAGCTTACCAAAACAAAGGTAACTGAGCATGCTCAGAAGCAGTCTGAGTAGCTGGAAATACTGACACAACTGTCCATGGAAGTCACAGTAGTGTAAATCCAGCATTGCAACGCCACCACCCTCAAGGCTAATTACTGCATTACCATTTGTATTTGAGGTGGGGAAGTGCCCTAAGTCAGCTCAGGTCCATGGGTTAGTTGAAGGAACTTGGTTATGCTGCAGCTAGGTTACTGGGATGGCAGTGCAGGGGAAGCAAGCAAAAGGAACCCAAACTGCAGCCCCCTGGTTAGGGCTGCTTGCTGGGGGCTTGGGGCATGATGCAGGAACACTTGCAAACATCTGAAACTCATTCATGTACTTTAGCATAGTGTAGCTATTTTAAAAAATTTGACCACTCTGTGGTTTATAGACATGCACAAGCAAAAAGAAATAAAAAAAAAATATTCTATTTATCATTGTTATTAAACTTACTTTAGTGTAATTTGCTCTTTATTAGCAAATAAGTATGTCATCTTCTCACCTGATTGTTAGTGTCTGAGTGCCAGTCACTTAGTATTTAATGTACTGTTATCCAGAGAATTTACATGTTTCATTTGTTGTTTGGAACGCAGATTGTAGCAGGAAATGTAATGTAGCTTGTAATTCCTTGGATACCTTTTTTTAAGAGGAGTATGCAACATTTTATGTTGCATGCTTCTAGTAATGATTTTTAGGTATGTCTTAATCTAATTTTGCAGACTTATTTTTGCTTCTTTGAGTAAAGTTGTATATTTAACTGCTCTGGTTGAAGTTGTATGTTTGATTTCGCTAATGTTTGCAGTTAATTGGATGCTGAAGTACTTGGTTTCAGTAGAAACTAGGAATCTAAGCAGCCAAATGAATGCAACTGCAGAGCCATTAGTTGCATCATTCTGTGTCGATGATGCTGTGTCCTAGAATGCTTTGCTGTTTAATATTGCTATGCTTGAATGTCTACTCCTGCAACACCTATGGCAAACCTTAAAATTACTTGCTTGCCACAGAACTGATGCCAATAGTCCTAATTTCTGTAAGAAGTTCTTCCTCTTTACTAATTTACCCCTCTTTTCAATACAGTGCTTTCAGTCCATGGACTTGGGCAACTTACCCATTCAACACTTAGTTGACTGTTGGCCGTGGTGTACTGTGATATGTTACTTACGTGCTCTGCAGTAATTTATACCAACAGAAACTGCTGTACTTACACCTTTTGCTGCATTCTTATCAAAATGTAAAAATTATAGCTGGGTGTGTGGGAAACAAAAAAGAAACAGAAAGCGTGAACCAGATAGGAGTCCAGCTTTCTTCAAGAAACTTAAAACTTGTTGTGTTTTGATCTGTTCTGTTTTTGTTTTCCCTGACTAATGTATCTTTGTGCAATCATCCTGTATTGATTAATCTGCAGATACTTTCTGTCTGTAAGGATAGGCTTTTCTTCCCCTGCTCTCCTTGCCACAGAAGCTATCCAGCTAGACAATTCATTGTGTGGGTAAATTTGTTAGAAAATCAGGGGTTACGTTCCTTCAGATTTTGGAGTCTGACCTTAACACTGTTTGTCATCTAAAAAATCCTTGCTAAAAATAACTTCAAACACTAAATAAATGATCAGCTATGAGATTTTTTCCAGAGAGAAGACAGAAGTCTGAGCTACATTAATAATACCCTTTTTCTTTGCTGTTTATTGCAGATATATTATTCACTTGGCAGCCCCCTTGGTGTGGATAGAACTTTTGGGCTACGCAGTTAGTTACAAGTAAAACCATTGATGTACATGCTGAATTAAACGGAGACTTTTGTGATTTTGAACTTCGTTTTTCAGATGGTGGGGTTTTTCATATTTCATTGCTTTGCAGTAGCCATGTGTCAATTGCATGAGAGGAGTTCAAAGTAACTTCTAAATAAAGCCACAAGTAAACAAATTTTGTTGAGGGGTTCCTTCCCTTATAGACATGACACCTTTGCCATTTATGAGCTGTTGGTTTTTTTGAAGCTGGTATCACCTCTGATACTGAATGAAAATAATTACTTGTTTTGTCATGAACTCCAAATTGTTTCATCAACACAGAACTTGTTCTCTGAAATCTGCAGAACGCTGAGCAGGCTGTAAGGAAAACTTAGTTTTCAAATTAGTGTTTGTTTTTTAGGTCCTAGAATTGAGCACTAGCTCCTTGGCTGTTTAGAAGGCTACTAGGCTAAATTGCTTTTTTGCAGTCTTTTGTCTTATTTAAAACCTGGAAAAACCTCTTGTTACATGCTTATACTTGGGGTGGTAGCTAAAGACAAGGAGATGTATTAGAAGTGACTTGTTTGGGTGGCCTTGAGCAAGTCACTTTTTGGTGTCTGAGGCTATTTGATAACCTTTATAGACTGCTTTGCAATCTGCTTCTGAAAAGTGCTCTATGACAAGCTAGTTATTAGGGGTTTTGTCATTGACATAAATGGAGCTCTTTTTTAGTCCAAGTATATTTAAAATTACTGGTGGGGAAAACAGCCAAAATGAAGTGAGTTTGGGGCAGTAGACAGAAAGTGAGGCTGTGTGCAGGAGATGGTGTTGAAGGCAGAGGTACCACCATGTGCTTTTTTTGTGTTCCTGCTTTCTGCTTGCTTTTGTCCTTCCATTTGTGTTCTGATTACCTTGTGCATTGGCTGCGACCAAGGCAAATGCAAAATACTTGCTGCCTGGTTCCGTGTAGCATCTTGCTTTCTGTTTTTACAGAACTGTTCTTGAACTTTGCTATGTGTTACAACCTCTTTAGAAGGCTGCTTTTTCTGCAGCAGGGATTTAGGAGAGAGGGGATGCACGTTATAAATCAGGAAGTTAATACTTCAGTTCTTTGGAGAGTTGCACTGTAGTTGCCATTCCTCCCTCTCCTATGGGTCTTTCTGAAATTTTTGTAGAGTGCTATGGGTTTTGCTTGCCTGTTTCACTCCCTTTACTGTAACTCAACGCTCAGATTTGTGTCTTTGCAGCCAAAAGGTTCTGGATGAGACATCCTTTGCATGTCTGCTTTATTTCTTTATTGCTGCTGCTTAACAGCCTCTGGGGAGTTGCTGCTCTGCATTGTATCTGAGCTCTGTTGACCTGTGGAGAGCTAAAGATTACGGCGGTAATGAAATCTTGGTGTCTTACACACTGTAGCAGAGCACTGTCTTTGTATGTGTAAGCTCAGCCCCAAGGCTAGTCTTTAAAACCATTTCCACAGTGACAGAGTATCACACTTCATTGCTCATGTTGCAAGAGCTTTCCTTTGAGTTTGTGTGCAGGTAAAAGAAGTGTAGCTAGCTGTCCAAATGTGCACACTAGAATTTGTGTTAATTGCAGCTGGGAAGTTACTGAAGATTTGTGTGCGAAACCAATCCACCTAGTTCTTCCAAGCTTATATGAATCTAAAAGACTTATTACTTTTGAGTGTTTTATTGTCAGTGGACTGGGTTTTTTCCCCCGCTTATCTCTATCCTTTTGAAATGAGGGGACAAAAAAAAAGTTTTTTTTAGGACTTGACCAGAATGTGAAGATAGTGTTTTATTAGCTATTTTTCTTTTAATACCATTGCTGCTTGAATTCTGCACCTTCTATTATAGAAATTCTAAATAAGTTACCTGAATTTTTGACTGGTTAATTATTTTCTTTTTTAACTCATAACAGGCAAGCTCACATTTAGTGGCCCTGTTTGTATGTTCTGACCCAGTTGTCTCCCTTTCCTCCCCTTCCCAGTTTTAAATGTAAGCAAAATCAGAATAAGTCTCCAGATTACTGAAAACAACCTTGTAAGGTGGTCCTGCTTCACCTTTTCTGTACAATTCTATTGCTTGTGTTGATGTTAAATGACAGGTAGTGGGTCTGAAAAATCATTTGAATAATGCCTTAGAAGACTCGTGCAATAGTCTGAATATTTGCAAGAGGGTAAAAATAACGTTTAGGTGTTTTCTCCCTGGCTTTTTGTATGTGTGCAAAGTACTGCTAATGGATATCACCTTCTTTTGCTGAAAGTTACACAAAATTTCTGATGGCTTGCTTAATTTTAAGAAGTTCTTGTGCATGTTTGTCAAAATCTTTGTCTAGCTAGAAAGACATGATGATAGGAATGACTGGTCCATGCTTTACCAGATATGAGTAAGGATTGACACTGAAAAATGAGAAAAGCTTATGTCGTACATCTTCTTTCCTAAGAAAAAGTTGTTTAAAAGCGCCAAGATTCAGTTCTGTGCAGCTTACAGAGCTGCTAGGTAGAATTAAGGGTTGTAGGGATAGGTAATATGTATTTGTTAAATGAAATTTAAAACACTGACAGTGTTTCAGATCTGACTCAGAAACACCAGCTTTTAGAATAAGGGAAGATTGGGATTAACTGTCTTGAGTTTAATTAAGTTGCTCAACCGTGAAATTTGAGTGAAAAGGGATGGCTTGCATGGGTGGAAACCTGGCAAGGTGCAAGTGAGGTATCTGACACATGTCTTCACTTTTTATAAACTTGTATGTTTGCTTCGTTGTAATTAAAAATCTGCAGGTGAATTTCTGTGTCTTATTGTGAAAATTCAGGTGGGAAGGGAGGATTCTTCTTACCTTTAAGCACTTAACTGAGGTGCCTAAATTGGACATCTCCTCACCATATGTTCCCTCTAAAGGAAAGAGATAGAAACTGGGTGTGCGACCACCTGTCTGACTTCTGAAAGAGAGTTTGTACTACAGCTGAATTGCTCTGCAAAGTCTCTCACTTTTGACTGTGTTGGTAGCCCAAGATACCCAGCTTAATGTTGAGTGGTAGGAATTTATACTCCTGTTTCCCTCTTCCTTTCCACAGTGTTGTGGAGTTTGTCCCTTTACTGTTTTTGTTGAATTCATCCAAACACTTTCATTTCAAGACTAGAGACTTGTGCACAGCCCATTTTCGTCTGTTTGCTACCATTCCTTTAATCCGATTTGTGCAGTTAGTCTTGCTTGTAGTATGAAGCAGCACTTCAGAAGGGAATATTGGCAGGTTGCAAAAGTTGGCTTGTAAGTTACCAGAAGTGACATGCTGCTTTGGTAATGCCCCTGCTAAAATTCTTTCCTCCCCCTGCTACTGGGATACTCTTCTGTGTCTGATTCAGTCTTAACTTTGCCCTGACCCATACTGAATTTGTGTTTCTTTTCTGTTTTTCTTCTTTTTTTCCATAAGGGAATCCTGCTTTTGGCAGATCCCTCTGCTCTCAGATCCTTCTTAGTAGGCAATGGTGATCAGCTCTACATATTTCATACTTCCCCAGGCTTATAAAGTAATTATTTAAGAACTAGAAGCTGTTGGTCACTAAGAGAAAGAGAGAGTTCGTTTGTGTTTTATTTCTAGAGTTCCTGTCACATATTCCTGGTGTGAGAGAGATGATGTTCTGCAGACAGCAGATCGGCAGCTCCTCACCTTCCAGGTAGCCTTTAAACTCAAAATATTTCTGAGGGCTTGACCCATGCGTATTGATCTTTGCTGTTTGCTTTCTGCTGTCTTTGTAATTTTCTTCTGTGTCAAGGACTGACAATTGAGAAAAAGTTTTATTTGGTTTGCAGTTTGCTTGGACTTACACAAAAGTGCTTGCACCACATCCAAATGCTCTTTTTCTTCCACTTCAATAATAGACTGAATTGCCTTTTTCAGGGACTATCTATTTTTAGTTTCCACTCTGTGTACTGGTATCAGGACAATAACAATGGTGACAAGCCAGGAGCGACACCAGTTTTCAAGTCAGGAGAAAGGCGATACATTGCCTGTTAGTAATACTCTGCTTGCCTTTTGAGTGTAGCTGACTTTCCAGAGCTGAAGAGTGATTTATATCTAGTAAATTTTTGGAAGAGTGTTTTAAGGCAGAAGATTGTTTGATTTAAGTGCATTTTGACATGCTTAATATTTGAAGTGGACGGGAATGGATGGTGACAGGATGAAGAACAGGATGGGGGATGTGGGGAAAAGTCTCAGGCTTGCTGACAGTGATGTGGGGAGAGGTGTAGCAGGTTTTAGATCTGTCTGCTGTTTTGGGTAGGACATATTAGTTCTGTCCCAATGTATGCCTGACAAGCCTGCCTTGTGTCTTCAGCAGAGCAAATTTAACTGCAGTTGTTTTTTAACTGCAGTTGGCTTTGAGCGTTGCTTTTTGGTGTGTGGTTTTTCTTTTCTGTAGATACTTGTCCGGAGGATTGTTCTCAAGCTTCTAGTCAAATCTGGAGTGCCCAAGTCCTGTGTAGGAGTGATAGTGTCGGCAGGTGGAGAAACCGCCAAAACTTCTAACACTCAGTCATTTTAGTGGGATTATACAGCTGGGATCAGGGCCTTAGTCTGCAGCTATAAATAAAACCAGCTTGAGCTCGTACAGTCCTTTCCTTCAGGGAAGGCATCAAAGTAATTTACAAATTCTGCATCAGCATCACATTAAAAATCCAAGACAACTGAGTTGTGACTTCGCTAGTGATCACGCCAAGTGTTGCTGCCTGTATGATCATGCTGTCATCTTATTGTTATTTTTCTGTTTTCTGTTATTGATGTTTGAAGTAGATACAAAATATTTTACCTACATCCTCCAGGATAAAGCAGGTCAAATCCCCTTTTATTTTGTGTGACTTTATTAATAATTGCTTCTTGTTTAAAAAAGGCTTTTTGAAGAAGTGACTTATTAAAAGCAAATTCATGAAATAAACAGTACGTGTTCTACAGAGCATTTTTGTTTTTTTTTCTTTTTTAATAGTTTTGCTCCATTGTCTGAATTCAGCAAAATGGTCTGCCTTGCAGGTATCTTGGTCAGACATAGGAGGGCTAGAAGACGTCAAGCTGAAATTGAAGCAGGCAGTTGAATGGCCTCTCAAACATCCTGACTCCTTCTTCCGAATGGGGATTCAGCCTCCAAAAGGGGTGCTGCTTTACGGACCTCCTGGATGCTCAAAAACAATGATAGCAAAAGCTTTGGCTCACGAAAGTGGTCTCAACTTCTTGGCAGTGAAGGTAGGCCATTTATTCTTACATTTTCTCAACTCCTGCATAAGAATTGATAGTTTACCAATTTCCAGGGCTAGAATCCAGTGGCTCTTAGTGTTTGTGATCGTTATATATGCTACCGCAAACACCTTATAAATATCAAGTAAGGTTTGTGTTTTCTTATGAAAAGAACTAGTGCTTTCTTGTAGGCTTTTTAAAAATTTATTATTTATTTTATAATAGAACAGAAATTATATGTTGGATGGGTGGGTAAGCTGTGTAGTGACATTTTGATTATGGGTATTATTTAAAATGTTTTTAAAAATGGAAACAATGGAATTCTTAAAGCAGTATAAATGAAATACAACTCTGGATAGTGGGCAGCTCTTTGTACTGCAATAATTGCTTGCAAGGAAATATTGTCATCTCATCTCTTACATTCCTTTTCATTCCTCAGGAAAGTCACTTTCTTTATCTTACTGTTCATGTTTCATTACAGATTTTTCTTGCCCTATTTCCCTTTTTTCAGGGGAAATAGTTCTACTTCATCAGTTTTTAGAAAGTTTGCAAAATCAGTTATATCTGGAGTACTCTTGGATAAGTGGGATATTCTCTCAGCATTAAGAAACACTTTAAGTATAGAAAAATTTTGGATTTCATTGCCTATGAATCAGTGTAATTGATCACTGTGGGTTGTATGGAAAACACATGAATGGAAGTTATTTAATAATAATACTGAGCTTCAACGCATAGGAAGAAAAAAAAGATAGCAGAGTGATTCCACATGGGGTAGCCTTGCAGCTGTGTCAGAATGTTAATGAAGTGCAAGAAAAAACATTTGTTTAAGTATTTTAAAAGTATCTCCTTCTCAGCAGTAAGATCACGTACTCTTGTCTGTTGACCATCTCTTTACTCACAAAGCCGCCTGTGTTGTTAGTTTCTACACAGCTTCCTCCTCTGCCTGTCCTTTCAGACACACTGTAACTGTAGCTCTGGATCCTGTCCTCTCTGGGAGCAGAGGCAGTCACACTGACCCTGAAGCCAGCAGCCCTTCATTGCCTGTGCTTCCCGTTATCGCAGACAGGCCTCTGGGTCACGGTCACATCAACGAGAGCAGCCTTGGAAACCTCAGCCCTTAAGAAACACTACCTTTACTGCCTCTTCCATAAAGACAAAGTAGTTCTTTGTACTCCAGAGTTACTGGTAAACAAGGTAACCTTTTCCTCCTGCACTCTTTAAAAGAAAACATTCCTCTTTGTCTTGCCCAAAGCACTGATGGCTGATAGTGTGGGGAAAAGAAGCAGCAGTCTGAAAAAAACCCAGTTAAAAATGAACATTATTACTATCCTGTATTCATCAGTCATAGCTACATCAGACATTTTTACTAATGCAGTTAATTGTCCAAAAGTAAAAGGTGGCTCATGCTGAATAAGAGGTATCCGAAGATGCACTGATATGAAATGCTTTTCTTCATGGTGGAGTTCTGATGGTGCAAACCCCCCTGTCATTGACAAGCTGCAGCAGAAGTGGCTGGCTTGGAGAAACTCCCTTTTATTCCCTGTCGGTTTAAACCCCTTGGCCTGGAACTGGCCAAATATTCAAGGTACAGATGTTTCAAGAATCACATCCCTGGAGCATGTCCAGCCTTGGATATGTTGACTCCAGGAAGGGAACATAGCCCACTTTCTCTAACTTCACATTTGCTTCCTGGACAGAAAAGGCAACATCCATCATGTACTAAATGTGTTAAACATCATTGTCTGTAGCACTTCTTAAAGCACAACAGGCATGAATTAATTTCCACTGCATGTGTTCCTGCAATAAATCTGAAGTAGATGAATATGTGGGTTTTTGGTTGGTGGTTTTTTTTTTTTTTGAGAGGGGGGATTTTTCTTGCTTACAGTCCTATTAATATTCCCGTTCTCTACGTTATGTCTGAAATATCTGTCCCTGGAACTGATATCAGGCTTTTTGAAATGGAAGTGTGTTTCTTGATAATTTACTTTTCAGACTTGCGTTTTCCTTCTAGTCTCTCCTGCCCCAAATAAGTAACTTTGATGAAAAGTGTCTGTTGTACTCTTTCAGGATAGTTCAGGTGGCTCAGGTTCTTGGGTCCTTCTCGAGAACGGACTGCAGGCGGGAGGCACAGCTCTAGCTATGGGAGTTTGCTGCTGGATGCCGTCTCTCCCTGTGTCTTGAAACCTGAGAGGAAATTGAGTACGTTACATGCAGCGCTTACTTGGTCCAGTGATTTTTGGAAGATGGACCTATTATGTCTGCATGCTACATTTAAGATACATGGGTACAGCAAGTTCAACTCTCAATAAGTGCTGAATGTACTGTACTTGTCTAAGTTGGCTGTCCTGCTTGGGTGCAACAGGTATCGCTTCTGCCCCAGCCTGGCTCCAAGAAGGCTTTGCACTGTTTTCCAGATGTGTCTATGCAATGTCTGTGCAGCTTGGATAGCTGACTGCTAAATGAGGTACTCAGCCGGCTTATATGTAATCTGGTAAAATGCGACATTTCCATGTGTTTTGGGCATGGCTGGTTGTCATAATGCTGTATGAGGCATGGTCAAAGTAGCGCAGCCTCCAGCCCATGTCTGACTTGTCTCTAATAAGGTTTGGAAGATGGGCCAAATCTAGATGTAATTTCTGGTCAGAGGAGCTGAAGAAAATAACGTGATAACAGACGTTTGACGTTGCATCCTGTTCTCTCCTGAAATCTATTGTGAAGTTTGAATGGTTAGTGTTACAATGAATGTGGCCCTTTTGTAAACATGCTCTTTGATATTTGGCCAAAACTTTTTATAGCTATATTTTCACCAGGATTGGTGACCTTTTGCTTTTCCAGAGGAAAGCAGTCAGTTGGTGGGTTTGTTTTACAAAGCAATCTTGCATATAATTCCTAAGGGGGATTGTTTATTTTTATTCCTTCACTTGACTTTCTTTGTCTCTAATACAATATATCTGCTAAATTTACTGGGGAGGAGGTTGTCAACTACTTTCCAGGGGATGGCTCTTCCTACTCCCTCCCACCACCCCTTTTTCTAAATCTCTTGCAGCATTGAGGCTTTTCAGGGTTTTAGTGGTCATCTTGATTATTCCCCCTCCCAAACCTCTGTTACAAAAAGGCAACTGAATTGTTCTCAACTTCTTGGAGAGTTCTCAGAGTTTTGCGGTCATGGATACAAGCGAGTATAAGACTGCGTGAAGGAATGAATTAGGATAACTTTTTCTTTCTTCAGGATTGAACATCAGTCTTGACTTATCAATAGTTTTTGATCTGGTTGAATTCTTATTTCAGTCAGCCTTCTATGCACTTTTTTACTTCTTCACACTCCTTTTTGTGCTCACCCCAAAATTTGTAATTTTCTTCTGACATGTATTTTATGCATTTCTTTTAATAATAGGAAAAAAATGTATATAGATATTGGACCCACTAATATTCGTAGGATGGGCGATATAATTTTCAGCTTCTGCCAGGCTGATGACACCTCTCTGTTATATACAACTGTCTCTGTGACATTTTTGCTTTAGGTGTCATGTAGCTTTCTGAAATTGAACATGAAGAAAATGAAACCCTTTGTCACTGTATTATTTCTGTGGGCTTTTTTTCCCCTCTTTTGACTGTTTATGTGGTGGGTATCTCTCTGTACTGTTTTGACAGTTCCTGCACTTAGGGTCAGCTTTGACTGCCTGCTTTTTTTGAGATATATGTTGATTAGACCACTATGATTTTATGGTGATATTATAAGAATATTTTTGGAGGAAACTTCCGTATCTTGCTGTATGGCATAGAAAATTATATCTGCATTTGTCTTGCATCTTAGTTTATTTAGATTTGTTATGACTGCCCTCTCGGATTTTTTTTTTTTTTAATTTTTTTCTAAATTTTATTTTTAGGAAATCCTGTATCATTGTGTTGGGCTAAGAATCTAATGAATATTACTTTTCTTCACGGGTTTTCTGTTGGTTTTCTGGGAAGCAACTTGCAGAGAATCTCTGTGAATTTTTTTTCTCTTCTGTTATTGTGGTACATGCATAATTCACTTTACTACCAAATAAGAAAACCATTGCACTTTTTTATTTTTAACCTATTTCAAAATGAACACTAAAGTTTGCTCTTATGTTGTCAGGCTGGGAGGCACCATAACAGTACCTACCCAGATAAACTCCATCACCCAGTTATAATGTGTTCCTTAGCTGAGGGTCCCCATAGGGCCACGGGGACTGGAAAATCCTTTTGCCCCTTGAGTTGCCCATAAGCCCAGGATGCTGCATACTAGAGGGATGTATGTTGTTGATGGTATCCTGCATTGCATTACCTTCTACTTACTCAGCCTGCTAAAACCAGAGGGAGACTTTCTGCTAATTTCAGGAGGCTTTTGCTCAGGATTATATCAACGGGGGACTTTGAGTTCTGTTTTCTGTCCAACAAGCAGATTACCTGAGTTTACAAAATAAATAACAAGAAAAATTATGTAACTTCTATATGCTTGTAATGGTTTTGGAAGCATAATTTTTCTTCTTGCTGCTTAGTGCTTTTTAATATTTGTCTGTTTAAAATCAAAACTAAGGCAAAAACTCACCTAGTGACAGTGACAAAAACCAGCTTAAATTTTCAGAAAATTTAGACCTCCAAAAGTCAAACCCCTTGCAATTCAGCTGAGACACACTAATTGTTGTAAACATAATGAAGCAATACTTAAAAAAAAAACAACAAACCAAACAAAAAAACTAACAACCCAAACCCATCCGTGACAGTAAGTAGTGTTTAAGGACATTAACACTGAGCAAACCGACGGTACAGGTGATGTGTACTAAACTGCTCTAAAATACTATTTGCATTGGTTAGGAGCTCCAACTATGGTGTGGGGAAAGAACCCCAAGGTTAGAAAACATTCTTGACATTTTATTTGCTGTTACTTAAGAGCTTGGGCTGAAGGAATCTTTTCTTTTTTTCAATTAGCAGTAATTACAAAAATATACACTGTTCTCAAAGCTCTGACTTCACCTTGGCTTGATTTAACTTCCTGTATCACCCTGCCGATGCTTTTGTACCACTCCCTGTGCTTGACATGTGCTTAAGCTTAGTTTGTCATCTGGGTCAATTATGTCAAAATATTTTCCAATTGAAGTTTCCTCTGCTTTTCCCTTCAGCTCTTGGCTGTGGCAGCTCAAACAGATTAATGAGGCTTGGAAAGGCCAACTGCTTTGCTTTGTGAAGAACTGTCACTGAATTTTGGGGAGACAGTTTAGCCTTTTGATGGGGATTTTAGTGGGCAGAAGCATGAAATAAGAAAGCTTGGTGCCTGTAACTAGCTAAGCAAAACATTTAAGATGAAGAATGAAGCAGCATTGTGGTTTTATGAGAAACTTGGGCAAATATTCGGTAAAATTTCTGAAAAGATCCATAGTATCACATTCACAGTAACTTGTTAGTTAATTAGCAGGTAGTGGAACTAACTGTATTTGAAAAATTTGTTTAACGTTTTTTACAAGGGATAACAATTTGAGATACTTCAGTGAACTCTTTCAGTCCTGAAGCTATCTGCATGTTTTACTCAACTAAAAATAAAATAAGGCATTCATCCACTCTTACCATAAGCTTCCCAAAAGTGAACGTGCAGGCAGAAAATTATTCAAAGATAATCCCCTGTCTCTGTTTCCTTGTCCCTTCTCAATTACCTTGGAAGATTAATTTTTAGTAGCACTTAGTTTCTTTCTCTCTCTTCAAGTTACCAAGGGTTTGTCAGCAATCAGGTAAAAGTAGCAACTGTGGAATGGGGTGTTGCTTGGAGGGGTTAAGTGTCAGCAGCCGAATGTTTTGCAGTGCAGATGGCTAATTTTGTGTCATCTTGCTCTATGATTTTTGATCCCATATGGATACTGCCCTGACAGTGCCAAGCCTGGTCCTAGACAGAGTAGTGGATGGCAGCTGTTTAGCCTGTAGTGAAAAGTGGTGGAGAATAGGAATGGGTGCTGAAAATCCATGATGAATGGGAATGACTCACGAAGGGATTTCTTTGTGGATGGGGCAAGTGAGCAGGATGGATTACTTCTAGATGAGCTTCAACTCTGTCACGATAGAATTTCACCTCTGACTTGATAGTGCTGGGCCTGTGCTGGTGCAGCACTTTGTGACCATGCGAAATCCTGGTAAATTTGAGTGGTAGCTAAGCCTGACCACTGAAGAGGGCCCTCACTGAAGGCACTGGTGCATGCAGTGAATTTAATTCAGTATTTCCAGTCAGTTCACACCACACTACAAATACTGGCTTCTGTATTGTGTAAAGAAGCCTCAAAAGATTGTCATTAAAGTTTGCTAGTCAAGGCAAATGGCAAACAAATGAATTCTGAGGCATGCCAATAAAGAAAAACAGGTATTATATTTGTCTTCACAGTTTAATTACGCTGCTTTTAGCAACTTCACTGCAAGGATTGAGGATGACAATTTTTTGCCAGCCTACTCCCTTAGACACTTTGGAACCCATAAGCACCTGTTGAAATTGAAGTTTTTAAAACACTAGACAGGTGTCAACAAGTTTTTAAGGTCCTCTGGAATGCAGGGCAGAGGGAGAGGAAGTGATTAAAATGGTGCATGGCGCTCAGCCTGGAGTTTACTTGTGCTGAGAAGTTGGGAGTGCTGCAGATTAAATCATTAAACAGCATTGAAAGAGAAGAAGTAGGCTTTATTCTTAACAAGTAAATATAATGCGTTTTCTGAGCAAATATTTTTCTATGTAGCGTAACCAATTACCAAATCACACATGTACAACCTTTGCGTTAGAAATAGCTTTACTGTTAAAATAAAGGAAGTCTCACTGTTTATCTTGTTAACTCTCTTTCCTGCAGCCGGCCTGAGTCATGTGTTGCTTTGGTTTGACTGTGGTAGGGATGGGATAGCATTTTGCTTTTGAGATTACAGTATCAAAAGACTATGTAACTAATTACTGAGTCTCTTCCAAATCAGTTAATGTTGTTATAGTAGATCGTCTCACCTGCATTGTCATGGAGCTGGAAAGAAATCACCAAGCTTCGCTCCTCTGAGCTGGCTGTCTATCTATGCTCCTCCTGCAGTTTGATGAGAAGTTAGCACATCAGTGAGGTGCATTGCATCTGGGAGGTAGACGTCTGTCTGTCCAAATCACTTAGTGTGAATGTCTAACTCGGATGCAGATGTCTGAGTGTGGGCAATGAGCATTGTGAACAGTTGAAAACTAATTTTGGCACCCTCTGTCTTTTTTTTTTTTTTTTTTTGACATTTACAGTAGAGAGCTCAGTTTCTAGATACTTCATTTGAAAGTAAATATTCATTATGAATGATATTTTAATGTATGTTTGATCATTTCTCCTTTGACCATGGCAAAGAGGGAATTGTGCGTTATCTATTGTAGAGTAATAATCTGTAGGATGTGATATAAATTCTCTAATTAATTGGATTTTTAAAATATATGAATTGTACTCTATGGCTAACATAGTTTAGTGTGTCTGTGTTAGAGCCTAGAACCGGCATGTGAGGTTATGGCAGTATTTTTGAAGAGAGTAGACAGAGCTGTATGCTGGAGAAATCTGGAGCCATGTCCATCTGGCTCTACAAGCATAAATGCATATCTTGCCTGATTGTCAAAACAGTAAAAAAAATTATTTATAGAGGGAAGTTACTGACTAAATTTCCTATCAGTTGAATGTTACTACCTCAGTATTTTCAGGTGGGGAAAAAAAAATCTGCAAGTGGTTTTAAGCACTGCTTAGAAAAATTACTGATACTCTTCAACTTCAGGGATACCAGATGTTCCTCTTGCAGTTTAAAAACACTTTGAGAACTTCTGTCATAACCAGGTGTACACAAGCTTATCTCATGTTGCAGCCTGTATACAGGGGTTTTATCTTTTGTGCAGTTAATCTTTCAAGAGCTTATTCTGATCGTATTTTAAATGTAAGGGATTTTCTTTTTTTCTTGCTTTTTTTATTTAAAAAAAAAAATCAACACCTAATCCAGATCATAAACAAGTGGCAGATTTCGTGATACAAGGGGAACGTATCTTGTAAATGAGGATGGGATAGTCTTTAAACAGAGCATACCCGGAAACTATCTCTACTTTGAGGTTGAATAAACAAAACTCATGAGTATACAGTGGGCCTGAATTGGCAGATTTTATACTATTAGTCTGGACTATACCTCACAAATGGTATGCTTATATGCATGGCTAAGCTACAACTACTTCTGCCAATTTCCTGCTCCAAATCTTTTGCTGGTTTTGGAGTCACTGTGCAAATGACCAGAAGGAACAGGTTTTATTTCTTCACGTCCCTTCGTATGGAAGATGGCTTGTTGCAGAAGAGCACAGAAGTATGCATCATTAAACTGGACCATTTGTTACTACCACCTCTTGGTCAGTATATCAACAGCTATAAACAGCTTTTAAAGGAATCATTAGGCTCACCTCTGGGCCAAAAATGATGTTTCAACAAATGTTGACTTGCTGACTAAGTTGGGCTCATGTAGTTTGATTTTTAAAGCAGTAGAAAAGCATTGAAAAATAAAAAAACCCCTCCTGGTATTTCTTGAGCGGCCTCCAACTTCAAAGCAACCTTCCTAAAAAGAGAAGGTGAGCTTTGTGAAAATTAGAAACCGTGTCAGCAGGTGACTTTGTGGCGGCCTATAGACTGCTTGTCATACAGATCTGTCTTTTGAAAGAACTGCCATCAAGCTCAGCTAAAGGTCGGCCCATTTGCAGACAGGGTAAGGCAGAGGTTCAGCTCGGGTGTGACCAGAGCTGACCCAGTTCAGTTTCTACATCCAGCTTCTTCGAACATTTCTAGTTTTTGTGTTGTGGTTTTAAGTGTTTGCATGAGATGAAATGTATACCAATTCCTCCTGTGTGTGCTTTCTCTTACTTTGGAGTCTTTTCCTTTATTGCCATGTATAATAAGAGTTCTAAGCCGCTTGCAATAAAAACCATGGTTCTCAACGGCGGTTTTGGTATCGCTCGTGAGTGGTGAACTAGGAGACCTTCAAATCAATTTTCATGAAAATTCTCCCTGAAGAGGCACAGGTCATTAATACATAGTGGTCTTTCACCTGGAGTTGCTGCTTAATGAAGAGAAAAATGGAGAAGAACTTCATGTCAAAGCTTACAGCAGAAACCATGCATTCAGAATAATTCTCTTTGGAAACGTTTTAAACAGTATTTATTGCTTTGATGTTGCCTTGATCATATATTAATGCTTAATTAAAAATAAAACTCCAAGCATCTGAAATTATATTGTACCTTAAAGCTCAAAGAGAGTAGTTTTGGTTTTAAGTATTTTTTTGCTCAGACAAAAGAAAAGAAAATGTCAGGCTATTTGATGTTGTGTCATAGTAGAGTAGTACACTATTGGCACTGATGTGTATGATGTTGGTTTCCATGAGAATACTGATGTGAATGAAGATTACTTATGAGAATAAGGGCGTGAAAGAGAAGGTCCACAGGGTCCAAGAAAAAGTTAGTAAAAGAAATCTATAACTATGGGTAGAATCTGCAGAGGTTTCTTAGTGTATCAGCTCAGTTTAACAGAAAGCTAGACAAAAAGAGAAGCCAGCGCTTTCGTTCCTTAAGGATTTGTTAGGCCCATGCTATCGGATTCCTCATCTGCACTGAATGTGATGAATGGCAAGGGCCCGGAGCAGCTGGGTTGTGTCTCTTTGAGCTGCAAGCCTGTTCTGCACAAACTGCTGCACGCTCCTCATGTTCGGTGTCTACAGTGAACAGTAGGAAAAAGCTTTGTGTTTTTTTCTCTTACCTTGTTTTTTCCTTCTCTTTCTTTCCTGTGTTCTTCAATTACGTGCCTGAATAATTCTGTTTCCACACAAGTATCCAACAGACTCGAATTCTGAAGTTGTTGAAAGCCTGCAGGTGACACTTCAGTTTAAGCTACTGTAGCAGTTGCTTTAAGGGTGGATGTTGATGAAAGGAAGCAACGCTAATTGTATCACATTTCCTATGCACAAGGCATGCAGTGCTCTTCTTCCAACCCTTATACGATTGCTTTTACGTGTGTGGTACACTAGGCTTGGCTACTGCAGTATCTCACCTGGTCATTTGGATAATAGACAACTCTTTGAAAATAAATAAATAAAAACAGTGGCATAGCCTGGATGTTTTGCTGATATCAGATAACTTCTGCTTTTCTTTTTAGAGTGTATGTTTCTTTCCCATAAGTATGCGCAGGTACTTTCCGATGGTGCCAGTGTCAAGATAAAGTCAGTGCACTGTTATTGCGAAGAGTGGAAGTGAGTGTGGAGAGGGGAGACTGCAGCAAACAGTGTGCTGCATTTTTAGAGTAGTGAATCTGTATTCTACCCATCTGGGTACAAAGTCCAGACGGTCCTTTTCAAAGAGGGGTTGTAACAGAAGCTCTGTCACTGCCAATGTATAAATGTGTGTCTGCCACAAATTCTTAATTCTAACATACCTGCTGTTTAAAGCTGCCTTACTGCTCTGAGCCAAGTGTTACCTGGAGGTACTCACAAGCTATGAAGCATAGGAAGGTTGTTCAGTTTTCTGACTGTGAAGAAGGATGTTGTTTCTGCTGGTGAAATCATGAGGACGCCTCTTCCCCGGAAAATAGATTGAAGCCACTGGCTCTTTTGCTCAGGGCAGAGGAGAATCATCGTTGGCTGTAGCTGCAGGTCAATGTTGATGCAAACCAGGCTGAAGTCCATGAGTCATTGCCAATCCCATGAGAATCTTAGTCCCATTAGGAAGCATTATTTAAGAAGCCTATTCTACAGGATATAGCAGAACAGAAAATACTCTGAGAGTTCTCCATTGTTTTACTTTTTATAATTGTAAGTACTTGTTCAAGACTTGAACGTTGACCCTGTGGTCTCCGGTCTGTTCCTAGTGGACAGGGCTGTGAGTATAAACAGGCACTGCAGCAGCTGGCACTAATAATCGTGCTTGGCATTCTCAGCAGAGAGGAGAAGGAATGCGAATGAGCTATGACACTGAACAGCTTTCTCACTGGGGATGGAGTGCATCATGGATGGGTTTCAGGTGTGCTGCTATGGCAGCTTCTTTCTGGACGTGCAAACTGTCAAGTTCAAAGAAGTGCTGTTAGACATTGGTTTAAGTCACTGTTTTGATGCTTGGCTGGACAGGATGCGTGTTGACAGTGCAAGTGTAATTCATCTTTTTGGCTGATTTGCAGCCCCCTTGTTGCTGTTGTTGAGCCAACAACTTTTAAGAACCCCAAAGTGTTTATTTTTTTTGGTTAATTCCATTTCTCATGAAAGTACTAGGAAAGTATTATGATGAGAGGACTAAACTACATGCATAGTTGCATGCATCCATAGTGCTGTAACAAATGGAGGAAGACTTGGTACAGGTAGAAGGTAAATCTAAAAATGCGCAAATAAGACTTGCAAGTGGCAAATTATCAAAATTCCTTGTAGCAGAGCATCAGTAACGTAGCACTGGCAGATTGTCTCAGTCATTTTGTATGTAAATGTAATGTGCTTATTAAACTTTTTTTTTTTAATTTTGCAGGGACCTGAGTTGATGAATAAATACGTTGGTGAGTCTGAACGAGCAGTGAGAGAGGTGAGAAAGGGCAAGCTATACATAATGTTACGCATCAAGCTTTCTTGGCATTCAAATTCTTTTCTGCTTATAAGGTTACCTTTAAACTTTCCAAAAAATCCCCTTCTGGTTTAAGTTTAAAAAAGAAAAGGAAAAAAAAAAAGCAGAAGGTATATTTTGTGTTGTTTAACTTTTTCCTGCATCGGCCTAGTGATGCATGTCAAAAAGCCTGTATCGCGCAGTATTATGAATAATTTCTAAGAGGTCTGTTTTTTTGTTTTTTTTTTTTAAAAAAAAAAAGACAGGGCTTATGTCTGTTCTGTGATGCTCTGTAGATTTTGAGGTGTGCAGGGGGTGATAGCATTCTGTAAAAATTTTCCATCCCTTAAAACTGAGTGTTTAATTGTTGTTTTTCTAGATCTTTAGGAAAGCCAGAGCTGTGTCTCCTTCAGTTCTTTTCTTTGATGAAATAGATGCTTTGGCAGTTGAAAGGGGAAGGTAAGTAATCCTGTTACAAAAATCACAGACATTATTTTCTGATAAATTACTCTTACATTGTGCAATCACAACTGTATTACCTTTCTAGAATTATTTTATTAAATATATTCATTCCACATGCAGAAGGATAGCATTTGTGACTTGTGCATTTAACTTGGCATAAACAGGTAAGCTGGTGGAGTTCTTCCTCCTTTCTCATCTCATTAGCAGGAATGATTCTACTGGTTCTCATGCCCTTTAGCTCTTTTCTGTGGTTTTAGCTTGCATTTATTTCCAGTAACTAACTCCTTTCTTTTCCCAGGCTTGTTGCACTGGCCTAATACAGCGTCTTCATCAAGCAAACAATATGATCATATGCTATATAACACAAATTTCCAAGGAAGCTACTCATATGTCTCAATTTACACTTACATTTAAACATTTCACCAGACTGGAGAAAACTTCATGAAAAGATTTGGGAACACTTACGTCCTTTCATGTGTGATGCTAAAAAGGGATTATTGTGCAAGCAGCTAACAATGTTTTCTTTAATATTCTGCTTTGTGATTCCAAGAGATGTTTAGCTCTTGTCTGAAGGATTATAGCAGGTTTTAGTTGCTACTGTAGCATTTAAGATTTGACAGGCTCTGTAAGTGGTCTTTCTTGGGGGATACCTTCTTATAAAATACTACAACTTGTTGTGAGCAAGTACTTTTTTTCTGTTTTGTTCTGCATGAAAAACTATCAAATATGTGCACGTAGAAAGTATTTGTCCAGTTTAAAGGCGCATCACAACTTCATCATTTTTCTGGAAAAGAAGCTACCTTGGCATCTATAAAATCAGATTCCTTTGTATTGCAAAAGGGCGATTTGTATCTGTCATTCTGACATTTCAGTGACACAAATAAATTGTTTATGTTATAGGAGGTGGCATCACATGCAGCATAGAGCTGCCCTGTGAAACTGTTAAGAAATGAACATGTTTTATGTTGAAAATGCAAAATCTGATAGAAGACATCTTCATCAGCATCCTTCTCACGTGCAACATCTGTAAATGTGAAATTTGTAAACAGCCTAGAAATGTTAACCACCCTGTGGTACACACTGAAACACCTGCCTGCTTATCACAATAGAGAAGTTGCAAAAATGTGTGCTGGAATCAAGCCAATGGCGGGGGGGGGGAAGAATATCTTCCCCTGCTGCAATTCTTCATGTGTTTAGCTTTCAGAAACACCACTTCATAAGATAAAACCTTTTGGAACAATAAGCCATAGTACATTTTAATCAGCCTTTTCACACAGTGCCCTAGAGGCGTTGAGTTTGTTTGTTTGTTTGCTCTATTCTTTTAGGGAGTAAGCAACCCAACTTTACCTTACCTGGGACTGTCTGTGGGGGGTAGTAGGCCTGGCACAGCTTGCTGAAGAATGTGGTATGACCTGCTGCAGTCATGTTGTGCTGGAGACATCTGGTTTTGGAGCTTTAAAAAGAACAGGGTGGGACACACAAATATTTCATTGTCAAATCTGAACCAGATGGGAGGTAAAATATGTAGCAGAGTTCTCATAAAATTCATCTGAAATTAAATGGTGTAGGAAACCAGACAAGGCACTTATTAGAAATGGCCTTTTTTTACAGGCTGACTTTGCACAGTAGGAATTTGCAAATGCATTAGAGATGCTAACGATTTGTGGCCTCTGGAGATCCATTTCCTGTACTATTACTAACCATACTGAACTTTTCAAGGAAACACCTGTTTATATTGTCTCCCAGTTCCCTCTGTTGGGTGAATTAGTTTTCTCTGCCTTGGCAGTGAAAAACACTCTGTGATACAGCTTTGTAAAAGTTTTTCCTCTCAGGTTAAATCCTTGTTAGGATTCTGTGGGCTGTGTGCTTTGTGCAGAATGTGCTCGTTCCCAAATCTCCTCTCCTGATCCTAACAGGATGTGTCCAGAGATACAGAGAAGCCTAAGCTCTTAAGTTGTGAGAGTAGTTTTACGCGTAGTTCAGGTCTGAAATACAGATGTGAAATAACATTGAGTAATTGCTTAATGCTTTTGCTCTTCAAAGCACTTTGCCAAGTATTCATTAACCCATTATTACTTGTTTAGATTTGACTAAAGCTTGTGGCTTTAAAACACAAACGTTTTGCTCCCAACCTTCTGTAGAGATCACAGAACAATCCCTTCTCATCAGCAGGCACATACAAACTAATAGACTTTGTAATTAATTATAATACAGGTAGATCAAGAAAGCTAAGGAATTTTCTTGTTTGCACAATTCAATATAATGTCTCCTTTGCATCATGTAGTGGAGTCTCTGTCACTGCACAAGCCATTACTCCATGGCAAACACTGTAGCTGCATTCAGATATGCCACAGTGCTTTACTTATTATACATTCCCAAGCCATAACTCCATAATTGTAATACATCTAACACTCTACCTAATGTAACTGTCTTGTATAGCAGTTTTGTTTTACAAAATGTATTTGTGTGCATTTATTAGTTGCAAGACGTAATACTTCGAAATCAGCAAAATTTATATTAATTGACATTTTTCAGTGTCAAAATGTATTATTTCTGAAAAAATTATTGCTTTTCCAGCCTGCTTAGAAGTTCCATATGTTTTATCTATATGAAATAAGCTCCTGGGTTTTTCTTCTTGTCTGTCCACACCCCCCTCCCAGTTTTGCATGTAGGCAGTAAACTAATACGTATTAATCAAAGAATTAAAAATGTGGGCTGGATACATATCAGCCTCAAAGAGAATTTACAAAAATAAAATCCTGCACCTCTGAAGAAAAATAGTTCTGTGTAAGGAGCGTTTCCTTGATGGAGAAGTCTGGAATTCCTTGATGCAAGAAGATGAAAGGGTGTTTCTGAATGGACATGAGTTTCCAGTGTGGTGGTGAAGACAGATAATTTGAGCTGTATTCACTTCTGCATTTTGTTCTGCTACACTGTGCTTCTAGTGCTTTTGGAAGATTTTTTCCCTCTCTGGTTTATGTTGAGATGTTAGAGGAAGTTTAGAGACAATGGAAAATAAAAAATTAGGAGCTGAATGGACTGACTATAAAGAAAAAGGGAGGCATTCACTGTAATTGATTCTAAAAGATAGATGATAAACATGTGGAAGAAATGATGGTAGAAAGTTAGAGGTGTCATGATGAGTGAGATAGGAAGAACTTCTGCAAATCAGAAAGGCTTTTGGCAGAGAATTCTTCACTGTAAGTTAGTCACATGGGAGGAGCTCCAGCAACGTACCACTTGACATCTTTCAAACAAAACTGACGTTTCACAAATTAACGTGCAGCAAGGAACGGTCGTGCACCGGGAGAAGTGAACTATTTGATGCACGGAGCCTTTTCCACTGCTTTGTGGTTCTAATTAGCATTTGCCTTCCACAAGCGGGTTATGACTTTTTCTTCCTTCTCCTTACTTTTGAAAGATGTTGTTATGACTTTTTGTAGGAGAGACTGCACTGAAGCAAGACCCACAGGACTGGTCCAGATACAGCAGTGCATGAGGAGGAAAGTTTGCCTCACAGTAATCCCTTGCCTGGACAAAGCTTGAGAGGCTTTACAAATTGCACAGCTGCAAAGAGTTATGGGTATTTGTTATCCCTTGGTATCCTGACCATGTAAAACCTAATTCTTCTGGCCATTAGAGGTTGCCAAGAGGGAAATGGCTTGGTAATTAGACTTGAAAGTGATGAATGAACGTGGCTCTGTGTAAATGCGGCACAGACAGTCTGTTTGCTGAACTTAAGAAATCTCTGTGCTTTGGAAATGGGACATTGTTTATATAAGTAGGATTTTTAGGATTTTTGGTCAAGAGACATATTTGTTCCTTTTCTTGCTTTTCAGAAGCAAAGCATTTTCCCCTTTAACTTCCAATCTTTGTAATGTAAGATGGGAAATGTTGTAGACTGATGTTGAAGACACTGACAAATGCCATTTTCAAAGGGAAAAAAAAGAAAGACAAGGGACAAAATCAGTACCTTGCATTTGACTTCTGGAGGCCAAAACAAGTTCGGAGATGAATAATGCTAACCTTTTTCAGAGTGAGGGTAGAAGTGACAAAGTGAAGGGACTTCGGTACCAATGCCCTGAAACTACAATATGATGATGCTTTTCTGGGGAGGTATGTTATCCTGTATGCTGGGAGGGAGAACAGACACATTCCTAAGCCACAACTTAAAATGCTCAGAACCTCTGAAAGATGTACTGTTTCCACTTTAGGTATTAAAATATTTGCAGTCTTAACTTTTGAGGCCCTCAGGCCTCTAAATGAAGCTGTGAAGAATAGCAGGTTCTCTTCTGTACTGTGCCACCTCTGCTTCTAACAGGGACTGTGATAAATCTTCTGTTTTTAAACCAAGCTGTCTGTCTTTCTGGAATATTTTAGCACATATTTATACTGTACACTTCACATATTACACTGTACACTTGAACATACCGTCGCATTTTTGTACCTATGCAAATTCCCTGGTGTAGTCGGCAGCCTCTGTCATGAAGGAGGTCAGTGTATTGCAGCCGCACAATGAAACCTACGGGCTGGGCCCTGCAGGGACAGAGCAAAGTGGCATTAGGTAGGATCAAGGTTCTCAGCAGAAAACCACCTTGCACAGGGTAAATTACCAGTAGTAGAGATGGAGGAGGTACTGTCACCCTAGTATTACTCAGGCAAAGGCAAAAGCAATTGAACAAAGAACACATGGAAGAAATGGAGTTTCCCGTGCCACACTTGTGAGGGACCTGATTCTAGCAGCTGGCTCAGTTAGGCAAGGAGGCTTATGTTGGCACCGGTTGTCCCTGGATTGGGGAACATCAGCTGATTCCCTGTAATACCTGAGCTGTGTTTGGATGTGATAGAGAGTTGAGGCATTCAAAACTTTTGTGACTGCTGCCTGAATTCTTTAAAGTTTTGGAATTTGGTATCCAAATAGAAATATTGTCTGGGAAAAAAGCTGCATGTCCAGTGCCAACTTTCTATTTTAGGCCTAGCAAGGAGTGGTGAAAAAGTAAAGTTTTGAAACAATTTAATAGTACAGTAAAGCTTGTAATTTGCTTTGGAATAGCAATTTTAACAAATAGCATTACCCATGGGTTGTGTGTATATATGATAAATGTCTGCAATGCCTTTAATTTTAAAACAAACTCGTTAACGCTTCTTGTCTAGCAAGAATCATAGAATGGCTTGGGTTGGAAGGGACCTCAAAGATCATCTAGTTCCAACCCCCCTGCCATGGGCAGGGACACCTTCCACTAGACCAGGTTGCTCAAAGCCCCATCCAACCTGGCCTTGAACACTTCCAGGGATGGGGCATCCACAACCTCTCTGGGCAACCTGTCCCAGTGCCTCACCACCCTCACAGTGAAGAACTTCTTCCTTAGAACTAATCTAAATCTGCCCTCTTTCAGTTTTAAACCATTGCCCTGCATCCTATCACTACACTCCCTGCCTTCTCTTCTCTAGGCTGAACAACCCCAACTCTCTCAGCCTGTCTTCACAGGAGAGGTGCTCCAGCCCTCTGATCGTCTTTGTGGCCCTCCTCTGGACTCGCTCCAACAGGCCCATGTCCTTCTTATGTTGGGGGCCCCAGAGCTGAATGCAGTACTCCAGGTAGGGTCTCATGAGAGCTGAGTAGAGGGGGAGAATCACCTCCCTCGACCTGCTGGTCACGCTTCTTTTGTTGCAGCCCAGGATATGGTTGGCTTTCTGGGCTGTGAGTGGATATTGCCGGGTCATGTTGAGCTTCTCATCAACCAACACCCCCAAGTACTTCTCCGCAGGGCTGCTCTCAATCCACTCATCACCCAGCCTGTATTTGTGCTTGGGAATCCTTTATCACAATGTGTTCTAAATCTGTGTTTCTTCCTTTTTGTTTAAAAAACCCCAATAATTTGTAACTTTGCCAGCCTGTATTATAATTCAGACGTTTGAAGTCAGTGGAGACTTTTGTTGGCATCAGTGGAAGCAGGACTGGATATGTAAACCCTTTTCTTGAAGTCATTCAAGTGCATGGATGAATGTACAGGGTTTAGAGGGACTAATCAAGTCTGTTAATGTAGGTAAGCCTGTTCTGCAGTGCTTGGGAGTGCTGTGGCAAAGCTGACCTGCAGCAAGATGCTTCAGCCAAAGACATGAATTTGAGCCTCTGTCTGGATTCCTGCCAGAAACCCATTTGAAACAGGTACCAGGATTAGAGGGATCAGAAGTGGGCATATGTGGTGACCACTTCAAGTCCCGATATGGCGTTGGGGATGGAAAAAGGTCAGCTTACCGACACTAAATGGGCCCAAGCAGGCTACAACTGCCTGTGGGGTTAGGACTATAACGATTGAAGGTCTTTTATTTTCTTTTCTATTTTTTTTTTTTTTTTTTACTTTAAATGAAATATAAGGGGAACATAGTTGTAATTAAAACTTATAAATGAAACTTATTCCAGATGAAAGTGAACCTCTTATACCTAAATATTGTTATAATGAAATGAAATCCAGTCTACTTAGTTACTTCTAGGTCTGTAATACTTCCAACTTAAACTGTACTTGCTTCCCTGGTAGACATGATTCATTACAGTTTTCAACTTGATTAACTTCTAGGAATGTGCAGAGGAGAAATGCTGAGGAAAACAGAAAGAAAGGAAATGGGAAATTTACTGCGCATCAGGTGTGTGTTTGGGTTTTTTTTTTTTAAGGCAATGTCTGTGTTAACAGAATAGGAGAACTCTTGATGTTAGCATCCTTCCTGTTTTAGCTAGGTGGTGCCAGGGCCAGATGAAAGCAAGGTCTAACATCCATCTTTCATGGACGTGTGTCTGGGATTAGTTGCAGGCAGATGGAAATGGACGATGGATCACCACCTGGGTACCTAAGGATTTGGAGATGTGCTTGGGGAAAGCCCTCTGGAAGAAAGCCTGTTGATTCCAAAGTTGTCTCAAACTGGCTCCTTTCTTCCTTTTCTCTCCTTTCATTGTGTTTCATTTTTCTGGGCCTACTTCAGTAACTTCAGGAGGCTGCAATAATAAGAAATTTAGGCAAATGGAAGAGGCTGGTTGCATGACTGTGGAGGATTAGGATGTTTCTTCAGCAGTCTGTAGCCCATTTGTTTCAAAGTCACTTGCTGACAGCTGAGCACTGTTTCCTGTTTTCACAAAGCTCATCTTCTCTTTTTAGGAAGCTTGCTTAGAAGTTGGAGGCCACTTCAAGGAATACTAGGAGTTCTTTTATTTTTCTATGCTTTTCTAATGTCTTAAAAACCAAAAGACATGAACCGCACTTAATCAGTGAATTGACAGTTGGCAAAACACCATTTTGGCCTGGAGGTGACCGTAAAGCTAAATATTCTACCCAGTCTCTGAATTTCCCAGACTTTCCCAGGTTTCCTCTGGAGATTTCCCTTCTGTAGTACTTGAATTTTGCTCTTGAGGAAACAGGGAAGATGTGAAACAATATAGTGGGTAATAGCTCATACAGGTGCATATAGAATACAACAGCATCTAATTGTAGGGTGCTGATGGAGGGAAGGATTTAGGATTATCTTTAAGAGTTTTTCTGATGACACAGGCAGGAAAATTCCCTGTTATGGGGGATGTTTCTTATCTTAGCACTGGTTTGGTTGTTGGTGGTTTTTTTGTTTGTTTGTTTGTTTTTAATGAATAGCCAAAATATTTAACTGATAACGTACAAGATTGGCATCCTGTATATCTCTCCTAGACTATTTAATAACATCCAAGCCTGTAGTATCTGTAGTGGTCTGAATTAATAATATGCATTGAAGTTGTACCATGTATGTGCCAGAAGTTAATATGGCCCAGTGTTTTAATAATGATCGCTTAGGCCTAGGTATGCTTGCTATGCCTTTTTGATTTATGACATACCTCTTTTGTTGTGAATGCATGTACATAGAGGAATCAATTAGTAATTGTGGATGACAGTTAGGCAGCTCAAAACAGGAGTCATGCTTGTAAGCAGAAATAAGTACGTGATGTAAAAGGTGTTGTGATTTTGAGGGGGAGAGGGAAAACTGCTGTGGGGAAAAAATAGTGATATTGTGCTGATTATGTAAACATACATGTCTCTGTAAACCTAGTATATTTAGTAAAGTTTGGGTTTTGAAGCCCCAGTAGCATTCAAGGGAAAAAAAGTTCAAAGCTAACATAAGGGCCCGCTCTGCTATCTTCAGAAACGACAATATTCTGACTGAATTAATATTTCAGCAGGGCATATCTGTGTGGAAGAGCCTGCTTTTTCTACCTGGCATGGCAGTATCTATTCTGCTGGACAAAATGCCCCACTGATAGAATTTCTGAGTGAAATTTGATATCTGGGAAGATGCTGCAATTATTATTTTTCTGGTAGTGCTATTGGAGTAGATTATTATTATTATTTTTTAATACTGTGGAAAACCTTGAACTGCCGAAGCGATATTTCACCAGAGTTTGTGAGGGAAGGAAATAAAACAGTGTGACAGTCAATTATGATCCCAGCAGTTGGACTGAAAAGACGGACTTGGCAGGTGCTCCTTGCTGACAGGTTACCCCTACAAAGCCCTGACAGGAATGTCAGACTCAATAAAAATCCTTCAGACTGTGCGAGCAAGGCGACTCTCGTGTGGGAGCGTGCTGGCAGGGGGCTTTGGAATTTCAGGAACCTTTTACCTCAGTAGTTTGTGAAGAAGCGGAGAGTCCTGCCAGAAAGGTCTATTTCAACCTATATTAATTTTTTTGATACCAAGCATTTTGTCACGTCAATGAGTTTTACATTTGTTTTGATAGGAAATTATTTCCAGAGATTCCGGTAAAAGAATTATTTGAGATTATATCACGTCCACAAGTATTTTTAAAATCTGTAAATTTTGATTATGATTGCAATTCTTTTGTTAGGGGGGGAAAAATAATAAAGTCAGCTTTTATCTGTATGTAAATCTTGCCTGATACGACATTTTGGAAAAGAAGGTGGGCTGTACTCCCATCTCGCAAAACCTGCATTATAGATTTCAGCTGTGTGGAGATTAATCCCTCTGCAGTAATTTATCCTGGATACTTCTCCTGAGGTCTGCCTCTTCGACCTCGCAGATCTGCCTGAGGTAGGGTCATCTGTGCAGAAATGGGGCTTTTCAGGAGAGGGGCCCTCTCAGACTTCCTTCTGGTTTTGTAGCTTCACAGTTGCTGTGAATTTAAGAGTGCTCACAATGCTGTTGTGTAAATATTTCTTGCATTTCTACGTCTACCATTTAGCAGTGTAACTAAATTAAAGTCCTGATTCTGAAGCTAAGGTGTTCAGACAGGCTTCAATGCCATTGAAGTCAGTGATGGGATGGAGAGTCACTGGTTCTCCTTTGCAGGATTTAAATGGTGATTGAGACTTAAGTACGTTTTCCAATGAAAATGACATCTGGTGTTCTGAAAAAACATTCATTCCACTGGCTTTGGAAGTGTTCTAGGTTGTCAGATGATGCAAGTGTACGTTTGCATTAGCTCGCAGTGGTGATGCTTACCAAATTTCATCATGAGTTGAAACCGTAATGACTACATTCTCAGACTGTTTTCAGTTTTCAAATATTAAAAAATCTGTTAGATAAAGGGGGAGGGGAGGGGAGAAGAAAAGGAAGTTAAATAAGTAAAAATGCATAAACCAAGAAGTCAGTTGCTGTCAAAAAAATGCCTATAGCAAGAAGGGTAACAGATTTAAATCTGGTGATTTCATACATCTGGTTATGTCTGGAAACAAAATCTCCTCGGCTTGAAGAACTATATAAGCTAGTGAACTGTATGTACTCCTTGATGCAGTGATAGAATCAGGCTGCAGTTGCTTTTATATCCCCAGGAAGAAGTATGAGAGTGGCTTAAGATGTTGAAGGGGAAATGTTGGTGCCCACTGAGATCTGAATCCAGCTGGTTAGAATGGTCATTGGATAAGGCCAAAGGAGATAAGAAAAAGAAAAGGTGCTATGGAGAGTCCTCACCTGCTATACTGAATTTGGAGCTGGGGCTTACAATCTCTCAGTTCCATCAGACAAGGCCAGAATTAATTCGGATTAATTGTGAGGCTTTGGTACACTGTAGAATGCATGTTTTATTCTGTCAAAATATGTATTGGAAGTGCCTTTAGCTAAAATAAAATACCAAGAACAGGTTTTGTTTTTCATATTCACCTTCAATAGTCTGCTTTAATCCATGGATAGTCTTACCTTGACAGGCTTTTGCCATTCAGGAAGTTTCTCTGATGGTCAAGTGAAGTGCCTGTTCAGGAATGCATGTGTGCTTGGTGTGAGACTGGTGGGACACTTGCAGGATTAGCTGAAATATCACATAGGGGAGGATATCCGGCTCTAACTGGTGTAATAAACTAGTAAGCAAAGACATTTTGCCTTTAAGACTCCTTCGTTGAGGATTTTAAAGAAAGAGGGGTTGGCAAAAAGATTAAAATAACACATAGCCTACAGACTGATGTATTTCATTAGGGCAACACAAGAGATTACTTGAAATTCTCAGGCCCTTATGGAGCAGCCAGACTCCTCTTTGCTCACACATTTTTTATTTTGAAGTTCAAGGTATTTCTGGTTAGGGCACGGCTCTTGCATATGCGCACCCGTGCACACATGGCCCTGCGTGGATTATGTGAGGGGCTTAATTCTGACTGCCTGGATTTGCAGGTGGCGTGTTGACAGGAAATTAGTTTGTACCAGGACGTGCCTTTTGAGGACTATTTCCATGCAGTTGTGATGATGATATCAACGTGTGGAGGTCAGGTGGGGGGGGCGAAGGCAGCCCCTTGGCTGGAAGTTGGTTTTGGCAGTGTCTCCGTGGGACTGGAGGGTTAATCATAATTTGTTTCTCTGGCTGCCGTTTGCGTCAAAAGTCTGGGCAGCCTTAATGAACGTTGCCTGTGTTAATTTGAAACCCTTGCTGGGAAATCATGGGAAAATGGAAAAAAGCATACTTGCGTGTCACCCTTCAGATTAACAGCTTGGGCAGCACTAGAGCTCTTGGAGCGCATGGTGTGGCTCTGATGCAGCTCCAAGCAGCTGGTAAAGAGATCTCTCACTGTAAACCTGTGCCTGCCTATGATTTTTATAGGGTATCCTGTTAAGGCAAAAGCTAATTTGCTGTAGACTGTGCTAAAAATGGTGCATCATATGACAGCTTAGTGAACTATGTAAATAAAAGCACTGAAATTGGAAATTCCTGGTGCCATAGGTCCCAGGCACCTCTTCATTTGATACTATTTTTATTATTGATATTTTTTGCATGCGTGGTTTTAAAATTTTTTTTACTCCACTTTTAACAGGTAATAATAAAGCCGCTAATAATGTACTGGTATCCCCCTTCATTGTTTGAGCTTTATTGTGCTATCAGTGATTGCTTAACTGCAATATTCTGATTATGCCCTAATTGCATGAAAGTCTTTGCAGTGTACGTTCCCCTGTAACAGTGGGGGTTTTCTTTAGAATAAATGCTTTAATTATTGTTTGGTTTTTTTTTCTTTTCAGTCTGAAGCTTGTAAGAGAAATGTTTATATTGGGAAAAGATGTAATATCTGTTCTAGCCACCTCTCTTTAAAACCAAATATTTCTTCTTTGTATCCTTTAAAAAAAAAAAAGAAAAAGTTTAGCATCTCCCCCAAAGTGTTCTAGCTTCAGATCCTTTCATATAATGTTAACATTTTGGTCCCAGTCTTACAATTATTTTTTCCTTTGCTTAGCTTTTTCTTGTGTGCAGTCTACTGGGTATAAAGTTGAGTAAATGTGAAACTTATGCAAGATGGGAGGCCTGAATCCCTACTGAGACTAGCTTATGTTACGAAGTTGATTTTAATTTCCTTTAAGCTCTGTGTCCTTCAAAAAGCATTTCCTATCCTTGTCCAACACCTGAAGCGTTTTATCATGTTCAGCCCTCTATAAGTCAATGGGACTGTGACCCAGGGGTATGTTAGAAACGTTCTAATATCACATGGGAATTTCTAATGCGGCTGCAACAAACTGAAAAGCTGACGACTAGCTAACCCAAGTCCCTTCTCTAATATTTCTTAGCAACCTAAATATTCTGTTAGCCAACATTTATTATAGCTCCTCAAAGATATTTTCCAGGCGGGGTCTTATAAGTTAACTGTTCTGCACTGGAAGATTACAGAACCAGTTGCAGAATAGGAACGTTAGAGAATTTATTTGGAGGAGATCTGTACAGCAACGATGGGGTCATTACTGTTGCTTTGGCTGTGGGACATTAAGGAAGCACTATGGTTGCATGTGTGCTGGTGGTGGATGGCAGTGCTGCAGCAATATATGTGCATAATAACTATGCAACTATATGTGTGTATTCTCTATCTGTTGGAAATAATTGGAGCACTTATATTTTAAAATCTAGTATTTCTTTTTGGATACCAGTGTTCGGCAGGGTGATTGTACTGCATTTGTGTGTATAGGTGCCTGTATATCTGTATAAACATTTAAGAGTACTTTTGGAAAAGGACTTTAAAAAAATTTGAGGTTAAAAAATTATCTTAATTCTCTGTAGATTTGGGGGTGACAGTAGAAAAATGTACGTTGCAGGAAGAAACCCGGCCTCATTTTAAGCATCAGACTTCTTTTTGCTTCTTAGTATGAAGTTAGAGGGATCTGGAAGAATTGGAGAGATTAATTTTTAAAAATTGTATTAAAAAGGGCCTGTTTAAGGGTGGAGGAATTAAGCCCTCCCATGTGCAGTGGAGGGGGGAATAGCGCTGGAAGAGCAGTCCCATTGCTAAAGGAAGATGTAGGTGTGTGTGTGCTGTCCGCAAGGGAAGGTTGTGTCGTAAACAGTGAAGCTTTTGGCGTGTGCCAAGAGCGGGGCTCCTGGTTTCTGGCAAAGGAGGGTAAAACCTGCATTTTTGGCACTATCTAGCAATCCCCAGCCACTTTGCCCAGCCTGCTTCAGCTTCCGTGTACCTGCTTAGCAGAGGGAACTTTTGGGTCGAGCTGCTGCCTGCGCTCGCCCCGGCCCCCCGTACTTTATGCATAGAGTTGGGTGCTACAAGGAACACATATACTTCATTTGTGTAGTGCATCTGCCAACATGTGAGTGTATACCGGTTTCTGTGTATGGTTCTAGTATCTCCTAGGTCTAGTATCCTTTCAAAAATAAAAAATTACATAGTGTGTGGTCACCTATTTTTTATACTGTTTCAGAATTAGGAGGATATTATAAAGAACACAACTGTTCATGAAATGTACTATTTATCACAACATATGTGCTTAGTCTCTTGATTTGATTTATGCAACGTCTTCCTTTTCTGCATTCTTTGTTATACGTGTGAATATATGTACACACACATATATATGTATGCACACACATATTTATGTGTCAAAGAATTGCCTAGGAAGAAGGTAGTACATCATTTGGTTACTCTTTTTAAAATATTAGATGCTTTAATGAAAATAATAGAGTTTATTTCTAAAATGCTTTTTGTTACATGTAGTTAAACAATTTGAGCAAATTTTCCATAAACCTCAAGGTTACCAGAGTTAATTCCAAACTAAAAAAAAAACAAAAAACCAAACCTAGAATAGTTTATGCCTTGTCTGTTTAGGTTTTTCACATATTGGTGATTTCAAAACTGGAGTTTTCTGTTTCTCGTTTTTTTTTTTTTTTTCCCCCTGGTATCTGGAAAATCAGCTGAGTTGAAGGACTGATGATACTATTATGAGGCAGTTGGTCAACACTCAGTTTCTTTTCATTTGATGGGGAGAACACAAAAATGTAGAGCAACTCTGCAAAATACATAACTACCTGATGTTTTTATACTGCAAGCACTGACTTGGATGGTCCTAAAAATGAAAGCTTGTCTGACTACTAAAGAAGCTGCATGACTTCAGTTATCTTGAAAATGTTTATTCCAGACATCCACATTGTGTTAAATTCTTTACAACCTACATAGCACGGTAGTAGGTAAAAAAACCTCAGTTGCTTTACCGAATACCAAGAAATCTTTTGAAGGACTAATTCTCTGATTTGCTTTTACTCACTTCATATGACTGATACTGTTTCAGGGATTGAAGGTGAAAATAAAAATCAGAAAGAATTAAGATAAAAAGATGGATCCCTGTAAATTGAAAAGAACAGTATATTCTTTCCTTTCTCCAATTTTCTAGGAAGGGAAAGCTAATGCTGTGACTTTTTTGTTTGGTTTTTTTTTTTTTTTTTTTTTTTTTTTTTTTTTTTTTTAAATCAGCTCTTCAAGTGCTGGAAATGTAGCAGACCGTGTCTTGGCTCAGTTGTTAACGGAAATGGATGGGATAGAACAGCTGAAGGACGTGACAATTTTGGCAGCTACAAACAGACCGGACATGATAGACAAGGTACGAATAGATGCACTGTCGTATATCCTGTTCTCTTGAGAAGACCAGATTTTGGCATAATTCCGTTCTCTTGTACTCTCCAGACTGTTGTCTAATCAATTTAATGATTAAGAGTAGAAGTTTGAAAATGAAGATAAGGCAAAGGAAAGGATTATGGTCCTCACCCCCCCCCCCCCCAAATTTTTAACAGAAACAAAATGTTTTGTGATAGCCTTAAGTATCTGTTTCCTATAAGAAATTTTCCTTAAATCAAGCTCATTGAACTTGTGCAGCAACATTTCTGTCAAACTGCTGCTGTGGTTTTTGCTTCTGTTGTGTTTATGCAGGAGTTTGCTGGAGTTTGTTGGTTTCATTAGTTACTTCCTTTCAAAAGATTAAATATCTCCTGGTGCCATTAGCCTGCTGCCAGCAATACAGTTTCCAACTGTAAATAGTGCAATTTCTCCTTAGATCCTGCGGCAGCTCCGCTGGAGCGACAAGAACGTTTCAAGTTTGTAAAAAGGGGAGGGTTGTAACACTTACTGCAGACAACCTCCAAACACAAAACCAACCCAGCAGCCCTCTAGAAAATCCACTTTAAAACAGTCTACCACTGCTGTGTCTTCTCACAGCTAAGTGCAGTAGACGGACCAGTCTGAAGTGATTTCCTTTAAGATATGTTTTGTAGTGTTGGTAAGGTTCTTTATTCCACAACTTTTCACCTTTACAACATTAATGTATTTGATGACAAGTTAATGAATTTTATTTTTCCTGATCTTTTCTAGGGTTTCTTATAAGTTTCTTAAATATTTTTAATGCTAACAAATTCTCCCATTTTAAACTGTTTCTGGAATAGTCTTTTCTGTTTGTCTTGGAGCATTCAGGCGCAAAATACATACAAAGCACACACTTTTAAATTAACGTTCACATACACATGAAGTCTTAAGAAAAAAAGTTGTATTTTGGCTCCAGAACACAGACTCTTCCCTTTTGAACTGGAGGAAGCCACACAGCTGATGGTGTCCTGACAAAGGCTTATTTAGAGCTTACTTACACATTATCTGTGTGCCTGCCATGCCAAAGTAGAGCTAGCAGAGTTTTCAGTAAGAGGTGATAAAACTCATCAGTGAAAAATAGCTTGTGCAAAATTGAAATTTTCAAGATTCCACTGTTGCCAAATTGATTTCAGTTTTCTTTGGTGACTATTCTTTGGGGTCAGACTAAGCTGAATTTGAAAAAAATTCTGTTTGTTGAACAGAGAGGAGATTTCCTTCTGTGTCAGTTCAACATTGTACTGCATTTTCTCCATCACCACCTGGTAATTCAGTTCTCTGTCATTCTCCCGTTTGCTGAATTTCTCTTGGGCCCACAGTGAATGCTATTTTCTTACATTTTAGTTTTATTTGAAATACTGGCTTACTGGGACAGTATTTATTTGAAATATTGACAATATTGGGACAGTACTACCATGTATTAGGGGTGCCACCCTGCAATACCAAGAACTTTTAGATAGAACCTAAGTTACTAGATCAATGCCAACTGTACCTACATCACTGATGCAAATCTGGACCTCTCAGCCTCCGACTGCAAGTTTTCATTTTAATATGGTGGGTAAAAATTTGACATCTTTTGTGCATCTGAATTTTATGGGGTGGTAAACTGTTAAGAACTAACAGCACAGTTTTGTTTAGATGACAACATATCTTATGTATTCTTTCCCCAAGTAAAGCTGATAGTCTTGACTCCAAATGTAAAGAAAAGGAAAAAGTTGCATCAGACAGTGCCCCCCACAGTAGCAAGCTGTGTGATTATAGGAATTTTGTTAGCAAGAAGCCATGAATGGATATTTTAAATAAAAATCTAAAACTGTTTTTACCAAGATATAATGGAAAAAAAAGTTCTGGTAACTTTGTAGAAAGCATTCACTTACAGAATAGCAGAGCAAAATTTCACCAATCTGGAGGAATGGGATTTTAAACTGTGATTTAAAGGGACTGGAGAATCTCATTTGAGTTGGTATTGCTCACATCATGCTTCACCCAGACAAGACAGGCTATACCAGGCCACCATCTTCTCCTGTCTCTATGCAATATTTGCAGTGCACGAGTTGCACTTTTTTTTTTTCCCTGGAAGAAAGAAGACTGACACCAGAAAGCACTTGTATTGTGAACTTCACTTAATGGAAATCTTTCAGTATTGGCTTTAGTTTACTTTGTGATCGGTGATCCCTTTGAAAAGGTAACATTTTGTTAATATTTTATATGGAAATACCGGTTCAGTTATGTATTACAATAAAGGAATGTCATGTTTTCATAGGTGTATGTACAGTAATTTTTAATGCGTGAACTTTACATATGGTGTAAAAGCACAAGGCAGTCTGTTTTCTCTACTTCCAGAGACTGGGAGGATATCTGGTATACTTTTTGTGACTATCTTTTAGCTTTTCAAACCAAGAAATGCTTGAGGAATACATGCTTTGTAAGTTTTATATTACATGCCTACAAAATTGCTAATAATCCATTCAGCATCTTCATTTATGTGGCTGCTTCTTAACTGGCAAATATGTGATGATTAATCTTTTGTAATTTGAAAACAGCACATGGGAATATCAAATGTAAGGGTACTCACCTGAGCCTCGTACAGACTTCATCATCCCTGCAAACACTACAGTATGTTGCTTTTGGGCAGTGAATAGGTTTTGAGTCAGACTTTATAAAGTTATGTTTAATGGTAAACTTGTTTTGACTTGTCACAAATGTCCATTAATAAGGTAATTTCTCTAAGATGTCATGATTGTATTGAAATATTATTCCAACCTTAAATTGTGTCCCATGTTTGTAGCACTTAGCTACTTTGCATCCCATTCATGTGATGCTGGAAATACTTTGGGTTAGTTTCAATTTTTCATAAGAAAACAAAACCAGCAAATACTGTTTTCAGCCATGTATGATACAGAAAGTGATTTCTCTTGGAAGGGAAATATTCTGGAACAAGATGTTCTGAACATTCTTTGAAAGAGATACAGAGACAAAACACCCTGAGTCAGTAATAATAGTAAAATCTTCCCTTTTATTCTTCATTCTATAAGTAGAATTGATGAGCAATAATTGGTGAAATGCTTTTTGTTTTTGGTAACTTACACACTCAGGAGTGATTTTTCATACCTAAAATATTTTACAGTAACTTTATGGAGCTGCTTATGATTCAAAGCTTGTCTGTATTTTCCCATGTATCAGTTGGCCTAACAAGAGAGATCAGTCACCCCCCCAAAACCTCGCATAAAATATTTTGAACACTGTGTATAATGTACTTAGCTTGAAATTAAATGTTCTATTCAGACATATATGTGGACAAGTTTTCAGGTGTAGTCTGACAGATCTCCATGGGAGAAAACCTAGACCAACTCATCAGGTTTTGTGTGTCCTTTTTTAGTGGAACCTGTTTTCCTAGCCTTTTAGTACTGGGCTTACTTCTTGGGTGAGAAGCGTGACTTGCTATCAGTACCTGCTCACGCAGGTATCTTTTTTTCTCTTAAGCAGTGTTTCAATCTCCATTATCAAGGGTAAAGAGAAGGAAGAGAGACTGTCAGATCAGCAGGGACCTTGGTGAATGTTTTAGCACAGGAAGCAAGATGCATGTTGCTGCGGCATCAGATAGTTTTACCTCCTGCTGGGTCAAATTTGAATGTCAAACACATTAGCTGTGATGTAAAACATGAGGCGCTGAGTGAAGTGATGGCCTGTGGTATAGGATGACATCCTGGTGCTCCTGACAGCTTCACTTCTCCTTATCGTGGGGTGCCGAAAAGATGTATCCTCAAATATGCAATTTGCATAAGAATGACAGGATGTGATAGGACAAATGAAGATTAATGAGATGCTGTGCTGTCAACGTTGCCCATTGTCTCTAGATTGATGACGGTCTGGATTTTGTCTGTGTTCATGGGCTTCAGTGTAGTTTAAACATGGTACGTTGAATACAGAAGAGCTGATTCTTTACGAATGCTTTGTTAGTACCGGAGGGCTTGGCTCCTAATTTCAAAGCATCTTGCATGTTGGTATAAGAACACGTGTTCTGCGTATTGTGCCAGTGCAGAGGATTTTTGCTGCCTCCTTTTGCATATTTATTTTGCCTTTTAAAAACTTCCTGCTCCCTAGCCTTCCTTCTCACTTTCTTCCTCTTCCACCTTCTCTTCATTCACCTGCAAGTTTTGCTGTTCCTTGGATAAGCTCTGTTGGCTTCACTGTATTAACCACTGGGTTTGAATTTAGCTTATTTGGTTTAAGAACCACATGGATGCTACTGAGATCTCTGTTCTGCTTATGTGAACAATATAAAAAAAACCTGCAGCCTATATTCTTCCTAGCAACTGCCAAGCATGAGGAAGGGGAATAAAGCTCCCTTGCTCCGTCGTTCATTTGGATTTGGAGGAGTCTTTTGGGCAGAGAAGTCAAACAGAGGTTCATCAAGTTGATCTGACCCTCCAAATGTTGATTACTGTGTAGTTATGGGACAACCTTAATTTAAAGTGGCTTGTTTTGATGAAAATAAAAAATGCATGATAGAGCCATTTGGCAGAATCAGTAAAGAAATTATAATTTCTTGCCTGCAGCAAAAGTAAATAATCTTTCCTCTTCAAAAACATCAAAGTTCTGTTTTTCTGCAGGCTTATGGAAGAAATTCAAATATTTAAGTTTTCAGTTTTACAAGTTAAAAGGAATAGGAAAATCTTGCATATTTATTCATTATTGTCTGGAAATGTGTATGTGCTGTTATAAAGCAGGTGATGCTACAAGCAAATGTAGCAGGCAGATGCAGTGGCACAAACTTAACTCACTACCACGTAATATATTTTCCTATTTACATATTTGCCTATTTGTGATTTCCATTTTGGTCGGATATATCTTACTAGAGGTTCTTCCTATGTTACAGCTTTGACTTGGTAGGATTTCAGTTTTCCCAAATATGGAACTGTAGAGTTACAACCCACATAATCCATCAGTCATATGCTATGTTTCCCTCTGTGACACCCCTCCAGTTGATCAAAGATTATAAAATACTCTAGGTTGGAAGGAGTCCTTGGGGGTCTTCTGGTCCAGCCTCCTGCTTCAGCAGGGCCAACTTCGGTGTTTGGTCAGGTCGCTCAAGGCCGGTCCAGGAGAGTTTTGAGTTTCTCCAAGGATGCAGACTTCACAGCCTCTGGGCACCTGCTGCGCTGTTTGACCACCTTCACCGGGAACATTTTTTTTCCTTATATTTAACAGTCTAGCTTGCTGTAACTTTTGCGTGCTGTGTACCTCTGAGAAGTGTCTGGCTCTGTCGTCTCAACAAACCATCCCACCACTCCCTGCTGCTTTAGGTACGTGAAGACAGACAGAATTGTACATGGAATTGTGAAGGAGAACTGTGATTTTTTTTTTTTTTTTTTTTTTCTTCCCCTGTCCCTAGTACTCAGGTGGTAAACCCCCTAATCAAGCTGTGCCTGAAAGAAGGCCCCACCTATGCTGAACTGCTTTAGGACTCTGGAGGAGGAAACGTAAATATCTCACTTTTCCATTCTGCTCTGCATTGGATTTGGCTCAAGGATGAGCATTCAAGTGTCCCTTAGACTTGCAGTGATACAAGATGAGCAGGGTCCCAGGCAGAGAAGGGGGATATGATATGTCTCTCGCTGTCATTTCTCAGCATTGCTTCTGTGCAGATTTCATCCCGTTTTGGAAGATGGGACGCAAGACTGGGTGCTTTTTAGAAGGAGATGGTGCTGGGACACTTATTGCTTGGCAAAGTATTTTATGACAGTTGAATAAATTAGTACTAAGTAAACACTAGTTAGAGTGAAATCTTTTTATATACTTAATTTGGCACTGCTAGGTTACTGGAGATGAAGTCCAGGCTCGGGACTGGTAGAGATAACTAACAAGTAAGTTGCTAAACTGCTTTGCTTGCCAGATACCATATTACTGAAATCAGTCTTCATTTGTACATGGGCTTTGTAGGCATCAGGAGAATAGAACAGGTGGGAAGGTATTTCAGAGTAGGAATCAAAGTACGTAAATGTCTCTCCACACTGCTGAACCATTAATTATTATTTTTTTACTTTAAATCTGAAATGCCTCTCTGCTTGTCAAAGGGCACTCCTCATATTCTTGTAAAGCCCTGGGATTAAAAATAGTGAGATTTTGTGGGTCTCCTTTTCAGTCAGCCAGCACCTAGAGTACTTACATCATTTTGCCCAGGTGCAAGTATGGTTCTTTGAAATAACAGAAGATGTGGGATTTCTTTTGAAGACAAGATTGTTCTGAAACATATAACAGATTTTCAGAAAATGAAGCTTTAGGGAAAAATTATATCAAACTACATGCCATTGAAAAGAGGATCTGATATTCGAAAATAGTTTCACAATCTTGGCACCATCACATTTTCCATCAATTGGTTTTCTCTGGTATGTGTTTGGGTTTTTACCCTTAATCTTGTTAAACTTGCAACTCTGACTAGGGCAAAGAAGTGCTCTGGAAGGTAGCTGTTTCTCAAAGATCTAATTTTGCCTTTATTAATATCAGATATTTACACTCTAGGGTGATTAAGAGCTTACGAAGTTTACTTAAAAAAAGAAGAGCAAAAGAGTGAATGAAATGATTTAAAAGTTGTCACACATTCTTTTCACCTGCCAAACTGAAATGACTAAATAGACACAGTTGATGAGCACTGCTGTTTACTGGCCTAGACTTCCAAGTTGATGATTTGAGGCTGGGTTGCATAGTGAACCCATAGTCCCCAAAGAGCCTGACCACTCTGAATGCAGAGGTAGTTTCTGTGTTCATGTACATATGTATGAAGTTTCTCTTTAAGTCAAGAACTAGGTTTTAAGATTCACCTGAATCTCTCTCTTCCCCTTCCCCCGCTTCCTTCCTCACTGATGAAAACTTTGTTTTCTCATGAGTAGAGCAAATAAAATATTTCCAGGTGTGCAAAAGTGATTTTTGTTTCCAACTATTCGATTGTCAGAGTGTGGAGGGCTGAGTAGTAAATCAGCCTTAAGGCTGCTACGGTTTTAAAAAACAAAATCTTAGTGGTGACAGCTGAAGAGCACAGTGACTTTTTCACTCAAGATTTATTACTTGCCTGAAAAGAAGGGTTGGAGGGAAAACTTGCTGGGCTGCATATTTTCTCCTTTAACAGATATACTATAGGGCCAGGATAAGTTGGCTTTATTTTGTATGTGAGAACATACATCCAAACAAGGTATGTAAAAATACAATAGTTTTACTTCAAATAGAACAGAAAAGTAAATATGCCTGCTCTTATTCTTTATAACGGAAAGCATTCTTTACATCAACTCAGTCATGTATTTTAGCATCACTAATACTTTCATAAACTTCTCTGCAACATATGCCAGAAAACTAACTTGAAGGGATCAAAGCATATTTATTTCATTTGGAAAAGTACAAAGATAGGAAAGTAAAGGCCGAGGGCCAAAGTTTGTTCTTATTCATACCTCCTAGACTCACAAAGTCCAGGTGAGGAACACAGCGTGTTAGAAAGCCTCCCTATTATCAACAAAGTGGGAAATTCGAAAGGCTGTCAGATTAATGTTTGTTGTGTAAATACCATCCCTCAGTTCAATGAGTCTGTAACTGTGATACCAGCTGGGTGTTTTTGGTTTTTTTTGTGTGGTTGGGTTTTTTTTGTTTGTTTTTTTTTGTTTTTTGTTTTTTTTTTTCAAACAGTAACATGGAAATGACACTGTATTTGTAAGATAACATGGGAACATATGGGGTTAAAGAGAATCACGCCTCTAAAAATAGGGTGCGTTTGAGCAGTACATGTAGACCGGGTATAAATTCCTAAGTGTTGGGTTAGGTCAACTCTATTCTTCATGTGGGTTTAGTGACAAAACAAGCAACTTAATTTAGAGAAGTAACACTAATTTTATGACTAAGTTTCATGTACCTGTACAGCAAGTTTTAACTGCTAAAACTTGTGTGTGTGCTTATAAAGGTATAGATTTTCACTTCCAACTTGAATTACATGAGAACAGTCTACGTGATGATAGCCTCTTCCTTCTAAATCCTTTCAACTGACTCGTCCCACTTTGTGTCAGTGTTTGGGTCCTGCAGGGGTGGGGTACAGCTGAGTAGCTCTCCAGCGATGTGTGGTTTGGCTTGGTTCCCGTGGGAGCATCCTCAGGAGCTGTCAGGGCCTTCCTGGCTTGTAATTGGGAATACTGGGCTTTGTGGCAGATAAGCAAAGCGCAGCAAAGCATATTTCACAGTCAGCGTGTTGGATGGCATGAGTCTTTTTATATTTAATAAGCTTCATTAGGGTAGTGGTAACAGTTGAGGAAGTGACATTCCAAAAAGTCTTGGTTCTTAAATATTTATGGTAGCGATGCTGAAAAGGGTGTTAGTGTAGTACGGTGAGCTACAGAAGCTAGAGGAACAGCCGCAATTATGGTACTTGGGCTGTAGCCACGGACACATTTAGGGCTTGCTTTGCAGTTGGTCTTCTGCCCAGCTTTCCTCTTTGTGGATGCAAAATGAACAGTATGTGTGTAGTTTTTTGTGTATACAATATTAAAATAGCATTATAGAGAATGTTGTGTTTGAGGAGCACCCATGAGTTAAGAACTGCCATAGGTAAGATTGCGTGTACAATCTTAATTCATTCTTCTTTGTGCATGTGCATCATAATGCAATCTTTAATTACGTTAATTAAAGTGGTATTCATTGTGCATGATTAATTAAATTACATTAATTTAGAAAATTATTTTTACAAGTCATTATGATCACCTCCACTTTAATTACCTTACTACTCACATTTCCTTACTTCTGAGGGCTTTGATTTACACTGTTTAAAATCAGATGAACAATTACTAGTTTCTGGGGGGAGTATCCAGATCCCATTGTGTGGTGCCATATTGAGATCTTTGTGGTTATCAGCAGTACAGGACCCTCTAGATCTGCCATAGAAAACTTGTTTGCTTGAAATAGGTGGTAAATTGACAACAATATTTAACTCCTTTGCTGTTTTTTGTGGGGTCTAGCATGCAGGAATGGGACTTTTACCTGTTATCCAGGATATTTTCTGACAATATAAGAATGGGTAGATAAATTACTTTTTCAGTACTAATGTTTCTTCCAACTTTCTATAAGCATAACTCCTTCCTTATATTCTTTCCTTGATGTTTCTCCCTGTTCAAATTGCCTGCTATCTCTTTATGCAGTATCCTCTTGGTATGTATTTCTTATGTCTACTGACTTCATGATCTTCAGCAAACTATTCATCTAATCTCAGTATGATTCTTGCTTCTAGTCTTTTTGTTCAGTTGACATCAACTTTTTTTCCCTGTGCTTGCGCTTCTCATTGGATACATTCCTGCCCAGCCGGGGTTCTCCAATGCTCTTTTTCCTCCCAGGCTTCCACATCTAGAGTCCTTTCTTAATGAGCATCAGTTTTGCCTCAGTGTCCAGGCTCTTGGTTTTCAATGTGTTCACTCCTGATATAAGGCTTTTCTTTCTTGCGGAGTCAGCTCTGGTGTCCTTTCTCCTCCTCCTGCTTGACTAGATTCAAGTGACTCCAATAAGAGAGGAAGTAATTTTCCTGCTGTCATTTTGGGAGCCTGGATCCAGCATGGCCTGCAGACTCCTTGAACCTTGGTAGGATCAGTGTTTGAGTGGTCAAAACTTGGAAAACATATCTGCAAAATGTCAAGAAACGTCACAAAGCTTTTTCAAATTGAGATGTTTCAAGTCCTTCTAATCTGGTCAGATCTCAAGACCTCCCTCTAAAGGTTAGGGTGAAATAATTGTATTGTTATTAATTTTTAAAAATTGTAAATAGTGACATTTTTCCTGGTCTCCTTCTCATGCAACAGCTGAAATGTTTTGACTGGAATGTTACAAAACAAATCAGTCGAAGGCAGCCAGCCAGCTTGGAAATGACAAGAAGGTCAAATCTCAGAATAGCATAAGCTACTAAATGTATGATTTTATAATGTAAAATGTTGAGTGACTTCTATATTAAGTGTTGATACTTATCTCTCCCCTAATAGGGTGGAAGCTGTTTCAGTAAAAATGGAAGTCACGGTGAAATAGAAAGCCCAGCATTGTACACATCACTAGTTTGGTATCGATCATAACGGAGTGCAGCTTGGGAGGATGAGGTGGCCAGTGTAGTTTCATTGTTTGGTTGTACACTTTAAGGTGGTTTGCAGTTTTAGTTTTAGGTCTAGAAAACCTCTGAACCTCAGAGCTTTATAATGAGCAAGTTGGAATATGATCAAGCTCTCTACATTGGTAAAGGACTCTATAGAGCTGTTGAATTTAGGGATTAGCTGATGCACACTTGTTTCTCAGTAAGAATATTAGTAATATTTTGCTTAAGGTTCTTTATGGATATTAGATGCTATGATTAGCATTCCATTCAGTCCATTCAGTTGAGTAGGACTATTTTTTGTTTGTGAAATCTCTGTGGGGAGAAGGAAAAATAGGACATCATAGGCAGAATTTCCACTAGTTTGTTTGTTTGTTTATTTTTGGTGTTGAAGGAGATTCAGCTTTACATTTTATTTGCTCTATCAGTGATGAAAGCTGGATGTCTTGCACACATGACGTACTTACTGCTTAGGGATAAGTAGTAATACCATTAATGTGCAGTGCATATAACAATGAAAGATAATAGGTTTGTTCAGGAAAAACAGGTTCTTTCTATAAGATCCTAGTTATTAAAGAAGTAATTCTTAACATCAAGCTAAATGAAGACAGTACTATAATAATGTGGCATAAGAGAAAAGGGAACAATCTGGGGTCATTGATTCATAATACATCATTTTCATAAGGTATGTAGAAGGATTGTTATGCACACATGCAGGAGCGCAAAGCTAGGGCTCTATTCATGTCCAAGTGAGACATTAACATCTCTTATGAGCAGTGGAAAGTTGGTGGATGACTATTTAGGTCACTGGAGTACCTCAGGGTTGCATATGCCAATGTAATTTAATAACAAAAACTTGTTTGAAGTTCTGTATGATTTGATGTATATACAAGTGTAAGAGTTGGCTCAGAATCATGAGAGTTTGCTAGATTTTTGGGATAACCTAGAAAAACTTGTAGACTACAAGGTATTTGAAGCTGATTGAGAGAGAAGGGTCTGAAAGTCAAATGAGTATTTTGATTGAGTGGTGCCAGGCAATGGCTGGTAGGACTCAGCAGTTCTTCTGGAAATCTGAAGTGACTGCTCCTTTTGGGGGTTATGTCTGTTACATGCTCTTACTTAGCTGAGGAATTTAATTAAACAGGGTGTAGTTGCTTCTTGCTTTGTTTTAAATGTAAGTGTATTCCCTCCATGGCAAATTAAGCTTTGTGCTACAGAGAAGCATATACCAGATGTACAGAAAAGATTTTGAAAAAGCCCTCTCTTAATTGTGCTTTGTACACACTTTATAACAATATTCTGATTGCTGTCTACAGCATATTCTTGAATTACTGTTCCCTGTCATGTCTGAAAAAGGCGATTTGGGGAACTGTCCTTTTGTTTTGGTGATCACGCAGTACTGACAATTCTTGCTTTGTATTACTTGTCTCTTTTAAACCTAAAAATGAACTTCTTCGGTTTTAATAGCCACTGCTTCAAATAGGATACGTGTTCCATTTTCCCATTAATAGCCTCACTCAAAGTTCTAATTCCAACATTAAAAAAAATCTGTTGTGAAAATAAATTTTAGAAAATAGAAAGATCTATTATGAAATTAATTATATACATTCAAGTTACACTGCCACTGCTGGTATCTTTTCCCTGTAACCTCATGTCAATAGCTGTAACTCTCTACAACAAATAAATCCCTCTATGTTTCTTCCCCCCTGCCCCCCCAATCTGCTTTGTTATTTCCTGTACAGGGAGTTTTGCTTTGGAAACTGTGTTTGGGAACTGGGTTGGCAGGATGATGGAAAAGGACCTCAGAACTTGTATCAATGCCACTAGACCTTTTCTCAGGTGAAGACACAGAGACAGAGAACTAATGGAGTATGAAGGTAAATAAACAAAGGTAAATAAACCTGTTGAAACACTGGGCTCTTTATTCAGAGGGCTGCAGCCGTTGCTGAAATGCATTAAGGCCTGTGTATGAATACAGTTCTATGTCACCTGCAGTTGTACCTTCTAAAACACTGCTAAGAGAAGGGAAGGCAAATTAAGTAGCCATCAGTTCACAGGTGGAAGAGAATGAAGTGAAACATCACTGTGGCTTTCTCATTCGTATGTCATGGACAAGTCTAAAATCAAAATAACTTTGTGGGCATTTTAGAACCTATTTCTGAACAGAGCTGATGATAATTTTTCACTTTCTCTCAAGAAATAAACAAGAATGATGCTTTTCATGCCAAATCATGCCTTTGTGCCCCCATTCCATACGTCTCTGTGCTCTGTTTCTGGCAAAGCAGCTGGTTCTCAAAACAGCTGATGTGCAAACCTGAAACTTTACCTTTCCCTAGTGCACGCCCTTTTACCTTGCTGTGAAGCTATGTAATCTTTTCTTTAAAACAAAACAAACCAACCAACCAAACGAAAGATCAACTTCCGAATAACTGGAGTAGGTGAACAAGGCGGTCCTATGCAGAATGAAAGGAGCGCCAGCTGTTCCTTAAACAGAAACTGGTTTATGCCTTTGATCATCCTTGCTTCCCTTCTCTGAACCATTTCCAGATCTACTGTATCCTTTCTGAGAGAAAGGGGCCAGGATTGCATACAGTATCCAAGGTGTTGGGTGCAACATGGATTTGTATGGGTGTGTAATGATGCTTTCTGTTTTGGTCTTTGCTCTTTTATTAGCAGTTCTGAATTTTTAACACTTGATTTGCTTTTTTGACTGCTGCCAAGAACTGAGCTAAAGTTTTCATCACTGTCTGTTAAAACTAAAAGTGGTAACGATTCATCTCAGAGCCCATCCATTTATATATGAAGGAAAGATTGAATTTCCCATGTTCGTTACTTTGCACTTACTTACATTGAATATTATCCAGTTGCTAAGTCTCCTGAGAGTCTTGGACAGTTCTTTACCCTCAGTCTTCATCCTTGTTGCTTTGAATAATTATATCATCAGAAATTATGGCTCCTGTATTACATCATTTCATTAGTATTAGGCCTCGTAAAGGAGATGCAAATTTTATACAGGAAAAATAGATGAGATGAAGGGGTCTGTATTGTGTCGCAATAGAGAGGTAACATAGGAAAGGCCTATACCCTGCCAGTACATGCTGTTATCTGTAGACAGATCCTGACAAGCACCGTTGGACTCTTATTGAAAACAGAGGAATGAGAGATAAAGCATCACACAATATAATGAGCTTAAGAGAGTTTGAATTCCTTTGCACTGTTGCACGTTGATTCTGAAAGGGAAAGGGAGAAGAACAGTAAGCATGGCACTGTTTTTGCTATGTCTTGTCAGAAATGACCATGATAGGTGAGCTGCAGGTGCTGGTGTTGATAACTCTGTGGAATTAAGTCCTGTGACTGGAGGCAAAAGAAAAAAAAAAAAAAAAAGTCACAGATTGGCGTCCAGCAGGCTGGGAAATCTATTGTTTTGTACAAAGCATGCCTTTCTGTTAGAGCTATTATACACTAGTCAGCATTTATTAAAAATAAGCAAGTAGAAACAAAAGAAAATGTAAAAAAAATTTTTTTTAAAGAGAAAAATCATTCTAAAAGAAGGCTATCTCCATACCACAGTGTACCTTGTCATTGTATGGAGAGCATGAGCATGCCCATCTCTATAAAAAGAGGCAAATAATGAAACAGGCAGTCTTTGAGAGTAACTAGCTGGTATGGAAAAATCAATCTGCAAGGAGGACCATGTCTTTACAGTAGGCAGCAATGCATGCAGAAAAATGCTGAATGCCAGCCCAGTCTGGGGGAAAACACATGCTGACAGTGATACAGAAAATGGAGATTGTCACAGAGTTAGGTCTTGCAGACAGAGAGAGTATACTGAAGATTGCAAATAGCTTAACTGTGTTTCAGAAGTTGTTTTTCTTAGCAGTGAATACTTTCTGCAGAAGTCACTGAGCGAGAAGCAGCAACATTAGCTGGTTTGCAAGGCAAGTCTTATTCCATTACTTAATAGGGAGGCACGTGAGATATGTAAGCAAGAACACATGCCAGGGTGTGTGTGTTCATCAGTCAACATATGAGGTGTGTGTAATTGGCAAACACACACCTTGGAACATGTTACTGCACTTATAAAATAGCCATTTATTTTAGTTTTATTAAGGAATGTAAGTACTCTGTGCTAGCTTACAAAATTATCTCTTTTTTTTAATATATAAAATTGAAACACCATTCTTTCATGCATTTAATACCTCTTTTAGTGCTTAAGTATTGTTTTGATCTGATATCTGAGCTTCTCTGTTGTCTTCATGCACTAATGATGCCATTGGAGTGGGTGTGAGGAAATGTAACTGGCTTCATGCTAGATTTCCCCATTGATTCCTATTCCTTGTGCTCCTCTGAGCTTCCCTGCCTGTACTTAGAAACAATGCATTTCCCAGGGGAGCTAGAGTGCAACTCTTATTCTTCACCCAGAAACATTGGCTACAGAGGATATTGCTCTTAAATAATGGTTTGGTTCTATGAAACAGAAATCAAGATAAACCGTTCATTTCTTGAAGGAAAGGTATGTCTTAGCTCGATTCAGCAATACTGGCATGTGCTAAATAATGCACTTTTGCTGTTTGGAAAATAACTAGTGGTTTTTATTTTCTTGCTCATGTGTGCATTTTGCTATCAGAGTGTAGACTTGCCACATCAACAGGGAGGTATTTTATGGTATTGCTTCAACTGTCTGCCTGCTCTCCAGAAAAAGTGTTGTCAAGGGATGGAAGAGTGCAAAGAATCGGTGTATATAGGTTTAAGTATAATTAGGTTGTGCTCCTCACTGCAATTATGGCTAGCATAGTGCCTATAGAAGAATGACACCTTCTTATTGAAGACCTCTATATCCTTTGTGCATCGTGAACAAGAGTGCTTGTAATAGTGATGGAAACAAAGTAAAATAGCTGTAATTGCTGTAGGCACTGTACTTGAGGCATTAGGTGCTGCTCCTTCACTGCTTCTTGAGAAAATTGCTGATGAACGTTCACAGAGGACAAAATTCTTCCCTCTTCTATGACTGTGCAACCCCACTGCATCTGAAGAGATTTCAGAATTATGACTGAAGGGGAAGTCTTGTGACTCCTTGTTTTGGGTTACTTGTATTTTTGGGTTACTTTTATTTCTAGTGGACAGAGGAAGAAAAGGAAAGAAGCCACCACTGAAGGTCCTAGATCATTTGCAGGATTTGTACGAGATCATTTACAGGTTTTGCAGAGAATAGGAATCTGTTATGTCTTTGTTTTGCATGTGAAAATAAGAGTATGTTTCACAGAAGATGCCACATCACAAATAAAGAAACTGTTTAAGCAGACACGTTTCCACAACAAAGGCATATTTTGATGTGATCTGCCAGCAATGCTGTGACAGAACACAAATAATGTGAGTTCTTTGAAAAGGAAAAATATGTATTTGAACCATTAACCTTGTGAGACACTGAATATATTTTAAAATAAATGATTTTAATTAGTACTAAGAGAATAAAAGTTGCGGTTTGATTCAGAATCACCAGAATTTGTGTACCTGGCGTGCCACCTGAAGTTCTGGGCTCGTAGAAAAATTCAAACTCATTATTCAAATGGCAGCCTGGCTTGTTTTTGTTTTGTTTTGTTTGTGGTAAGATTTCCATGGGTTTACTTTTTATTCATGTGGATCTTATTCTCATAAAAATACTGATACAAAAGATCTTAACCTGGAACTTGGGTAGGTTTGCTGGAACTCCTTCAGTCCACGCTCAAGCTTTTATAACTGTTTTATTTCCCCTTAAGCCAAAGATTGCATTTGTTTCCAACACTGGAATCATTTATGCAGAAGCTTTACTTTAAAGCTAAGTGTGTATTTGAATGTTTGCAGAATTGGAATTTTAGGAACTAGAAAAAGGTGACTAAAGTTAGTATCTGATCAGGCAGAAATATACCATGGATACAAACTGGGCTGAAACAGTCATTGTTTTGGCAATTCTGAATCCTTTTTGTTTTAACATTGTCTGCTTATATAAATATAAATATTATATAAATCTATTTATATAATACATTTAAATAATATAAATATAATAACTTGATTTCTTTTTTTTTTATCTTTCTGATATAATAAAGGAATGAAAGAACTACAGTTTTGGTGTAGGAACAAATTGAGAGGAAGAAAAGTGGGATATAAGAGCTCTCCCGCCTCATCAAAGATGAGGGAGAGAGTGAAAATAAGCCAGGTATTTTCTCAGCCAGATGGTCCTGGTGCCCTGAGATGATAACTTTCTGCACATGCACAGGCTGCTACCTATCGTAGACACTTATACAAGCTAAAGCTGTTTTTACTAGGACAGCTGTTCCTATATGAACAAGAGAATAAATCACTTGAAGTCCTGTTTTCATCCACAGTATGGTCACTTCCAAAGAGGATGGTAGGCTTGATTGTATTCACATCTCGATTCCATCATTTCAGTATCAGCAACCCATTCAGCCCTTCATGAAGTATATGCTTTCTTGAAGGAAAGAAAGCAGCAAAATTTGAGGGTCTTGAAAATGAATTTGGTTTCTTTTGTGTGTCTCTGTGTGTGTGTGTGTTTATTGAGATACGATGAAACAAAGACTTTACATAAGAAATATTTTTGTGGCAAAATGGCTTGTTGAGCTGTTCTCCCTTGCGGAGGAGTATAAAGGGTAGCCTATTACTATTTTATATTTTCCTTGATTTTTTAATAGTTGCTTCAGCTATGTTTCTCTTTTCTTTAAGGAGTAGCTATTGTACCTGATTCTCTGTTTCTTACCATCACAATGGTCCTGTGTGTAACATGCTTTTGTTTCAATTGTCATCTTATTTATGCACACTAAATTATTACATTTTCTGTGTTTATCTAAAAATTAGCTAAAGGATGCTAAATACCAGGGCATTTGGTCTAATTTGTTTTCTTTAAACATAAATACCTGTTATCACTAATTCTCTCACTTCTTTGCTACCAAGAACTGAAGGAAAAACACTGAACATTTTGAAAGCTTTGTGCACATGTTTTTAAATAAGTCTTCAAGTTCCCCAAACACGGGATCAGCAGATGGCAGTCAAACCAAAGTTCAATCTGTTAGCTTGCATGAAGATTTCAAAATACTGTGCCTGTAGGAGAAAGTGGAGAGACTGTGTGACTGAGTTGTGTCAGAAGAGATGTTCTTACACATTTGTAAATAAATATAGGTTTGTCAGACCTTAGAAAAGAGGAGCTTTGATTTCTGCCCATCTGGGATTTGCATGTGTTTTTTGTTTCAGGTCTTTGTACTTGGGAAGCTCTTGAATTTTTTTGACTGCAGCTGTGGATGTTTTGAAAAGATCAAACTGGTGATTGGGTTGTCTCACTTGTATTCTAGAAATCTGTCTATTTAAAAATATTTTCTTATTCAACATGTGTGAGGAAAGAGCTTTGCTTTTATGCCTGGAGTGTCTGTCTCACTATGGGGTAATGTGTTTTTTATTAATCAGTTTATTTTTTTACAAAAAACCATACGCTTCTCTAATTCACGGTGGTTAATGCTTATAAAAAAGATTTTTTTTTTTTTTTGTTAATTTTTAACTTTTACACCAGCTAAGTGGCTGAAGAATATTCAGTATTATAGGGTATTTTTATTTACATCCTGTTCTAAATAATGGTGACACTTGTACACCGGTACAGATGTATTTGAATAGTTGATGGAGTAGTTTCCTAAAGATGCACCATCCATATGGCATAGTTGTTACAAGGCTTAGTTAGTGAAAGCATGAGAACTGAAAGGAGTTGCAGAGTGCAAAGTATCATTAAGCGTTTATGGTACTATTATTTTGTTCTATTTTGACGTTTTTCTTTTTTTCACTTTACAACACATCATCAAACTTCAACCCTTGCTTTTCTCTTTTTTTTTTTCTCATTTTCTCATTTATATTGCAAATTCTGTCCTCTGTTGTGTTCTGCCTGCTATTAGGAGGGGAGGGGAAAAAAACCAACCCCAAAACAAGACAATGAAACAAAAAACCTTGTGGAAAAAATACTCAAAGGTTTTATCATGAGTCAGTATTTTCAATTCACATCTCCCTTTCCCCTAAAGGGGTTAACACTGCTTATTAATTGAAGAGCACAGTTTATACTAAGCATTATTTAACATATACTGGTGGTATTACTGTACTTCCTGTTTTGTATTCACAATAATAGGTTTCTGAAGAGTTGCCTTTGTATAAATACCTCACTGACATTTTAGGCAAGTATATTCATGTCTTGGAGTAAGCACGAAAGAGTAATGTGTTGGAACACTGCAAAAGAAGGAAATCTCTTTGTGTTTCATAAATGATACCCCTAAAGCCTTTTAAGAATATATGTTTTTAAATGACAGCTATGCATTTGTTTTGTTTCTTTACTTTTTGTTATTCTGGCTTGAATTGGCTCTAATAAGCCATAAAGGGAAAATTGTAGTTTCGGCAAGGAATCTTCTCTGTGACTGTAGTGCTTTGCCAGTAAGCCTGAAATACTGTCATACAGAAAAGCATATCTGCAGAATGTATCTGTGTTAAAAGGAAGTGAAAGCTTCAGAATAAACATGAGCTACTAATGCAAGTACTAATTTCCTTGTATATCTATTAGTCCCATTTAAAGTCACTTGCAAAAAATAAGGGAGCTGGGGGGAACCCAGGGAGTAAGGGTTTTCAGCAGACTTTGTGTCCAAGTTTTGTCTGTAGTGGTTGTGGAACTGCAAAGTTCTTATGATGGCCAAAGCTGATAATACGCAATGGAGATCAGGTCAGAACTAATTAGGTTTTATTATCAAAAGCCATTTTCTAATGCTTACTGACCATCTGGTTATTTCTGAAATTTATTTTGAGTCTCTAGAGAAGGAGAAGATTAGAGATAAAGGCAATAGGGACTTTTTTACATTACCTTTGAAATTAATAGAAAATATTTAGCTTCTGTTAAGGGGTTGAAAGTCCTCTGATAATGTTTACATTTATTATTTATTTGTTTAGAATGCACAAGATTGACATCCTTGCTGAAGTCTCTAAAACAGTAATTTTGCAAGTGACCCTTTCTAAGTCTTATCTGCTCCCCAGGTATTATTTATGCATACCGTTTGCACCATCTGAACTTTTATGGGCATTAGTGGTGTACAGCTCCTGTGGTATGGAGGAAAACACAGTGAAGGAGCCTCCTCTCCTTCAGAATACCTCCAGGGATCAAAGCCAGACTACACGCCTGCTGGTGAATTTGGGCCGTGCTTGCAAATCTGCTTTGCACCTTGCCCAAACTGAAGGTACAGGGGTGTAAACTATGTCCAACATAACGTGGTGGCATTTAACGTTTCTTGTGCAAGGTGACTCTTGGTCTGGGACTAAGTGACGTGCCTGGCAATGGCAAACTGGGTCTCTTGAGCAGAGACAAGGCTCTAGCGCTGTCAGTTGCTGTGGTCCCTCCATCCCCTCCTGTTTTGTGCCCTGCTCTCTCCTCCTCTGACGCTTTGAGCTATAGCAATGTGCTGCGAACAGGTGAAAAACACCCACTTCTTGACTTGAAAGAGCTCGCTAAAGGGCCTGATTCTCTCTGATCCTCTGAACGCTTTAAATCTCTGCAGCAAAAATATATGACAATCTGTAAAGACTGGTAAGACTGTCTTCTGCGATGGTAGATAAAGGACATTTTGCCTCTTCCAGGATGGTCAAGTCTATGTAAATGGTAAAGACGGAAAGGTATATTTGGCTCAGGAAAACGTGTTTTAGTTGAATTCTCCCACTCTGGATTGCCAGAGAAATGCAGGGCAGCTTTTGTGTCGTGAATGAGGAGGAAGGTGAAGTTCTTAAGAATCTTAATGGGCCTGTTCTGGTTTTTGAAAGTAAGACTCAAGAGTGTGGGTGATCTGGGCATAATCCCTGCAATTTTTCTTCCTTGAAGAAAGGCAAAATACATGCAAGACTGCTGGAAAAACATGCTCACAATGGCCACTTGCACTAGGCTTGAAAAGGACTTGTGTCCATCTCTCTTTCCAGTGCTAACTTCTGACCAATACTTGTGTAACACGGAAAGGTTACACCTTATCTTGTTTTAAATTGCCCACAATTAAATTCCGCAATTAAATTCCGTTTTAAATTGCCCTGCTTTCCCTTCCTACTCTCCTTCAGCTTCTTGCTGAGGGAGCACGGGTAGGGTTTTTGCCAGCGTGCAGTGGCTGCCCAGTATTTTCCATGCAGTCATGCAGCAGCAGTGAGAATCCTATCTAAACAGATATCCCATCTAAACAGATGCTCTAAAAATAAGTCCCTGTCATGTGGCAATGGCAAAAGATACAAGAAACTGAGAAGGCGAGTCAAGGGAAAAGAGCAATTGGAAGAAAATAGAAATTGTTTTGTTTTCTTTCAGTGGGAAGATGGTGTTGCCATTACGGCTGTGTTTTGAAGTACTGCACTTACATCTACGGAAACATCGCGTTATGCAGACGAGGCAGTGAGACAGTAGGCTGTATCCAAATGTTGGTGGCAGGAGAAAACAAAGAAAGAGGAGTATGGGATATAAAAGACAGAAAAGAAGTTGTGTAAGGGTTACTAGAACAATAATATTGCAGTTGTCTGACATGACACTGTTTAGCCTGGGCTGTATCACTGGTTCTGTTTTCTTTACCTTTTAATTAGTTTTTACCATATGATGTAGGCACACAACTGCTCTCCAGGACGCATGAAGTGGTTTCTTGTGTTCCAAAATGCATAGAAAAAGTAAACCAATAGCCAGGAGGATAGTTTTTTCTCCTTCAAATTTAAGCTGCTAGCTGTAGCTTTACGTATTTGTCAGTTAAAATCTGTGATGAAAATACTGTGAAAAACAGTCTCCTGTCTTCGTGCGCTCAGTTTCACTTCAGTTTTCATCTGGTCTGTAAATGACACTCCAAAGATATTGTGTGTTTAATCCCGAAATCATCTTTGTCCTGTTTTATAGTGTGAGAGGAAAAAAAATGTGGGGAATTTCCTTTTAAGATACCCTTGTTTCCTGCTTTCTCTTTAATCTCCATACAAGTTATGCTTCCTAGAGAAATGTCATCTGGCAAAAGACTAGCAGTAGCAATGTTGTATGTGTGGGCCCTGAACTGAAAAGAAATTCAACTGTTGCATTCTTGTGCAAGGTAATGCAAGTTGCACACAAACTTGAATTAACAGAAATTTAAGTAACTTGGCAATAAATCTCCCCTCTGCACTAATTTTGATTTGTCTGTCTGAAATCCTGCTCGTGTCTGGTCTGCTCACAAGGTTTGTACAGTTGTGACCGTGCTGGTGTAGCTGAACGTCCCCAAGAGCTGTGTTTTTCTAGCTAAGCTGGCAGAAGGCTCTGGTGAAGCAGCAACATACTCTGACAAGAGGAGATTTTCTGCTGATGTAGCAGTACCTTTTTGCTGAATGATGTGAGCCAAGCCAAAAAAAAAAAAAAAAAGCCCCCCCCAAAAAGCCTCAATTTTTTCTCGTTCTTTGACTTCTGTGGTACCAAAACCTATAGGTACCACTAAGGAAATAATGTCCGACATTAACGACTCTAACTGAAATATTCTGGGCTTGCTCTTTGTTTTGGGCTGACCTGTTTCTTTAAGTTTTCACGACAATGTTGTAGCTGATTCTGAGAATTAAAAAAAAAAAAAAAAAAAGAGGGAATAATTTATCAAGATTAAATCAAGTCTCTGAAAAACTCCAGGCTCTTCATCTTTGGAGCATTGGTGATGATCCAAACAGGAGAATTGCTTCCCCTGGAAGGATTCACCTAGATCTGGCCATGCAAAATGTATTTGCTCAGCAAGTTTAATCAGCTTGTTACAAAATTCTGCAAACATCTTCTCTGTGTTTTGGGTAGTCTGGACAACGTACTGCTTTCTGTGTGTTAACTGCAGTCTCATCTTCCATGATGTCTTTTGTCCGTGAAGCACAAAGCTAGACTTTGGGCTTGGAGAGAGGGAAGAGGTGAGAATTCAGAAGCTCCCCCACTGTCCTTTGTGGGAAAGAAAAGGGCAAAAGTATAAAGAAAAAAAAAAAGCATGCGTAGTCATCTCTTGAGTGAATGTTAATTCTCTGCATTTTATGGTCATTGTGGCACGGTATCACAGACAGAAGGCAAGGAAGGAGCGCTCACCCTGTTTGCAAATGACATGATTGAGATGTTGCTTGTGGTCATATTAGATGCTTGTGGAGAAGCAGAGGTCTAATTGTAACTGTACCAGAGCTCTTAAATAGCATCCATTTAGTCACCCAGACTTTCAGAGAAGTCTGCGTTTGGTTGTGATGCTGGTAACCACTGGACCACATTCCTCCTTAGGGGCCAGAAAAGGAAGCCAAGTCTTAAAAGAAATAATTTCTCTGCTGCCTTGCAAATAGTAGTATAATCCACAGGCTATGTATCTGTGGTAGGGCTTTCGAGTGACTGGTCCACGTACAGAATAACATCCTCCTGCTACCACAAATTGTTCTCTCCATCCAGATGGAAAGTGTCTGGTCTGCGGATTGGCTATTTGTATTAGTATATGTAGGAAGGCTACTGGGAGCCCTGGTGATGAGGACCGTATTGTGTTGGGCACCGTACAGTAAAGAACCTGTCCCTGCCCACCATAAGAGGTGAGGACCCCAAGTTGCTGTTTTGTCAGCAGTGTGCCACATGATAGGCTCTCTGGTTTTCCTTGCAGATAGCTCTTCTTCTAACCTTCAAAAAATACATAGAGAGAATCTGATAAAAGACACACTAAGTCTCTAAAGCCAGTTTCTGGGAGTTTACCAGACCTGCATGGGCAGCTGCAACCTTATTTTGTTCTCCTTTGTGTGTATGTTGTAGGGCCCTGCCTGAGATTTCACGAGCGCAAAGTATTTGTTTGAGGGATTACTTATGGATGGCTCAGTGCCAGTGAAAATATCTGCTCTGAGTGCAGCAACAATCAAAAAACAAACAAAGTGTTAAGATATACGCTGAGCGGTATAGGGATGATATAAAAATAGTTTGGTGTTATACTCTCGAATGGAATAATGTGGCCAGTGCTGATATGGTGCTGTGGAGGAGGTTCGGGGATCAGTAATCTCAATCGTTTGGGGAGTACAACAACTTCCAGATAAGGGAACATGTCTTTTATTGTTACAATTTTAATCTTGGCTGAATGTGAGTAAAAAGAAGGCAAAAGCAAATGCAACAGTGAATGGGAAAGAAGATGGAATGAAAATATTTATTTGTATTCCTTGTAATTTGAAGGAGATAATTATGGTGAGTAGATAAGTGGCTAACTGATGGATAACAGTGCTAATTAAGTGGCTAATGAGAGAACTGAATTTTAAAAAGTATCAGAGAAGAGAGAAATAGCTCTGAGTGATCACTGCCATACAGTGTCAATGAGATGAGCATCTTAGCCAGATTACACAACGAATTTTCTATTTTTTCAGGTAATATTCTTAATTAGTAATAATAATCCTGATTTCAAGAAGAAATATTGTATAAATATGTTTTGTCATGTCTATGTTTTAAAATGAACTTAAGTCCTTATAATTGACGATATTAATCATCCTCTGCTTCCTGGAACTTGGAGGATCCTTACCAAGTAGAAACTGAAGGTTTTGATACACAAGCAGCAGCAAAGGTGGTCGTCTGCATTGTGGTAACTCTTCCTTTGCATGGCGTGTCCTTCTTTATTTGCTGCGGTAAATTGTGGTAACTTACCCATCTTGATTTGAGTCATAAGCGGCCGCATTGCGGGGAAAATGTGTGTTCCAGCCACCATTGCAGGTAAGCTGAAAGGCAAAACGTGGTTGCCACATATAAAGTGTAAAGGTATGCAGCTTCTTGTCATCAAATGAGTCATGGTGGTTCCAAGTTTGTAAGCACATAATCAACTTGAAGGATGGAAAGTATGTAGGTAATGTTTCTTACCTGATGACAATCTCTCTGTCAAAGATATGTGTGAAATGAGATGTTAAAATAGACAGGTATTGTTTTTGTATAATAATGCCTGCTCATTTTTTTGTTTAGAGCAGTTTCTTGCTTTATACAGTACTTTATGAGAATATGTTGTTGCAAGCTTTTTTATTATTATTTTATTTTTATTATTGCTTTTGCCATGTTGGCTGGAGAAGTATTGCCAAATACTGAGCTGTAGCAAAACCACATGGGATTAATCAATATGCTAAATAATATATTTTATTTCACTTTTATAGGATAGGAATCCCATGTGTGCATGCCAATTAATTGTGTTCAAGGAGAGTTTTCTTTTGCACTGCTACTTCTCACAGGAGTAGAAATAATACTATAATTGCAGGGTTTTTTTTAATCTTTTCCTTAGTGTTTTTTTTGCTGTCTCCAATGCTTACTGTGAAGGCAAACGGAAACAATTTTTTTTTTGTTGATTTGTTGCTTCTCTAAATGTCAGAAAAGCCAAAAACTAAACTATTTTCTCCTTTTTTGTTTCCTTCTCCTCCCTCTTTTCTTTTTCCCTGTGCTTTGGAATATTGCAGATTTGTTGGATGATGTTCTCTCCTTTCCTGCTTTTCCTGCTTTGGATGTGCCTCTTCTGCAATACCATACTGGCAATTAACAGGGGCAAAATAAAAACTTGTTCTACACAGGATGAATAGGCAAGCAGAAAAGCAATGCAGAGCTATTGCCCTCTTTGCCCTGTGTGCAGCAGGTGAATATTAACATGTTTGTTTTAGATGCAAAACACCTCTATACAGTATAGGCATGTACAACTTATGTTTATACAAGCCCAGATCTATTTGACAGCTTTTGAAGATATCAGAAATAGTGCAATAAGGAGCAGTACTACACACGTGTGAGGTCAGAGCCATGATGTTTTAACATCCCTGTGCAACTTGGATAGTTTCATAGACAGTAGAGGACAAGTATCTTTTGTAAATAAACAAATGTCATAAATGATGAACAGTTAACTAATTGAAACTGTCCACTCCCAGTCAGCTTTATAAATGGACTGCGATATAGCAAGTCATATAGCATTGCACAATTTTTCTAAGAATTAGAGGAAAACTATTTTCTTCTAAGCAACAGTTTCAATAAAGTGGACTGATGACATGTTCAGTTATGCATATAGGAAAACTTGGTAATTTGCTGAGGTACATGATGGTTTCGCTGGCATAAATTTGACATGGCTACATTGCTCAAACTCTGTGGCTGTAAGGAGGTTTCTCTAAATGTGTGTCAATAGAGTATTTAAACCACACCACACAAAGCAAACCATGTAGTGCCACTTTTGTATGTCTGTACCATATAATTTTTTGAAACAACTTTGTTGAAGGAAAACATATTAGTTGTTGTTATGATACTTTTTGGTTAATCATGAAATATACTCCTCCCTCTGCTTGTAAGAAAGGACAATATTTAACTAAGATACAGTAAGAACTAAATCTAAAATACCTTTTCTGCTTATCAGGTTGCTGGACTGAGAGGGTCTGATGCTTTGCAACCTTACCAGCCTAGGAAAAAACCCAGAAAGCCAAGTTCCTCAGTGAAATACTTAGAATCCTCAGTGAAGGGTCTCAAGGTTGCCTGTGGTGGTTTGCAAGTTGTTGATCCTTCAGTTTAAATCCTTGGCCTGGTATTTAACAGTGCAATTTCTGAAGTTCTGGCCCCTGCAACGAGGAGGGGAAGTGTGTATGTGCAGCAGGGAGGCAGAATCAGGGTTTTGCTCTTGTTTGTGTCTTAGTGGTAGCTATCTGGAATGGTAGATGAGATTCTTGAGGAGGGTGACTATCAGATGGTATGCAGGGAAGGCAGACGATGGTGCAAGACAAACATGACCCACGTCTTCCTCTTGAAGTCAGGTGCTCATGTGGTTCCAGAAGGCTTGCTTGCAAGTGACAGTAGTAGCCAAATGTAGATAGTGATTAAGTTCTTGTTACCCAAATTTGAATAATGTAATTCTTCATATTTCAATAGGTATCTGAATTTTTACTTTAGTTCTGATGTTTTCTTGTTCCCCCTTATCTCAGCTGTTTCATTTTAGCATGTCAAGGAAGAGGAAGAAAAAAGACTGCAAATGTGTAGGGGCAGTCTTGTGCCTGCGGAGCAGATTACCTCCGGGACATACAGCTGAAATGTTTGAAACGCCTTTGAGTTTGGCAGCTTTCCGTTTGCTTTCCCTTTTCCTTCCTTTTTTAGTCCTCCAGTAATAGCTCCCTTGTTCCAAAGAACAAAACCAGCACTTAGTGGTCTTTCAGAAAGATTCATTAAAAACAGGAATGGAGTAATTGTAAACAGGCACCCCCCTCCTATCATCCCCCCCCCCCTTCCATTCTAGCCCAGGGCACAGCAGCCTTGTGTTGTCTGGCTCCAGACAATTTTTGGGAGAAAAAAAGGAACAATAGCCTTTGGAGGTTAAAATAACCTTTCCTTATTCAGCTTTACAGTAATTTCTTAGAAAACTGAAAAAATAACCCCAATTTTAATTTTTTAAAACACATACGTTAACTGATAAATGTTCTTTTGTAGTAAAATCATAGCATAATTCTTTCATAGTAAAATAGAGGTACTAACCATGCTAAGATTTTATTGCAAAAGGTAAGAAAGGTGGGAAACAACAATGGGAAGGTTAATTATGGCACTTTTCTTATAGAGTGGGGTAATCGGTGGCTAATAAAGCTATGATTCACTCACGGTTTGTCATTTTTACAAGAGCTATCCAATAAGTATTGCAGGTTTGTTAACCTTTGTGCTTACCAAGAATTATTGGCAGTGGTATAGGTTGCGAGGAGTAGTGGTAATTTGCTGGATAGGTGACGTTCGTGGAAAATGTTTCATAACTAAGATATTTTTTTAATTACAGAATTACGGAAGGGAGCTGAAGACGTGCTCTGGGTTCCTCTCCTCCTCCCTCCCTTTTGACTCTGCAGCTGCAGAGCCCTTGCAGAGTGCATCCTGCCTTCCCCACCCTCATCAGCTCTGCCCAGGACTGAACTAAAGCTGGGGCTGCTAAAACGCCAGGGTTTTAGATGCAAAACCAGGTGCAAAGTATTTTAACACTTGCAACTGCTCCAAAATTTAGCTTTTTATTGAATGACGGGTAGATACTTACTAAATAATTACAGCATTTTTGAGAGACAGATGGGTTGGCAGTGTTTCTTGTAGAAGCTGTTTGGTTACCTGCACTACTTTGAGAAGCACTTTTCAACTGGAGAACCAGATGACTTAAAAGCAGGAGAATCAATGTGTTTTTCTGACATGAGATTGGGCTGCACAGAGATAAACTAGATCTGAATGAGCCAGACCAGGTATCAGGGAACAGTATGGTGGCAACAACAGTAGTGTTGCTCTTCACATGGTGTGGAGAAATGGGTCTGTATTTAATCTGAGGGTTGCATTAATTGACCTGTATGACTGGTACCCAAATTAACTTGTGAATAACCCTGGGTATCTTCTCATGACACAGTATTTTGCCTGGGGGATGTAAGTGGAATTGCTGTGAGAGGATTTTACTGAATGGTTCTGGTGCAAAAGCTGTTAAGGCTCAATTACAGCACTGTTGTTGCCATCGTGATAGGGTAGTGTAACCACTTAAGAATAAATACCATTAGAGCCAACCTAAATCCGTCTAATTTATTCACTGCTGTTACACAAGTGATTGGGAGGAAATTAAATGGTTAGCATGCTGATGAAACTTTTCCTTTGATTAGGATCTATTCTGTTTATTTAAATGCTTCTCAGAGTGCCCTTTTTTCTTTTTCTTTTTTTTTTTTTTTCATTTTCTTTCCCTAACGCAGAAGAGGCCAGAGCAGGAACACATGGGGAGGGACAGCACATATAGGGTCTCTTCATGTAACAAATGCAGAGAGACAGGTTTTGTGTGCAGGCTGCCAGATTGATAGGATGTGGCACAGCTTCTTTCACCTCCAGCCTAACCTCGTGGCAGAAGACAGTATAAGTGGTCCCATAAGCAATAGGTTTATAATGGGAAGTCGTGCGTGGTTGTTGAGTCAAAGCTTCACACCTGTTCTGTGTCATAACAACTTCCTTTGCGCATGGGGGGAGCAGCGGAGGGGAAACGAAGTGCCCTACTTTTCTCGCAAGATCGCCAGAGGCATAATGTCTTTGAGTCAGTAAAAGCTCTCGGGTTAAGGGCTGGCATTAAAGAAATTGGCTCGTAGTTTTATAGCTTGCTCTTTATGTGCTCGAGAAATGGCTTCATAACTGCTGTTTTATCGCAGAAGTGGCTTTTTAAAATGTTTTATTATGCATTCCTATATGAAGTGCTTTGGGTTTTTGCAAAAATTACTGTCAATGAAAAATACATTCTGTGAGTTATTTATTTATTTTAAGTATTAATTTATTTGGATAACTAGGTCCTGAGGCCTTTTCTCTTTCTGGAAAATCAGAACAGTTTTCTGTTCTGTCAGCAAAGCTTCGACATAACTCTTTTTGGCTTCTCCTCCTGAGCTTCCTTATAACTATGTGAACGTCTGCAAAGACCATTATTATAAAGGCCTCTGAAATCATATCGTGATGAAAGATAATAATCACTTTTTACATAACTTTTTTCTTTTGATTTCAGTAAGTAAGCAAAGAGTTCTCAGGAAAAAATCATGAGCCTTTCTCTCTCTCTCTCTCCCCACCCTTCCCCCCTCTCAAATACTGTTGGTTAACTTAATGTCGTTGGATAACTTGGTGCTTCAGGGAATGGATGTCTTACCTGATGAATTATGGAAGAATATACCAGTCCCACACTTGACTTGCAGCACTGTTACTCCTTTTCCCCTACTTTTAGTTCTGGAGTTGACCTGCTTTGTCTGTCCCAGGACAGTGTTTTCAATCAGGGACTGAAACAGCATCACAACTTGGCAGCATCCTCACACCCACACAACCACATTCTTCTGTGGTTTTTGACTTACTAATCTCAGACCTTCATTGGTTCGTTCCTATATAAGTAGGTGGTTATGCTGTATCTTTGGAAAGCATCATGAAAAGCTGTTTGCTTCAACTTACGGTTAGGGAACATGGAATTTCTCCCTGAACCTGTTCAAATCACATGAAAAGTGAGCAGAAGTGTATTATCATCATCTTAATAACAATATTAGTTTGGCTCAGTGTCATGCACCACAAAGCTGTTACGCTTTGGTAATCAGTCATAAATACAAGCACAGCCAGGGCATATTACACTTCACCTTTGTGAAGGGCTTAGGCTGATGTGACTCGAGAGTGGTACTCGAGGGCTTTCTTTTATAATAATGCATGTATTCTGTTTCTTTTGGTACAAAGATCTTAAAGTTCAGATTAATGTGGTACTATATATCTGTATACCTCACACTCATCTATCTCTTCCTTTGCTCAGATCTATTTTTTAATTGTTTTACATTTTTTGTGGTGAAAGTCACCTGATAAGAGTGACCAAGCTTGGGATACAGTGATTAGTACTATCTCGGATCTGCAGATACCATTTATACAGATGAACCTAGCTGTTTCTGTCTGATTTGATACCAAGCTGCTAATTGCTGACGGCAGGTTTATTTTTGCTACTGTGCTACCATTTATAGTCCTTGTAGTTGTAGACTGTCAAAATATTATGGGTTTGGGGCCCTGGTTCTTCATTCCATCAGAATTGTGTCTTGAACATAGCGCAGGTGGGATGTTGCAGAGGTCATCCTGTTCTGATTTGTGCATGTGAGGAGCTACTGAAAGTTAAGGCACATAGGGAATATGGAGTACAAGCATCTTTAGGAAACAGGATCACTGGCCCCAGAAAGTCCAAAGCAGAAACTTCTGCAACCTGACCTCTCTTCTATTTTGAAGTATAAGACGTTTGAGAAATTTAACTTGTGTTTGGAGTCTTATAAGAATTTCTGAATGTGCTATTGAGAGAGTAAAATGTGTGTTTAAAAAAAAAAACAAAAAACCAAACATAGTGATTACACATTATTGCTAAGACTTTGTGATAGTCCAGTAACATAAAGCACAATTCTCTTGTCATAGAAAATGCCTGTGCTTTCAAATATGAAGACATATATGGAATATCTCAGCTTTCTGTACTTGGGATTCATGTTACTAGTTTTGACTTCCACTGTTGACATTTTGCACAATAGCTTCTGTAATGTGTAAATATACAGAGAGTCCAGTAAAAGGGTGACGGTAGGTCATGGTCTCACATAGAGGAGATAATACTAGATTTAAAAGAAGAAAAAAAGCACACAGGCAATGTAAATTATACTGATGCAGTTACTTTTGAAGTGGTAAGTGCTGTAGTATTACCATAGTTGCTCTTCCTTGCCTTTGTTCTGTCATTACCTAAGAAAAGATTGTTGTTTGATAAACAACGTGCAGCATTGGATGCCACATGAAAGCATAGCCAAGAGATTAGATTACATTATCAAGGGAGAGAGGAAGGAAGATGCATTGAGGATGGGTCTGTTACAAGTCACCAGGTAATTATCAATCTCCATAATTATAAAGGGGTAGCCTCTCCCTTCTAATGTCTGTTTTAAATGTTAGTTGTGATTAAAAGCAGATCATTTTGGGGGGGAGGAGTGGGGAAGGAGGAGAGGGCTTTGTTTTTTCTCCATCCAGATTGTTGTTGAAACAAAGAAAAACTGCAAAACTGCAAAAAGTCCTCTAATGATGCATACATACGTGCATGTTTGGAGAGCAAAGAAAAAGGGGATTGTGGGAGCTCTGAACTTTTGATTTCTCGGCAAAGTGGGTGTAAAAATGAATCTGAAAATAGAGTGTGGCATGGAGAAAATTACTTTTTCTTCTGGTAATGAAGTCACAGGTCTGGTTTAGCTAATGTGAAGAGACACACCAATATCAAGTGAAACCATTTTTCAGAAAATGATGTGTGACTTTAAGATCAAAGAAGCAGCAGTCCCAAGGGCCCACTAGTCTTGTGCTCCCATGAATCCAGTGATCGATAGTGGTGTGATACATTGGAGTATCTCCAGCTCTGCTGTCAACATTGGTTTCAAAACTGAGGGAAAGATAAAATTAAAAATGACAGGTAGCTTATTCCATATTACACCTAATGCTGACATCTCCACTGGATAGATAATACAGTTTTGCCACGTGCCATGTTTTTTCCTCTGTGTCACAGTTCATTATAAACAAATTAAATTTTTGCTAGCTGTAATTACTATAATCTTAAAAAAAAAAAAAAATTTAGAGCACAAAGATAATCTCAGAATATAACCCAAGGAGTCCCTAGCATTGTGCCTAGTACTGTTTCAACCATTCTGTCCGTCTTCTACATTTTTAATGAGGTATTACTAATACCCTCTTTTAATTTCAGAAAGGCATCATTTATTCCAATTGCAGTAGTCATAGTAGCAGGCCATCTCCTATTGATCAGAGCATAAAATTGATGGGGCTAATTTCAGCATTCTTTCTGGTCCTACATTATGCTTCCAGTCTTCCCGCTTGTGGCAGTCCTAGATGTTAATAAAAATACTAAGACCTAAACTTCTGAAGATCAACCTAACCAGTGTGTATCTCTTGTATAGTGAAGCGCTGAGCTCTGTTTCTTGGGGGTTTTGGGCGGTGTCTGGAGATAATGGAAAGAAAGCTCTTCATTCTGGTCATTTTTGGATTTGTACCATAACACTGGTTTGTGCCATTCTGTAGAAGGATAATGCTGCTTTGATACCCTGGATTTGCAGTGCAGGGGATTTGGAGGAGAGAAATCTAAGTGACCTGTGTGCTGAACTGAAAAGCTATCTGATTGATGCAATTGCAAGTTAAAGCTCCTGTGGCTTGAGGTGATAAACCTTAACTTGTTGTCAGCTTCCCCCCTCTTACAGAATTGGCCTAAAACTTAGTGTTATGTGTGAATTTCATGCTTAGAATATGAAGGTTTTTAACTGCTTAGTTTTGGTAAATTGTAAACATGAAGTATAAAGCCTAGTGGTCGATACTCAGATGTTGACATTAGTTACTCACTTGTGTCAATTTAGTAAGAAGCATTAAGCTAATGTGCTTTGGGTAGAAAATATGCAGGCAATAATTTTTTTTTTAAAGGAGCACTTCTGTTGTAAGAGTTAGTAGATTAACATGAAACCCCGAATTCAAATCAGTTTTCATTACTGGTCAAAAAGGAAGGAAGAAAGAACACACTTATTCCTTTCAAGTCTTAGACTCTCACTGGTGATCTGTGATGATTACGGGAAGGAAGACAATGTCAAAATTACGCCCAATTCCCCTCCCAAAATTCTGCCTTTTAGCATGACAGTTTAGAAAATTCCTTCTTATGCCTTCAGTGTTTATAACTCTGACATACTAGGAAGATTGCCAGGTTGGTGGGAATGCAATGGCCTCCGTACAGCTAGAATTCTTTCTTTTCAGTTGTATTCACTCACCGTTTCACCCTTTTCTGCCTGCCCATCCCCGTCGTTGAACCTGTAGTCTCTGTGGTAGCAATCTCTCCGGAGAGGTGAGGCTTACTTGGTGCAGAACACATGGGCTTTCAGAGAATGTGTCCTGGAGAGCCAAGAAAAGGACAGGCTATGGCTAGAAACATACTTTAATTGGAAGAATATCAAGGTGCCATAGAAGCAGGGGGTGGGCGTGGGGGGGAACAAATTAACTAAGTAGCTTTCAGAAACATGAGAGAGGCCTTCTGATTTGGGCTCAGACCTGTAATATGTCTTAAATCACAGGCTACTACCTCAATTAAGTTCAGTTGCAAAAGAGAGCAGACACATGCCTTTGGAAGCCAAAGAGAAGTATTGGTAAATAAGCGGCATTAGATAGTTCTTCCATTCCTAACAAACAATATTGTTCAAGAGGACAATGAGGGTGCTGTTTTGATGAGATTCTAACCCGTGACTGGAGTAGCTTTGTGTAAAACATGAAATTTTGCTTTGTTGAAGGTCTGTGAATGGTACTGAAACTGTAATTGTGGTCGGTGCTATTGTGAGATGAAAACACTGGAAGATGTGATCTTTGCTATGAGTTTTCACATGCTCGTTTTATGTGCCTGGTGGCTCATGTATGAAAAGCCTTGTCGTAGTTTGAAGAGCAGGGAGCAAATTAACTTGCTAGTGCCAGAGACCCAGTCTTCAGGTAGTGTATAAATTGCTGTGAACTCAGCAGCATTTATTGCATGATCTACTGTGTTTAGCCTGTTACTCTAGAAGAGTTTTGAAACACTCCAATTTAAAGTCCTGCATTAGACCTGATTCTCTTTGAATTGATTAACAAATTACAATACAGGATATTTTTTCACATTCGCTACCATATGTAGTCCACATAATGTAGACTTGTCTGTGGGAAGCAGCCTGCCCCGATTAAGTAGTACTTAGTAAGGTCCTAGCCTTACTGAAAAGCTTTCCCCCCTCCCCCAACTGTTTTCCTTTTTCTTATCTCTCTCTCTCTTTTTTTTTTTTAAGTAGGTTTTGTAGAAGTGAAGTATTACTATGGTATTTCAGAGCAAATTGTTCAGATCTTTAAAAAAAAAAAAAAAGGCGGGGGGGAGTAGAGGGATGGAGGTAGAGAAAAGCTCCACATGGCAAACTATTGTCTCTGGAAATCAAACACGCCCACTAGGTATTTTTCCATCGGGAACTATTGAATTAGTCCTCTGCATCCCGATCAGAGAGATTGTAAAAGTAGGATGGTTGCAGTGAATAGACTGGTTTTTGTCAATAGCTTTGAAACTGCCTGCCAGAGCTCACATGCTTTTGTGCAGTAATTTGTTTATCATTACTTCCTTCCTGTGAAAAGAGAATGAAAGGAGTGACAAGCAAAATACACTTTTGGATGAGATTTAGCAGTTCGAAGACTGAATTATTTCATAAGAATAATTTGATGGTGTGCGTTTGTTCACCATCAAACATGAGAGAGAAGTAGTCTGCATTGAACTAGGTTCCTTGAAATACTTCTATGTGATACAGAAAAAAGGTGCTTAGCAGCACAAATTAGCTGCATCTCATGACTGCAGTGATACTGTTTGCAATAAAAGTATTTATTGGCAGTCACAAGCCATGGAGTTATCGGGTCGTGTGACTTTCCTACCCCTGAGCTAGGAGTTGCTGCTGAGATGAAGTAACTGAATTAATGCGTGGGTTCTTCTCCTGTGCCAAAGCAAGCATCGTAACTTGAGCCATGGAGGTGGTTTAATTGAACTCATTTTATTTGGGATTAATTGCAGTGGGTTAGGACTGATGAGGTCAATCGCCATGCTTCAGAGGAAGGGGAGGAACTTTGCTGAGACTCAGTGATTCCAATAGCTTTTCATTGTTGTCTGTACTTTTATCAGGTAGTTAAGAACGGGACCTGCCGCTGGCACCTGAGGTTTGAGTCTTGCAGCCTGTGAGAAGTGTTTCTGGGCTCTGCACAGGAATGTGCCATTGTTCTCATTGTCCCTTTTGGGGGGAAAAATTCTTTAGACAAATTTAATCTAAATTCTGAAAAATGTAAAATAGCAACCTTGAGAAATAAAGCCTTTTCTTCAAGTCTCTGCCTTCCTCACTCAACTCTGGTAATGAGTCTTAAAATTAATTTGAGGTATCCTGTACAACGTAGGAAGCAGTCTCCTTTTAGGTTTCAAATATATGGGAATGTTTGTTTTTATAGTCCCTTGTATTTAGGCTCTCATTCTGGCATAGGGCTACTGGTTTAATTTTATCTATGCTTTTGGCTGGCCTCAGTTGCCTTCACCAGTAATGGAAGTTGAACTGAAAAATACTCATCTTTAACTGGAATATGTCTGTGTGCACAGTGTTAAATTTAGGATTCAGGTCTAGAACCTGAGTAATTGTTTTTATCAGTGGAAATGCAGATTTTAACTGGAATCAGAATTAGGCCTTCCAATGTGAATTCAGATGGAGGATAATATCTTCAGGCAGACAACACTTTGGTTGATCCCTCTTCTTTGATTGTGGTGTCGAAGTGAGGAATCTCACAGCTGGTTGATGGCAGAGGTGGTATGAATGAACAACCATTCATACTAGCTAGTAAGCTGAGCACCAGCACGTTTAACCAAACAGCTGTGAGGTGATGCTTACAGGTTTAGATTTCTCTTGAATATATGCAAGAGTAAGTTGGTGACCCTCCACATTAAGCACTCCCTATCCCATCTCTTGAGTTGCCTTGTCCCTGGAGGGATAGGTGTGTTCATGTATTAGTTTTTTTTAATGTTCAAAAGAGAAGACATAATTTCAGCCAGCTCTTCTTTAACAAAATAACTTAGTTTACAAGCCAGTGCAGCACAGACTTGGTTAAAAAAGTTGAAAGTCCTTATCGTTATTTTGTAAGTACTTATTAGCTATTCATTTCTCTTCAGATAGCATGTAGTGCCTGTTTTTTTTCCACATAGGCTTGGCATAGTCAATAAAAAGGCTATACATGAATAATGAAGTCATAATAAAAGAAAAAATCTCTTGGAATATAGTTTGTTTACCATTGTATACTAGTGGAAGGAGAGAGAGGAAGTGGCATGGTTGCCACATGAATGTGTTTAGTGGGTGGCATCAGAGCGAGTGGTACACTTGGTGGTGATGAGGCCATTGTAGCCTTACAGTTCTCAGTGCCAGCGATGTAAGGAGAGCCTGGAAAGTGCGATGTGTTTTCCATAGCGAGTCGTGGGTGATTAGCAGTTGGCAATGAGCTGATATGAAATGATAATGCAAGAGTGGCTGTGGTAATTGTTGTGTTGTCTGTGTCTCAGGAAGAGGTGTGTCTGCCTCTTGCCTGCAGTAAAATTGATGACATGGTCTGATAGACAAGTGCTACATAAAGACTGAGAGGAATTTATAGGCACCTGAAGGCACTACAAGCCGATGATGAAAGGCGTTCTCAATGTTAGACACTAATTCATAGTGAAGTGAAATCCTCACAAGGGCTTTGTGTCTGCCGTACAGCTTACCAGGATGAAAGCCCACTTAAATGGCAACAGGTTGTAATTCAAACATGGTTTGGTGCCATATTGAAGTTCACAAGAAAAAAAAGTAGAAATATTAATTAGACCTTAGCTGCAAACTTCTTATTGCAGCTCTTTCATAAGAATCTCCACAACTACTGCACCTTCTACTCTTATTGATTTATTTAGTTAGTTATTTAGTTATTTTACTATCTGCTTTTTTCCTTTTTGTTTTCTTAAAGATATGTATTCAATACAATAATATCGGGAAATACTTCTGAAGTAGCGTAAAAGATATATCTGAACTAATTTGGTTAGAATTTTACAATGACCTCTTTTGCAGGTAACCATTTTGTTCTGGGGAACAACACATTTTCTCAGTCTTGTCCTCTGCCTCCAAAGCCTGTTTCTTTATGTAGTTCATCAGGTTTCTGTGAAGTGGGAGTAAGGTGACACACTCAAAAGATTCAGTAGTGTTTAAGAGCAATTTCACTTCTTAAAATGTTGCTGAGGATGTAAGGACTGCTGTGAACTAGTACTTGTTACTTTATTGTTTTTCTTCCAGAAAATACCAGTTTCCAGTGATAAGCCAAAGAATTGTTATAATCCCAAATGCAGAATAGAAGACTGGGGCAATTTATGGGAGCAGATTAATTACTGTTATGTCCTATGTTGTAATCCTATTGTTATGGTCATTGTGGTCTGGGTCTGTAAGAAAGGCGAGGCTTGTAGAGAAATACATAGAAGAAATGGGAGAACTTTCAGGCACATGTTCCTTTGATCTAGAGAGTGGTATGTTTGCCAGGAACCTTCTTTTTTTCCTTTGTCAGCTGATTCTTAAAACATAGTGCTTTTCCTGTATCCTGTTGAAGAGAGAGTTGCAAACTGCATTTTGGATGGCTGTAGCAATCCTAGCACTAGGTAGTGATGACTGATGTTTGTAATGTATTGTCCTTTCAGAACCATCATATCAGATGTTCAGTTTACTGGTGAGAGGACATATTCTTTCATTTCTCAGACAGTAGCTGCTGAATTTCAATGTCTGCTGTAATTCTGAGACTGTGTTTTTATGTATGTATAAATGTAATTACATTGTATAATTGTCATTGTGCTCATTTTTCCCACACCTACTCCAAATCTATTTGTTTTCCTGCTTATGGTCTGTATCACTAGGTTTGCTTGCAAAGCAAAAAGCAGTGGAGTGGCAGAATTCTTTCAGAAATGTTGGGGGTGCCAACAATTATGGCGATGATACAAAGTTCATAAGTATTGTTTTTATTTATTTCAAAACTAATTTCTTTCACAGTCTGTCTTTACATTTTTGTCTTCTTGTAAGTTTGAAAAAAATTGGACAAAGTCGTTATGTCCTGTAAAAGAAGGCCAAGTTGTACTTTAATGCCTAAAGTTATCTGAGTCTCTTCTCAAATATGCCAAACAACATCTCCATTTCCAAGGTCAAAATCAACTGGATCCCGGTGTCTCTGGAATCCTTTTTTTTTCTTCTCGAGCCACCTTGCTGTTCTCTGGATGGCATCTCCTGTTCGCTCTTTCAGTTCATTCACTTGAGTTAAGTCTTTAACCAAACTCTGTGTGGGTTCCCCCCCTCCGCCTCCAAATCTTTCTCAATTGTTTTTCTCTGAACCACAGCTTGCCCTTTTCCACCACTAATGATGCTTTTCCTTCTGACTTGCTCCTTTTGTGAACACTGGGCTATTCACGGCTGAATTTCTCGTTGCTCTCAGCTTGACCTTTCTTCATTCTGTTGACTTCATGCTTTCAAATTTTCGCCTGCTTTTCCTCCCTCTCTTTTTGTATTTCTTCTCTTGTCTTTTCCCTGGCACTGTATTTCTCCATCTTAGTGTGTCCCACCCTTCCTGCTTCATGTTAGCTATCTCTCATTTTGTCACTTCTGGCAAAATCAAACACCTTTGTAAGGAAATTTCCAATTGTATTGTATTTTCCTTTTCAATTTTTTGCTTTGTATGTGGTTTCTCTGATTCTGCCCCTTTTCCAGTAATAATTTACTATCTGAGGTTTTACAAATTGATTAGTGATGAGAGAGGTACTGAGTCAAAATAGTTATTCTCAAAAAGTGAAAATAAATGACAAATTGGAAAAAAATGTATCTTGAAAATAATTCATGGCAACAGAATCAGCTTTTTCACATCAACATTCTTTCCTCCCAGAGCTAAAACAAGTGGTTCCACAAAGCTGCAAAAACTAATGAAACCTCTGATGGATTTGTTTGTCTCCTGGTTGACTGACTTCTTCCGCTGAATTTTAGGAAGGCTGTAGCTGAACTTTATGGTGTATTAAACACCACAGAACCCACTGCAGGAAAGAAACATGCTCCATCAGCAGGGAAAAAACCTTAACCGGAGTTGGTGCCAGTCTAGACACTGAGTAGTTAATATGGTAGAGAAATGGTGCCTTTGGAGAAGATTCAGGGGTATCTAGTTAGGAGGAGAACTCTGGTCACCTTCTAGCTCTTAGTATTGGAAAAGCCTTTGCCACAGGCGGTCTCAGACACCTGGTGAAAGGTGCGAAGGTGCTCCACACTTGCCCTTACGGTGATGCTGATGGAGTATCTTCTCTCCACTCTCCTCCGGTCATAGCACGTGCAGAATCGTCGAAACTCTGCCCTTCTGAAGCATATGGGTAATGTGAGCCAGCAGTAGGGATGACATTGGCTCGGTTATCCTTGGACGTGGTGTGATGACATAGACCTAATTTCCTAGTGAAACCAGACCAAAATGCATCAATGGTCTTGCGACTTTGCAAAATACAATTCGGGAAGCTGAAGACTGACATGTGTTGGCGTTTTTGTTTGTGTGTTTTAAAGTATCTTGTTCCAAATTTCAGGACTTTGGGTATTTTTCTAAGTTCTGTTTTCTTCTCTTTCCTTTTACCCACTCCCAAAATTTTCTTCAGTTGCATTTCTTTCTTTACTGACTGCTGTCCCTTCCCCACTTCTGCACTTCCTTCCCAGATTTCCCTTTCCTGGTATTTCTTGTTTTGAACTGACAGTTGCTGTGTTATATGTCAAATCTTTCTGTTTTTTTCTGAAACTCTTTCAGTGAGTTTTGTTTCTTATCCTCTAATTTCTACTCTTTGTGACTTCTTCCTTGCTTCTCCCTACTGCCTATTAAAGCAAAGTCATTGTGTTTTAAATTCACATTATCACTGTCTTTTGACTGCTCAGATTCTTTTCTGAAATGGATAAGTGGTTTCTTTGGTAACAAAAGCAGTGATGCCACCCTGCTTCTCCTTCCCCCTCCCTACAATACCCAGTGAATTAAAGTTACAACAAAGGGAGAAACGAAAAAGAACTTGTGATGGCAGAAGTGGGTAGCAGCATTGCTTTGGTTGCCATAGAAATTAAGTTGCCCATTTTGGCATGGAGCATGCGAGTATCAAGAGATTTAAGTAATGACATCGATTAAAATATATTGTGGGTTTCCTGCAAGTTGGCAACAGTCACAGGGTTATTCTCAGCTATCTGGTTTTTTTCTCTGCTCTCTTAACCTTCCTGATTGACCTGTTTGCAAAAACATTCTGTATCCAGTCGCTGCCTTCCAATCGGCCACAGCCCCAAGGGTAAAGTTCACTGTTTAATTCCACAAGTGCTTATGGACAATGTGTATTATAAAGGTACACAGAAGACTGTTGTACTTGCTCTGCAAGTGTTAATGGAACTAGTGTATTTGTCAAGAGGGGAAAATACAGCTACCCCTGTGTAGAAAGCAAGCACGCTCACTTGGACTGGATGGAGAAAAAGGCAGTAAGAAAAAGTATGTATTGGGCGAAGAACATTATTGGTTACATTGATTCCCTCCTGGTCTACAGGGTATATATACCTGGTGAAGAATAAAATGACAATTTTATATTTATGTTATCACTTTTAAATAACAGCTAAAGCCTTGCATCAAAAATAAATCACAGAATGGAAATCACTTTATACCATGTAAAGCATCCCATTTCCTATTTACTGCATTACTTCTTATTTACTGCTACTGTAGCTTTTGCAGATTTTCTCATACTTGAGATATCAGCTATTTAAGAACCTGGTAGGAATACATTAGGAATGTGTTTCATGGTAGAGATGATGGCTATTAATTTATTAGGCCGACTTCTGAAATACATTTTTCTGTTGATTTGGACTTTTGGGACTGTTTGCAGATGTACCTGAGGGTACATCTTTTAAGAATGTGATTTTTTCTTTACTTCCTGGCAATATTACTTATATAGATATTTAACTGTATTTCATTTATTTGTCCTTTTGAATGTCATTATTTTTGCCAACAGAGGGAACCTTAGGAAACAATTCTGGATATGATCATAACATAATAATATTAAAGCAAGCATTGATTTTTCTAATCTAATCTATTCAGTAAGTAATGTGAATGGAGGAAGCATTTTTACTTTGTGAATACATCTTTTACTTCTGTGCTTACAAATCAGAGTATTAAATATAATTTTTTTTAATTTAAAGCTGTTATTTTTCTGCTTGAATGTACAGCATTTGCTATACTTAAATAAAAAAAGAAAATTGGATCCCAGCTGTCGCTACTGTTGCTTGGAGCAAGCAGAAATAAAAAAGTTAAAACTAAGGCTGAATGGCTGAAGAAAGTGTGAGCTTAACTGGAGCGCATTAATTGTTCTTTAGCATCAGCCTGCACCAGTGAATGTCAGGGAACACCAACATAAAGTTTTCATGTAAGCCTACTACCAAAGCTACATAAATAAAGCTCTTGGGTGCTTTGAAATTACAGGCAGCTTTAAACCATGAGAATGCTTCCCATGAAAGTAACTAAGGTTTAGGCACTTTTAAATTCCATTGACAGTTGAGGAAATAACCTGTTATTTAGTGATAGAACATTTTTCTCCCTTACTTTGTACCCATTGCACCAAATAAGGCTTCCCCTCTATTAAATGTTACTTTTTACAGTTGCTAAAGAGACGCTTTTATGCCTTGCATTTATTGTAGCTATTGGTGCGGGGCAATGGTGACTAAACATGTTTTGAGTCTAATTGCAAGTGATCAGTTTTTCACTTTTCCTTACATGTCATTGTTTAAATTCTGCTCTTTTGACATGTTTTGTCCTAAAGCACTGCCTGTTTACAATTCAGTACTTCTATTAGCTTAAGGCCCAGCTAAGCAAATCCTGTTCTGTGTTAGTAAATGTCTTAGTTCTTGACAGATGTTGCAGGAGGAATCTGATGGATATGACATCTACAGCATTAGAGCTACAACGATGAGAAATAATCTATATGTTGTCAGCTTATGGTAGAATCAGACCTCTCAGTGGAATGAAACAGTAGCTGTTTCCCACTACAAGTAACAGATACATTTTTAGTTGGTTTGTTTGGTGTTTCTGTGTTTTTTGTTTCTTAAATTTAGTGGGGAAAAAAAAGCAAATCTCTCCCACAATCTGAATTTGTGAAATAAGTTGTAGTTATTAAAAAATTTATCTGAACTGTTTGGATCCATAAGCATCAGGAGATAAGCATCAGTATTTCTCAGACTCAGAAGGCTAATTTCTAGTCTTTGTTTTATGCACCCAGATGTTTTGGATTTACTGGGTCTACACTGAAAACCGTGGCTGAACTTGGCCAAGAAACGGCATGACTTAATCATAGAAAGTTGTGTTATCTTATGAGAAAGAAAATTTTCATGATAGATGTAATAGTCCCAGAGCTGTCCAGCGGTTCCCAAACTAGCAGTCAGGAGAACTGCTGGTGTTAGCTTTCCTTTTCGTTTCAAGTTAACAGGAAAGGAACAAACGAGCGGTGGAGATAAAGACTTTATCCTCCAAGGAAGTTCTTTGATCCTGTGGTGGCTATCCCAGTGTAACTCCTCACGAGGACGCTTGTATGCCAGGATGAAGATTCCCTTTTTTTCTGTTTTTGCTGTGTACAAAATACAAGCAGAAGAGGGTAAGAAGCATTAATCCTGGAATACAAGTGTCCCAACAGGATTAGTATAGCCATTAATGTCTTTGTAGAGAAGCCTGAGAGGAGAGAGAGTTAAAGCAGTCTGTATTCTCTTAATTTTCTTTTAAAAGTTCAAAACACTTATTACCATGCCCGAGGCAAAGTTCAAAGTTGAGGGGTACTTCACTGTGATTGTTTTTCCATACCTGCCATCATCCTTGTGGGTATCACAAAGAGGTTCATGCGTATCAGGAGAGGTGAGGTGCTGTCTACTGAAATGCGACCTTTGCCACAAAATGGTGTGAGAAGCTGCTGGGAGCTCCAAAAGCACCAGTGTGGGAGGGGGGGCAGGACCTACCGAGCTTGGTGCAAAGGCTCTCGGGGCCTTCCTCTGACACGTATCACACCCAAAATCTGCATCAGGCTGTTCACCTGTAACGATCACAGGCTTTGGTGGTGGGGAGTGTTTGCTGTGAGGTGAAGTAAGACAAGATACGTGCTGCCTCACTTCCAGAGCTTGGGGTTATTTAGCATGTAGAGTGATTCTCAACTTTCTTTTTTTGTTTCTGTCATCAGTGAAGACATGTTCTTAAGGATAAAAATCACAGTGGCCTGAATAAGTTGGAAGCTGCTGACAGCTTTACTATTCTTTTTAATGGCTGTTATTCTCTGCTAGCAATGTTGCTTTTCCAAAAGTATTTTTGTGGGCAGCGGGATTCTGAAAATCACATCCTGAGTGTTTAAAAGGTGCTGTATTTTGTCAGTAAATCTTTCTTACTCCTTTTTTTTTCCCCAAGTTATGCTAATGTAGAACTTACTGTTCACTTTTTTTGAGCATATACTACCCTGAAATAGTCCCCACCCTGCTTTATAGTTGACATTCTGATTTGTGCACAACTACTAGTTCTGTAGGAATATTGGATCCTCAACAGTAACAGCTTGAATTTTAAAATATTTTCCAAACTCACGTACAGGCAAAACAATATTCTTGCTTTGTAAAGAAATAGCAGAATAAATCATAACTGTCAATCATAGGAATATTCTTAAAACTTGTGTGACAAATTCAGTTATACTGAGGGCATGAATTTTTTCAAGGTTTTTATGTTTTAAGAAAGAAGTCTTCTGAAGCCAATTATATTTGTAATACATACCATGTGTGGAGCATTGTTCTTTATTCTTAATTATACTCTGCAGGTTGCCGATACATGTACCTTTTGAGTATATCCTTTGGCATCCACAAACACAAACAAAGCTGCAGACACTGTATTTTCCTCTACCAGCAGCATGATGTGTTTGTGAATTAACTAAGTAGCCTTGGGTTCTACATGGGTTTCCCCATTGTTGGAAAGGCACTCTATTCCTTTAATGAGACTGGAGATTAAGGATTGAATTAAAGAGAAAATGTGGGTTGATATAAGAACCTGTTAATAAATAAGTGAAATTACTGGTCTTTTCAGTTGAAGGTTTTGAAGGAACAGTTTTAATAGCTTATGAGCTGTTTGCTTTCTTTTGACAGTGCTGAAGTGTTGGGAGTGATTGTTTTCTTATGGTTATAACCTCTAAGGAATACTGTGCCCTTGGTTTTTGGTAACTGAGAAACCAATGCACTAAAAAAGAAGGCTACTCCAGAAGTGGGAGTGTGTGATTTAGGAAAGATCATATGAAGATCCTGTGGTTTAGAAAAGATCAAGCTGTGGGGAGGAGAAACCACCAATATTTCTAGAGTGCCGTAAAAAGATTCAGAGCAGGAGGGATATTTTGCAGCCATATCCCACTGCTGAGTGAACCTCTTTAGCTTAGTTAGGCGTATAGCCACGTGAAAGCTTAGATAGGGAAACCAAGCACAGCTCCCAGATGCATCCTAGAAACAATCAGGTGTTGGTTAATGGACCTTATTTCTGTCTCGCTCCTGTCTACTGTGCTTATCATTTGCCACCTTGCGCTTTTCCATATCCTGCAGGGAATTTTATCTCGCTGCAGGGCGCTTTGTCTCCTGTTGCATGGGTGCTTACCCCTCCCAGCTCCTTCGGGGGACACGTGCCTTTTCCCCTTCCTCTTCCTTGCATCTCCCTCCTGAAGAGAGGGACAGTTCAGAGACAGCTTCTCTTATCAGAAGTTCACAAGGTACCTGGCGATAGAGCGGCAAAGCATTTGAGCTTGTGTGTAGGAAGGCGAAAGGACCCTCTTGAGACTTCGGTATGTGTTTCATAGGCATGGGCACAGGGTCTGAAGGCACGGGTGGTGGGAGGGAGCCCCTTTTAGCCCCAGGTGTGTGAGCAAGAGGCCACCATGCGGGGCAGGGAGAGGAAGCCATGGGACTCCTGAGGCGCCTGGGACCAGTTAGGCATGCTAATGGATTTTGCTCCTTTTGGTTCTGTTTGGAGGTACAGCAGGGAGTCAGCTATGGTCCAGGTCTCCTTTGTAGTTGCAGAGGAAGTTGCTGGCTGGAGATAAGGTTTCTGAAGATCCGGACCAGATCAGACTGCATGTCTGGCGCTCGGCTGTAACCACGCAAGGAAGTCTTTCAGCATCAGGGTGAAATGAAACGCAGGTCAGAGACTATGGGGTCAGAAGACAAAAATTGCAAAGTTAGCTTGAAATTCCAGGTCAAGAGTTTTTCCTCCTTTCATTAAACAGAGCAAAAGGCATTTCTGATTACTAGTGACACTGATAACACAGTAGCGTCTAGAGATCCGGATCCTTTTGTACTTGGCCTTGCACTGGCTGCCCATGCTCTGAAGAACTTTCTTGGAACTTGGACTGATGCATGAAAAGATATTACCATGGTTTTTGTGCAAGTAACCTATGACATATCATGAAAGCAAGCAAGCACTGAAAACCTTCGTATCTTGAGTGCTTTGACTCTCTTTTTAAATTATTATATTATACATAATAAAAAATACTTGCTCATATGCAGGGTGAACAAAAACATGTATGTTCCAGAGCCCACTGTCTCATAACCAAAGCCATCCTGGAAAGGAGAGGAGGATGTTCCCCTTGAGACCATTCTCACGCTCCTTCCTTCCTGTGATTTTGTAACCTTGTCTCCCTGTCAGTGGCCTCTCTTCTTCCATCTCATGCTCCTGTCTTTTCCTTGCCCAGGAGCTATGTGCGTGCAGGGACATGAACATTTGCCCTTACAGCATCTTTTCCCCACCCCCCTGCAAAATGGACTTGCTGTTGATCTGTAAAACACAACCAGATTTTGTTTGTCTCTTGAATGGTTCGATTTGCTGTCTTCAAAGATCTGAATGAGTTAGCTTTCTAAATCATTTGGCTGACGTACCGTCTTTAGGTCATTAGTAGTCCAAACTATAAATAATAGTAGTATAGTGCATTTGCAATCAAAATACAGCATATTATTTTATTGGAGACACTCTCACACTTGCCATTCTGTCTCACTGCATACAACAGTGTATTTTCCTCCACTGTTAGAAGTTGAATGTTTTGGTGCCATCTGAATTAAAACAGTAGAACTGCTTCCCTTTCTCAAATAGTGGAGACTTTCGTTATGTTGTTTAGCCACGTATGTTGGTTAATCCTTTTGAATTTACTATTTGTTACCTGTCCATGTTTGTCTCTGAAGTAACATACTTGATGAGGCTGCAACTTAGTGGCAGTTTGCCATATATTCTTACTTTTTCTTGGAACATTTAGTTTAGGAAGTGGACTAATTAGCGCGTAAACATTGTTTAGCAGAAGGACTCCAATTAGCACTGTTTGGCCTGGCTTCAGCGATAAACAAAGTTAGATGCACGTCAGTGTTTGTCCTAACAGTTTATAAAGTCTATTTTGTGGTCCTAGGGGACAGCACACACCAGATACATTAAATAGTCATTGCAGTCAAGGCCATGAGAAAAAGCTTACTGTGTCAAGCTTAATAGGCTGTGCATGATACATTAGTGAGCTAGTTTGGAAGCCTTCCATTAATCTTAATTATTCTAAATCTTTCCAAATTATGTCTTTTTCTTACTATTGTCCATCTCCTACCATATGAAAAAAAAAAAAGGTGACAAACGCACTCTTCAGTTACTTCAATTATTGTAAAGTAACTGAATTTAGGTTTTCAATGTGTATTTTAGTGTCGTCATTGTATTTTCCTCATTTTGTTCAAGCCTAAAACTAAGCTAGATTCTTATCAGTACAAGTATAGGCAAACTTCTTGCCCCAAGAAAATTGCTATCCTTATTTTGGCGTGACAGAATTAATACTGATAAACAGGTCGGATAAGGTTGGACTACCCTTATGATAATATTGCAAGTAGCCAAGTATAGTAATGTATGCATGCTTTGGTGGTTCTTAAGGGAGGGGTGCTTGTTCAGCTATGGTGGGCTTATCTATAAGAAACTGAAGACTAGAATGTTGTTGAAGTGTAAAATAACCATTCCTTCTTTCCTGTTCCAAATGCTTTAGTCACAATTTTTTTTTCTGGTTGTCCTATAAATTCCTTGAGCCTGTAAATGAGCAGGGGAATTGGAGAGAGTGAGTAACTTCATCCACCAGTCCTTTGTGTCGTGACTTTTAATTTATGAGATAGTCAAACTGGAGCTGTGGCTGAATCTGCTAGTGGTATCTTTAGATTATATTCAGTATCAGATGACTAAAGTAAATCTAAAATATTCTATGTGTACTAAAGATACTTAAACTAATTGAATTAATCCTAGCTCTGCGTGAGAGAAGGAAGCAGGGAAGCAGCTCTTAGCATTTTGCTGGATCAGCTGTATTTGTATTTCAGAAATTAAAATAACTAGGGGAACCAAACAGGACAGGTCTATTCTTAGGTGTATAGTGGTTTGAAAAACTCCTTTATTCCTGGCAGCAGTACACAGACCACAGAAGCAGCCCAGATGAACAGAGCTCTGTTCGATCTTAAAAATCAGAGTTTTCTGCTGGAAATTGAAACCAATTGAAAGGCATTTGTAAAAATCTAATTCTGATTTTATGCATTAGTCAACTGAAAAATAACAGATGCAAATAAAGTAAAACTATTTCCATCACCTTCCTCCTTCAGACAATGAGACAGATCCAAATCTTATACGCACCCATACAAGGGTGTCTATTCTTCACGTTGGCACTCTAGATTGCATGTATATTCTTTGTCATTAAATGACGCAGGATGTAGAGCTGCCCATTTACTCATCCCTGTGTGGTTAACTGAGTGACATTGTCCACTCACCAGGAGAGAAAGGAAGCTAACCTAATGTCTAACTATTTATTGCACTTTACTGTCACCCATGCTCCACTGTGCCAGTTTCCTTGTGTATGAAGTCAGTTCTTCGTGGCTGACATTCTTGATACTCCAGCTGCAGAAGGATCATGTGTTCCGCAAATTAAATTTGTTGCAAGTTTTTAATAGCAGCTGGAGAAAATCCTTCCTCCGAAAATAAACACCAGAATCTACCATTGAAACCAAATTGTTGCTGAAGAGTATGGGATGTGATTTGCCTCCTAGGATGTGGTTTAAGTTACTTGTTAGATTTTAACTAAACACATTTGAATTTTCTAACATTTGTTTTCCCTTTTGTGAACATTTTACTGTAATTTTAATTTTTCTGAGTTACCACTATGTCTTCTCGTTCCCCAGTGTTCTTTCATTGTCTCCCTCTTTCCCTTTCTCCTCCTCTCATTATTCTTCTCACAAGCTACTAATAATTAATGTGTGACAGCAGGCCAGATTTCAGTTTAACAGACTTTTGTGTCTGATACTTTACTCAAACACTTGAGGAATTATCAAGTGGATGGTGCCCAGGTCCTATGGAAAGTATTGCTTCTCAGAAGTTTTTTGTCTCCTAAAAACAGATTCAGTAAATTAGATTATAATTAAATTAATTAGAAAATAATAGTCTATTCCTACCTGCCATCATGTGAAGATACTTCAGAGGAGTAGCCATGTACCATTTAAAATTCTTTTAGTTTATAGTAGTGAAGGAGTCCTCCATGAGTTTAGCAACAGCACATCTAAAAAGAAGTCTTTCAATATATGCCATGTTAAAAGATGCACAGAAATTAATTCCAATTTAGATGTCCAATTTTCCTAAGTATTCACATTTGCAAATTTAGTTCTCACTTGAAGAGAACTGATGAATGGTGTCTCATTAATTTCCAGTTTGGTCAAAGTTTTTGTTTGGTTGGTTTTTAAGTTACAAGGGACCACTCTTGGGAAATATTGCAAAGCCCAGGTTAAAAATGAGCTGTGATAATAAAGTTCCCGTAAAAGATGGGAACTGATTGATGGCAAGGTAAGTTGATAAAAACTGGTCCCACGGTAGAAACTAAATTACTAACTGCTTGACTTTTCTAAAGCTCTATTTGCTTTCTCTTGTGCCTTGGAAACTTTATTGGGGTTCTAAAACCAAACACACCCCTGATTTAATTCCAGCACATGCCAACTGAGGGTTGTGTACTTCTCCTGCAAGTTGTAAGAGATCGCAGGTGTTCTTTGTTCTGGGAAAGCACTTGAAGTCTTAACTGTTAGGAAGCTGCTGTGTGACTGTACTGTAGAATATACCTTTATGAAAAAATAAATCTGAGTAGCAGAAAAGATAGAAACCACTAGGGGAAAGCATAGGAGTGGAAGTAGGGTGGTACCTAAAGATATAGATGGTACTCTCCACCAAAATGTCTGAGGAGGTCACAGTCATTAATGGTGTTTATACATCTAAGAAACAGGTGAAACAGTGAGCAGCTGTGGTAGCACATGTTAAATGCATATGCTCAAAACTGTATGGGAAACGAAAAGTGAGCTAGAAATTGGATCCAAATTTGTTTAAGTCCAGTAACGCAATTTTCTTAACTACTCTTTTATGCTTTTTTCCCCTCCCCATTGATTTATTTTTTTTTTTAAGTCCGCTATAGAACAGGGCTCTAGTGAATTGAGCAGCAACTCATTTCCTTTGCGATCGCCAGGAAATACACTGAGCAATTAAGGGTGGCTGGATGGGAAAAGGTCTTTCATTTCACTGAGATACAAAGGTTCCCAGGCCTTCCTGGCTTTTCAGCAGCCTACCAGGTGGTCTGACCTGGAGCTAAGTCCCCCATGTTCCAATGTCCATGGTAGCAGCAAATTTGAGGAAACAGGACTAAAGGCCTGAAATATTTAATTTTTTTTTTTTAAATGTGTTTCATTGCTTAACAGTTCTTTTGCAAATCTCAGTTTCTTTTTCTTATCTGTTTCTCTATTATCTAGATCAAGAGCAGAGTCAAAGAACTTCCACTAACAACATATAGATTCTTGCAGAGTAGTTCCTTGTTAGGAAGGAATATCTCCTAGTAATCCTTGAATTCTCAACGTGTGTAAGGATTAATAAGTATGCTGTATGTTTTAATGGAAGCAAAGGGAGGGTGACCATCTGCTGATTCTGTATTGCATGCACAGAGATGCCTAATGGCTGTTTTTCTTTCAAATGTTGACCTAAAAATGTAACATTTCCCCAGCAATGCAAGCTACATTTGACAGCAAGTTGCAGCTTGTTGAAATGCAGTATGCCCACTAGTGTAAAATGAGAATATTAGTATTTCAAGTGGAAACATGACTTTGGCTTGAAACTGATACAAGAGATTTACAAGATAAAACAACTGAAAACTCCAGCAAGTCCTAACAAAATACTCTCTTTAAATAATGTGCACTAAGTAAATATTATTGTTTATTGAAAACCCTTTTGCTGTTAGAGTCTATGTTTGTCATTTACTTCTATAGGATCTGAATAACAATGCCAATACTATTTGCTAGGAGGAAAAAAAAGTAAAACTCAGTTTTATATTCCTGAAAAAATTAGGATTTCTTTTTTCATTGCTGATTTATCCAAACTGAAAGAAACTGAACTACACAAATATTCATAAGTAATAAATAATTTGACCTGAACTTCTGGTTCCTTACCTCCATTGTTGAGAACTCACTATCTTCTTTCAAAAGAGATCTCACAGTCATAACAGATGCTAAATTCATTGAGCATTTTTGTTCATTTATTGATAGTTCTATGGATTTATTTATTGTTGAGGAGTTTTTGTGTGTGTTTGTGTGCATATGTGGATTATCTCAATTTTGTCTCTCCTTTCCTTCTTGTTTCCTTCTCTTATTTTAATGTTTGTGCCACGGCAGTGTTTCCACCAGAGTTTTGAACTCTGTTTGAGGTTCATAGCCAAATAATACTATTATAAATGTTAATTCTTTTATTAACAGTAGAATAGTTTCTGTGTCCTTCAATTCCATGGCTTTTAAGTGTACTGTGATCTGTAAGACTCATCACAGGATAAAGGAACAAGAAGTGCTAATCTGGGCTTTGCCCCTTCCTGGCTCTGTAGTTTAGGCTAGTCAATGTATCTTCTGCCTGTAAAAGGAGAAAGCTGACCTAAGTGTCTCAACAAAGTGGGGTGAGGATTAATTAACTGCATATACAAATTGTTGTATAGATGCTAGTAATGTTTCAGCAAGATTTTCAGATGGTGTAAACTGGTACAGTTCAGCTGAACAAAACAGAAGCTCAAACATAAGTGGAAGATATGTTGATATATTTTTACATTACAGTTCGACACCATTTGTTTCGAACTGTTTGGCACATCATAAAAATGTGCATTTTGTTACAAGAAATATGTAATTGTTTGAGGGAAATATATCTGAAAAATTTTTAGCTCTGTAAAATGCACAGGAACAATTTCACTAGTATTTCACTGTCAAAATACATACCAGGTTTCAAAGTTTGCCTGCACCTGCTTTGGCATCCAGCTAGAATTTTCTTTCTAAAAGGGAGGAGTACAGTCTGTTACCTGAAATTGTAAAAATCTTGTATTAATTTGAAAAGATCCAACTCGTCATAGAGATTGGTATCTTATTAAGTATCAGGAAGATGCTTCATCAGCCTTCATAAATGACAGCAGGGAATTTCGAATGCAATTCCCAAGGGGCCTCCACTGCCTGGGACATCCAAATGGTCTACTACAAAAGCTCTGGTGCAGTCCTCTAGAAATCCTGGCCTAGAAAAACGTTTGTATGTTTTAATTTGCCACATCAATTTTCAGTGCATACTCTAGTTTACAATAATATTATTTGTTTGTTGGAGCCAAGAGCAGGAAAATAGGAACTCTATGGAATCCTCTGTAGCTATTGTGGAGGTTTGGTAGCATTAGACATACAGAAAACTGTACTCCCAAAGTGGCGTTAATGTCATTGAAACACCTGATTTTTGTATAATCTTGTATTTTAGAAAGCAGAAGAGAGAGAGGGTTCTACATACATGTGCACATAATAAATGTCAGTCTGGTTTATTCTTTCAGAATTAATGTATGTGGAACTGGGACTTCTGTAAAAGGCATTAGCCTGGGTGAATATTCTTGCCAATGCAACATTTGCATGATTGATGAATGATGTCTTGGTCATGCAAGCCCTTGAGGAACAGAGTACAAATAGCAGGATCATTTTTTTTTAATACTTACTCTTTCAGAGATTTTTACAGGTAAAATGTTGAGTAGAGTGGAATTTAAAAAATGTTGTCTTTTGACCACAGTGGTAAATGCTGCTACATTTCCTTCTCATAAGTTCCTGTTTGGGACAGACAAAGCAGATGTTTGGCTTGGAAGCAGGCTTTATTTGGCGTGGTGGCAGGAAGTACTGAAGATTTGCTATTGACATTTAGTCCCTGATGTTTCTGTAGACTGTAAGACCAATTTTTTTTTTCTTTATTTCTCTCTCTCTTTTTTCTTTCTTTTTTTTTTTTTTTTGGTTGCTTGCTTCAATCTATGTAAAATGAACTCAAGTCATAATACGTATTTGGCAAGGGAGCTGGAAATACTGTATTCTGTTTCTTATACTCTTGACAGTCTTACTCATAAATCCCAGTCCCCTGATTCCTCTGATCAGAGTGAGATTTTTTTATGCAGGTGTTTAAAACGTGAAATTAGATGTTTCCCCCAAAGCTGTATGTCTGATCTCCATCATTGCAGCGATCCAACTAAAGGGCCTGTCCTCCAAATCATTCTGGCTTAGGGAAGTTTCTTCCTGCATCTGGTCCATGCTTTGTAATATTAATCTGTTTTTTTTAAAAAAAAAAAAAAAGGCAGGGGGGAAGCAGCTGAGAAGATAACTGAGCTGCAAAGGCAAGCAAGCTGATTTGCATGAAAATACTGAAATGAATTGCTGTTTTAATAAACTCTGATGGGTTTACTCTAAAACTTCCAGGATGGGAGATTTCATGCACAAAGTTATTTTGCAGAGATTTTTGCTGCAAACATCTTAAGTGTTAGAAAAAAACCTTCACCTGTTTTCTTTACTTGCGTATTCATACAATAGACTGTCAAGGTACTATTTAAAATAATGTGGTTTGGCAGAATACTTGGGTAACTTGCTGCTTTTCTGTGTAAGCTTTACTTTCGCTTCTGGGTGATAATCTTGATCTGGGGGAGGCCCTGAAATTGCCCCTCTGGTTTTCCTCACCTGGAGTCTGACACCCTGGGCCATGCCGAAATGAGCACTTCTGTGCTCCACTGGAAGCGATGAAGTGATGCTCTGAACATTTTATATGCAGCAGATTTGAATTCTGCAAAAGTTACGTTACTGGGGGAAAAAGCAAACCCATGGAAGAATTCAGCTAATGAACTTTATTTTGTATTGATACCTGAAATATTTGGTTTTTAGTGGACTGGATTGAGATGGTTTGAATGCTATATTGAACTTTGTTTAAAAAATCTGATGCTCTGCAGGAGTGGGGCTGGGGGCAAACTGAACCTTGCTTTTTGCTTCATTGCTTTTGTTGACTGTGTTGGGAGGAGATGCAAAAGAGAATATGGGAAAGGAAGAGAGAATGATAGAGCTGTACCCCACGTGCATGATAAATGCAAATGCTGCTTGCACCTTGAGCCAAATACCCAAAGGTTGATACACACAGAGCGCTACTGCATCAAGTGCAAGACTTCCATTTCTAAGGATACTGCTTACTCGGAGAGAACCCAGCTGTTTGTGGGGCAGAGTAGAGCCTTAGAGCTGCTACAGCTTGAACTGTGTCTCATGGGGATATGAGGGCTGCTTATATTGTAAGATGAATGCTTTGGAACCAGAATATAGCTCCTGCTATTAGGCAGTCAACAGAAATTTTAAATGCCTTTTGTTCTTAGGGGTAGTTTTATAAAATCTTAACAACCAGTGGTTTCCCGTTTAATTTGAATATAGCTTAATTTACCAGCTTGCCTTTCAAGATGGTCCTGGATTTACAACCTGAGCCACAACTTCCTTAATGTCATGCCAGAATAGTTTTAAGGGTAGGATATATTCAAATAATGTGGAAAATGTGTCCAAGAGAAGGAGTGTGCAATAGCTCTCGGATTACAGTGTGCAGCAGAGTCTGTAGGAGGGTGACATATATTAGCCATTAACACTTGAAGAAATTAGTCCTGAAAAAATAGTTATTGACCAGAAAGAAGAGTGAAAAAAAGAAGGCTAACTACTTTTTTTTTCCCCTCGCTAGTTCTGTTTTTCACCCCTTCCTGCTGATTCTTAGAATGTGGGTACTCTGTTTTAAAGAAGAGCTTATCTGTGTAATTATGCAATTCTATTATTATATAGTGAGTGTATGGTTACCACCAGTCAGCAGAAGTAGCTCTTCCACACCAATTGTAGCTGTTCTTGGGTGGCACTGAAAAAGAGAGTGGTTTTTAAAAGTTGTTTGAAGAAACAGAAGAAATAGTGAACCCACTGAGCATGCAGGGGTGGAGTACTGGTAGTGTGAAAAGCTCTTCTTTAGAGCAGAAGGCTTCAAGCGGTACACCATGAAATGTAAGTAATTAAAACGTTATAAAGGCTTGAAACACAATGCTCCTCCTGTCCTCCCATAACTGGAATATTTTTCATTCAGTGTTTTAGTATCAGGTCTTGTTTTTGTTTGGGTAATCTTTATATCAGGTTTCAGGGTATGTTCCTGTGCAGTTTTTCCTAGTACTGACAGCCAGAAATGGTTTCCAATCCATTGTTTTTAAAACTTTTCCAGGGTATCTATGAATTAAATGAAACTGCCTCAGGTCCAATAAATAAATTTATTCATTAATGGCGTCAGAATGAGTTTTTGGAGCATTCCGAATTTCCGTTATTCCCACTCTAATCTCTAGACTATAGTCTATCACCAGGCCTTTCTGTGCAGGAAGAGCTGCCAAAAAATCAGAATAGGAAAGAATTATATGACTCAAGTTGTAGTCACGTTGTTCACAGGCACATTGCCGAAGCCAGCCTGCTAATGGCGTACCAATCCTGAGGGATGGTCCTCCAGTTCGGAGCAAGGATTGGCACAGGAGGGGCTGCAGCTCACCTTTTGCGTAAGACTTTGACTTTTCCTTTTTCAAAGCTGCATTTAAGGTTGACTTTTTTTCATGAAGTTAAAGAAAAACAAACAAAAATCCCCCCCAAACCGAAACAAAGCCAACCACCAGGCATGTGTCCTCTGTCTGCATGAGGAGCTGGAGTGTGTTAAGAGCTTGCTGGCCACCCCGTGGTGTTTAACTGGTGTCCACTGGGCTTTTTGCTCCCTTGTCCAGCAACCTCGCCGTAGCTGGAAAACTGCAGGATTTCTGCTTCCCTGAGAGTTCCCTTCTTTCTCCTAGCTTCTGAAATAGCTCTGCTCCCTGTGGAAAAAAAAAATATTTAAGGCAGAAAACTCTCCTCCTCCATTCCTCAACCGAAACATGGCTGTGCCAGCAAGGAGAACTTCCCTGTTCATAACAAATGAGGTTATCCATCTTTTCTTCCACTGCTGATCAGCTGTGCCAGGCCTGCCCACAGGTCCTGGTTGTTTACAAGTAGCTAGTTTGATGGGAAGAGATCTCAGCGGCTATAGCAACTCTGTTCTCTCAGCAAAGAGTATGTATTTCTTGGCACAGACCTATGTCTGTTGATCCCCAAAGCAACTGGGATTAGCGTGGGAGTCTCTGGGAGTGGGTAGCATATGCGGGAGGTGGCAGTGTCTAATGGGCAAGGCACTGCTCTGTGGAATAGAAGTATAAAACGAAAAATTAAATTTGTCATAGAAACTGTTGAGATCTACAGATGAAAAACATCTAAACTAAGTTAAAATAATCATTAAGCTCGGTGGTGGGTCTGGAGGCCACTCACAGGCTGCTCATGTTGGTTTGTGTTCGCTTCAGGCTGTGAAGTGAAGCCCTGCCCCAGTGGCAGGGGAGTTTAATTTTGGGAAGTGGGTTGTAAGTGCTGGATGTGGGTGTGCTCCAACAGCACGTGCAAAAAGGCACCTCTCCTGCTTCAGCTCTGTCCTCGCCTCTGTCAGCAGAGGATGGAGGCTGTGCAGGGCGGGCGGGTGTACTCGTATTAAGTCAATGCTGGCCAATTTGGTGGCTTAAGTAGCTAAGGATAACCGAACTTAAGTGAGGAAAGGGATCACCATCTGTTGAGAGAGGAAAAGCGCAGCCTGCTGTAGCGTCCCACAGCATGCTCTTCCTCGTGGTCCTAAACATGCTGGTAACTAAAGCAGGGTATGTCATACATGGCAGAAATGCTTTAGTTGGGGCCACACTGCTATCATCTACTTTACTCTAGGAGACTTAATTGTGGGAATAGTTGAGACACCTGGTGAGAAGGGGTAGAAATTTGTGGGGTTTGTCCTGCTCTGGTTACTTTTGATAGGAAGGTTTTGCTGCAGATTGACTCCAGGACTTGTGTCTGGGAGCTAAAGAATGGCAAGGATAAATTTAAAGTAAATTTAAATTCTTTTAATCTCAGTTTTACTTTAATTTCCTTTTTATTCCCCTGGTAAAGCAAGTTAGCGCTTTCTGATTTTATCTACAGCGTTAACAACGAACGATGATCATTGCCAATCCCTGTAATTACTATTTTGTGATCTTTCGGGAGCCTGCTGTACCGAGGCATTCTCTTCCCGTTGCTTCAGCACCTGGGAATTCAGGCTCCAATGATATTTTCCAGCAGATGTGACTATCGGGGCTTGTTTATTTTTAGCTGGGGATTGTGCACCTTGATCTCGGTGGGAAGCTTCCTGTCCTCATTGTCTTTTATAGCCGGTTGTAAAGGCAAGTGGCTTATAATGACCTACCCTTACTTCCCCTCGCTGGTTCCAAAAGACACAGGAATGTCATCATCACATGTTATAATTTACTCAGGGACTTTCCGATGAGGACCTCACAGGTTTAACCTTTCCAAAAGCTGTGTTTATTCAAGAGGGTAATAGCATTGGTAGCTTGAATGTTGAGGCTAGGAAGTTACCAGATTGTATCTGATAAGTTCATTGATTTTTGTCCACTGAACAGTTTTTATTTTGGGGCGAGTGAATGTGTGTTTCTCAGTGAGATGCCTCTTTTGATCACCTAATTCCATTATAACAAAATTTCAGAGGAAAACCGTGTTTGTTTGTGTGTTTGTTTTAATGTGAGATATTGAAGTATGTGAAATTCTAACTTTTCTTAAATTAATTTTAAATAATGGAGAAGGGGTGAAACATTCAGAAATGGTTTATATTTCTCCATCATAAATGGCAGAAGCTACTTTTTCTAAAAACATATTTTAAAACATTCTAAAACTTTAAGCCTTGTTTGTGTGTGTGCAAGTTTTTGTGTGTGTGCTCCTGCACATAGGTGCCTGTGTATATTGTGTGTGTTTTAGACTGGTGTGACATGCCTGTATAAAAGCCTTGTGTATCAGGTTGTAATGGAATGGTTTTCTCTTAAATTTATAAATACCTTGAAAAAAATATAATGCATAATATAGATGCAAAGTGAGCTCTGCATTGTTGCTGAAAGTGATACACTTCCAATTTTTGTTAAAGAAAAAAGCATTCGGCAAGAAAGAGCTCCGATTTCAAGATCAGTACTTTCTTTTGCCTCTGTGAATGTTACTGTTGCAATGCTATTTTGTCTGTTTCCTGTTATATGAAAAACAGTTTAAGAACCAGATTTCCATCTATTATACTCTTTAGAAAACAGACATGATGATCCCAACTGATGGTTGGGTTTAATATATAGGGGTTTTGGAATAAAGCCCAAACTTGCAAATCATTTCACCTTGCTCATATAACTTGTTTTGCCATTATAGGGAAACGAATGTTTGTGTCCTAAGTACTCCATGTGGTAGATAGCGGAAACTACATGCACACTACTTTTCCCCCAGGAAATTTTTTTCCACTAACAATATACAGATTATATTTTTGGCAACTATTTTGAATTTTGGAAGAGGGACACCATACAAGGATCCCCTTTTAGTATTCTTTTGTTAATATGTAAAAAGAAAACAGACATGTCCTTTTCTTTGCAAGGTAAGCAATTAACATGGGAGTGATACTGCTGTTGGTGCTTGCCATGTGATATTTATTATTGGGTAACATTGTGGGAAGAAATCACCCATCTAATTCTTCAGGATTGTTGTGGAATGCTTTTTGAGGAACACGTGAGACCAAGGCTCTACCATGAAGCACTACTCCAGATTATTCCAGAAGAGGCTTAAAGCTTCCTTAGTGTTTGCTTTGCAGGCAACAGATATGATGACAAGAGCACTTTTTCTGATTGTTTTGGTACTTGTTTTGCCATTGCATTGTGTTGTGTGCTGATAATGTTGTTAGCTGCGTTTTTGGGAAAAGGCTCAGAGACCTTCAGTTCTCCTCAGTATTCTTAAAAGAAAACAAAATGTATTGTTTCAAACACCTGTCCCAGGAGTACCTTCAGTGGGTTGTTATGATTCTCAGTGTACATTTGATCTCTCAGAATATCCTGCAAAGATTTGACGCTTTCCTCATTGGTGTTTCACAAACATCACCAAATCGGACCTCCCCAAAACATCTGCAGTGTTTTTTGTTAGAGCAGAAGGTTGTACAGAAGCTTCTCTTGTCCCTGAATAATTCTCAGTTAGGCCATCCTTTCCATCCCTGACTAGGAGACGTCATACCTAAACTGCATTCTGTTGTCAGTGTGAATGTTGCAGAACTTTTGGTTATGTAAAAAAAGTCAATCTTTTATACCATGGAAAAAATTGATCAGTATTTTCCAGTACTGTAAACTGAGAGAGATTTTTTTATTTTGTGTTTGTTCCAGGAGTCACCTTTTTAATGGTTTAGTCAATTTTGAGGACATAAATGATGTTTTCAATTATGTATCCTACTTCTTGAATGCAATTTGGCTTAGCCACACGTCAAGGCTAGAGTTCTGTATAACCAAGGGGTGAGGTATCAGTCCTGCTCTTTTCCTGAATATTTACTTCCAGCTGTGAGAAACTACACGAATTACGTACTTGGGAAGAAACTTTTTAAACTATAATTTTCACAGTATCATCCTAAGCATGCAGTCATACTGCCTTATTTATCCTTAGCTACTACTCTTCTCACTGAACTCTGTACATGCTTGCTTCTTTAGGTGTAGAATGCAAACCAGGTCACCAAGCAGGATAAGTCCTCTTATTCCCTTTTAGGTGTAGGGAAGCTGATGGGAGACTTGCCCAAGGCCTCACTTTAAGATACTAGAAGAAAAAGGTATTTTTCGTGAACACCATTAATGGCTCAGAGTCCAGAAAGCTCCGTGTGGGCTGTTGTGTTTCTCTTCTCATCAGCACAGGGACTGGTGAAAGAGACATATTGGATGCACTGTGTATTTTTCACACCTGCCTTTTACAGTGTTAAAATTGGTTGACCCAAAACTCAACTAACCTGTATAAGAAAGATTCCTCTGAGGTTGTCGTTATTCTGTTTAAAATAGTGTTGCTGGTGAAGGAATATATGGAACTTTTTTTCCCACTGGTATTTCTTGTAGTCAACATTTGTCAAAACAATGATAAAAAGCGAGCGTAAGAGAAAAATCTTGGTGTGAAAGCGATAAAATGGTCTCTGGGGACCTGGTAGGCTGGTACAGAGAACTCCGTTTTGTTCTTAAACCATTTGTGTGCACTCCTGGTACTGATACTGAAAAAAACCCTCCCAACATGTACCTACAAAGCTCTGTTGAATGGCACATCCTGACATGTGAAAGAAGTGGTGAGGCTGAGCTACCTGAAAGAATGGCTTGGCATTCCTGTGGCTGAGAGGAACTGCTTTTGAGGAAAGAAAGAAGGTGGGGAAGAGCCTGGGCAGTGATGAGTGTGCATGGGGGGGGTCAGGGAGGTAGGCTGGAGCTAAAAAGACCACATCCGTGTTTTTCCAGGTGTCCCTTTTGTAATCTTTCATTATTTTTTTAGAAGAAAAGAGGCAGCAAATCCAGTCATTCAGAAAAATAAGTGACAACAAGAGAGAGAAATCAGACTTGTGCTGTGCTTTCACTGTTTTACTGCAGTTATTGCAAGTGGTACCTCATTTTATAATGCTTTCTCAATTACAGTGTCTTGCACACACTCATTGCCCCTCATTTTCTTCCCCATTACTTTCTTGCTTTGTTTAATCCTTTATAATGCATCTAACCCACTGATAGCGTTGCTTGCAAAGTTCAGGCTGCTGTTAAGATATTTTTGCTCAAAATAAATTAAATGGTTCCAAATTGTCTGTGTTTAGTGTGACACCCCCCCCCCCCCACCCCCCCCAATCTTCTAAAGCTTCAGATTGTGCCAGAAATTAGTGACTTCTTCACTGATCAAACAGGACTTGCAGAATTGGTGCTTGCCTTCTACCTAAATGATTCAGGAGGCCCCCTCCACGCTTGAAACATATATAAATGATGAAAACAATTAAATGTGTACATATTTTACAAGATTTAACTTGACAAGCCTGAATAAACTAGCTTCTGCCCTGCACCTTTGTTCTTGCCCTAGGTCTTTCTGTGTACTTGCGATAGACTTTCAACTCAGTCAAAAAAATTCTTCATAACCAAAAGACTTGGCATCAGAATTAAAACACAACTGTTTAAAGAGTTGCTCATACCTTTCCCATTACTTTGGCGATATGACAATTACAGGTAGAAAAATTAAGCCACAAAATGCTTCAGAGCCCCTTTTGTTGCAATTGTTCAGTGTACGTATTTTCACAAAAGGATGTCCTGCAAAACAGCTTGCTGAAGAGAATAAAGTTGAGTGTGTGGTTCATTAAAAATCTGTGTTTTTTCAGGTTAAGTTTGCATCTTTACCTTGCATTGTTTCAAGATAATTTTCAGTTATAAATAGTAAATCTGTCTGGAAGTCTGCACTGGTATATCTTGCAGGCTAGGTGTAGTTGTTGGCAAGAACTCCCATTTTGTTATCTCGCCAAATTTATTTTAATTTTGATTTTATATGATTCCTCATTAACCAAAATATATTTTTATATGGACGTTTAAGTTCAAAATATTACAGTCAGTGATTTCAGAAAGGCAAATACTATGCTGAGAACATTTATTCTAACTTTCTTAATGAAAGCCAATGAGAATATTTTCACGGTGCCTGGCCGTGCAAAAGTGTCTTTTTTTCCCCCTGTTTTTCTTGAGAGGTGAAATTTAGTTCCATGTTGCTGGCCCTTTGACTTTGGGTTTTTCAGCATGTAGTTCCAATAGCTGTTTTTCTTGTGTTGCTTGTGAATCTGTTCAAGATGCTCTGATCATCAGTCCAAATTAACAGATTGATGCAAGTTCCTGAACTGGTGAAAAAGAAAAGCCTAGTGACTCTCAGTGATATGTAAGTTGTTTACATTTGAGTTTCCAGGTATTTCAGTTTTCTGATAGCAGCTTACTGGTAGACCGTCAAGATGGCAGTCACCTCCAAAATGTTTTACATTGAATTTACTGCCAACTTTAGCTCCCACCAATAGTAATGATGAAAAGTCCTTTCTGATTGCAAGGTAGCAGCTAGATTACACTGCAATAAATTAAGGACTTTAAAGCATCATGTTTCTATCCTAATTTGCATCTTTCCTGTTTAAGTTAAATAGTCAGCATAAAAGAAGAGATTTTGAATGGTACCTTTACCATCTAACCTTTGTTTCCCAGCTGAATGAATGTCCTTTATTAGGTTAGTGTGGTGGGTTAGTGATACCCTCATTTACTTGTGTAAAAATCAGTGTGTGCTTGGTGTGAAGCTCAGAGGAACGATTCCACTGCAGCTGAACTGATTCATGTTGTTGGATGGGCATGTAACGTATCAGTCCCGCAAAAACACAGGTTCATACCAGCTTTTCTTCCTTTCCCTCTCTGCCAACTTTTCCTGTTAAACAGAGTGATCTTAGTGGCCATAAAGCATAATTTCCATGTATATACAGCTTTCTAAGTATCAGAACTATGTATCTATGTGTATATATACATACACACACATAAAATCAAATAATATAAAGGTGTAAGGAGAAAGCCTGATGGTGTTTGTTTTTATTTGTAAGTGATGCTGTAAGCTTCCCCAGAAGTTATGGTTGTCTTTCTGGTTTTATAGCTTATTGAAAGATAAAAAGACTGCACTGCCAGAATGAAGATACATCTGGTATGAAGGACATGATTATTTCGTATAAAATGATAAATAGCAATACCTTCTTTAGAATTCGGTAGTGCATACTGAAATTTAGAAATGATATTTGTGGGTATGCAATACAGCCAAGAAGTACTTCATGTACAAATATACTTATTCAGAATTTAAAATCAGCTAATGCATTTTTTTGTTTGTTTTCATGGAATATTGAATGGCACGGGAATTAACATGCTTGGGGGTGTGTTGAAGGAAAAACCTTCTCTGGAATTGCTGGTGGGGCAAGAATTGTTCCCTGTCCCCCAACCACTCTCCACGTTCCCTTCTTTTAACTCAGATGTTTTTGTAGCAAGAAGGTTTTTAAAACAGTATTTTTTAAAATATCGTAATTCAAAAATTGTCATGTGCCTCTTCATCTCATTAACCTGTAGTGCACGATCTGAGTTGCAAAACTGACAGAACCATCTCGGTAAAAGTGCGTTAAAGGATTCCTTTCTGACTTTTTATACATGTATTGTGTTCTTTATTATTTGATGACAGACTAGGAGATACCCAATGATTTAAAGGACATAATAATTTGGAGGAAAACTTGTCTTAAAAAAAAAAAGTTGTTGTTATGATTGTAAAGAAACCTGAGACATGAAGTTATATAAGTTGCAAATAGTATTGAGCTCAGTTTACAGCATATCTGTGTGTGATGCTTCAGCCTCTCATATGACTGTAAATTAGTATTACCTGTCAACAGGTTGTTATTCTGTCTGTTTTGCCTATAACTATTATGCAGGGAGCAGGGGGGAAAGCCAGCTTTGGTCATGACCCAAAATCTGATGAAGATAGTGGAAAGATTTTCATTGACTTTATCATGCTTGAGGTCAGATCCTTGGAGTCTGAAAAAAAAATCCAGGAAAGGAAATCAAAACCAGAGGTTTGAAAAAGAATTTTCTGTTACTTATTTGATTACTGTATGAAATTGTATCTTAATTCAGAGCAAGTGTTTTAACCCTGAGTAAAGTGAAATAATTTTGACATTCTTTCATAAAGGAAAGCTTTACTGAATAATCATAATATGAAAAATTTTGTATTTCGAAGACTTAAAATGCAATTTTACGCTGATGGCAATTGTGTATTTTAGAATAGGTATTCATTTAAAGGAAACTAAGCATGCATTAATACTTGAGGTTATGATTACATGTTTGCTAGCGGTTTGTTGCTGCCCCCTGCTCTGTATGTGCACGTGCATTTGTACGCCTTCATGGTAATATGTAGTGAGGAATTCAGCTAAAAAAAGAGCCTAGCTTTCCATTTTCCCGGTTGTGGTGCACACAAGTGCTTACAACAGCAGAGGGCTGGGGGGATGTGGTGGTGGGAATGTCTGGTCAGGAGAGGAGCAGCAGTTTCCTGAGCTGGCACTGCTGCTAGTAAGGTACCCACCACGTTGCATATTGTGCACAACTGCTCTACCAATTTATCAGATTATTTTAAAATCTTGGGAGCATAAGAGTAGCCAGACTAAGGATTCATCTAGTCCAATTTCCAGTCTCTAGCAGTTGCCAAAAAGTAGATGCCTAAGAAAGAATACAAGAATTACTTAAACTCCCAATTTACTCCTCCTTGCAGGTACAGAGCATCAACATGTTTATCGGGAATATCATCTACACTGTTTTTTCTCTCTCGTGTATTAGAGTAATTGCCACATTATACACAACCAAACGGTGTATTTACCAAGAGAACTGCAAAACAAAAAAAGCGATGGTAGTGGAGCTTTTCACTAAGACTGTTAAAAATGTCTTTGGACTCCACTGATGTAGTTTTGGCATTTGCCCGTAAAAATGCAAAGTCACAACTGCTAGTTATCGTTTTACAACTATACCTGTTTTTTCATTATAAGCGTTGTCTTTTGCAATTTTGTTTTCAAATATTGTTGGATCAGCTCTATTAATAAAGGTGCCTTCAGGATATTTGCAGCCAGTTAGGTGGTGTTCTGGGTACCAGTCCACAACTAAGTAAGAAACTATTTGTTACCTTTTTGTATGCGGCAGTAACAAGTTTTAACATTAAAGCATTATGGTATCTGACTGCCTACAGGAAAGGGATATAATATTCACTTAGCAGCCAATGAATGAATGATTAAAATCTTAAAAGCATTTAATAAGATTGAAACACAGAGCAGGGCTGTTCTCTGGTGTAAAGTTACAGAAGAGGTTCACTGGGTCAGAGAAAGAGTATGGGAGAATGCTTTTTTTTTTTTTTTTTTTTTTTTTTTGAAAAAAATAGTAGTGTTACTTTTTGCCGTCAAGTCAAGACAGCTCTAAGGGGAAAACCATAGAAGAGTGGTGGTATGTTAAAAACAGTGCAAAACAAAACAAAAGAATTGGTTCCACACCTGTAATATGTTAAAAGAAAAAGTCATTACTATACAAAGATGTGCATACACTTTCTATCCTGACCATTAGCTAAAAACTCTCCTACCAGCCTCACACACACACTCATACCCTTGTTACCCAGACACTCAGAAGACTTTGTAATCCAAAAGAAAGCCGACTGGTCTGGAAGCTGGTGTCCCTTTGACGGGAAGGGTGCGTGGCAGCAGGGCAAGACTGTTCCCATCCGTCTCTTACTCCTTATGTCCTGGGTGTGAGACTGTAAATATTTCTCCCTCCTTAACGAAACCCTACCTGTGTAGTCCCGGGAGGATCATATTCTGGCCGTGATGATTAGGGTATTGTAAACAGAATCTGAATTTAAGGTAAGTACTCAGTTGAAACTGCTATTGAAGGAGTTAGTTAAGCACATGGGCAGACTTGTTGCCTGTGACAAGCCCTGTGGAGTGTGACAGCTGCATCGTGCTTGCTTGCTTGTTCTCTGTTCAATACAATGCATTTCCTAAGCGCTGCTGCACATAGTGGAAAAAACTCTTGAAAGGATGAAGTAGCCTGCATTTTCACACTTCTTTCTTCTAGACTTAGCAACAGACTTTAGAAGGTGACACCTGTTCAAATGAGCAGAGAGATTTAGTTGTAATAGTTGAATTTTGTAAATAACTGTTGAAGCATAGATGCTCCCAAATAGCTGATGAAAGAACATAGGCTTCCTAACAATAATAGTAAAGGATACAGCTAAGGAATACTGTTCTATATTATATGGAAAAAAAAATATAAAGTAGCACATGTTCAGCATTTTTACAAGGTGGTGTTGTCCCCGTGTCCCCCCCGCAGTGAATTTGAAAATGACAGGCTGTTTATTATTGACATCTGAACACTTCAGTAGATCAATATATTGAAAGTGGTTTGTGATATTTTCTGCATTTGAGTTTGGTGACACTGAGTTACATCTCTCTTGAAGATGAGAAGTTATAATTGGTTCTGTAAGGCCCTTAAGCTTGCCGGAGATTCCTGCTAAACAATTTCTTGTGAGCAAGGAGAGAGCCCCAGTGGGCTGATGTGCCAGGCCTGCCTAGCCACAGTCTGTGCCAGCTGCTTTCTCGATTCCCCATGGTAAGGAGCAGACTGAGACGCACTATAAATGAAACAGGGGGAAGAAGGGACTTTGGAAAGATGAAATTGTCTCCATTTAAATCCTCCATAGCCTGAAGAAACTTTGTGTCTGCTGAGTAAGTTATACTGGAAGTCCAGCTCCAGGACTAGGGAGATGTGTGTCTGCATCTGAGAACTGCAATTCTTTTCCTGGGATTATTCCTCTCCACCCTCATGCTAATGCTCAGAGGCAGTGAAATCAGGGCTGTGCAGTTTGAAGTCAAAAGGTTCCCAGGAACACTGAAAAGCCTTTGAATACCATGGTCTTCATCTGAAAGTACTATTAAAATAAATTACACAGTAGGTTGGGTCTTTTCCTGAGGACCCTAAACTGTTTCATTTTTCCTCCATTTCAGTCTTTCTGCCCTGTAAAACCTGCATTTTGAGTAGAGAAATTGGATTTGAGTGGAATAGGATCTTCTGTTCATTCATTAGTTTTTCTAAATGACTTGATCAAAACTGATAATTGCCTGCGTAGGAGCTTGCCCGCCAGCCAGCCAGCCAGAGGAGAGCATGCGTGCGCTGTAGTCCCGGTGGGTACATCAGCCGGGGCATGCAAACAACCACAAGCTTTTCAATCCGCTTCTCCTCTTCAGATTCCATAACTAACATTGATTTTCAACTTTAAGGAAATAGTTTACTGAGATAGGAATCTTAATCCTGTCGATAAAATAACAACCAAAAAAAAAAAAAAAAGGAAAGGCTGGGCTAACAGGTTTCTCTAACCCAGAAGTCTGTGAGGTATTAGAAATATGTTTTTCCTTCTCTCTGTCTGTCTCCCTGGCCCTCGCTCACCGTAAGGAGAGCATCGTTGCTCTCCCTTTCCCCATCAGCGTTCGTGGCGGCAGCCAGTCTGGCCTGGAAAGGAGCGGAGGCTCCGGAGGTCTCTCTTCAGACCCGGAAATGTCAGTAATTCACTCCCTCATCCCACTCTGTTTATTCAGTGCGCCGAGTGCCTCCTTCACCCGAGGACGTTGTCAGGAGGGTAGCCGGAGGCTTTTGCACTGCGGTTGCATGCGGTTCGGTTTTGGTACACCCTCGATGCTACACGTGCATCTGTCAGGAAGGGAAAAACTTCAAGACTTTTCTTTAAAGCACAGCACAAACTGGAGAGAGGGCGGTGGAAGGCACCCAGCGGGTCCCCGGCAGAAGCTGAGGTCCTCGCCTGGACTGCGGCTGCAGCCTGCTGCTGGAGGAGCCGTGGCCCCCAGGGCAGGGACCACATCTCTCCGGCTGCCCTCCAGAGATGCGCGCTGCTGGTACTAGCACTGCACGGACCGTGCTGAGAGCGGGGTTGCGCATCTCCCATGAACTGAACTGGCCAGCAGTCACCCAGGCGGTGCCAGCTCCCGCAAAGGCCTGAGCTCTCTTTGTCCCACCATCCCTTTTTCATAAGTTGTGGGCTGATTTTTGGGCAGCTTTGAGAGGCAGCTCTGTGACGAAAGGTGTCTGCCTGAAGTTCGGTGACGTGGGCTCCAGACAGGCTCACCTGGAGTGATGTCTTGGAAGGTGACTTGTTTCACTGGGAAGTGTTAGTTTCTATTACTTGTGCAAAATAATTGTATCAGCCTAGGTTCCACCCTAGAGGTGACTGATTTAGTATGGGATACAGCGATGCAGTACCTTGTGCTTTAGGAGTCCTCGGTATGAAATGAGGCATTACACTTTTGTTGGGTCCTACTGCAAGTGTACTTGACTGTGTAGTTATTTCTACAAGGTTCTGTTGCTTCTTGGTAGATGGAAAATCACAAGCATGGCTTGTAATGTTATACTCACAAGCTAGCACTTATAAACAAAAGTTTTACATTTTACTCTTGCTAGCTTGATTGAGAATATTCGCAGTAATCTGGACTTCATTCTCAATAACTCTGTTTTAGAATAAAATTAGTTTGTTTTGCCAATATTAATTGGCAAAGAATCTGATCAGAATCAGCGGATCAAGAAGGTATTTCTTCTTCATCTGATTGCTCAGTGGAAGTGAAGAGGCTTTGTTGCTCTTCAAATGCCTTGCTCACAAAACATTCTGCATCTTTGCTCATCACGGAAGTAGTTATTTTTCTATTGCTCTTTTAGTATTTCTTGCTTAATTTGTTGGCTAATGCCTATCTGCATAGATGACCAAATGGAAGGACTTCACATGGGGTTATATTTCAAGGTCTGTTTCTCAACTTGTATAATTTTGGTGGTAGAAACTAATTGATTTTTCTGCCTTCCATTGCTCCATCTATAAAATGGAAGTTCTGATGTTTTTAGAAATACTTTTGCTTCTTGAAAATGTTGATACTTGTGCTTAGAGAACTGAAGTTGCTTGTTTTTAATTAGTGTGAAACACTAAGCGGCATACTTGCTTTGTTTTTATATTTTTGCCGTAGGAAAAAGGGGCATAACACAGGTATTAAAGGGCTGCAAAAATCTCAGAAATGCAGATTCTGGTTAGGCTTTTAATAGCTAGCATACAGGAGAGAACTACACATTAATTCATTTTGAAATATTATAGTTGGGCATAAACTTTAATTTTTCATTATTTACCAAGTGGTAATGCCTTTGGACTTTGAGGACTCGAACCCATTTCTCAGAGACAGAGCACCAATAAGGTTCCTGACCGAAAGAACTGATAATCTCAGTAGAAGACTTGAGGCAACAAATGACTACAAGCAGAAAGGTGAAAACAGCAGAGCAACAAAGACTTGATGCACTGGCCTCAGCATGTTAATGGACCAAATTTTGTAAGGCTTGTGGGGTTTAATGTGGGTGTGTGTATTTCATAGCTATGAAGAGTCTGAAGAAGTGCAGATAAGACATGCAGGATAAAGATTATTGGCAAAAACCACTCCCAAGTCGAAGTGTCAGAGACAATGTAACATGTTTTAGATTTTGCTCTGTGTGTTTGTTTGTTTGTTTGTTTGTTTTTAAGTACACCAAGCAGGTGAGGTGGGAGTTGGTATTTTGATAATGAGTGAATCTATTTTAGAAATGTTTTGCAGAAAAAACGTGTGAAGTTTAGAACTCATGTAAGTGTGAAGAACTCAGGAAATGGCCTGAGTCAGAGGTTATAATCTCGATTGACAGGGTAATTTTCTGGTTCACAATGAGTAGGAAAAGTGATGGAGGTAAATCAGCTGCTGTATCCATGTCATTCCTGAGCTGACGGTGGTTCTCTGCAAGGATTTTTTGAGATGTTGCTCAAGAAGTTTGAAGAAGAGAGTGAAAAAACTGCAACAGAGAAAATTTGAGTATTCAGCATGAAAATGGTAGTTGTATTTATATTTATGGCTAAGCATGCTGAAAGACAGCTTGTGAGGGGAGAAGAACCAAAGGCAGTGAGCAGCAAGACCCCTACAGGAGATCAAAATATAGGAAACTGTTGGAAGGGATGCCTGCAGCCAAATTTTGGGAAGACAAACACGCAGACCTATATTGATGTCAGGTGACATCATTGGTAGATGGGGAAAAATAGTTTGAATATTGGTGAGGAACATGATATCAGGTGATGTGTGTGGAAGAGGCTGTGGTGGAAAATGTCACTTAGAGACTGTCTGGGATGAGAACTGGAAGAATGGGATGCCACACGGAGATCGGAAGAGGCTTGACATTGGGGCAGAGGGGGTGAAGAGTGTGATTTTTAGGGTGTTAGAAACGAAGTGTTTGTTTTGTGGAATGAGAGAGGCAGAGAACCCAAAAGGCTGAGGACAGGACAGACGTGGATTTGAAGGACCCAAGCAGATGAGTTGGGTGAGTCCAGAGGGGCAAGTAGAGAAATAAAAGGGGGAGGAAGAGACTGGATGAGAAGAGGGGAAACCGCAGCAGCTGGGACAGAAGTGCAAGAGGAAAAAGACTTGTAGATACGAATGATGGTGGAAAAGGGAAAGATGAAGGTATTATGTTTTGAAATTTTCTATGGGAAGAAGTTTTCTAGATTATATGTGGGAAGGAAGTGGAGGCAAGAGGAGCACTGAATGAAAAGTTGGTAAAAAGGACTTAGGATTTGGGAAATTGTTTTCACTGAAGTTGGAGAAACAGAGCTGACTTAGCTAGGAATGTGGAAAAATTAAAAGGGAGATGAACTTGCAGTGGAGGACCTCAGCCAGATCTTGAGATTTCCAGCAAAGATGATCCATAGTACAAGAACAGGAACAGAGGAAATGGGTTTGGTCTGGTTAGGAACACGCAGGTTGCATGCCAGATGTTTGGTTATCGGTTTGTCAGTGAATATAGATAGTGTTTCTTAATTCACTGTTGAAAAAATTGTTGCTCTGAAAAAGCCTCAACCATGTTGTCCTCTTACAAAAAGTTATTCCTGTCCTAACATGCTGTAAGTTGGCAGGAGAAAGTGTGACTGTTCCTGCACTGTCTGGAATTTGGACAGTTTTTGGCTGTAACCTCTCAAATAAAGGTAACAATAACAAGAAGTAATTGCTTTTTTTTAAAACTATAAATTACAGACTTTGGTTTGTACTGTCAGGAATTTAGAGCTGGAAGCTAGTTTCTGCCACCTTGTTCCATTTATGCTTTGAATCTTATTTGATGAGTAATAGAAAGAACAGGCATTCGAAGTGAAGCAGAATCGAGTATCTGGAGAGAAATTTTTGGAATTCGGAGCAAGACTGTACTGAAGCAAGAAGAAATGGAGATGAATATACTTCAAGGAGTTGTGCTCAGAACCTTGCTGTTACAGAAACCAACAAAATCAGGAAATTTATCGCTGGGGATGATACACTGTCTTAGCTTGCTGATTACTGGTTGGTGGGAACAATAATGTTTTTTACTCCCTCTCATACTTAAAGTCTACTAGAATTTTAGAAGTCTCTCTACTTACATGCAGTGAAAGAAATAAAATGGTGCTGGGTAGTGTATATATATATCTCCATGAAAAAAATTTGTGTGGGTACGCAGATATATTGTTTATTGATTCTCAGTAACTATTTTGGATCTTCTGGGACCATCAAATATTTGGATATTAGTTTAAGTGAGAGAAAAATGAGGCTTACCAGGGGACAATTTAAAAATCTCTTAAATTTATTATGAAAATCTTTTGGGCCGTAATCAAACCTAGACTTCCCCCACAAATTGCTTCTGTTCTGTGGAGAGCTTCCTTTTCTAATGGAAACGGGATTTTTGAGAACCATGCTTGGGCGTACTGGGTGACACATTCCGCTGCTTTTTGAGTTTCAAAGAGGTGTGCTTGAGCTTTCAAATATTCTTGTGCTTTTTCTCTGCCCAGTTTATCCTTGCAGAAATCACAGAGCATGTAAAAGCCTTTTCATCCTACTTCTCTTTAGCTAGTATCTTGGCAAAAAAAAAAAAAAATTCCATAGCTAGTTTGGGAGAGGGACCAGCGTTTACTTTTAACATAGGATCTGCAGCCATGAGCAGCAGCATGACCTGCACTGGAGCTGAACCTCAAGTTTGCAGAGATGTGTTGCTCAAACTGCTTGGGCTTGCAGTGGAGCTTGCATCCCCATCTCTGCTGGGATTTCTTTGGTCCGGTCTAGCACCGAAGTCCAAATCACCTGTCTGAACCGGATGGGAGCTGGAGCTGGGGTGTATAGAGCTAGCCTGAGATATGTTTCAGGGAAAGGTGTGTTTTCTGCGGTAAAGGTATGTCTTTTTTCTGCGATACAAGTCAAAGCTGGCCTGCAGTGTCATGCTATTACCCAAGCTGCTCACCAACAGCTTGTTACCTAAGCCAGCCACTGTAGCTTGCTTTTCCAATTCGGTGCTTTATCACAGAGCTAGAGTTGCTTCTGATTGCTCTGTGGCAGTGATATAGAAGTTTACAAGAATTTAGGAATTGCTTGAGGCCCAGGAGGATTAAAAAGCTGCACACGTATAAGACTAGAAGCAAAAAACTGGATGCTTGATTCTAATTTGAACACCAACTTCCTAGGATGCTTCTGACAAACCACTAGAAGTCTGTGCTCCCCAATTTCTGCACTTGTAAAACCATGGTGTGCCTTGTTTCACAGAGGTGTTATGAACGTAAACTGTTGCTGTTAATATTACAGTATTTTGAAGACATAGAGTTATGAATTACTAGTCTTACTGTCTGATGCTGTTTTGCACCATCCCTCTATCAGCATTTTTATGCATAATGTCGGTGATTGTAGCTAAGTGCAGTAGGGTTAACAGATTCTTTCATAGTCCTGACTGCAACTTTTACATCTTCTAGTTTTCTTTCACTTGTGGAGTAGCTTGCCTGACAGAAAATCAACTGCAAAATGTCAGTTTGAGACTAGGCTCCAACCTCAAGTCCTTTTCAGTGCTCAGACTTTAAGGCAGTGATCTCTGTAGGTGCTGGGTTTGGGGGGTAGCATGAGATAGCAGAGGGCTGAGAGGTCCTCAGGTAGTTTCTAGAGGCGCAAATATTGGGGGGTTTGCCTTTTTGCCTCCCTGCTCCACCTCCAAAGGAACCATTTACTGCTGATTTTCTTTCCCAGTGATACTGCATTTCTTTGTGTTTCGTGTGAAGTTACAAATGAAAGTGAATTTTTTTTTTTTAATGTTAGAGGTCTGGCTTTCACACTCCCTCCCTTTCCAAGTTCAGGCCTGCACTCTGTCCGCTGCATATCTGATTCATTTTAGTTACTCCAGGGATGTGTTTATATAACCTTTTAATACCAAGGACCTAGGTGACCTTGGCATAACACCATGAATCATATATGGGAAATGTAAAGTTAGCAAGAAGAAATGAAGTAAGTGTATTTATGGTCAGAAAAGTAATTGTACAAATCTCATCTTAGGCAGCAGATATACTTCCTGTGTATGTTTTGAGTTGTCTCTGCTGACTTTCCTGACAAAAATGAACCCACAGGGAACTTAATTGGCTCTCAAAACCCAAGCTGATTTTGCAAGCTGATAATTAGTGTGTTTCTGTGAGCATATTTATATACATGTTGAAAATAGACCATATCTAATTTAGATACTATTGAGAGACACAAGACAGGGACATCCCATGGTGTGATTTCATTTATATTTATTTATATGGATTTATAAAACTGATTTAGTATGCATTTTGTGCTCTGGACTCCCAACACATAAATCTACATGTGCATCACTAATTTATTGTTATTTTATATAAAGGCCTGCTCAGCACATCTTAAATCAGAGCTGCACACCACCTAACAGTAAAACCAATGAGTCTAGCCACATAAATCTCTCCAGCCTCCGTCCATCTCCTCTTTGGAGTTCAGCTGCACTTTAAACACAAGATATGTGTGGCATATACCTAGACTGCAAGCACTCAAGAATGAGTTATTCCCAAAACAATTTTTGAAAATTGCTTTTCCTGAAAGGACTCTTCTTTTCGTCTCTTCCCCCTTGCCCTCCAGCTGATGAAACTTTATTAGCAACTTGTACTGTGCTGAAGGTGTCTCAGAAAATTGCCTGAGCTGTAGTCATTTTTCTAGGTACTAAAGTTATTTTATATTATATTATTAATTCAGTATGATATGGCCTCACTGAAGTTTAAACTTTCAAAAGTACTTTGCTCAAACTTTTTCGGAGTGGAGGGCCTGTCTTGTCGCTAGAAGTAAGAAAGGAGCAGGTATTTGGGACTCACATTCCTAAAGCGCCTTGAAAAATTTTGAAATGTGATATGAAATTTAGATATACCTTCCCTAGCTGACTTATCTACTCATGTTTTGTGATTTATTCTAGTTAGGCAAACTATGGTCATGATTCAAAAGTTCCCTGCTGGCCTTTTGGTGAAATGCTTTGGAGAAAACAGTATTTTCTGCTATTTTATATCCATTGGTTGTCATATTTTTCCTCTGCCTTTGCCTCCCTCCACGTAAGAGGTCCATTTTCTTTGACAATGCTATATAGAACATTTCCTACACGTGACATCCAATATTCAGTTGAATTTAAATGACTAACAAGTCATTATTTTAATATGTAAACAGAATTTTTAAAAAGTAGAAAACAAGTAGAGGCACTAACACCTATGGTGTCCTTAAAAAGATATTGGAAGGCTAGTTGGTTTAGTAAACAAAGGGTCACAGAGCCAAATTCATGCATTTGTGGGAAAAACAGTTGCAGTGCCTGTGCATACATGGTTACTGATGGACATCTCTAAATTTCACCATTGGAATGCAGAGACAAAACCAACCTCTTAGGTCATGCAAGCCACCTCCCTGCTAACACGTGACTGTGCTCTGTGGTTGAAGCAAATTGGAGGATAGTGCTGTCTGTACTTCATGCAGAAACTTCCCTAGCATCCAACAGTGTGTTAGAGATTTAGTCTGGCTGGGGTTGGCACCTCTTCAGAGAGATGACATGCAACAGGTACACATAACAGTTCTAAGTTGCACCTTGCTTGAAGCAAATTTCAGTTACCGTGTATGTTGCAGCTTTGTGCTTGTGTCCTTTTATTTTGGAATGAAAAACCTTTCAGACTTGACCTTTCCAGAGAAATAGAAACTCTTGTAAAAAAACACTGTGAATTGTGAATCCAGGCAAACACCAAATTAGTGTGAGAATAACTCACCCTATATACAAGAACAAAGTTATCATTATCATGTGTCCAGCTTTCTATTTTCCAGACTTTCCTTATACTTTTAAAGCTTTGCCAAAACTCAACCAGTTATTTTTTAATTTTTCATATGTTTTGCTGAAGTATTATTTAAAAACTGGGGAGGGTGTGTACAAAAATAGAAGGTGCATATGGAAGGAAGGCTTTCTTGTAAAATTTTTGTTTGGGAGAAAGAGGTTATATCATGTCGAAAAAATATTTGGAGACTCCAAATATATTTTTTCCTAATGACTTCTTTCTTCCAGTTAGACAGCTTGGAATGAAAAACCTACTTAAATGTCTTGTCTGTCCTCACATAGTGTGGATTAATTTTACCTGTGCCTGATACAATGCACACAGGCAAGATTACCAGTGTTCTGTACAGGCATCAATTAGCACTATCTTGTCTACACAGAGGAAGCTGCACAGCAAAGCAAAATGGGAGTGCTAGTGTATTGCCGAATATTCTTTCTTCTCTCATACTTTTAACTCTCAGGACTGTGGGGTTTCCCTGGGCAAACTGCTTTTACTTTTGCTTCTTTTTCCAAGATGATATGCAAGTGCATAGAAAGATTTAGAAGCAATTGCAGTTGATTTTAATTGGAGAAAATTTTTTTCAAGCAGTTGATTATCAATAGTTATCAATAATTAACTATTTTGATTCAGGGGGGAAACAGACCCATTACTTCATTTGAAACAAGTGGTTCCATCTCTGGTTCAGATGCATTTGAAAGCCTTTTGCTTTTTGCATAGCCTGTTGCATTCTCACTTTCTCTGATTATTTTGTTTTGTTTTGTGAGACATGTAAACCGGGCAGGTGGAGAGAAGGGGTTTACAACTAACAAAACCTGCATGCTGCATTGCACACCCAGATCTTTAATTTCTATTACCCAATATAAAGTTAGACAGCAGTATTCTAGGCACCGAGAAATCAATCTAAAACATTGTAACAGGCTTAATAAATGCCTTGATTAGCGTTCTAAACTTCTAGGTACACCAAAAGCCATTAGGTTCCTTGGAAGACCACTTTATAACCCCAGAGGTAAAGGCTGTGCAAGAGCATGCCATGCTTACTACATCTGCTAATCATTTATCAGTCAAGGAGGTTCCTGCTTGTTCACCCAGCTACCAGCAGCTCTACATTGAGAAGGGAGTTGGTGGATTTTACTGTTTGTCCAGCTCAGCCATTTTGCTATTGCATCTACTCCTTTCAAACAGCGTAAGTTATCTTTCCTGTATGGCAGCCTCCTGTGTTCGTGTGTAGTACCTTCTACGCTTAACCAAGGTTTGAGTTTTTTAGTTAGAACTCCCCCACTTCTTCCTGAGTCCTTTATTCTCAAATACGCGCTCTGGTGAGATCTTAGAGCTCTATTAGGTTTGCTGTTGCGGCTTTAAAAAGAGAGGAGAAGATTCTCAAAATGGCAGTCTTAAGTCTGTCCTTAGGCCTTAGTTGACCAAAGTGCTTAAACAAAGTGTTTAAGTCCTTCATTTTAAAGGCGGTTATTCACTGGCTTTTAAACGTGGAAAGATTTTACTGGCTGACAGTTCAATCTCCTTAGCTATGAGCAGGCAGTAGCTTCCCTGAGCTCTGTCTGGTCTTCCAGGCTGCCGATTTATTCTGGAAACCAGAATGGCAAGTATGTGTCTTGCCCACTGCTGGGAATCCAAACGTCTTGGGCAAAAGAGTGTGGATTTCTGTGTCTGACAAATAAAATGAGGACACACTTGTATGACTCAGAGATTAAACTGTTAAAATGAAAAACCCGAGTGCAAAGGTAAAGATGTAACAGTTGTTAATTGTATTTACAAAGTAGAACTTGTTCTCTGTCCTCTATAATCTACATAATATTTAAAACAAAGCCAAATGGTTTGCCAAACTTTTGTGGCTTCCAGGCGCTTTAAGATGTTCCCTCATACGCAGAGAGAGGTGATTACTGAAGTTCATCATAGGTACAAAAACAGGAGAAGCAACTGCTGTGTTTTGTCGGGTGACGTGAGGGGACATCATTGTTAATTGGCCAAAAGTAATTTATCGCACTCATTCTTAATGCCTCTGCTATTGCTTCCAAAGGGGCTAAAAGCATCCAAATGGGGTTGCAGGTCAGGGAGTGAATACATTTACTCGGCCGTACACCATTTTGTTAAAGGCTGCTTTTCATTGTGTTGTGGTAAAGACTAGGGGCACCCATAAACAAACAAATGATGGAAACCTTCTTCAAAAATCTGGCAGTTTTCAGTAATTATTTCAGGAAATATCAAGCAACAGTATAAACACTGTTGTCAGTTAGTCTGTAGAAAGTATCTTTTCATTCATTTTTTATTTTATATGTTCTTGATAATTCTGAATACCTGAGGATATTCAGAAAATAGCTATATCTCATTAGATTTCCCCTGTTGTTTTCCTGATTGTTTCCCTCTGACATCCTTAATTTTTTTTTGTTTCAGAGGAGGAGGAAATCTTGCAGAAATTTTTCTGCATGCATTTCTTCTGCTATGGAGATGTATTTATATCTGTTTCTTTGTAAATGTCTGTACTGCCTTAATTGTTTCTATTTCTACTTCATTTATGCAGAGTTTTATGGCCAGAAACCATTTTAAAAGATGGTTCTTTAAGAAATAGTTTCAAAATGTTTGATACGTGTGAGACTTCAACTTTATGCTACAAAGCATAAAATATTTTGTTGAGATTTCTACCTGTTTATTGGAACAGTTTTGACAACACAGTCATACTGCTTCTCCTTCACGTGATATCCATTTCTCATTATCTCAGAGGCAACAGCACAAAAAGGGTCCTGCTCCTGCATTCCTACAGCTCTCTGCCTGCCTTCTGGAGGTGACCGGGCTGAGAGTGAGCGGTAAGAAAGGATGGGATGCACTAAGGAGCTGGCCCTCATTTCATTGGTAGCATTTGCTTATAGGAATGATGGGGCTAATTCTCATTTTACTTTCCTCTGAACGAAACGCAGGCTTTCAACTACCCCTAGAAGTCTGTAGGTTTTGTGTGATTACCTTAATTCCTTGAGGAGAATTTTATGTTCAGTGATTGCCTATACGGGAATCCAATTCTTCATACTGCATTGCACTGTATTCATATCCATTTATTCTCTTGTGGAAGTCAGTATGTTTTCATCTCATATTTGTCCCTTTTTATCTACACATTGCTGCAGGAGGAACCTCGTATTTCCGAGAAATACTCAAAGCCAATTGGCAGCTAAGGCATACCAATGTAGTTAACAGAGAAAGGTCTGGCCTCACTTAGCCAAGACTGTGCGAGCATACGTGTAACTGGAAACATTTGTTTTCCCTCTGTTTGTGAAATTGGGGAAGGCTTATTGCCAAGAGAGGAGCATCAAACAATGTTGTAATGTCTTTTGATGTTTCTTGCTTGGTCTTAAATCATGCTCTGATGTTAATTAGTTTGGTGGGGTGTTTTTTTTTTTTAATCATTTAATGATTCAAGTATATAAAATAATTTTCTTTGCCTACACCAAAATGTTGCAGACTGGTGAGATGCTACTTAAGGTTAGAGAGGCTATGTGAACACCAGGGTCTTACACAAAAAGTCAGTCGGTAACAAACAGAACAAGTATTGCTACAAATTCTTTAGCAGCCTTAGGGTTTATAGTACCAAATGTTGATAGGAGCTGAAAAGTACTTTCAGTAGCTCTTAGAGAACCAGAAGCCACCCAAGGCGAAAGGTTAAGAAGCGGCACACGGTTTGTAGAGCCCTAGCAGCTCATATCTGTGCTCGATAACTTGTTTTTATTCTGAACCTTTCCAGTATTTCTTTCTTGTTTCAAATTTTCTTCCATCGTCAGAGCACCCTTTGTTTTCATGGAGTTTTAGGTTTCTGTAACCTATTACAGAGTATTTGTGTTCAGGAGAATTTCCTTAAATAAGCCACTATAGAGAATGGCCTTTAAACGAAGAACGGTCATTCCAGAGAATTGGCCAGTAAAAACTAAAATAAAATGAGAAAAAAACACCTATGAGAGCTGAATCATATAAATTTATCTTGTGACTACACAAAAGAAAATTATATTCATTGCATTCCTGCACTTTCATCGTCTATATTTTAATATGAAAAATACCCAATCATTTGAAATATTACACGTATTTAACATCTGTTGTTACATTAGCATCTTGCCACTAGTCAGATCTTTTAAATAGGGTTTGTTCTTAGTTATGCTATGTTATGTATTATAATTCATTATCCAGAGGCTAAAATTATTTTGTAGGATAAGTGTTAAGGGGTACACAAATAAGATGATAATCTTATTAGTGTAAAAGCATGTAATGCTAAATGGTTCTGGGTTTTCTTACATACTTACCTTGGGTTTGTAATGGTGATGATGAGGGTAAAAATAAATGTTCCAATGGTGAAGAGCAGAAAAGGATTCAGCTAAGCTAATCAAACTGATTCCCTTTATAGTCTATTGCACTTTTATAGTCAATTAGAGATTTAAGGGCATAAATAACTTTATTTAGGTATCTTTTTTAATGAAAAAATTAATTACACCTCAAACTCCCCTATCAGTGGTGCGCAGGGTGACTAGCTTGAAGACAGGTATCTATATTTAGCCAAGTGAACCCCATTTCACTATGGTTTATTATCTGACACTTAAGATATTTACGGTCGTGACACAACAATCTGACTTATCCTCCCCTTAAATAAGGAAAAAAAAAAAATCACTGAATTATTCTAAAGAGAAGGTTTCTTTAGGCTCTGGTCTCATATGCTTGTGCCATTGCTTCTCTCTCAATAGGGAAACAAAGCCCCTAAATGTTTTGTAGAAAACTTTCATCAAAGTGAGCATATTCCTGAGAAATACTTTGGGTTTAGCAAAATTATCGATTTTATTTATGAGGCAGTCTATCAAGGAAAACCATTACCATCATTAATCAGTTTAATATTTCAAGATCTTGTCTATAGATGCTCAGTTTGGCAGGCATGATATTTTGCCTGCACAGGGAGATCATGAATTTTGAGTGTTTCCCTTCCTAAAGTCTTCAAAAGCTTTTGCCTGTGTAACACTGTTCTGAGAGACTGGAAGAGAAGTGCCTTAAGTATAGCTAATTATTTACTTACCTCATCAAAGGTAAGCAATACTTTTCCTTGGGGTGAGTATGTGACTCGCTATACTTATCTGTATCTGCTACCTTTTCCTCCGCTTACTATAACCTTTTAATTTTTTTAAGTAGAGATAGTGGAATGTGAACACTCTTCCGGACCTATCAGCTGGAATGTCAGTGTGCTGGAAAAAGAAATAAAATAAACCTTAAAATAAGCCCTATACCCCCAAACCACTTTAGACATAAACTGTCAAGGGACTTAAACGTAGTTTGTAGCAATGTGCAGAAGTGGGTATCTACCCATGATACTGTTAACATGCATGAACTATGGTTATAACTATATAAACTATGGCATCTTAAGACCCAATGGCCTCTCTGGAGGCTGTGTTTTTTATGAATGGCTGGTAATAAAGAAGGTACATATTGGGGAACAATGTGTTCCTCTGCATGCTCTAGGCTTTTGACTACTGTTGAGGCAGCAAGTGTTTGCTTGGCAGCGGGGCTGGAAGAAAGTGGGGCAAGACTCTTGGGAATGACCTACACCAGTTGCTGTGGTTCAGTGAACACCTATGTTGCCAATTTGCCTACCATCTTCTACTCAAAGCGGTATTTACTTTTTTTTTTAATTTAAAAGACCTCATTTATATTAATTTCAAACAGATTAAAGACAGAATTGGATGGATTTAAAGATGTTCATGTAAACGTGGGATCAGCAATGGGGTTCATACAGACATTGCCCATTCTTTTAACACCATGTGTAAATTCATGTGAAGGTAACGCCTGTTAACCATCCCATGTGACAATTTAATGATGGCGTCTCTTTCAGTCAGCTAATTCTGAAAATACTGTGTCTTCACTGACAAGGTAGGATGACACAAGCTTGCCTCCTGCCTTAGTGAAGCTGAAGTCCTAGATGCTTTTTACAATTATTATAGGTGATCTAGATAGTGCTGCCTATATTTAAAGCTGTCCATCTCTTTGTCAAATGGTTCAGTTATAGGGATCTTTATACATAACGATTCTTTGACCATTGAGACCATTGCCTACTTCAAGCTTTCTTCATGTCAGCAAAAACACCACTTCTGTGTTTTTCAGGACAAAACTAATAGAGGAATGATCTCTTTCCCCAGTGGTTGGTTTTGCCCATACTGATACTGTTTTGGGTTTTTTTTACTGTGGTTTGGTTGAGCAGCTCTGTCACCCCTTGTACACTAGAGAAGGGGCTTCAGACTTTTGTTATGTGTGTACCTTTTGTTATCTTTGTGAAAGATCTGTCCAGATTTGGGCAGATCTTACTTCTAGTAAAGATTGATTTCTACGTGTATGCTAGAGGCTTGATGGAGGTGCAGCTAAATGAAACAGTTGTCATTGGGTGTGATCTATTCTGGCATTGCTGTCATTTTGGTTTTCTCACCCATATTGCTCAGAGGGCTGAAAGTTAAGAGTGGGGCACCTGGAGGTGTAGAAGAGTGGAGAGCAATGGCATCCATGTAGCTGGGTATCAAGTGTCTAAACAAATTGGAGAGAACTGATGTAGAAGTTGATACTGGTAAAATCAAGCAGATGGATCTTGTAACCGGTACATTAAATGTCATATAGAATCTAGATTTCTCTGTATACTTATGAAATCAAAACAGAGCTGTGAAACCCAAAGGCACAATATATTCTTCATTTTCTTCTGGTGAGTGGCCCACCTAATGGACTGCTACTGCTTTATTAGCTCAAGTGGTAGATGTCTGTACTGATATTTCACATAAAAATCTGTATTATTCCACATGGTGGAGGGTTTTTCTACTGTGTTTCCTTTTCTAAGAAGTCAAATGAGAAAAATTCCCATAAATGTTGTACTGTTCATAATAGGAACGTTTTTCCTTTCTCATCGTATAAAGTAAGCTGGGTAATTCTGGAAAATGTTGACCTAGTTCTTTCATGTACAAAACAAAAAAGAGAAGAAAAAAGCACAGAAATGAACAATACAGTTGATTCCATATGGATCTCCTTTTGCATTTTTATATATAAAATAGCATTATGGGCAATAGTAAATAGACTTCTAATGTGCTAGGGATTTAGCCTCAGGTATTTGGCTAGCTTCCCAAGTCCTGCTTCTAATGCTGTGTAAAACTATACAAGGATAACCCGTCGTTGTATGTTATATGTAGATGATAGTAAAGGCTTCAGGGTAACATGTTTAGACAGTAGGGAAGGTTGGGCATATTCCCTGGAGGAGTTCTACGATGTGCTTATCAGAGGAATTTAAAGAATAGACATTGTTACACTGTCCATCTTTCAGATTAATTTTCATTTATGGTTATATAGATCAGGTCTTATGTACCAAACTGGTACATAATTTTTATGAAGTTCTGTGCTAAGAGACAAACCATGTTAATGTGGAATAACTTGGAAGAATTTTTGTTCCAGCAAAATATTAGCAAATAGTTTCCATGCCCCAAAATTATCAAGAACAATTTCTAAAATCGTCTGACCTTGGCTAGCCTGGGTAGATAAAGCTAGAATTTCTAACCATTCCTATTTCTAGAAAGCCGACAGCTTAACTTTGTTCCCTTTGTAGTTCCCTTTAACATGGAAAAGACCTGATGCAGTTTCTTTATCTCACCTAAAGTTGTCGAAGTGTAGTTGAGAAATCCAGAGCCATCTGACTGAAGAAAAACAGGTTTCATTTTCTTCTTATGTCAGATAACTTCCTGAAGATGCTTCTGTGGTAAAAAAGTAAGATCAGTTTTTTATATGAATAATCAACACTTCTGATTCAGAAATGAGGGTTTTCTTTACTAACCACTTGGGCTTTTTACATGAGATACCTAGTTCACTGGAAGAAGTACTTTGGTTTGGAAATGCTGTTACTGTGCTTGCTAGGTACTGTAGCTGAGGCGCTTCACCTCTCTGCTCTTGGTCAGCACTGGGTGTCCCCAGAGCCTGCACGCAGGGGCCACGCAGCCGGCAGCTGCCCCCACGGCACCGTGCAGCAGCAGGGACAGCTACGTGCATCCCAAGGGACACGGCTCAGCTGGGGTGCCTGCAGAACATATTTCCACCAAAGTTTACGATATCCAAGCAGAAACTCCAGGGAGGCACCATATAACCATTTCTGAGTCTTTTACTTGCTTTTCTGACCCAAAAGTTCTTAGCCTAAAGTCTTTCCCAGAAAATGGATGCAAAAGTCTGGGCAACTCTAGCTGCTGGTATTTGTTTCCATTCACTATCAAACTGCAGTGCTGATTATGGCAGATCCTTTCAAGAACTGCTCGTGTGCTTGAATCCTATGGACATCTCTGGCTCTTTTAACGCATCTTAATGGAAAATATTCTCTCTTTACTTTCTTCTTTTTGGCCTTTTCTGTTCTCTTCTTGCTCTTCTGTTTTTCCCACTTTTCTCTTGTTCCCTCCTCCATGGTCTGGCTCCAGCTCCAGGTGCTTTTCTTCTGTGGTAGAAACAGTTAGTGCTGGTTTACATTTTAGCTGCAATTCCCCGGTAAGGAAGCTCTTTAACCTGGGCTTTAATCCCCTGGGGCAGAATAGAGCCGTCTGTAATCCTCCTGTGTTGATCACAGTGAGTTAGAGATAATTTCCGAATTCTGGAATTCCCTGCTGGCCAAAAGGACTCAATGACAGGATAATGAGTAAGATTCAGCCACCCAAGTTTTAGGATTTTGAGGTTATATAAACTTGCTGATTCATATCATGGAAAAGCCACTGGCCACTGTTTAATTTCTGGGACTAGCCTCTGCTGCTCTAAGTATTAGCAAAGTGCCAGAGACGACAGTGGAGCTACGCTGGTTTACAACACCAGGCTGGGGCTCTTATGTCTTAATAAGTGTATGTGTACATAGTTACAGTGATTCTCCCTTTGGTAGACTCATCAGTGAAGAATTTGGGAAGGTAATGGAAGTGTACTATGAATAATAATCTGAAGCAAGCTCTGAAAAATAAAACCCTCTGTAGTCTAATTCATAGAACTGAGCAATCAGCACTCTAGTTGAGCTCAATGCATACAAACAGTATTGCACACATGAGTAATATATAAGCTATATGTATTATTAAATCTCATATTAAAATGATGGCTGCTATAGAAGAAGAGGTTTTTGTCTTCAGAAAAATATGTGCATGACCCAGTTTCCTACTGGAAGAGTGAAAATTGTAGAGATTAACAGCTACTTTTCTACTTTATACTTTAATAAATGTTGCCTGAGTGATATTCTCCCATCAGTTATAAATGGTATTTGAATAGCTTTTTTCTTAATTAATTCTCAGCTTTTCAGAGTGTACTGTTAAATCAAACCACCATTTAGAGAGATTTTTAAAAAGTGGAGTGGGTATTTTAAGAGTGTTAGAAAACAGGATTTGGAAATCTGTTCAGGTCTTCAATTCCATGGTTTTCTCTAAATATTTTACAGCTGTTTGTAGCCTTTTGTAACTGATTTTCATTAGTTTTATTGCCTCAGTCCATTCCTGCCAAGTTCGATGTAGACTCCCGCGTACGCGAGGTGGATTTGGTCAGGCAGCGAGCCTGTGCGAGAGCCGTGTCAGTCCGGTTCCTGCCTATGGTTCCTAGTGGGACCACTCATTAAACTCTCCTAGGAGCACTGCGGAATAAACTGCATCTATGTTACCTTTCAAATAATGTATTGTAATTAACGTAAAATGACTCACAGAGAATAATTTTCTCTGATAATCGTACCATTATTTAACAATAATTCCTGTGGGTTTACTTTTAAGTAACTTCATGTGAGGACTGTATGTGCCCACAGGTACTGTTTAAAAGCTAGTTGGGTAATTAAACATTTTTGCTGTAATTGTTACCTCTTACAGCTGCTTCACTGAAATTCACAAGAATGAAAACCTGAAGAAAAAACAGCAGGAAATACGTAGTAGAAGAAAAAAAAAAAATCTTTCAGGATATTCCAATAGTCTGTCTTAATTTAAAAGAAAGTACAAATAGGAAGTTAAAGGAATCGTTTCTGATGCAACTTGCAGTGTGTCGAGTTTCATTTCAGCAATATGAATAGTAACATCAGCTGTATTATGGTAATTTATCATCCCTTTAGTTAGTATATAGTAGGTAATCAAAATTTAAAAGACATTTTATTCCAGGTTTATCAAGTCATAATTCAAAAAAAGTGAGAAGTAGTCCTTCATTTTGATAAATTCAGTATAGTTATGTGGTGATTATTGTAAAGATGGTGGAAGAATTGTTTCTTGCTGTTTTACTTTGAGTAGGGTAGATTTTGCTAGTGGATCAGAACCATTTCTGCTTACTTTGTCTATATTACTGTCTGCATGGTTCTCTAAGCAGTGGTGTTTATATTGCATTATAACAATCTCAAATCCAGTTCTTAGAAAATGGATTATTTAGGGCATTTATAGTCTGAGTTCAAGAAAAAAAGGTAAATAATTGAGACAAGGACCAGTCTCTTCATGGAGATGTGTCGACATGGTCTTTTGTCAAATTAAAGTATTTTCATTTTGAATACACTGGCAAAATCTGTTTTCTGGGTGTATGTTATCTGCTTCCAATATGTATTTTACCTGAAACTGGCCCTTTCTTTGTGAAGGAAATGTCAGATGTGATATTGAAATCTCAACTAAAAAAATAATTGGAAAAACTTTTGGGACTCGGCCATTAGCCATTCTATTCCTGTGCTCAGCAAATGCTTCAAAGTTCATACTTTTAAACTTTTAAAGTTCCATACTTGATTTAAAAGGACATACAAGGGCATAGCTGCAATTAAGAGTACTCCTCCAGTCCCTGTGCCTAGCACCTCTCCATCTCCTTTGTTAAAAATACCTGCAATCTAATGTAGATCTGCACAGACAACATGCGGTGGGTTAAATGTCCCATTCCACAGGTGGGCTCTGACCGGACTGTGCACCGTGCGAAGGTGACGTGTGCCCAGCTACGGCCATGAAAGCCTGCTTGAACACAGGACAGGGTCAGAGCCCTACATCATCCGATGACTGAACTGGCCACTGAAGTAAGAGGACATCTTATTAATATTACCTAATCTGAAGGAGCAAAATCACTTTTGGGGGAGTTCTGTGATACCCTCCTGTGGTGCAGAGTATCATAATTATTCTACTACCCTTCCCATGGCTTGGAATTTACTGTTAGGAAATAAAATTAAAAGGCCCAACTGACTGCATTGCATTTGGAGCACGGTACCTCTCGCTGCTTTCCCAGGTGCAGGCTTTTGTATTAGATCACCTTTGTCCCATCCCTCCCAGAGGCTTGGGAGGGATGTACCCTTTATCTTTTCTCTCCTCTGGTCGCTTTTCTGTCATGTCGGGACAGGCAAGGAAGGCAGGGACGTGGCTTGATTCCGTTCGGCCTGGCATAAACCATTCAGGTTTATGGATGCGGAACTGAGAAGAGCTCCTCTTGGGCAGGAGGAGGGAAATGGAAGTTTCATGATGAAATCCGAGCAATTTATAAACAGGTGAAGCCTGGTGTTCGAGAGGACACTTAAGAGCTCTTGGAACTTCGGCAGATAAATGTTTTCTTCTCTTTGGTTAACAGCATTTGCAGGCGGAGGGCCAGGACCAGGATTGCTCACCCAGTGAAGCCCTGCAATTATGTACTGTAGCCGAGAAGTCGTAGTTGCATCAAAATCTGACAGTCATAATCCCCAACTCTGTCTGGGGAACAATTTATTTCAGCTTACGTTTTAATTATCTTCATTTCTGTGTTTAAAAAGTGGGTTTTGATTCATTGTCAGCACCCTTTGCATCAGAAATTACAGCACCAGGAAATCTCTAGTAATTCCTGTAGAAAAGCAAAGTGTTTCCTATATTCTGAATTGAAAAAATGGTAGAAGTGCAGATAACGATTAAAAGAGTAACTGCTGGGAATGTCATCATGTGCTGTGCATATATATAGAGGAACCTTCTCTCCAGAAATCTTCTTAGTATGTTGTTTAGTTGTGAAGTTTCAAGAAGCGGAGCTTCTGCCATTCAGTGTAGAAAGGTGCTCCATAGCCAAGTACGTTTTTGCTGCCTGGAAGTCTACAGTAAAATGGTGTCATAACTAGCCCAAGTTCTAGCAGTGCCAGGCTTTTCAAAATTTGGAAGGGAGGTCCAGTCCTTTGAAAAAGAAGACGAAGAAAAGAAACCCTTTCCTTCATTTGAGTCAAATATCTTACAAATAGATTTCAGCAGTTGCATGTTAGTCTGATCCATCTTCACACATCAAGTGTATTTCAAGCATAGGGAGGCCTCCCAGAATGGTATTTCACTATTTTTCAGTTGTGACCCTGTTTTTCTCTGGGAATCCCACTTCTGTCAGGCTTACAATTTCAGGTATCATGACTGTGGCCTTAGTTTTTGGAAACACTGATAAAGTTCCCTTTTCTCCTAACTTCCTTCTCTCTTTTTTTGGGTCCCCATCCCCACATGCCCTCAGGATGCTCAATGTTTTGTGCATGTCCTGACTACTGTACAGTAGGGCCCCGTCCCCATTAAATGGAGTTCCTCATGGGTGGGTGGCATCTTGTGAGTACACTGTGGTCTGTGTCAGAAACTAAATTTAGACCAACCTGCTTCAGTCCTGATGGTATCTGGTGTGTGAGAAATTAAAAATGGGGTCACTTAGGTAAGTGATAGCAGCGAAGAAAGGACTTTAATCTTCTGTTTAGGTCCAGTGTTTTCCCTTTAAGTCCATGGAGGGAATTTGTTTTGAGGGTGCATTTGCTTTAATGTAGTGTTTACCCAAAGTATCTTTGCACAGGCTAAGCCGGTGACAGTGACAGTTCTTCACTGGGATTTGGTTTGTGCCAGGTCTGGGTTTTGGGGACATGTGCAAGCCTTCAGGGAACACCCAGGCAATTCTCCCGGCTTCTGCGATTGTTTCGATTCTGGTGCTTGTCATGAGAGGAGCTGAATTTCCTGGCATAGACTTCCCATAGACTAATTTCTGCATGCATATGCTGTTGGCACCAAAAGATTGTATCTTTGCATCCCCAGAAAGAATATGAAACTCTGATTTTTCCATCAGAGCAGCTTGAGTAAAATGAAATTCTCTGATCCTGCATATTCTGGCCTTCAGCCAAAGCATGGCTTTACGGATTCAGAAACTTGAAGAGTGAATATAATTTTCAAAGCTAAAGAATATGTGAGAGGAAATTTCAGTAGTTCTGAAGCTCTTAGTGTTAGAAATGTAGGTACTAATGTGAAGTAGGATTTTTTTTTTTTCCTGAGGTTCCTTTGATAAATCCTAACCCTAGAGCTCAAGAGTTGTCCATATTCAAAGGGCAACCATTCATATTTTCTCTTTGTTAGAGGGCAACTTTGAGTACTGATGTCCCTGTGAAGTTAGAATAATCTAAACTTAAAATGTCTTGATACAGTTCCTGCAATTTGCAAATGCTTTGGGAAATCCAGATCAATAGAAAATAGAGATAGGTGTCTCCTTACAAGCCACATTGCCCTTGGGCAACATCAAGCTCTGGGCACATTATTCCTAGACTGCATCCTGAACTGTGCTATTGTCTGTCTTAAATGATACGTTGCATGCCTACATGACATCTTGAGAGTATTACTACAGAAGGACAGATGGAGTAATCAAATGGTTATGTTAAATTGACTACAGTTCAAATCTATTTCTAAACAGTGATTAGAGCCCAAGATAAACCTAGTAGTTCAAAGTGACTCCCAAGCAAGTCACTTAAGCTTTCAGGATCAAACACTGCTAAATTCTGGGAAGACCTTAGCTATGAACACGGAAGATATTTCCTGTTTCCACTTTGCAAATGAGCAATAACTCACCAGTGAAGTTTGGTAGGAAAAACACAATGCTTCTTTTAAATGATGGTGCAGTCAAGTATTTTTTCTGCTTGGCTAATACGTTACAGTTCCCCAGTGCTGAAGAGTGGGATTCTGTGACACTGGCAACAGGATGGGTCTGAAATGGCTTCTCACTATATTAGCTGAGAAAATGTACAGCTTGGGTATGGTAATAACTTAAGTATTTATGTTTTGAAATTACTGAAGGTTTCCAAAATTTGCATTCCATAAGGAGAGTAGGCTTGTTCAGTTAGAAGGGTCACACCTATTTGGACACCTGTAAACTGAAGAAGAGTAAAACTCCCACAACACTTAACAAGAAAGCCTATCTGAAGAGCAAGTTTACAACAACATGGCTTGTTTTCCTCCTTTCTGCCTGACAGCTTCATAGCTGGCACAATAAATGCAGCTTTCCAGGCATTCAAGTATTAATAAATCATAGCTGGTTTATATATGTAAAAGTTGTCAAAATTATGCAAATTAATTCTTCAAACATACCCTTTCAGGGGGAAAAAAACAATTTCTATAAATTATACCACAAGTAAATGCAGTATAAAAAGAGAAAAGAGATACATTGATGACCTTACCAAAGAAGCATAAACAAGTGTTAAAAAGGTGATAGGAAAACACTTAGCAGCATACATTTATACACTTCAGGAGGCCAGCTAAGGTGAAAACCAAATCTTTATAACAGAAAAGTAAGAAATTAAGCAATGGTAATACTAAACAGCTGAGCAGTGCAATAGTCTATCAATCTTAGCAAATAAATGATCTATAAGTAGATATCATCATAAAGCTCACAGCATAAAGGGAAGGACTTGATACAAAAGCAAAAACCAGGGAAAGCTATAAATGAATACAGTCCCAGAAAATTAAAAAAAGCCATTGGTAAAAGTAACTGAATTTTTTAAGTATGGAGTCAGTAGAAAAAATGTGATTGGGGAGGAAAAAAAAAGGCAAAAAAAAAGAAGAGGAGAAATTAAAGATGGCCTGAACTACTGTAGTAATTAGAGTGATGCTGTGCTTTTTTTGTTGGTAGAAAAGTCTTCTCCTGTGCTGTTTCAGGCAGAATAAAGGGATCAGTTGAAGTTCAGTAGAACAGAAGATGATGTGCTGATCAGATTTATCTGCACCATAACTCAACAAAACACTCATTTGAAACACCTCCCCCAATGTTCTATAACCTAAATTATACTTATAGTTTTAAAGATAATATTTGGCTGTGTCCATCAGGATTGAGCCTGTAACATCTTGAAATGACAGGGTATGTTAAGAGAAGTAATTGCCTCATCAAGACTTTAGATCAAGGTGCAGCTTACTTGATTGAAGTACACATTGACAGGATGAATACTCCTTTATGCAGACAATGGCATCAAGTAGAGGTGCAATCTTTCACCTCTTCTGTTTGGAGCCACTGTTCGTTTAAGTGGGAGAGAAAAAGTTGACTCAGATAGAACATGCATTATGTTACTTAACAGAAACCACAGCTAGGTTGTTTTCCAGGTAACCTAGATCCAGCAGACACTCATGCACAAAAGAAAGGGGAAAAAAAAGAAGGTAAGTTAAAAAACAAATAGACATAATGAGAACCACAGTAATTTTCGCCTCCGATAATGTGATACAAAAACAAGCTATATGCAAAACAGACGTCTTCACATTGCATGGCAGTAAGGTGTGAACGAACAAGATGTCCAAAAAGAGAGAGTGTAATACATCAGCGAGGCAACAGCTGCATTTACCAGCATAAAGAAGATTTAGGTGTTGATAATCCACAATTTAAAACCGATCTATGAGTCTTCCACTGAAATTTTGTTTCCACCTTAACAGTTGGATGTGAAAGTTGGAAATCCACCAACGGTACAGACAGATGTCTAAAAGCTTTTGAAAGTAAATGCCTCGGGGAAATAGTAGGTATTAAATGGAATGAATTTATAACAAATACTGAGATTCGTCAGGGAGTTGAACAAGACTTAATCTCCTAAATTATCCAGAAATGAAGATGGAAATATCTAGGATATGTGGTAAGAATGAAGCCAGATCTGATGCCAGACTGTCTGCCATGGCAGGAATGCCTTCAGGCTGACTGTAGAACATGTAAAAGGGGCTGACCAAAATAATTCCTCCATTGAAAAGAGCTTGGAGATGGAAACATTACCAGTGACTTCACAAAGTTGGGGACAGTCAAGGAGAAAGCCAGATGGGCAATGATCAGCAGTCTCTCGCATATGTTTCAAGGAACTCTTGGCAGTGTAGGGAAAAAATGTGAGTTGGGTGGCACCAAAGGTTTTAATCTAATATTTCATGTCTATTAGGGGCTATAAACACTTGGCAGACCTGTAAAATGATTTCAGGACTTTTATCAGCACCGCTCCAGGCCTAATGATTAGAAAGTACATATTTTAATCCCAGAGTCCAAGCTCTATCTGTCACTTGCAACTGGCAGCTGCAGTAAGCCCTGTAATTTATGTAAACTCAGCACCACCCACAAGTTTCTAAGATCAACACACAAAGTGGTTTCTGCTGGTATGAGGGAGAAAACCACCAGGTTGTCTTCCTGCATCCGGGTGGAGGAAGTCAGTGATTGTCTGCTTGCAATAATAAGAGAAGGCATGTCTGCCGGGGCCTTTTCTTCAAGCAGAGTATCTTGGCTTCTGACCCAGCCAGTGCACCACTGTTCTTAATTAGCCTGTGTCTTGACTATATTAATATCCTGGCATGTAGCTATCTGGGATTTTGTAATCAAGCATACAGTTCTTCGGTATTACCCGCACTTTCTCAATCTCTGGAACTGTCACCTGCGCTGTTACGCTGGTGGCATCCTTGGTGACCACATCTGGCTGTTCCCAAAAAGTCGTCTTCCCCGATATGCTTGTCTGGCCCCAAAAAGGCTCCTTAGCTGCATGGCCGTCTTTTAAAGACTCACGTTGCGTGTCTGCTGCTAGATGTCCTACATCTAGCAGATGCTGCTTAGGGGCTTCTTTCCTACTGTATATACTTACCTGTTTCTTTTTTTTTCCTCCTCAATTTATAACTAAAAATGGATTAAGAGTGCATTTTTTGAAAGGGGGAGAGGGCTTCATTGGTGTTTGGACATGTGGGCTGCTGGGTAGTGAGTTAAAAACCTATACTGTGTCTTCTGGTTGTTGCTATACCAAAATCCCATGGTTGGGATTCGGAGGCCTGAACAGCGGCATCCTGTGCTATTTGTTCTGCTCAGCAGTCTCCTGCCTGGCCACCAGCTATCCCCTTGGCAGGGAGAAAGCCTCATTGGTAATACCTGCCAGACTCAGGGAGACATCCAAGATACCTTAGCCGGTCTCAAATGGTATTGGCAACTGCATTGTACCCAGTATGTCTTAGTTACGAAAGGGGCAGGAGGGCTGTACCTCCCAAAGAGAGGGGTTTAAGGCAGGATTTGTTTGTTTCACGCCCTGTCTTTTAGGAATATAAGCCTCAAGACAGATTTTAAAAAGACGAGATCACGTTGGTTTCCAATTTCAAGTACAAATGAGTGATATTTCTTGTGTCGTGACTTTATTCTCTCTACGAGTTGAATGACTTTTCCTTTAGCTTACAGTTATTGTGACCAGTATCTACTTCATTGCTTCAAATGGTCTTCCAGAGCCATGGTAGTAAAATAAGATCTTTCAAATAATGAAAACCAGAAACTACTTTTTTTCTGCCACAGTGTTGGCTGTAACGACGGAAAGTCATTGATTTCCTTTTGAAACTGTTTCTGGATTGTTTCCTTGATGTTGCCTACCTCTCTGCCGATCTCTTCTTTCTTTAGAAGCAGCTTGTTTCACATACCTGGTTTGTTCCATGAACATTTCTTTTGCACTTTGTTTATCTGTAGTTTGTTAGACAGGTCTGTAAAGTTTGGTCACAAGCCAGGTAAAGTCATCAAGATTTTTGTGGTAGGGTAATCACTGAAGTAACCAGGTGTAAGCAATACAGAAACTGATACGACAAAAGGTTATATTAAAACGATCATGCAGCTTTACAAATACATCTTCTTGTGTGCGGCACGTTTTTACTGCTGTTTGTCACACACTGAAGTATTTAGTCTCGAGAAGTGTTTAGAGCATGTCTTCTTAATGAATCCTATGAAAACGGAACGTAGGAGATGAAAAGCTGTTACAAGGCAGGTCCTGATGGAGCTGACCTGCTGTGGATTTTTGTCATCTGAGGCTAAGTTGTCTCTCTGAAAAGAATCTCATCCCATGCTGGTAATTTAATCAGTCAGAGCAATGGTAATATAAAGGCATAGCTTATACATGGAAAGTATTGTATTATGTGGTAGATCATTGTTACAGCATTCGAAAGCTTCTGAGGAGAATTGTAATATTTTGGCAGGAGTTCAAAATTCTCTTTCCTACAAGGAACAGGTTTGGTGGTTTTTTTTCTCTCTAACATGTCATTTTGAGGTTACATGGTAACATCTGTCAGAGCTATGCTAACCTCTGTCATCCAGCTGTTATAATTGTGGTATTTTCCTTCCTTTTCCTTCTCTTTCCTCTCCTTTCTGCTTTCTCTTTCTCCTCCCTCAGAAAAAAAAAACCAAACCAACAAAAACCACCTCCTTTTATACTGAAACTTCAGGTGGAATGAAGTGGTTATAAAAGCATCTGTCAACACAGGAATAGTTTGCCAAGCCAAGTATTTGGGTTGGAAGTCATGCCTTCCCAACTGCTTGAAAACAGGAAGTATCTCTGTTAAGTGATGGATAGCTCTACTTTGCTGAGAGGAAGAAAAGGCTTTTTTTCTCCCCCCCCCCCCCCCCCTTCTTTTTCTTTTTTGCCTCTGGGCTAGTAAATGAGTTCTGCAGTTGTTCCATGTATGTAAAGAAAGACTCCTACAAAAATGTGTATCGGTGCACATGTCTGTGTGTGTGTATATGTGTGTGTGTGTATGAATATACAAACTAAAAAAAAAACCCCAAAACCAACAATCCACTTTGTACATGATCGGTCCCTGTCAGAAGCCAGCCCAGGCACATCTTATCCCAGTGATTCCTGTAAAGCTCTCAAAATCTGTCAGAAACAGCCTGCAGGATTGCAACGGCTCCTGGGTGATTAATTGCCAAAAGAGTCTGGTTCCAGGTTCCATTACATGTAATTGTTATCTTTTCTAAAGGGGTTCTTTTATTAAACCCCCACCCCCCAAAAAAGAGGGAAAAGAAAAAAAAGAACTGACATTCCTGAGGTTTTGCGCCTCGTAGACAGGAGCACGGAGGACACTCTTATGTAAACATACGCTGACGAGGGTGTGTTATGTTGTTTATTAGCTGATGATAGATTTTTTTTTTCTTCAGTTAATTTTAACTTTACTAAAAATCATTTTATTAGAAATGGGGAAGGAAGAGCCGCATAGCATTTAGAGGAGAAGAGGGGGAGTTCCAGTGCCTTCTCCACATCAAAACCTCTCTGTGAGACCCAGCGAGTGGCAAAGGACTACATCACTCCTGCTCCTTACCAAAATTGCAGGAAAAGAGCGAAAAATTGGGACACCCTCCGTCTGTACGCCACTGCAGTAAGACTGCTCAGATTGGACATGGGGACAGAATAAGATCTTCTGTCTGAAATCCCCCTTGCAAAGGAAGCCAGTGCCGCAGCCCTGAGCCGAGACTCGGCCGCTCAGCACGGGTGCAAGGAGAGAGCAGCGCAGCTGCAGCCTGAACATGTAGAGAAAGAAGGGTCAGGCGGTGTTTTTTACAGAGTTTGTGACTTGAAGACATGTGTTTGAGAGTCCTGAAAATATGGGCAGGTTGTGTAGAATCTGCTATAAATTGCTTCGGTTTTTTCTGAGACCATATTCACAAAGCAGGGGTGAGGAAAGCCTGATTCCCTGTCGGTGCCTCCATGTCTTTGAATACACGTAAGAGGCTTGATTTGGAGCTGAATTTCTGTGGTGCCAAATTGGAATATCTGGAATTGTATCAGTAGGGTCGCTTGGATTTGCACTCCTTTTACTGCATTGAAAATGTGCTGTGATACTGACAGGTTTAGACTTTTATAGATGGAGGCCTGGGCAAAGCTTGGCTCCCAGTGAGCACTGCAGTAATTTGTGCCAACTGGCCAGTTTAACTGTTTGAAATATCAGGGGAAAAAAGCATGGAGATACTGGTTCTGCAGCTGCAGAGTATCTGCCTGCAGATGTTTCTGCCAAGAGAAGTGATTGTAACTCGGTTTCTTGAGATATTTTAATCCTATCTGAACAAAACCACATAAAAACGTGCTCTGGTATTGTCTGCATGGGCCAAGGAGCACATTGTTCCTCACAGTTGTGTTTACACGGTCTCATTGCTGCAACGAAACAAGTCTCCTCAAGTCTTCTTTCTCCACGATTCCCCTTGAATTAGCTATATTAATCAAACTCTTGTCAGTGGCAGGACTGTGATGTACAGCAGTTGGGACAGTGATTTTACTCTTATTTAAAAAATGGGAATATTTTGGTGCAGATTTGGAAATACAAGCCTAGCTTTTTTGCAGAGTTTTTCTCCTTCTGCATCCACAAGCAGTTTCTTTAGATGGTGGAGAGGTGGTAACCCTGCCACCCATCCCTCTTCCCTGCTGCCCGTTCTCCACGCGTGACCACGGCTGCTGTCTGGCGCGGGAGCGCAGCCCGTGGTGCAGGAGGGACGGTGGGACGTGAGCTTAGGAGGAGACGGGAGGGCACAGCAACCTCTTCCCTCAGCTGTATAGGTAAGATAAAGCAGTGGAATAATCAATCGCTGGCACTACATGCTTGGTGCAATATCCCCACAGGCAGAGGCACAGCTACCTCTAGTCCGGAGCAGCCCAAACCGCCTCGGTTTGGCAGCGAGGTGAGGGCTGTGGTGCAGATGCCAGGCTGCAGGCAGCACTGCCGGGTGCTGGGGCATACGAGCCGGCCGTGCGGCGGGCACTGCGTGGTGGTAGCACAGTGGTGGTGGTTAGGGACTCGGCCCACGGTGGGACCTCATCCACGCCTGACAGCAGATGTCAGGGAAAGAAAATAAAATCAAAAGCAGCTCTGAATGCTTTGGCGGTGCGAAGGCTCAATATGCTTTCACGTCAACTCTAGAAATTTTTGCTTCCTTGAAGCACTTTTAGCGCTGCCTATTTATAACTTAGTTATCTAAGTAACACTTATATCTGTTTAAAATCACTGCTGTTGGTGGAAATGACTGATTTGCTGTGAAACATGCAGAAGCAGGGTATGTCATTCAAGCAAGTCACGCCAGTGGTTTCTATTGAGTCAAGGCAGTCCTTTCCCCAGGTTTCATTTTATAAGGAAAGATGAATTTGTTCTTTTTCTGTACACTGGAACTGCAGGGTAAACTGTGTTTTGCTGTAATGACTAAGAGACTGATTTGTAGGGATAGCTGAAGGTGTTAGTTCCTGTTGGTAGCCAGCAAAGAGAGCAATTCCAGAAGATACATTGAATTACATGGAAAAGTTTCCCTCTGCTGATAAGACGAACTGGAAACGGGTGAAAATCAGTGGTTGAAGGAATAGGATTAGCTAATGGTAGTAGACCTGGAGGATAAGCAAAGCGAGTAGATGAATCCTACACAAGCATGGGCATTTGACTGCTTAGCAGTGAAGGACAGATTACGTTCTTATTTTTCAGATGGTTAACTCTCCGTATCGCTTCATCTTGGCTTGGACTCGGATGATATAAACTGTCTCCCTGTTGAAGCTGGTTTACTGTTTGTCGGCATATCAAACCACGTGTTCGTTCTCTGCCTTTAATTAGTACTTCTGGTTAATGCCTGAGTAAAATGTTCCCGCTGTGCTCACTGCCACTTGATAGTGTGCATTCTTCCTGAACACCTGCTGTCAAACCTATCATGTCTTTTCTTGTCAACTTGCACAATGCTCCAGGTCTTGAGCAAGACTGACATGATGGAAAGGTTGTACAGCCTGATTTTTAGAAATCTATGTAGAAGGTGAAGTCTTTGCGTAGGGACTGATAACAAGAGACTGCAACATTTTGTAAGAGCTAGTTTCCAATAATATCTAATAAAATTCTGTTTGCGAATGCAGTTTTTGAAGTAGTGGATATACTGTAGGTTAAAGAAGCAAAGTGCTCCACCCTGAGAGGAATTGTTGTGTAACGACGACAGAGAGTAATCTGCACAAATCTTGGGAGAAGTACAAGGGTGGTGATCAGCAAACAAGTCATCAAAGAGGGGAACTGGTTAGAGATGTTGGCATGTGCTGACGGTGGTGACAGACGTTGGCACAGAAGGAATAAGGTGGGGAGGAAGAAGAGTGTGGGGAAAGGGGCTCTTGGCAAGAAAAAAGCAGTATCGCTTGACTCGGGAGCCTGTAATTACAAGACTCCGGCCTTGTGACACAGCAAATAAGCGTGTCACCTGAAACAAAGGAATTCGAGGTTGCCTCCTGAAGCAGCTCGTGCCAGATGGAGGGGGAATGAAAACCTTATGGAGCAATAAAATTTAGCTCTCCACTGGACTGTGGGTTTTAAGTCCTTAACAGTGACAGTCTGATGTGTCTTTTCCCCTCGGCACCTTGTAATTCTGGTAATTAATCCATGGTTGCAAAAAGCTTCCAGTAGCCTGTCTAGCAAACAGGAAGGATGAGCTTCCCGTACTTGAAACTTTCAACGATCCTAAAATGCCAAGCGCTTCCTGGTCTGTTGCGTTGGGAGCATGACCTGCTCTGGCACAGAGCGAGAACGAAAACATGAGGCACCGAGGTGAGCCTCAAAAGCGTAGGAGAAGCACCTTTGTGGGAGCTGACTTCACTCCTACAAGAGATAAATGTGATGGCACAAGAAGGCCCTTTCATCATTGTTAACAAATTCACTTCCTCAGCCTATCTTTTACCTTAATACTTTCCACACTTGCAACACATCTGTCCTGACATGCGGGCAAACACACTGAAAGGATCTCACAAACAGTTGTTGCTTGCACAGACTACAGGAAGAATATGGCTGACTTAAAAATGCTTTAGATGTGTTCAAATACTGTAATGATGAAAGTAAAAAAAATTGCATTACCAAATTAGATAACAAGATATAGAGTACCTGTCATATTCGGGAGTCCGTGTAAGTAGGGACCACAACCAGGGTTCATAAATAGCAATTGTTAATTTAAGTGGGAAGGATTTAGTTACAAAGGAAACGGATTGTTCTGTTATTTCCAGTCCTCCCATTGTCATCTGTGGTCTAATCCCAATGGACTCCAAAGGCAGGATTAAACTTTTAGTTGCATTTTTTTAGGTTCTGCATTAAATTAATTGTATTTACTTGAAAGGAAATGTCTTAGATTTAGTATAAAAATCTGTTCCTACTTGTGGAGATTGATTGCAGCAGAGAACATGCAGTAACATTGATTCTCCAGATGAACTTCGTTACCTGCTGAACCTACTTGCTTTCTCTCACACACCCTCAATATGCCGTTTACTGTGCAGCTGATGTTTTGCTATGCAAGTTACGTTTTGCTAATGAAAATTTTGTCAGTTTGCCACTTTTTTTTTTTAATTATATTTCTTTTTTCTAATGTCAGGTTACCCTCTTGCACCGTTTAGGTATGACGTTTTGTTATAAGATCTGATTAAGAATGATTTTGATGAGTTAGGCATGGCTGTAGAAGTAAGTCTGTAGGAAAGCTATTTTTTCTATCCCACAGGAAGCTCATCAGCTGGGTATGCTCCTGTCAGTGTTATAATTCTGCATTGTTTGACAATGTAGTTCTTGAAATGGCCAAGTATCCTTTGAAAAAGCTAACTAAAGATGGATGCTTTAAAAAAAAAAAAAAAAAAGGAAAAGAGGAGCAGGAAAATTAGCAAAGCCCTAAGGTTAATTCTAGTCCATTCTTAAGAGGAACCACAAATATTTTCCTGGCTTTACCTATTTAAGTTTTCTTTCCTGAAATAATTATCTCTGTAATTGCACACAAAATACACATTTTTTAACTAGCTATCTTTTCCAATGATATATTTTGAAGTAATACTCTATTTTAATTACTACAGAATTTAAGCATTTCTTTTTGAAAGGAGAGCAGTTTCTTCTTAATTAAAACGTGTTTTTGCTGTTGATGATATTATGTATTACGTGACGATTATCCCACTTGCCTAGTGCTCCCCTGAAGAATATTGCATCTGTGTACCACTAGTAACCTTTCAGTGCCTGTGCACTTAGACCCCTTTCGTAACTGTTGTGGTAACAACAAAAAAATTACATAAACTTGCAAAAGAATTGCTTAATGCTATGAAGTATTCTGGTTTCTACCAAAACCCCAATTACTTAATTTTGTGCCCTTCCTGGCCTACATAAATTATGCAACCCTCACATCTCAACATCAGTGAATTATGTAGCTCTGCGCACACATCAATTAATTTTGGCCCCATCAACTTCCCACCTTCTGTGTGCTCCTAGCCTCAAATCAGTTTTGCATCTCCCAGCCGCGAGCAGTTAATTTTGTACTCCCGGCAGCTCATATCTGCCTGAACCTGCAGCCCGGCTTCAACTCTTCACCCTCCCCCACCTGCCTCTCCTCCTGCACAGCCCAAGCCACCGCCTTCTCCTGCCGAATTCCTCCTCCTCCTCCTCCTCCTCCTCCTCCTCCTCCTCCTCCTCCAGCAAGCATCAGTCCCAGGCGGCTTCACCTCCCACCTCGCCAATGGGTCAGCACCGGATCCCAACGCACCCCGCGGGCAGCCGGGCTGGTCCGGAGGTGACCTGGGTGTCCTTATCGTTCTCCGCGCGATTTCCAAAGTGCAAATTGCAAGAGCGAAGCTCCGTCTTCTGGAACGGCCTGTGAAAGTCATGGCGCGCTTAGAGCGACCAACCTCCAAAACCCTTCCCCATGGGGAACCCTGCATCACGCGACACCCCGCTGAGAAGAGAAATAGCTTCTAGGTCTGTAAAGACAGCAGCGTTGAGGAAAAAGGTGGTGCCAGCATCCATCAAACTCAGCGCTGCTGCCCGCAGCAGAAGGAAGCACCACCTGGGCCTTGGTGTTAAAGCTGACACCGCTGCTGCAGGTGTCCACACCAAATGCCATGGTAAGCTTCTCTAAGCAACCCCGAAAGAGCTCATCTTCCTCCAGAGGGAACTTCAGTGTGCAAAAACGTCAAGAGGGGTATCTTCTTCCCGTATTACCGATCTCTACGTGCAGCTCAGTTCCGAGCCCTGTGTTATTTTGGCCAAAAAGGAAAAGTATCTCCATGAGAAGTATGTGGAGAACAAAAGCCTGAGAGGGCAACGTGACGTCCTGCAAACGAGGACGGCCTCGACTTGCCGTTGTCCTCCGATCGCTTTGAGACCAGCGGGCAGCAGAGCAGCTCTGCAGCCCACCTACAGCCTCTCACCAGGGATTTGCCCCTTCCTCACTCTCTCCCTCTGCTTTTAGTTCCTCAGGAGCGTAGAGCGGAGGGGGCCGGCGGCTTGCCAAAGGGACAAGGGTGGTGACAGCAGAGCGAGAAGCGGTCGGGCTGTGCCCGGGGTCACCACATTTCCCATCTGGCTGGACTGTCGGGAGGGCTGGTGGAGACCAGCTCTCGGTTCAATCTGCTTTTCTCTCCAGGGGCCGGAGGGAATTTGACTCTTCTCTCAAGTGAGGTTACAGAATATTTTCTCTCCTCTCCTTTTTGTCTATGTATATTTAAGCAGCGAGCGCTGCAGAGACCGACTTGTGCTTTTTTTGTACGGTTCCCAGCACATCTGGCCGTCTTGGATAAGGTCCCTAGGCCTGATTGTAGCAAAAAGTAATGATAGCATGTTTAAAACTTGGGCCTCCAACTATGACTATATATAAAACGCAAAGCATTTGGGACGAACTGGAGGAAATACAATTTTTAGTAACTGAGCAAAAAAAATATATTCACTGTTTTACATCTGCAGTTGTGCTTTGCAAGCGTGGGTGCTCCGTTGCGTTAGAAGACTGTGTCTCAGAACTGAAAGCCGATGCAACGCAGGGGAGCGCTTGCTCCCAGCTGATTGGCATCAAGCATTTTTCCTGTCCCACTTGCACAACAGCCATGGTCATTCATCAGTGTGAAGCTAAGCTGGCTCTAGAAAACATTCTAATTATCTAGGCGTCCTGATTAAACCTGCCTTGATTTAGAAGAGGCACACCACCGTACTCATGTGAACATTTCTTGTTTCTTCTAAATAATAGAATTAGCTATGGGCATTTCCTTAAGAGCATGCAGAATGCAATTGCAGTATAATTCCTCTCCCTCCAAGCCTAGTCTTGAAACATGCAAATTTCTCTTTCAAGTGTGTTGGCAAAAAATGGCAATATCCTGATACACGCATGATTTAGATGGTGAATTACACACTGGTTGAGTTATCAGTGGGTTGAGTTCTTTGGTGAATGTATCAAGAGTGCTGTGAAAAGTAGCGCAGTCTGCTGAGGAGATATCAGTGGATGGCTTGCTTCTCGCTCTGTTTAGTAGGGATCCAGTGTTGGCCACTGCCAGGGACAAGGTACGGGGCTGGATACGGACCTTTAGTCTTCCCGGTACAGCCTTGCTATATCCTTAGATAGCTCAATGTAACACACTGCAGTGCCGTGCACTTTCTGCTGAGCGTTTTCATGTTCTGTTTTAAAAATAACAAGACATCTCTTAACATTCAGGATACATTTTTCCACTCTGAAGCGCCACAACAGTCTTTTTAAAGAAACTCTAGGAAGGGTGTTAACTTGATCAATGCTGTGCAGGAAGGAAAGCTCTTTCCTACTATTTTTTCAGCATGACTTTCACTGACATGATCAGGCTGGGAAAAGACTTATTGGCTGACAGCCCAGGACAGCCATGCAATATCTCTAGTCATCTGGAACTCAAACTACTCTGCCCAAGGGAGAACCATAACATAAAAACAATTTAGGTTACATGCTGAATCTTATAAACATTGTTCAGTTTTTAAAAAATAGTTTAAATACTACTTATGTGCATTTGCTACGCACAGGTTGGGTTTTTTTCAAATGTCAAGTAAGAAAGGCTGGCAGGGTTTTTACTTTTTTACTGTAGACGGTTTTCCAAAATCTTGGAGATTTTTAAAAATACAGGGAAATGAGCTTCCTCTCTTCTCATAAATTTAAGAACTTGGTTTCTCCTATGTATGGGATACAAGTGGTTTTATATGTAGATAATGTTTACTTTTTGACCCCATCTGGAAAGCATAGCGTCACAGAAGCGCTGGTTGGAGGGGGCTTCCAGAGGCCCTGCGGTCCCCCTCCCACACAACACGGGACTATCACCAGCACCAGATCGGGAGGTCTTGGCTTTGGCTGGCTGAGCCACAAAACCCCCAAGGACAGAGTTTCTGCAGCCTCCCTGATGACCTGCCCCGAGGCTGTGCTTCTCTTGTAGAGATTTTTTTCTCCCAGACAGTCCGAACCCTCCACGCTGCCCTTTGTGGCCATTGTCCCCTCTTACGTTGCCTGTCGCTGCTGCCCAGAGTTTGCTCTGTCACCTTCCCACCTCCCCGGTGTATACATAATCTGAGTAGCCCTGGGAAACCAAAGTGCAAGGGCCAATATATGTGTATGAAACTGCAAAGTTGGGGCCTTAGCTTGTAACTGTATTCATCTGCTGAATTTTCAGTTGTCTTGTGGCACAAGAGAAGGAAAAAACAGTGTTAATATATGCTAAAATGTATTAACTACAGTGCTTTCGCAAGTCTATGTTTTTTTCTTTCCCTTTTTGAAGCTAAGCATCACTGGCCTCTGCCTGTTGTTACCTTATTTTGCATTAAAAACTGTCAGAGTAATCTGCTCTTCTGTAAGCATGTGCAGCTCTAATAATTTGGGATAAAGCAACGTGAATCCAGAATGTAAGCTTCACTTCAAAAAATCTTTTTTTCTCCACTTGTTGTCTTGATTGAAGATCTGAACTTGGGATGTGTCCATTGCCACCTGTCCTTCTGCCAAGTCCTAACATTCCAGCACACCTTGCAACAAGCCTAAAATTATTATTTTAGGAAAATGACTATGGTTCCTTTGTGATTCCTTTTTTCCATGAACTGGTATTTCTCAAGCTGAGTAGCCTTACTGTCTTTTCAGCAACTGATCCATTCTAACATAGGAGAATAACCCTTCTTGCACATAGCTTGATTGTTCTTGTGCAGCTTCTTGCTTTTGCTGAAATTGTTGGTTATTTGGTGGCATTGTTTTTAACTGAGTTGTGGTTTTTACTTTCTTGATGTGATGTGCCGTGTGCTATAACTTTTTCTGTGATGCTTTCGTTGCAGGCCTTGCTGAGACCAGGACGAATAGACAGAATTATCTACGTGCCGTTGCCAGATGCAGCCACCCGTGGGGAGATCTTCAAACTTCATTTTCAGTCTATGCCAGTCAGTGATGAAGTCTGCTTAGCAGAGCTCATTCAGCACACAGAGAAGTACTCAGGAGCAGAGGTAAAACTTTCTGAATGGTAATGTCCATGGTGTCGGTGCACAAAACTGTGTTTTTAAAATTGAAATCAAGTATCATCCAGATATCATCCCTTGAGTCTTCTCAAAGTGGTGGGGGGAATTATGAAAGAGAATGTTAGAGAGATTTCTATCTTTCTGCTCAGAAAACAGAATACACTGTGGGGCTTTTTTCTTTCGAGATCTCCATCAGAGGATTGTTGCCAGGTGAAGGGCCTTTTCCAGAGTGAGCCTTAGTACGATCATGGTGGCCTTATTAAGGATGTGGTGCCAGGAGGAGTGGAGGGAGGTGGGGGCAAGTGCCCCCAGACTGCCCAGGCAGTTCACCTGGGTCTCCCCACATCCCCAGGGATCTTTTGCATTGAGGATTGTGACTGAGAGCCTCAGGTGGAGGGAGGACAGAGTTATGAGACAGTGTATGGGAATTGCAAGGGAGTCACTGATCACTTTGAAGCTCGTGTTTTCCTATTCCATATGTTCAAGACCTCACAGCAGCACTTATTGTTATAGCTCGTTGCTATTAGTTAGTCAGCTTCTGACAATGGACGTCAGACAATTATTTCCTGTCTTGGGTAGAAGGAGAAACTTTTGCAGATGTTGCTGCCTGGCCGTTGTAATAAGCATCGGTACGTTAGTGGTCACCACTCTGCTCCCTGAATATTAGTCATGTCAGTGTCTCGTGAAAGGGTATTTCATTCTTTCCTCATTTTGATTAATTGAAAGTAATTATATTACTTCAAAAATTCAAAGAATGTTATTAAGGTTGCCAGTTGGAGCTCTTAAAGGGTATGAAATACCAGAATTAAAATTTCCACCTTGCTGTAGCCAGTCCTAGCGTATGCATTACCGCACCATCTTTAGTTACATAGTCACCGACTACTTTTTCCATAGCAGAGTGGAGAATGTGATGTGCTTGCCGCAGCTCCCCCATCTTTCTGTGTGCTGTTTACAAGGGCACAGAAATAAGCTAAACTTTTGTCTTGGTCCAAAAGAGAGGGTGACTGTGGAGTATTTGTGTGATTCCTATAATGCTGAAGGCCCTTCTCAACTGAATGGTCATTGGATATGCTCCCAGGCAAGACCTTCACTCATTTAGCTATCACTTAAATGCTGGTATGTTGTAAAATGCTGCATTGCCTACTAGGAACCTCTGGCTGGTGAGGGCACGGCTGTGAGCGCTCCAGATCCAAGGGATGGGGTCAGACCTTGCCATACGCCGCAGCAGTGTCTGGGCTAGCCTCCAGGCTCATTCCGGGAAGCTGTGTCACGGCAGACACTAAAGTCAAATCCGCAAGAGCTTTCCTCCTCCACAGCACAGGACAAACTGTGCTCTGGGAATGAATGAATGAAAGCTGCGTAGTGAGCAAAGCTGTTTTGTGTAGCACATCTTTTTGCCGCAGAATGTGGGATCTCATAATGAAAAAAAGGCAATAATAAAAAGGACTGCAGGCTTAAATGTTGGTCTGGAAAACTGTCGCAGCTCTACTGCCTCCACGCTTTGGAGTAGTGACTTGAAAAAGTACTATGTTTTTATCCAGATGTCAGTGATATGACTTTTGCTGCCCTGGGAAAATTTATCTGCCTCTGGCTGAGTTACAAGCCTCCAAAAACATAAATATAAACATATCCTCTGTTGTGTATGGAAACTGTCTTCTTACCAGGCAACAACTTAATGCTCGTATTTCAGAAACTCCAAGCATATGGGGATTTCCTTTGGATATGGATCAGCTGAGGCTCTAGTGGTGAATTCCTGTGCCTAGTTGATAATGAGTCGCAAATGTCTTGGTGCTGGCTTTGTACAGAACCAAAAATAAGTTAATGGGTCATGGAGTGCAGCTAAAGGCTAGTTGCAGGGGGAAGAAAGCCTGCCTGTCTGTACGGCATTTCTCATGAATTTTGTTCTTTTGCATCATTGAAAGAATTATAATAACTGGGATGTAAAGAGTAAATACAGAAAAAGCCTCAGTCAGTGTTCCTTGGAAGAATGTATAAAAAGTCTTGACAGTTGGCACGCACAGTGGCCAGTTTCATTAAAGCCTTTTCTTCCTAGTGTCTCCAGCTTCCCAGCTTTACAAATAGTTTCCGCTGTTGAATGGCAAGTTCCCATTCCACTGTTCTACCCTTTGTTTAGAAAAAGAAATGGAAAATGCTTCGTTTTGTGACTAGAAGATGCTGTATGAATAGGGAGTTGCGTGTAAAGATGCGTTGAATCATCCTGACATGAGCTGAATAAACAGCAAGTAAAGTGGATAGTTCACTATGCATCTGGCTTCCAACTTGGCCTTTTTTCAGATCAGATATTTGTATCTTTTTGCCTGTCATCACTTATGACCAGTTATCTCTATTTACCTGCTGGATGTACGTTTCTCTTAATGAGTACCTTTAAAGATATATCAAGATAGCAAAATAGGGTGATTACTTTCCACTGTTCCATGTGAGAGAAGATGGAAGATAATTTATGAGGGTGAATTACAGTTTCCTTCTCTCATGTGTAAGTGGAGTTTAATGTAAAGAAAAAAGTGCATTAGAGGAGCAATTTCTGTACAGTTAGCTTTTATTATGCTAATAATATAGGTCAAACAAAGCCTCAGCTTTCTAGAAATATTTGGTTTTGAGTTTGATCTCCATTTCCAGGCCCTTCTGAAGTAGTGCTCTGTGGCAGTGCTTGAGGCTTTTCTTCAGGGATCCTTCAGTATCTGTAAATCAGGAAAGTCAGAAATTGTTTTTAGAGGTTTCTGAAAAGGAAGGTTTGGCCTCGGAGCTGATGTTGACATCAAGGATCATTCCCTCCTCCCTTTAAGGCAACTTCTGTGGCTGCATCTCTGCTCTGAAGGTATCTGCCTTTTCCCAGGAGCACCTCAAGGTCTTTTTAGCTGAGCCGGCGTGACCAAGCTGTGCGCAGGGTAGGTCTGGTTGCTGCAAGGACAGCTCTGCAGTAACCGTACGTCTCGTTTGTCCTCACACGCAAGCCGGCAGGTTTCACCGGTGTGGCGGAGGAGCAGTCAGAACTGCTCGTGTCTTTGCCCCCAGCTTTTTGGTCTAGGAAATTTCTACTGAAGGCCGTGCCCAGGCAGCTGATGCCTGGCATGGTTCAGCAGGAGGCTGTGCTGGGCTATGCTGCACCGCTGGCCTCACCGGCACCTCCAGATGCTGTAGCCTTAGCGAGGAGCATTGGTAGGCACAGAGGAGAAGTCTCTAGTCCTTGAAAGTAATAAAAATGGTTAAACCAACAACAGTTGTGCTGCATCGAAACTTTTATAAGGTTTATTCTAGTGTTCCTGCTTTTTATTTTGGGCAAAATTGCAAGAGATCCAACTTTTATAAAACTGATTTTTTTTTTTTTTTTAATGGTTTTATGTAATTGGGATGTCTTTACTCCGAGGTTGTTCAGTTTGATCATAGCTTTTTCCTAGAGCATTTTCACTGTTATACTTCATGCCGAGAATTTTTATCTGTTTGATTTCTCACTGTGCTTTCTATAAAGTACGATTAATTAAAGATCCAACCACAGAAGTACTTAAAAGCAATATTTTGAAGTGCCAAGCCGTGTGAGTTCTTTGGGTCTCATTTGCTTGCTTTCACGGTGCTGCTACAGCCATCTTGCTTTAGGAAAGATGGGCCTTCCACAAACTCAGGTGCTCTACTTTTTTAATTTGGGGTTCAGATTAGTTTTTTTCATAATTACTGGCTGCTCTCTGTTTTAATAGAAAACACCAATAGTCTCAATGTACTTTCTAGTGCAAGTAAGAACAAAATCACGTGGACAGTATCTGATAGGAAATTGCTTGTCCTGTAATTTTTAAATTATACCTTGTCTCAAACAGAAAAGAAGAAAGGTTGTAGCTGGAACATGTCTTGGCCTAGAGGAAGGACACCTACCTTTATAAATGCAAAGACTGATGTCTTTATTAGACCTGCGTGGGAAAAAAAAGATTGTATCGTTTGCCTTTACAAATTAAGTGGGTGTGTCTGTCTTGAAATCCTTGGAGTCTGCTCTGCGAAAAGGGACGAGCAAGGGATGAAGACAGTGTTTCCCCACTGTAGGAATATTTTATTCCAGAAAGCAGGTGATAAAAAGGAAAATAAAGCCAGTAGAGTGAGGGACCTTCTTTTATTGTCTGAGCCCCAGTCAGATTATGTTTTTGTTACAGTTTAGAAGGCAGTAGCAGAGAGTGAGGTTTTAGGCAGAAACTGAAATCAAGTGTTGAGTTGTTCTGAGTTTAAAGTTCATTAGAAGTAATAAAAAAATAAATGTTCTGGGTATGATGACAATATTCTTAAGACAAGTGTGCTTATAAAAGTAAGCTAATGGAACTGATTGCTTTTAAATTGGTGGAAAGCAGGTCATGGTGAAAGCGAAGGCTGGCATTGTTTCTATAGTATTGTCAGTTTCCATGCTTACAGGACACAATAGTAAAGCGGGAATCTGGGAACCTGTAAATCTTTCATTGGTTCTTAGTTGAAGTAGAATAGTTAATGTAAAAAATATCTTTCTCACTTTGCAATAACTCTCAATGGGAACACAGAGAATGAAGGGGAAAAAAAGCAAGCCAATGAAGGTTTGCTCTGGCTCAAATGAGAGCATATTTGATGCCAAAAAGTATCTTTGCAGCAGCACACTAACTCAAATCAGCTAAAGCCTTTGACTCTTTAAATATGTATTCCAAAACATGCATGTTCTTGTTTACCAGGTACTGACATATTTAAACTGTAAACTTTAATAAAAAACCACCCCAAACAACCAAAACCTCCCCAAACTCCTCTCTTTCTTATAGAGGAAGGTACCAACTGCAAAAGAAGTGATAATGCATTCCATCATAGGTGTACAGGAGGGTAAACAGTCTTTTAAGAGATTGGGAGAAAAATGTGTCTTTAGTAAAGACCATCTACAGTAAAGGTGAGAGAGGGCTTAGATATAGGGGGAAAAAAAGGACATCCGACAAATTAGGGTGTGTCATCTTTGTTACATCTAGTTTTCCATGAAGGAAAAGATCTTCCAAACTTAAGGGAAAGGCTTTCTGCTTAACATTTTTAAAGGGCAACGAATCCAATCCTGTACAGTAGCCTAAAAAGAGACATGGGCTTTGGGGAGTGAAGGTATCATAAAATAAAAAAAAAAAGAGCAAAGTTTCTGTATGGGAAACAAAAAAACAGTAGACCCTTCAAATCATGTCCTGGCTAAAGCTCATGGTTTTAGTTTTTAAACACAAACATGTTTGTTCCTTTTATGCTTAGTTATGCTAGATGCAGATTGTGTTCAGTTCCCATTGAATTCAACAGGTGTTGAAGGTCCTTAACACATCATGCCTTAGGACTGGGCTCTCAGATTTTGAACTTCTAAGATACCACAAAAAAAAAATGCGTATGACTCATCAGAAATGTGTGATTTGAAAATACACTTTGGTCGTTAAAGCATCTGTGTCTGAAATACTCTGGCCTGACTCTGTTGGGCAGCCTTCCCTTCTGAAGGAGTTCTGCTTAGCTCCGCACCAGGATACGGTATGCAATTTTCAAAGTGAGGAACGCTGTCAAATTGAAACGCAGCAAGATTAAGGCCTCAGATGAACCTCTGAAGTTTCTCTTGGAATGATGCAGAGGATCTGTTAATTTATATCACTCATTGAAAAGTGAACATTTTTGTGTGGGTGGGTGAGGAAAAGAGTCTCAGCCTTCATCCAATACGGGTAATATGGGATCACTGCCTTCCTACACCCATTTATCCGTGCTGAGGATGTGCTTGGCACAGGTGGCTGGAAGGTGAGGAAATACCTGGCATTCGGAATGTTTTCCGAATGTCAATGTTTGGGATAAACGAGATGAATCACCGGAAAGGAAATAACTAACTGCACAGGACTTCCCATGGGATTTTGCTTACTGCTGGTCTCGCAAGAACCTCGTACGTGCAGAATGTGCTTGGGCAGATTGGGAACGAGGGCAGCGCGAGCGTCTGGGTAATCACTCGTCGACATGGCGGTGCTGAACCGCAGCAGTTTGTGGTGGTGTGCTGCCTCTCCCCGCTCTCCTTTTTAGTCACTTGAGAAAGATCTGGTTCCCCTCGTGCATTTTTCAGAGATGGGGTGGGGATTTTGTTGCCCTAAGTGGGCTGATTTTTATCGCGTCTTGTCTCAGCTGAGACCAATAAAGTACTGTGTGCATTCACCGTATAAGTATATAAAGCATGGTTGGCAATTAGCACGTTTGTGCAACATGTAAGGTTTGGCGTATGGGAGAGTATTTGCATTGAAATTTATGCATGGCTAGCTCATCTGGGAAAGAACATTTTTATCCTTCAGTGAGATAATGATTTGCTAATAGTTTAATCAAGCAGAGGAGATTTAATGCATCTGGCTGAAGGGATATTAGCGTTTCCGAAAAGGTCAGACCCATTAACAGCTCAGGAGGATACAGTCAAAACTGCTTCCTAAGTAACTTGAAGAACAGTGATCCTCAGAGGAACTTGGGGAAAATGCCAGAGGGAATTTGAATGAGCCCCCAAGAGAGCACCAAACTGTGTAGAGGTATGAAATTTAGCCTGCTTCTCAAACCTGAGATTTTCTTATTCTGTACAGCCCAAAGAGCTGAACATTTTGATTCCTTAAGTGCTGAAACACTTAGGGTGTGGGAACACCTTACAGCTAATTTCAATGTGTTTTTTTCTTCCTTTCTGTGTCTTCATTAACTATTTTAATGGCATCGTCCCTCCGGGTTCTGCAAATGATCACTTGTGTTTGCTTTTGTCCTCCCTGTGCTTTTGAAGAGTTGTTTCTCATTGCATGCCTGTTTGGAGAAAGAACCTGCAACAGGAGCATCACTTGTGTCAGGGGTAAGCAATCCTCTGACGATGGGGCCGCTCACTTCCGATGAGCTTTTATAAAACAGCTGTAGCTTCACCAAACCAGCCGAGCCACGGGAGACGCCTGCGTTTACCGGCAGTGCTGACTGTGCTGTTTGCCTCCCTCCCCTGCCCTTGCCTTCCCTTTTCTACGCTACCTTCCATGCGGCGGAGTTACCGGGAGCTCCCCTTTGTTGAGGGTGGCAGAGGGGAGTGCATTGCCAGCACAGCGGGCGACTGTCGAGCTGTCACCGAAACACAGGCTTATAAAAGAGGGACCTAGACTCATACTCTGCCAGCCAGCTTCACTTGCCCTCTGCTCTTGCCTGTGGCTTTGCTGCTTTATTGTCCTGGTTTTGGCTGTAATTCCCAGCAATGGAAAAACATGTTGCTCTTTAAAAGCAGATGGGAATTCATTCCTGAAGGAAAAAATATGTCTCTTTAGGCTACTGCTATTGTTTTCTTTTAGTTTTATTTTTTGCCTGTGAGTTATTTCTAGCAACTTTTAATTTAATTCATTCTTCTTCTTTTTTTTTTTTTTTTTTTTTTTTTAATCAGAGGGATTATTCTTCAATGTCTTAAAGCACACGCTTTCAGTATACCAGTGATCACAAATGGGGGTATATAATGCTCAGAATGAAAACTGCATTTGCAATGATCAGGAAGGAATTGAAAATGTTGGTTTATTTCTGCCTTTTGAAGTATTTTCATTTACATAATACAAATGCTTGTATCAGTTCAGAGTGGTGGAATTTGCTTTAATGTTTAAAAAAGGAAAAGAAAAAAAAATTAAGCACTTTTTCCTCACGCTGACCTGTTTTTCTGATTTAAACCTGTAGTGCTGGCACTTGATCTTATAAGTTATGATGTGTCACAGGGTATGTGGTTAGAAGTGAGCTTGCTGCTTTGAATTTGACTCAACTCTAGTCCTAAAGTATAAGACAAGGCATACAAATTATAGAAAGTCACGAAAAAGTCATTGCAATTCATAGAGAATTAATTCCTCATCCTTGACTCTTACATACTTCAGGGCCAGATCCTTAACGTATACGAGTTGCTGTAAATACTGAATATGTCTTAGTACATTAGCAAAAGATATGTCCAAAGTTTTTTGTTTCATTTTCTGTGAGACCGCTGATTTGTATCCACTTTTTTCATCAACGGGGGAAAAAAGTAAATATTCTTACATATCTGTTGCGATTTCTCATGCCCTTAAGATTAGTGTGTGTCCGACTGGCTGAAGTGCCTGTTATGATTACTTTTAATGGTACACTATGTCTGACTATCAAACCTCAGTGTTCAATTTACCTTTCTTGACGTGTATATACGTTTTCCTCGTGGATATGCTGAGGGTTTTAGGGGGGTTTCTCGTGAAGGTTCCACTGATGCATAATCTTGGGCATCGGCTTGGCCAGAAGAGCTGCAGAGGGCTCCCCGCTTCTGCAGTAAAATTTCCTTTCCATCCTTAACAGAATCAGTCCTCGAAAAATAAGGGTAGTGCTTGGACAATGATATCCAAAATAGTTCTGATTATTATCTTAATTGGCACGAGGAATATTTAAATGTAGTACCTGAAGGCTAACTCAGATAGGATGTTTATACCAGATGAAACCATACAGGGGAACACCTTGTGCTGGCCTACTCGTATTTCTGGTACTGCGCCAGATAAACTGCTGTCAGGGTGGAAGAAATGTTGATGAACGGCAGAGGAATAATAGAGCCCAGGTATAAAAGCTTATTAATCTACCTGAGTATTGTTGCTGTGAATAAAGAACGTGTATTTTAATGGCAACACTAACTGTTTACACTTCACTGAACTGCAAAGATTGGAGAGGTGTGTGTGTATGAATTAAAATATTTGAACATATATTGGTATCTTTGTGTACATATAGAATAGGATGTTTGCCTTTGGCAGTCATCAGCAAAGTAATTGTTTCTGTTGCAAAAATTCGGAACCTAATAATGAATAATAAAATAATACCTAATAAAATCAATAAGCATGCCATTAGACTGTGAATATCTTAAACAATAAATGTACTGAATTTCAAACTTAAAAGCTGTCACTATTAAAGCTACATTTGTATAGAACATGCACCACCTATTCTGCTTCTGCTGCTTTCTCCTATAATAGAAATAATATTTCATTTGTGTAAAGTAAATGTTGCGTTTATTTTGGGAGGGATGGTCATTACTGATAAAGTATTTGGAGAGGTTTTTTGTCTTTTTTTTCTTAACATTTTAATTGTGATATGCTTTAATAATTTCATCCCTAAAAATATGTATGAGCTGCAAGCTTACACACTTGTTGTCATCCCATGGCGTCATTTGAGTTGAAAATGCACTCTGCTGTATTCCTTTCAAAGAGGTTTTGGTTATGTATAATTTCATTTTTCTGAGTGAGATTTTTTTTGAAAGAATAGTTGAAATATCTGCTTTTGTTCTGCTTTCTTTTTTTATCCACGAACATTAGCAATAACATTGTTGGAGTTGGAGGCTTTTTGGTGAGATTAAGCTGCTCAGCAGTAATTCTGAAACAGTTGGAGAAGTTGCTAGTAATTAAGATAGTCACTGATGCTGAATGTGGGAACAGGGAAGCTTTCAAGTACTTGCAGCCAAACCTATGTTGTCAGACAGGGAAATTTTTATTCTTGCCGTGTAACTTCTGTTTTCACAGCATGCCTGAACACTGGCTGTTCATGAGGAGAGCTGCAATCCCATTGAAGAAGGCACTTTAAGGGGAGCTATCTGTAGCTGGCTTTCTGTTTTGTATTTGAATCCTAACAAAGATTTTGTATTGGCACAAAACTTTGGTCTTAGCATTCAAACCATTGCCTGGAGTAGAAGCTGTCAAGTAACGTTTCTTAGCACTACTGAAAAGCTGATGGGTGCATGCACTACTGTAGCTCAGATTTTTGTATATCAAAAATTGGAAGTTGTTATTTCCAAGTTACCTTTTATGGTTTCCCTTGAATACGTATGGAAATACATAAAGCTTTAGATTGCCTTTGGCAGAAGGATTAAATGGTTATTGGTGGATGGAAACAACACAATAATAACACTACAGCAAATTATTAGCTATGTTAGAAGCAATTCCTTGGACCGTTTTGCTTTTTAACTAAAAACTTTTTCAAATTGTCACCTCATTCTCAGCTTGAGCTTTTTGTTTCCTGTCTTTGAGTAATGAAAATGTCAAGGATAGTCAGGTAGAAAAAAAAACCTTTCAGGTCTTAGTCTTCTGTAATTTGTCCATGGCATTGCATGTATAGAAGTGAGCCATTGGATCTGGGTTGACCACTTGCAGTGGAAGAAAACAGAGCAAAATGCAAGATGACTGCAGTTGCTAATTGGTCTTGGCATCCCCATTGTCAGAGGAGGAGATCTAAGAGCGTTTCGCCCAGTTTAAAAGAGCTGCTTTGGATTTTGTTTGTTTGATGGTTTATTTTCTTATTTAGGGAAGCAGGGGGGGTTAGTTATGATTTCAGAGTAATTGGCGTCTTACAGAGATGGGCTTTGTGGTGTTTGATACTTCATTTCCTAGCAAACAAAGTAAATTTGTGATAAAACTAGACTATTACTATTATACTTAACATTGCACAGCGAAGCACACCATTGGAGGGAAAGGAAGGGGAGAGCAGCAATCTGTCTTCTGTTTTGTCTTGTGTATTTGGGTCTTACTGTGCTTTTTAGTGGGATAAACCAACTTTGTCTTTTTCTGGAACTGCTCCCTGTGAGCTACCATTTGATGAGAAACTGATGAAGGGGCGGGGGGGAACTGTACCCGGCTCATAGGTTAGACTCTGTGGGTGTCTGCAGCAGAATGTTTCCAAGTTTTTGTGAGTCCGTGTCAGAAAAACTCTTTCTGCTCAATCTCTTTTCGGCAGCCACTTTCCATTGCAAGACATGGTTTTCATCGTTCAGCCAAGAATGAAGGACCAAAGAGAAGAAGCCAGGAGGACATGTTTTGGGGGATTTTTCTCGTGACAGGCAATGATGGGGGCTTGGGTGTTCATCATTGCCATAAGCAAGCAAGCAAAAAAACCCCCACAATCCCAAACCCAAAAGTCACGTGCTGCTTGCATTTCTGGTTACCTCTGCAAGTCACGGTTGTGGCTGTGTACCTGCAGAGAGGTGTTTTGGGGAGTTGCCTTGCCAGAGAGGACATACAGTATGGCTGTAGGGACACGGGCTCATCACAGACTCTTGTAATCAGACATGTTACTGCTTTATGGGATCTTGCCATTTCTGTGGTCATTTTTGTGTATTTACGTGTTATATAAACCAAAGGGAGAAACAAACCGCACTCCTTTGTTAGCTAAACAAAATTTGCAGGCAAGAAAATGCGTTCAGTAATTTAGTATAAACAAGAGAGAACAAAACTTTTCTTGATTTTGACTTTTCTAGTTTAAGGCCCGAGGACTTCCAAAGAAGAGTTGGCAGTCTTGTTTTAATATTCAAACAGTAAGCGCTCATCATAATAAGATGTCAGTTCTCTTCAGAAATGGAATACAGTCAAAATGTTAAAAGCTGAAAACTTGCTCTTCGTTTCTAACATTCATTGTTACTGAATTTGCAAAAGTATTTGTGAATTCAGTGAAGTAAACTCAAGGAAGAAAAACCTGGGATTTGGGGGGAGTTTAAGAGAGTTTTTTGCATGTGATTACATTTCTTTTTAGTAAGTGTGTACGTATATATATCTCAAAAGAACCTTCCTTTTCTTGTTTATGATTTGCTTCAAGCATATATAGAAAAGTAAGTTCTATAAACTCAGCCATCCAGAAAGTATTCTGTTCTTTCCTTTTGTCTTCTTTTTTTGTATAGTTTTTGCACTCATGAGCTAAAAAAGAAAATATTTTGAAACTCATTGGTTTATTTATTTTTAAAAAAAATCTTTATTTTATCTTCATTAACCCTTGTTTATTAATAACAATATTTATGAAGAGCAGGGGGAAAAAAGCATGAAATTCATTTGTCCTCTATCAATGCTTGGAAGTTGGAGGAAGAAAGTGAACTTGAGAATTTAGGCAGTATCTTACCGTAGGCTAATTGTTTACCATTAAAAAGAGAGCTTGCATGCAGGAAGGAGTGTTATGTTTTGGGCTTACTTCCTTGTAAGTCATAAATCTTGGCTGTATAAATGTTCAGTCATTAATTAAGGCTTTCAAATTAATCTGTTTCCTGACTGGACTTGGCTGGTTTTGCATAGAGCAATGCTGTTGCCCAACTTCCCAGTTTAGGAGTGCTCTCAAATGTGTGATATGGAAGTATGGTGTTTACTGTGGAGAATTAATGACCAGCACCTATGGGGAGGGGGGAGAAGAGGCATTTTGTTACTAAGGTGCAGGAAATAGGGCAGTGGTATCAAAATGGTTTTATGTACTTTAATTACTTCCCATACTTCAAACAATGGCAAAAAATGGCTTTTTTATATTCATAAATGTCAGTCCCGAGCAGTATTTTTCTCTCCTTTCATTATTCTAGGATAGTGTTCTGTCTTTGCAGTTCAGCCAGTTTACTCAGGATGATATATAAATACAGCCAAAAAAGTGTCTCTCATGATGGAAAAAGATTTCAACTTTTGTTAGAGACTTAATTGGTAATGTTATCACTCACGTAGTAGTATCATTGCATTCATTTGAGCTGCTCATATAGTAACATGGTGCTCATTTGGGTCTTGCGTCCTACTTGTGTTACCCTTTCTTTACAAATATATGTGTGTATATATATTTGTCTCTCCTTTCTTACTTAAGAAGCCGTATAGGAGCTTTTACCATATATTTAATTATTTCTGTAATATTTAGGATTTTCAGCAATTCATATTTGGGTGATGATATGTACAATATACATTGTACTATAAACATCCGTGTTACCTTTAGCACTTAATTATACACAGGTCTGTCGTCGCCCTGTTGAAAGTGAGTCTACTAGCTCTTCCTCTGAAGTGAACATCCCCTAGGTCATGAAATGACTTTGCTGTTAAAGGTAAAGCAGCAAAAGCTGCAAATGAATCATCCAGCCAGGCGTGGTATTTTAAAACCAGGTAATCCCAAAGATGTACTACATTTTGTAGCTCTTTCAAACCAAAAATGTTTTCATAATCTGGGTTCCAGTTGACTAGATGTATATTGCAGCAGTCAACTTCCTTCAATTCCGCATGTGCAATGGATTTCATAAATAACTTGTAAGGTTTCTGTTCCGAGCTGTCTAATTTGTACACAAAACCTAGAGAAGTAGGAGTTAATCATGAACATGAATAAAAAAGATCTCTCGTTAGCTCTTTAAAGACTTGGTGTTTAATCTATGACAGTGTGTCACTGCTCATGTTTTCTTTGTCATGAAAATGCAAGGAGGTACCACAGTGCTAATCCATGTACCCTGTACCAAGGAACTAAAAAATAGTCTGCAATGTGTGCTTACAAATCTGAAACACTGTTATCTACCGTGAACATATTTGTCATTACTTTCATGTATGTGTTGCAGCAAGGAAGATATTTGTTTCTTAATGGCTAATTAGAAATTGATCTGGCCATGTTTCAAAGTCTGACAGAATTTGAAATCTGAATTTAACTCTTCAGCTGAATTTCATCACCTTTATCACTTCAACCAAAGCCAGACTATTAATACCTTCTCATTTCTAACCTAGTCAAAGTTCAGATTGTTACCCTACAGCATTTCAAAGATTTTCATGTGCGTAAAAAATTCCCTGTAACAAATGGAATTATTTAATGCACTTAAAATCAAATACATGTTTGAGCTTGCTAAATCCAAGGATTATTTCTTTAATTCCTAAAGGTTAAAATGCTTTCTAGTTTAATGTATATTATTAATTAGATAGCAGATATAACAGAAGATGTATCAAGTTTTTCTTTATTTTTTAATTTTCAAGCTATGATGTATTTTTGCAGCCACAGTCTATTGCTGTCACTTACGTGCCTGTCATTTCCTAACAGTTCATTTCTGTCAAACCAACTGATGCATGAACTAGCCAATGCTGTTTTGTGCAATTAGATTTTGATATAGCAAAATGATTTTTCCACGACCAAGAAAACCCCTTGCATTTTAACGGGATCAAAGGGAAGGCATGTTCTCGGTATCAGTTAGTCCCATGCTAAGTCCCATTGTAAATGTTTCCAAGTCTTTCAGTATTGCTTTTTACAGATTTCTAATATGAGACATGGCTATATGTGTTTGTGGGGAGCTGTGGCCAGATGAATCCCTCTCCTTTTAGTTAGCGTTTTGAAATTGAGTACAACTCAGTGTGGCTTCAATGCTACTGTAGGCATGTTAAAGAACAGCCTGACTTTTAAAAACAAATCTGCCACTCTTAGCACGTCTTTTTGAAGCAGCAAACTCTTTTCTTTTTTTCTTTTCCTTGCCCCCATGAGATTATTGCCACCCAATAAGTTCTTTCAAAAATAGCTCCATCTGTAGAAATTGGCTACAGAGATGCAGCATCAAAGGTGCGTGGGCAGCAAGTGACCCACCGAGTCGGGCAGGTGGTGGAAATCCAGGTGAGCCTATCGTGGTAAAAGTACCATGTGGAGCATGATGGGAAGGCTTGCTAAATTATAAAACAGCATTAAGAAACTGTGGTAATAAATCTCTCTTCTGCCAGTCTACATTTCACTGGAAACAGTCCTGGACTTGCTGGGAGATATGTTGGATTGTCTCATTGGTTTCTTCTTTCCTGTGAATTTGATAAATCATTTGACACATCGTATTCGGTAGCAAGTAAACGGTATTTCAAAGCCTGAAATGATGCCTGTGTGACATTTATAATTTGAAATCTGATTTTACATAAAACTTGGAAGGCATTCAGTTTTGTATTTGGTAGTATCCTAAGTAACTACCTAAGTAACAGAACAAGGAGCCACCTAGGTAACAGAACAAATTATAGTTTGCCTTATTTCTTGCCATATACTAAGTAGGACTGGTTTTGCAGTGTGCAGATTCAAAATCAGGAACTACCTTCAAAATACCTGTGCGGCATTATTGCAAATTTTGTCTTTCGCAGGCCACGCATTCATTTTGGTGCCTGGCTTCTGTGGGGTGTTACCAGTAGGTTGCATCACGCCACTGTAGACTGGCTGGTGCTGGTTTCACTGCCATTCTGATGCCATACTGTTGAAAGAGGGACTTGGAAAACACAGCAAGGAAGCTTAGAAAGTTGCTAAATTAAAAAAAAAAAAAGAGTACAGCAGAAGTAGTTCAACCTGTTAAAAAAAAAAAAAGTGCTTAAAACTGCTGACTTGACAAGAATAAATAAGGTAAGTTAACGTAGGTTGTGAGAGCCATGGCCAGTGACAGCTCCCTGGACCACAGGAGCTGCTCTACTGATCTCACAGTCCTGGGGCTCCTAAGGCTTTTCCTAAAGAGCCAGTGCAAAGACCCGTGCAGTATTGTCTTGCGATCATTGCTCATGCTGTGGTTTCTCAAGGTGAACAAAACAACATTACTGGTGTTAAAATGATAAACCTAGTCCAGTCCTAGCCCAGTCAGGATCTGCACAGAACAGGTTGTTCCCTGCGAGTTGGAACAACACTGATAACATTTGGCAGGAATAGCAAATACGCGTTAATATGTGCATTATGATAACAGAGAGAGTCTATTTTGAGGTTTATATTTGATACTAATAATTCATCCTTGGTTTTGAGATGATTCCTGAAAGAAAGTATTTCCTTCCTACAGTGAACAGTCTTTCTTGAAAGTCTCTCATTTTTAAAACAGAGAGCTTTTAGTCACTTTATTTTTACCATTTAAAATCCAGCAGTTTTGTTGTACTAAATTTCAGCCTGCCAGGACTTTTTAGCACCAGATTTTTTTCATTTGAAAATAGTGAGAGGTTTTTGTTGTTTGTTTCTTCTTAATTCATATGCAACATTTAAGGAAAGCTTAATTAACCCCAGCATGCAGGGAGAGGGAGAGGAAACAGTGCTCAGCAATTGAGAATATAATTAGCTAAATTTATACAGAAGTGATTGTATTACCTAAATCCCTTTTAAAAATTTATTTATTTATTTATGGATGAGTTTGGGGGCTAGGAAGGGAGGGCAGGCACAGGCTCTGTAAAAAAAAAAAAAAAGTGGAGGGAGTAAAAATGGTTCCATGGATCTGGAAAACAGAAATATAATGAGCTATCTCTTGTTTCTCTGTCGAGCTGAAGCACTGGTCTTCCTCTTAAACTCTGACTCTGTCAAGGACTTTTAAATTTCAGCTTAGGAGGTTTGCAAAGCTTGGAAAAGCCATGCAGGTCGAATCCTATTCTCAAGGTGTAAACATAGGACCGGACTGGTGCTGGATACGAAGGCCAGTCTTTTTACTGTTTTTTATTAAAATATTTTGTTACTTCTGCTGCAAATTAACATTGGTTTGAACATTTTCTCTCTTAAGCATTGTTCAGTCTTCCTCATTAAAAAAACATTTCCTCAATAATAATAGGTTCCATATGTAGATGTACTATGTATGTAAAATGATACATATTAATGTAAGTAATCACACATGAAAATGTGGTTTTTTGCTTTTCACTATGTAATGACTCTTCCCGCTCCAGCCTTCTGCCCCCCAAACAAGCAGAACAACAAGAAAACCCATTGAAAGGAAATTCGCAGTTTTAAATAATTTTCCAGATACCACGTTTTCCAAGTTCAAATGGAGCTGGCAAAGGAGGCAGCCGGCCGGCAGAGATTGATCACTGACTTTTCCAGGAACAGCTCGACTTTCTGTGCAGCGTGGTCGATACCACGGGCTTGCGCGTGCCTGACAGCGAGCGTACTGAAAGGCCTCGGTTCAGGAAGGCTGTTCAGCATGTGCTTCGCTTCAAAAATGAGGGCAAGTCCCTCCTCCTTCAGGATCCTTTATGCTGACAAGGAGGAGACTTACTCAGGTGCTTACAGCTGAGCGTTTGCTTGAGTGTTTTGCAGAACTGCAACGTTGTGCTGAGATGGAAAGGCTTTACAGTACTTCGCACACCATCTCAGAAACATATGGGGAAAGCATTTCTTAAAAGGAAGAAAAACAAAACCCCTTTCCTTTTTAGAGGCTTGCAACAGTATTCCAACATTTGCCTGTAGAAATAACACCCGACCTCCATTTCATAAAAAAAAAAAAGAGCTATAAAAAGCCAAGTTACCTTGTGAAATCTCCGTATCTTTTCACCTTTTGTGTATGATTTTAATAAAAGGAAGATTTCCATGTGTTCTGGTTAAGTCCTGTAACATGATGCAGTCCGTTTGGCCGATGAGATGTTCTGCAAATATCCTGCAGCAGATGAGCTTGCCGGCTTCTGCGGGGCAGACAGTGTAGGGAGGGGAGACGGGGGAGAGCTACAACCATTCTTCACTCTTGGCAGTTGCATGTGCAACAACGCTTAAAAAATCATCGGAACCATTTCCCAAAGAAAAAGGGACACATCAGATTTTTCTTCAACCCAGAGGCTGATGACAAATTAAAAAAAAAAAAAATCCTGAATAAGATGAAGTAGTACAGGACATAGCTGTCTTGTTACTTACGTAGAAAAAAATGCAGTTATTAAGTTTACTTTTATACATTTTGCTTTAGACTTTCTTCTGGTAAAAAATTATTTAGAAACACTAAATTGAATAATTTCTTTAGTTTTGTGTCGTTGACTTAATTTTTTACATTAGAAATAGAATTCAGAATGTTTCAGCTTGAAAAGATTTTAAGTATTACAATTCAAAATGACTTTTTCAAGACTTCTTTTCAATTTTGTTGCTAAGTGTAAGGAGTGAGGTTGAATTTGACCCTTTGTTTATTTGCTTTTGGATTAGATGATATATTCTGCTTGGGAAATATTCTATTCTCTGTTCAGCAGAAAGCTTTTACAATTCTGCTTTTGGATGAACCTAAAATTAGAGGGAGTTTGGTTTTCTGGAACAGGCAGAGAATAAAAAAAGAAATAATTTTTTTTTTTTTTGCACATGTTGATAGATGGCCCTTTTACTTCAGCATCAGCATCCATTTTCAGCTCTTTTCCTGCTGCACTTCATCATTCTTTTGTTAAGAAAACTGAGCATACCAGGTAGCACTAATACTCTGCAGGCTGCACTTTCACATGGACCCATGTGTTTATGTTCTTATATTTATATTGACTACACACTTGAAAGATAATGCTTTCTATCTCAGCTGGAAATGGTAAAGTTGTAGGAAATAGGTGTTACAAAGCCTATAGAGGAATATTTAGTTGATCTGTATCTTAAAACGTATTCTGTTTTGAAAATGTATTTAAATGATTGTATGATTATACATAGTTGTGGGTGACTAATCTAGTCTATTGCTGCAGGTCATGGGAATAGTCGTAAAAAGTATTTATTCTTAACATGAACCCGGATGCATGCTTTTCCGACATGTTTCCCATATGGTCTGTAAGTAAACAGTAAATCAGATAGAGAAGAATTGAGGAAAGAGAAGAAGCGTGTAAGTGGGGATTCTGCAGCACTAGAACTGCAGCCCTACGTGGTTTGAAGCTGTAGCTTGTTTTCTCTCAGAAGCAAAGAAAAGAAAGAATTAGTTTAAGTGGAGCAAAGATGTTCTGCAGACCTAGGAACCCACTTAGGTACAGGCACCGGCAAAAACCGTAATTAAAATCTTCATCAGAAAAGCATTGATGGAAGCACAGAGAAAACTGGTCATCTCCAGAAATGGTGTGCCATTTGCTCACTTATGCTTAGTGCTGCAGCAGAGGCTGGTGCTTCTCTGCAGACTTCAGCCTGCACATCCTTTTCCTGAAACCAAAGTGGTTTTGGGGAATTGCTGGTTCCATTCTGACAAATTGCCATTCCTGTCATTATTGACCTTACCTGCTTCTACCTCACAGGGCATATCTGCCAGAATATCCCCGTCAGACATGTGGTTCTCTGCTTGGTCCTCTCTGCTCGCATCGGGAAATCTGAACCAGGGAGACAGGGACATTGCAGATGGTCTCTGCGGGATATGGTTAGGGGTCTGAGCCGTGAGGATGCAAAAACGCATTTTCTATTGCAGCTAAAGAACACACAAGAACTCCCGAGTTACAAACTTTGTACACTGGCTGTATGAGTGGGAGGGTGGGAATTGTGCTTGGCAGGAGAAACCGTATTTTGACGTTGTCACTTCAATATACATGAAAAGCTTCAATCTCTACTCATTTGTTTGCTCCGTGTGTATCTGTTTTACCTGACTTACCTTTAATTCCAGTTGGGGAATCAGTCCCAAGGCTCTGCAGTGTTGTTCCTCAGTACTTGTAGCCTAAGCAGTTTTTCTTTTAGCCACCATGGTAATTTCTCAGTCACAGAAGGGGGCCATTTCATAGCTCCGGTATCTTAGGCTGGGAAATTTGCTCTCGGATGCAGCTCACACAGGCTTTCCATGCCCTGCAATCCCTCTGATTTTCCTAACGTCCTTGCCTTCTTTCGTGGGCTAAAGAAAGTACGCGCTTTCTGTGGGAAACGATTGGGAGATTAGAGAGAAGAAGTTGGTTTCAGTCCAAAGGGTGGTGATATATATTAGCGCAGTTTAGAAGATAAAGCCAAATCTCTATTCTCTGTTACCTCGTGAGACTTCAGCCTAGGGCTAAAGGCAGCCACAGACGAGTGCTCTTTCTTGTACTTCTAAGGGCACGTCAATGTGAGGAAGTTATCCTGGAATGAGATAGGGTGTGAATGTAAATGCAGTAGCTGTTCCAGCATAACATCCTGTGGAGACAAGGTCTCGGTGAAGTGACTAAAAGCAATGGAATGACTTTGGTGGAAGCTGAGGACACGGAGCCCCTGCTGCGGTCCCCCCCAGCAGCCAGCCCTGCTGGCAGAGGACGGGCTGAACCCCATCTCCCCAGCCTTTTTTTTGGTGGGGATCCGATGTCTAACCATCTTTGCACTGGCTGCTTTTCCTGTTAATGTCACTTGTGGAAATTGTGATTTACTGCTTATTTTATCAATTGTCAGAATGAGGTCGAGGGTGATGGCCAGCAGTGTTGCTGTAGGTAACTTGTGAAAACGCAAACCGTAGTTTAACACCCAGTGTGTGAATGATGAGGAATGTTTTAGCTCTGCCATCTCTTACTGGTTTTTGTCGTTCCTACAGATTATAACTCAGGCTTTGATCATCTCTGCAGGTATCTAAGGTCTGTTGCTCTTGAAGTGGTGCAAAAGGAAACCTGCAAGGAGAAAATGTATACTTGCACTTCTCTTTCAGAAAAAATTGAAACATTAATGAGCTGTTTGCAGTATCGGAGAGTTATATGTGTGCACACGCTCTTCGTGTGGTACTCTGGGAGTTAAAAATCACCTTTTTTAATGCTTGTGAGGTTGCTACACCAGGTTTTAGGCCTATGCTATATGATTGAGTTGTTACCTATTCTTTACAGTCTGCTGAAAATTAGTGTTTATTTTTAAAGTGCCTTTCTCCAGATTAAGTAGAGCATTAATTAGTCAGCGTGAGGAACAGAGTGCATTATTCTACCGCAGCTTTCCGTCATGTCAAAAACTCATTACCAGATGTAGAGATCATAAACAAACACACATGGCTGCTGCATGTAAATCTTCTGCAGGATAAATTACTGCTGATCTCTTCTGATTAGATCGCTTTGTCTTCCAGCTCATTAATACACTTTCAACCATGGAGAACATTTAGGTGCTAATAACTCACAAAGCAATATACCAGAGAGCATTAACTTTCCATATTTGTTAAACACACTTCAATCTGGATTTTTTGCCCATGGTCTAGGCTACTCTTTTTTTTTTTTTTTATCTTGAAAGAGTAGTTGCATGGGCAAAATCTTCCTTCAGAATTGGTATTTGCTTCAGCAAGGTCCATAGCGGGATATATAAATAGTCTTCCCAAAGCCACGCAAGGATGATGCTACAGAAATGAATCTGAAATTATTAGGGCAAAGTCTTTGCTGGCACAATCCCTACGGGAGTTATGCCAGCAGATAAATTGGCCCAAGGATGAATAAACCTAATGAAAGCTGGGAATTGCTAATTTAGGACCCAATCCTGCCTGTTACCGGGGAATTAGATCCCACTACAGTAATTCCCATGGCAGTCCCTGGGACCAGTCCCTGCCATGCCAGGTACCCCAGCGACTGCTGTCACCCTCCGACACCCGTGGGCAGAACAGGGGTGGTGGGAACCCACGCGCAGAGACCAGCTCCAGGCAAGGGGGTGTTCTGGAGCTGCTGGAGATGGGCACGTCAGGCTCGCGCACTCTGGCCCTGCATCCCTGCCGCATTCCTTTGTGCCCCTTTCAAGTATGTATTAACACTTGTTCAGCTTTGGGTCAGGCTTCTTTTGCTCCTCAGCACGCACCTCGTTAGAGGGAGAGGAGACATTAGAGGCAATATTCTGTGCTCAAATAACAAATGTTTGTGGCAGACGGTAACAATCTCAAAGTCACGGTAGATTATTGCAGGTCTTGTTATTTCCAGTAGGCAGATGATAAATTTTTAAATGAGAATGAGTACCTGTATAAAGACGACGCACATGCACGGACATTGCTATACAGGTTCTAACAAACTGGAGTCTGTCCCAGGGAGCTAATAATGGTCCATGTGGTTTAGGATGTGAATGAGCACTGATCCCAGGAAGGCAAGCCATCCCAGGTGTCAGCAGAGCCTGCTAGGTGGTGAAAAATGACATCCGTGGTAGAGCCAAGACTTGTAATCCTATGTTCAGTTCCTTAGAAAAGGGATAATGAAATGGCTGACTCCTGTTTGGAGTGACTTTTGCCTAACCCTGCCAAGGTCCCCGGTGTGTAATGTCTCCCACGCTCCGGTGGAAGAGCCCGTATTTCTTACACCTCTCCCAACCTCTCCGAGAGCGCCGGCCACCGACCACAGCTTCCTGCCCAGCAACCTTAGCAAAATTATCCAGCAGGGATGAGTAGCTTTGTACCAGACCTTCCCATCTCTTCCTATTTTCCTTTTACTGGAGACATTGATATTTAAAAAATAGGTAGAAATACTTAGTGACTAACTGTTTTATTGCCTCCTCTCTGCTTGTATTGCAGCTCTTAGTGGAAGCCCCTGGCTTTCTGTGTCGGGTATTTAACAAGCTTAGATGTGAAATGCAGACGGTTTACACCTTGGGAACAGACCATTTGGGTGACTGTGAAAATGAAGGACGGTAGTTTGTAGAAGATCTTTATGTTAAATACATACCACATGGGCTTTTGGGAGCTCAGGATACCACTACTTCTGATAGATGCTTTGCACATAATAACCTAGCTGTAACTAGTTTAATGTTAATGCTGTGTTTAAGATATAAAGCACCAAAGAAATGTGTTACACTGGTATTAATCACAACTGCTTTCTGTTACCAGTGCACATATTTTAGCATTCATAAATTAATTGATCGAATCCTTTGCTGGAAACTGTCTCTAGTTCTAAAAATGGGTATTACTGAATCCAAAGTTTTGCAGCACCAGTAAGTACCATCACCTTAAAGTAAAAAAATGTCTTGGTTGTTGATTGAACGGGTTCTGCTCGCTGATTTATAGCTTCCATTTATCTTCCAATTATTAAAAGCAGATAAGTGTTTTGGAACGTATTTAAGCATGTGCTTTACTTCAGTCGTGTTTACTGACGTCAGGGGAACCCGAAGCAGATGTGTGTGTGCTTTCAGGGATGCTTTCTTGAAACGAGGAGAGAGGAGAAGAGAGAGAAGTCTCTCCTTCCCTTTTTGGCTCTTCTCTTTTCATGTGTGAGTAACATATTGTGTGTCTGGTTTTGTTTAAATTCAAGGATGGCAAACAACCACATTCTGTGAAAACTTCCTACTTCTTCCCATCCTTCTTTATGGTTTGTTTTTTTCTTCTTGTTATTGATATTTGGTAACCTGCAGAGACAAAGTGATGTGAAACTTGGAGGTCTTTACAGAGGAGTTTATTCTAGTAGTGTTTGTGTAAAGCCCTGTGGTCCCACTAAAGCCCCCTAGTTCCTTTGCTTGGTTTGTTTTTTTAAACACAGCCTTAGCATGGGCTAATGCTTCATTTACAGGGGGTCTGTCGGGAGAGAGGTGGTAGCAGGGAGATGGATAGGAGAATCTCCCAGCTCACGACAGTTGACTGAATTGCCTTTTTGTACTAAAATAGCGTTCCTGAAGACTGTTTCAGTCTTTTATCGCTCTCGTGAAATGTACGGATACTTGTTGGTAAATTACAAGTCTGTGAACCCAGTAAACCTCTTGATTCTTCTGAATCAAGTGTGCTTAATGTTCAGATGAATTTGTATCTTGAGATTTAAATGGCATTAGCACTCATTATGTACTTTAACTACAAAATAAGAGTGTATATACAGACTCTACTTTTTAGAAGGGAAAGAAATCAATAGTATTTTTGTTTGGGGATTTACTTTTTTTTTTTGTTTAAACAGTGAAGCATTTCCTGACATGTTTGCAACAGCTAGGCAGGATGTTTGTTGAATTCGCCTGTATATGTAACTGTTACGTGGCTATCCCTGCTTTGCCAGCTACTTGATTAGTGTTGTGACAGACCAAACAACTGATAAATGACAGCGCTGAAAATAATTTTGCTGGTTTCTCGGGAAAGTGTAAAGACTAGACTCTTCTGCCGTCTAAGGGCCGTTTGCATTGCATCTAAAATATTCTGTACCTTTAAAGGTGAGGAGAGGAAGATTTTCGAAATAGCCAAGAGTGTACATAGTTGTAGCATTAACGGCTGGACGTCACATCTTTTTCTCTCCACCAAAGTTTGGCTTATGCAAATAGGGTTATGGTGACCCTAATTATGAAGTCTAGTGCTGATCTGAGATTCCAGACCCACTCTTCTGTGTGCAAAAATGTCAGTGTAAACTCTTGTTGAAGCCGTGTAAACTTGATCAGGATCTTCTTTTAATAGAGAAATCATATTGGAAAATACATCTGTTCCCAATAGTTCTAAGAAATGCCTTGTGGCAATTAAAGCAATCGCTTGCTTAGAAAATAATACCAGGAAAATATCTAGCACATTTTTACTGTTTTTTTCCCCTTCTAGATATATACTGTGTTAAAGAGAAGGATCAGCAGTCCATCAATAGTACATAAATTAAGAAGTCCCGTGGTGGCTGACTTAATAATCTAAGTAGTATGTATTAGCTAAAGGAGAACTGCAAAGTAGCACGTACATTTACTGCGTAGCTGACTTGCTGTAAGGCTGTCAGGCAGTACTTATCTATAAATCTTGCAAACTGAAAAAAATCCTGATAAGATTACCGTGATATGACAAATGCCAGCTATAAATAGATTTTTGACTTCCTGCTCATCTCTTCTTTCTCCTGCCCTTCGTACTCGGCTCCGGTGTAACAGACTGCCAGGGCTGTGCAGCTCCCCCAGGTGAAGGTCAGCTCTTGATATATTTTTGATCATCATGTAAAGTTCTCCTGTTAGTATGTGGTCCCCATTTTAACCTCTTTGCAGATTCCCCCGATTATCCCAAATCACTTTCACATGGAGCTGAGGTTAAGCTTTATTTCTCTTGGCTTGTCCTTTCTGTAGCAGACACTTCCTCTTCACTTTGAAAGGACAAAGCGATGTTCAGCTGCCTGGGCCTGCGCCCAGCATTTGATTTATACATTATTTAATTTCCTTTAGAAAATTGGAAGCAGAACTGTAGGAGTGGAAGTCAGTCCTTTTCATTTGTTTAAGGATCTTTTAGGGCTAATATAATCATCGATAGTGGATGTCAGCATGATTAGGGTGACTTAAGGTAAAGCAAAGAAAATTGAGTACCAGGGGAAATTCTTTCGTAGTGGAGAGGGTGCCAAGATTTATAGCTGTGCACAACATCTGTGGGTTATGAATTGTGGCATTAAAAAATGAAAATGGAAAATCATCGGGTTTTTGAATGACGTGTTGAAGACACCTGCCTCCCCTTACTGCACAGCAGGCTGGGGCAAGAAAGGTTTGCACCCTTTGTGTTACATTTGCAATCATTTCTTGGACTGTGGTGCTCTCTGGAACTTAATTCAACCAACTAACTAATTCTGCAGAAATTCTTCAGTTAGTCCAGAGGTTTTCATTTGGGCTGACTCTGCATTCAGTTCTGCAATTAGGTCTGCACATGCCGTGAAGTGACTGCCAAGACAATTTGAAAATTTCTCATGCAGTAGAGTCAGGAAATTAAAAATTAACTCTGGAAAGGACATCATATAATATTTGGCAGTGTGGTTTGAATACTGTGTCCACTGAGGGGTGGAAGGTCCTCCTCTTACCAAAAAAAAAAAAAAAGTATGAAAGTTGAAATACGTCTTCCATGGGATTTTGAATGACCCTCAGCTGAGGGAAGTATTGGAAGATGAGAGGCCTGTGGCATACATGTGCTTATGGATACAATATGACTTACTTGTGGCTTTTAATTTAGCAAAATAGCATTTAATGACGTAGAGTGAGAGTCCCACGTTGTTTCAGGGCTCTGTGGTGCTACGGCTGCTGTTCCCGATGTGGTTCTGTGGGGGACAAAACCACTTCAGTGCTGGAGTGTTGCTGTGACTCTACGCCCATTACCAAGTCTCTCAGAATTACGGTATTTGATTTGTAAGTCATTACTGCACTTGATAAGTAGGAAATGCACATCACAGCATGAGTGAGGCTTTCTGAATTACAGCTGTGCTGTACAACCTGCGCTTTCTGATGCAGCCTGTGAACACGCGGATGAGGCGCTTTGTATGTGCCCTTTTCACTAAAGCAAGCGCCTTCACAAATTTGGGCTGCTGAGGTAACTAATAGGCGTGTGGTGTCGCACAAATGGAAGGAGGCAATGAAATCCAGCTTCCCCATGACATTTCATGCATTTAAAACATGCTCATACCATACAAAGCAAACTATTGATGTCACAAAGTCTTCCAGATACCATGAAAAGTATTAAATTTGATATCAAGTAGGAAATGTTAAGAACCTCTCCTGGTCTTCACAGGACTGAATAATTACGAAGTGGAGAGAAGATAGCATTTGGTTTTTGGTTCAGTATGGAAACCGGTACTTCTGTGGTAGCATCCTATATGTGCTGTCTTCATTCTTTTGATCATCTTTTACTGTGTTTGGAGAGGGGCTAAAACACTTGCTGTCCCACTCCTGGTGTCTGCACATCTAACATGAAATGAGTAAATATAATATACTGGAAAGTGGAAAGCTCATGCTTTCTCATGCACATAGGCAATTCCTGAGCAAATCTTCTGAACTTCTCTCTTGACAAGGGGCTGCGGACAATACCAGTTGTAGAAATCTATGCTAGGAAGGCAGAGCAGTGGGCGCTAAAGACATTGTCAGTGTTGCCCACTAATTAAGGTGTCCTTTATTTTCTGCCTCTTCCACTCACAGCCACTTGACCCATGCTGTTGGATGCTGTCATCCTTAGCATCCTCCTCTACACTTCTGTGCCACGCAAAGTGGACTGCTAGGTGATTTCTGAGCCTGCTAGATAGGCTAGAATGGCACCGAGGAGAGCAGTTGTGCTTTATTGTGTAATTTTGTAACTTGGCTGCACAATTCAGCGTAGCAAAATATTTATGGAAATTCATGAGAAGGCATACGTGTGCTGCAGGCTCTACCAAGAGGAGTCCACCCTCCTCTTGCTGCAGGTAAGAGGAGCAGATGATCTTTTCCTGTGTATTCACCCAGCTTCCCCCAAAGAAGACTGCTAGATATTTTGAAGATCCAGGCTTGCATATTTCTTGTACAGAGGCTTGCAGTACAGGCTAAGACTGCTTTTTGTTCTTACTCTTCAGGCTATAGATTTGAGGGCTGGCTAGGCTCTGTACAACCCACAGTACTGTGGGTTTTTTCCCTCGTTTTCTCCTTCTTCCCTTGTGCCAAAAGCCCTCCCAGGCCAAGGGTCCTGTCTGTCTGTCTTATTGCTCTCCATAATAGTTGTTCCCTTCATCTTTCTTTCCTCTTTTCTCTTTGTGGCTGTTTGGACAAAGAGAGCTGATACAATTCCTTTCTCTAGTGCTGGAAACTGAGGGGAGCAGAAGCTTTTCTCTGGCAGATTTGCACTCTGGTAGGTAAACCAGCCACGTAGCAAGAGGCATGCTCCTGCAGGAAATCTTACGGTAACTTCCATTTGTAACTGTCCCTCGAACATGGCACCCCAGGAGCACTTCAGTTGCACAGGCCAGTCCTCTTGCTGGTTGCACTAATATTTCTTAATGGCTTTTGAGGGTTTTTTTAGCTGTGGTCCTTAGCTCTGTTATAGTTGACCTTCCTCAGCTCGCTCTTCTGGCATCATCTGCCGTGCTACAGCTATAGCAGCTCCTTTGGGCATCATTCCCTCCTCCCTTGATCCTCAGCCTCTGCCCTGGTGTTAGATGCTATCCTGGCAAATCTTCCTGGTGCCAGGAAGGGTGGGAGACACCTGGCATTATCTCAGTGACTGTGAAAACAGTAAATACTGTATGTGACAGTGTCTACGGACAGCCTTCCTTAGATGTTAAGCACCTACCTGATGGGTGCAATCACTCTCACCTCCCGCTGTCAATGCTGGGAAAAGGTAGGTGCCTCTCTGCAGGGCTTGGGTGGCCTGAGGGGCCTCCCGGGGGCTTGCGGATTTGTGCCTCCTGTGCAGAGGGCCCAGAGCTACTCTGCTTTGGTGCAAGCGCCAAAGGCAAGGGCTTGAAGTGGGGAACGCTGAATCTAGAGCACTGTGGCCAAGGACAGCAAACGTCACAGAGCTCTAGGGAGATCCTCATGGCTGAATGCGATTAAGCATAAATTTCATAAATTTTTGGCCTTAAATTGTTTGTGTGTCATGCTAGTCTGCAACTTCTTAGAAGTTCAAATGCTGTTAACATTAAAAAGCAAGCTGAATACAACCTGGAAGAAAGGGAAGGGAGACTCCTCTGCTTCCTCCTATGCATATTTGCAAAAAATATAGAGGATAAGTTTTGAATGTAAAACATCTTTGTTAAGTGAAGAGAAATGCAACTGACCCATTTTCTAAGTCTTCATAGTGCTGGAAATTTGCATTACATTGTCTTGCCTAGACAAGGAAGGAGGGGGAGAAAACCCAAGAGACCAAGGAGGTTTTTGCAATAACGTGGCACAAACTGCGAAGGAGTTTGCAAGTACGAAAGAGAAGGAATGGAGGAATTTGCTAAATTAGATCTGTTATCCACAGAGTAGCAGATCCGGTTATCCAGAATACTGAAGTGACTTTCAGACGTGACATGGATTCAGTTTTCTCAGCTGCAGGAGGGCACTCAAATGAGAAGCTTTCATGTTAACAATGGAAAAGGAGATGCCTTGTTAATCTGGTCACTCATAACTTTTCACTGAAGGTAAATGACAGCTCTGACTACAGGTTCTTACACCAGCATTTTACCTTATGCTGCCTCATTCTGTTCCATGGCTCGTTCCCAGAGTGATGGGGGCCAACTATACTGGTGACAAGCTGCTCCGCTTGTGAGGAAGCTGGTACTTTGGGATAGTGCTGTGAATCCCTCACGGTACGCACTCAGTCATTCACTGGACTGCGTAATTTTAGACCAGAAGCAGTGAGTCACATTTACCTATGGACCGTATTCAGTAGACACAGCAGGGGTACACCCGAGATGTATCATTTGAAGCTTTTATTGAAACTAAAAGTGGTTAGAAGATATGCTGTTATTGACAGTAGACTTGTATTAATTGTTTTATCACTGAATAACTCAAAATACTGGGTATTTTTAAGCATGCAAATCTTGAAACCAGTAGATTGAGGGGTGTCAACTCAGGACACCAAGATCCTTATGGGAAACGTGGGGGCTGCCCACCCGAAAGGGCCGCTCACAAGGCCGTCTGCACCAGTGAATGCTTCTCTCTATAGTCCAGGCGTATATTTTTCTTAATTAGATGCATCTTGCATTGGCTTTTGAATTGGCAGATGAGTGAAAGAAGTTGCACCAGTGAAAGCATTTGTATGTAGGTTCAGTATGTCTCTAAGCTTCGGTGTGCTTTAAACCCATTTTCTGCCGCAGTCTCGTCCTCTCCCTGCCTTCAGAGCCTTCCTCCCTTGCCTGCTTTCCTGCCTGCATCCTGGGTGAGCCAGTTCAGGGTGCTAAACCAGCAAAAACTACTCTCTTCTGTGTCCTGCATTAGGTTTCTGCTGGTTAGCACTTGAATGGGCTCATCAAGGGGCCAGATCAAAAAGAGGTGGTGACCAGTGCATCACTGGTTTATACTGACTGTTGGGAACCACAGGTTACACTGTCATGTCTGTCTTACTGCTATTTCATTGACTTCTATTCCATTAAAATATACTCCTTACATAAATCCTTAACTCAAGGTAATTGTTGGTATACCACTTTTCTTGTTACATATATTTGTATCAGTCATCGGTTTTTTCTTGCTATAAATACTTCTTTTTTTTTTCTTGCACAAGCAAAACTTGCATTAAAACTTACTTTAAGTTCTTTACCAGCCTTATTGCTTTCTCCTTTAGGAGTAATAACCATACATGCAGGCATCTAGCTGTGGCTAACAGCATTGCTTTCTAGGTCTGACTGTCCTTCCAGCCATATTCTGCCTCCCTGGAATACAGGCATGCAGTAGCCCTCTTCCCTGATTTTCCTGGGAAACGTGAGCAGCTGGGTACCATGGGAAGCTCGAAGAGGTAAACTAAGAAACAGTCTGAAATTTCTCTAGCATTCTGCTGAGGAAATAGATACTCCACAGGAGACATCTCGCACCTTCCAGGAACTAAGACCCCAATAAATAAAAGCAAGAGAGCTTCCATTAAGGACATTATTCATCTTGCAGTCTAAAAGCCCTACACAACAAATGTCTTTTCTCACTCCCTGCCTCAACTCAGGACATGTATGCACGTGTAAATAGCCATACGGAGACCCAGAAAGTATACATCTCTCTTACTCTCATTATCATAGGATTCATGTGCTTTCTATCCAAAGTGACAGAAACACTAAGCTTCCAGAAGATTTGCTAGACTTTCTGGCCATTATTTTTAACTGAGTTTGTTTGCTTTTACTATATTGTGTTACGATCTCTGATACGTAGGTAACTACAAATACCGTTGCTTATTAACCTGCTATGCAAGATCCAAATCAGAGACAATATTTGCCATAGCTCCAAAGACACGATGAAAGGGAGAGTTTAAATAAACCCATGAAAAAAGAATTTTTTGCTTTCCTTTTTGCTGGGTGGATTCAAAAGTTTAGGGCTCTAGCAATCTTTAAAAGGTGATATAATGTAATAAAAATGCTGCTGGAGCTGAAAGGAATTGAAAGACAGTTCCAGACTGGCTGTGCTCTATTGACGAAAAAAAAAAATATTTTTAGGGAAGGGAGGGCCCTTCTCCCAATTCCTTTTGCAGGATCGCTTTTATTTGCTTTGTTTTGACAGGAGTCTAAGGCCTCTGCTACTCTCCCAGGTTAAACTTGAGAAAGGAATTACTGATTTGAGAAGCAAAGGCACGAATTATTTTTCAGTGGAAGAAATCCGGAATATGTTGAACAAATCGCCCAACCTCATATCCGTCTGCCTCAAAATCTGAAAAGAAAGGAAGCAAACGGAGCAACTGCATAACACCCACACTATGATAGGTTTCATAAGGTAGAAGCTGCCAACTCTGTTTTGTATTTTTTTCTTTTGTTTTGCTTTTCTAGAGAGAAACTCATGACAACTACAGCTAATGATGTCCACCAAGTCTTCTGCTTTTAAATTTTTAGTAGCATAATTCAATCTGTCTTGCTAGCGGCATTCAGCAAAATAGCATTGGCTCTGTGTACAGGTCCTCTGTAGTAACAGCATACTGTGAGTGAGAATGCAGTATTCTGTTAATTACTTTTAATTAAAATGAGTGCGTGCGCACACACACACACATGTACATATAGAAAGACTTTGTTTTTCTAGTGGCTTGGCTTCCTTTTCCTCATTGAAGGGAAGAAGTTAAACTTTCTCATTAAATGTTTATATAAAAATGAAATAATTCTGAGGTTAACCAGAAATGCAGCTTAATCTTGTATAGAAACATGTGTGTGACTTTTTTTTTTTTTTTTTTTAGTTGCACAAATATAGCTGAAACTTGAAGTTGGCAGAGAGTGCTGTTTAAAAATATTTAGTCCCAGCATGTAAAAACTCGTTTTGTTACGGAATTCCTTTGTGAAAGGTGTAGCTATGCCATGTCTCTGCCAAAGTGATGGGAGCCATATCGACAGACTGCGTTTTAGGAAATAGCTGCATTTTGGGCTTGTAGTTACAAAAGTTAAATTGGAATTTACATGTTTTGTATATTGCTTGGAAGGATACCACATCTAGTAATATTTTTTAAGAGAGTGGAAAGAAGAAGAAAGCAAGCTTGCAGATGGAGTCAAAGCTTTGCTCTGTTAGAACATGTCGGGATGAGCAGAGGTATGTGTGATGACACTTAGCATGTACCACTGAAGGCTCTGGTTTATTCTCTTTAGCTGTCATCATGTGCTATAGTTATGATACATATGCTTAATTTTGGCTACATACCTCATCTTTCCCTTCTCTTCTCTGGGCATGTTTAAGCTTTATAGAATAATAAGAGCTACTGATACATGCGATACCGTCTGCTGCTCAGGCACAACCCACGCTCGGTTTTTAGTACTGTAAGAGCAATTAAACACAGCATTTTGTGGCCACCACTGTCTGGTTAATTGTTGCCGTGATGCCGTTGTCCCACAAGAGCGACTGGCCAGTTGTCTGGCTCAGCCCCCGGCCGACAAGCCTGGCCCTCCTGGCTGAGAGTGGGAGGAGGGAGCAGAAGCAGGACTTGGTGGTCTCTGCTGCGGTCCCCAAGGTAGCTGTGGCCACCACGGAAAGAGCCGAGTGGGAACCGTCGTCCTGGTCAGACCAGATGTATTCAGGTGGCACAACCACTTTACGTCCCTGTGCAGCACCTCAGGTAAGCTGTGGACACCCACGTGCACAGTCACATGCACACCAATCTGCAAAATTACACAAATAAGCAAACCGTAGATTAAATAGTGAAGATTTGGGGCAGTCTGTTCTGAACGAAGGTTGCTTACAGGCATTGTTAAAGGAGCTGGTTTTGTTCAATTACATTTCCTTAACAACTTCTCATAAAAGAAATCAGGAATAGCAGAGATTGTTTGCTCAGCCTGTTGGGTCAGAGACACGAGATACACATAATACCTGTCCTTTTTATTTAAGAATTGCGAAGGTGCTGCTTCATCACTACAGACCTGTTTGAAAGTAGACTATCCAACGTCCGCTCATATTGAATGTCTCTTTAATAAACAAGGAAGAAAGAAGTCTATCTTTTTATAAAAAATAATATTTGGTTACAGGATATCATTGCAGAGGATGGCTGCAATACGAATAGGAACTCGTCTGTTCCACGGCAGTGTTCATGAATACTGAACCATATAGATGTATGCACTTTAACTTGAGGAAAACTAATAACATTTTAAAACATAGTTGCTTCGAGATCAAAGAAGCCTCTGTCTCACTGAGGCACTTGTGTGGCCTGTGAGTGCCTCGCACACTTTAGTTGGGAAAGTTTTATAGAGCGACAATCATATATTGAGTGAATTCGCTCCAAAGCACCAGTGGTAGGTACAGTACATGAATCTGAGGAATGAATGGATACTGTATGAAAAGCTTTAGGCCAATATACTTTATCATTTTCTGGTTAGAATAGAGTATTTTCCATTTGCAAAATGCCCAAATGTATAATCCATCCCATTTAAATGTACAGATCATAGAACTGAGCAGAATGAAGAGATACACATACAGGGGTGATTCTTGTCTTTCAAAGATTAGATCAAAATTTATTGCAGGGTGATCAATTATTTCATAGTATTGGAAACTTTTTCTCCTAAACAGAACAAGATTTGTAGTGGTCTGTAAGACTTTGTCTTCTCAGAGAAGAGAAAAAAGGCACATTCTCTTGTATTTTCCTGTTTTATCTGTTTTATACATGAAACAGAAAAGTTGAAACACAAGAGAAGCACTAAATTTAAACCTTTTTGAAATAAATCAAAAACTCCACCTCTGACCAGTTAAGAGCCTCTCGGTTTAGCCCATTTTAAAGGAAAGATGGTATTTGTGACATCTTAAAATAGTATTTTTACCTTTAAAAGTCGTATGTTGTACAAAAGCGTTATCTAGGGCACGTCTCCCTAGCCCAGCCAGCATCATGCTGTGCTACCTGAGCTAGTTCAGATGGACCGACACGTGCAGCAGCAGCAGCATGGGGATGCTAAAACAGGGTAAGCGAGCACAAAATTTCATGAGGCAATCCAGCAGCTCTCTGCTACTGGAGGAAGAGGTGTCCTGCTTGCTGTGCTCTCCGCTCCTCCCATGCCGTCTGGTGCTTGTCGAACGCCCCTGTGAGCCCATCTCAATACCCCAGCAGCAAGCTAACGCGCTTTTTTTTTTTTTTTCCCTCCCCCTGGATTAGTTTTCTGATGGTCTGGTGCATTGAATCAGTTAATGAAAGGACCAGCTTAGCGCCGGAGCCAGCACAAGAGACGGGTGGGAGCCTGCAGCCGGCAGCGGGTGGTTCCTGCACAAAGGAGAAGGGGGGAAAGAGGGGCCATGGCGTCCCACACTTTTGAGCAGGAGTGACCTGCTGGGGCTGGCAAAAACCTAGAGGTATTTACCATTTCTGCCCAGCACTGCGCTGAGCCTCGTACAAATCCCTTGCGGAAAGTTGTGCCCTGCCAGAGTTGCACTGAATCGAGATGTTTGTGTCGTTTTTAGAATACAGTCGGCAACCTTTCCCCGCTTTTAGCCTGTCTGCCTACAGTGCGTCTTCTCCTGATTTGTTTTCTCAACTCGTTTTGGAGAGGCGGCCATGCCTGCCTCTTTCCTCAATCAGGTGACGGCCCTGAGAGCTTTCCGACTTCCCCGGTTTTGTGGGGATAAGGCTATTGCTCTCCGTAGAGCAGCTTCTGACGCAGGGGTAAGAGGAGGTGCCTGACACGGGTAGGAATTGGCCTGAGTGCAAACCAGATGTCCTGACCCAGGAGTTATTCGTGTCTTTTTAAAACGCCATGTATGAACCTTTTATCTCTCCCTAACAGAGCGGGAAAGCAAACTCCCCAAACCTATACACAATCTTCCTTTGACGCTGCCTAGCAGGCGTGCACTGCATGGGCGCACGGTCTCGCAGGTAGTTTTCATCCAGGAAGGGCCACAATTTACGCTATTCACAAACCGCAGGGTACTATTCTGTTTCCAGGCTCCTAATCCCTCTTACACACAATCCCTTACAACTTTAACTGGCGGGGTGGAGGAGCAAGTTAAAAAGGAAGGAAAAAGGAAAATGAAACACAATGTACAGCCAGCCAGTGGCTGCCAGTTACTGCGCACACAATCGACACCAGCTGCAGCCCAATTAAACCCGACATTCACAGGTGTTCCCAACAGACTCTGTGCTAACAAAACCACTTTCTTGAAAATACCTAAGGCTTTAACACAGAAGCTCGTTTCTTTTTTCCTCTTTTTTTAATTTTTTTTAAAGATTCTTTAAAGCTATTTAGAGCACTTTAAATACAAAGAAGCTGAAAAGGACTTTCAGTCCGCTGGAAAGAGTTGGTGCTTAATGCCAGAATGGGGGAGAATCGGCCAAGCTGAATCAGCCAGTTGTAACCATTGGTTTCGGGAGAAAGATGGGTTATGCTGAATGCTGTTTATTCAGAGAACAGTAACTGGCACTGGGCATTTTATTGTTGCTGGGAGTGAAATGGGGAGGGAGGGAACAACTAGGTGTAAATCCATTGCTTTTGGGGACTCATTGTTTGCACCATAGCTGTGAGCTTGTGTGCGGCTTTGCTTATTACTGATCCGTGTGTGTGTGGTTCAGAGAGCAAATTTTAGTTCTCTTCTCCTCCCAGGAAAACTTGATACAGTTGCCTTTTTGACTTTGAAGTAGGATTCTAGATTCGTTGTTTATTTTCTGATCTTAAAGCACTCATTCAGATAATAAGTTGGTCCTTTAAATATATGATAATCTCTTTTTAATACATGAATTCAGAATTATTTCCGTGCTAAGAGAGGACTGCAGACAGCAGACTAACGCATAGGTCAGTAATTTGCTCTCATTCCATTGAAAATGAGAATTGTGTTTGTTAAACTTTCATTTATAATGTTAATTAATAATCACACTAGGGTATATTCTGGTACTCATAGGTTCAATAGTATTCAACCACACCTGGCTGGCTATTCATCTCTGCAATAACACCCCACACCTCAGTACTTACTGCTTAATTACCTGGTGCCTGGTCTGTTGCTGTTTAATCACTGTTGTTTCTGACAATCACTTAATGTCTTCATTATTGCTTTAATTGTTAATGCTGAAAGCCACTCTATATTCAGATGCAGCCAAGAATATCTATTTTGTCCTTCAATACACCGAGCTGCAATTTTGCCTTTGGAACAGGACGAGGACATTATTCCTATTCCTCACAACACACAGAGATCCAAAAGATTGCACTTTTTTTGGTCTTCTTTTTATACTGAAAAGGTAAAAATGGTGATCCCTTGGATTTGTATTTGAAAATAATTAAGAATTGCCTTAAAACTGGCAGATAGGTAATGTTTGTTCACAGCATTACAAAGGCAGGCAGAGGCTATTCATGCTGATAAATGCAATGGAGAGAAAAGAAAATCACCCAGGCTTCAAATTCACAAGTATATGACCTAAATTAGATATTGTCGCTCAGGAAAAGATACTGGAGGCAGTGTGGATAATTTTTCTGAGAAAAATCATTTCGGCACTGATGTGACGGCAAATATAATAATAGGAAAGGAACTGCAAGCAACCCAGAAGCACTGCTATGCCATGGTACAGCTCCCTCTGTGCCCTGCACGGCTTCAGCCGCTCAACAGCAAGAGGATAGAGCAGAACTAGCAAAAACGAAATGACGGACCGGCTGAAGGATGGACAAGTTCTGCAGGAGCAGGGACTGACTCACTGAGGACTCTTCAGCTTGCAAAGGCTTGACTGAGAGAGGGTGAGATAAAACTGTAAAATTATTGATGATACAGGGAAGGTGAATGGGGAACAACAGATGAATCACTGTTCTCCTAACGCAGAAACTAGGAGGCACTTGCTGAAATTACCAGGTTTAAGACAAACAAAAGTGCTTTTTTATACAATGCATGATTAGACCGTGGCACTCATTACAGGATGATGTTGTGGAGGCCAAAAGGAGAAGTGATTTAAGAAAGTAATTGGACAAATTCATTGAGGATAGGTCTGTTGCAAAGTTTTAAAACTGATGATCTAGATGCAGCCTCTGGTTTTGGAGTGCCGCTAAGCCTGGGAAGGATCCGTGCCTTGCTGCAAAGCCGCTGGTTTTCTTCCTTTGTTGTCAGTTAGCCCCTTCTGGTACCTTCCCTCTTTGCCTCACTTGACCCAATCTGTGTTGTTTTTTAATCTAGGCAGAAATGACATTTAAAAACCCTTCAGTTGCTTGGTCTAGTAAGAAATGTCCTAACATGACTGTGACAAGAAATACCTATGACAAACCAGTAGACCTTAGGCCAACAGTGCAGCACATTTCACCATAGGAATTCACTCTCATTTCGCTGTGGCCGTATTACACTTGTGCTTGCTTTCCACGAGTGATTGAGCTTTACTAGCTAGTGAGAATGCTTGTGAGGACCTTTTTTTTTTTTTTTTTTTTTTTTACGTTTGCATACTTGAATGAAGAAAAATAATCAAACTTGCCTTGTCGAATCTCTTACCTCAGAAACGTGATACTCTGGGTTAGCCAAGGAATGGAAACAACACCATGTGACGTCTGTGACCAGACACGAGGGTCCAAATTTTAAACACTGTGCCATAAAGCCTGCTGTTTATTACTCAATAATATATTAAAGATTTAGTTCACAAAAATTCTGAGTGCAGCCAGGAAAAGAGAAAATGATAATTCATGCCTTAAAATTATTTCATCTTCCCTTAAAAGCAGCTGAAATGCTCCTGGGAAGCGGGGGGGGCGGGGAATAATCAGTTTGCTGGTGCTGCCTCATGTCTAGTAATTTTCAGTTATCACAGAACTTATGGTTCAGTCTTTAAGAATAAAATTAAACAAAAAAATCCTTTGGAGGTTAATTATCATCACTGTTACCGGTACTCTTGGCAGAGCATAGAGAAAACGTAAAAGCATCATCAGAACGATCAGCTTATGGGCAAATTGCTCCTAAGTGTATCAGTGTACAAATGAAACAGGAAGAAATAAGACTGGCAGTGGTGTTCCTTCTTTTTTGAATCTGCCAACTTGACAGTCTTTCCTTCAGCTTCTCCTTCAGTAAAACATATCAACTCCTAACAAGTGAATGTCTTGTGCTGTAGTGATACCCTGCTGCATAATTTTGATGCTGTAGATGAGCGATGGTCTCTGTGAGCAGAACAGGATGGTCAAAACCTGCTGTACTGCATTTGGGTTTTTTTTAATAATGCCTGTGAAAACCCCCAGAAGGTCTCCTCTTCTTCATTTTGTGGAAAACTTGCCCCTAGTGCAGTATTTATCAAGGGGAAATGGACCCCTCCTTCAAAGACCAACACAGGCTTAGAGTCCAGGGTGCTTGGGATCTGTTTTTCCATCAACGGTCTTCTCCCTTTTGAAAGATTTCTGGGTCTTGTGTTAGGCAGGGATGATGGGGGGGGAGTTTGATCTGGTTTGTGTTTTTTTCTTTTTCTTAAGTAGCTTTCTATTTGTGTTAGCGATAGGGAAATAGTCATACTGTCTACTTAGAGAAAAACCTGAACAGAAAGACAAGATCCCTCCGTTAACTTTCTAGATGATGTATTACTTACCTCTACAAGAAGTTGGTGCACTAAATCTCGGCTACGCTTCCACGTTTAACTGTCTTTGAAGTCCTGAAAAGCATTAAAATGCATAACAGCAGTGTTTAGCTTCACTGCTCATTAGAGCAGCACAGAACTAATAGTAATATTGTTGTAACTTGACAAAGCCATCTAAATCCATGCATGTTTTCTTGTGAAAGCTTCCTAAACATGCTGCTAAATCCTCTAAAAAGCTACTAAACGGCTTTGGCAACCATTAGCACAGCATAAGCAGGGGGAACTCTTTTCAGTAAGTGAACAAACAGAGAAAATATGCTGAATAGCTGGACAAATGTGTTTCAGCTGGCTCTTTCATTTACAGATATAAGGGAGCAGTCAATATCAATCACTGTTTTCCCTGTTGCACTGGAAATCACAATATCTCTTTTCATTCCACAAGCTCTTTTCACCACAGTAATGTGTCTTTAGAGTGACACTGGCATCAGTCTGTTTCCGCTGTCTGAAGTCCAGAGAGCTTAAAAACACATTGCAGGGTATGAGACCTTAACCCTCCTCCCCTTCCACACACCCCTCTCCTTCTAACCTTCCTTTCTGAATTAATTGTTTTTACTTCTTTCCCAGCATAAAGCTGAGAAAGAAAAGTGCCTGCAGAGCCTGGGAATATCTGCTCTTGCGCTTTGGGGACAGAAAAATGTATTGCTGGTTGTTGGGGTTTTAATTTATCAGGTGTTGCGGGGAGTTTAGCGCAAGGTAATATGATTATCAAGTGAATTTGCAACATACTGTAATACGAAATGTAATGTTACTGTGGTTTGAATTGCAAGCTATACCCTGTTTCTTGGATGCCCTAATCACCTACAACCTCATTTATTAAAAAAAAAACGTAGGAGAAACTCTGTCCTTGTGAGTACCTGGCATTTGGAGTATGTTGATATTCTTGTGTTCACTTTCTTCCTTTCAAGTACTATATTTTATAATAATAATGCTGTGTGGTTTGTTGGTTTTTTTATTGTTTCTTTGCAGATAACAGCAGTCTGTAGAGAAGCAGCCCTTCTAGCTCTTCAGGAAGACATAAACGCCAAATCTATCATGGGACGGCACTTTCGGTACGCACTGACTGTCGTGACCCCAAGGATTCCTGATTCGTTAATCCAGTTTTATGCAGATTATCGGCAGCAAAGTGGACTGCACGCACTTTGAAAAGCAAATTAATACATAGCCCCATTCACGGTGTGAATAGCAAATTTCCTTTGTAAAGCTGTCAAAAGCCAAAGAATTTTGTATTTTGAGTGAGTGGAGTGTCCGAAGTTAACTGAAGCGCAGAATCATCATAATAAATGCCTATGTGGAAGTTTGGAGTGTAACAGAGATCATCCAAAACTTTGTATTTTACAATTTCAGTGGTATAATCTGCATTTTAGAGGTAGTAAGATTGCTGGTTTAAGTCCGTTTATCTGAGTATATATCCGTGTATCAAAAAATAATTATGAAATTCTGAATTTTTGATGGATTCCTGGTCCTAAAGAGAGTAGCAACAAGTGTCATTACTGTCTTCATTTGTTCCTGCCTCAACCACAGTTTAATCCCAGAGACCATCCCAGTGAGCCGCAGACCTGGGGAGTGGCCTCTCTACAAAAAATGCTGAAATTTATTCTGAATCATTTGATTTATGATCTCCAGAAAAGCTGCCAAACAGGCTTGCCGAACATACAGTTCTCCAAGATAAAGCTAAGATACCCTGATTGATTACAGTGAAACATTTATCTTTGGTCTTAAACAACTCCTTTTTACACATACTAGGAAGGAGGCACCTTAAAGATTGTACATCCCTTGGCTAACCTGAAACCACTGCCAGGCATCAGCGAAAGATTTTTGTTGTTGTCTGTTTGCATCGAAATAAATAGGAATGTTGATTGGTCATTTAAAGCTGACCACTTAAAATCCTAATGAATCCTAATTAATGAATAAGAAAACCTCCTTGCAAAAACTGTTATAAATGACCACAAGATAGTTCAGGAACAGATAAAATCTCTTCTACTTATTTCTTTGTTATATCAAGGACAACAGGTCCTTATGGGCTCTCTGCTCTTGCACTCAGTATGAAATGCAATTAAGCAAACTTATTTTCAGCTTTTTTTCCCCACAATAGAAGGACTCAGCTTTTCTATTGCAGAAATGAAAAATAGAGGGAAAGGTAAAGCAAAACCATTACAAACTTTAAGAAAAATTAAAAACAAAAAGGTGACAAAACCCTGAATTTCAGTGGGTAATTTTGTGTTTTCCTGGTGTTTTTCAGGTAAGTAGAAGAATTTACAGGTCAAAATTTTAGCCAAATCCTGCTTTCACTTGTTGGAGTAAACAAGAAATATTTCAGGCTGTATGTAAGGTTATTTTTTGGATTTGTTTATTGATGGTTCTGAAGACTTTTCTTTCTTGCAGTCATTATATATATGTATTCATGAGAGAGTAATAATTCTTTAGAAATGTGTATCATTTTATGAGAAATTTGCATCTAAGAGAGATTTCTTCTATATTTACTTACATTATCAATATGAAATTTAAAAAGTAATCTCTTGGCCTTGGTTATGGTTTTTCTCTCTTAATTCCACTCTGTACACAATTTTAGCTTTTAAAAAGAAATCTACTATTTTTAAATTACAACTTTTCTATTACTCTTATTCTAACCTTTTGTTGCTATAATTAACATTTAATTTTACTATCACTGAAAAGGATTAGACGATGGGGAAAAGCAGGTTGTTTACTTAGTTCATCTGATGTATGTGCAGGTTTTTTCTTTTTTTCATTGTTTGACTCTTTAATAGTACAACAGACAGAGGGAATTAGGAAAATTATAAACTGGAAAAGTTGCCTTGAGGATCAAGGCTGCATTTGAAACTACTTTATCCTTCTTTTCTAGATTCTATATACTCCAACTTGAGGCTCAGGATGCAAACCATTTATCATGACCATTATATTTTTGACGTCTCCAAAAATTAAATGCCATACTGTTATCCCCTGGCACTTTCCTCCAGTGTGTGTTCCTGAAGGAAGAAAGGAGAGACCCTCGTTTTTACTGCCAATAACGAATTCTGTCTGTAATTTTGTATCCTAAAAATAACACTACATGATGCTCCAGATGAGTAGCAAAACTAGATCGCCATTCCGTGGGAGGTGCTCAGATCCCTTGGGAACGTGCGCCAAGGCGTGAATCTGAACTGAGAAACTCAGAGAGACAGGTAGGACCTGGCTGCCCTTTCCGTACTTGGGCTCCTGTTGCCATCAGAGGGAATTTTGCACGTTGAATTTTAGGACATTAGGAGAGAATGCTGGCCCATGACTGCTGTTTGTGCCTTGGGGGGAAAAACCCATCCCTGCAAGCGTTTATTCTCTCATCCACATGGTACCACATTCATCCACATGGTACCAAATCTCTTGACCCATACCTACGTGCCTGAAGTGATTTTAAATGTAGGAAGCTCCCCCTTTTATCGTTGGGTTTGTGGAACTTGATTTTTAAAAAAAAGTAAGATAGTCTTTAAAAAATTAAGTTATTGCAAATTTGTGAAGTCCCTAGAAGGTTTATGTTGCTCCTAAATACTGTGTTTGGCCACTCAAATCTTACTCCGTCCCAAGCCACAGATAAGTTGAGATTTAAAGAAAGGTATGATGATTCCCCTTCTCGTTCCTAATGACAGATCACTGTTACTGTGAACTAGCAACTTGAAACCCTCTTATCAGAATTCTGGAAAATAACCAAAAATCCAGTTTTGGTCAAAGCACATCAGCAACGTAGTCCTTTCATAATCCAGTCCGGTGAGCACTTTTGCACCCTCAGCCTCTCATTGGAACTTACTGATGAGGGCACTGTAGGACAGGGCACTTCAAAAGTATCTTCTGTTAGCCTGTCATTTAAATGAGTGGGTTTTAATTCAGAGCTGAACTTTTCACAGCATGTTTTACCAAACACATTGTGCCTTGGCACCAAATCAAATTGCTTGCAGTGTGAGGCCATATAAGCCTGAACACCTCTACGCTTCAGAGTAAATCAAAGATAGAGGCGTTCTTTCTTCTGCTGGGTTAATCACGTTTATTGTTGTTTGGATGTTTCCGTGAGATTAATTTTAATAAAACGATAGAGGCTCAGTGAACGGAAGAGAATGCATGTGAGAAGAACATCTCTCTCCATCCTCTCTTTAACTGCTGAAGTGGTTTCTAGACTTATTTCTTTATGTTCTTTAGAAATACAGTCTTTTTCCTGCCTGCCATTATCTTTTGGAGCCAGTTTTTGGCCCAAATACTGCTTGAGTTGCAGAATTGTTAACATTAAATCAGCTTTTCAATGTTTCAGGCACATTTTGTTTAAATACAAAGTCTAACTTTTTCCTCCAATAACAACGTCTTGCAAAATGGCATAAAATGTCTTTTGACAGGTTTGCCAAAAATGACCAGGAGAATATTTATGATCAAAATGCAAAAATGTCTTCACTTAACTTGAAAAAAAGTTCAGTCCTGTGTTCTCCCTAATGCATAAAACAGATTTTCACTGCAAGTACGATATACAATTCTTAATCCTGGAAAAAGAATGAAGTTTATTGTGGATAATTTTCCTACGGTCTCTAAATGTGAACAGGACATAAGGTTTACTGAGTTCAGGTGCGAGGGCGAACATCGGGGACAGAATAAAGATAATTTTCGAAGAGGGTTATTCAAAATCATTGAACTTAGACTTGTCAGCCCTTTCAAATATTGTGTCCTTAAAGTTAATTTTTCTGGTTTGGGTATGCTGGCTCTTTCCTTTTAGCTTCTTTACTCATTTTAAATGCCAAAGTGTGGTTCTTCTCCTTCAGAAACTGGGCACGTGCCAAACATAATGCTCCTATAACGGAGCACCAGTCGGTTAGTGCTGTGGGAAGGCTGTCTGTGGGTAATGTCTCCCTGTGAAGCAGGCGTCAAACTCTGTGCTGGTGGGGTATGGAGAGGGCTAAAGAGAAAACGGAACCGTAAAGCCTGGTGTTTTGCTGTGTACTGCCCAGTAAGCTGAAGTTAACTGATGGCCACAAAGTTCATGGGCAGGAGAACTCTCTCTCTCCTTATTGCAACAGGCAAGTATCAGGGCTGTGGAGGAGACTGACCCTTAAGGCTTTTGGTTGTTTCTGGCTCTCCCAGAGAAAGCAATTGACAGGGTGGGTGAAACAGTATTACCAAGACTAGAAAAGCAAATGTCCAGTGGTTGTGGTAGCTCAATATCTAGTGCTAGCTAGGAGAGAACTTAGAAGAAATTGTACTTGGAAGATGAAGAGTCACGCACGTGCCTGGAAGGCAGACATCCACTATCAAAACCTTGGCAAAAGCCCCCGAAAGAATTAGTAAAAAGCAGGCATAAAGAACTTGCCTTGCTTTCTGTGATGACAAAGCTGGGACAAAACTGAATGTGCTTCCCTCACACTTCTGTGCCTTGGGATTACTCCTGTGCTAATGCAGTCAGGGGTGTGGGAAGTGGCTTGCAGTGGGAGCTGGGTACAAACTGACCTGCGCCTCGACCTGCTCGTGACATAAGTGATGGGCAGGTCCACTGCTTGGCCACCACTGACAAAGCCAGCACGTAAGGAAAGGCAGGGCGAAGGAGGGTGGGTGATCGGTGCGTTTCAGCTACTCCAAAGTGACATATTGGCCACTGGATACAGGAGCCAGATGGCCTACGTAAAGCTTTGTATAGCTGCTCCAAACTCTGTCTTCAGGTCCTGGTCAATGTGGAGCTAACCCATAACAGAGTTGCATTTGGAAAATTGGTTTTACGTTGTGACCCTTTTGTATTTGTGTTTTCATGTTGTTGGTATGGTTGTGGTGAATTGCAATAATTTTTAGCTACTATGAACCTCAAAATCTTTTGCTTTTGCTGATGCCTTTTTTTTTCCTTTGACGTGAAAGAAAATGCTGTAGGTGATCTAATGTGTGCAATTTAATAAAGAGCTTTTCCTAGGGAGTAGGTGCAAGATGCACGCAGAATCACAATTGTAGTTGGGCGTGTTTTGAATGGCAGGTTAATATCTGGAAGACAAATATTTCAGCTGAAACCTACTCCTAATCTTGGAGTTTGTGTCTGCTCCTTCTGCAACTGCTACCTGTTCATTTATTAATCTTTTCTGTAGGAAACCCAGCCATGCGTTTTCTCCAGGGCTCTATATGTTCTTTGTTAAATATTTTAAATGGTGTCATTCTTCCCTGCAGACTTAAATCCAATGACTCCAGAGTCCTGATAGGAGGAGGAGATGTGTGTTTTCTCTCTTAACTAGTCCGCCAAGAACCGGACCGGTGAGGGGGAAAGAGCCCCGCTCTGTGTTTGCGTGGCAGGCCTCCAGCAAGAGCGCAGGTGTTGCAAGAGAAGGCAATGGCAACCAGATGACATTCTTTCCCCTTGAACTAGTGTGGAGCCATTGCTCAAACAGATTACGGGTCCTTCCAACAAAATTTGAGGCTAGCGTGTTGACTGCGTGTGCCAGTGTAAAACCCATGGCAGTAAAGCTCCAATTCATCCAATTAAAAGATTAGGGGAGTGGAATCACTCTCGGTTCCCTCGGCAGTCATTGGCGAGACACTAGAAGATGGTCCAGACAGTGATTTATCCCAGCTAAGAGCTGAACTACCTTTCTGGAGGTGCTAAAGGGGTAGCTGATGTCAAGAGAGGCCCCATGGCACTTACCCAGAGGAAGGGCCTAGAGGTAGATGGAAGGAATTGAGAGCAGTAACACTCAAAATACTGAGAAAAATATTTTATCAACTTGTGCAAATATATCTATCCTGTTTGCATAAATGGTTGTGGAAATGCCATTGGTCTCTTCCTCTCAATACCTGTGTGTGTGTAGCATGGCAGTGTGCTCTTAACCACACACCCCTCTGATTTTTTTTTATCTCCTTTACTAACACAGAGGAGTTTTCACATCCCTGTTTGGTAATGTAAATGGCTCCGCATCAGCAGAGTGTGGAAAGGGCTTTGATAACCTTCAAGGTGAAACACTTGTCAGCTCCCACTTTATCCAGGAACGGATTATCTGGGCTGTGGAATAATGAGGTCATGTCTTTCCTCCACACCGCTGGCAAGAGCTTCAAATTTCACACAGGGGTAGCTGCTTACATCAAGCCTGCTCTGCTTAATGCCATTTAAAGCTACCTCCCTTCTCTGTCAGGGAGTTTTTCCCCAAACCGAGGATGCGAAATGTGTTCGGACAGCCTCATTTGCATTACGTGTGAGGTGTTTTCATGGTGCTTGGATTGCTGTCTTAACGGAGAGTTGGTTGGGTTTGATGCAGGAGTGCAAGACGCAAGTAGCAGAGTGACTCGCGGGTGCTACTGCAGCTACGTACAGGCAGGCGCTGCGTATGAGGAATGTAGAACGGGATTTGGCGGGTGGGTGCACCGAAGCCATATAGCTCTTTTCAGGTGAGTGTCCCAGTAGTCAGCTTGCTGCACTGCCACGAGTCTAAATCTGCAGCTTTAATGCAGAGCTGTTGCATTGAGAGCGGCCATGGACATGAAAGATCCCTAAAGCACACAAGTTGTGGGTGTTGAGGCCTATGGGTGCTTAAGTAGATTAGCAAACAAATAAATCCTTTAACATTCTGGAATGCTTCCTCACCACCTAAGTAGGGATTATTCCACCAAACCAGCAAATTCTACCCTTCTACCTAGTGTAAACTCTGTCTTTCAGATAACTGTGCTTTTTAATAAGCAGTGCTCTTACGTTTAAAAAAAAAAAGGAAAATATGAAAGCATATTGAAAACTCCTGTGTGGATTTCAAGAAAAGCACAGAAATGGTGAAGAGAGCCTGTGAAAACTGAGGTTGCTACAGTGCTGGCAGTTGCATACGTAGGATGCTACACCAGAAAGGTCGCTACAACAGAAAATGTTATCCTTAAAATTTGTTTTACAGAACTCACTACCGTTTGATGTACAAACATGTGGCATAACTCACCCACCACTTTCTTGTTAGCGCTATGAAAATCTTGGTTAAACTGTCTGCTTTCTATCTGAAACGTGTAGAAACGACTGATTACCTTGGTCTCATTCCACTTCCAGGCTTTCATCATCTGTGATTTTGGTAAAAAGCTGCTTTTGTTAATATGTAATGCATCGTGGTAACCGGTTACACTTTTACTACAAAAGGGTGTTTTATTTTCCTGAGGGATGAATAGTAATCAAGGATCAGCTGGTAGTGCCAAGTGCCTTGATAACACAATTGGCTGCATACAGCTTTGTTAGGCCCCTTCCTGCACTTGCCAGGAGAGACTTAAAAGAAGATGGTAGGAGAGCTGTTCTTCACCTACTTGAGTGTTGGGGATCTGAATTTGGGGATCACTTTGTCTGCTAGATGAGAAGGTAAGTGCCTGCATCGGAGTGTGTGAAGCTCCTTACTGATTTAAGGATGGGGAGGGGAGGGCGGGAGAGCAGATAGATAGAGAAAATGTTTGAAAATAAACATGTGAATGAGGAAGATTACCCTGAAATTAAACACTGACTGATTTTAATGTGGGAAGGTGGGGGTTGATGGAGTTGGAAGGGGGCAGAAAGGGGGAATACTGATTATAATCAGAGTAGGGGCTGATTTGTGTTATTTTGATGCTGATTTGGGTGTGAAGGTGAGCTGAAGGAGGGCTACAGTCACCCTGGCTCTAAGGTAGGAAATGTCTCACTGCTAAGCACAAAGTGGAATCTGGCTTTGATCTCATTAACCCCACCAGCACTGGATTAGCAGATGTGTTTCTGGAGCTTGACTCTTTCAGACACTTAAGGTGTCTATAAAGTGGCAGACATTATGATTCATACTTTCTTTGGGTTTTGGGGTTTTTTTTAACTTCAAAGACTAAATTCTCCTAGGCCAGCCCTGGCTTCTGCATTGGTCTTGCTAAGTGTTTCCCATGCAGTAGGAAGAACACCCTTGCACTTGCTTGCTTTCAGGAAAAAGTAATTCTCACATCTTCCCCCTCTCCTCCAAAATGGGCTGCTTTGACTGGAAAAGAGAACGTTTTGCAGCAGTGTGACCTCTCTGAAATCTTTGGAGCAACCCCTCTTAAAGTGCAGCAAGCCCCATGGGTGCAGAGAGTTTTTACAGATTTTTTTTTTTTTCCTCCTGGAAATATTTCATTATCGTATCATTGGCAGGGTTCAGCACAGTTGCAAAAACTTTAGAAGAAAAAGTTAAGACATAGGTTCTCTTTGGATTTTTCAGAAATTTAGTATCAAGTAATGGTATCAAGAGGGAGGAGGGGAATTTTGCCCTTTTTCTCAGTGAGAAGAGGAGGAAAAGTTGGGGGAGTAAAAATCTAAGAAAAGTGGAGAGGAAGAGAAATGAGTAGAAAGCGTGTGTGGAAACTTTCCTCCTTTCTTCTGAGTCTGCTCATTGTTTTTTTCTAAACTCTACAAGAAAAACAATGAGATGGAGAAGAAGGAAAACCCACAGCAACAATAAGAAGCTCAAAGAGGTTTTATTTTTCTAGAAGTGTCTGTAGCCATCAAAAGGATCTTGGACCTTCAACAGACCATTTTGTTTCTCACTACTGGTTTTCCTGTAAGTCTGCCTGGTCATCTCCTGAGAGGACCTGATAGAAGATGCGTGGCTTTTGAAAAAGGACATGCTAAAAAGCTGATACGAGTTATGTGGAAGAAGCTGCACAAGCCAGGAGGGAGCAGTGGGGGAGAGGTGACGCAAGGCAGAAAGGATGACATGACGTGAAGAGTAGGGTCCCGGAACAGCACTTTTTAAAAAATTTTGTGCTGCCCTACCCTAGCCTGGGTGAGAGCAGCTGTGTTGCACTGTGCTGTCTCCAGAGGCAGAGCTGGAGCAGAGCTCTGAGAAGAACAGCATCCTTGGACTGGTGTTCTCTGTGCTGCACAGACCCCAAGTGACCTCAAGAGAAACCGAGGCAGTGCCCGGGGCTACTTCTGTGGCCATCACTGTTGGTAAGCTCTGCTACAGTGCCCAAACAAGCTTTAGACCATTTGCTGTTATAATCCTCCTTTTTTTTCTCCCTGCCAGCAATGTGGCATCTACCCTGGTATGGACATATGACTATTTCAAATTAATTTGAGGTTATGTTGTCTGAGTTCACCCTGGAAGAAGGTTGCACAGTGTGATGACAAAATCGGCCTCATGCTGAGCATCAGCTGGAGGAGAGGGTTGTTAGTAACCCTTAGGCTTTATTTTTTTCTTTTAAAGTCCTCAAGATTTACGCTAAGTACCAAATAAAAAAAAGCCCTAACCCTGTAAAAGAAATGACTGTAGATTAAATTAAAAAAGAAAATTCTGTGTGACTGCAGGTGCCTGTTATCATGGTATCTAAAATGGAAGTATATGAATGTCAAGAACATTCAACAAAAACAATTGGGTTTGTCTGGTGGTTCCTTCAGAATAAAGTGTGGTTGACTGTTTGCTTTGGGTGGGTTTTCAAAAGTGCTTATTTGGAAGAGCATCTTGGAGATGGCTTTGCACAAAGATGTGCTTTGTATCTTGAAGTCAGTTCTGTTAGGATTGGACTTAGCCTGACTTTTTGGGAATAGTCCATATCTTCCATATTATGAGTGTCCTGTAATTTTAAGCTGGATTTATCCTATTGCATTGTCTTTTGGGGGGACCACAGAAGAAGTTGAAACAAAGCTGTGCAGACCAGGTCTGTCAAGGTTTTGAACTCTGCTCTGAAGTGAATAAGGAGCCTGAATGTAGAGCTTGGAAGCGTGAGCAAAATGTGTTCAAGCTGACTTCTCTTCTGAGGCACCTGGCCACGCACTGGAGCAACTCCAGTTATTTTCGTAGTAGTGCCATTCAGTAGTCTCTGGATGGATATATAGATAGGTAGCTACACCAGTTGGTCCTCACGGGACAGGAGGAAAGCCTCATAGGTAAAAAAAAAGAAAAAAACCAACCCTGTTTTCTGAACACTGAGCACACTGCTGTTACCCAAGAGCTGCAGGGACTCTACTGCAGTGAAGAGCAGTCACAGCAGTAGAACAACATGAGATCCAAGGCTCTGATCATCGCTCCTTCACAAACACCTTGTGCAAGCCTCATGTTTGTCCTCCCCCCTTGTTGGCCTCGAGATGTCTGTTTTTGTGCTTTCTGGTTATTTCCTTCCTCTGGTCTTGGGGGTGGCATGAGTTAAAATACATCTATATGCATGAAATATATCCGAAATTATATTCCCACTGGTATTTTAAGATCCTGAAAATTGCACTATACTTCCCAATCACACATGATGTTAAAATTATTCTTTACTGGATAAAATAAAAGTAAAGTTCTGTACTAGCTCTAAAGTTCCACTGCTACATCTATTAAAGGAGAGATCCCCCCTCATGACTTTGATAGTAGTGTGTGTGGAAGGAAAATAATGGTTGTTATGACTTGCTAAGACACTCCAGTTGTAACACATTTGTCCTGTTTTATGTAAGGGGTGGAAACAAAATGTGTGTAATAACCTCAGGTTTTTAATCTCTGAAAAACATAATTAACTATTTGAAAGGGTGGTTGGAGGGTTAAGCTAGGAAGAATAAAATAGTAGTATAATAACATCTATATTAAAAAAACAAAAATGCCAACACAGATTTAACATGTTATATAATCTCTGTTAAACTTGCTCTGGGAAATCCTCCAAGAGCTAGTGTCAGTCTCCATTTTGTACAAGTCTGTACATAACCTTCATAAGAATTTGTATGAAGTTGGGTGGGGAAACAGTGAAAGAAGAAGTCAGAACAGAATGTAGCCTGACCAAAGTCTTTCTGTGATGGAGCATTCAGAGCAGGAATGGAGGGAGGTTTACTCCTTCGCAGGGCTTTCCACAAAAGCACCCCCTCTGCGCAGGTGATTTCCAGTGCCTTTTCCCAGGCACTGGGCTTCCCGGTGCAATCCTACTTCACTTTTCACATCACGCAGCAGTCTGAAAGGCTTCTAGGGGTATTAATCTCATAAGTAAGTAACCACCGCTTTGAGAAGTTACGGTAAAAAATTGTCATGCACTTCTTTCAGCTGGATGCTGCCATGCCATGGGAACAGTCTAGCATGTTGTTTATGGCCCTGTCAGCTACTTAGACGGTTCCTATCAGTTTCTGTTTGCTCTGTTGCGTACAGATACAGCAATTAATTTAATGTCTGCTGATAACACAGAACGTGGACTGTACCACAGAGCTATTTCTTTTCCAGGAGCTCAGTCCTGCCTGTCTTATACGTAGATACAGAATAACTTCTGTGAATAACAGAGCAAAGTGGTTTGAAGCGTGGTGTTTAGATACATGAGGGAAAGGTGCTGAAAACAGAGGGATTATTCACGCTCCTTTTGTGAAATGTAGAAGAAGCTCTTGGCACATTTCTGCCAAAAGACACGTCTGACTGTATCGATCTACTCCTCCTGCTGAGCTTTCGTCATCTTTTTTCCTGTCCTTTCCACCTTCCTCTTTCTCTTCTGGCGTTCTTACACTGCTTCTTTCCCATTCCCAGCCAGAAAGGATTGTTTTCCTCTACACAGCTCAGCAGAGGAGCAAGTAGTGCTGAAAATACTGATGAAGTGGAAGTGATTTGGAACATGACATGTTTCATCAAACAAACATGTAATACAGTAACATGTGTAAGCTTTTACTGAGGCATCCTTTCCGGTGAAGTCAGTGGGATATCTGTGTGATAGAGAACTGGATGAGGAGATCAGGATTTGATTTTTCTGCTTTTATTTGCTTATGACCAGACCATTCTTCTGATAAAGATACGAAGTTCTCCTCAGGGAAAGTAAATTGTGAAAAAGTGTACTGCAAAAAGTTCTATTGCATTTGGTTCTGTTAAATAGGGTACGGTCCCACTTCCATTGGAAACAATGACTGTGTATTAAATGTTGCAAGAATTGAATCCTGCTTACAATTGCAAAGTACTTCGTGAAGGTCTTGCTTTTGTTTTCCTCAGAAGTTCACTTTTTGGTAATGATCTTTGTCAGCAAATCACTTGGGAGCTAGATAAAACAGTGCACTGGTGAGGTTAGCGCTGAATGTTAATACCGTTTCCAAAACCGTGGGTCTTGCCTTGTATTACGACCTGCTTCGAGACCCAACAGAGTGGCTTTGAGTTTTGAGCACTGTCAGCAGGCTTTAAACAGCTCAATTGGTGTCCAGGAATTTTACTTTTGGTGAGGCTATGCAACATATTTTTTATTACCAAGATTAAAAATGCATTTGACATTAGTGAAGTCCACAGCTCTGGGAACTCCCATATCTTTTTTTTCCCAAAGCTTGAAAGAGCAGTAGGAAATGCAGGGTCTCTTTCTGGAGCACTGCATATGCAACCTTGGCAAGGATGAGGAATAAAACATGCAGTGCTGACTGGATTCTGCTGTTTGAAGGCTTTGCTCTGGAGCCTGTTCTTCAACCTGCCTTTACAAATACAATTTTATTGATGTTTTTGAAAATGTTTATTGCAGTTTGTCTGCCCCTTCCTCATAGCGTTGTGATTTCACTTGAAATCAAGTGATCTTCCATGACATACACTGAAAAAATATTTTTTCTTTTTTTTCTTTTAGTTCAAGCCATCTTCTGTCTAAACTACCTCTGATATCAACAGTTTAGCTAGTTTAGCTGTTCCGCAAAGAGCAAAGTTGAAATAAACAGTGTTTCATGTTTACTACATCTCTCACATTTACTTTGCATCTTTATAGGTACAAATTAGCATACATATTGGTATTCGAGTACCTAACAGTACATGGGAAGATGCATGTAATTTAGAAAATGCATACCATCAGAAGTTCCCAACATCAGTTGACAGGGAACCTACAAATGCACTTGAGATTAGATATGCTTTTATTGACAGGTCTGTGTTCTCAAGTGTGTGGGTATGCAATAGCTGAAAATTCACCTCTCTAAGCTGTTTCAGTGGCAGACTCCATTTTTAATATTATTTTAAATATCAAATATTTCCTATGTTTCAGTAAGAGACTCTTTTGCAAGAGTTCTGGTTTTGAGTTAGTGTGGGTTTTTTTAAAAGCTTCGACTTTTTTGCATCTACCTTTCAGTAGAGTTTAGCTTTTATATTCAGTACTGCTATGACTGGTATATATAAGGGGATATCGGTAACTTATGCTGACTGAAATTGGTAATTGCTATAGAATTGACTTGACATCTAGGTAGCGTTTAGTGCTAGGGCGGTATGTTTCAATAACACTGCTAAGAATAAAAGACAATGTTTTCAAGATCTGCCCAGGGAGGTTAGACGATAGGAATTTTCCCTTCCTGCCTTAGAAAGAAGTCTCTGAGCAACTGATTCTTTCTGTGTCTTCCTAAGAAGTGCTGAGCACTTTTACTTTAAAGCAATTGGCACCCTGGAAAATTAAGTCTACAGGAGCTAATGAGTCTACAGGAGTGTTTGTAATTGACTCAAAGTTATTTTTTTCATGTGGCAAGTTTAAAAAAGAACAGCAAAGGGTTTTGAAAAGTAATTCTTGACACCGGTCCAGCTTCAAAAATGTTGTTTTCCGTTTACTTCCCATGTTTCACACTGTTTGTGTGATGAAATATGAGTAGCGCTACTTCTGAGAGCCCTGATGTGCAACCTGCACGAGACCTTCAACAAAAACTCAGCATATGGAAGCAATATGCTGAAAACTGTATCTTACCTGCATAAGAATACCATAGGCTTCTGTTTCAATTTGCTGGAGATGGGGCATTTGGAGAAGAATTAGAAAAGTAGTGGTAGTTTGCTATAAGAACAGAGTGGTGTTTAAATTCTAACAGATCGATGTTTAAGTTTTGATAATTACCCTCTACAGAGCTGACATCCAGCCTGGTGATGACAGCTACTTCACTTACTTTAAGAGGTATGGACATAAATTACAGCTGAGCAGTTGTCCTCAATATCTGCTGAAGCTGAAGACGACCTTTTCTGAATACTCTGAGGTCTCTCTTAGAACGCACTAGGGAACTGTTGTCGGGGGGACGGGGGGGGTCCTGTATTTGATAAACAGGACGGAAAATTACTACAAGCTCTGAATTCAGTCAGGCAACGATGTCCACACTTCTAAGCTAACATAAAAAACAGTGGAAACACACACAATAAGTATGCTGGAAAAGGCACTGCATTTTGTATTTTTCAACTGGACACACTTGGCATTTTTATCTTTATTCAGATGCTTCTTTTAAGTCAGATTATACCCCTGTAAATCTACGCAAACAGCTGTAAGCAACAGTACGGTGCCTCCCTTGTGAATCCTTCAGTATTACAGCAAGAAATGTCATCTTGCAGTAGCATTACTGCAGTGTTTTGGAAGGTCAGTGTGCTACTTCAGGGGAAAAATCCATTCTCTGCATAATTTTCAAAATTACTGAACTTCAGTTTCCTGAACTTGGGAAGCAATAGATACAAGATCCTAATTAGGCTTTGAGATGCTTTAACAAAGTATGTTTCAGCAGCAGATGTGGCCTTTATATGTTGGAATTCTTTGGCTTCTCAAGAATACCGTGTTTAATGAATCACAGAAAGAAACAAGAATCACGGTAGCAGTTTCAAAATAGAGACTTATTGAGGGAATCTAAAAGAGGGACCACCCCCCCACACACACAGAGACACACACAATTTTTGGTCTCATAACATACACATGTGAAGTGTGTGTCTGTACATGTTCTTCTGGGTGAGAGCCAGCAGGAGAGGCAGTGCAAGCTTTCCTACCAGCTTGTGTTGAGTTAGAGCGGCACAGTTCCTGCCTCATCCACGGCCTGTCTCCCACCCTGATGGAGATGAGAGGTTTTTTCATCAATAACATGACAGTATGTGCATCATCACGTGTGCTTTATGTTCTTTATTGTCAAGGGTTTTCCCAGTTCTTTTTGGTGAGAGAAATCTGACCTTTTCAACCCAAAAGCTCGAGGGATAATATTTTATATATATTTTTAATATATATATATATATACACACACACATATATATATATATAAAAAAACCATGGATATATTAGCTACAAAGAGCAAACACACAAACTATCTCCAAAACTCAGAAGTCTCCTGACTTCATCAATCCCAAAGGAAAACAAGATTAACTTTGATTTCACTAGGAACAGAATCCAGCCCTTGACACTGAATATTCCTTGACAGATAGCTGTTGTTATAGAGCAAAATTTCAAGATGTGACTAGCAAGCTCTTCTAGAGTACAACAAACAACATCAAACATGCAAGGGATATCTTAGTGCTTAATACTCAAATTGCCAAATGCAAACCAGATTCTTTTGAAGAAGACCCAGAAAATTGGGGGAAAAAAAAAAAAAGCCAGACTAATAGCGAAATTATATTTTATCACTCTCTTATTGGGATGCAGCAAGCTACCCGTGATGTTGCTGTACTCTTGCAGAGTTGTGGCGAGAGATCTTTTCCATGTCTTTTCAACTGTAAAAAAGAAAGGTGTGGGGTTAGTTGCTTTGTTTTTTCCCATGAGAAGTCAGAATTGGTAAATATTTATGTACTGAAGTGGCTGATGCTGCAGCCAGAAACACATGCGGCTCTGCCACAGAGACATTCTGTGGCACGTTCATTTTCCTGTAGCCAGTTTCTGGTGCCCTAGCTATTTGGGAACTACGTCTCTAGATACGTGCTTTCATAAGCATCATTTGGTATCATGCACCTGTATTAAGGTTCAGGGGAAGAAGTTTCTGTGAAAAAAATCATTGCTTGGTGTAAACTTCTTTTCAAGGGATCCATGGAAAAACTTCCTCCCTGCTTGCATTCCAGGGAATCAAAGGTTGTCTGTTACAATCTCATTGAAATGCCTTTCGATTGGTAAAGCAGAACCAAGAACGTGACATAGATGTTAAGTTACTGCTTCTCTACAGAAGCTGTTACAGCTGTGGAGGGAACCTAAACTTAGTTGTTGACACACTGTTCTCGAGAACGACAAAAGAGATTGTGTTCATTAGGCCAACCCCATCATTCTTGCTAAAAGCAGTCTCAGGTTTCCATGTATATTTTCAAATCAAATTAGAAACGCTGCTCCCGAGACCTCCTTCAGCTGACAGTGACGGATTGCACAACCTGATAAATAATAGGCATTCCTAGAGATGTAGTAATACCCGAGTCGCCACAAGTGGTTAGATAATAAAAACATACATAGAGCCATGTATTTAAATTAGCAGAGAGCTTTACCTCTTCCTCTGATAATGCAGTCCACACCTGGGGAGTGGCCACTTCTCGAGCAGAAATGGGAAAGGTTTGTTCCTCAGTTGTTTTTGAAGCTAAATGCTATTATTCAGTCATGGTGGATTTCCTCTGGCTAGTTTTTTATCAGCTATAATTAAAACAGCCACCTCCTTTCCCTCAGCTCTCGGCACATACTTACACAGCTAGATCTACAGTACTTAATCCCAGCAGGAGAATCTGTGTAGCTCCACCTGTTTGTTACCTAACTCAGCTGTAGAAGAAAGCAAGAGAAATGGAAAAACAGTTTAGTGGCCTTAAAAAAACCAAAGAGAACCCACCGGAACTGGTATGGTTGCAGAAATTGAATTACCCAGGTTTCGTCCACCCACTGAATCAGTATAGTCTTTGCATTAATGTTGCGGTTTTCTTGTATCAATTGTATGCTAAAAATGCAGCAGAATACAACTGGGGAGCCTGGGATCTGATGCCATAATCCAGGAATCCGGCACCTTTCAAAGATACAATTCACGTCAGAACGAGCTGTCTTGAAGGAGAGAAGCGAGAACTGCTTCCACTGAGCGTGGTCTTGGTTTGTGCCCTCTGCCACAGTAATGGGCTTTTGTGTTCAAGGGCTCCGACACGCGGCTTCCTTCTGGGGAGCTGGGGTTTGCTCAGCCACCTCATCTCATGCGTGGACGGAATTTTCACCTGGTAAAATCTTAATGGAAAAAGTTGAGCATTCGGTCAGGTGCCAGGCCTTCAAATAAGAGGTAGGTCGAAGGAGCCACCCAAACAATTACTCTCTTAATTGACTAATACTTTTATAATGCGGCTTTGCAGTGATGAGTCTTTTTGCAGTCTCTGACAGCAAACAAACAGAGCAGAGTCAGGACTGAGACATTTTGAAATGTGCCCAAGCCAAAATTAGGAGAAAGAAAGAAGAGCTTTTAACACTTGGGCCTCTTCTTAGCTTCATAGACCCTTGTTTCCTTCGCCTTAGTGATGTTAAAACTACGAGAGATATATATATTTGTGATGATGTAGTTCAACACAGGAATACTCTCCTGTCGGTGAAAACTGAAACGGAGCAGAGCTTATTCTAATTTCTGTGCAAGGAATTGTGTCTCAATGGATAATAAAAGGCAGCTTGCTTCGTGCTAAGATGGGAAACAACGTGTTGCAGATAATGTAATTTACAATGGATGTGAATAAGTTATTATCTGTATTAAGTAATAATGACAATTTTCCTTTTTCACAAAGTTTTTTATACAGGCAGATGAAGTAACATTAGCTAATTTGCTAAAAGAGTTAAAAATTAATACAAAGTAACGAAGACATCATCAGTACCTTAGCAGCGTATCTTGTATAAGTGCAGACAATGAGCACAGCAGCTAAACATGAAGTCTACAGAGACAGTTCTCCAAGGAAGAAATAAACTTGATCAGACCACAAATAACTGTGGAGATCTGAAGGAGAAATCTAAACGTACCAGTTGCCTATATGGCAAGTGAGTAGTGAAAAATGAAGAGACGTGCTGTGGCCCGCAGTTTGGAGAGTGAAGTTTTGCCTCTTGTTAGGTGCCTTTACTGGTGTGTTGTCTTTCCTACAGCTTTTCTTCAATGCTATTTGTCTTCAATTACATTTCTGACAGCAAAAGTTCCTTTGCTATTCTTCACAGCAAAAGCAAGATAGCATTAAAAACTACCATTTGGGAAGGCCAAAAAATCACATAGGTTCTACCTAAGTTGCAGCCCCCCCTACCCCCCGCCCCGCAGTGTTTCTGGCTAATCCCCATTTACCAAACTGACCTTTCAGTGATTCAGAAATAGCTAGCAGGTGTCGCTGACCTGACCACCAAACCCCATATCTCCAGCTGCTCTCCATGCTTGGGAGGAATACCCAAGGAAAAAACTGGTTTCTCTGATATGGTGCAAGAGATGGGGAAGGGAAGCATGTTCTCAGACTCCCAACTTACTGTGCGAAGCTTTGCAGGTTCTTTCTTTTTAACTTGTGCTGAATTTGGGCATGGACCAAAACCCTAGCTCTGCAGCGTTTCCCCTGTACTTTGATTCAACGTTCAAATGCTCATGAAGCAGGTTCATGTGGAGGTTCGTCCCTTTGTTCTCAGAGGTTTGCTTGGCTGCTGCCTTTTACTATCTCTTCTGCCTCTAAGAAAAACTGATGTTATCTTCTAAAGAGAAAACTCAAGATTGTATTTGCAACTGAGGATTTCCTGTGTGCCTACCCCCAGCCCGTGCAGTGACGGCAAGGAGTAGCTTCACGCGGCTGCGCTTCTTCAGAGAGCTTGAAGAACAGTCCTTGTGCAGAAGCTGAAGAAATCCCCAGCTACTGGTGCCTTTGATCTCAGATAAAGGTCAACCTGTCTAGCAGAAAGCGTGATCGGAAACGCTACCTCACATCATCCTTCACTTTCTCTTCCTTACCCTGAAATGATTTGCTGTACCTTTTGGGGTATGCCTTTCACCTCAGCACCTATGGTTTTCACTTCAGCTCTTCGGAATAGCTTTATTTCGCCTCATGCGCCAACCAGCTTAAGCCAGGACTGCCAAGGTTTTCAATGAGCTGATAGGAAACTGCCCACAACGCTTATTATTACAGCAGTGTTCAATAGCGATTGTAGGATTTTGTTGGTTTGTTGGGATTTTTTTCACTATATATAGGCCTGCTTGTGTAAGCGTTAAAAATTCAGTTGTACCGGTCTTACCCCAACGAGCATGTATGGTTTCCTTGCACCGAGAGTTTCTGAGGCTCTCCCAGCACGCTGTGGGTCCCGAGCCTCCAAACGCTAACACCTGCAAAATTCCACCTAGCGCAACGTCCAAGTTGCTGACGCGTGAAGCTTTTGGGAGCCGCAGGTTCCAGCTGTTTCTCCCGACACCCACCTCTGCAAGATCAGCGCTGCACGGCTGGCGGGGGAACTACAGGACTCACACATTCTACAGGCAAGACTGGCGCAACGATTTCGATTATAACTTCGTTACAAATGCCAATGTGTGGGGTTTTTTAAAATGCTTTTGAATTCCTCTATAACTTCAGAAATGTTGTTACAGCTGTGAAGGTTGGTTATTAACTGACAAATAACTTGCGTAAACACTTTCTCTGCTGAGTATCCTCAAAGCCATATTGGCCTAAGATAGTTATCACCACAGAAGATGACTGACAGGAACAGTAAATGTCGAATGCTTCAAGTACAGGCTGTTTGTCACCTCTTCTGTCTGAAAGGATACAGTGCTGATTGATAGATAGGATAGTTCTTGCTTTTCACAGACTAAGCCATCTCGCACTGCCTAGAAGGAAGAGAGAAGTGCCAGTGTCTGGGACCGAGTACATGTCTTTCTCCTCCTCGGCTGGGATCTGTGCCTAGCGGAGATGCCGCTTCATGGGAAATATGATGGTATTCCCAGGCAGGACGCAACACGGGAGCAGCGTTGCTCGTCACTGATAGTGGGAGGATCGCGGTTTATCCAATTCATCTTTACAAAGGTGTAGTTCACTACCTATAAAGGTCAATCAAGTGACCTCGAGAAGAAAGTTACTTCTGGGTGTGGATTAGGGGAAAAAAACAAACAAAACCCAACGAGGGACTCCGCTTTTATTCTGTCCAACACGCCTTTTGGCACGCCGAAGCTTGCACGAGGGAGAAGTAGCATATGACTGCAGAAGGTGGAGATGATCTCCAGTACATAATCCTCGAAGTGAAAGCGGAAACAGGGATTGAGTGATGACTGTCAGCCATCATTCAGTCTCTTGAACCCAGTTCTGGGAGGTTTTTCAGAAGGATTAACTTTGGGCACAAAGGGCTGGTCCCTCTTGACTTGTTGTCAGTGGGAGCAACAGGCACCTTTAGATGACAGTTTGGAGATAGAAAATAACTTGGTTGCATCGGATTCTTGTCTGTCTGTCGATCCTCAAATTAAGGTTGTGCCAGGATGTAGTCATAAGGTGTATCAATCCTCTTCCAAGTTGCCAATTTAGTCTCCAGCATTCTAGCTCTCCTTTTTCTAACGAAAGCTTCTCGCTGCTATCCTTTCCAAGAAGAATGTAATGAGATGACTTGCGTGACATGCAGGCGTGTTTGCTTGAGTCTGCGGGGAGCCTTCTGATATAGCTGTAGGGTTTTCCCTCGTTTCAGTGAAGTGTTAATTCAGGTGCCAAGTGACAGCAAACTGCTGCCAGTATTCTTGCTTATTTTACTGACCCATTCAAGCCCAGTACTGTATTTCTAAAATCAAGCTCTTAACGCTTGGCATGGTTTTTTTAAGGTAGTACCGGCTTTAGAGATGTGAAAGGAAAGGTGTTAAGCCATGTTTTTACAGTAGTATCCTAGGAAAAACACGTAGGAACTTCTGTGAGAAGACAGTCAGTTGCTAAATACGAGTATTCTCAGCCGCAGAGCGGAGCCCCGCTAACCCGAAAGGCTCGATTACCCGCCGTTCGCCTGCAGCTCACCTACTGCCACCGCTGATGCTGTCGATGTCGATGTCGCTGCAAGAATTGCTGTACGCAGCACACCTACACAAATGCTGCGTCTTTGGGTTTGTCTTTATGCAAAACGGAGCTGTTTTGTGACAGAAAGCTAAAATATAGCAGGAGAAGATAAGATTTGCACCACTAAGCGCTACTCTGCGGGGGTAATTTGTGTTAGTAGTTCTCTCAAGTCATTTTTGTTCTTTGGTAGGAATTTGTGTCGGTTCGAACTGTGATAGGTTCCACAGTTTTCAGATGGATTTAACTGAAAATGGTTTTGTACTTTGTGCTTGGAGTGTGTCTGAGAACGCTTTTGGTGAGCAACCGCATTTTCTAATTCCCCTTGCAATATTAATGATGGACTGGGATATTTTTATGACCGTGCCAAAGATTTTTATGCTGCTGTTTGTCACTTCAGCCTCTGTAGTTGGAAGACAGTATTTATAGTTTGTCCATATCAGCAGCCTGTTAATTACAAACTTAGAAGTATTAGTGATATACAGTATATAACCTTTAATGCATGAAGATTTTATTTCACAGAGAAATACGCAGTTGAAGTAAAGTTTTTGCATAATGATGGAAATAAAAAAAATGTAGTTTGGGTATTTTATTTCCCAGCCTGGTGAAGTTTAATGAAAAATAGTCGTGCTACATCCATGAGCGTGATCTGGGTGGACAGACCAGATGTCACAGAAGAATACCTTTGTACTGGTATGTTCTTGTTTGTAGGGATTATTTGCTTTCAGGTGAATGTTCCTGCTAAGCAGCTCCATGTATTCTTAATACTTTTTTTTTTTCCTTCTTTGGGGCAAAGGGTGGGAGAATTATGATTTTTGTGAAAGAGACTGTAAAAAGCCTGTTAGAATGTTTCAGGTAAACTTGGGGCTACAGCGATGTTTAGCCAAGCACTAGAAGTCTCAACTGTTCCGATACGTTGCGTGTCGTTATGAAATAATTCTCAGAATTTTGATTGCTTTTTACATCATTTCTCTGTGTTCTTTTAGTTGCCTTTTAAAACACTTTAGTCAAAAAACCCACAACAACAACAACAAAAAACAAAACCAAAAAAACCCCCAACCAACCAACCAACCAACCAACCCCAAAACATACATCAAAGATAATATTTGGCCATAAAAGCGATGGCTTTGGAGGCATCACTGTGATGTCTCCAGCACCATGGCAGAAATGCAGCGATGAATTTCGGAGGGGACCCTGTGGGCTCCGGCCGGGAAAGGCGGTAGAAGAAGACAACCGGGTAAACCGTACCATCTCCCGGTGCTTCAGTACCATCTGTAAAAGGGCAGGAAGAGCCGATTCCAACCTAACGGACGGATTACGAGGGTCAGTGCTTTCTGAAGTCCTCAGCCGCCTCCTTCCTAGGCCGAAAGAAGCAGGAGCATTTTATGGGTATAAATGAATGGCTATTCCACCTGGCTCAACCCTGCGTGAAAGCCGCCGCTGCTGAAACACCCAGAAAAGAAATCTCCCCGTGACGTTACGGGAGGAGACCCGCACGACTCCAGCCCGACGACACGCTCTTCTGTCACCCGCCACTCAGAAATAAATCCCTTTCCTCCCCCCACCACCCCCTCGCCTTCACCTGCGTCTCCCCTTCAGCCCGCGGCGGCGGCGGCCGGTCCCGTGCGCTGCACCGGCGGCCTCCCGCTCCTCCGCGCTCCCTCTGCCGGCCGGGAGCGGCGGGGCCGGGATAACACCACGGCGGGGCTGGGAGCCGCCACCCGAGCCGTGGCGGCGGCGGTGAGGGGCAGGTTCGCTCACGCACACGCAGGCACCGCCGCCTCGCCCGCGGTGGCTGTGAGGCGGAGTGGGGGGGGGGGGGGAAGGCCGCGGCGGCCGTGACCCGTGCGGGGAGCGGCTCCCGGGAGGGCGTGGAAAAATCCACTCCGGGATTTCGGGGGCGCCGCGGAGTGACACATTGACATCACGGGGGCGCGGCCGGGCGGCGGGCGGGGGCTGCGCGCTGAAAGGCGGCGGGGAGCGGCCGGAGTCACTCCGGAACGGCGGCGGGACAGCGCGGCGGGACGGGCGGCGGGACGGCGCGGCTGCCTACACTGCCCGGGCTGGACTCCGCGCCGGGGCCGCCAATGTGCCTCGGGAAGCAGGCGTTCACCTTGGCCTTAGGTAAGCCCGGGCGGTGCTCGACGCTCTCCCCCCCGCCTCGCCCCGCCGCATCAGGTGCCCGTGGGTGAGGGGTTCTCGCAGGCAGCGAGAAGGGAGAAGGGCTTCGGGGGCGGCCGGGCAGGCGAGCGGCTCCCGGCCGCTGCGGTCGCTTCCCCGCGGACCGCAGCGGCCGGGGCGAGGGTCTCTCGTTGTCCCGAGTGAGCGCCGCTATGAGCCAGTCACAATTTGCTGGTAATTAAAAAAAAACCCCGCCGGTTGGGTAATTTGTCCGGCTTGCCTAACGCGGGGATGTGGCGTTGCGTTGCCGGAGCCTCGTTGGATTCTCTCGGAAGACCGAGGAGGCTCCGGGGAGTTTTCGTGCGAGAGTTTTTGGTTTGTTTTTTTTTTTTTTTTTCGCGTCCGGGGCTGCCTTCTGTTGCCGTTTTCTCCCTGACGTGCTGCAAGCCTGTCAATCGGCCTCCCGACAGCAACAGCAAGCACATGGCAGTTTGCAGAGGGCTCGCAGAGCCATTACGCTCTGCCTCTTAGCTCCGTTTGCAACTTGCTGAGGTGTGCCTTGAAAGCAAGTGCCTCTCCGCGACTTCTTCCCCCCCGCCCCCCCCCCCCCCCAAAAAAAAAACCAACCCAAAACCAACCCACCGCAACAAATCTCTTGCACTAGGGGTTGTGGTTGCACTTTGCCAGGAGGGACTTGCGGCAAGGACCATGCGGTGAAGCCGAGCGCCGGACCCGGGACCGCTGCCGTGCACTCAACCACCCGCCCCCCTCCCCAACCACCACTCCCCTTCCCCAACCACAGCGTGGAGGGATCGCCCGGGACGGCTCCCGTGAGGAGAGGGGAATCAGAAACCCGAGCAGGAGCCTGGCATTCCCCGCGTCTTCTTGGAGACCCTCTTCGCAAGCGCCCCGCGCTGCCTGATCCTGCTTCCCCGCTGCCTGCGGCAGGCAGGCAGGCAGCCCTTGGCAGCTGCCTTTCGCTAGACCCGAGATTAAACCGTTCGCGGGAAGGGCTCGATTTGTTTTCCCCGTCGCCTCGCAGACCCGAGAGACTCGCGCCCAAAGGAGAACGCTTCTTCCCTCGGCCTCCCCGCGGGCACGGAGCGGGACCGGCTCCGCAGTCCCGGGAGGGCGGCCCGGCCCCGGCTGAACGCTGACCCCCGAAGAGGGGAGGGCTTGCGGCGGGCAGCGGAGCTGGATTTTCCTCCGCTCGCCGAGTCGGACGCGGAGATCTGCCTAGGGCTTTGCCGAAGAACGACGAGCGCTGCCCGCCCGCCTTACCCCCCCCCCCCCCCGCTCCACACACACACCCCCCGCGGGGCTGGGAGGGCGAGGAGCCGGGGCTGCAGCCCCGCCGTCACCCAGCCGCCCTCCGCCGGGTGGATTTGCCGTCACTAGCGACAACTTGGAAATAAGTAAGTGGTGGTGGGGCGGGGGGGGGGGGGTGGACAGGGACTCGTCGTGCTTTTACCGCGGGGGCGGTGCAGCCCGCTCGCTTGCACGGCGAGCAGGTGCCGCACCGCCGGACACCCCCCCCCCCCCCCAAAAAAAACCCAAAACCACCTCAAACCCGCTGGGATTGGGCTTCCACGAGCGGGCCCCGTACTCGCCGAGGGGGTGTCGGGTGGGAGCGGGGCGGTCTGACAGACCGGCGTGCCCGGGGCGGGGGGGGGGCGGCTGTGTGGTAACTGCTTGGGGGCCAGCCGTTACGGGCGGGGAGAGAGGACCGCGGTCGGCTGAAAACGAGCATAACGTCCAAAAAAACCCCACAAAAAAACCACACGCCTCCTCGCCGGCGGCTCCTTCGCCGGGGTGAGGGGTGGTTGGGGGGGGTCGAGCCGGCAGCCCCCGAGCCGCGGCGGCGGGGAATCCCCGGCGCTGGAGTGGCCGGGCGCTGCCGCTTTAAATGCCGGGAAGTCCGCCCTCCTGAGGCAGTGCCGGCCTCGGTCTCTGCCCTCCCCCTGTAAAAGGCGGGGGGGGGGGGGGGAGAAGAAGAAGAAGGGGAAAAAAAAAAAGAAAAGCCCTTGTTTTCATTCATAACTTTTTTTTTTTCCCCTTTTTCCCCTCCTCTTCCTTCCTCTCCGTCAGCGGCGTGCTCCGCGCCTCGCCCCGCTCGGGGCACAGAGGGCGCCGCGCCGCCGCCCGCCCGGGGAAAGGCGGGACGGGACGGGACGGGACGTGGGGGGGGGATCGGCGAGGCGTGGGGAGGGAGCGCTGACAGGCGGTGGAGGCACTGCAGGCTGTGCCTGCCCTGGGTGCAGCAGCATGAGGTCTCTCGTCGTCTTCGCTGTATGTGATTTTATTTTATTGGCCGGGGTTGTGGGGGACGGGACGGGACGGGACACCACGGACACGGACACGGACACACGCACCAGTTTAAACACTGGTTAGCACGGGGGTGGAGGTGGTTTGTTCTGCCGGGTCTGCAGTTGGTCTTGTCAGTCTGCGCGCCGTGTTGATGTTGCGCTTTCCCCCCAAAGATGGCACTGGCTGTCTTTCGCATTTTCTTGGGATATGATTTTTCCGTCCCCCGGGGAGCCCAGCTCCTGGTTGGTACAGCTGTAAATCTTTTTCCCTTTTCACATTCATTCACCCTTGGTCTGTTGTGGATTTGTATTCAGTGCTTCTGAAGAAGGCACCTTGTTGGGGGGGGGGAGTGTGAATTAGAAGTGAACGTGTTTGGGGGGTTTGTGTTCTTATTTTTCTTTTATTTCTCTTAATCGGGTGACCCTAAAGCCCACACAGGTGACTTTAAACGTAAATTGAAATCTTTGACTGCTGGGTGAGCACAAAGGTGTCGTGTCCTGGCAGAAGCTGGCGCTTACCCTTCGTTAGCAGCCAGAGTGATAAAGATGCTAACTACCTGTTAGAAGAAACCTCTCCTGCTCTTGTCCATCCCTGTGCTTCCACGCCACTGTGCCTTTTTCTCTCCTGAGTGGGGAACAGCTCCGTGCCACCTGGGATCTGGGTAGGCGAGACAAGACTCTTTCTCACAATTATTGGATGAGTTTTGGAAATGCTTGATAGCACTTCACTTTCTCCTCTCTCAGGTAAACGTGTATGACATCTTGGGGGGGGGGGAGAGTGAAAAGGGACTTTTCCCCCAGCTGTCAGTAAAGGAAAGCAGTTTATTTTCTTGGTTCTCTGTATAAATGTGGCATTTAGAGACTTGTCGCAATTACCATATAGCTACAGAACTGTCACTGCAGTTTTCTCGATCGGCGTTGCAATCTTCATGTCGATAGCTAGGCAGAATGAAAAGGAATGAAAATGCGTACCGTTTGTTTAAAAGATAGACTAGAAGATGCTCTATTTATTTGGGAAGCTTTTAAATCTGTCTGTCTTGTGAAAGTGGATTTGTCCTTCGATTGTGTTTTGAGGTGGTGGTTGGGGTTTTTTTTTGTGTCATCTGCTCTTAACACTCTTACGAATCCTTAGGTACTTTTTATCTGACACCTCGTTCATCTTAGCCTTTTCTATCCCTTTTTCTTTCACACCCTGGCCAGTGGTCAGAAAATACTTGAAAACGGGCTGTTTGCACCCTTGCTTTAATTTTATAAGGAGCATATTAGATTTGTATGCTGAGTTACTTCCTTACAGAAAATGTCTTGGCCACTTGACAGTACTTCGTTCGAGACTTTGTAATGCACATACGTCACTTTAAACAGGAGACTTTCCAAATGTACTAGCAAGCAGATCTGTTGAGCTTTCTGATGCTGCAGATGCAGACAGAAGGGTGAGAATTGCGCATATTCTTTATTCTGCCATACAGGACATGAACCTGATGGTGTTTTTGCCTGTTTCCAGCTCAGTTTGGGGGGCATTCAGAATTGCTGCTGCTAGTTAGACAGACATTGAGTTTGGTAGCAAGTGAGAAGCGCTTTCCATGGCTTGCCAAGTAAGCGTACAGGTTAATACTGGAATTTATTTTTTTGAAAAATTTTTTTTTTTTTTTTTAAATGGCATGGGGTCTCCTTTGCATTCCTCATCTATGATGCCATACCCAGGCTCTCCCCATTACTGGACTTTAGCCAGATCCTCAGCGTTGTTGTAATCCCCTGCTGAAAGAGATCAGTACCAGGTGGCTAGGGCAATTTGTGGTTTGCCATATCATTTCTGTTTTCGAAAAGTATCCCATTCTTTATTCCTCTTTCGCCCTTGATCTTGTGTATATATGTACACACCCAGCGTTTATTTATACCTTCTGTCTTCTTATTATTGTTTTAGGATTTCAGATGCATGCCAGGTTCCCACTGAATGCCAGAAGTAGAGATCACTACAGATGGAGCCCCAAAGTCAACACGGCAGCGGTGGTTCGCTAGTGGTCATTCAGCAGCCCTCCTTGGACAGCCGGCAACGGTTGGACTATGAAAGAGAGAGCCAGCCAACAGCTATCTTGTCACTGGACCAGATCAAGGCGATCAGGGGCAGCAACGAATACACCGAAGGTCCGTCTGTGGTGAAAAAATCTGGTCCACGGACAGCACCCAGGCAAGAGAAGCATGAAAGGACTCACGAAATCATACCAATTAATGTGAATAATAATTACGAACACAGACCCAGCCACGTGGGGCATGTGGCGCACCAGCATAACGCGAGGGCTCCCGTCTTGAGCAGATCGACCAGCACGGGGAGCGCGGCCAGCTCGGGGAGCAACAGCAGTGCTTCCTCGGAGCAAGGGCTGCTAGGACGGTCACCTCCATCCCGGCCGGGCTCGGGCCACAGATCCGATCGGACGATCCGGGCGCAGCCCAAGCAGTCGTCTCCGGTTGTAGATGATCTGAAGGGTCCTTTGAAAGAGGACTTGGCGCAGCACAAGTTTATCTGCGAACGGTGTGGGAAGTGCAAGTGCGGCGAGTGCACGGCCCCGAGGGCCCTCCCTTCTTGCTTGGCCTGCAACCGGCAGTGCTTGTGCTCTGCGGAGAGCATGGTGGAGTACGGCACCTGCATGTGTTTGGTCAAAGGGATCTTCTACCACTGTTCTAACGACGATGAAGGGGACTCTTACGCGGATAATCCCTGCTCTTGTTCCCAGTCACACTGCTGTTCTAGGTACCTGTGCATGGGAGCGATGTCCTTGTTTTTGCCTTGCTTGCTCTGCTACCCTCCTGCAAAGGGATGCCTAAAACTCTGTCGAGGGTGTTACGACCGTGTCAATCGTCCAGGTTGCCGATGCAAGAACTCCAACGCGGTCTATTGCAAACTGGAGAGCTGCCCCTCCCGGGGTCAGGGCAAGCCCTCATGATTTTTGGAGGGAGGTTTACTTCCTCCAACTTCTGTTTTTCAGGTTGTAGCTGATGTTTTTTTTCCTTTCTTTCTTTTTTTCTCACCACCCGCCTCCCCGCCCCCCCCTCCCCAGCTTTTGGGGGGGGGGCTGTTCTTTTTCATTTCCTTTCTGTCTTCCCAACTTCAAATACACACCTTCTTCCCTTTGCGTCTTTGCTCTCCTCTTCCTATTGACTTGGCTGAGTGTGGAGCGTTTTACGTAGTCGTTGCTGCTCTTTGGTAAGTGTGGACCTGGTATCTGCATCTGCCGCTCACTTTGGCAGGGTCTTTCGAGTTTGTAACTGAACCACTCCTGAAAGAGAGACAGTGAGGGCTCACTGGGCTCTTGAAGCTTCTTGCTCTGTGAATATCTTCCCAAAGATGTTTTTTGTTCTCAGCAATTTTATTTTTTTTCCCTTAACCCCCCCCCCCGGGTACCAAGGAAGAATAACTTTCATGAGTGAGCTGGATTGTGAAATAACTTTTTTTGTGTGTGTTCTTTCTGGAGAGGGATGTAAAATAAAGGCCTTGCCAAATGAAAGGCCTGACTCTTCTGTAAGCAGCCTCCTTTTTTTTGCCCCCCCCCCCTTTTGTCTTAACTTTTGGAACATTCTCAGTCCTGAGAATTGCCCTGCCTCCTTTTTTTACATTTTCAATGTAACTTCAGTTTTTGCTACACTCTGTAGATCTTCACATTGGAGACATTATGGCTGCAACATACACGTTTGTTTCTTTTGCTGTCAAATCTTTGAAGGATGTGGCTCACTCCACCCTCCCACTCCTGTTTTTATAGTCTATCAGTATCAGTTGATATTAAAGTTGGTGGTGTTCATATATCCAAACAGCCTTCAGGTATCATTGAGTCACCTAAACGTTCTTGAGTCCTTAAGGTTTCTTGTGATCCTTTGGTTTAGTGAATTTAGCTTTGCTCTGTACTTTATAATTTTATTCTGTCCCTGTTTTATTGCCTTAGCCACAAATTGTGGTCCTTTTTTGTATATTTTATGTATAAAACACAAAGTTGAATCCCAACTATTTTTAAGACAAAAGTCTGTTAAAACTTTTTTTATTGTAAAGAATATTTATTATGTGAATCTCTATTATTTTATGATATTTATTGCAAAAGACTCTGAAAATGTACTCATGTCTGAATATAACAAAATATCAATACTTAACGAAATAAGGATGACACGAAGAAAGTACATATGTTAACTATAATGCAGAAAATATATTAATTAATGAAAATGGCTCTTGAGTTCTTTTGTTATAATGACAGGTTGTGAGCTACGTACGCATATTGCTGGGTTGTTGGGCTTTCTCCTCCTTGCGGTCTGTCAGGTAGCAAATAACTTCCTATTGATACTTCAAAACCACTAGTCTGTGCTCTAGTTTAGTTTACATATGGGATATTTAATACAATTGAATGTATATGTTGTGCTTAACAATGCCAAGAAGCGTAGGCCCTATTTATTTACCAAAGCATTTGCAAATACGGTTGTGCAGGAGGAAACCGTAACTTCAAGGTTTTTTGTTTCCTAAAGAATACCAAATTAAGATGTAAACCTATTTTAAATTTTCCTATATAGAACTTCTTGGCTGGTTAAACTGTACGTCAACTGAAGTAATGAATCTCCCAAGCTCAAATCTAAATAAAAGGCAAGAGGCAGGATAAAAAATAACAGTTGTGTTGCTTTAGTTTGCTAGCTTTGAAATTTGGGGGGGTGTGCATGCGCCTATGTCTACGGCTTGTTTGGTCATTTTCCCATATGGTTTCCCAATGTCAGCTGAATCTATCTTCTGTCTTTAAATTAAAGGCTCTTAAGGGTGACCTAAGTGCCACAGCTACTTGTGGCCATTTAACATGTATTCAACAAAAAAGCTTTTCATTAAGAGTGAATGGGGAAACCCCATTCTTCTGTTCATGTGGGTCAAGGCTAACATGGCAATTCTTCTAAAGTTAAAAGTTTATTAAATGGATGTAATTTCACATGGTATTCAGAGTAAGTGGTTCTAGAGAAACTCCACTTTAAGAACACAGTAATAAGTTGACAAATCTGTCCTATCTTGTGTTTTGAAGTCCTGCTGCTTTGAATTGCCATATTCAAGCTGTTCTGACTCCTAGCATATTGATGATTTGAATAAGCTCGGCTTTTGTAGCTAACTCCGTCAAAGCTGATCCAGTGTCGTATAATGAGCTGACTGAAAAGTTGCATTCTTTATTAAATGGCACGGATGACTTCTGTGAGGTATAAAGTGAAATCGTCATCTGGCTCCATCTAGGAAACCACTTGCTTTGCAGCGTACAGTTGGCGATAACTGCTCTCCCGGCCTCAGCGTGACAAAATTGACAGGCTGGGAGGCTCGTGAGGCGGCAGTGTATGTATACGAAGTCTGCTTTCCAAGATCTATTCTTCGTGAGATGAAGCAAAGCCAAGAGAAGAACGTTTCTGAGGAGCAGGCGACTTGCTTTGCGCTACTTTCCGATCACCGATCCTTCTCTTAACAGTGACAGCTGCAAACAGCCTTTGGGAGACAATGAAATCCTTGTCAAACGGTCACCGTTGGTCAGATAGGACCATTTTTAAGACTGTACTGACACTCAAAAATAACGAGCCAACTGCCTTTTCATAACTGGATACAATCCAGCTCTGTGTTGAGTAAGTTTGCTCGAAGGGTGTTAGTTATTCCTCTTCAAGAAAAACGGTACACTGCTTACCTCTGCGTGTCTCTTTTTTTTTCAGCCAGGTGACTTATGTGGAGGTTTGGTTTGGTTCCTAGCAGAAGAGAAGAAAGCCCAAAGGACCCACACGTACTCTGTCTTTTGATGATTGTCTTCCATCACGAGCTATGTTTCAGATTTCTTTTAAAAAAAAAAAGGACAAAACTCACGCTCTAGTCGGTCACACTAACTAATGCTCCCTTTACTAACTAAACTCTGGGAGTAACTTCAGGGTGCAGTTCCTTAGGAGGAAAATTTGACTTTGACCTACACAGCAATGAGAAGATATCAGTTCCTTGTATGTCTGAAATGGTATTCTAATTGCCAGGTGTTACCTAGAGAAGGCAGTGTTAAAGCAAGGAGAATAATAGTTTTTTTTCTTGGGTTAGATGCTGTACCATTTGTACTTAATATACATCTATACATTTCACTTTCGGGTCTTCTGGAACGTAGGGTCCTTGCCTTATGTTATGGAAATGACTGTGACTTCTTTCAGGCAGACAGATTTTATGATGTAGAACCACGCGGAATTGCGTGAGAGCAAACGAATGTCTTTCGAGCGGAAAAAAATTGAGCAAGCTGACAGATGTATGAAGTAAGCCTCCACAGCTTGAAGAGACAAAAGTTATTTTAAATATGCCCTAAGTGGTCAGTCATTATAATCTGCTCTACTTTGTACAATGTCGCAACTGGAATGACCATCTAGAGATACTGTGTTTTGTTGTAAGGGGGTTTGCTAAAGGCTCCTGAGATTGCTGGCGATTCAACCCAAAATTTGTCAGTGGGCTGTTCGGGTTACTTTCTACATGTCTGTAGAGTGCCAGACAGGGGTCTGTTACGATGTAGATCGTAAAAATTATTTCTTAACCGTTTTCAGATAGCTTTGAGGTCTTATTTTGAAAAACAGAGAAAACTCTGTATAGAATGATTGTGTAATTAGGCGACAAGTTCAGCTGACCCACTAACCTAATTGTATAGGTTGGTGATGGATTTGAACAAGCCTGCCATCTGGTTATACACAGCGGAGTCCTGAAATGTGTCACGTAAGGTCTGGCATGAAGGAAAAATGGAAGTCCCTCCAGCAAGCCGGAATTCAAGTCTCGGTTTGCTTAGTGTTTTGAAACTCGTGGCGGGAAATGAGTTTTGGAAACAGATGGTAAATAAATTTCCACGTTCCCTGCTGGAGGAACGCATTGCTAGGGTGAGAATTTGAGAGAGTTGGGGTGTTTCTCTAAAGACGGCTTCATTACACTAATGCTAGTGTGGATGATAGCATTATCCAAGGGGGGATAATGCTTAACAAATGAAAAGTACTTGCTCTTGTTTATGGTCCCATATCATAAAGACAGGTGGGAGAGGATTAGCTCCTCTGTCTGTGATAAAGCAAATCTGTTAAGAGGGATTAAAAGGGCTAGATGAAGTGTTTTAACGGACTTATATGAAGTAATAGATTTTTGTCCTGGAGGAATGTTCTGGACTCACTGATACTTCTGTATTTCTTGTTCTGCTAAAATTACCTCCAAAATCTAAGGAATCCTGATTAATTGTTGGCCTTCTTCCAGCTGGAGTATTTGTGTCAGTCATGGTGGTGCTTCGAAAAACCTGGAATACAGTTTTGTTCTGCTATCACACAGCTGGATTTACCAGCCTTACGCAGTGCATGGGTTGCACAGGTCTTGTTTTGATTAGCCTTCATCAGCAGGCAGGTTGCTTTTAGGGCAGCTCTTAATCATTTGTACTTCCTCGCTGTGGTGGTTTTTCACCTTTCTTTTGCTGATGGGAGTAGCCAAGGCATGGCTTCTACCCTTGGCATTGGTCACCGAGCCGTATGGGGCCTGTGTTAACAAGCTTTATACTTATTGGAAGGATCTATTCAAAAAAACTTCTAAGCTACCCAGAAAGTTTCCTTCAGCATGCTCTGCTTCCACGTTGGAGCGTGGACTTGGCCCGTCACCAGCACACGGGACTGATGCCCCACTGTCGGGTGGGGGGATAAGGATGGTCTGTGAGTTGGGCAGCAAGCGCGGCCCGCAGATCCGCTTTCTGGTGCCGCCTCAGCATTTAAAAATCCCAGCACGGAGTTAGTCAGGCTCTTTGTGCACCTTTGCGCTGTGAATACTCGCTCGCTGCAAGTTGAGAGCTCTCGCAGTGCATGTCCCCGCCGCCGCCGCCAGTGCAAAAGCCCAGGCCCTCGCCAGACGTTCTCAGGAGGCATAGATCCCCGCAAGCGTTGCGATGACCATTAAAATTTCGGTTGCATTTTCTGTGTCTGCGTGCTTTGAAATGAGCTTTGGTTTTTAGGTACGCAGGTAGCAGCGTATAGGTACTGACTGCTCTCACTTCAACTTGATTGGAAATACCTTGCTATGTCCATGTACCTGTATTCTGTTACATACTGTGTTTCTCGGCGGGAGTGTTAAATCCAAACTTGGTGTCTGTTAAAGGCTAAAAGAGGAATACAGACATACTGGCCACCATATCAGAAGCCAACACAGGTGGAACGAAGCATTATTCCTGGAGCGATACTTACTGCTCAGTTTATATTTGTGATAAAGAGATGCAGTGCTGTTGTTTTTCCCACTATAATGCTTGCCGCTGCCACTCCCACTTACCCTGGTGAAGGTGTCTCGAGATGAGATACTTCCTCATTTGCTTTATTAATAAATACAAATACAGGACAGATTTCCTGCAGACCACACATGGTCTTGTTTCTTAGGTCTAAGTATGTAGGGGTGAAACCCTCACCTTACTGAATAGCTTTTGATTTTAGCTTCAAAAAAGGACCAGAAATTCACCTGGATCTTTCAATATTCCTGACATATGCACATGACAATATTGTAAAAGGAAGAGAAACGGTGTACGTCCAGGGGAATGACAGTGTTGTGCGTATTACACAATCAGCTATCTTCAGCTTGAAAATGTAATTGTTGTGAATTGCTCTTTTTTGAAGAAAAGAAACATTTGTTTTAGCCCTTAGAGCAAGGTGTGCCTGATAGCCATTCCTCTCCAGCATCGTAAGCACGCCTTGTTTTCTAAACCTTTGTATACGTGTACAGTGCTACGAATCTGAAAACAAATATCTTACAGAACACATTGTCAGAAGGCACAAACGTCTGACAGAGCCTCTACCCCAAAGGGCTGAACCTCATTGTGTTTGTGCAATAAGGAGCACAATGGGACTCGCATCCTGCCTGACCCTTCGGGGTCGCTACCGTAGTACGGCTGGTTTTATACCACGGAATATTTCTTCTGAATGAAGTCAGTGGATTTACACCAGTGATTAAATTGGCCAGGCGACAGCGTACTTACGCTGGGGCCTAATGCCACTGCAAGCCGGTCTGAAAGGACTCGATACCGGTGGTAGGGTTTTTTCCTTGTTTTCTTTTTTGTTTTTATTAATTGGGCTGGTTAATACAGCACACTGTCTCATGAATGCCTAGCGTTCATAAGTGTTTGGATGTTCTTCGTTTAGATGGTAAAGATGTGAGAAGTTGCTGGAACACCCTAAACAGATGCTGAAATTACATAACTGATTAACTACTTAATGGGTATTTTAAATGAAATCGCCTGTCTTCTGGTGCATGCTTCAACTTCCAAACCATCTGATGATTCTTCCAGTGCCGTGAGGATTCCTCTTCCACGCTTCAAGCAGGAGGAAAGGTTGAAGTTACCTGGCCTGGTAAAGGTCCTCTCCAAAGCATCATTTCTTGTGTGGTGTTCGATTTGATGCTTTTGGATCTGTGCGCTTTAGGAGTAGGACACCTCAAAATGAAAATGAATAAACTAGTTGCCTGGAAGGATGGGGGAAGTGCTGGGGCTTTTCTCCAGCCTGGATACTGGGAGATTGCACGGTACCTTCTTTTTAATATCAAGGTCTCATAGCTGCTCCTGCTCAAAATCCATCTTCAGCAACATTTATTTCTTTGCAAAATCAAGTCTCATTTATGCGACCCCTTCTTTTTAGAGAATAATTGTACATGTGTTCATTTTTCTACATAGCATGCAAAGTTCTTCTGTATGAAACACGCTACGACTACGTGAGCCTTCTGAGCTACTACTGAGGCACTTGCTGATTTAATACATTTTTACGTGCCCTGTATCTCTTCTGAAGCACGGTGAGGATGAGCCTGGTTAGTCAGGGTGGGAAATACAGTATAGTTGGATCTCACGATTTTGTTTTGGTCCGAAGTTCAGATCTAGGTATGAACTTTGCCAAAGTTTGGCAGTACCTGGTGTCTGGTCTTGACTTTACTGATCTGCAAGAGTATGTGAGGAAATACTGTTACAGTTGAAAATGCATCAATTCTGCTGCATTAAATAGTCAAAGGGTGTCTCTGCGAGCAAGTGGTGGACAGATAAGAAGCCCTTTGAGGTCTCCATAGAGATTTTTGTACGGCCTTTCAAATCTTGAGCTTGAGAGCCTGTGTGCTTGTTTGCCCCCGTTCCATCTCTTGCCCTGTACAGGAGCAGGAGCACTTGCCATGGTAGTTCCAGAGTCATCCATCACTGCTGCCAGGTGCAGATAACATCCCCTGTAAATGTTAATCTGATTTGCTGCTCCTGCTGACAACTCTAACACGCTGGGTTTGGGATAACTATTCCGTTCAGGTGGCAAAAATTACAATATCTCCTTAACAAGTAGCTCAAAGCATTTTGCACTTGGACTTAAATTCTTTTAAATCAACTCTGCCTGATAAAGCGGCTCTGAGGAAAATATTTCCCTTTTGCTGCTGGAAAAACTGAGGCCGGAGGGCTGCGGGGAGTCATGCCGTGAGGCACTGGCACAACCAGAAGTCTTTGACCGACAGTGTGGTGTTTTACTTACCAAGTCATTCTTCTGTACAGAGAGATGAATGGATGGGAAAAACCTCTTCGTGCCTGAAACTGTAGCACTTTCTGGGGAATATTTATAAGTTGTAAGTTGTAACGTGCCATAGATTGCGTGTGCGTGCAGGGTTTTGATGGTTTAGAAGCAATGTTAATACTCTTATGGGGAAAAATACATAATCCTAACACAGGGACCAATTTAAAATGTTCTTGATACAGCACACTCTACAATATGATCCATCTGTAATGAACAGTTCTACCTTTATTAGTTTTTGGGGTGTTTTTTTTAAATAATATTTGAAAATGGCAGTAATCCTGATCTCCGGGTGTCAGCATTCGGATATGTGGGAAACTAGGTAGGAGCCTAAATAATACGTTACTTGCGGGGCTAGAAACTAGAGCCATATCCTATGGCCTTCTAATTAAAACTCTTTATTTCCACAGATTTATTCTGTGGGCCTTACTAAATAGATCAGCCCTGGGTTTCTAATGGTGACTACTTGAGGAGGAATGTAGCCTTTGTTACTCTGAATAGTTGGGAGCAGATTACCGGGCTGCCAATTTCCTGTTGCCTTTCACAGCTGCAATTTGAGCCCTATTTGCTCCTGGCTCTTGCACAATTGAAAACAATGGGTGGCTTCTTTCAGGTTTCACTTCAGAGCTCTTAGAAACTGGGGAAGTGGCAAAAGCCCTACTTTACAGGTAATTAACAATAGATGATGTTTGCGTTTTTTTCCCCTTTAAAAAAAAAAAAAAAAGGGGCTGATGAAGGTAGAAGTACACACCGAGCTTCCCATATAGATACTGCACAAGTAGTCTTATGGATGCAGTCCAGACATAACCCTAGCAAGGTGATGGTACTGGGTCAAACGTACCTCCAAGCGAATAAACGAAAAAGCAGAAGAGAAGAGCTGTTGGGTTGCTAGCAATGCTGAAGGCTAAGCAGCAAAGTCTGGACAAGCTCCCCTGTTTCAGTCAGCCCAATATGTGTTTACTGTTATGAACCTGCTCTTTGATTTAGGGCCCCTTTTTATTGTATCCTCTATCTCCTTTATTAGGTGCACGCTTCTCATACCTTGTTGACATTTATGTAGGATAGTTAAATGTTTTCTTGTGTATATTCAGTCCTAGGAAACCACCTGTCCTGTAAAGTTTATCTGAAATACAGAAGCTCGTTTTACCACATAAAGACATAAGTGTCTGTTGTTTAACCTTATCTTGTTAATGTAGAGCTGTGGACACTAGGAAGAAGATGCAAAAAAGATCCTCTTGCATCGTTATTAGTATTCATCTAAATATAGGTTGGGGCAGACAGAAAATGTCTAAATTGGGATGCTCAGGCTCCTTACAGGTAGCAGGGAAGAGATAAACATGAGAATGAGAGTCACCTGCTCTCAGAAGTGAGGTTTGTGTCTGAACATCGTAGGCTGTGAGGTAGCATGCTGGCAAGTTTTGGAAAAAGGAATGGGAAAAATAAAAATGGACCTTTGAACATGCTGATTGCAGAAATTTCTCTTTGGGCATGTAGAGCTAACTATTTATTCGGCCTTGCTATGTATGTGGAAACTTCCTGAGGACGCAGAAGATTCGTGCACACACATAATGTCGTTGCTCAGTATGTAAATGCCCACTTGCATTCTGTATCTGCCAACCTTACACGTGCAAAAACCGGAGGGGAGATGGAAAAGCTCGCTCCGGTAAAACCTGCTCCAGTAAATCCTGGCTAATACAAATAGCACTACTCAAATTTTTGCTCCGGGTGAAACTTAGCAAACCATACTTGCGCTCGGCATCTCTCCTACGTTTGCCCTCCCAAGGCAGCTTCTGATTCTGTTGGTCTCTTTCTCAACGAGGGCCCAGTTTGGTGATGGGACTGCTGGTTTGAGAAGCTGCTGCCTCCCTGGGTAATGCTGATGCAACTGTTTATACAATACAGGGTACCTGGGCGAAAGGAGGGGAAGGGACTTCTTGTGCTTGACTCTGGTGGCAGGGGAAATGTCATACAGTGCTGTACCTGGAGGCAGCACGTGCTCTTTAGAGCTGCCTCTCCATGTTAAATGTGCTCTCAGGCTCTGAGGCAGTCATCTGCTCTCCCTCCTTGCTTCCCTGCCTGAAGACACAGTTTTGTAGGTGGTTGCTGAGACTGCAGACATGGATGTAGGGCTACGAGCCAAAAAAGGGACGTATCTAGCTGCACCTGGGGAAATTCTCTCCGTGCACTCCATCCACATGCATTTGAACAAGTAAGCAAAGTATTAGAAAAGAAATGAAAACAAGAAGCAATTCTGCACTTTATGCCTGTGTTTCTGACTTTCCCATGAGGCTTGTAGAATTTCATTAGCTTGAACTGTGAACATGACTTTTGCTTCTTGTTCTCACCATCTGCAAGGCTTGGAAAAACTGTCTCACTCAATAACCTGCTTGTGTTTCTCCTCCTTCCTGTGGTAGCCGCCCCTTTACTTCTGTGACTTAAGTGATATCTTTTAGACTGTAAATCTTGCAATAGAAACCATCCCAGAAGGAGAAAAGGATGGCAGAGTTGCAACACTTTGGATGTACATCTTCTCCAGAGCAGGAACAGATGAATGGATGGCCACGCTCTCTGTTGCTGATCTTCATCGGGAGCTCTGAAAAAGAGGGAGGGAGAGAGATTCTGAGTAGAGGCTTAGAGCCAAGCCGTAAAATTGCTTCACTGGTAGCTTTGTTATGGGATTGTCATTATTTCCTCCTTTCTCCAGTTCCTAGCAGATAATTTAGGAAGATACAGGAGATGTACCTGAAAAAATTTTCCTTTATTTGGAAAACGACAATACATTTCAGCAGAAGTTCAATAATTTTGGCTTTTGCTACTACTGCTCCTAAATCTTGTACCCTTGCGTTAGGGAAATGTGAGCTGCTGTAGCACTAGATGCATTTACACGTAACTTACGTTTACAACATAGTTGTATTTGAAAATGCAAACTGCTTTGGACCACACCAGTCCACTTAAAATCCAGCCCCCCCCCGTTCTCTATTTCATCCCCTAGCAGCGTAAGCACCTCCTGCGTGCCTGCGCTTAGTTTTCAGGTTTATTAGGTTCTGTTCTCCAGAGGGGAAGCAGAACTAGCTCTCGGTGACCAGCACGCAGCTGCAGAGATCAGGCTGCCGTACCCCTGTGGTCCCCGCGCCGTTAGAGTCCTTCCCAGGTATGTCCCCATCACCTTTCCCACCTGCGACTCTGCAACAGGCTTCCACTTGCCCTCGGAAAGCCACATGCCTCCCCCTCTGATGTCCAAATGTGCCCTGGACATTGCAGGTCTCTTTCTTTAAAAGGTAACTAAGCACCCGTTGCTAAACCATGTATAAATCCTAGTGTAGCTGATCGCTCCCTCTGAGAGTTGGGAGATTCTCCTGTAAGGTTCAAATCTAAAAGTCACAAATGCTAACTTTTAGCACAGCCCAGTAAACGTGGCAAGGACTGCCTCACCAGTACAGGTAAGGGAAATAGCAGCCAAAGCAGGAGGGTGCCCATCTCCTATTTATTTTCTTCCTCTTTCCAACTGAATTTATACCAAAGAACCCAGGAGTTCCTGATTTACAGTCCATTGTCACGGAAGTGTGTGTATGCGCAGGTTACATGAACCGGCCTGTGTTCGTACACCTGAGAGAACAGACATGCATTTTGCAGGTTCAATAGCTCCACGTAGAACAGAGAGACGAGTCCATTGGATTTAGTTGCAAATTCAGCTTAATGGACCCTGTGGGATGGGAGCCTGGAGTGAAGCTCACAAGTCCATGTAAGGGCTACCTAAAATTTGGCCTTGTTCTCTGGATGGTGCAATCTCAAAATTTCTGAAAATCAAGTTAACTCAGTTCCTACATACGAATTTCAGAAAATAACTACAGGCTACTGCCTTTAAAAATATTGGCCTTGTAAGTCCATTTTGCCTTTAATTGATAATTTGAAATGGCCAAGATAAAGCCAAGCATTGACTCTGATGTATGACGGCCACACCAGTGAGAGAAGAGCTGGGAACGGAACGGTTGCAGGGGTGCAAATGGAGAGGAGCACTTAAGATGCACTTTTTTTTTCGTCTGTCTACACACTTTGCGCTTGAGGTTTTGTAAACCTTAATACTCTTAAAATTTGCTTTTGAAGTTTCACTGAAGCTAATTACACCAATGGGAAGAAAAGTGATTTTATGTTGTATGTGTTTTCTTTTTTTTTTTTTTTTTCAGTTCTTATCCACCTGGAACTCGACACCATAAGCATTTACTGTGTTTTTACTTCTGTTACAGAGTTAAGGGGCATTTTTTTCCCATTATAAATACACTCAGTTTCTTTCAAACAACTCTCCTACCTTTTCCTGGCAGGGGACGATACTGCTGATCAGTACTGCTCAGCACAGCAGTTGGCTTAGAATTGCTGAGATAGATAAAATATATGTTTTCCCCTTATTTAATAATTATTTGCCATTTCACTGCAACTATCACTTCTTACTTAGCACACACAAGTAAGAGTACAGGAGCCAGGCTGGTCCCTCTCAACTGGACCAGCTCTTATGTTCTTGCCGCCCAGCTTTAATAAGGGTATCGTAGAGCAAAAGGAGAGCCTAAGCTTATATTTTAATCAAAAGAAAAGTCCAACCAACGCAACTGAGCCAGGCTCAAGTGTTCTCTCTAGGCAGCACAACCTGCCACAAGCATTGCCACTGCCAGTGACTCTCTGCCGAACGAACCTCTGGTCTGACCTGGAGGGTGCTGTGGCCAGATAGTCTGTTTTGGTAACCGTGTTGATGTTGCTAGACTGCATCCATGACTTCTTCACCATTGAATTTATCTATAAATAAATCACTGGTATAAACTGCATGGCAGGCTTGCAAAGATGGCCAAAATAAAAACCTTGACGGGAGGGAGTTAATTTCTGTTAGCTTGATTCCCCACTGAGCTATGGCCACCTGAAAGCCTTGCTGTGTAGGTTGGGATTCAGCTCTCTGCTACCTAGATGCTCAGCTTTCTGACAGCTGGTGGCCACACTGGTTGCCTGGGCTTCCTCTGCGATCAGAAGGATGGGAAAGGTAGGACTGGAGGGTGATTCAGCCCAGCCCGAGGACGGTGGGGTGAAGCTCTCAGTGGAGGTACCTCGCTCTGATGGCTGTTGAGGAATCACAGCTGAACAGCTAAAACTAGATGCCTAACATTTAGGTGGATGAATTTCGGTAAGTGAGGTGAATCCCACCCATGGGTACTTAAACTCAGTGAAGGCCTTTTTTCTCACATTCTTTTTTTTTTTCATCTCCTCCTCTGCCTTGCTTTCTGACTTTCACTGAGACATGTTGGCAAAGGGTCTTTCTGTCTGTTCTGCAGCGTTTATGTAAAATACAATTAATGATAGAAATATCTCCCATGATATGAGCTGCATGATAGACAACCCTTTCCTCCTCATGCTTTTGCATTCTGTGGGCACAGGGGTGATATGCGGGGATATGTGCATATGCGCTCAGCATAAACCAAAGTTTTTCCTCTCTTACATCTAAAAATCTCTCCAGCACATTTGGACAGACTGTTCTGTTGGTCAGCCTTGCTCATACGTGATGTTCTGCTGCAGAAAATGATGTCCCCATCATGTTTTTCAGAGGATGTAAATTTGCCAAAACAAATGATGGGCAGAGGAATGCCTGACAACTTTGCTTGGATTTTACGTAACCTTTACAATATCCTCTCGCAGTGCCTCCCAGATAAGTAGGTGGTATGCCAAAAAAAGAGGACAGTTAAAACTTGTAATGATCTCATCTGATCTCTCTGTTTTAAACAAGATGCTTTTTGATGGGTTATGAGACATGACATCAGAGTTTTCGGTTTCATGCCTGAGGTATGCTGGAGGGAGCCTGCTGCAGCTATGGTGGTAAGCATCCCACAGAGGCGACCCCAGTCACTGCATAGTAAGGGCTAAAGACGGAAGAAGCGTGAGCGACGACAGCAACAAGACAACGGATGAGTTGGACAAAGTTGTGCGATGATACACCTGAGTCAGAAGGGCAAATGTCTTTTAAATTCCCCAAGCTGGCTTGAGCCTTGGCTGGGATGCAAGTGTAAAGGGAGGTCAGCACACCCTCAGCCCCCGGTCTTTCTTCCATAGAGACAACTCTCATTCCTCAGTCTGATAATAAGCAGTGGTGGAACCTGTTTCGTAGTCTTCTTTCCTTGGGAAAAAACCCTGCTGTTCTAATAAACTGTGTTCTTATACTTTATGTATGTAGGAAGCAGTGTGAACAAAAAGACTAAACCAGGAAGATCTGCCTTCAAATCCCAACCTTGTTCAGGGACAACAAGCAAAACGTCCCATCTTCCTGCCTCTGTTTCCCACAGTACAGGTAATTCTGACCATAATGGGTATTTTATGAGATGTTACTGCTCTGTGGTGATACTGTACTTCAATAACACACTGCAAAATTATTACATATGTATCCGAGTTGTACGAAGTATTTTTTATTCTGCTTTCTGGAGGCATTAGTAAGAAGGGAGCATGCAAAGGGAACCACCAGGTGCAAAAATTATGGTCTCAAAGGTGACCGTTTTAAAGGCTTATATACCCTCATTTAAGTTTGTGGAAGACACTTGAGATTTGATCTCCTATTATTTAGAGATATCACTCTTCCTGGCATTTTTGGGTAAAAGTGGTAACCTTTGGTTTTACTTCCCCATCCTTCCCTGCTTTCGCACACCACGTCACCGAACCGTATGTACTCCACAGAGCAAGGCTGAGGATTTTGTGCAACATAGTCTAATTGTCATTCTATGGCAATCGCCTTACTTTTAAAGCAGCCTCTCCCCAGCAGGGCTGGAGGCTGTGAGGCTCAAACATAACTGGAGTTAAGCACTTCCCTAAGTGAAGGTGACAGGAGCCAGATCTCGCCAGGACACGGTTTATAAAGGGAGCAAGCGTTTTGGCGGCTCTGTCTCTTTTGCCTTCCTGCGCTGGAACCGCAGGGTATGGTCTGTAAGGCCAGGTCGGAGGTAGGGGAGAGCCACTAACACAGCTCTTGAGCCTTGGCTTCAACAGCTGGGGAGGGGGTGTTAGGTAAAGCCCCCTGTTTGCAGCTGGTATCTACAGGACAGGTTAAGACCACGAGGACTCACTGGCAATTAAAATGAGGCCAGGGTGGCACTGCTGGAGCTATGGGACCATGGCAATTCTCCCACGCCCGTGGAGCGATCTCCGATCGCTCTCTTTGTCCTGTCCTTGAGCACGATGACAGCAGCTCTTCCTCAAGGATAAACAGTCTTAGGCTTTGTTTTCTGTCAGAGTCCGCATGCCCAGGTCTGTGATCTTCTTGGAAGGACCAGCAGGCAGGACTGGTTCCAGTATTGGCAGCACCTTGTCGACCAGCTGGCTTGGCAGCGTTTGCTCTCTTTGGGACAGCCACATGTTTTCCCTGCTCCGGCCGGTGGGGCCATTGCACCGCAGCTGGTCCCACCACCGCCTCGCAGGACTGCCCTGCAAACCCCACTAAAACCGCTCGAGTACACGGTGTGTGTCCTGCGTTCGGCTGCGATGCCATCCGTTCCCCAACTGCTCGCTTGACTTGCCGGTCGCAGTCACCAACCTGAATCTTTCTTCTTGCTTGCCTTGGTCTTTCCTTGATGCCCCTGTGGCATTATCCTTGTCCCTGGTTCCCGCTCCTTCCCAGCTGGATGGATGTGGTTCTAGTCCTGTCTCCTCCCCATCCCATCCCTGTGGTAGGGGTATTCAGGCTCCCTGGCCCTGCCTGTGCATGCCTGCTCTGGTACCCCTGGGGAACGGAGAGCTGTGACCCTTAGCCAGACCCCCGACTGCATTTCTTGTCCAAAGAGTCTCAGCTTCAAATTTCTAGAGGAGAAAGAGTTACTGCTGCTTGTCTCTAGTACCTTCAGCTCAGGCCAGGCGTACAGAGGAGATGCTACCTGGCAAAGGGAAACAGGTGAAAGCACTTAGTCATCTGCAATCATTTCCTTAACAAAAGGACTTGATATTGTCAGCTGGTGCATAGCCTAGGGGTTATATTCTTATCTAGACCCAGGCAGGAAACCTTATGATTTACAACTGGATGTAAGAAATAGTGATTGCCTGCCTAATCTGCACAGCGGATTACTGGAATATATTTCTCTCAGGCTACAAACCTAAAGGATCCCAAATCAGCAAGACAGAGCAGTGCATCTGTGTGTTGTTGACTAAGCAAGTTAGGATACTGAGAACATGGTAGACTAATGCTCCAGAGTCTGTAAATTCAGGGTAAACTGAAACAATTCTGCCCTGAAAGATCTGAGTGACCCTTGTGGTGGACTCATTTCTGTCCCTCGAGAGCAGCTGTGTTACTCCACAAAATTAGCAGGTGCAAATTTACCACAGCTGAGGGGACACCAGGACAAGAGCCTTTGCTTCTCTGTAGGGGTATTAAAGCAGTCTTCTTGTTCTTGATACAGTTCATTGTTTGTCTGGGTCTTCTTCAGGCTTGCTGCAAGACCTGCATCCTTAAACCTAGGGGTGTTATTACAGGAGAGGTGTGATATGCTCCTGTGTGCCTTCTGGAGTCCCGCTGCCTTTTTCTTTCTTGCTGGAGCTACGATGGAGTACATGGCATATATTTGGTGAGTCTCTACGCAGGTATTGGATGCTGTAATGTGCTCTTGGGGAAGTGTGTTGGTAATAAAACTGGCCTGTGATCTGTGATTAAGCTACAGGTTTTTGGTATGTGAATTACAGTATCTGCTTTCTGCAAAATGCTTGTTTTGAGTCTGCTGGAGAGACCAGCTCCAGGTACTTACCAAATGAAGGTACGCTTATTCTTTGTTGGGTGCCTAACTAGAGATGAGCCTTGTCTAGGACAGGGGCTTTGAGTGCCTTTTGTGATACAAATGGTGCATGTTTAAAACCTTGGAAGCCCTGTATGTGGCTGGGAATGGGAAGCTGTTTGTTTGAGGGTATTAACTGTCTGCTAGCATGCCTTGCCCGCATCGAGGTGGCCCCAGGAGCAGAGTAGCTTGGAAATGCCACTTGCAATTAAAACCTGTATTTTCAAGTGCAACTCTGCTGTTTGTTCATGCTGAGAAGGGTTTCCTATCTTTCAGAGTCTTTTGGTCGCTGGGCTACACTTAATAGGATGAGATTTATTTTTTTGTTTGTTTGTTTTCTTTCCCCCTTGAACCACAAAGCTGCCAAGCTGTCCAAGGAAGGGTCTTGTAATTAATGCTAAGTGAAGTAGAAACCAGGATGGCTGCTTAGTGTAGGGCTAGTGGGCCATGCTCTGGCCTCAAAGAATGCCAGCGTAGCTCTGAAATAACTGTGGGTCTCTAGGTTTTTAGCCCATGGTACATGGGAGCAGAAACTGCCCCCACTGTGGTAAAGATGTTTGTTGTGACTGCAGTGTGAATATTATACCTCTGGGCCATGGAAGCATCCCTTTGGGTGGATTTTTCTTTTTGGGCACTCCAGGAAAGGCTAGATTTGCTTCTCTAAAAGCTCTGTGTAAGTTCCTGTTGCAGGTTGTGACCTAGGAGTTTTGGGGCTGCGATCTTGATGATAACCTCATCATCTAGCCTTGACTTGCCTGTAAATGGGCTGCTGTGGGGACACATGTTCTTAGATATCTCCTCCTTCTTGCACAGAACTTGGTTGTTCCAGTAAGTGGTTTCACTTCAAGTGTTGAAAGTGGCTGTTAAAGCAGCAGTAGTCTTAACCTGAGGCTCACCTGCTTTAAATTTGGGTGGGGTTTTTCCACCTTCAGGTTGTTTTCCCACTGGGTTTGCAGAGTGAGTGGAATGCAGTTTCCATGTATGCTATATGGATTATATACCTTGCTCTGAGCAACAGGACAGGGCTTTTTGCTCAGCTCTTGAGGAAATAGGGAATGTGGTGGGAAAGTCCTTTGCTGTGCTTTTCTAACACCTGCTGGGTGTCTAAAAATCCTTAGAGAAAAATGTCTATGGCTCGTTAGAAACCCTTAGTTGGGTCAAAACTGAGAATAGATCAGTACTGAGTGGCAAAAAAACATGTGAGGGGCAGGGAGAGTGACACTGTTTTGAGTTTTTGTTGGGTTTTGTTTTTTTTTTTTTACCAGCTTTATAATGGTCCATTTCAACTCCATGGTTTTCCTTTGTTGGCTTTGTCTCTCCAAACTATATTCCACATTTCTGTATCTGTTTGATATTTAGTCTTTTGTTGAGACTGTAGCAGAAACACTGGTTTCTTTGCATGGTGCCTTAGCTTTGCAGAGCTGTAGAGAACAAATACTGCAGCTGTTGCAGTCCTTGGTTTGACCATTTGGTCAAATTGCTCTTAGTAGTGGGTTTTTTTTTCTGTCCTGTAGCAAGTAGGCTATGGCGGAGGACCTGCTGTGTCATGTTTCTCAGTTTTAACTCTTGCTTTGTGGGTTTTTTGGTGGTGATTTTGTGTGGTTTTGTTGGTTTTTTTGGTTTTTTTGTTCGTTTTTGTTTTTTTTTTAAACAAAGACCCTCAAGTGTCAAGCTGTGTCAGACTTACTGAGAATTCTTGAGGTTTTTCTTGCTTTTTGACAGTGACCTTAGAGAAAATCAATGTAAGGAATATTTTTTCTTGTCTGATGTCTTCATGGATCTCTCTCAAACATATGGCGGTGTTTCCCAGCTGCCTTGGTTTCTCGTGCAGATGAGCCCTGCCAAACAGTTTCCTAATGCACCCTGTTAGGACAAAGGCTCAGTTGTTGTTTTCTGTTGATAAACTGGACATTTAACTGCTTCGTTTCCCCCCTACTACAGCAGGATTAGTCAGTGGCTATTTGCTCAGGCCCCAATCCTTGGGCTTGCTGGGACAATTGCTCAAGAGGTTCAGATTTAGAAACCAATGAATGTCAAGCTGAGCCTCTGAACTAAACTTTCTTTGAGATGAGCCAGAGTGACCTGCAGCGAGCTGTAAAGAAGAGTGCAACGACCCCCCACCCCTGCCCCCCCTTCCCTTCCCCAAAGGAAAAATATTTCCCAGAGCACTGGGAACCCTCCTGACTTCCTCTCCTGTGAATTCTGGATTAGTGTGATTTGCATGCTTAAAGTTAATTCACTAGTGAACGGAGGAGGTGTCTGGGAGCTTGAATAGATTCTGCTCCTCGCCGCTGAGTGCCAAGGGCCTCCGGTGCGAACCACGTAGCGAGGGAAAGTGAGGACATGTAGGACAACTGCAGGGGTGAAGGGAGGGAGGAGGGATTGTACCATTTGTACTGAAGTGTTTGCAATTCTGCCCTCCCACAGGCCATGGCAACTGGACTGAATGTAATCTGGCCCTTTTATTTTCTTGCTTTCATTCAAATGAGGCCATATAACAAGTGGAGAGCGAGAGGAAGGGGGGAAATGCATGAAGTATACATAATAAAGGTGATACAGCTGCAAACGCCGTTTGCCGTTTAAAAAACGCGACCAAACTCGGTGTATTGGGAATTTGAGTGTGCTCGGTCCCTGGGAGGTTTCTTCTGAAGCCATCTTTAAAAACAAAACAAACAAAAAAAGTCCCGTCTGGTTATCCACAGGCCTTGCTCCCTGATAAGAGCCATCTAGCATGACCAAATTAAATTGCGGGCTCCGTCTTGCAGCTAGCACTTGATAAGACACATCCGCCTGTTGGGAAAGTTCCCTTTTCCAATTTCGTGGTGCCTGGGAAAGCTGTTTTTAAATTGCGGGGGGGGGGGGGGGGGGGGGGGAAGAAAAGTTTGAATCATTGCACAGAGTCACTGGCCCCGCTGAGGGGGCTTTCTCTCTCTTCTGAAGAACAGACCACGCACAAAGCCAGATGGTTCCCGTCTGCTGGCTTTATTCAATGCACTTCCTCCCACAGACGGGAGCCCTTTTGCCCTCCTTCCACCCCCCTCTTTCAAGCATCCACCACTGGGCCTTTCTGTTCTGCGGCTGGAAATAATCTTTTATTGCCCAGTTGTTCGGAAGTGACCTTTTGCCCTTGATTAGATAGCACCAGGCTCTATCACCGGATTGCTTTTGAGCTGGCAGTTGCTTTTTTGTGTTCGCTGATCCGGTGTCAGGGAGAACAATGCAAGGCTTTGCAAAATTTTAGTCTGGCTAAGGCCTCATGTGGGATGGCTGGGGGTAGGGAGGAACGGCGTTGTATAAAGCCGCCTCGCGGACCATGATTAATTATATGAAAACATTTCCTTTAATAAACTGCAAAACAAATTGTGTTTTGGTTTGGTTTTTATATTCATCTCGCGCACTGATGCAAAGTGCTGTGCGCTCCTTTCCAAGCTGTTAGCTACTCCTCGATGGCGAGGAGCAAAACTACTCCTTGTTTCTCTTCTACAGGGTTTTGATGCCTGGTTGGGCAGGCAGGTGAGCTAAAACCTGCCCCAAAACCAGGAGGCCCAAACCTTCCAGCTGGCGTTGAGCTTTGCATCGCTGTGTCTCACCGACAGGGTGGCCAGAAGAGTTATTTCTGGGGAGATGCTCTCAGGCCCTGGAGGAAAAGGCTGATCCCTCTCTCTTCCAAAAAGCAGCTTTGATAGCTTTAGAAAGAGGAGGCTTTCCAGTTACCTGTAGACAGAAAAGGGGCGGTGTTTGAGGAAGGTTAAGTAAATTCTGTAAAATGTAGTATGGAGAAAAATAGGTGTTTCCAGAGATGTTTTAAAACCAAAACCCTAGAACTGATTGTGCATTATATGTCACTTGGCATATCAATTATAGGCACTTATGTTATTTGCTATTAAACATAAAATGTACTGCATCTATTTGGCGGGGTGGGTGGGAATCTCTTTCCTAAATAAATGGATAAACTATGCTTTAGCCTAAAACCAAACCAAACAAACCCCAAACCCACCTCTCCCCTCCAGCTTGATCTGGACTGACTTAGAAATAGCAGGAGAGAAGCGGTTATCCTGTAGGTTATTCAGTGATCCAAAAGCTATAATCAAGAAAGTTGGGTGGTTGGGGTTGTTTTGGGGGGGTTTTTTTTGGGGGGGGGGGATTTGAGTTTTTCAATATGTGTTCAAGATGGCTTAGTCTTTAGCAATCTGGAAAAAAAAACCCAAACATCTGGTTTCCAGTCCTATAGAAGTTAAAGGAGAAAGATCACTGTTCTGCAAGGTTTTTATTGTTTGTTTTTGTGTTTGGTGCTTTTTAAATTTTTTTTTTTCTCCCCTGATGGAGCTTTTCTTTTGGGTTCTGTCACTACCCAACTTTGTAGGAATTTTCTACAGGGACTAATTTGTTGGTTACCACAATCCCTTTGTTACTGGTGTGCACTACACTGCTCCCTTAAATAGTAACCTTTAAAAAAAAAATATTAGCTCTCTTGGACTCACTGATTCATCAGCAGCTTTTTAATTCCATCAAGGCTGCTCCTTCATCTGGGAAACAACGTGAATGTCCGTGGTGTGAATTCGACGCGTTCTGCGTTGCGATGGCAGTTTGCGAGCTCTGTTCCCCGCCTGTCTGGGCTGCAGCTGCCGGAAAGCTGGACCCAGTGAGGAATGGTGCCCAGCCAAGATGCCGCTATCCCAGGGAGCTGGGGCAGGTACCTCCACCTCGGGGCTGGGAGCTCCTCCTGGCTCCCACGACTTCAACACAGTCCAGCTCCTATACAGGGAATGAAAAGCATTTAATGGCTTTGGTTATTTTGTTAGATCAAGCATTTGGGATGCATTTTCTAAACCTGCACCATACCACACACATTCTCTGCCCCCCCCCTTTTATTTTTTTTTTATAAAAGACAATTGCATGCAGAAGTCTCCAGTAAAATAACATTATTAAGGCTTTTTGGTCGGCCCTCGTGAGCCGGGAATGATCAGAGTTAGGGTTTCCTGTGCACGGTTTGTAGGTAGGCTTGTGTGGTCATCAGTTACGTCACACGCAGTTTTATTTTTGTTGAGAGACCCCAGCCTCAGCTGGCGCAGAGAGCGGGTCTGTCCCGCGGCTCTCCCCGGGCTGCGTGCTTGGGAGGGCTGAGCACAGCAGGTAGGTGCAGGGAAAGAAGGGATGCAGTCTGTTTAAAGCGAAGGGTTGTTGCACTGGACAATTGTATGTGGTTTTTTAACCCTGGTCACTTAAATTTCATTGTTTGCAGGCTGTAAATACTTGTGTGTTCTTTATTTCTTTTGGATGCTTGCCCTGGCACCCGGGGGAGCTAGCTTGCAGTGCTCCTAAGCCCACAGAGGCAGCTGGAGAGCCCTTCCATCGCGTGCCGTTTGCTGCTTCTCCGGCATCTCAAACTGAGCCCCAAATCTGATGGATGTGTTTGACATCGCTGCCTCCCTTCCCCACCCCAGTGTCCCTCGGGGTAATAAAGACCCCCTCGGGGCTGGCACTTAGAGCGGTGATGATCATCTGTTATGTTAAAAGTACTATGCCCATGATGAAGGAATGTGAGGACGAAGGTGAGGGGATCCGTGTGTTTCTGTTAGGCTGCCTACTGGTAGTCACAGGGGCAACCAATTTCTGCCAGTTTTGCTGCTCAAAAGTCAATTAGCTTCATGCTCTGGCTTTTAAAACAAGCAGGTTAAGGATATCTGTCTCACAGGGGTTGTTAAGACAAATTAATGCATGTGAAGCAAGTGGTTACTGGGGTGAACAGCATCGCAGGAAAACTGTTGAAGTAAATAATCATTCTGACTGCAGAGTGGGGTTTGAGTGTCACATAGTAAGGCTTCAAGACAGGGCAATGTGTGTGTGTGAAAATTAACACCTTCTCCCTAAATATACACAAAATGAGGCAGAGATGCTATAGGGAAAAAGAACTATGCACTTAATCGCGTAATCCAAGACTTGCAGCGTGTTGTGCGTGCTGTGCATGTGTTGTGTGTGATACAGTCAGGTAGGTTAAATACAGTTTGTGCAAACAACAATAGTGTCGCTGTTCCTGAACTGAGGCATTTCTCTGTATGTTCGTGTTTGCTTATGTTTCACAGTACTTTCCCCTTTAAAGTCAGTTAAAGAATTACCTGCTAAGTAATACCAGTTAGTCTAGATAGGAAGGTTTGAAGTCCTACATACCTCTCCATAGAAGAACCATCCGTGTGTTTTCACAGTCTCTTAAAAGGACTTGTGAAAAAGAGTTATCTCACTTTTTTGTGCATTTAGTTGCACTCCTAGGGTGTAAAATGTTCAATTGAAGAATAAAACACTTAAGAACAGTGTATTTATTAAGTTCTAAAATAAACTCTGAAGTGCTCTCTGTCAAGGCACCTGCACAACCAGGTATATTTGGAGATTTGTGGGTTATGCCTAACAGTCTTCCTGTTATTCAGCAGGGAGAAACGTAGCCTTGGGCCCTCAACATGAAAACATGAGGCAGCTCATGCTGATTTAGCAGGGAAGAGTAGCTTCATGAAGCTAGTTAGTTGTTGGTTGGAGCAGTTTTTCTTTGGGGATTTTTAAATTTTTTTTTTCAGTTTTTTTTCTCTTCTCTAACTGTTCCCCAAGTGCAGCAGGTAATTATTTGTGTCCTACCGGAGTTCCCTTTCCATTTTTCTCTTGCCTGATACAAAAGATTGTTGTACATGATAACTTGTTAGTGAGCCTAAGTTTGACTGTCGATGTTGGCGATAGCTAATCTTGCACGTCTCGGGTAAAAACATATGTACAATGTATATACTGCAAATATAGGGTCTGGTTCCTGATTTCTACCTATGTTGGTGTTTAAAGGCCTGAACTTTTTGTTTTCATTGCCTATGTGAGATCTGAGCTAGAGGCTTTATTGGTTGGGTTTTGGTTTGGGTTTTTGTTTGTTTGGTTTGGGTTTTTTTGCTAGCTCTGTGCCTGGTAGAACCACTTGTTGCTTTACAGAGGTTCCCTTCAGAAGCAGTGTTAAAGCCATTCAAGTCACTGACTGATTTAGTTGGGTTTTTTTGTGTGCATACATACACACATAGGTATACACACACATAGGTATACGCACACACACAACCCCGCCCCAAATAAATCTGCCGGTGACTTGACTACATATATATCTATTTGTGTATATATATAAGGATGTTTTTAGGTTGACTGAGATGTTACAGGCCAATGGTAAGGTCAGGTTAGTTGTTGACTGTGTATGCCCAGCATATGTGACTAGAAGTTGCTGAGCATCTCTGCGAAAGCTGGTAGGTGATGGCGGATTTCAGCGTATGCCTGGAAGCACCAAGTGTGTATTTGCAGGCGTTGTTCCAGTGTCACACAGTGACGCAGGGTGAGCCATGCTCAGCAGCAAAAGGGAAGGGCTATGTGCCTCTCGCGCGACAAGCTGGCAGCTCAAAGAGAAAGGTGTTTAGGCTCTGGGTTATGAAGAAAGTCTGGCTAGGCTTGGCTTTAATTGCTTAGGAGAAGCAACAAAACTTTCAAGCAGATGTTTCATCTTTTCCGAGATGAGTGGGTAAAACATTTGCTATCTTTAATGCCTGAGAGAGGAGTTCCTGTTCTCTCTACATCAGTTCAAGGGTGGAAGAAGAAAATGTTGTCAGGCAGCTGTTTGAAAGAGGTGTTCTACTGGGAGCAAGATAATAGGGGTTGAAAGTGACTTAGTAGTGTGCTTGCTTGCTGTCTGTAGCAATGTTTAGATCTTCACATAAAAGAAAGGCTTGGAAGTTGGAAGAAAAATGTGTTGGCAAGTAATGGAAGTGACAGTGAATGAGGCATATCACTAGCAAGTGAAGTGGGGACATGGGAAATGAGGGAAAAGCCGTAACTATGAGCCTGTGAGTGGTAGTGGACCCTGCGAAGTAGTCTTTTGGACAGCATGGTCTGATATGAGCTTATGTGTTCGTATGTTTGTAAGTGCAAGCAGACCACAGAGGAGCAGTTCCTGCCCTCTTTCTCCCAACTGCTTCTGTTTTTCCAGAAGGATGTGTTTAAAATGAGGATGTAACGCTTGGTGTATGCATGCAGGGATGTTACCCGAATCCTGTTGAAATAATAAGAAATATTTGGAATTAACTTAGATACTAAATGAAGGACTATGTTATGTGGTTGTATGACCTCCATAGTGATTTAAGTTCCTGGTGTGATTTTTTTTTTAACTCTGAAGCCTCTGGATGGTGGAGGAGCTGGTGTTTGGCCTATAACCCTGGGATAAAAATTCTGTATTATGTCACTTAAGTTTCCTGAAGCAAGCCCTAAAACACCAGCCCTAGAAAATTTTGGAGTGCTCTCAGGGCAATGTGCTATACAAGCCTATTGGTTTCACCACTGTTAAGATTTCATAGGACTTCTCTGTGAGGAAGAGTTTGCTTATGGTTCTTAGTGAATTCCCTCGCATACCTATTTTATCCATTAAAACGTTATCTTTGGATAGTAAGAAACATTGAAATATTTGCATAGATTTAGTTGCACTGCTTGGAAGACTTGTCCGGTGGTAACTTGAGCGCAGCTGAGAAGCAGAGGTTGTATCAGCTGTAGCTCTCAAAGCTACAAGAAACTGTTGAATTAACACAGGCTGTAGAGCTTCATTCATTCTGCACATGCTGTACCCTTATCTTTTGGTTGTAATCAGACTTCTGCTCTGTCTTCTCCCTCATGCCTAAGTTATTGCTGTAATAAGGAATTTAAATCTTAAATTATTTTAGGTTGGAAGGAACCTCAAAGCAGTAGTTCCAGTCTAAATTGCTTTTATATAGTTTTTAATTTGTGCAAGTTCAGGACACTTTTTTTTAAAATGAGAATTGATGAAGAACAGCTATCGGAAAATTCATGCTAGCAAATCTATTTTAATTCTTTCCACTTGTCAAATCTCTCATGTGGGTTCAGTGATGGCAGTATGATAGTTACTCAGTCAGGTTTGAAAGAAGTTGATAATAGCAGAAGAAACTTGAGAGTAACTCATGACTTTTTATCAAGTGGAAAAAACATAACCCAGTATGAGGCAAAGTAGTATATCTAGTTCTCATTGTCCTGTGTAGGAACCCATGTACGCGTAATGTGAGGCTATTTCCACTTACTAATGTCTTTGCCACTGTTAGCCAATAAGATGCCCATGACTGTTAGTAATGTTGTTTTCGGCTGTCTGAGCACGTTTTCAGATTTTTTTTTTTTTTTTTTCCACAGATGGTGACAACTCTTTACGCACTGAGTACATCTTGCGGGCTACCAGGCCACAGCCCACAGCTCTCACGGTATGCCCACATGTGAAGGGTCCTAAATATATGTCAACACTTCTGGCTGCAGTGTTGTAGTACAGAGATAGGCAAGCCAGCTGAAACTTCAGCAAGCTAACCACAGCAGCGTGAGCTGTAATGTGGGCTACCTTACCTAGTTTCTCCCTGTAGCATCTGTGATAACGTGTTCACAGAGGAAGTCATGCTCTAACCCACATCAACAAGTGGTCATTTCATGCCCTAAATCAAGGCTTATATCCTTTTTAAAGTATAAATCAAGGGTTATAGCCTCCTTAAAGTAATTTCTATCTTGCCAGAAGCTGGTGCTTGCTTGCACAGTCATAGTTTGTGCCTTGTAACTTGCTGATGGTGCACAGGGGCCACCCATGTTTTGGTTCAGTGTCATACTTAGCACATGCTTCCTTGCCTGCCTCCGGTGCTGCAGCTTTGCTGAAGGTTTTACCATGCCAAGCTGGCTGTTGAATTACTTTTACTGTGTGCTACCTGGCTCTGGAAAGCCTCAAGGTGCAGGTTTCTCTTGGCTGGAGGCTTGACCTTTCCCATCCTCTGTTGAGAGGTGGGCTTCTGGTCAAGGTTGCGAGCTGCTCCTCACCCTTGACTAGAGAGGGCACCTAGGAGATTTCGTGTGCTCAGGTGGAAATCGCTCTGGCTGGGCTGCGTGTCCTCAGTTTGTCCCTACTAGGTCCAAGCCGACTTTCAGCTCATGACATGTTATAACTTGGGTGCAGCCGTGACGCCGCTGGAGCGTCACCAGTTATGGCAACTATATTGTTTTGATCATCTCTAGCCTAGGGTGACTTTAACCTAAGTGATACACCTGTGGTTATCCAGTGCGGAGGAAATGGGGAAGGAGCTAACTGGGAAGCTTAAGGGAAGTGTGGGACAAATTATTTCATTTCTACAGTGTTTGAGTACAGTTTTCCTTGATGGTTTTGTTTGAATTTTTTTTTTTTAATACTTCATGGAGGCTGAATATCAGAGCTGGTCTTTGCTTGCTCACAATGTTCTGTCTTTAATAATTTTTTAGAGTTTTTTTGCCATGTTAGACCTGCCTAAATAGTCTTTGGAAAATAATAAAGCATTAAGACACTGAAAAACTGGGTTGCATACAGAAGAAACTTCAGATACCTGAAGTCACTTCGAGTTTCAGGATATGCGTGCATGTGGTGGGAGACGGGAAATGAGTTAATTTTCTATATTCCTAACTTGTTCCTTTCTTCTCCAGCACTGTTTGCCTGGGAAAACAATGATTCCCTTTCAGCCTTTTCTTCCCTTTCAAAGAACTGGCATTTAGTCAATGGGACTATTTACATGCAAAACGTGAAGCATATGCATAAGTGCTTGCAGGATTGTGGCCTTTTATTGTTGCTAAAGTATCACTGTTTTCCGGTTTCAGATGAACTTGTCATTTTAAAACTTGTAATAAACAAAATTAAGTCGTTGCGGGCAGGTAATTAGCCTTAAGAAAAATAAACAAGCTTTAAGGAGTTTAATGTTTTCCCCACCCCCAGCTGGGGAAAACGAGGCACTGCCCTCTGAAATAATGTTAAAGTACAGGAATAAATGTATTGAAATACAACAGGTGATGATAGTAAGTGGGGTAAAACCTGCTCGTAGTTGCATTGAAAGTAAAACTTTGACTAAGACCTCTGACAGTGTTGGGTTTTCTCTACTTGGTTTATATTTGACTAGTTTGTATTTTTCCTGTCTGTATTGGGAGACTCTTGCAGACACCTCAGTGCACTTCCAATGGTTTGCTGTGCAGTTTAGTCTGCTTTGTAAAATAACAACAAAAGCACGATAACCAAAATATCTGTCCCCTCCTCTGTTGCTCAGCTTAATACCTTTGATTTTCTTCTTTAGGTAGATTAACGGAGGCGCTTGTCTTCTAATTTGGTGACTACAGAAGAGAACTGTGACAGGAAACTGGTTTATCAAGATATAGCGAAGAAATAGCCGTAACTGTGAGCTGATGTTGCAATGTTTGGAAGCAGCTGGGCATCACTGAGTGCTCTTGTTAAGGCTCCTTGAGGTGAGAAAAGCTTTGTTGTAGCGGAACTATTTTCCGTGTGATCATCATGGTGTACGTATCCTACTTGAATTGCACTGGGGTCTAATTCCAAAAATTGACGCTTTCCTTGGGTGTTCAGCCAGGATTTTACAGTGTGTAAAAAAATTCAAGCCTGAGGTAGGCTATAAAAATTACTGGCTTCCTAGAGGGCAAAATAAGGCTCCTCTCTTAGGTTCTCCCTTTGCCTCTATCACCTCCTATCCCCACTGCAATAACTAAAACCATACAAAATAAAGCCAAGAAATCACTACGCCCCTTACTACGAGCAACGGTTCTATGGCCTACTCCTTGTACAGCACTGAGCACTTTTTGAAAGCTAAACAAGTAACAACCCTCTCAAAATAAACCAAGTTAAAATGGTAGCAAATAAAAGAGGAATGCAGTAATATTGTGCTCCTTTGCCTGGCTAATGTTTCTGTGTAGTCAGCCCTTGGTGTTATTGCCTTTATGAGATTTACATAAATTAGCCATACATATGTAAAAGGAAAATGATAAAATGTGATGACTGTTAGATGTGTGTGAAAAAATGTCATGAGTATCAGAGGTCTATTTGCATTAGAATTTCCAGTGGAAATGTCAAGTATGACCTTTCCCTTGTCCGGGTGGCTAATCCCATTTGAAATTCCTGCCATGCTCCTAGGGAGGGTCAGTGCACTTGTGAATTGAAGCACTGCACCTGCTGCAGCCTCTGCTCCTCCTCTTCCTCCCTGAGCTCAGATGACGGAGCTGGCAGCCTGCAGACCTGGGCTGATGCTCTGCCTCGCTGCCCTGCCTGGCTGTGGTTCACTGCAATCTCTCCTCCTGAGTTATAGGACTAAAATGTGTTGTTATGGATTTTCTTTTTTTTTTTTCTTCCTTGACATGTTGTTTTTGGAGGGCTTAAACAATGTAAAAGAAAGGTGCAACAGACAGATTAATGGTGACTGCTTACTTTTGAAATAGAGGAATGGTGATTAGGAAATTTTAGGGCAGAAAAACAGACTTTTTCTTATCTTGAAAGAAAAAAAAGCAAGAATAAAGATATGTGTGGGTTCATAATGCCTCCTGGATTATAGGATAAGAGTTGCACCTTTTATGATGAGTGACTCGGAGTCTTCCATTGTAGCAAATCAGTCTGGATGCTGTAAGAAGGTGCAAATATATTGGCAGGATATCCAAATGTTCCTCAAAGGCAATGCTAAAGTAAACCAACCCTGTTTTGCCACTACGTGGGTCTGTTGACAAGTTCCCATTACAGGAGATGCTTTTTGGTATTAAGAGGGAACCTGCTCTTAAATGATAATGTCTATTTCTATCATAGTGACTTTTTAATCCCATTGTATGTTGAAGGGATTTGGAAATAAAATTTCCTGCAACCTGTGAGAGAATAACTTTTATAACCCTGCTTATCCCAAATTACATTTTATTATTTTTTAAATGTTAGTTTATTTAAATATTTACTTTGGGAAATAACCATCAGAGATTAAGTTCTTGGTTCCTGTAGTAATGTGGGTATTATCAGTTTATGGTTCCTTTCTGAACCAGCCCTCAGTCAAATAATTTTCTGTCAGACTGGAGCTGTATTGGCAAGAACAAGAACCAGTGCTGCCTTTGTAATCGGTTCCTGACATTAGAGATAGTACGGCCAGTTCCTGGGCCTCCTCGATCTTATATAAAGTTTGATTAAACCACAAAGCCAAGATAGTGGGAATGCCAAACTTGCTCCTAATTCTGCTGCCAGGTTGCTCTATGAGCTCTAGCAAATAACCCATTTATAATCCTTAACCTTTGCGCCCACCCATCAATCGACAATAATATCCCATCATGTGTGGAGGAGGCTTGGTGTATGAAGATTCTTGCGAAAAAAACAACTTCAGTAAATAAAATTCAGTAGTAGCTTGTGTAATACTGTTGGGAATTTACCACTCCTGGTGTGTCCTATAATCATTATGACTATGCACGGTAAGAACCCCTATCACAAGAGCAGGAGTTGTTAGCCTCCGTGGTCCTGCGAGCAGGTTGCCAAAATCTTTGCGTGTCGCTTGTACTTTGCAGTGATGGGAGGTGCTTGAACAGTTTGGGGAGAGGAATGGCAGCATCTTACCGAGGTGAGCACGGGCAGTGTGGTGCAACTGGCCTTGCACGTGGATGAGGCTTGGACTCTGCAGCAACCCGCTCCTCCTCCTGGTTTAGACCTCCTGGGCAGGGTGGGGACCTAGTACCTGTGGGATGCTACCAACAGTTTAGGTCCACAGGGAGCTTACCTGTTCCTGTGGCACACAGCAGCCTGGTGCAGTGACTCATTAACAGCTTTCCATCCACGGTTTAAATTGTATTGTAGTGTGTAAAACCAGCACACTTAAATTATTGCATGACAGCAGGATGTTTAACTCTCTATCGCAAAACTGGTCACCACACCAACTGAATTATTCCCTTTCCTTTTCAGTTTAAGAGGACCCCCTCCCTGCAGCATCTGATTGAAATTGGTCCCAATGCCTTTTATTGTTCCTAGGGATACAGTATAAGCATATGTCTTACAGTGAGTGTTCTGGTGGGCGATTAGCGTTCTGTTAGAGCATAACCTTCAGCTCTCTTCCTGAGGAAGTGAGCTGTACTGACAAATGAAACATGTTTATCTGTTGAATAGAAAAAATACAAATAAGAAAAGTATTTAACTCGGAGGTGACTCAGTATGTGACAGGTGGGATGCTGGTTACATATTTTCCTTAAGGAGTGGTAAAAGATGACGGGAACAAATCTGTCATGTCCTCCCAGGGTGTGTATGTGGGCAATGTGAATCAATATATTACAAACATGGAGACTATGGGGGTTGGCTTTTAATTCAGTGCTTCTAAATCACTGGGGGCTAAAACTGAGGTCTTTAGGCAACAACCTGTCCTAATGCACTTTGCTAAAATACTCCCCTTGGGCTTCAGTGAAGTTACTTTCAGCTGATGTCAAAGCAAGCGCCATCAAGATTAAGTCCAGCGAGAGAAGTGCAGAGTTTCCTTTGTGGAAAAAAAAAAAAGTCTTGTTTCATCAAGCAGCCAGTTCCATGTGTTTATTTGAAAACAGAACATATTCTTGAAATGACTAGTTATTGTCTACTAACATTTTTACAGTAAAGAACACTGCTTGCCTCTCTGAGGAGCAGTAGAGCCTGCTGCCAGCAGAGCACCTGGAGTAAAGTCTAAGAAGACTGGACACAGCAGTTCCCCTTCTGTCTCTCTGAAAGTCTAGATGTGATCTGCAATCCATACTGTCAACTAGGCAGGCCATAGGGAGAGAACAGACACCTTGACTGTGTGTACTAGGCAGCCACAAGCTCATTAAAACTTTAGGAAATTTTTTTTTTAATAGGAATCTTTGTATGTCACTTTGTTAGTTTGTCAGGCCTTCCTATGGCTTTTTGTTACTAAGACAGAAACAGAGGAGGAAGCAATTCTCAAAGGCATGTGGGCAGGGCTTACCCTACATAGCCAGTAGTGGCAGTGGCTGCTGTCCCATTTTCTTCCCCTTAGGCTCCCTAATAACCACTTCTGGGCTATTCTGTACCCCACATTGCTCTTACAGGAGGAATTTGACACTGATGAAAGGACAGAGGTGATTGCTGTGCTGTCTTGAGCCCCTTGATGAACTTGTCTTTTTGCTGCCTGGTCATTCCTATGAGCTCTTACGAGTAGTCCCCATGTTGGACAGACAGCTCCAGCCAACTGGTCTGATGGGAAGTGTTCTCATGTCCTCAAATCTTCCCGTAAGTCTAAATTTTCCTTTAACACAGAGCCTACTTCCTTATATAGGAAATGCAACCTCTCCTGTGAAGATTTAGGAGCCTCTCCAGGCTGCATGCTATATCTTTTCCAGGCACTGTGCTGATACAAACAGGCTGGATTTCTGATTCTGTGGAAACCTTACAAGGTAGCAGCCAGAACCTCTGTAATAAAACCTTTCTGTTTATTAATGACTTCCTGTAGCTTTCACAAGCTATGATGCAAGCTGAAAACAGCCTTTTTCCAAGAACACCATTTCCAAAGGCTTCAACTACACAGGTAAAAATTCAAGTCAGATCAGAAATATTCTTTAACACTGAGTTACTAAAAGCTTAACAGTATATCAGTTAAATGGCATGGGCGTGACACAAAGTGATTATATTTAAGGAAAACAGAGGACAAACTAGGATCATAAACAATCTTTACAGTACTAGGACTGGGAAGAGAGAACTTAATATTCTAAGGCATACTATTACATTTGAGCTACATACCTGTCCCCCTCCCCCTTTTGTTCCAGTCTCCTTAGATTGCTGCACTATAGATCAACACTGTAGATCAGAAATCCTCCTAAATGGTCAGGTAAAATACCCCAAATTGAGGAATTTTCTCTTGGTATGGTAGTGGCATAACTCCCATCCTCATGTGGTTTTTTTGATACAGTGTTTCTGAGGAAATAAGGGGACTAATTAGGGGGTTTGCTGTTGTGCTCTGGCTATCATCAGGGCTTGTTTAGGCTTCCTCACGCATCTGAAAATAGATTTACCTCTGTGTGAGCTGCTAACACTAGCTGAGGGGCTGAGGAGCAGATGTCACTAATGGCATTGGTAATCTGCTAGGTCTGATCCCCACCAAAGCAGTTTGAGTAGAATTGAGGTGTAGTCCATTGCCTTTGTGACTCATTTTGATAAACATGAGCTAACTAATTCTCATGCTGGCTTGTGAGGTTGCTCTCAATCTAGGGAAAAACCCGAGAGTTTTGACCTCATAAAGGTTAAGTCCTAATCTGTTAATTCCATTTTCCAGACGGAGAAACTGAAACAGTCCTTGAAGTCGCAGTAGACAGTTGGTGGCAGATACGTGATTAGCAGGGCAGATTCTGTCTCCATTTGTTTCTCAAGCTAGCAGGCAATAGCAGATTCTGTCTCCATTTGTTTCTCAAGCTAGCAGGCAATAGCTGTCTGTCCTTGGCATATCATTGTGCCTGAACTCTGTCCAGGCAAGCAAGCATTTTGACTGTACAGGAGTTACTTAGGTGTTCTAAGTGTCTTCTGGGTCAGTACATTGTTGAAGATCTGCAAGATACTTCTTCATGTGTTCAGAATCTAGGTCCAAAGTTGCCCCCAACACACAATATTTGACAAATGCTGCTAAGTGCTAGATAAAATAAGTATTAGATTGCTTGACAAGTAGGGTTTTTTTTCAACTTTCTGTATTTTATATTACTGTGATTTCAAACATATGTGGTTATAAGCTTATCAGATTTCTAAAAATGAACTTTCTATAAAAATCACACTGGGCCCCTCAGCTGTGTTTTCCTCTTATTTATAGACAAATTTAAAACAAATGGTCTTCTCTTTTTCAAAAACAAAAAAGCGCAATGAAATGGAAACAGCTGTCAGAATGTGCTTTTCCTCCCAAAGTCATCTGCAATACAAAGTAAATCGGAGATTATTTCCTTTAATCTGAAGTACATTGCCGTTTAATGGTGGTTTCAGTGGCAATTCAAGTGGAAGCTGAAGGGAAAAGTGTCAAGACTGTTGCAATGGGATGTAAAGGGTGGTCTGTTTAAAAACAAGTCCTAGTTAAATGCCTTCCACAAAATGAAGAGGGAATTCTCCTTCCCCACCTCCCCCCCCCCCTTTTTTTTTTTTTTCTTTTCTGCAGCTGGGATTTGTTTCTGGGTAGCTAGAACTGCTGCTTTGGTTTTTGGGCCAGAACATGCAGCCCAAGAAAGTAGGAGGCAAAAATTTTGTTGCCCAACCCCTGTTCAAGGTGACTTACTCCTTCCCTCCTTCTCCCCTTTCTCCATGCCCCCCCTCAGCACAAAAGGATACCAACACTTACTGACGGTGCCCTGGCTTCTTTCACTTCTGCTTCCTCTGTGACACACCCTGACTAAGCTAATGAGCCTGCTCTCATGAATAAGGCTTGCTGCAAGATCAGGCATAGCGTTAGTGCTCCTTGCATGTCGCCTTGCTGAAGCACAACATTGCTCTGCCTATTTTTGCTGTATTTTTCTCTATCTATGGCCAAACTCATTGCAAGAGAGCTAAAAGCCCCTTTCTTGGCAATGCCACATCTGTACAACATTGTACTGTTAGAGGGTGTGTGAAGAAGATTGCTTGGTCATTAGAAAACAAGATATACAAACCTGAGGGATTGATATGTCTGAGGCCAGATTCATGCCTGTGCGTGTTAGTTGGAGCGAGGTGGCATTTTTCTATTCCTTCACACCACACTTTTAATGGGGACTGTGACTAATAAGTAGGGACTGATGATTGTGGAGACCTCTGCAAAAAAGTCTTCTGCCTCTCTGGTGAGCATGACTATGGTCAGTCAGTCAGGAGTCAGTCTTGTCTCCCTTGTGCATGAACAGGGATACTTCTTATTAATTTTTCCATTGCTACTTATGCTGGAGCCCTTCAGCTGAGAGGAGGCAGAGGGCTGGCTGCAGTCATGCAGGTTTCCCAAGGCAGTGTAAGAGATCCTGCCACAGTAGGGAAGAAATGATTGTCCGGTATCCACACGTGCCCCATTTCAAGGACTGCGATTAAAGCAGGAGCCCGGCAGTGCTGCCGAGGTGCTGGATTCAGGCACATGTTTTGGCCATGCCCTCAGCTCATGCTAAAGGGGTGGCTAGGCATCTCCTTCCTTTTCCCATGTCCTCCTGTATTCCTTCACCAGTCCTTTGGTTTCTGCAGGTGAGAAACTTGGTAGTGCTGGCTAGAAGGCAGCCACAGCATGGACAGCGTAGGATGGGGTGTGGAGATACTGATGCCTCGGCACACTGCAGCATGTGCTTTCTCCCCTGGTTAGATATAACCTGTGTGGTGTAAGCCTTGGCCTCCCTTAGTGCCTGTGAGAAGGGCGTACAAGTGAAAGAAAAGCAATAGAAAAGGGAGTGCTGTCCTGCAGAGTAATGTGGATAGCTTAAGGAGTTGGTCCTGTTCAAACAAAATGTGCCCTGCTGTATTCAAATGAGAAATTACTCAGGAGCAAAAAGTTGAAGTTTTGACTCCTGAATGGGACCTGTATCCCATAAAATATATCTGGGAAAGGATTTGGAGCTCAGAGGGGACAAAAGTATTAACGTAATCCTTGATGCGTGAACAACACAGCAGTGAGACCAGCACTGGAGTACAGCATCCCCTCTGCCTGCCTGTGCTTTTTTAAGAGGATGTTAAAAGATGGAAGGGTGCAGACAGCTTGAGAGCTAGTTTAAAGGCTTGAGTTTTGCATGGAGAGAAAGATCAAGAATTCAATCTATTTAGCTTATCACAAAGAAGGTTTAGGTGTGACTTGATGACAGTGCTTAAGCACCTCTGTGAAGAGGAAATATGTACTAAATGCTCTGTCATTTAGAAGGATAAATCACAAGACTGAACTTGAAACCAGAAAGCTCAGAGTTAGGCATGTATCTTTAGCAGTGAGGTTTAATAACCACTATAATAAACTACCAAGCAAAATGATAAATTCCCCAGCCCTCGATCTATTCAGGTCAGCACTGCAGGCCTACTTGAAAGACATGCTTGAACCAAAGACAAGCTGCTGGGATGAGCAGAGAGGTAACTGTGACTAAATGGCCTCTTGTACAGACACTGGGATCTCAGGTGATGCAATAGTTCCATTTAGCATTAAACTTCATGAATTTATGAAGTAAAGTGATTCTCTTGATGGGGTCACCTGTTCCAATAATAGATAGCAGCTTGAACCTGCTGAGTAGATCAGCTCATGCACGGAACAGGTCCACAGAGCAAACATATCATCCTCAGAAATAACTACATGGCAATGGCAAGTGTTATGTTAAGTCCTTGCTGTATCACAACACTACTGTAATTCTTCTGGGTTTAGGTCCTGTTGGAAAAGATCCAGTCTGAGCTTTTGTTTCTATCCTGACTCCAAACTTGGATATTCAAACTTCTATTAGTAAACAAAGCCATCTTTAATTTGTATGCATGTGTAAAAAAGGAAACTGCTAGTTTTTATTATAGTTTTCTTTTATGAAATAAGTGTACAAACTTTTATAAAATAAGCATACATAAAATCTCTGGTACCAGATGAAATAATTTGCTTGAGTTACTAGAGTGTCTATTTGCCTCCAGACAACCTCCTGTGAGCCTGCTAAGAACAGCAACTGTACATAGTTTAGTAAAAGGTAGTAGAATAGCATTTACAATGGGAGGGGCAAGAAATCAAGATGATGAATGAATGCTTTGATAGTGTAGTACATCGTTAAATTTCTGAAAGCTGAAACAAGGGCAACAGGAAAAAAAACCCAAACCCCATTAACCCTTGATTTTAAACTAAAAGGGTGTGTCTGTTTCTCTATTTCTGAGTTACAGAGGCTTCAGGGAGAGCTGACTGAAAGTCTCCTGCTGGTTCGATTGCATTTTGTGTGCTTCATAATCTCCTCTAGTTACCATGTTTCTGCTTCTCTGGTGTCCAGCTTTTCATCCCATGTCCCAAGTGGCACTGTGTACCCACCATACTTAATTGATAGAAGTCCAGTAGCTGTATGCAGGTGGGTGACTGTAGGAAGAACTCTGACATCCTCTTACGTTGTTGTTAATTTTAAATACATAAGTAAATATATATATATATATTTACTTATTTTAGGTGCCCATTGACTTTTTGACTGCTGCTTTTTCATTAGCTGAGAATCTGCAGCTCTCAATCAATCTAATATCTAAGCTGTCTCAGAATGGGGCATCCCTCAGTGGTATCAGTTCAGCTGCATTTTCTCAGTGTCTTAGTGAAATGTGGTGGTGTGGTCTCCTGGTTCTTCCTCCTTTTCATACAGTGTTGAACAGAATGGGATTATGGCCTAAAAGCACAATCTCCAGCTACTAAATAATATGCAGTAGTTAGTCATATATGATAATACATGACTTGATATTTTAGATAGAGGAACATGAGGACGGGTGATGAAGGATGTTCAAGCTAATTAATGCTTTGGAATTAGTATATGTAATCATAGGTGCAAGGTACTGCAAAACTGTCACTTGAAGAACGTTCACCATACTCTGAAAAGCTGTCCTGGGTTACTGTTAGAGATAAGCTTACGGACAAAAGCAACTATTGTTCTGATAATGTATGGCAAACCCTATTTTCCTTACAAGAAACAGGAATCAAAATTAGAATTCCAAGTTTTTCAAACACTTGAGCATGCGTGAGCCTGGATATGTCTTTATGTAGTTTTTACTTACTGATTTTGGTGTACGTGTGTATGCGCCTATGTTCTTTTAGTTACATAAATACTTATTTCATTTTTTATTACCTGCTAAAGTGAGAAAGAGGTTTGAAATCTCTGCGTGGGGCCAAAATCTCTGTACTCCTCTGGAAGAAAGATTGCATCTTTAATTGAATTATGTAAATCTTCTTCATCCTTTTTCTGTTTTCTCTGTTCTTAAATATCACTATTATTTTGCAGCCATCTTTGTGCTTCACGTTTTACAAACCTTAAAATTTTGTGTTAGGAACTAGTATCTCTTAACTAGCGAAGGTGCTTTGCCACCCCTTCTGTTTTGTTTTTGAATCTTGCCAGCAAAAACACACAGTTAATGGCGATGACTGAAGAAAAATAACCATTAGAGCAGCGCTACTGTGTGGTATACACTCTATAGCCATTACTTTCAGAAATCACTTAGTTTAGGGTACTTCCCTGTGACTTTTCTCTCAAACACACCCTATTAACAATGCACTTTGTCTCAGACTGTATTGCAGCTGATGATAAACAGATGGATCTTGGTCACTGAATGAATATGAGAAAGCTGTTTGAGCATGGTATGGTTCGTATTCCCATCCAGCTGCCTTGGGCTTCTGTCCTCTTGAAACCCTGCTGAACAGTGAAGGCTTCTAATTAGGTTTGAGGGCGAGGGTCTCTTTTGGGCCATATATCACTTTCTTAGGCAGGGCTTCCCCAGAATTTGCAAGAAGGAAAATGCACGACGCTGTCAAAACAGCACCTTCTTCAGAATGACATGAAAAAATGGGGTTTGTGTGGAAGTTGGCTCTTTGGGGGAGGGTGGAGGAGGGAAAAGAGGGAAGAAAGATGGTGAAAATTGCTGACATCTCCCATAAAACAGCTCTTGGCATGCTGATTGGATTGAAATGATGTTGTGAGTCCCTGGGGACGTAAACCAATATAACTGACTGCAGCACAGTGCGGACATGTGCGACGTTGGTTGTGTGCCATTAAGCGATGATCTCCGGATGCTTGAAGTGCGTTTTGGTTTTTTTAAGGGTCGTTTGCTTTCATGTTAAAACTTCCTTTTGTGGCAATGAGGTCTAATGCTACCTATAGTGCCACTGTGGGTACAAGAATTCATCTGTGTGAAATTAAGTGGTCTGATGTGATTGTAAGTCCACTGCAATCAGTAGGAAAAACATTTCTATGTGGCTGATGCCTTGTGTGGCTGGAATGGAGCCCTGGCACTGTCTAGGTGTGCCAAAGCACCCATCAGCCTCTTGGAGAGAGGTTTTTGTCCCCAGTTCTTAGAAAACGATGATGATAGTAAAGATATTGGGTAGCGAGATAACAGAAAACGGAGTCATCTGGCTGCATTTTGGTGACCCTTTTGCCCACTTCGTGTGTGTGAAGGGCAGACCACCACCTCACCGGGGGAAGGCTTCTCACAGCGAGAGGGAAGGCAAGGGCCGAGGAAGATATGATACAGGTTTCTCTTTAATTTTTATTTTTCCTTCAGCTGGACCTAGTGAATGCATGGTTCAACCTGCTACTCAGGAGCCAGCCTGCAGACCTTGTGTTTTTAAATTTACTGGTGATCCAAGGCTTGAGACACACTGTAAAACTGGATCTTACTATCGCCTGGGTGCCCCTGCCTGCCACATGCACGAATACAGGTGGGCAGGACCAGCACAGAGCCAGCTAGGCACGGCGACACTGACCGAATAAGCCGGGGATAGAAAGAAATTATAGCAGAAACCCCTTTCCAGCTTGGTGTGCCCCTGGCGCGGCGCCGCTGTGGGGGGGAGGCCGATGGTGACGGGGCACCGGCGGCCGCGGCGCCATTTGCATCTCAATGGCAGCTGCCTGTGGACTCGGTGCGTTTCCCTCCTTCTCCACCCCGCCCTGTCGGCGCCCGCCCGGGTCAAGGCTGCAGGCGGTGGAGGGGGGGACCTGAAATGGCGGCGGGGACGGGAAATGGCGGCGGGGTGCTGGCAGCGGCGCCCCTGTCCCGCCCGTGAGGTCCCTCACAAGCCCGCTGGGCCTGAGGTACCCCAGACGGGGCCAGATGGTGCTGCACCCTTCTGTTTAAAAATGTATGGAAACGGGCTTTTCTCCGTGGCCCGCTCCCCTGGGAGCGGACTGGGAGGCAGTCCAACGCTGCCGTGAGCCATGGAAAAGCCCCGTGTGCTTGGTTGCAGCTTCGTCTGTTGTGCCACGAAGGCGCAGGTGTCGGTGGTGTCCAGTGGAGGTGGCCGAAGGCTGGAGAGGGCTGCGGTGACATGGGGAGCCTCTCTGGCCGGCCCCGTGGGCGCCCCGGGCCTTGCCTATGTGTTACCGGCTGGGTGACGTGACTGAGGGCTTGGTCGATGTTGCTTTGTGGTAACTTAAGAAGGTTTTATACCCGCGTTGCGATGGCCTCGCAAGGAGAAGTGGGGAGAGAGCGGCCGAGGCTGCTGGAGCGTTTTCTAGGCTCACAAAGTTGCCCTGCTGCAGGTGCGGGTCGTTTCCACTGCCAGCTGTGCTGATAACCCTCACCTCCCTGACAACAAATAAACCCTGCGGTTCCCAAAATGTTGGGACACATCCTGCAATTCAGCCTGAAACGGGCTCAGTCAGCTGTCAGTAAGTGACCCATTTTCCCAGCTGCTCCTGGGTGCGCTTAGCTGTGAGGCGGCCTGGGTTTGAGCTGTGTCCTTCCCCCAAAAGTGCTGATGTAGGAAGAGAAAATAGGAGTTTTAGTGAAGCTGTGTTTACCAGGTCAATAACATTTGAAAACCAAAAGGAGGCTGAGGTAGATACTAAGAAGTCACTGTAAAATCACAAAAACCTAGTTCTGGAATAAACCTGTACTTTTCCAGCGTTTTTGCTCACTGTAGGAGCCATCACAGTTTAGATAAATCTAGGTTTAGAGGGCCCTTTTTAACATATTCAAGACTGATTCTAGGGGAAGGAGGGGATGAGCAGCTATTTAAAATGAGGATCTCGCAATGTCCATGAAAATCGGATGTTTGGTCTGTTTTAGCTTAACCCTGTCTGCATTGTAGATTTGCTAGAGGCTTGGATATATTTGTGCATTAAGGACTTCCATCTCAATGTAACGGGTTGATGCTGCCTACAGGAAGGAGGACCTGTTATTTCCACATAGCCTTTCTCTCTTTCTCTTCTATATCCTATTGCGCTCTCAAACAAACCTCAGACCGTCATTTTTGTGCTGCTTTCACCGATGCCTTCTGAGCTGTTTTTGGAAAGCAACAGGAAAACCTTAAAATATTTTTCTCACCTTGAGGGTGGTATGCTTCTAATATACGGGTTGGGACTGAACATTTTGAAACACAGGTTAAATAGATCATATCTTTCTACTGAACCATTAGAAATAACCATAAAGGCCTTCTTGGATAGTATTTTGTGTATGAGTGCAAATAATTTGCACTACGTTAGCATTTTAAAAGTGGGCTACTGAAATAAAAAAATGATGCTCATAATTTTTTTAAAGGTGTGAGAAATATCAGTTATTATTTAATCTTTCCCCTTACTAATGGAAAGTATTCATATCTATATATAAAACATAGTTTCATATGAATCTCCCAATTTGTTCCTCTTTCTCACATAACAGTACTTGTACATTATGCTCTTGTGTGTTTCAGTAACCTCAATAGCTCCCTTTTACCTTGGGAGTGAAAAAAAATCACCTGTACACCTGTCCCCACTCTCAGAATAATAAAATCTTTATGTGCCAGTGAGTATTTATCTCCAGCCATTGACACCAAACCCCTCAGATGGGGCTGCACAGAGAGTTTTAAAGTGGGATGCCCTGTGGCAGTTCATCATAGCTAATGTGGATCTCAGGAGGAAGAGAAAATGATTTTATGACTGTAAGTGGAAAAAGGACAAATAAACTGGGCTAGGAAGAGGAGTTGTCGTGTGCAGGGGAGCCTAAGGCTTTTGGTGTGGTTGCAGGAAATGGGCTGTATGCATCATGAGGGGTGCCCACAAACACACTCTGGGCTTTCAGAAATCTATTTAGGTCACTGACACTTTGAAAGCTTCATACATTTTAAGCCTAGGGGCTGTAACAAAGGCATGTAAACTCAGAGTGAAGGCTAGCATCCATCCGTGGCTGGTCTTATTGTATCCACAGGAATTTCAGATCAATGAAGGATGTTAGCAATTATGTGCTGAAATAACTAAGTACAATGGGATGAGGTAAGGAAAGCGCTTCAGCCTTGAATTTGAATTTCTTTTCGTTTCTGTTAGTTTGCGCCAACACCCCTTGTGATGCTTAGTGTGTCTCCGGGGCTGTCCTATATTGTTCAGTACAGGAAATTTGAGAGACACAAGTTCAGCAGCAAGCTTCCTAGTTATATATGTGGATATGATCTTTTCCCTGGTGCAAGCCACTCGCTGCAAGGGGTGGTTTCACTGCTGGACTTGTGAAGATATTTTATGGATGTGATGCTGGCTTCTTTCTTTTGGCACAAAATCCTTTATAGCTGGTATTGTCCTGGATTTTAAGGCTGAGAAGAAGTAACCATCATGTTGCTTGACTTCCTGCAAAACTCCAACCCCCAGTGTGCTGTGAAGAAAGTCCCATGTGCCGCCTCATGCTCCGCTTGTTCCTCGTGGTTCTTTCTGCTTGTAATTCCCAAAGGGCCAAACCCAGGGCTGTATGCCTGACCCCCGTATCCAGGCCACTGGGCAGACTGAAGCAAGGAGGAGGAATTCCTCTGAAGTTGTGGAGTGACTGTGGATCTGCTCCCCAGAAGCTGACTTGAGCCCAGTGGTGGATGCAGATTCCCGGGGTCCTCATGCTGCCTTCCTGAAAGGGATCTGAGTCCCGTTTCTCCCTGCAGCACAACCACATCAGTTCTGCTACAGTGCAGCCTTCTCCCATTGCAGAGCAGTGGGCTGAGCCTGGCTCTAAACTATCTCAGAATGAATGACAGACACTCGCAGAAAACCCCATTACAAACTTCCTTTCTTAAAAGCCAAAACGCACGCTAGGAGAGCCTAGAGTCTATGACTTCCAGTTAGGACAGTTAATCAAAACGATTGCCATGTATTGTGTGAGCTCCTTCACAGTTTGTGCATTTATCTTTTAAACATCTGCAGAACAGCATGGCTTGGATAGGTTTCTGTTACTACTCTGAGCCTTCATTGGCTCTTGAGAATGAGTGAAGAGGAGCCAGACAACATAAAGGGCAGACAATCAAAGCTTTTGACTTTTAGATCCTTGCAGATGGGCCTTCTGATGAAATGACTAACAACTGTTGCCAGATCAGCAAGTAGCAACCACAAGGCACCTGTATTTATTTAACTTTCATTTTGTCAGATAACTTGTCTTTATGCTCCTGCAGTTTTAACTATGGATTATAAGTCATGAGGCTTCCTTCTGATCTCTCTAGCACAAGTGTAAAATGAGTCACTTGAGATTGATTGTTGATAAGAGTTCTTCTACTGTAAAAGCAGTGTATGCAAAGGCAGGATCAGGCCAAGGTGCAGATGATGAGTCCAGTGTCTAGTTTGTTTGAAACATCTTTATTGTCAGCCTCCAGGGTGAAGTCGTCTAAGGGCACATACTAGAAGGAGGGAAGGTTTTTAGCAGCAGCCTTTGGTTATTGTTAAATAAATAAATAAAAATCAATGACCTCATTTTCCTTTTTTGAATGGCTATGCATCTTGTGAATTTGACTCTGAAAAAAAGAAAGTGAGACTATCTGCAGCCAGGGCCCCCCAGCTACTTCAGTCTGCCCTGGGTGAGACTCTAGGTGAGGGGCAGCCAGCTTTCCTGACCTTGCAAGCTGCCTGCCAAAGCTAAGATGTTGCCAGATGCCTCAGGCTACAAACTGTGCACCTCAGAGCCTGCGTTCCAGGAATGGCTCGCAGGTGGCGTTGCCAGCAGCTCCGCAGGAGCTTCGTTGCCCTGGCCATTATGGAAAGGAACAAAGCTATGTATGTGGCTGTGTCCCAGGATGACCTAGTGGCATTGGCTTAAGTAGCTCCTGCTGTCTTGCTGCCTTTCATGGGCACAGACTCTGATTGCCCAGTCGCCCCTGTGCCAATCTAGCCCTGCTGCCAGATGCCTCAGTGTAGCCCTGGCACATGAAGTACACTGCTTGCTCATGGGTCATATGAGGCTCGCCTTATTCTTGCCCATTCCCTTGCCTTCCTTGAAGGCAAATATCCAAAACGTGCAGTGCTGAATATTGGCTTCTAACAGAACAAGTTAGAACGTGCTTTGTGGCTCTGATTGCTGCTCTTTTCAGGTGCTGTAAAGGGGCCGAAGGTGGGTGCTTGACTGTTCCTGGAAAGCAGTCAGCTTCTCTGTTCCTGGAGTCAGATATCTGAACAATGGCAAATGCCAGATCTGTAATTATTTCTGTATGTATCATTCTCTGGTTTTATAGCTGATGCTTTACCTGTGTCCTTTTGGTCACTAGTGGCTTTTGTTCACCAAATAACATCCTGCTCATATATGTGATATGGCTTCTTGACATAAGATAAGATAACAAAGTGAACCTGCTCAAGTGTTAGAAGCAACGTTGCTGCACTACTGTGAGACTTGGCCCATGTTTTTTAGCAATCCATGTAGCTGTCCCTATAGCTTCATGATTTAGGGGTATGCTTTTATGTCTAAACGGGCAAACGTATTCTCTTTCTGATAGTGCAAACTAGTTAGAACATAGAGTTCTGCTAAACTTGATCTTCTTTTCTTTGTATATCTGCTACAAGATCTGGTAGTTTTAAAAGGCTTTTATTGTGACTTTTGCTGAGGATGGTTTTCTTTGGTCATTTCTATCTAGCTCTCTTCTGATTCCAAATACGATGAAGAGGATACATAGCTGATATAAGTATTTGAAGCTAGTGGAATTAGACCAGATTGGTTAAGGGTATGGGTAGTAAGCATAGTACTTGAAAGCTAACCATTTTTTTCCTCCTGAGAAATGTTCTTGCAGAGGGGCTTTGAAATTCAGATTTATCCCAAGTTTTTAGTATCAGGATTATTTAAATATTTAGCTCTGCTTTATTGTTAACTTTAGGCTATAGGGTATGATCCATCTTCAAGTTAAGTAAAACTTTCCTTTGCAAGGAATTCTGCTGAAAGAAGTGAAGGGAGCGAGGGGATGCTGTGGTGTATGGTGTATCACCCAAGTAAGAATGGGCCTGTCTTTCCCTAGTTGCTGTGTTGGCTTTACTGTGGCTTCTTTTCCTGGAGTTATCTCCTGCAGGGATCTGAATTTATGCAAATATAAGAGCACTGAACAGTGTCTTCCATTGTCCAGAATTGTGATCATGAAATGAAAATGCTGGTTTTGCTCAAAGGTTAGAACTAAGGTTAAGTGTGAATTTCTTGGCCTTTGGGAATTTTGAAAATAAAATTTACTTTTGCACTAACATCACATCTTAAAATCAAATTTCCGTCTTTGTTTTTAAGATAAGGTGAAAATGAGGATTTTATTTCAACAAGAAAATGTGGTGAGGCCAATTTTGATTGGACTTTACTGAAACAAGCAAACAAACAAACTGGCCACGCTCATTAGTTGTAAATCAATCAACAATTTCAGTCAGGAATATATATATATATTTTTTTTTTTTAAATTTTTTTTTTCCCTCTTACAAACAATGTCAAACAAAACTATGTTTGCTTCTATGCAGAGGCTTTGGCAATATTAATGTTATCACGCAGCTTTTTCTAGAAATTATCACTGGCAGCAAGTGTTACATAAAGGGGTATCGACCTGGCTGGTAACTCCAGACAGACTTTCATTCCCAGGAAATGTTAGGAAAAAGCCATCAGCATAGGACCTAGGGGCTGAAAATGAGATATTACGTAGATACATGGTTTCTTTTTAATAATTACAGTTAAAATTTGCTGCTTCGGGAAGTAGATATTCTGTATGTTATGAGGGAGGATTAAATGAGGCATCTTTCACTATCCTATTGTTTGTTCATGATGCTTGAATCATTGATATTGATCAAGAGTCATAAGCGAATATACAAATCCAAGCCTTTGCATGGTTCTGGACATGATTTTGAGTACATCAGCAAAAAATGGGAAGGGCTGGGTTTGGGAGGCTAAGGCTGCTGTAGTAAATGTTTTTCAGTTGTGGCTTACATGGGATTTGCTAATGTTCTGCGAAGAGCTGGTGTGTGCAGCTTTACAGATAAAATGTATGATTTGCTTATCACAAAAAAAATGCATGAAGGACATTGACAAAGTTTTTATTTTTTTCCTGTGCAGTTCCTGTACCTGTCAAAAGGACTTTGAGAAGGAGAATGGGAGGATCTGTGGTTTCCTTAATGATGACTGAAAGGAGATGGATTTGTAAGACAACTTTGACAGTACGTTTGTTGCTATAAGGGAACATTTGGGAAATCCCGTTTTGGGCGTTTGAGTGTGGCAATCATCCCGATGCTCTTCCTCATTGCAAACTACAATAACCCTGCCTAGCATCAGAGCACATATTACCCCATTTATAATAAAGGTGTTGTAACCCTTTCTGCAACAGTTTCTCTAACCTGGTAGCTAGGGCTGTTTGTGCTGACTCAGCAGCATTACTGGTTCACTGGCAGCACTGCACACAGCTTGCACATATGGCAGGGCGCTCTGCTTATCACTTGGTGGGCAGAAACAGGGCACAAGAGCAGGAGAGCTAAGTATGAACAGTGTAAGCATAAGGAATGGGACTCCCGTTTATCTTCAGCGCTGCTGAAATGCTGCGCTCCATGGCTCACACACAGTAATGTGAACTTTGTTGCCCTGCTCTTGCTGCTGATTACATGACAGTGTTTCCTTTACTTTGCTATTAGCTAGTTCTACCTCAGACTGCCTGTAAACAAAGTAATTTGCCGCACCTGCTTCCACTTTCCATGTCATGGACAGTTGCTGGTTTTACAAAATATTTTCTGTTTGTCAAGCTGCTCTGCCTGCCTGGAAATGTTTTGCCTGCTCAAATTTTTTAGGCTCATACCTCAAGGACTTGTTACTAGGTAACAGAGTTCCATTTGCCAATTGCCCACTATTTCCTTCTCACCGTATTACAGGCCTGATTATTAACATTTAGTTCAGAGAAATTGCTGTCATTATGTGAAGTAACTTCCTTTAGAGGTTACTCATTAACCTTAGGTATTTTACTGTGCGATTATAATTGCCAAATGCCATAGGCATGGAAAACCTTTGAACTCCTTAAGGTATTAGTGTATGGGAGAAATGGTATCAGCTGTGATTTTTATACATTCTCCACATCTCCTCCCCCCCCCCCCCCCCCAGTTATTTCTCCTTTTGACTGTATTCTTGTTCCATTCCTCTTGGCTTGCTTCATAGCATACAGAGCCTGCTCAGCTGCTGGACAAGAGAAATCAGGAAATAAGTCTCTGCTGTTCCCCTTTATAGATCTGAGATTAGCCCTAGCAAGCTCAGTGGTGTTGCAGTGCTCATTATCTGCTTACCAGTGCAACTAGGAACAGAATTTGATCTCTTGACCTTGCATGAAAAGTGAAATAATTGGGAAGCCAACAGTCTCCTGTGGCATGGTCCATGCTGTTACCATGTACAGTTTTCCAGCATTTAGGATGGCTTTTCTATATTTGCTTTGGGGAAATTCTCAATCAACTCTACTGTTATATATTGTGTTCAAGAAATGGAAATTTTCAGTCAAAAACATGACCCCCCCCCCCCCCCCTTTTTTTTCCCTTTCATTGTCCATACAAACAGAATCAGCTGCGTACCAAAGTGTTTGTCTTGGGGCAGCACGTGTTCTCTGGAAAAATCTTACTAAACATATTTGTCTTTCTCCCCTAACCCACTGCTCCTCAGAAGTCCATTGATATTCCTGGTAACTTGATTCCTCTGACAGGATAGAGCAAAGCTGCTGTAGCTGTAGTGTAGGTCTGTCTTGCCATGTGACTTCAATGAGGAAATATATATCATATTCAGGAAATTAGGGGACAAGTGAGGTATATATGTCGTGCTTAAACAGAACTAAAAAACCCAGAAAAAGTACACAGGCAATAGGCAGATTTGTACATGGAGCCAGACCTAGTTTTGATGGTAAGAAACAAAATGTTGTGGTGGGCAAGGAAACCTTAGTCTGGTAAATCTTCTAAAATACAACAGTAGAATAACCAGTGCTATAAATAAAAAGGGGGGAAAGCTAAGATGGTATTAACAAATGAGTACTCTCAAGTCTGAGCTGGGCAGGGGGTAGAATATAACAAGAATATCATGACAGAGCAACTTCTATCAAGCTCTTGATTTAATATTGCTTACCCACTCTGCTCTATCCTTTTAATCTCAGCATGAGGTGGTTTTTTTTTTTTTTTAAAGGGGGAAAAAGTGAGGGGAAAAAACCCTCAAAACCAGTTATGTGCTTGCATGCTGCACATAGTACAATCTCCATGATGAAAGGTGCCAAGTCAGTACCCTGCTATTATTAATAATGAAAAATGTTTAATAACACAGTTTCTGATAGTGGCCTAACTCTCCTCCTTTCTTTTTTTTTAATGGTAATTTGTTTCTTCTTTTGTCCTTTAGAACAAATCTTGCTCCTGATTTCAGTGGATTTTCTCATTTGATGATGTGTCAGCTGTAACTTCTCAACTACTGTGTGTTGGAATGAGCTAACTGGTGGAATTTGTGTTGACATGTAATGTTAGTCCCTGGGATAAATTCAGTGATCCATGAAGTCTAAGCAGTGCAGAAGGTGGGTAACACTTTGAAAGTTTTTCTAGTAAAACGGTGCTTCACTGACTTCATGTTTACTCCTCCTACTTAACCTGCTCACCTGCAGCTCCAGGTCTGATTCATGAGGTATATAATTCAGCACTCTAGGAATTGCTCAGTTTTCAGTTTTTGCTTTATAGGTTTATTGTCAATAAATCCACGTCACTTAATGCAAACTAGTAGTATAGCTTAAAAATAAGCAAACCCCAAACTAGCATTAACTACTTAGAGCTCTTCTCAAGAATACAGCACGAAATACAATTTGCTGGTGGGTAATGTGAAAATTATTAGCAAAACTTTATGCATGAGACAGCACTCAGTGAAATTAAAACACTATTAGATGCCATAATCATGTACCGTTTCAAAGACTTTGGGTTGCACACAGGTACAAAAGCATGCTCCAAATCATAGTTCCTCACTGTACTTGAAGGAAATTTATGCAGAAGAATCGGGAAAACAGGGTGCTAGCATGGCTAACACCTGAGACAAGGCATGTTACTGCCAGATGTGGCATGTTTCTTGCATTCAAGAAAACCAGTAAATGCCTCAAACCATTTATTTCTTTCTTTATGAAATGTCTAAACTTTTCTGTCCTCTGTGGTACAGGCATTACAAAATGTTTAGCCTTATTTTCATATATGACATTGTTTTGTTTGAGCCGGTGTCATGGAATAACGTTTAGTGTCATAGATGAGGGATCTAATGCTTTTTCTACAGAAACATCTGTGGTAGTTCAAATGTTACATTTTTTTTCCATGTGTTGAGTTTGCAAGTGCAGAAGAAACAGGTTTATTTTTAGACTAAAATTAGACTACATGTTAATACACAGTAAAGTACTTTCTCCCACTAAAATTGTGGCAAATTTTATGTTAAACAATGATTATTAGGTTCCCATAGAAGACAGTGCAATGGGGTAAATCTCTCTTGTAGCAACCTGCATTGTAACTCCACGTAGGGGGGGAAGAAAAAAAAAAAAGAAAAAAGAGAGGCTTAGAGTACAGCATAAATGGTGCTGTCCTTATCGCATACAATAACAGGCTGAAGTTGTCATAAACACTCTTTATTTTCCTAAGGTCCAGATATGTGCCTTTAAGTCTCATTGGAAGCAAGATTTATTGATCTGGAACCTCTATAGAAACATCTGTGAGGTTCAGTATATTATTTTCTTATACAAGTTTCTTTCTTTTTGAAAATGAAATGCATACCAATCTTATAAGATGGACAAAACATTATTGATTGGCCACCAGGAAGGTTACATTTAAACATACGGGAAAAAAATTACTTTCAAGATGCTTGGTAAAATATTTAGGCTTTTTTTTTTTTTTTTTTGTCATTCCTCTTCACTAGTCCTGATGTGGTCAGGTTTTTTTCCTTTCATCAGTAAGGGAAAATTGGAACGTGTGCTCAGCAGCTGTAGACCTGACTGATGGTATATTGCTTACTAGGCTGGTATATGTAGGAGGAATGATTAGATGTAAGTTCAGGATGATCATGGGGAGGAGTATGTGTAGATATACTTAGGGCAGAAGTTGCTGTCAGTTATGAGGCGGGGCAAAAATACCAAGGTAGACATGTAAATGGAGAAACTGAGTACCTGGCAAATGCTGTGATCCTTCCTATGATCCTTTTCTTGCCCCCCCCCCCCCCCCCCCCCCTTTTCCTTTTGAATCTCCAGAAGCAGAGCAGGGTGGGTTGGTTGGTTTGGTTTTTTTCCCTGGAGGGGAGGGAATAAGAAGAAATCTTGGTCTCTTAAAAAAAAAAGGGGGGGGGGGCAGGCAAGAAACTGATTCTGATTACACATTTTGATTTGTAGGGCCAAGGAACATGGTGAGGTATGAGCAATAACATCTGACTTGCTGCATTGTGACTACGATGTTTGATTTTTCTTTTTTCTTTTCCCCTTTAAATGCAAAGCTGGGTTCTGTTGTTTCTGATTAAATGTGTGGTGAGCTGTATGCCTTTAGAAAATTGCAAAATACTCTCTCCCCACACCTCCATTCCTCCTGCTCTCTATTGCCCAATGTGGAAGCTGTGGCTCTATGGGGATTTACCATTTCCTCCTAGGATCACCTGTGTTGTGGCTTAAATAAAAGTTTGTTTCTTCAGCTGTCTGACTTTCGAGTTTATCTGACTCAGGTTGACCCCTTAGTTTTATAATGAGCTAGTTTATTTGCTTGTGCAAATTGGGTTTTCTTAGACAGAAATATAACAGACTGTAAAGAGGCCAATCTTTTGATCATTTCACCTCCGGAAGGGGGAAATCTACAATGCCTTTCTGCACTCACTGGGCACTCTCTGGGTTGTTAATAACATTAAGTTACTGTTCCTGAACACTTTGTTGCAGGATTTTTTTTTTTTTAATACCATGTTGTAAAAGTCCGGTGTGTAGAAAAATGTTGTTTCTTCTCTCTATGCTAGAAATATTGATAGGGTTTAGAGCCTTATTACTTTTCTATTTGCAGGAAATACAGAGCCTTTGCTTAGCAACCAGTCTGACTGTTTCTAATTCTTCTTTAAATACATCTTTATGCTACACCTATAGTCATGCATACAGGGAAACACGAGGCAGAATGCTGGAAGAAAAGGAGGAGTAAACAGTTTGTGAAAATGGTGCCAGTTTTTCCTCGATGGGCCTCGATCCTCTAATATAGCCCAAGAAAACTGGGAGTGTTATGCCAAAATATCTTTTTAATAAACAACGTAGGCAGTAGGAAACAATACTGGTCAGGGCTTGTTTTTCTGGCTCAGAGCCTCATTCCAACCTGTTGCAACCAGCTATTGAACGTCTATGGGGACACCCCCATACAAGAGGCCCCATGGAGGAAAGGAACTTTTACATTTCTGTTTGACTGGGATCCTTGCCAGTGGCTAAGTTCAAAGTGCAGTTTCCAGTAATTTGCTGTTACTACTCTGCATGTTTGATAGGCCAGGACAGAAGCATGCAACCCGAAGTAATATTTCCTGATTTCTGACATTTCTCAAGATATGAATGGAGGTTGCTGAGGCACTAAAACTTGGAAGGGTTTTCCTGACTCCAACACCTTCGATGCTTTTCTTTTCTCCTCTTGTGTAGCCCCCTTCCCTCCCCCCATCTCCTCCCTCAGATCACATTCCCTGCTGTTGTCAGTTCCGTATTTGGATGACATTCATATTGATTGTTTCCCTATGCAAACACTGTGCGGCTGTTCTTATGCAACCAGAAAAATCCTATTGATTTACTGAGTGTGAGGGTTATTTAGATTGATATCCTTCTGTAGGAGTAATAACACTTTCATGTCCCCTTAGAATTATAGTAAATCTTTTCATTTTGGGGGGAGGGAATGCAAATGAATTTCTTTTGCCAAGTTAACTGTAGTAAGAGGGAGGTAAGCATAGGGAAAAGCCAGTAGAATAGCTACTGTTCTCTCTAACATATGCAGTTGTAGGCCATGTGTATGCCATTGTGGTTATGGAAGAAGCATCCTCTATAATTAAGATTATTTAAGCATTGCTATTGTAATCCTTTCTTTTCAGCTTTCCAAAACTTGCCTCTTTTGGGCTGATATTTTCCTGGCTTGTTCTCTGCCATGTCTCAACTTATTTATTTTCCAAGCAGGGATACAAATGTTGGAGAGAGCTGAAGAAATGGACCTCTCTTGCCTGTTTGAAAAAAGCTCTTGGCGTTTTTGAAAAATAGATCCAGAGTCAAAATGAGCTTTAGGGAGAAAGTTGCCTAGATGTGATGGTCAAAGAGGGGAAAAAGGCTTTTGGTGAACACTGTTTTTATTACTGAATAATCTACATTTGTGCAAAAAGTAATGCAAACGTGCTGTGTAAAGGCAGAGCTGAGGTTGTGAGGGCAGCCTTAAATGCTTAAAATCCTAATTATCTTTTTTTACAGTTTAAGTATGCAGGTTTCCTAGATACGCAGGGACGTGGGGGTACTAGTACATCTACCTACAAAAGCAGAGCAGTAGGAAATTTAAAGGTGTGGTATTCAGTTCTAACTGTACCCCTACAGGAAAGTGAATACTTACCTGAACAAAAGTGAAGTACTGAAACTGTGTGCTGATTTTGCACTGAAGCTTCACTTTTTGGCTGAAACTGTCATCTCACCTCTGTTTTGAAAACCAAATAAAATTCCTTTGACTAATATGTAGCTGGAGTTTTCAAATAAATAAGCAAGCAAATACCTTTTCTTCCAGAGTGCACTGACAGGTGGTCACACCATCCAAGCACTCATGAGGTTTTAATCATTAAACTAAACAGTTCCTTGAAAGCAGAGGAATTCAGAGTTAATTCTGATCTTTATACTTGTGCTGATCACTTCATATCCACTACAGTGTGTCCAGTGTGGTGACATACAGAGGACTGCCTAAACAGCAAGCTGAAGGAAACAGTGAGAACATATTTTTGAGCTGAATGTTTCAAATACTGTAACTAGAATTGCATTATTAATGATTAATGCCTTTTTTTCTGATGTTTAGTCAGAAATTCTCTAGGGGGGCAGTGGGAGAAAGCATTGAGTAGCAAATAATCACAAGATGATCTACAGTGGCAATTAATTTGCCCATGAGTGTAGTGCATCACTGGTACCAGAGTGTTTGTCATGTGGCAGGCAGCTGCGTTCCACTGCCTCATGCTCAGCCCTCCTCTTTAACCAGCTGCAGTGCATTGGCCTTCCTCTGTTTTGATTTTTGGCCAGAAGGATATGAGTGGAGGGGAAGGGAGAAGCCTGCAACCTGGACTGTGATTTTTATTTATTTATTTATTTTTTTCTTAATTGTGTGTGAGAATAATTCACCAAATGCTGGCTGCACAAATTTGTTAAAACCGCAATCTCCTGTGGGTAACAAAGCTTCTGGCTATGTTACAAGCACTGTGAAGTGATTGAAGAATGTCGGGTTGCATCATGAGACCAAACAGCAGGTAAACAAAAGGAGCATGCCACATTCAAATGAAATAACTCCTCATAAACCTGGAGGATTGCAGTGAACTTTGTGCAGCAGTGTTGCCGAGTAGCTTCCTGGCCAAGAGACGCACCAAAGATGTTACACTGAATATCTGTAATGGGTTACTATGCTGAAACTGCAACCTAACTGTTGAGGAAGATGTAGGGCTCACTAGATCATATAGGAAGTTTTCAGTATAGTTCTTTGTGTCTTCATTGTTGATATGTGAAACCAGAATAATATTCAAGAGGCTTTCTTTGGTCTCCATAATATTTGCTTGAACGTGAATTGTACAGAGGGAGTTGGTTCTGTACTTTGATATCATCTGTAGAAAATAAGAAATCATGAAAGAAGGAACATGTCCTGTTGCTCATTGTAACAATAAACGTTGAAAATTATTCAATGATCTGTAAAGTTCAGCATGGGTCTTACTCAAATAGTGAAATTTATGAGAACAGAGCAACTGTCACACTAGATTAGATCAAAGGTTATTGTGACCGAGTATCCTGTCTCCAGCAGAGGCTGGTGAGAGAGGGATTGGGAAAAGGCCTGAGAAAAGGGGTATATATTTGAAATGATCTTTCCCCTGCTGTATCTTTTCAGCTTCTGACAGTGGTGTATAGCAGCTTCCTAGTCTGATGTTTGCATTCAGACCATTGTGCTTGATAGCTGCTGCTGGACGTATTTGTCATTCATTTCTCTGATCTCAGTTTTAACCTATGTGCTTCTTTGCCTTGACCAGCCCCTGTGGGCACTGAGTTCCACACTGTAATTGTTATATGAAAAAGCAATTCCCTTTGTTTCTAAATTGCGGCCAGTTTAAAAACAGGCTCCCCGGCTTCCTTTATTAGATATGGTAAATAATTCCCTTTTTTACCACATTATTCTATTCATTATTTTCTAGATGTCAATTCTGTCCTCTCTTAGCCAGCTGGTGTGTCCTAATTTATTTAGTTTCTTCTTGTCCAGAAGTTGTCCTCTACCTGTTACTTTTCACGTTGCCTTTTTCTCTAATCTTGTCTAGTTCTACTGTATGCTTTGTGGGATGCATGGTGCGGACGTGAATGCAGCGCTGTAATCAAAGGACCCTAAAGTGTAGCCCATGGTGTGTAACCCCGTAAGGTTGCTTGTATGAGCAAATGACTGTGGACTTGAGCCAAAGGTTGTACTGATTAACCTGAGAAGACCAGTACTGTCAGGCTTTGTCTGTGTGGTGTCAGAACAAGGTAAAGCTGTACAAGTGCTCCTTGTTAGATGCTTTAAGTTCATCATCTCTGTTCTGAGGTTACAGCTGGGATGCCAAAGCTTTGGGTAAACCATACTTCAAGTTCCAGTACCTAAAACAGTGGGTGCCAAAAGAAAAAGGTGATACCAGCCATCACGGGATGATGAAAGTCTGTGACATGCTGGGGGAGGAGGAGGGGAGAAGTTCCTAACTTGTTCAACAAAAAGCTATTATACCCCCAACCGCCCCCCGCCCCACCCCTGCAATCCTCAAGTCGGGTAGTTTTTCAGGGTTTTTCGTGATCCCTTTTGGTTATTTGCATACGTGGATTTCTGCCTGTGAATGCTGATTATGCATTGCCCTTGAAAAGCGATTTTTGTAGTGGAAGATGGGGATGTATGTTTGAGGCTCCTCTCAAATCTTTGGCTTTACAGAGCACTGAAGGCCCCATGCACTTCAATAACAGCCATTTGCACAAGCTTTATAACGCAGCAAAAATTCAAGTGGTTCCTTTTGTGGCAACGTTATAAGTCAATAATTTGGGCTCAGATTGTGTCCATGTCCAGTGAAGAGTGAGGATTTCATTCCCCCTTCCCCTTGCTGTCCTGTGTAGGGAATCCAGACCCATTCCCCGCAGGGAGCCGAGCAGGCGAAAGGAAGGGAGTGCCGTCCTCTTGGGAGCTGTTATGGCATCCACTCCCCCCAGGAAAGAGGAGGGAGGAATTCCGACAATTCCTTGCCAAGCTATTCCAAGGACAGAGCACTTACACCCCACCAGCTAATCAGGGCTGTTCCTGAAGGCTTTATTTTAGCATCTGGACTTCAGTAACTTTTTTAAGCCTAGTTTTGTACTGAGGATTACTGTGAATTTAGATCCAAACCATTGCTTGAGTTGCATATCCAAAATAAGCATTGTTAACAAAAGCCAAGTGCCTTATGCATTTTATTCAGTGCTAAGAGCAGCTTGACTGCTAATATTTCATGTGCTGAAAGAAATGGAGCTGTAGTGTTTCAAGCTAATTCTGGAATTTTGAAGCATATCCTGCATGGCAAACTGTAATGCCCATGATTATGCTAGTGGCGATTGGTTTGAGGCCAGTGAGACATGGGTGCGGAAAGATACAGGACTGAGTCCTTATAGGAAGACAAACGTGCTCTTTGCCATGTTTGTTTAATATTGTACTATTAGTTTTTTGAAGTGCCTTTGTGTATAATGTCTGCCCGTGTTACCTTTTAAAATTTTTTCCAGGTCTGCTACTGTTCAAATAAATCATATAGCAAAGCAAGAACTTATCCTGTCTCCTCCTAAAGCACGTAGGCTTAATGCTTTTGCTGCCTAAGTAATTCTAACAGTCATGGTATTAGAGAGGTTTAAACAAAATTCTGCTATATATCCTAGCAGTTACTTTGGAGAAATATGTGGGGAAGGGAGGAGCAAGGTAAGAAAGGAGAGGGTGGCTGTCTGAATTGAGGGAAGGAGGAGAGCACTTACCTCTCTTCTCTTGCTGTGTCAGTCCAGCCTGAGTATCTGCAGGAAGGGGTTTTGTGTCTTTCACTTTGTAGGAATCCATGAACACAACAGGGTAGAACCAAGCAGGACTGAACTAGTCTGGAAGCTGAATTGCTTTGTGTGCCACAACAGTGTTTCTCTCCAGCTCTGGTTGAGCATTCTGGCTTTATGCAGCAGCTAGCTACACAAACAGAAGAAAAGCTTATTTTTCCTTGCATTGCTTTTGCCCTTTATGCTCTAGACTTTACAAGGAATGTAACTTTTTTGTGTATTGAGCCAAAGGATTCCTAAGTGAAGGAGCAGATTATTTGTTCCGCAATGTGCATGTTAGTGAAAAGTGCAGAGCAGTGGGTGTAGCCCATTTAATAGCTATTAAGCTGTATAGTACATGGGTGTAGCGAAAGCTTCAACTTGCATGGGTGGCTTTTTGGCAAATACAAGGATACAAAAAGAAATGGAATAGTTCTATTGGTGTGTTGGAAGACAAGGCCCAGATAAGTAGTGTTATTAACCAGTAGGGAGAGCAATTAATGACCAGGTGGAGAGCATCCGTTCCAGGTGCAGAATGTGAGTGTTGAAACAGCACTGACCTCGGACACACTGACTTTTACAGTAGAGTAATAAGAATGGAATATGCAGATAAATGAAAGCTAATTTAGTGACGTCTGGCTATAATCCCTTTGTCACAACCCCCTTTATTATCTAACAATCTTATAAGTGTATGGACATCAAACTGTAAGAGTGAAAGGATTCTGAATTGTCTCTCTCATTTGTCACCCCTTCTAGGGAGAAAAGTGTTGATGACCATATAAATCTGTAGAGGAGTGAGACAATAATTTGAGTATGTGTATAACATGATACATTGTTATTGTTTGAAAGGTAGAAAAATGGCTGTCAGGAGATGATTCGCAAAGCTTTTAATTGTAAATCGGGATTCTAGGTGATTAAATTCTGTGGGGACTTGATTAGATTTGCGGTCTCCCCCCTTCAACATCCTGGGATAATGATTAGTTCACTATCTCAAGCTGTCTCTAATAATGGGATGATTCTATTAGTTGGATGTTTCTGCTAAAATTATTTGCAATAAAATAATTGTTTAGAGTTGCATTTGCATGGTAATGGACAGGTTTTGGCTGTTAAGGTAGGATGAACAGATCAGATCACAGGGTTGCTTACAGATTCAGGAACATGGGGTGGTGGTTTATAGTATCTTCACCTACAGACTGTTAGGGAGTGTGAGTTGCCCTTGGTTTGTTCTTTTGCAGATTGTTCTACTGTTCTTAAGCATTTGGGAAGCTAAAGAGATATCGCGGTTCTCTGGTCTGGTGTCTAGGATACTTAGCTGTCTGGAGGTGGACACCAGCTCCTTGCTCCAGTGAACATTTGGAATACAAATTTCTCACCTCATCTTTCTTTTGCCCGCCGCTTATACTTCCCCTATCATCAGTCTTTTGGGATATGGAAACTGTATGAATGCAGCTGTTGGCTATGCTGGGGATGCTTGCTCTACCTACCTGCTGCCAAGAAGCCTTCCTGAAAGTTTTCTGGGGCTAGATCTTACATTGTGATTGCAACCAATGTGTTTTCTAGAGCAAGGCTTACAAATGCAGTAGGCAGAAGAAAAGTTAGCCTGAAAATCCCATCAGAAGAAAAAAGGAGCTGAGAAAATTGGTGTCTTAGGACTTAAATTCTGAATTTATCTAAGGATGAAAATCTAGAGACCTGCAGGATTAGGATTAGCTAGCACAGGGCTTGAAGGCAGTTGGTGTTACCAGAGAGAGAGAGATGCCCGAATCTGTCTTTTGGATTTAGCTTTGTATATTAACTCCTAGAAAGATGTAATGTGCTAACCACATAGTTAAGCTGAGAACATCCCTTTCCTATTTCCCTTGGCAGCCAGTTTGTTTAACTGTAGGTCATGCCAGGAAGGAAAGAACCTGAAACAAATCAAAGCTCCTCTTCATTTTCTAGTCTGACTTTCTCACCTGATACATTGTGGTGAATTGCTGTGGGAAGCTCGAATTCTGCCATATGCCGTGGGCTGTGATACAGCACAACCTGACTTACCCAGGCTGTGTCAGCTACAGGAAGTCTGAAAACGTGGTTTCCTGAAAAACAAGTGAAAGGAGGGGAAGTACGTAGTTTTTGTTTTGAAGATGGCATTATTGGAAACTCCATGAGCAGTTATGTCAAAATACCTATGAAGTAGCTATTTAGTCATAGGAATAGTTGCCATTTATTTACAAGGCATTTGTGCATGAATTAGGAAAAATCCTTTAACGTGTGTCAGACCTCACAGAGATGAGTAATTCTGTGGAAATAGTGTGCGTGTCAGACGTGACTGATTGCTTGTTACCCTGTACTCTGTCCTTTGTTTTTGAGAAGACTCAAATATATGTGCTAGCAATAATTCAGTATAAACCAGGCAGTGTCTGGTATAATCCACTTGTCTCTTGCATTTCAGTAGAAGATTCAAGATTTTCTTACTGACAAAGCATTACCTTGACAAAATCAAATTGTGAGGCAGTTTGCCAGTTGGTGTTAGCTAGTAAGCACTGGTTTGCATTAGGTTAGGACCTGATCTCTTTACTTTTAGGTTAATAACAGCTATCTTAAGAATTAATTTCCCCAAATGCATAAACACTTGTTAGTGAAACCATCCTGTGCTGCGCAGGGGCGGTTGTGATTGTTATCTTTCTCCAATTTCTCAATTCTGTGTGTAGAAAATAAAGCTCTTTGTTTCAGCACCTGTGGCCTAAGGTAGGAGTGGGGTCTGTGGTACATGGCTGATGTGTGAGGCTAGGAACTGGAATCAAACTCAGTGCTTCTCTTCAGGCTCCATATCTTAAATTTAATTACTTTTTTACATGATTCCCTTGAAATGTTTTGTGTTTTTCCCAGTGCTTTAATACTGAATCTCTTATTTCCTAGACAGGTCCCTGAGCAACCTGATCTAACTGGGATCTGCTTGGAGCTGGGAGTTGGACTAGATCTCCAGGGGTCCTTTCCAATGTACACTATTCTATGAAAAGTAAAAGATGCTTTGGGGGCTGATAGATGAGGGATAACAGGGCAAGCTGTGGAGCTGGAGAAGCCACAAGCACTCCATTTTACCCAAAGATATGAACCACTGTTGTTTTCCTGTATTCGTTGTTTCCATCTTACTGCAGTAAATTTAATGACCATTGTGCAGGACTTTCTCACAAGGGCCCTACTAGGAAATTATCTACAGAGGACTGAAGATGGAATTTCTGGTTAGCAATTTGTGTGAAGTCAACCTTTCTTAACATCAGTTCTAATTAAATTGAAGTAGCTTCTGTACCTGCGTGCATATAGTTTAAGTACAGGTGGAAAGTATGGCATGCAAAATGATGGATATCTGCAGAGAGCTTTAAAGTGAAGTGATGCAGCTTTGGTGAGCAAAGAAACATCTGGAGATGCCAGCAAATGTAAATTGGAATATAGATTTTTTTTTTTAATTTTTTTTTTTTTTTTAAGCAGACAGAAGGGCTGGGAAAGATAAAATACAGAAGATACCTTGTCCCCACTGAAGATACTGACAGGCTGAGGGACCACAGCAGACCTTGCTGCCCCATGTGTTTCTGCAGGGATTTCAGTCCAGCTAGGGCAGCAGTAACCCTGCATGATTTGAGAGAAAGAAGTGCAGTCCTTTTTGCAGTGAGCTAATTTGATTTGTTCTTTATCTGACAGACTAGTTGCAGCCTACAGAGCAGTTGTGGGGCAGCTTTGTGCCCAGTTCTTCCCTGGACTGGCACTGTTGGGAATTGGTCAGCCAACTGTAGAAAGAAAGTGTTTCTCCTGGGCCTCTATTAAATCTCTCTGCTTTGAGCTCCCTACTAACACAGGTGGCTTATGTTGGGCATGTCATTTTGACAGGCAAAAAAGGCTAAACTGTGGACCTTGAGCATGTACAGGTATGCATTAAATGCAGACCAGAGTAGTACTAGTGCTGTAAAAGCTCAGCTGGGGGTTTTGTATTATAAGCCAAAATTTCATGGTCCTTCAGTGTTATGCTTATGCATGGATTATGCACAGGGAAGATTTCAGTGCTTTGTGAAATCAGTGTTGCAGACACCTGAAATAGTGGATTTTTATAAAAATGTTTGCAGGGTAAATTTAGTAATTCATCAGTCAAGAATTGTTGACATAATAAAAGCACTCTCTTGCATGCTCATGAGTTCTTCTGCACACTTGTGGTTACAAGTGTGTCTGTGTCTAAAGAATATATATGGTAACAGAAGTATAGATATGCAAGGATAGCTGTTTAGTTCCTGAAGCTAGTGTGTATACTATAAATCTTCTGAAGTAAATGTCTAGCATCTGTTTCATAGTTCACTTGTGGCATAAATATCAAGATCAGTACTTCGCTGTTCACCAAAATGTCTGAATCCTACATCATGCTTTGTACAAAGCCCCTGTACAAGAATAGCACTTGAAAGTTTTACCTGCAGAAAAGCTTCCTGTTCAGACTTTGTCAACAGATGCACGAAGCTCAAGAATTACTGTTGACAGTGAACACTTTATTACGGGGCAAAAGATCCTCTTAAGAATGTAAAGTCAGCAGTCTGTGAGTGAAGAATTTCTTATGCATATCAACACACAAATGTTTGATGCCTAATCCTTTAATATGATTTTTATGGATTGATTTCAACAGGAATTCAAGGACAAATCTTCAGTAGCTGAACAGCCTTCTAGCAACAAGTTGGCTTTGTTGGAATTCATGCTGAAAAATTATCTCACTCTAGTTATTTTTTCATTTTGTGATTGCTATATACCAGCAGCCCAATCCTGTAGCTCATCTTCTGTTTTTTACTACTTCTTACTAAAGCAAACTCCTATTGACCTTTTCAAGTATTTTGCTAAACTAAGTGTTTCTGTTTATACAGGGGGTATATAGAATGGTTTTCAGCATTCTAATGGAGATGTCTTTAATGCTCCATTTATGGCACTGTACTTTGATATTTGCAAATTATTGGAAAGTCACAAAAAGCTTTGTGATAAAAAATAGTTTTGCCTCTAAATGCTTCCTTGCTGTTGAATTTACATCTCTTTCAGGCGGTTATTGAATATCCCAGAACATTTCCTCTAAGAGCAGTGGCTGTAAAGTTTCACTCTTTGGCCCAGTGAAGACAGCAAAGCTGTGCTATCTAATTTAAGCTTGTGTGTATATGGGGTCATGAGTGTGTGAATGCTTACATATCTGTATGCTGCAGTGACTTAGAATTGTTTGGGATCAGAAGCACAATTTGCTGTTAATTTTATTGGTAAGTTCGTGGATAATTTCCAGCAGATGTTTCCTAATATAAATGTAGTTTCTTATCCCTGTGTTTTTAGTGGTAGAAACTAAGCTAAGAAACTAAATAAGCTAAGCTTTCAAAGTAAAGCATGATAGTTTATGAGGATGATCTTTCCTCAGATGTTAAGTGAATTCACTGATGTCTGGGAAGGCATAAAAATAAATAGTATCTATTTAATGAATGGAATCAAAGATATTACAGTTTTGTAAACTTTGAAAAAACTGCCTAGATACAACCTTTCACTGTAACTTAGTTTGTGATGCATGCTTTCAATAGTATGTGTCTGTAAATCTCCTTCAGCAACTATTCGGTGGAGTCTGCTTCATCCAGTGTCAGTAGTCTGAGACTTCAGTGTCACTTAACATGACATCCCTGTAACATGATTGAGTTTTGCATTAGTTTTTCATTTCACCAAAAGGCACCTCTAAAATTGCAATTAATTGCAAATAGAAAAATTATTGCAAATATTTGATCAAGCTACTAAGCCAAGCTAGCTTAGCAGTACCTGAATATCATCCGTTACATGTGTTGTGTATGCAGTTTTGTGGTGGTTGCCTGCCCCCCCCCCCCCGGCCCTGTGACATGAACTACACGGATGAGAGATTGCAGTTAACCCCAAAGGTTTTGGTTGTGTTGTATCCTGGGACCCTGGTGTCTTAGGGCAGGCAATATTAACATGTGGATGACTCTATCATACATGTTAGTCTGAGCTGACGTTTCATTGCCATAGGGTTTGTCAGTCTTGTAAAGCTACTACTGATTCAGAACATAATTTCCATTGTATGTATGCCCAACGGCCTTCTTGCTTTCAGCTGGACTAGGTGACTTCTCTTGCATGGCAAATTGTAATTGGTTTGAGGGTAAACTCTTAGTCCTTCAGTAATTTCTCTGTGAGAGTCCATCCTGAATGTCTATAGAGCTCTGGCATGTTATCCGGAGACTTGCATAGTCCTCCTCCCCTTCCCAAAATAACCTTTTAGCTATAAGTCTTTCCAAAGCTGTCACTACTTTTCTGTTTTGTGTTAGAATATCTTTCTCCTGTATCGTATTTTTATGTGGAACATAGCCCTTCTCTAAACAGTCACGTAGTTTGTAGTGAGCTCAGGAAGAAGAGGCATCTGAAAGCTACTAAAAACATCAAGTGCTTCAAAACCAGCTGTTGTCAGAAGTAAACATACCTTTTGGTTTAAGTGATGGCTAAACTTTTTCCAGCTGTTGCTCTTGTCAAAGAATTTTAATTTGGAAGGAAGTGAAGGCTTTTCACTGTACTGTTCCTCCACCTGAGGTACTGCATTAGTTCACTGCACTCCAGATATTCACTAATCTCTCTGAGCAGAGGAGCTGGACACGGGTTTATTTTGTTTAGTGTGCGAGTTCTGCCTGATCCACCCTATTTAGTGTGATCTGCCTGTTCAAGGACAGTGAACCTCTTAGACTGCACCTGTGTTACTTGACCTAGGAGGTCTTCCCAGTTCCTGGGACTAGGTGCGTGTGCCAGACATACCCTGAATCTATATTAGGGTGAGACTCTGGGCTCAGGGTGACTTCCACTTTCCCCTTGTTTCTTCTTAGAGGCAATCCAGGTGAATAGACTAGATATGAGCTTTAACACACTCTGACAGCTCCCAGATCTGGATGGTTTGAGGGCAAAGAGGGAATGTCAAGCCTGGAAAGCATGCCAGGCTATCACCAGCAGGGATCTGGGCAAGACCTTAGAAGACCTGTTACCTACAAAGTATCTAAAGAGATTTCATCTGTTTAATTTCTTAAGTTTCTTGAGTTTGTTTTATTGCAAACCTTCTGGTCATTTTACATAATGTTGCAAAGGTTATGCCATAGATTCTCCATGTTATCCCTGGAAGATGTGGGCAATACCCAGGAGAGGAGAGATTTTTAAAGATATTTTCAGTAGCTCAAAATGAATTGGGCTTTCTTTATTGGGGCATATTCACCACTGTAAACTCTGAACATTACTTACTTTTCTGCTAATGCCTGGGGCTTTACTATCATTGCTGATACTGCATTTCTGGCACTGTATTGGCTCGAGTACCCATGCCCAAAATAAAATAAAAGCATTCAGTTTTTTGATTGTTTTTTCCAGAAAATGTTTCTTATGCTGAATTACTACATTGCTGTCTGCTTGAAAATCTGAGCGTTACACAAAAATTACTCCAGGTTTTTTCTTTCCTTCTGTAGGTGAGAATATTTAACAATATGGGAAAAACATAGGAAATGAACTTCTGTGTGGTTGTTTTTTTGGCTTTTTTTTTTTTTCAGACTTGGATTTTTTTAATATATGGACAATCAGGTAGAATAGAGAATTAAGAAGCACAAATAAGTATATGTAGTGACTATGAAGTAGGTGGCTTGAAAGGTTCATTTTATTCTCAGCTTCCCTTAGATCTATTTATGACCTAGTAGGCCTGTGCTAAAACTATTTTTATTCTGTAATCTAGGGGCAGAAAATGACACCAGCAACACTTTCAGGTAGTCCACTTTAGTAGCAGCTACAGCAATCAAAGGCATTCAGTGCCTTTCCTGCAAGGAAAGGGTTATCTATACTCTCAAATGTGAGAGCACACCCTGCTCTAGCCTGCAGGCACACAGATAATAATAACATGGAAGGATGGCAGCCTGCGCTCTGGAACGGTTTATGAGGAGGAAGTCCGCAATTACATATTTCTGGGCAAACATTAACCAAGACTGAAGCCTAGTTTCGAAGAAAAACAACAGACTGGAACCTCCAGTAATATAGCTGTTATGCAGACTGGAAGTAGCAAACATTCATGTAGCGTTAGAAGCAAAGTAAGAATAGCCTGACAACAAAGCAAAAGGCTTGATAATATTAGCATATCCTGGTGTGCACTTGCAGAAAGTATCTTTCCTGATGCAGTCCTCCAGTGATATTGGCAAGAGCAAGGAGATTTTTTTAAGTACTCTCTAGCTTTCTGAAAACAGACCTAAGCCAAAGTAATGGAACTATTGTTTGCTGTGCTAATGGCCTAATCCATTTATATCGGTGGTTTCAGAGCTTACCACCACACACTGAAGTTTCTCCTTTAAAAAACAAGTTACTCTGGGCATCTCTCAATCACTGCGGTTACCATGCTAGAAACAATTGCTATTCTGTGCTGTGGTTTTGTAAAGTAGCAGTCTTATTTAGAGCTTTGTGTGCTAAACTCGGATATGCCCATTCTATTATAGAGTCTGTGTACCTAAAAATGGAATTGTTACACTAAAATTAAGTAGACAGCCAAATGATACATACTTCCTCTCCTTTGTTTTTTCTGACAGACCACAATTACTGCAAAGAAGCTGTCTGCTCATTACTGCAAGCTCTGGGGAAAACGAGTGACAGAATATAGACCAGTATAGGAGAGGAGCGTTAGTCTAAAGAGACACTTGCTGTGGCAAGCATAATATATAAATTCCAAAGTTAAGCACTTTGGAAAAAGTCCAAAAGTTGAAGATACATACATTACTGCTGCTAGGGGGAAGGAAGGGAATCTTAAATCTCTCCATAGAGAATATTTACTTGGCTTTTCTTTCCTTTCCTTTCCTTTTTTTAAAGGGCAAGACAGCTGTGACTGAGAAACCTTACACTTGGATTAGACTATTGGAATCAGGTTTAATGGTAAAAGTTCATTTATTCTGTTTTTAGCTGGGCTAAAATAGACTAGATATTTCAGGAGATAAGTTTAGTGTCCTAACATCATTCACTGCTAGGGCAGACACGTACCTACCTACTCCTGCTAGGAACTTGAAATCACTAACATCTGATAGCCCTTAGGAAAGCTAAAATGAAGTGAAGTTACTGGCTCAGCTGACTTCATGGTGGACAGTTGTTCCTGCCCCAGTGCCTGTCTTCACGATTAGCACCGATTAACAGTCATGCCGCAACCAATACTCCACAGTGAGACTGGAATGGAAAATGCAGTCTTGGGGACTCTGTGAGGACCCTCGCAACAACAAAATATCTTCAAAAAGCAGCTGATCCTGCTTTGCCTACTCTGATGATGGACAACTGTGTTCTTTGGTTTTTGTCTTCTCCCTTCTCTCCTGTGCTTGATACTGCACATTTTGTAATGTCAAAGCAGCTTTTAAAAGCACTCACCTCTGCATCAAGTATTTTAGCAGGTTAATCTAGAAGTATTTTAATAAAATGCAAAGTAAACAGTGATTTCTGTCATAGAATGATTTCTGCTGTCTCTATTCTTGCACTTTGAAAACCCAGAATATTACTGGATAAGTACACCAGTAGATTATTTTAGGTACACCTGAAGAGACCCGTTTCTGACATTTTGGAAAGGGCCAGCTTCAGAGGGATGGAAAGAACTGGCCTGTTGTGATGAGTATAGCTGGATTTTATTGTAATAAAGGAATAAAGAATACTGACTCCTAGATAAGTATCCCTCCAAATATTTTTATCTAACTAAAATAAAACCATGTTTGTGTTAAAATAGGGAAGATGATTAATGGGAGAATGGGAGGGGACATAGTTTCACGTCTTGTTGTAAAACGAGTGCAAGTCTAAGCTTGACAAAAAGCTGCTTTTTTTGGTTTGTTTTGAGGATGGACAAATTACAGATAGCTTACAGATAAGAGTTGCACAGGTCTTTTGGATTTTCCTTTTATATTTTATTGCATCTTTCAAATTATGTTCTTGAAGGCTGAACCTGGACTTAAGTTAATCTTTTAATAATGTGTCTGTATAAGCTTTTATAGGTTGGTATTGTTCTCTCCTGAATGGCAGCAAATTTGGTCCCTGCTGAAGTAAACTGTCCTTCTCCTTTCAGGAATCTTAGTACCATGTCAGTGAACCAGTAAAGGATGAGAATCTAAGCAGAATATTCAAGTCAGATTTTTTTGCCTGTTTAAAAAGTTATTCATTGCATTGTCATTGATAATCATCTTCCCGTGTGACAGGATGGGCTCGTCAGATCCCAGAGAGATAAAGCTGAATTTGTCAGCTCCTGGAGGGCCAAAGTAAGCATCCTTCTGACTAAGGGTCTTTGAGAACTGTGTTGGGAGCAGTGTGAATTTGGAGTTACGTGCTGTTGAGTGGCACAGAAAATATGGTTGTGTAAGTGTGGTTAGTGGTTAATGATTTTTCTCTTTCTCATTCTCTCTTTGCCTTCTGTGCTCCTTGCTCTGTACGTGACAGCAGGAAGGAGGATTTGGATGGAGCAATGTAACCTCTTCAACTTTTCCTAACTGAATCAATGTTGTCCACTTCTAGGAGTCGTCTTTGGTCTTCTCTAAAGGACCATCAAGACATGATAGATGTCTTCTGCCATTGCAGTGTGGAAGGTGGGTCTTTAACATTCTCCTGCCCACTGGGAGCTCTGCCTGATGGCTCTTCTCTCATCTTTACTTACATCAAAACATGAGACTGCTCAGGTGTTTTCCTCTATAAGCTGCCTCTTTAAAAGGGGAACTTCCCATGAAGAATCTGTTTACAGTCTGATGGTCCCTATACTCAGTGGACCTCACAAGCCAAAATGAAATGCAAAGATTTGATGAGAGCTTCCAAAGGGAGAGAGAGGGAGCCCTGAACTCATCATCTGGTTTGGAAGAGGGCTTTTATCATCTTTATGCTGGCGGTCAGGGTTGATAATAAAAGTGAATTAAACAGATCTTCAACAGGTGCAGTGGTTACCTAGCAGATGAAACAAAACACTAACAATCACCTGAAATCTTACCAGTGGTAGTTAGCGTACCATATGATACACTACATTTGTCTCATTTTGACTCCCTAATGCATTGCTTCAGCACGCAAGCTTCTGCCACATTGGGTGTGAGAAAGCACCTTGTGTAGGCAGCGCAGTGTTGACAAGAGCCTTGTACCATCTGCCTCCTTCCTCCACACATCCATCAGCATCCATGCACCAGCGCGTACTTGGTAAGAACACTGAAAGGAGATGTGATTTGGATTTAATCATTAGCAAATGTCCCTTGACTGTTTCTCAGTTGCCCATCTGAGTTTAATTCCAAGAGAAGGAAACTGATGTATTCCTGCCTTCAGGTATAATTACTTCAAGACAGATTGACCGTTTAAGCACACACGACACTGCTTTGCTTTAATTAGAGTAAATTGGCAGAATTTATATGACCGGTAGTTTTGGGGACTGTCAGATGCATGAAAGTATATTTTGCATATCATTTCCTGCTGAGGCTAAGACCAAGGTACTAGCTGAAAGGCTTGTAATTAGGATAAAAACACTTTGTAAATTTAACCCTATCTCCATTAGGAGTGGAATTGAACTGGCTGAGGAAAAGGGTGGTGCTCTGGGAAGAGAAAAACATTTGAAACAATGTGAAGCAAGAAGTTGCTGCAGACTGTGCTATAACACAGAAAAGCGTTATTGCCAAATTGAAACCTTTGTAGACAGGCACATGTGATTTGTAAGTGCGTAAGTAAGATTTATAAACCTAAAGTTAATTTTTTTGGAAGGTTGTTCTGGTATATCATATAACCCCAGTGTTGATAATAACTGAGATTAAAAAAAAAAAAAAAAAAAGAAAGAGGTTTGGCTGGATGTCCTGTCACAACAGGTCCTAATGCACTGATTCAGAGTGCCCTGCAATAACATTAGCCTTTGCTGTATCCATTCCTGACTTGACCCTCTGTATCCATTCCTGACTTGACCCTCAGCTGTAACTTGCCTGTCTGCTAACAGCAGTGCAAGCAATGAGTGCTTAGTACACAAAAAGATCCCAAATCACTGACTGAAGAGTAAGTGAAGATCAGGAGTGCTGTTGAGCCCCTTCTGTACTGAGCACTGAGAGACAGTGCTTGGAGAAACCTGAAGGGACAAGTCTGCCCTGTGCTGTGCCCTAGACCTCTTTGTTGGAGAAGTGCTTTCATAAACCAGGAGCTGCGTGGTGCTGAGCACCTGCTGATGCCGATGGATGTTGTTAGGATGCAGTTTACAGTCTGTCTCTGCCTGGCTGCCAGTGAATCTCCATTTAAAAAGTTTTGGAAGATGAATGGTCCTTAGTTTTCCCAAAGAAAGGGAATAGCTGACTAGAGGTTCAAATGTGATTAACTCCTTGGCACGGGGTTTGCTAACTGATCTCTGTTTGATGTTGGGAGCTTTTACTGACAGTATTCCCTGAGAAGCTTGTGAATTAACAAGAGTTGCAGGCAGCAGAATTTTTTTCTGGAATGGCCCCAAATTTATTAGTTCCTGTTTTATTGCTTAGAATATGAGAGGGGGCAACACCACCCTGCTGATTTAAAGTTTGGTGTAAAAGCCTAGTGAAAGTGGCCTCGAACCTCTTCTATGATGGGGTCAGGATGGTATGTGAGTCTGTTTACCTGAGGATGCTGCAAATATGGTGGGCCCAGCATGCCTAACTATTCTACTTTCTATTTTCTTCATAATTTGTCCTGCGCCTGAGATCTGTGAAGGAAGTGGAGGGGCTGTGGTCTTTAACACTTGGGTCCCAATGCTTAAGTCTATGAACAGCTCAGTGTTTTTTCTGAGAGGAGTGTTATTTCCATGTCAGCTGCACAGGCTTAGACACAGCTTTAATTTGTTCAAAGTGTGCCACTATCCAAATGTGCTATATGTGGATCCAATAGTCCCTTGAAACTGTGTTTTTCTCTAGTTGAGGTGGTGGAGTCCATATGTGGATGGAGGTGGATATCTTGTGTTAATCATGAGAGAGGCTAGTCTGGCTGCTCCTTGTTTCTTGTTGCTTTCATGGGATTTTTGGCTCTGTGACCTAGTTTGAATACAGTCGGCAAGATCTACATCTGCTGATGAGTTAAGAGCTTGCTGTCAGCACCCATTCTTCCAGTGCAGTATCAGTACTTCAGATTTCAGTCACTGTAATCTCTCTGCTTTCAGAAATGGAGTCCTGCATCCCTGAAAACTAGACACAGCAGAAATCCTTTTGATCTTTTTTTCCCAAGACCATGCATTGACAACATAGTGACAGGACTAAAGTAAGAAAGTTTGAAGGAAAACTCTAGGAATTCCTTGCTGTTCATTGTTCTCCTGTCTTTTAATACAAATGTTGCAATAGCCATTTGTGATAAGAAACAGTTTTTCTGAAGTCATGTGTTCCAGGCTTAAGTGAAGTGGCAGAAATAAGGGTTTAAGATGAGTAAAGAGTATTTAGTGCAGTAGAAGAATGGTGGCCTTCTTGGTGGTTCAGCTGGGCATTTGTTTCTAAGCCCAGCACGCGTATTTTCTTCTGTCGCTTTTATTTTTAGTGTGGTGCTGGGGATGCAAAACAAATATGAAAGGTTTAGAATGGCAGTTTGCACTGTGACTAATCTGTCTTCTGCGAAGCTAATAATTTTCCCGAATACTTTCACGAGGGAAGTCATAGACTTGTATTTTTCACTGCATGGCACGTCACAAACTAGAAACGTGGTTAATGGCTGCTAATAACTCCCTGAATTCACCTCTTCAGGGAGTCTTTCCTCAGGACAGCCATTATCGTTAATCTGGTTAAATCTGGATGTTTTCCCTTCTTTTCTTATGTTGTTTGTTCTGCTTTGAGGTAGTTACAGTTCATTTATGTCTAGTGAAGGAACAAGTGGCATTTGCCACAGCCAGCTGCAAGGGCTCATGGGCATCCATTTGCATAGGCCTTGTTACAAAGGCAGACCACATCCTGGTGAGGACAAAGTGCTGTCTGATACCCAGCCTGCATACACCAGTGCCTCCCTGGAGGGGAGCCAGGATGTGGGCAGGCTTTGTAAGAAGGCACTGTTTTAGTCTGTGTGGAAGTTGAAGGAAGGGATAAACCAACTAAATTAATCTTTCTTTCCATTCTCTGGCAGAGCTTCCACCAGTCAAAATATGCATATGATTCACTACAGTATAAATTTTTCCTGTGCTTTTTGTTTGTTGTCATCTAGGAGAAAAGCTGTGTGTCACTTGGCTATGTTTCGCTTGGAGCAGTAAATATTTAGAGAAGACTGAAGACCCTAGCTTAGGTAACTTCTTGCAAAGATATTCTTGCTCTGTGTCTAAGAGGTATCTTTGCAACCAAGTGATAAATACAACATGTTTATCATCTTCCATCTAACAAGTTTAAAAAACCCCACATGACATAAGTACTAGGATTTAAACTTCAAGCTCTTACTGAAATGGGTAGGTAAGCATCTATATGCTTGTCAGCTGTGTCTGACATATATATAATAGAAAACCTGAGCTTGTGGGGAAGAGGGTGAAGATACTGTTGTAGTGCAAATACAAATCATGATTATCTGCCAGTTAAGGACAGCAAGATGAATCCACAAAGTGCTAGGTAATTTGTCTGAAGTTATATTTGGTGACAAAGTTGGAGATATTACCCCATATTTCCTGATTTTGGGTGTGTAAAAAAAAAAACAACAAAACACCCCCCCCCCCCCAACCCCCCCCCCCCCAACAAAATATCAGAGAAACAACTGTTGTTCTTTTCATTTAAACAGCACCATAAAATATGAACTTGATGGAATGCTGAATACAACTTAGGGTGATTTTTAAAAGGAGTGGGGCTGCATAGATTTGTGGTGGTGTTGGGTTTTTTGTTTTTTTTTTTTGTTTTTTTTTTTTTAAGCCTTGCATTGCATTTCTTAGTTGAGAGAATTATCATGTGGCTGCAGGGTTTTAATAAACCTTTTTGCAGCTAAAATAAAACGTTGAGGTTTGATGGGAAAGCAGATTGAAGTGGAACATTGGTTACATCAGTAAATGTGCCTTATTCTCAATTGGCAGTGGTGAGTGTGAGTCAGTATGTTTGTTTCAGCCTCTAAAAATACCATATGTCTTTATAATTCCAAACAAGTCCTTACGATGGACAGAAGCAGTGCTCTTTATTGCTTAAATATGGCACAGTGTCTGCTGCGTATTGAATATCTCTGAAAACAAACTAGCCCACATCCTTATTGACTGCTGTTTTGCTGCTGTGTACCTCATCAAAAAGTGAATTTAGAAAGGTGTAAAACTTCAGTAAGCTGTGGGGAGGCAGGTTCTCTGCCTTATGTTTGCAGATGCTGGAGACCAAAGTTAGTTCTGGCATAAACAGGTGAGTTTTCCATTCAAGCTGATGGGAGTTGTCCCCATCTGTGCCAAGAATGAACTCTTAAAAAATGCACTTGTGGGTGAACTCCTCACAGCTTTTGTTTATCCAGTTTTGGGTAAACACGTTGTCCTAAAAACTACTGCGTGAGCCTAGCTTTACCATATGATTCAGTATCAAAACTATGTGAAATTAGCCATTTTCCTTTGGATCGCATGATTTTGACCTGAGAATAATTCTGAGGTTTTTAGTTTACTTGAATCTCAAAGCTGAGCAAAAATGGAGTGCGCAACAATTTTGTTTAAACCAACAAAAGTGCTTGGGGAAAATACCTATCTCCTAGAATAATTACTGGGATCCCCATTGGTTTAAGATATTTAGAAGTAGGCAAATACAGTGTATGGGACACTTTTTTTCCTCACAGACTTCCTTCAAACCTTTTCCTGGACAAACTCTGAAAGGAGGTAGATTTTGTGTTTTATTTGGAACAGACCAGCCATTCACTGATGGGATTCAAATCCAGTCACCTTGAAATCTTGGAGACCATTTGCTGGTATATATTCTGGTAGAAACTGTCATAAATCATGGTGGACCTCATGTATATATTTGTCTGCTCGACTGATCTGTAGGTGCCCTAAAGTTGCAAAACATCCTTTACAGTGAGGAGAATTCTTTTTTGAGTCTTAGAAGGAAAAAACCCACACACATCTTTTGGTTTAGAGCTGAATTATTTTTTTCCTCATTCTGAAGCTGTTACGGTGGGACACTACAAACTAGCAAGGCGTTTTTACAGTCTCTCTTATGTGTTTTGTCCAAAATCTATGAATAACTTCAGATATCTGTATTCTAGCTGTAGTTTTAGAATTGTTTGTTCTTTATTTGCTTTTCTGCTTTTATGACTATGGAAGGATAACTAGAAATATTTGATAAACCTGTTGAATTGCACAGAGGAACTGTCAGAAGCATCACAGAGAGGATTCCTTATCCAACTGTAGAGCGTTGTGGAATATTGCACCAATTTTTGTCAGTATTTGAGCATACAACATTTATTCAGACAAGTGCTGAACTTAAAGGAACCAAACTAAATACAAGGGCTGTTTCTGTAAGAACTGTGCAAATAAGGTGATAGAATTTAGAGTTAATTTACAAATACTTACTGTGTCAAATAAATTTCTTCCTACAGTTGTTGAACCTTTTCTCTCCCAGATAGTCCCAAATCAGGCTAACCATATTTACTTTCACAGATGTGTGATGTGCATAATCAGGTGCATAAAATTTGACTTTTCTCTTACAATGTAAAATTCCAGGACAATCTCAGGAAAATTTGATAATGGGTTTACTTTTGCCTTAGCCACAAACCTTACTGGGATGTTCTGTTCATATTAGATGGTGAGTGTGGGAACATCTGGAAGAAAAACTGCAAATAATTTTTCTTTCAGTATGTTACAACTTGATTATGCCATTTCCACTCCTTCAGAATGCTCATGTAGCACCATTTTTTTCTGATGGTGTAAAACCAGTAAGAACAGATGCCATGGAGAGGATTGCTGTGCTCTGTGCCAGCTCTTTGTTATTCTCTAATTGCACAGAGTGTTTGTCCTAGGCAACATGGAGCATTATTATTGCCTTTTTTCAGTGTTGTACTTGAAAATTGCTGTGTGGTATCAGATACTCATCAGACACTTGAAATCAGATAAGACTCATGAGAGGGTTAGAGCTGAAAAACTAGCCTCTTCCTCCCCGTCCTGTCTTGTAGCTTGGCCTTTTCAGGATGGTGTTGGCTTTTTTTGGTTGGTTTGTTGTTGTTGGGGCTGGGTTTGGGTGCTTTTTTTGTTTTTTTGTTTTTTGTTTTGCTTTGTTTTTTTAATTAGGAACATGGATATAGGAAGTACTAAAGCTTTACTAGAGTTGCATGTGAAGGAGTAAACTATTGTTACTTTGAGTGGGAGGAATCTGCTCAATAAGCCAATATACAGGTTCCTATGTCAGCTGATAGTACCCTTGTTAAAGCCTATTAACTATAGGCCTGCCTTTCCTCCTGCTCTTGTCACTTGAAAAGCTCTAAAGCCATCACTATCTGGTTTTAAAGAGAATGGGAAGAGCTGTTTCAAATCCACAGGAAATATGATGAACAAAGGATATGATTTGCTAGGTCAGACCAATGGCTAATCTCATCTCCTAGCTGCTCTCAGCCTTTGGCCTTTATCAGTGCTTCAGACAACAGTGGTATTTCTGAAGCTGCTTCTGAAGCTGGACAAACTCAAACACAAAAAGGAAGCCTACAGAGGGTGGAAACAAGGGCAGATAGCCTGGGAGGAATACAGAGGAATTGTCTGAGCAGCCAGGGATCAGGTTAGGAAAGCTAAAGCCCTGATAGAATTAAATCATGCCAGGGATGTCAAGGGCAACAAGAAAAGCTTCTATAGGTGCATTGGTGATAAAAGAAAGATTAGGGAAAATGTGGGCGCTCTCCAGAAGGAAACGGGAGACCTGGTTACCTGGGATATGGAGAAGGCTGAGGTACTGGGCAGAGAATGGATTGAGAGCAGCCCTGAAGAGAAGGACTTGGGGGTGTTGGTTGACAAGAAGCTCAGTATGACCTGGTAACGTGCATTTGCAGCCCAGAAAGCCAAACATATCCTGCGCTGCATCAAAAGAGGCATGACCAGCAGGTCGAGGGAGGTGATTCTCTTCCTCTACTCGGCTCTCATGAGACCCTACCTGGAGTACTGTGTTCAGCTCTGGGGCCCCCAACATAAGAAGGACATGGACCTGTTGAAGCGAGTCCAGAGGAGGGCCGTGAAGGTGATCAGAGGGCTGGAGCACCTCTCCTATGAAGGCAGGCTGAAAGAGTTGGGATTGTTCAGCCTGGAGAAGAGAAGGCTCTGGGGAGACCTTACAGTAGCTTTCCAGTACTTAAAGAGAGCCTACAAGAAAGTTGGAGAGGGACTTTTTACAAGGGCATGTAGTGATAGGACAAGGGATAATGGCTTTAAACTGAAAGAGGGTAGATTTAGATTAGATATTAGGAAGAAATTCTTCACTGTGAGGGTGGTGAGGCAATGGGACAGGTTACCCAGAGAAGTTGTGGATGTCCCATCCCTGGAAGCGTTCAAGGCCAGGTTGGATGGGGCTTTGAGCAACGTGGTCTAGTGAAAGGTGTCCCTGCCCATGGCAGGGGGGTTGGAACTAGATGGTCTTTAAGGTCCCTTCCAATCCAAACCATCCGATGATTCTTGCCAGGTATCTAGCCAAGTGAGAGGCTACAATGAGGAGCTGGGTGTTTCTTCTGGCCAAAAAGGACAGTTGGTCTATACCTTGAAGCGTGTTTAATTGTTTTTGTAGCATCGGCTTTATTTGTTCAGCAAATGTGGCTTGCACCCAAGACTTTATTTCAAATGTTTGCCTTGATGACAGTAAACATGCAAAAAGAGGCCTAAAGATGTGACTCAGAAACAGGATCAACTTCCCTGCAGAAGCTGCTTGAAGGAAGTAACAGCCAATAGCACAGGATTCACAGAGCTTGAAGCGACAGCTTATACTCAGGAGTATGGGAGTATTTTAGGTAGACTTGGTTCTCAGTGCTGGACGCATAGGATTTCATTTTGCGTTTTTTTTGTTCCTAGCAAAATCTCTTTTCTGTTTTGTTTGATTTAGAAAGAGAGGGAGAAAGTAACACTGGGGAATTTTTCTCTTCTGTTCTTACTTCTCCGCAGAAGAAAGGATCATGGAATTGAAAATGGAAAACAGAATAACTGAAAACCAAACTCAGAAAATCTTCATTATCTGAAAATGGAAGTGAAAAGCTTAGTTTAAAAAAACCATGATTTTTGGTTAATGGTTCTTATTACAACGGCCTTGTTTCAAATGCAACCGTTTTGTCTTAATCTCTGCTACACTAAAGAATATGGTGATGTGCTCAATCCATAAATCCTTGTTGTCACAAACTGCCCTAGAAGACCATTGTAGGTTTGGCTGTGTAACTGTTCAAGACCTCAGCATGTGTAAAGCTAGTCTTCCCTTGTGGGAGAGTTGCATGATGTGTTGTGTGTAGTGCTTAGCGGAACGGTCTCCACTCTTGAATAGCAGTTTTGAGCAGAGCTATATTCATGAGAGTGAAGGATCATGTGCAAAACACAGCTATTACCTGAGTGGGACCTGTGTTAGCAGCACTATGGGCTCTTGGAGACAAAGGAACTGTTTCTGTGCATAGGAGACGTTATTGGAGCACCTGTGAAAAACAAAATATTTGCTACAAACTGAATACTTACTGAGGGGAAAAAAACCCCAAACGAAACAAGATGTGAAATTTTATTCTTGCTTTCTTTGGATTTTTTCCATTATCTCCTCTGCCTATTTTCAGGGAGATTCATAGTGATGTGCCTTGTAAGCGGCAGGCTCCTCAACACTTCCAGTGACAGAAACTAATATGTGTCTGTGAGATATGCTTGCAGGCATAAGGATTTCTATTTTTAGAGAGTGTGAATCCCTAAGCGGTGGGTCTGCATGTAGAAGGCTTGTCCGTGGCTCTTGGAGACGTGGTAGGGGATGGTATTCCTGGATTACATGCTGTAGGAATCCTTACAGTGCTTGGGCTGGCTCAGGCAGGATTCCTTCCAGGAGTCTCTGGAGAGTGTAAATCGGAGAGACAGCACTACATCCCTACTGAGAAGAAAGCGTGTGCACTGGTGCAGAGCAAGGCTGAGATTGTGACCTTTCCCTCTTGGTCCTTTTACAGGCAGCATGCAAGTTCTCTGCCTGTTTTCAGGGGAAGAGACTGAAGATACTAGGTGATTTGCCAGGGTTTTATTCTCAGTGTGTGCATGTGTGCGTTAGGAGGATCTCAGTGTCTATGACTTGTTTTTTCTCTAATAATCTAGTTGTTCTGGGACCTGGATTATCAATTTCTGTTTTACAGTCAAAGTTGCTCAATGCAGAGTGAATAAAATAGAGGTCTTCAAGAATCTTTCTGTGCTTCTGTGGGCTTCCATTCAGAGATCTTTCGAGCTTTTTCTTTTTTTAAATGGGCTCTCTATGTCTTCAAGCTCCGCCTTCTTCTCCACTTCATTTTGAATCTGTAAAATGGGCATAGCAATTCTTTGTGATAGGAGGACTAGCTTAGGTGATGCATATACTTCAGTTTCACCACGGAAGAGAAGCCTCCGGAGGGAAACGTACCTCATTCAGCTACTGTGCACAGTAACAGAAGATGATCCATTGAACAGATGCAGTGCTGACTGGTTTCTGTGCTGAGCTCAGATGGTAGAATTCCCTCTCGTGCAAGGGTTCTGCACAGTTGCTTTGCTTCACTTCAGTCCCGCTTAAAGGCTATTTTCAATGCTTAAGTAGGGCTTAAGTACTGTGGTTCTTGCTGGCACAACAGTAAGGAGGATTATGGGTAAATCTTTCAGAAGTGCTAGGAGACTAACTTTTGCTTTGATGCTTCTGGTGGATTTATTTTTAATCTTACGAGGTCTTTCTTGCAGTGATGAAAATCGGTGGAATTTTGGCTTCAAAATCATGGTAGTGTGTCTGGAGTGTTTCTAAGCTGTCTGATTTCTTTCTGTCTTCATTTAATGTGTCACCACAACCAAGTTGCTAATGAAGGGACCAATTAAAGATTGTTATTTGATGGTTTCAGTTACTGGTTTCTCTTTCATGGATTTGGAGCTAAGAAAATAATTTCTCTGTGTTATCCTCCGATGCATCTTGTAGAGTCACCTTTATAGCACTTTAAATAGGGTTGCACCTGCAAACTTCTGCTTGCTTTAAGATACTTCAGAGGCTGAGTTTAGCTATCTGGTTAAAAAAAAGCTTGAATACCGACTTGTTTTCAGGCTCCCAATTGCCATGTCCTCATGAACTTGGTAGCATCTAGATGTACAGCTTTAGCGTACCTTATCAAACTCCTTTGTTACTTGTTGATTCCATCATGTAGCCTGCGTGGTAGGGGGCGGTGGTGGTGAAATCGTGAGCTGTTAAGCATTCAGTCTTGCAAAAGCTCTTGGTTTTTGTAGTTTCTTCCCTTCAGTAGCAGTAAAATGCTGCTGACTTGCATACCATGGATACCTGTCTATCCACTTAACGCAGCCAGATAATGTGCTTTATGGGTACAAGGGTCAACTGGACAGGTTCATGAAAGAGAAATTAATTGAGGGTGACTAAATAGATAAAAAGAAGTCTGGCACAGGAAGTCTCTGATCCTGAAATGGTTGGCTGCTGGGAGACTGCCAGGGAGGTATCGTATGTGCTCAGCCAGTTCTTCTGCTCTTTCTAAGATACCTGTTCTCTGCTACTATTAGGGGACAAGCTGTTGGGATAGATGTTTTGTTCTGAGACAGCATGGTAGCTCTTACGTTTTCATACATAACCTCCTTCTCCAAAATAGAAATTACCATATGGTCACCCGCTTTAAACAGCTGAGACCTTATTACTGTAGAAGGGTCAAGATGCAAATCTGAAGGACCTGATCCTAACATATAATTTATTTTCAAAGCTTGCTGTCTCTCAAACTTAAAAATATCAAAGGCTTCAGCTGCCTGTGGGGCTCCCATTATCTCTGATGTGGTCAGAAAGGTGAAATGATAAAATTTACATAGTCATGTAGTTGAGAAAATAACTAATTTGAGAATACAAAATGTTTGTCCTTAATTCCTATTCCCATTTGCAGGATTGGTACTAGCCTAGTTGTTGCAATCCAGACCTAACTCCTAGCCGGGCAGATCCTGTAGGTAGTTGCTTGTGTCATTTTCCAAGAGTACCATGTTCGTATATGTTGAACCCATTCTCCCCATTCACTGAGTAGGTGCAACCTAAAGCCAAAGAACTTGTATAGGTTTCCACAGCTGTCAGTAAGATAACACTGCGGCCCCAGTGTCCTGGTTAAATGTTAACAATCTGCTTCTAGCAAATGTATATCCAGGGTAGTACACAGTTACTAGTGACTGCAAGTTCAGCATACTCTAATTGGTGATATTAACATGCCTTGGCATGCTTTCAAATGTCTGTTTTGCCCCCTTACAGTTTGTTTCAGTACCGTTGCATGTTCCCTGTGTTTGCGTAGTCTTATATAGATTGGAGGCAATTTTGCAGGGTTAAATCTCTCACTGTGAATTTGCCTTTATTGTGTTAAAATATTTTGAAGCAGATATATTGTTTGCTTTTGCCCTTAAAATTCAAACAGCGTTGGACTCTGATCTTCTACCAAATGAACAGTCTGTCTTATGTGAGGCTTACATTTTTGAGGCATTTATAGCTGGTTTAATTATTCCTATGCTGTTTGCTGCAATTTGGATGTGGAAATGCCCAGTGAGTTCACACAGCCTTTTGAAATCCTGACATGTTAAGGTACTACCTACTTAGGTGCTTAATTAACATAGTAACTAAGTAACTGGACTGCAAGTAAGCTGTGTCTGAGTTGGCACCCTATCAGGAATATGAGCGGGCACTGTTAGTAGCTGCTTGATTAGCAGCGAGCGAAGCATTTCTGATAGGTAGAGAGTTTTCTGTCTGAGTTAATGAAGCCTGCAACAAAGTCGGCAAACTTGGCTGCTTGGCTGGCAACTCCTAGGTAGTGAGTGCAGGTAGGAGCAGGAGCTGTTACACACATAAGTGATACCCCGTCTGCCTCTGTACGTGCCGACGGGGCAGCTGAACGAGCACAGGGCGAACACGTGCACCGTGCTAGTGCTGGGCTCTTCAGGTCTTTGGACTCTGGGCCAGGTTGCCTCGCTGCTGCTGCTTCTGTACAGTTCAGAGTCTCCATCCCATATTAGGTTGGGGAATGTCCCGTTGGCTTGGGCAGTTGGATTTAATGGAGTTGAACTTTCCTGTGACAGTTGTCTTATGGTCTGTTGCTACCTTACTGTGGAGACTTGTGTCAGAGCTAACCTTGGGACTGGGAGCCACAGAGCATTGCACCAGTACCCTGGTGACCTCTTCCCAGTGCCATATTGGGCAGAATTTGTGTGCAAGAAAGTGTGTGCGTGAGACTTCCTTGAAGGTGGTGGAAGCATTTGTTTCTCACCAGTTTCCACCTAAACTGGACACTACATAAAGGTCTCATGTATGTATTTGAAAGGGTCAGTGTGTCAGAATTAAATCATCTTGAAAGAAATTTATCCAGCTGCAGTGCCTACACACCCCTCAGATCCTGTTTAATCCCTTAAATACTTATGCAATGCTTTGGCCTTGTGCTGGCCTTCAGCATAGGGGAGAATTTCATCCAGTGTGAACAGGTCTAGAGGAATGTGCGTGATCCTGTGAAGTAGGTAACACACAGGGGTGACTTAATCCCCTGCCGAAATACAGCCACAGCAAACACCTTTTCACTTCCAAAAGGAAATGAAGAGGAACATCCAAATATCCACTTGAAGACTGAAGGCATACTTTAAGCAAGTGAACTATAATGACCAGAAATGGTATTTGAGCCAGGATACCTGGGTTTACGAACCTAATGCTTCTTTCAAAACTGCCGTAGGATTTTTGCAATCACAGGTGGCCAGGAACTTGTTTTAAAATGTTGTCTGAAAGTCTGTGCCCCAGATTTTGCTGTTATCCTGACATTAAGCCACATAATTACAGGGCAGTTATTCTGTCTTTATACTGATGTAGCAAAAAAGTAATTTGGCCTGGTGTCAATGTACCGTAGAATCTATGGCACCATAAAGAAAGATAATTTGCTGTGTTTGTTTCTGTAACAGGGACAGCTCCTGACTGAAACATCACCTCTCTCTGTAGTCTTGTGAAACCACTGGAAAAAAACACAGTAAAGTTATTTTGCAGGAGGAGTCTGTATATACTGTATTTAAAATATAGCCTGCTGCAAGTATATCAGAAAACTGTGGACATAGAAAGGTTGAGGTTGCCAGAGAGGATTTCATTATTTAAAAAAATAAAAAGCTAAAAATGAGTTAATTTTTGTTGATTTAGCTACGGAGTGGTTTTTTAATTCACCCTTTACACTGCTTAATAAATATTGTAACCTTACAGGGTTAACTGTAGGTTAGAGACTGACTATCTCTATGGGACTTGGATTTGCTTTTACTTTGGATTCATTAGTAATGTGATTTTTAGCATTGTGTTACATATTAAAGTGTGAGTGTCTGAGTGATGTGGGATGGTGAAAGAAATCTGTGTCCCTTTAAAGCCCCCCCCCCCCACGCCCAGCAAAGCAAGAGCCCTCCCCCAACCAACCAGAAACAACAAAAAATTTCCAAACCAAATCTAGAACAAAACCAAACTGTGCTGTTACGTGCTCTTTAATATTGCTGGTCTTGAGTAAATGCCTTCTTGGGCAGACTACTGATTTGAAAATTTCTTTAAGCAAAGACTGTCAGGAAGGTGAAATTCTTGTTACCTGCAACATGTTGTTACCCTGTCTTTGAGGTGTTAATGTCAAATAAGAGCTCCTGTGAGTAGGCTACATATATTGTTGTAATGTGCCTTTTCATTCTTCTTTTGTAAAATATTTTTTTTAGTGTGAGGGGTGATGCCGAATAAAATAGTAGTTTGCACACGTGAACTCTTGTGCAAAGAAGAGTTGCAATGTTTATCACATTAGGATGCAGAGCTTTTCTTTGAAAACACAAGAGAGACTTTGTTACAGCTGAGGGGGAAAGTGATGGACAGTTTGAGAGGCACCTTCGTGGCCCTAGCCTATGTTTTTATTTCTTGCCTGTGAGATATGTCAGTGCTGGAGATACTGCTGAGGGGTAGAAGTTAATCGGGCTTTGGATTGCATTCCTTTTTCTGCTGCTATGGGGTAATGAGGTATTGTGGATATATCACCTAGTCTCTCTGTTCCTTGGTTTCCTCTTCTGCAGTACATGTGATATTTCTCTCATGTGTGTGAGGAGCCTAGGATCACTTCAAGATGGTAGTGTTGCGCAGCGGGAGAGTTATGTACCACTACATTTCCTGTTCAAATGTGTTTCTTCCCGTTACTGACTGACAAGAAGAAGGAAGGGAGTTTTTCATAAAGGGTGAAAATGAGTCTTAGACAGCTGCTTTCCAGATTTTAGAGAAAACAACTGATTTATTTTCTTTTTGTTTTCTTCTTCTCAGAAATATGCATGTTTGCTCACTACCACTGCTGTTTTACACTATATAATACCCAAATGTGCCAGCGGTTTCTGAGAGGCAAGTGGAGAAAGCAACTTGGTGTGGGAACTGCCTCAGCAGGAGCTGATGCAGCAGGCAAGGGTTAAAAATTGGCTGGGGAAAGCTGAAGGCGACAAGAATAAGCTCATGTGGTTATGCCAGAAGGAACCTACCAGCCCTGATGGTTGGACTGAAACAAAAACCATTTTTGTCACTTTTCTCTCTGGCTCCCTGTGGGAGCATGGGGGCTGTGGAAGGGCTGAATGAGGCAAGAGAGACGACCTTGTTAAGTATTCTGGCCCACTGGGTTGTGCTTTTAGCATAGTGTTGTATCATCATGAGTTTTTTGGGGAGGGAGTTTGTTGTTTGGTTGCTTGCAAAGGCTGTGTCTTGAAAACAGCTGTCTGCTGGACAATGCAGTACTAAGCACAGCAAGCTTGGAAACAGAAAGGAGTCTTTTGAAACAAAATGTGAAAATCCTGCTATCTATGGAAGTGGAGGGAAGAAAAAGAATGTCTTGTGGAAATGCTAGCAGGGCAGATGAATCTCTAACATGGTCCTGCCTCAACTTTCTTTTTTTTTTTTTTTTTTTTAATTAAAAAAAATTAGAACTGTAATACTTGCTGAGGTGAGTTTTCTGTTGTGGTTTTGGTAATATTTTTTTAAAAGGCAGAACAAAAAGAAATGAAAAGCATTAACAGCCTTGCAAGGTCACTGGGACCTGAGCAGAATTATTAACCGGTTCTCTCTCTGTCAGGCACTCTGTATTCACTGTATCACAAGCTTGAAGCCAGACCTTATTTTACTAAGCAAAAAATGGTCCTTTTGTTGCTGTTTTTCCCCTAGTGTCATCTCTCATGGTTGCCAGGGAAACCAGTGTGTATCCTTTCAGCATAGGTTATTGGGCCTCAGGAAGGAAGTGCTCCAGTGCTGGCCTGCTATTTTTATAGAACCGTTACATAATACAATCTATTAAAGCTTCCTCTTGGTGTTTTATGGCACAAAGGGGAAATTAAGTTTGATGACTCCTAAATGTTTGATGGAGGATGTCAGGTGACTTCTGAATTGTTTTGTGCTTGCCGCATAGCAACAATATTTCTGTATGCAATTCAAGAAGAACAAATATACATTAGTGCCATTGGCAATATTTGCCTGCATGCAGATCGCCAGAGGAAATTGAATTCTAAGCAGAGCAAGTACAAACACTGTAAAATTACAGAGCCCTATCAGCTAGGGAGGATAAGATGGCAGAGTAGTTGATGTTTTGACAGTATGGGGAAAAAGAGGTTTAAAGGAAAATATTTTTTCTTTGCCTTGTTCTATTCTACTGCACAGAAACTGGGAGGCACCATAATGCACTTACAATCAGTATATACATCTGTAACATGCATATTGTAGTAGCTCTTTCTTTACTGACACTGATTTCTCAGAATTTAGTAGCATGAAAGAATTTGGATTGCAGCTTTGGTGTCACAAGCCTTGATTATTTAAAGCAAGAGAAAACTCTGTAGAGTTAGTGGTCTTGGCTATATGACATACTTGAGTGGCTCCCATATATATTCCCATCCTAGGTAGGCTATTGTTTCACATGTATGCTGATTGTTTGGAGATATATTTCAAAATGAATAATTCTGTTTTTAATACCTGGACAAGAAGAAATCTTTGCTCAGAGTGTCAGGGTTCACAATTCCTTTGGCTACTTCTTGCCAAGATCAGATCACCACTGTGTCTTGACTGATCAATAGCTACAAGTGTAAGGGCTTAGCATGCAAATGAGTTGCTGTGGAATAACAACATTATTGCACATCACTTGCTTCAGGGGAACTGTCCATGTACTTGCACTTGGCCTACATCAAATATGAGATAATTCAAGCCAGCTTAGCCCTCATTGTCTGTTCTTCGTCTATTGCCACGTAGAAATCAATGATCTTCATAACTTCTAGTTGCCAGTATGACAATTGTGTTGTACTTCAGTCCAAATTTAACATGCATCTAGAGTTTGTAATACGGATGACACGTAAGCAGAGATAGCTTTGTGCTGAGTCCTTGGTGCTGTCCTTTGAAAGAAGGAAATAACAGGACTGTGAATGGCAAGGTTGCAAGCTTTGGAAAGAGCAGGAAAACATCCTCCTAAAAAACTAAAGTGTGGGGGACTAGACTGCCTTCTGATCTTTACTGCTCATGAAAGAAAAGTGTCACTTCCACTTGATGCTGAAAGCTGCCAAGAGAAAATAACTTAATTTCTATGCAGGCAGAAATTCTATTAAAGCTGAGAACTGTAATTCAAATATTTGAATTCACAGAAGTGAATGATATTCAATTTCAGTGATATTGTGCACTGCATTGGAGGGAGATTCATCGCTGTTTTCAACTGTCTCTGCTTATTTAGAAGATGGCACTGCTCTTCCAAAACAGCAGGGAGCAAGTGAAGAATTTTCAGTTGCTTGTAACCCTTTGCAAGTAACAGAAAACCTTCCATGCTTGTAAAGTCTTTGCCATACCATTCAGGGAGGACATCTGAGATGAACCCTGCAGGGAGAATAGCTTGGTATGACTAGGTGAATACAAAAGGGAAAGTTACAAAGACTTGGGCCTGGATGCTTTGCTCCTGACAAATAACAGGAGTTTGATTCACAAAAAATGTACTGCATTTTTGTCCAGGAGGTTATGTAGGACCCAGAGGATGCAAGACTTTACATGTCCCAAAGGAGGGGTGGAGGAGGAACCAGAGCTCAGTACAGTTTTACTAGGCTCCAGTCAGCATATATGGAGCGAAGTGCTGTAAATCCGTGGCCACGATTTAACGTGAAGATTAGAGCTTGCTAGGAATTTTCCAAGAGAACATTTTTTCATCAGAACTTTTCATGGAAACTTGTCACTTTGGATGAAACTTTTGTGTGGAAAAATTTCTGTGATCTGGCACTGCGTTCCTGTACAAAGCCAGAGCAAAGAGCTCAGAATAGCCAATACCCCGGAGGGTAAAGCTTTTCCTGGGAATGCAGGATATGTGTCTGCCAAACATGAGGTCTTGATTCTCAGGTTCCTGTTCCTTCACTGTTATGAGCTATGACTACTGGGCTTTTGGCTGTCCTGTATGGATGCCTCTTTTCCTAAGGGGGGGTGGGGGAATGAGAGACATCTCTCGCTCTGTCTCCTCTTTTGTGTCCTGGTGCAGAAGAATTTGTTGTTGTAATCCTAAAAATGTTAGCAGGACAAGAAGCAAACTTTCCACCCTGTCCTAATGATGTATTTCCACATGTTCCCACCATACAGCCTCTATTGTACAGTAGCATGTTTGTAGGCTGCGGGTCAGGTGGGATCTGATCTGCCCAGTCCTGATCACTCAGACTGGTGACCTGGCTGGAGAAATTGAGTGGTTACCCTTCTACGTCACTGCTTGGGTTTCCTCTGCATTGGAGCCAGGCTGTGTCAGGAGACCAGGGCAGAGAGCATAGAGCTTGCCTAGGTCTCTGACATGGGGCTGGGATGCCCATTGCTGCTCAGCCACAGCAGCTCAGAAAGGATTAATGCTGACCCAAAAGAGCTAGCTACTGTGTTCCCTGAGGGAAATACTTGTCAGAGGGTGTGTCTTGCTGTAGAAATGAAAAATTTTTTACAACTTGGGTTATTTGACGATTAAAAATGAAGGAGGGTATAGCAGCCAGGTGACTATTCCAGATTCTGCTAGCATTAGGACTGACCCAGGATTGCAGGGGAGGTTGGAAAGCTGGTCGTCTCCTTCTCTTCTCGGCTGGGGATTTTTTTTTTTTTTTATTGGCAAGTGGTTTATTTATTCATCAAAAACTTAAATGAGTATAGTTTTGATTGACCTGGGAATAGCTATGTACTTGGATTAAGTTTTTAAGATAAGTTTACTTGGATGAAGAATTAAGGAAAGAAAATCTGGCAACTTCAAAACCACACATTTTGACATTCCCCTCACCCACGGACTAGGCTTCTGTGCATCTTGTTAATGAGGTTGGAAGTGAGTTAAGTGTGTTTCACATGAGGGAAGAAATGCTGGACCATTTCTTAGCCAGCTTCAATTTGGAGCAGACACTTTAAAGATAGGTATTCAAACATTCACCTGATCTCAGCCTCAAAAATTTTTCTATTTTATTCTAATTTCTGATGTAGTTTGTAAGTCATGACTCCTCAGTGGAGCAGGCTTTGGAGACCCTGAGCTAGATGACAAGCTTATCTGGTGATAGTCTGTCTTGGTCCTCAATAACATTTAATTTAAATAAAGTGGAACAACTTTAGGAGGACATGCTGAGGCACCTTTCTAGCCTAGCAGGTATGACCTTCTTTGGGCAGGTAGGAGACTAGTTTGAATTGTCTCTGAATTGGACAGAGAGGAGATAACACACTCAATGAATCTTCAGAAATTGCTCTTTTGCCACTCTTTCCCCTTCCTTTCCCCCAGAGTCACGTGTCTGATTTGAGACTATTTGTTAAAACCACAACTGACTTGCAAAACTTTTGGGATTGATGAAACAGTAATTTCTGAAGGGAACTGAAATAATGAGTATATATATTTTAACACTGCTGGTTTTGTGCTGTCCAGAATGAACGTGCCCAGTGAAGAGAGTGTGAAGCAGCATGCAAAGTAGAGGAAGGTATGTGCAGGAGACTGGAGAAGATACTTCCTGTGTTTTGCTTTGAAAGCATTGATGTATAAAAATCCTTGTTTGTTTTTAGAAGGAGCCTTTGGAGGAAAACAACTGTGGGTATGAACGTGCAAAATGTAGAGTTAGAATTATCTGACTTTGTCCTGTCAAATGTTAAGCCAAACAGGAAGGTTTATTTTTTCTCCCTTCTTTTTTCTTTTGGCAACTACTTCCCCAAGCTTCCTATGGGGTGGAAATGGGCAATAAATAGCAGGGTATCTAATGGCATCATTCCAGGCCTCCCAGCTACTGGTGTTGGCAAGGAAATGGCTCTCCTTTTGCTTCCTTCTTATTTTTAGAGTGCTGAGTTTTCTGGGGGTGGAGGGAGGGTCGGCTATTATCAGTGAGAGTCAAACCACAGTGGCTGCCTTCCGCAGAGCTCTTACCACCCTGCCAAACTGGAGGAAGTTGGAGTCGTATAATTCACACCACTAGCGGTTTTGCCTTGTAAGCGAGACTTCCTTTAAATTTAAAATACATGCACGCAAAACTGAACAGTCTCATTCCTATAGAATCGCTGTTTTAAATATGTTCACATTTTTGTCTTGTGGCCTTTCCTTTTTTCCCTGCTGCCACTTCTTCAAGTTTTAAAAATGATCACTGGAGAGATGAATTGCAAACAGAACCAATGTTGCTCTTGGAAAAGTTGCTCAAAGTACAAGCCCTGGAGGACAACAGGGTGAAAAAATCATCTCTATGATTTGATGACTTCTATATAAAAATGATCTTCTCCAAAATTCTATTTTGAGCTTGGTGTATTTGAAGATATTTTCTTTTTTAGACTTGTCAGTCATGCGAACTGTAGAAAATACAACTGGGTTTATGCAAAATCAAGGGGATTTGTTTGTCATGAGGTGGTAAAAAGAACCAAAAAAATTGTAGGCTGTTTTCAAGTGTCAGAAGTAAAGTTTTTTTTTTCTGTGAAACTTTAAAAACTATTCTTAGTTTTTGCACAGGGGTGCTTGATTTTCATTGTAAATTTGTAAGCCAGATCAAATAATTTAGAATTCATTCACGCATGATAAGCTTATATTTCTATTTGGCTGGGGAGCAGAGCTTTAAACTAGAGAAGTTCAGCTTGGTTTTGCTTTTGACATGAACATTTCAAGCAGCCCTATTTCAACAAACTTAATGCAAGAACATTTTTTTCTGCTCTTTGTTGCATATCCTGGACCTACAGCAATCATGGCTGGAAGCTTCGATCTCCAGCAAGTACCCTGGGTTTCTCCTTCCCCAAAAGCATACTCAGCTACACCAAATTCTCTCTGACTAATATTTGACCCGTTCTGAAGAGGCTCCACTGATGGACATTACACATCCTCCTTGGGCAGTATCTTCCAGTTGTTAACTAGCATTCTCATTCCTCTCACAAATAAATTCAAGCCAACGGTCAGTGGTTTGAAAAGGGGTGGGGGCAAAAGAAAGCTTTTTCAAGGCTGTTTCCTGGCTGTCGGTCTCAGGGCTTTAGCATACATCTTGTAGTAGGGGACACTGTGGAGATACAGCATGCTAGCAGCCTATAAATATTGGGTACAGTCACAGTACCTCCCCAAGAGAACGTGAGGAACCTCCCAACTACTGGCATGTAAAGATTAAGTTCAGTTGAAGTCATTATTTATGGCAGTTGTAATAGGTGAGGTTGGTTAACCCTCAAGGTTTTCTATTGTAATTAAACAGCTTTTTAGAATTTTGTCAGACATTTCATGCTTTGGGATGAAATGTTCAATTGTTGGATGCCTATCTTAGCCATGATGTTTTTTTGAGAAGACTCGAGCCAACCTACTTTGGCCTGCTCCCTCAAAAAGGCAAAGGGGGTGGGATTTATTTTGAAAGAAGCCTGGTGGTGATGCACAGATGCCAGAAACTTTGTGCTTTGGAGCAGAACTTTAACTTCATTGCAGAAGGAGACCTCTCTGGTCTGGACTGTATTCTGCCAGATTGTATGCAAACATATGTTCTGAAATTTCTCCTAGCAAAAGAAAAACTGATTCCTAGGCTAGATTTGTAACTTTACTTGGAGTCTTGAGGCACAAGGCTAGGTATGATACTTGGTAAGAGAGGAACGGGTAAGGAAAAACCAGAGCAGAAACCCCTGCTTATATAAGTTTAAATTCTGTTGGTCCAGATTGTACCACGGGGTTTAATCATGGTAGAAATATAGAAATCTTTGATATCCATGGGCACTATGATACAGGACCATGCTGAAATACAGTGCAATTGGTTAAGTGATTACCTGGCTAATTTTGTGCCAAACACAAGGTGTATATTTTTCAACATAGGTTAATAAGATGAGATCCCTTATAGGAACATGCAGCTTTCTGTTGAATACCATAAATACAAGGATAAAGTACAGCACATGTGGCCTAACCACGGCTTTTGAAATCAGCAATCTATATATAATGAACACTTTAGTGACCTTCAGGGTGAAAATATTTACTGTTTAGAAAAAAACAAGGAAAATGATTTTTTCCCCTATCAGGATGACCTGAGCTTATTTAATAAAACAATATTTTACAAAATGTGTAACTTGGCATGCAATTGTTAAATCTCTTTTAAACATATCTTTGTTGTCCTCTATAAAAACTGCATAAACTGTTTTATGTGTAACCATCACAGCTAATAGTTAAGTTCAGTTATTTTCCACCGGTATCATTTGGTCTTCTAACAGGCATGCTGAGACTTTGAGAAGCACTATGGAAGACGATTTATTTTCACACTGTGTAACATCACAGTCCTTATCTTTCCATAGAAACAGGTCTGGGTTTTCCCCGAGTGGAAATTTGCTACTAAAAGGTGAGTCTTAAAGTATGGTTAAGGAAGTAGCAGAGGAAAGAACATAAAAATGTTCCCTCCTTTGTTTTTGTTGGATTCAGGAAGAGAACTTAATTCTGCAGGGACAAATGCAGTACTACAGTACAGGGACAAAGCAAGGTATTATGTTTCATGCTAGAGTCCCCAAGGTGGCCCGTAAGAAGGAGACAGAGAAAACCTCTGGGAGAAACCGCTGAGTGTGCTTGCTAGGACATGGCTGCTGTTTACATGGCTGCTGGGGTGTGGTGTGTGGGTTTAGCAGGGGGGGATCACGCGCTCTTGCTGTATGATGTGTCTGATAAAGTGGCTAAGAGCTGGTTAGACTGTGGCCCCTCAAGCTGCTGGCTTGGTCATTCTGCAACTGGACTTGTGTAGAATGCCTGTGGCCCCAGCATTGCAGTTCTCATGATTCCTAGGCAGGTTGCTTTTTAGCATGTAGATTGGAGCTGTTGTTGCCGCTGCAGTCATTTTTTTGGTCTTGTTCATTTATTTTAAGGTGACCTGTTCAAAAGAGGCAGAGATAAGTCAGAAAGCAACCTTGGGGAGGAAGAGGTGGAAACCTGTTTTGCTAGGCGTGATAATCAATGGCGTAGCTCCATTAGAGTTGGTGGAATTTGACCACTGAGATTTTGGCCTGCTAACAGTAAGTCCTAGCCCAACACATGTACGGTCTCAAGATCCCATCCTGCTATGAAGTTGCTGGGCCAACTTGTTTGGCTACCTCTAACAGTCTTGACTGCAGCTTGTGGTGGCTTAGACATAAATATATGAAAAGAGAATGGGGATCCATGAAAATGGGCTGCCATGTTAGGGAATAGAGACAGCATCGATCTGCACAGTTTCTTGCTCTGATTTTTATTATCTTCTCTTATTCCCTTTTTCAGTTTGGTAATTTTGATGGAGGTTTGTAGGCCAGGGGTTACTAGCAAAATGGAGGTCAAGGTTAAACTGAGGAGATCAGATGGCTTACGTTTTAAAATAATAAAACTTATAGATTCTAATTTAGCACAGTCTTTGACAGTTATGTTTGAAAACTAGCAGATGCTAAAGGACACTTCTGTCCCCTGAAGGAACACAAATATTATTATATCTTCTGATAGTCTGACTGGCAATCACTATGTTTGCATGCTATATGTATATTTGCCTTCTGTAAAGGTGGAACTGTTCAAAGATTTGGAAGCTCCTGTATGCAGCACCTTTGTGTGGATTCTTTTTTCTTTTCCTATAATAAAAATGAGGACAGCCCTCAGGTGTGTCCAGAGATCTCAGTGACCCGAAAACAGTACAGATTTATGCTGCTGTAATTTATTTGAAGCCTTGTTATCCGCCTTTAGTTTTGCAGCGAGATGCTAATCTTCTCAGATTTTGTGCACTGTTAGTACATGTAAAAAGCTGTCCAAAATGTTGATATCAGCATTGTTTCATGACATTTACAATGAATGTTTCAAAACATATTTGCACTAGTTTAGAGTAAGTTTTAGAAACTGATTTCAAGCTTTGCAAATAATACTAGGAAAAAAGCCCAGAATAAACATTCAAGGGTTTGATTTTTGGATGTGGGCAGTACAGTGTGAACTGAGTGTGTAATAACTGAGTAAGAAGGTAGAAGTCCTGTGTGTTGAAAGGGACTTTTCCTGTGAGGCTGGTTGGTTAATTTGGTCAAAAGTCTGTGGGATGGGAGAAATAAACTTTCTGATGAAGTGAAAAACTTAAAAGAAAACTTTCCACTTGGGTTGAATTTCTAAGCTGTCTTCAAAAACACTAAAAATTACTGAACTGAGAAAAGGTTTTAGTTGTGAAAAACAAACAAAATTTAACTCTGTATGTAAACTGGAAACTCCAATTAAATTGGAAATGGTTCATTTTCCTAAAATGCTTTTGTGTGGGTTGGGAAGTGGGGGTATAATTTCCTGACCAGCTCTAACACAGGCTTACAGCGCTGCTTCTTTTTATACTTGTAGGCAGCCGGAACTGGTGACTAAGGTTTCGCTAATATTGCAAATTCTATGAGCTGGTTGTTTGTGAGCATGTAATTGACCTTTGCTGGCAAAGTGATGTGAAGATAAGGAAAGGGAAAGGATAGATTTCAATTCACTTATTTTCTCCAGCTTGGAGGAATACACACCAATGCTGCCTCTTGTTTTAGAAATCCTTTAAGTGCAGTTTGTAGTAATTGTTTCAGTAGCACATAAGGCAATTGTGTGTCTAACAGTGCCTGCTTAATTGCACAGGTAGGAAGCCAAAGTTTTTCAGCAAACATCTTCAGTATTGAGAAGGCTCCTTATCCACAGTGATCTGATAGTAAACAATACAGTCTTCTATAGACAAGCGGTGTCCCTAATCCTTTACCATCCGTGGATTCAAAGGATGCTTCTCCTGAGCAGTGTCTGGCAGATGAAACAAAGAAAGATACAAAGCCAAACCAATTTCTCACTCGCTGCCATATTATTTGTGTTTTCTCAGTAAGTGGTTTTTCTTCACAAGTAGAAAGTATCAATTTAGCAATGACAAATGGGGAAAAAAATTGTGACTATTTTTTTCAATCAAATTAGGGATGTGTGTGCTTGCAGCTTAGATTCTGAACTTAAATTCTCACCTAGATTTGGACCATCCTAAATTTGGTAATATCAAATGAAAATTCTATTTTGAGGAGAAAAAAGAGCCTACTTGAATGTTGTCCCTCACTGGCTATTTCCACATAATTCCTGACTTTGTTCAGTGACTGGATGTAGCTGAATGACACCAGACTTAAGTGTAAAGCTGCCAAGCACAGCAGTTGCAACTGTGCTTTGAACAGTACTGATTTCCAGCCAGGTAGATGTCACTGGGATGGAGAGAAATGCTGATGTTTACAAAGGGGAGGGGAAATAAAGTTTAGCCAGGGGAGGGGAGTAAACTTCTGCTGTAGCCATTTGTCATCTTAAATGCTCCAAATCCTTCTCAGTTGTGGAGTAGCAAAAGATCCAATCCTGCCTTTCTGTAGACTTCTTTCTAAATGCTCCATCCATAGCAGCATCCACAGTGGCTCTAGTGACAGAAGAAAGCGTGCATGTGTGTGTTACTGCCATGTGGCAGAGTTTGTATTGTTTTATATCCCTCGCTGATATGGCTATTTTATGCTTAGTTTTGCTGGTCTGGATTTTTTTGGCAATAGGTTCTGAAGGCAGTGTATTTTGTACAAGAGCAGGGTTATTTTGCCTTCCATAACAGGAAAGATGGAAGCATCTCTTTCTCTCTCTCCTTTGGGGTGAGAAGAAGGAAGGACAATTCTGAGGTGCCAAATGTCCTTCGCCTATGCGGAAGTCAGTAGTAGTGATGTCTTCCTTGCGCTCATAGGACTGTGCCCAAAAAGCGTTTTCATTTCAACATCACGAAGGTAGGAGCTGAGAACAGGCTGTTTTTCTCATTGTGTTTATTCAGCCGTCTCTCATTTCTGAAGACTGGGTTCGGGAGCAAGGTACCGCGCAGTCAGCTTCTCGACATGCTGATGTTTGCACTCGCCTTCCCCTGTGACTCATTCCAAACACATCTCGTTCATTCAGGAGAGTAATTTTCTATTTCCACTTTAGTGCACTTCTCCTCCTCCTCCTCTGCCCCCTCTTTCCAGATCTAAAATGTCCTGTCAGCTGCTGTTTATCTGATGGTTCAAATGTCCATGCTTGGTTTCTTTTTCCCCGTCGCTACGGTTTCTCCTTCCGTTCCAAAGGCTGTTTTAGTTGTCATTTCTATTCCCCTGTCAGCAGCATTCTTCATCATCTCTGGGTCAGGCAGTCTGTCTACATGGTTTTCTTTAGAGGTGTGTTTGTGCTAAATGAGTGCCTCCTAGGAAGCCCAATGTAGCATAACATAATTAAGTGACAATATATGAGGTGCCAGTCCTTTACCAGGCAGTTAATGACTGGCTGGAAGATTTACAGGCATGAGGTAGAGTCAGAGAAAATTTAGCACTCCAGCTTGCAGTTAGATGATAGGTAGAGGACATTTGAACACTCCTGTATACCAGAGAGATACTAGTTTAAACTTAGTCAGTGGTCAACTTGCTTATTTCTATATTAAATTGAATGAATGTTAAACTTATCAAGGCTGGAAGATGTTACATAATACCATTCCCCTTGGTGAATGGTATCCCTGGGTTGTCTTGGTGAGGTGGACGGTGGCAGCAGGCTTCATTTTCATTCCATATCTTCCGATATTTGCGTGGCTACATCTGGGAAGATTTTACTTAGGGTTCTCGCTGTTTCCCCTCTTCATTACTTTAATTGTAATGTAGTGTACACTCATGATCTCACCAAAATAGCCTGGTGTATTCTTTATCCCTTATACTTACAAGCTTTGCTGTAGCAGCGTGCTCTGGAGGTCGTGCCTTATGCTTCATGATCCATGTACCAATGCCCCGGGCAGGGCAAAGAAAAAGTGTTTCCTAGTCCTGCAAACAGTTTGCGCACGCCTGTATCATCTTCAGGTTCCACCTTTTTCTAGACACAAGTCGATCATCTAGTGCTCTGACAATCCTTCACAGCTTGCAGAAGTGAAGTACAGGGATGTCAAAAATAACTTTATGCTTTGTTATTTTTAGGTATCTAGATATATTGTAAATGGATATATGTATCCCATTCCCCATTTGCCCCTTGCACAGCCCACATGGAAAGAAATATGAAGATTGTTTACCTTGGTTTGGATCTTGCGTTACATATTTGAAATGTTTCCAATGGGTTCTATACTTTTAAACATATTAAATATGAGTTTCCAATGCCAGGGGAAATTATGCTAGCAGGACCTGTGGAAAGTGTGTGCATGTGGCACACAGAACATAGGTTGAGTGATATCTGTTCAGTTTCATCTTTTAAAAAGATGAATGGGAAAAAACCAATCTTTTTGAAACAATGTCTCCAAGATTATTCCAGGTAGGGTACCAGATCCTTCTACTTTTGCCTTATTTCTTTTTTCTTTTTTTTTTTTTTCCCCTAAGTCACTAGTGTTTCCACTCATGACTTTTTTTCTTTCTTTTTTTTTTTTTTTCCCTCCTTCTTCCCTCTTTTTGGTAGCAGATTACTGTGGCCACTAAGAGGTACTGTTGATACAGCTCTAGTTACCGCAGTTTAGTTACTGAAATAGAGATCTTTTTGTGTACTCTTTGCATATTTGAGCTGCTCTTTCATTGTATCCTTTTAGTTGTTGTTGTTTTTTGTTTGTTTGTTTTTGTTTTAAATGAGTAGGCTGTTTACATTAGCTTAAATATTCACAGTTTTATGCCATTCAGCTTCATGCGCGTGTACAAGTCATGTGAATTCAATGCACAGTCATATTAGCTAGCATTAGCAATACAGAGTGAGCACCTGGCACTCAGCCCCCCGGTTACCTCTCCCAGATGCTGCTGCTGGAGGTGCCAGATGCTTTGCCTGCTTGTCAGACCATGCTGATAACATGTTATGGTGGCTTTTATTATGCCTGAGGGTGATGTGCAGGCACTGTGCACCTGTTTGCAAATATATGCCCCATCCACAGATCACCCTCTGTTCCAAAAAACTGCTCGAGCAGCAGTTCCTTCCCCCCAGGCCTTTAGTGAAGGGACACTTTCCCTAGAAATTGTAATGGCATCTTTCTTGGTGTGTTGTGTGGTGTTTCTGTTGGGTGAGTGGTTTGTTGAGCTGAGTGAGGTTGAGCTGCGCCAAAGGAGGGAATACTGAGCATCCCTGAAGGAAGGGTGCAGGCTCCTCCAGGGCTGCTCATTTCGGGGCTTTTGATGGTAGGGGCTGGTATATCCAGATAGTACCCAACCTTCTAGACTTGATTCAGAGCAACTTCAACTACTTCTTTTGGCTGGCTACAACCTGCCCTGTAGTTACAGGACCAGGCGCTTGCTGACCTGGTAAGCAAGCTGGTGGCTTCTTGTTTCTGGAGAGGCACGTATTAGGCAAAGTTACTGTATTCCTATTTTTGCCTGACTAGACGATCTTCCTATCCTTTGCTGTGGCTCCTTTCAGACGGGAGAATCTGGATTTGTATTTTGTTTTTAAGTCTGTATATGAATTTCTGACTTCTGAGAGGAGCTCATCTAGACCACTGTCTTTGAATATGGAAATTTGGGGAGCTTTTTTAAATTCTTTCCTTTCGTGTCATTTCTTCTGTGATGTTTTTTGTTCCCTGAATTTGTTCTGGTTGAATCGAGTCAGCTTCTCCATCTGAAGGATTCTAGATAATCAGGTTGGAAGGAGTGCTAAGTACCATGCTGATACCACAGTACCGTTCTGGAGACACAGCACGCAAAGCAATACCATCTCTGTCAGGTGCCGATACTACCAATTGCTGTCCTTGAAACTGCTCCATGTTGGCCTGCCTAGCCTGGCGCTGTGCTGTGCCTGTCTCTGCCTCCTACCTGGTTGCTCTTGCTGCCCAGATAGCCTTGGTACGAGTTTCTGCTGTAAGAAGGTTCAAGTGGCTTGTGCTGTGTGACTATTGCCCTGCAGGGCACTCACCCCTGTGCTGTCCATGGCCATTCCTCCCAGGGGAGCCAGGGTACAGTTTCTCTTCTTTGTCGTTCCTATTTTGAGCGACAGGTTTTGGAGTGCTTTTCAGCTGTGCAGAACAGCTTTGTCTCAAGGACTGCATTTGTTCCAGCAGTGGGACGAGCACTCCTGCGTTCTGGGTTTTCCTGCCTCCCTCAGCTGTGAAGCTTCACCATTAAGATGTTTTGTGGGATGTACGGGGCTTCTCAGTGCACTTGTGAGGGTTCCCCTATAAACTGGCTGAATACAAATTTGTTATTAAATGAATGTCTGCAGATAGCTATTAGTTACCATAAGGTATGTATTAAACATACCTTGGTGGTGCTCGTACTGGACACATCAGAGATGCATGGAGAGCATTTCCTTGGTTTTAGCTAATCTTTGCTCCTTTCTGTTTGTGAAGTAGTCCGCTTTAAATCATGCTTGTTAATTTCTGGTGTTTTATATTAAGGAGTATTATTTTTGTCTTGAAGTTTTCTCTCTGAGCTCTACATAAAAAGGAAAAAAAGTCATAATCCAAATGAACATCTTTGGGAACTACCACTATGGAAAGAAGTTGGAATATTTTCAAAAAGTATAAGTAATGATATTCATGAAAGTTTAGTAAACAGAGTTTTATGAGCAAGTCTTTTCAGGTTTTCCAAGTGTCACTAACTTGCTATTGAAACATGCTCCAGACTCAGATACATGCTGGTGTTTAGATGCCTAAGTGCTGCTGAATCCAATGATGAAACGGCTTGCAGATATCAGCTTTGGACGCTTTAGGAATCGCCTTCTTTTTCCGTTCTCCCATCTTATGTTTGTGGGTACCTATATTTAAATAAAAATTTGAATTGTCAGCTCTTAAAGAAGTCACAAATTGCTGTGGATCTCTGCTTTCTCCCAAGCTGAATCTGTTTCTCCCACCACCACATCCTGTACCTTTTACAATTGCTTTTCAACTCCGCACATTTGATCCCTCTCATTTAGCATCCAACTACCTGCATTCATGTTGAGTTGTCATCATAAGGTCACTGTATGCCATAGGGGGATTTCCTTTGATTTAACTGCGTGACCATGAGTAGCATCTGAACCTCCAGGAGAATCATACACTCAAAGAAAGTGTGTCCAAATGCAGTAATTTTAATTGCTGTGTGCATGTGTATATCGCTGCCCTCTCCTGCATAAAATAGGTACTGCTCCAAGATGTGCCTCGGGCCATTTTATTGAGAAACAGCTGTGTTGTCCTCCTGCTGAAGGAAAAGGGTCTTGTGGCTTTGACCTGGGAGATGTTCTGTCTGCTGTTTCTGTGAAGCTCAGAGTGCCTGTGGTGAGCTGCAATAGGGTAATCCTCTGCACCTTCAAAAAACAAAGGGAGAAAAGAAGGGGAGGACTTAACCTGGGTTTGTCTCAAAGGAAGTAGAGTGTAGCTACTGAGTTGATATGGCTTTATTATTAAAAGTACTAGGAATTAAATGATGTTTCTTTATTGCTTGTCCTAATGAGCATTGGGACAGCATCATTCTCTTGGGAAGCGCTATTGGGCATTTGTGTAGTATTTTCCTAAGATGGGAAGGATTATTTGGCTGTTTGATGCATATGGGCCTAACTGTCCCAAATCAAGTAATCTACGTTATAGGGTTGGGGGTCTGAATCTGAAATTGCTCACAATCGCAACCGCTTGGCTCTAGGATTTTGGAGTGGAACTTTAGAGATGGTGTGGCCAGGCAAGTTCAATGCAAGTTTCCATGAAATTAAGAGTCTTCTGAACTGAGCTCATTTCTAATTGCAGCTGAAAAGGGCACTTGTAAATCTGAGTGCTCTTTGTGACTTTCTGGAAGATTTGCTATCTATTACCATATGTCTGTAGGACATTGTTGAAACCAGCTGAATCATGGTGTCTGTAAATGTTAGGAGGCATATCGACTAGCAACAGAAAGTTAGGAGTAATCACAGAAGAGGTAGAAATTCTGTTTAGTTCCAAGACTATGGATACAACAGCTGTGTGAGAGCCACAGGGCAGGGAGCTCCAACAAGAGAGTCCCAAGTGGGGGACCAGATGGCTTGCGGGATTGGTAAAGTGTAGGAAGTAATTTTCCTGTAGGTTATGAATTCAAGTGCAGCTCAGGCTTTTATACTGGCTAAAAGTTATGGTTATCTGCAGTGGTGCTAGACTGGACTTTGAGGTGCTAGCATATAAAATTGAGCAAAAAAGACCCCTAATGAATGAAGAAGCAAAGGCCAGTGTTACAACTGATGGGGAGGGCTAGATTTCCAAAGAGTGCTTAGCCCATTTGATATAGAGTGTTTTGCAAATTGGTTTGCTTCTTTAGGGAGTGAAGCTAGACTCCTTTTCAAAAACAAAAAACAAAAAAAAAGAGTGGGGCGCATGTCCTGATTTACTAGCACTGACTAGTATCTAGCATCCTTTGATTCCTTTGTCAAAAGCTTCATTCAAGACTGAAATGTATGACCTGAGACGATCTTAGCATGGAATGTACTTTTTTCCCTTCTTTCAGGTTAGAGTTGGATGTGGCAAATGGGTATAATCAGGCTCCTAAAATTCAGGCAAGCACTTGGTCCATTTATTCTGTGCGAAATTAAACTTTTTCTTGTCTGGAATCAAGGGAGTGGTAAATGTGATATCTCTTTCATTTAGAACAGATAGATACTCATAAATGAAAGGAGGCTTGGGGCTGGAAGAAAGTTATATTTTTAGCAATTGAATTTTGATTGTAGGGGCTGTTTCTTCAAAGGCTGTATTCACAGAACAAGGAGGGAGGTAATATTAACACAGACAGAGAGAGATGGAAAAAGTAATTTTGAATGGTTTATATGCTGGGTGTGGATTCACTGGGGTGAGGATAGGGAAGGGTTTGTTGACACCGTTCTCCTGATCCTCAACCGTGCCTTACCAGCTTCCCATTTCATGGGTGCTGGGTGGTGCTAAGGTGTGTTGGAGCTCCTCTCTCGAGGACACTGTGCAGGGCTAGAGGCAACCACTATGGCAAAATGCCACATTGCCCATGGATGTGGATGTTCAATCTCCATGTTCACATCTGTGCTGTGGCTGCATGTGCAAAATATGCGAGGCAGCCTTGGCTATCAGCTGTGATGTCTGGATTGAAAGTGGAGAAGGTATGGAAAGATTAGGAACTTGGGAGGATGAGGGCATGTTTAGGGAAGATTTAGTTTAGTAAGCCATTGCCAAATGGCTCGTCCTGTCCAAGGCTGACAGACAAGAGGGAGAAGGGTGATGGTTCAAAATGGAAGGGTGACAAAAATGTGGCAAAATTAACAACTTGCCTTATGCACTTTCAACTACAAAAACAGTCTCTCCCCTGTGATTCTTGCAAACATCTGCCACCAAATTTGCATCTACTCTGAGAGCCAGATGTTGAGGTTTGTAATCACGGTGAGATAAAGCTGCACATCCTGTATCCTAAGCACTCTGCTAACCAAGCATGACTTCTATGTTCATCGATTGCTCGCTCTCTTTTTTCCCTTTTATTTTTTAAATTATTTTTATTCTCTATTTTGTGCTTTGGGCTTCTTTTCCACATTCCTGAGCTCAGTATGTCTAAAAGCAATAATTTATCCTTTGCAGCCAGAGTTTTGGGTCAGTGATAGAGCACAAATTCAAGGAAAAAAATGAAAAATAAGTGATTCTTTTGACACATAGTAAGCTCCAAGCATTTTTTTTTTTCCAGCTCAGACTTTTCAGTTTATGTAGGGAGGACTTGAAATGTTCTTAGCTTTGCCCCACAGATTAATCCATGCATTTCAATGGTGCTTTTGTACATACTGTTAATATGGTCAGCTAATGAAGGTAAAGCAACTTAGATGATTAAGTTATGATCTCCAGAAAGGTAGGTCATGGTGATTACGCATGACCAACTTGTAACTGAATAAGATGGCTTCAGATCTGTGATAACCACTGTGATGTCACAATATTTTGTGAAATTCTACTATGGAGATAATATAAGGACACTGTAGTTCATAGTTATATCTCTCTACTATCTGATTTCAGTTCTTTGGCATGCTTACTTTACAACTGGTATAGAAAAATAACCTGTTTGATTGTTTTCCACTTCATCTTGCTGTTTTCATGGCTACTGCACAGAAAACGCTTTTGGAAGGTGGATGATTCTGTGTGAGGGATGGATTCAGAGAATCTAGGTATGAAGAGCAAATTATCGAGAGTTGCTTGATGAGATGTGAGGAAGGAGGAGGGAAGTGTTGAATAAGAGGTGAACAGAAATTAACAGCTTTTCCTGCCAGTTGACACAAGTCTTCACGCTGATCAGAAACCATAGAGCAGCAAACCACACCTAGTTATTTGGGAGTAAAAGCTAGATTTCTACTTTTCATGTTGCTGCCCATTTCATGCCACTTAATGTGTGTCTGTATATTGCATTGGTGAATATTTCCATGTGTTCTGTTTTGGTTTTTTAACAGGTAATTTTCTCAGTATTTGGAGTCTTCAGGCTTGGTTCTATAGAATTTAAAGTGATTTCTGTATTCAAGAAGGTGCATGCAATAAGGCTTGTATGACCAAGTGTAATTGCATTTCTTTTTGTCTGGGAGGATAATAACAATTTCTTTTCAATGATGAGGTTTCATTTTCTGACACATCAGCGAGCCACATCAAAAATATCTGACTTCAAACAAGTTTAAGAGAACTGAATGCAGTGTCTAATGTTCTGGATGTAGAAATAGCAAACAGAGGCGTAATCTCTCTTATTATGCTTGGGCCTTTGTAAAAAGAACATGCCAGAAATATTGCCTTTCTTTGTTTTTGGCATGGCTTATAAATTGCTCTAGTCAACTGGATGTTCCTTTGGAAGGTGACAGTAAATCATGAGCCTGGACACAAGCCAACATTTTCTTCCGTGATGCAAATCTTAAAAGGTACAAAAAGACTGTGTTGGGCTATTCTCAGATACGGCTTCCTTGTGGACAAAGTCTGCTCACAAGTAATAGAGCCACAAGAGGGCAATGGGTCTTTTATACAAGCTGGATGTAGCAGCACAAAAAAAAAAAAAAAAAAAAGATAATTCAAACAGTTAAGTCCTTCAGACAATGGTAGAAGGTAATTTAAAGGAAAACAGTTGGGTGAAAGTGGAGGAGTGTAATCCTAAAGAGTTCTGTTCAGGTCTGCAGACTTGCTCACAAATAGAGCTGTGTGTTTATTATTTGCTTAGTGGTTTTAGAAAAGTTGTACGTTCTTACAGTCCACTTCTTAAGGGAAGAAGCCTTAGTTCCTGTATGTAGTCCTTACGCTCCTGTGCTAGATTTATTATCAAGCTTACTGCACAGTTGGCACTTGGAGTGTATCTGGATGTGCTCAGATGCAGATGAGAGCTACTTACCCAGTCCCTCAATTCCATTGGTATGTCCTTCTTGTCCTTCTCCCTGCTCCCCCCCCCCTTTATTTTTCTTTGCTTCAAGCTATGAACAAGTGTTTTGAAAAGGTTTGAAAAATAGATTCTGAAGTTTGGCTTATGATTATCCAGGAAAAATTCTTAAGGTACTGAAGAAGTGTACAGGCATTTCATATTTCAAGACTCCCTACTAAAGAAATATCTTACCATGTTATAGATATTCACTGTATTAGATAATATTTTTGTAAATGGGAGCTCATACAGGTCTCTTGAGGTCAGTGGTCCCTTTTGAAGAAGGAATAGTGCATAAGCCTTGTTACACTGGAATTAAGATTGACCCACTAGGGTGTCTCATGTTCGTTCTCACTTAGTTTGCCCACTCACTGTTTTTTTTTCTCTTTAGAGCAGGTAGTTGAAGGGAAACAAGTCTCTGACAACAGTCACCGGAGGGGAACAGTTTAGTTCTCCCCATTTCATCTGGGCGATTCATGTTGCCAATGAAGAAGTGGTACTAGACTGTCCTTCCCCATGAGTGCTGCGGCAGACGTGCCAAGCACAGAGCCCTTGGAGCAGGTTTCCTTGAGCAAGGAGAAAAGGGGTGGGCACCAGAGCTTGGTGTTCAAGAGGGAACAGTCTGGCTACAAATGCACTGTGTAAATATCATGAAGTATTCATACTCCACAGACTGCTGATGGAGTCACGAACAGAAGGTTTTTTTATTATGAAGTTTTTTTGCATAAGTGTATATACTTCTCTATATTTTCAGAGTACACAATATGTGTAAAATATCTAGCTTGTTTCTCAAGTGTAAATTTTGGTTTTTTTTTAAGAACAGACAACCAGAAGGAAGGTGTTGTGTGAAGGAGAAGGTGGCTTCATAGGTTTAGTATTGGGGGGTGGGGGTGGAATCTTGCACCTTTGTGGTTCATATCTTATGATTTGTCAAATAAGTAATTATACTTTTTAATAATAAAAAAATTAGTTATAAAATGATATCAAGGAGTGAGGTGTATTACATTTATATTTTTTAATAAGAATCATTGTTTTAATATCTTTTAAATTCTGAAAATGAATAGCAGCTTACAGAATAGTTTGAAATTTGGAGTTCAGAAGCAAATAAAATGAGATACATTACTAGGCAACAGTAGAAGTTTGGACTCGGACTAATTACATGAATTTCCTTTGCCTACAAAGGTTGAACAGCTTATTTTTGCCGGAGATGGAGGCAGTGTGAACATTTAGAAGTGGGGTGGGATGGGAGCAGGGGATAGTCCTGATGATCCTGCCCTGTTCTGTTCCTCCTCTATAGTAACTGCTGGTATGGCTCAGTGACTTGTTTTGACATCTGCACGTACATGCAATGTACAAAAGGAAGATAACTTCCTACCTCATCCACTCTCAGTAGGTTTTAGAATGGCAGTGTGGCAATGCATTTGTGGTATTGCTGACATGGCTGTAACTGAGCACCACTGTTGTGGAAACCCAATCTTCAGAGAATCTTTATCAAGTTTCAAGACTCATGACAGTTGCTAATTTTGGAAAACTTTCAGTGAGCAGTTACCAGCTCAGCTGAACTTTGGTTTCATCTATTAGTAATTACTTCCAGAAGTTAGTCTGAGTGAGAGAATAAAACCTCGTCGTCTCCTGAGCAGGACAATGGCTGTGTGAAAAGGACTCTGCTCTCTTTCAGAGCTCCAGGCTGGAGATATGGTCTGTTCTGGAAGACAAGCTGGGTAACCAGGCAGTTTCACTTCATCCCCTCTACTTGTCTTGATGACCCAGTCTCCTGCTTCACTGCTAGTTTTGTATCTGCTAATTATTTTCTCCTTGCCTTACTACTTAAAGCAGAGTTTCTTCAATTTATTTCTAAAGCCTTCTCTCCACTTATAAGCCTGGAAGGTCCCTGGCAGCATGACAGTTTTTTCCCATTCTTTTTTTTCCTGTTACATAAACTTACTCAAGAAATCCTGTGAACTAACTGCTTGAAGTGGCTAGGAGATTGAGAAGGTAAAAACCCCCAAACTCTCAGTTCCCCCTGCTTTGGCTTCTTGGTGGCAGCAATATTGATTGGTTAGGCTTCATATGGGTTGATCTCTTGATGCTAGCTCATGAGCATGGTGAAGTCACTTGCCATGTGGGTGAATGCAGATCTTGACCTGCTGGCTGATGCAAAGTGAGTGTGCTAGAAAACTGAAGTCACTGCAAGAGCTGAATGTCCATTTAGATAAAGCCATGTTTGATAGTGAACCTGGTTGGGTGGGTCTTACACTTGCTGTGTTTACTGATGTGTGGGAAAATCATTAAACGATGTGGAAACATGCATAGGAGTCTCTCAGTTATTGAGGTAGAAAGAAATATTTCTGTAGCTTTCAATGACCTTGTGAGTCTAGTCTTACTCTATAATTAAAAAAAAAAGTAGGAAGGAAGTGAGCTTTCTTGAATTTCAGGTTCTTTTTAAAATGAGTCAGCACAGTCTAATCTATACTATGATTAAGTGCCTCTAGCCAGAAGATTTAAAGAAGAAACAAATACAGTTTTGTTAGTCCCCTTCCTCCATCCTCCTGTTGTGCCATTTCTGTGCCTGTTATTTTTGCAGACTTGACAGACATGCATCCGTATGCAGAGAGGCACACATGCACGTGTACACATTCTCACGTGCACACCCGTTCTGCTCCGTTTTAATATGATGGGGTGATGCAGAGTCTGCTGCCTGGCCTTGTCAGAACTTGATAGCTCTCTAAATATTGTATTCCTTGTTGCCATAACACCAGGAAAATAGTATGGGATACTGCATTATAAATATAGCTGAAGCCTTGGGGAATGGGAGCATTTTTAAATGACTTGAACCTATGTCTCAGAGCATAATTCTTATAAATAAATGGGAACATAATTACTGAACGCTAACTGGATTTTTGCCTGCTGTGGCGCTCAACCTTGCTAGACAATTATTATACTAAGGGATTATCTTTTAACAGAGCACAGTTATCTTTTCTGTTTGTTTTTCTTATTTTACTATTCACATAAGCCAAGGGAAATGAAAAGCATTCTAATCAGCCATGGATCTTTCTACTGAATTAGCTCTAGCTTTAGAAGGCTTTATGCAGTACATTCAGTTTACAACTAGAGGAAGGTTAAGGGTGAGGAGAGAATTTGACAGGTCTGTTTTACAAAGCCACCTCAGTGGGGACGTGAAATGGGGAAACAAACAGATAAACATCATGTTGAACTGAATTATAAATGAAATATAAACTTGACTGTGGGAACAAAACCCCATTCTTCATCTATGGAACTATGACACATGAATTGAAATATATTACCCTGAAGCAATCTTTTTATTTCAGACTTCAAATGTACTTCTAAAGAAAATAAATTATATAAAAGGTATCATGAAAAAAATGTATATCTTCCTTGCTAAAGCCAGAAGTCCAAGCTAGCTGTCATCCTGCATTTGACAAAAAAAAAAAAAAAAAAAAAAAATCTTGCTTTGGTGTCTGTCCCTCTATACCATTTCTTAAATTTATTTGCCTGCTGTTGTCTCTTCATACCGAAGAACCTCAGCAATGTAGTTCAATTCTTCACAGATGGCAAGTACACTGCAGTCTTCCAAAGCTTTCTTGAGATTGGACAGTGCTATGCATTACTGGAAATGATATGTGTAGCTATAGGGTGGACAGTTGAGCTTTAAATACACTTAACCGTGAAAATGTCAACCCCAATTACCTCTCTTATTCTGTGACTGTCTTTTGACAGTTGTGTTTTAACAGTTTAAATTTGCAAGATATTTGGAATGAGATTTAATAAAAGAAAACAAAAGTAACCTGAAGCTTTTTGGTTTCTAGCTTCAGTACATGCTTAGAGTGGAACTCAAGTAGTAAGGGTCCCACTGCAGTTTTGATTCTTTACAGATATTTTTATTATTATCTTAATAACCTCAATACAGAATTAAATAAAAATGCATGGTGGGTTTTAGTTTCATGTTTTGTTTTGTTTACAAGAGCACCAAACCTTGATTACAAAATGCAATAAACCAGAAGTGATTTCACATCCAAGTTAATGGTCTGCATCAAGGTGTCTGACTGCCAATGTATAGAAGACTTAGCTGGTAGAGGCCTGAAAGCATATAGTTGCACTCTTCTGGAGGAAACTGGTATTTATGAAAATTATTGGGAAGTAATTCAGCTTAAACTGAAATAATTTGATGTGTAGTTTTAAAATTTCTCTTCATTTTGGATTTTAATCAAGAAATCTGCATGAAAGTACAATCTTTACTTCCTCATCTGGTTCTACTGAAAGTTGTTCATCTGAAGTCCTAGCCTACTGTTAGCCATTTTCCTAAAGGATTATTAGCAATGTTATAAACAGACTGGTAAGACCTTGGATGAAAAATTAGAAACAAGAAAGATCTCTTGGAAAGGGTGCTGATGATCCCATGCTTTGAATGGTCTTGGGTGAAGATGTGTGGAGTCTTAGGAACCAAAACTATGCACCAGAATGGCTAGCTGGGGATGGATGGAGGAGACTTACTGTTTAAGATTGTAATAATTGACCAGGTGGAGCAGGCTCTTTCTAAAATCCTGAAAAACTCCATCTCTGTCTCAAAAACTTCATCTCTGTCTCAAAAAGTAAGCAGAGAGATTAGGCTTGGAAAGGTGTATGTGCACTGAAAATAATGCACTTCCAAATCTTCACGTATTGAAAAAATGGACTTAAGAACGAAAAACATCATGTGGGTTTACAAACTTTCTTTCCCCTTTTCTGTTAGTTTTGCAAATCAAACTGAGAAAATATTCCATATATTCTTGATGGAGTTTTAAAAATCACTTCAGGAGAACTTCGTTACGATAGGGAGGTGCAATACTGGTACTCGGAAAACACAAACTCTTAAGTAAGTGCAACCCGCTACTCTGCAAGACCTTGTCTACAGTCCAAGCCAATGACCTTTGGTGAGATAAAGAAGGCCCTCTCTGGTCCACTTTTTCAGTGAGAAGACTGTCCAGAGCAGCTGCATGCATAGCCATTGGCTCTAAAACAGCTCCAGCCTTGCAGATTTACCATGGTCTATACACAGCAAGAAAAATGCCACTTAATAAAAATATTTGGCAGTGAATAGCATCAAAAGGTGGCAAATACCTAGCATTATTGGTTTTGCGCCCAAATACAATTTATCTTCAGCTTTAAATATGTACCTGAACTTCTCAGTTGAACCCAATCTACCTCAGCTATTCTTGTATTCATTTTCTCCCATCATCTTAATTTCACTTTTATTTAGCCTTTTGAAAAATTAAAATGCTTGAACTACATATAATGCTGCCTGTTTGCAGTCTACAAGTTTAATTACAAACTACATAGCTTAAAACTCAAGATAATAGAAAATTCTAAGCTAAACAAAAGACTTTTTTTCTTTTTTTTTTTTTTTTTTTTTTAATAAAAAGCCTGTAGAGCGAGATCCAGGAGACCTGTTTTGCACCTCTGGACTCTATATGCTTTGAAAGCATATAGACAGGGGCAGTGTCTCTATGGCAGTTGGCTTGTGGCATGCATGAGTGCGTGTGGATAACAGCAGCAGCGAAGATGCAGTGGCATTGCCTTTTTCTCTGGGCTTTCTGCCTGAGCAAACAGCGCAGCTTTTACAATCTGCACCAAATCTTGTATTACTGGTCTCTGCTGCTATAAATCTAGCATGGCTATATATGTGGTGTAGCAAGGAGTCAGACTTGGGCAAATAAATGAAAGATAACGGATTTTGTCCTCCCTTTACCTCATGTTTTATGGCAGTCCCACAAAATATATAAAAGAAATCAGGCTCCTTCTCTTTCTATTGAAGGAAGGAGCGTTAACCTTTTACCTCTGCCTCACCTGCCTGAGCTTGCAAATATAACAGCTGCAAATGATATTAAACGTATCCACTGAGTAGCAATGTAGTGATTCAAAATAAAATACTACTTTGTCATGTTTAATGTCTTTTACAAGACCTGTATTTCTAAATGCTTTGCAAGAGTTAAATAACTGCCAATGCTACATGGTCTAAATTCCAAAATGGGAAAAAAAGGAGATGGCATATACTGAAAGAAAAATTTGAAGACATGCAAGACAAGTAACAGATGGCAAGAGAACTCGAAAGGGGCAGGCAAGGGAAGAAATTATATAGCTGAAAAATAAGTGGAGAATGGTTAAAGCAGAGGGAATTATAGAGATGATTTTGTCTTTGTCAATTGGGCAGAAAATAGACTGCTACCAAAAGAAATGAGGAAAGGGGAATAGTCCATGGCGGGGGGAGGGGGTGGTGGAAGATGCACGTGCATGAATGCTTTTAATCAATGAGCAAAAAGAGCTGGTAAAGAATGAGGCAAGCTGAATGGGAAATAATTTGTGTGTGCCTTGGAGTTTGCATGTCTATAGAAATCTGTTTTTCAGTCCATTTTGTGAGAGTTGGAAGTGACACATGCACACAGTGGAAGAAAGATAGTGACAGAATTGATCTGTACAACTATCTTGTCATATAACCTGGCTAAATCCAATTTTGATGACTTCCTAAGCTTCCACTGGAAATTTCAGTTGGAAAGTAGTAGTCTTCACTTATTTTTCAGAAACCCCAGAGACAGTAATATTCAATGCAGGGGGAATGATCCCTGCTTAAGCTCTTACTATTTCTAGGTCTTTTCTCAATTCTACTGGCTCAGTATGAGTAATCATCAGCCAGGAGCCACATTGACTTTGATGCAATCCACTGGGGACACTTGTAAGATCAGGGCTATTTCTTGTGAAGCACTCTAGGACCAGGATACTGCTGAAAGGTGAAAAGTAGCAGGTAGTGCAGATTCATAATCTGGCATCTTAGGAGGATGTCCAGCCCAGGCTCTTGCTAGTTGGATCTTGAAATATTTCAAGGACAGAGTTTCCACAGCCTCTCTGGGCAAACTGTTCTAGTGTTTGATTAGTTTTGCAGTAAATCCAACCCCCCCCCCGACAATCTAGTTGGAACCTCTCCTGGTTGAGTTTATGAGCATGGTCTCTTGTTCTCCTGCCTTGCACTGCTGTAAAGAGCCTGTTTCCGTCTTCTCTGTAATCTCCTCTAACGTATGGGCAAGCTGCTGGTAGCCTCCCTCAAAGACTTTTCCAGGCTAAACAAGCCCATTTCCCTCAGACTCTGTATGTCTGTCATGCTCTCCAGCCCCCTCACCATCTTGGTGGCCCTCTGCTGAATTTGGACAAGTTTATCAATCACCTTTTAGCACTGGGATCACCAAAACTGGATGCAATATTCCGGGTATAGTCTAATGAGCGCCAAGCAAAAGGGAATAACAAAAATTCTGAAACCTTTGGAGAGTGATGTTTTGTCAAGGATAATGGATTATACCTTTAACAATGCTGATGTGATGGACCAGGAATTTTTATTGAGGCTGTACCTGGCTACCATCCTAGAAACAATTCTTCAGACAGTGCTGCTTCCCTGGAAATAGGTTAGCTAGAAATTTGGAGCCTGTGGAACCATTAGGTTGCATGTCCCTCGTCTTGTAAAAATGAAAAAGGATCACAGACTTGGTCTCTAGGTTTTTTTCCTCTTCATAGTGCAAAATGATAGCAGAATAGAAGCACAATAGAAAGTCTGTAACAACTGGTAATCTTATTTCCCCTATGAATGCTATAAGAGCAGTTCTGGAGCAGGAGGAATGGAACGATGTCTTGGCACCAAATTTTGGCAGGAAGAAATCTTTCTCTGTACTGACTTGGTTTCTGGAAATTCTAAAAGTCTTTCCTCATAGTGGCATTTGCAGTTGCATATGAGAACCTGATGAATTGAACAAAAAGAAATTGGGTCCAAAGTGTATGCCAGTCTAAACTCTAAGTCTAGTGAGGCTGCCTTACTCTACACCTTTGGGGGTCTAGCTTTAATGCTCTTTGATTGCTGAGGAATCACAGAACAGAATATCAAAGTATTTTAATGTCAAGTCTTAAGCATATTATGGAGGAGACTAAGGAATGGTACAAAACTTTACAGAGATGTCTGTGAAACATAGAATTTCTGTGGTAGTTCCAGCAAGAGACTGGGATGTGGCAACTGTAGCAGGGTGGTTGTTGATATGAGCGTACTACTTCATGCCTTAATTAGGCAGGCAGAGCCCTCCCACTTTATCAGCTATCTTCAGTCTCACCTGCAAGTGACATTTCTCTCTTGTTAAGGGAGGCTCAGCTGAAGGAGTTGCGGGGGATGTTTTTTTTGACTCAGCATGCAGCTTTGCCTGAAAGGAAAGGATTTTTTTGTAGGCTGACCCCAGCACTGTGTAGTGAGGAGGATTTTTGGCCTTGATCAGAAGTGCAATTGGGAAAATAAGGCCGTTTTGTTAATCAGCAATATCTTACTGAAAGTGATGGTACTCCTTCACCCCTCACGTTTTTAACTGGAGAAGAACCTTGTGCTTCAAAATCAGGAAATTTGTAAAGTCTGGAAAGTTAGCACCATTAGTAGGTTTAGTCCTGACCATTAAGCGTCTTGGTTGGGGTTTGAAGAAAAAAAAAAAAAGAATTGCATTCTTGCACTTCTGCCACAAGATCTCAGGGGACTTTATGCTCTTAAGTCTGTCTAGAAAAGAGTTGGTGTCACTTCCTACTTGGAGAGCTTCAGTAGGAGAAAATAGGCTGAGGTTTGTAGCAGGGTAGCATAAATACTTACTCTGGGGCCATCTGGTTACTGTTGAGCATGGCCTGTGCTAGCAGGTGTGAGGAGATATTCCTGCCTGCAAAATGAAGGGAGAGTGGGGAACCAAATCTGTCTGCGATGGAGATGGCAAGAAGCTAGTGGCTTGTGAAGCACAGCAGTCAGTGGTGGGTGTTGGAAGCTCAAGAAGCCACATTTGAAAGAATTTTATGAGCTTTCCTACCTCATAATTTATCAAGGAATTAAAAGCCTGCTAGTTCTTGAAAGTATGTGATTATGCTGGTTTATTTCCTGTTGTGCTCTGTGGCCTTTGTCATCAGAAAGAAGGAATGGCATTTCAGTAGCTGGTGTGCCCTGTGAATGGCTGCATTGTGCTGTACAGCTGTGACCTTTTCAATATTCTGTCGTCTAAATGCCAGTCGCCTCTTCAGAGCTTCAATAGCTCCTGGAAAGTGTGAGGGTATGGGGAAACGTAGACTGCTGAAGAGACGGAGTAGCGTGATTCACTGTTATACACCACAAAATAAGAAGGGTACCGCTCTGATGCAGCTCTCAGTGATTGCAATGAGGATGGGCTGAGGGTGAGCAGTTGTGTGCTTGCGGGCTTTCAGAGGCCTTCTGTGCAGAATGGTGTGGTTAGGTAAAATAAGTAGGAAAATGGCCTTTCTGTGGGTGGGTGAGGCATTGCTTACCTTCAGCAGAAAAGGTAAGGCTGTGATCCTCAGGTGCTGCGAGCTGCTGGCAGGATGAAGGATGTTCTGTACCTCCCCTGTCTGCTGTCTCTCTGGTCTATTTGGGTTGTAAGCTCTTCAGGGGAAAAGACTGTCTTGCTTAGTGGGTGCCCAGTACAACAGGCCCTCCGTGGTCTTTGGCTGTTACTGTAATAAAGAAATATGATAATATTTGCACATGGAAAGCAGAGGGGTGTTGTGTTTGGGGTTTTTTGTTTTGGTTTTTTTTTTTTTGTTTTTAAAAATCACCTCATGATTTTTCCTTTAAGGCCCTGTCAGTGATCTCTGAAGAAAGCTTGAAACTTATGTAGGAGAGCGCTTACATGAGTGCTGAGGCCTCACGCCTGTCCAACTCTGTCTTGTTCTGTCTCCTCATCTAATGCTGTCTGATTATTACTAAAGTTGTTAGCATTCCCTTTGGCAAACCTTGAGATCATCCTAAGCTGTAAAGCCTATTTATTAGTACAGTGTATAAGTAAGTGAATAGGTAACTGTGAGGGGAAAAATGGAATTTTAACATTTATGTGATAAGTGGCAAAGCAGTAAAGCCCACTTAGGATCCCCCACGTTAGGAGAACTGTATGTTTTCTCTTGTTTGCTCAGTTTCTCTGACCTTAGGCAACTAACTTCACCTCTGTGTATCAATTTTCCAAACTGTAAAGTTGGGTTTATAATCTATATCTAATTGCACTTTGTTATCTTGAGATATGTTTAGAGGAAGTCATGTTGTAGTTGCATAGTTTTGAATTATGTTGGAAAGTGTTAAAAGCCAGGGAGTAAAATGTCAGTATAGCATCAGTCTGTTTTCTCCTTCTGAGTCTGTATTCTTGCTCGCAAATATTATTTAAAGAACATATGAATGCTTTACTGTGCAACAAGTTACAAAATACCAAAATTGTTAGCCCACACTTTTTTCCCTACAAATTCCTTAATTCCTACATCATCAAGAACATCAGCGCTTACTGAATTCTATATTATGTTTTCTATTTTTTTGTTCAAAACATGGCCTGTGACTCATTTGCTGTGTGTTTTTTCAAACCCTGCTTTGAATACTAACTTGTTAATTTTCTTCTTGCTTTTTTCCATGGCACTTATTACTGCAGGAACCATGCTGGGAAACAGTGTTTTGAGTTTTGTGGTAGTTTGGAAACGTGAAAAATGTTGCTGTTCCAAGTCAGTGTTTTCTATAGAACAAAATTCTGAATTTATATTTTGGAAGAACTAGTGGAGATGTGTGTCTATGTATGTATATGCACACATCTGTGTGTGTAAATATAAAACACTTCATTAAAAACATTTGGCTTTGATTCTGATTTCAATTTACATTACAAAGTTGAAATATTTTTACTTTTCAAAGGTCAAGCTGCTGTAATAGTCTAAATGTTTAGACTTATTGCATTAAATATCGGTAATTTTACTTGGTAATTAACATGTGTGTATTTGGTATTTAAAAAAAGAACAGAAAGATTTACATATATTATGCTGTAATATTAAGACCCTACCTTGCCCACTGAATTTGGGAACCTACCATGTGTGTAGCCAGAGGACTTGAGGAATTTAGCAGCTAATAGGGGAGGTAACTCAGTTTATTTGGTTTCTGTTGAAAGGCTCAGAGGAGTTAATGGTACTGCAGTATGTGTGCATTCCACTGAAGCACAGTTTTCTAATGGAAACTTTTCGAACAGCTTGACTAATTATACATATAGTCCACACCCCGCCCCCCCCCCCCCCCCCCAATGATTCCTTCTGCTGAGGTCAAATGTGTTGGCAGTTCAGTCTAAGATGTTGAAGATAACTGTTTCGGAATAGTTTTGCAGGTTGGTGTGTGGCCGCCTTCTGTACATGCCATCTCCGGAGTACCATCGCATACATGCTTGACGCACGCCTGTTCTGCATTACTGAATAATGTATGAATGAGGGATTGCATTAACAGTGAAAGTCAGTGAGGTGCTTAAGTCTTTGCTCCAGTGGCTTTGCTCTGTGTGTAGTGCAAAACAGCTGGGAAGCTGCCTTGATGAGAGAAGGGAAGATTTATATTGGCTTATAGGTAGCTTGGGATGTCTGTCCTTGCATGACTGGAAGGAAGGAGGGTGGGAGTGGGAGGAGCACTGTGTGGCTCTGTGTTATCCAGGGACTGTGTTTACCTGTTACTTGGCCCAGACTTAGGTGGCAGTAGAGAAAAGAAGATAATGCAGAATGGCTTAGAAATCCTATTGCTCTCTTTTTCCTCTCCAGCCTTTGGAGCAGGGAATCCAGTCCTTCGGGAATACTTCTGCTAATCTTGCTGTTTCATCTTGAAGGTTGCATGTGTGTCTTTTAAATGTAAGCATGTCTGTAAGAAGGACTTTTGGGACGTGAATGGCTTCAATTGCTGGAAAACCCTATGTACTTTGTTTGTTTTTTCTTCAATCTTCTTTTCTTTTTGCTTAATATTAAGGCTTCTAACTACCTTTAACCCTTAAACTTACTCCTGTCTAGTTTTTACTGAGAAAACAAGGAGAGGGAACATTGGTACTTGGAGGTATATGGGCTTTTCTCATCTCTGTTTTTTCTTGTGCTGGTATCATTTCTGTCTCCTCGCCCCATACCACAAATCAGCAAATGTTGTTCTTTCCTAAATCTAAAAGATTATTCCAAAATAAGAAGTCCTTCCTTCCAAAACTGCAGCATTTTTGAACATAATCCTTAGTGGACAGTCTCTGCCCATGAGACTGGAACTTGTATTAAAAGCAATGTTTACAATATTAAAATGGAGTAATCTTGGAGTTTCAGAAGTACAAAAGGTTCTTATGGATCCTGTGACACATTTGATTAATTTTGGAAAAGCACATTCAAATAGATACCAGTTCTAGTTGTAGGGAAGGACAAGCAATATTTTTGAAAGGCAAGCATAATGAAGACTTGCATATTTCATGATATATCATGTGCTGCTCAGGTGCAGTGGCAAAAATTCAATACTTTACAAGCGCGTCTGCCCAAACTGGAGCAGAGGTAGCTATTTTGCATCCCGCCAAAGTGTGTTTGATCTTGGAAGTTATAGAATATTTGTTTTATGACTATGAGAGTGCCAAGAAATTCTTTGAAGCAAAGTCTGTAACCTCCGAGGCTGAGATGGAATAGGATGAAACAGGAAAGTTACTGGAAGATGACATTGTTAAAAAAAAAAAATACAAAAAACCCCCAAACCCAAACACAACCACCTTCCCCTCCAACTCTTTTTAAGCGTACCTCTTTTAATTATAATGCCTGTCATGACTCTAATTCTTTAAATTAATTATGGTGACTGATATGGAGTCTGAAATACCTTTTCAAATGTGTATGTGGTATGATGGATTGTGATTAATTGAAATACAGAGGTCTGAAGTTTGATAGCTTGTGAGGTACAGTCTGTGATACAGCCTGAGCTTCCATTTTTTTTTAATTGAACTATGTCTTTCTGAATGTCATTTGTCAGAGTATTAGACCCAGAGGAAGACTATATAAATTACAGATCACTACTGAACAAAATTCCAAGTTTTCCTTTTTTCCTTCCAGACTGAGGGAGCATACTGCACTACTACCCTGACTGTTTTTACAGGCAGAAAAAAGCAGTGACAAAAGCTTTCATTTTAAAATGAAATCTGTACTCACATAGTAAAGCATTTACTGTACAGGTCCTTTGTGGACTTGCCAGGGTAGCACAGTATGTAAGTGTAGCTGAAATTGTTAAATATGAATACATATGCCAGTCCCTGCGAGGTGCTTGTTGTTTTATCTCTTGATTTTGGGTATTGAGTTCATCCCCCTGCAGTCAGTTGCATGACACCATGCTGGAAATGTTCAGTAGAGGGAGTTGGTTGGTGAACAGAAACAACTTCAAATGTCAGACTTACCTAAATGACTCCCCTTATTCTAGTGTTTAGATCTGACCCAAAGTCTTACTTTAGTGGGAGGGAAGGGGTGAAAGAAAGTTCTGGGCAGCTCTGTGAGAGACCTTGATAACTTGAACAACTTGTTTAACTCTTCTTACAAATAATCCTACAGTGAGGGTGTGGGGTTTTGGGGGATGATTTTTTTTTTCTTTTAATTGCCTTAAAAAGTTGCCTTAAAATAATTTACAGTGGGAGGATTATCTGTATTTGTGTTTTGTACAGAACCTAGAACAGTCACTCTGAAATCCAGAAAAATCCTGAAACTAACTTTAATAGGTATAGAAATAAGATATTCAGGACTTGCAACTAAAGCCTTGGAACTGTCAGATTTGCTGCTGCTTTTAAGCCATTCTAAGACTCCTTTTGTGCCATTGCAATTGGGTGTTGCAGAGGTTATAGATCTCTACTGTGTATGAAAATCTAATGGTATGAAATGATGTTTTCCTGAAGAGATCAGTAGAGGCAATACCCATATTACAGGAACAGCTTTAATAAAATGTGCCACTACAGGTAGCTAGTCAGGTTTAATTTGAATACTGGACTTGACTGCAGTTCTTCTTAAAGATCAGAGGTGATGAAAGGGTTATCTGGAAGAAACTCAATGGGCAGAGCTATTAAAATACTCTAGTAGAAGGCAGCTGCTGTGTTGTGCAAGTAACCACACTAAATAGCAGAATGACTATAGAGCACAGGTGATGGAGAGGCTCCTCAAAAGCTCCGAGTGATTACTGAGCACACAGTGGTGAAAATACAATGGCCAAAGATAATATCCTGGGAAGAACTGAACAGTTACCTTACCTACCACCCTTGCAACTCTAGTTATATAGATGGCAAACGAAGGGTACATAATGCTTCAGTCTGTATCTCAAGTAGTAGTCACTGACAATAGGCAGTTCTGCTGCAATACCTGAAGAGTTTTCAGTTAACTTTGTGCAAAGGAGGCCAACCACAACACTGTCATAGCATTCTGAAGAGTAATAACAGCACAAAAAGAAAGTAAGGCTCTCCCAAGCGGTTAAATGCTTTCAGGCTGAAAAGCTAATATTTCAAGTTTGGGAGGTTAACTGTATGTCTGGTAAGAGTACTGGAACATAACTTTCCTGAAGTTGCTAATGAACACTCAAAGTTTTAAACCTAGAGAAAGCAATAGAAATGTGCCAGGACTTGATGGAAAATCCATGATAATAAAAGCAGTGATACAAAAGTACTGATACCTGAGAAAGGCATGTAAAACTCAGTTACAGTGTGCAGAACAGCCCATGGAACTGTGCCAGCTCTGATAACCTATGCAAGACAATGCCTGGTATTTGGAGAAAAAGATAAGTGAACAGCAATGGATCACATTATATTGCATGAATTTGTAGAGCATGTGCGACCTGGAGAAGAGGGTTGACAATTAAGCTATTAGCCCCGAGGAATTCCTCATGGGAACGACGCCTTAGGAGAATATGAACAGAGCATTGCAGAGGTAGCAAGTGAACCATTTATTAATTTTAAAGCGGTGGTCAGCTGGAACACAATGAGGTAAAAATTTGTTCTCAGGAAGAGAGTTTTTGAAATAATGGGGAATAGCGGTCTACCTTTAAACATACAAAACCTATTCAGTCATCTTCTGGAGGTATTTTTTTCCAGTGACTGTACAAGAAATGTGGACTTGTAAGTTAAGGTATAAAGTAAGTTCTCATACGATTACCCTGTAAATGTATGATTGGACATCATTGCCTATTTAATCACATTTTCAGGGGAAAAGTACCCATGATTGATAGGTTTTAAACCTACCAAATCTTCAAATTCTTTGGATAGGTGTACACCAAGACAGATTTGGGAAGATGATCTTCAAATCCTCTTTTGAACAAAGAAGTTCCAAATAACATTGACTTGACATAATTCAACTGTGCCCCAGTTTGTGATTCTGGGAAAGATTTTTAAAGGTAAAAATTAAAAGTAATGCTATCTTGTTGATCTGAACGCAAGTAGAAAAAATTACATGTTAGTCAATTTTAGAACTGATTTCTACAAAATGTTTGTTGGTGTCAGTAAACAAACAAAAACTGGGATCATTTTGTGAACAGACCTCTAAATAACAAAGTGAATTAAATTACTTCCTACCAGTTACCGTGAGAAAATTGGATGATGTAAATACCTTTTCTAGAACTACAAGATTCTGTCAGGTGGCTTAGAAACACATGACTGTATGGGACATGTTGGAGGTGTATTGAACATTTGCTGGTTTTGGTAAACAGGGGAATAAAAGGATTTCGAGTTGTAGGTATTAATATATTAGTCTGAGAAAGGAGCATGTGGGGAAATACAACCTTAGGAGACATATAAATATGAACCAAGTGGCCTATGAAACATCCCTAGAGACAAGAGTAAAAAATTAGCATTTATAACCCAGGCATTGAATGAAGCAGCACAGTAGCCATCTCAGTGGCATAATGAGCTCAGTATTTCTTATATCTAGGCTGTAATTTCAGTGCCTCTGCAGGCACTGCAGATCTTTTTAGATCTTCCTAATTCACCATGCAAAAGAGGAATTTCCCATCTAATCCTATCCCTATTTAAATTTTTACATAGGATCATTAGTAGGGTTAGCTGTAAGGTGTTTGTCTCATTAGTGTGTTGCTGAAACAACTTAACCTCAAGAGTTGCAGTTTTACTCTACATTAAAATGTTATGCAAATTCCCCATCTCACTCAGGGAATCAGAGTGAAACACAGATTCTGTTTTATTATTCTCAACTCACTTTTGACTTGTTTTACTAGGCTTTGGGCTCAACAGGCCCAAATGTAATTAAATGCTTCCTTTGTGCTATTTGGAAAATCCTTCATTAGCAGTGTTAGCCTCCTTCGAAATTAATTCTGTGCATGCCAAATTGACCTGCACAAGAGAAAAATATAAAAATCGCTCTTTAAAGCCATAAGGGAGTGAGAATTCTTCTGTTTCATAGTGCTGTCTTAAGCTTAACATAGATTACACTTATATATATCTCATGTATTAGGGAGAGGGATATTAGCAACCTATTGTTCAAGGGGTCTTCACTGATTTGTTAGGAGGAAGGTTAAAGCAATGGTCTAAGTAGTCAGCAGGCTGGGTAAGGATTTAGAAAAGGGGAGGAAAATGTATGTGTGAATATTTTCATAATGCTAGCCTAAAACAAGACAATAATAGTGACTTTAGCTGGCTTGCTTTTAGGTTTGAGGCTGTCTTGACCCAGAGACTGAAAGTATAGCTCAGGCATATTACTTCTACAAATTAAAATGAGGTGTACCTGAGTCTTCTCTATAACAGAAACACATTTAAAGAAAATAAATCTGTTGGCTTAGTGGTAGTAGGATACCATTTATTAGGGATATTTAATTTTCACCTTGCGTTATTTTTAGGTTAGTATAACTAATACTAACACATGTGAATGACCATATTCAGCCAAACTGCTGTTATAATCAAATCAGTTGGGCTTCTTGAGCCATCAAAATCCTTCATTTGTAACCTGACCCCACACCCCACTGCCATGCAATAGATTTGCAACGTCTTCTCGTAAGTATTTTGTCATAATTAATAATACAGTATTCACATGCTGGCTTGGTTATTGATCCTCCTTCCTTCTGTGGCTGTATTGGCTTTAGCCAAGAGGTGGCTGTGCGTTTATATGGAGCAACTGGGAAAGGAAGACTAGTTCAAGACAAGATACCTGTTTTGGAAATTCCTTGAAAAACCTGCTGAGATGCTTGGCTTTTAAATATTGCTTCCTCTTGACCTTGTAACAGATCCAGAAACACAGCTAAACAAAAGAATTTTAGCAGATGTATTTTTAAAGACTTTGTCCTTCAAGTCAGTGGGACTGTTTTTTTAAGGGATGCTAGTGTGTTGAAATGTGTTGTGCATTGTCTGAAGAAGTTATGTCTGCTTTGCCTAACATGTAGAGATGGTAAAATTTTTTGTCAACTAAATGTACACAGACTGTCTAGGACCAAATATCTACTGTTAAAAAATGCTTTGGTTTTGGAAATGCTTCCTGTCTACTGCATGACATTGGTCAGAAGGTCTTTTAGAGACTGGTAGTTAGCCAACCTGCTTGATGTGTTTGGTAAGACACCTTAATAGACCTAGGCTATTCTGTATGAGGCTGGGAGAAACGTACAGTTTTATTTGAATGATCATAAACCCAAAGGAGGATGGGGGCAATCAGTGATGCAAGTGTGATGTCATATTGCTGAAAGCTATGAATGTCTTCAAGAATCTTTGTAACAGTCATGTTTGATAGTGAGAGTTTTGCAAAGTTTTAAGGCATCAAGATAACTTCTCTCCTTTTGTTGCCAGGCAAGTAATTTCCAAATCCAATGCAGTGACTTGGTATTATTTTCCTGCATTTTTCTCATATGTAAATGTGAAAAACTGATTGTGTCAGTACAGAAGGTATATTACCACTGCCTGATGTAGTCTGCAGGATTTCTGAGATCTTTCTGGGGAGTTTTGCTGTGGGCTTGAGTTCTACCAACTCGTGGAGAAATTAAGACATTGACTAATGATTCTTTGAGTGGCTTGGCTTATAGGACATAAATATGTTGAAATTATACAGGGAAAAGTAGCAAGACTATTTCAGTTGAGATCAGTGAGTTACCAATCTTTAGAACTAGACTTACAACTATTTGGATACATTTGACTCTAGTATGGTGAACTTTACTTGGTAGGTTGTCTTTCATGTGCCAGTGAAAATGTGAAAAGATTATTTTTCAGTGCAATTCAACCTGCTTTATGGCAATTATAGGCTCTGGTAGCAGAACATAGTAGGAGAACTTCAGAAAAATTGGATGAGTGGTTGTGTTCAACCTTCTTAAACAGGAACGCATGAAACGATTTGTACAAAGTAAAAGCCAGAGAGGAGATGGCAGCAAAACCCCCTACCAAATAAGCCTCTAATGCAAAGCCCTCCCATGAGCCTTTGTCTATAATGACATTTGCATCTGCTTGTGAAGATAGGTTCTTCAAAACAATAGGAAGATATTCTGCCAAAAGATTTCCAAATCTTTTGGAAACTGTAAAATAAAACAACGCCTCAAACTCCCTAATAGTTTCTATTAGGTACTCTTCATCTTTAGATTAATAAGTTATAAGATTTGAATCTACAATGAAAACTAATAAGCCTTTGTAAGATCAGCATGACTTTTCCTCTTGAATGAGTTTATGGTCAAATAACAGGCATTGTAATATTGTTATGACAACATAGCACATTGAAATAATGCTTGAAAGAGTCCATTAAATGAAAAGCTATTTGGGTACTTGACTATTTGATCTGTGGAACAAACATTTCATCACTGTTTATTGAGGATTATTTCTTGGGGTATTCAGAAATTTCTAATAAAACTAGTGACAGAACAGCCCTATGAGAAATTAAATTTTCTGTTAGAAGTGTAAGATTGCTGTTACTGGAAAATAGTAACTTTTTTTTTTTAATTACTTGTTACTGAGTTTTAAATTAACTAAAGTAACCTAAGACTTAGGTATTAGAGCCTGCTCAGTGCAAATATCTGTCTGATGTACAGTGGCAATTATAATAGAAAAACGTTAGCCTGGGTAAAAGAAAAGGATAAAGGATATATTAATATGCTATTGAAAACACGGGTGAGACTCTCGCATTTAAATATTAATCTCTTCTCAAATTGTGTTGATGCAGAATTCTAATTCTGGAGTCTAACTCAGGGCTGAGTGTGGACTTTTGGCTCCTGCAGTTGCCCCAGCACCTCACGTAGAGCTGCCATGGAAATATGTGCAGCAAGTGCAGTTTCATCTTTTGAGTCCAGTCTGTCGGGGGTGTATAGGTATTAGTAGACTGGAATTTTGCTGGTTCTGAAAACTTCAAGATGCAAACTCTAATAGTATGTGTTTTTAAAATATTGCCAGCTAATGGTTATGAATCATACTTCCCTCGAGGCAGAAATCATTATTTGACTTCAGTGCATCAAACAAAGAAAGCTGTGTTTTAATCCTTTTGAACTGTCCTTGGTTTGATCCTTGATTGGGTTAAAATGCCATATGAGAAAACAAGCAGGATAATTTAGTGTTGTCATCCATCTAAGTAATAATGATGCACTTTAATTTATTGGCATCTAAACTCAAAGGCTTGTGAATGTCTGAAGAGAAATAAATAACTAAAATGAAACTTATGACAGAAAGAAAAAGCATATTGGTATATCCTATTGGTCTATGAATTAAAATAAAAGAAGACAAAACCTATTTTTTACTTCTGGCAGGAGATTAAGGGAAATCATCCTTTATTATTGTTTAGAGTCTTGAACAGATAGTGTAAGTAGAAAATTGATGAATATTTACCTGTTTTTTCTTCTGCGGTGACCACTTGCATCCTAGTCAAAGCTTTTGTCTCTGACTTTAGCAGAGAGGTTCTTCAGTTTGTTGTATTTTGTTTTGAGAATCATGATAGAATCATAGAATACCAGGTTGGAAGGGACCTCAAGGATCATCTGGTCCAACCTTTCTTGGCAAAAGTACGGTCTAGACAAGATGGTCCAGCAGCTTGTCCAGCTGAATCTTCGAAGTGTCCAATGTTGGGAAATTCACCACTTCCCTGGGGAGATTGTTCCAATGGCTGATTGTTCTCATTGTGAAAAATTTTCCTCTTGGGTCCAATCAGGATCTCCCCAGAAGTAACTGGTATCCATTACCCCTTGTCTTTTCCATGTGACTCAGTGTAAAAAGGGAGTCTCCATCTTCTTTGTAGCCACCCTTTAAATACTGTAACATAGTGATAAGGTCTCCCCTAAGCCTTCTTTTCTCAAGGCTGAACAAACCCAGTTCCTTTGGCCTTTCCTCGTATGGCAGGCTTCCCAGTCCTTTGATCATCTTTGTGGCCCTTCTCTGGACCCTCTTCAGCCTCTCCACATCTTTTTTGCATAGCAGGGACTAAAAGTGAACATACTATTCCAGGTGTGGCCTGACAAGCGCTGAGTAGAGTGGGATAATGACTTCTTTATTTCTGCTGATGATGCCCTTGTTGATGCAACCCAGCCTCCTGTTAGCTTTCTTTGCCGCAGCAGCACAGTGTTCGCTCATATTGAGCTTGTTGTCCACCAGGACTCCCAGGTCCCTTTCCATAGAGGTGCTCCCCAGCCGGGTAGATACCAGCCTGTGCTGCACTCCTGGATTATGTTTTCCTAGGTGCAAGACCGTACACTCGTCCTTATTGAACTTCGTAAGGTTCTTGTTAGCCCACTCTTCCAGCCTATCCAGGTCTTCCTGCAGGGTGGGTCTCCCTTCTGAAGTGTCCAATTACCTAGTTTGGTGTCGCCAGCAAACTTCATCAGGGTACACTTGATCCCGTCATCCAGATCACTTATGAAAATATTAAACAGTGTTGGCCCAATATCGATCTGTGGGGGATCCTACTTGTGACAGTTTGAAAAGGAGCTATTTACCACCACCCACTCAGTGTGGCCTGCCAGCCAGTTCCCCACCCACCACACAGACCACTCGTCTAGACTGTAACGTATCAGTTTCTCAGTTTCTCCCACAGGACGCCTATGGGAAACCATATCGAAGGCCTTGAAGAAATCCGGGAAGACAATGTTCCACCACTCGCCCCACATCAACCAAGCAGGTTACTTTTCTGTAGAAGGCAATCAGGTTTGTCAAGCAAGATTTTCCCTTGGAGAATCCATGCTGGCTTTTCCCAATCATGTGCTTCCTTTGACTAGCGATAGCACCCAGGAGGATTCATTTCATAACTTTCCCAGGGACTGAAGTAAGACTGATGGGTCTATAATTTCCTGGACCCTCCTTTAAGCCCTTTTTCCAGTCTTCTGGGGTGTTCCCCGATGTCCACAACTTCTCAAAGATTATGGAGAGCGGCCTTGCAATGACATTAGCCAGCTAAGAATGCATGTAGATAATCTTAGAAATGCGGTATCACCACCAGAGGCTGTGCAACCTGCCGCTATTTTACCAAACCTGGCTAGGTAGCTTGCCTTTCTTGGCTTTGTAATTTTGAAGCAGAGGAATGCGGTATTTCAAGAGTTCGTAAAACTGTAAGAAACTCCAGGCTTGGAAAAGCAATCATTTTCTCAGTGCAGTGTAAGGTTGTTAACCTTTCTAAGCCTACAAGCTGGATGCCAAGACTGTCTTTCCTCCATATTGTATTCAGAGAGCTCAAAGAGTATGTCATAGGCAGGGGAAGATACTGTTTTGCTGGGCTGACTCAGCTCCGTTTCAGGCCAGGGTGAGGTTGAGCATGTAGTTTGGAACTGAGGCAACTTGACAATATTTGTGGCAGCATCCCTACTGTCTTGCTTCCTGGGGAAGTCGATGCTCTGACTTATCCAGCAGGCCCCACTGAAGCCCAGCTCCCGAATAGCTCAAGAAACGTTGGCCAGTCACTCCTAGTGCAAGAACAGCTGCCAGCCTCATTAGGAAATAGCATCTCTCTTGGCTTCTGCTGCAGTTTGGGTTCCGCAAATGAAGCGTAGAGGAGAGTGTGCTATGGAGAGAAAAGACCCTGGAGACCAAAGGAAACTGACTGTCAGAGAGCAGGGCAGTACCAAAGAGTTCATAAGGTTTAATTATCAAATGAATGTTTTGCTAAAAGTTTGTTTGGTTGTTACCGGATGCTTCAGCCCAGTAAACACCTGTTTGCAGGACATGAAATCTTTGGGAGAAAAATTGCAAAGTTTTAACAGTGAGATCTGATGGTTTTGCTGAGCTCTGCTGGAATACTTTTACGTTGATTTGGCAAATAAAATCTCCTGCAACTTAATGCAAGGTTTAAAGGAATTTCTTTAGCTGCAAAATATACTACAAAAGTACCAAACCACTCCTATTTACAATGAACCCTCTATGTACCAATGCAATTTCTATGGTTCCACCACAGTGGTGGTTTGTTTTTTTTAAATTTATTTTTAGTCTCTGTGCTACTCCAGAGGTGTCATTCTGCATCTTCTGAGCTGAAACTTCTGAAAATGTGAAGGGCTGGCACTGTGCTGCTCTTCAACATTAACTAGGGTTTTTTTTCACCCTAGGTACAACTTGATGTGGGATTTTTCTTTTTATTTATTGTCAAATCCTAAAAATGTTAGTGTATGGTGTCCACACCTTTAAATAATAAAACTCCTATATTTGTTTGCAGATACTCTAATCTGTTGTTAATAAACTTGAAAGAATACAGTCTTGTCTAATAAACACATCAAACTAATGGGTACTAAAGCAGTTCAGAAGAGTGTTTGTTGTTTGGTGTTTAGATTTCAGTCAAAATTAATCAACAATGGATGGGGCCTGCTGTATTTATTAGCAACACAAATCCCTGTGATTCAGTGCCAGGTCCCTTTGACTCGTTCCAGTGTATGCTGGCAGGGGTACAGGACTGATAAATACTTACATCCTTGTGACTGTGAAAGAAAGGGGCGGGGGGGAATACAGCCGAGAAAACAGACCTCACGGTTGGCATGAATTCCTTGAGAGCCATTTTGAATCTCTTTCTATACAGCTAGCTTGTAAATGGGAAGTCATTGATTCAAGAACAGTAGAGGCTTTTTTTCTTTGTGAAACCTTCAGCTTTGCAGATGGCTGGCTGCATAAGCCTGCATGTTTTTGTTCTCGCTTCCCCTCCAGGATACTCTCTCTCCCCAACTTTAATTTTCATTCTCCTTTGCTTTTTATTGAATTTCTTAAAGACCTTCAGTTATTGAGAGGAGAAATGCTGTTGCAGACATGCTCCTTCTTGGAAGCATCTGTAATGGTCTAAAACATTCCTTGTCAGAGAAAGTAAGGTGAATTCTTTATGTTTAATTTTTAAGTGCCAGTTGTGAATTAAAGGCAAATTATGGCTCATTTTGTGGAGAGTAGAAGTGAATTACTAGCATCAGAAATGTTTCTGACAAATTAAACAAAAATCTTTACTGATTCTCTTTGCACCAGCCACTTGTGAAACTGGAGATATAGAGGTTCCACTCATGGTGATTTTCTGTCTTGCAAAAATGGGAAAGCCTATTTTCCCTGCAGATACCCAAACACTCTGACTTTGCTTCTGGAACCCTAAATTCTGAGTCTAGGAAGTAAAAATGCTCCAATGCTGGACAGAAGTATGTTGAATTTCTTGTAAGAATTACTTAGTGATAAACTGTGCTAGGAAACAAGTTGCAGCATGTTGTTCATGCAGTGCTGGAATTTCAATAATGTTATCTCTGAGACTAGCAGTTGCACTTGATACTGATAAATAAACCAGTCAGGTCACAGTATCTGCTACAAATTCTTGCTCTTGACATGACACTTGCTGTTTTACAGCTTTGAACCCAATTTTCTTTTTCTAATGGGCAAATGACTCATGAAAATTCAGGACACTTTCTGAGGAAAAGGGGCTTGCAGCAGAAGGGACTTCTGAAAAAACTATTTGAACGCTGAGAATTCAGTTATTAACTGTGGGAGAAACGATGATGTGGGGGAAAAAAAAAATCATTGTGGCAGTATTGCTACGCCTCAGCCTAATCACAAAGACTTTGCTGCTATCCACTGTCCCCAACTTCAGAGTTTGCAGCCATTTTAGGATGTGGTCAAACTGAAATTAAAATTCAACAAAATGCCCCTTTGTAAGTAACTTGTATGAAGAAAATTTTGCAGTCATGATACAAGTGTAAGAGATCTGCTTGAATAAGGATAGCCAGGTGAGGAGGCATGGTAGCATGCAGCTTGCAAACAGAGAAAGCTACAAGAAGAATCAGTGTGAGGTTTGTTTCTATTACTACTGCAACTTTAGCTTCTTATGGTTTTAATCTTCCAGGTAAATGGATCACATTTTCTTTTCAAAATTTGAGGATATGTTTATATTTAAAGCCAGTCCAAATGCTGGTGTCCTTGCAACACATGTTTGGAGGTTTTTGGGGGGAAGGGGGTGAGGGGAGTCACAAGAGAAGTGTCCTATGCACTTAAGGGGGAAAACAAGTACTTTGATTTAGGGAAGAACAAAACTTGCCTGTGGAGGTAAAAAGTCCGCTTTTTCCAAAAATGTATTCTTGGGGAGGAGGAAGAACTAGTTTCTATTTCACAAGTTATCCTGACATTTGTCACTCTTAGACTGGGTATGAAAAAACATACAAATTGTGTTTTCATGGAAAAGATAGCGCTAACTCCTTTTGGGTCTAGTTCCTAATGTCGTCGTTATCATTTGTCATATGAAAGAAAGGCAGGGCTGGTTTTCACTTGTAGATAGAAACAGTCTGTGGACAGTGTTTGCAGAAATATCAACTAGCTTCTCCATGGGACTGTGTGTGTGTGACTTTCTCTCAGGCTAGCTCTCTGCCAATAACTGCTCTACATCAGAGGGTGCCCTTTTGTTGTGGGTTTTCTTTCCTGAGAGAAAGCCTATACAAATAAGGGGAGAAATGAGTTCTTGTCACTTGAGAGCTTCATCTAATGATGATGGTGCTTGTATTTTCTGTCTTACTGGGTATGATACAGAACACGTGCAATTTCTGTTTACTTCACTGAGACTAACTCAAGTCTCAAGATTAGCCATTTAATGTCAGCTAATAGTAATAGTCTCAATCCCTTAGGGCCATTGGTGGTGGTGGTGGGGAAGCAGTAAAAATAGGGAAGTATAGGGAAAGGTAGTTAGCATGTCCTCATGGAAATCATCAGGGAAAGAGAACAATAGGCCTCACAGAGTATGGGTCTCCTGTAGGAGGTAGCAGCATGGCTCACGCTGACACCACAGCAAGCATGAATCTGTGGCCACTAAGGCAGATGTAGACAAACTTTCCTAATGAGTTACAAAAACTGCAGCAACAGGCTTCTTGCTGGATTAACTGCTTGACTTTTTGCAAGTTTTGTGACTAACATTAAGCACGGGACTGTGCTCTTCTCTCTGGTCAAATAGCAGTTGTCAGTGTATAGGAACTGAGCCCTAATGTATGGAAGTATACTGTACAAAACCAGAGTTGGTGGGATGGGCATGAAGTAGTTGCACGGATGTGAATATAACTGAGTTTCCTGGAAAAAAATAGTTTTCAATTTTAGTATGAGAATAAACTGTTTAGTGACAAGCTGTATAATGTAGTGATGAATGCCCTAGCTGAAACACCATGCTAACTTGGATTTGTGACAAACTGATCATTGCAAGAAAATTTGAAATTTCCACCCTATATTTTGAGTCTTCCTGCTATCTTTCCATCTAGGATCTCTCCAAGATCCACTGATGAACAGATTTATATATATAGTATCAACTTTTCTTGGGCTTCAGGAAATCCATTCTGCCTGGCTGAGCCCCATAAGAGCTGCATCTTCAGTGTAAGAGGCTTTATAGGAAGCATGATCGACAGAGCCCCTCTTCCTGGAGAGATTAAGATCTGTGACTCCAGGACTAGATTGCAAAGGGTGCTAAGGATTATCCAAACAATTGACCTGTTACATACACGAGCAGAGATGAGATGCTTGGATCGAACACAAACCTGGTATAAAGGGTACAAGTCTTATCACAGTAGCATGTTCTTGCAGATATCTTGCTTTGGTACTCCTACATCCTGTACTCATAAAGTGGCTAATCTCAAACCTTACCCAATACCCCTGTGATTAAAACAAATCCCACTTTTTTTCTTAATATTTTTAGGAAAAAAATGCAGACTACCTTCAGAAATAGTGAGGTTGCCTGTGAAAGGAGTTCAGTGGGTGGAATTACTCACAAAGATAGTTCAGTACCTTGCATAGTTGCCTTGGATATAATTTGGCATTTTCTAGTTTAAGAATATTTGTTTTACTGTTCCTCTCCCTCTTTTATTGTCTCTCTAATTGGTGTTCTCTTAGGTATGGAGTTAAAGTAATGTTTGGTGAACAAATACTTCAGGAGAGGAAGATTATGATTCAGAATATGAACTATGTATGAGTTACAGTTCTCATGTTTATTTTTCAAAACTAATTAGCAAGTGATTTAGGAGAATCATCTTGTTCAAGAAATCTTCAATGTCCTCTCAGGCTGAAATATCTGTGAGTTCCAAGCTTTTGAGGCTATGAAATTTATGGCTCTGCATCCTGTGGTATCATATCCGTGTCTTGATTATCTGAGTGTATCTGAATGATAAAAGTCCTGATTCTGAGGTGAATGTTTTAATTCAGTTTTGGCTAAATATATAAAACTATTTGTATAAAAGGTTCCTTTCCTACCACCATGCCTTTGAGTAAACTCATTTGCTAAAACAATTGTGGAAAGTGATTGTGTAGAGATCATTTTGTCTTTGTCCCAAGCATTCACTTTTTCCTTTCCCATGGACGCTTCCGATTAGCTAAGTTCTACGGAATAACCACATAGTTTCATTACGTACACAACAGCTACAAAGGACTATATTCCCAGACTATGCAGTAGCAAGGTTGCCAGAATATTCAGCAAGCAACTTTCCTCAGTAGATCCTACTGTTACTGACAGATGGTTTTGCAACTTAGAAATACAGCTTACATGCTCTTTTTCACGTGTTTTCCCTTTTAGGATCATTTGGGTTCTCGCAGAAAATTCAGTTTCAGTGAAACGGAGGCAGGTTGTGAAACTGTTTCCACTGAAGTGTTCTGAAGAAAAAGAGGAATGCTGAAGTGCCTTTTTATCATTAGGAGGCAAAATTTTGATATAGTCATTTCAAGATACTTTTGAAATGTGGAATCTGTACTGTGGTGTTTAGGCAGTAGGGGGAAAAAACCCATAATGTGTTTTGAGTTAAACTTTTTTGTCCCTAGAATTTATTTTTATGGATTTTCTTGTTCCTAATCAGAATTAAATGAAACTTCAAGATCTTGAACAAAATGGAATTTTTTTACCTGGCAACTGCTGTTCTGAGCACTTACTGTACTTTTCTGATGAGTAGATATAGTTTAAAATTTGGCAGATATTTTGAGGAGATGCAGCTGACCTCTGTGCAATGATTCAGAACGTGGGGGCTTAATATTTTTAGCTGTCACTTTGATGAAGTTCTGTGTGGAGTGAGCAGCTGAATCCTCTTCTCTCCCTCTTTATCTGAAATGTCTATGCATGCCAGTCTTCCCCTTCTTGTCCCCCCTGCCCCCCCCCCCCCCAAGTGCTTTGGGCACTTGAAAGTGAAATGAAGGACTGGAGTCATAAGATTTGGATCATTTGCCTGAACTGTGGGAGGTCCAGGCGTGACTCCTCTGCCAGACTGGTGCAGGTTGTTACCCCTATTTCTCCAAGAGCGAATGTGCTCACTACCAGGCTGCTCTTAAGCTCTGCTCTTCTTTGATGTTACTTCAGTGGGAGAACATCTGCTGAAACAAGGCCTGTGACAGCGATATCTCATCCCCGGATGATTACCCAAAGTGAGAGTTAGAAAGCCTTTTGACTCATTTTGCTGTGTCTCACCCTTAGAAAGTGTATCAGCTTCATCAAGATGGACTGGAAATATTCATAGCCAGAAATTTATTCACCACAAGGTAAGCATCCTAATTTGGGTTCCCTTGGGCAGAAGAAGGAGAGTAAGTTTTGAGAAACCCAAGTTTAAGTGAACAAAAAGAAAAGAGGGAGCAACAACTTTTTTGTTAATCTAGCCTTTCATTCCCCCAAACAGCTGAAGATATTTGATGAGTTCAGAAACAAGTTTGTCACATGTTTTTTGGATAGCCTGAGTTATTTTTGCCATTGTGGTGAAAATGAATACTCTCTGGAAAAATAACTGAATAATTACCCAACTCTATTCGTTATTACCAAGTGTGTTGGCTGCTTTCCCTATTGGTCAGCCCCTTTTTCATTATTCTTTTTCTCTTCTGACTTCCTTACCTAATTCCAGGGAAGAATTTATCTTTCCTGGAAGGAAGACTAGGAACCATAGAAAGGGAGGAAAAATCCTTATTTGAGGCAGAACCCTCAAAGACTGTGCATCAGTAGACCATACTTACTCTTGTTAGTAGCAAGCTTCACCTACTCCTCCTACCTTTAAAAACCACACTCAACCTTACATGTATCGCTGCCCTAATTCTATATACCATGTACTAAAGAAAAAACTTGCCAAGGTGAGCCAACGTTACCTGTATCCGCAGAGGCCTTCCACAGTGGAGAACCTGACGTGTTGCTAAGACAAGATGTTGAATTGTCTTTTCTAAATGTTTTTTTTGACTTGAACTATTTATAGGGTGTATGTTAGCTGCAGGCCTAGGAGCACATGATTCAAGAAGCAGGATAATTCCTAAAATAGGCTTTTAGGCTTTCATTGATCAGGTGACATAGTGTAGTTGAGTGAACTAGAAGCATTTTAATTCTACTTCTCACAGATGCCACTGTAAACTGTACGAAGATTTCAGAAGCACGTAGCCTGGTCATCTGCAAGACAGGAATAAGATTTCCAACACTTTCCTTTTGATAGCATCTCTGCAAGATGCTGAGGAGCTTCTTCTCCAAATAAAAATTACAGGCCATACAATGCCTTTAAAGACTACGTTTTATGCAAGTATTATATCCACACATTAATAAAAAGCAGACACACAGCAAAATAACATCACAGTTATGAGTGGCAGAGTTCATTTGAATAGCATTGACCTATAAAATATTTAAGACCATTACCCCCCCCCCCCCCCCCAACTACACAGCACAGAGCTCTATTTCTTGTATACTTGGTCACAAACATTGAACATGAGGTCAAAGAGCAATGTTCTCTACATTCATGATACTCTTCTGGGCATTACGTTGGCAGGAAAGCAGAAAATAGGATCCAGAATATATGCTTGGACAGGCAGATTGCACAGAGTGATTTAAAATCCATGTTGGAAACCTGTTTGCTTAAATATACAAACATTAATGCTGTTTTATAGGATCTGGGCACCCATGACTTGCTTATGGATGTCGAAGTTAAAATCCCAAAGTCATTCAGCTAGTGAAACACAATGTACCTAGCCAACCACTAGAAAAAATTGGGCAGTTTATAGGCTCAATAACTATCTTATGTTAATAATATGAAGCATTAGCTGTGGAAATGTTATTAGGTGGTTAGATAAACAGAAGAAATGTATCACCCTGAACAAAACCCACCTTTTTACATTCTTCCCTTTGTTGGTTACTAATCACAAATGAACTGACAATACCTAATTTGACTGTCTAATTATTTCTTTTTGGGGACATAGTAAAATATTCCAAGATAAGGAAAGACAGTGTGACTGCAAATCAGGACTGATGGGATTATTTCCAATTTTTGCCAATGGCAATGTGTGACCTTTTCCAATATCTGTTCAAAAAACCCTACCAATTGAACAAATTAATGGCAGAAAAAATACATTTAATAGTATGTTTCTGGCTTGAAGACCCTGACCTGTAGCTCATTTAGGGCTGGGAGAGGATACCAGGAAAGTACTGTTACTTTTCCAATTCTCATATTTTGCTATTAATATATGTTGCTGATTACTGTCATAGATGTCACATTACACATGATGGACCTTTGGTCAGAGCTTATATAGCAGTCTTCAATTTTTATTCTCCGCGTTCCATATTTGCATACTTAAGGTATTACCATTTAGGTCTGCAAAATCCCCATTCATTTGTCACCTGATAGCATAACTGCTTGAGAACTTCTGGTAAGTTCATTTTTGCCAGTTTGTACTTGCACAGCCACCCAAATCTTGAGAGCACTAGGGTATTAGGCCTCAACTAGTACGATTCTCAAAGTAGGTATTTTCCCTTCCCACTCATCTCACCTGACCTGAAGTGTGTGCCAGCTGAATCTAGCCAAAAAGTGCTCCCCATAGTTTAAAGGGAAAGTAGACTCAAGTATAATGACACAGGGAAAAACAGGGACTTGAAGAGGTTGTCAGAGCCTGCATCAACATATGTTGAGATGATGATGTAATGTTCTGGCTCATTCTTGTGATATATGGCTCTTCAGTGTTGCCAAGGGGAGCTAAGCCTATTCTCAGCTTTCTTTGGCTAGTAATTGAGCACTGTAAAATGACAATTGTAAAATAAGGACAGAGTGCCTAGCTGGTTAGAGACAGAAGCAGAGAGGAGTCACTTTCAAGTAAACTCTTACAGTGTCCCACTTCACGTGTTTTTAGGATGAGAAGAAATGACCTCAAATTGTGCCGGGGGGGTTTAGATTGGATGTTAGGAAGAATTTCTTTACTGAAGGGGTTGTCAGGCATTGGAACAGGCTGCCCAGGGAAGTGGTGGTGTTGCCATCCCTGGAGGTATTCAAAAAACGTGTAGACAAGGCACTTCAGGATGTGGTTTAGTGGACATGGTGGTGTTGGGTTGACCGTTGGACTCAATGATCTTAAAGGTCTTTTCCAATGTAAACAGTTCTATGATTCTATCTTCTAAAGCGGGACTAGAGAGACCGGGTACCAAGCAGTGCCCGGTGCCACGGATGCTGACTGTGTTACGTGTCCTGGTAGGAACATGCATAAACTGAAATGGTGCTTGGGATGTGGATATCTACACAATCTGTGCATCGTAGGGGGATTCATCTTGGACTAGCTCTAGTCTGGAGTGAGTGCCCATTATTTGTGGATTGTGTTAGGTGCATTCCTGGAGTGCGTGTCCGAGTTTGGCTTCATCTTCCTTGAATCAATTTCATGCACTGTAGACTAGTTCTAGTCAGGCCTCAATAAATGAATGTTCATTAGCAACTGAAGTACATTAGGTATATACTTGGAGGGTATCTCTACTTTCCACCAAAAGGAGCCAGGTTGCATGCCCTGAGACAGCCTTGCAATATAAACCAAAGTGCGATTAAGTAGGGCAGATAGAGAGATTCACCTCAAAAGCCCACTCCTGTTCCTGAAACACTGTAAAATGCTCTCTTTCTTGGGTTAGCTGAAAAGGACTGAATATGTTCAACTTCTCCTTCCAGTACAGTATCAGAGAAATAGTAGCTTGTGGACTGCTTCCTTGCAAAGGGAAAAACTTGTAGCAGCTGTCGCACTGGTGCCACTCCAGAAACATGGATAGTAATAAGAATGTAGAAGACACAGAACGATGAGTACAGGAAAGCAAGAGAGAAATCATATCAGAAGGTAGCTGGAGGCATGACATCTATGCTTCTGTCTGGTGTCTGAAATTTAGCCATGGGACAGGCACGGCACGGGTGCTAGGGAAGGAAATGCTTCATGCTGCCCCATCAGCATTGTGAGAAGGACTGCATCTAACAGGAGTCCAGTGTTGAAGGCTGGCTGGTCCTTAACCTTTCTAGTAAAACTGCTGATAAGATTGCTATTTGTGCCAATTAAAGTGGCGATTTTTAGTTATGTATAAGTGTCCAAAGATGACTATAGTAGATCACTTAGCTTAATTTTGTACCAGTTATCAAAGAGCCAACAGATGACCTTAACTTTTGATCTCTGTTAAGTTAGCTTTTGTCACATGCAAGAAGAAGGTGTGAAAAAAGTGGAAGTGTCATATCCTCAAATCACTTCCCTTTTTCTATCCCTCATGCTCTGTCATTTTCCTTCAGTATTTATTTGGTTAACTGAACACAACTCTTCCTTAACTTACCTTCTCTCAATTACTTTGGAAAAAATGAAACACAGAAGCCCCAGCATGGAAGCTTCCAATGGCACCTATTTGCAAACATATCTTGGCCAAAAGCCCGACTTTACCAGTTTGTTTTAAGTGCAGATCTCCCCACCCGCTTGATTGTACTGGAAATGAACATGAAGAGGAAAAAATGTAATTTGACTGGTAACATCTTCTGGAAGGGTCAACCCTGTGATGCATTGGGGCAGAGTGGGAGGAATCTCTGATGTTAGTTTAGTGATTAAGTTACAGGAAGGAAGATCACAGAGCAGCTCCGTGAATAGAGAAGGAAAATATCTTTAGGGAGGCCACCCACACCCCACCCAGGTCTTAGCTACATTCTTTCCAAATGCCACTCAGAGAAGCCCCCTTCACTAAGCATAGTCAGTATAAAACCCCTCATTAAACAATGTCAGAAGATGTGGTAAAGCATCCTTTTTTAATTTTATTTTTATAATATTGTTTTGATTTTCTTTTCAGCAAGCATAAAAGCTTTTTTTTTAAAATTTTTCATTTGGTATTTGAGAGAGGAAGTCTTGGGTTCCAACTATATACCAGTTGCTGAAATAGTCCTTTTGCATTTATGGGCTACTGTAGTTAACAAAAATGCCAGTTGCAACTGTTAATTTCACATGTTTTCTTTGTGGAGGTATATTACAGGTCATTCTTTCTCTGCTAGAAAGGGTTGGGGGGAGCAGGGCAGGAAGGAATTTAAGCTACAGCACAGGCAGAAAGAGGCAGTTGAGCAGCCCAGGTTTTGAGTGTCCTACTACCCCGTGGAATCTGCAGCTCTAAGTCGAGTATCCAGGTTTCTTACTAATGCGATGCTGGGATCTGGGTGGATCCTGCCACAGGCAAAATAACTTGCTGACAAAAAAGGTAGTAAGAGATGGCCAGGAAAAAGATATGGGATTAGGCCAAAGGGAGAGAGTAAGGGAGACCAATATCACCAGTAAGGCATTCACATGGTATATGGGTATCCATTGAACATGGGCATATTTGTACAAAACAGAATGATAACAGAAGAAGAAACAGATTTTAGAATCAGGCACCTTCTAGAGATGTAAGTTCAAGTCATGGCTCAGAACTGGGCAGAAGGTGTAGACTCAATCTTTTCTCACTCTCGTGGGTAGCCAGACCACTTGCTTGTATTTAACTCCCAATCTGGGGAATGCAATTTTTCTAGACTATATGGTATGTTAGCTGAGAGGAAGCATATATGTATTTAGCCCTGCAACTGCTAGAGTTTGTATGAGAATCAGATTGACAGGGAAAGAGAAGGGTTCAAAAGCTTCTTGGTGAAACAAAAAAGCCTCTGGTTGTGCCAGGACCATCTAGTAGTATGTGAAACGAGAGTTCTTCATGCTACATCAGATCTTCCAGTGAAGAAGATAACACAGCTACGAAAACAAAGCTTGATGGGAGAACATTATTGTGTAGGAAGGAAGAGCAGTCTCTATAGCAAGGGAATGATGTTGGGTAAGTGTTGGACTGAGCTACTCTGGCAAAGTGAATCTTTGCAATTAGTTAGGCTTTGTTGTGTGCACCTTCAGACTGTTCAGCTGGAAGGAGTCATGAAAGCAAGGTATGAGTCAAGGGTGGAACTAATGCCTATTTCCATACACAAATGGGGAAGATTTTTTTTTTTTTCACTACCAGTGGGAGGAATGGAATACAAGCATGGAGGTAAAAATGTGTCTGACTCATGGCAAAGAAGTCATACATCAGTTTGATAGATTCTGTCACGTTTCCTTTGTGAGTATTCAGTACAAATAATGTATGATGTGCCCACAGTCTTTTCCATGTCCAAAAAGTGCTCCTGCATGACACATACTGGAACAGTACAAGGACTTTAAAATTAAAGTAAGGCTGTTATGATACCTTTTGGTCATAAAGGTATAACTGTTCCCAGAATAATTGTCTTGCAAAATGAAAGTAAAGGTTTTGCTATTGCTGTAAAGGCTCTAATACTTAAGTATGTATTTTTCTCTCTTTTAAACCATGCAAGTTCCTAAACATGCATGCATCTAAACCACTTTAGTGAGGTTACATAAATCATGATTGTCAGTGACAGCAATTATTGGTTTTGGAGGGTGAGGACTTCAGAATAAACCCTTATTTTTCCAAACATCAGAACTTAAAATATGTGCATCTTTCCATGCCAATAGCAAGTACGTTAGCACCCTGATTCATTTTCTCCCATACAGTCTTTGCCTTTTTGTGTTTCACATGTAAAAGTCAGTGGAAACAGGTAAGTCAGAATTTTCCACTCACCCTGTTACTAGAATTTGTGTCTGAATTTCTAATAGAGCAGAAATACATAACTATATAATAACAGATCCTAGCTGCATTTCTTAATCCAGGTACAAGTCTTCCCATTGGTGTTCTTCTGGGTCATCCCTTTCTCTAAGTTCCTACCTCTGTTCCAGACAAAAGAAAATGAATGCCCCCCGCCCCCAGTCATTAAAATGATGAAAGATGTGGTGTTCTAGAATATCATTAGGGTTTACTGGTCTTATATTTTGAACTCAGAGATGTATTGCAACTCAGAGGCTATAACAGCACCTGGACACACTACTAACAGGTTACCATTCGCTATTTCTCCTGCAGCAAATGTGCGGTTCCTCGTTACTTTCATGTAGGTCCATTTACCAGCTGAGACCTGCTGGCTTCAGTTGAATGTGTTGTCTCCCATTGAAGTTTTTAAGTTACTTGTGTCAGGGTTGCAGTACCTGGAGATTATAGTCTTTTGGGAGGTGGGAGTTGTTTTTTTTCATGTGGGTGATAAGTGGTACAGGAATTGTGGGCTCAGGCAACAGCTGGAACATGTGATGTGGCAGTCAACTGGACGAAGCATCTATCAAACTGATAGATTTAACTGAGTAAGGAAATGTTTAACTTCCAGATGTTTAAACTGTAATCCCTCTGATGAAAAGTCTTATCCTTCCGTGATTGCAACAGATGGGTAAGCAACATGCTGTGCCTGCGTGGCTGCTCGTGTGCCACTGCAACATGCCCAAGGTAGAGCCCTCTGCTACCGTACATGGTGCAGGAGCAGCAGTGGTTATGCTATTGTTTCTCTCTGAAGGGGTACTAACCATTTTTTCTTATGAATGAGCGGATGCCAGAGCTATGTCTTTTGTGTTTTAAATGAAAAAGTGTCAATACTAGGTATCACTGAGGTGAAACTGAAAATATCTGTAGTTAATCCACAAATCCTTGGGCCTGGTTCATCATTAAAATGTGTCTCTGCAAGCTAGTTAAGGCCCTCTGTAGCAGCAAACAGCCAGGCAGAAATCTCTCCTCTGTCCAGGGAGGAATTCCCCCAGCATGGAAAATCCCTACACATCGTAAAGGGCTGCCTCTGCCAAATTTGAGAGATCTGTGCAAAAAGTGTTGGCATGGGAAATATCCCAGGAGTGGTTAGGGTAGGCAATGTTCTCTCATATAGCATAAGCTGAGTAGTGGCATAACAGGACTTCGTTCCTGGAATAGCACTAAACCAGAACTGGAGGCAGCCCTGGTTATGAAGCACACCTGGAATTCTCGCTGTAGGCATGAGCTTCCTTCTTGATGCCTCCCGTGAGGATCTCTCCTCCTTCCACCAGCCTCTGCCTCCCCATGGTCCTGGCCACAGTCTCCTGTCTCAGAGGAAGGGAGGCTGCGTGTTGGTCTGGCACTGCACGCTCGTTCTTTTTACTGTTTTCTTGGGTCTCCAGCTAACTCCCGTAACCTTTCCAACTGCAGCTTGCCTTTTGCTTATCTAGTGACAGGAGAGTGTCATTGCTGCTTTGTGTGATCATCCAAGGATCTCACCCATGTCTATTCTTCAAAATGGCCTGAGGTGCTTTGCTCCTTTGTAGCAGAGCCATTCCCTTTACTGCTTGTGCAGCTGTTGTTCCTTTGCCAAGTAGAGCATGTTACCCCGTGGCGGAACGGTTGTGGTTTCCAACCTGCCATTCTTCTGGATTTTGTCTGGCTTTTCAGAGGATGTAATGGAATGGCCCAAAAAATCCAGGTGGGGATTTCCTCCTGTTCCCTCTTCAGTGGCCCCACTAGCAGGAACATCACTAGGACTTTAGGTAAGCTCAGAGGCTACATAGGGTTTAGCTCTAATTTCAGCCTGTATTTTCTGTTCTGCATAAGGCCTGTGGTGACTGTTTGTTTTCTTTCTTATTTTAAAGGGATTCTGGGAATATATTGCTGTACTTGCAATATACATATGCAATATCTGTATTTGATTTATGCTGTTTCCTTGCCAATAATGGGCAGTACTGCCACATATAATTTTTCTGCTCTTTGGGATTTTTTAAGATCTGAATACAAAACACATCATGCACATCAGCAAATGTAGTGCAGAGACTTTCCATGGGACTTCAGTTCATGTTAGCTGTGAGGAAAAAAGTGAAAGTCTTCTACGTTCTATACTTTCGCTGCCACAATATTTAAAGGCTCACACTTCATTGCACCTCAGAACTTTTTCTCTCCCTTCTCCAAGAAAACCAAGTGCCAAAGGAAGATGACATATAGTTATCTTAGCAGGTAAATTTACCTACCCCCAACTGGAGTGAATATATCATTTGCATCATTTCTTACTAAAATAACACTAATTGATAGGGAAATTACTAAAAAGGAGCAAGGTTCTAGTTGTTTCTTGACTGCATGCATAGAAAACTAGATATTAAAACTGAATGATATTAAAAAGGTCCTAATAAGATAGAAATCATCATCTTTCATAATAACAGTAGCAGCAGTAAATGATGAGATTTAATGGACCCAAGATTTTTTGGACCCCAAACAAAACCCCAAAGCCACCTGTGCTCAAAACACGTGTTCTTGCTACAGAACCTGTGCTTCAGATAATTTTGGGAATTTCCTCCATGTTATCATTTTATAAATTATGTAGAATTTCCTTATACTAAAAGCATACCAGCTCTTGGGAGAACAACTGGTCAGTGTGTACACACAGTTATTTCCTCCTACTACAGTTTCATGTTTTATTTTGGTACGAATGCAGTAGGGCAGAAAGGCACAAAGCTGATAGTATTAGCTACCCTAATTCTATGCCAATAAAAGGTTTTATACTGAGACAATGTGGTTTGAAGGCTCAAGGACTTGCTCTTCAACAGAGTCAGTCCCTAAAGATAGACAGCAGGATTTGAGGGAAGGGTTGGCTACTCAAAGCTGTCTTGAGTGATTTTATAATGTACCTTTGTGAACAAAGCATTTGCATTGCACATGTCGTATTAGCAGGATGTTGTCCCCAAAACTGTACAGCCATCCACAAGATAGGTGCCACATTAAGTCATTTCTTCATTTTACTTAACAAATAGAAAGCTGCAGCAATCCTCACCTGTCATGAATTAACCTTCTTGATTAGCATGTAAGAGAGGCATGTGAACTGGAGCCCAGCTTTGTGTCAGGTTGAGGAATTCAGCGCACCATAAACCCCCAGAATTGTGATCATTGTGGGTCTGGGCTCCAACCAGTCAAACATCCTATCAATCAGGAGGACCCCTGCGTGGTATGGCATTAACTTCTACAATTCAGACTAGTGTGGGACTCGGCTGTACTCAATCCATCAGTCAAGTCTGTCTGCACAGTTCCTCCACAGGGGATACATCAACCTTTACAATGCTGGTCATTGACAAGCTGAGTTGTGATCAATCAATCAGTCTCCTATCATGCTGCACAACGGCAGCAGGATAACACAAGCTAGACTGCCCCATCAAAAAAAAAAGTTAAGTAAAATAACCTTAAAAAAAAAAATAAATCTGCCTATTCCTTACATATCACTCCCAATGACATCCTCCCCCAGTTTTCTGTCAATTATTTTGCTCTCCTTTTTTTTTTTTTCCCCTTTCCCAATCTCAGTTCTGATGAATGTTTTTAATTATGGTTTTTTTGGTTTTTTTTTAAGTTTTGTGTGTATGTGTGTGTGATTACCTAATCATTTGGCACGAAGAACTGTCTCTGATCAGGCCCAGGCCTAGAATAACAGAAGTGTGGCAGGTCAGGATGGAAGAAGGTGGATTGGCAGAGCAAGTGTGTTTACATCATCCCTGGCTCTAGCTCAGTTTATCGGTAGATTTGGCCCTATTTACTGTTTCTTTATAGCTAATGGTGAAGTAGATCATATAAAACAGAAATGATTTACAGGATAATAATTGTTTGGAAAAGCTAGTAGTGAATGAAACTAAACTAAAGAGAGCGAGCGAGTGTGATAATATGCATGGTGTGCCTCGTGTAGGCAAAGGATGTGGTAGTACTTTGGCATTCATATAGCTACTAATTTCTGCACACCTCCACCCCCCAGTTTTGGTAGAAATTAGTAGATTTTACTTTTTTATATACATAAAAATTGTGTGTGTGTGTGTATATATATATATAATATATATTTTTGCTGTGGTGTCTTGCTTCTCTGTCGTTTGTTTCAATGACTTTCAGAGGGGTTTTTTTGGCAACACTTTTTTATCTGGAAAAACACTGTAATTATACTGTGAAGCGATCTCAGTTTTTAACAATTCTGAAGTATTTTGTAAAATTCTAGGGGAAAAAAAAAGTCTCCTGACTCCCCCAGGCCTTGGTAACAATGCAATAGTCTGATAGTATATATAGTTATAAATTTTCTTTTCTATCGACGGGGCCGCCAGTTTGCCAGTATTCTGGGCAGGTGTACTTTTTGAATTAGCTTTAGAAAAATTAATAACATAAAATTCAGTATAGTTGAACCTGTTCTTCTGCAGTTCAACAAGTGTTAGGAACAGGGGGTGGCATGAGGGACGGGCTCAGTCGTGCAATGGTAACATTCAAGTTACATGATTTGTGCTGAGGAGACCAGTTGGAGTAGAATAGCTTCTTCGTTCAAATGTGCTACTTTCTAGGGCATGGGCCAAAGTACTGTTAGTAGCTGTGTTTTTATAACTTTTAGGAGCAATGCTTCTTTAGCAGTACGCAGTGGAGCCAATACATTGTTAGCTGACTGCAGCTAGGAAAATTAAATGCCTGCAGATTCGGTGAAACACTTAGAGGGATTCAGAAAGACCAAATCTTGCTGCTTAACCCTCATCCCATAGTAATGCTAGTTAGGTAGCTATGTGGGAGAGGAGGTACTGTGGGGCACTGGTCCCTTATTGTCCAGACCAGGTCTAGAGCAAGCTGGGATATGTTCCCGGCCTGGATTCAAAGTTTTCCTTTCTGTTGCTGTCTCAGTTGTTGTATGCCTGATGACCTTGGCCAAACAGCTCCCTTTCTCCTGCTGCTGCTTTTCCTTGGAGATAGCAATACCCCTCTCTGCTATGCCCGACTCTGAGATCTGCCAGTGAAAGGTAGTAGGCAAGAACTGGGCAGATTTCATTGCAAATCTTAGAGAGACATTTTCTGTAGTAAGTTTTACAGCAGTTGCAGCCTTTGTGCAAGACTATGGTTGCTTCATTGTTTCTATAGGAGGAAATTCCCTGTCCTAATTCCTTGTAGGAAACACTGGAAATTTTCATGTTTTGGGAAGAGATGAGAGAGTAGGAAATAGCTTGTGAGCCCAGCCCTACAAATACTTAAATACCGGTGAGGAAATTTGCTAATTTATAAACCTGCATCTTACTTGGCAGGGGTGGAAAGCTCTGAAATCTCCATGCCAGGGAAGCAAGCAGTGCTAATGAGAAAAGGCAGGCGGATCTGTGGGAGGCCTGGGGCATTCTAAGGCAAGGACACAGTGGATTTCCAGATCCCAGCATGGTAGGGAAAGGGAATCACTGCTCTGATAGGCCACGGGGAGGCAACTAAACTAGAGGAGAGGAATTAAACCTTACCTTATCCATCAAAAGCATTCTATATAAAACACAGGCCCCTGTGTCAGCGCGGGAAGAAGTCCAGAAAAATAATGAAGTTGTATTGGATTCACTAGCTCTTTTTCCCTTCTCTGTATCCTGCCAAAAATGCTATTTTGCTTTAATTTTGTTTTTGTGTTGTTTTTCATGATGCTAAATCATTGCTTGAACACAGATGTAAAAGATCAGTACAATAGTGTAAGGCGTGGACCACACAGACATATGCAGTTCCTTTCAAAATGTAAACCAGAGGAAACAATCTGCCTTTAGAATTAAACTTCCTCATTAATTTCATTAAAAACGTGTGCAGCTTTTAGGGAATGGCAGAGGGTGACTTAAAACATGGCATTATCCCTTGAAAACTGGCAGGCGGTGAATATGCTCTGGAGGAAAAAAAAAAAGGCAATCTGAAAGAAAGGTTGGGAAGGGGAAGCGGATCTCCTGCAGCGGTTGCCATTTTTCTACTCCTGTCTGCTTTGCTGTGCTCTGCAGACACACAATAATAACCCCAGTGGGCCCGGGGATCAAATGACGTGTTGCTGAAGGATTAGGAGCAATTCTATCCCCCTGGCATGGGCTTAGGAATTTTCATTAAAATGACCTTGGGTGTGGTGAGAAAGGAATTCGGGCTGCATGGATGGAGAGCTAAACGTCCTACCTGGGGAACAACAAAAGGGCCTCTGCACGACTCGCCTCCCTGGGCCCCAAGCGGAGCTGTCATGTTTTTTCCCCCTCAGTGCAGTCGTTCATGGATTAGCTTGGAGATACGTGGAGGGTCAGAATTAAAAGGCATCTTTCCAGGGGATGGAGGGGGGAGGTGGGAGGATGGAGGGGAGGAACAGGCAAGAGGAGGGCTTGTTTCCTGGAATTGCTTAAAAAGAAATACTTAGAAACAAATATGTGTTTGGTAGAGTGGAATTGCGTTTAATTAACAAGGGAGAATTGTGTCTAAGTGCAGCAGCAGTAGAAAATGGGAAATTGCTGCTAGGTTGCGCAACCCCGTCTTGTTCATCTCTACAAGCAGCCCTTACACAGTTTGGTGAGTTTCTTGTGTACATGCTTGCTTGAACAGAAATTTTTAGTCCTGGTCTAGGAGACCTGGTGAGTGTTTGAATACAGTTTGACTGTATGTATTCAGGCAGGCAGTGTCTTGCACCTTGCAGTAGCACTTTTCAATTCATGCTGGTTAAACCCAATTGTCTTTGAGGAAGCAATTAACTCTTAACTGTAATGCAGTTACCTATGAAATATGCTGTAACATCTTCAACTGGTAGCAACATTCCAGAAGAAACAGGTTTATCAGAATAAAAACAAAGCGTGATGTTGCTAGCAACAGAGCAAAAGCATTAAAGCAAGCAGAATGTAAATACCCATGCTTAAGTTTGTAGGGCATGTGGTTGAATGGTTCTATGCTTGTATGTACAGTCTTGACATATTTCATCACCTCCTGGTGAAATGTCCCTCCTTACGTTGCATTCAAGGTAAATTAAAAGAAATGGTGGTAGCAGGTGTCATTCTTTTCAGGCAAATCTGTTGCCTTTGTCCTCAAATTCCACTTCTGTGTCACTGTCTCATTTAAGCATCCTGAAGGCTTTGCATCTCAAGCTGTTAAACCCTCCAGGCGGGCCCTTTAATGCACAAGATGGTGACCAAGAGGCTTTTCTCAAAGTACTGATGGAAATGATGAAAGAAGGAAAGTGGTGAAACTCACTGACCAAGCAATGCACTGTTGAGTTAGTCTCCTCTTGATCAGACTAGCCATGTAGTGAGCACATAACACTATAGCAGGTATTCTTGGTGACAACAGTCATTCTGGAGCACTTGAATGTAACAAAAGGTGTTCAGAAGAGAGCACTGAAAAAGGTGTATTATCTGTAGTTCACTTTTGTCTGGTTTTAGAGGTTTGTTTTGAGCTTGAACTGGAACTGACTTTGGAGATTCAAACTCATTCTGGAAGACGTCAAGGAACTCTTGATGTCCAAAGACGTAACGGTCAACAACCGACAATTAGGTGAACCTGAGCTACGTCATAGGTGTACCTGTGCCCAGCTGCGTCCCCTACTGATCCTCATTGGACTTCCCAGCCTGACCCCAGACTTAACCTGTAACCTCACTTTTTTCCACGGTCACTGGGCTGTAGGTGGATCTTCTCACTGTCACCACCCTGGCCCTGCTCGGCTCCTGGGTTGTCTAGCCCTGCTCCTGCTGCTCCTAGAGAGTTAGTGTGGGGAAGGAGCAGGATCCTGGGCAGTTAGCTTCAGTGGGGTTCCTGGGCCTCTAGGCAGGGGATCCCAGTTAAGGCTGGTCAGGGCAATTAAGGCCTACTGGTGCCCTCAGGATGAGGGACCTAAGGATCTCTGACTTCATCAGGAGAGTGGGGCAGAGCGTGCATCAGTAGGTCAGCACTGGCTTTTTGTGAGATATTGCACAGCTTCTCTGTTGGGAGAACAGATAATCTCCTCTTTGCTAATGTCTTAAGAGAGAAAAGTCATTAAGTAGGCTTGTGCTGTCCTGTCAGTGGACTTGAGAAAACTAGGGGGGAGCTGTGGGCTGTGGCTACTTGAAGTTCGCCGAGACAGGAAGAAACTCCATTACTTTGGGCCGTGAGTGCAACCTTGTTGAACCTAATGGACAGTTAAGAGCCCTTTAGTCCTCCTTCCTTTGACGGTCTCCTTCTAGAGAAGATCAGTTTGGGCTTGGCCTGGCCAAGTGCTGTCTTCTGGGAGAAGACACAGCCCAGGGATGGACTTCCCTGGACCAGAGGAAAGGCTGAGCATTTTGCAGCAGGTGCTGTGTGGTCGACCACCCAGAGTTTGTAAACCAGAAGCTGATTGAGTGCGAAGTCCTGTCATGTTCTCAGAGGGTGCCCTGGGTGGGATTGCCATGATAGCAACAAAAGATTATCTGTTCCAGGCCTCTCCTTCCTGAGCCTGCAGAAACACAATCCATTACTTCAGACTGAAAGAGTTTATTTCAGCCTGATTACATTACAAGAAGATCCCGGAAGTGCGTTCATGCACGAGTAGCAGAAACCTGTCACGTTTGAGAAACTGTTTGTCAGTATGACTGGCCTGTTCCCCTCAGCTCAGTACCTGGAGGCAGAAGGCACCGTGGTTAAGGGGGGGGAGGCCTGGAAATACTCATCAAACCTGTAATCTCCTACGAAGACATGTGTAGGCACTGCTGCTGAAGACTGTTATTTTAGACACCTTATTCTGATCTCTTGACTCTGTCTTATGTGGCTCTGGAAGGAAGAGCAGAATGGAAGTGTGACTAAGCTCAGTAAGTGGCTTTCATGAAAACAGGCTAAGAGTGGTTTTCCTCTTACAGAAGACCCATGTGAACTGCATGGCTTTTCCCTAAATCTCTGGAAGTTGCTCTTCAAGAGATCAACGGGGCCCAGATTTGTAGAGCTGAGGATAGTAGGACCTGTTTTGCATTTTCTTCATACTGTACCCACAGATAATTTGGTACAAGTTAAGAAGGGAAGTTTTCTTCTTGATCTGCATGGCAGATCTCTGCCTCCCTCCCCTTCCGTTGCAGGGAGACTTCTTTGTCCTGGGAAAGATTTTTAGTAAATTTTTTTTAAAAGAACCTTCATTCCACCTGTCATGGGAATCAATGGGGCTGGAAACCTGAATCTTTCTTTCCAGAAACAGACCTAAGGTGTCTGAAAGCAAAGGGAGCAACTTTATTTGTGCTGGGGCTGCCTGTCCTCTCTGCTCCATGAGGGTGAAAGACAATCAGAAACTCTGAAATATCTGTCATTCCCATTGAGTGAGGAAAAGCAGAGTGTGATACTTTATGGTGCCAATCTGTCAACAGTCATTATTGCTTAAAGTTTTTGCTTGAGGCATGCAAGTTGGTATACTTATTTTCACTTGCAGGAAGGGTGATTCGAAGCAGAGAGAGGTTAATCTCTTACATTAGCCAAGTCATATTAGCGCCGGCCAAAATGTTCAATAGAGTTTGTTTGCTCACTGTCACTATGCATAGCTAAAAGCATTGGTATGCACTGCTTCTGCCTGCCTATTATGGGTTATCTTGGGTGGCCTGTCCAACCCATTGATAAGGCCCAGTGGTGATGCTGCTGTGACAATGAAATTGCCAGGGAAGGAGTCACTAGCTGAGCTGTGAGTCTTAAGCCTCTAGTAATGTGTCCAGCCTAGGTTTTCCTGAGCTGACAAACGTGTTCACTGCGGCCAGAGAGTACGGCAGAGGTGGCTAACTAAGCCGTTTGGCAACCCATAATTTTCTAGTCACGGGGTGACTCAGTTCCTCTAATACCATTTCATTGGCCCCAGAGAGACTGGTTTCCCTTGCTACTAGTCTAAACCAGGTGGCAGTTTTGGTGGCCATTAGGTCTTTTTTGTTTTCTCAGATCCCCATATTTAGATGCATTACTCTCGTATCAAACACAACTGTGTTGTGTTCTTGCAGATTTCGCTCAGGAGGAATGGAAGAGGACATCCAGTAAATATTTACTGCATGGGAAATGTATGAATGCCAGTGAGGGGGAGTATTTAGTGCTAATGGAGGGGTGTTGCAAAAGGTACAGCACTATTTGACAGGATTTTAGTAGTTTTGTCAATATGAGAATGTCCTGAACCTGAAAAAGTTGTCTGCTAAATGTGAAGGGGAGGTTCTGGCTACTGAGACCTGTGCATCATTCTTCCCTTTTGGTCTAGCCTGTGTGAAGACAACACTAGAAGTCTTCTCCCTCAGGATTTAGAAACTGAACTGGAGAGAGCACTGAAAGAAATTTAAACAGAACAGCCGAGATCATGCAAGAGGATATGGAAGAGGTTACACAGTTCTGGACATATTTTCCATCTTTGATTCTGAGTTTTGCACATATGAAGACTTTCATGTTGGACTAATACATGGATATGAGGGCTATATTTGAAATCCCTTTTTTGTTTTTTTTTTTTTTTACGCTTTCGTCCATGTTTGTGATATTTCACATATAGTCAGTGCAGTCTCTGACTGACATTTCTTCCCTTGGAACATGTGCAACGTGGCTAGCAGGTTTAAAAACAAACAGAAGAGCTTTATTAAAGCAGCTTAACCAGAAGAGTAAAAAAAAAAAAAAGAAAAAAAAAAGTCTTGAATTGGACCTTCAGTTGCTGCAGAGGTCTGTTGTCCCTGGAATACCTTTGCAGTGTGTGCTAAACGGTCACTCAAAGTCAGCATGAAAAAATGATTTCCGAAGCTGTTGGACAAATAAGGAGACTCATTCTGAGCAGGGACTAAATTGGTTTGGAACATATGCTTGCACTGAGCAGCCAAAGTACATAATCAGGTTTAGCAAAACAAAGCCTGATACCAAACTTGCCAGGAAAAATTGTTTTGTCATTTTGAAATCTGCTCGGTTTTAAAGCAGACCTTCCCAGAACAGAAAACAATGTGTTTCATACCCCACTTCATCTGCCATTGCTGTATTTTTCCTTTGAAGATTTGTAAGGAAGGGGAAGAATATATAAGCCCTTTGTTAAGATACTTAAATTAAAAGCTTGCTCGTGTTGAACTGCCCTTTCAGTCGGGATTAAGATTTGTTACCCAAGTCTATATACCCTGTAAAACAACGACTAATCCTGACATTAATCACAGGAAATATTCCGGACCTTTTAAAAATAAACCATGACGTTCTATGAAGAATACATAATTGAGAATATCCTGGACAGGTTGAAAATTAGCCCAGTTGATCGGTTACATAATGATCAGCTGGGTAAGCCAAGGGGAAAGAAAAGAGCACATGGGGCAAACAATGCAGCAACTTTGTGCTATTGTCTGCCTTTTCCTGTCCTCGAGTTCAGCTCGGTACAAACATTGTCATTCCAAACCAAATTATATTAACAGGAGGTGTCTGTACTCCTGATCAACCTTGCTTCCCTGCTCTCCTTTTTTTCCAACCACGGTTCATATTTTTTCCCCCTACTCTCTTCGCCATTTCCAGCCAGTGTTTCCCAGCCCCGATCTGTTGCCCAGAGCAACTTCTGCAGCAGTTGGGTTGTGACTGATCCCTTTCTTCAGGCAATATCTGTCAATGTCCCCCCTCCCTGCCAAAGGCCAGTTACTCATGTCAAGGTCAAACTGTGGACAGTCATTCTGTGTCTGCCCAAGTTAATCCAAACCAAACATACCATGTATAAGTAGCTTATCTCCCAAAATAAATAGATGATAATTAGCATAAGCCACCGCACCCACTCCTTTTCCATTCCTCTCTGAAAAATTCCTCCACCTGAGTAAATCAGGATGCTTTGTCTGACCCTTTCTTATTATGTCGGAGAGAAAGCAAGCAAGCTCTGGCTCCAAGTGGGATTGCATTTACTACCTGGCTTTCCCAGACCAAGCCAGTCTTGGTGACACAGAGAGAAAGAGATGCGTGCAAACGTGCCTGTAAAGGAGATGAGATTATTCCAGGAATTCCTCAAAAACTATCATTTGCAGCAGATCTACCCCCAGCTCCGGGTCTATCATTATCGGTTGCACTGATGTTGCACTGGTAGTCTAAGTGGGCATCAGTCCTCGGGCACAAAGGTCCCATCACTGTTTTTTCAAAGACAGCAAGCTAAAGCAGACCTAGCTGTGCAAGGAGACCAAGGTACTTGGAGTTACAGTATGGATATGAGTCAGAGGCGTATTAAAATTCCATATTTTGTCTGTGGGGCTTTCACTGGGGACCTGCTCCACACCAGCTTGCTGCCTGGTGGGCTGAGCCTTTGTGCTGTGTCACCATGGGACTCTAGTAAAAACAGTGTCCCACCCTGGTGCCATAGAAAACGTAGGTAGCAGTCCTGAGGGGAGGAGAGAGGTAAGGGATGAACGCTGATGCTGTCACGAGGGTACGTGAAGATGTGTGATGTAGAAGGAAGAGCGTGAACAGCCAAAGGTAAAGGAAGCGATGGGTCTGAACTGCTCTCCCTGCCCAAAGTGTGAAGGGGTGATCGATGGTCAATTTTTCACTTCTGTGGAATCAACTTATAGCATTAAAAAAATAAAAATAAAAATTACATGAATTGTGAAAAATCGCAGCTTTACTCTTCGAGAAAGAAACTGCCTGATGCTGGTTGCTGAAGCTCAGCTGGCAATGGAGTAGGCAGGTGGGATTCTGCTGTGCTGGCAGACAAGAAAAAATTTTCAAATTGCCTAAACTTTTTTCTTTTGCTTTTAAGTACCCTATAAGAAGAAAGAAAGATAGGCAATAATCCCACTGTTTGTGTTTAATGTTGTAGAGATAACATATACGTAACCCTAATTACTTCATAAATGACTAGTAACATGAGCAAATTCTGTTCACTACACAGGATTTCCTCTCTTACTCAAGCTTGTGTAGCTCCTTTGACCCTCTCAGGACATGTGATTTGTTCTGAAAGAGAGAGTGTCTGTGAGAAGGGAGCTGAGCACCCACACCTTGGCTGTGGTTATCATCTAAGGTGTAATTTCTATTTAGATAATTCTCTTTTTTGTCTGGGTTTGTGCCTCTGTCACTTAATGCCTATGAAACAAAACATGAATATCTTGCTTAAAAAAAAAAAAGAAATACTCTAGGCTAAGAATGATCTATAGGTTTCATGCAAGAGTTAGAGGATGCAGTATTTTGGGGTGGAGTCAGACAGGAAATTAAAGGGTTAAACCCAGGACACACAGGTCTGCTGTGGGTCCCCAGTCCAGGGGTTTCCAGAGGGAGAAGTGACACATAAGGTAACCGTGGCCCGTTTCAGCCAAGCCCCCTGTTCGGACAAGGTCCTTGGTGTGTACCAGAAAACACAACTGCCTTACAATATAGAGGTGTTTCTGTTTCAGTGGTGCTCTTGCGCTTAGTATCACAAATTCCATTTTAATGAAACTATTTGCAAGTTTGCTAAGCTCTTGTGCTTAATATCACAAATTTCAGTTTAATGAAACTATTTGCAAGTCGAGAAAGACAGGCATGTTTTGGATGTGCTTCTAGCCAACAGCAAAAGTGGCCTAAAATGCAGTTTTGAAAGAAGCGTTCGTACAATCTGGGAAGCTGTATTAGCTATAGCAGCTCAGGAGCACAGCAGAGGTGACGTGAAACCTCTTGGGGGGTTTGGTTTTGCTTTGCGTAATTTCCATCAACATCTACACATCCTTCCTTGGCTTCTGAGGCTCAACCCAGGTGTGCTCAAATGCTCCTGAAACTTGGCAAAAGCTTCTGCAAAGCTGGCGAGAGCTCTTGGGCTGGGGGAAGGGAAGGAAGGACGCAATGGGGAAGTTTCACCTGGTTTCAAGTTTCAAGACAAGACTTCTGCATGAGTAACAGTTTCCAACTTCAAGAGCCCTGTGACAGCATCGCAAAGCAGGAGTCCAAAATATTGGGTCTGTATGCAAGACAGGAGCTGCCAGGCAGAAGAGTGGGATTTTAAGGCAGAATTGAAGAATAGGATAATGTGCTTGTCATTGTACAGGATGTGCTTACTGGAAGTCTGCGGGAAACATCTTTTTGTTAATCACCCAGATTTGGCCACCTTTTTCTCTCGTGGTAGGGGAGGAAGGCTTTTGAGGCAGCGGAGTGGCAGTTGTGTCCACCGTCTTTTTGAGAGAAGAGAGTCATCTGGCACATCGCTTGCGGCCAGGCTCAGGGCCGTGTTTCCCCGGCGTGCAGCTGGCTGCAGCTGTCTGCCAGGAGCCTGAGAACTGGCTGCTCCCCCAAGGTGGTTTAGGAGACACTCATGAGTGGTGCTGTGCTGCTCGCAGGCTATCTGCCAAATTCAGCTCTGGTGGCAGAGGGTTAACCTTGTAAAGGAATTACATTGATCGTTGGGTGTAGCTAAAATGTGCCCTTGGTTGAAAAGTCATACATTAATTAAGTTGATGGCCTGTTTAGCTTGTAACCTCAGCAGCAGAGTCTCAACCTCTCCGTGGTCAAATAGATTTACCTAATGTAATGAAAGGCCATACCCTTTCCATTTCCTTCTTTCAAAGCCTTCTCACCACAAACTCTTCTGGTAAGGCCACTTATCAGTGACAGCACATTTTTCATTACTAGTGGAGTATGTGTTAAAATGAAATTTTGAAATACTTTTTCAAATGTCACACAGAGCATGCTGCATATCAACTGGTCAGTAATCAATCCATCAATCAGTTATCTTTCAAGAATCCTGTTGTTTTGATTTTTTTTCCTGCTTGTATTGCATTTATTTGTGACAACACTCCTTATTCCAGGCAGGCTTGTAGAAAAAAGGCAGAGAACTGATTTTTTGTCCCAAGCTGAAACATTAATCTTTTCATTGGCTCATAAAAAAAAAAAAAAAAAAAAATTAGTTTTGTAGATCTTAAGTAATTAGTTTTGTTCTGCTATTCCTTCTGAGTTAAAAAAAATAAGGCTATATATGTTCACACACACATATACATATATATAAATAACCACTTCTATTCTTGTGATATAGTTATATGTGTTAATACCATGAGGCAGTCTATGATAGTGAGGTCTTTATTTCATGTAGTCAATGTGTGTTAGTAAAGTATGAATTTAGCTCATGCACATGTGTTCAAAATGATCCTACACAACTCCAATTATGTAGGTTATAATGCTGCTTCAAGTTAATGAGAAAATTTTTATTTTGCATTTGATTTTGTACTAGTGCGTACTGATGTCATTCCGTTTACTTTCATTAACTTTTACAACAGAGTTATTGAGTAAAGAATCTGTATTGGGGTTTTTTTGTTTGTTTGTTTGGGTATTTTGTTTTTTTCACTTGTTTGTTTTTTTGGGGGGTTTTTAGGTGGTTGTTGGTTTTTTGGTGTGGTTTTTTTTGTGGTTGCAGCAATGATTCAAGGATCTGCCCAGTGGCTGAGATGGCTAAGGTTAATGTGCTTAATGTTTTCTATAACAAGGAGGAAGTGTCAAACAGAAAGCAGAAAGATGTAGGAATAGGAATTTGTAGATGGTAGGATAAGAAATCTCAGGAAAGGCTTAAAAGAAGAAAAAATGTGGAAAGCATTTATTAAGACGGAAGATTTTCACTTGACACTGTTATCATCTAAAACATGTTATGTATTCCATTCATTCCATACTGCAAGGCATCCCTGTGATACTTGAATTAGAATCTCAAGTAAATTCAATGACAATGACCTTACTGAATTAATGCAATCTCTAACATGTCTGTAATTTCAGGGCTAAAATCTCCAAACATTTTTATTTTAGCTGTGGCTATTACTGTTCACTTGCTTGGATTTGATTTAGTAGAATAACATGAGTGTCCATCTATGGAGGATATTGCTGTTTCAAAAAGGATTTAACAGAATAATTGCCAGAGTAGTTTCAGACCTCAGGTCTTTGTAGCCCAGTATGCTGTTTCCAGCAGTTGCCAATAGTGATGTCTAGGAAAGACTATGACCAGGACAAAGATCTAGTGATACATCCTGGGTTGGATTTCGTACTTTTATGTTTAGTGATCCTGTATGAATTTTAGATTATTTTGTAAGATGGCCATACTGGCTTAATCTTAGTAATTCTTCTTGACAGCTTTTCTGAAGCTAGATAGATCTGTGAGTCTTAACACAAGCTGAGTTCTTCTTAGCTCTTTAAGTCCTTGGGCTTTAAGTTCTCTGAAGTCCAGAGGAGTCTTTTCTAATTTTTAGTCTCTCGGAGATTTGGAACTTGATTAATTTTTTGCTTTTGAAGAAGATCAGTGTATTAAACTGACACCAGAACTGGTGTTCAGTGAAAGGATTTAAAGCAGATGATGGGGAAGACAGACAGCCACAGGATATACCAGCTGGAATTTCTCACTGTCTTACACAACTGGCAGACACCCTGCCGCATGAGAATTGCATAGATCTCTGCTACCTCATAGGGGAGGAAAGGATAAAGCAAACCGTGGTGAGATAAAGCTCACTTACGTGCTGATGTCATCTGGCCATTCACACTTCATGAAGCGTCAAATTGGCCCTGAAGCCTTTGCATTACTACGATTCAGTGAAACCCTCAGCTTTCAGTAAAAGAGGGAAATCTTGTCATGAAGATATCCCTATCCAGGTGAAACCCAGACTTACTTAAAAAACATTTTTTGTTCGTTCTGAAGGAAGAACAAGACTTTGCTGAGTAGTTAGTCAGTTCTCTGGTTAGGGCACTATACTGAGGGAGAATCTGGTTTCAGAGTGATTCCTTTCCTAATGGAGAATGTGGAGATGACATGCTATCTTTACCATCTCAGGAGCATGCACTAAATACTGTGCTGAGGGTTTCCTAGATTGACTCTCTCTCCTGCTGAAACACTCCATGCTGTGGAAGTAGCTATGTGCTGGGCATCTCTTTTATTCTGATTAAAGTTCTTTGTTGAAATCCTTTCCAGAAAGTTTTGGCAAATTTCTGACAGAAAAACCATGTCACTGGAAACCCCTCCATTACCTCTTTCTGGAACAAACCTGGGATGGCCTAACCACACTTCTGCCTTTGGTTTTGTCTCCTTGTAGCCATTTTGGTTCTCAGATTTGTTTTATGTTGTTAATGGGCTGGTGTTTCTAATGCTTAACACATACAATTACTGCTCTGTTAAAAAAATAAAGCATGCCATGGAAGCTGAAACCAGAGCCTGGAGACTAAGAGTGAAAACAGCTGAGAGCAGCAGGGAAGGGGAAGCAAGCGGCAGGGCAGGCTCTGGTGCTCTGTGGTGCCGAGATGCAGAGTCCTCCTCGCTTGTCATCATTTGCTGGGAGCTAAACAGAAGCAAAAGCAATCTCTTCTTTTGTAAGTTGGTACAAGTATCTTAAAAATCTTCATGAGTGGAGACAACGAAAAAGGGTGGAAAATAATCCAGAATCTATTTCTGATTGCTTTCTGACCGTCCCTGCTGTGTCGCATGTTGAAAAGATCTGGAGCAGAGTATCCTATTGTTGCAATTTCTCTTTATTGTAGAGCAGGACTGACAGTGGGAGGATGACTTTCAACAAGATGCCATGCAACCGGTTTATGTGTACTATCTGAATTTACACATCAGCACAAGTAGGGGTACAACAAAGCAAAAAGATGCTGAGAGGTTCAATGAAGTGTTCTTAAGCACGTGGAGCTCCTAAATGATACATTGTTAGGCAGTAAATGAAGGTAGAGCACTCAGGTAGAAAGAGAAGCTGTAGAAACACAAGCAAGGAAATGTATTTTCTTCCAGAGGGGAAAAGGAAACACTGCTTCACATGATTATGCTGTGACTTTGACTGTCTAGCTAAAGTGATGTACGTAAACCATATAATTTTTTTTTTCCTTTTTAAACAATACACTCAGAAAATGTTCTGAGGGTAAAACAGAGGGTGCCCTCTGTTTTGTGGCATTCACCTTTAGCTGCAAAATCTGTACCTTTCTGTCTCTTGTTTAATCAAATGTGATGGGGCCATTCATGTGACCTACTTAATGGGGAAAACACGTGCCATGTTAAGTGCCTATGGTGTCTATGTTTGTGAGGGAAATTCAGACACGCTGCGGTTAGGAGATTACTCTCAGTAGTTTGTAGACAGAGGGTGTCTCTATATTAGCAAGTAGCCATCACAGTAGCAGTGGACCTGGAAAGGGGAAAAGTTCATACTGAGGACCTGACACCTATGCTGTACTGTATTTTATCTGGATCCGAGGGCTGAACACCTGTTAATGGTCGAGTGCATTAGGTATGTTTCTGCAGTGCATTTTACTGTATGCATTATACTGTATACCTTTGATATACATGACAAAGGTAACGTAGATGCAATCAGAAAGCCTATATTGAAATGGGGTAGATCCCTCCTCTCTCACTGAAGTTTCATGTTTAAAGTAGAATAAGAATAAATGTAATGGCAAAAGTCTAGATGCAAGGTTCACTGTATTGCAAATACTTTTCTTGTAGCATTGAAATGATGAACTCAACCCTGCAGCCATTGCAAAGAGGGATTATATCCTATTTATAAAAGTATTTAGTTCAAACCAGATTTGATGGTTTTTAAACTCGGCTGTACTAATGCCTGAACACAGCGTTCTTCTGCTGGCCTCTAATGCTGTGTGAAAGCATTAAGGAACACACTGAAATGCTGAAAGTGCCTGTGCAGTATGTAACTCTCCAAAGCAACATTCCAGTTCCTGAGAATCCAGTCTCGGTGTAATTGTGGAAGCAGCAGCCAGGGACGGATGATTTTTATCTTACATCTTAATGTGAATAAAATGCATTTATACTCAAGGAATCAGAGTTATCATAGAGGGGAGGATATGCTGGAATCTACATATGCAGCAAAGGGGTTACATTCCTGCTCTTTGTGAAAATCCCATTGTAATTATTTAGCAACAGCCAGTACCTGTACAATGAAAGAAAAACAGCATTGTTGACAGTATAAGATAGTCTTGTATGTAAGTTTTATCATCCCAAGGCTGAGTGGTAGCAGATGTTCCCGGTCATGCAAGCTGGTTTCCCGCTGGATGAGAAATCAGTGATCTGGAATCTGGGTATGTTCTTAGTTTACTTAAGACTGCATTCACCAGTTGTGTGACAGGGATGGTCAAAGACCATACATGATGTTCTTCCTCATCCTTGTTTTCTTTCCTAAACTGCTAGAAAAGCAATGCCAATGGAATGACTTTATTTCAAGAATTAATTCTAGTTAGAGACACTAAAGCAGAGAACAAACCACCTTGTTAAATTGTGACAGCTCCCTCAAGAAAAACCAGAAACTTAAAACTAAAAATATTAGCATTTCTTGAAAGATTGAACAGTGCTTGCCAGCTAAATAAAAGAAGATGTACAGCAACATACAATGGCATCCCTTTACTCTCACCATAATGATACTGAAATTGAGGATGTAAATTACAACATAGAGGATGCAAGATACAGCATGCAACACATTGGGGTACAGTGCCAAAATAGCTGATGAATTATAATTCATCTCTTTTTAATGGTACAGTCACTCCTTCTTTTAATCAGTTCATCTCTTCTGAGTAATGACACAGTCCAGTTATTGTTCTAATGTAGGCAATAAGTAATCGTCAAAAACAATTTCTGTACCTGCTCTCTCTCTCTTTCCAAACACAGGAGATTATGAACCTTAATTCATGTTGGTAAGTAGGTCCTAGAAAAAGCACGTAATCTATTTAATGGCTGAAGTTGTAAATATATGTCTAACTTTGCTGATTTTATATTCCTCTAACATGTAAGAAAATGAATTTGGGAATCTAACCCTGAAAAGCTTTGCATAAAAATACCCTAATCTCAAAGCAGAAGTTCAATTTACTGCAGTGTAAGAAATTATGCCTGTGATTTTCTTTGTTGCATCTGCTGCAAGTCTTATATTTCTGGTTTTTTTCTGTGGCTGAGAAAAGAAAGGTTCTAGTAATATTTTCCAGCAGGACTGTCCAGTAAGGGAATTTTTTAGAGTGGAACTTCAGCTCCAAATAACATCAACTGGAAAAGCCCAATTGTCTTCAGCAGAACCAGAGTGTCACTCCAGTTTTCATGCAAACCAGGATCACGTGCTGCTTCCGAAGTCCAATTACATTTAGTACTGGAAGTCCTATTTCTCTTTGCTCTTAGAGCAGCTTGGGGAATCTTGTGTGTGGTAGCTGGATCCTTGAAAGCTACAAGCCATTGCCTGGTTTAGTGTTGCAACATCTAACCTTTCTGAGCTGCCTTGTGGAATTTTTTGTTGGGAGCTGTGTACCCTTGCACTTGGTGCAGCACATTGGTTGGTTATCCTTCTGCCGGGAATACTGCATGGAGCAGAGTTGGCTAACATGGTGCACTCCTCTGATGGACCCAAAATAAACACCTGGACTGTCTAGTACGTCAAGGTAGCTTACAGTGTAGACTCCTAAGTGACAGCATATGTTCACACAAACACAAAATGTACTCAGTTAAAAGTTTTTTCAATTATAGAGAAGAATAGTCCAGGAAAAAGCACTCTTGCTATTAAAATACAAACAAACAAAAACTCCCTGGCATGTGAAAAATGTCATGGCAGAGTAATCTTTTTGGAAAGTTGGTGATGCAGAACAGCTGTGTTTCTCAGCATCAGACAGGAGATCTGTTGGTAGTGTGATGGCTTCTCATGTGTTGGAATATAGTGTCACACTGCAGATGGCAAAAGCAAGTACTTTAATCTTAGCTCGTGTTTTCTGTATTTGTTACAACTTTTGCTCATTTATTTTCCTTTTCTCTGGTAGTGTTTGGCTGTCTCTTCGCTTTCTGAAGTGCTAAACCAAACCCAGAAGCTCTGATAAGAGTGATGGAGTATGTCAGCTCAACTCACACTCATACTCTTATCGGGAATAGCAACTTTGGAGGTACTGAAAAATAGGTATGTAATTAGGGAGAGAGGAAATGCCCATTTCTGCAGAAAACTCAATTTCTGTAATTAACTCCTGAAAGAGTTGGAGCCTAACACTGTGCCTAGATTTATATAGTGTATTTGTAGTACTTATATTATAGCTGAAGAATAAAAATGATCAGTTTTCTAGCTTTCCTGAAGTTGGGTAATATTTTTTTCTCCTGGTGAGGTGTTGTACATGTTTACCTGTTTTCATATTCCTCTTGATTTTCTCTTACCTATTTCCCATAGAAGCCAAAGTATAAACTGAGCTTTGTGGGAGGTAGATTGTACCACAAATAATGATTACAGTCAGAGATGGCATACCAGCCTACATGATCCTAATATGACAGTCACATGATTCCCTCCAGAAGGTTTGCTATATCCTCGACAGTAGAAATCCCAGGTTATTGCTGTGTATTAAAGACTTTTCAGTTATTTTGCAGACATAATTAACTTTATGTCTACGCAGTAACCTTTTTGAGAGAGACAGAGAATCTTAGGCTAACAGCATCACTGTTTTGATGTGAGTATCCTCAAAGGAAGGAATAATGTCCCTTCTTTGGCAGAGTCGTGGCTGAGCAAAAAAAAAAAAAAAAAAGGTAGGCTTTATCTCACTGAAATTTAGTCTAGACTTCCCTTATAGGCGTTAAAAACCAATTCATTCACATGACATGAGATCTGTTTCTTGCCACTGATTATAAGGGAAACCCAAAATACTAACCAAACACATAAGTCTCCTTAGACTGTATGCTGAGTGGGTGCAGCCTTGTCAGTAGAGAAACACTTTCCTTTACGTAAGAAAGTTGTACAGAAGAGTATCGAGTCTTCCTGTTATTTCAGGAACCTATTGTAGAGAGGCATGAACAGAAACATCTAGAAGCCTGCTAACTACTGGTCATCAACACTGAAAGAAAATTGTCTAATCAAACTGACACGTGTTTCTGCAAGAAAGCAGGGCTGTGTACATTCTTTGTAATTAAACAGGATTGCATAAAAGATACTTGGCTCCATTGCTGATTCTTCCTCCTTCTGGAAACAGCCCACCTTGTCTTGAATTGTGCCTCACTGCCTGGATGAAAAGGGTAATAATAGATGTGTGAGGGGGGTCAATTGTGGCACTCCTTTTCCAATATTTCATGATGCAGAGAATCTTATTTAATGTTTTCTCGTTCAGGTTGTTTTATGCGGAATTTGCCTATTGAATTTTTTTCTACATTTTGAAACTAATTCAGCAGATTTGCTGGTATGTTGATGTGCGTTTGTAGCTGGCCTGTGGTATGGGGAAGAGAGACATTCAAGTGTCTTCTGTTTCCAAAAGTGATATTGATGCAAACTTTGGCTTTGATTTAAGCAGAGTCGAACCTGGGCCTCTCACACCCTTGGCCATAGGCAAAAATTGTCATACACTTTTCTTATTTAAAAAACTAAGGCTCACACTAAAAAAAAAAAAAAAAAAAAGGAAAGGAAAAAACAAATGAATCTTTTGCTAAGTCTGTATTTTGCATAATCATTTAGAAGGTTTTGGTTCTGTTCCTATGAGGACTAGTATCAGATGATAAAATCTCCAAAGCTGGTGCCAAATTGCAATCCCCGGTCATCTGTAATGAGGCTCGTAACCATTGGTCCCCCAGCTCAGGGAAAGACCTGTGTGTTGAATTAACAGCAGCTTTCTTGTATTATGTGCTTCCTACTCTAGGGTCGTGTATCCAATTATCATCGGTTACCAAAAGCCAGGAAAACAGCGGGGTAGCGTGGCGAAAAGGCTGTATCCACAAACCATATTGATCTCTGAACAAATTTGTCTAGAGTCCTCAAATACACATATACACATGTGTGCGCACACACACATAAATTCCTGTGGCTTTGCCACTGCTGCTATTTATGTGGTTTGGTCTGTGCCCCCTCAAAGCTTCATGCCTTCACCCAGTAGTTTTTCTGAAACTGTCAGTGCAGGTGTTCCAGAAATGCCTGCAATACATGAGTGGGGATTAGCAACTTGCTTCCTGATAGCTCTCCTGACAGCTGATGGATGGTTCTTTTATTACCAAAAGTTTAAAAAACAAAAGGATCTTGCAGTGGCGTGGCTCGGAGTCAAAGCAAGCTAAACAAAGCTGAAAATTGAGTGTATACATTGCAGCTTGATTATTTTGAAGTTTGAGGTTTCTGCTTCAACCCTTCATAAGGAAAAAGGCCACCTTTATTGAAGCAGTCTCTTCTATCATTCTCTGGGATCTTTATGTTTTGGTTTTTGGGTGTTTTATGGGAAAAAAAAGTCAGTCCATCTATTAACATGTTTACTGCTAGTAAACTTTAGTAACCCTGAGCAGTGCTGAAGTTCTCTGAATAAAGTACAGTGTTTTAATAAGGGGGACATCATGAAAGGCATTTGTTTTCTGGCAGACAATGGCCAGAAGTGGCCCCAATTTGAAGTGATTCCATTCTGGATATCAATGTTACTGTCCTAAGACTTTTGTTAAAATAGCTGGGATGTTTTCTGCTAGTCAATGGGAATAAAGGGAAATTAAATGAAAAAGGGATAGAATAGCATTTGTAGGCCATGGAAATGCTTAAGGGTGTCTAATAAAAAGCAAACAAAAATGAAACTCTCCTAAGAAACTGTCCTGTTGTGCTTCTCTTGTGTTTTCTCCCCGGTCTCTGCAGGCAGGTTTTGATGAGATGAGGTATTTGATTCCAGTGGGATACTTGCAGTGATGCGTGCCTGTGATGCAGACTGGTTAGCGAGTCCTTCATCCCACAGCGAGGAGAAACAAATCACATGGGGTAAACATGACAGCTAGCCCATACCTTTAACCACTCTGGATTTGTAACTGGTCTTTAGACAAAACTGTAAAGTACTGAAATGCTTGTATATGCTTTCTGTTGGCTCCCTTTGTATTTCTGTTTTTGGATGAGGCTGAAAGCAGAAAGGCCAAGAGTATTTGCTGTATTCTTTTCAAGTGCCTTTTAAGCACATTCGGTAAGCAGGGCAAGCATCCAAACAGCAACTGAACATCACATCTGTTGACACTCTCCTGTTCTGGTCGTGGACAAATGACCTGGCCTTCAGCAGCTCTGTGGTACGGGATGTCTCAGCTATTTTTCTGTTCTTCATCCACTGTCCTTTCTATTAGAACAAAAAGGAAGCAAAGAAAATCTGAATGTATTATTCTGGTAGTGCTGTTGTCATGTGGTACGTGCAAAGCCAAGACTTTGGTTCAAAGCTGCGTTGGTTTCAGGGTAGTCCCAGCACTTGCAGTGGTGTGACTGTGCAATTTTACTTACAAGCTATTTCCTGCAGGACAGTTCTGCTTAAGAAGTTTACATAGGTGTATCGGTGATATTCATTGTGTGAGGGAGAGTCAGCAGAGTCTTCTGGCTTTTTCAGCTTCTGTAGTGAAAATGCAGTACTTGGCCTGCATATTTCTTGATATCAAATTATTTTAAATTCTCACAGGTACCTGAATGCCTAGGTAGGAGGCAGCAGGAGGATATATTTCTTTCCTACTTTTTGCAGTATATCTTCTCTGTAGATACAGAGAAGTCTGTCCATCACTGAGTACAAAAACCATCTTAATGCAATCCTAAAATGCAGGCACAAATCAGCAGGAGTAGGATCTAAGCTTTTAGGAATTTCTAGATTTTATATTTTCAAAATAACATCCTGGCCATTGACAATTCATAAAATCAAAACCTCTCCTGATTTTTCTCTTCCTATCTCCATTAAAAAAATCCCATCGTAAATTAGGATTTGGATTCATAATAAGTCATTTTGCATACGGCTGCTCACACAAAGCTGTGTAACGTAATCTGAAATGTATGTTATAAAGTCAGGCTTTCCGATCACATCATATTTGCACATAATTTTCTGGACAGAAAAGCAAATCTGACTTTTGAAAAGTTACATTCCTTAATCTGGTAGCTCTGTGGAATCATTTAATTTTGTATGATGTCTTTCACAAAGAAGCTGGCATCTGGCTGACGTGGTGGTTTGATTCTGGTACAGTGTACTTGGCAAGAGAAATGGATCTGATGAGAGCTGAATTGTTCAGTTCCTCTTTCAAGTCCTAGCTCACTTTTTCATCTCTGTTCAAAACAAGAATTTGTGTTGACCTGATACTACTAAAATTTGGGGGTGAGGGGTGGGGGTGGGGAAGAGAAGTATCACTGAGTAAAGGATTACTGCGTCCGGTTGGCACTGATGTGCATCCTTGGTTTGATTAACATGCAGTGTCAATTCTTTGACTCTCAATGGTTTTTGCCTTGAAAGGCTGTTGTGCAATGCAGATGTGAAATGTAAGTGTAACACAACACAAACATGAAATAAAGCTGAACACTTTAGACCTCACCTGTCATTATTTCAGTAGATAGGTGAGTTTGTTTGTAGTATACACTTGTTGTAGTGAATACCCAATAAGAGAAGGACAGAATTAATTTTGTTTGTTTATCTAAGACAACATTTTAGGGTAAGAGCGGTATGCTCTCATGAATGTGATTATTCTACCAGCTGGTCCTCTGTGGTTACAGCCTGCTGTTTCTCACTTCTAAACCTGTTAATTCTTTAGTTGGGATCTGGAGGCCTTGTGATGGTGGGGTTGAAAGCCCAAGGTTTGAACTCTATCTGCAGAGTTCATTGTCTGTGCATATAAATGGATTATAATTTCCTTAGCTGGGAGCATAACAGGGTATGCATGCTCGGGGCCAGCTGTACTCTCCAGTTCTCTACCATAGTATTTGGTTACGGATCAGCCTTGTATTTTTTTCCTAAAGCTCTTTTGCTGATTGAAATGAATTTTAATTTTTCTTTGATCAGCATTTTCATTATTATCTAGTAAAAACATTGGATCTGTTTTGTTTTTTCATGCACAATTAAATACAGAGTTAACTGTGAACTAGGGTGTCAGCAGCGAGCAGCCTTTCTGAGTGCTGGCTACAGTGATCATGCTTTGGGATCTGTGATGACATATCTGTGACAGGAGCTGAGCCTGCATGGAGACACTTTTTTACCTTTTGTTCGTTTGGTTTGGTTTGGGTTTGGGGTTTTTTTGTTTGTTTGTTTTTGGTTTGGTTTTTTTGTCTGCAGACTCATCAAACCAAAAGTATCTTATTAACTCCAAAATGCCTATATGAAAGTGTTGGGAGTCTCTGGGGCTATGAGGTCTAGCTACAGGAACTAAAGGATTTTGCGAGGAGAATGCCACTGTTATTTGCCTGTTGTTGCATTGCAGTTCATATCCTGTTCGGCTGCATGCCAAACCCACAAACTCCCTCTATCCCTGGTTACTGAGAAGATTACTTGCTTATAATGCTGTGAAATAAGTGCTGTACCATTGTGAGCATATGTAGGAAAAGCCTTTAGATTTGATACTCTTTATGTAGAGTCTCTGAACCTTCCTACAACTGAATAAAGACTCTTATTCCTGATATAAGATCTAATTTTAAAACCTGGTAAAAAGTTTACAATTTTTTTGGCTATGTTTAGTAGGTTAATTTATGTAGAAACCTCTTAAATTTTTTTTGTGGCATGTTGGTTTCATCCCCAATAAATTTGAAAGGGCTATTGTATAAAGATTAATGCTGGTCTGTCTCTTGTTAAAGAGTAAATGCCCAAGGAAATGACAAAAACTTGTACTTTTGCACCAGTTATCACTACCAGTAGTGAAAGCACACACCAAGACACAAAGTGTGGTTGCTGGTAGCAGTGAACAGTCTAGGAGATCTTTCCCACCTTTCACTTTTAGCATGTTTTAGCAGTTCTCCAAACTTAGAGATTAACAAGGTTTCCTGAGTCTCAGAGAAGAGAGTCTAGTGACAGCCTTGCTGTCATTAAAATGCAACACCACCAAATGTATGGGGTCAAAATGCAGCATAGTTCATTTATTTTATCTGGTCATAACTTTGCTGTTCTCCTTGAAATATCCTGGTTAGATCCAAAAAAGGAAGACCAGATGGAGATGCTGTTCTAAAGGTAGTGGTTTGGGTTTTTGCTTGTTTATTGGTAGGTTGTTTGGGTTTGGTTTTGTTGTTTTTTTTTTTTTTTTTTATTAAGACTAAAGAGCGAAGTATATCAAAAGACTACTGTGAGTTGCTCGAGAGGGAATTCCAGCCCAGACTTGCGGTCCCATATTATGTGGATAAACACCTGGATCTTTGTATACTTTCAGCCTTTCCAATACTTCTGTAAAAACATGATAGAAGAGCAGATTGTGGTTTTTGCCCTATTTGTGCAGGAGAAGGACCATGAATGAATTATTTTGCCCACTGAGTTAGTGGGTTGTTGAAAAGATCTCTGTGGCTGTGAGTGTGCAGCATGATGAACTGTCCTTGTGCTTCTGAACAGGTTGAGATGTGTAGGGGGGAGCTTCTGTCCGAGCTATTGATAGAGCTGAACTGCATGATCAAGTTTCTGCTGTTCATTGCCCCCCTTTTCCACCAACAATATCCAGAACAATAGAGAATATTATCTCTTCTTGGCAATCTTGCCCTTCTAACATGAAATCATCTTGGATATGTTAAGGTAGCTGTATTTTGAATCTTTTCAAGCACCGTGTGAGAGTTTGCTTTTCTGAGAGGACTTAGGTACGGCATACTGGTGGATGCTAGTCCTGAGGAAAAAAGATTAATTTTTCCCTGTTTCTACCTGGGCCCAGTTGAAGTCCTTTACAATACCATAATGTGGTGCTGAGGTATCAGATGTCTCATAATCTCAAACCAGATACAGCTGAGTTTATTGAGGTCTGATCCTACTTGCTCTGTCCTCAAGAGGAATTTAATAATTTATTTCACCTGTTGCAAGACTGCATGAATAACTGGTGGGTTAATATTTCTGTTTTGAAATTATGATGATTTTATGATTAATAAATGGCAACATTGCAGAAAAAAAAAAAGCACCATAAGCAGATTTTTGTTAGCTAGGGTTCCCATGTTTCTGTGTCTGTGATTTCACAATGATACTTCATGTGAACATCCAATGTGAGGGAGAGGAAGAAATTATTAAACTCAATTTCAGTTGAACTGTTGGTAACAGTACATCATGCCCTGTTAAGAAAAGGAAAAGATATATGTATACTAATGACTTTCTATTATGCTATCAAGAGTATAAGAATTCACACAGCCTCATCTTGGGAGGATGATTTTTCCTTCATATTCCACAAAACTCTTTAGTTCCAAGAGAACAAGCTCAAAGACCTTGGTTGGTTCCCAACTTAAGGCTAACTAGTACAAACCAACTGGTAGGATAGCCATGAAATACACCCCAGCCTTATAAAGACTTGTGTTTTGGGCTCAGTGCACTAGTTCCTGAGACAGGGTGCAGGACTTAATGGAGAGGATTAATAGGGAACGTTATTTATGCTGTATTTATAAAATCACTGTGGCAAGATGAAAACCTCTAGGTCAGTTTTGGTGGGCTGTGGATTTGCAGTAATCCACTGAAAACTTTGGTTTTTCACTTGACTTTGCCTTGTTAAAGCTTCTGTGGCTCCTGTGGATTATTGCTTCGTGGTGCTTGGACAAACGTCGATTAGTATACATCAAAAATTTTCTCGTTTGTGTCCACTGCAAATGGAGGAGGCCCAAAAGACACAATCCAATTGAAAATGGTGCATATGCAGATTACAGCCAGCCAGCCAGCCAGTCAGTCAAACTTTGTGGACAACGTGATTTTGCTGATACAGATTTGTTGGAAATATTACATTTCTTTCTGAGACAGGAATGATTATAAAAGCAGATCCCAAGAGAGCAACTTACTGGAAACCTAAGCCATGCTGAACAGTAAGTACTTTTACCTAAGGAAGTTTGCCGTTTGCAAACTGTGGGCAATTTGCAAACCCGGCTGCCGTGTTTATTTTGGGATTGCAGTGGATGTTCTATTGCTGCTATTGTGGATTTTTGTATTTTCCAGGCCACAGCTTTTAAATATTCTCCAATTTCAATGATCCTCCAATAGTTTACATCCCCAGATATTGTGTTTGTTAACAGGAATGCATGCAATACAATGTCATGCAAATTTTACTCACTTTATGTATCTCCTTCTACTGAAGAAATAGGAGATCACGTGAAGAGATTTGTCAAGTCAGGTATACAGCAAGGTCAGCGTAGACAAGAATGTATATATGCTATTGGTAGTCTTGCCTAGTTTTAAGAATAAGCCAATTCAGTGAGACAAGTCTTCACTCAAACAAAAATTTCTGAGTTGAAGTGAATGGACGTGAGAATTGGTCCCCTTGGAAAACTCTGGTTGAGAGAAGCTGGATTCTGTGTGAGGAGGTTCGGCTAAGCATGTACCTCTTGGCCTGGTGCCGCTCTCTAGTCTTATTCTTTCTATGTCATACCACAGGTAAGCTGAGACACGATCTTGGTATGCTTGACCTATAGAGCAACAGTACGCATTTTGTATTGGTTTTATAACAAGGATTACCAAGCAAGAGAGTAAGTCGGGAACAACATAGTGAAGGACATATTTTAAGATATTTAGGTAATTCATCAGCACTAACTCAGCCAAGCTTCCTTGTACTTTGTCTGTCAGGTGAAGTGGAAGGAAAGAGACTGTTATGTTTGATTACTTCATTTTGATTAAGTGTGCCTGATGGGAGAAACCATGCTGTGTGATACTGGCTAGACTGTAGAAGTGAGTGTGAAGCAAAACATACGATGAAGTATCTCTGGTATATTGGGGAGACTGCTCACACTTACTCCATTATGTCTGAGAGAGGCTGACAGAGGATTTGTCTTTGGGGTTGACTCGTCAGTCAGTTTCAAATCCCTCATTTTGCCTTGTCTACTCAGTGTAGGGAAATGAAGGGATTAATGAAGGGATGGTGTTCTTGGGTTGGGGGAAAGAAATAAAGGGATGTGGGCCATCTGCATCTGCACTGGTAGGGTGCTCTCAGAGCTGCTCTCAGGTCTGTAGACAGGTCCCAGGACCTGACGGAACAAGATAATCTTCTCAATTAGACGTTGGGATAAACTGATTAAAAGTGGTACCTGTTGTGCTGTGAGAACGCCTTAAAGATTTAAGTTAGTCTTCTAAGTACTTTTTCCACCAACTTGCTGTTTTGCTTACATATCATATGGCAGTATCACTTTTAGATACCAAATGAAAAGCATATGTAACAGAAAGCAGAAATGTTCTTCCACTCTGTGTAACCAAGGGTAACGTCCAATATGAAAAATGGATTTTCCTGAAGTGGAACATGCTACTTTAATTATTACATGCAATTTGGAATCACGACTATTTATACAATTAGAAGTTTGGAAAGGCTTCCACAAATTCTTTCTACTTATACATTAGAGAGGGTTTTTGGGGGTTTGGTTGGTTGGTGTTTGGTTTTTTGTTTGTTTTTTGTTGTTGTTGGGTTTTTTTTTTTCCTATCTAATACAAACTAGAAGATGAATACCAAAAAAAAACTTGGAAGTCATCATGGCAGAAGAAGTATCTTGCATATTGGTGTTGCTGGAAATTCAGTAAGCATTTCTTAGCTGAAGATTCAATACTCTCTTTACCTTTAAAATCAGTGTAGACCATTGCTGGAAAATAATCTTGTTGAGAGGGGAATGGCTGCTATGGTCAAAGCACTTTACAACTTCTCTGGCGTTAAGGTTGAAACTGTATTTCCATATTGGCCTTATAATTTTAAATTGATAGCTGTTTTCTGGTGTGTGGTTTTTTTTTTTTTTAATTGTCTTTATTATGTAATGGTATGCAGGCTGAATTCTGCTCCGCATTGTTTGAAAAAGTGGAGGGTAGTGAGATCTATTATTTGACATGTTCTTGAGAGTGGATGCTCTGAAATAGCATTATTATCACCTTGCAAAATTATATAATCTAACCAATGGGCAAAATTCTGATCTTATTGACAGTGGTGTAAATCTAGGTGAATTCCCCTGAGACAAATCTAAATACATAGATTTCCTCCACATTTCTACTGTTGTTTTAAAGCGCTGAAGCTGCCCCGGTGACATAATTGAAAGAGCCACTGATCACACAAAAAATCTCCTGCTATTTGATAAGGTTCTACATAGAAAGTTTATCCTCATGAATTCCATGTATTTTTAATGCAACTTCTCTTTTTCTGAATTGATTAAGCTCTGTTGAAAATTCTTGAATGTGGAAGCAAATCAGCTGTGACTGTGGGAGGGATTGGCTGATAATTTAGTAAGGAAAAAAATAGCATGTTTGTAGACTTCTGAAAAGAAGATTTCCAGTAGCTGTAATTTTCAAAATAGGCTGTTTTTGAAGTTTGATAGTATGTTCAGAATGGAGCTCTTCCTTTGCTTTAGGCTCTTCATGCACTTTACCAGGGGTCAGGAAGTTTGCATAAAAGCAGGGGCAGTAGGTAAACCCCCTCTGAAATCATGGGTAAAACTCTCAATTAAGCAGAGTCAGGATTACAAACCATGTCAAATGCAGTAGACAGACTAATATTATCTGTGGAGAATTTGTCTATTAGTAAGGTGTGGCTAGTTTTCCACACTGAAAAGAGAATTGTACTTGATTTAGTGTACTGTCATTCCCTTTTTCTTAAAAACAACATGGTACAATAGTCTGCATTAATGTCACCAACCATTACAGTAGTGTTACTGTAATGTTCTGGTTCATTTCTTAGACTGCTGTAATATTTTATAAGGATTGTATATCAAGGGCTCCATCTTGGTAAGGCAAAAAAACCGGTCTGCTTATATGTATTTTCAGGAAAACTGGGAAAAGCAAATGGAACTTCAAATGACTGTACCAGTTCTGCACACATCTCTTTTGGTTTCTTTCTCCTGTGGTAATGATTGGAGGATTTCTGTACCCACAGGCATAACAAATGAACAATTAGTCTTTGGTTTTTAAGATTACATCAGCTCTGAAGCATTGCTGCTTCAGAGAACCAGATCGGTGTGGTTGATTCATGTTGATTATAGCAATTGCAAAATGTATCCTATGCCTGATGTTCCCTTGGCAGATGTGTGTTAGACCTATTGATCACTGAATGAAGGGAATTCTTTTATTCAGTGACCTCTGCTTGTTGTATCTTTCATATGGGTTCAGAGCCACCCATTTTTCTTTCTTTCCAGAGAGAATTCCATCTGGTTGAGTGATAAGGACCTTCCAGCTTGATGATCTGGTCTATTTTCTGTGCACACTCAAAAGAAGAATATCTGGGAATAAACTAAGAAATACTATGTGTCTGTGGCTCCCTGACTAAGCATTTGCTGGCAAAATCAGTATGTAAGCAATTTGTACATGAAATCATGTCACTTTACTTACCTAAAGAAGTAGAAGCTAACGCAATCAGATAAGAGACCAGATGACTTGTCTTTGTCCTCCCTCTGAACCAGATGTGCTAGGAAGGGAAGAGACAGTGGTGAAGGGTCATTGACTGAGTAAATTCTCACACCAATGTGTCAAGTATCTCCTTTCCTGGTACACTTTATTTCCATTCACTCTCATGTCACTAATGTTACTCAGTGTTCTGAACCAAGTGCTGTGCACATAGTCTTTCACAAAACCCTTTCCTAATGCTAAAACATAGGAGTCTCCTCTTAACTCCCTTATGTGTACTATGACACTGGTTTGTGAACTGACTTTCAGGTATGACCCGATGTTGCCAAAACAAATCTAAGTCATGTCTGAAGCATAGTCCAAGAGACCACTCTGCTGTCTGGTCACAATGCTATGGGTCAACGTCCAGGTTACAGACCCCAACTTTAGAAACCCCAGTGCATACCTATGAATACAAAATCTGGAAGTATGGCTTATCTACTGTTAAAGCAGTATACTGTTGATAATGATGCCTGTGGTTCCAGACAACACGGTACTGTGTTATTTTTTTGTATGCTCGGGTAGAACAACCTGTCTGTGTTTTCCAGCACTGTATCTTATGGTATCCTTTACAATGACTCTTAATTAAAACCAAAACATGTTAAGCCTGTTTAGTATGGGGGTTAGGAGTTATTCAAGGTGGCATGGTGTTGGAGAACAGGCATCTTCAGTTGAGGAATGGCAGATTAATAAATAACGGATTCAGTTCATTTGTCTGAAAGAGTATTGTTTGCTCAGAGAATCATGAGCAGAGGAAAGAGGCAAGGATGACTGGTAATACTCAGTGATGTAAACTTCCTTAGTGCAAAATGAGCTTCAGCCATATTTGGATGAAAGGGAAAACAAAGGTGAATTAGAAAGTGGTAATAATAATCCAGCAGAGAGTCTCCTTCTGCCCATGCTAAGCACAAACCCAGTATAGTGCTAGAAGGTAGAGTTATTTGAGGTGGTATTTAACACAATGATCAGTACAAGAAAAAGGATAATGACATCTTTGCAGGTCCAGACTTCCATAAATGTGAACAGATTAAATCTGTAGGTATTGGTTATAAGCCTCTAAATAGGGGGATTGAAATATTTTGCAGTATCAAATACAATGCTGTTTTTCAGTGGGTGATAATTCTACTTTCCTTCATTTAAAGTGTATCTTGTGTAGATATATGTAAGTAGATAGATAGATGTTTGTTAGATATATGGTAGAACAAAGCAGCTACAGCTCTCTAATTCAGAATCTGCATTCTGAAGTAGACAAAACTTTATTTTTCTTATATCTTTCTGCTTAAACCAGGCCTTTCAACTGCCTTTACTTGAAAATGGCCATGAAATTGTTTTGCCTCCTACCCCCATGAAAATCTGGGACAAATTATAGCCTCTCCAGCCCTCTTCCCTTTGACAAAAATGGAAAAAGTTTTCAATATATTTTGATTTTACCAAAGTCTGTTATCTCTTGTTAACAGTCTCTGGCTGATAAGTTTAGACTTGCTGTGCTTTTCAACTGCTTGCAAGAAGCCATGAGTGTCCTGTCTTTAATTTTTATAATTAATGTACTTCTAATTTCCTAATTCCTCTTCCCTCTTTGCCACATCTCAGGTACGACAGTCCCACACATATATCGAGGTCTGTTATCAAGTCCTCTAACCTGTCCTTTCAATGCTTCTTTTGGAAACAAAAGACCCCTTTTGGAATCTGGGAAAAGCCCTTGCTCCAAGTCTCTCACCATCAGATGCATTGTATCCAGATATTGCTGGATCTGTTCTTTTACTTCATTTTATTCTAGCAGTAATAACAATTTGTAGCGGCTAGTATTGCACATAGAGCAGGTTTTTGCTATTTTCAGTGTAAAAGATGGACATACTGTGTATGCAGGTGGCTTCATGGCAGTATGCAATATAATAAAGTTTATGAAACACTGTGTGGAATACTGATGTTATTGGAAGAAGCCCCTTGTGCTAGGAGCTTTCTCACACTGTTGAAGTAATTCAAGAATAGTCAAAAGCTTGTGTTAGTCTGGGCTGTTAACTACAGATTGAAAAAGCTATGTATAGTGGAGGTAGCTCTCTAAGGCAATTGTGATCCTTCCTTGCCTTGTATCTTCATAATTTATGCACATGGCAAGTGGAGTTTCCCACACATGCTGCAGACCTCGTATCTGAGGACCAAAGCAGAGAAGTCAGGACTATAAATTCCTTGGAAAGCACAAGACTGCAAAGAGGATAAATATGCTAGCTGGTGTTGAAGCTTTTTGCTTAGTGATGTAAAAACAGGTGTGTAAGAGGCCATGATCTTTTGCTTGAAAATAAGGATGTGGGAGGGGACCATGGTCTTTTGTGTGATCTGGTGTCTCACCTGGGTTCTGGAGAACAGGTAACAAGAGAATCCATGTGGGATTCCTTCCTACCTTGGGCATCCGGACACATGAAGCAGCAATCTAGTGCTTAGTTGTTTACTTCTTAGCTCCCTACCAATTTTATAAAAAAATGGATGAGCTACTCGGTTTCCTTTTCTCAGACCTTATGGAAATCCATCTTTCTTTTTGCTCCCCCCTTTCATTTGTGTGCATGTGTGTAGGTGTACGCACATGCACATCTGTATTTTTGTGTGCTGGATGCTACCCGCGACACTCAGTTGTAAAGAATGCATGACAGCCATGACCGTAGAGCTGTGATACGGGTATGTTGTGTGAAATGGGGCTGGGAAGGGAGGGCGGGAGACCGATGGTACACACTGAATGTACAGTCATTCCCTCCTTTCCTTGTCTGAAAGGTTTCCAGATCTCATATATTCACAGGCAGACCCCAGCCAAAGCCCGCAGCTGTCATGCATTTTCAACAGATTCCACAGGGCCTAGATGAGGTTTGAAGACATTCCTTTGCTCTTACACATTAGCTAAAAGGAATTACCGTAACATCTGATATTGTGGAAGTGGGAAATTTGCCATCCTGACCTTGCCCAAAGCATTCCGGAACTGGAGGTCCGAGGATTTATTATCTCAGATGGCCTCCAAAGGTCATCGAGGGTCTGTCTAGCAGTGCTCCAGCACAGCTCAGACAACCAGTGTGCTATTCATTTGGAGGGACTATGCTGGCATTTTTTTTGGTTTGGGGTTTTTTTGTTGTTTTTTTGTTGGTTTTTTTTTTTTGGTACGGCTGAAATAATGGGCAGACACATGTTACTGCTGCTCTCTGGATCATTGTCATAGGAAAAGCATGTTCCATTGGAGCAATTCCCAGCTGTCAGTAATGTGCTGAAACACCACAGCCAATCATCAGAGAACAGGCCAAATAAACAGGATGTTCACAATGTGTATGATTGCATGAGTGTGTAACAAACTTTCTGCGCATTTCACAGTCTCATAATGAGATTGACATGCATTGCTTAATCTGCATCTGTCTGTTTGGGGAAGAAACACATAAACACCATGGAGACCATGTGCAAGAAAACTCAGTTTCTTGGCTGTGTGGCTGTTGATATGATAGGACAAAATCTGGTACTGAGTTGGAAACAAGCAGTGCTTTAGAGCTATTCATTTAGCTGCTGGGAAGTGCCCTGTAGTCAGCCAAGCACAGTTTGGTGAGTGTTCGTGTAATCAAAGTGGTTATTATAGCAACAGATGACAAAAGTGCCTGAGGATGATGCACAGAACTATTTTTTAAGGGAATATCTGAGGCGCCATTTGTTTTCTCTTTGTTTTGATTTCAGAATTTATTTTGATTGCTTTATGTATTTAAAAAAATCCATGTACAGAGCAAACCAACAAAGGAAAGAATGTTTACAGAAATCTATAATTACATAATGGAATAGAAAAAGCCATTGTGTCTTTAATTTGAAATCAGGACAGTATAATTAGAATAGCAAATATAAAAAGGAAGTCAATGTCCTTCACCCTCCAAAGCATGCATTTTTCCAGCAGTTAATGTTCTCATCCCCAAAAGCATGCATTTTTTTGAGCAGAGTGAATGTTAATGCACGTTAACTATCTAGCTGCACGATCGTCGAGGTGCAAGACACAGATAGTTTATCCCACAGTTGGACAATGCCAACTTCTTCCTTAATCCCTCTTCTCCCTGCTGCTAGGCCTTTTCATGGTTCATTGCTTATAATGTCCTAAAACCTACATGCATTTTGTTCTCGTGAGATTTTTATGGGTAACATCTGATGCCTATTACTTACCTGAAAAAACAGATCTTAAAAAGAAAAAAAAAAAAAAATAAGGCAAAGCACAGATGAAATATAAATCTGATAATCTGTGTTATAGTAGCGGCCTCAGATCAGTCAGAGGCCCTTCTAGAATCTGTGAAACCGTGTCTGAAAAAGCTATCATCTGCCCTATCACAGTACTCAGAACTGTCGTTAGCTTTTCAGTCTTATGGGAGAATGGTATAAGGTACGGTTGTTATGAACACATCCACCACTACTTCACAGAGGCTGCTTTCTGGTATAAGCTCCAGGAGAAAGCTAGTGCCTGAATGTCTTTGCAATGAGCTGCTGCAGAAGACATTTCAAATGCTACCAGTGTTGGATGATGATAGTGATGAATTTATTTACCGTAACTGGATAGACTACAAAATAAGAATGAAAATATGCAGAGTATGTCCTGACTGACTATATCTGGTCAAGCTTTGAAAAACTGGCCACCTTGCATTCCATGAGACTGAGGAAAGCGATCAAGAAATTAAAATTGCACGTTACAAGATATGGCATTCTAGACATGGTATCCCCTACCATTATCTTCTAATTTATCTTGGCATTTAGGACATGCAGAGCCTTACCCCCATTTCTCTCAGAAAATCTGCATAAAAATGGGCAGGTGATAGTGCAAAACACTAATAGACTATTTTCAGACTATCTATTTAGCATTTCTATTGTGCAGGAATACTTCTTCCCAAGGGTGCTTGTGAGGAAGAACCCATTTACTAACAAGAAAAGTCATAGGATGTCAAACAAATGGAGTGGGGAAGGAGGAAAGAGTGAGTTATTGGCAGTTCTAGCCCAAACCTCTGGGAAGATGTAGGAAAAGGTGACTTCTGTACAGTTTCTTAGGGTATGACTATTCTGGAAATGTAAGTGCTGTAGCAAAAATTCAGGCAATATGAGTCAACAAACAATGTGAGAAAGAACAGAAAGAATTCCATGATGTATCTATCAAGATGCCAAAATTGCAAGTAAGCATAAAGTCAGAAATAATTCCCAATTCATGGGGTTGGAAGAGAGTCTGGGAAGAGGTGAGTTGCCAATTCTGAATATGTTTGAAATAGATATGACATAGCTTATTTGAAGAAGCCATTTTGTCTCAGTGGCTATTATTTCCCAGCATAATCTCTAGCCTTTGTGGGTTCTACAGGAATGGAATTTATGGGAATTCTTTGTTGTTGCTGACTTGTTTGTAAAATGTGGGAAATGGAGGGAGGCGGTAATATTTCAGGACAGGTCTTGTCTGATGGGGCATCTAGAGCTTGGAAATGGAAACTGAACAAACTGCATAGCAGTTAGCATGAATCCCTAGCCGCCGGGCCTTAAACATGCCCCAAACTGTTCTTTTTTTAACAGCCTTGTTGGTTTTACTTCTTAATTTTATAACCTAGTCACATCTTTCATGTTTAGAGTGCTATCCTAGCTCCCAAACACTAAGAATATTAAGAATTTCTTTTCCCATTTGTATACTGTTCCATTATGTCCAATTCTGTTTGATTTTTTCTCTGTGAATTACGTTAAAGCTCCTGTTCAGTGAACATAGTCAATACTGTATTATCTCTTCAGATATGGATTCAGCAGGGTAGAGGCAAAAGTGTGGCAGCAGGTACTGAATGTCACCTTTCAGCAAGGTGAAAAGAACACCTTGTTGTAACAGTTCTGTGGCCCAGGAAATCAACCGTATAAGCTATAGCCCGCTCCATGCTCAGAACACACATGGGCACGTCCATGATCTTGCTTCCTCTTTTGCTGGCAGCTTCTCCCCCCTACAGTGTTCTCACCACAAAAGATTGAGCAACTTTCTTTCCTAGTCTTTAAATACTTACTGTCTAATTTCCCACCAACTGAGAGGCAGCCATCACTGGTATTACAGATCTGTTCAAGTACCCTGAAAAGGGTAGTATTTAGAAACTGTGGCTGAACATGCTCCTAAGCTGTATAATGAAAACTAATGTAGCGTGCAGGGTTTTGTTTTCCTAACTTGATTAAATTGCGAGATGCTAAATGGATGGATGTTGGTACAGGCATAAATAAATCAGAGTAAGTCTACTGCAGCACTCTAAGTTTATATGCAGATTATAAAATTAAACCATTACAATGCTGCCACCCTGATTTATTTAATTTGACCTAAGACATTTATTAGTCAGGACATTCTAGATCTCTTACAAAGCCACACTCATGAGAATTAAATGTTTCCACTAAGTTAAGCTACTTCAATATTGACATTCTTCTCTAGAACCAAAGAAGAGCATGGCTAGGATTTCCGTAGAAAAACACTTCTCTCAGTCGGTATTTTTCTTGTTTTGTTTATTGCCATTACTGCAAGCTAAATCAGACTCTATTTGTTCTCTTTAGCTTCTGAAACTGTATTCAGTTGTACTTCCCAAGAGCTTGCTCAGCAATGCCAACGCATTATGGAATCGATGGGGAACAGGAAGAAGACAAGCAGGAAACTGTAAGTGTCCAATACAAATGTATTTTTAGGACTCTATAATGGCTTGAGCAGATGTGATATTGTATCTTCATCTAGGTGTATACGGTTGTTAATATTTTAAGACATTTCCTGACCAGAGCTGCTGCTGCTGTTGCTAATCAGTAACCCTTTGTTTATTTCATGTCTCTTCGGAATGAGTAGTGATCCTCATCCATGTAATAAACAACATGTTTCTATTTCAAAATGAACCGTATTTTTTAAGAGAGACTTCTCAGCCCTTCTATTTGACTGTGTAACCATGTGTATTTGGTTAGTTACCCATAATAAATTTTTGGGAGTGAATGCATTCGTTTGCCTTAGTTTTAGACCTAAATAAAAATTATGACTTCATGAGATTTGAAAATTTTAAGTTATTTATCTCCTGTTGCTCAGCTTATTGAAAAGTGGAGCAGAGGTAAGTCTGGTTATTTGGTAGAGAAATGAGAAGCAGAGAGGCATTCCTGTAGAGAAAAATACAAATTGTCTATGATTCTCATTGCCAGCCTGGTCCCTCTATACTCGTTCAGCATCTCTTCCTTACAAGCTGAAGGTCATACCCACCAACTGGTAAAGCGTTGGGAAAGACTGTGATCAACAAAGATTGGGAAGTAATGGCCTCTGCAGCATATGTTTTTGAGAGAATAACTTGGGCACATCTAATCAATTCTCTGCCACTTCAGGAGCCTCAGGAAATGGTGGTGTATTGATGTCTCCCTGATTTAAGGCCTGTTGCACTGTTTGGCCTCCAGAGAGCTTGATACAGGATTCTGAAGCGAAATTCAATGACAGGAAGTCGCACTAGATGATCTAATGGTAGAATTCATCAATAGATGAACTAATGGTACTTTCCAGGCTTAAGAAGCTATGAGTTTACCAATGGGGTTATAACTGAACACTGTCATAATCATCATCATTGTTAGTAATATTTATATACGTGTGTGGGATGTTACATTCTTTATTTTCATTTTATTAATGATTCTGTAGAGCCTGTTCCTGACCTCATGCATCTCTTCTCAAATGCATCTGCTAAGGTCCTGTAAAATAACAGAAATTTCATAGGAGGTTAAGATAACAAAAACGGCTTTTTTTTTATTTTTTTTTTTTAATATATATACACAAGTAATCTCAGTTAATTGTAAGCAGCATGGGAGAGGTGGTTTTTTAAGAGGGCATTAAATAGCAGTAGGGGAAGAACCATGCATATGGCTTCAGGAGCTTGTTCTGTCAGAGAAGATGCTTGAGAAACAGATAATAGAGGTGATTTGTGAATGACTGACAGATCAGTAGGCAAGATTGAACATTAGCAAACGTGAATGGTAACACAAAGCTTGACAAGGAGAGATAGAGTCAAGGGATAGTAACATAGAACTTGGAAACTGATGACAAGGAACTTAAATTTTAGTTTGCAACTGATGATTGGAAAGGGCTCTGAAAATGAAGATTGATATGGTCAAACTGATGAGTCAAAAAGACAAACTTTGGCTGTATTTTGTGTATTGAGAAGAAAGAAAACAGTAGTAGACAGGAGAAGAAATTAGAAAAGGAAATGGAATAAAAATACCAGGAAAAGGGAGGAAAAGTTTGCATAGTTTCTGGTTACACAGGCAAGGGTGAGGATAAGGAAGGAGGCAAAGAACAATCTCTAGGTTGTTACACATCAGCTATTTTCTGGATTGTATGTTTGTACAATGTACAGATATAGAGTAAGGTGTTACCATCAGTGAAGGAAAGTGGAGGAAATATGAGGAAAGAACAAAACTTCCTGTGCCATAGTTATGGAAAGAAACAAAAAAAGTCCATTAATTAGGCATCTATCTCCTTATTCCTGGTCTCTGTTTTGTGTTTAGAAATTACCATTGGACACAGGTGAGAATTTACTTTCTCGTACATGCATGTCTGTAGTTTGCGAGTGTATGAAGACTTGAGCTAGGCCGGTTTTGGAGAAATTTCAGTTAGTAGTATTTAGTGAAGGCTTCTCTTAAGAAAACCTTTAAATAAAGTAAAATTTACCCTGTTAATGCAGAGACTAGAAGAAAGAATCAAAGATTAAAGAAATGAGAAAACATTCAGATTTTGAAATGTTTTGGTGAGGCTGAAGGCCTCTTGGAAGGTCATATGGTGTAGCCTTACAATTTCAAGATGTTCTGCTAGTATTAGGTTTTATCTTTTAGCTCTGTTTTGTACCTAATTATTTGCTCATTTGCTTAATAAAATGAGTTGAGATCCTCAGGCAAAAAACTATTATTCAAAATGCAAATGGTCTTCTGTACTTATTTTATTTAGGGAGTTAACAAACTCTATGAATAGAAGGGCCAGACAAACCACTGTAACATTTCTATTCCATTACTTTGGAAAATCCTCCCCTTTGCCCTCCCTCTCCTAACCACAACCACACATATATCTGCTATTTTGAGGAATGCCAACATTGTTCTCGGTTGTATTTTCCTTGCAATTTTAGTGGTTATAAACTGAATTCTTCATCCTCTGCTCTGGTTCGTATTTTTTAACCTAAATCAAACTCATATGTCAATCTCCAATTGGCTAATGCATGCCATATAAACTTAAGCAACACGACTGTGAGCCATATACTGAGAATGACATAATACTTGATAAAATATCAAATATTTACCAAGTGAAAGCCAGTGGAAATGGCTATCAGTGGCAGCAGCAGAATTGTGAAAGGCAGGGAACATCAGCTAACTTAGCTCATTTTGACAAGAAAATAACTTTTTCAGTCTAAAAATAATAGTTCTTTAGTGCTGCAAATATACAAAGTGTTCTATTTGTCGACGATATGTTGTTAGTTAATAACAAACAGGTCTAAACCCACCAGTAGTCATAAGCTGCTATAGCTCCACTGAAATTCATATAGCTCCTCTGATCTTCATCAATTAAACATCTGTCCCCAAATCTAAAAATAAGCGATACTGGTAGTGTGAGCCAACTGATTTTTTTGAAATCCATGTAGACCCACAGAGTCTCCTTTTACATGTCTCTGACTGTTGTGACATCCGCTACTTTGGCATTCCAAAAATAAGCAGGACCCTTCCCAGTGAATATGAAATGCATCTGCCAAACTCTTTCCTTAATTAACAGCTCAATCATGTTGCCTCCCTCTTTCGTGTATCTCTACCGGCTCCTCATCTGTTACTGTATCAGGTTTAAACAGCTTGCCACCACTTTCACAGCTTTGTGTGTAAGAACAGCTTGCCCTCCTTAGCTGTCCTCCCACAACAAACTTCCTGTTCTCCATCCTCCCCATCTGCTCCTCCAATATTCCGAAATCCATCTGCTTCCCATAGTATCGCCATCTTTTTTTTTTTCATGCTGTCCCTGCTGAACAGAGCAGCCTGCCTGAGTGAGTTGGTAAGACTCTCGCCTTATATGTTTATACTCAAGCCTTTGTAAGGTTCCTGTTTCATTTGTGACTTGCACTTTAAAATAACCCTTTCTGTTATTCCATTTGTCCATCTCCTCTGAAATAGATAAGTCCATAATGCAGGAATGATGCCTTCCTGAATGTCTAGAAATGATGATGATAAAGAAAAGATCTTTATGGTAGCAGGACAAAAAGGCTGGAAATATCCTCATAAATGCACTGTGAGATGGTACTGGAATTGTCTTAGGAATTTTTTAATTAAAAGCTCCTACCTACTGTCCTTATTTACTGCTTGAAGACGTGATCTCACATGAAGCTTCTCCCCTTCACTTGTGGGAGGTGGTGTTTGGATATTCCTGTCGTACTAACCTGTTCAGCAGTACGTCCTGCAGGTCCTTCTGGGAAGTGCTGTAATCCATGGTGAGAACTAGCACAGTCATTTGCCCAACTAAGAAATTTCCTTTACCAAAGAGAACACAGGAACTGCCTTAAAAAGGGATCTTGCAAAGGAAAGGAGGCCACAGCTTAATCAGAGACAATGAACCCCTATTTACAAGCCCCCCCCCCCTTTTTTTTAACTGATATTTGGCTTTATTGGGTCTAGTGCCTGCCCAGTGTGAGTTAAGGGAAAGTTGAATCTAAACATTACATAGAATTAAGTTCTGACATAGCGAAATGGGATACAGGGCACAGATATTACTGAGAGGAAGGGAAATTGGGGCGAGACCCAAAGTCTCTGAGGAATGGCACAGTAGGAGCTTTTCACCAGCCAGTTCTCAGAAAAAGGCCATCGATGACAATTTGTTTGCCTTGCAGTGATGCAGAGCTGAGCCAGCCTTCTGAGGTTCATACCCAGTATTTGAGTCTTTTACATATTTCCCCGACTCTAACTAGCCTGGAAAACATTTTGTTTAACTCATAGGCTTATACAACTTAACACAAGAAGGACCGTGACATTATCTGCCGTTAACTTCTGACTAGTTAATTCTCTATTGTAACCTATTATTTATGTTTTTTAAAAGTGTGCCTTCTGGAGAAGTGTCAATTTTGATTTGAAGATATGTACAGATGAAGAAACTATTACTAATTTTTTCTTTTTCATTCAGGAGTAAATCATTAGCTTAAAATACTTTATTTCAATTCAAATACATCCATTTTCCAGCTGTTGGATCTTGAAATACAGTTCTTTGCTAAATTTAAGAATTGTTTAGTGTCTGTATTTTCTCTTCATGAAGGTATTTACACACCATGATCCTTCTCAAGTATTCTCAGTTAAAATGAACAAAATGAGATCTTTAACTGTATCTCATCTCAATGTAAGAAATTTTCTCAATCCCTCATTTTTGTACCTTTTTCTACCTTAGTCATTCCAGTTTTCCAATCTGCTTTTTTGCAAGTGAACATCAAAACTGTGAGCAAATATTCCTTAGTGGTTTAATCAGCTCTAGTCTAGAGGTTACAACACACTTCTACTCAGTAATTCTCTGTTTATATATCTTAGGTTTCTTTATTTACACTTGCCAAAGATCAAGCTCAATTTAAATGACCTGCATACTCTAACACCTAAATCCCTTTCTGTTGCTGCTTTTAAAGACATAGTCTCACACTGTATAGGTCTATAGTGACCTGTGTGTGTGTGTCTGTGCAAGCCTCACGATGTAGGTCAGTAGGAATTAATATTTATAGATCACCCATGAAAATGCTGAATTACATTGGGCCTAATACCAATTTGTCAGGGCTCCAGCTAGGAAACTTCCATTCAGTGACTATTCCTCATTAAGAAAATATTTTAAGCTAGATCTTAATCCATTGATACGTATCTCATTGATATTGGATAGTGCTAAACAAATCATAAGTGCATGTCTTATATAAGTCTAAGATTATTGCATCTGTGCAGTTGCTTCCATTAATGAAACATATAATCTCCTCAAAAGATTGAATGGGATAGGATATGTTTGACAAGATCTACTTTCCATAAAAACATGCTGAGTGGCAGTAATTATGTTCCTGTCCTTGAGTTCTTTATCAATTCAATCCCTTATTGGTTTTCCATTGTTTTGCTAAATAGATATCACACTAACCAGCCTGTAATTACCTGGGTCATCCAGCTTGCCCTTTGTGGGTACTGGCAAATCATTAGCATTCTTCCAGTCTTCTTGAATTTCCCCATTATTAAAAGATTTATTAAAAATTAACTTCATCAGGCCGGATATATATGCGGCCAGCTCTTACAGGACTCTGTGCCTGTTATCTTGGTCAATTGTTTTTGAAGTGTTTATAGCTAGCTGATACCGCTTAGTGTCTTCCTTGACCATGAACTTCATCCAGTAATGTTTTGGTTTTGTTTCTCCCTGTGAGCCTTCTGCTGTTTCTGCCTTGATATTAACATCTTAAGCGTTCCTAAATATGGTGGACCCTGATTTCAGCACTAGGATTTTTTGTTACTGATTCATTAAAAAACACTTGTTATCCTTAACACTGCCATCATTCCTTTTTAAAGCTTTCTTTGATGGTTTTCTGCACTGTGCAACTTCCCATTTTATGGATCACAGTCTGCTATTTTTCCGTGAGTTTTGTACTGTAATCTTTCTCCTCCATTGCTGTCTTAATTTTGACACAGCTGGTGGTTTAATCAAGTTATTGTCTTTCTTTGGATATGGTTTTGTGGCCTTTTCCCATATAAGAAACTTTTGCCTAAATAGTTTGATTCATTTATTTTTGCTTTGTAATTTTTCTTCCCAATCACTTTAGCTTAATTTTTTTCTTTGGGAAGTGAGCTGGTTTGAAGCAATAAAATACATATGTCTGAATAACCAAGTTTGTCACTCTAACCCTGTCCTGCTTGCCATGCAATATGCTTTAGCCGTGTAGGCTGGACCTTGTGATAGTTAGCTCAGCTTGCCACAGGTGATTCTGGATGGACTAGTAGCTCTTGCTCTGGAAGTAGACATGCACAAAAATATCCTGAGCTGATTTCTTCTGATCTACTGTGTGCTTCTCAGAATGCTTGTTTCTGGAAGTAATTTTTCTCATCACATTGTCATATAGCATGAAGAAACGTGGCTGAAACCAAAGATCTGCTACCAATTTATAATGATCGTGTCAGGTTTTTTTTCACAAACTTAAAACTTGTTCAGACCATTGGAGTGGTAATAGTTCTTGTTGAAAAAAACCCAACCGTTTTAAAAACAGTTTAAGTTGGTGTTAGGCTGGGACTGGTGGAAGTGGGGACACTGGTTGAAGGGTACAATAAGAGGATCAATCAATTTTCAAAAACTGAGTCTTAAAATGGTAATATTGTAACATTTTCCATGACTTTCAAGAGGCAGAAAACATTGTTTCCAAGAGTGCTATGTGCAGTAGCCCACATTTCATATCTGGATTATTTTAATGGGGCTGTTTTCAGAGATGAATGCCTATGATGGCGTTAAGTGAGTTTTTATTATAATAACTCTTGTTTGTATTGCTACTGCACATGTGTACATGGGTGACAGTAAATCCTTATGTCTTCACCTGCCTTCAACATTAATATGAGATACAAACAAATGATTGTTTGTAATAAAAATAAATAACCCATTAGATAGCTTCCAGAGGATGTGCAGCTCTTTTGGTTACTGGCTTTAGTTAATGAAATAAAATTGACAAAAGAAAGCCCAGAAAAGATTTATTGTTACATAAATCTTAGGTATATTTTGTACATCCTTGGAACAACAGATCTTTAGACATTAGCTGTAAATAGATTTGCAGGAGTCAAAGGTCATAGTTCCTGAAAACAGAGGAAACTATGCATAGAGATCGTGTTTATTTTCAGTCTCTTAAAAAAAAATCAAATTAAACCATTCAGTGTATAAAGCAGAAGCACTTTGTTATGAGTAGCAGAACCAAGGACTGCGGATATTTTCATCTCCCTGGTTACCATGTGTAACAAAAACAGATGTAGAAAAACTTGTGGCTTTTTTCATCACTACTTGCCTTAACAGTTTTGGTTTTTTGTTTTTTTTTTGGTGTTTTTTTTTTTTTTAATATTGCAGTTTGTTTAAATAAATACAGTAATTCTCTGGCAACATCTGCCCATAGAGCGTGCACCAGAAAAACCCACAGCAGATTGGAAGAGGAGGCAATATGCAGTTGCTTCTGAGGAGGGAGTCTGGTAATAGATCTGTACCACCTTCCCGAATGAGTGACAGCTTTAATTACATGGTTTTACTGCAGGATAGATGAAGATAGATTTACAGGATAGATGAAAACCTAGCACTGAGACTTTTTTCCACAGATTGAATGCCAACAATTTAATTTTAAATAACCCATTTTTAAATTATAAACAGTTTTAAATGAAGATTATTTTCCTGAATTGTTGAATACAAAATGTCATCGTTATTTAAAGCTGAAGCACAGAATGATTCAAATCCCCTTTCTGACTAGACTAGGCATAGCACTAGCCTCCTTTGGACAGGGTGCACAGTGGAGGTGGGATCATCGTTACTTGCCTGGTGATTTCGGTACTTTTCTGTACAGTACTATCCGGGATCATATTTATCCTTTCCATCTGTTTTAATCTAAATCTTGATCTCTACACTAAGTACCATTTGTCAGGGCTTTCCTAGCTTTACTTTTTGGTTTAACTAGTTTGTGGTCCTGCATTTACTATGAAGAAAAATTCTAGTGCCTCTTCCAGATCTGCCCTTCACAATGAATTATATAGCTGTTGTTCATAATGGTTATGAATCAAACTTAGCATTCCCTTCTTTTTCCTGCTACAGAACAGTGGCTGGTCATGCCACTAACCAGCCGTAGGATTGTTTGTGGACTTCCATCTCGGCTTCCCCGGAAGGCTTTGAGCAGTCTAACTCTTTCATCTGAGTGACTGAGAAACTGGGTCGTTTGGCTTACATTTTGATGTCAATTATTGTATCTGTGGTTCATCAACTTGTAAGGTAATGGATTCCTCCTACCAAACAGTTGCTTTTGGGAGTGTATTGGTGCATAACCTAGGGGACTAATGTATTTATTTATTTGTGGGGCTCTTATCAGAATAAGGGCTAGGTGCTTATTTACGCAGTAAAGCTAAATTGCCTCAAATCAATAGCATTGGAGTTGCTGCAACTGCTCAGCTCTGTTCTGAATATACTTGTGAGTCGAAGTATCCAGGTCCTCTGAATGCACTGGGTGTAATGGACATAAAGGAGGCTGAAATACCTGGAGATTGTAACAGGCAGAGGAGAAAACACAAATGGAAGGTGCACGAATAGGAAGGGAAGGAGGAATGATCACAGCATTCATAATTTGTGTTCCAATAACGGTAGGAATACGCAAATATTTCTGGGTTTAGATTGGGGATCAGACAGAGTGCAGTGGTTCACAGACTGGCCTGAAAAACAAGCCTTCTGAAAAGGCTTACGCTTAGCACTTCTGCTGCTTCGGCATTTGGAAACATGATGCATTTTTCTTTCACAGACACAGACGTAATGGGACTCCTACCAAATAGGTTGTACTTACTACAACTTCAAGGGCAGTGTTCACAGTTTCTTTGTATGGCCTAATTTTAGTCACCCAAGTCAAATGCTGATTTAGAAACTTCATTTCCCAGGTTTCCTGTGTATCCAACAAAGAAAGCAGCTAACATCAGTAGAAAAAATGGCCTGTGCTTTCCTACACTCATATCTTTCAATCGTTTTGCTAGAGTTTGCTGGAGTGTCTCCTTTCAGCTTCAATTAGGAGAGTTTTAATCGTGTTTGAACAATATATCAAACATATAATGTACAGTTGTTATTTAGGATCAAAATCCTTCAGTGCAATTAGACTTTTGAAATTATGTATTCTGAGGCATCTTGTCCTGAATTTTCCTTTCTTTTTCCTCTCTCTGTCACTCTTTCTGGTCATTTATGAGATATCTGCCCCCAAAACTGGCTGTAGAATCCTTTTGGACAGAGGACTTCCTTTGAGGCACAAGTCAGTGATGTTTGCGCACAGGCCAACAATTTCATACTGGTATCTCTCCGAGTTCCCTGAGTTTTTATTGTCGTGATTGTCTGGCGAAGTTTATCTCGGGATCAGTCACTATCCAGCACTGCTGTCCTGTAAGCAGTAGGTCTCACAGCAGCTAGCAATGCGTGTACTTGTGTTTTGTCATGAAGAAAAACCTTTGCTTTTGTAATATACCCACCAGTTCCCAGCTCTCACCAATAGCTAGGAATGAGGTGTCTCAGTGCTGGAGTAAAGCGAGGGTAGGAAGCAGATGCTGGGCATTGTGGAGAATGTTTAAAGCACTGTACAAAGCCAGATTTAACTGCTCTCAGTCAGTCTGAGCTGACCCTATAGGTATACCCAGGGCACATTCATAAAGAACAAAAGGTCAAAGTGTCAAAGACTCAGAATAATCAGCCAACTAAATGAATGGAAAAAAAATACTGGTTCCTTTTTTCCCCTTCACTTGGGGATTGGATATTTGCCACCAAGCTTCAGACATAATTAAAGCAGGGGCCTTGTTCACAGCAGGTACAGCAGAATACCTTCTTTCATAGCTGCTCGACTACAATAATACTGTTTTTCTTGCATCAGAATGATTGTTTTGTTCAAATACTTCTCTGGGGCATAGCTCTTCCTACACTTTGTGGAGAAACCCATGATTCTAATACAGGTCATCTTTCTCTTCCTTCCTTCCAGGCTATGCTTTTTTAACAGGGTAGCAGAGAACCTCTCAGATCAGCAAGGAAGCTCTGGAAAGCTGTGATTCCACAGACATAGCTATTGGCAAAGTAAATGGTAATGATGTAAAGGACTGAGTTAATCAGACTACAGTTTTGCTTTTGGAAGACGGTGAAAAGTCTGTGAGGTAGAGAGGGATGATATCTGCATTGGTGTGTCCAAACATGTCCTATATCATTAGAACAATGAAGATGTGAATAGTTGTTCCTCTGCAGACAGATGCAATCAGTTCCTGTATATAGTGTAGCTATTGGATGTCACATTTCCACTTGAATGTGCCTTGCAGGAGACCTCCAAATATGTTGAAGTTATGAAATAAGTAAATACATAGACAAATATCATGAAATTGGTCACTCTAAATGATTTTTTTTCTCTAGTGCACTTTATCTGTGTGTTCTGTGGAGAGATGTGCCATCCTGAAAAGGTCTTGAGGATTTTCTGCAAAGCTTTCAGAAAATTGTGCTTTCCCTTTATGATTTTGTGTCAGGTAGTAAAGTCAGCCTGTGAGGATGGTGATGGAAAGATTACATTTGTACTTATATTTTATGCACAGACCTTGGGGCCATTTCCTTGAAAAGCTACCTTACAATGCTGCTATTTTGTGAATATCTCTGGTAAATTTTGAGGAATCCACTCTGAACTGGTTCAGTTCAGCATAGTGGACTTAAGTATATTTTACTGTTTATAAATCCAGCTGGTTTCCAAATGTTCTGGGGTCTAGTCTAGCCTTCTAATATAATTATGAAAAAAAGGTCAGGCTAAATGTCAGGTGTTGACAAAGTACTGATTGTTTCCACTTTGCAGGCTTCATAAATGTCAAGAGAAAAGAACTCTGCTGTCTTGCCTTATTAGAAAAGAATTTAGTGAATGTAATGCGTCTGAAGAGTATTAGTGTGGCAGCATGGCAAACAGTCTCAGTCTCTTTCCATATCAGGTAGCTCATGGAAGAATGGACGGATATGCAGGTTTCGCCATTTTGACTTTATGCTCTATATCCAAAGTCACTCGGAGAAATTGGGTATGTAACTCAAAATCTCTTTCATTCTTATTTTCCATTCAAGTTTTAGCCTTTCTGCAGAAGTTACCCACTACTCTGGATTATTTTTGTTTTCTCTCATCGTTGTATGTTTTTCCTTTAATTTGCTTGAACAAGTACTCCTTGAAACATCATCTTCGGAACTCCTTGCCAATATGGTTACAATTACCATCACCCTGCACTCAACTTTTTCTGTTCCTACTGGTTAATACCTATAGTAAAAAGATACTTGTTCCCAGTAGGAATATCCTGCAGTATTCTTGATCATCCTCATCAGTCATTAGGTTGTATCCACCAAGTAAATACTTGGCACCTGGTTCAGAACTCTTGATTGTGTGATGGTCCTAACAGGCAGTAAGAGGGATTTCGAAGAAAGTGAAATACAGTACAGTAACTGTTCTGGAGAATTGCAATATATGGTCGCAGCATGTAACTTTTTATTTAACAGAATTGGAGCATCATTTAATCATTCAAAGCCCAATAGAGGGATAAGAGAGCATTTTTTTAGAACTGTGGTCCAGAGTTCCAAGTGAGCTCCAGAAAGCTACATCAGTATCATTGCAACCAAATATTATCTTCTGACTGTTCGGGAAACTCCAGTGGTAGAAAGGGCAATAAAACAAAGAAGCTTACAAAGAGCTGTAGTGACATATTTTGGGCTCACAACAGTTCAGTTGCTGAATGGTGTTATGTGATAATTTTTTTATTCAGGATATTCCTATTGGGTTGGGATATGGGACATCTATGCTTTTATGGAGAGAAAGTTGGAAGCCAGGCGGGGATATCAAGTGGCTCTAAATGTTTATGTGTATACAACAGAATAGAGTCCACAAGTCCCTTCTAACTGCTTCCACTGCCTCTTGCTGACATGCAACTATGGCCCTGCGGTCATTCTTGAGTTGCACCACAGCTTTGGTCATGGGGCCCTCTCTCGTAGACAAGCACTATCTTCTTAGTAAACCTGGTTGAATCACCTTCTAGACTTAGCCCTATTTCAGCCTCCTCTCTCCTCTTCCTTTCTAAATGGCTAGGTTTTAGTTGCAACAACCCAATGAACCATTCGTCCTTAAATGGCAGACTGGTTTCCTGTCCTTTCCTTCCCGTATAGATAGGTCCTTTGCTTCCTATCTGCTGAAGCATCATGGTCCACCTTTGGACTTAATAGATCCAGTTAAGCAATCTATGTACATAGATGTGCATATATGTTTACCTATGAGTTCAATAAGTGATAGCTGAGAATACTGAAGACTTATATTAAGAAGTGTATCTGATGCCTATTATAAAATTAATACCATTAGCAGGAGTAGGTGAGGACCTTTTTTAGGTTAGAAGGTATTAAGTAATGACTCTGACCTCTGAGTGTCACGTTCTTTCCTATCCTGCAGGAAGACACCTGGAAATTAAGATTAATGCCAAGAATAAATTTGTGAATATTTGTGAAGTTCTAGTTTCCACGTGTAGTATCAACACATAAAGACTGGGGCTGTCCCGTTCAGGTCAAGGGAGACTTTCAGGTGACTAACAGTATTCATACACCCTTGCAGGATTATCTCGAAAGCTGGAAAAGACGATTTAAAAAATAATTTATTTAAAACCAAAATAGTATTGGAACAAAACAGAACAGTTGTGCCATTATGAATTAATTTAGAGTACATAATTTGCCTTTTAATGTATTCTGCTCAAATTTGCCTGTTTAAATCTCGGGCAGAGGAAAAGTAGGTAAAATGTTCTCTTCTGGCAGAAAGCTGTCTCTGCATTTTGAATGTATACATTAAAGGGAGCGGCCAGGGATCATTCTTTCTATATCTGTAGTAGTGTGCCAGTCCTTTGTGTGACATCTTTGTCTGTCTCTGTGCAGTATGGCACAAAAAGGAATGGATAACATAGATTGCTCTCGATCTGGGAAACTGGTGGCTGCCTAGAACACAGGAGGTTTTTTCCATGCCACTTGGGAGACTACAAAAGGCATTCATTTTTAAAGTAGACCAGGGTAATTACCACTACATTTATGTTAGAGGTTAACATTAGTGTTATTTCCTCTATTGCCTGGTTTTACAGAATGTTATGCCCCACTGCTTTTATTGGATCCAAGCAATGGATGAAATAAGTGTTATTAACCTCTAACACTTGAAAAAATTAGGCTTAAGAAAAACAGAGACAAAGCTGGGCAGTTATTTTTCCCTGCTCGTTGGGTAAGGTGCCGTAAAACTTTGCAAATTTAATAGTTATTTCATAATGTATCCATGAAAAAAAAAAAAAGATGGGAAACAAAATAAGAAAACAAAAGTCAGTAAAATGCTTGCAGCTTTTCTTAAGTCATCGAAAATTTACATAAAACAGAACAATAGAAGGTTTTTACTGAGTATGAAGTCATTTGAGTTAAAGAAACACTAATGTGAGTCTTAACATAAAATGTTAACCTACTATATTTCATTGACATCATATTTGAGATTTCAAAACATTTTAGATGCTTTACTTTGTGGTTGCACACAGGACCTCAAACAATGCTAGTTTAAACAATTCCAAGACCCATGTGCTTAGCAGAGTTAGCAACTGGTTACAGCATCACCAGAAATAAGAGCTGAAGAGGTTCCCACACAGTACAGATTTAGCAAGAGTGCATATCCTGTCATCGTTAGACAGAGAAATCTCCAGAGGATGAAATCAGGAGAAATATGGCTGGATATAGTGGGATATGGATTCCTGAGGTCACTTCCTAGGCTGGTCACAAACCTCATGTATTTATGGCCATGGATGCGCAGCTTGCTCTTCCTGCTCCTCACCTGTAGAGTTGAAATAATGGTGCTTCTTACCATACTGTTCTGAAGTTAATTTGATGAATAATGGGAATTAGGGAAGTTGAAGACTAACATACAGGGGTTGTAAAAGTGCCTACGACCATGGACTTTTTTGAGCCCAGTTGTCCTATGAGTTAAAATACAGTATAAAGTTATGAATACAATGTCGAATGCAGAATTTTCCTGAATTTAAACTTATTTGAAGGTCTTCAAATTGATTTTTAACTGCAGCTAAAAGTAAATAAAATATTTTTTTTAATTTATTATTTTATTTCTGATTTGTCTTTGTGCATTTGCCAGCACAGCCTTTGCTAACCTTACAAAGAGTTAGGTGCCCCCCTGCCCCCCGGCCCCAGCCCAAGTCAGGACTGTAGCTTTGGACATGGTTTGACTTTAAACTTATGGTTAAATTCCACTTTCTTCCATCTGAGTTAAATGTATACCTAAGTGCTCTTTGAAATACTGTTTTTTATCAATATGTTTCTTCATTTCTTAATAAGAATTTTTCATACAATGACCTGTGGAACAGTGGGGAGGAATGAAAAAGATCTTGAGGGGGAAAAAAAAGGTGGTGTTTTAAGGGCACAAGCATTGTCAGGAAGAAGTAGAAACAAGAGAACAGATGTGCTGGAGAATTTTAATTTGTTAAACACACACATGCAAACCAAACAACTAACTTCTAATTACTGGTGTTTTTCTAAATGCTGATATAATCTGCCTTACAGAGCTATCCCAGTACTCAACATTTTTGGAAATTGAACTGATGATCTCATTGGTCTTTCCTATCTCTAATTACTACGAGATTATATTTTATTCCATATTGGAACTTTTTAAAAGATTATAACTAATTGCTGGTGATAAGGGTATGTGTCATTGCTTGAAATGAAATATCTACTTTAGATCCATGTGAAAAAAAAAAAAAAAGAATGCTTTTAAAGGTGACATTAAAAGATTCTGTAAGACTTGTATAATTTCTGTGGGGAGCAATTATGGTAGAGAGCACACCCTTGAAACATGATTTCTATAAACGCATATTATTGCCCTTCTTTCCTGTTGCTGAAGTTCAGAAAGTAAATACTGTCATTTTCTAAACTTCTAAAATATTCAGTGACCCAACTAATTTACTTTCAGAATATTCAGTTTTTACTTACTTTGTTAACTATCTCTTCAATAGCTTAATTGAGTATTTTAAGCCAATAAATTACCCTTCAACATTTCTGTCTGGAAGCTCAGTCAGCATCCAAAACAAGCTTGTCATTAATGAACACTTTCTCAAACAAAAGAAAGGAAGGCAGCAGATCTGAATTGTGGACGCTGTTTGGTTCCCTTATTCTAAACACATTAGTACACTGTATTTCCCCACTTATATAGGCTTTTGTATGGTGAGCATGTGACTGTTTAAATGTCCCAGCAGGGCATCCAGAGACTGCAAAAAGGAAAAAAAAAGAAGAAAGAAAAAGAAGAGAAAATTGTTTGGAACAATTTGCATTAGTTCAAGGGCAATGTTAAGCATTTTACAGCTGGTTTATTGCTATTCTTGTGCTGTTTAAACTGTCTTTCATGTCAAAAGTCCTTTCCTGCTTACAAATCATCAGGAAGAATTGCGGCCACCACGCTGTTCGCCTAAGCTCCTCCAGGGGTTCTGGCCCTTTGATCACAGATATCGTTTGCAATCGAGTTAAAAATAGGGGGCTGCTGAGATAAGCCGAGGCTCTGACAGGAGAGCAGCTTTCCTTTTTCTTTTGGACTTTGTTCGCTCCCTCTGTGGTATGGGAACACGTAATCTTGGCACAGAAGGAGTACTGTTATGGCTTTAGGAGATGCGTTTGAAGGAGTCGGGGAGGTCATTAAAGAGCTCAGTCCCTTGCGAGCGCAGTCCAGCTTTGCAAGATCCCTGGGTTCAAAAGCAGACTCGTAAACGAGAGCCTCAGTACATAAAATTAACAAATGTAAGCCTGCATCCCTCTTTGAGGCAGATTCAACTCAATGCCACGATTTTAGCACTTCTCAGCTCTCTTCAGTGAGGAGAAAACTATTTAAAACTGAAGATCACTTCCTCAGTAATTTCATGTCGAAGAACCCTGTGCTTATTCAAGCTGATCGAAAATTCTGGTTGACATTGGTGGCCATTAGATCAAGTTTGAAGTAAGTGGCTATGGTGTGGGGAAAAATCTCCAGAATAGTGCATGTACTTTTCTGCTGTAGGTGGAGTAGGGAAAAGTCTTCTTGAACAGTGTCTGTATGTGCAACCAGAAGAAGGAAGGACTGCACTGCAAGTGAGTTTAATACTCCCCCCTGAAAGTAAATTAATTTTATTTTTTGTTGCATTGTCTCTTTTAAGTTACACTAACACCTCCTTTTGGAAACATCCAGGATTAGGGTGAAGAGGTCTTTAATTTAAACTGAAAATTTTTGTCCTTGAAAAAAAAAATCTAAGTAATGTAAGACATGGTCCACACGGAGACTGCACAGCCCACATGCAGACTACCTTTATTAATATTATTTATTTGTTTGATTATATTGCTTAGGAACCTAGGTCACGAACCAGGGGCCTGCTGGGCTAGATGCAAAACCAGAAAAATGAATAAGGAAAAAACAGTTTCTGCAGGCTTTTTGTAACCGACAATCGAAATACAGGGAGGGAGAGGCACACCAGCTGTCGCAGCACATCAGCAATCTTTGGTTTTAGCAGTCCTCATGGCAAAAGAGATGTTTCAGAAGGGATTTGAATGTGGATGCGGAGGTAGCTTTACAACCATTTTTTGCAAGACTTGCAGCTTATATTTCATTTGATAGAGAAGAGGGAGACAGAAGATATATAGAAAAGTGCAGTGTTGTTACAGCTATGATGTTTAAAGGGTATTGGGGAGGAAAGATTAGAAGGGAGAAGCAGATTTTATTAGTTGGATAGATTTATTTTGGGGGGAAAAACCTCACAAGATCTTAAGAAGGGCTTTTGTGCCTGGAAGGTTTTTTTTTTCCAACGTAGCGATTGGTATGACAGAAGATGTTACTCTCCCCATAAACTGTTTCTTGTTTATAGAGAGGACTTAGATGGCCTATGAAATAGGCTACAGATATGATCATGCTGAATTTTAGTTTCACTTATGCACTGATCGGTAATGTAAGAGAAGCTCGCTGTTGTGTGACTAAAAGTAATCACTGCACGTTCTTGTCCTCCAAAATAAATGGGGATGGGAGCAGTTAGATCTGTGGTTTTTGCTGTACGCAGTCACACAGGAGCTGTGATCTGACCTAATTAAGTAATTTCATAAGAACACGATATTTTATGAAATCAGGAAAAGGTGAAGTTGGAGTGAAAAGTAAATCAGACTTGAATTTTATGTGCAGTTGTTCAGCTGTTACAGAGCTGCCTCAGTGTATGCAAGATTAACAGGTCAGAACTTTTACTGCTGAGTTTTGCATTTGGGAGTATTTTAGTCATATAAATACTACTGGTAGTAAAAAAAAATCACTGGAAACTTTGTGGGAGAAAGTTGGTTTTAGTGGGTTTTTTACCCTTTTTTTCTGGTAACATAAAAGTTTTTTTTTCTGGATACTTTTACTGGTATATATCTTGACAGAAAAAGTATCAAATGGCTCATTTATCTTTACAACAAAAGATACATTTCCCCCCTGCCCCCCCCCATGTGTTCTGACCATTTGCTTAAGATTTACCATCTATAAAACAAAACGAGAGCCTTTATAACTTTTCAAAAAATGCAAGAAATATCAGTCTTAATATCTCAGATTCAATAGTCACCGTGAAGGACAGTTCCTGAGCTCTGCCTTATTTTACGCTCTATTACCCCATAGACCGTTGAATTGCTAGACACTCTTTACAAAGCCCATTTTCTCTATCACTTTTTGTCTTTTTAATTGGCTGACTACTATGACCACAAAACACACCACAAGCCAGTGATCTCATAAGCTCATGTATACTGAAAAAAATTCAAGTCTATGGTAATAGCCTCTAAAAATTGTCAGGAGGAAGAAATTCCATATTTCCAAACAAAATTCCCCAATGAAAAGAACAGAACATGCTCTGACATACATGCAAACATCCCACCTTGTGAAACTTAGGTGGGAAATTAGTCTGAGAGCAACCACCATCACAAAGGTGACAGCAACGTGAGCTGGAATAAAGAGAATTGTTTTTTCATGAGCAAGTTATGAGCTATGGCCAAAGACGACAGCATGGTGAAGCAGGTGTCCAGGAGCAGGGTGGGATCCCTTGGTTTGCTGATGTGGTTAGTTGTAAAGGAAAAGGAAAAACCTGACCAGGTGCACATCTCTGCGTCTTTGAACTTACTGTCCTTGGTCCCTTTCATAGTAAATGGGGTAATACAGGGACTTCTACTATAGGACAGCTGATTCTATAGGGTGGCTGGCGCTGAAGTGAATGTCTGAAACAGGTCAGGTGAATCACATATTAAAAATTCTTGTCTCTCTTCATTGACCCTGAAGGGGGGTGGTCTAAGACAACTGGTGTAGTTATCTAAGGCCGTGTGGTGTAAATTAGTCACCCACACCAGAGGACAGGGGCCTTGCCTCCTCCTGTAGAGAGAGCACAGGGAATGGGCTTACTCATGCTTTTCTTTTGATGGAGTACTAAGGCACCTACTTCAATTTTCCCCCAGCTCTGTTACCCCCGAGGACTGGAGATCCTGTCCTTGGCCTGGGGAAGGAGGCAGGCCAGAAGACTGCTGTCCGCTGAGAAACTCTTGACCCCTGAACTGACCCTTTATGGATCACCATTTGATGGCAAGTGGAGCTGCCTACCTAGAGCTGCTTCGACTGACTGCTAGCGATGCAGGGAGGGAACTGCAAAAGGGGCATGTACAAACTCACTTCTGCAAAACAGTAAGTAGCCTTCTCCTGGGCAGCTTCGGGGGCTCTCCGGACTTGCCTCTGATGTATCCATTTACGTAACTGATTCATTTTTATTTGGTTTAATACTGAAAGAAAAACACAGAGTATATTAATACTTCTCCCATGTGAAGAAAGCAAAGCATTTATTTTCAACATATGTAAAATGTATAATTAATGTACAGAGAAAATTTTTATTATTCTTTAATATAAAACATAATACAGTAAGTGCTCATAGCAAGCCACTGTAATTCTATATTGTTGACAATGTTAGAGTGCTCATCAAATTCAGTTGTCATATGGTTGATGCTAATTATACAGCTCACTTGCTAATTAGATGTGAGTCCTTCCGTAACTTCTAATAGTGGGCCTATTGCAATTTGTATTAGGAAGCCACTGACCTGCGTGATGTTGAACAGTCATGGTGTTTTGTTCTTGAGACAAATGGAAGCAAAATTGCTATGCTCTTGAGGGAAAATTTGGGAATAAATACTTGTATCGGTACCTCCTTTCTGCTGTCCAACATGGGAGAAAGTCTCCTCATTAGTCAGGAAGATTAGGTTATTCTTAGAAAAGAAGCTTTTGTGTGTGTGTGTGTCTTTGAAAGACATCATCTGTCATTTGTAGGCTTGACCTGCTGCGTACGTAGGCGTTTGAAATGGCAAAAGTAACATGATTAGAGATGTTAGGTAGGTATCCCTGTCTGAGAGGAGATGTAGGCTCTACACTCAAGCCTCAACTTTTAGTACAACAGTGGGGGGGGGGGGGGGGGAAGAGATGTTTTGCTATTTGACAAAACCAGCTTTTCTCCTCTTAACCCTTTAAAAAGTGTTGCTTGAAGTTGGCCTTGCTTAAGATTTACTGGTTAGAACCAGCACCTCCAGTGAAATGGCTTAGCTCTGTGATTGAAAACACAAATTCCTAAAGTATTGCCTTTCATATCTGCATTTGTTTCCTTGTTCGCTGTTTTTTCTTACTCAGTTTCTAGCATATTGCAACGTTATGTGTAGTGACATCTATGGCAGAAATGACATTATTTCTTTGTGTAAGGGATAGCATAAAAACAATATCCAGAATTGTTTTAAATGTCTTTCTGATCATCTGTGCCTCAAGGAGGGAAGATAAGGGAGGGATAGGAAAAAACCTTTGAAGAGAATGGAAAATCCATTTGCACAGATGTCTGGAAAATCAGTTTCCTCCCAAGCTGTCGTAAGACTTTTGAAGAAATCATTATATTACCTTTTAATCCCCTAGTTCCAGCAGTTGCCTGTGTGACCCAACACTGCCAGCAATGGTCTGTGTGTCTGACAGTCTTTCCTCAGTGTACACATGTTAATTAGATTTGTTCCTGTGGAGAAGCACATTCATGTGCACATAAACACATGCATTTTTTGCTTTTCAAATTTTGACAGAGATTATTAATTGCAGGTATTAATAGGACCTGTCAAACAGTATGGAACACAATTTACTTCCTTTCTGGCACCAAGTATATCCTGTCCCTATAGTGAGGAAGTACTACTGCAAAAATGTTGGGATCTGCATTGCTTGTGATAGCCCATTCACTAAGAAACTGGGACACTTTCTTCCTTTCTTCTTTTTGCAGGACAGTAGAAACTGAATATTATTCCAGTATTTTTTAATATCTAATTTATTAATTTATATCTAATTTATAGATTTATTAATTTATATTATTTATTTCATGTATCTACATTTGTATAAATGTGCACATTAGAAATCTGATGTCATAATCCGTGGCATTACTCTTGCTTACGTCAAAGGTGGTGTGCTGTATAGACAAATATGTATCCCACATGATGTTACTAGCATTTCTACATACGTAACTTTACAGTTATCTCCTGGGAAAAAGAAACCGTGGAATGTAGTACTGGAAAATTCATAATACTGGTGCATGGAGGACTGGGCTGCAAGGGGGTCTTCTAGGTGCACAAGGAATAATCCTGTGTTTTGCATGCATTTTTATATGTTAAACTGTTGTCAATTAAAGGATTGATAGATTATTTCATGCTCTGAATACTACTATCAATTATCTACAGCCAAATCTGCATCCCTTATTTACTCAAGTAACTGTACAGAAGTTGAGATGTTACTCACCTAAGTAACATTTAAAAAAAAAAAAAAAGTCCCATCTTGTGTAAATGATTGATTATTAAACCAGTATAGTTACTAATTTAGAGGTAATACTATGTAGTTAATGTGATATCCCACGTACACAATGCTGTCTTTGTAGTCTTAATACTGAATACACAAATCCATGCAACTCTTTCAATAACAAGGCTTTGCTTTAATTGCTAACAAAATCTGCAAAAGTTCTTGTTGAGGATGTGTCTTCATATAAAATGTTTTATTGGGCACCCTTGGGTAGGAAGTGGTGAGCCAGACTGATTGCTTAAGCCTCAGCCACTGAAATCATAATTGTGTGTGTTGGTGACCCTGGGATTAGGATAAGAGAAAGTCCCTGTGTTTTTAAGGTCATGTTGCTGTTAAGATTTGTTAGAGGAGACTCTTTTCCTGTTGCAAAAATGGCATCTCTTCGCCCCCCCCACTCTTTTCTTTCTTTTATGATCCCTGTATAAGAGTGATGCAGATGCTATCTGAGCTTTGTTTACCCTGCCGCAGACAAAGATGATGTGCCCAAAGTCAACCAAGTAACCTCTCAAAGCCACTTAAACGTGCATTATCTCAAAGACGTGAGCAGACACATGGTAATTGGCTTTCTCCTGGTAGTAAGTAAGGTTGTGTTAAATGTGGGCCTGAGGGGAACCCCTGTTTTGGGTTGTAGTTTATTATTAGGTGAGGAAATTACTGGACACCTCCAGCTGCCATTAATCAGCCGTGGAGTCTGACTGGAGCCAAGTGAGAGGCCTGTGGGTGGATGCCGCTGAATGGCAGGGAAATACAACGAGACAGAGACAAATGTTTTCCAGCTTACCAGCACTAAACTCTGCCCTTTCACAGTCCTTAACATGCATGTTCAAATTGATTTAGTCTGTTTACCCCCTCAGCCTAACCATCTATTTCCATTGAAGACTGACAGTTTTATGTGTTGCTACCATGTTATTATGTGTTGCTGTGCTGCCAGTAGCTATAGTATTTCAGAAGGGCTCACTTGCAGACATAAAGGGAGAAGGGGGGTGGGGAGCTTGAGTCACTTAATTCCTTTTTACAGGGTGCAAAACATGTTGAGCATGACACCAATTCTCTCCCTCTCTCTCCTTCTTTTCTTCCTTCCTTTCTCCCCTCCCCCCCTTATTTTACTTATTTATTTATTGATTTTGGGTCAACACATGCCATGAAAAAGCCTTAAATGAACTTGCATGCTTGAGAAACATATCTGTCAGGTGATGTAAGTGTCTGGCTTGTTCCTCTTTCCTGTTTAGTTTACAAACATGCCATTCCTTCAGGGCTCTGGTATGCTGACCGAGAGGCTGCCGGACGCGGGTGCCGCTCAAGCGAGGAGGAGCGCAGGTAGCAAACCCACGAGCTTCAGCTGACTCCTAAACGTACTTCAGGTCCATCGCTGCTGCTCAACTGGGAGGTCAAGGTACCGAGGTTGCAAGAAAAGCTGAACTCGTTTATTGTACGCATTCACAAAATGGACATGCAGGGAAACAAAAGGGAGGAGCTGTTTTTCTGTTTTGCAGTTTTTTGAGACAGAAAGCATCTGCTCATTATCCAAAAGACTAATTTCAGAGTTAGATTCCACCAACACTTCTTGTGCTGGCTGATGCCTTGTTCCACAGTTTGAGGGCTGGGGGTCTAGTCAGCAATGATAGAGGTATAAAGGGAGAGCCAGGATGTAGCTCTTTTTCCCCACAGGATGATCTGTATTTTGCTGGTTGTTTTATATTGAAATAATAAAAAAAAGACACTTCTTGTTTGACTCAAATGCAGGAAGCTATGAAACCCCAAAGAGAAAGAAGTGGCAGACAGAAAGTGAATTTTGAGCAGCTCGGTGATTAGGCTTGTCCTCTGGGGCTCACTTACGTCTGTCTTATGAATTGTGGAGTTCAGAGTTTTAGTGCACTCGGGTGGTTTTCTCTCTTCTGGTTTTGAACATTTCTTGCTCCTTTTCCAACCTGTTTTCTTTCCAGGTGTTGCCTCTTTACATTTCCCCCCCCCCCCCTTTTTTTTTTTGTAATGTGTGCATATATAAAATATAAGATAGCTCTGTGGAGTAATTGCATCAAAGTTACCCTGCAATAGTAACAACATCCTCTGGCAGAAGACTGCCAGTCAATAAGGAGGATTGTTTGGGCTTCCCCTTGCATTGCCTGACTTCATTCCTGTTGAATCATAACATGTTCAGAAACTGAAAACAAAGGCAAAAAGTACTTGTATACATATAATGCTGATTTCTGAGCTGAGGCTGATTCATGTGCGTATTACAGCATGCCAGGCCCTGTGTATCTGTGACAGGCAGATCCTCTGTGTTCTGTTTTGCACTGAAACATCTGCAGAAACACTGCAGTATCTTCAAGAAAGTTTTGAATGATAAATAATTTAGTAAAATTATTTAGATAAATAATTAGTAAACTAATGTAATAAGCAGAACAGTCATAATCCACAGTGCTACACATACAGAGCAGATATCCCCTGTAGTAGTCCTGTCTGTAGGAGAGAAAGGATGTCTTAAGATCTCTCCCAAAACTATCTTTTGCAAGCAGGTAATCTTGCCTGACAGTCTTTCCTATCTTTAAGGGGTAATTCCACCCTAAGAGCCTATGCTGGCATCCATGTAAAATTCAAATCAGGTAATATCATAGCACTCTCTAAATGACTCTTGCAAAAATTACAAAAAAATTATGGTCTCAAAAAATAAAAGCATTGCTTTTGTGTTATTTAGCAGCGGCTGCCTGCTAAATTCATATTAATCCTTTAAGTTCATATTAATAATTAAAAAAAAAAAGTAACAGAGTTTGCATCACTTCATAGCATCCTATATTATATGGATAAGTATGTTATAGGCCTCCTTTTTCAATATAACTAGTAATATTTTCCAGCATTTTGCATTAGGAGAGCTAACGGTGTGACCAAGCCACCCTAAATCTTATGTTTCCAAAAATCGATCAATTTTTAAAATTATTTATTCACTTTAAAATTACTGTATTTTTATTAGTACACAATTAAAGCATTAACATCAAAGCAAAACCATTTTATCTGCAGCGATCTCCTTTTTGGGGGGTAGGGGAGAAATGAAGGCAGGTGCTGAAGAGGCAGGTGCTATAAAAAAAAGTTTCTGTTTTGATGGATACAGGCACTCTCCACACCACATTTCTGTACTCTTCTCAAAATGACATTTTTACTCTGTTCACTACCTGCATTTATACAGGACCTGTGGTTTCAAGTGGGTTTTCCTGAATACTCTTTGCCTACGGTCATATTCTATCCATGGATAATGGAGTCACTGTTTACAAAACCTGGCTGTGTGGCTCTGGAGAAGAATACTTAGGAAGACGGTGATGTGGCCTGTGAAAGCCGCTGTCAAGCCCCTAATGCCATAAACATGGATCAGTAAGATCAGGAAGAGCTCAGAGGTCAAAGGGTTGCCAGTTCCTCTCCCTGTAGTGGAACCTCTGCTTTTGCAAAACCAGCTTTTCTCGGCTGACGCTGCACATCCTCTGTCGCTGTCCTCCTCCTTAATGGCTAGTTTAGTGAGATTTTCTTTTGTGCCAGGACAGCCATCAGCTCCTACTCCTTCCCTAAGCTGGGCAAGCACAGTGACCAGTCCCTTCCAGAGACCTTTTGGGTGTCTCAAGTTAACCAGCTTTATTTTCTGTCTCTTTTCCCTTGCTGCCCTTTCCCTCCTCCTCTTAACTGATGGTTCTCATCTCTGACACTGCTGGGTTCTCCAAAGGCTGTGAGAGTTGTTCCTGAGTCTTCCCTCTGCTCCGATGTTATATATTTTTTATGTGCCGGTGTGAAAAAGATTAATGTTGTCAAATTTTATTTTCTGATTTTCAGATTGGGAACATTATCAGATCTAAAACACAATAACTTTTCTTTTAAAAGTGCATCCATTCCTCTTTTCTATGACAGCTGCATACAAAATAACCCTGAAAAGCTGGCAGAAGGCTCAACAATGTAGGAAAAAGAAAAAAAAAAAGAAAAGCAAATGGTTACATTAGAACATTGATCCTGTGTGGCAAGCTAAGTAACTGAAGCTCAATAAGGCCAGGTGTTTTTTTTTTTCTTTTTTTTTTTTTTTTTAATGGGAATAGACTTGAACTTAAATTTTTGGTGGTTATATTTATGTTTGTGTCAGAGCCTCTGTTAGAAAAAGAGGAGGAGAGAAAGTGAAAGCCCTGTGTTTGTGGAATATTTTTAATCCTTTTATGTTTAAAATCAGAAGGGAAAACTTTTTGGGTGTATTGATGAATGAGTTCTACTAAGGCATCTATTTTCACACTTTATATAGTTTGGGAGCTTCCTCCGTGATTCAGTAAGAATCACAGGGAATTTCACAGGAAACTCGCAGGAATGAGGGAAATTCATCCTTAATGATGTGCCAGTCTTTGACAACAAGATGACTTTTGGCAGCAAATCTGTATGTTTATTTTGTGTTGGATGCTTTTTTTTGTTGGACCTTGAACTTATGTAAATTAATATTTGTAAAAACATTTGGAGCCATTAGCATCATGATATTCTTATTTGTAGTAAAAATCATCCTCAGACCTTCACCAGAACAAGGGTAAATTTTCCATGATTCTGTCACTGATGTGGCATATGGAATGTGTGCTATTTTGGCATTTCCTATTCTAACTGTTTTCCAAATGCTTGATGAGGAAGTGGGTTAATATTCCAGTTGGGGAGCTATGAGTGAGCTGCAGTTGAAAATGGAGGGGCAGTAGTTGTGTGAATACCAAGTGGCTCTCGCTGTTGCTTATTGAGTGAAACCTTTGTGGCATTACCGTACGTGACAAATATGACAAAATGGTTGTCGGAATTCCTCCGTGATGCCTTTGGGTCTAGCACAGAATTGATCTTTGACTGTGGATGAGTCAAGTATTGTACATAATTAATACTTACTACTTGTAAATAAATATAAAATTGTCACGGCATCTTCTCTCTGCTGGTGACTGACCTCTGGTTGCACGTCATGCCACTGATTACAACCCTTTGAGCCCAGCAGTTCAGCCATCTTTCAGTCCATCTCTGGACTTAGTCACTTAACTAGGCTGTGCTTCATCAGTTTGTCAGTGAGGATGCTGTGGACTTGACTTTCCATGTTGTGAGGAAGAGCACAAAGCAGGGAAACAGGCCTCTTTCAATCACTGATTTGATGCTGGTCATTATTACCATATTTTTAAAATGTGCTTTTGGACATACAGCTATGCCAAATTAAAGCAATTGCCTTGAACTGATGTATACTGCATATACAGTTCTCTTTGAACTAATCTCATTTCATAACAGTTCCCATTCCTAGCCATGACTCTCAAGTTCTTGTTCCACTAAAAGTGGAGTTCACATTGCAAATTTTAGACTTTTTTTTTCCTTGGACATAGTGCTGAGTACTGCAGTCAGCTGCTTTAAAATTTTCTTTCAAATCATGACTTCTGAAATGAGAGCATCTGTTCAGTCTCTGCCTCCACTGAAATATTGCTGTGTAAAAGTAATTCTTCAAATGAATATGGATTGAAAAATATATAAAACATTTTGTTCTTTAGGAGCATACCTAACACTAAGACTTATTGTTCATATAATTGCCTAACATTACTTTTTCATCATTAAGAATAAAAAAAAAAAAAAGAGAAAAATATTTAAACAAAAAGAGACTTTTTTTAAAAAAAATGTGTCTATCTGGAGAATATGTAAATTGATGCTGCACTATTTAAAGGTATAATTTGGTCCTGTAAATGTACCTAAGAATTTATCTTAAATTGTTTTCTATTCAAAAGGATACAATAATGCTTAATATCCCAGCTTTGGATTCAACGAAAACTTACCCACATGCTGAGATTTAAGCACGTGAACTGAAGGAACAACGCTATAGGAACAGCTTCATCACATTTCACTTAAAAGCTGCCTTTTCTAAGAGGAAAAGCAAAGCAAAGTGTCTCCAATGTTTTCCAGCATAACAGCAAAGGTGGAGAATATCAAAGCCAATAATTATCATCGTATTGGTAAATGCTCAGTGCCCAGGAAATTTAATTCAGGACAAATCCTTAGCTCTGCCTGCCTTCAGCTTGTTCCTGTAAACACACAGGTAACTGCATGCTATAATGTAAGAAAAAAGTATTTCTTTATGTAATGTAAATCTAATTTTTGATGACTTACCTGTAAAATTGCCTTACCCAGTGAATTTTAAACAGCTGGCCTATACATCCTTTTCACTCAGCTGTTTTTCCTTCTGGAGATACTTAAATAATATCTTGAGGGTGTTTCCTCTTAATGAGGTAATAATACCCATATCCTGGGCTAAATAAACTTGAGGCCAAAGGCCTAGGTGTTTATTAGCAGAGGATGTGGTTATTAACAAATTTAACAGGAAGCACCCTCGAGTTATTATTTTACTGACATTTCTAATGATTATGCATTTGAGAAATAATTGGTTGAAAAATAATGCTTACACTTTTAAGAGGGCAGGTGAAGCAGAAAATAATTTATAGGTCGGCTCATGGCAAACAAAGCTGCTATCAGTCTGGTACTGTCTGAAGTGGGTAGTGATATCAGAGGGAGGAGGATCAGTACACTTTCAACTGTTGTTGCCTTGGGCCCTTCAGGTCAGTATGCCCCTCTCCTTAATGCAAGAAAGCCCATGGAAGTTTTGGTTTTCAATTCAAAGCCAGTTAGACCGTGCATCCTTTTAGGAGACTACAGTTATTTGTCAACAACAGAGGTAGCAAAAGCACATGAATTTGTGAAGTTTGCATGTTGTTAGCTCTAATAAGTGACAATTGGCATCCTAATCCTCTTTAGTAAGGGAGTTTTGCCCCCAAAGGAGCAATAATAATGAGCTTAGCACTTAGAAAAAAATGGTTCTCATCTCTGGATCTTAATTGGTTTTGCAGAGATGGACAGAGGAACTGAGACAAAGGGAACTTAAAGAGCATGCCAAGTTCCTGTCATAAGTAAACAGCAGTTTGGAGAAGACTCTGGACTCTTAAGTCTGGTGTTCCAGTCATGTTGCTTCCTCTGCCTCGTAATACCTCCGTCCTGCAAATATTTGTGCTGCATGAATAGATTCAGAGGCCTTGGCTCCACTTACCAGGCATCTACCACTGTGGACAGAGTTTCATTACAACACTTTTAATTTTGTATGATGCAAATGCTGGCAGAGTGCAAACGTACTGATGAGAATGTGCAAACTACTCACAAAGTCAAAGCTAAGCGCATATGTACGTATTTGCAAGACTGGAGTCTGAGAGAGATCAGATTATGCTGTTTAGTTTCACTCATATGAAATCAACAGCCATATAAAATCCCACCAGCTTCCCTTTATTGCTACAGAACAGAAACTTATCGGATTTAAACATATCTAAAGAAGGTGATTCGGTGAACTGACAAGTCTCTACTGTTCTTTGTTTAGGGCAGAAATTGTATTAGGGCTGACAGTATTTTCAGGTTAACTAGCATCTGTGATCTGAATTTTTGCCAAGCTTGATACCCGCCATTAAAAATACAGCAGTGCCTAATTGCTCTGCTGACAGTCTGTTTAAGTTGAATATAGGATGCTAAGTTCCTCATGTTAGTACAAAACCAAAAATACAATGGCTAGTTATGTTTTGTATACAATTAACAGAACAAACATCTTAATAGACAGAGAGGATACAAACAGATGTTCTAATTGCACATCTGTGAGAAACTGCTAGTTCCACTGTAGCTTGACCTCTGTACCTCGGGAAGTTTCAGTCCCATAGGATTTAAATGATTTATTGATCTGGATGCAATGAATATTGCAGACACAAGCTGTATTTCTAGGAAGTTAAATACATCCTCATTCTGTGTAGTACTAATTAATGTTTGAAAGGAATCCACACACTGCTTTAATTGGAGTGGAGATACCAGCATTGTTCACCATATCCTTGAATAAGTGGGAGGAAAGCTTAAATATGCAGAGGATATGATATTGGGAAACTGGAGGAATGTGGAAACAAGGAAATCGGTTCCAGTAGTTATGTCTTTCTCTTTAGGCTTCTAAAAAGATTTTGTGAGATGGACCGAAGAAAATACAACGGAAAGAACCACTTTTTTGTAGCAAGCTAAAAAACCCCTCGTACCCTACACTGAAGATTAATTTTGTATCACAGTTCTCTATTCAGAAACTAGAAAAAAGCTTCATAATACATATGAAGCTTTTTCATAAGTAAAGATTTATATTGACAGGTTTTCATGACAAGTTTAAAAAATAGCAAATAATTAATATCAAGTGACTTTAGGACCAGCTGCAACATAGAAGACTGCAAAATAATATCCTTACCTCTACACTGGAAAATTGACCATAGTAGATTTGTATTAATTTTATTTTGTTTATTTTTTAAGAATATTTGCTTGCACTGGTTATGGTAATTATGCCTTTGTCACAGCAAATACTCACTAGTGTGTGTAGCTCTGAGTATCTTAGGAGGTCCACTGAAGTCAACACTTATGTCAGACATGGGAAGACGCCGGTCCCAAACCCAGTGCTGGTTGTTAGAGCTGTGTTATCTACCTAGCTACCTATCTGTTCCTACCAGCAACAGTTACACTGTGTTGAACTGAAGTACAGCAAATGTCTATGTTTTTAACTGCACTAATTTTTATATACATCTGTCTGAAATCAGTGCAGAGGAATAAACAAATGGCATGCAGCTTGATTTGTTCAACCTGGTAGAAATCACTGGGGTTTTTTTGTGGGTTTTGTTGGTTTTGTTTTGTGTCCTTTTTTCTCAAATGTCAAACAAACCTGAAGTTAATTTTGCTAAAGGAAAGTGAGATTGAGAGGAAGTAACAAATCCAGTGCTATAGAGGAATGGATGGATCTTTCCAGCTAGGAGAAAAATATCTGCAATCAATATGGAAGCACCTAGAGCATGTGTTCCCCCTCTGCTGCTCAGGTCTAGCCAGCTGTGTGATGGCATCCTTGTTTCCATGTCCTCATGGGTGCACGTTAGGAAAACTCTTCATGCCTAAAAAGAAAGTGAATTGAGAGAGTAAAATAGTGAGAAGAAAGAGCAGAGGGAGGATAGCAAGGAAGTGGGGAGGAGTGTAGAGGCAAGAAGTGAAAGGGTGGAGGAGTAACTCACTGAATGAGTCACCAGGGAAGGAAGATTTTCCTCCTGCTTGTTGGTGCTGAGCCTCCTGCCTGATGGTACCGAGCCTCCTGCTGATGGTGCCACTGGCTTGTTTTGCTGAGATCTGGATGATGACGACGAGGGAAAGGAGTTCTCTCTTCTTGTTGTAGCGCTAGCTCTCTGTGGTGTTTTGGAGATTGCTGAGGTGTGGGAAAATGGAAAGGGAAAGGAGTGATCATCTGAAGTATACACAGGACTTTGTGGATCGGTGATGGCTAGATCCTTAGCCAGCTCTGAGCTCTTCCACTTGGCAAGCTCGGAGACCAATGTTTGTTTCACGGAAGACAGATTTCTTCAACAGAAAGTTATAATCCCTTTTCTAAGCTTTAAACCAACTAACTCTCAAGGAAATCCCTAGTTAGTATTAGAAAATAAGAGTTTACCATTAAAATACTATGGTAATATATCTAAATTACAAAACCCCCCTCACAAAATCAATAGGAAAACACACACATGCACTTATGCATATATGTGTATAAATCTCTGTCCAAGGATGACTCCATTAATGACAGCAGCATTACATAGCAAGCGTTAGCACAGTATTTTCTATTTATTATTCTTTTCATATAATTTTTATACCTCCTTTTTATGCCTTTTTTTTTTTTTTTTTTGGCAGAGGTGCACTGCCTTGCAGTTTTCAGGTTATTTCTATGGAGCTTTATGGGTTCTGAAGTATTTTGTGGCACACAGAAATGTTTGAATTAGAAGGCAAATCATTCTTTGGTATGTATTTGAGGAGCTAATATATGGCTTCTAAATTTCTACTTCTCTTTTGTTAAGGCTAGTATGAGACGATCCTCCAGGTGTTTTCAGTTAACTATTTGGTGTACCGCAAATACCTTTCATATGTGTTGTGCATTGTGTTTACGTACTATCTGGAGCTATTGTAAGACAGTATTTACTGAGGAAATCATTGAAGAGTTCATATATATGATTTTAACAGCACAATTTTCCTTTCCCTAGAGGTGATTTTTTATATATACATGTCAAATTTAAAATATATGACTCCGCAAAAAGTAGCCACAAAACACAAGACTGTGGTCATATAACACAACTCCAGTGTCAAAGAAAGGCTGTATTTTAGGACTTTGACACCATTGTCATGAAATATGGCTTGACAGAAAACTAACTGAAAGTCAAAAGTTAGTTTGCAAGAGAAAGGGACAGTAACTTGCTGTTCTTAAAGTTCCTGTGGTAATGGGGTTATGTTACATACATATCTTGTGATAAGGTGCTGCTAAGGCTAAAAAATGAAAATTAAGAAATAAAAAAGAGATCATGCAGGTATTCAATTCCAAGGCAAATTTATCTATCAGCTGAAAGCCTTCATTTAACTTTGTTAGTACGTGAATGACTCTCAAGCTGGAGAATCAAAGTCCGTCTGTCCTACAGCATATACCTAATGGGAAGGAGACACACATGTCTCTCTCCTTTTCTGCCCTTACAGAAAGCTCCCACGGCAGCAGAGTTGGCAAGGTTCTGCTTTTACTTGTTCCCAGCACACAAATGCACTTGTGTTGCTTTGGATGCTATGACTACTGGGTTCAAATAACAACCTAGTCCAGTATTTCTTTATGTTCAAGCTAGTCTATGGACAAAAGCATTAGTATTATTGAATCACTGTGTATAAATTTATGGACAAAGCAGACTTATAAAACTTGTGGTTGTTATAGTTCAAAAATGAAGTCGATTCCAGTAAGAGCAGGTCCAGAATTACTCAAAATGATTGTACTTCTCAGTGTACAGCAGTCTATCAGGGCAACAGCTTTTTTATATACACTTTACTCTTAGATATGAGCAACAAGATGATCTTTTTTCTGTAGCTGTGAAGGAAAACAAATAGTTATTCTGAGTTTGTGGGACAAGAATTATGCATATACTGAGTTTCACCTCATGAGGCTGTTGATAGTGAGAGGAGCTTGCTGTAAACGTAGTGCAAGTCTTATATTGCTCTGTATTCTTAAAGATAATTTTTACACTCTAGCAAGAACCAGGATATTTACTGAAGCCTGTGCTAATGCAATGATGGAAATCAGAGGCAGTGAAAATCAAACCTCTTCATTGCTGTGGTCAATGAGAGTCTGTAAGGGGTTGCTATGTGACAATTCTTAAGGTCTTCGAAAAATAATGATAGGGTTGATCTTGCAGTAAAAGATAAGAGCCAGCGTATAAGGACATTAAAAAAAAAATCTTCAACTTATGTAGTCTGGAAAAGGCACAGAGATAATGTCAACTTTAATTACTGTTTTCTTCTGAACACAGGGAATAGGCTAAAGGGCATGAATGGAAATTAAAGAAAAATGGAAAACAGATGGTAGGAAGCATGCTACAGGAACTGGAATACAGGCAGCACTGTACATAATTTACCAAAAAGAAAAGGGGCCTTATGAGTTATTTTGTCCCATTTTAAACAAGATCATCTTATGGTCTGTTTCACAACAACGTTATTACTAAATCAAGTCCCCATTGATAGCAACTGCTATATTGTTGCCAGAATTTAAAATTCTTCCGTCTCCAGCTTTTATAAGACATCTTTGAAATATAGGTCAAGCAAAATTGGATGCTGAAAGATAGCCACATAAATTAATAGCCTGACATTCAAAAGTGCTGGTCACCAAAGCCACCATATATTTCAGGGGGTACTGGTTGAATACTTGCCATTTTGGAAAAGGTTGACGTTGATTTAAATGCTTCAGTGTGGGATTAGGGGCCTAATTTTAATAAGCATTTTAAAATAAATCATGTCAAAATTTATGATGATATATTGCAAAGTGCTGTTGCTTTGTTTTGGAGGCTTTCATCTGGATAGGAAATCATTTAGTCCAGGCAGAATTTCTTTCCCTTTACAGCAGACTTCTTGAAGTTGAAGGAGCCAATTAGGCAATGGCCCTGATGTGCACTGGGGGGGTTTCGAAGTCTGAAATCAGAAAGACTTTAAGTCACACTAAGCCATAGACTGGTGAAACGCAAAACCCAAATGGCAGCCCTTGCAATTAATCCTAAAATTCATACTTGTTTTTGAAATTAATTTTTTTCTCCTCTCCTCCAACTCCTGCCCCACGAGGGGCAGGGTGACAAGGCAGGGTAGGCAGCGGGGCTGACCTACTCTCAGCGTGTTGATGAGCACCCCACGGCCTGCCCCTGTGGCTGTGCCTGCTTCACCCTCCCGATGGTTTGGCCATCTTGGGCTGGTGGGGAGCAAGGGGTAGCCCGTGAGCCAGCCCACTGCCAGGAGCTCACGTGGCTGCAAGCTGGTCTCCCTGGAGCTACTGCAGCTTTCATTTCGGACAACTTCCCCTGCCAGGTGGGGCCATGGGGCTGTACCCTTGACTCCATACTGGGACTGTCACTGATATTCAGCAACGTTTTGCTGTCCAAATACTAGCTGAGGGGTCTTAGTGGACCAGCCACAAAAAGCTGCCTTGCCATGGCCGGCTCCTGTGTTACAGGCTCAGCAACCAGCTGGCGTGCATAAGTGAATGTACTCAGTGGAATGGGTGCTGCCTGCTGGTAGTGCTTGTGCCTGCACCATGCTCATGCTTGTTTGAGATTCTGAGCTAGGTTTTGTGTGCATGTGTGAGTTTGAAGCCACGTCCCGCTTAGGTCAGCTGAACCACAGGCACGATTCTCTCCAGCCTGTCAACATTAATGGTGTTATTCAGCATTACGCAGGCCAGTAGTAGCTTTAGTAGCAGACATCTCTCCTCCTAGCTGCCTCATATAATGTTTATAGGGAGCCAGGTCTATGCTTTTCATGGGAAACTTCAAATTTGTTGGGTTTTATCTAGGATGAAGCAGAATCATGTTCAAAGCACGTATAGAACATCGCAGCAGTTCTCTGAACGGCCTTCATCAGAAGTGCTGTTTCAAAGGAGAGGAAAAAAAGGCTGAACGGTTACTTGCAAACATGTTAACATAAGCTCGGTCATCCCTAGGCTTCCAGCACCATGATGGGAAGGTAATGAGGTCATGGGTTGTTTTTTTAGGTTCTGAAGACTGACTTTGAGAACTGAGGAAAAGTAAATAAAGGATTATTTATTAAATGAAGAAAGGATTATCCATTACAGGATAAATCTTGCTTGCCTTACGTGTACAAATAGTTCCCATTGACTATGAACAAGTCAAATACTTACATAAGACATTTATAACTTTTTATGTAACCTTATAAAACTGCATATATTCTTCTATGTCCTGGGCTTAAGAAGCATGTAGAAGTTATCCAGTTAGGTGTATAATGAAACAAAGTAGCCTCATTTTTACTACAGATATCTTCAAAGACAGGTTTAAACAGGAAAACTTCTTATCTATTTAACCACGAGGAAAATTTATCCAGAAGAATATCCAGATAACTAAGCAAGTTTCACTGGAGGGTCTCAATTGCTGTGAGAACAGAGTGGCTGGGAAAAAGAAAGGAGGACGATGCAAAGCATGAAAACATTCGGAAGGTATTTAAATGAAAAAGTTTCTCCTCCTCCTGCGCATTCCTCAGAGTCTCTCAGAACATGGGACAGGGCTAGCTCAGGGACGCTCCTTGCTGGATAACAGTAACCTTTGTTATAAGACGCTACAAATTAATTTCAGAATAATTTTCTTCTGGCCCACCAGCTGTAGTTAGTCAAGGCAGATTAACCAGAACATGATTGGTTTCAGCCCCTATTCAACAGCATTAGCTAAATACCACAATTATAGAGGATGCCAACAGAGATAGTGTTAATGGTTAAGTTAGTGATGCTCCTAGCTAATCCCAACTGTCCTGTCTCTGGGCTGAGTTTTTCCAAGGTACCAGTGCAATGTCATTGAGGAATCAGGAGGCCTGAGGCACTTCTGTCATCCCCTGCACAGGTGATGCATGGATTCATACCCACAAGATACTCCATGGCATACGGGTGCCCCGCTCCTGCCCCAACTTCTCTGTCAGCTGTACATGGCACATTTGTACTTGGTGAACATTTGTGCCTCAAATATGTCTGGTATTAAGTCACTTGGCAGTTTGTGCAGCTTTTAACTGATGTTATGCTCCCAATACTAGATACAAAAACTGTTCTCATTATCTTTCATCCTTATTGATTCACTTAGAAATCACCGTGCTTTATGTTTCCCATAGTTTATCTCAGGAATGCGTAGATAATGGCCTTTCGTTAAAAGAGAAGGAAACATTCAGCCTCCTATTTAAATTTTGTTCAGAGGAACAGCTGAATCCAAAAGGAAGATTTGGATGTTTTCCCCTCTTTCTTTGAAAAGTCAGCTACAGAAATTGAGGAGAGCAGACTTGAATCACCACCGGACAAGTGCATTCAGTGCTGCTCTGGAGTAACTCACAGACATTCTTTTCCCTGTGGTGAAATATTTTGAAATCCCTCATTTTTGTCAGAATGGCAAATGCCAAAACCTCAGTGTTTTTCATGAGGAGGAATTCTTGTCTTCTGGCCAGCTCAGTTAGCTTCACAGCAGGAACTGGGAAGTTAAGGTTATGGCAAAGGGAGGATTTCCACATTCATGTGGAAGTAGACAGCAGTTGCTTTCAGTCCTTTGACCTCCTGTAGCACTAAGGTATTAAGCTTTAGAATCATGACACTGTACTGAAAGTTACCGAATCAACTAATTCCTCAGGGCTTTGACCATTATCTCTATCTATAATTTTTCTCTGAAGATGGTTAGTTAAGCTTAGACATTCATGCAACTAAAGATCATGCCAGGTAATTTTCACAGCAGCTATCAAGTACTCCATGCTAATTTTTTCAAAAAAGGAAAAAAAGAAAAAAAAAAAAAAAGGTCAAATGATGCGTTCTCTCAATTCTATGCTGAAGCGTATTTCCTTTCTTGATCACAGTACATATTGCCATGGTCTAACCTGTCATCCGTAATCTGAGTTCAGTCTTCAGCTTGACCTATGCTTGTGCTGTAACTTCTGCAGATTCTGTTTTACATTAACTCAATGATAGGGCAGTTTTTATCCAGCTAAAATATTTGACTAGGCTTTTCCTTGCGTCTCTTCCATGACAACTGCAGTCCTCCCTTATGCAGCTCCCCCAGAGTGTGGTTGCCAAGATTACACTCCCAGAACATAGTTTTGAGTACGTCCCGCTTCCCTCGGCATCCCTTCACTATCTGCTTGCCCTCGGTCTGAAGGCCCTTCCTTACCCCTCTGCTAGTCACTATCGTGATGTCTCCGTCCAGTCTATAACACCAGGCCCTATTGCCAACCTCTTGTTTTGTCCAACAAGCTCATCTTAAGTATGCGTGGGCACACAGAAAGTAACTTCAATGCTGTCCTTCAAACTCCACTTCATTAATGTGTTACCAGACCATCCCCTGGGGAAGGGTGATGTTGTACATGTGACTGCGGGATTGTTTCACCACTTTTTTGTGCTTTCCTGCCTGTCTACAGGTATTGCTTTTCTCCCACAGCTTGTGGTATGGCCCTTCTCTCTCTGCATCTGCATGCCATCCGGCAGGGTGGCGTGGGGGTTGGTGAGCAGGGCTATCTTTTGGGGCACCCTCAGGAAGCTGTGGCTGAACACCAACACTCCTCTGCCTCTTAGGAGTCTCGTTAGTCACCTTTGGCTCTTCAGTCTTTTCCTCTCCTTAATGGGTGGGCTTGTAAGCATGACCCACAAAGTCATCCAGACTCTGATTCTCACAGACCTTGCTGTGTTCCAATGTGGCTTCATAGGCAGCAGTCCTGGAAACACTTTTTTTTTTTCTGAGAGGGAGAGACGAGCGAGGTGCCCAGATTTTTGCCTTTGCATAATTTTTCTTTATAGTTGGCCACCATCTTCAGTTGACTGGCTCTGTCAGGTGCTTTCTTCCCTGGCTGATCTGTGTGTTCATCTGTCCCATCATGCCCTTCTAGGTGATTCAATAACAGAATGTGTTAGCAGGGAAAATACATGTTACATGTACTGTAATATGAATCAGTAGAGGGGTTCTATCCTAAAATGGATGCATTGCAGTTAGCACAACCTAATTAGCATATAACTTCTGTACAATCATAGAAACTCTATTCATGTTCATATTTTCTCTCAGAACTCTCCCAGCCCTCCGAAAAGCTAGAAACGAGAATGTAGAGTTAAGGATGGGAGATGATATATTGCTACTTCCACTTCTGTCTCTCTCCAGCAAGTACTTTCCATTTCTGTGGGGTTGAAGTGTTTGCTTTTAAAAGTAATTACAAGAGGAATTAAGGGTTTTACAATGGCTTTGTGGTAATGCAGTTTTAAATAGAGATATATCTGTGAACCCCTGCAATCTGACCTAATAATGTTTCCTTGGAATAATCACTGAATTAATCTCTGATGTAAAAACAAATTTAAAAAATCAAATGTTTTAATAGGTTACATCTGCATCTGACTTACTTATTAGCTGATTTAGCGTGTTAAATTTGCATTGACACCTAGCAGCTTACTGTATGTTAAGCTCTGTGAATACAACATGCTGTTTTCTGGTGCTAACAACAATTATGTAGTGCTAATAAAGTGCACGTTGACTTGCACAGTGCTATATAGAGACCTGTCAATCAAAACTGTCTTCTGAGAGAAGGTGAAAAAAATCTCCATGGTTTACTACACCCCATTAAGCTTCCTAGCCAGTTACAGCAGCTAATTCTAAGGATTTTTAACCTAAAATACACCTCATTCAACCTAGTCCTTTTTTCACATTTTAGAGTATTGTTGCTGTTGTTACTGGACACCACTTGTGACATGTCTGTCACTGGAGTCTGTAAATCTTCTAGAGGGAAGCATCGACACTGCTTGGTTACGATATCTTCTTGATCAGCACTGAAGTCCAGGTTTCTTTTTTACCTTCACACAGTTTCATGTTGTGTAACAGGTCTCACGCCCTGACTCTGTCCTACATCCCTGGTTAACTGAAACTCAGGCTCTGGAATTCAATCAGGTGAGCTAGAAACTTTTCAGGGTGGACACAAAGCACTGCAAGGCACTGTGCAGAGGGTGGGAGTGAGTTAAGCGCTTTGCCATACTCACAGCAATCGAATGTGAATTCAGCAGCTACTCAGGATTAGGTTTCTCTTATCAAGAAAGACAGGAGCTTTCCTGGAGTTATGAAATACTCTGTGGAAACAAATTAGTCCCAAGAAAAGTGGTTTTTACTCTTGAACTCATTATATAGTGTAAGGGCTGGATATTCAGCTTGGTACTTCAGGCTATGCAGATCTGAGTCTCAAGCAGTGTCATTTATTTGACATAGTTTAAAGCCACAACTCTAGCTGCAATTCAGAACATGAAAAATAGTTTCCACTGGATTCCCGTAGTTTCGACTTCATCACTTGAGTTACAATGATTTCTTGTTGCGCCTGAACAGAGTCCACAAACTCTGCAATTTACTGCTTCCTGCAACAGTCTGACACGGTCCCCTGTGGGAGAAAAATAAGTTAAACAGAGAACTTTTTCCTCTTAAGGCATTATATTGATCTTGCAGATGCTGAGTTGACTTACTGTGTTTTTCCTTAGAGCACTTGGCTGCAGATTCACTTAAGAGTAAATGTAAGAGCCCTATCATCTCATTTCCCCTTAAGCCTAAGCATTATAATCTCTGTCAGTCACTGACATGCAGTTTTAAAGATGATATTTAATAGTATGAAACAGCTCTTCAATGTTCGCTAAATTCCATGTCATTATTTCCCAACTATAACTATTTCATTTCTCTCAAAAAATCTGTGGTTTATATGCAGCCTGAATTTCAAGTGCAATATATAGAAAATATAAATATTTAAATTTGAGATACAGTTTATACTGTTCTTTACTGGAGTGTTTCTTCTTGTTTCAAAAACCGCAAGAGTGTAGCTTAAGTAGCCTACTCGAGAGAGCAAATTCATCATGTGTCTACTTCAAGGCTCTCTTGTTGTTTAAGTGCTAGCTAGACTGTGGTAAATAATCCACAGACCTTAACAGGAGGCAATGCTGACTCACATTCCTTCTGGAAGAACATCAGCTTGCATCTTTTGGTACCCTCCTCCTCCTTTCTTTTACCCCTTTTCCATCTCGTTTTCTCTGAGGTGGGAATGAAGAGGTTCTTTCATCCCTGGAGACTTCTGTGATGTTTATTTTACATAGACCTTTATAGTTTTATTTCAGCTTGACTGGGCTCCTCAAGGACAGTTTCCATATTCTGCAGTTAGCTACAATACATTCTTCCCTGCAGACCGCAATCTGCGTTTCCAAAATGAGGATGACTCTTGGCCTGTGCCCACAGACCCAGTGTTCTTACACAGCATGCATCCGTTGCCTTTATATCTTCACAGAAGATGAGGAACCTCCTCATAGGCTTTCCTATCTGTGAAGCTCTTTTCACATTCAGCCTTAAGCACGTGTGTCCCCATCAGGATACACAAAGATACATATATGTGTATGTATATAAAGGTGTGTAAAGGATATACAAAGAGTATGTGACCATTAGCTTGACCTCAAACGGGTAGTATGCAGTGATGTTTCTGTCCTGAGGCCATCTTGTAGACATCATCAGATGCACTGTGATAAGGCAACACCGCATCAATAGTGCAATATGATTCTATTTTGATTTAATGTTTGACAATTGACCTTTTGTGCTAGGTAACGTAAACATGAAATAGAAGAGGCAGTTTTGGTCCCAAAGGCTTACCGTTTCAGCGTACGAAACTAATGTACTAATCTCTTATCTGTTGTTGAGTAGTTGATGTGTGCAGAATGTGTAGCTCGAAGGCAAATTACATCGCCAGGGCACTTCCTTTAAAGCTCAGTGTGTGGCTCACCATCCAGGGTTACTCTTGTAATCTTCTGGTTGCTTGCTTTATTTCGAGTTGTTTGCATACCAGTGCTAAGGTGATTTTATGCTATTGGCAGTTTTGCCATAATTCAGCAAAAGCCAGTAACCTTTGCTACCTTTGCTTTCACTCCGCAGAGCTCATGTGGCTGACAGAAAATGACCCTGACTTCCAACTTATATTTCCACAGTGAAAGAGACTATGTTTAGAGCAAACGATTTTAACTTCCATTAGTAAATAAAGGAAAAAGATATTTTAATATCTGATACTGTGTTTTACAGGTAATTGATTTTAAAAAATGACTTTGCTTCCTCATTTATGGCTCAGAAGCAATAAAACCACCCCCCCCTTCAATTCAGAAATTCACCACAGAGATGTTGCAAGTAGAGAGAGCCAGGAAAAAGGAGAGTGTAAAATACTTTTTAAACCAGACATCACATTTCTCTATAATGGTGGATTACCGCAATCATTTTCCCTTCCTTCACAGAGCACAAGAGATATAATACTCATGAGAATTATGCCTCAGTCCTTCAAATGCCAATTACCATATTATACAGTTTAATCAGAGATGATATTTGTTGGAATGAGCAAGTTGCAGACAGCCACTGGGCATTACTGTGGAATGCAGGAGTAGAGGGAAGTCCTGCTTCACGTTTGGCTCTAAAAATTGGACTGCTTACGGGGTGTAATGTGCCTGGCTCAGGCTTTGGTGACATGGACGTTCATATAGCCGTCCCTTGTGCTGCTGTGTTGAGATCGGGCACAGATGCAGACCCTGCCTTCCCCCCTCCCCTCCTTTCTGCCCCATTCTGGTACGGAGCCTTTCATGGTCTCTGAGGATTGCCAGGACAGCTGTGGTGGCATGAGGAGATGGCTCTCCCAGAGCAGTGCACTACCCTGGCATTGCTGGGAAAAACTGAGGAGAGGGAAAAGGCTAAGCCTTTCCCAATTTTAGCAAAGCAGCACAATCTAGTATTTAATGCAAAATCTGGGGTAGCACTTCCGAGCTTTCATTTCAGTGCCGGTGTGTTTAAGGTCTCAATGACTGTTCTCCTCTGCTTTTGGCAAAGGCTCATTGCTGATGCTTTTAAGTGTACTTGTGCACAGAAAGTTACATGCTGGCTTTTCTGTAGCTGTCTTAGATATGAGCTAAAGATGCACCAATGCCTTTTGGAAAGAGGAAGGAGCATCTGAGAATATAGCTTATGAAGAAGAGCTCTCAAGACAAGTCTAATATGTTGATACAATCTTGTAGCATAGGGAAGACTTGGGGCTTTTTCTCCTTTTAATCTGTTAGTCAGAGGTGAAGTGTTGAGTAAGGGGAGGGGGGCTTATGAGGGGAAGAGGAGTCAGTGATACGCATTTCCATCTCAGATTAAAAAATGAGCATTTTGAAGAATTTTCATGAGCAGCAACAACTTATGGAACAAGAAAATGTAAAACAGTTTCCCTAAGTCTACCCCATGCTTCCCGTGAATGCTACTAAAAATTGCAGTGTGTTTTCCTACGGCTTTTAGTGGCTGCAGATGATTATGGGGTACTGTGACACAACAAATACTTGCAATTTCTTTTTAAGACCCAGGTGGGAAGAGAGTATGTACCTGTACTTTGGGTGCTTCTACTTTTTCTGTTCATAGCCATGATGAGCACTTTTTAATATTTTAATTTTTTTTCAATTTTACCTCTGCTGACTTCCTAAAAGGATAGCAAATAGTTTAATTGAATTAGGCTAGTAGTTTCTGATATGTACAAGCTCAGGCAACTCCCAAACTATGTGGGAAAACTGCCTTTTGAGAAGATTGTCACGGAGAAGATAAATATTTTGTAACAGTAGAAAGCATGAAAGACAAAGTGTGGTTGTGGTCTGTGGTGTTCTTCAGATTGTGTTCCTTTTAGGAGTTTTTTGCTGGTTAGAAAAACTGCTGGGTGCTTGCGTAACATCAGTTTTGCCGTTTTCTCTTTGATACGTTATCCAAGTTACGGTGACAACTGTGGCCTTAGAGTTGTTTACTTTATGGATGGACAAATAATGTGATCATTAAAGATGCATGCTGAGGTCAGAGGTTGGCTGATGTTTGTTTAATTGAGTCCCATGGCAGAAGCTGGAAAATCCTGGGCAGGAAAGGTTGTTGTTCAGGGCACATAAGAATGGTGAAATAGGCCAAATAATTTGAATCTGACCTTCCTGCATCTGGTGGGTCTTTAGGGTGTGGTGCCCACTGACTTTAAACCGCTTTTGCAATTTCCTGATCCTAAACATGCTAAATCTATTCCTGTGCAATACTGTAACACAAACTCAAGGTCCTAGAGTGTAAGATAGCTACTACTGGTTTTGGTATTTTTGAATTATTATAAACTAGATTCTACAATGCTTTAGTGTTTTACTTCACATCCAGTTAATGGAAAAAAAGAAAAAGAAGGTAAAACCTGAAAGAGGACAAAGTCCCCCTATTTTAAGAGAAAACAATTCTATACCCAAACGAGATGGCTGGCACAATTCATTGATGAACATGAACCCAGAACGGGCTGCCATTGCTGCTGATTTTGCAATGCAAACTGAAAAAGAGACAGATATTCCTGGTTAAAGAGATGGGAATTTCCTGGTGTGCACATAGCGCCAGTGGGTGCCAGGAACAGCAGAAGATCTTTCGTGCACAGAATAGGTTTAATGACTTAATGAACCTGCTGTACAGAATCAGTCAAAACCCAACAAGTAGAGGTTTTAGAAAAAGATGCTGACTTCTGGTAAGAACTGCTTATTTACCGGACTTCACTTATTTTATGGGCTATGATAGATCATTACTTTCAGATTATATATGAGGATAATTACCAGAATTTCAGTGAAGTAGCCATCTCTTTATTTTCTGGGAAAAGTTCATGTATATATATAAAAAAAAGCTCATTTATATACATGATTTCCCTCAAGAATACCCAAAAGCCCAAGGTTGTTTTAGCCAAGTGTTCTCCCTCTCAAAATTTAGGTTCACTAACATATAAATATCCTGTGGGCTATACTATCCAGGAGAAGATTAATAATGATAATTGTGAGAAAAAAAAATATTTTTTTGCACTGAGGCTGTAGGGAGACAGTCTGTTTATTGGCTGGAACAGATACTTGGCATGCTTGGATTATATTACTTTACCACTACTCACTGTGTTAAAGAAGTGCAAAATATTATTTTTGTTTTTCATGTGTCATATGTGTTAAGAACTTTGCATTGAATGAGAAGTGAGTGTACTGGAAACTCTCATAAAAACCCAGGGATGGTAATGGAAATGGTGGGCGTGTAAAGACAAAATCAGGTGGCTTAGAATGTGCTTATAGAAGTGAAAATTCTGGCTTAGGTACTTAGAGTATGATGTTACCTGCAGTGTAAACAATTTATTTACAAGACAGTAGTATATAACATTTGATATCTATAGCTGAGTAGTATGGGAACCTATGTGCATTCTTATGGTTATTTATATGGTGAAGGTTGAATATAAAACTCTTTGCAAAGTAAGGCAAAATTATTTTCATATATCATAAAGGTCAGACTCAACTAATCTCCAACAACTTCTTAGCAGAAGTAAAGCTGTGTATAGAAATGGGTTTGAAATTTTGCACTTATGGTCACATCCTCCCCTTGCATAAGGCAGAATAGATTCCTTATGTCCAGTTGAGCTGGGACAATTTATAGCATCTGGCAGCTCAGCTACATACATTTGTGCATACAGATTCAGAGGGGAATATTATTTTAAAAACATGCAAAATATTGTTTTCAGAGAAAAGGAAACAAAAGTTATGTACTACAAAAAACTTAAGACATGCCTCAGTCTCAGGTTTAGTGTGAGCCTTAGAAACCTGGCCTATGTTCCTTAAGTGGTTTGCAACCACAGGCCAACTTTCAAGGGGAACACCCTGCTCCCCATGGGGAAGGATTTATGATTTTATTCAGGATGTATGAAACGCAGTGATTTTGGCTGGATTTCAGGAAACAAAAGAGGGGGAAGTGTCTACATTCATTTACACCCCTTTCAGTCTGCTTGTTGTCAATGAAGCTTTAATGACAATGAACAAAGGCAGAACGTGGGCTACAGGATGGGAACCATGTGCTTTGTAAGAATGGCAAAAAAATTAAAAAAATTGCTGACCCTTCTGTGAGCGGAAGCTGCTCGTGCTGGCAGAGCTCTGAAAAACAAGGCTGCAGCAGAAAACAGCAGCAGATTCAGAGAGCCCCCATTAGGGACCTTTCTTCTAGATCCTGAGTTCTTGTTCTCTCTGACCTACTGAAATGATCTGTTATAATACAGCGTGAACTTAGTCTTTGGAAATACATGAAATCAGTTGTGTTTCCAAAATTCATGTATGTGCCGACAAGTAACTGTATTCCTGGAATATGCAGGAACTTTTCATCCCTTGAGCTGTGCAAATGGATGCTTCTGCATTTTGAGGGAAGCAGTTTGAAACGGAATTTTTAAAACCTAAGAAAAGTGCACAGTATCCAGCCAGTTGAAGAAAATGCTTCCCGCTGTTCCTTCTCACTGATAGTTTAATGTTATCTAACACATGGTAATTTTCATTTAATGAAAGCGGTGTGTGTGGGGAGAATCGCTATCTAAAATAAGCAGTTTCTGAGCCAGATCCCTGGCTTGCATCCATTGCCTCTGCACCGTTGGTGCACGAGGGAATTCCTCGGTACCGCCGAGCCGCAGGAGCCTGGCCCCCGCAGCACCCTCTCGTTCTGCCTTTCACGGGGGGAGCACGCCCGGGACCTAGCTGAGGCGAGGCAGGAGGGATACTTAAACCATTTGTGAACTCTGGCAAGCCCCAACTGCTGAAACAGCCCTTGGGAGGATGTTGCAGCTGAACGCAATTTTGAACAGTCTGAAGCAGCTCCGTGCTGCTGAGTGGGGTCCCAGCAGGCCCCCACGCGGGACGGAAAGTCCTGAGACTCTCATGGATTCTTGTTGCTGCGCTCGGATCTTGCTGCAGGAGGTGGGGACCGAGAATCTGCCCCCAGATATGCTATCAATAGCTTCAAAAGAGAGAGACAGGCTTTGCTGGATGGGAGAAAAGACTCCTGCCTATCATCGAAACATATCTGCAGTTTGTAAGCAAAGCAATAACTTAATAATACACTGGAAGTAACAGGTATTGCCTGGGAGGCTGAAAGTGAGAACTGAACTGGAGAGCTGTGTTCCACCTGGGATCTGCGAGAGCCTTGAGGTCATTGACAAAGATGTCTTGACTTGAAACTGTAAACTTTCTTTGGGATATGCTCTGTGCTTGAATAATCAAGTATGGAATGATTTATTGACATTTTATGCAGATAGAAGAATCAGTCTAAAGGGAGACAAATACGCTATTGAAATAGGTTTCTTTTTGATAGAAATAAAAATAAAATGCTTGGCTTGTTTTGCATCATGATGTAGCTTGCAACCTTCCACATGTCCTTAGAGAGAGAGGGTTCATACCCACTACAGATGTATAATGTTAGCTATCATTAAATTTTTCACATAGTATCCAACACGTGCACATGGTGGACTTCATTACGGCTCAACGAAAAGCTTTCACAGCCTCAGATTAATTAAAAAACAGCGGCAATGCAGCAGCATGCCCTTATGAAACCAGAAAATTACCGCTAGAAATGTTAACCACAACAAATTTGAAGTCTGACAGTCTCACCATACTAAGCTGCTCATGTCTGTCTTCCTTCTTGTTTACTAATATTCTTAAACACATGGTAAAATTTTAAAATGTAATTACACAGTAGATACTTGACTGGAAAACTTTCCCTCACCTGTAGTATACGTCTGGCTGCTTTGTTAACATTGCCATTCAGGTACAACTTGAAATCAACAGAGAAAGTTATTGCAGAACTTGCACAAGAAGGTCACAAACTCCCTTTGAAAGCACTGATACTTCCTTTTGTTCACTCTTATGTATCTGATTACAAATTACTAAATCCTACTGCTATTTGAGAACTTTTAGATTCTAATCAGTACTTTGATGAATGTACAGCACAATAATGCAGATGAGTGATGTCACCCTTTATGCATACAGCAGCATGCATGGACAAAAATGCGGAGAAACCGTTCAAAAGCATTGGGACCTTTGTGATCTAGGAGCTTCCTTTGTAATCAATCCTGACCGTGAATTGTTGCCTAACAACTAGACATTGTTAAAATGTCCAATTAAACGTTTAACAAAATCACATAAATACAAGATGTTCCGCTTAAAATGTGAAGAGTTGCCTTTATGTTGATAAAATAGAATGAAAATCTGGAATAAGGAAATGTTACAGAAATTGATTTGAATAAATGAGGAGGAAACATAAGTAAGTTTCAGCAATGTCAGCAAATTTAAGATATTTGATGAAATGATGCAAATGAAATGTAACGTAATGAAAGGAAAACAATGTAGCCAGGTGTTAATAAATAAGCAAAAAATTCCTAAAAGCTAGGGTGTTTTCATAAAATGTGATGAAACCAAGTCATTGAAGTAAAAGTTATGATATAAGTATAAATACCATACTGTGTCTTTTTTTTTACTGCAGATGACATGGTCCTGACATGTTCTTTTAGTCCGTTTAATACACTTATATTCAGTATTTTCACTGGGTGTGAAAACTCCATAGGGCTATTCTTTACACTAAAAAACTGCGCTGAAGGGGTGCGAGGATGGTGCTATGAATTTACAAAGGGGAAGGAATGCAGAGATCTGCCTCTCTGATACCTGCTCAACATGAGCTGATGTCCCAGAAGGGATAATGCCTGTCCGTTCTTATATAGTCTTTATATTTCTTTGCCTGGGTGGTTTTGCACTGTAACATCAATGTTCTTTTAACGTGGATTATGAAGGAGTGACCTTGCCTTCTTTTAAAACACACCATTAACCTAGGATAACTGGGGAATTTCCTGTGAAGAGGACTTTCTTGCCACCTCGCACCGTGTGTGGGTAGTTGCGTGTGTTGTTCTTCTGAGGCTACCCATGAAAACGATAACAGGAAAAGGAAATGTAACCAAAGCATACGTTCCTAAATGCTACGTGGTGCCAAGAAAAGGGTTCTCTGTAGAGGTGCTGCAAACTGAAGGCACCTACCTTTTAGTAACCTTCCTCCTTTTCTCTGTCAGGGACTGCTGACACTCCCAGCCCTTTAGGCTGGTGCATCTGAAGTACAGGAAAAAGACTTTTCCTGTAGAAGTTGTTTGAGTTTCTTAGATATACTTCCTCCCTCTTAGGTAATCAATGCTGCTTATCGGTCGTAAAAGTGATTAAACAATCTGCTGTGCTTATATCAAACTGGCGATTGAAATAGCATAAACATACTAAACCACTTGGAAGTTTGTCACCAGAACTGAACAAGTATTCTATGGTACTAGCTGTGATCACGGTTATACATTCAGTGTAGTTTGTTTTCAATTCAAGTCCTAGAAAGCAACTTCTGCGCTGTTGTAAATTTAACCTATATCCCTTTATTTTCTATCCTGTTCTTTCTCAGTGTGTGTATATATATTTATGCAACTCCAATTGTCTATGCTGTTTTATCTGGGAGGCCCATTATACAAACCTAATGCTTTTCCCAGCTGCAAATAAGTTCTCCGTGCAGTGTGTCACTTTTCATTATCGTGGGGTGCTCTTTTCAACACTTAAGCATGTCGTGTCGCCACATGATTAACATTTAAAGCAGTAGTACACTGCTTTTAGCAGCGAAAGTCGGTATTACTTACGTACTTGGTTCCCTTGTTGATTGTCATATGGGAAGTCACTATCCTCTAACTGGACAAATTTCTTCCAAGTGAGCTTGAAATAAACACGGGTAGTAACACTGTATCAATTCATTTCATTCCCCCTCCTTCCTCTTCTTCCGTCATGTCTAATACATCTGATGCACTTCAAAAGATCCTGGGCATAAGATAAGCTGTAAGAAGTCTCCAGTTATTTCTAAAGAGATCAGGGAGTCTGAAACATTGGAAGGGGTCACCTTGAATCTGTGTAAGTATGAAAAAGGCAGGCATGCTAGCCCAGATGGTCTTTCTTTATACTTTTTATGCTATAAAGAGGGGCATTACTGTTGCTGGGAAGGAAGGGTTTTTATGATCAAGAGCAGAAGAAAAGGATTTAGAATTGTTAATATACTGCTTGAGTGCTTAGCCATTTATATTTACAGTAATTGCTTCTGGAAAAAAAAAGTCCTTTTCCTGCCAACATGTAGGAAAAATAAAGGCTGATTGAATTAAGTCTGGGAACCAGTTTGATTAGAAATTGAAACAAATCTCCTAGGACTCTAGGAACCTGGTTCATTTGTGGCATTCCTTCCATACTCTAATGGGCTCTAATGCTTGATACTGAATGATAAGAAATGCTAGTTTCTGAAAACAGCTGTTGTGGGTTTGGTAGTTTGGAACCACATTTTGAGAGCTGAATGTAAACCATAAATAAATGGAAATGCAGGCAAGTCAGATTGTTCTTCCAGATATGATTTGAACCAATGGTCATTGTTTCCAAAAAGTTCACAAAAAAGCACTAGAATTACACCTTTCACTTTTGGAAAGAAAAGCAAGATCACCATTATTCCAGCAAGTGATACTGTATAAAATGTCTGTAATGTGTAATGGCATGTGTATGCTATGTGACTTTTAATAGGCACTTGGAGGTACTCTACATATCAGCATTTTGGTATTTTCTGTTTACTGAACTGTAGCCCAGTGCCGTTTTGCTGGGATGGTGCAAGTATTGGTTCAGAATCTGATTAAAAGAAAAACATTTCTGTTCTAGACTCTTCTTAACATAACTCAGGCCTTCAAATACCTGAAAATCATGACCCCACTTTCTAACTTTTCCATCGCTTGTTAAAACTTGTAAGGGCTGTTTGGCTATTAGTGCCTTGCAGGGCTTGGAGCCCTTCACCTCTTGCATCGTTCCCAGTGCAAACTTGAAAATGAGTTTCTTGAGGCACTTAGTGGGCCACAAATTGTGAGCCAAGAGCGAGAAAATCCTTCGGTCGCTAGATGTAGCAGTGTGCTTCACTTCCCTGCTTTCTTGCTCCTGTTACTTCCACTCATCGCAGTTGAATTAGGTCAAAACTCCTTGGGCCGTCCCTGACGTAACCCGCAGCTCGCAGACTTGTGTGTCACGATCCGAGAATGGAGGCTTTGAGGATGGGGGTAAAGGTTTCCCAGCCCACCAGCAGAAAATCTGCTCAGGGACCTAAGATTATGGATTTCTGGTGGTTTTGCCCATTTCGCGAGTCATGGATAAAACCAAAAAAGTCACACGTGGACTCACTGCGTGAAATGTTAGTGGAAGTAAACAAACACTGAAACAAAGAAGAATATTTATGGTGCATTTATGAAACACAGGCTAGGAAAGGAGTTTCTCCTCTGCCAGTCTTGGAAATAAACTCTGTGGTTTTACATATTTTTAAATGGAAAATTGAAAGTTTCCTTCTATTGGTGATTGTAGAGATAGTCTTTTTAAAATGAAGTTGTGTAATAACAAACACATTTCACAGGTAGCTGTGTTTTCCCGGTAGCTCTTTGAAAATGACAAATTAACAATGATTATAGTTTTATATAATGTATAATTATCTATTATTTACAGAATAAAGAGTGAATAGTGAAAGTAGAGGTCATGCCATAACATGCAGTACATGAAGTGCTAGAGAAGAATACTTTTTTATGTGGCCACTTCTTTCATGATTCGGAAAATGTTTCTAAAATACAGCCTTGATAGGCATTATATTTAAAGCTGAATTTCATGAAGCAGACTGCACAATAACTAATTAACATTGACTTCATTTTTAAAATCTTAAAATGTTTGATTTTTTTGGTATCAGCTAATCATAGTAGAGTCTTGTTGAATGCAATTGTTACTGGATTATTTTTGACATATTATAGAATATATGTCAGAACTGAACAATGTAAATTCAGCCTGCTTTTTCGAAAACAGGTTTTCACCAACTTCAGTGTGCGATGGAATGATATTTGATAATTTTGCAACAATTGCAAAATGCAGTTATTCAGAGAAAAATATTTAAAGAATTGTATGTATAAGGTGTGCAGTAGCACTTTGCATACAAAAATCTTGTGCAAATAGAAATAATAAACCCCATGTGGTGTAACCTGGAAGTATAATGCATGGACACTGTACATGTAGTTCTGAAAAAACTTTTTATAACCTGGCTTCCTTAGAGCAAATTCATCAGGATGCAGTTCACCAGGATGATCTACTGAAGACAGATCTATCTTCTGCCTTAGCAACACACAACTTTTACAAAAAAGAGGTAATCTGAAGCATTCGAATTATAAATGTTTACAAGTCATTGAAATATAAAATTTATTAATTACATTCAAGAAGTAAAGGCAATAAAAAAAATGATGAGTTAGCAGGTTCAAATGAAGGTTGTATGACATCTACCGAACATTTCTGTGACCCAAAACTGTGGGCCAGATGAGAGGGACAGGGGGAAGATGGTGATGCATAGTTGATGCTTCAATACATTCTTGTACATTTTCTATGGTTTCAGTTTGCTTTGGTTGTATGTCTGATTAGATCGGCTGGATGGCTTTCATGCTCACTTGGTCACTGTGCCCAGTGCATTCCTGCATGCAGTTCATGACATATGGATGTTGGTTAAAACCTGTAGAATACCCCACCTACCTAAAAGATTGTTAAAGGGTTTTGTGGACGCGATTTCAGTCTCAGGCTTAGGAAAAAGAAAGGATTAATTTATCACTGGAGGAGGAAGGAAGGAAGCTGGGAAAGGGAAGGAGGAGGCAGCAGTGGAAAGGTAAGCAAGAGAAAGTGAGAGAAAGCATCGGGTGTAGAAGTATGAAAGAATGAGGTGAATATAAATGAAGCAAAAAAAATGCAGTCAGGCATTGTTTTTCTTTAAATGCCCTGTAAGCAGAGCCGTCAACAGGCAGACAATTATCCCACCAGGCACTTTAGATTGCATTAGGGTGCAAGGCAAGCTTTGCTCTCCATGGTTTATGATTTCATTTGAACCCCCTGAAAGGATAAATGATATAATTTGTGATGTGACTCATACAGGAAAGCAGATAATCAGTGGCGTGCCATAATACAAGTGAGAAAAAGACAAAATAACAGTCAAGGATCGGTTACAGTAGACATTGTGTTCCTTTTATCTTCTGATATTATTTATCATATTAGTATTATCATTATTATTTGCTAACGTTATCATATCACCTAGTGACAAAAATTCAAGGCTCAGAGCCAGGATCCTAGACAAAACAGCCTAATGCTTATGGCAGTTTCTTCCTTTGTTGGCTATTAAATTGTTTCTGTGAACGAAAATAACGATAACAACAAGCAGAAATGTGCACCATGCTGTGACCAATTTCCTGCCACACTATGAGTGATGCACATAACTGCCTTCTGCAGCTGTAACGATGCTCTTGGATGGAGGGAGCCTGAGTGCAGACCTCAAGAGTGTGGCTGGAGTGACCTCCTGAACTGCGCTGTTAACACTGAGAAGTTTTTCAGACTGCACAGCTTCCTGCGTACTGAGAAATGCAAATACAAGAAAATAGGTGTGACAGGGCTGGTTGGCATTCAGACTGAGATTTCAGTATTGATTTACTGTGGGGATATCAGTTCTGTGGCGAGGTTAAAAACTTCCTAGCTTACCATCTGTATCTGCATTTTGCTGCCTTTTCTCTTCCTGTGTTTTTATTTATTAAATTACACTAAAGGGCACCGGAGCAAACCCCTGATGAAAATGAAGTGCCCTGTTTTTTCCAATAAATGAATAATCATTTTAAAAAAAGGCTATCATCGGCTTTATGCAGAGCCTTGAGCTATGCTATGTGTCATATTTTTCTAAAACCCTTTTGTTAATACTTTTGTAGGCAGACTTGAGAACTCCAAGAATTAGCTAATGTTACACCAGCAAAAATGTTTCTTGAAAAAGACAGATATAAGGAACATTTCTACTGGGGATTACATTCGGTCATATTTTTTCCATTAGATTGCGCTTCTGTGGAGTTCCTAGACTCTCACTGGAAGATCCTGCTGGCTCTTGGACTGTGATGCAGAATGTCCCTTACGTTCATTAGTAGCTTATATTGGAAGCAGAGGGCTTCTGAGCTTTTCAGCTGTAATTCAACAACATTAGTCTTAGGCAGGAAAGTGAAAATTTATTTACTGAAAGTAAAATATTTATTTTGGCCAGAATGCAATTTTTGGCACTAGTACTGACGCCTTTTAGGTCAAATTTTGGTAGTAGGCTAGTAAGCCTGTGATTACAAACACAGGCGAATTTAATAAAAGTTAGTCCAATCCCATTCCTCTTGGTGTAAATCCAGAGTATTTTGCTGAAATCTATTGCCATCTGACTAAACTTTCTGTTTCTAGGGTCTGCCAGTGTACACAGTGTTTGGTGTTATCAGCCCGGAGTACGTGTATATTTAAATTTTCTCATTATCACAGAAAAAATAGCCAACCCACTTTATAATTAGCTATGAGTGTAATGACAACCTAGCAATCCTAAGCAGGTGATGTAAACTCATGTTACTGGTGTGACAATTATCTGGTTTAGTAATAATGATCAACTGTAGCAGCAACAATAATAAAGCAAAAATGACCTCCTGAGGAAAGTGAGTATTACTATCCCTTTTATGCAGACAAACTGAACACAAGAGGTTAAACAGCCTGTCTAGCACTTCCATGTAAGGTGGAAATGAAACGCGTGTAGACAAATGATGAATTATGCCACGTGCATAGCGTTACTTGTGACTTTTAGATCAAACTTTGCTGTACTTCTACTTTAAAGCTTGTAGAGGTAATCAAACCAAGACTAAGTGCTTCCCTTCCCTACAAGATGAAACTCCTCGATGTGCTACACAGGAGATTAGTTTAGTAAAGAATCTTTGCTTCATTGCACTCAAAAAAATATTTTCTGCTTGCATGTAATGGGATGTCTTTTTCCTTTGTTTTCTAGTTGGTCACCATCTTCCTTTTCCAAGAGGACAGCTGTTAGCAAGAGCCATACAGTTCCTGTAAAAGTCTGGCCTTTGACAGCTCAGAGAAGACAGTAATTGTAAGTTTGGAGTCTGTAAGAGTTAGTCTCCATGTTTTCCAGGAGGCTGTGTAGGCAGTAAATGCTGGTATTTCACGCAGTGGTCACCTGCTAGAGAGGTGTGACTACCTGGGGGTGCTGGGCCACGCAGAGCTCTTGGCACTCTGCAGAATTGGCACTCTCATCCAAAGAATTAACACAAATTTTACTCGCTCCAGAGTTTCACCTCTCTTTTGAGTGTCCCAGCCATTCGACCAGAATTTCCAATTGTGATTCCCTAAATTGAGACATTGGAAACAGGAGCCAGATGCTTAAACTTAATAGAATAAACTTGCTGTGGAGGCTCTGAGCATGCTGCACTCATAATGTCAAGCACCCTAATGCAGATACTTCAAGCTCAGCAGTAGGTATCTAGATTTAGCAGCTAAGCCTAAATTTACACTTTTAGATCTGGCCTGTGCTTTTAGATGTCAGAAGTTATTTAAGCAGCTATTAGGCCTGCAACAAATTGCAGTGGAAAGATCAACAGAGCATGGAGAAGCTCTGTTTACAAGGTACCAGAGACCACTTGCGTAACAAACCTGTCAATGATTTATAAAGTGTACAGACACAGTACCACGGAAAGTCTCACTCAAAACAATTGGTTACTCATTACCACATTGTTTCAGTGATCTTCTCATCTTACTGGATGTGCTGGACAGCAGGAAGGCCTGCCCATCTCTTTAGCACCTGATGATCCTTGGACAACTTTGTTGCCCTCTCTGTAAATTAATGTCAGCATTCCTGCAGAAGTGTAGCACTGCCTACTGAAGTACAATGCCTGTTTTATTTGAATGTTCTCTGGGAAACAGTTTAGAGAGCATCCGTATCAAACAATTTCTGCACTGCAGTATTTGTACCTCGAAGAGTTAGGTCAAGGGTTTTGGATCAAAGCCTAGCCGAGACTGCATACATCATGGGGCCCGGGGAGAGAAGCATTAAATTTCTTGCTTAAAATTGGCTGTTAAATGCAAATGCATCATCCTTTGTGTTATATAAAATCCAAGCTGAGTGTTCTGTATTTTCTTGAGGCAGCAAACTGTTGAACAGGGTCCCCTTCATTTCAAGGTCTTTAAATCAGGCTCTTGATGAATTCATTAAACTATATATTCATTATAGGTGATGAAAAGTATATAACCTTTCCGGGAGGGAAGTGGTCTGCTCCATAAATAAATCTAGCCCTGTAAATTAAAGATGTGCTAGAATGAAATACCTGGATCCAACAGTGCTGTAACTTGAGCAAGGCAAGTATTTGTAATGGTAGCTTTGGGAAGGAGGCTACTCACAGTGGAATGGATGAACCTTACGAAGTGCCCTGATGGTCTAAGAATCCAGGCTGCACTGGATCAGGGGAAGAAGTAAATTCCAGGATCAAGGTCCCTCAGGGAGGAAGCCCTGCCAGAGTTTCTCTTTTGCAATATATTGAGCTCCTGTCTGAGCATGACCTCAGATCAAAAGCACTGCAGTACTACACTAACAGAGAGGCCTAACAAGCCAGAAGGTTTTGGATTATATTCTGAGAAGTTGTCTCTTATGATCTGTGTCCTTCAGGGGATCAGAGGACAGGTACTCATGGAACACTCTCCCTAGTTTCTTGCTCTATTTAATAATGAGTTCATTGCTTTCTGTATTGTTTGCAGTTCCCCATGACTATGAAAACTGGCTCTAGCATTGAAAGCACTGTAGTAGCCTAAGGAAGAATCAACGAGTCGATGTGTTCCACATATCTGTGTTGGCCAGAAACATAGAAAAGTGCATGGTCTTTCTCACTGTTGTTTTCAGGCCAACTACTATCAGGTGGCAACTAAGTACTTAACCAGATCCATATCCAGTAGTGTCAGGTGAGAAACAGCAGACATACTCCTATGCAAGAAGGTCAGGAATAGCCTTTGCCATATCTTGCTAGTGATTTTCCTGACATGCGAGGACAACTTTGGCTTCCTGTGGGTTATACTTCATGTATATCCTAAAACCAAAACATCATTCAGCCCCTAACTTAACCAGAGACTTCAAAAAAGCCCCAGTCCTCTACTTGTATTATCAAAATTTCAACACTTTGGTGTTGGGATTTTTTTGTTTTGGTGTCGTGTCGTGTCCCGTCCCCCGTCCCCCCCCCCCTTTCAAATGAACTGTGAAGCTTTGCATACTTTGGTTCTAAATGTAAGTGCACTGCAGACATCGATCCAAGGCACCATTTTCTGACCTTTTTCTCAGTTGCAGCTTGTTCATGGTATCATTGTCAAATTTCTTGGCACAGGGAACTGGCCACAATTGGTATACTCTGCAGCGCTTGCTATAGCGGTTGGATGCCAACGAAGAAGCTTTTATAGCAATGGTAGTGTTACAGCATCTCAGTATTTTTTCTTAACGGTTGGACACAGTCCAGTCACAAACATGGTAGGATACAAATGTAATCTGTGTTCGTGGAAAAATAAACATCCCAGGTAAGACCTAAGTAAATCCTCCTCAGTACTGACTGTGACCAAGGTATGAGCCAGATCAAGTATGGCGAAACAAATATTGTCCTCATATAAGGTTCATATGAAAGCTCTACTGTATTAAATCTGTAGTTGTTTTACATTGGAATACCAATTCATGCTACAACCAACTGAAATCTATTAATTGCTACCTTAATTTTTTTAAGTTGGGACTCTCCCTCCTCACCCTTTCCCAGCAATTGAATTTTGATCCTGTGGAACCAATTCTGCTCTCAATGAAGCTCTCAGGAGCCCTGCAAAGCTACTGTAGACAAAGGGGCTATAGTTGGTCACTACCAGACACAATGTACTTTTTTTTATGGTTTAATGCAGACTCAAAATAAGAGCCACATTTTTTAATTTTAGCATGACAAATCATGTGCACCCACAAATCATGCTATTGTCATCAGGGTCTTAAAAAAACATTCTTGGAGAAAAAGTAGACTAATGCAGTTAAACAAAGTACATTACAGGAGGAGGAGAGGAAAATCCACAGAGGCGGAAGGGGAAATTAGTGTACGACTTAGTAGTGCCTTTAAAAATCTCTCTTTTGTGCATGAAATACTAAATAGTGGGCTGGAAAAATGTAGTCTTCCTGCAAGAATGTATTGCTTCCTTCACCATAAATATCAGTGTCTCAAAATGAAAGTTTGTCAGTGCGTGAATTGTACTTTTATTGTGGTGCAAGCAAATGCTTTGTGCTGTTGAAAGAGTCTTCCTTAATAAAATGCGGAGGCTAGAATGGTAAATCTTTTGAAGTTTCTCCTAAACATGTAATATTTAGCTTGAGAAGCAATAGTGAGGAAATGAACACGATAAGAGCTCATTCAGTAACAGCCCTAAATTGATTATTTCCTTCCTTATGTAAACTTATCAGTGAGCCCTTTGGGCTCACTTCCGAATACCAGCTCAGCACAAGAGTCTTATCACAAGGAAATGGAATGTAAAAGCCCTGACAATTTTGATAAGGCACGTACTTTGGTTATGATCCTGTCTCACCCCTCCTCCCTTTTAAATAATTCATCTGCACTAAAAGGGGAGATGCCCTGCCTCTAACTTTTGTATAAATATAAGTTGATGTTGTTATATTCAGAGTAAACCCTGATTATTTATTCTGCTGGTTTCTCAGAATATTCCTAGGTAAAGAGACTAGAAGATATATTGACAATTATAAGCAGCTCTGGAATGGAGTGGCATTGTGCTCTGAATAGATTATTTCTGAGTTTTTAGAGACGCTCGTATGTCTTTTAGACACAATCTAAAGATTCTCAGTAGAGCGGATACCGTAGGAAACTTAAGGCTCTCTGTTTTTATTTGCCACCTTCACCCCGTCCATGATGCCGTCTGTGGGTCTCGCAGCTCCATGTGACGGCAGAACCCAGACTGAATAAGGATCCAATAGCTAACAGTACAAAAGTCAAACAAGCAAACAAAAAACCCCTACCACGCAAACACCAAACCACACACACAAACATACATATGGCAAAAGAAAACTGGCAAGCAAGCTCTACCCGCCAACCACCACAGCCTAAAACTTCACAGTTCTAGCAGCCAGAAAAACAGCAAAGCAGCCCAAAATACAAATTTAACTTCATTCACTTGTCCCAGTAAAGTAATAATTTAAAAGTGTACGTAACAAGTTTTGTGGTTCATTGCATTCCAGGACAGCAAAGCCTGATAAAAGTGCTCAAATGACAGTACTGTTTTTGTTTGAGATGTGATGACATGCTCCTTAAGCAAATGTTATAGGCAGAAAATCCATGACCCGGTAAAATACACTCCAGACCATCAAAGTACTTCTACAGCTTGATGAAATCCACTCGTCTCTAGCAAGAATGACCTAAAACTCTTTAGAGGGAAAAAAAAGTGTGGTGGAATTCAGAAAGAATGTTTTTTAAGCAAACAATGCCATACCAAAGTTGAGTGTAACTTTTCCAGTGAAACCTAAAACTAAGGCAAAATTTCCTGATTTATTTTTTCCGCAGAAACTCAAATCTTGAGTCATTTTATGCAAATTAGGGAAAAATCATGACCGAAGCTGGACTGACATATGATTTTGATTGGCTACTTCGCAAAATCTCCTCTCAGGAATACTCATCATCAAAACAATGTCATAAATCAAGAGAGGGCTTATCCCAACAGTTTTGAAGTTCATTGTAAAGATAGCATTGATTTTAATAGGGTTAGGATTTCTCCAAAATTTTCATGATGCTTTGCCCCTAGACTTCTTCACAAGACATCCTGAATGCTTACTGTTGAAGAAAAGGTCTGTTCCGATGGCAAGTATATTTGGTGAAGCAGTGTGATTGTGACAGAAAAAAGACTGGAAAAAGGTCATGGACCAAATCCAGAATGTACCTACGTGCGCACGATGCCCCAGAGGAAAGGAAGGCTTTCTGATGAAAGACTTGGGGTCAGAGTAGATGAATCTACGTTGCCTTTGCTCTGTCTTGGTGTGCAATATGAACTTTCATAACTCTGTGCTTTCTACGCCATACTGATACCACCACATATGTAACAAATTGTATGTACCTGTAAGAAAATCTTGTTAATATTTTGGGAAAAAAAAAATCAGAATTAAAAGGCATAAGGAAAAACTATAAACTTGCAAAGTGAATGCTAGGTAGCAAAATAAGAGAGGGCGTAACAGCATTGCCTGTCATTTATTTTTTTGGGCCTAGAGCAGCAAAGTCCTCAGGGAAAGGAATTACAGTAGGAGATACTATCTTATTTTAGTGCTGTATTTCCTATCTTAAATTCATAGCGCGTAGGATTTTCATTGTAATTGGTATAATCATTCATGAGTCTATTTTGTTACACAAGCAAGTAAAGAGCACTTTGCTGCTCCATGAAGCCTGGCTTGTTTTATGGAGTTTAAATTAAGGCCTTCAAGATATTAGTAAGGTGGACAAATACTATTGCTGAAATTTTCAATCTAACAACCAAACTGGTGTTCAAAGCAGAGAGCAGATGGAAGGGCTGGGACTTTGCACCCATTTCTGTAAATGCTGATGTTTGTGTTTAACTCCGTAGGGAAAAAAATTTAGTGACTTCAGATACTCTACAGCAACTGGCTGTAGCATGCATGGGTTTTGCTTTGTGACACAGAGCTCAAGCACTGGAGGAAGTGCAGAGCAAATAATTAGATGGTCTGTAACATAGCACAACCTCGGTTCATAGTAGGCTTTATTGGTAGTGATAAAAATGAGGGTGGCATTATACCAATCAGTCATTGATTGCTTGAAGGTAGAGAACAGGGTAAATTTAGAGAGAGCTTTCAGGGAGAGTTCTCAGCAAAGTTCAGTTGTCCATCTGCAATATGCATGGCTGAGCTTCTTCGGGTTGGGTTCTGCCACCTTTACTGAATGTAGTACTATACTATGAGAAGAGGCACATCAGAAAATGTTTGTGGTCTGCTTGAAGGTGGCGGAATTGGGTATTTATTTAGGTCAAATAGACTCAAGTACTTGGAGACCTGGGGAGCTTATGTAAGGCACTGGCTAAGTGAGCATGGTATGAAGGAGCTACATACCGCACAGCTGAAGAGAGGCACGGATGGAATAACTGCATGTTCTCTGAGTAGGTGTCTGCCGACATTTCGTGGTGATCTGGAGACAATTGTGTGGCCAGAGACTTTCTAATAAAAAAATCTGCAGGGTCCCAGTGAAAAAAGCCCCACAGAACTCTCCCCAAAACTTATGAAAACAGACCAGACGAAGAAAAGGATTTTCATATCTTGTGCTTATTAATTGTGAGGTTTGGAAACACATAAAGATCACCTACTACCCGGGCCAGCCTTCAGGCTTCTGTAGTACTTTGAAAGAGTTTGGGCTGAATTCAGGTCTCAGGTATTTTAAAAGATAAACCAGTACATTTTCTTGTCTTGAAACTTGCAGGAACTGTTTTAAGGAGTTCAGCTTGTCTGTTTGGGTTAAGTAGAAGGGCATGAAGTTAGGCTGGTTTATTAACTAACAATAAATATGTTTCCTTCTTTGCTAAACAGGTACACGTTGCATGAAAACAATACAGAATGCATGTGCAAGGATTCCATCAGGTAACTATATGTTTACAGCCAAAATTAACTGCAAGATAGTTTTCTTGTACCTGAATTCAGCTTTTGAAAGAGCATTTCCGTTACTTCTCTTTGTCCTTTTTTTACAAGCTACAGTTTTTCCACTGATTAAATATAATTCCTGCTAATAGATGATGTATTTTCTGCAATGTTGGTAGTCCTGAATAGTTGCTGTAAAAGATACAAGTCTTGAATCAAAATGTGTTTATTGTCTACTGTAGCTCTAGTGCCAGTTATGTATTTATTAGATATGCGAAGCTGCATCATACATTGTCACCTGCATTTCCAACAAGCGAATAAGAGGTCAGGTGAGGAACATATGTTCATTTTGCAGGCTATCACAAGATTCAAGGGAGTGGTGTAACTCAGGAGCCTCTCTGCCAGCTGGTGTGATAAGCAATGAGGTGACATACAGGTTAGTGTTCTGTGCCAGACTCGAGTGCTGAGGAACAGTGCAAAGGTTGTGTAACATGGTGGGGCAGCGTGTAGCTGCTCCAGTGAGAAAGTTCCCAGGGAAGGGTTGCAGCCTATCTTACCTGCATGCTTCACGTGGCAACATCACGCTGTGGAAGCAAATTATTATCACCTCCTGGGGCCATCTTCTCAGTGTTGTTTAGCGCCCTGTGACTGGAAGGGTTATGGTCAGAGCAGGTGCAGGTTGTCCTTTGTATGAGAGCCCTTCTGCTTGCTTGAGAACCAGCTGTTTACAGTCAGCCTAGGGGTATTTAGCTCATATTTTTGTTTCTGTGGACATGTAATACAGGTGACACAATTGAGATCTGAATCACTGCCAGTATAAGTGGTAAAAATAACATGGTGCAAAACAGATTCTTGTCCATCTCAGCATCATGTGATAAGCCAAAGATACGATCTACAGTGGCTTCACAACCAAGCTGGAGATAGGCATTAAATTGACTTCTGGCTTAATATGGTTGTTCAGCATGGTTTTTTTCATGACCCCATGAGTGGTGTAACAAAGAACACTGCACACCAATCTGTGAAATTGCTATGTTTTAAATGTATGTTGAATTCTCCACTCCATAGAAGCTGTACTATGGAGTAGACACATTTCCTCTTTTGGAGAGTTAATCTCATAAATTAGCATTACAACAAAGCCTGAAGAAGCTACCTCCCCTTCCATTTCCTTTTCTTTTGTGGTAGATCAGTTATTCACAAGACATTCTTAGTTTCAGGAACCAATTCTTTGTTTTGCAAAACCTTGTTCCACCCCTGCTGTCTAGTAGAGACCTGTTCCAAGCTGTGTTCCACTGGCTGGGAACATGCACAGGCAACAGAAATGCTTTTATTACAAAACAGTCTTTGCAAGCATTGTATCTGCTCCCCGCCCTAAAGATTTTGTTGAGAACAAGTAGACCTGTATGCATTTCCCTTGGGAAATTCTCCTTAGTGGCTTTAAAAACTGTTACTAAAAATCTGCATTTGAGGAAATAGGCTATACATCAAAATAAGCGAAGAGATTTCTCAGACATCTTCCGTCATGATCTGTGACGCTTCAGTGCTAGTCATTTATACTACCATGGGAATACATTTCTAAAGTAGCATGCATTGTTCTGCTTTTAATGGTTCCCAAATCTTGACTCAATTCTGTGAGGTACATTTTGCTTAATTACATCTAGTATTAGAGTTTCCATTCCTTCAGGTACTGGATTCCCTGCTAGTGATGGAAATGACACCTTTCCTTTCATAACCAGTAATCGTAATAACTGTAATCTACACTCTGTACATTTATTTTGTGTGACATCATTGACTCTTGAAGCTTGCATATCCAAAGGTGACCTTGTCCTGATACAAATACATGGATATTCCCAGGGTCTGCATTGCCTTGTGTAAGTTTCAAGAGGAAAACATATGCTAACATGGAAAACAAGGAATATTAGAAATGCTTGTTACAAAATTGGAAACAAGTCTCATGAAACCTCAGATTTTTTTTTTTTTTTGAGATGGAATGGAAACAGAAAAAATGTTTCAAAGGAACTGACTGTGCGTAAGATGTGATTCAGGCTCATGGAGAAATTTGTTTAGTATAAAATCTTTTGCAGAAGACGTGTTTTGATTGAAGGCAGTGAAATGAATGGGACTAAGATTAAAATAATTATTATTTAAAAAAAACCTCAGTAACCTCTGTGTCTCATCCTTACGCACCTGTCCTGGTGCCATGTAGATGGTTTCTGCATCACGTCTGTTCTATAGAAATTGAACGTGCTTTTTAATTGTCTGAGGGCTTGCTGAGAAATGGGTTTGTTAGGGTTGCTGCAAATAAAAGAAGATCTCAGCAGTCAATTATTTCTTTGTCTAAAAGAGGTCATTAAATTTGATGATAGAAGCTGTCAATGTATAAAAATATACAACTGAATGGAAGGTGAGAACAAATGCTGACAAGTGTAGTATACAGCCAGTGCTCTTGACAAGACACAGAATTGAATTGAGCAAATGGCTCATAAAGCTCATTAGCAGGAGGACAGTAAAATCCTTCCTTTAAGGTGATTTAGGTTTTTAGTAAGCATTTATATGAAGACAGGGGTCTACCCTGGTAGATGGGGGTGCTTTCTTTTACTAGGCACTGCAGACAGCACTGCAATATAACTTTAGTTTATTACGGCACTAAAACTGTTACAGTCTTTTTTTCACTTGAGTGAGGTTTGTCTCTAACCAAAAGGGGATAGCCATTCTTTTCCTGTGCTGGCTATTGTTTTTGATGGACAGTCATCCCTGTGTCTTTTTTAAAAGCATGAGTTCGCTTTGTGCTAAATGGCTGCAAGGGAAAATAATATAGAGTTAATTATAGAGGTTGATCAGTAACTTGCAACTACAGTAGCTCCACTTAACTTAAAAAAAAAAAAGTTAAAACAGTTACTCCATTCTCTGCCTTGTTGATTAGCATCATCCAGATGATAAAAATTAGTGATGGACAGCCATAGGACTGTCCAGCTTCCTGGGGGACAAGAACCGTGGTGGGTGCAGAGAGAACCCAGGTTAGGAGCCCTCCCACGAGGATGGGGATCTGGCTGATGCCCCAAGTAGCAGATAGCTATGGTGGCTGCTGCAGGGCATGCCCCTGGGATAGGTGTGGGTGTTGGGTATATGGAATCCTCGGAGCCAAGTCTCCAGTAAGGCAGCTGACCATGTTGAACTGAGATGGGGGGCTGTCTCAGCAAAAGGCCACCAGACTGCTCCTCAGAGGCAACAGGCCCTCTGTCTGATGTCCTGGCCTGCTTGTGTCCACCACTGGTGTGTCACCACTGCCCATGGTAAAAGACTGCTCCTGCCAGCTGTGCCCCTACCCGTCCAGTCCCCCCCCATATGGCGTGTGGCTTCTGTAAGGTGCCTGCCAGGCCCACGGTCCTGGGTTCGCTCAGTTGTTCCAATTTGGATGCTTGTTCTGGGGAGGTGCACAGAAACTCTCATTCCGACTTGCGAAAGCGTTTTCCAGAGTCACTCTGAGGTCACAGAGTCCTCTCAGTCACTGAGGTCACATAGACATAACCTAAGTGTCTTTAAGAGTCCTTCGAAAATTACTGCCAGTATTTTCTCTGACCAGGTCATTTTCTGCTTACTGACAAAGAGCATGTTTTGTAATACTCGCCCATTTTCTGTCAAACTGAATGAGGTAAAGGTCTTGCAACACGAAAGTCCTCATTTGGACTGAAAGCTTATCTTTAAATTCATGAGTTGGGTTAGAGAAAAATCTGTCTAAGAATACTGACAAATCGACACTTTCAAAACCAGATTTACAATAGTGTTTGAATTTCATGTAAACTTTGGATCAATTCTTTATTGATTTTATTCAACTGTTTCTTCAGATAGAGTATTTAGATGAAATAAGATTTGTCTTCCCGTAACAATCCTTGTGTTGATTAAGAAGAGATGTGCGCCCTGTTATTAGCAACCTCTGTTACAGAAGCTCTCACATACCTACTTTGTTGGAAAAAAAAGAAAAGGAAACAGAATAAATATAGGCTGCCATCACATGCAAGCACCAGTCCTAAATCGAGGTCAGGCGCTGTGGATCTGGTTCAGCATGACAGAAATCCTAGTGCTGTGCAAAGCCTAACCCAAAGCAGGACCCTGTCAGTGCTGCTAACCCCAGATATGATGCTAACCAGTGGTATAAACCAGCTGGAATTGTAAACTGTCTGTGAGTCTCTCCTCAGCAGAGCAGCCACCTCATTCCCAAGAAGGTCTCAGCTGTAATCTGGTCTCAGCTGTGATCTGAACATTTACTTTAGTCCAGGAACATCTAGAACTTGCAAACTAGAACGTCTTGCAAACACGTCTGTCTCATATGGACACCAACAATGAGCTTTAAGCTGTCTTAGAGACTTCTTCTGGATCTGTTTTTTCACCTTTTGCTCTATGACAAATTCCAGTATACTTATATTAGCAGATTGTTCTTATTATCCACAAATCCCACAAAATTGAATATGTTTTCCACTACATCTATCTCACTCCAAGACAAAAAAAAAAAAATTATAAACAGCCTCATGTACCCCATGTTAGCTAGGTCAGAAACCACTGTTTATGTCACGCCTATCATTAGTTAGGTTGACCAGTCTACCTTGGCATACCTGACTTTAAACCCATACCTAACCTTAACTTCAGCATGATGGTTCTGTTCAGATCAGACATTTATGATTTCAAGCCCTTCTGAAGACACTTACTAATCTGGGACTTTGAGTCATTTCATGTCTTTTGTAGCTGTTTAATTGAGTACTATGTAAAATGCTTAAAATCTTATTAAACCACTGGCTGTGTTTAATAGCGAACAGAACTAAACAACCAAATAAAAGCAGCAAACCAGCAGGTATGTTAGGAAAACATGGCAGGCTCTGCTTCTTAAGTGGGTGAGACAGACAATTATTTACTATATTTTGAAAGCACCTGGCACTAAGTTTACTGGCCATCAGGACAACTTGAGTGAAAGTGGTGTTTATCACAGTGCCATGTTAAGTGGATTTGAGTGCAACAGAAATAAACAAAACAGCCCCTGGAAAAGATTTGGGACTTTCAAACTGGTGAGTGCTCTGGTGTTGCAGAAAGCTCAGGTCATTTATTAGGAGCCAGTCAGCACAGATGACAGTGTGCGCTTTTATGTTTGTTGGTTTCTTTCTTTTGTTTTTGTTTGTTTCCTTGTAAAGAAGGTGGATTTCATACAGTTATACTAGCGTGCTACCTCCCCTTTCACTTAAAACCAGTCTCTAGCCTGCCCATCTGACAGATCCTACATCTTTCAAATGCATTCCTTTGCTCGCCCCCTCATAAGGAAACCTCTCCTTTGCTGCTCTACTTTTTCTTATCTGACACAAATGAGACAATTCTGGTTTCCTCTAAGTGTGGTAAATGATTTAAATATTTACTAACCATTGTGATACATGCTGCCTGCTTTTCAGAAGTGGTATTTTGGTAGATGATCTAAAATGGACAGATTGCATGCTACAAATTCCAGGATGTAATCATCTTGCAATCTTGCATCTTGCTTGCAAAGGTTGCAAGATTTGCATATTGGCGGTTTTCTGCAACTAGAAGTCACCTTTCTAGCCATAGAATGGGCCTCCCATTACTTCTAGCCAAATATCACTTCTTCATTTCAAATGAAGAATGTCAAATCATTTCCGAGTTCAGCATGTTACCCAATTTACCAGACACAATAATTTCAAGAAGTCCAAGATGGAAATCCAGGACTTCGTTTTCAGGTCAATGATAGTGGTGGAGAGTTTGTAAGACATCCTCTTAGCCTCCCTTTGATCTACTAAAATTTCTAGGTGTGGAATGTGTCTCTACATTGCCTTAAAGTTCTCTGTTGCATAAGTAAGCACTCTGATGGGAGAAAGCTCATGCATGCATTTTCTTGTCAGTGGTCTCTTGTGACAATTGTAGTTGTTCTCTCCAAATTTGACATGTGACGATGAGCGTGGATAACTAGGAGAAGGTCATGGTAAAAAACCAGTTCTGCCACATTTGTTCCTCCCCTACCCTGAGATCCCTGATATACCTTATTCAAGTGGTATAAATTACTGCTGGCCCTGGAAAGAATCTATATTCAGGCAAAAAATGTTAGAAACAAAAGTCAAAACCACTAGATATGAACAACTTTAGAACGTGTTAAAAAACAGTGACATTTTACCATCTTGCCCTCTGTCATTAAAATGTGAACATTATTGTAGTTTTCTTTCTTAATAGTTAAGGATTGTACATTGAAGTCTAAGAACACGTTCAGAAGGTTGGTATTAAGTACCTTTTCTCAAAACTTTGGCTGCTATGAATATTGTTACTATCAAAAAAGAAAAAAAGTCAGCATTTTCACATTTTAATGGCATAGTATAAGGCAAAAAGTAGTTTTGATTCTTAGCAATTTCTATTTTTTTAATAGAAAATGTATTTGCATCTTCCATTTCACATTTTGGGATAAAACTTTACTTCTATTTGGTTTTGAAGTCCAAGCACAATATTTAATTCCTTTAATTATGCCATCAGCATTTTATTGTCTAAAATACTATTTTTTCCTGTTAACTAGCTTTTTCAGTGCATTTGTCCTACATAGAGCATCATTTTGATCAATGATGCATTCAAACTATCAATTACAGAATCGTCTAGAGTTTACAAATAGGAAATCTGATGGATTCAGTGTCTCATATGCAGCTAATTGGTAATCTGCAGTAACTTATCAGATAACAATTATCCCCAGTAGTTTTATACAGTATTTCTGGGAATCATCCTTTGACACTTTGAGCATCTGTCAGCATACATGTTATTAATCTCATTGGACATCACTCAGCAGCTACCATTCCCCTGTCTGCAGAAGAAGGTAAAGAAACCTGCTAGATTATCTGTAGCACAGCTTCTTGAAAGATACCTGCTTTCTCTTGACTGAATTTTTTTTGTCTTCTTGTCTTTGATGAAAGTGAAAACATGTATAACATTGCTGGCTGCTTACCTTTGGTATTATTCTTGAAATATTTGGTGGTTATGATGAAATTGTTCCACTGATTAAAGAAGTAAAAGAATTCACTAGACAGGGAATGTATGCAATACATGTACCATAGGATAGAAAGGACCTCCAGAGAGCGAGTGCAATCTCGCTGCTCAAACCAGGTCCAGCTAGACCAGGTTGCTCAGGGCTGGTTCAGTCAAGTTTTGAGTGTCTCCAAGCATGGAGATTCCTCAACTCTCTGGGCAATTTGTTCCAGTGTGTGATCACCCTTGTGATTAAAAAAGTTTTCCTTATATCTGGTTTAAACTTCTGGTGTTCCAACTTGTGTTCATCATTTTTCAGTCTATCTTTGTGCTAACCTCTGAGAAGAGTTTAGCTTGGTCTTCTCTATAGTCTCTGATCAGGTAGTTGCAGATGGCAATGAGGGGTCCCCTTAGTCTTCTTTTTGAAAGGCTGAACAAAGCCATCTCTTTCAGTCTGGCAAATGCTCCAGCCCTCTGTGCCTCTGGGTGGCCTCTGCAGGACTCACTTCAATATGTCAATACCTTTCTTGTACTGAGGGGGCCCAAAACCGGACACAGCAGTCCAGGTAAGGTCTCACAAGGTCCCAATAGAAGGGAGCAGTCACTTTCCTAGATCTGCTGGCAGCCCAAGGTGCTGTTGGCTTTCCTTGCCGTGAGGGAACACTGCTGGCTCATGTTGCTGTTGTCAGGACCTCCAAATCCTTTTCTGTGGAGCTACTGTTTGTCAGGTCAACCCCCTGCCTGTACTGCTGTAGAAAATTATTTCATTCCAGATGCAGGACTCTGCTTTTGACTTTTTTGAACTTCGTGAAGTTCCTGTTAGTCCATTTCTCCAGCCTGTCAAGGGCTCTCTGAGCAGCAGCCCAACCTTCCAACATGTCAGCCACTCCCCCTAGTATGGCCTATGTAGTCTACAGACTTGCTGAGAATGAACTCTACCCCATCAGCCATGTCATTAATAAACAGTATTGGCCCCAATATCAATCCTTGAAAGATGCTGCTAGTAACTAGCCACCAGCTGGACGTCAGCTGTGTGAGCCTGGAGATCCAGCCAATTTTCCACCTGCTTCTTTATCAACTTACTCAGTTCATGTCTAACTTAGCTCTGGTTTCAACTCCAGATCAGCTCTGGTTTTCCCAGCTCCATCCCTGCCTGCTTGAGCAATGTCGCCATATTCTCCCAAGTAGCCCCTCCTGGCTTCCTCTTTCTGTGTGCTTTTTGCATTTGAACTCAGTCAGGAGTTCCCCACTCCTCCATGCTGACCCTGTGCTGTCCCTGCTCAACTTTCTGCACCTCATTTTGGTCCATTTTTTCTGCTTTGAGTAGGGTGTCCTGCCATATCAACTAGCTTGCTTAGGCTTGTTGGCCTCCAGGCCAGTCTCCCATAGGATCCTGCCCAGCAAATCTGTGAATAATCTGAAATCCACTCTCCTAGAGTCCAGGGCTGTGATTCTACAGTTTGTCTTGCTCACTTCTCTCAGGATTTTCAACTTCACAGTCTCATGCTCACTGCAGCTATGGCTGCCCTTGACCTTCACATTTTTGACCAATTCTTCCTTGTTAGTAATGGGTCCAGCAGGGCACATCCCCTAGTCAGCTCACTGATTACCAGACGTACCTACTCCTCCCTAAGCCTTTCCTCTTTACCTGTGTCCCCAGACTTTATAGTTACTCTTGGTGTGCTCACATAAATGAACAGCAAAGTGTACTACTCCAAGGTCCAGACAAGTCTCATTAGTGTCCCTGGAACATCCCAAACACCTGTGAAGAAGCAAACCACCTGGGAAGTAAGACAGGTTGGCAGATCGGTTGATCCTTCACAAGAGAGTCTCCAATGGCTATCATCTGCCTCTTCTTGATGCAAACTTGGGCTCAGCTGGCTCTCATGCATCCCTTGATGGGTCTCATGCCTCCTCAGTTGTTCCTGGGGCACCGTACATGTTTTGTAATTGCAGATCTGCAGAGATACAAGGAACCTTTCTTCTGTTGCCAGGAGTCACAAGTTTGAAGCATGACTTGTTCCAACAGCTGAGTTAAGAACTAAGCTTTTAGTGGTTTTGATAGCAGAGCAAAGCTGGCATGAGAGAGGTGAAAGAGGAGGATCATGTTGGGGGCATCAGACCTTGCAAGAACTCTGATGTGTGTTATTGGGCCAGGAAGACAGAGTGTGGAGGGCATAAGGATGAAGAAACTTTGCAAATCTGGGGAACTACCAGGTGCTCTCATTGAGTCCAGTGTGGCTACTGAAGGGAAGGGATGAGTAAATGAACCCGCTTTCAAGTGCTGAGGAAGATTAGAATTAGGATGGGTGTCATAGAATAAAATAATCTCCAAGCAATCATTTCAAGCTTTCCTTGCTTATTTCCACACCAGAGAGTAGCAAAATCTCCAAATTTCCCAAGTGACTGGAAATTCCACCAAAATAAAGCCTTACTGAAGAGGTTGAGAAAATATCACGTATGATGTTTTGCTCTGATTTTGATTACTTTTGTATTTCCCACTGTATGATAAATTAAATGAAAGTAATTTTGAACAGTAAAATTGAGGAGGAAACCTGCTTCCTTTCCCTGTATTTGTAGGTAAATACTAACTTAATTTCAAACTGAAATATAACAGAAAAGGATTTATTTCTGCGAAATGTGTTTCTGTTAACGGTCCATATTATCTGTTGATGAATGTTTGAGCAATTGTACTTTAGACTCTCTTCTTGAAAGAGAATGGGATACCTTTACTAGTGTCATGAATATTAAATACTCAGTCTTGAAAGGGGTGCTCTGTTATGCCTAAAGTCTCCATGGGCCATGAAGACTGTCTACCCCTTTATATTTCTTTATTTAAATCCTTTGATGACTGGACTGCGTTCTGGTAAATCTATCCGTAATGTTAGTGGCCTAAACCTGCTTTTTCGTTTTTTCTTAAAAAAGCGTAGTTGATAAGAGGGTGCAGAAAAGAGATATGACTGAGAATGTATGGTGTACTAAGAATGTATCATACATACTGTATGTGTGTATGCTTCATACGTAGTCATCACTGCTATGAAATACTAGCTTTACTTTGTATGTTGTAAACCAGCTTCTTAATAATGTGTTTGTGAGATTTCGCATGTTAGAAGCCAAAGCTTCCCGGGGTTTTTCTAAATTGTAATTTTTTTATATTAAATCACTGAAGATTAGAAAAGTGTCTATGCCTAAAGTGGGATGCCACTTGGACACAGTGACTTGAATGACATATTGAATTTTTGAATTCCAACTAAGGCGGCTACTCAGAGGGGTTATCTAGAGTGTTGTGTGCTTATAAATTTAAGCAATAAAACTTTGGAAGATTTTGTCAAGGCCCTGCTTCAGCAAAGTCCTTAGTCTTATATTTAACTATAGATAAGGGAACTCATTGCTTGTAATGTATGTACTAAGGCAGTTTACTCTTTTCTAGAAATGTTTTCAAAACCAGCTCCTGAGTCACTCTGAAGCTAAGGCAATTCCAAAACCTAGCAATTTGTTGCAAACGGACTGCATTGATGCAGCAAGCTGTTGCAAAAAATCACAGTTGACCCCCTGGTTCATCTGAACCTCTTTTTAACATTTCTTGTAGACTTTTCCCAGACAATGAGCCCATGAAAAATGTATTTTGCATTAAAAAACCCTCAAACTTACAAAGCATCTAACAACAAGCAAAATTACAAAACCAAATCCACCTTAAGAGAAAATGAGAAACAAAACCAAAAATCCAAGCCTGGGTCATAATGTTGCATTTCTCTATTGCACACTCATTATGAAGGTAGCTTTTACTTAACCTCTTAGTTCTCACATCACTCATGTTAATGGCCAAGTTTCTGATACCGGTGACATTTATCAACTGATCATCTGTGACTCCATGAGTCACTGTCTCCAAGCTTGACATAAACCACTCAGACTCTGTGCTAGGGTCACCTGGACTTCGTCACTATTTAACAATTGAAAAGGAGCAGTATTTTCTTAAAGCACAGGCCAGGCCCTCCAGTGATGTAAACGAGCACAAAAGAAGCAAAGTCAATAGAGCACCGACGTTTCCTAGCGCTCCAAGGCAGTTGAGCAAACGGTGAAGCTCTGTTTTCCCTCTGTGCTTTCTTTTCTTTGCTCATTTGTTCCTTTGCTCTCTTCAGTTAAATCATCTTTGCTCTGCCGCTAACGTAAATCTAGAAGTAATAACAAGATTTTTTGTTTTTCTGCTTTTAAAGAGAAGACCTTCTGAATGCAGAGAATGGTTATCTTGGTGCTTTTTTACAGAGTATAGAAAGGTAACGTAGGAGTAGCACATAGGAAGGAAGTGTTTTATTTACCCTGCTTTTTAATATGGTGTTGCATTTTGGCCATGCAAATGTTATAACTCTGTGTAGAAGATTTGATTTCTTAAGAGGCAGAACATTCAGATTAGGCCAATGGCTAATTCTTTCCCATGCCCGCATCTGTGAAGAAAATTCTGTGGAAAGAGGGTGGAATGAAAAGGCACTATCTCTTTAAAGACAATTCACACCTCAGTTCTTGCGCAGTTTAAAGTGTGTATCAAACCTGGGACCGGCAAACTGCCATTGCCCTCTTCACATAGGCTGCAATCTACCGCACTGCTTGCATACAGCTAGTAAAGCTATAGGTAGAAGGCGGCCCAACTGCAACATGGGGGCCAAGGTTTATCAGTGAGCCAGAGCCATTGACAAAACTGTGCTGTAATTCAGTTCTGTTCTTGGCAGCTAGTTTGAGAATACATACAGACTTTTTCCAGGTCAGCTGGGACTCCAAGCCCCAGGAAGTAAAAAATGCATGCTTAGCAAACTTCTGGAAAATTGCAGTTCTCGTATTCCTGTCCCGATAAGTAAAAGATATTGATGAAGTTCAGAAATTTATAGTAGCGGAACTTTCATCCAAGTGCCCGACATATATTTCTTTAGTACATGAAGTCTTTAAAACATTAGACTAGGTCTGGAGAATCAGACCACTGACTCAACGCAGGGAGTTTCTCATTGTCAGAACACTGTCTGAAACTTGTGGGAATTTAGTACTGCTGCTAGGGTGTAGCTGCTGGTAGTCAAAGGACATGCTTATCTGTGTGTTTCTGCTACTCTACTTCACTCCTGCCCTGAAATAATGTGTCATGGGATCTATTTCTGGATCAGTGGCAGAAGTCACCAAACAATCCTTTCAAATTATTCTGTTGACCAAATGAAGGCTTAACTCTCCTCTAAAGACAAGGCCAATGCAATGTTGAATGCCCTAATTAGCTCCATATGTTTTGAGTCATTAGGGTAGAGTGAAATGACCAGAAGTATACTAATAAATAAAGACCATATCCTGGTATTGATCTGCATGTGGAACTCACCTCTGAAATCAATAGGGAGCACTGAAAAAAATCAATGGCAGGATATGACCCTCAGATAAGCTAGTTTCAAATCATTCTGTCTCTCTACTACAGGAAGACAGGTTACTTTGTGTTATCTAAGCCCTCAAACATCCTAAAGAAGTTTGGGAAATAGGAAAAAGCCACATGGAAGGGAACTGATATAGAAGGATTTACATGACAAAATATTTGTGTTTTGTAAGACCTTGACTAGTCATTGCTTTTTAATATCAACTCTCTGGGTGAAACATTTGAACAGTTTCTTATAATTAAGACTGAAAGTCTCTGAGAATACCTTGGGGAAGAGTGAGTGATGTAGTAAAAGGAACCAGTGTTTACGTGCACTTCCTGCTAGCATTATCAATAACCTTGCCCTGCATTATAACATGGGGAAAACTCTACAGAAATTAGGCCTTCAGGTGATTGCTCTGCGTGAGAAGTCAGCCATGTGTTGAAGAGAAAATGGAGATATGAAGCTCAAGGGACACAGCATACCTTCTTTTCTGAGATATGTTTTTGACAGATGAGCACAGTATAGTGTGGATATTTTTCCTCTACTGGATACCAAAAATGCCTGGTTTTGCAACACATAGGTTATGTTTCTTGGCTGTATTTGCTTGTGTTAGGTCAGTGCTGTGTGGGATCTTCTGAAGCACAAGATTGCAAACAGGGGCCTCACTGAAGCATGTTACAGCTCCCTTCAGGCTCACAAACTTGATTTCTTTCCTTCAGAAACCAATGTGAAGGGATGGGTATATGGACGCCTGGATATCTGTCTAATATGGCATCAAAATGCAGCCAAAACTTACGCCCAGACCTAAGTGTACCAGTCCTGGCTAACTAACTTCGATGCTTCCGTGACCTGAATTAACAAATAGCTTTAAGATGGCTGCATGTATACTCCTCTCACTAATTGTTTTCTGCTGATGTGAGTATTCAAAAATTTTTTATTTGCTGGGAGAGAAATCCTCAAGCAAATGCTTCTGGGAGTGAGAAAAACTATTTTTGATACCCTAAAGTTTTGTGCAGTCTTACTCTGATGAACATTGTCAAATTCTAGTAAATCTAGTACAAGGCATACTCAGCTAAAAAGAATTGCTATAATATAGAGAAAATTGTAGATTTGAACCTGAAAAAAAATTGAACCAAAGGCATTTACCCAAAGAGTTTCTATCTTCAGAATAACTCTACTTGCCCTTGCTTGTCTTCTGTCTTTTTGTTTTTAAATTGCATGCGCATTTAATGCATGTGAAATGTTTCACATTGCCACACGTGGTATAAGCCTGCACTCAGAGCCTTGTGGACTTCTTGTTCCTAATATTGGAAGATGTAATCTCGCCAAAATCCCCTCTAGATGGCTCCGATGCTTTCATTACATTACCAATCTTTGCTTAGATCCTTGTCTGACTCTTTTCCCTATCTGTGGCTTTGTTCTCATTTAGAATTGTAAGTTTGAAGGTTCCTATTTCTTTTTATCCATGAAGGAGATCTATCTCAGTAATACAAGCTTTTGCATGCTGCCCCATTAGTGTCTCATCTTAATCCATGCCTTGAGGGTCCAAATCTAGGGAGGGTAGAATAATTCAGTCTCCATGCAGATCTTGGACTCTTCTCAGACTGTGCCAACAAGTGTGCCAATTCAAATTGTGTTTTCATGGCATTGCAAGCTAGCCCATTGCAGAGAATGTGGATGAATAAAATGGATTTATAATTCAGGTTTCAGAAAAAGAATGATTTTCCCTGCAAAATTATCTGACTTGTATCGTGTCATTGTTCACGATTTAGTCAGAACCTGGAATGCTACCTTCAGATTATGGAAGCTGGCAAAATTCATAACCTGGCAAAAGGGAAAATATTCGCATAACTCTCGGCAAGAAACCAAATCAAACTATTCTTTTTAATTGCAGGTGAGTAATAGCACTCTTACATTTCATACAAATAACGTCAGCACTCTCCTGCTCTGTGATTGATGGGATGTTTTAAGTGGAGTGCTTTAATTCAGCACAGCTGGACGTCTCTTGTTGGATTCCCCTCCTAGTCTAAGAAATTTTTGTTTTTAGATGTATTGGCAACAACTTACCCTGTTAAGGCTGAAAAATATCCCTCAAGAGAGTAGATGTTGAATTGTCAACTCTTTGCTCAGTCAATATCTCTGCTAATGAAAACTGGGGATTACTGTTCGGTTGTTTGTTTGGTTTTTTGAACCAATTTGCTTGGTCTTCAAGGTCTTGTTTGAGCTTTTGGATTGAATTGTAGTGATCTATTACGAGTAATGTGTCTCTAGCCTAAGTGCTTCCTTGTAGTACTTTCAAAAGGCGTTTTTTCTTTCCCAGGGTCTCTGCCATTTTGTTGCTTCCCGTGGCTAGGATTAAACAGCTGGCTGCAGACTTAGGAGACCTTAGCAGAATTCCCTTTAACCCACGTGCGTGCGTGGCAAGTGGCAGAGGAGGGCTCCCGTGGGGGTCACAGGAGAGTGCTGATAGGGAAAACCACACATTTAGCTTGTGTAGATGCTAGAGAGCCTAGCTTAAATCCAGTGCAGATTCAAAGCAGGGGATTGTGCAGCACCAGTGTAATGTCCTTCATACCATGTGCAGCCCACAGTGCTTTGCCAAGCCAACAAAGGGTATCTAGGGAGAGAAGACTGCTGGGTGTTTCGAGAAAGTAGGGAGAATTTAAACCATTTCTATTAAGCTTCCAAAAGGGAGGACTTCAACTGTTTAGCAAGTGGAGCAAAAGGCAGGATTCTTTGAGGATCTTGCCATGCTAACAACTATGGAGTTCATTTAAACTAGGCATATATCCACTTGGTGTATTAAGTTCCCTAGCGTCAGACTCACATGGATTTATTTACAGTCTCTGACTAGAATCAACATGAGCTTTCAGAGCCCTAGAGTACATAATAACAGGAAAATCGTGGCTCTAGTTAAACACATCCCCAGGGAAAGCCTGGTAAATGTCGAGGGCAGTGATTAGGAAAGGTTAACTTATGATGTGACAAGGAAAGTAGTACAACTTAGATAACGCTAATAAATGACACTGGTGCCGAAAAATGATAGATTATTCTGATATGTTCTGTTAAAAAAGAAATAAATAAGCCAAGCAGTTTTTAGAGGAATATCCTGAATCTATCTGTGACTATGTGAAGTTACTTACTATTCTAGCATATCAATTTGGATGTCCATGTGTGGAAAATGTATTACAGAAGGAATTATTTAATATATAAGGAATCATCTGGTATGCTCCATGCGGGACAGGACATTATACAAACTTCCAATTTGTGTGGCTGTCATGAGTGAGCACCCACAATGCCATTTATATTGGAGGAAAATACCAGTAATAGAAAGCATTTACTGAATGACTGAAAACAAATTTGCAAGGGAGAGAGAATTTTCTCTTTGCTCTGGTTGGTTTTATGCTTCATACATTGTAATCCTTAGATTATGGAGTTAGTAAATTGAATTGTGGGGACTTCTTGCCATAAACAAGCAAACCCCTAAACTTCCAACATTAAAAAAGCCCTCTTTTTCAAGGATTAGCCATTTTGTTATTGTTGATTTTCTTATGTTAGAATTTACGCCATAATCTTCTTTCCTTCTACTTTAGTTACGTTATTATTGCTGTGTTTGTGGCAAGTATATATTTCTAGACTTTATTCCTTGTTATGTTGCAAGCTCTGAGTCTTGTACAGACTTTCAGATATGCTCTCCCTCTTATACAGTGATTTGAAATACAGATTTCAGCGGGAGAGCTCATAATGAAAAAAATTAGGCAACACTTTAAAATTTGGGATCTAAATAGTTCTGTCTTGCTCAGTAGTTGAATAATTGCTCAATATTCAGGACTTCCTGTTACTGTGATGGACTCAGCATGTCTATTCAGCGCCAAGGACTGTGGAGCACAGATATCTGATCTGTCTCTGAGAAATCCTGGTTTGCCTATGCAGTGCTGTCTGGAAATTGTAGAGCTGGTCTCGCAACTTGAGCAGAGCCCTGCACCGACACACTCCTGTGGCATGCAGTTTGGCAATTAGTTTAGCTGCTGTTTATTTGGGTGTCACTGTATTATGCTCCACTACGCTGTGTAGATATACTCAAGTTGTGTCTTTCAGGAGAGTTGATGGAGACATGTCTTAGCACACTGAAAAACAGAGACTCCTTAACTGATGCATTGAGATCCTGTGGGTATCTGTGAAAAGCTCTGTTTCCTCAGGTCTGTTCTTGAAGTCTGAAACAGATGTTTTATTACACTTTCACTGACTCTAAGGAAAAAATCTCTCCACTTCAGCGGGAAGATAAGGCCTCCTGACAACAAAAATTTTGTTCCAAATAATATCATGTGTATTCTATGGCACATAAAGAAAAAGCTACTCAAAATACCAACTAGGGAGATGCTTTCCCCACCTCTTCCATAATGGATAAACAATATTTACCTGGATAATGCTATTATAAATCATACATCTATTACGCAGTAATGCCAAAATGTTAAAACTTGAGTGTTTATATCAAGAGTAAGCTAAAGTTCAGCAAGGTCTAACATACATGCTTTACACCATGGTCTACAAGATGTCTCACTAAAGTGTAAGCAGCTGACCACACGGTATGTCCCTGACTCCTTTCCAGATTCAGGCACTTAGTCTAATTTTGGCAGCCAGTGAGATTTAAAGACCTCAACATCTCTGAACGTCAGGCCAATTCTTCAAGGCTTGCGCGGGCATAACAAGATTTGTATCAGAAATAAGAAGCTGGCTACAGACGTAGTTACCAGTTGAGAAGGTCTCTGTTACATTAATGTAGGTATGTACCTATGGTTGCATTCTTTCTGGCACAGTTTCTTATTGCTACTCTTGATCTTTTTCTGATACAATGGTGAGGATTTCAGCATGTTGGCTATGTTAATGGCATTCTCAGTATTGCTGAGAATAAAGCATAAATAGGCACCTAGGGCAGCCGCCAGCCTTGTTAGGACCACAGTCTTTCACAGAGGCGCTGCCGTAGAGGCAATGGATCCAGCTACCGTGGGAAGCTTCTGGGCAGCTCCTATCTGAAGTGGCTCTTTACACAACCCCCAGATCCCACCCATAACATATGGGGAGCACAGCCAGGTGGTGCTTGACTGGGCTGTGGGAAACTAGGGCTTTCCCGGTGGAAGTTTTTCCAAGACAGCTCTCAGGGTATCCCCTCGTGCCCAAAGTGCTGCCATTTCTGTCTGTCTTGAGCTGTGTTGTCTGGACAGGGAAGCAGTTCAAAACAAATTGGCTTCTTGTCTGGGCTGCAGAAGGCTGATGTTCTAAAATACAAGAAGAAAAAGAATAACACCATAAAAAGATGTGCTTTTCAGCCAGCTAAAAATGAATATGTTTGCCACTGAGACCAAACAAAACCTGTTTTGTAGTTTTTATCAGCTTCGTTTAGAGGATGCATGAACAGGCTTCATTTATGTAAAGGTGCAAAGTTGAGAAGAAAAAAAAATCAATTCTGTATAAACTTCTCAGGAAAAAGATACATTTTCACTTTTGCTATATGATGAGAGAATCACTAAACTGGAGCAAAACACAGAAAAAGGATGTATCAAATCTGAGGACAGTTACTGTAATGCCCTAGCTTTTCCTTTAATTCATTTAATGAAAAAGATGTTTGTAGAGTGTAATACAATTATTTTTTTTTCTCAGCTGGCTGCAGTCAAAGCTATGACTGTCTATGCAGTGAACTGAAGCTAGGATCCTATGTGGTTCAGCCAGTTAAAAATACTAAAATTGCTTTCTTCCCTCCTGCTCTTCCAAGCTTTCTTCTTTGCAGATGGCAGAGGACAATATGCTGGGTCTGCAATAACACTGACTCAAAATTCCTTGCTAATTGTAAGATAACTTCCTAAAGATTGCAAGCAAAAGGAAGTCAGAGAACAAAGCAATGTCAAGTATGCACATGTCACAACACAATGTGCTGATTCCAAGCCTTTGGAAACATGCTGAAAGACATGTCTGGAAAAAAAACCAGGGAAGTGCTTCCACACAGTCTTTCAGCATGAAAACAACAGCTGAATGTGCCTGTTCCCACCAGGAAAAAATACCCTGAAATAACAAAAGGTGCTGGAAAGCTAGAAATGAAATCATCGGATGGCGAGTACACTCTTTTGTCTGTTCCTAAAATTTACATAGACTGTACTTCCACTACATTGTAAATCAAGGGATCAATCTGGAGCAGTGTTTGACTGTGAGGTGCCAAGAAGACCAAGAAAAATGGAATGTATAAACAGGTCTCTCTTACAATGAAGGACTAGCAGAACAAAACAGAAGTAAAGCAAACAAAGGGCCACACTTTCAGATAATGTGTCTGCAGGAATGCAAACTCTGTGCATTCCTGATCACTCCTGTAGGTACTGAAGGTACAAAAGACACACTCTTGAGGAGAATGGCATACACAGTGTTTCTTTGTGAAACAGAGGCTGCATACATTCCCCTCATAACCACAGGTAAATCTCGGCATCGTTGGTGTACTCGAAAGATGTAAGTGTTTTCAATTAGGTCTGTTACTGTTGGCTTGCTGAGTCTAATTTTCTGTCATCTTAAGAGCTAAGGGTTGAGTAAATTCCAGGGGAAAATTATGGGATCCCAGTGAAAGATGACATGTACAACACAAATCCGACTTAAGATGTTACAAAGTATCACCTCCAAAACCAGAGGGACATTATACATAAATGCAAATGAAGCAACACTCAGTAATGAATAGTGATGTGACTAGGCATTTTGCTTTCAAAGCTGACGGAAGGAAATAAAATTATCCCTAGTTTTTGCAGGCAGAAACAAATACCGAGATGAAAAGCAAGTTGCCTAACATTGCATATCAGCTCAGGAATAAATTCTCTGTCCTCAGATTCTCAAGTGACTTTATAAAACTTCCTTTTTGTTAACTGCCGAGCCCCAAAGAGCACTTACGACAAGTGCACCTGAAAGGCTTGTTTTGCATTCGGTGCTTCTAGTTGTGCTCCCAGAGATACATGCCATAAAATGACCTCAGAGTTTAATGTTTCCTACAGTGGGCATAATATGGATGAAAATGAAAACCCACCCTTACTTTAAGCAAAAGTTATTTAGGTACATTTTACCAAAATTTTCCAGAGATATGTTAAAATCTAGCATAAATGTTCCTGCCAAATATAGGAAAAGTGTTTCCATGATTATAAAGGCTGAACATGAAATAAGCTGGGAAACTATTTATTTCCCCTGGCTGCAAACTGTCGTATCTCTCTCAAACCTATTTGTCCGTTAAATATTCCTTTTCAGTGTATGTTTTGGGATTCAGGTCTTTCTTGCTGATTCTAATTTGGACTCCATCTGTATGAAGCACCATTTAAATTTGGTGTTTAGCTGTCTTCCATAGATCTTTATGCAGTTAATGGATTTCTGCTTCCCTCTTGGGCTAAATTGAGAATATCTGGCTCTGAGTCTCACTATAGAAGTTCATGGAAAATGTGACTTCTTTGGAACCAATGCTTTTTTAATTATTATTTGTGTAAACAAGAACCTGACCAAAATGAGCCTTCTATTTTTTTTTTTTAATTTCACTGCTTGCCATACAAGTTAGTAGCTTACTTTTCTGAACTCTGGTCTGTTATGGTTCCAGGACTTGATGTCCACATTGTGTCTATATAGGCAATAAAATTTGCACCAGTTGCCAGTCCCAGGCAGGCACGATACATGCATAGAGAGCAACATGCTGGAGGACTGCTGTCTGCACCGGGGGTGTAAAACTAATGCCCATGTGTGCAACTTCAACCTACCATCGTGAGGCAAAGAGCTTTGCACCAGCAGTGAACTTGAGAGCGTGCCACAGGATGCCAAGTATAGACGCTAAGCAAATTCCCACTAAAAAGAAACCCTCTGCCGTAGCAAATCACTATTGTAGATGCCCTTTGAGGCTGAGACTATGCCTGACTGTAACACAGCCAAATGAGGGAGTGAGATATTCTGTAACTGCTGTGCACGGCCACATAAAATCTGGGAGCTGGCAGGAGCAGGCGGGTAATAAGGCACATGAAACTGTTAGGCAATGAAGGGAAAGAGAGATGGGGAATGCACCTTAAAAAGACCTTTTGGTTTCACTTTTGTTGGGCCTGCCAGAGGTGTTGAAATAATACAAAAGAACAGCCTGTTGTCCTGGGTACAATATTCTAGCAAATTGCCTTTCCAGGACCAAGGGAATAGTGTCTTTCATCATAATTCTCCCTCTCAGACCCCTGCACAAATGAATTGAAAGCTAACTTTAGCTAAAAAAAAAGAAAAAAAAAAAAGAAGAAAAAAAGAATACGAAGGTTAAACCCAAGCACTATTATACTGTCCAAAAGCGCTGAAGAGATTGTAGCAGGTGGTCCCACCACCTGTGCTTGTCTACTTCCATTCCAAATAATCTCCTTATCGAATGCAGGGAGGAGCAGACACCCGGGAGGGTCCCACAGGAAGAGCAGTGGCTGAAAAACAAGAGTGACTAACCAGAGAGATAGGAACCTGCAGTGCAGGGAATACATAACTTGGGGAAGGCGAAACAGCGAAAAACACTAGAGACAGATCCTTGTTTCATTTACAGCTTGTGTATCTACAGCGATGCTGCTGGCTTCAGGGGCAGCCCTTTGCATTTATGTCATGTTGGTAATGGATGGGAGGTAAGAGATCCTGCAATTCAAATGTATAAGCTACCATCTTCTAATGGCTTGCAGAGAGAAAGGCCAATCAAACAATGCTTTTATAATAGCACCTATTTTCTTTATCCTTCCTCAATTGCTACAGGAAATGCTTTAATTTAATAGAGTAAGCGGATGCATTGCATGAATTCCAAATGGCACGCTAACAACGTAATGATCCTTACCCTCTGCATTGCAGGGAGGACTGTGGTTTGTTTCTCAGTGGGCTGCACCTACAATAGCTTTTTATGACTGTCAGACTTTGACTAAAAGAAAACAAAGCGCTGGCTGAAAAAGAAATAACAATAAAGACCACTCCTGTCATGAATCTGAATATTCCCTTTCACTCATTCTTTTCTGTGCATGAAATTTCTTAGGTAAATATAGCTAGAAGGGGAAAGGTACCTCAAAGGAGCCTGCTGTTGCCAGCATGTATCCTGGGATTCAAGGGAGATCTTTTGAAGTGAAAGTGTTCTCAAAGTTGAGGACTTCTGTGTCAAGCTGCCTGCTGGGCATGACGCACACCCCGGAGCTGACGGCTCTACCTTTTCACAAGCTGTTCTTCAGCAGAGCGAAGTTCTTGCTCTTCACGTGGCAGCCAGTGTTTCCTTTTCATCAGGTCGGCTCACTGTGGTGCAGCATTGCACTGACACGGCTAAATGGCTTCTCAGGTGGGAGCCAGCTTGGTACTGCTTTGCCACCTTCCACTTTGCACCCAGAACTGATCCCTGAGTTCCTTGCAAATTTTACATCTAGGTCCAAAGGCTTCCAGAGCTTACTGTCTGCACCGTGCAGTGCAGAATAATTTGTGATAACCGCTTCTGAGATTGAGTATACAATCCTTGCTACTTTTCTTCCATCTGTTCCTCATTGACAGGACATTTTTCTGTCCTGGAAGGATCAGCTTGGTAACAGCCCTGATGCTAGATGTGCTGTTCTGGGAGGTCCAGCTGTTAGTCCTGGACTTTCCTTAATCCCTTCTCCATTTTAACAACACAAGAGGACATGGACAAAAGTGAGGCCTGTTGAAAACCATCAGAAAGGTTGACTGGCACCCTGGGTAAGGGTGACAGACCCCAGGTTCCACATTTTCCGTCTTGATAATTAGCCATAAAAATGAACACTCTAGGAGAGCTAATCCCAAAACATCCAGCATAGCTTCTGCAAGCTTTAGTGGTTTGTCCTGTTGTAGCATTGCTTTGTATTGTTTTTTCAATGAATGTTCCTTCGCTTTGGATTTAACACTGTAGTCTCAAACTATTGTTCACCTTCGTAGTTATTATTTGGCTGGTTCATTTTGAGCAATGGTTTTGAGATTCTCGAGTGAAATATTCTGAATTAAAAGCATAGCACTGCAGTTTTCTTTCATGAATCAGACATAATTCTTTCATTTCTTGCATGATTTTGTCCAAGACAACAGTGTCCTAACTGCAGCTATACTGTTTGCCGCAGTGTTTTGGAGCACACAATGTTTTGGAGAACCACAATGTTTTGGAGCAACTTTTGTTATGGAAATATTTCCAAACCTGAGTAGCCCCCTTTTTTAAATGTATTTAAAATCTGTAAGTAAATATTTATTCCTGGATAGAAATTACTTGACATTTAAGATCTAGAGCAAGAGGCATTTTCTTTGTTCATATGACTCTCAGAATACACAGGCTTTGTGCTAACTTTTCAACCAAAAATGCCACATATGCAGAAGAAGGACTAAGGTTCTAGAAGTGTAAAAATCAGAAAATGCAAAGCAATGACTCTCTTCAACTATGATGCCTCAGAAATGTGGGACGTTTTCTATTATTCTGTAGGGTGATGACTTTAAACCTTCGTATACTTACAAAGTGTGGGCAATTTTATAGTAACTTTTCATTCATCAATTTGGCACTTTTACAGTCTCATCTAGCGTTGCACTTAACATGCTTTTTTAATATTTGATTTCCTTGACTAAATCCATAAAACAAAGACAGGAGAGATTAAAATAACAAGAACTACGTTGACCTAAATTCAGTTCAGAGGTTATGCTGGCTTCTGCTGTATACTTTTAGCAGAGAAGCAAGAAGTTTGTTGGTGAATGAAGAAGCAGAAATGCTTGTGCTCTCCCCTCTTGTGAAAGGGTTATGTCAGAACAGGACAGGCCTGGAAAGACTTGCTGTGACGACGTGGCAGCAGTGTTGGTGGCAGCTTCTTCAGACCTTCTCCTTCCTGGAAGTGTGTAATCCTGTTGATCAGAAGGCTTTTGGTAGTAATACTTAAGGTTCCTGTCAATATGAATTTTCCTTAGGAACTCTGAGCAGGCTTTCAAAACTGGGTAGGAAGAAACAATTCATATTGCTATGAATCTAGTTTGAGCACTTTGATAACTGGAGTAATTAACAAAAGCAGCAAAATGCCTGTGGTAAAGATTCAGATCAGGGCAGCAATAATTTTTGTTTCAGTGTTGTCATTTCCATATTGATCACAACGCTGGCCAGAAAACAAGGGAAGAAGAACCAACTTTATGTGAAGTTTCTGCCGACTCCACTCCAGGGCCATAGCGATTCTTCCCATTTCAGGAAGAGCATCCTTTTCCAGATGATTCCTAATATTCTTCTTTCTTCCACTCAGGTAAATTGAAAGCTGTTCTGTGGCAATAAAGGCTCGGTAATGACACTAGAATTAATTTTCACCTATATATAAAAGCCATCCAAAGATGTCACCTGCCAGAAATGCTGTGCTAAGGTTGCAAAGCCCAGAACTTAAACGTTAGGAAATGTCTTATTCATAGCTGCCAGCGGAACCTTAATTCAGCTCCTTTCTGTATTAAGATACAGTCTTTAATTGCATAATCACATAGTATTTTTTCCAAAGGACCTCTGTCTCATTCAGGGCACAGGACCTACAAGAGGGCTGAGTAGAGGTTATGCAGGCACACATAAATCTGCCACTTCCTAATTTAGCTGTCCTTGACTTTGCAACCTAAATAATTTTGCTTTCAGGGAGATATGTATTTTTTTTTTTTTTCTTAAATCATGCTAGAGGAGCATTTTGTAAATGGTTTCCTTTGGTGGTACTTTGGACATCAGCTTGCGAAGGCTCCTAAAGGAGACATATTTAAGAAATGGATAATCCAGTAAACACAGCCTCCATGCGTTTTAAACATGCATAGACTAACACTTCATTTGCTCTCAGTTTGGAGTGTCACATGGTGTTTCAAGTGCTAAAAGATTTACTATGGTTTATGGCTCAAATATTTCTAACTCAATTTGTCGTTTAGCACCAAACTCCCCTGTCCTGCAGCACACTCAAAGGCTAAAGGGCATTGAAGCATTTTCCTGCTTAACTGCCCATGGATTGGAATAGCTCTTGTGACCTTTCTATTGCTCTTGGGATCTTTTATGAAATTAATTATTAAAATGCAAGGCCACAGGTCTATCTGTGATGTAATGCTTGAGGTTTTCAGCCCAAAACCAGATTCCCTCAGTCACAATAACTTTTATAATTTAAACTGTTTCTTCTGCTTGAAAAGAGAGGTCCTTCAGTATAATTCTGCTTTTTTAATCAACCTTATTACTATTTTGCTCTTCTGCAAAGCACTATTAACTGAGTGCATTTCCATTAAATTTCAAAGTACATGTTAGTCTTTATGACTGGATGTTACTTTTAAAACACACAAGTTCTGGCAGGTATGACCTCGGGTGCAAACATAACTTTATTTGCTAAGAATAAGCTATTTAGCTATGTAGCTTTGATTATGGTTCCATAATTAAAGTGCTTGGACACTACTACAGTGAATGGGCTGAAGCTACAGGTATAATGAGCAGGAAACAGAAACACAGATAAGAATAATGAAGTTTGAGGAGTAGGTTGTCATATCCAATTCTGCTAACCTCATAAATGGCTGAACATCTTCCCCAGTCATTTTGAGTCAGCCTTCAGACCGGTAAGTGAGGAGGATGTTACCACAGTGGAAGACTTGGAAAGAAGAACAAGAAGGTTGAACAGGGAGGATTTTGGAAAATACCCAACTTTGACTTGCATTGAATGTTAAGTACAGCTTAACAGTTATCAGAAAGAGTCCTTCAGTCCAAGAGGCTTGCGTTTAATAGGTGGCCAAATCAGTGGGCTTGTAATTTGCGGAAAGAATTTGCTAGAGAATTGCATATCAGCCTATCGGAACAACAATTATTGAGTGGCAAACGCATTTTAAGGCCTTTTAGTGGCAGCTCACCAACTGATCCTACAAACAGAGATCTATTACAATCCAGGTTTTCATGCCTTCAGCAAATGCTGGTTTTGAGTGAGAGTTCAGCTGTGAAACATTGAAAACCTTCGATACAGATGAGCAATCTGAGGCAGCACTGAAAGAATCCTTCATTTTTCTCTTTCCAATTTCTCCCCATCTGGGTTTACTAGATTACCCAACAAATATAAACTAATATTCTCATCTACAGAGAGTTCTCCTAGTGTTTGGAGGAACTAGGGATTTCATAACAGTTTTATGAGAAGAGTTTAGAGTTGCTTTTTGGAAATGTGTTTTTAAACAGAGGATGTATTTTATCTTTCTTCAGAACACATTTTCTTGATTTAACTGGCGGGGGTTCATATTTTTTGAATAATTTAAGCAGTGTGGATCGAGGGCCCAAATTGTGTTGACCTCAAATATAGTCCTGGTGAAGGGAATGCTGAAATAGCGAAGAGAAGTTCAGTTTTGTGTTGAAGACCAGGGTCTGTGAGAAATATTTCAGATGTTATGCTATCCTGATTTAGAAGGCAAATGAAAGGCTTCTGTGCATCGTATTGATGTGATGTGACTGAATGAATGCAGATGCATCATGATCTGAAGTCTGCTAAACTTGTGTTTGGAGAGCTGTGAATAAATAAGAGAGAGTCTGTTCCTGGGAGAAGCCAACCACTGGTTCTGGAAAGATCCCAGCAAATCACAGCAAAGTTATGCAACTAATCTTTATTGCTAGGATGTGGTACAAAATAAGATGATTTATCAGTTTATTCAGAATTTCTGAGCATGACAGACATTAGCGGTTATCACCAGTGTCAGGTCAGGAACAGGGCCCAGGAGCTGCCCTAAAGGCTCAGACAAAAGTGCATATAATTTGTGGCCCATTGTGGGAGGAGTGTTTTATATTATGTGGAATATTTGAATTTTCTGTTAGGCTGCTCCTTATGCAGTAGACATAACAGAGAAGCATAGGACCAAACCCAGGCCTAGCAGGGAAGAATGACTACAGTATCTTTCAATACCTAAGACCTTATACTCCTGCAGGACTGGAGATAGTTTCAGGAAAACTGGGTTCCCAGGGAAAGCAGAATCTCAAATCTGTTTTTCTATTGATTCAATTGGGCAAACAGTGAGGAGGTGGCAGCTAACCAGTTGCCTGTTTTCATTCCTGTTCTGAGATGGCCACTCATTTTCTCCATTCATTGCATGGGGACCTTAGGCTTTCACCCCTAGGTACTCTATACCCAACAGAGGGGCACCTCAAAGATTAGGCATTACGTCCCCCCATCTGTAGCCTCCTGAGTCCTTAAATGGATGTAGCCCTTAGTGTAGGAATTCTTGAAAGTAGAAACATATTACTGTCTCTCAGATAGTTGCTTCCATAATAGGTGGCCAACTCTTGTAGTTACTGCTGGTCAGAGCCCAAGCAAGAAAACTTCCAGCCCACAGGATTTTAAAGGCAAAATACCGTAGGTCAATCTACAACATACAGCTATGCTTCAGGCCAGCTAGCCATACCCAGCCTAGGTGGTATTTCTACATGGTCCAGGCATTAACCCAAGCACAGACCCAGGCATGAGTGTGGGTCTGTGCTTGGGGTAGCTAGCCTCACTCATCTTAAGCATTTGGTGTGAAAAATCTGTAGCACAACTGTTTTTTTAATTGGGTGGAGGGGGAAGGGAAGGCAATGTGTTCCCCATCTGCAGTCTGTTATTCGAAATTATTTCGAGTACTTGAAAACTGATTTGACTAATACTTAGATAGTATTAGTCATCCATTTTCATCAATTATTGAAAAGGACTCAGCACAAATAATGTTTCTTTTTTCAAGCTGCTCTGCTGCTTGAAATAAAAAATGGATGTAGAGAAATGCCAAGATCTTTGAAAGAGATCTAAGAACAATGGAGTCCTCCTGAAAAAAATAATCAATGGAATTTGTTCAGTTCCTTTAGAAACCTAGCCTCCGCCTTCAGAGCTTTCTCAACAGTCTGTGTTTTTCCCAATCACTAGCAAAACAAGGGTAAAGGCTTTCCCAAGGGAAACCTGCTTAAGCCTGTTGCAACGTCCGTGAGGAGTATGGGTGCTGGTGGAGAGTGATACAGGGAGGAACTGTGCTGTCAACAACAGGAAGCTGGTGAAAAACGAGCGCTGCCCCTGGGGAGGTGAATGCAGAGCAGATGGCTCTAATTGTGAGTCACACTGTGACAACTGACAAGAGAAATTCTGCACTCTTGACACTTTAAAGATACCAAAAATACCAGAGAGCACATTCCATGGCTTCTTGAAGACTTCCATATCGAGGTAGCTGGGGGGGGAGAGCTCCAACTCCTCCTGTTTCCATCACTAAACAGCCCATAAAATTTGCCGTTGATAAGCTTCCAAGCAGCCAAGCATTCTAATACTTAGATAAGTCACTAACGTTAATAAAACCACTGAAGAAATAAGAAGGAAGAGGTGCAAAGGGGATTCATGTGCAGGGCAGCACTAGTTGCTTTAAATACTGATCCTTTCAATTAAGGGCGGTTCTGGATAAGAAAGGGGAAAGTAACATCCTTGTTTATAAGCACTGATAGATTTTGAAATCGCCTTTTTTTTTTTTTCTTTCATCCGGAGTGACTCCAAGCATTTTCTTGATGTATTTCAATTATTGCCCGGATACAGGGTTGCAGATTTATATTGTGCCTTCTTTAGCGGAGTTACAAAAAGTCAAGACCAGAAACCATTTATAGTTGGTTGCCTATTTTTTATTTTGGGATGAATGCCTGGCTTGGGTAGGTCTGCAGATGTCAACAGAGCTACCCCAGAAATAAGTTTTCTTTGCTGTATTTGCTTGCTTGGTGCAACTGCTATAGTACCAGTAGTTTAGTACCATACTCGGGTAGTTTGTCCCTTGAGCATAGCCTGGTTGTTTCACATGTACCCTAATAACATAAATCAGCTCCTTTACTTGGAACTCTGTGACCATTAATATCTGGCTGAGATACCTGATATTTTGTCATGCTCTCCTGCTTTTCAAATTGTTGTTATTTGTGAAAGTTCCTAACAATGGAAAAGTGCATCTAGTCACTTGGGAAGGCAGCTATGCTGCACAACTATTCCTCCTACAGCTGTTAAGTTGCTGCTCAAAGGTGCAATTTGAAAGTTGTTCCTTGAATAAGTGCTCATGCACTGAGGTGGTGGGTTTGCTCAGGCAGGTCACATAGTTCAGCACGTCTAAGTTCAGTTCGATATTTCTGAGTTGGAGCTCTCCGTATAATTTTCTTTTATTATTATTTTGCTTTATGTTATGTCAGTTATCTGGACTCTGCAATTTTTTTTCTGTGGGGTAAGTCTGCTATATAGAGATACCTAGGATGAACTGAATAAGTTGCATAGGGTACCAGCAGTAGTATGGCTTTAGCGTGGTGCTCTGCTAAGGTTGGCTAATTTGCTCCATTAAATGTCTCTGTAAATTGCAGTACCTGAGGTAGTCATGGCATTTCGCCTTGTATCAGCTGGAAATCCCACTAAATAGCCTTCCGCTTAGTACTGCTGTGTTAACGCTCCTGAGGTTACACCAATGGGTACTTTTGTCCAGTTCTTTTGTGTCACCAGTGCAGCTTGAGATGAAAATAATTTAAATCCTTGGGCATTTTGGAACAAGAATTTCCTTTTGTAACTGCTGTCCCAGACTGACATTTGACTTACTGCTAGCAAATATTTTATATAAGGTCAGCTGTTACTGCCATTTTTAAGATTTTGTTACCTCTGTGACAAGCCCAGGGTTTACCACTATTTGGAATAAATCTAACAAAATATTTGTGTGGTCATGCTTTAGAATTTGTAAGTTGTATAACACCCATGTACACCAGGCCACATTTTCTAAAATCATGAACCTTTTTTTTTTATGTAACTCACAAAGAGCTATGCATCCCATGAGTCTCCTAAGACGTGCAAAGCCCTGCCACCATTCTGTGGTATCACCACTGCCAGAGCAGCCAACGAGCAGGACTCAGGAAGCCCCCTACTCTCACGTTTGGTGTGAATTTCAATGTTTGTCTCTTGTGGTGTTATTTTTTCTTGCAGATAGTAGTGAAGGGGAAGAGGAGCAAGCACCATGTGATCTTCTCTTCTTGAATCCTTGGCAGGGATTTTGAGACCACAACTCTTCTCTCTTTTTAAATGCCTTTACTTGGAGAAGTTGTACGATGCGGTGGAATTTCTTTCTTCTTTATATCTGTGTTGGCTAAAGCAAGACAGAGGAGCTTGAAAAGGCTCGCCCTCCTCAAGGAACGCTATCTGATTCGTAAGCATTCCTAGAGGTTAAGGCTGGTGACTATCAAGAAAGAAAATACTTCACGCAAGGGTAAGTCCTCTAATTGTGTTTGTGTTGAATAGCTGCCAGATCCCCATGTCAGGATGTCTGCAGTCACGGCTCTGATCTCACCATTCCTTCCTCGGCTGTTGCACAATTGTGTTGCATGTTTGTGGTAGGGGAGAAAGTTGGAGAGCTGAGCTATGAAACCATCTCAGGGAAGGAAGCCATGTTTTATTTTAGTTGCTTGGTTTGGATAAAAGCCTGTAGGAGACTGAATAACTTAACAAAACCATAATGCGGCCCATTCATGGAATCCAAACCTGGTCTTCTATACAGATATGTGAAATACGAGGTTTAATAGCCAGGGTGGAAAAGGAAATGTCAATGAAAATGTGTTTGCTGGTGTGGTAGAAATCCTAATGTACAGATGTGATAAGTCATTACTTGTTCTACCCCAACTCTCACCTGTAGTTGCAGGGTCTGTTGGGCTTAGGCTTGTAGATGCAATGAGGGAGCTTTTGGAAAACTGGTTGTGAATCTGCTCCTCTGATGGATCACTTCAAGGATCTTTTGTGTCAGACAAGTGAGACAAAACAGTGACAAATAACAGCATGTGAAAGAGGAAAGAAACCCAAAGATACTGCAGGCCACGAGCTTAGCAGAGGAGAGAGAAGGAAAGAATATCGTAACTCCTTCCAGCCACAGCAGAAGAGTTTTGGGGACTCTCAGCACATGTAAGGGTTGAAAGCCACTCTGGTTACAAAAACATTCAATTCCTGAAAGAAGACAGCAGTTGCCTTAGCCACAGAAATGTTGGTTAAGAGTAATATCCTGATTAGTCTCAGTACCATAAATCTTTCTTAGATGATAAGGTTGTGTATTACTGCTGTTTGGTTAGAAGAAAGCAAATTTCACAGAAGTCTAGTTTTACTACTGAAAAATAGTAAGAGGTTGGGTTAATCTATGATCATCATGTCGTCTCACATAATAAAATGTGATGAGCTGGTAGAGGTGCTCCAGGAGGACGCCAGTTCCACTTCCTAAACCAGGAAGTGGAGAATTATCCAGAGCAATAAAGAGCTTGTACAAATAATACTGGGGAAATCAGAAGTTAATCTGAATACCAGCTCACTCAATCTAATCAGTATGAATAGCTCCCTGCCAACTGCTCCATTACCTGAAACAGGGGTCAACTGATAAACATCAGTCAGTCCTCTCATTAAAAAAAAAAACCAAACCAAAACAAAAAACCTAACAACCCCCCTTCATCTCAGAATCTCAAATTCCATCATTCCTGATAAGCACTAACCAGTTCTTCATCTCTCATTTGCAGTTCATATCCTGAGCTACATAGATTTGCTGTTAGAGATAAGGATATGAAAAAGTAAAGTGATATTAATATGCATGTTGCAACCTGTTAGCCTCTCTCAGGCTGCTGTGCCTGACGTTGTAAATGGAGGTGGTCAGTGAGTCTGCACAGGAACTTGGGATCTGGCCACATGCCATTTGTTTAACAACATTAGCCCAGATGAGTATGTTCAGGGAAAACAGTTCGAGTCATCTGAACGGAAAAGCAGATGATTGAAAAAAGAAGGTGGAAGAAGAGAAAGGGAGCAGTAACCCCAGGCTTTTGAAAGATGTCACCCAACTGACATCAAACCAGACAAGTTACAGTTTGATTCTTACACCGTGCTCACCACTGTTAGGTATTTGTCAAAGTTGTAGCCGAGACAGTATTTTTCTGCCTTTCCCTTTTAGCATGGGCGAGATTCTGCTGGCCTAAAAACCAGATAGCACCAATCGATAGTGGCATTAAGACAGCAGTCAGTAAAACATGGTTCCTGAATCAGTATTCTGGTGTTCAAGTCAAACGTTTATCTTCAGCGACTTAGGCAGTAATTTTCTAAATTTTTGGGAAGGTATGGGAACTGACTTTTTTGCTTTTCTTGGTAACTTGGTAACTGAGAGAAAGAAGGGTTGAGTCAGCTGCATTATAATGCAGAATTCTGCTTTACAACAGGTTAGAGGCTTCACAGAGAAAATTGTTCTTTTCTGTTTTACAGACTTTTTTCTTCACGTGTTTTAGATTTACAGATAAACTAATCAAAACTAATCAAAAGTAAAATAGAACATAACCAATATAAAATCCTCAAACATGATTTCAAAGGTCACTGACACGACTATATTTAGTTTTAATATATTTTTAATTTCATCGTGTAGTAAATAAGCAGAGATTATTTCCTCAAACCAACCAGGGTTTTCTTAGCTTGTTTTCTTGACTTCAGATTTAGCTAAAAATATTATGAACTGTAAACATCTGAGAACAATATGTCTTTAACACTCAAATTGTTATTCACTATCACCTTAGCTGTTAAGGAAAAAAATAAAGCCTGTTTGAATGAGCCACAGGTAAATTAAATTTAACTCAATTCTATAATTGAGAGTAGAGGTGTTCTGGAGAAGAGCTGCCTGTAGCAGCTTATATATGCTTCTATTTATGGAAAGTCTACATCCAAATTAGAAGTAAGTCAAAATGATTTCAGTAAAATGTTTTCCTGTTAAGAAATGATATTGTCATTTTTGTCAAAGTGAAAAATAAAGAGAAACCTATAAAATTGATTAATTTAGTTCATTATTTGTGGAAAACAGATGTACTGTTTCATTTTGTCTTTCTCTGTGAGTTATCACTCATTTTTCTTTCCAAGCACACACCCTCCTTCCATTATTTACTTTTCATTTCAAAGGGGGAAATAATGGGGTGAAGGGGTTTTTATTCTTTTTTCTTTTTTCATTTGAAATGCCTAGACAGTAATGAAATAAAATATTCTATGCATCCTTAAAAAGCCAGACACCTGCTATTGAAGGGGAAATAATGCCCCAGCCCCCCCCCCAAAAAAAAAGAGAAAGAAAAAGAGAACAGGTGCAGTTAATGGGCCAGACTAAAGTATCATGGGAGATTTTCAAAGCCGCAGATGAATTTAGCTGCACCACTTCCGAGGAATATAAATGAGTGTTGTTTACTTTGGTTTTCTGAAGTTTGAAATTATCCTCTCCAATGTAGGCTTGGGGGGAAGTCCACTTGAAATAATTGTAGACATCTGAATTTAACGTGTTACTGCCACCTCATATGACAAGGATAAATGCCACTCATGCGCTAATTTTCCACAGACAAACAGTATGCCAGAGAATATTACCAAGCATTGTCAGCAAGAAGGAGGAATAGCCTTGCCTTACATCTCCACTTTTAATTTCATTACTTTTATTTCAAAATTGTGTTCGAGTGGGGAACAACATCTGGGCATTTGTCCCAGGCAGGCAACATTATCTCTTTTTTTCCTCTGGTCTAACAGAACCTTTACTCCTACCTACACTCCCTGTTGCATTTGTTTATCTAAAACTGTGCTGGAAAATTATGAGTTTATAAAAATGTAACACTGTGTCTTGATGCATGAAATCATTATGTTATTAATGAAAAAGTCTTTTAATCACACATACCCCTACTCCAAATGTATACATTCGTTGATACACGTACATTGATTCTATTAAAAAACAACTTTCAGGAAGCTTTGGAATACACAAAAATTAGACAATACCGTACAATTAAAAGCCCATCTAGCTTATTAATGGGTAACTCTTGCTCATCTCTGGGCCTAATTCACATGTTGTCCTGATCAAAACACACACACACCAAATTAATTTAGTTAGATGACATCTATAATCCTATTCTAAAACCTTAGTTCTTTGTGAAGTCTACCATTTTGTAAGGTCACTGTGGAAAGACAGTGAAAACTGTTTATTGAAGTGATTGTTGCTTATTCTAATATCCATAATAAGGGAGCTTTTTTCCCTCATGTATTCTACCCTTAGTAGACCATTATCTTCCTTTATATTCAGTATTTAAAATTGTTTTGGGAAAGTGCCTGTGTAGTCAGAAATGCAAACTGCTTTTGTTGGACTGTTTTGTTCTTATTTTTATTTTCCATGAAATACTTCTCATATGTATTCTTCTGTACAGTGACCCACTGCATGTAAATTCAAAGCAATAACCATGTTATTTCTTTTGTTCCAGTGACTCACTTTAGGAATAAACTCTGTTGTGTTAGTTGTTATTTCTAAGATAATATCATACACTGCATTCCAACATAATAATGGATTTTAATTTGAAATTATAGAAAAACAGAATGATTGAAAATAACCCATAGGTGATTGAATGAGCTACATGTAGAGTCATCCTCAGGTCTGGATTCATCTGTCTGTCTTTTCTACAGATCAGGCGTTTTTTTTTTTAAAGACAGTTCTTAATGCTTGAACAAATCCCTTTTTCTTCCCCTCGGTAATGTGGTTAACTGTCTGGAATGTGAGCCACTGGAAATTCTTCCCCACAGAAAAATCTCCATTAAGCTTTCAAACAGAGTTACTTCATCCCCACAGCTGCATGGATAGAAGACTTTCTAGTGCCTAAATACTTACTGTATATGTCATCCTTAAATTTAATTATTTTTTTTTCCCAGCCAGAGCTTTAGGAGCAGGTGCTAGCCTTTTGCTTCCTTTCTGCTTCCTCTGTGGGGAACGGGCTGGAAAGAGCCAACTAATTAGAAAATTCTACAGGGAAATTAATTCTGCAAACAGCTGAGGAATGGCATTTCAGTATAATGCTCACTTTGTCTGTCAGCAGAGCACTGGTTGGCTTGACAAGTGGCAGTTCTCCCAGATGTTACACATGTTGTGATGAGACCAGAACTGCATCATACGTTGCCCATTTACTGAAAGATGTGGTGCTCTGGAAGAGTAAATACACTAAAACTAACCTCTAGGACATGCTACGTTGCTGTCACAAGGCAACAGCACGGTATTTTTACATATGCTTGAAGTGTAGCAATGAACCAAATCGTTTTTAGCGAGCTTAGTTCCAAATGTTGCCTTTGCTTTCATGTAGGGCTGAGGCACGGGGGAGGAGGGTGAAAAGAGCCATACTAAACTACTCGGGGTGAAAGGGCTGGATTGTCAAAGTTAGGCTTGCATATTGTACACAGCTAAAAATATGTGCAGATCTGTAACATGTCTGAGCAAAACGCTTATTTAAACAGTTGGCTGGTTACGTGCACATGAGAATAGTCCGATTTGCATCCACAGGCTTCCCTGTTCAGAGGCACTGGTGACTGAAAGCTGCAAAGGTGGTTCACTCTGAAGGAGCCTGTTGTGAGAGATTTATGGAAACAACACCGTCTTAGTGAAGATGATGACAGCCTACTCATTTCTCAGAGATCTCGCCAGTACCAGTTTTGTCACCTTAGTACTTCTTGCTTATGGACTAAAACCCCATTTAGCCACTTACCCTATCTTAAGTGATGTGCCAGGCTCTCAGCTCGCTTCTCATGATAGACCTTTTTGACCCACAAGCCAAGAACAGTGTAAAAACCCCAGCCTTCCTCCCAACGACATTCCTTATCTGTTCCTTCCCAAACCCCCAAATTCTTCCTCAAGCTATTTGTAACATGAGGTTACCCTCCGTAGCAGACTTCTCATGCACACCGTTCCCAGACTGACTTGGCATACCTTGTTTCTGTCCTGCCAGGAGATGGCCCTGGGCTTCGCTTTAGCGTTCAGCTATGCAGAAGTGTCCCCCAGACACCAGATGTCTGGAAATTTGCCCTGGACTTAACATAGAAAGAGGGACTTGCGAGTGCCCATTGAGTAATAGAGAACGGCTTTTCTTATCTTTTAGGTCCAAACATGATGTTGAAGCTTGCAGTGTTATGAATACCTCTTTGTGTGGCAGCTGGTTCATTTTTCGATGTCTTATTCTCCCGCAGTGGGGCTTGTATTCTTGAGCTCTTTTTTGTACTCTTCATCTCTGTCATGAGTACCTGAATGCTTTTTCCTTCCTGTGTCTAAGAACTAATTTGTCATACCTAAGAATATAAAAAATAGTACATTCTTGTAAGTCCTGTGGAGATATGTTGCTTTTCTGTAGCTGAAGATTTCCCAGTGCAGTTTCCTTTTTCTTATATTTGCTCTACTGTAACATTATTGACTTTTTCTTCCTTTTTTCCCCCCCCTTTCCCTTGTCTTGTACTTCACAAATGCAGGAATATTCTATATTCTGTCTCGTCAAAAATCTCATCACTCCTTATTTTCTTATCAGTCTGTTCTCTCCAGTATAATTACATTACTTAATACATTGCACAGTGTTGGATTCAAGGACTGTTTTTAATGGCAAACAGTCTATATCCTATTACCAGTTCAGTGTTACCATGCAGACGTGATTTGAGAATTACTTGGTTATTAACTTTTTTTAATCAAAAAATTCAAATTTTTGCTACGCTTATGCTGAAGTGTGATCATCTTCCAGCACTACACTAACTAAAGGGCTTTGGCTTTGAAAGAGTCATTTGCACAGATGAAGATCACGCTTGCAGATGAAAATAATAGCATTCCATTCTTTGTCTTTTAGAAAAATCAAGCCAGTTTCTATACTTTCTAAATTTACTTCACCTGATAGCAATTATAGTTTTCCTAATGAGATGTAATTGCTTAAGAAACCATTGAAATTAAATCACAGCTAAATATTAACACCTTCTGCTTATCTAATTAAAAAAACCTCTTTGCATGTTTTAATTAATTTCTAGAGCTGCATACATTAACAAACTGGAAGGACTAAAAGGCATCTATCTCCAAAAGAGAGGTGCGTGGACTCTCGAATGTAAGCAACTTGATTCTAAAGTCTCTTTGAGCTAGAGAGGTTCTAATGTCCACATATAGAAGATTTATTCTGCAGTCACGTTTTCTGAATTGACTTCTAAATTTTGAAATCCTAAATGCAACACTACTTGGCAGTTTTCCAAAGTGCATTGTGATTTATCTGATGCATGTGTTACGGAAATTTGTCAAGTGGTCCATGTTTAACACAGGCCTCTCTGCATTTAAAACAAGAACACAATTAAATTATTAAATACTATTATCACATATTCTTCCCAGAATTACATCTTTTATTATGGAGTGCTTACTAATTACAGGAACACTGTCAGCTGAAATTTTTAAAGTGGTTGTCAAATGGGGAATAAAGTGGAAAAAGTGTGCTATTTTATTGCAGGTAAATGTCTAGCTAGATTGCCTTTATATATTACCTAGATAAAAGTTCTCAGTGATTTAATTTTCTATTTTTTGTCATCCAGATGTTCAAAACACTGACCCAGCTGGCATGGAAATTTCATTTTTCCAACTTATGATAATGGATTAAATCATAAAAAAGAGGCATATTACATCCACGGAGATTCACTAGGATGATTTGCACTAAATGGATTTTTATATGGGATAATTTTTTTTCCCAAAGTTCAACAAGAGTCAAGATTATATCTCTATGTGTTTAGGAGCCAAAAAGCCTAAGTAAGGGAGAAAGACACACCTGTCTGTAGAAGTTACTGAATAATTGCATGTTTGTGCTATTTGCTTAATGGTATAACTGATGAATCTTTATGAGTTCTCCTACAGAGTACAACAGAGTTAGAGTGGCGTGGGTAAGGATTTTTTCATGTGATGCGATGGTCATCAGAAAGACCAGGAGGGGTCAAGCTCGAAGGAAGAGATGTCCTTGTTTTGGGGGCATGGAAGTGTGTGCAGATGTAAGTATGGACAGGGAGGTTAGGTGAATTGGGCAGTGAATTTAAAAAAGCCTTATAATTAATTAAAGTGTTTCATTATGTTCTAAACACAATCCTTGTTTCCTTTGGAGTAAAGTGAAATGCTTTGTTTTGTCTTTGTGTGTTCAAGAGGACCGAATTTCCATTTTGGTTTCAAGACACCTACCCTCTTAAAAAGTTAAATTCTATTTCAAAATGATAATGCTGGTTTAAGAACTCAAAACTTTTATTTATTTACTTATTTCCACTTCAGAGCAAAGTAGTTGACTTACCCCAGTTTCGGGAGAAGTTGATCTGAGTTTGCAAAGGGTTTTAGTATGTCCCAGACTCCATTTTTCAATTAATTTTGTGTTCATCAAGAAATTTAATTCATCTCTAGCTATAATGTTTCGTTTTAAAGATTTTTTTTTTTTTGGTATGTGTTTGCCACGCATTGCAAGAGTTAATAAATAAAACCAATTTGATTTATGACTTGTTTTGCTTGGACAAGTTTATGAATACCAATGCTGTATATGTTTTTAATTAAATTCTTTCTTTCCTCCAAGGATGTCACTATCCAAAACAAATTGAGAATTTTGTTTAGAAAGTTTACTCACACCTTGTATTATTTGTATACTCTTGAGACAAACTTGCATCTGGGGTCGATATTTATAAGAACCATTTCCAAAGTTCAGAATGGAAACTTTTAAACTTTCACGCTGTCCCTAAGTTTTAATATATGCCTGGCTTAATATTGCATTGCAATATTAACATAAATTCGTTATTTTGTGTAATAGACACATCTCTGCAAACTGTAAGCCTTTTCTTGATACATTTTTGCAACAGCTGCAGATAACATTCCTTGTTGAATTTCTAGATTGCTCAGTAAGGTCAACATTCGTAAAGCATTTTATCTACTACACTTTAAAAATTTTCCTCTGGCTGCTCTAAAAATGCGAGTGTTATTCTTTTCTCTGAAATCCCATCAATTTTTTATTTGTAGGCATGGCCTGGAAAGGAAGGAAGGGTAAGGAGACAGTGGGAGTGAATCAATATTTTATTGTAGTGACACCCTTGTGTTACTCCAGCTAGTCAGTTTTACTTACAACCTTCTGACTGCAGTGCTGTTCATCGCAGTTGCTCAAAAATGAAAGGCTACATCGTCTTTGCTGCTAGTTCATGTGATGTAGCGCAGATGAGAAAATAGGTAGATGTTTACGCCAGCTTTATTCTCTGACCAAAGTCTTTGACAATTTAAAGCTGTGCCGCCTTTCCCAAAGACCAGGCACGTGGGGCGCGGACCTGTGTACAAGGCAAGACATGCTAACCTTCTTCTTATGGTGTCTTTCCTCTTCCTCTTGCAGAAATAATGCGTGCCTCAGACATAATGTCTTGGGAGCTCTGGGGACATTAGGCTTTGGAAATTTTATGGGTCTGCTGATCTGAGCTACTGAGAACACTTTTGCAAATGTACCTTCAGATGAGAAACACACAGAGGAAATCCCTTCAGAACCTCACTGGTGGTTTTAAAACAGCATGAAAGGACACGTGTCAGTGGTACAAGGAAATTAGGTGGAAGTTGAAGAGCTAGGCTACCCTCTTCTGAGTCAGGTAAGCACACCTTAGCAAACACCTCACCATCCTTGCATTGGTTCCTGGGAAGTGTCTGGTGCTACTCATGTCAATGCACATTTGTTAGCCTTGAGAACTCTCTTTAGATACAAGATTTGGCACTCGTAGCTATTAGGGATACATCTCTAAATGTCAACACAAGCAGATACCTTAATATTTAAATGGTGTCTAACTGATAATTAGGTTATGCAAATGTTCATTATCTAAGCAGAATATAGAAAAGCAAGAGCATTTTACAGAACGTTTTGTACCTTGCTCTCAAATTTTTCTTAATTTTAATTGGTCATCTAATCGTTCCATTGTATTTATCAACAATATCCAGGAAGACGAGAACTTAATTGTGCTAAGGATTAACCTAAGGGTGCTATTTAAACATCTGCACATTGTGGCCAGAAAACCATTCTATTAAACTCATCTGAGGGCCTGCAGTTGCCATAAGAGAAGTGTGTTGGGGTGGCTAAGGGTACCAGGTCAGGTCCCTCATGGCTGAAAGAAGTAAAGTCATGGCATGTGGGTAAAAGCCAGAGATTTCCAGGAAGGACCACGATTCTTTTGCCATCAGTCAATAAAATTTTTACTGTTGACTCCCACAGAAGCAAAGTTAGGCCAGTACTGACTGCTTCTGAAATCCCACCCTTAATACCAGCCTTCTTAAATGTCAGGCTGCTTGCCTTCTTTCCAAATGTTGGAAAAACCCCTGAAATCTCTGCCCCTCAGCCCCAGTGAAATCCAAAGAAAATAAGTTAGTTGGTGTTTTTTTGTTTGGGTTTGTTTGTAGGCCATCTAGAAAAAAAAAGAGTGGAAATCAGATGAACATAAAATGATTTTTGACACATTTGGCAAATGGTAGTGTTTTCAGAAGTTTGCTCACAAAAATTGTTGTGTAAGCAGTCACTTGCTCAGTTTGATTAAGAGGGTTTCTTGCCAGGAAGGGGAAAAAAAAAGATCACCAGTTGGCAACGTTCATCCTTTCCACTCATATTTTCTTTGCCTATGACTCCCAAAGCGTTTGGTGGAAATGGCAATGTTGCTTGTATTTTTACAACTAAAGCACAGGAGATTAAAGTGAAGATATGAAAACATGAATGCTTGAAAAGTTATGTTCCTGGAAGAGAGAGACACAGATGAGCTGACAGAGAAACCTGATACTCAGAAGTATACTAAGAACCTTCAGATGCTTAGCATTTATGAAAATCAAACCACTTATTTAGGAGCCGAAGTTATGCACTAAGCAACAGCCCCAAACTTTCATAACATGCTAGGAAAAGAGTGGAAATAAAAAGAATGTAAAATATTCAGTTATCTATCCTAAATACTAGACTGTATATTGCTGTATATATATGTCTTTAAATTTGGGAAAAAACCTGTATGGCCTGAATTCTTATCTTTTTAAAAAAAAACAAAACAGAAACATAATCTGAGAAGCAATTTTTATGCTGTGTTTTTTTTGTTTTTTTTTTTTAACTGGGTGGTTGCTGAGGGATTAGAAAAAGCTGCAAGTCTCACATTTTGCTTTACATAGTCAATGTTTCAATGACTGACCAATTACTTATTATTCTGTTCCATTCATAAGATTATGCCATATACAGTCATGTAGGATTTTGTCCAGAAGTTGACATGTCCTTTCATTGCTAAAATATTTGGTTTGGAATGGAATGAAGTCAAATGCAGGAAGGAAATTATTATGGAAATTGTAAGAATTCGAGACCTCAGCTATCATCAGACACAACAAAACATACTGACCAGATGAAAATTGCCAAGAAATATTTCAAGAAGGTATTTGGCTTCTGAAAGCTAATTCTACCATCAGAGTACTTGCCAGACATAAGCAGAGCATCACATTGTTATATTTTTTCTTACATGAAGCGTAGTTATAGATGTAAAAAGGGTAGAATTTTGGAACTCAGGCTGTTACTGTCTGTTTCAAGGGACTGAATGTCTTTACACCCTCAAAAGCTCCTTTATTAAAAGAAAGATAAACTCCAAAGAACATTGGTAAACTATTTTTTTTTTTTTCATTTAAATGGATAAGATTATGATGGATACACCTGATTACATTATCAGAGTCTAGGAATTTTAAGATAAACTCAGGTTCCAGAAAAATTCAAGCTATTCGCAAGTCAAAATAATTTTCAAATATATCATGTGAAAGACAAATAGAACTACACATGCAATGCTCATGCAGAGAATTTTCCAAGTTAGTTGGAGACATTTAAGTGTGGCACTGATTGCATGTGTTTAACCTTTGCATGATAACAGTGTTGCTTTCAGCTGGAAGTGACGAAGTCATGCATAAAACATTTGCATATCTCAAACATATTAATAAATCAGACTTTAATGAAGCCATTTTCAAAATTTTATTGTCATTTTTATTCTAAGTTAAAAAGATATATTGTACACAATATTATCAAAATAACAACAGTATTCTTTTCCTAGTGCGACAGGACAAACTCACATAAGTAAAAATATAGAGTATTTACTGCACAAAAAGAAGAAAATGTGTTGGACATGGCTAATAGTTATTCAGAAAATGTTAGCATAGGGGAAAACTAAGAAACGTTAAGCATCTTGGCTATTCTTAACTGTGATTTCAGTGGAAGCCACCTTTTTTTCTGAATAAAGCTGGTTGTTATTTGTACCTGCACCTTCATATCTTAAAATTACTGTACAGAATGTTAAGTGAAGTCTAATTCTAATTAACTACTATTTAATCAGTTAGTATTTGAAGGGATCAGCTTTGCATGAAGGAAGTACAGGGCTAAATTTGCAAATACAATGCTGGCTAGTGCAACACCTAACTTTAAGGCATCCTGCCAGCTAGCAGGAATTTTTGCTTCAAGATTAGGCACATCTATTCCTTAATGAATGGAGGGGAAGAGCTAAGTCAGCTCAGAGTAATGTCACAGGAGACCAGCAAGCTGAACTCTTCCAGAGAAAAACAGCAAGATGTCAGCTGTGTCCCTTGGAGTAAAGCACTTAACTCTACTTAGGTTTCTCCACTGTGAATCTGGTCTTTAAATTAAACATCTCCAAACTGGCCAAAGGAAGTCCCTTCCCGATATTTAAAGCATTCACCTGAGCAAGGACCTGTTATCAAAAATCCCTTCTGCTTTAGCTTGAAAACACATTTCTCTGGCTTCCAGGTTCATTTTGCTGATTTTTTTTCCTTAGTATATATTGGATACTTTGAGGGATGGGGAGGAGAGTGCAGCTGATCAATCAGCTTGATAGTTAGATATTCCTTGGCAGAGAAGAGAATGGTATTCAGGTTCCTGGTGCAACAAACATTTACTTTATTTATGCAGAGGAGTTCTTCAGCAGGAGAGGCTGGTACCTGGTAGTCATAAACTGCTAGGATTACTGAGGGACAGCTGTGTCAGTCAATTAGTGCAATCAGTATTCAAACACAGAATCACATATATATATATCTGGAGACAGAATATCAAGCCAGAGACCTATGAATATCATCTTTCTTCAGGTACACTACAAAGAAAACTCGGTATATAGGACAAAATAACAGTAAGTACTTTTCTCTTTTCAGAACTTTGTTAAATTCTGAAAAATCACGGAAGATGCTATTGTCTAATGAGAAAAACTTTATTAAGATGAATAAAAGGAAAAAGGTAAAACCAGTAAAATCCTTTCCTCTGCATACTTCTTAAGGGAAGCATAGAGAAAGCCACGTGCGCAAAATGGCAGAGAGATCAGATTGTTTTGTCTATCTCTGCAGTGAGTTGAGCTGTAACCACCTGGCAGAGTAAGGAATTGCTGCTCAACCAAACACATATCACATGGAGTGGTAGCACTCTCCTGCTATTTCATGAGAGTATATAGTTTAACGTTTGTGTGAATGTGTGGCTGGAGGCGCACCCTGTTTACGACAGGCTATGGATATCTGTGGAACGTTGCCCTGGAAGAATTTGCAATATTTCCAGCAGGAAACCCAAATGCCAAGCAGATGTATTTTGGTCCAGACCTAAACTATTGGACTCTTCAGTTTTATTCAAACTGGCAGAAAATCTTCACTTTATCCAGTTTAACATTTTTAAGACAACGGTCACAAAACAATGACTTTTCAGCCCTATTGACAAAGACTGGAAGCCACTGGGAGGGTCATGCAGATCTGTGTTTCCCTGAGGGCACACAGACTGCTCATTAAATCTGCTTGGTCATCTCGCTTATGCATTGAACTTAAAAAATCAAAACAACAACAAAAAAGAAACCCAACCCATAAAAGCATGTAGCACTCCTGCTCAGAGGATGTTTAAGGGAGTTAATCCAACTTGATCTTTCTCCCACATACCCTCTATGGGAGGAAATATTTATGGAGGAAACAAACTGAAAAAGATCACAAAGATCCTGCCACATAGATTTCCTGGTGTTATTCTACAGAGGAAGAGGCAAAAGTTCTTTCCTCAAATTCCTTTCCCCATGTAAACAGGGGGAAGAATATTGTCCTTTGTCAACATTTTGTTTTGCTCATTTACCGTTATCTTCTAAACATGTTCTATGAAGAAGCAATTTATTAATCATGACCGTGTTGTGTTCTATAACAGAAACGATCCTTTGGGACCATATTTGTAATATGTGCTGAAATGTATTTTTTGCTAAGTGGCCTTATCTATAATTCAGAGTCTTTGTGTGCTTTGGAGGACCATTTGGCAAACTCTGTGCAAGGAAGTAATTTAGTTATCTGGCTGCATTAAGGATGAAATCAATTTAAGATGAATTAGGACTTCCAGAAAAGTGATATGAAAAAACCCCACCTAAGTTCTTGGCTTTGGAAGAAGTAATTAACCAGTACTGGAAGAGCCTTGGTGAACATGCAATCGGATATCCTTTAGTGGATCTAGAGGAGCAATTTAAGAAAGTATTGTCCCCAGCTTTACATTCCTACCTCTCAGCAGGTTGTTACTTTTTCAAAAGTTTAGATGTGGTGTCTACCCTAGCAAGTGCTTCTAGCCTGTTTCAGTGACAAAACAGATTAATTTAAATCACTGTTTGAGATTATTCAGGGGGCAGAGAGCAAATAACTTTCAAATGATGTGAGACTTCATTTCAGTTTGAGTCCCTGTCTCCTCCTCATTGCTCCATGGCAATAAAAAACTGTTGTAGAGGGGCTGTTGCAACCCAAGTACCCAAGTGAAGGCAAAGGTCCAGCTGAGATTGCCTTCAGTTCCAGAAGGTTCAGGTTCAAAGCATGAACTTAGAGACTGGTTATTGAGAACACACTGCTAAGTCTTCGCTAAGTGAAGATACAGTTCACAAGCATTTATTTCAAGTCATTTGCAATATAGTGATAAATCTGTGCAGTTTTATTTCCAGCTCAACAGGACATTGGACATTGCTAAACTGTTTAATATACGTAATGTGATACTCTGTGATAAAAATGATCCATTAGTGAGCTGAGTGACAAAACAGCGTGTCTGAAAAAAGTCCTTAAGGATAGGCCAAGATAGTTTGCATTTATTTTAATGATATCCAAATGGTGTTCTAACTAAAGATGTTAATAATTATGATGAGCAATAAAACTCTAGAAAGAGTTAAACTTACTGGCAGGCTTTATTCTGCTGCAGTGTTCTGTTTGACATAATTCCATAACCTCTTCCCTTCAATAAATGTCAACTACTTTGTTGTATTTTTTTAATTTCTTAAATGTCCTAGCTGTGAAGAGAGACAGAGCATGAAAATTGTCAGGGATATATCACGTTTTGCATTCACATGCTCATGGTTTTTGCTAGGGTGACTGAAAGGCCAGAGAAGATGCTGCAGGAAGACTTTCAAGCAACAGTAAATACGGAAGTTGTTTCCAACTCAATGTTTTGAAATGCTTTAAAAGCTTTAATCAAAAGGCCGTGCTATGATCAACTCTGGTAGAGGAATAAGAGTAATATTTCCACAATAAATATTTTATTTTTGATGGTACTTTCTCTGAAAACCACTGATGGGGAAGTGGGGGGATTTGACGACAACACAGATTTTAAAAATGCTGTAAACTTATCTAATGGCAGAAGATGATGACAGTTTTCAAAGATAGCCGACCAGTCAAGAACTGCTGCAGCCAGATGAAAAACCTCCATTGCTTTTACTCTGAAGCTTGATTAGTTAATGAAAAGGTCTGTGTGATACAGTAGTATCTGGCACAAGGGAACAGCCTCAAAGGCCTTTGAAGTCCTTTCCTCTCAAATGTACTTCAGCAGGTAGAACAACATGTTAAAACAAGATCTTTGTGGTAGCTCCACATCATCTACCCACGACCATCTGGCTTTCAGTGCTCCTCCTTGTGGCTGGTTTGAGAGTGTGGTCTTCTGTTTATGTGGTACTAGAGACACTTTTGCAGGCTGTGGATTTGTAAGCGTTATAAAATGATCGAATCATAGTGGCCTGATCCATCTCCTACCAAAAAAACTGGAAGACTCTTAAATCTTCTCTGGGGCTGAAACTGAATGAGTTTGTGAACAAGTCACAGAAAGCACCAAGCATGGTCAATACTTGCACCCTGCCTCACAGTGTTTGATACAGGACAAGCAGAAAAAGGCAAATGAAGAGCTTTCATTTCTGTGGGTACTTACACTGTTACTGACACAGAACCTCTAGATGCAGCTTTGGTCTTGGAAAACTGTTTATTCTGGAGCGTAAGAAAGATGGAGGTGGCCCTAAATAATCCTTTACCCTACGCATCTTGGAAGAAACTAAGACAATAATAATGTGCCATTTTGCACAAGCATGAACTGGGGTCCATATAGATAATAAATAGCAAATGAAGCTCATTGTAATGAGTGAAATTGGGTTAAAGACAAAGCTGTCCCTGAGTGTCTTCCTCCTATGGTCAAGACTGACAGAAATAGGTGAAGCTAATAAACTTAATCCTTGACCCAGCTTTAACAGTATTTCCAAAGGCCGTTTCAGAAAATATAAACACATTAAAGAAGAGCCAGAAACCTAATCTGCTCAGCAATCACAGATTTCTCAGTTGTGTGTTGAAGACATAGCAACCTAAATTACCCTTGAAATGACTCTTTTTCAAGTTATACACTTTTAGTAGTACAAGAACTTATTCCAGACAAGGACTTAGCTTGGGTTTATGTTAACATATAATTTGTAAAAGTTTGTAATAAACATGCCTCACTGAAACTGGCAGAAATTACAGGAAGGAAAACACCACTACTAACTTTGGGCTACTTGCTTTGATTCAGACCTTATTGTGTTATGTTTGTCATGTGAGCTTCAAAACTGCAGAGAAGTGATGAATCGTTGTGTAACTAGGACCAGAATTTCCAAAGCAGCCTTGTCTTTTTAGAAACTCTCTTTTGATTAAGAATTTTGACTTCCAATATAAATATTCACCAGAGGCCTGATGCTTAGATCGGGAAGTGTACTAACAGGCTTTCATTCAGACAGGAAGAAATATGCAATGCATAATTCAAGACCTTAGGCCTGAGCTGGCATCCTGTTATACACCCACTGAAGTCAATGAAATTTTAGGGTGTACAGGAAGCGCCAACTGAAGCCTTACAAATAAACACTTAGTAGTATTTATATAAATGTGGTAAACAGAAAAGAAAAATACCAGTATGCGTGCTGGTGGTCAGTCTGAAATTACCACTCTTCTCAGGCCAGTTTTTATATCCTTTAGTATAATAGGGCCATCATTATTTTTCCAATGCTTTTCAACTCGTGGTAAGAGATAGTTTCCCTTCAGTTAGTCACACAAACTAAAAGCAGGTCTGTAATCTCAGTTTAGCTGTATTTGGAAACTAGTCTTGTTTGTAAATGATGAAAGGAAACCAGGCAGGAACCTATTTACCAAGTTTCTCTGTAGAAGCATTCAGTTTTTCCAAGGTCGCTCTTTTCTCCACACTGACCAGCTTCTCTGCACTGGATAAAGTTTTTGAATCCTTCAAAATACAAGTTTACCATTGGTACAATTCAGGAGCTTAAAAATTAAAGCATGCATCAATGTCTTTGAAAGTATGTTTTAGAAACTACTGTGATATTGCACTTTGTGTGCATGTGTGTGTGTATGTTCTATTATTTAAAACATGAAGATGGTTTGGTCAGAATTGCTCATGACATTGTTTGAGACACAGAGCAAGCTCAGAATGGGAGAATTCATTGCTCTGAAGAGCCAAGACTTTAAATAATTTAAAGCTATGTTTCTTGTTCTTCCAAAATGAAGCTTAATCTATTAGTTAGCTGTCTAGGAAGCTACTGTTCAAAGGTGATGGACAATCTTGAATGAAGTGGAAAAAAATTGTTGGTATAAATTAAAGAAATATTTAGTTGTAATAAATGGTGGCATTTTAATAATTAGTGAGAAGTCTTGTGTTTATAGATTTTTCATAACATACTATGTAAGTAATGAAAACAAAGCATCGATTATTCAACATACAAAAGCCAATTTTAGGGGTATAACAGATGGAGAGTGCCAGAGCCAGAGGAGAGTGAATATTTTTTAAAAGCTATGTGATCACGTAATTAAATTGAGTGGATTAAATATGGGAATTCACAAACATTCAGGTGAGTTAGGTTCTGTTCTCATTGACACTGGAGAAATAATGAAATTTCTGTTTCCCTACATGTACACACTGTTTAGAAAACCATTTATTAATGTTGAAATTAATAGCATCACGACCATGCATTCAGCAAGCCCAAAACCATAACATGACTTGAATGACGCATAACAAAGTGATTATGGGGGCATACAGAACAGTGCAACTTCTTCCAAATTGCTGAAAAATTACAAGTATTACCTTGTTAACATTTGTCTCATGGCACGACCAAACCAGTAACACAGAAGAATGGCAGGAAGGAGAGTGGGAAGAAGAGGGAATGACTGACCTTTTCATGATTACAGTGTTTGACAAAGCTGGAAATAGTTGCATGTTCTCCAAGTCATAGTCTGAAAAGACTATATTCTCTCCTTAAAGAAACAAATTCATTTAAAAAGCCCTTAAGAACAGCACCAAGGACTGTGTGTATGGGTACATATATGTGTGTCTATATATGCCAACCAAACGGCTGTTTCTTTGAGGCGTTTCAGCATCCTTGATACTGGATACTGCTTTGTTTTAAATCATCTCCACCATGAGTTTTTCAATCAAATCAAGACATTTATTTTTAAAGGTGTTTTCTACGAAATGGATAGCCAGACGGAGGCTATGTCACAAGCAGAGCCAGCCAACTCCTGCCTAAAACGTGCAAGGCACAATTTTGTACTGGTGCTTGCTCTTTGATTTGCTTCCTGTAGCTAACTAGATACAGAAAAAGAGCGAGCTGTAATCAGCTTTCCCACCTAAGGTCTGAAACAGATAACTTGATAAATTCATGGAAAATGAAGTGACCGAGAATCATCTGTCGTGTCTTTTCCAATGATGATAACTGTAGTTAAGCTTTCCATTTTCCCAGAGATACCATACATACCTGTTGAACCTGCTCGAATCTTTTGCCGCACCAGTGGAGATAAAGCAGGCACTTGACTGGCTTTATTGATTCCTGGGGTCACACAGTTGCTCTGTTTCCTGTTTTATGGTGGGTTCTTTTTTTTGTATTAAGTTCATATGTCAATGGGACAGCTTTCATGTGGTTTTGGAAGTATGTGACCAGCCATGCAGTCTCAAAGAAA